>NC_080581.1:83295307-85940307 GCF_029962835.1 Magnolia sinica
GATATATTGATGAACATTATACATCATTAAAGTTCAATTCCAATAACTATAAACCTATTATTGATCATTTAAAATTTTCTATAGAATATGTGTTCCAGCTCAATTGTAATACTTAGAAACAAATCCGACAAAGCCTAAGGTGATATGTTTTATATATCCGCTTTGTCTATCAATTTTACACGTATCATTTTTTTCATAGGTCAAAAAATAAGCATACAAACACACACACACACACACACACACACACACACACACATCGATCCTCCCTGCGTCACTTTAGGTGCCATATTTTGTCAATTTGTACAGTCTATGGATATAATCCCAACCATTGATCTGACGTTGGACATCTTGGATGATCTGGCATTAAGGAAGAAAAAAAAAAAGGGACAGTCACTGTGGGCCCTGGTCTTCGAGACAAATTAATGACTACAAAAGAATAAATTTCTATTTGTTTTGTATGTTATGCCCCACCTGGAAAGCCACTTTGTCTAATTTTACAGGCAGAAGATTTAACCATCTTTTCCAACATTATGGAAAGCTCATCTCACACATACTGCTGAAAATTTTTGGAGAACCACAGAAGGTTTATATCAAGTTCAAATATATGTTTTCCCTTTATCCAGGTCTATGTGACCTTTTCAACCAGTGACCTTATAAAAATTTTAATGGCAGACACTCCATTGCTATTATTTAGTGTGCTGTGGTTCACTTTAGATTTGGATCTACCTCATTTTTTGGTTCATGCCATAAAATGAGCTGAAAAATGGATGATTGGCATGGATAAAACACGCATTATGATGAGGCCCACAAAGCTTTGAAACTAGCTAGGTGGCTACTAGTGCGAGTAGCCTCACAAAGGGCTGCCCAACATAAAAAAGAGAGGCAAGGGAGTGACGAGAAATGAGTCAAGCTAGTAAAACCCTTTATTAATTTATTCACGCCTGCAGATGGTGACCTGAAAAGACCATCTATTAAAATGACCCTCCTTCCTTCTTAATTAATGTTCCTTAAAATACATTCCAATGTATTGTTATTAGATAGATTGGGCTCTAGCCTCTTCGTTTGGGTTCATCCTTAAATGGTCCCATCCATGTGTCTCACCTTTGGATGGGGAATAGCAAAATGATTAAAACTCTGAGAATATTTTAGAGAACTTTGATACTCTGAGTATGAAGGTGTTATAATGACACACAGGGTACTTAAAATTTGCATATCCAAACTAAATTGCCCAAACCATATACACAGGTTTATGGGCATATTAAAATTGAAAGCAGGTGGTGTTTACAAACATGTGTCAACGAATTGAGGCTAGAATTGTTCAACCAGTCCAGCCAGACTTTGGAATGGTCAGCAGTGGTTAGCAGTTTAATTAGTCTATTTAATTCAAGTTAATGAATGCAATGGTAATACTTTCAGAGTGTTTGTGTCAAGCACACACTCTACAAGAGTATCAAATAACTGCCAAATATTGAATCATTTGATCATTGGATTAGTTCCTTTTAAATATAGATGGTCTATTAAGCTTTGAAAAATAATAGATTAACATATTTCAATATCAGATTTAAAAAAAAAAAAAAAAAATCTCCCATGGACCATGAGGACCAGCACAATAAATGGTTTAGATTAGAAAACACGTGACCCAACCACCAAAGTGCCAATATATCCTATTGCAACACATGGGAATGTATTATACCAATCCTTGCCTTCTGATTTGTCCATCCACTCTTGTCTTCACCCAAGTAATAGACCATGCATGACTTAAATTGTACATTTATAGGTGTAGCAATTCAAAAAATTTCATGCATGAGTATGTGCATGGCTGTTGGACCAGGTGCATAATTTAGTGAAATATTTTTCTTTTCTTCGAATTGAATAAAATGCTCATAGTTGTATACATATTTACACACACTTAATCATACATACATACTTTAATAAGCTTCGGACCCTCATATATTCTAGTATTCTCAAGTATTCATCAAATCTATTGTTGAAAGAACTACTCATAACAAGACTAAGATATTTGATCATCTACTTTATTTTGGATCACCCAATCATAGATAATTGACCTTGGGATCATTACAATATTCATCCATCTACGCACCCAACAATGATCATGAACCATCATTTTACCTTTTACTCAAGTATAAGCTTAACCTAATGTCAGAATTGTGATTAATTACCCTGATCCTAAGTACATGTACATACACGCTCTTTAAAAAAAAAAAAAACAAATACATCTCAAACGTACATAATGCTATATGCTTGATTTTTCATCGATCTAAACCATCGAGAATACTCCTTATGGACCTATTAAGTTATCCAACTGTCCGATTTCAATATGAACCATGACATTATCATGAAATTTACAAAGATCTAATTTGGCTCATTTATATCTAGTCATTCACAATTCTCAACCTTTCATCATGATCATGATAGAACGATGGTTCTACACTATTAAAGTCCAATTCCAACAACTACCAAATCACTCTTAATTATCTAAAGTTTTCTTACACACACACACACACACACACACACACACACACACACACACACTCAAAGATAATCCTTAAAAAGCCTACTTGTAGAAGCCCCGTGAGGTCCACCATGATTAATCTGTTACATCCATTCTGTCCAGCATTTTCGTTATATCATTTTTTATGTGAGCCAAAAAATAAGGCAGATAAAAAAACTCAAGTGGCCACGTCATCCAAGATTGGGCCCAAAATTTAAGTTTGCTTATTAATTGGGCTAGGCTTGGTTGTGTCTAAGGTCTTGTCCATGGTGAATTTCAAGGGCGTTTTTATCATAGGTCATCAGTGGTAGAGTACACCTAATGAAAACCCTTAGATCATGCAAAAAAGTGAAAGGCCATGCTTGGTGTCTTGGGTTCAGGTTCTCATCTGTTTCTGTCATGGGAGCGTAGTTTCACTTTTGGGCCAGTCTTGGACAGACAGGGCCCACCCCTTTGCATCCCTATCTATGGGTCGAGTTTGGCTTGGATTTGAAATCCGGGAATAGGCCATTTCTTGATGTTAATGGGCTCGATGGGCCTATAATCCAAGGCTCAATTGCTTATAGACACCCCAGCCCACATGTTGGTGGATTCAAAGCACGAAGATGGTGGAGCCTCCACCATCTTGCGTAAATGCGGTGGAAGCTCCACCATGTTTGCATAAATGCAGTTGCGGCTCCTCCATTTCTGTGCAAAAATGGTGCTGCTTCAACCATTTGCAGGTTATGTGGTTTGGTTTATACGAGTCTTGCTTTTGGACGAAGCTGTCGTTCGGATATTGAGATGGACCAATCCACTACTCACGGTTTGGGTGAGGAGTTGGACCATACAATTTGGTTTGGTTTACATGAACCTTGCCTTGTCAGCGCTCTCTCTCTCTCTCTCTCTCTCTCTCTCTCTCTCTCATGTGCGCATATGTGAAAATGTCTCCATCTGGTGGGCAGCCAGTCAAAAAGCTTGCCAATCCAGCATTTAAATGTTAATTGTTAGGAGAATGGCTAAAATGATAATGATAAATAGAGAATGAAGAGGATATAGAAACCTCTTTACAGCGCTCAATGTGAGCATGGGGCATGTGAGATCTGGACAGTATTTTGGATTGTGCCCCACCACCACCCTTGGCCCAAAAATTGGTTGATATGCTCATCATCAAGGTGTTCCAAAATGGTTATGTAACAGCCATTACATAATGTTAATGGCATAACAAGACCTTCAATGGACGTTACAGCAAAAATGACCCATTACGAGGTCGAAACATGCTTTTTTCCCAAAAGAAAGGGCATAGTAACGATAATAGTAATGGCCATAACCGTTGCTGTTATGGAATACCATGCTCATCATTTGGGCCCCACATTGATGTAGAATGGGTCGCGGACAGTTACATCGCCAAGATGGATCAGAAAAGGCCCGGTGGACGACAGAAGTAATCCAGACTATCAGACCTTAAATCGGGCGTATCTCACAATCCGGAATGAGTTATCTGACGTAAAATATATGATTTTAGGGTAGAACGAGCTACTTTAGCCAACCAACCCCGCTAGGCCAGGTTGCGCAAGCCGGATTTACAAAATACCGCCAGATCAACGGTCGTTTCCCTATTTTAATTTTGTTTTTACTATAAATAGTAAGTTTTAGTTTGATTATAACTCTTCATCCGTTGGGCTTTAGGAGTTGCGTCCAACGTGAAAAGAGCTTAGAAAAATTAGGAGAACAGCTTGGTGAAGCCAAATAGGGCACTTACTATTTTTGGTCAAAAACCTTGCGCACTAGTAGGCATCACGACTGTTTATAAATAGTAAGTTTACTATTTATAGTAAGTTGCGCACTTTAGGAGTTTTAGTCGTAGTTTGATTCTGATTTCTCTCCCATTGCTTGGTACCCATATTTGAAGGGTTGTGAACTCATTTTTATTCATTCATTAATCAATTTTGAATTTATTAGATTAATCAATTTGGAATTTATTAGAATTTATTTCTATTTTCTGCTTTCTTTCCTCATGGATTCGAGAAGTCTCTATGAAAAGTCCAGAGAGGTTCCGTGGATTCGGAATAGTTATCCTCTTGAGGAAGACAGTGCTCGACCTCACGTCCTTCCCTGCGTTATGCATTTATGTTGAATTCCGATATTTGGTTAATTTATTTTAGACATCTTTCCATTATACCCACCTGATGAGCTGACCAACTTCTTTAAGGGCCACGATATGATCATGTTGGCAAGCACATGGATGGGCCAGATATCTCATGTGTACTAGAAAGATGATTCTCGCTCTTTTTTTGTATATCTTTAGCAACACTCAAATATGTGTGCTAGTACCATTGTAAGTAAAAACTGAGGTATGAGGAAATCTTCATGTTCAATTCAATCTCGATCATTAAAAATAGAGGGAAAAAAAGGGAAACACCAAAATTCTAAGAATGAATAGTTCAGGTTTACTATGGTTTGAACTAAAAAGAAAAAGGAAAAAAGAAAGAGACGAAAAACAAAGTGAAAAGGGGCTATGTACATGCATTTCTGTGTCTATATATTATATATAAGGTTGAAAATAGAATATATAGAATTTCTATATTTATGACAATAATATATTGATAGTTAGGAGTAGTAACAATTTGGGTATGAAAAATGGAGGCTAAGAACTGCTAGTTAAGACTTAGGAGTGGGTTGGTATAAGTTGAAGGCTCTAAAAGAGCAAGGGAAAGGCATAACGGATGAAGGTAGTAAGAAAATACTTGATGACCTATGCCCTTTGATAGAGTGGAATGGCAGAAAAGGATTCATGTAGTTGCTATCAATTAGTCAAGGACGAATTGCCTCAATTAGTTGGGAAGATGCTTGTTGGGGATTTGGCCTGCGGAATCACACAGATCTAGATCTAGGATAGCAATCCAATGGCACCAAGCACACATAAGAGAACACAAAGGTTTAACATGGAAAACCCTTGCGGGAAAAAAACACGGCACAAAGTGACAGAAAATTTCACTATGAAAGTACAGATTACAAAGAGAGATGACTTACCCGGCTTGAGCATTCCTCAAACCTCACCTTTTCTCCACCCCTTGAAACCCTAGCACCCTTTTAGAAATACTTAAAACCTCTTAGAATACCTCCCAATCCCGCATACACCCCTTTATATAAGTTTAGAAAGAAGTAGAATCGGAATAGGAAACAAAAATCGCAAAATCTGTGTTTCCGCAGAAAATCTGCGTAAAATCTTCGATGTCATCGAAGGTCCATCGATGTCATCGAAAATGGACCAAAATTGTCCAGCGACCAGGGGTGAAAATTTCTGAAAATTCTCGATGGCATCGAGCAACCTTCGATGTCATCGATGACTGGCTTCGATGACATCGAAGACTGGTCAATGTCATTGACAAACCAACAGACAGATTTAAGACATCTGTCCATATATAACAATCTCCACCATATCTTCAATCTTCATCCGTGTAGCTTCTTGTCCTCTTCTCTTATTTCTGCATCACATCATAGCTTCTTATACATACTCTGTCCTACTTTTTCGCCATCACCAAGCCCAGAGAAGTTGCACATAACTTCAACTTCTCTGCAGGAATGATTTAAGAGAGCATGTCTGCCGGATCTGAATCCATATGCCTAACCACCTTTGCTCCTGTCTTCTCAAAAGGAAAAATGTAGTCTTCTTACCATCTCACCGCTACCCAATATTGCTTGCCGGGGTATTTGCTCACAACACTGATAGCCTGTGAAATAACTGGTCTAATCCAGACCATGGCATACACTACCAACCGCAATCAAATAAGGCTCATGAGATATCATGTTTTTCCTCATCTATTATGGGACATGT
Source organism: Magnolia sinica (assembly GCF_029962835.1). Taxonomy (NCBI): domain Eukaryota; kingdom Viridiplantae; phylum Streptophyta; class Magnoliopsida; order Magnoliales; family Magnoliaceae; genus Magnolia; species Magnolia sinica. The sequence continues at coordinate 83,301,637 of NC_080581.1, forward strand.
CCTGAGGAAAACTTGAGGAGAGACGCGTAGGGAACGCTCTCCGGCTTTACCTGACCCATTACATCTATGATCAATATCTACACACAAGGTATTCCTCCTGTGATTACCAAAGCCTACTCCTCCTTCAGTGTCAATGCCAAGAACCATCTTTGCAGCCCCCCGAACCTTCATCCTAAATGTTCCACTTAACCGAGTCTTCAGTACATTGATTTCAAATATGTCATAATTGACGATCTACATGTCATCAACTCCTCACTCACCATGAAGGAATCAAACCACTGCCTAGGCGACAGGTCGAACCACGATCTCCTGCAAAGTTTTTTTCTCAGCCCCTTTAACTTCGAACCGCTCTGGTTGTTTCATGTAGATCTACTCTTCACTTTCCCTTCCAGACGTGTAGACTCCACATCCATCCTTCCAGCTCAAGATCACATTGGCCAGCCAGCGCCAATCATGGATCTAATAGGCACCTGCTATACCGTCGGCATGAATATCTCTGAGAAGTTGATCCCTTCTCTCTGAGCATAACCCTTCGCTACCAACCTTGCCCTGTATCTATGTTGTATCCTCCTGAAAATCCACCTACATCCAACCACTCTCCGGCCCACTGGAAGCTCGACCCGCTCTCATATGTCGGTCTGGTACAATGAATCCATCACATCGTCCATAATTACCTTTCACTTCTCAGCACCAGGCTTACTTAGAGCCATCTGAATAGAAGATGAATCCCCTACAATATTGGAGTCGTCCGTGTACCTTGCCAATATCCTGCGATCATGTCGTGTGATTTTTCTCACAGGTGGCTGCTCCACCTGCTCTATATCCATGTCTGCATGTCTCAGCCTTCCTGTCATGCTCGCTCATGTGGTCATGCCCAACATGCCACACACGTGTAGAGATAGAATCCGCTACATTCACTGCAGCTCCACCTTTTGAAGTGCTCTCGATCAACCAGTATAAGTTACCGAGTCGTTGCGCTTTCATGATTACCTGTGCCTCCTTAGATACCTTAAGAGCACCATCAATAGTTGTGTACTTGCATCCTTTTGCCTCAAGTACACCAAGAGAAATCAGATTTTGCTTTAAATCAGGAACGTGCCTGACATCAGTCAGGGTACGCTCCATCCCATCAAACATCTTAATATGTATCGTACCAATAACTACAATATTATAGGCAATATCATTGCCCATAAATATTTGTCCACCATTACACTCTCTATAACTAGTGAACCAACTCCAATGAGGAGTCATATGAAAAGATGTCCCTGTGTCTAGCATCCACTCATGCTTACGATCATCGTATGGTCGCCTGTTAGTAGACACAGATAAAACATTACCATCACATCCACTCGATCCATCTGACATGACAGTATTGGCCTCCCTATACGAAACCTCAGAATCTTCTCTCTTCGATTTAGGATTTTCACAATCCTTCTTCACTTGTCCTTCCTTCCAACAATTCCAGCGCGCACTTTACCTTTCCTTTGCCCTTGCTCTTGGATTTGGATCTATAACCTGAAGAACCTGTACCTTGCTCAGAATTTCTGTCCCTCGTAAACAATGCCTCAGAAGATGTCCCCGTATCGCCGTTTAGCTTTCTCATAGCCTTCCAATAAAGGGCTGAGATAACGGTGTCGACATTCAGGATTTTATTCGTGTTGCACATAGTATCCTTGAATGACTCATACTACGCCGGAAGAGAATTCAGCAACATACATGCTTGTTCTTCATCTTTCATCACTTCCTCCATATTCAGCAATTTGCAAACCAATTTATTAAAGTTGCTGATGTGAGCCTCCAAATCTTCACCCTCTGTCATTTTGAAGTTATACTGCCGCTTTAAGTGTAAGCAATTTTCAGAGGATTTTTTCACATGGACATCCTCTAACTTTGCCCATAACTTAGCCGCAGTTTTCTCCCTCATGACGTTCTAAAGAACCTCATCCGTGAGACATTAACGGATCGATGATAAAATCTTCTTATCAAGAGTATTCCAATCATCATCAGTCATAGTAGACTTTCGCTCCTCAAGAGCACCATCTTCGTCTTGCTTGAATAAGGAACTCATTAACTTGATCTTCCATAACTCAAAATTATTTTTTTCTGAATACTTCTGAATCTCATACCTAGTGCTTCCCATTATTACTAATCCTGCAGATTCAGATCTGTACCCCAGTGATTGCTCTAATACCACTTGTTGGAGATTTGGCCTGCGGAATCACACAGATCTAGATTTAGGATAACAATCCAATGGCACCAAGCACACATAAGAGAACACAAAGGTTTAACGTGGAAAACCCTTGCGGGAAAAAACCACGGCACAAAGCGACAAAAAATTCCACTATGAAAGCACAAATTACAAAGAGAGAGGACTTACCCAGCTTGAGCAATCCTCAAACCTCACCTTTTCTCCACCCCTTGAAACCCTAACACCCTTTTAGAAATACTTAGAACCTCTTAGAATACATCTCAATCCCGCATACACCCATGTATATAAGTTTAGAAAGAAGTAGAATCGGAATAAGAAACAAAAATCACAAAATCTGCGTAAAATCTTCGATGTCAGCGAAGGTCCATCGATGTTATAAAAAAGGGACCAAAACTGTCCAGCCACTAGGGGTAAAAAATTCTGAAAAATTCTCGATGGCATCGAGCAACCTTCAATGTCATCGACGACTGGCTTAGATGACATCGACAGACCAATAGACAAATTTAAGACATCTATCCATAACAATGTTTATATATATATATATATATATATATATATATATATATATATATATATATATATAGAGAGAGAGAGAGAGAGAGAGAGAGAGAGAGAGAGAGAGAGAGAGAGATAAGTTTGAAAATAGTTGTGTAAGAATTTCTATATATATATATATATATATATATATATATATATATATATATATATATATATATATATATATATATATATATATAAGGTAAAATCCTATCCTTCCTTTTCAAGTAATCCACGTATAAATTGGTCTATCACTACTATCATTTTAAGAGTAGGTGGTGATCGCCAATCTCTATTTTAGATATTGGCCCCAGAAGATTTTCTTTTTGAATAAAATGTGTTTTATTGAGAACAAAAAAAAACCATGTTGCCCAAGAGAAGATTTTTGTACATACAGAGTTTTAAACTTTTAATTAATATGTGAGTTTTTCCTTTCCAAACATATGGAGTTTGAACTCAAGTTTTAATTTGAGCATTTTGGGTTAATTATGATATCTCTCCCTCTTACACTATTTATTTATTTATTGTGCATCACAAGCCAACTCATTGATTAAAGGTTACTTGGACCGTAAAGTAATGGAGAATTATGTGTACCAAAGACAGCTCTGTTACAAGTTCGACAAGCATTTCCTTCATTATGGAGGGCAAATGACAAGTACACAACAAAAATCCGTGAGTCCCGATAGAAACAAATGGGTTGTTGAAGAGGTCATGACCCTCCAAGGGATCCCACTACGTGATTATTACTGTGTATGTATTTGCTTCATCAAACCATTTATTCCACGAATTATCGTGGCCATGAAATGTGGGCCACTGACTTATCTTCCAATATAGAGATTTTTTTCGGCATCTCACATTCATGGTTGGACCCTGTGAATCACTGATCCACAAGATCTACTTTAAGGGTTGCACTTTTTTCTAGATCGGGATGTGGGACTTAATCTATATGCGGAATAGGCCCACGGATCTATCTGTGCAAGGGACATAGCGATTAGGGGTTCAGATGGTTTACCTAGATGAGACGCAGGCATGGAAGCCGGATAAGAATACCAGAATACCAGAATTCCTGTAAAGCTTAGGATCTTCCTCTCCTTCACACCCTTTCTGCAATTCACAAGATGGGACTCGATCGAATTTCTGTCGTGGTGTAGGATCGGGGACCCAGCTCTCTTTTATAGAATCTGTGGAGAGAGTTTGAAACCCATCACAACTCTCTCTCCCACATACCACATTGTAGCATCCTAGTGCAACTCAAATTGCTGTCTTCGTAAGACAGTTATAGCATTCCAGCCCTAGTACGCAAAGCTGTGCAGATAGACTGCACAACACATCACCTGAAGTGGGGCCCACTAGTCTACTCAATCATGAGTTTCGTGTGTAATCATTGCTTTTGTTTGGTTCGCAGCTTCAGAAATGCAGGAGAGTTAAATAAATAAATAAATAAAACAGGATAGGTGTGATGAGGTTCCTCACTGTCTTCCTCATGAGGATAACTACTCTGAATCCAAGGAGCCTCTATGGACTCCTCATATACCTCGATTCCACGAGGGAAAATAAGAAAATATAAATAAATTCTAGAAATTCAAAATTTTATTGGGTAGATAATAAAAATGAATTTACTATCTCGCTTGGGTTTGTGAATTCTTGCTTGGGTTCAGAAAGTGTGCTGTTTCAGGAAGAGATTTGCGATAAGAAAACGACCTGATCTTTCTACTTGCTCAGAGAATATAGACATTGTGTGGAATGGCTAAAGTTAAATATGTAATTTTGGTTGTTCAGAGGTCGAAAAAGGAACGGATTCATTTGCATATATACGAAATTAGGATCGATCTAGGAATTCATTTACAATTCTAAACACGTAACTCATTTTTAAGCTTCTAGAGTAACATTCTTTATGATTCTAGGTTAGTTTTTTTTCCTCCGTTGAGAGACGAATTTGAAATTGTAGCTGAACAGAGAAGATCGTGGCGTGCTTCTGAGCTTAATTCCATTATTTCCTTGTATCCTTTTTCGACATGTGTACAACTCAGAGAAGATGGGCAGGTCGCAGGGCATTTATGCGTTGATGGTAGTGAAGACATTTGAACCCAAGACCATGGTCTTGGTACGAACAGCAGTCTTGTAGCTAAAGATTCACTACAACGGCATGATTTTTGTTCGTAGAATATATAGAGAAATTTCTTAGGTTGTTTATGAATGGAGCTTTGTTCTTCATATGTAATTTATGTAAATCTTGGAATTACATGGCTCGGAATCTCAATTGAGATATTGTTTCAGTTTCCGTCGAATCAGAACTGTAACATTACATTGTATTGAAATTAATGTAATTTTTTCCTTTGTCAATTGATACGGTGGCCTTTTCCTTTCGTTGGTGAGCTGATCTTTGGTGGATCAAGTTAAGCTTATTGTGTCCTAGAAATTGAGGGACTATTTGGATATTTGTCAATCAATGGGATTGTGGGATCGTAAGTCATCTCACCCGCAATTTGTGGGAGCAGGAGTGTTTGCCAAAACCATCTTAGAAAAGATGTTTTTGACAAATAAGAAAGAAACTTGAGGACCCGGATAGGTAGAGGCCAACTTGTCAGAGATGGGCAAACATGCTTTGCATGGGCCCCATCTTTGACAGACTAGGCTCTACCTATCACATCCCATGTTGTGCTTATACCAATGTCAGTGGAAGCAGGGTCAGTACACAATCTGTGCCCGCGGTCCGTTGGGTAGAAAGCTGTGTGGACGGTGATCATGGAAAGACGGACAAGTCCCTGTCATCACGGATGTTCGTGGTAACACAATACGTTGGGATTTGACTGGACCACATGCTGCTGTCAGGATGGGCCTAGTTGGATGCATACTCAACCTAATGATGATAGTAGATAACCTTCTCCTTCTTGCCTATATCATCATGCTAAAGAAGTTGCCAAAGAAGTTGATTCATGGACTCACATCTTGCAACCTAGCTACTGGTGGATTCTGTGGGCCCACCATGATGTCTGTATGTGTTATATCTATACCGTCTATCCATTTTGCCAGGTCATTTTGGGTGAGGCCAAAAATGAGGCAGATCCAATCTCAGGTGGACTACAACACATGAAGACAAATGGTGATTGAATGTCCACCATTAAAAACATCCTAAGGTCCATTGTAATGTTTATTTTCCATACAACACACAAGCATGGATGAAGGGAAAACATAAATATCAGTTTGATCCAAAACTTGTGGCTCTTTGGAAGTTTTTATTGGTGGGCATTCAATTACCACTGTTTCCTATAGTATGGTCCACCTTATATTTGGATCTGCTTAACTTTTGGGCTCAAGCTGTAAAATGAGCTGGAAAAATTGAGGGATGGCATGGAGAAAACACATACATTATGGTGCAGCCATAGAGCTTTTCCAACACCTACCAGCATGGTCATTATGCAAGAGAGGATTAGGCGTTACCCTGACTGTGGGGCCCACCTTGATGAATGTGTTATATATCCATGCAGTCCATCCATTTTTCCAGATCTTAAAAGATGTGGTCCCAAAACTTAGCAGATCCAAACCTCAGGTGGACCACACCACAAGAAACAGTGGTGATTGAATTCTCACCATTGAAAACTACTTATGGTGCACTAATGTTTATTTTCCATCCACCCGATTGATAAGGTCAGACAGATTTGGATGACGGAAAAATACAAAGATCAGCTTGATCCAAAATTTTTATGGCTCACATTAAGCTTTTAATGGTTAATCACTACAGTTTCCAACGGCGTGGTCCACCTGAGATTTGGATCTGCTTAAGTTTTGAGATCAATTCCTAAAATCAGATGGAAAAACGGATGGACAGGTGGACATACAACACATTCATCAAGGTGGGCCCACAGGGTCGGGGTAACACCTATTCTACTCCCACAACCCACATCCAACAGCTTTCAACATCCTTTTTGTGGCTCAATCTCTTGCCGTGGCATATTGTCCAATCAAATCCCACTGTATGATGTCGCCATGTCTAGGTAGCAGGGTCAACACCCAATCCGGGTCTACCTCTAAAGGTGGGATCACCTTCTTTGGATGCTACTCGACCTATTCGACATGGACGTGGTCTAACCCTTTCCAGTTCGACCCCATGAGTCACCCACAAAATTTGCCAATGACTCAATTGAGTCATGAGTTGACCTAAGATTGGATTGCGACTTGGATGGCCATACAAGGCCCAAGTAGTTAAAGTTGAATAAGTAATATTGTGTTTAGCGAATTAATGGAACTGATTAAATAAAAGTCATATGCATGAAATGCTAAACCATTAACATATAATTTTATTTTATTTTTTTCTAGAAAGGTGGGAGCGCACCACCTATAACTTTGTTGATTTGATAAAAAATTGTACAAACATTCACGAGCTCCACAGAAAGGAGACGGGCATCACCTATCACACAGCCATCAACATATAGTTTAATACATTAGATATAACATTATAAATATCATCTTTTTTATTTATGCTTCAGTTCCCTTGACACCCTTTTCTCTTCTCCTACCTCCAATTCTCTTAGTATTGATGCATTAAAATAAATGTCTCACATGGAAAAATCAACAGAAGCACTCTATCACTAAATATAGTGAATTTTCTCATTCCATTTGTCCAAAGTGCTAGAGTCCAAAAAAGAATTCCCATTCCCACTCCGTATCCAACTGCAAACCCAATCCACACAGATTCCCAGTCGTATTTATTTTCTGATTGTGCTAGTGGTGTTGAAGCCTCGATGTAGTTGCATTTCTTTGACAATGGAGGGCCACATAATCCCAAGTTCCCTAGAAATGATTCATTTGTAAATGTACTGAATTGTTGACCTTGCGGTATGCTTCCTATGAGGAGGTTTTGCGAGAGGTCCAACACCTCGAGGAACGTTAGCTTTGTTAGCTGTAAAGGGATCTCACCAGACAAACTATTATGTGAAAGATCTAATGACTCAAGTTCCTTCATGTTCTCCAATAATGCAGGAATTTGGCCTATGAGACAGTTGTGGGACATATTGAGCACAAGCAATGATTTTAAATTCCCAACTGATTCTTGAATATTCCCATGAAATTGGTTATTTGAGACATCTATTACCATGAAGGCGGTAAGGATCTTTACCAGTTCCATTTCCATTCTCTTGCTCACTATAGTCACTTTATCTTGATAGTACCCTTCATCAAATGTTTTGCTAATGAATTGAGATTGGGATTTAGACTCCTCCATCATTGCCTTCCAACTCCCGAACATATTTGATGACAAGTTACCTGTGAAGCTATTGGAAGAGATGTCGAAGATTTGCAACAGTAGGAAGGAGTGATTTGATAAGGGTTGTCGAATAGTGCCGTGAAATTTGTTGGATCCTAAGATGAGAATGCGCAGTTGAGACAAATTTTCCAACCAAAATGGGAAGGTGTCATGTATGTGATTGTTTCCAAGGTTTAACACTTCTAGCTTCTTGCACCGGGCCAAAGTACTTGGCACCTGCCCTTCCAACTGATTTCCATTGAGATCAAGTGTCTCTAGAGTACACCACTCTTTGAATATTTGAAGTAAGGTGCCATTAAATGCATTTTCTCCAAGATTCAACACAGTGAGGACATCACTTATTTCACCCAAACATGATGGAATAGAGCCATTGAAGTGGTTACGAGACAAATCAAGGACTCGTAAGCAAGTGCAATTACAAATAAGTGAGGGAACTTCTCCGCTAAAATAATTGCTTGAAAGTGAAAAGAAAATGGAAGAGAGAGGAGGAATTGGAATTGATCCTTTTAGCTTGTTAAAGCTTAGGTCAATATATTTCAATGAACTTAAAGAAATATGAGGAAACGGTTGCTCTAATCCTTCTAGAGCATTCCGAGAAAGATTCAAATAAGACAAACTGCCATTTCCAACCTTCCATATCCAGTTGGGTATTTCACCATTGATTCTGTTATCGGAAAGGTCTAAAGCACATAGCCTCTCTTGGTTTCTCAAGATGTCTGGAAATTTGCTAATGTTGCAAGATTTTAAATACAAATATTTAATATGAGAGAAGGATGCAGAGGTTGAATTGCTTCCGCCATCATGGACTGAGAAGTTGTTATCTGAAAGACTCAGGCTCCAGAGGTTCCTAAGGTTAAGGAATAAGCCAAGGTCCATGTCACCACTGAAATTGTTTGATGTAAGCACGAGGACTTCAAGCTTTGGGAGTTGAAAGATGGACATTGGAATAGGCCCCTCCAAGTTGTTGTTACACAAAATGATCCATCGCAAAGAGGATGCATTGTGGAACTCATCAAGTTGACCACTAAATTGGTTATCCTGGAGATAAAGCTCTTCTAATGATGGGAGTGAAAAGAATGATGATGGAATGGTCCCACTGAGTGAATTGTTGGAAAAGTCGAGTTTTATACAATTATGAAGTGCATTTCCATATAAAGAAGGGATTGTGCCATTGAAACTATTGGAATTAAGAAAGAGCTCTGTAAGCTTGGTGAGTTGAAAGACGGACCTTGGAATAGGCCCCTGGAACTTGTTTTCATTCAAATGGATGATCTCTAGTAGTGAAGAGGATGCATTTTGGAATTCCCCAAGCTGACCACTAAATTGGTTACATTGGAGATGAAGCTCTCGTAATGATGGGAGTGAAAACAATGATGATGGGATTGGACCGCTGAAACCATTGGATGAAAGATCCAAATGCACGAGGTTGCTGAGGCTGGCAAGAGATGATGGCAATGATCCACTGAGAAGTGAATTGTAAGATACATCCAGGGTTTGTAGGTTTGGCAGCCGGAAAATACTCTTCGGTATGGCTGAAGAGAGATTGTTTCCACTGAGGTGGAGCTCAGATAGGAAATGGAGATTGGAAAGGAAAGGATGGATGGGGCCTGATAGACCGCAATATCTCAAGCTCAACTTCTGAAGATGAGGGAGTGCAGAGGATAACGCCAGGCCCCACTCGCTACCCCGAGCTGAGATTTCTACATCATCGAGATGGAGTTCTCTCAGACTCGACAGATTTTGGACGAATTCTCCAATGTTTGGGTTTTCGAATGTCAGGTATTGATCGTGCGAACCATTGATATTATAATTGTAAGATAGATCGAGGGACACCAAAGTGGTCAAGCGAGAGATTTCCAGCGGGATTTGGCCATAAAAACTCAAAAAAGAGAGGTTGAGATGGGTCAAACTGGTGAGATGTTCAAACCCAGAAGGAATTGGAGAGGGATCAAAGTAATTGGAAGCGAGGTTAAGCCTCTGCAGGCTCTGAAGACAAAAGAGGCTTACAAAATCAATCCGACCGAAGATATTGAGCTCGCTGAGGTCGAGACTGGTCACGTGACCAGTGGCACCATCGCACGTGATACCTTCCCAAGAACAGTAATCCCTGTTATCAGGATTCCAAGAGGACAATGTAGTCATGGTGTACTCAGCGGAGAAGTTAAAGCCCTGTTTGAGGTGGAGCAAAGCAGAGAAGTGATCTTCAATGCAATGGTTTTGGGTTGACAAGGCCTTATTGTTATTGACACTGGCAAAGACAAAAGAGGAAGAGAAAAGGAGGGAAGAGAATAAGAGATACGTAAATAAGGAAGAGAGAACGGAGAAGAAGTTAGGAAATGGAGAGGCTTTATTGGTAAGAGAGGAAAGGAGGAGAGCCATTTGCTTTGGTTAGAGGGATTTGGGATGGTGTGGGAAGAGAAGCTTGGGAGGCATTATATATATGGGCAAGGGAGGAGCTTTCCACTTCGTTGCCCAATAAAATGCCGCACACGTGTGACAGATTAGTAGCACTCATCACGCAGCCAGTACTCTTTCTAAGACTTTTTCTTCTCCGTTATTTACTCTTTCTTTTTTCTTTTTTTTTTTCTTTTTTTAATGCTTTATTTATTTATTTGTTCATTTTCTGAAATGGGCCCACCATTGATGAAACCAGACCATCCTCCCAGCTGCGATGGATTTGGGATCATCCAATCTGTGAGCCAGATAACTGGCCTAGATCAATCCACAGCTCGGATCGTCCGATCTGTATTTGGTGGGGCCCAGCACTGTTTACCAATCGATTTGGCCTTTTCAGCCATTTAGATGGGAGATTTGGGCCATTTACTTTAGATGCCATATTTTTATTAATTTGTACAGCCTATCGATATGATCCCAACCACTGATCAGAAGTTGGACCCATAGTGACCCACAGAGACGGTCACTATGGGTCATACGTGTGACTATTTTCTAATAATTCTAGGTCAGCAGAATATGGCAGGCAGAGTAACTCTACAGCCATGTGATTTACATGTGTGAGATCGGAGCCTTCCATCAGGTGCACTGCAATGTTTAGATCTACTGATATAGAAACCACAACATTTCACACCTCAGGTGGGTCACACCATATCAAAACAAATGAATAGCTACAGAAACAATAAATTTCAATTTACTTTGTACGTTATACCCCTGGAGAGCCACATTGTCTTATTTTACATGCACAGGATATAAGCATCATATCCAACATTATGGAATGCTAGATCTCGCACACATGTTTCATATTTGCAACGATCTTGTACTCCACTCCGCAGGGATTACTTGCTGAGTAAACTGTGGGGGTCCACGTTGATGTATGTGTCTTATCCACACTGTCCATCCATCTTTACAGCTCATTTTAGGGCACGAGACCAAAATTGAAGCGTATGCAAAGCTAAAGTGGACCACACCACAGGAAACAGGGAGAATTGAATGCCAATGGTTGAAAACTTCCCTTCATCCAGGTCCGTGTATATGTGACCTTATGAACATGTTTGATTTTTTTTATTTTTATTTTTTATTTTTTGATGGCCGGTGGGTACATGACAAATACAAAAGGTGGGGCCCACAAATATATGTTATTCAGGTGCCCACCAGAAAGAAAGAAACGAAAAAAAATAATAATAATAATAATGATATTGATAATAATAATAATAATAAACCGGCAGCAATGGTTTCTAAATGTATCACTACACTTTTTGACCTTTGTATATGAATCATGGGTTAGCCATCTACTTATGGGTCACCAATCAGGCAATTAATACCAGCTATATTTTCCTTTTGGACCATGTTGGATGACAATTAAACATCACGGTCCGCTCTAGGAAAGTTTTAACGGAGGATGCCATTATCCGCACTCTTTCCTGTGGTGATGTCCACTTGAGATTTGCACATACTTCAATTTTAGGGTTGTGCCCAAAATGAAATGATGAAATGAATGGACGGCATGGATAAGACACATTTATTAAGGAAGTCATACAGAGTTTCTACTGCTCTACGTGAGAACCTCGCTTCTTAAATTGTGTTAGAGATTTTATAAAAGGTCACATCCAGGTAAGGTGGGAAGTGTTTTGATAGGATATATACATGCCCATCCTATTGAAGCTACCATGCTAACGTATATGAATACGGATGATTCTGAATGAAAATTAAAGTTTTAATGACTTGTATAAAAATCTCTATGTTAAAGATGAGGATCATCAATAAAGCATGATTATGAGATGATAGATTTTTTGTTTAGGAAGTAATGAGAACATCCATTTGGATAACATCTAAAGTTAGATGCAATAAGAGGTGAAAGTGATCAAGGTGGGAAACCTATTTCTATTTATAAAATAAAAATAAAAATTTAAGGTTTAAATATTAAAAACAAATGAGTTTTAGCAACTGATATAAACAGTTAATCCCAAACTCTGGATTTAATCCAACAGTTGCTATTTGGCAACTAAGTCTTGAGCATGAGCGTGACAGAGGTAATGTCTTCCTATATCTAAGTCTTGAGCATGAGCGTGACAGAGGTAATGTCTTCCTATATCCATTTAGTTAGGGAGGTCGGCTTTGATAACATGTGGACCTTAAACACATCTACCAACTTAAAATGTTCGTATCATTTATTTTCCTTTTATCAATGCATAGCAGGTGATGTATATAAACAATTGAAAATTTTTATTTTTAAAAAAAAAAAAGAAAAAAAAAGAGAGAGAATAAAAAAAGAGAGACTGATCATTACATGAAAGGCTCCTACATGGTTAGGCAACATGAAATGCTGCTGCGCACCACATGATCCACCCAACCCAAATCTAGCCTTTTGATTGGGCTCATCTTTCAATAGTTGGATCCATGTGCCTCACCTTTAGATGGGGAATAGCAAAATGATAAAAATTATGTGAATATTTTAAAGGAGAACTTTGGTACTCTGGCTGAGTACGAATGTGTTATTGATTATACACAAGTTATACAGGGGATGAGGGTGGCCCGCTTGATGGCAGCTCAAGGGTGGCCCTCCAACGATGGGGCAAACCAAATGGGCAGCCCTGATCAATAAGCAATGTATTTAACTTTGTGACTCAAATTTAGAACCCGGCATTGCCAATTCAATTCAGCTGCTTGCTAGGTCGGGTTAACCCTGTAAACTTGAAATGTACTACTTGCTTTCAATTGCTGTAACTCTGGCATGAATTTGGTTGACTGGTAACAAGCCAAATCGACTCATTCAGTTGGGACATTTCCATCGGCAAATAAGAGGTGGGCTCAGTGGTTCCCAAATCCACCGTGAACGGAGCAAGCTATAATTATGGTTTTTTTCTTCTTATTTAAAATATATATATATATACAGGGAAAAGGTACTATGCGCTCGACCTCACGGGTCTGTCCCATGAGGTCGAGCTGTGTGAGCCCCACTGTGATGCGTTTCAAACATCTACCCCATCAGTCAGATGCACCATTCCATCGTGGGCCTAGGTCTCAAAAATCAAGTCAATCTGTGACTTGTGTGAGCCACACCACATACAGAAGTAGGGAGGGGCCGTGCACCATTAAAACATTCATAATCATTTTTGGGGCCCACCGAGATGTGGTTTGTAAATCCAACCCATCCATTATTTGTGTCCCACTTGAATGAGGGTTCAGACCAAGTTTCATCAGCATTCAAAACTCAGGTGGGCCCCACCAAGTGCTTTTATATGTTTTAACGGTGTCTTCACATGATTTTAGATAGTATCGCTCATCTGAGTTCCGTATACGGCTGATTTTTTGGATATTCCATCATTTAGAGGGGAGCCATCAAATGCACAGTGTTGATGGTCGACACACATCACGGTGGGGCCCACATAGTTTGACCTCACGGAAGCTTATCCTGAGGTTGAGCGCATAGTACCTTTTCCATATATATATCACTTTAAATATATATATATATATATATATATATATATATATATATATATATATATCACTTTAAATATTATTAATTTATTAAATATAGAGTCAAGTCAATTAAAAATGCTACTAGTCCTTGAGTGAACCAAATTACCCAGCTTAGACTTAAGTCCAATTTATTTATTTATTTAAAAAAAAAAATAAATTTGAACTATGAGTTTTCCTTTATTTAAAATAATTATTCAACCAATCACCTTTATATTAATTTATTTACACTACTGTTTAAGGTTTATCAAATGGCAAGGGTGGAAAGGCAATTGACAAAGTGGACACATCTTTTCCATATATTATTGACTTCAAGTCAAGAGTGGAGAAAAAGATGGCCGTTGGTCAAAGGTGTAGAAAAAAGGTAGTGTTGATGCTGAAATCTGGTCATCCTTGTTAGACCTATTGAGTACCTGCAAAAACCAATCAACAATGGAGACCTTGGCTATGATAGGGGGACCCTCCAATGCTTAAGTTAGAACAGGGGATTTGGATCTAATTGACAAGTGTTATTGTGCTTACCTCTCACTGTATGTGGGGTCTCAATTTATAGCTTTGGTGCCAGTTACGTAGATGAAAAACTTCCCTACTTGGCAGATGTGTATCATAGAAGGGATTTTCTTCCTAGCACGTTATCATCTTTCCGAGATCTTAGGCAAGGATCCCGAGGAGATCTTATCTTATCATTTTCAAATGGTCGGCCTTCGAGGAGTTCAAGATTGATGATTGAATCCGACCTCATAGGCTAGGTGGTCGAGGTCCATGGTCGGCCTTCGATGGCCAATGGTGCTCTTGTAGTCGAGTTGGTCAAGGTTCCGTGGACCGAACAAAATCAGTAATCGTGATCAGGATCCACCCTTAAGGTCGAGTCCGTACACAATCGTTTGTTGGTCGTGATAGCGGGGTGTTAGCTAGACACTCCTCGCGGTTGGTCCTTGGGTCAGTCATGGAGAAAATGCTCGATTCAGATAAGAGTTCAATCGGTGACAGGGGGTCGGACCCTTACCCAACCTCCATTACTTGCGTTATGCATTCTCCTACTCCAGACGTTCTGGCCAGTCCATTTTTACCCATAACATGTAGGTATACTTTTTTAAAGGATTGATGTTACCGTCTTCTTGTAGTCCCTACAGAAGCAGGATGGGTGCATCCCTAGCCAAACCTAACCCAATATGGTAGGGCCCTGACCACGCGGCCCACCTTGTTGTATTTATTCTATAACCACTCCGTACATCCACTTTACTAGCTAATTTTTGGACTCACGCTCTAAAATGAAGTTGATTCAAATCTCATGTGGACCATACCATAGGAAAAGTGATTACTAAATGCCCCCATTAAAAACTTCTTAGGGCCACCATAATGTTGATTTGCCATCTCACATGTTGATAATGTCACAAAAATCTGGATGAAGGGAAAGAAATAAATATCAGCTTGACCCAAAGCTTTTGTGGCACATAAGAAGTTTTTAATGTTTAATCAAGACTCTTTTCTATGGTGTGGCCCGCCTGAGATTTTTATTTGCTTCATTTTTGAATTCGTGCCCTAAAATGAGGTTGAAAAATAGATAGATGCATGCCATGGATATACAATACATACATCAAGGTGAGCCCCATGGCCAAGGCGGCATTGTGTTGGGTGAGGCCGGGCAGTACCTAATTTGCAATCTTAGATTGAACCTTGTTATCTAATGATTTAGAGTGGGCCCTACAACCCTATATCCATTGGCCTCAGTGGTTCCCAAATCAATTGCGCGCAGCTAGAGCAAGCTATAATTATGGGTTTTTATTTTTTATTTTTTTGTTTCTTTCTTTTTAAAATTTTTACAACAATATATATATATATATATATATATATATATATATATATATATATATATATATATATATATATATATGGGAAAAGGTACTACACGCTCGACCTCACGATAAGCTCCAATGAGGTCGAGCTATGTGGGCCCCACTGTGATGCGTGTCGACCATCAATACCGTGCATTTGGTGGGTCCCCTCTAAATTATGGGATATCTCAAACATCAGCCGTATATGGAACTCAGGTGGGCCATGCCATCTAAAATCATGTGAAGACATGCCAAAAACATATAAAAACACTTGGTGGGGCCCACATGAGTTTTGAATACTGCTGAAACTTGGTCTGAACCCTCATCCAACTGGGACACACATAATGGATGGTCTGGATTTGCAAACCACATCTCGGTGGGCCCAAAAAATGATTATGAATGTTTTAATGGTGCACAGCCCCTCCCCACTTCTGTATGTGGTGTGGCCCACATAAGTCACGGACTTTATTTTTGAGATCTAGGCCCACGATGGAATGGTGCATCTGACTGATGGGGTAGATGTTCGAAACGCATCACAGTGGGGCCCACACAGCTCGACCTCATGGGACGGTCCCATCAGCTTGAGCACATAGTACCTTTTCCATATATATATATATATATATATATATATATATATATATATATATATATATATAAGCGAGTGCGCGCCGGTGCGCACACACACATATATGTATATTACCACTTTAAATATGATTAATTTATTAAATATAGAGTCAAGTTAATTAAAAATGCTACTAGTCATCGAGTGAACCCAATTACCCAGCTTAGACGTAAGTCCGATTTGGTTTCTTAGTTTTTGAACCATGAGTTTTCCTTATTTAAAATAATTATTCAATCAAGTACCTTAATTTATATTAATTTATTCAAACTACTATGCATGTAAGGTTGATCAAATGGCAAGGATGAAAAGGCAGCTGACGAAGATGACACATCTTTTCCATATATTATTGACTTCAAGTCAAGAGTGGAGAAAAAGATGGTCCTCAATCAAAGGGGTAGAAAAAAGGTCGGGATACTTTTTGAAGGATCCATGTCACTGTCTTCACTTCCTGTGTTCCCTACGAAAGCAGAATAGGTGCGTCCCCAGTTTAACCTGACCCAATATGGTAAGGCCCTGAACACCCGGCCAGCCTTGCTGTATGTGCTGTATATCCACGCCGTACATCCTCTTTGCTAGCTAATTTTTGGACTGACGCCCTAAAATGAAGCCTATTCAAACTCATGTGGATCATATCATAGGAAAAGTGATTACTAAATGCACCCATTAAAAACTTCCTACGGCCCACCATAATGTTGATTTGCCATCGAACATGTTGTTAATGTCACACAAATTTGGATGAAGGAAAAGAAACAAATATCAGCTTGATCCAAAAATTTAGTGGCACATAAGAAGTTTTTAATGGTCAATCATGACTCTTTACTATGGTGTGGCCCACCTGAGATTTAGATTTGCTTCATTTTTGGATTTGTGCCCTAAAATGAGCTGGAGAAATAGATGGATTCCATGGATATACAATACATACATCAAGGTGGGCCCCATGGCCAGGGCGTCATTGTGTTGGGTGAGGCCAAGCGGTACCTAATCTGCAATCCTGGAACACGAGGAACGACCTTCAACCTTGCATGAATATATATATTAACCAAAAGGGTCTCCTTTGGCTGATTATTGCATGCTTTTATCCCTCAACTTGGAACGTACTAACCCCTTTTTAAACCAAGGCGTGCTCCTCCGGTACCACACTATGCTTACTGTGGTAATGGCCAGATATGTGGCTTACTCTATACAAGCATGCCATCCAAACCGTCCATCAGATGTGTCACCTTATATTGCCCTTAAATTCAAAAACCAGCCTGATCCAAGACTTATCTAGGCCACAACACAGGGAGAAATATAAGGGAAGACGTACACCCTTAAACCGAGTCAAATCAAGATTTTTCGAATCAAGTCGAGCGAGGTAACCGGATTCGTGTACAGCTCTAGCCATGACCTTGGTGCTGAAACTCAAAGAGTCTAGCATCAGGCCATGAATAGGACCCTAGTTAATTAAGATTTAATAGATACACAAAATAGCTCCAACCATATCATGAAACATGAATGCAATGCATCTTATGCAACTAAAAATGGAGTTTATCTGGTAATTATGTATGTCACACAGTTTGGAAATTAATCAGCTTAAACTTGCCTACCATTGGAACTTTCCTTGTGGCCAGACCAGATGATCAGTTTAGATCCTCTCGGTGGGTCCCACCATGATGAAAGTAGTGATGTGTTTGGGGAGTCAGGATCCACTTATGTTCCGCAACTAAAGGAGGTTTAGATGAGATATTGACAACGTGTGATTGCACAGCACGTTGCTGTCAACTTTCCTCATATATATATATATATATATATATATATATATATATATATATATATATATATATATATATATATATATATATATAAATTAGGATAAGACAATAAATATGCTAGAGGTCTCTCATCCCTTAGTTTAAGCAAAATTTTCAAATGCACGTGGCTCTCATTGACACCGTCTGTTTCGGGGGAAACTTTACCATGGCATGTCATTTTGTGACCCACATTTAAAATTGTTTCGGGCAGGGTCAGGCAGGCATTATTCAAAATTCTGATTTTTCATGTGCGAGCCCGGCCCACTGACACCCCAACCCTTGAATAAAAAAAACTGATTGTTTAGTTGGCTAGCCTTGGTGGTGTGGTGACATGGCATAGTTATGTGAGCCCCACCATGATTATGTATTATATCCATACCATCCATCCATTTTGTCATATCATTTTAAGGCATAAGCCAAAAAATGAGGCAGATTTTGGACCACATTATAGAAAGTAGTAGGACAATGCTATGGACCTTTGAAACCTTCCTACAGCTTGCCATGATGTTTATATTTGTCGTCCAACCTATTTATAAGGTCACGTAGACCTTGATGAAGAGAAAACACATTATCTTGATAGAAAACTTATGATCTTCTATGGTCATTAATAAGTTGTCCGTAGTAGGTGTTTAATCCTCACTGCTCTGTGTTGTGATAAACTTGAGATTTGGATCTACCTTATTTTTCTGCTTGATGGACGGTATGAATATAATATATACATTATGATAGGGCCATGGGGCCATGTAACTCTACAGCTGAGTCAACACACCCCAAGGGAGAGCAGATTGCATGGTGTGCGGAGTGTCCACATCATCAAGTTTTGTGGCCCCACCATAATGTATGTATTATATCCACACCGTCCATACATTCGGCGAGATCATTTTAAGACACGAACCCAAAAATGAGGCAGATATAGAGCAGTGAACCACACCACATAAAATAGTGAAAACAATGATTTCCAACATTGAAACCGTCTTAGGGCCCATTATTACGTTTATTTGCCATCTAACCTATTCATACGGTCACAAAGACGAGGGTGAAGGAAAAAACAAATATCAGATTGATCTAAAACATCTGTAACCTATGAGAACTTTTTAATGATAGACATTTAATCCCACTGCTTTATGTGATGTGGTTCACTTGAGCTTTGAATCTATCTCATTTTTTGTCTCAATCCCTAAAACGATCTCACAAAATGAACGGATGGTTTGGATATATTACGTACATAATGGTGAGGCCCGAGTTCGGTGGTGTGCGGCACACTACGGAATCCACTCTGTTTTTTTTTTTTTTCTCCTCCTCCCTTCTCCGTTGCAGCAATGACGGCAGCTTTTCTAAGCACAAAAACCTTAACACTAATTCAATAAAGAAACAGAAGAAATCCCTTCTCTCCCAAAAACTTACCAAACAACTCCATATTTTCGAAGCTTCCCATTTTTATTTTTATTTTAGTTTCTTCCCTATGGATTTCAGTTCGTACAAGCGGGGCCCATTGTTCAGAGATCCTAACCATTGATGTGATAGCCCCGCATTGTTGAAAATCTCCAAGTTAGAAAGGCCAAATAGACGGTTAACATTAAAAGTATATATGGAAATGATCGCATTCAGGTATCAATGGTTCAGTGATCTGAACCATTGAGTGGCTGACCTTTCAAGTTACCCATGCCAATCATTTGGTGGGTCCTACTGTTGAAAGACGATACTAGCAAGAAATTGCCCCATCAGATACTCCTGCCCATCTCATTCTTTGAATGAAATTGGAAAGTTATCACAAAAACATAGCCAATCAGTTGACTTAGGAAAACTGGCTTACATATTTTTATGAAATAGATTTTGGGTTCATCAGAAATCCAATGTAAGTGTTGGATGAATGGTCGGGATTTCTTAAACGTGCTTTCCACTTGTATGGACTTCTAGACCTTATGGAAATGCTGGTTGTGAAATTTCTGCTCTTCACATCTTCCCCCCAAAGCCCAGCCTGGCCAATTCAAAAGGTGGGCCCGAAGCAACCCTATATCCAACCGTAATATATAGTGGGAAATTTGTGGGATAGCAATAATCTGGGTTGGGTTGGCCATCTGGGTTTCAGGTCTACGTCAGATATAGGTCAAGTACACACCAGTAATGGATGGCTGCAGTTCCAGCTGTCATCTGATCTAGATGCCCTGTTTGGCTACCGATCCGGGCCTTTGAGGCTTGGAATGAAATAGTAGGGCCATAGTCTGAGATTGAGCTTAAAATTTAAGTCTGTTTATTAAGTGGGCTGGGCTTTGGTTGTGTCTAAGAGCTTGCCCGGACCTGGTTCATTTAGAATTTCAAGGGCATTTTTGTCATATGTAATTCAGGGTAGGGTACACTTGAAAACTCTCAGACCACGCACAAAGGTGGGAGGCCGAGCTTGGGTTCACACCTTTTTCTGTCATGGGTCCAGTTTGTGGACTAGGCTTGGACAGACCCCAGCACGGCCCTTTGCAACCCTATCTATGGGTTGTGTGTGGCCTGGATTTGAAATATGAGAACATGCC
Organism: Magnolia sinica; assembly: GCF_029962835.1. Lineage (NCBI taxonomy): Eukaryota > Viridiplantae > Streptophyta > Magnoliopsida > Magnoliales > Magnoliaceae > Magnolia > Magnolia sinica. Next base: position 83,322,349 of record NC_080581.1, read on the forward strand.
CTTCAATAATGTTGATGGTCCTGGCCGGCCTGATATCCAAGGCTCAATAGATTAGTTGGAGGGCCCAGGTGTAACTTCCACGACTAGTTATAGTTGGCAAATCGGGTTGGACTGTCGAGTAATTGACTGCGACTTCACTCGCCATGTTTCACATAAATTTTGAATCGAGCTGAAATTTGTCTTTTCTCTTCATCCAGGTCCATGTAACTTTATTTTTTGAATTTGTTGGATGGCAAATAAACATCAGGTTGGGCACTCAAAAAGTTTCGACGGTGAGAATCATTATCACTGTTGTTTCCTGTGGTGAGGTCTATCTAAGCGTTGGATCTGCCTCAGTGGCTGAAATCCTTAAATGATACGGCAAAATAGATGGATGGTATGGATAAAACCCATACATCACGGTGGCTGCTCAAAGCTCCTGCCCGTTCCCAGCTTGAGCTCCATAGAGTAGTTGACGAATGAAAAAAAAAACAAAAAACAAATACCGGGACTTCTGTGCCTCAGGAAGTTTTCAATGGTAGACATTCACTCCCACTGCTTTTTGGGGTGTGGTCCCCCTGCGGTTTGGATCTGCCTCTCTTTTTACCTCAAGCACTAAAATGATATCGCATAATGTATAAACAGTTTCGATACAACACACATATATATCATGGTGGGCCTCCATAACCTGGTGACGTGAACAACACCACAGAGTTTGGTGGTGTATGCACTATCAGGCAATCCTCTTCCGCTACGCAACCCTGGACGTCCGTTTCCGTAGATCCATGGATTTACCGAGGTCGTGGATTCCTAACTTTGAAACTACTGTGATGTATGTGCCTTACATCCACACCGTTCATCCATTTTGATAACTCATTTAAGAAATGATCTCAAAAATGAAGCAGATTCAAATCGTATACGGATCACACCACAGGAAACAGTCTTTTATTGAATTCCTGCCGTTAAAAACTTCACAGGACCACTGGACTTTTATTTTCCATCCAACCTGTTGATAACCTCACTAAGAACTGGATGAAGATCAACCACGCAATTATCAGCTTGAACTTTTGTTCCCACCAGAATTTCTTAGTAGTTGATTACCACTGTTTCATGTACCGTAGTACGCCTAATATTGAATATGCTTCATTTTTGAGATCATACTCTAAAATGAATTTTCAAAATGGCTGGACGGTGTGGATTCACGGTATATACATCAAGGTGGGCCCCACAATCCGCGGACAATCCCAGTCTGCATCCCATGTTTTTACAACCACAGCTGCACACTTCCTAGGGCCCACCCAAATGCTTATCAGGGCCATCCAAACCTGTTGACAAGGCCACACATATGGATGAAGGGAAAACACAAAATCAGCTTAATTTGAAATCCATTGCTCCAACATGTTTATAATGGTATGCATTCCATCACTAGCATTTCATATGGCAGAGTCCACCTGCACTTCAGATCTGGCTCATTTTTAGATTCATGGCCTAAAATGAGATTACAAAATGGATGGACGGCATCGATCACACTCACGAGTAAAAGTGAGCCCTGTAGAATCTTCCTCATGACTGTCCCTTGGAAGAGGTATAACGGTAAAAAATAGAGGTTGCAGGGACAAATCCATCACAATTCCGTTGATCAACCATAATCAAGGTAAATTGAGTCTGGATCCTCTGTTTCCAGGAAACACAAATTGTTTGCTCCCTCCATTTTCATTGGGCTATATAAATTGGCATCTAATGCAGTAGTGGCTGATGATGTGGTCCAGTAAAATGTAAGTAGTAGTTGATGATGTGGTCCAATAAAAAATACAGGAAATAAAAAATTCATCTTTCAAAATTCATCTTTCTTAAGAAAATAAGATCCAATTGTAAGTATTTTGATAATATGTGTTCATTTAGGAATAGCCTAAAAGGTAGGGGATTATACTGGAAATTCCCTATTTATAACTGTGTTCTCATAAAAACAAAATTGTGAAAAGAAAAAAAAAAAATGAAAATCTCCAGACACTAGTAGAAACGTTGCTACTAGTTGATGCTACAGAGGACTCACCATGATGTATCCACACCATCCATCCATTTTGCCCGATCATCTTAGTGCATGATCCCAAACATAAGGTAGATCAAAATCTTAAGTGTACTAGGATATAGGAAACAATAGTAATTTAAGGAACGCCATGAAAATTTCCTAGGGTACACCTTAATGCCCACCATAATCTTTATTTTCCATTAACTTGTTAATTATGTCACACAAACCTAGATAAAGGGAAAAAACACAAATCAACTTGAGTGAAAACATTTATAGCGCACGATAAGTTTTTAATAGTGAGGTTCGTCACCACTATTTCTTGCAGTGTGGCCCACTTGAGATTTAGATCTGTCTTATTTTTGGCTCATGCCCTAAAATGATTTAAAATAGAAAAATAAATAGAGTCTGGATTAAACACATACATTATGTTGGAGGCACACTGAGCATTGTGTGCAATCTGGGATAAAAGGCACCGCTTCGGTATCTTTGCCAGACGTGGTCCTGGGGCACAAGAAATTCTTGTAGTTAGAGATGGTGTTAGCCAATACAGATCGTTGAAACAAATCAGCTCAGCCCTTGCTTCACTGTTATGGGTGAACATGGGCTAAGGAACGAGGTCAGCCCAACATGTATGTGAACACTACAAGCAAGACCGAGGAGCTCCTTAACTGTCAGTAGATGAAGTATCTCTGCTTCTATTAGATGTCGAGCTCCTACCATTGTCCTTTCCATTTCCAAGCTTCAGCTCGGACCATCTGTCAGAAAGAGCCCAAGCCCCAATCCAGCTTGGTTTCGACAGTCTATTACAATCAGCTTGCTCTTGACGGTCTATTACGACCACTGGAGAGCCCAACTCAAGATACTCTTTTGATAGGACAACGGTAGAGAGTAGCTCGGACAATTGACCTCGGCTTCCTATCACGTCTTCTGACCTCAACCACTTGATCTTATCTTCATCTTGGATCTCACATAACGGTTTAGTGATGTCCACATAACGCATGACTCTGCTAATATCGCGAGAAACATTCGCCAAACGGACACCTCTAATTTAAGAAACATTTCCAGCCGCATGACTACTCTAAGCCTTCAAATAGGGCCCCATATTGGACCTAGATTGCTACTAACTTTAGCAATTACACCCATACTCCCTCTAAAAGATCCAATTGGACCTAGATTGCTACTGGCTTTTAGCATTGAAGTGTCCCCCTACCATATCCAGGGTCCCCCTTTACCTTCCTCTTTGTGCAGGTACCCTCCCCTCATGAAGGATCTTCAAGGCCATCGTAGGATCCGCAGCCCTTAGAAGGGACCATCCAGACCTTCTAATGCCCGATCTGACCTAGATTGCCACTAACTTTAGCATTGGAGGGTCCCCCTTTACCCTCCTCTTTGAGCAGGTACCCCCCGCCCCCATGAAGGATCTTCAAGACCATTGAAGGGTCCCCTGCCCTTAGAAGGGACCATCCAAATCTTTGCATCAACAGTCACCGAACACAGTGCGGCCTTGACTGTGAGGCCCACTTCGATGTATGTATTGTATATCCATTCAGTCCATCTATTTTTCCAGCTCTTTTTATGAAATGAACTCGAAAATTACGTAGATCCAAATCTCAACAGGACCATACTAATGGAAACGGATTTGATTTAATTCACACCATTAAAAACATCCTAGGGTCCATTGTAATGCTTACCATAATACTTATTTCCCATTCAACCTATTGAAAAGGACAAAAAATAATCAGCTTGATCCAAAACTTTTGTAGCTCACAAGGAACTCTTAATAGTGGGTGTTCATCACTACTATTTCTAGTGGTGTGGTCCAGCTGTGATTTGAATCTTCCTTACTGTGGTATGGCCTGTTGTTGCTGGATTATGGCCAATAGGTACGATCAATGTAGAACTGTGCCCTCTAATAAACTTATAAAAGCTAGGGAAGATATTAGTAGTGGGTGGTGATGGTGGCTAGCTGTGGATCCTCAGGTACCTAAATTAGGCTTGTAGGTTTAGGGTTTCGGAGGAAGTTCCATCTCTTAATGTTCAATGCTTGTAGGTGATAATCTCGACAATGTAGACTAGGGTTTAAATTTTACTTTTTTCCATCTTTCTCTGGTTTAGAGTAGTGGTATATATAGGGTTTTGGAGGAAGTTCCATCTCTTAATGTTCAATGCTAGAGAGTCCCTATTTTAATGGGATTCCTACCCTGGATTTCCTGGAGTGATCTTCAGCCGAGATAAGGCCGGATCTTCCTCTCCTGTGTCCGGGGGGAGATTCTCTTTAGAATACTCGTACTGCCTCTCTAGTAATGGTCGACTTGGTCAGCTCGGGATGCTGGGGAGTTAGGAACTTGAGTTCATCCCCCATGGGTTCCCTACCCGTATTGTAGACATTCTTGGTGAAGTGAATCCTCTCCTACCGAGCTCTATCCTCTGACAACTCAGCTCGATAGCTTGTCTCTCAGCCAGACGAACTCTCAATCTTGTGATGATGGCCCTTTTGCTTGGGCTTCGGTTAACTTAGCTTGGGGAGTTTTCCTTAACTCGGAGGCATACCAGTTACAGATCACATTTATTCTTCCCATGTAAGAGACTAGTTCGGTTTTCCCCACAACAAGGCGCACATGAATTTTGGATTTGCCTGAATTTTAGACTCATGTCCCATTCCTCTGTTGGTCTTTCAAAATTGATAGACGGAGTGGATTTATTTGTGGACCACATAGATTTCAACAACAGGTTCCACGAGAGATTCTTATGCTAGGGCACAGATAATTCACATCCAAGTTAGTGGTGTAGAGATAAGGTATGTCAATGGATCGGGCTAGCCCTACATGCTTTTGGGCTTAGCCCACCTTGGGCTGAAGTTTAGGCTCGAGGGCCAAGTTTGTGCTTGTAACTTAAGCTTGTTTTCGCTTGGACTCACTTGTCCAAAGTTTTGTACTTGTAACTCAAGCCTGTTTTTGCTTGGACTCACTTGTCCGAAAGACCAAGCTTGAATGGGCTGTTTTAAAAATTTCCCTCCCTTCCCTCTTAAAGTCCCCCCCTCACTCCCCAGCTAACCATACCTCTCTCCCTAGCTAAGCACCTTCAAGTCATCTGCATCTACGCGATGGCTTGGGGAAGAAATTTTGAACCTTTTTCTCTAGCCGTGAAATAAACTGCGTATCGAGTAAACTTTGTGGGGCCTACTTTATTTCTTTTATCCAGTTCGTCCATTCATTTTTCCAGATAATTTTAAAGCATAATCTCTAAATTGAAGCATATTCAAGGCTCAAGTGGACCACACCACAGGAAACAGTGTGAATTGAATGTCCACCATTTAAAATTTCTTGGGGCCCACAATAGTTTTATATAAAATTGATATTTGTTTTTTCCCTTCATCTATGTATGTGTGATCTTATGAATAGGTGAGATGACAATTAAACATCACTGTGGGCTTTGGGAAGGTTTCAATGGTGGAAATCATTATTCCCACTTTTTCCTATAATGTGGTCCACTTGAGCTTTAGATATGCTTTAATTTTTTGTCTCATGTATTAAAATGATCTGAAAAAACAAATGGACAGCATGGATAAGACACAGACAACTGTGGTGGGTCCCACAGAGTTTACTCTGTACCCCCATTCTCTTTCCTCTTCCTATCTCTGTTACAAAAGTATAAGATATCGTATACAAAACGTATTTCTTTTAGAGATAATACCTCGATTCTCTAACAGAGTATGACTATGGAGATGTAGGCATTAACTTGTGATCTCCGAGCCGGTTCCATCTCTCTGCTACGGCAGATGGCTAATTGCCCTTTTCACTTGTATTCCACTCTCCCTTTCTTGTACTGGGTGTTGTATAACTAATCCAGGTTAGACTTGAGCTAGACTATTTGGATCTGGCACAGGGCTGGGCTCTGCTGGACTCTTTTGGCCCATCACAGGCCGCGAAAGAATTGGGATTGTATAAAACACTGGGTTGAACTAAGTTAAACTTGGCCCCACTCGGCTAGATTCGGTCAGCAATCTACCCTAGCTCGAGTTCGGCTTGACTTGATCTTCCCATTTTTTAGTTTTCCCCTATAAGAAGAGGTATCATACGATTCTAGGTTGGGATTTCAGTTCGTACAAGTGGGGCCCATGGTTCAGTGATCCTAATCGTTGATGTTACTGGCCCTGCCGTAGATGGCCCCGCGTTGCTGAAAATCTCCTAGTTGGAAAGTTCTTAGCGTTCGGTTCAGTGATCTGAACCATTGATTGTGGATGGCCCACCTTGTTGAGAATTTTCTACGAGGGAAGTTCATAGTCTTCAATTAGGTGGTTACCAAATAGAGGGATAATACTGAAAGTAGAGCAAAGGCTCACATTGAGCTGTCAATGGTTCAATGATCTGAACCATTTGAATCTGGATGGCCCATGATGCCAAGAATTTCCTAGGTGGAATGTTCCTAGCTTTCAATTATATGACTCTCTTTTTTTTTTCTTAACTTAATGTCTGAGTATTCGAGCAGTTATTCAAATGCTATCCAATTTTAATTCCTTCAGGCAAGAGGATTCCAGAAGGAAGGATTATGTCAAGCAGATGAAGTCAGATTCGATTTTAGTTCTTATTATGGATGCAATGACTTCCTGATTGGCGATTTGGTTGAGGTAATGCATATACTAGGTTTTGTTTTTATTGATTTGGTCTAGGCATTGGCTACGTCAGGTACCATTTATTATATGGCAGAAAACCGTATAAAATGTTGATTGGTGCATCTGCTGTTGGTTCAGACTCCTAACCATCTAATCAGCTGGTTAACTCTAGGATTAGGCATACCCCAAGATCATCAATGATTTGACATTCATAATTATCTGATTCATATAAATGCTTGGATGGCCAAAAAGATTTTGGAGCAATAGTTCAAAAATGGCCATGTTTAAAAATGCTTAGAATCATCCACTCATTGCAATTCTTGGGCAACAACCCATCCTTGAGGTGGCCAATGAATTGGTCAGTCTAGGTTGATAGACGCATGCAACAATTGTGTGAGACATGGGATTGATACCATTAACAAATTAATGTGACCTGATTTTCACTTGATTATTTATTTATTTATTTATACCTTTAACTAAATGTTACCTGATTCTTTACTAATTGTAATTCTTTGATTAATGCCTTTTACTAATTGTATCATTTTCAGCATTGCCACAATATACTTCGATTTCCTCTTCCCCCCGGATGTTTTCAGTTGTAGCGTGCAGTACTTGTTGAAGCATTTAAAAAGCCACAACCCATTTGCTTGAGAACAAGCACTCTAAAGGTGAAAAAGGATTCCCTTTACTCTAGACATTCTTTTATTCTTTAATTTATAATAACTTGGGTTGGGTTAAATGCTGCTCTGTTAATCATGATAGCTTCAACAATCTATCAAATATGCAGTTTATGTTTTGATAGTAAGCATTTATGTTATGGTCTGCGGAGTTTTAGATTTCCAAAGGCATTGCTCTAGAAATTGTGCAAATGCATCCTAAGACTAGTGAGTCAGATGTCGGGACTGAAATACAGCCATAGTTGTCTCGTCATCTAAGGAAAAAAAAAAAAGATCAACAAAATGAAACAACAACTTAACAGGTTGGAGCAAGTAAACTGAAATTCCATTCATCTTTCAATCATCATGACATGCATATACCTCACGAGTCCATCCCATGAGGTCGAGCTGTGTGGGCCCCACCGTGATGCGTTTCGAAAATCTACACCATCAGTCAGATGCACCATTCCATCGTGGGCCTAGATCTCCAAAATCAAGTCAATCCGTGACTTGTATGGGCCACACCACATACAGAAGTGGAGAGGGGTCGTGCATCATTAAAACATTCATAATCAGTTTTTTGGGCCCACCGAGATGTGGTTTGCAAATCCAGCCCATCCATTATGTGTGTCCCACTTGAATGAGGGTCCAGACCAAGTTTCAGCAGCATTAAAAACTCAAGTGGACCCTCCAAGTGCTTTTATATGTTTTAACGGTGTCTTCACATGATTTTAGACGGTATGGCCCACTTGAGTTCCGTCTACGGCTGATTTTTGGGATATCCCATAATTTAGAGGGGACCCATCAAATTCACGGTGTGATGCGTGTCGACCATCAACACCGTGCATTTGATGGGTCCCCTCTAAATTATGGGATATCCCAAAAATCAGCCGTATGCGTAGGTGGGCCATACCATCTAAAATTATGTGAAGACATGCCAAAAACATATAAAAGCACTTGGTGGGGCCCACCTGAGTTTTGAATGCTACTGAAACTTGGTCTAAACCCTCATCCAAGTGGGACACACATAATGGATGGGCTGGATTTGCAAACCACATCTCGTTGGTCCAAAAAAATGATTATGAATGTTTTAATGGTGCACGGCCCCTCCCACTTCTGTATGTGGTGTGGCCCACACAAGTCATGGATTGACTTGATTTTTGAGACCTAGGCCCATGATAGAATGGTGCATCTGACTGATGGGGTAGATGTTCGAAACGCATCACGGTGGGGCCCACACAGCTCGACCTCATGGGACGGTCCCATCAGCTTGAGCGCATAGTACCTTTTCCCACATATATATATATATTTCCCAAGCAAAACCCTAATTTAGTCCTAAACATTCATTATTCTAATTCTGACCATCCATTTTCTTAAAATATTAACAACAGTCAAACTATCTAAATCCCATCATACAACCCTTCCATAAATCCATCATAGCTCATTCAAATGATATCAAAGCTACGTACTTGTAAAAAATGACATTAGAGTCACATGATCTTTGGTTGGCTTTCAAACAAGACCAATTTCATGTCATTTAGAAATTATATATTGCCCAAAAAGTGACCTACAAATTAAGTGGCTAAAGTAGTTTTTTTTTTTTTTTTTTTTTTTAAAAAAAAAATTGCCTAGAAAGACACTCTTGCACAAATTAATTGAACCACTTTGTGGGACCCACGGATCAATCAAATCATCACCTAGGGCCCATAAAACTGTATGGATGGTTTTGGAGGCACTTTACTACACTTTTGTGGGGCCACTCTGAATCAATGGGTTCCCCAGTAGAGGTTCCCCAAGTGGCAGACCTCTATCAAGGCATCTTTACAATTATTCGTGACAGATATCAATGTAGTTAGGCTTGAAAGATGCGTTTGTTTGATTATCATGTTTTGCGGAATTTCTTTTCTTCATGTCTTTTCTTTCCTCTGATTTTGTTCAGACTCATCGATGAGATCTGACAGGTGTTTTTAGAAACAGAGGAGTCAGTCTAGACCCATTAAGAAAGTGATCAAAGGTAAGAATTGCCTGATGTTCATTTACTTATTCATTTGTCAGTTGTCACTGCACATTGAGCATTTTAAGTAAAATATATAATCAATGGAAGGTTGGACTGGTTGTGAATGATTCACAAGTACTGCCCATTGGTGTGACTCTTGAATACATGGCTAGGCACTACATGGTAAATCTCCTTCTATTAGTATACATGCCAAGCTTTCATTTAGGGAAAAAGATATCTCCAGCTTAGTACATGTTTGGATTTTAATTTGAGCTTGCTAATGTTGGATCTATTTACATTTTATGGCTGTGAAATTTCTAATTGAATATGTTTACCATTGCAAAAGCACCAGCTCTTTCTTGCCTGTTATGGTGCTTGCTCCTCAGGAGGAACGAATTGTGGATGTGGCACAAGTACTTTCAAGCTCTTGTAACTGAAAGCTCTATGAGGCCCACCGCAATGTTCATATGACATCTACTCTATCCATTAGTTTGGTCGTATCCTTTTTTTATGCAAACCAAAAAGTGATGCGGATAAAAAACTCAAGTGGCCACACCACAAGAAATAGTATGGAATGCTAGCCCATATGGAATGTTGATTAGTGATTATTCCAGTGGAATTGTATGATGTCTCCTTGAATTTGTTTCTTATGGGTTTTTCTTTCGCGTTGGAGAGAAAGATTCATATTCAGGTTCTGACTTGTATTCAGATGGATTGGATATCCTAGAGCAATTGATAAGGAAAAGGCAAGAGAACTAAAAGATACAGAGGTAGAATTGCAGCTCAATATCAAAGACAAATCATATGAGTTTAGATTGCCTATAGAAGAGGCACTTCTCCATTAATTCTACTTTGAAGTTTTCGTGGTTCATTTTGAATTTGGAAACTTGAGCCTCTTATGATTTTCCTTTAGGAGCTTCAAGAAGAGGCACAGTGACCACCAGATCTTACAAAATCTTCAGCGCAGAATAAAAGAGAGTGTGCTATCTCTTCGTCGTTCTTCTGCATTTTCTCCTCTCTCTCTCTCTCTCTCTCTCTCTCTCTCTCTCCCCTCTTTTTCTTTTGTAACTAATTGTCAAGTATTTGAGCAGTTATCTAAGTGCTATCTTATTTATAGTCCTTGAGGCAAGAGGGTTCCACAACGAAAGATTATGTCAAGCAGCTGGAGTTGGATTTAGGATATTATTATAGATACAATGACTTCCTGATTGGGGCTTTGGTTTACGTAATTGACGTAGGGGAGGACGTGAGGTCGAGCACCGTCTTCCTCAAGAGGATAACTGTTCTGAATCCACAGAACTTCTCTAGACTCCTCACAGAGACTTCTTCAATCCACGAGGAAAGAAAACAAGAAAATGGAAATAAATTTTAATAAATTTGTAAATTGATTGATGAATTCAATAAACGAGTTCACAACCCTTTAAATAGGGATACCAAGCAATGGGAGAGAAATCAGAATCAAACTATAACTAAAACTCCTAGAATTCGCAACTTACTATAAATAGTAAACTTACTATTTATAGACGGTCGTGATGTCTACTAGTGTGCAAGGTTTTCGGCTAAAAATAGTAAGTGTCCTATTTGGCTTCACCAAGCTGTTCTCCTAATTATTCTAAGCTCTTTTCGCGTTGGGCGCAACTCCTAAAGCCTAACGGATGAAGAGTTATAATCAAACTAAAACTTACTATTTATAGTAAAAACAGAATTAAAATAGGGAAACGACTGTCGATCTGGTGCTGTTTCGCAAATCCGGCTTGCGTAACCCGGTGTAGCAGGGTTGGGTGGCTAAAGTAGCTCGTTCTACCCCAAAATCATATATTTTATGTCTGATAACTCATTCCGGATTGCGAGATAAGCCTGATTTAAGGTCCGACGGTCCGGATCACTTCTGTCGCCGACCGGGCCTTTTCTGATCCATCTTGGCCATGAAACTGTCTGTGACCCTCTCTACATCAGTAATGCACATGCTATGTCTTTTTTTTAAAAAAATAAATAATAATTTGGCTAGGAATTGATTGCATCAGGTACCATTTAGTAAATAGCCGAAAACACTACAAACTGTCGACTGGTATATCTGCTGTTAGTTCAGACTCTGTACCATCTAATCAAACCCTACAAACTATTGACTGGTGCATCCATGATTTAAAAATCATAATTATTTGATTCATATACATTCTTGGATGCCCAAAAAAAATTTCGGAGCAAAAGTTCAAAAATGCCCATGGTTAAAATGCTTAGAATCATCAAGTCATTGCAATTCTTGTGCAGCAACCCATTCTTTAGGCGGCCTATGATTTGGTTGGTCTAGATCGATGGACATATGCAACAATTATGTGAGGCATGGGATTGATAAATGTGACCTGATTTTCACTGGATTCTTTATCAATTTAAATTAATATTTTTTATTGATACTTTTAACTAATTGTTACCTGATTCTTTACTAAATATAATTTTTGGATTGATACCTTTTTACTAATTATATCATTTTCAGCATTGCTATGATATTATTTTATTTTAGTTTTTCTTAAATTCAGATGTTTCCAGTTGCAGAGCTTGTAGAATTTATTAAGGTGTTCGAAAATCCATGACCCATTTGCTTGGACAACCACTCTAAAGGTGAAAAAAGACTGGCTTTATTCTACTCATACTCTTATTCTTTAATTTGTAATAGCTGGGGTTTGGTCAAAATGCTGCTTTGTTGATCATAATAATTTCTACAATCTATCACATAGGCCGTTTATACTTTTGATAGTAAGCATTTATGTTATGGTCTGCCATGTTTAGATTTCCAAAAGGCATTGTTCTGGTAATCGTGTAAATACATTCTAAGATTAGTTAATCAAATGTCGGGATTGAAGTACAGCCATAGTTGTCTTGTCATCTAGCAACAAAACAAGTCAGTAGACCAAAATGAAATAGAAATAAAATGAGTTGGGACAAGTAAACTAAACTTCCATTCATCATTCAATCATAAAAAAGTCAAAGTCATTACATGCATATATACTTTTTTCCAAGCAAACTTTGATTTAGACTTAATCATTCATTATTCTAATTCTGACCATCCATTTTAATAAAATATTTTCAAAAAGACAAATTTTCTAAATCCCATCATACAACCCTTCCATAAATCTATCATAACTCATTCAAATGATATCAGAGTCACATGTAAAAAAATTACATAAGAGTCGCATGATATTTGATTGTTTGAGAGTTATATCAATAGGCTTTCCAATGGGACCAATTTTTTGTCATTCAGACATCATCTAGGGCCCACAAAACCGTATGTACGGTTTTTTGGAGTACACTTCTGCACTTTTCTGGAGCCACTCCAAATCAGTGGGTCCCCTAATAGAGGTTGCCTAAACACAAGAACTCTAACTAGGCAACTGTACAACCATTTGTGACAGCTATCACTGCAAATTAGGCTTGGAAGATGCAACCATTCATGTTCTTTTTTTCCCTGTTTTTTAACAGACTCAGAGATGAGACCTGGTCGGTGTTAGAGTGGGGATTGAATGCCTACCAGTGAAACCTTACTGAGTCCAAATCATTGTGTATTGGATGGACTGGTCCGTCCAAGGAAGCCCAGCCAGATCAGTTCAAAAGATGAGCCTGAAGCAACAGACGCAGCCTGGTCCAAGGAAGTCCAACCTGACCAGTTCAAAAGGGGGGCCTAAAGCAACCCCAGACGCTGCCTGTTGATAGCCCAATGTATGTGGCTGGAAAGTGTGGGATGGTAAGGAGCTAGTCTGGGCTGGGTTGGCCTTGGGTTTCATGTCACCGTCAGATGCAGGTCAAGGGTGATTTTGTCATCTGCCCATTTAATGAAAACCCTCGGATCATGCACAAAAGTAGGAGACTGGGCTTGGCTTCGTTCCTGTTTTATGTTCTTTTCTCTTTTCTTTTCAAACATATAAAATTTGAACTCAAGTTTTCATTTGTGCATTTTTGGTCAATTATGATCTCTCTCTCTCTCTCTCTCTCTCTCTCTCTCTCTCTCTCTCTCTCTCTGTGCGTGTCTATATGTATATGTGTGTGTGTTCAACAGAGGCTGCTTGGACAGTAATAGAGAAAGTTGGTTCTCTTGATGACTCTCCTACTCCATGGGAATTCTTTAAGAAGGCAAGTGACAAGCACACAGCAAAAATCCACCATTCCCAACAGAAATGGATGGGTTGTTGAAGAGTACTTCATGACCCTTCTAGGTGTCCCGCTCGGTGATTATTTCAGCATATGTATTTGCTTCATCTGGTCATTTATTCCACGAATTATCATGGCCAGGAATTGTAGGGCACTGATTGATCTTCCACTATAGAGATTTATTTGGTGCATCTCGTATTCATGGTTGGACCTTGTCGATCAGTGATCCACAGGATCCACTTTAAGGGTTGCCCTTTTTTCGGATCGGAATGCATGAGTTTCGTGTATGATCATTTCTTTTGTTAGTTTGTAGCTTCATATAAGATACCAGGTTGAGGGTCTCCCATCTAGATTGAAGGCATGCAATGTCCAAGTATTCATGGGAATCGCGTTGCTGAAAAGCACCAAGCATCAGAAAAGGATTACTAAGAATGTGATATCAAATCTGGTTGATTGCCTGAAAGAGATGTTCAACCTAGTTGAGAAGGAATTCACCCCGGGAAAATAGAAAAGATCCATTGCAGTCAATCGCAATCGCATGGGCAGTTTTTGTTTTTTGTTAATTTATATCACCAAGCCAATGTTGGCTAAGGCCGTTCCCCTCCCCCAGCTGTAAAATACCAAACACGAGAATCATCTGCTGTATTTCTTAGAGAAACGGGAGTTGTAGGGCCCATCGCATAATGAGGGCAATGTGCAACGGTTTGTGAATTCTAGCTTGGGTTCAGAAAGTGCGCTGTTTCAGGAAGTGATTTGCAAGAAGAAAATGACCCAATTTGCTACTTGCTGAGCGGAGACATTGTGTGAAATGATTGAAGCTGAATTCTGTAATTTTGGTTGTTCAGATGTCGAGAGAAACGGATTCATTTGCATAAGAAATTGGGATCTATGACTTCATTTACAATTCTCAACACACTCATTTTTAAGCTTCTAGAGTGATATTCTTTCTGACTCCAGACTAGTTTTTTTCTCCATTGAGAGAGGAATTTGAAATGGTAGCCAAAAAGAAGATTGTGGCGTGTCTGAGCTTAATTCCATAATTTCCTTGTATCCCATTCCGACAATGTCCGTACAGCTGAGAGAAGACAGGCAGGGGTGGCAGGGCATTGATGCGTTGATGGTTGTGAAGACTTTTGAACCCAAGACCATGGTATGAACAGCTGACTTATAACAAAAGATTCACTGTGATGGCATGATTTTCATTCTCAAGTTTGATAGAGAAATTTCTTTGGACGTTACTCAATGGAGCATTTTTCTTCATATGTAATTTATGTAAATTTTGGAATTACATTGCTCCAAATCTCAATCAAGAAACGGTTCAGTTTCTGCTGAATCAGAACTGTAACATCACAATGTATTGAAATTAATGTAATTTTTTTCTTTGTCAATTGATAAGTAGACCTTTTACTTCTGCTAGTGAGCTGGTCTTTGGTGGATCAAGTTAAGCTTATTGTGTCCTAGAAATCAAGGGATTGTTTGGATGTCTGCCAATCAATGGAATGTGGGATAGTAAGTCATCTCAACCACATTTTGTGGGTGTGGGAGTGTTTGGCAAAACCTGCGTGGCTTATTTATTCTCGTAGAAAGCTGTGTAGGTAGTGACCATGGAAAGAGGGACAAGAATTGCATGGTGACCCTGCCACGACAGATGTTCATGGTGACATGATGTGGTGGGATCTGACTGGAACATGTGTTACTGTCAGGATGGGCCTGGTTGGGTACATATTCGACCTAACCATACTGACCCTGCCCATGGCAACCTGGCTACTGGTCAATGCTATGGGCCCCACCATGATGTATGTATTTTATTCATGCTGTCGATTCATTTTTTCAGCTCATTTTAGGGCATGAGCCCAAAAATGAGGCAGATCCAAATCCCAGGTATACCACACCTCAGTAAGACTGGTGATTGAATGCCCACCATTAAAAACTTTCCTGGGTCCACTGTAATGTTTATTTGCTGTACAACATTGACACAACACAGATACATGGATGAAGGGAAAACCGTAATATCAACACAGATACATTCAATCACTACTGTTTCCTATAGTATGGACCACCTGATACTTGGATTTGCCTAACTTTTAGGCTCATGAGGTAAAATAAGCCGGAAAAATGGATAAACCACATGGATAAAACACTTACATCATGGTGGGGCCATGGTGCTTTTCCAGCAGCAAGTCAGACGGATTAGGTGTTACATGGGTAACACATTAGTGGTTGTTACCCTGATCATGGGGTCTACCTTGATGAATGTATTATATATCCATGCATTCATTCATTCTTCTGGATCAAATATGACGTGGTCCAAAATTTAATCAGATCCAAATCTCAAGTGAACCACGCTATAGGAAACAATGTTGATTGAATGCCACCATTAAAAATTCCCTAGGGCCCAAGGTAATTTTTATTTGCCATCCAACCTGTTGATAAGGTCAAAGGGACCTGATTGAAGGGAAAATACATAAGATCAGCTTCATCCAAAACTTTTATGGCCTACAATAAGGTTTTAATGGTCAATCACCACAGTTTCCAATGGTGTGGTTCACCTGAGATTTGGATCTGAGTAACACACACCAACGGTCTTATGGGGTAAGACCTAATCTACTCTGGCATCCCACAAGGTCACCATACATATTGTGGTAGCAGGGTGAACACCCAATCTGAGTCCTGGAAATAACTTCATATGTGATCCACCTTAATTAATACTCTATAAAATAGAGTCTAGTGTATTATTATTGGATGCATTGGGCCTCAACCTTTCCACTTTGGTTCATCTTTCAATGGTTTGATACATGTGCTTCAGCTATTGTGCGAAAAGATAAAAATTCCGATAATATATTAGAGAAATACATCGGTACTCTTGTAGAGTACGGAGGTGCCATTGACAATATGCAGGTTACTTGAAAATTGCATAATTCAAACTAAACTGTTTAAATTATAGTTTTTCAATTAGATGGACCACCAACAAAAATGTAAGCTTATCTGATAGATGGACCCTATCCAGTTTGACCCCATGAGTCACCCAGATGATTCACCAATGACTCGGTTATGTCATGTATATATTGACTAGAGATCAGATAACAACTTGAACAACCTTAGTGCCAATAATATAAGGCTCAAGTAGTGGAAATTGAATAATTAACACCAGGTTTAATTAGCAAATTAACAAAACTAATTAAATCAAAGCCACGAGTATGAAATACAAAACTATCAATATATATATATATATATATATATATATATATATATATATATATATATAATTCCAAAAAGGGCACACCACCTGTAACTTTGTTAATTTGATAAAAATGTGTACAAACATGCAGGTGGGCTCCACAAAAAGGGGACAAGCCTGGCCTATTATATAGCCATCAACATATACTTAGAATACATCAGATACAAAAATATAAATATCATCCTTCTTCTCTTATGCTTCTATTCCCTTGAGTTCTTTTGCTCTTCTCCTAGCCCCAATCCTCTCAGTACCGATGCATTAGAATAAATGCCTCACATGGAAAAATCAACATAAGCACTTTATCAATAAATATAGTGAATTCTTTCATTCCATTTGTCCAAAGTGCTAGAGTCCAAAAAAGGATTCCCATTCCCACTCCATATCCAACTCCAAAGCCAATCCACATGGATCTCCAGTCATATTTGCTTTCCGATTGTGCCAATGGTGGTGATGCATGTGCCTCAACGTGTTCACATTTCTTTGACAGTGGAATGCCGCATAATCCCGAGTTCCCAAGAAAAGATTTATTTGTGAATGTATTGAATTGCTGACCTTGGGGTATGCTTCCAGAGAGGAGATTTTGCGAAAGGTCCAGCACGGCAAGGAAGTTTAGCTTTGTCAGCTGCCAAGGGATCTCTCCTGACACATTATTATGGGACAGATCTAATGACTCAAGAGCTTTAATGTTTCCGAATGATGCTGGAATTCGGCCTGTGAAATGATTATAGGACATATTAAGCACAACCAACGACTTTAAATTCCCAACCAGTTTTGGAATATCCCCATAAAATTGGTTATTTGAGAGATCCACTACCGTGAAAGCATTAAGGATCTTTACCAATTCCATTTTTTGCCCTTTACTCACTACAGTCACTTTATCTTGATAATATCCATTGCCAAATACTTTGCTAAGGAATTGAGATTGGGATTTGGCTTCCGTCATTGCCTTCCAGCTCCGAAACATATTTGATGGCAAGTTACCCGTGAAGCTATTGTTAGAGAGATCAAAGATTTGTAATAATGGAAAGGAGTGATTTGCCTGGGGGTGCCTAATGGTGCCATGAAATTTGTTGGATCCCAAGACGAGAATGCGCAATTGAGACAAATTTTCCATCCAAAAAGGAAAGGTGTCATGTATTTGATTGCTTCCAAGGTTTAATACCTCCAACTCCTTGCACCTGGCCAAAGAACTTGGCACTTGTCCTTCCAACTGATTTCCATTGAGATCGAGTGTCTTTAGAGTGCACTCCTCTTTGAATGTTTGAAGCAACGGGCCATGAAATGCATTTCCTCCAAGATTCAACACAATGAGGGCATCACTGATTTGACCAAAACATGGTGGAATAGAACCACTGAAGCGGTTATGAGACAGATCGAGGACTTGTAAGGAAGTGTAATTGCAAATAAGTGAAGGAACTTCTCCACTAAAATGATTGTTTGAAAGTGAAAAGAAAATAGAAAATAGAGGAGGGATTGGAATTGAGCCTTTTAGCTTGTTAAAGCTTAGGTCAAGATATTGCAACGAGCTTAAAGAATGATAGGGAAATGGTTGCTCTAATCCCTCAAAAGCATTGTGAGAAAGATTCAAATAAAATAACATATCATTTCCAAACTCCCATAGCCACTTTGTTATTTCACCATTGATGTTGTTGTTGGAAAGGTCTATGAAACGCATAGATTCTTGGTTTCTTAGGATATTTGGAAATTTGGTAATGTTACAAGATCTTAAGAGCAAATATTGAATATGGGGGAAGGACATGGAGGTTGAATTGCTTCTGCCATCGTGGACTGAGAAGTTGTTATCCGAAAGATCCAGGCTCAAGAGGTTCTTAAGGTTCTGGAATAAGCCAAGGTCCACATTACCACTAAAATTGTTTGATGAAAGAGAGAGGTGTTGAAGTTTTGTGAGTTTAAAGATGGACATCGGAATAGGCCCCTCCAACTTGTTGTTATACAAGTGGATTCTCTCAAGCCGAGAAGAGGATGGGTTGTGGAGCTCACCAAGTTGACCACTCAATTGATTATATTGAAGATACAACCTTTTCAACGATAGAAGTGAAAACAATGATGATGGAATGGTCCCATTGAGTAAATTGTTGGACAAATCAATGATCCATAGAACTGAAGAGGATGTGTATTGGAACTCGTCAAGTTGACCACTAAATTGGTTATCTTGGAGATACAGCACTCGTAATGATGGAAGTGAAAACAATGATGATGGGATGGTCCCACTAAGTGAATTGTTGTTAACCATGAGCTGTTGAAGATTTTGAAACTTGTTGCCATAGGAAGATGGGATTGGACCGCTGAAATTATTGGATGAAAGACACAAAACCATGAGTTTGTCCAGCTTCACAAGCGATGATGGCAATGGTCTGCTGAAACCATTGTTTGAAAGATCCAAATACATGAGTTTCTCGAGCTTCACAAGCCATGATGGCAATGGTCCGCTGAAACCATTGTTTGAAAGATCCAAATACATGAGTTTCTCGAGCTTCACAAGCCATGATGGCAATGGTCCGCTGAAACCATTGTTTGAAAGATCCAAATGCATGACTTTCTCGAGCTTCACAAGCCATGATGGAAATTGGCTGGCTAGTTTGCAATGGCTAAGCTTGATCATTGTCAGCAGTTTGGAATTACTGAATGAATCCCGTAGGTTGCTACAAAATCCAGTGTCGGATAGGGACAACTCACGGAGAGTATTGTTTAGAGGGATTTCACCCGTGAGAAGTGGATTGTATCCTACATCCAGGGTTTGTAGGTTTGGCAGCCTGAAAATACTCTCCGGAAATTTTCCATGCAATCCACAATCACTGAGAGCTAGTGACGTTAAAGAAGACAAGTTCCCTATGAAGTTGGGTATGACAGAAGAGAGACTGTTTCCACTGAGATTAAGTTGAGATAAGAAACAGAGGCTGGAAAGGGAAGAATGGATGGGGCCTGAAAGACCACAATAGCTCAAGCTCAACTCGCGGAGAAAAGGGAGTGCGTAGGATAAGGCCAGGCCCCACTCGCTACCCTCAGAAGTGATTTCTACATAATCAAGATACAGTTCTCTCAGACTGGACAGGTTTTGGACGAGTGCTCCAATGTTCGGGTTTTCGAGTTTCAGAATCTCCGAGTGTGCGTTGTAAGATAGATCGAGGGACACCAAAGTGGTCAAGCGGGAGATTTCCAGCGGGATTTGGCCATAAAATTGCAACCAAGAGAGGTTGAGATGGGTCAAACTGGTGAGCTGCTCAAACCCAGATGGGATTGGAGAGGGATCAAAGTCATTGTAAGCGAGGTTGAGCCTCTGCAGGCTCTGAAGACGAAAGAGGCTTACAAAATCAATCCGACCGAAGATATGGAGCTCGCTGAGGTCGAGACTGGTCACGTGACCAGTGGCACCATCGCAGGTGATGCCTTCCCAAGAGCAGCAATCCCTATTATCAGGATTCCACGAGGAGAGTGTAGTGGTGTTGTAGAAGTAAAAGCCCTGTTTCAAGTGGAGCAAAGCAGAGAAATGGTCTTCAATGCATTGCTCTTGGGTTGAGAAGGCTTTGTTACTGACACTGGCAAAGAGAAAAGAGGAAGAGAAAAGGAGGGGAGAGAATAAGAGAAAGCTAAATAAGGAAGGGATAATGGAGAAGAAGATTGGAAATGGAAAGGGTTTATTAGTAAGAGATGAGAAGTGTAGGCGATCCATTTGATTTGGTTTGGGAGATTTGTGATGGTGTAGGAAGAGAATAGCCGCGGAGGCATTATATAGGCGAGAGGGAGGGGACGCGGATTTCCTGGGAACTTGCGCGGGAAATTCCTGCGCTGGAAACCTAGGTGGGGCCCACCGAAATTTTCGTAAGAAATCCACTCCGTCCATCCGTTTTTTGAGATCATTTTATTGCATGGGACCAAAAATGAGCCAGATTCAATACTCAAGTGGACCGAAAACATGATGATTGAACGTCCACAGTTGAAATATTCAAGGCGCCACACAAGTTTTGAATCAGGATAATATTTTTGTTTCCACTTCATCTCTGTAGGAATGATGTTATTAACGGTATGGATGGCATGTAAACATCACTGTCGACCTCATGGAGGCTTCAACCGTATGGATGGTTCCAAATCGCGACTGCCTGCTGACTGCATGCCTTGGTTACATGTTCAAGATTCCATGCTAAATTTCACCATCATAGATGATTTAAAATCCATTTTGGTGTATTTTAATTGTCACCATGTATCTGCATATCATTTGATGCAATTAGCACTAATATATGTACTTGCATTTAGAAATAATTTGGAAATTGTAGACATGTCATGTAAGTAATTCAAATTAAACAATCTATTCATGTGGTCTCAATATAGGTGTCTTGAAAGAAACTTTAGGCTTCTCCTGTTTTTTGATAGTCAAGTTGGAAGGCATTTAGTAGACCGATTGAGTGAAAATATCTAATGGTCTTATTTTAATAAACAAGTTACATTGCCTAAAGAAATGAGGCACAAATGTGTAAGGGATGAGGGCCACTCATCATGCAATCACCTTTGCTGTATTTTTGTTCTTTTTTTTTTTTTCCCCTTTCTCCTTTTATTCATTGCCTAAAGAAATGAGGCACAAGTATTCTTTTTTTTTCTTTTTTCCCGTCTTCCCTGTTTTTTGAGGAACGTTCTTTCGGGTCCATTGTGGATTGATCTAGGCTACATAGATCATCTGCAATGGGCCCCACATTAATCTAAGTGGGTCTGCAACCCAAAAGTTTGTGAGGCCCATCGTGACATCTATTTGCCATCTACTCCGTCCATTAGTTTCATCATATCATATTAGCACATGATCTTAAAAATTAATAAAATTAGATCTCAAGTGGGCTGCGTGATGGAAAATAATGAAGATGGAAACATCCACCATTGGAACCTTCCTGTAGCCCACGTTTACGCTTATATGCATTCCTACCCGCGGTTTATTAGGTGACCTCAACTTTCCATATGCATTCCTACCCGTTTATTAGGTGACCTCACCAGGAAAGGTAGAGAGAGAGAGAGAGAGAGAGAGAGAGAGATGACCCCACCTGGATGAAAGGAAAACACAGATATCAGCGTAATAAAAAAAACTTCGGTCGGTGCAAAGGAAGTTTCAATGTCAGGCATTCAATCTCCCCTATTTATTATAGTGCAGATTACTTGAAATTCAAATTTGTTTGATTTTAGAGCTCATGTGCTAATTGAAGGTGGCACAAAGGCAATTCACATTGTAGATAGGACTCCTATGACAACGGTTGCTGGAAATTTCCATCCCAGGGAAGGTGGTAAGAGTTTTGATAGGTACCATGCTGCCAACCAAGATTGCATCTTAAATGATAATCTTACTCACACCATGGTAGAAAGTTGTGCAGATGGTGACCACAAACAGACCTCCTCCTAACAAAATGTAGATCCCACATATGAAAAAAAAGGCCAAGTATTAATAACAAGCGAGTCATACATGTCAAACCCTCAATCAAGTTATTCATGTCAGGGTAGAAAGTTGTGCAAGTGTTGACTATGAAAAAATCTTCATCTATCAAAATGTGGATCCCACATGTGAAAAAAGAGGTAAAGAATTGATGACAAGCGGATAATGAACAGACCATGGAGAAGCCTCCATCTATCTAAACATGGATCCCATGTGTGAAAAAGAGACAGGATTGATGATAGGCGAGTCATGCACGTTAAACCTTTTATCAATTTATTCACGCTAGGGTAGAAAGTTGTGTGAGTGGTGACTATGGAAAAACTTTCATCTATCAAAATGTGGATCCTACATGTGAAAAAAGAGGTAAAGAATTGATGACAAGCGGATCATGTATGTCGAACCTCTTATCAATTTGTATACGCTAGGATAGGAAGTTGTGGAGATGGTGACCTTGAAAATACATCACAGTTATAAATGTACACCTGTAAAGAAAGAGGCAAGGATTGATGACAAGCTAGTCATAGAATTCTATCCATGGGCATGTTAAAGCCACGGGAAAAGAGAGGTAAATAATTGACTACGAGCCAAACACGCATGTCAAACCCTCTATCCGTTAATTCTGAATTAATATAGTCCACATGTACGATTTACAACTGCATTTGTGTCAATAGTGTTTTTCCGCATGAGTATCAAATACCTGGAAACTGATCAAAACCAAGAAATTATTGATTCACGGTAATATTAGTGTATCATCCAAACCATGAATCCATTAAGGCCTACCAAGAAAATGAGACGCACCTAAAATCATGCCGATCCAAAACTCACATGTCCCACACCATATGAATCAATGGGAGAGCATGTCCAGCCTTGCTCAAACCTCACTGATGGTCCATCACCCTCTGATCGATCTGGTCCGTTAAAAAATTCATTAAACCCATTGGACTCGACAAGCAGGAATATGACAAAAAAATCATCTATTCTTTTTGCTTTTATGTTGTTTTGGGTTTTGGGTCAGGTCAAGTGGATTCATGTGACCCAACTCATTGATAACCTATATGGACGGCCCAGCTTGAGTTGGGTTCAATCTAAGCCCCACTCATTTACTTAAACGGGTCACATATTTCTAACCCAACCCAACCGGCTGCATATTTAGCTTGGCCCAAAGCCACCTTAAAAGCAGGTACAACAAGTTGACTTCAACCATTGCCACCCTTAGGTGAGATGATACGTGGGCCTATCAATGATCGTCATGATCATTTATTTGTTACACCTACAAATTTCTCCCTTGGTCTCATTTCTCAGTCCAGGACATCCCCAATCAATGCACCACTAACCTGACCCAACTAACCTACTCAACTCAATCGGACTCAACCTGAGATGGGTTAGGGTTGGGAAAGTAATTGATCAGATGGGTTAGCTGGTTGGTACACACCCCACTGTAAGTACACACTCCACTGTCGGGGTGCAACTTGGTTAGGTCAATTCAAACCTTCTTGGTCCGACCTGAACTTCGGTTTGTGTTGGATTGATGCTGGTTGGGCTCCAAAATTCTTAAACTGACCGAAGTTGGGTTGGGTTTGGGTTGAGGCTTTGGCCAAACTGACCCAACCCAAATCAAACCTTACATGCATTACATGTAGAAGCGAGTCATGGCTAATGCATATGATGTAACTTCGGAAAGGAATGCATATACTTAGAACCTTTGTGGGCTCCACTTTGATGTTTATATGCCACAGAAACCATTTATAAAGTCATTTTGGCTGAGATGAACTGAAATGAAAAACTTACCCTGATACAAAACATTTGTGGCCATATAAATGTTTTAACGGTGTTGTTCAATCCCACTGTTTCCTCTCGCATGGGTCACTTGGGGCCATCCTAAGAATATGCATAGAAAAGAAAGGGCCATCCTAAGAAGTTTGTTGAACAGGTGATCAGATTGGAAAGGGAGTCTCTAGCATGGACATAGACTTCAAATATTGAGAGGTAAAGGATGAGCATTAGCATGTCAGGGAAAGACCTCCGTCTATCGAAATGTAGCCCCACATGTGAATAGAGAGGAAAAGGATCGATGAGCGAGTCATGCATGTCGAATCTTTATTCAACTTATTCTTGCCAGCATAGAAAGCTATGATGATGGCAACCATGAAATGACCTCCATCTATAAAAATGTGGATCCCACATGTGAAAAAAAAGGCAAATGATTAATGACAACCATGTCATGCACATCAATTCTTAACAATTCACTCACACCATGGTAGAAAGCTGTGGAGATGGTGATCATGAACATACCTCTATCTATCAAAATGTGGATCCACGTGTGAAAAAAGAGGTAAATGATTAATAACAAGCGAGTCATGCACGTCAAACCCTCTATCAATTTATTTATGTAAAGGTAGAGAGCTGTGCAGATGGTGACCATGGATAAATCTCCATTTATCTAAATGTTGATCCTAGTTAATAATGTGCATGACTCGCTATGACAACGGCTGCTGGAAATTTGCATCCCTAGGAATGTGGGAGGAGTTTTGATAGGTAACATGCCCAAGCCACTGTTGCTAACCAGGATTGCATCTTAAATGATGATCCACACCATCAATATTTTGGATTCTCATCTAATTAAGGGCCATCCTAAGAGGTTTGTTGAATGGGTAAACAAATTGGAGAGGGAGTCTCTAGCATGGACATAAACTTCAAAGGAGAGGTAAAGGATGGGCATTAGCAAGTCATGGAAAGACCTCCATTTATCAAAATGTAGACCCAGGGAAAAATGATCAACAACAAGCGAGTCATGCACGCCGAATCTTTATTCAATTTATTCATGTCAGCATAGAAAGTTATGATGATGGTGACCATGAAAAGACCTCCATCTATAAAAATGTGGATCCCACATGTAAATATATATATATATATATATATATATATATATATATATATATATATATATAAAGGCAAATGATTAATGACAACCAAGTCTTGCACATCAAATTTTAACAATTTACTCACACAATGGTAGAAAGCTGTGGAGATGGTGACCATGAACATACTCGATCCATCTATCAAAATGTGGATCCCACATGTGAAAAAGAGAGGCAAAGGATTAATAACAAGCGACTCATGCACGTCAAACTCTCTATCAATTTATTTATGTCAGGGTGGAAAGCTATGCAAATGGTGACCATGGAAAAACCTCCATCTATCTAAATGTAGATCCCACATGTGAGAATGAGAGAGGATTAATGACAAGCGAGTCATGCAGGTTAAACCTCCTCTCAATTTATTCACGCTAGGGTAGAAAGTTGTGCAGGTGGTGACTATGAAAAAACCTTCATCTATCAAAATATAGATCCCACATGTGAAAAAAGAGGTAAAAAAATGTTGACAAGCGGGTCATACACATCAAACCACCTTTAATTTATTCATGTTAGGATAGAAAGTTGTGAAGATGGTGACCTTGAAAATACCTCACATCTTTCAAAATGTGGATCCCACACGTGGAGAAAAAGAGGCAAAGGATTGATGACAAGCAAGTCATACACGTTAAACCTTTTATCAATTTATTCATGTCAAGATAGAAAGTTGTGCAGATGGTGACTATGAAAAGAATTCTATCCATCGACATGTTAAACCCAAAGGAAAAGAGAGGTAAATAATTAACTACAAGCCAAACACACATGTCAAACCCTCTATTAGTTAAATCGGAATTAATGTAGTCCACATGTACAATTAATTTACAAGTGCATTTGTGTCAAGCATGTTATTCCGCAAGAGTATATCAAATACTTTGAAACTCAAAACTAAGAAATTATTGATTCATTGGAGTGTATGGTACTAGTAAAAGTATCGCTAGAGAAATATTTTTATCCTCACGGTAATATCTGTGTATCATCCAAACCATGAATTCATTGAGGCCCACCAAGAAAATGAGATGAACCTAAAATCATGCTGATCCAAAACTCACATGGCCCACACCATATGAATCAATGTGAGGATGCCCAGACTTGAGAATTCTTGCCCAAACCTCACCGATGGTCCATTACCCTCTGATCGATCTGGTCCGTTAAAACATTCATTAAGCCTATTGGACTCGACTAGCGCGAATTTGACCCAAAAAAAAATCTATACTTTTTGCTTTTTTGTTGTTTTGGGTTTTTGGTCAGGTGGGTTCATGTGACCCAACTCATTGATAACCTATATGGGTGGCCTAGCTTGAGTTGGGTTCAATCCAAGCCCCACGCATTTACTTAAACGGGTCGCATATTTCTAATCCAACCCAACCCAACCCAACCCAACCCGTTGCATATTTAGCTTGGCCCAAACCCACATTAAAAGCAGGTACAACAAGTTAACTTCAACCATTGCCACCCCTAGGTGAGATGATAAGTGGGGCCTATCATGATCATCATGATCATTTATTTGTTACACCTATAGAAATTTCTCCCTCAGTCTCGTTTCTCAGTTTAGGACATCCCTAATCACTGCAGCACTAACTTGACCCAACTAACCTACTCCACTCAATAGGACTCTGTTGTCAGATGCCTTAAATCAATTTTTTTTGGCATTGGTCGACCGGTCGTGGCTTAGCCACGACTGGTCGTAGAGAGCAGCTCGACTGCTCAGAGCTCGCTCGACTCAAAGTCCAGCGGCTATGTATTTTGGTTTCTGAGATACTCGACTGGTCGAAGGGATGGCTCGACCGGTCGTAGGAGTCCTACAATCAGTTGTAGCCTCGGCTCGACTAGTCATAGTTAAGCAGATTCGTTTCCGAATCTTATGCGAACTGCGGAAATTTAAGTCAGTCTTTCGCAAGGTGCGAAAGGAAGTTGCCTAAACTATAAATAGGGGTCCTTAGGGTTTTTCTAGAGACAATGAGAAATATTTCTAAAGCTTTCTAAAGGGTTCCTAGGGTTATCAAAGGGTGTAGCAAGGGTGAGATTCGAGGTTGTTCGAATCGGGTAAGTCCTCTCTCTTGTAATTTCTATTTCATAGCGGATTTATGTCGCTTTGTGCCGTGGTTTTTTCCCGCAAGGGTTTTCCACGTTAAAACTTTGTGTTCTTCTGTGATTGCTTGTTACTATTGAATTGCTATCCTAGATCTAGATCTGTGTGATTCCGCAGCACAAATCCCCAACAAGTGGTATCAGAGCAATCGTTGGGGCACAGATCTGAATCTGCAGGATTAGTAATAATGAGAAACGACAAGTTTGATATTGAGAAGTACTTAGGCAAAAATAATTTTGAGTGATGGAAGGTTAAGATGCTTAGCCTGTTAACCAAGCAAGGCGAGATTAAGGCTCTTGAAGAGCGAAAATCTACCATGAAAGATGATGAATGGGAAAACCTTGATAGTAATGCTTTAGCCTCTATCCGTTTATGTCTCACGGATGAGGTTCTCTATAATGTTTTGAGGGAGAAAACTACGGCTAGTTTGTGGGCGAAGTTAGAGAACAACTATGCAAAGAAGTCCTTTGAAAATCGCCTGCACTTAAAGCTACAATGTTGTATCTTCAAGATGGCAGAGGGTGGAGATCTAGAAGCCCATATCAGCAACTGTAATAAATTAATGTGCAAATTGCTGGATATGGAGGAAGTGGTCAAAGATGAGGAACAGGCTTGTATATTGTTGAATTCTCTTCCGGCATCGTATGAGTCATTTAAGGACACTATATGCAGCACGAATAAAACCATAAGTGTCGACACCGTTATCTCAGCCAAGGGAAGGCTATGAGAAAGCTAAACGACAACATTGGGACATCTTCTGATGCATTGTTTACAAGGGGTATAAATTCTCAACAAGGTACAGGTTCTTCAGGTTCTAGATTCAAATCCAAGGGCAAGGGCAAAGGAAAGGTAAAGTGCTGGAACTGTAGGAAGGAATGACATGTGAAGAAGGATTGTGAAAATCTTAAATCGAAGAGAGAAGAGGCTTCATACAGGGAGGTCAATGCTGCCACGCCAGATGGATCGAGTGGATGTGATGGTAATGTTTTGTCTATGTCTACGATTTGGCGGCCATACAATGATCATAAGGACGAGTGGATGCTAGCCACAAGAGTATCTTTTCACATGATTCCTCATCGAAGTTGGTTCACTAGCTACAGGGAGTGCAATGGTGGACAGGTATTCATGGGCAATGACATTGCGTGTAATGTTGTGGCTGTTGGTTCGGTGTGCATCAAGATGTTTGATAGGGTGGAGCGTACCTTAATTGATGTCAGGCACGTTCCTGATTTGAAGCAGAATCTGATTTCTCTTGGTGTGATTGAGACCAAAGGATGCAAGTACACAGGTATTGATGGTGTTCTTAAGGTATCTAAGCGGGCACGGGTAATCATCAAAGCGCAACGACTCGGTAACATATACAAGTTGATTGGGAGCACTTCAAAAGGTAGAGCTACAGTGGATATAGCGGATTCCACCTCTGCACATGTGTGGCATGTTGGGCATGACCACATGAGTGGCAGGGCAGGAAGGCTGAGATGTGCAGATAGGGATACAGAGCAGGTAGAGCAGCCACCTGTGAGAAAAATCACACGGCATGATCGTAGGATATCGGCATGGTACATGAACGACTCCAATATCGCAGGGGATTCATCTTCTATTCAGATGGCTCTATGTGAGCCTGGTGCTGAGAAATGGAAGGAGATTAGGGGCGATGTGATGGATTCGTTATACCAGACCGACATATGGGAGCAGGTGGAGCTTTTAATGGGCCGGAGAGCGGTTGGATGCAAGTGGATCTTCAAGAGGATACAGCATAGATACAAGGCGAGGTTGGTGGCGAAGGGTTATGCTCAAAGAGAAGGGATCGACTTCTCAGAGATGTTCGCGCCGACAGTATAGCAGGTGTCTATTAGATCCGTGATTGGCGCTAGTTGGCCAATATGATCTTGAGCTGAAAGGATGAATGTGGATTCTGTACTTCTACAAGGGAAAGTGAAGAGCAGATCTACATGAAGCAACAAGAGCCGTTCGAAGTTAAAGGGGCTAAGAAAAGACTTTGCAGGAGGTCATGGTTCGACCTGTCACCTAGGCAGTGGTTTGATTCCTTCATGGTGAGTCAGGAATTAATGACATGTAGATCGCCAATTATGACATGTCTGAAATCAATGTACTAAAGACTCGGTTAAGTGGGACATTCAGGATGAAGGATCGGGGGGGCTGCAAAGATGGTTCTCGACATTGATACTGAAGGAGGAGTAGGCTTTGGTAATCACAGGAGGAATACCTTATGTGTAGGTATTTATCAAGGATGTGATGGGCCAGGTAAAGCCAAAGAGCGTTCCCTATGCGTCTCTCCTCAAGTTTTCCTCAGGACATGTCCCAAAAACAGATGAGAAAAAGCAGGATATCTCATGAGTCTTATTCGAATGCGGTTGGCAGTGTATGCCATGGTCTGGATTAGACCGTTTATTTCACAGGCTATCAGTGTTGTGAACAAGTACCTCAATAAGCAATATTGGGTAGCGGTGAGATGGTAAGAAGACTAAGTCTTTCCTTTGAGAAGATAGGAACAAAAATGGTTACGCACATGGATTCTGATCCGACGGACATGCTCTCCTAGATTGTTCCTGTAGAGAAGTTCAAGGTCTGTGAAACTTCTCTAGGCTTGACGATGGCAGAAAAGAAGGACGGAGTGTGCACGAGAAGCTATGATGCAATGAAGAAATAAGAGAAGATATCAATGAGCTATACGGTTGAAGATTGAAGGCATGGTGGAGATTGTTGTCAGATGCCTTAAATCAGTTTTTTGGCATTGGTCGACCGGTCGTGGCTTAACCACGACTGGTCGTAGAGAGCGGCTTGACTGGTCGTAGCCCGCTCGACTCAAAGTCCAACGACTATGTATTTTGGTGTCCGAGATACTCGATTGGTCGAAGGGATGGCTCAACCGATCGTAGGGGTCCTACGACCAGTCGTAGCCTCGGCTCGACTAGTTGTAGTTACGCAGATTCATTTCCGAATCTGATGCGAACTGCGAAAATTTGAGTTAGTCTTTCGCAAGGTGCGAAAGGAAGTTGCCTAAACTATAAATAAGGGTCCCTAGGGTTTTTCTAGAGACAATGAGAAATATTTCTAAAGCTTTCTAAAGGGTTCCTAGGGTTATCAAAGAGTGTAGAAAGGGTGAGATTCGAGGTTGTTCGAATCGGGTAAGTCCACTTTCTTGTAATTTCTATTTCATAGTGGATTCCTGTCGCTTTGTGCCGTGGTTTTTTCCCGCAAGGGTTTTCCATGTTAAAACTTTGTGTTATTCTGTGATTACTTGTTACTATTGAATTGATATTCTAGATCTAGATCTGTGTGGTTCCGTAGCACAAATCCCCAACCGACGCAACCTGAGATGGGTTAAGGTTGGAAAAGTGATTGATCAGGTGGTCAGATTGGGTTGGCTAGGGGTGCAATTTTTATTTTTTTTTGGGTTAGCTTGTTAGTACACACCCCATTGTCAGTACACACATTTATTAATATTATTATTATTAGGATAATGGCTTTTGCACTACAGTTTTTATTATTAATCAGCTACCTACCCCGTTCTTGCTTTTTTTTTCTTTCTTTTTTTTCAAAAGAACGGCTAAAATTTAGCTTGCGATTCATATTAAAAAAATATAAGATCATATGATGGGGATTATACTTTGGGTTGCCCATGGAGCACCAAAAAGCATATCGGAGCAACCTATCTTAACGAAACCATGCATGATAGCTCCCTAATGGCACCTAGTCCTACCTTCGCAAGGGGAGGGTCCCACCCAGCCTTGTAGAAATGACTACCTTAGAGCTCGCTGCCCTCTCGTGCTAGACCAACTGCTAGACCATTCTCCTCTCTCTTGATATGGATAAAACGAAATAAACCCAACTTTTGAGGCTAGAGATGCACGCCATCAGAACACACTCCACTGTAGGGGTGCAACTTGGTTAGGTCATTTCAAACCTTCTTGGTCCGACCTGAACTTTGTTTGTGTTGGATTGATGTTGGTTGGGTTCCAAAATCCTTAAACTGACCGTAGTTGGGTTAGGTTTGGGTTGAGGATTTGGCCAAACTGACCCAACCCAGATCAAACCCTTACATGCATAACATGTATACGGGAGTCATGGCTAATGCATATGATATAAATTCAGAAAGGAATGCATATCCTTAGAACCTTTGTGGGCTCCACTTTGATGTTTATGTGCCATACAAACCGTTTATAAAGTCATTTTGGCTGAGATGAACTGAAAATATGAAAAACTAACCCAGATACAAAACATTTGTGGCCATATAAATGTTTTAACCATGTTGTTCAGTCCCACTGTTTCCTCTCGTGTGGATCACTTGGGTCTTGCGTTCTACTCGTTTTTGGTCTGATGTTTCATCTCATGTAGGTCACTTAGGCCTTGCATTTTACTTGTTCTTGGTCGCTGTTTCCTCCCGTGTGGTTCACTTGGGTCTTGCATTCTACTCATTTTTGGTCACTGTTTCCTCCCATGTGGGTCACTTGGGTCTTGCATTCTACTCATTTTTTTAGCTGTTTCCTCCCGAGTAGGTAACTTGGGTCTTGCATTCTATTCGTTTTTGGTCGCATGTACTAAGGGCCTGTTTGGACGCGCGGATTAGGTGGGAGTGAGTTATATTAGGATGGATTGCACGGCTTCCCATATCATAAATGAGTTTGTCAGTGGATTACATGCAATCCCACTGGTGGGTCCTGCTGGGACGTGTAATGGGCCACCATCATGCACGGTTCGATGATCAGAACTGTCCAATGCGTCCAGGAGGTGGGGCCGACCATACCCATGGAGACCTTATCCACCCACGCACAGGCAGACACGATATCCACCGTCAAACGCAAGACAGACGGTGGAGTAAAAGATTCTGTAGGCTACACTGAATTCAATCTGAAACCAAACATTTTCGACTAGTTTTTCGACGTGCATTCAGTGGACAAACTGGATTTCCTTGAAGACATCAATCATGGGCCCCATCATCAGCACAGCGCAAGAAATTGTCCAAGTCGCTACGTCCGTGAAAACTGACTTCGGTGGGCCACTATGCGACCTTAGTGGTGATCGGATCAGCAATCCAAACCGTCCATAATCTCCAAAAAGGGATCACAACCCTTCCCATGAAGTCAGAATGGACGGTGTGGATACTCCCTTCGCTGCACAACGTGCGTAAACAGAGTCGGTTCGTCCGGCTCCAAACCGACCTCCTCCAATCGACGGGATTCGCAATCCACCAAATCCTCTCCCGAAGCCAAAATCCCACTCCCATCCATCATCAATACCACGCCGCCCAAACAGAACTGCAGGAGGATGGGGTGGGATTTCAAAACCCTATACCACGTACTCCACTCTACTCCCACCTAATCCGTGCGTCCACACACGCCCTAAATGAATTTGAAAAAAAAAGAGAGGCTTTCATGTACCTGCACCACCGACCTTCCTGGTTGTGGTTGATGTTACATGTGAGTCCTGCATTCATTTATCGCCACAAATGACCACCCTACCTAAAGCAGTAGGGACTGATACCTACCATTGAAACCTTCCATGGCCCCACCATGATGCTTATTTTCCATCTAACTTATTTATAAGGTCATAAAGTAGAATGTATCCAAACCCCGCTCATATCCAGCTGGGAACAGGTAAGAGCTTTGAGCTGCCACCGTGATGTGATGTATGGGTTTTATCCATACCGTCCATCTATTTTCCGTACCATTTCAGGATATAAAACTAAAAATGAGACAAATCCAAGACACAGGTAGACCACGCAATGGGGATTAAATTCACACAATTGAAAACGGGAACGGATTGGCTACTCCCCCTGACACCAGCCATTGGCTGATGGTCGGTGCTCTGTGGGGCCCACTATGATGTATGTGTGTCATCCATGCCGTCCATATATTTTTATATATCATTTTATAATATTATAAAAAATTTAAGTATATCTCTCTCTCAAGTGGACCACATTATAGGAAACAGTGTTGAATGAATTTTGACCATTAAAAACGTTTTGGGGGCCATAAAAGTTTTGGATCAAGCTGATATTTATTGTTTCCCTTCATCTGGGTCTTTATGACCAAATCAACAGATTGGACGTCAAATAAACAGTACAGTAGGCCTTAGGAGGATTTTAATTATGAATATCCATTTATTATTTTTGTCCTGTGGTGTGGCCCATATAAGATTTATATCCCTATCATTTTCTGCATTAAGCTTAAAATGATTTGTAAAAATGGATTAACGGAATGGATGAAACATATACATCATGGTGGGGCCCACAGAGCACCGACTACCAGCCACGGGGTTGGTGTCAGGGGGAGTAGCCAATCCGTTCCCGTTGAAAACTTCTTGCGACATCAGAAATTTAGGATTGAGCTGAAATTTGTCTTTTCTCTTCATCCAGGTCCATGTAACTTTATTTTATGAATAGGTTGGATGGCAAATAAACATCAGGGTCGGCAATCAAAAAGTTTCAACGGTGACGATCATTATCACTGCTGTTTCCTGTGGTGTGTTCCACCTAAGCATTGGATCTTCCTCAGTTTGGGCTGATATCCTTAAATGATATGTCAGAGTGGATGGACAGCAAGGATAAAACCCATATATACATCAGGGTGGCTGCTCAAAGCTCCCGTCCGTTCCCAGCTGGAGCTCCATAGAGTACTGGATGAATGGAAAAAAACACAAATACTGGGACTTCTGTGCCACAGGAAGTTTTCAAGGGTAGGCATTCACTCCCAGTACTTTTTAGGGTGTGGTCCACCTGAGGTAATTTGGATCTGCATCTCTTTTATCTCAAGCACTAAAATGATATCGCAAAATGTATAAACAGTTTCGATATAACACACATACTTCCCTGCCACCACCCCGATGGATGGTGATCGGTGCTCTCTGGCCCCACCATGATGTATGTGTTTCATCCATTCTGTTCATACGTTTTTACAGTCATTTTCAGGCATGATACCGAAAATGAGAGGGATATAAATATCAGGTAGACCACACCACAGGAAAACAATAGTGATTGGATATCCACCATTAAAATCCTCCTAAGGTCCACTGTACTGTTTATTTGACATCAAATCTGTTGATTAGGTCATAAAGACCCAGATGAAGGGAAAAAACAAATATCATCTTGATACAAAACTTTTATGACCCCCAAAAAGTTTTTAATGGTCTATGTTCATTCCAAACTGATTCCTGTAATATGGTCCACTTGAGATTGGGATATATGTCATTTTTGGTCGCATACCATACAATTATCTAGAAAAATAGATGGACGGCATGGATGAAACACATACATCATGGTGGGGCCCACAGAGCACTGCCATTGGCTGGTGGCAGGGGAGTAGCCAGTCCGTTTCCCTATATAAATTGGTGACGTGAACAACACCACGGAGTTTGGTGGTGTCACCACCACGCAATCCTCTTTCTGCTACCACTGGCAGCGCCATATGCAACCCTAGACGGCCGTTTCCGTAGATCCAGGGATTCATCGGAAGCAGATTGCGTAGTGAGTAACACTGCGCGTAGCTTAGCGTACTGAGTAAACGATGTGAGGTCCACCATGATTTATGTATTGTATCTGCTCCGTCCATCCATTTTACCAGATAAATTTAGTGCTTGAACCAAAACATGAAGCATACAATGTTCAAATGGACCACACCACAGAAAACAGTAAAATTGTACATCTACCGTTGAAAATTATTTGGGGCACGGGTGTTTTGGATCAATCTTATATTTTTGTTTTCCCCGTCAAGCTTATATTTTTGTTTTCCCTTCATCCATGTCTGTATGATCTTATGAAAAGGTTGGATGACAAATCTATGTCTGTATGATCTTATGAAAAGGTTGGATGACAAATAAACATTTTTGTGGTTGATGTTTGTATATGCTTTAATTTTGGGCTTAACCCCTTAAATTAGATGAAAAAATGGATGGACGGTGTGGATATACACTTACATTCAAGGTGGATCCAACTGAGTTTACCCAGTACGATAAGAGCCTGCTGAGTAACTCGGCACGCAATCCGATTTCGGATTCATGTAGGTCGGTGCATTCCTAACTTTGAAACTACCGTGATACATGCGCCTTGTATCCACACCATTCATGCATTTTGATAACTCAAATCCTATGCAGATCACACCACAGGAAATTCAAATCCTATGCCGATCACACCACAGGAAACAGTCTTTTATTGAATTCCTGCCGTTAAAAACTTCACAGGGACAACCGGACTTTTATTTTCCATCTAACCTGTTGATAAGACCACACAATTATCAGCTTAAACTTTCGTTCCCATGAAAATTTTTTAATAGTTGATTGCCACTGTTTCAAGTACTATGGTCCACCTAATATTGGATATGCTTCATTTTTTAGATCATGCCTTAAAATGAGTTTTCAAAATGCCTGGATGGTATGGATTCATGGTATATACATCAAGGTGGGCCCCACAATCCGTAGATCCACCAAAGTGGCCATTGACGATTCCAGTTGGCATCCCATGTTTTTACAACCACCGCTGCACACTTCCTAGGGCCCACCCTGATGCTTATCAGGGCCATCCAATCAGTTGACGAGGCATTCCATCACTAGCATTTCCTGTGGCAGAGTTCACCTGTGCTTCAGATCTGGCTCATTTTTAGGTTCTTGGCCTAAAATGAGATCACAAAATGGATGGACGGCTTCGATCACACTCATGAAAAAAAGTGAGCCCGGTAGAATATTCTGCATGGTTGTCCCTTGGAACGGGTATAAGGTAGAAAATAGTGGTTGTAGGGACAAATCGATCACAATTTCGTTGATCAACCCTAGTTAAGGTAAATTGAGTCTGGATCCTCTGTTTTCAGGAAACACGAATTTTTTACTCCCCCCATTTTCATTGGGCTATACTATCAACAATGTCATCAGTTCACATCCAATGCAGCAGCGGCTGATGATGTGGTCCAATAAAATGCAGTAATTGTTGATGATGTGATCCAATAAAAAAAAATAAAAAAATAGAGGAAATAAAAAATTCATCTTTTCTAAGAACAGAAGATCCTTATTCTAAATATTTTGATAATATGCATTCATTTAGGAATAGCCTAAAAAGTAGGGAATTATACTGAAAATTCCCTATTTATAACTGTCTTCTTATAAAAAAAAAATTGTGAAAAGAAGATAATATATATATATATATATAAACACTAAGTAGCAACGTTGCTACTAGTTGATGCTATGGAGGACTCACCATCATGTATCCACACCATCTATCCATTATGAGCCCAAACATAAGGTAGATCAAAATCTTAAGTATACTAGGACATGGGAAACAGTCATAATTTAATGAACACCATAAAAATTTCCTAGGATACACCTTAATGCCCACTATAATTTTTATTTTCCATCAACTTGTTGATTACGTTAGTACAAACCTATATATAGGGAAAAATCACATATCAACTTGAGTGAAAACATTTATAGCCCACAATAAATTTTTAATAGTGGGGTTTATCACTACTGTTTCCTGCAGTGTGGTCCACTTGAGATTTGGATCCGTCTTATTTTTCGTTCATGCCTTGAAATGATTTGAAATAGAAAAATGAATAGAGTGTGGATTAAACACATACATTGT
Organism: Magnolia sinica; assembly: GCF_029962835.1. Taxonomy (NCBI): domain Eukaryota; kingdom Viridiplantae; phylum Streptophyta; class Magnoliopsida; order Magnoliales; family Magnoliaceae; genus Magnolia; species Magnolia sinica. Next base: position 83,359,017 of record NC_080581.1, read on the forward strand.
GTCGGAGGCACTCCGAGCACCGCATGCAATCTGGGTTTAAAGGCATTGCTTTAGTATGTTTGCCAGACGTGGTCCTGGGGCACAGGAAATTCCTGTAGTTAGAAATGGTGGTAGCTGATACAGATCGCTGAAACAAATCCGTTTGACCCTTGCTTCACTTTTATGTGTAAAAATGGTCTAAGGAACGAAATCAGCCCAGCATATCTGTGAACACCGCAAGGTCGGCCAAAACTAAACAAGACTGAGGAGCTCTTTAATGGTCAATAGATGAAGTATCTCTGCTGAGCTCCTTCCATTGTCCTATCCATTTCTAAGACTCAGCTCGGACCATCTGTCAGAAAGAGCCCAAGCCCTGATTCATCTTGATCTTGATAGTCTATTACTAATATATGTACATGCATTTAGATATAATTTAGAAATTGCAGACATATCATATAAGTAATTCAAATTAAACAATCTATATCACGTGGTCTCAATATAGGTGTGTCTTGAAAGAAACTTTAGGCTCCTCCGGTTTTCTCATAGTCAAGTTAGAAGGCATTTAGTAGACCGATTAAGTGAAAATATCTAATGGTCTTATTTTAATATACGAGTATTCAAAGCCTAAAGAAATGAGGCACACATGTGTGAGGGATGCCACTCATCATGCAATCACCTTTGCTGTCTTCTTCTTTTTTTCCCCCATTTTCTCCTTTTAATTTTTTTTTTTTAATTTCTTCTTTTTTTTTCTTTCTTTTTTTCTTTTTTTCTTTTTTTTTTTTTTTCATTTTTGTCTTCCCTGTTTTTTGAGGAACGTCCTTTGGGGTCCATTATGGATTGATCTAGGCTACACAGACCATCTGCAATGGGCCCCACATTAATCTAAGTTGGTCTGCAACCCAAAAGCTTGTGAGGCCCATCGTAACATCTATTTGACATCTACTCTGTCCATCAGTTTCATCATATCATATTAGCACATGATCTTAAAAATTAATAAAATTAGATCTCAAGTGGGCGGCACGACAGAAAACAGTGAAGATCGAAACATCCACCATTGGAACCTTCCTGTAGCCCACTTTTATGCTTATATACATTCCTACCCGTTTATTAGGTAACCCCACCAGGGAAGAAAAAAGAAGAAGAAAAAGTTTGACCCCACCAGGATGAAAAGAAAACACAAATATCAGCGTAATAAAAAACTTCCGGCAGTAGGCAAAGGAAGTTTCAATGCCAGGCATTCAATCTCCCTATTTATTATAGTGCAGACTACTTGAATATCAAATCTGTTTGATTTTAGAGCTCATGTGCTAATTTAAGGTGGCACAAAGGCCATTCACATTGTAGATAGGGCTCCTATGACAACGGTTGCTGGAAATTTGTATCCCAAGGAATGTGGGAAGAGTTTTGATAGGTAACATGCCCAAGTTGCATCTTAAATGATAATCTACACCGTTAATATTTTGGATTCTCATCTAATTAAGGGCCATCTTAAGAAGTTTGTTTAATGGGTGATCAGATTGGAAAGGGAGTCTCAAGCATGGACGTAGACTTCAAAGGAGAGGTAAAGATTGGGCGTTAGCAAGTCATGGAAAGACCTCCATCTATTAAAATGTAGACCCCACATGTGAATAGAGAGGAAAAGGATCGCGTCGAATCTTTAGTCAATGTATTCATGAGGGCATGAAGTCTATGATGATGGTGACCATGAAAAGACCTCCATTTATAAAAATGTGGACCCCATGCACATGTGAAAAAAGAGGCATATGATTAATGACAACCATGCTGCACGTCAAATCTTAACAATTTACTCATGCCATGATAGAAAGTTGTGCAGATGGTGACTAGGAATATACCTCTATCTATCAAAATGTAGATCCCACATGTGAAAAAAGAGGTAAAGTATTAATAACAAGAGAGTCATGTACGTCAAACCTTCTATCAATTAATTTATGTCAGGGTAGAAAGCTGTGCAGATGGTGACCATGGAAAAACCTTCATCTATCTAAATGTGGATCCTGGTTAATAACTTGCATGACTCACTCCTATGACAACAATTGCTGGAAATTTGCATCCCACGGAATGTTGGAAGAGTTTTGATAGCTAACATGCCCAAGCCACCGTTGCTAACCAGGATTGCATCTTAAATGATAATCTACACCATCAATATTTTGGATTCTCATCTAATTAAGGGCCATCTTAAGAAGTTTGTTGAACGGGCTGGTGATCAGAGTGGAAAGAGAGTCTTTATGATGGACGTAGACTTCAAAGGAGAGGTAAAGGATGGGCATTAGCAAGTCATGGAAAGACCTCCATCTATTAAAATGTAGACCCCACATGTGAATAGAGAGGAAAAGGATCTATGCAATCGAGTCATGCGCACATCGAATCTTTATTCAATTTATTCATGCTGGCATAGAAAGCTATGATGATGGTGACCATGAAAAGACCTCCATCTATAAAAATGTGGATCTCACATGTGAAAAAAGAGGCAAATGATTAATGACAACCAAGTCACACACATCAAATCTTAATAATTTTATCACACCATGGTAGAAAGCTGTGGAGATGGTGACCATGAACGTACCTCCATCTATCAAAATGTGGATCCCACACGTGAAAACAGAGGTAAAGTATTAATAACAAGAGAGTCATGTACGTCAAACATTCTATCAATTTATTTATGTTAGGGTAGAAAGCTGTGCTGATAGTGACCATAGAAAAACCTCCATTTATCTAAATGTTGATCCTGATTAATAATGTGCATGACTCGCTCCTATGACAATAGTTGCTGGAAATTTGCTTCCCAATGAATTTGAGAAGAGTTTTGATAGGTAACATGCCCAAGCCACCGTTGCTAACTAGGATTGCATCTTAAATGATAATCTACACCATTAATATTTTGAATTCTCATCTAATTAAGGGCCATCCTAAGAAGTTTGTTTAACGGGTGATCAGATTGGAAAGAGAGTCTCAAGCATGGACGTAGACTTCAAAGGAGAGGTAAAGATTGGGCATTAGCAAGTCATGGAAAGACCTCCATCTATTAAAATGTAGACCCTACATGTGAATAGAGAGGAAAAGGATAAATGACAAGCGAGTCATGCACGTCGAATCTTTATTTAATTTATTCATGCGGGCATAGAAATCTATGATGATGGTGACCATAAAAAGACTTCCATTTATAAAAATGTGGATCCCATATGTGAAAAAAGAGGTAAATGATTAATGACAACCAAGTCATGCACATCAAATCTTAACAATTACTCACGTCATGATAGAAAGCTATGGACATGGTGACCATGAACATACCTCCATCTCTCAAAATGTGGATCCCGCATGTGAAAAAAGAGGCAAAGGATTAATAACAAGTGAGTCATGCATGTCAAACCCTCTATCAATTTATTTATGTCAGGATAGAAACTTGTGTAGATGGTGACCATGGAAAAACCTCCATCTATCTAAATGTGGATCCCACACATGAGAAAGAGACAGGATTGATGACAAGCCAGTCATGCACATTAAACTTGTTGTCAATTTATTCACGCTATGGTAGAAAGTTGTGCAGGTGTTGACTATGGAAAAACCTTCGTCTATCAAAATGTGGATCCCACATGTGAAAAAAGAGGTAAAAAATTAATGACAAGCGGGTCATGCACGTCGAACAACCTATCAATTTATTCACGCCAGGATAGAAAGCTGTGGAGATGGTGACCTTGAAAATACCTCACATCTATCAAAATGTGGATCCCACACGTGGAAAAAAAGAGGCAAAGGATTGATGACAAGCGAGTCATACATGTTAAACCCCTTATCAATTTATTCACGTCACTGTAGAAAACTGTACAGATGGTGACCATGAAAAGAATTCTATCCATCGACATATTAAACCCACGGGAAAAGAGAGGTAAATAATTAACGACGAGCCAAACTTGCATGTCAAAGCCTCTATCAATTAAATCTGAATTAATATAGTCCACATGTACAATTTATATACAACTGCATTTGTGTCAAGCGTGTTATTCTGTAAGAGTATATCAAATACTCCGAAACTCAAAACCAAGAAATTATTGATTCATTGGAGTGTATGGTACTAGTAAAAGTATGGCTAGAGAAACATTTTATGCTTACGGTAATATTTGTGTATCATCCAAACCATAAATCCATTGAGGCCCACCAAGAAAATGAGACGGACCTAAAATCATGCTGATCCAAAACTCACATGGCCCACACCATATGAATCAATGGGAGAGCATGCCCGGCGCCCTTAAGAATTCTTGCCAAACCTCACCGTTGGTCCATTACCCTCTGATTGATTAGGTCCATTAAAAAATCCATTAAACCTATTGGACTCAACTAGTGTGAATATGAGGAAAAAAAAATCTGGTCAGGTGGGTTCATGTCACCCAACTCATTGATAACCTACATGGGTTGCTGATGTAAAGTGGGTCGCAGACAGTTTCATTGCCAAGATGGATCAGAAAAGGACCAATTGACGACAGAAGTGATCCGGACCCTCGAGCCTTAGATTGGGCGTATCTCACAATTCGGAATGAGTTACCTGACGTAAAATATATGATTTTGGGGTAGAACGAGCTACTTTAGCCAACAAACCCTACTACGCCGGGTTGCGCAACCCGGAATTGCGAAAAACCCCTAGATCAATGGTCGTTTCCCTGCTTTAATTTCATTTTTACTATAAATAGTAAGTTTTAGTTTGATTATAACTCTTCATCTGTCGAGCTTTAGGAGTTGCGTCCAACATGAAAAGAGCTCAGAATAATTAGGGGAATGGTTTGGTGAAGCCAAATAGGACACTTACTATTTTTGGCCGAAAACCTTGCGCACTAGTAGACATCATGACCGTCTATAAATAGTAAGTTTACTCTTTATAGTAAGTCACGAATTCTAGGAGTTTTAGTTGTAGTTTGATTCTGATTTCTTTCCCATTACTTGGTACCCCTATTTAAAGGGTTGTGAACTCGTTTTTAGTCATCAATTAATCAATTTCGAATTTCTTAGAATTTATTTCTATTTTTCTGCTTTCTTTCCTGGTGGATTCGAGAAGTCTCTATGAGGAGTCCAGAGAAGCTCCGTGGATTCGGAGTAGTTATCCTCATCACGTTCATCCCTGCGTCAATAATTGGTATCAGAGCGAGGATTCCCCTCGGGCCGATGGCAAATAACGAAGGTATGAATCAAAATCCTGTGGACGGTGATCCAGGGATTCGTTATCTTTTGGAAAGAATGGAAGCTTTCCACCGGGAGAGTCAGTTGACCATGTAAGGACTGCAAGCAACTCTCGACTGTCTTGTAGATGCGCTACTTCCGCCCCAAGCCTTAGGCAATGCTCTACCACCTTTGGTTGCTCCACCACCGATGGTTGTTGTATGACGTAACCCCTATTTTCATAGAGCACTACCAGTGACAAACCGTAGGGCTACACTAGATGATTCAAGTTCTAGCGACGAAAACCTTAGTGAGGGTTTTGCCCGACGACCAATCCATGGAGGTTATCATCTAGATCATGCTTAAAGAAACTATCGAGGTAAGGCTAAACTTCCTAGTTTTAACGGTTTATTACGTATAGAAGATTTTCTCAATTGGCTAACCGAAGTAAAGAGATATTTTGATTATATAGACGTGTCAGATCATAAAAGGGTAAAATTGGTAGCGTTTAAATTAAAATCTAGTGCTTCTACTTGGTGGGAACAATTACAACTCTCACACGCCCGCCAGAACAAGGCCCCCATCTCATCATGGCCACGAATAAGACATCTTCTTCGATCACGATTTCTCCGCAATGATTATGAGCAGATATTATTCCAGCAATATCAAAATTGCCGACAATAAAATCGAACCGTCACAGATTACACTGAAGAATTCTAACGGTTGGCTACATAAAACGATCTGTCAGAATCTGAGTCACAGAAGGTGGCACGATTTATAGGTGGGTTGCGACTGATAATTCAGGACCGAGTTCAGATGTACCCACTCAGGACTGTGGATGAAGTAGTTCGATTGGCGGGTAGGGCAGAAACACAACTTGCAAGAGCTCCTGCTCGTCCATATCCTTTAACTCGACCCCCATGACGGGTCTCACACAGGATCCAGTGCTGGCACGAGGAAAAGATCTAGTAGGAGAATGTCCTTAACCTCCTACAACCGCAAACCATGATACGAGTAATGGCTCATTCAGACCTCAACATGCAACACTCACAATAGCAGGTCCGAGTAGGATTCCAAATCCTTATGCTCGGCTAAGGTCGAACAATTGTTACCACTGTGGCCAACCAGACCACTTATCAAACACTTGTCCTCAATATCCCGCAGCACACTTGATTATAAACAAAGGGGGCACTGATGATGAGGCCACAGAAGAAGACTATGGCTTTGATGAATATGATCAAAGCACTGAAGAAATAACAGGTGGCGATGAAGTGACAGGCGAGGATCGTGGTGAATTTCTAGTTGTGAGACGATTACTATATGCCCCCGAAAAGAATTACATCCATAGCGACACAATATATTTTGTACTCGGTGTACTATCAACGGAAAGGTCTGTGATGTGATCATAAACAGTGGTAGTAGCGAGAACATCGTCTCAAGAGTGATGGTGGATAAGTTGCAGCTACCAACGACGAAGCATCCTTCCCCGCTCAATTAGCTGGATAAAAAAGGTGAATAAGACCAAGGTAACTAAACAATGCACTATCTCATTTTCAATTGGCAAAAATTATAAGGATCAAATACTTTGTGATGTGGTCAACATGGAAGCTTGTCATATGCTACTCGGTTGACCCTGACAGTCGGACCGTGATGCGACCCATCGGGGACGAGATAATGTCTATATATTCGTCAAGGATAGTCGAAAAATAATCCTTGCCCCTATGGCAGCAGAGAACCACCCTTAACCTTCTAAAGTAGAGGGGAGTTCCCTCTTGACCATTCGAGATTTCATGGAGGAATCCAAGGAAACCGGCGAGGTATACGCTGTAGTGGTGAAGGGCGAGGAAGAGGAACCCTCAAACATCCCTCCAAGTTTAAGACTATTGCTAAACGAATTCAAAGAAGTTTGGCCTGAGGATCTACTTGATGGATTGCCCCCCATGAGGGACATCCAACATCACATGGACCTCGTCCTTGGGGCTCGCCTGCCTAACCGCCCTCATTATCGGATGAGTCCGAAGGAGTGTGAGATACTTCAGGGGCAAGTGGAGGAATTGATCCGTAAGGGTCTCTTGAGAGAGAGCCTGAGCCCATGTGCCGTACCAGCATTGTTAACGCCAAAAAAAAATGGAAGCTGGCGCATGTGTGTCGACAGTCGAGCAATCAACAAAATTATCATCAAGTATCGAGTCCCAATACCACGGTTGGATGACATGCTCGATATGCTAGAAGGAGCCAAGGTGTTCTCTAAACTAGATCTAAGGAGTGGGTACCATCAGATTCATATCTGACCCGGTGATGAGTGAAAAACGGCATTCAAGACCAAGGAAGGGTTGTATGAGTGGCTGGTCATGCCCTTCGGCCTATCGAACGCACCAAGTACTTTTAGGCATCTAATGAATCAAATTCTAAAACCGTTCACTGACTGATTTGTGGTAGTATATTTTGATGACATATTGATATATAATCAGGATGAGGCGGAGCACAGGAAACATCTCAGGCAGGTGTTGCAGGTCCTACAAATTAACAAGTTGTACCTCAACTTGAAGAAGTGTAGTTTTTAACTGACAGTCTGTTGTTTCTAGGATTCGTTGTAACGTCCACAGGCATTCGTGTGGACGATGAAAAGGTGCGAGCTATTAGGGAATGGCCGATCCCAACAAACATTCATGAGGTGAGGAGTTTTCACAGGTTAACGACCTTCTATCGTCGATTTGTGTGAGATTTTAGTACCATAGTCATGCCTATAACAGATTGCATGAAAAAAGGACCATTCTAGTGGACCGATAAAGCTGACAAGAGCTTTCATGAGATCAAGCATCATTTATCTACAACACCGGTCATGGTGCTTTCTAATTTCAATAAATTGTTTGAGGTTGAGTGTGACGCTTCATACGTCAGAATTGGGAGAGTATTATCACAAGAAGGCAGGTCGGTAGCCTTCTACAGTGAGAAGCTCAGCGAAGCCCGAAAGAAGTGGTCGACTTATGAGCTTGAGTTGTACGTAGTTATTCAGGCACTGCGATATTGGCGGCATTATCTGATTCAAAGAGAGTTTGTTCTGTACACTGACTATCAAGCATTAAAGTTTATTAATAGTCAGACTAACATGAATCGTGTGCATGCTAGATGGGTTGCATTTTTACAAGAATTCATGTTCGTTCTAAAGCACAAGTCAGGGCAGCAGAATAAGGTGGCTGATGCACTTAGCCGTCGTGCATCACTACTTGTTATGATGAGCAACAAGGTGGTCGGGTTCGACTGCCTCAAGGAGCTGTATGCCGAGGATAAGGACTTCAAAGATTCTTGGGTGAAGTGCCAAGAAGGTCAACCCATTGACCTTCATATACATAACGATTTTCTCTTCAAAGGGAATCAATTGTGTATCCTCCAAAATTCACTGAGGGAGCAGATTATTAAGGAGCTACATGAAGGTGGCCTCGGTGGACACCTTGGGCGAGACAAGACTTGAGCTCTTATGAAAGAGCGGTATTATTGGTCGCAATTAGTACGTGATGTGGGAAAAGCCGTACAACGTTGTCATGTTTGTCAGACCTCCAAGGGGCAATCTCAGAATACGGGCCTCTACACCCCATTACCTGTGCCTGACAGTCATTGGGAGGATTTATCAATAAACTTCGTGCTTGGTCTCCAACGAACACAACGCGGCATGGATTCGGTGTTCATGGTAGTAGATCGTTTCTCCAAGATGGCGCACTTTATCTCATGCAAGAAGACCCTCGATGCAATATACGTGGTGAATCTATTTTTAGGGAGGTCATACGGCTACACGGGGTCCCTAAGACCATTACTTCCGATCGTGACACGAAGTTCATTAGCTACTTTTGGCAGACTTTATGGAATCGATTCGATACACAACTTCAATTCAGTAGTGCTTACCACTCACAGACTGATAGGCAGACCGAAGTTGTGAATCGCACGTTGGGAAACCTCCTTCGCTGTATTTCAGGAGAAAAACTGAAGCAGTGGGATTTGACCTTGTCTCAAGCAGAGTTTGCATTCAACAACATGGTGAACCACTCGACAGGGAGATCACCGTTCCAGATTATCTACAAATGAGTGTCTCGCCACACACTTGATTTGGTCCCTCTACCCAAGCACCCAGGCACAAGCATTGCAGCAGAACATATGACAGACAAGATCATATGCATCCTTGCAGAAGTGCAGACCAAGCTACATGCCTCGAACGAGAAGTATAAGGAATAAGCGGATAAGCATCGGCGACAAAAAGTGTTTAAGGTGGGCGACCGCGTTATGGTTCATCTACGCAAAGAGAGATTTCTGACCGGGACGTACAACAAGTTGAAAAATAAGAAGATTGGACCCGTCCCAATCATTCGAAAGATCAATGACAATGCTTATGTTGTTGATCTTCCAGATGACATGGCAATCTCACGGACTTTCAACGTCGCGAACCTGACCGAGTATCATGAACTAGCGCAGAATGAGAACTCGAGGACGAGTTCTTTTGAAGTGGAGGAGACTGATGTAGAGTAGGTCGCAGATAGTTTCATGCCCAAGATAGATCAGAAAAGGCCCAGTCGACGACAGAAGTGATCCGAACCGTCGAACCTTAGATCGGGTGTATCTCGCAATCCGGAATGAGTTACCTGACGTAAAATATATGATTTTGGGATAGAACGAGCTACTTTAGCTAACCAACCCAGCTACGTCGGGTTACGCAGCCTGAAATTGTGAAAAACCCCTGGATCGATGGTTGTTTCTCTGCTTTAATTTCATTTTTATTATAAATAGTAAGTTTTAGTTTAATTATAACTCTTCATCCGTCGAGCTTTAGGAGTTGCGTCCAACGTGAAAAGAGCTTAGAATAATTAGGGAAACGGTTTGGTGAAGCCAAATAGGACACTTAATATTTTTGGCCGAAAACCTTGCGCACTGGTAGACATCACGACCGTCTATAAATAGTAAGTTTACTGTTTATAGTAAGTCGCGGATTCTAGGAGTTTTAGTTGTAGTTTGATTCTGATTTCTTTCCCATTTCTTGGTACCCCTATTTAAAGGTTGTGAAGTCGTTTTTAGTTATCAATTAATCAATTTCGAATTTCTTAGAATTTATTTCTATTTTTCTACTTTCTTTCCTCGTGGATTCAAGAAGTTTCTGTGAGAAGTCCAAAGAAGCTCCGTGGATTCGGAGTTAGTTATCCTCGTCACGTTCATCCCTGCGTCAGCTGCCCAGCTTGAGTTGGCGTCAATCCAAGCCCCACGCATTTACTTAAAACGGGTCACAAATTTCTAACCCAGCCCAACCCAACCCGCTGCATATTTAGCTTAGCCCAAACCCACCTTAAAAGTAGGTACAAACGAGACTTTAACCATTGCCACCCCTAGGTTAGAATATAAGTGGGGCCTATTATTGATCATCATGATCATTTATTTGTTACACCTACAAATTTCTCCCTCCGTCTCATTTCTCAGTCTAGGACATCCCCAATCACTGCAGCACTAAACCTGACCCAACTAAGCTACTCAACTCAATCGGACTCAACCTGAGATGGCTGAGATGAACTGAAAAGATGAAAAACTTGCCCTAATACAAAACATTTGTGGCCATACAAAACATTTGTGGCCATATAAAGTGAATTTGAAAAAATGAGAGGCTTGCATGCACCAGCACCACCGACCTTCCCGTGTTGATGTTACATGTGAGTCCTACATTCATTTTGCGCCACAAATGACCACCCTACATAAAGCAGTAATGGACTGATACCTACCATTCAAACCTTTCATGGCCCCCACCATGATACTTATTTTCCATCCAACTTATTTATAGGGTCATAAAGTAGAATGCGGACTGTGTCCAACCCCTTGCTCATCTCCAGCTGGGCGGCCACTGTGATGTAATGTATGGGTTTTATCCACGCCGTCCATCCATTGTCCATACCATTTCAGGATATAAAATAGACAAATCCAAGACACAGGTAGACCACACAATGGGGATTAAATTCATACAGTTGAAAACTTCATGCGACCACAGAAATTTTGGATCGAGCTGAAATTCGTCTTTTCTCTTCATCCTTGTCCATGTAACTTTATTTTATGAATAGGTTAGATGGCAAATAAACATCAGGATGGGCACTCAAAAAGTTTCAACAGTGAGGATCATTATCACCGTTGTTTCCTGTGGAGTTGGATCTGCCTCAGTTTTGGGTTGACATCCTTAAATGATACAGAAAAATGGATGGACAGTGTGGATAAAACCCATACATCACGGTGGCTGCTCAAAGCTCCTGACCGTTCCTAGCTAGAGCTCGATAGAGTAACGGGTGAATGGAAAAAAACAAATACCGGGACTTCGGTGCCCCAGGAAGTTTTCAATGGTAGGCATTTACTCCCACTGCTTTTTGGGGTGTGGTCCACCTGAGGTTTGGATCTGCCTCTCTTTTTTATCTCAAGCACTAAAATGATACCGCAAAAATGTATAAACAGTTTTGATATAACACATATATCATGGTGGGCCTATATAACTTAGTGATGTAAACAACACCATGGAGTTTGGTGGTGTGTGCACCACCAGGCAATCTTCTCCTGCTACTGGCAGCGCCATACGCAACTCTGGACGTCCGTTTCCGTAGATCCATGGATTTATCGAGGTAGGTGGATTCCTAACTTTGAAACTACTGTGATGTATGTGCCTTACATCCGCACCATTCATCCATTTTGATAACTCATATTGATCCCAAAAATGGAGCAGATTCAAATCCTATCCCGATCACACCACAGGTAACAGTCATTTATTGAATTCCTGCCCTTAAAAACTTCACAGGACTTTTATTTTCCATTCAACGGGTTGCTAAGGTCACAGTAAGACTGGATGAAGAGACCACACAAACTTTTGTTCCCACGAAAAGGTTTTAACAGTAATTGATTACCACCGTTTCATGTACTATGGTCCACCTAATATAGAATATGCTTCATTTTTGAGATCATGCCCTAAAATGAGTTTTCTAATTGGCTGGATGGTGTGGATTCATGGTATAGTGCCATCCAACCTGTAAAAAAGGCCACACATATGGATAAAGGGAAAACAAAAAATCAGCTTAATTTGAAATCCATTGCTCCAACATATTTATAATGTTAGGCATTCCATCACTAGCATTTCCTGTGGCAGAGTCCACCTGCGCTTCAGATCTGGCTCATTTTTGGGTTCATGGCCTAAAATGAGATCACAAAATGGATGGACGGCTTCAATCACACTCGTGAATAAAAGTGAGCCCGGTGGAATTTTCTGCATGATTGTCCCTTGGAACGGATATAAGGTAAAATATAGAGGATGTAGGTACAAATCCATCACAATTCCGTTGATGGCTGCCACAAATCCTTCGGCCAATCAAAATTTTAAGAAGCAATATGACTGGAGTCTAAAGATCAAACCACATGTGGGCCACACCGCATTAAGTAGTTGGAATGGTAACATCATCCACTGTTGAAACCTTCCCGGAGCATGATGCTTATAGGCTATCAAAACCGTTCATGGGATTATTATCACTAAGATAAAATGTAGGTACAAATATTATCCTTTACAAAACTTTTGTGGCCCCACATAGTTTCCAATGATAGCCGTCCAACCTCCGTTGTTTCGTGTGATGTAGCACCCATGAATTTTGGATCTTCCTTGTTTTTATATTACTATCTCATTTTTATCCTGAAAAACTGACGAACAAATTAGATTTCTTATGGGAATCTCCATGGCCCCACACAAGCTTCCAACTCTACGGATTTTGGAAGCAGGCTGCTTTGGCCCAGGTATAAAAGTTCTTCGGATCGGAAGCGGATTGGACCCTATTGGTTAGGTTATGCGTCGTGCGAAGAGACGCTCGAGCTCTGAGTTGTACAAACGGTTCAAAGGAAATCAAAGTTGCATGGCGTCACAATGATGTATTTATTATATCCATACTGTTACTTCATTTTTGAAAGATCATCTTAGATGATGCGCCCAAAAATGATTTATATACAGTGCTCAAGTGGACCACACTATAAATAGCAGTGGGACAATGATTCTCACCGTTAAAACATTCATAGGGCCCACCATAATGTTTATTTTCTGGAACGGATTGGCTACTCCCCTGCCATCAGCCCCGTGGCTGGTGGTCAGTGGTCTGTGGGCCTTACCATGATGTATATGTTTCATCCATTCTGTTCATCCAATTTTTAAATATCATTTTAGGCTTGATTTAAAAAATTAGAGGTATATAAATCTCAGGTGGTCCACACCGCATGAAAATAATAGTGATTGGATATCCACCATTAAAATCCTCCTAAGGCCTACTGTACTGTTTATTTGATATCCAATCGGTTGATTAGGTCATACAGGCTTAGACGAAGGAAAAAAACAAAAATCAGCTTAATCCAAAGCTTTTATTGCCCCCAAAATGTTTTTAATGGTGGACACTTATTCAACACTGTTTCATGTAATGTGGTCCACTTGAGATTGGGATATACCTCATTTATGGTCTCAAACTTGATCTGTAAAAATAGATGAACAGCATGAATGAAACACATACATCAGCGAGGCCCACGGATCACCGAGTAGCTAATCCGTTTCCTTTTCGCTACTACTGGCAGCGCCATGTGCAACCCTGGACGGCCGTTTCCGTAGATCCAAGGATTCATGCGGAAGCGGATTGCGTAGTAACTCACAGCGCCTAGCGTACCGAGTAAATTATGTGAGGTCCACCATGATTTATGTATTGTATCTGATCCATCCATCCATTTTACGTTTTACAGGACAAATTTAGTGATGGAACCAAAAAATGAAGCATATACAATGTTCAAATGGACCACTCCACAGGAAATATTAAAATTGAATGTCTACCGTTGAAAATTTTTTGGGGGCCACAAATGTTTTGGATCAAGCTTATATTTTTGTTTTCTCTTCATCCATGTTTATATGATCTTATGAAAAGGTTGGATGACAAATAAACATCATCGTGGTGCCTAGAAAGGTTTCAACGGTGGAATTCATCATCCCTACTGTTACCTGTGGTGTGATCTACTTGATGTTTGGATATGCTTCAATTTTGGGCTCAACCCCCTAAATTAGATGAAATAAAAATGGATGGATGGTGTGGATATACCATGTACATTCAATGTAGGCCCAACTAGGTTTACCCCGTAGGATAAGAGCCTACTGAGTAACTCAGTACGACAATCCGATTTCGGATCCATGGAGGTCGGTGCATTCCGAACTTTGAAACTACTGTGATATATACGCCTTGTATACACACCATTCATGCATTTTGATAACTCAAATCCTATGCAGATCACACCACAGGAAATTCAAATCCTATCCCGATCACACCACAGGAAACAGTCCTTTATTGAATTCCTGCCGTTAAAAACTTCACAGGGACCACCGGACTTTTATTTTCCATCTAACCTGTTGATAAGACCACACAATCATCAGCTTAAACTTTTGTTCCCACGATAAGTTTTTAATAGTTGAGTGCCACTGTTTCATGTACTATGGTCCACCTAATATTGGATATGCTTCATTTTTAAGATCATGCCTTAAAATGAGTTTTCAAAATGCCTGGATGGTATGGATTCATGGTATATACATCAAGGTGGGCCCCACAATCTCTGGATCTACCAAAGTGGCCGTTGACAATTCCAGTCGGCATCCCATGTTTTTACAACCACCGTGGTACACTTCCTAGGGCCCACCCTGACGCTTATCAGGGCCATCCAACCAGTTGACAAGGCATTCCATCACTAGCATTTCCTGTGGCAGAGTTCACCTGCGCTTCAGATCTGGCTCATTTTTAGGTTCATGGCCTAAAATGAGATCACAAAATGGATGGACGGCTTCGATCACACTCATGAAAAAAAGTGAGCCCGGTAGAATATTCTGCATGGTTGTCCCTTGGAACGGGTATAAGGTAGAAAATAGTGGTTGTAGGGACAAATCGATCACAATTTGGTTGATCAACCCTAGTTAAGGTAAATTGAGTCTGGATCCTCTGTTTTCAGGAAACACGAATTTTTACTCCCCCCATTTTCATTGGGCTATACTATCAACAATGTCATCAGTTCCATCCAATGCAGCAACGGCTGATGATGTGGTCCAATAAAATGCAGTAGTTGTTGATGATGTGATCCAATAAAAAAAGAAAATAGAGGAAATAAAAAATTCATCTTTCCTAAGAACAGAAGATCCTTATTCTAAATATTTTGATAATATGCATTCATTTAGGAATAGCCTAAAAAGTAGGGAATTATACTGAAAATTCCCTATTTATAACTGTCTTCTTATAAAAAAAAATTGTGAAAAGAAGATAATATATATATAAACACTAGTAGCTACTAGTTGATGCTATGGAGGACTCACCATCATGTATCCACACCATCTATCCATTATGAGCCCAAACATAAGGTAGATCAAAATCTTAAGTATACTAGGACATGGGAAACAGTCGTAATTTAATGAACACCATAAAAATTTCCTAGGATACACCTTAATGCCCACTATAATTTTTATTTTCCATCAACTTGTTGATTACGTTAGTACAAACCTAGATATAGGGAAAAATCACATATCAACATGAGTGAAAACATTTATAGCCCACAATAAATTTTTAATAGTGGGGCTTATCACTACTGTTTCCTGCAGTGTGGTCCACTTGAGATTTGGATTCGTCTTATTTTTCGTTCATGCCTAGAAATGATTTGAAATAGAAAAATGAATAGAGTTTTAATAGTGGGGCTTATCACTCCTATGACAACGGTTGCTGGAAATTTGTATCCCAAGGAATGTGGGAAGAGTTTTGATACGTAACATGCCCAAGTTGCATCTTAAATGATAATCTACACCGTTAATATTTTGGATTCTCATCTAATTAAGGGCCATCTTAAGAAGTTTGTTTAATGGGTGATCAGATTGGAAAGGGAGTCTCAAGCATGGACGTAGACTTCAAAGGAGAGGTAAAGATTGGGCGTTAGCAAGTCATGGAAAGACCTCCATCTATTAAAATGTAGACCCCACATGTGAATAGAGAGGAAAAGGATCGACAACAAGCGAGTCATGCACGTCGAATCTTTAGTCAATGTATTCATGCGGGCATGAAGTCTATGATGATGGTGACCATGAAAAGACCTCCATTTATAAAAATGTGGACCCCATGCACATGTGAAAAAAGAGGCATATGATTAATGACAACCATGCTGCACGTCAAATCTTAACAATTTACTCATGCCATGATAGAAAGTTGTGTAGATGGTAACTAGGAATATACCTCTATCTATCAAAATGTAGATCCCACATGTGAAAAAAGAGGTAAAGTATTAATAACAAGAGAGTCATGTACGTCAAACCTTCTATCAATTAATTTATGTCAGGGTAGAAAGCTGTGCAGATGGTGACCATGGAAAAACCTTCATCTATATAAATGTGGATCCTGGTTAATAACTTGCATGACTCACTCCTATGACAACAATTGCTAGAAATTTGCATCCCACGGAATGTTGGAAGAGTTTTGATAGCTAACATGCCCAAGCCACTGTTGCTAACCAGGATTGCATCTTAAATGATAATCTACACCATCAATATTTTGGATTCTCATCTAATTAAGGGCCATCTTAAGAAGTTTGTTGAACGGGCTGGTGATCAGAGTGGAAAGAGAGTCTTTATGATGGACGTAGACTTCAAAGGAGAGGTAAAGGATGGGCGTTAGCAAGTCATGGAAAGACCTCCATCTATTAAAATGTAGACCCCACATGTGAATAGAGAGGAAAAGGATCTATGACAATCGAGTCATGCGCACATCGAATCTTTATTCAATTTATTCATGCTGGCATAGAAAGCTATGATGATGGTGACCATGAAAAGACCTCCATCCATAAAAATGTGGATCTCACATATGAAAAAAGAGGCAAATGATTAATGACAACCAAGTCACACACATCAAATCTTAATAATTTTATCACACCATGGTAGAAAGCTGTGGAGATGGTGACCATGAACGTACCTCCATCTATCAAAATGTGGATCCCACATGTCAAAAAAGAGGCAAAGGTTTAATAACAAGCAAGTCATGCACGTCAAACCCTATTTATTTATATCAGGGTCGAAAGTTGTGCCGATAGTGACCATGGAAAAACCTCCATTTATCTAAATGTTGATCCTGATTAATAATGTGCATGACTCGCTCCTATGACAATAGTTGCTGGAAATTTGCTTCCCAATGAATTTGAGAAGAGTTTTGATAGGTAACATGCCCAAGCCACCGTTGCTAACCAGGATTGCATCTTAAATGATAATCTACACCATTAATATTTTGGATTCTCATCTAATTAAGGGCCATCCTAAGAAGTTTGTTTAACGGGTGATCAGATTGGAAAGAGAGTCTCAAGCATGGACGTAGACTTCAAAGGAGAGGTAAAGATTGGGCGTTAGCAAGTCATGGAAAGACCTCCATCTATTAAAATGTAGACCCTACATGTGAATAGAGAGGAAAAGGATAAATGACAAGCGAGTCATGCACGTCGAATCTTTATTTAATTTATTCATGCGGGTATAGAAATCTATGATGATGGTGACCATAAAAAGACTTCCATTTATAAAAATGTGGATCCCATATGTGAAAAAAGAGGTAAATGATTAATGACAACCAAGTCATGCACATCAAATCTTAACAATTACTCACGTTATGATAGAAAGCTATGGACATGGTGACCATGAACATACCTCCATCTCTCAAAATGTGGATCCCACATGTGAAAAAGAGGCAAAGGATTAATAACAAGTGAGTCATGCATGTCAAACCCTCTATCAATTTATTTATGTCAGGATAGAAAGTTGTGTAGATGGTGACCATGGAAAAACCTCCATCTATCTAAATGTAGATCCCACACATGAGAAAGAGACAAGATTGATGACAAGCCAGTCATGCACATTAAACTTGTTGTCAATTTATTCACGCTATGGTAGAAAGTTGTGCAGGAGGTGACTATGGAAAAACCTTCGTCTATCAAAATGTGGATCCCACATGTGAAAAAAGAGGTAAAAAATTAATGACAAGCGGGTCATGCACGTCGAACAACCTATCAATTTATTCACGCCAGGATAGAAAGCTGTGGAGATGGTGACCTTGAAAATACCTCACATCTATCAAAATGTGGATCCCACACGTGGAAAAAAAGAGGCAAAGGATTGATGACAAGCGAGTCATAGATGTTAAACCCCTTATCAATTTATTCACGTCACTGTAGAAAACTGTGCAGATGGTGACCATTAAAAGAATTCTATCCATCGACATATTAAACCCACCGGAAAAGAGAGGTAAATAATTAACGACGAGCCAAACTTGCATGTCAAAGCCTCTATCAATTAAATCTGAATTAATATATTCCACATGTACAATTTATATACAACTACATTTGTGTCAAGCGTGTTATTCTGTAAGAGTATATCAAATACTCCGAAACTCAAAACCAAGAAATTATTGATTCATTGGAGTGTATGGTACTAGTAAAAGTATGGCTAGAGAAATATTTTATGCTTACGGTAATATTTGTGTATCATCCAAACCATAAATCCATTGAGGCCCACCAAGAAAATGAGACGGACCTAAAATCATGCTGATCCAAAACTCACATGGCCCACACCATATGAATCAATGGGAGAGCATGCCCGACGCCCTTAAGAATTCTTGCCAAACCTCACCGTTGGTCCATTACCCTCTGATTGATTAGGTCCACTAAAAAATTCATTAAACCTATTGGACTCGACTAGTGTGACTATGAGAAAAAAAAATCTATATGTTTTGCTTTTATGTTATTTTGGGTTTTGGGTCGGGTCAGGTGGGTTCATGTCACCCAACTCATTGATAACCTACATGGGTTGCTGATGTAGAGCGGGTCGCAGACAGTTTCATTGCCAAGATGGATCAGAAAAGGACTGATCGACGACAGAAGTGATCCGGACCGTCGAGCCTTAGATTGGGCGTATCTCGCAATTCGGAATGAGTTACCTAACGTAAAATATATGATTTTGGGGTAGAACGAGCTACTTTAGCCAACAAACCCTACTATACTGGGTTGCGCAACCCGGAATTGCGAAAAACCCCTGGATCAATGGTCGTTTCCCTGCTTTAGTTTCGTTTTTACTATAAATAGTAAGTTTTAGTTTGATTATAACTCTTCATCTGTCGAGCTTTAGGAATTGCGTCCAACATGAAAAGAGCTCAGAATAATTAGGGGAACGATTTGGTGAAGCCAAATAGGACACTTACTATTTTTGGCCGAAAACCTTGCGCACTAGTAGACATCACGACCGTCTATAAATAGTAAGTTTACTCTTTATAGTAAGTCACGAATTCTAGGAGTTTTAGTTGTAGTTTGATTCTGATTTCTTTCGCATTACTTGGTACCCCTATTTAAAGGGTTGTGAACTCGTTTTTAGTCATCAATTAATCAATTTCGAATTTCTTAGAATTTATTTCTATTTTTTTGCTTTCTTTCCTGGTGGATTCGAGAAGTCTCTGTGAGGAGTCCAGAGAAGCTCCGTGGATTCAGAGTAGTTATCCTCATCACGTTCATCCCTTCGTCAATAATTGGTATCAGAGCGAGGATTCCCCTCGGGCCGATGGCAAATAACGAAGGTATGAATCAAAATCCTGTGGACGGTGATCTAGGGATTCGTTATCTTTTGGAAAGAATGGAAGCTTTCCACCGGGAGAGTCAGTTGACCATGTAAGGACTGCAAGCAACTCTCGACTGTCTTGCAGATGCGCTACTTCCGCCCCAAGCCTTAGGCGTTGCTCTACCACCTTTGGTTGCTCCACCACCGATGGTTGTTGTATGACGTAACCCCTATTTTCGTAGAGCACTACCATTGACAAACCGTAGGGCTACACCAGATGATTCAAGTTCTAGCGACGAAAACCTTAGTGAGGGTTTTGCCCGATGACCAATCCATGGAAGTTATCATCTAGATCATGCTTAAAGAGACTATCGAGGTAAGGCTAAACTTCCTAGTTTTAACGGTTTATTACGTATAGAAGATTTTCTCAATTGGCTAACCGAAGTAAAGAGATATTTTGATTATATAGACGTGTCAGATCATAAAAGGGTAAAATTGGTAGCGTTTAAATTAAAATCTAGTGCTTCTACTTGGTGGGAACAATTACAACTCTCACAAGCTCGTCTGAACAAGGCGCCCATCTCATCATGGCCACGAATAAGACGTCTTCTTCGATCACGATTTTTCCCCAGTGATTATGAGCAGATATTATTCCAGCAATATCAAAATTGCTGACAATGAAATCGAACCGTCACAAATTACACTGAAGAATTCTAACGGTTGGCTACATGAAACAATCTGTCAGAATCTGAGTCACAGAAGGTGGCACGATTTATAGGTGGGTTGCGACTGATAATTCAGGACCGAGTTCAGATGTACCCAGTCAGGACTATGGATGAAGCAGTTCGATTGGCGGGTAGGGCAGAAACACAACTTGCAAGAGCTCCTGCTCGTCCATATCCTTTAACTCGACCCCCATGACGGGTCCCACACAGGATCCAGTGCTGGCACGAGGAAAAGATCTAGTAGGAGAATGTCCTCAACCTCCTACAACTGCAAACCATGATACGGGTAACGGCTCATTCAGACCTCAACATGCAGCACTCACAACAGCAAGTCTGAGTAGGATTCCAAATCCTTATGCTCGGCTAAGGTCGAACAATTGTTACCACTGTGGCCAACCAGACCACTTATCAAACACTTGTCCTTAATATCCCACAGCACACTTGACTATAAACAAAGGGGGCACTGATGATGAGGCCACAGAAGAAGACTATGGCTTTGATGAATATGATCAAAGCACTGAAGAAATAACAGGTGGCGATGAAGTGACAGGCGAGGATCGTGGTGAATTTCTAGTTGTGAGACGATTACTATATGCCCCCGAAAAGAATTACATCCATAGCGACACAATATATTTTGTACTCGGTGTACTATCAACGGAAAGGTCTGTGATGTGATCATAAACAGTGGTAGTAGCGAGAACATCGTCTCAAGAGTGATGGTGGATAAGTTGCAGCTACCAACGACGAAGCATCCTTCCCCGCTCAATTGGCTGGATAAAAAAGGTGAATGAGACCAAGGTAACTAAACAATGCACTATCTCGTTTTCAATTGGCAAAAATTATAAGGATCAAATACTTTGTGACGTGGTCGACATGGAAGCTTGTCATATGTTACTCGGTTGACCTTGACAGTCGGACCGTCATGCGACCTATCGGGGATGAGATAATGTCTATATATTCGTCAAGGATAGTCGAAAAATAATCATTACCCCTATGGCACCAGAGAACCACCCTTAACCTTCTAAAGTGGAGGGGAGTTCCCTCTTGACCATTCGAGATTTCATGGAGGAATCCAAGGAAACCGGCGAGGTATACGCCGTAGTGGTGAAGGGCGAGGAAGAGGAACCCTCAAACATCCCTCCAAGTTTAAGACTATTGCTAAACGAATTCAAAGAAGTTTGGCCTGAGGATGTACTTGATGGATTGCCCCCTATGAGGGACATCCAACATCACATAGACCTCATCCCTGGGGCTCGCCTGCCTAACCACCCTCATTATCGGATGAGTCCGAAGGAGTGTGAGATACTTCAGAGGCAAGTGAAGGAATTAATCCGTAAGGGTCTCTTGAGAGAGAGCATGAGCCCATGTGTCGTACGAGCATTATTAACGCTAAAAAAAGATAGAAGCTGGCGCATGTGTGTCGACAGTCGGGCAATCAACAAAATTACCATCAAGTATCGGGTCTCAATACCACGGTTGGATGACATGCTCGATATGCTAGAAGGAGCCAAGGTGTTCTCTAAACTAAATCTAAGGAGTGGGTACCATCAGATTCATATCTGACCTGGTGATGAGTGAAAAATGACATTCAAGACCAAGGAAGGGTTGTATGAGTGGCTGGTCATGCCCTTCGGCCTATCGAACGCACCAAGTACTTTTATGCATCTAATGAATCAAGTTCTAAAACCGTTCACTGGCTGATTTGTGGTAGTATATTTTGATGACATATTGATATATAGTCAGGATGAGGCGGAGCACAGGAAACATCTCAGGCAGGTGTTGCAGGTCCTACAAATTAACAAGTTGTACCTCAACTTGAAGAAGTGTAGTTTTTAACTGACAGTCTGCTGTTTCTAGGATTCGTTGTAACGTCCACAGGCATTCGTGTGGACGATGAAAAGGTGCGAGCTATTAGGGAATGACCGATCTCAACAAACATTCATGAGGTGAGGAGTTTTCACAGGTTGACGACATTCTATCGTCGATTTGTGTGAGATTTTAGTACCATAGTCATGCCTATAACAGATTACATGAAAAAAGGACCATTCTAGTGGACCGATAAAGCTGACAAGAGCTTTCATGAGATCAAGCATCGTTTGTCTACAACACCGGTCATGGTGCTTCCTAATTTCAATAAATTGTTTGAGGTTGAGTGTGACGCTTCATACGTCGGAATTGGGAGAGTATTATCACAAGAAGGCAGGTCGGTAGCCTTCTACAGTGAGAAGCTCAGCGAAGCCCGAAAGAAGTGGTCGACTTATGAGCTTGAGTTGTACGCAGTTATTCAGGCACTGCGACATTGGCGGCATTATCTGATTCAAAGAGAGTTTGTTCTGTACACTGACCATCAAGCATTAAAGTTTATTAATAGTCAGACTAACATGAATCGTGTGCATGCTAGATGGGTTGCATTTTTACAAGAATTCACGTTTGTTCTAAAGCACAAGTCAGGGCAGCAGAACAAGGTGGCTGATGCACTTAGCCGTCGTGCATCACTACTTGTTACGATGAGCAACAAGGTGGTCGGCTTCGACTGCCTCAAGGAGCTGTATGCCGAGGATGAGGACTTCAAAGATTCTTGGGTGAAGTGCCAAGAAGGTCACCCCATTGACCTTCATATACATAACGATTTTCTCTTCAAAGGGAATCAATTGTGTATCCTCCAAAGTTCACTGAGGGAGTAGATTATTAAGGAGTTACATGAAGGTGGCCTCGGTGGACACTTTGGGCGAGACAAGACTTGAGCTCTTGTGAAAGAGCTGTATTATTGGTCGCAATTAGTATGTGATGTGGGAAAAGCCGTACAACGTTGTCATGTTTGTCAGACCTCCAAGGGGCAATTTCAGAATACGGGCCTCTACACCCCATTACCTGTGCCTGACAGTCATTGGGAGGATTTATCAATGAACTTCGTGCTTGGTCTCCAATGAACACAACGCGGCATGGATTCGGTGTTCATGGTAGTAGATCGTTTCTCCAAGATGGCACACTTTATCTCATGCAAGAAGACCCTCGATGCAATATACGTGGTGAATCTATTTTTAGGGAGGTCATACGGCTACACGGGGTCCCTAAGACCATTACTTCCGATCGTGACACGAAGTTCATTAGCTACTTTTGGCAGACTTTATGGAATCGATTCGATACACAACTTCAATTCAGTAGTGCTTACCACTCACAGACTGATAGGCAGACCGAAGTTGTGAATCGCACGTTGGGAAACCTTCTTCGCTGTATTTTAGGAGAAAAACTGAAGCAGTGGGATTTGACCTTGTCTCAAGCAGAGTTTGCATTCAACAATATGGTGAACCGCTCGACAGGGAGATCACCGTTCCAGATTATCTATAAATGAGTGTCTCGCCACACACTTGATTTGGTCCCTCTACCCAAGCACCCAGGCACAAGCAGTGCAGCAGAACATATGACAGACAAGATCATATACATCCATGCAGAAGTACAGACCAAGCTACATGCCTCGAACGAGAAGTATAAGGAATAAGCGGATAAGCATCGGCAACAAAAAGTGTTTTAGGTGGGCGACCGCGTTATGATTCATCTACGCAAAGAGAGATTTTTGACCGGGACGTACAACAAGTTGAAAAATAAGAAGATTGGACCCGTCCCAATCATTCGAAAGATCAATGACAATGCTTATGTTGTTGATCTTCCAGATGACACGGCAATCTCACGGACTTTCAACGTCGCGAACCTGACCGAGTATCATGAACCAGCGCAGAATGAGAACTCGAGGATGAGTTCTTTTGAAGTGGAGGAGACTGATGTAGAGTAAGTCACAGATAGTTTCATGCCCAAGATAGATCAGAAAAGGCCCGGTCGACGACAGAAGTGATCCGGACCGTCGAACCTTAGATCGGGCGTATCTTGCAATCCGGAATGAGTTACCTGACGTAAAATATATGATTTTGGGATCGAACGAGCTACTTTAGCTAACCAACCCAGCTACGTCGGGTTACGCAGCCCGAAATTGTGAAAAACCCCTAGATCGATGGTTGTTTCTCTGCTTTAATTTCATTTTTACTATAAATAGTAAGTTTTAGTTTAATTATAACTCTTCATCCGTCGAGCTTTAGGAGTTGCGTCCAACGTGAAAAGAGCTTAGAATAATTAGGGAAACAGTTTGGTGAAGCCAAATAGGACACTTACTATTTTTGGCCGAAAACCTTGCACACTGGTAGACATCACGACCGTCTATAAATAGTAAGTTTACTATTTATAGTAAGTCACGGATTCTAGGAGTTTTAGTTGTAGTTTGATTCTGATTTCTTTCCCATTTCTTGGTACCCTTATTTAAAGGTTATGAAGTCGTTTTTAGTTATCAATTAATCAATTTCGAATTTCTTAGAATTTATTTCTATTTTTCTACTTTCTTTCCTCGTGGATTCAAGAAGTCTCTGTGAGAAGTCTAGAGAAGCTCCTTGGATTCGGAGTAGTTATCCTCGTCACGTTCATCCCTGCGTCAGCTGCCCAGCTTGAGTTGGCGTCAATCCAAGCCCCACGCATTTACTTAAAACGGGTCACATATTTCTAACCCAACCCAACCCAACCCGCTACATATTTAGCTTAGCCCAAACCCACCTTAAAAGTAGGTACAAACAAGACTTTAACCATTGCCACCCCTAGGTTAGAATATAAGTGGGGCCTATTATTGATCATCATGATCATTTATTTGTTACACCTACAAATTTCTCCCTCGGTCTCATTTCTCAGTCTAGGACATCCCCAATCACTGCAGCACTAAACCTGACCCAACTAAGCTACTCAACTCAATCGGACTCAACCTGAGATGGCTGAGATGAACTGAAAAGATGAAAAACTTGCCCTAATACAAAACATTTGTGGCCATACAAAACATTTGTGGCCATATAAAGTGAATTTGCAAAAATGAGAGGCTTGCATGCACCAGCACCACCGACCTTCCCGTGTTGATGTTACATGTGAGTCCTACATTCATTTTGCGCCACAAATGACCACCCTACATAAAGCAGTAATGGACTGATACCTACCATTCAAACCTTTCATGGCCCCCACCATGATACTTATTTTCCATCCAACTTATTTATAGGGTCATAAAGTAGAATGCGGACTGTGTCCAACCCCTTGCTCATCTCCAGCTGGGCGGCCACCGTGATGTGATGTATGGGTTTTATCCACGCCGTCCATCCATTTTCCATACCATTTCAGGATATAAAATAGACAAACCCAAGACACAGGTAGACCACACAATGGGGATTAAATTCATACAGTTGAAAACTTCATGCGACCACAGAAATTTTGGATCGAGCTGAAATTTGTCTTTTCTCTTCATCCTTGTCCATGTAACTTTATTTTATGAATAGGTTAGATGGCAAATAAACATCAGGATGGGCACTCAAAAAGTTTCAACGGTGAGGATCATTATCATCGTTGTTTCCTGTGGTGTGGTCCACCTAAGGGTTGGATCTGCCTCAGTTGGTTGACATCCTTAAATGATACAGAAAAATGGATGGACAGTGTGGATAAAACCCATACATCACGGTGGCTGCTCAAAGCTCCTGACCGTTCCCAGCTAGAGCTCGATAGAGTAACGGATGAATGGAAAAAAACAAATACCAGGACTTCGGTGCCCCAGGAAGTTTTCAATGGTAGGCATTCACTCCCACTGCTTTTTGGGGTGTGGTCCACCTGAGGTTTGGATCTGCCTCTCTTTTTTATCTCAACCACTAAAATGATACCGCAAAAATGTATAAACAGTTTTGATATAACACATATATCATGGTGGGCCTATATAACTTAGTGATGTAAACAACACCATGGAGTTTGGTGGTGTGTGCACCACCAGGCAATCTTCTACTGCTACTGGCAGCGCCATACGCAACCCTGGACGTCCGTTTCCGTAGATCCATGGATTTATCGAGGTAGGTGGATTCCTAACTTTGAAACTACTGTGATGTATGTGCCTTACATCCGCACCATTCATCCATTTTGATAACTCATATAAGACATGATCCCAAAAATGGAGCAGATTCAAATCCTATCCCGATCACACCACAGGTAACAGTCATTTATTGAATTCCTGCCCTTAAAAACTTCACAGGACTTTTATTTTCCATTCAACGGGTTGCCGAGGTCACAGTAAGACTGGATGAAGAGACCACACAAACTTTTGTTCCCACGAAAAGGTTTTAACAGTAATTGATTACCACCGTTTCATGTACTATGGTCCACCTAATATAGAATATGCTTCATTTTTGAGATCATGCCCTAAAATGAGTTTTCTAATTGGCTGGATGGTGTGGATTCATGGTATAGTACCATCCAACCTGTAGAAAAGGCCACACATATGGATAAAGGGAAAACAAAAAATCAGCTTAATTTGAAATTCATTGCTCCAGCATATTTATAATGATAGGCATTCCATCACTAGCATTTCCTGTGGCAGATTCCACCTGTGCTTCAGATCTGGCTCATTTTTAGGTTCGGCCTAAAATGAGATCACAAAATTGATAGACGGCTTCAATCACACTCATGAATAAAAGTGAGCCCGGTAGAATCTACTGTATGATTGTCCCTCAGAACGGGTATAAGGTGAAAAATAGAGGTTGTAGGGACAAATCCATCACAATTCCGTTGATGGCTGCCACAAATCCTTGGGTCCATCAAATTTTTAAGAAGCAATATGACTGGAGTCTAAAGATCAAACCAAATGTGGGCCACACCACATTAAGTAGTTGGAATGGTAACATCATCCACTGTTGAAACCTTCCCGGAGCATGATGCTTATAGGCTATCAAAACCGTTCATGGGATTATTATCACTAAGATAATAGGTACGAATATTATCCTGTACAAAACTTTTGTGGCCCCACAGAGTTTCCAATGATAGCCGTCCAATCCAATCTCTGTTGTTTCGTGTGATGTAGCACACATGAGTTTTGGACCTTCCTTGTTTTTATATTACTATCTCATTTTTATTCTGAAAAACTGACGAACAGATTAATTAGATATCTTATGGGAATCTCCGTGGCCCGACACAAGCTTCTGACTCTACGGATTTTGGAAGCAGGCTGCTTTGGCCCAGGTATAAAAGTTCTTCGGATCGGAAGCGGATTGGACCCTACTGGTTGGGTTATGCGTCGTGCGAAATCAAATTTGCATGGCGTCACAATGATGTATTTATTATATCTTAATTCATTTTTGAAAGATCATTTTAGATGATGCGACCCAAAAATGTTTTATACGCCCTGCTCAAGTGGACCACGCTATAAACAGCAGTGGGACAATAATTCTCACCGTTAAAACATTCATAGGGCCACCATAATGTTTATTTTCTGGAAACGGATTGGCTACTTCCCCACCAACCCCGTGGCTGGTGATCAGTGGTCTGTGGGCCCTACCATGATGTATATGTTTCATCCATTCTATTCATCCATTTTTAAATATCATTTGAGGCTTTATGTATAAAATTAGAGGTATATAAATCTCAGGTGGTCCACACCGCATGAAAATAATAGTGATTGGATATCCACCATTAAAATCCTCCTTAAGGCCTACTGTACTGTTTATTTGATATCCAATCTGTTGATTAGGTCATACAGGCCTAGACGAAGGAAAAAACACAAAAATCAGCTTAATCCAAAGCTTTTATTGCCCTCAAAATGTTTTGAATGGTGGACACTTATTCAACACTGTTTCATGTAATGTGGTCCACTTGAGATTGGGATATATCTCATTTATGGTCTCAAACTTTAAAATGATCTGTAAAAATAGATGAACAACATGAATGAAACACATACATCAGTGAGGCCCACGGATCACCGAGTAGCCAATCTGTTTCCTTTCCGCTACTACTGGCAGCGCCATGTGCAACCCTGGACGGGCCGTTTCCGTAGATCCAAGGATTCATGCGGAAGCGGATTGCGTAGTAACTCACTGGGCTTAGTCGTACTGAGTAAACTATGTGAGGTCAACTATGATTTATGTATTGTATTGGATCCATCCATCCATTTTACATTTTCCAGGATAAATTTAGTGCTGGAACCAAAAAATGAAGCATATACAATGTTCAAATGGACCACTCCACAGGAAATAGTAAAATTGAATGTCTACCGTTGAAAATTTTTTGGGGGCCACAGATGTTTTGGATCAAGCTTATATTTTTGTTTTCTCTTCATCCATGTCTATATGATCTTATGAAAAGGTTGGATGACAAATAAACATCATCGCGGTTCCTAGAAAGGTTTCAACAGTAGAATTCATTATCCCTGCTGTTTCCTGTGGTGTGATCTACTTGATGTTTGGATATGCTTCAATTTTGGGCTCAACCCTTTAAATTAGATGAAAAAAATGGATGGACAGTATGGATAGACCACATACATTCAAGGGGGCCCAACTGAGTTTACCCAGTACCATAGGAGCCTACTGAGTAACTAAGTACGCAATCTGATTTCGGATTCATGGAGGTCGGTGCATTCCTAACTTTGAAACTACTGTGATATATACGCCTTGTATCCACACCATTCATGCATTTTGATAAATCAAATCCTATGCAGATCACACCACAGGAAATTCAAATCCCACGCAGATCACACCACAGGAAACAGTCCTTTATTGAATTCCTGCCGTTAAAAACTTCACAGGGACCACCGGACTTTTATTATCCATCTAACCTGTTGATAAGACCACACAATTATCAGCTTAAACTTTTGTTCCCACGAAAATTTTTTAATAGTTGATTGCCACTGTTTCATATACTATGGTCCACCTAATATTGACTATGCTTCATTTTTGAGATCTTGCCCTAAAATGAATTTTCACGATAGTTGGATGGTGTGGATTCATGGTATATACATCAAGGTGGGCCCCACAATCACTAGATCCACGAAAGCTGCCACAGACGATCTCAGTCCGCATCCCATGTTTTTACAACCACCGCTGCACACTTCCTAGGGCCCACCCTGATGCTTATCAGGGCCATCCAACCAGTTGACAAGGCATTCCATCACTAGCATTTCCTGTGGCAGAGTTCACCTGCGCTTCAGATCTGGCTCATTTTTAGGTTCATGGCCTAAAATGAGATCACAAAATGGATGGACGGCTTCGATCACACTCATGAAAAAAAGTGAGCCCGGTAGAATATTCTGCATGGTTGTCCCTTGGAATGGGTATAAGGTAAAAAATTAGAGGTTGTAGGGACAAATCCCTCACAATTTCGTTAATCAACCTTAGTCAAGGTAAATCGAGTCTGGATCCTCTGTTTTCAGGAAACACGAATTTTTGGCTGATTCCTTTTTCATTGGGCTATACTATCATCGATGTCATCAATTCGCATCTAATGCAGTAGCGGCTGATGATGTGGTCATTAAAATGCAGTATTAGTTGATGATGTGATCCAATCAAAAAAAAAATGGAGGAAATAAAAAATTCATCTTTCCTAAGAGCAGAAGATCAGGATTCTAAATATGTTGATAATATGCATTTATTTAGGAATAGCCTAAAATGTAGGGAATTAAACTGGAAATTCCCTATTTATAACTGTGTTCTTATAAAAAAATTTGTGAAAAGAAAATTATATATATATATATATATATATATATATAAACACTAGTAGAAACATTGCTACTAGTTGATGCTAAGGAGGACTCATCATGATGTATCCACGCCATCCATCCATTATGAACCCAAACATAAGGTAGATCAAAATCTTAAGTGTACTGGGACATGGGAAACAATTGTAATTTAACCACTGTTTCCCGTAGTGTGGTCCACTTGAGATTTGGATCGGTCTTATTTTTGACTCATGCCTTGAAATGATTTGAAATAGAAAAATGAATAGAGTGTGGATTAAACACATACATTATGTTGGCGGCACACTGTGCACAACATGCAATCTGGGATTAAAGGCACTGCTACAGTATCTTTGCCAGACATGGTCCCGGGGCACAGGAAATTCTTATAGTTAGAAATGGCGGTAGGTGATACAGATCGCTGAAACAAATCAGCTCGACCCTTGCTTCACTTTTATGGGTAAAAATGGACTAAGGAACGAGGTCAGCCCAGCATATTTATGAACACCGCAAGGTTGGCCAAAACTAAACAAGACTGAGGAGCTCCTTAATGGTCAGTAGATGAAGTATCTTCGCTTTTATCAGTCGCCGAGTTCCTTTCACTGTCCTATCCATTTCCGAGACTCAGCTCGGACCATCTGTGAGAAAGAGCCCGAGCCCTGATTCAACTCGATCTTGACAATCTATTACGATCAGCTCGGTCTTGATGATCTACTATGACCACCGGAGAGCCCAACTTGAGATACTCTTTTGACAGGATGACGGTAGAGAGTAGCTCGGACAATCGACCTTGTCTTCCTATCAAGTTTTCCGACCTCAACCAATTGATCTTATCTTCATTGCGGATCTCGCATAATGGTTGAGAGATGTCCATATAATGCATGACTCCGTCGATCTCGCGAGAAACGTTCGCCAAACGGACGCCTCTAATTTAGGAAACGCTTCCTGCCACGTGACTACTCCAGGCCCATAAATAGGGCCCCCATTTATAGTGGAAGGTACACACATGTACACCCATATTCCTTTTAAAAGATCTGAACGAACCTAGATTGCTACTGACTTTAACATCGGAGGATCCCCTGCCATATCCAAAGTCCCCATTTACCTTCCTCTTTGTGCAGGTACCCTCCCCCTGAGAAGGATCTTCAAGGCCATCGTAGGGTCCCCTACCCTTAGAAGGCACCATTCAGACCTTCTAGTGCCCGATTGAACGTAGATTGCTACTGACTTTAGCACCGGAGGGTTCCCTTATCATAGCCAGGGTTACCTTTTACATTCCTCTTTGTGCAGGTACCCTCCCCCCGAGAAGGATCTTCAAGACCATCGTAGGGTCCCCTTCCCTTAGAAGGGACCATCTAGATCTTTGCATCAACATTCACTGAACACGGTGAGGCCTTGACCATGAGGCCCTCCTTGATGTATGTATTGTATATCCATTTGGTCCATCTGTTTTTCCAACTCCTTTTATGAAATGAACTCAAAAATTAAGTAGATCTAAATCTCAACTAGAACATACCAATGGAAATAGATTTGATTTAATTTGCACCATTAAAAACGTCCTAGGGTCCATTGTAATGCCTACCGCAACACTTATTTTCCATTCAACCTATTGATAAGGACCAAAAAGTATCAGCTTGATCCAAAACTTTTATAGCTCACACGAAGTTCTTAATGGTGGGCGTTCATCACACTGTTTCTAGTGGTGTGGTCCAGCTGAGATTTGAATCTTCCTTATTATGGTATGGCCCGTTGTTGTTGGATTATGGCCAACATGTACGATCAATGTAGAACTGCGCCCTCTGATAAACCTATAAAAGCTAGGGAAGATATTAGCAGCGGGCGATGCTGGTGGTTGGCTGTGGATTCTCTTGTGCCTAAGTTAGGCTTGTAAGTAATAACCTCGACAATGTATACTAGGGTTTAAATCTTACTTTGTTCCCTCTTTCTCTAGTTTAGAGTAGTCGTATATATAGGGTTTTAGAGGAAGTTCCATCTCTAAATGTTCAAGAGTCCCTATTTTAATGAGATTCCTATCCCGGATTTCCTAGAGTGATTTTCGGCCGAGATAAGGCCGGAATTTCCTCTCCTGCATCGAGGGTGGGGAGATTCTCTCCGGAATACTCATACTGTCTCTTTGGCAGTGGTCAACCAGCTGGTCAGCTAAAGATGTTGGGGAGCTTGGGACTTAAGCTCATCCCCCCATGGGTTCCTTATCCGTGTTGTAGACATTCCTCGTGAAGTCAATCCTCTCCTACTGAGCTCTGTCCTCCGACGACTCAGTTTGATAGCTTGTCTCTAAGCTGGACGAATTCCCCATCTTGTGATGATAGCCCTTCTGATTGGGCTTCGGTCAACTTAGCTTAGGGAGTTTTCCTTAGCTCGGCGGCATACCACTTATAGATCACATTTATTCTTCTCGTGTGAGAAACTAGTTTGGTTTTCCCCACAACAAGGCATACATGAATTTTGGATTTGCCTGAATTTTAGACTCATGTCTCATTCCCATGTTGGTCTTTCAAAACTGATAGACATAGTAGATTTATCACGAGTATTTTTGTGGACCACATAAATTTCGATAACAGGTTGCACGAGAGATTCGTATGCTAGGGCACAGGTAATTCACTTCCAAGTTAGTGGTGTGGAGCTAGGGTATGTCAATGGATCAGGCTAGCTTGGCGTGCTTTTGGGCTTAGCCCACCTTGGGTTGTACTTGGGCTGAAGTTTAGGCTCGAGGGCCAAGTTTGTTGTTTTTGCTTGGACTCACTTGTCTAAAAGCCCAGGCTTGAATGGGCTGTTTTAAAAATTTCTCACCCTTCCCTCTAAAAGTCCCCCCTCACTCCCCATTTAACCATACCTCTCTCTCCAGCTAAGCACCTTCACGTTCTCTACATCTACGTGTTGGTTTGAGGAAGAAATTTTGAACCTTTTTCTCTACCTGTGAAATAGACTGCATATTGAGTAAACTTTGTGGGGCCTACTGTATTTCTTTTATCCAGTTCATCCATTCATTTTTCCAGATAATTTTAAAGCATAATCTCTAAATTGAAGCATATTCAAAGCTCAAGTGGACCACATTACACGAAACAGTGTGAATTGAATGTCCACCATTTAAATTTTCTTGAGGCCTACAATAGTTTTAGATCAAACTTATATTTGTTTTTTCCCTTCATCCATGTATGTGTGATCTTATGAATAGGTTGGATGACAAATAAACATCACTATGGGCGTTAGGAAGGTTTCAATGCTGAAAATCATTATTCCCACTTTTTCCTGTAGTCTGGTCCACTTGAGCTTCGGATATACTTTAATTTTTTGACTCATACCCTAAGATAATCTGAAAAAACAACCAAAGGCATGGATTAGACACATACAACTGTAGTGGGCCCGGCAGAGTTTACTCAGTACTAACCCCTTTCTCTTTCCTCTTCCTATCTATGTTGCAAAAGTATATCATAAGGTATAGGAAATGTATTTCTATTAGAGATAATACCTCGATTCTCTAACAGAGTATGACTACGGAGATGTAGGCATTAACTTGTGATCTCCGAGCCGGTTCCGTCTCTCTGCTACGGAATTTGGGTAGTTGCCCTTTTCACTTGTATTCCACTCCCCCTTTCTTGGACTGGGCCCTGTACAAATAATACGGGTTAGACCTGGCCTAGATTATTTTGCTCTGGCACAGGGCTGGCTTCTGCTGGACTATTTTGGCCCATCACAGGCCGGGAAAGAGTCGGGATTGTATAAAACTCTGGGCTGAACTAAGTTAAGCTTGGTTCCACCCTAGCTTGATTTCGGCTTGACTTGGTCCACAAGCTTGACTAGCCAGCGCAGCTCGAGCTGCTGGGCTGTTTTGGCACATTACGGGTCAGGCCGGGTTTGGGATTGTGTCGAAGAATGTGGACTGGGCCTGGACGGAGCTTAGCTTGGCCCGCCCGTGAGCACACCACGCAATCCGCTTTCGGTTTTTTTTTTTTTTTTTTTCTCCTCCCTCTCCGTGTTGCAGCAATGGCGGCAGCTTCTCTGAAGAAGCAGAAAGGAAGAAAAGCACAAAACCCTAACACTAATCCTAAAAATAAGCATAAGAAATCCCTTCTTTCTCCCTGGAAACCTCCCAAAGACCCCGATCTTCTAGTAGCTTCCCTTTATAAGGATGAATATGAAGAAATCAAGGGAACCACGGCTTCATTTCGATAACTCTTCCAATATAACTGAAATAAGAAGAAGAAGACGAGAAAGATGCAGAGCTAGTAGAAGACGGTAATTAACTTCCCATTTTTTTAGTTTTCCCCCTGTAAGAAGAGATATCATACTGTTCTAGGTTGGGATTTCAGTTCGTACAAGTGGGGCCCATGGTTCAGTGATCCTAATCGTTGATGTTATAGGCCCTCCCGTAGATGGCCCTGCGTTGCTGAAAATCTCCTTGTTGGAAAGTTCTTAAGCCTTCAATTAGGCGACAGCCATATAGACGCTTAACACTGAAAGTACATGAAAGGGTCGCATTTAGCTGCGATCTGAACCATTGATAGTGGATGGCCCACCTTGCTGAGAATTTGCTAGGTGGGAAGTTCATAGTCTTCGATTAGGTGGCTACCAAATAGAGGGATAATACTGAAAGTAGAGCAAAGGCTCACATTGAGCTCACATTGAGCTGTCAATGGTTCAATTATCAACCATTTGACTCTGGATGGCCCATGATGCCAAGAATTTCCTAGGTGGAATGTTCCTAGCCTTCAATTATCTGACTTTTTTTTTTTCCTCAACTAATTGTTCGAGTATTTGAGTAGTTATTCAAATGCTATCCAATTTTAAGTCCTTGAGGCAAGAGTGGAAGGATTATGTCAAGCAGATGAAGTCAGATTTGATTTGAGTTCTTATTATGGATGCAATGACTTCCTGATTGGGGATTTGGTTGAGGTAATGCATATGCTACAGTTTTGTTTTTATTGATTTGGTCTAGGCATTGACTACGTCAGGTACCATTTATTAAATGGCAGAAAACCGTATAAATTGTTGATTGATGCATCTGCT
Source organism: Magnolia sinica (assembly GCF_029962835.1). Classification (NCBI taxonomy): domain Eukaryota; kingdom Viridiplantae; phylum Streptophyta; class Magnoliopsida; order Magnoliales; family Magnoliaceae; genus Magnolia; species Magnolia sinica. The sequence goes on from NC_080581.1 coordinate 83,394,097, forward strand.
GTTGGTTCAGACTCCTAACCATCTAATCAGCTGGTTAACTCTAGGATTAGGCATACCCCAAGATCATCGATGATTTGACATTCATAATTATCTGATTCATGTAAATGCTTGGATGGCCAAAAAGCTTTTGGAGCAATAGTTCAAAAATGGCCATGTTTAAAAATGCTTAGAATCATCCACTCATTGCAATTCTTGGGCAACAACCCATCCTTGAAGTGGCCTATGAATTGGTTGGTCTAGGTCAATGGACACATGCAACAATTGTGTGAGACACATGATTGATACCATTAACTAAAAGTGATCTGATTTTCAGTTGATTATTTATTAATTTGATTTTATTTTTTATATCTTTAACTAAATGTTACCTGATTCTTTACTGATTATAATTCTTTGATTAATACCTTTTACTAATTATACCATTTTCAGCATTGCTAAGATCTACTTCAATTTTTATTTTTTATTTTTTCCATATGATTAATACGTTTCCATGATTAATATCAGTTGCAGCGTGCAGAACTTATTGAAGCATTTAAAAAGCCACAACCCATTTTCTTGGGAACAATCACTCTAAAGGTGAAAAAAGGACTCCCTTTACTCTAAACATTCTCTTATTCTTTAATTTGTAATAACTTGGGTTGGGTCAAGTGCTGCTTTATTGATCATAATAACTTCTACAATCTATCACATATGCAGTTTATGTTTTGATAGTAAGCATTTATGTTACGGTCTGCGGAGTTTAGATTTCCAAAGGCATTGTTCTAGAAATTGTGTAAATGCATCCTAAGACAAGTGAGTCAGATGCCGGGATTGGAATACAACCATAGTTGTCTCGTCATCTAGAGAAAAAAAAAAAAAAAACAATACAAAATGAGACTAGACCAAAAATGAAACAGCAACTTAACAGGTTGGAGCAAGTAAACTGGAATTCCATTCGTCATTCAATCATCATGACATGCATATATGTTTTTTCCCAAGCAAACCCTGATTTAGTCCTAAACATTCATTATTCTAATTCTGACCATTCATTTTCTCAAAATATTAAAAATAGTCAAACTATCTAAATCCCATCATACAACCCTTCCATAAATTCATCACAGCTCATTCAAATGATATCAGAGTAACATGTAAAAATGACATGAAAGTCGCATGGTCTTTGGTTGGCTTAAAAACAAGACCAATTTCGTGTCATTTAGAAATCATATATTGCCCGAAAGTGATCTACAAATTAAGTGACTAACATGATAAAGAAAAACTTGCCTTGAAAGACACCTACTACCTCTTGGTATATGATATAACTCACATCATGACCATCATAAGGACCAGGCGCACAAATTAAGTTAACCACTTTGTGGGACCCACAGATCAATCAAATCATCACCTAGGGTCCACGGGACTGTACGGATGGTTTTGGGGGTACTTTACTGCACTTTTGTGGGGCCACTCTGAATCAGTGGGTCTCCTAGTAGAGGTTCCCTAAGTGCAAGACCTCTATCTAGGCATCTGTACAATTATTCGTGACAGATATCACTGTAGTTAGGCTTGAAAGATGCATTTGTTCGATTATGTTTTGTGGAATTTCTTTTCTTCACGTCTTTTCTTTCCCCTGTTTTTGTACAGACTCGTATGTGAGATCTGACTGGTGTTTTCATAAACAGAGGAGTCAATCTAGACCCATTAAGCAAGTGATCAAAGGTTAGAATTGCCTGATTTCATTATTCATTGGTCAGTTGTCCCTGCACATTGAGCATTTTAAGTAAAATATACAATCAATGGCAGGTTGGGACTGGTTGTTTTTGATGCACAAGTGCCCATTGGTGTGACTCTTGAATACATGGCTGGGCATGACATGGTAAATCTCCTTCTATTAATATACATTCCAAGCTTTTATTTAGGAAAAAAGATACCTACAAAGATACCTACAGCTTAGTGCATGTTTGGATTTAATTCGAGCTTGGTAATGTTGGATCTATTTACTTTTTACGCCTATGAAATTTTCAATTGAAGGTGATCAAAGTTACAAAAGCGCTAGCTCTTTCTTGCCTGTTATGGAGCTTGCTTCTAAGGAGGAGAAACGAATTGTGGATATGGCCCAAGTACTTTCAGGCTCTTGTAACTGAAAGCTCTGTGAGGCCCACCGCGACGTCCACTCTGTCCATCAGTTTCGTTTTATCCTTTTTTGATGCGAGCCAAAAAGTGAGGCTGACAAAATACTCAAGTTGACACACCACAAGAAATGTACAGAACGCTAGCCCATATGGAAATGCTGGTTATTCTAGTGGAGTTGTATAATATCTCCTTGAATTTGTTTCTTATGGGTTTTTCTTTCGCATTGTAGAGAAAGATTCAGATTCAGGTTCTGACTTGTATTCGGATGGATCGGATATCCTAGAGGAATTGATAAGGCAAGAGAACTAAAAGATACAGAGGTAGAATTGCAGCTCAATATCAAAGACAAATCAGATGAGTTTACATTGCCTACAGAAGAGGCACTTCTCCATTAATTCTACTTTGAAGTTCTCCTCGTTCCTTTTGAATTTGGAAACTTGAGCCCCTTGTGATTTTCCTTTAGGAGCTTCAAGAAGAGGCAAAGTAACCACCAGATGTTCCAAAATCTTCAGCGCAGAATAAAAGAATGTGCTATCTCTCCATCGATCTTCTGCATTCTCTCTCTCTCTCTCTCTCTCTCTCTCTCTCTCTCTCTTCTTTTTCTTTTGCAACTAATTGTCGAGTATTTGAGCAGTTATCTGAGTGCTATCCTATTTATAGTCCTTGAGGCAAGAGGGTTCCACGAGGAAAGATAATGTCAAGCAGCTGGAGTTGGATTTAGGTTATTATTAGGGATACAATGACTTCCTGATTGGGGCTTTGGTTTAGGTAATGCACATACTATGGTTTTTTTTTTTTTTTAAATAATAATTTGGCTAGGAATTGATTACATCAGGTACCATTTAGTAAATAGCAGAAAACACTACAGACAATCGACTGGTATATCTATTGTTAGTTCAGACTTTTGACCATCTAATCAAATCCTACAAACTATTGACTGGTGCATCCGTGATTTAAAAATCATAATTATTTGATTCATATACATTCTTGGATGGCCAAAAAATATTTCGGAGCAAAAGTTCAAAAATGTCCATGGTTAAAATGCTTAGAATCATCAAGTCATTACAATTCTTGTGCAGCAACCCATTCTTGAGGCGACCTATGAATTGGTTGGTCTAGATCAATGGACACATGCAACAATTATGTGAGACATGGGATTGATAAATGTGACCCGATTTTCACTGGATTCTTTATCAACTTGATTTTCTGATTGATACTTTTAACTAAATGTTACTTGATTCTTTACTAATTATAATTTTTGGATTGATACCTTCTAATAATTATATCATTTTCAGCATTACTATGATATAATTTTATTTTCTTTTTCTTAAATTCAGATGTTTCCAGTTGTAGAGCTTGCAGAACTTATTGAAGTGTTCGAAAACCATGACCCATTTGCTTGGATGAACACTGTAAAGGTGAAAAAAGACTGGCTTTATTCTAATCATACTCTTATTCTTTAATTTGTAAAAGATTTGATTGGGTCAAAATCTGCTTTGTTGATCATAATAATTTCTACAATCTATCACATAGGCTGTTTATGTTATTGATAGTAAGCATTTATGTTATGTTCTGCTGAGTTTAGATTTCCAAAAGGCATTGTTCTGGAAATTGTGTAAATACATTCTAAGACTAGTGAATCAGATTTCAAGATTGAAGTACAGCCACAGTTGTCTTGTCATCTAGCAACAAAACAGGTCTGTAGACCAAAATTAAATAGAAACAAAATGAGTTGGGGCAAGTAAACTAAAATTACATTCATCATTCAGTCATAAAAGAGTCATTACATGCATATACTTTTTCCCAATCAAATCCTGATTTAGTATTAAACATTCTTTATTCTAATTATGATCATCCATTTTAATAAAATATTAAAAAATGACAAATTATCAAAATCCTATTATACAACTCTTACATAAATATATCATAATTCATTTAAATGATATTGGAGTCACATGTAAGAAAACTGACATAGAGAGTCGCGTGATGTTTAATTGTTTGAGAGCTATATCAATAGGCTTTCAAAGGGGACCAATTTTTTCATCATTCAGACATCATCTGGGGCCCACAAAACCAAATGGACGGTTTTTTGGAGCACAATTTTGCACTTTCGCGGAGCCACTCCAAATCAGTGGGTCCCTAGTAGAGGTTGCCTTAGTGCAAGACCTCTAACTAGGCACCTGTACAACCATTTGTGAGAGCTATCACTGCAAATTAGACTTGAAAGATGCAACTATTCATGTTCTTTTCCCCCCTTGTTTTTGCACAGACTCAGAGATGAGATCTGGTTGGTGTTATGATAAAGAGAGGAGTTAATCTAGACCCATTAAGAAAGTGGTCAAAGGTAAGAATTTTCTGATGTTCATTTACTTCTTCATGTCTCCCAGTCATTAGATGAGCATTGAGCATTCTAAATAAAATATATAATTAGTGTGTGTGTGTGTGTGTGTGTGTGTTCTACGGAGGCTGCATGGGCAGTAATGGAGAAAGTCAGTTTTCTTGATGACTCTTCTACTCCATGGGCATCCTTTCAGAACGATGTGTACCAAAGACAGCTCTGTTACAAGTTCGACATGTTTTCTGTACAAGCCAGATTTTTATTTGTAGAAGGACAGAATTATCGGCTTTGCAAAGCCTTAAGACAACTCGGAAAACTGATTCTGTAAAAGGAAGGAAGAGAGAACAAACAAAACTTTTTTAAACTGTTTTTTTTTTTTTTTTTAACTGCTACTTTACTCTTTACACTTGCTACAACCTGATACATAAGGTGCCTTTTTATAGGCATTTGAATGAAAGGTGAAAAGACAACAATACCCCTACTAGGAGCTTCTACGATTTAATATTCCTAGAAACTTACAAAGGCTTTTCGTCTTCCAAAACAGCTCCTTGAGAGCTGCAGCTGTGCATTGGGAATTCAACAGTTACCGGCTATTGCTTGGTTTTGGTTTGCAACTCCAATACTCCCATTCAAACTAAAACAGGCTTCATTCCAAGCTTCAATCTAAGTTTTGTGAATGTATCAGTCGGCAATGCTTTGGTGAAGATGTCTGCCACTTGTTCAGTGGTGTGACAGTACTCTAGCTTCACATGATCTCTTAGGAAATGATACCTTGTATCAATGTGCTTGCTCCTTCCATGTTGCATTGGATTTTTGGCAAGCTCAATTGCTGACTTGTTGTCCATGTATATGACAGTGCATTCTTCCTGTGAATGCTTTAGGTCCTTTAGCATATTCTTTAGCCATATTGCCTCACATACAGTAGATGAAGCTACTACATATTCGGCTTCACATGTGGATAGCGCTACCATACTCTGCTTCTTTGAGTTCCATGTGAATGTTGTTGATCCATGATAAAAAAGCATAGCTTGTGGTACTCTTCCTTTCGTCTTGGTCACCACCCCAATCACAATCAGAGTATCCATACAGAATCGCCTCATCATCGTATGGATAAAAGAGACCGAATTCATTAGTCCCTTTGATATACCTTAGAATTCTTTTCACAACTAGCATGTCTTTAAATGGCTTATATTATTTTCTATTGAAAACACCATAAATCTACTTCCGTGAGTTTTTAAAGATGAAAGTTTGATCCTAATATGAAACCATCATTTTGTGTACTTCATCAATTTCATTGCTGATGTCGTGATTTATTTTATTTTTTTTTATGCAAAATTGTGAAATCTGTTTTTGGTAGTGTTGCTAGTTATGCTGTTTGCACCCTTGTGATTTTTGTAAGCATGAAAGGATGATCGTAATGCTATAGATGAAAATTAAATTACCTGCATCTTGTTAAAAGCACTTGAACATTTATGCATCATGGGTGATGTTGTTAAACTTAAAAATTAAATACTTTTATTTTAAGTAATAATTACAATCACAATATTCACTTTGGTGCTGTTAAAGCTGTGACTACTTTGTGAAAACAGTGGAAGTAGCCTGGAACCTTCCTCGTAAATGCCCGCATGTTTACTTCACAGATCTCTAATGTAAGATTGTTTTTTTTTTTTTTTTTTTTTTTAATATAAAAAAAAAAGAAAAAAAGATGACGCTATCTATTTTAGTTGCATCCATCAGTTTTCTTTTAGAGTATTCTCCATTAAAAAGAATTTTTTGTTCTTTTTCAAATAGTTAAATTGTTTCCTGCTTTCCCTTTGATCTCTCAAATTCTCAAAATGTTTTATTTTTGGTGGCTGAAATTGCTAGTTCATGGTGAAAAACTAAAATTCAGTTGTTTTTGTTTGTTTTAATTGTCTGCTTTTGATTATCAATTTTCAGACTACCAGATGGTATTGAAGGACCATGTTAGTCTGATCTATGGGTTTGAGCCTGTAACTCAGTGGTTGACAGCCTGTATTCGGAATTGGGGTCTCAGGTTCAAGCCCAATTTGCCTATCAAATTTAAACAAAAAGAAAGGAAGAAAAAAATGTCTAATCTCTTCTAGATTAGGTTGTAATAGATTTTTTGTCTTGCTTCTTGGGCTACTTTACCATTAGACCCACATGAAACTGCTTATCAGCTCAGTATTTCTAGCTCCTTTTTGAGCTGTACTAGATCGCAAAAAATTTCAGTTTTTATCTTCTTTTATATTTTACATAATAAGTGAGTTACTCTGTTTGCAAATAGTGTTTTCTTCATGTAGGGAGATCAGTGATATCCTGGCCCTTTTAATGTATTACTCATTTAGTTAACATGGATGTTTTGCATTTTACACTGATAAAAGGATGTGGTGAAACAAACAGGCCTTAAGGGAAAATGCATTTCCCTGTGGATATGGTCTTTTTTGTGAAATTCATGAATGTTTTGGATTTTAGATTTAAGACTTGCAGAATATCAGGCTTTCCATGTTTTCGTGTATAATTTAAGCATTGGGTACTTGTTTATTCAGGAAACTGTAGAACCTATTCATTTACATTGCCAAATAATCAGCAGTATGTTTGCACAGAAACAGGGATTTTGTAATGTTTTGTAAATTCTTTAAAAGTTTAGGACGCTATCATGCACCTTGGCCATAATCGTTGGTTTGATTTTTTCAGGTGAAATTTGTCTCACCATATCTTCATCTCAGAACAACTCTTTCGTAGACCAAATGGCAGTTGCTTCAAGGTCCATGGATGATGATCACGCACCAGAGAAACCCACAACCACTACCAGAGAATTGTCAGTATCTACTAATGGTACTGTGGAAGTAGCCATTCCTGCTAAGGACGATAAGTCATATGCACAGACACTTGCTGAACGTCTTGTTCAAATTTTTCTCAACAAAAATGGGTAAACAGCATCCACCACCAATGAAGTTGCTGTTTCGTCAGACCTGCAAGAAACACTACCCAAGACTGAGGTTCAGGATAACAAAGTCGAAGACATGTCCTCTCACAACACATTTGAAGAAGCACTGAGAAGTATTTGAATTAAGAGATCAAGGAGCAGAGCTGCCTAGCAATTTACCGGGAGGAGTACTTCTAGACCAACAATACGTGATTTCACCAGCTGACCTGAATTCCCTTAATTTTTTTCACCTGGTTCGAAGTTTATGAAATCTTTGGCAGAGCTGCAGGGAACTACTGACCTGCAAGGACCCTGGATGATTGAAAATGGTGCAGACAGCTTAAAAAGAGTTGTTACCTACACAAAGGCTGCAACTAAATTAGTCAAGGTTGTGAAAGCTACTGAGGAGCAAGTATATGTGAAAGCTGATGGGAAGCTTTTTGCAGTTTTATTAAGTGTGAGCACCCCGGATGTTCAGTTTGGGAGCTGTTTCAAGACAGAACTGCTCTTCTGTATCATGCCAAGGACTGAGTTGCCATCGGGAGATCAATTGTCGCGGTTGGTAATATCATGGTGTATGAATTTTCTACAGAGCACCATAATGAAAGGCATGATCGAAAGTGGGGCCTGACAAGGTCTCAAGGACAGCTACGAGCAGTTTGCAAAATTGTTAGCTCAGAATGTAAAACTCGTTGATTCGAAAGATCTTGGGTCTGATAAGGAGCAGATATTAGCTTCTCTGCAGACGGAGCAGCAGTCCGATTGGAAGCTGGCTGTTCGGTATTTCAGGAATTTTACTGTTGTCTCAGCTGTTTTTATGGGATTGTATGTTTTCACACATATCATGCTAGCTATGCCCAGCACCATCCAAGGGCTCGAGTTTAAGGGATTAGAATTGCCAGATTCAATTGGGGAAGTGGTAATGTGTGGGGTTTTGGTTCTTCAAGGCGAGCGTGTCGTAGAGAAGATAGCTCGCTTTATGCAGGCTAGAATGCAAAGAGGTAAACTCCTTTATTTACAGATCAGCTTGATTTCCCTTAGTTAAGAGGGAGTATTGTGTAGCAGGAGGAATTGTAGGGCCATGATGCATCATGATATATACACATTCCTGTTCCCTGTCCATACATGTGCAGCCCATGGTTTTCACCGTGGCCATTTATCTGATGGGCCCCACCATGGATGGCGATACCCCAACAACTCTTCAAGATTAGAGAAGATCCTAACCTTCTGGTCCATGGCATTCAGACATACGGTTAAGAGGTGAAAAGAGAAATAATTTGGTGGAAAGGCCAAGGTTTGGAAGGCTGAGATCTTGCAATCTGGGGGATTTTAGGGTGTCCTTTGTCGATGCTGGAGCCAGTCAGATGAACCTTCTGGGATCCAGATCTCTACTCTATGGGTCTGACTTGTATGAACTGAGCACACGAGAATGGTAAGCATGACCTGATGCATTATGGAGCTATAATTCCTCTTACCATGAGGGTTCTTGATTCTAATATCAGTGCATGATAGTATTAATTGTGAGCATTTATGTAAAGTATGATTGGGAATGAATTCATTTTCCTTAGCCATACCAAACACAATATTAATACTCACACATGAAGGCATATATTCTGATACCTGACTTCCTAAATATATATTTCCCTGGCATTTCATTTTGCTTTTTAAAAATGGATGAGTTTCAGAATATATATATATATATATATATATATATATATATATAAACTTAAGTATGCTTTTGCCTTTCATAATTGTACCCACTTTCTTTGCCCTATTCATGGCCATCAAGATTTTGTTCTTCGTAGCTGCAGCATCTCTGATTGACAAAAATATACATGTATTTCTCTTGCAAATTTTAAGTTTCTGTGGTTGCACACTTTCTGGTTAATAACTTGAATCATTGCCATCTTGAATTTTAGGCAGCGATCATGGAGTCAAAGCACAGGGGGATGGGTGGTTGCTAACTGTTGCTTTGATTGAAGGAACCAACTTAGCGGCTGTGGATTCAACTGGATTTTCGGACCCATATGTGATATTGACCTGCAATGGTAAAAGAAGAACCAGCTCAATCAAGTTCCAAATGCTAGATCCTCAATGGAATGGTAAGCTATTGTAATTTCTCTGTTTTGTATTTGTACTGTTAATGTATTAGCATATCTGTGATGCCACTTAGGATATGGCAAGCGGACAATTGAATGTGTGGTTGAGCCCGAGCTCAGGCAAGACTGTTATCAAGCTTGAATTCAGGTTCAGGCCGGCTGTTTATCACCAATCACAGCCAGACCTGGAACAGGCTTCAATTGAAAAAGTTGTTAAACATTGTCATGGGCATGGTTGTTTATTTGTTGGGCCCAAGTATCATGCCTTAGTCCAATTTGCAGTCATAAAGTTCTGCCAGGAATCCTGAAGAGCCAGGCTAGCCCATTGCAGTCCTAGCTACTAGAAGATAGCAGCTGTAGCACTTTTGCTGGAAAGTTCCTAGTAGAATTTCAGACGACCAACTCGTGATCCCAATTTCTCATGTATGGATTTTTATTATCGAATTTTGTTGTGCTTGCAGAAATATTTGAATTTGTGCAATGGACGAGCTTCCGTCTATGATAGATGTGGAAGTGTTTGATTTTGATGGACCCTTCGATGAAGCAACATCCCTCGGACACACTGAAATCAATTTCGTAAAATCTAATTTGTCTGAACTGGCAGATATATGGATTCCTCTTCAGGGAAAGTTAGCTCAGGCATGCCAGTCTAAGTTGCACTTACAAGTCTTTTTGAACAATACAAGTGATGCAGGACATGAAAATTAGATATGATGTGCAAGAATTTGATGCAATGGACGAGCCTCCGTCTATGATGGATGTGGAAGTGTTTGATTTTGATGGACCCTTTGACGAAGCAACATCCCTCGGACACACTGAAATCAATTTCGTAAAATCTAATTTGTCTGAACTGGCAGATATATGGATTCCTCTTCAGGGAAAGTTAGCTCAAGCATGCCAATCTAAGTTGCACTTACAAATCTTTTTAAACAATACAAGTGATGCAGGACATGAAAATGCGATATGATGTGCAAGAATTTGATGCAATGGATGAGCCTCCGTCTATGCTGGATGTGGAAGTGTTTGATTTTGATGGACCCTTCGACGAAGCAACATCCCTCGGACACACTGAAATCAATTTCGTAAAATCTAATTTGTCTGAACTGGCAGATATATGGATTCCTCTTCAGGGGAAGTTAGCTCAGGCATGCCAGTCTAAGTTGCACTTACAAATCTTTTTGAACAATACAAGTGATGCAGGACATGAAAATTAGATATGATGTGCAAGATTTCAGGCTTTAGATCATAATAATTTAGAAACAATCACAATAATTCCACATCCCATATAAAGTCAAGCATTCAACAAGGGGAATCTACGGGGTCCAAGCCTACACATGTTAGGGCTGAATCAATTAAAAATTATAGACCAAACAATGCTTAAAGGATAGTAGATTCATCCACACATGCAAAAGATTATTTCCCATCTAAGGGATTCTCACATTTCAATTCGGAAAAATGTGGGGTTTCAAAAGTGGAATAGAACTTGGGGATTTGAGATGATCTAGGGCTAGGGTTATGAAAACAAGGCGAAAAATGAGTGAAATAGAGACGAGAGGGAACCTGTGATCAGCCCGCATGTGTGGACAACAAACCAGTCTGACGCACATGTGTGGGGCCCACGAATCTGGAATTGGCCAGCTAGGGCTTGGTCGGCCAGGGATGGGCCACCTTCCCTCCAAATTTCAGGCCAAACAGATGATCGGTTTGAACATGATGCTCCGTCAAAGTTTCAGCCCTCCTGCAAAGCCAGATTCTGAAAATCTGCTATAGGGGAAAGATTAGCTACAAACGTGAGTGGATTTGATGAGGGGATGACTGTAGGAGATGAGGAATATGGAGGGTAGGAGATGGGGGCGATTTGGGATAGGTGTGGTTTCGTACCACGGTAGTTAGCCCTTCAAAGAAGGGAGGGTTTCGCACCCAATTAAGTTTCCACAACTTAGAGCATTAGAGAAGTAGGAAAATGCAGAATTTTGTTAATCATCTTCAATGAAAAACAACCTACAAAGGGTTGCCTATTTATAAGAAAAACCTATACCCCAAAAGCCGCGCCATGTACGCATACTATTACTTGAAGACGAAATAATCAAAAATAACAACTAATCAATGCAATCGAAACTGTTCATGATGTTCCTAATAACAGTAATAAGCAAAACTCAAAGTCCTAGGTCACCTAGGGTAGTGGGCCATGATCATGAGATTCAATGACGGGATCCACATGATGATCGGGTCCACCCCAAGGAGTAGTATCCTTGGGTATTCAGCTTGTAGAAGTGAGGCCCATGTTTCAGTGATTAAATCCATTGATCCAATGGACTCTTCCTTCAATGGGCCATGTCCCAAAAGCTCTTTCAATTGAATATGGGCTATGTCCATATTTTTCTTCTTAGCAGTCTATTTGCAGGTCAGCAATAGACGGGCCAGGATTGTTCCATCTGGGGATTTTTAGCAACAGTCCATCTACTGTGCTAGCCCATGAGAGCAATGGTTTGGATCATGAAATATTAGGTGCCACTTACACAAACTACTAACCTGATGGTATCGTAAATGCTTAATATTGAGGATCATATATCTCCATGTTCTTTTTAATGACTCATACATACATCCTTCCTGTTGATACCAGGTATGCTTTGACCATGTTTATCTGGTTCCTTCTGTGCAGGGCTGTCTCTTTCTGTCCGCAAGAATAATTGGGTTTCATGCAAACTTGTTTGGACATAAAACAAAATTCTTTTTTCTTTGGGAAGACATAGAAGACATCCAAGTGGTCCCTCCATCTCTAGCACCTGTTGGCAGTCCATCTCTTATCATTATTCTTCGCTGAGGCAGGGGTATGGATGCCAAGCATGGTGCCAAGGCACAGGATGAAGAAGGCAGGTTGAAGTTCCATTTCCAATCGTTTGCATCATTCCATATAGCCAACAGGTACTAGTTTCACATCCTTTCTACTTTCAATAGAAGTTCTTTACATGCTTCTGTGAACAAGGAAATTATCAAGTTTTGATCTTGATGCTTCAAGGCACGTGGTATCCTAATGCACCAGTTGGTACAGGTGAAATCCATCATTCAATGATCCATAATGTTGTTATGATGGGCACCATCATGGATGGGGGATGCCCCAAAAAACTCTACCTATTTTTTTTTGGCCTTTTCTATACCATTTCATGAAATTTCTCTAACATTATTATCTTTATTTTGTGAGTCTAGGGCTGTCAATGGGCCAGGCTTGGGCCAAGCAAAATAAAAATTTCGAATAGGGATGGCCTGTTAGGCCCAGCCCAAACAATTCAAAATCTGAGCCAAAGCCAACCTCAAGCCCAACCCATTCACATCCCTACGTAAGTCACTTATGAGTAGTGTTCGAAGTATCGGTATCGCTACAAGTTTCACTGGCTGGGAATATGGAAACAGTATCGATATCGCCTATAATATCGCTGATAACTAGAAATGTGGGAAACATTGGACAAACATGGGGAAAATGATAGATTTTTTCAATGAAACTTCAGGAGATGTTAAAATACACATTTGCATATTTAGGAATTAAAAAATTACAAAAAGAATGCATGTATAATAAGTTTTCATTTAATAGGGGCCTAAAAGCATGTGTTGTTGTAAGAAATCAGTCTAACCATCTCAACCATCCCATATATCCATCCAACCTTCCATCCAAGCATCCATTGATATTTCAGAATATCGACAACACACGATATTTTGCCAAGACACGATATTTTGCCAAGAAATCGTCGACAACTAGAAAGAATATATTGCAGTCTCGATATCGCCTATGTTGCGATAATGATAATATCATGATATTATAGATATTATCATCGGCAAATTAAACACTGTGTGCAACCATGCTCCCATAAAGTATTTGAAAAGATTTTTTTTAATAAACAATTTTTTTTTTCAATAATATCGAAATATCACCGATACACTAGCGATACAAGCAACATTTGGAATTTACATAGTCGCAAATATTAGCGATACATTGGTGATATTGATACATTTGCAACACAAGCGACACCTGAAATTTACACAGTCGAAAATGTTCACCATATCAAAACATTGGCAATAAATCATTGATCTTGGAATTTTTAATATTACCCATGTTATCGGTATCGCCGAGCTGGAGATGGAGATAGAGATATTATTGGAGATATTTCAATAATATTGGAGATAATTTGCACAATGCTTATGAGGATTAGGATCCTCCAATTTGGGGGTTATTGGGGCCAATGTTTTAAATATTGACGATATCGGCCGATATATCCCACGATATATCTTGTATCCCACCTGTGCGATATGAAACGCATAGGTAGTGCTGATATATCCCACATGTTTGATCTGGTGAGCATTTTCAATTTTTGTTCCTTTTTTTTTTGTTGTTAAAATTATGTTAAATCAGTATTAAATGGTTATAAATCCATTGGTTCTTCATGTTTTGCATGAAAAAATCATGGAGTTGGAGCTTTGATTTTAATATCCATTGGTTCTTCATGTTTTTTTCAAAACTTACCTTCAACTAGCCGGCAATTAATACTAACTTCGAACTATTTAGGAGTATTTGAAGAAATGATCATCTGTACAATCTAATTTCGAAATTTGAATGTAGTTGGTACGATTTGGGGAAAATTCGAAATTTCTCCCAAATTGCTTGCAATGTTGTACTCCAAGCCAAACATGAAATCAAGCATGTATGAGGGCTGATCTACCGATTTGTCAAGTCCTTGTCAATTTTCAGAAAATCAAAATCACTTTTTAATTAAAAATTAATAAAATATTATTTAAAAAATATTTTTTTTTGAAATTTCCCTTCAACCAGCTGTCTATTGAGACTAATTTCAATGTAGTTAAGAGTGTTTGATGAAATGATCATCACAAACACTTTAAATGTTATGCATTCAATTTGAATATAGTTGCATTAGTTCAGTCAGACAATGCATAGCTTAGGACCCTATACAAAGGAAACCTATTATGCGCACTTCTTTTTTAAGATATTATGTTTTAAAAGTGTGTATTAAGGTATTTTTTTAAACTATCGCTAAAGTTTCCTTGAAAAATTCTACCATTTCCCCAATGTTTTCCAAAAAGTGCGATAAATTACCCAATACAAACGATATATCCCATGCGATAACCGATACGTATCTGTATTCCAAGGATGCGATATGTAACATGATACCAATATTTCGAACACTGATTGGGGATTCACCCATTCAAAGTTGCTCCCACCAAATCCAATGTGGTTGCTGAACCATGGGTCCACCTGTACGGACTGGGCAGCTAGGACAACTGGACATGTCCTAATGCATTTGCTTTATGTGCTATTATGTGGCAACTTGTATGGCTGTGCTACAGCTAGTGCACCCAATGTATCACGGAAACTGAGAATTTCTTATTCAATCATCTTTCAAGGATCGTGCTATAATAAGATTGATTTAGTCAAATGACCTACGGATCCGATCCCCAGTCCATGCTTGAGACATTAGTAGTCTTCAGTAATTTTCCCTCTTTTCGTCAATATTCCTTTCAAGTTTCAATTGTCTTCATTGAGCTTGTATAATGTGTAGTCTTCTTCATGCTTCTATCCGTTAACCAGTTTGTGCTTGAGAAGTTAGCAGTCTTCAGTATATATATATTTTTTCAAGGATAACTAGAAAATATATTAAAAAAGGAATAAGAACAAAGGAAGAACGGACTCTGCTGAGATAGCAGAGAACCTAGAAACCCAGGAACAACAGATTCTCTTCTTTCAGCCCGTTTACATTGCCCGCCCATTCAAATATAATATTTTTTGCCCTGAACTAGACAGCTTGAACTGATGCCGACTTGTCGTTGAAATACCTATTGTTTCTCCTCCTAGACTGACTACTAGATTGCAGGGATGGCCAACCTCCAGATGCATTTTTTGGCTTTCCACAGCTTAACCCCATGCCAAGACAACAACTGATTGGCGGCAGAGAGCGGGTTACACCAACAAATGTTGAAGCGTGACAGGAATTCAACCCATATCTGAGAAATAAAAGAATAGTGCAGCAGGAGATGGTCCACAGATTCCTCGGCTTTGCTGTTGCAGAGACAAATATTGACGAATTGCATTCCCCTTTTCTTCAGTTTTTTTTTTTTTTTACACACGCACACACACCCCACACACTCACGCTGGTGGAATTTCACCACCTATGGGTACTCGAACCCTTGACCGGGAGTTGAAACTCCCGAGAGTCTACCACCCGGGCATGTAAAGACAATATTATCATTATACAATTTATTTTATTTATTTATTGTATTCCAGGATGGAATCATATCTCCAACAATTGTTACTGAAAATATGGGCTGATATTGTCTATTCATAGAACACTAGACTTTCTAGAACCCTTTACGACTCAAGAATAGACTTCAAACCTGAACGAAAGTAGATTATGCTAAAGATCTTTTAGATCTTTCCGAAAAATAATTATGTAAAAGATTCTAAAAACTAATTATTACTAACTTAAAAGAAACCTTCCTTGCTTCTTCTTCACGTTAGCCCCTATTACATAAGCATTAGATAGGGCCCTGAAAAACTAGCAACACAAGCTTCTTCTTCTTCTTTTGAAATATCTTTTAAAAGCCAAGAAACTGAAAACAATAGTCAAGAAAGTCTTAAGTATTAATGAATTCTAACGAAATTAAACTACTAATTAAGTTAACATATATAAAACAACTCTGATTGACAACACCTTTAGAAACTTTGAGAACTCCAGAACCATCTTGAAGTCTCAAAGATTTGAAACCCAAAATCAGTCTCTTATGTGGGCACCACATATGTTAGGACCCTAGAGCCACGTGATCACCCTATCTTTCAATTCTCTATTATGTGATACTCTATCATATTTTGGTTATGATTTGCTCTGTTAGCATCAAAATTGCATAATCTTGGGCTCGTTGTAGAGCTAACTCTATAAGCTTTCAAACGAGTCCACATTCATGTCATTCCAACATCACTTGACGCGAGTTATTATTTTAGGCATCACCACAATTAGCTAGAAATCTATCAATTCTATCTTCTCCTTCCTCTAGGGCCTATACCTTCATGGATGTGGCATTGGTTCCACTTTATCCTGTAATCTTGCATGTCAGTCATTTTTTTTGACATTGTTTTACAATTTGATGATTAGCAAAGTAATTAAATTATTTACTTGTATGAAACAGGACCATCATGGCACTATGGAAGGCAAGAACTTTGAGTCCTGAGCAGAAGGTTCAAATAGTGGAAGAAGAATCCAATGCCAAGTTCCTCCAAACTGAAGAGAGTGGATCTTTCTTGGGCATAGTAGATGCTAGCATGTCCGAGGTTTATTCCTCTGTTCTTCCAATTCCTGTGAGCTCTCTTTCTCTCCCCCAAAATGTGCGCATGTGTGAGAATGTCCTGTCTGGCAGGCAGCTGGTCATAAAACTTTGCCAATCCGCCACTTAAATTCCAACACCAAATTGTTGGGAGAATGGCTAAGATGGTAATGATAAATAGAGAATGAAGAGGATATAAAAACCTCTTTGCAATGCTCAATGTGAGCATGGGACGTGTGAGATTTGAACAGTATTGCAGATTGCGCCCCCACCAAAAAGAAAAAAAGGGTTGATGTGCTTATAATCAAGTTGTTCCAAAATGGTTTATGTAACGGCAGTTACATAATGTTAATGGTGGGCCTTAAATGGTTGTTACAGGAAAAAATGACCCGGGCCACCGGGGGAGGGGGGTTGATAATGGTAATGGTAATGGCTGTTACGGCAACCGTTACTATTATGGAATTCCATGCTCATCATTTAGGCCCCACAAGTATGTTGAATGCAGATGGTTATTTTATTTTAGCTATCTTTCCATTATACCCACCTGATGAGCTGACTGGCATCTTTTTTGTGCCAAAAGATATGTTCATGTTGGCAAACTCATGCATGGGCCAAATATCTCATGTATACCAGAAAGATGATTCTCACTCCTCTTCTTTTGTATATCTTTAGGCAAAAAAACACGGAAATGCCAAAAATTCTAAGAAAAATATATATGGTTTGAACTAAAAAAAAATGGAAAAGAAAGAAAAGAAAAACAAAGTGAAAAAATGGCTATGTATGTGCATGTGTCTATATATTATATATAAATAAGGTTAAAAGTAGAATAAATAGAATTTCTATATTTATGACAATAATATACATATAGTTAGGAGCATCAGCAATAGGTAATGATGGTTTGGGCCTGTCCAATGGAGAGCAAGAGCCACGCCAGTTCAGGTTATTATATATAGTTAAGGTTAAAAGTAGAATAAATAGAACTTTTATATTTATGACAATAATATACATATAGTTAGGAGCAGCAGCAATAGGTAATGATGCTTTGGGCCTGTCCAATGGAGAGCAAGAGCTGCGCCAGTTAGGAATTAGGAGAGGATTGGTACAAGTTGAAGGCTCTAAAAGTGCAAAGGAAAGGCCTAAAAGCATGTGGGTGGAGGTAGAAAGAAAAGGCTATTGACCTATGGCCTTTGATAGAGTGGAATGGGGGTAAAGGATTCATGTAGCTGACCCAATTAGTTGGGATGATGCTTACATGATGATGCTTAGATGATAATGAATATACATATAGTTGAATGGTGTTCTTTACCTCTCTTAAATCCTTCATTTTTTGTAAAGGTAAAATCCTATCCTTCCACAGTGGGTGGTGATTGCTAATTTCTCTTTTGGAATTGCCCCCAAAAGATTTTCTTTTTGAATAAAATGTGTATTATTGAAAAAAAAAATGTGTTTAATTCAGTTGCCCAAGAGAAGGTTTTTCCTTTTTTCCATACAAAGTTTAAACGTTTTAATTAATATATGATTTTTTATTTTATTTTTTTGCCTTTTCAAACATATGGAGTTCGGGTCAATTATGATCCATCCCCCCCCATCTATCTATCTATCTATCTATCTATCTATCTATTTACTTATTGTGTATATCAGGCCAACTCATTAATAGAACTGTTCATTACATGGACCATAAAGTAATGGAGAAAGTTGGTTGTCTTGATTACTCTTCTACTCGATGGGAATTCATTAAGAACGATGTGTACCAAAGACAGCTCTGTTTGAAGTTCGACAAGCATGTCTTTCGTTACGGAGGGCAAGTGACAAGCACACAGCAAAAATCCCCCATTCCCGACAGAAATGGATGGGTTGTCGAAGAGGTCATGACCCTACAAGGGGTCCCGGCAATTATTTCAGCGTATGTATTTGCTTCATCTAGTCATTTATTCCACGAATTATCATGGCCAGGAATTGTGTGCCACTGATTGATCTTCCAATATAGAGATTTTTTCTTGGTGCATCTCACATTCATGGTTGGACCCTGTGGATCACTGATCTACAGGATCCACTTTAAGGGTTGCCCTTTTTTCGTTCCAGGATGCATGAGTTTCGTGTGTAATCATTGCTTTTGTCTGGTTTGCAGCTTCATATAAGATACCAGGTTGAGGATCTCCCATCTAGATCGAAGGCATGCAATGTTCAAGTATTCATGGGAATCGCGTGGCCGAAAAGCACAAAGCATCAGAAAAGGATTACTAAGAATGTGATATCAAATCTGGCTGATCGTCTGAAAGAGATGTTCAGCCTAGTTGAGAAGGAATTCACACTGGGAAAATAGAAAAGATCCATTGCAGTCGACCGCGTGGGTAGTTTTTGTTTTTCGTTAATTTATATCACCAAGCCGATGTCGGCTAAGGCCTTTCCCCTCCCCCAGCTGGAAAATACCAAGCACAAGAATCATCTGCTGTATTTCCTATAGGCACTGGAGTTGTAGGGCCCATCACATCTCAAGGGATATTGACCAAGATGCAACGGTTTGTGAATTCTAGCTTGGGTTCAGAAAGTGTGCTGTTTCAGGAAGTGATTTGCAAGAAGAGAATGACCCGATTTGTCTACTTGTGGAGAGGAGGCATTGTGTGCAATGATTGAAGGTGAATTCTGTAATTTTGGTTGTTCAGAGGTTGAAAGAAATGGATTCATTTGCATAAGAAATTGGGATCCAAGACTTCATTTACAATTCTCAACACACTCATTTTTAAGCTTCTAGAATGACGTTCTTTCTGATTCCAGACTAGTTTCTTTCTCCGTTGAGAGAGGAATTTGAAATGGTAGCCAAACAGAAGATCGTGACATGCGTCTAAGCTTAATTCCATAATTTCCTTGTATCCCATTCCGACAATGTACCTACAGCTGAGAGAAGACAGGTGGGGTGGCAGGGCATTGATGTGTTGCTGGTTGTGAAGACTTTTGAACCCAAGACCATGGCATTGGTATGAGCAGCTGACTTGTAACAAAAGATTCACTGCGATGGCATGATTTTCATTCTCAAGATTGATAGAGAAATTTTTTTGGTCGTTTCTCAATGCATCATTGTTCTTCTTATGTAATTTATGTAAATTTTGGAATCAAATGTCAATTGAGAAACGGGTTCGGTTTCTGCTGAAACAGAACTGTAACATCACAATGTATTGAAATTAATGTAATTTTTTTCTTTGTCCATTGATAAGTAGGCCTTTTCCTTTTGCTGGTGAGCTGGTCTTTGGTGGATCAAGTTAAGCTTAAGTGGCCTAAAAATCAGATCAGAGATTCATGCCCATCGAGGATGTAGATTGGGACATTGATACAGGCATGACATGGCGGGTATGATAGGTTGAGCCCAGCCTGTCAGAGATGAGGCCCAAACATGTTTCACATGGGCCCCATCTTTGACAGTCTAGGCTCCATCAATCACATCCCATGTCCTGCCTATACCAATGTCAGTGCAAGCAGGGTAGTAAGCTAGGTAGACGGTGACCATGGAAAGAGGGACAATAATTTCATGGTGACCCTGCCAGCACAGATGTTGGTGGTGACATGATGTGGAGGGATCTGACTAGAACATGTGCTGCTGTCAGGATGGGCTGGTTGAGTACATACTCGACCTAACCATACAGACCAGCCAATGGGGCAACCTGGCTACGGATCGGTGCTGTGGGCACCACCATGATGTATATGTTTTATTCACGCTGTCCATCTTTTTCCCAGCTTGTTTTAGGGCATGAGTCCAAAAATGAGGCAGATCTAAATCTCAGGTGGACCACACCACAGGAAGAGTGGTGATTGAATGCTCACCATTAAAAACTTCCATATTTGCCATACAACACAGACACAACACAGACACAACACAGATGCATGGTTGAAGGGAAAACCCAAATATTAACTTGATACAAATTTTATGGCTCCCAGGAAGTTCTTAATGGTGGGCATTCAATCACCACTGTTTCCTATAGTGTGAACCACCTGATACTTGGACCTGCCTAACTTTTCGACTCATACGGTAAAATGAGCTGGAAAAATGGATAAAACACTTGCATCATGGTGGGGCCATGGTGCTTTTTCAGCAGCGAGTCACGCGGACTAGGTGTTACTTCATCTGTTCTTCTGGATCAAAAAGGACGTGGTCCCAAAACTTATTCAGATCCAAATCTCAAGTGAACTACACCACAGGAAACAATGTTGATTGAATGCCTCTCATTAGAAATTACCTAGGGCCCAACATAATTTTTATTTGTCATCCAACCTATTGATAAGGTCAAAGAGACCTGATTGATGGGAAAATACATAAGATCGGCTTCATGCAAAACTTTTATAGCCTACAATAAGGTTTTAATGGTCAATCACCACAGTTTCAAGTGGCAAGAGTAACACCCACCAGCGGTCTTATCAGGTAACACCTGATCTGCTCCCGTGAATCCCACATGGTCGAAAAACATACTGTAGTAGCAGGGTGAACACCCGATCTGAGTCCAGGAAATACCTCCATATGTGATCCCACCTTAATAATACTCTCTAAAATACAGTCAAATGTATTATTATTGGATGCATTGGGCCTCAACCTTTTCATTTGGGTTCATCTTTCAATGGTCCGATACATGTGCTTCAGCTATTGTGACAAAAAGATAAGAATTCTGATAATATATTGGAGAAATACATTGATACTCTTGCAGAGTATGAAGGTGCTATTGATGAATGCAGGTTACTCAGAAATTGCATGATTCAAACTAAATTGTTTAAATTATAGTTTTCAATTATATGGACCACCAACAAAAATCTAAGCTTATCTAATAGATGGACCCTATCCAATTTGACCCCATAAGTTATCCAGATGATTCTCTAATGACTCGGTTATGTCATGAGTTGATTAGAGATCGGATCACGACTTGAGCAACCGTAGTGCCAATAATATAAGGCCCAAGTAGTGGAAACTAAATAATTAATTCTCTGTTTACCAAATTAACAAAACTAATTAAATGAAAGCCATAACTATGAAATACAAAACCATCAATATATAGTTTTTTTTTTCCAGAAAGGTGGGAGCACACCACCTGTAACTTTGTTGATTTGACAAAAATGCGTACAAACATATAGGTGGGCTCCACAAAAAGGGAACATGCCTTGCCTATTATATAGCCATCAACATATACTTGAATACATTAGATACAAAAGTATAAATATCATTATAAATATCATCCTTCTTCTCTTACGCTTCTATTCCCTTGAGTTCTTTGGTTCTTCTCCTAGCTCCAATCCGCTTAGTATGGATGCATTAGAATAAATGCCTCACATGGAAAAATCAGCACAAGCACTCTATCAACAAATATAGTGAATTCTTTCATTCCCTTTGTCCAAAGTGCTAGAGTCCAAAAAAGAATTCCCATTCCCACTCCATATCCAACTCCAAAGCCAATCCACATGGATTTCCAGTCATATTTGCTTTCCGATTGTGCCAATGGTGGTGAAGCCTCAACGTGTTCACATTTCTTTGACAGTGGAGTGCCACATAATCCCGAGTTCCCTAGAAAAGATTTATTTGTGAATGTATTGAATTGTGGACCTTGCGGTATGCTTCCAATGAGGAAGTTTTCCGAAAGGTCCAACACGGCAAGGAAGTTTAGCTTTGTCAGCTGCCAAGGAATCTCTCCTGACACATTATTATGTGACAGATCTAATGACTCAAGAGCTTTAATGTTTCCGAGTGATGCTGGAATTCTGCTTGTGAAATGGTTATAGGACATATTAAGCACAACCAAAGACTTTAAATTCCCAACCGATTCTGGAATGTCCCCATGAAATTGGTTATTTGAGAGATCCACTACCGTGAAAGCAGTAAGGATCTTTACAAGTTCCATTTTTAGCCCTTTACTCGTTATAATCACTTTATCTTGATAGTATCTCTTGCCAGCAGTTTTGCTAAGAACTTGAGATTGAGATTTGGTTTCCATCATTGCGTTCCAGCTCCTAAACAAATTAGATGGCAAGTTACCTGTGAAGCCATTGTATGAAAGATCGAAGATTTGTAAGAGTGGAAATGTATGATTTGCTTGGGGGTGCCCAATGGTGCCATGAAATCTGTTGGATGTCAAGATGAGAATGTGCAAATGGGACAAATTTTCTATCCAGAAAGGAAAGGTGTCATGTATTTGATTGTTTCCAAGGTTTAACACCTCTAGCTTCTTGCACCGAGCCAAAGAACTTGGCACCTGTCCTTTCAATTGATTTCCATTGAGATCAAGTGTCTTTAGAGTGCACTCCTCTTTGAATGTTTGAAGCAACGGGCCATGAAATGCATTTCCTCCAAGATTCAACACAATGAGGGCATCACTGATTTGACCCAAACATGGTGGAATAAAACCACTGAAGCGGTTGTGAGACAAATTGAGGACTTGTAAGGAAGTGCAATTGCAAATAAGTGAGGGAACTTCTCCACTAAAATGATTGCTTGAAAGTGAAAAGAAAATAGAAAATAGAGGAGGGATTGGGATTGAGCCTTTTAGCTTGTTAAAGCTTAGGTCAAGATGTTGCAATGAGCTTAAAGAATGATAGGGAAATGGTTGCTCTAATCCCTCGAGTGCATTGTGAGAAAGATTCAAATAATATAAACTACCGTTTCCCAACTTCCATAGCCACTTCGGTATTTCACCATTGATGTTGTTGTTGGAAAGGTCTATGAAATGCATAAATTCTTGGTTTCTTAAGATATTTGGAAATTTGGTAACGTTACAAGATCTCAAGGACAAATATTGAATATGGGGAAAGGACATGGAGGTTGAATTGCTTCTGCCATCATGGACTGAGAAGTTGTTATCTGAAAGATCTAAGAGCCAGAGGTTCTCAAGGTTTTGGAATAAGCCAAGGTCCACATCACCACTGAAATTGTTTGATGAAAGAGAGAGGTATTCAAGCTTTGTGAGTTCAAAGATGGACATCGGAATAGGCCCCTCCAACTTGTTGTTATCCAAGCCGATTGCGTTTATCAGAGAAGAGGATGGGTTGTGGAACTCACCAAGTTGACCACTAAATTGGTTTTCTTGGAGATACAACAGTTGTAATGATGGGAGTGAAAACAATGACGATGGAATGGTCCCATTGAGTGAATTGTTGGACAAAACAATGATCTGTAGCACTGAAGAGGATGTGTACTGGAACTGGTCAAGTTGACCACTAAATTGATTTTCTTCCATATGCACCTCTTGTAATGATGGGAGTGAAAACAATGATGATGGGATGGTCCCACTGAGTGAATTGTTGGAAAAGTTGATCTCCGTACAATTATGAAGTGCATTTCCATACAAAGAAGGGATTGTGCCGTTGAAACTATTGGAGTCAAGTCTGAGCTCTATGACCGTTGTGAGTTGAAAGATCGACCTTGGAATGGGCCCCTCCAACTTGTTTTCATACAAGTAGATGTTCTCAAGTAGTGAAGAGGATGTGTTTTGGAACTCCCCAAGCTCACCACTAAATTGGTTTTTTTGGAGATGAAGCACCCGTAATGATGGGAGTGAAAACAATGATGATGGGATTCGACCGCTGAAACCATTGGTTGAAAGATCCAAATGAACAAGGTTGCTAAGGTTGGCAAGAGAGGATGGCAATGGTCCGCTTAAGCCATTGGATGAAAGATCCAAATGAGCGAGGTTGCTGAGGTTGCCAAGAGAGGATGGCAATAGTCCGCTGAAACCACTGGATGAAAGATCCAAATAAATGAGGTTGCTGAGGTTGCCAAGAGAGGATGGAAATGGGCTTCCTGGATAGCAAGAACTGAGTACTAACTTGGTCAGCAGTGTGAAATTACCGTACGAATCTTGTAGATTGCTACAAAATCCAGTGGCGGATAGGTACAGCTGCCTGATAGTATTGTTTGGAGGGATTTCGCCAGCTGTGAGGAGAGGATTGTAAGATACATCCAGGGTTTGTAGGTTTGGCAGGCTGAAAATACTCTTGGGTATGGCTGAAGACAGATTGTTTAGACGGAGGTAGAGTTCAGATAGGAAATGGAGCTTGGAAAGGGAAGGATGGATGGGGCCTGAAAGATGACAGCCTTTCAAGCTCAACTTTTGGAGAAGAGGGAGTGCCGAGGATAAGGCCAAGCCCCACTCGCTACCCTGAACTGAGATGTTTGCCCAACTGAGATGGAGTTCTCTCAGACTGGACAGATTTTGGACGAATGCTCTGATGCTTGGGTTTTTGAGTTGAAGGGAATTGTAAGATAGATCGAGAGACACCAAAGTGGTCAAGCGGGAGATTTCCAGTGGGATTTGGCCATAAAATTTCAAATGAGAGAGGTTGAGATGGGTCAAACTGGTGAGATGTTCAAACCCAGAAGGAATTGGAGAGCCATCGAAGTTATTGTAAGCGAAGTTGAGCCTCTGCAGGCTCTGAAGACGAAAGAGGCTTACAAAATCAATCCGACCGAAAATACGGAGCTCGCTGAGGTCGAGACTGGTCACGTGACCAGTGGCACCATGGCACGTGATGCCTTCCCAAGAACAGCAATCCCTGTTACCAGGATTCCAAGAAGTGAGTCTAGTCTTGGAGTACTCACCAGAGAAGTTAAAGCCCTGTTTCAAGTGGAGCAAAGCAGAGAAGTGGTCTTCAATGCATTGTTGTTGGATTGAGAATGCCTTGCTGTTACTGACACTGGCAAAGACAAAAGAGGAAGAGAAAAGGAAGGAAGAGAATAAGAGAAACCTAAATAAGGAAGGGAGAACAAAGAAGAAGATTGGAAATGGAAACGGTTTATTAGTAAGAGAGGAGATGTGGAGGTGATCCATTTGATTTGGACTGGGGGATTTGTGATAGGAAGAGAATACGTGGGGGAGGCATTATATAGGCGAGAGGGAGTGGGCTTTTCACTTGGTTGCCTAATAACAAGTCGCACATTTGCGAGGGATGAGGACCACTCATCACGCAGCCAGTACAGTTGATGAAGTCTTTCCACTTCTTTATTATTATTATTATTATTTTTTATGATTTTCTTTTTATTTCATTTTTTTTTTTCTTCCGTCTTGGGTCATCCAATCTTTGAACCAGATAACTGGTCTAGATCAATCCACAGGTGGAATTGTCCAATCTGTCCATGGTGGGCCACCACTGTTTTCTAATGTTTTGGGCTTTTTAGCCATCGATATGGCTGATTTGGGCCCTTTGGTTTATATTCCATATTTTGTCAATTTGTACAGTCTTGATAGGATCCCAACCATTGATCTAACGTTGGACATCTCGGATGATCTGTCCTCGAAGACAACGACTAGAAAAGAACAAATTCCAATTTTTAACGATTGTAACTTCTCTTTGCCCTACACTGATTTATATTTTAGATCCACACCGTCCATCAACTTTTACGGATCATTTTAGAGCATTAGCCCAAAAATGAGGCACATCCAAAGCTCAATTGGACCACACCACAGAAGTAGCGGGAATTGAATGACTATTATTGAAATCTTCTTAGAGTCTGTAAGGTTTATTAGCCATCGAACCTCTTCATAAGGTCACAAACACCTGGATGAAGATGAAGGGAAAACAAAAATATTAACTTCTTGATCAAAGTCTTATGTGGCCTCAAGAAGTTTCATATGGTTGGCTTCTGATTCGTGCTGTTTCTGTAGTGTGGCCCACTTAGTCCTTGGATCTGCCTAGTTTTTGTATCATTTAGTAAAATTGTATGAAAAAAATATATGAACAGTGTGGATCTGATATATACCTCATGATGAGGCCCACGAAAGTTTCACATGTCCACACTTCCGGTTTCTTCTCTGTACCTGGAATGTGCTGCACCACGAAGCGTGGATTAGGTGTGATCTGGGACTCACTGCGAAGGTGCGGCTCTATCAGGGTTGCCCACCTTGATGTGTGTATTCTCTATCCACTCCATCCATCTGTTTTTTCATATCATTTTAGAGAATTACTTCAAAAAAATGGAGCAGATACAATTATCAGGTGGACCATACCATAGGAAATTATTCAACAGATTAGATAGTAAATAAAAACTAAGAAAACATTAAGGTGGGCCCTAAGAAGTTTCAAATAGTGGTGTGTTCAATCATCAATGTTTCTCGGAGCATGGTCCACCTAATAATTGGATCATCTTAAGTTTTGGAATAATTCTCTAAAATGATCTTAAAAAACAGATGGGTGGAGTGGATACAAAATACACACAACAAGGTGGGCCCCACAGTATGGGCTGCACCGTCTTGGGTGAGGTCGGGTCTATCATGAACAAAAATGTAAACTTTCTAATTTTGCAACAACTGTGTTAGTGAGCATTTACTAGACCAATAAAGTGAAAAATATCCTATTGTCTTATTTCAATAAACAAGTGTTCATGAATCAAATGTTAGAATTATTCAATTAATTCATTTTTTTGAGATTAGTACTTAGTACATATGGCTACCACAATTTAGTCCATTAAATGAGTTAATATAGTCCACATGTATAGTTTTTTTTTTTTTTTTTCACATGCACACACACCCCACACCCCACACACTCATGCAGTAGTGGGCTTTCACCACCTATGGATACTCGAACCCTTGACTGGGTGAGTCTACCACCTGAGCAAGGGAAAGGATCCACATGTATAGTTTATGATGTTGAACGTGTCAGATATAAATTCCTAGCATGGTTGGACCAAAAGAAGGTGAACCGTAAATTGATCACAACTTTTGATTCGGCCATCGTTACGGGACATATAACCTATCAATCTTTACTGAAATGGACTATCCAAGGTGAACTGACTCACAAAGTGGGTTGCATCTATCTGTTTTTTTCATATCCTTTTTTGTTATTTTATTTTTCATTTTTGTCTTCCCTGTTTTCTAAGAAACGATCTTTGTGGTCCACTGTGAATTGGTTTAGGCTACATAAACCATCAGCAATGGCCACACATTAATATAAGTGGGTCTGCAACCCAAAAGTTTGTGAGCCCCATCGTGATGTCTATTAGACATCTACTCCGTTCATCAGTTTCACCAGATCATATTAGCTCATGATCATAAAAATTAGTAAAATTAGATCTCAAGTGGGCTGCATGACTGGAAGCATCCACCATTGGTACCTTCCTGTAGCGCATGGTTATGCTTGTATGCATTCCTACCGGTTTGTAAGGTTAACCCCACTAGGAGGGAAAAAAACACAAATGTCAGCATGATAAAAAAACTTCCATTGGTGCAAAGGAAGTTTCAATGGCAGGCACTCAATCTCCCCTATTTATTATGGTGCAGCCTACTTGAGTTTCAAATCTGTTTGATTTTAGAGCTCATGTGCTAATTTAAGCCGGCACAAAGGCAATTTTATTTTATTTTTTTGAAAGGAACTTCTCATTGCATAGAATTGTAGCTATATACTGACTGGACCAACATTCGGGCACCCCTATCATAAAAAGAGATGGAGGGCCGCCTATCATATGGAATGCCCCTACAAGGCACAATCGAGGACTCCCTATAATTTTTTAATGGCTCCCACACTTGTTTTATCAAGCACTAATAATCCCCTAATATGCTGCGGGAGCTCGGCTGAGATCTTGAACATAGAAGTCTCCTTCGAGGCGCTACCGAATCGGGCCAGAGCTTCAGCCTAGGGCATTTTCCTCCCTCAGGATATGGCAATTCACTTTGTAGACAGGGCTCCTATGACTACGGTTGCTGGAAATTTGCATCTCAGGGGATGAGGGAAGAGTTTTGATAGGGTACCATGCCCAAGCCACCGTTGCTAACCAAGATTGCATGTTAAACAACGATCTGCATCATTACTATTTTTGATTCTCACCTAATTAACGGCTATCTTAAGAAGTTTGTTGAGAAGGTGATCAGATTGGAAAAGGGAGTCTCTTGCATGGACATAGACTTCAAAGCCACTCTTCCAAAATGCATGTGCCATGAAAAGAGAGGTAAAAGATGGATGACAGGAAATTATGAAAAGACCTCTATTTATCAAAATGTAGACCCCACATGTGAAATCGAGAGCTAAAAGATTGACGACAATTGTGAGTCATGCATCCACGTCAAATCTTCCCTCAATGTATTCATGCCAGCATAAAAAGCTATGCAGATGTGACACGAAATGACCTCATTGATCAAAATGTGGATCCCACATGGGAAAAAAGTGGCAAAGGATTGATGACAAGGGGGTCATGCACATCCCGTTTGTCAATTTATTCACACCGGGGTAGAAAGTCGTGCATATGGTGACTATTGGAAGACCTCCATCTATCAAAATGTGAATCTCACATGTGAAAAAAGAGGCAAAAGATCAATTGGTGATGAGCGAGTCAAGCACGTCGAACCTTCTATCAATATATTCACACTAGCGTAGAAAGTTGTGCATTGATGACCACAGAGAGACTTCAATCTATCCAAATGCAAACCTCACCTTCCTTCTTCTCAATTAATTTTCCTTAGAATACATTCCAGTGTATTGCTATTCGATACACTAGGTCTCTAGCCTTCCTATTTGGGTTCATCTTTCAATGGTTCAATCAATGCGCCTCACATTTGGATGGGGAAAACTATGCAAATATTTTAAACAAAAACTTTGAAACTCTATACAAAGGTTTTAGGGATGATACACAGGTAATTTAGAAATTGCATATTCAAACTAAATTATTCTAACTATGGTTTCCATTCAGATTTATCACCAACAAAAATCTAGGCTTGATTAATTTTCTAACCGTCAAATGGTGGAAATTTATTGGAAGGTTAAAATTGAAAGCAGGTGCTGTTTCAACAAATTTGTCTCCAAATCAGAGGATAGAGTTGTTCAACCATGCCTAGCCAGACTTTAGAACAGTCTTTAGCGGTGGTAGACAGTTTGGTCTATTTAATTCAAGTTAATGTATGCCACGCCTATATTTTCAGAATGGTCATGCGTCAAGCATCACACTTTGGAAGAGTATCAAATAACTATTAAATATCAAATCCTTTAATCGTTGGACTAGTTCCTTTTAAATATAAATGGTCTACTTAACCTTTGAAAAATCAATAGATTAACCTATTTCAATATCAGTTTTTTTTTTTTTTTAATTTTTTAATTTTTTTTTTTTTTTTGTTTTTTTAATCTCTTATAGACTATGAGGCCCATCATAATAAACAGTTTAGATTATTAAAAAGACCATGACCCCATGTATAATGTCCCAATGTATCCTATTGCAAGTCATGGGGATATACTATACCAAACCTTGCGTGTTGTTTCTTCCATCCAATATTCTTTTTTTCTTTTCTTTTCTTTTCTTTTCTTTTCTTTGTAGTAAAAGACCACGTACGCATGACTCTAGTTGTATGTATGTGTGAGTCTTCTGAATTGATTTGAAGAGTCAACATTGGCAGAAATAGGTGGGGACAACATAGGGTTAAAAATTTGACAGACGGGTGTTATCTTTTCATAGTTACCATCTGTACAACTTTCCACACTCCGTATGACTGAGTGGGTGCTTTTTTTTTTTTTTTTTGAAGAAAACTTTTCATTAAACACCAAAATTTATAACTCTTCGGGTGGGGCCCAACAAAAAGGGGCGAGCCACACCTATCATATGCAACAACAGACCAAAAACAGACGGCAACTGACACAGGCGCCAGGGGACGAGTTACCGTAAAAAACGTTTCCTGATCGCACCCCATTTTTTGGACTGAGTGGGTGCTTGACTTGCTGATTATCATATCTTTGTTATATATTACAAATTCATAAGTTTCTGGCAACAAAAGATATAATAGTGGGTTTAATGATTCTAATCTGTCATCTAGAATTTCTTACCTTAGCTTCATGTTCGAGATTTAAGGTTAATTTTTGCCATCATAAAGGATTAGAAATAGTGTCATGTATCTATACATTGTTTGACATGAGCTAATATAAGTGCAAGCATTTAAAAAGAAATTATAAGCATGACATACAAGTAATTCAAATTTAACCATCCAAATTATGAGTAGTCTCAATTTAGATATATCATGAACAAAATTTTAAAATTTAAATTCGTTTGGTTCTTTGATAGTAGGTTGGTGAGCATTTACTGGATCAATAAGAAGAATTCTTCAACCAATTTGATTTTGGGACAGTGACTTGGTAAGGATGGGTCCCTACTCATGGCTTAGTGGTAGCCAGTGTATGTTTCAACATTGAGGTCATGGGTTCAAGTCCCCATGTGGCATGTGGGGTGAGTTTGCCAATAAAAAAATTTAAAAAAGAAAAAAGAAAAAAAGAAGGATGGATGCCAGAAATTAGTCCGTTAAATCTGAATTAATATAGTCCACATGTACAATTTACAACTGCATTTGTGTCAAGCATGTTATTATGCAAGAACATCAAATACTTGGAAACTCAAAACTAAGAAATTTATGATTCAATAGCCTGAGTGTAGGGTACTAGTAAAAGTATGGCTGGAGGAACATTTTTATGCTCACAGTAATACTTGTGTATCATCCAAACCATGAATCCATCGAGGCCCACCAAGAAAATGGGGTGCACCTAAACTCATGCTGATCCAAAACTCACACAGCCGGCCCACACCATATGAATCAATGGGAGAGCACGCCCAGCCTTTTGGAAATCTTGCCCAAACCTCACCAATGGCCATTACCCTCTGATGGATCTGATCCGCTAAAAAATTCATTAAGAGTATTGGACTGACTAGCCTGAGTATGACATTAAGGTTCCTAGCCTCAACATTGGATGCGTATGATTTATTAAAAATAAAAATAAAAAATCATTTATACTTTTCCCTTTTACGTTCACCCCCACACACTACGCTGTAGTGCGATTGCACCACCTATGGATACTCGAGCCCTGCACACACACCCACGCTGAGGTGGGATTTCACCACCTATGGTTACTCGAACTCATGACCAGGTGTTGAAACTCCTGAGAGTCTACCACCGGAGCAAGGGTGAGGATCCAATCGGACTCAACCTGAGATGGGTTATGGTTGGGAAAGTGATTGATCAAGTTGGGCTTTGGTCAGATTGGGGTGGCTAGGGGTGCAACTTGGTTAGGTCAATTCAAACATTCTTAGTATGACCTGAACTTTGGTTTGCGTTATTGGTTGGGGTCGAAAATCCTTAAACTGACCGAAGTTGGGTTGGGTTTGGGTTGAGGCTTTGGGCAAACTGACCAAACCCAAATCAAACGTTATATGCATAACATTTAGACGCCAGTCATGGCTAATGCATATTATATAAATTTGGAAAGGAATGCCTATCCTTAGAACCTTTGTGGGCTCCACTTTGATGTTTATATGCCATACAAACCGTTTATAAAGTCATTTTAACGGTGTTGTTCAATCCCACTGTTTCCTCTCTTGTGGGTCACGTGGGTCTTGCATTATACTCGTTTTTTGGTTGCTGTTTCCTCTCGAGTAGGTCACTTGGGTCCTACTCGTTTTTGGCCGATGTTTCCTCACTGGGTCTTGCATTCTACTCGTTTTTTGTCATTGTTTCCTCCTGTGTAAGTCACTTGGGTCTTTCATTCTACTCGTTCTTGGTCGTTGTCTCCTCTCATGTAGGTCACTTGGGTCTTGCATTTTACTCGTTTTTGGTAGCTGTTTCCACCCGTGTGGGTCACTTGGGTCTTACATTCTACTCGTTTTTGGTCGTTGTTCCTCCCGTGTGGGTCACCTGGGTCTCACGTTCTACTCGGTTTTGGTTGCATGTACTAAATGAATTTGCAAAAATGAGAGGCTTGCGTGTACCAGCACCACCGACCTTCCTGTGTTGACATTACATGTGAGTCATACGTTCATTTTCCGCCAGAAATGACCACCTTACATAAAGCAGTAGGGACTGATACCTACCGTTGAAACCTTTTATGAGCCCCACCATTATGCTTATTTACCATATATCTAACTTATTTGTAGGATCATATATAGTACTGGATGAATGGAAAAAACAAATACCAGGACTACTATGCCCCCAAGAAGTTTTCTAGGGTAGGTATTCACTCCCACTGCTTTTTGTGGTGTGGTCCAGCTGTGCTTTGGATCTGCCTATCTTTTTATTTCAAGCACTAAAATGATCTTGCAAAATGTATAAACAGTTTTGATATAACGCGTGCACGCGCGTGCACACACACACACACAGGGACTATATAAGTTGGTGACGTCTACAACACCATGGAGTTTGGTGGTGTGTCCACCACCAAGCAATACTCTTCCACAATCAGCGTCATGCGCAACCCAGGACGTCCATTTCCCTAAATCCTCGTGGTTGGTGGATTCCTAACTTTGAAACTAATGTGATATATGTGCCTTACATCCACACCGTTCATCCATTTTGATAACTCATTTAGGGCATGATCCCAAAAATGAAGCAGATTCAAATACTATGTGGATTACACCATAGGAAACCATCCTTTTTGAATCCCCCCATTAAAAACTTTACGGGGACCCCCAGACGTTTATTTTACATCCAACCTGTTGATAAGGTCACTAAGACCTGGATGAAGAGACCACGCAATTATCAGCTTGATCCAAAGCTTTTGTTCCCACGGATTTTTTTTAATAGTTGGTAACCAGTATTTCATGTACTATGGTCCACCTGATACTGAATATGTTTCATTTTTGAGATCATGCCCTAAAATGAGTTTTCAAAATGGCTGGATGGTGTGGATTCACAGTATATATATCAAGGTGGGCCCCACAATCTAAGGATCCACCGAAGTGGCCATCGACTATCCCAATCCGCATCCTATATTTTTACAACCACCACTGCACACTTCCTAAGCCCCACCCTGATGCTTATCAAGGCTATCCAACCTGTTGACAAGGCCACACATATGTACGAAGGGAAGACACAAAAATCAGCTTGATTTGAAATCCATTGCTCCAACATGTTTATAATGGTAGGCATTCAATCACTAGCATGTCCTGTGGCAGAGTCCTCCTGTGCTTCAGACTGGCTCATTTTTAGGTTCATGGCCTAAAATGAGATTACAAAATGAACTGATGGCATGATCACGCTCATGAATAAAAGTGAGCCCTGTAGAATCTTCTGCATTATTGTCCCTTGTAATGGGTATAACAGTAAAAAAATAGAGGTTGCGCGATCATATTAGCACATGATCATAAAAATTAGTAAAATCAGATCTCAAGTGGGCTGCACGAGGGGAACATCCACCATTGGTATCTTCCTGTAGCGCACGGTTAAGTTTATATGCATTCCTATCTGTTTATAAGGTAACCCCACTAGGATGAAAGAAAACACAAATGTCAGCATAATAAAAAAAACTTCTGTTGGTGCAAAGGAAGTTTCAATGGCAGGCACTCAATCTCCCCTATTTATTATGGTGCAGCCTACTTGAGTTTCAACTCTGTTTGATTTTAGAGCTCATGTGCTAATTTAAGCCGGCACAAAGGCAATTCACATTGTAGACAGGGCTCCTATGACTACGGTTGCTGGAAATTTGCATCCCAGGGAATGAGGGAAGAGTTTTAATAGGGTACCATGCCCAAGCCACCCTTGCTAACAAGGATTGCATGTTAAACGATGATCTACACCATTATTATTTTTGATTCTCACTTAATTAATGGCTATCCTGAGAAGTTTGTTGAGAAGGTGATTAAGTTGGAAAGGGAGTCTCTAGCATGGACATAGATTTCAAAGCCACTATTCCAAAATGCATGCACCATGAAAAGAGAGGTGATGATAGTAAGTTATGAAAAGACCTCCACTTATCAAAATGTAGACCCCACATGTGAAACGAGAGGGAAAGGATTGACTACAATTGTGAACCATGCACATCGAATCTTCATTCAATGTTTTCATGCCAACATAAAAAGCTATGCAGATGTGACTATGAAAAGACTTCATTGATCAAAACGTGGATCCCATACATGAAAAAAGAGGCAAAGGATTGATAACAAAGGAATCATGCACGTCAAACCCTATGTCAATTCATTCATGCAGGGGTAGAAAGTCATGCAGATGGTGGCTATGAAAAACCTCCATTTATCAAAATGTGAATCCCACACATGAAAAAAGAGGCAAAGGATTGATGACAAGCGAGTAAAGCACGTCGTACTTCCTATCAATATATTCACACTAGCGTAGAAAGTTGTGCATTGATGACCACAGAGAGACCTCAATCTATCAAAATGCGGACCTTACCTTCATTTTTCTCAATTAATTTTCCTTAGAATACATTCGGGTTTATTGCTATTCAATAGGACTCTAGCCTTCCTATTTGGGTTCATCTTTCAATGGTTCGATCCATGCGCCTCACATTTGGATGGGGAAAACTTAGCAAATATTTTAAACAAAAACTTTGATACTCTATACAAAGGTGTTAGGGATGATACACAGGTAATTTAGAAATTGCGTATTCAAACTAAATTATTCGAACTATGGTTTCCATTCAGATTTATCAGCAACAAAAATCTAGGCTTGGTTAATTTTATAACCGTCAAAAGGCGGACATTTATTGGAAGGTTAAAATTGAAAGCAGGTGCTGTTTCAACAAATTTGTCTACAAATCAGAGGCTAGAGTTGTTCGACCAGCCTAGCCAGACTTTAGAATGGTGACTTTAGCAGTACGTGGTAGGCAGTTTGGTCTATTTAGTTCAAGTTAATGTATGCCACAGGATATATTTTCAGAGTGGTTGCGCATGAAGCATCATACTTTGGAAGAGTATCAAATAACTACTAAATATCAAATCCTTTAATCGTTGGACTAGTTCCTTTTAAATATAAATGGACTTCTTAACCTTTGAAAAATCAATAGATTAACCTATTTCAATATCAGATTTTTTATTTTTATTTTTTGTTTTTTTTAATCTCTTATAGATTATGAGGCCCATCATTATAAACAGTTTAGATCATTAAAAAAACCATGACCCCATGGATATTGTCCCAACGTATCCTATTGCAAGTCGTGGGAATATACCATACCAAACCTTCGTGTTGATTCTTCCATCCAATAATCTTTTCTTATTTTTTCCTCTTCTTTGAAGTAAAAGACCACGCATGACTCTAGCTGTATATATGTGTGAGTCTTCTGAATTGATTTGAAGAGTCAAAATTGGCGGAAATAGGTGGGGACAACATATACAGGGCTTTTAGTTTCTGTTTCCTCCCATGTGGTTAACTTGGGTCTTGCATTCTACTCGTTTTTGGTCTGATGTACTAAATGAATTTGAAAACTGAGAAAAGAATTTGCAAAAATGAGAGGCTTGCGTGTACCAGCACCACCGACCTTTCTGTGTTGACGTTACACGTGAGTCATACATTCATTCGTGTATCAGCACCACCGACCTTCCTGTGTTGACGTTACTTGTGAGTCATACATTCATTTTGAGCCACAAATGACCACCTTACATAAAGCAGTAGGGACTGATACCTACCATTGAAACCTTTCATGGCCCCACCATGATGCTTATTTTTCATCTAAGTTATTTACAGGGTAAAGTAGAATGATTGTGTCCTACGCCCGCCCCACCATGATGCTTATTTTTCATCTAAGTTATTTACAGGGTAAAGTAGAATGGTTGTGTCCTACGCCCGCCCGTCTCCAGGTGGGAATAGGTATAGGAGCTTTGAACGGCCACCGTGATGTAATGTATGGGTTTTATCCACACCGTACATCTATTTTCTGTACCATTTCATCGTCTTTGAGAGATAATTCTAGGAGCTGCGACAAAAAATTATGTGTATCCAAAACTTAAGTGGGTCACACGAGAGGAAACAGCGGAGATTCAGTGTGAATCGTTGAAACATTCCTGGGGCTATAAAATTTTTGCGTCAGGCAATATTTTTGGTATTTTCACTTCATCCCAGTGGTAATGACCTTATAAACGGTTTGGATGTCATATAAGGTGTAGCCCAGGAAGGTTTCAAGGATATGAATTTCTTTCCCCAATTTCCCCTGTTGTGTGACCCACTTGAGTTTTGGATCCACCTAGTTTAAAGTCACATTTTCTAAAATGAGCTCTGTTTTAAGTCACATTTTCTAAAATGAGCTCTCAAAACAGATAAATGGGATGGATTTCTCACAAACATCTAGGTGGGCCCACCTAGCATCCTTGCACGGGAACTTCCTGCGAAAGGCTTTTGTTCGGCGAAGAAGTTTTCAAGGGTAGGCATTCACTCCCACTGCTTTTTGGGGTGTGGTCCACCTGAGATTTGGATCTACCTCTCTTTTTATTTCAAGCATTAAAATGATCTTGCAAAATGTATAAATAGTTTTGAAATATATATATATATATATATATATATATATATATATATCAATATCATGGTGGGCCTATATAACTTGGTGTCAGAGTTTGGTGGTGTGTGCACCATCACGCAATCCGCTGCTGGCAGCACCATATGCAACCCTGTATGTCCGTTTACATAGATCCATGGATCTATGGATTCGTAACTTTGAAACTACCGTGATGTATGTGCCTTACATCCACACCATTCATCCATTTTGATAACTCATTTAGGATATTATTCCAAAAATGAAGCAATTCAAATCCTATGCGGATCACACCACAGGAAACGGTCCTTTATTGAATTCCTGCCCTTAAAAACTTCAGAGGGACCACCGGACTTTTATTTTCCATCCAACCTGTTGATAAGGTCACCAAGACCTGGATGAAGAGACCACACAATTATCAGCTTCAACTTTTGTTCCCACGAAATCTTTTAATAGTTGATTACCACTGTTTCATTTACTATGGTCCACCTAATATTGAATATACTACATTTTTGAGAACATGCCCTAAAATGAGTTTTCAAAATGGCTGGACGGTGTGGATTCACGGTATATATATCAAGGTGGGCCCCACAATCCTTGGATCCACCAACGCTGCCCTGGAGGACCCCGGCCCGCATCCCATGTTTTTACAACCACACACATACTAGGGCCCACCCAAATGCTTACCAAGGCCATCCAACCTGTTGACAATGCCACACATATGGATGAAGGGAAAACACAAAATCAGCTTAATTTGAAATCCATTGCTCCAACATGTTTATAATGGTAGGCATTCCATCACTAGCTTATCAGGGCCATCCAACATGTTTATAATGTTTACAACCACTGCTGCACACTTAATTTTTAAGTTCATGGCTTAAAATGAGATCACAAAATGGATGGACGGCATCGATCACACTCATGAATAAAAGTGAGCCCCGTAGAATTTTCTGCATATTGTCCCTTGCAAGGGATATAACGGTAAAAAATAGAGGTTGTGAGGACAAATCCATCACAATTCCGTTTATCAACCCTGGTCAAGGTAAATTGAGTCTGGATCCTCTGTTTCCAGTAAACACGAATTGTTTGCTACCTCCAGGGATGTTATTAATTTGCATCTAATACACTAGTAGTTGATGATGTGGTCCAACAAAAAATGGAGGAAATAAAAAATTCATCCTTTGGGATGTATTGAACCTTTTTCTCTACTAATGAAATAGATTGCGTATCGAGTAAACTTTGTGGGGCCTACTGTATTTCTTTTATCCACTTTGTCCATTCATTTTTCCAAATAATGTTAAAGTATAAGCTCAAAATTGAAGCATATCCAAGGATCAAGTGGACCACACCATAGGAAACAGTGTGAATTCGACATCCACCATTTCAAAATTCTTAGGGCCCACAACAGTTTTGGATCAAATGGATATTTGTGTTTTCCTTTCATCGATGTATGTGTGATCTTATGAACTGGTTGGATGACAAATAAACATCACTGTAGGTTTTGGAAGGTTTCAATGGTGGAAATCATTATTCCCACTTTTTCCTGCAGTGTGGTCCACTTGAGCTTCAGATATGCTTTAATTTTTTGACTAATACCCTAAGATAATCTGGAAAAACAAAACGGATGGCATGGATAAGACACATACAACTGTGGTGGGCCCCACAGAGTTTACTCAGTACTAACCCCTTTCTCTTTCCTCTTCGAATCTATGTTGCAAAAGTATATCATATTGTATAGGAAATGTATTTCTATTAGAGATAATACCTCGATTCTCTAACAGAATATGACTATGGAGATGTAGGCATTAAGATTCAATTTTTGGACTGATGATCTCCAAACCCGATTCCATCACTCTGCTACGGAAGATGGGTGGTTACCCTCTTCACTTGCATTCAAATCTCCCTTTCTTGGGCAGGACTATTTTTGATCTGGCACTGGGATGGACTCTGCTGGACTATTTTGGCCCAATACAGGCTGGGTGGGGTTGGAATTATATAAAACAACTGGCCTAATTGAGACAATCTTGGCTCAGCTCAGCTTGGTTTGGCCAGCAGCTTATCCTAACTCAAGTTCGGCTCAGCTTGGTCTTCAAGTCTGATGTAGAGCGGGTCGCGGACAGTTACATGGCCAAGATGGATTAGAAAAGGCCCGGTCGACGACAGAAGTGATCCAGACCATCGAACCTTAAATCGGGCGTATCTTGCAATCCGGAATAAGTTATCTGACGTAAAATATATGATTTTGGGGTAGAACGAGCTACTGAAGCCAACCAACCCTGCTATGCCGGGTTGCGTAGCCCGGAATTGCGAAAAACTCCTGGATCGACGGTCGTTTCCCTGTTTTAATTTCGTTTTTACTATAAATAGTAAGTTTTAGTTTGATTATAACTCTTCATCCGTCGGGCTTTAGGAGTTGCGCCCAACGTGAAAAGAGCTTAGAATAATTAGGAGAACGGTTTGGTGAAGCCAAATAGGACACTTACTATTTTTGGCCGAAAACCTTGCGCACTAGTAGACATCACGACCGTCTATAAATAGTAAGTTTACTATTTATAGTAATTTGCGGATTCTAGGAGTTTGAGTTGTAGTTTGATTCTAATTTCTTTCCCATTGCTTGGTACCCCTATTTAAAGGGTTGTGAACTCGTTTTTATTCATGAATTAATCAATTTCGAATTTCTTAGAATTTATTTCTATTTTCTGCTTTCTTTCCTCGTGGATTCGAGAAGTCTCTATGAGGAGTCCAGAGAAGCTCCGTGGGTTCGGAGTAGTTATCCTCATCACATTCATCCCTGCGTCAATTGGTATCAAAGCGAGGATTCCCCTCGGGCTGATGGCAAACAATGAAGGTATGAATTAAAATCCTATGGACGGTGATCCAGGGATTCGTTATCTTTCGGAAAGAATGAAAGCTTTCCACCGGGAGAGTCAATTGACCATGCAAGGGCTGCATGCAACTCCCGACCGTCTTGCGGATGCGCTACTCCCGCCCCAAACCCTAGGTGGTGCTCCGCCACTTTTGGTTGCTCCCCCACCCATGGTGGCTCCACCACCCATGGTTGCTGTACGATGCAACCCCGATTTTCGTAGAGCACTACCAGTGGCAAACCGTAGGGCTATACCAGATGATTCAAGTTCTAGCGACGAGGACCTTAATGAGGGTTTTGCCAGACGACCAATCCATGAAGGTGATCATCTAGATCGTGCTGAAAGAGACTATCGAGGTAAGGCTGAACTTCCTAGTTTTAACGGTTTATTACATATAGAAGATTTTCTCGATTGGCTAGCCGAAGTAGAAAGATACTTTGATTACATGGACGTGCCAGATCATAAAAGGGTAAAATTGGTAGCGTTTAAATTAAAATCTGGTGCTTCTACATGGTGGGAACAATTACAACTCTCACGAGCCCGCCAAAACAAGGCGCCCATCTCATTATGGCCACGGATGAGACGCCTTCTTCGATCTCAATTTCTCCCCAGTGATTATGAGCAGATATTATTCTAGCAATATCAAAATTGTAGACAAGGAAATCGAACAGTCACAGATTATAATGAAGAATTCCAACGGCTGGCTACACGAAACGATCTGTCAGAATCTGAGTCACAGAATGTGGCACAATTTATAGGTGAGTTGCGACCGACAATTCAGGACCGAGTTCAGATGTACCCAGTCGGGACTGTGGATGAAGCAGTTCAATTGGCGGGTAGGGCAGAAACACAACTTGCAAGAGCTCCTGCTCGTCCATATCTTTCAACTCGACCCCCCATGACGGGTCCCACGCAGGATCCAGTGCTGTCATGAGGAAAAGACCCAGTACCTCAACTTTCTACAATCGCAAACCGTGATACGGGGAGCGGCTCATCTAGACCTCAATGTGTAGCACCCACAACAGCGAGTCCGAGTAGGATTCCAAATCCTTATGCTCGGCCAAGGTGGAACAATTGTTACCGCTGTGGCCAACCAAGCCACTTATCAAACACTTGTCCTCAGTGTCCCGCCGCACACTTGACTATAAACGAAGGGGGCACTGAAGATGAGGCTGCAGAAGAACATCACTTTGATGAACATGAACAAATCACTGAAGAAATAGCAGGTGGTGATGAAATGACGGGCGAAGATCGTAGCGAATTTCTAATTGTGAGGCGATTGCTGTATGCCCCACGAAAGGAATTACATCTACAACGACACAATATATTTCGTACTCGGTGCACCGTCAATGGAAAGGTCTGTGATGTGATCATAGACAGTGGTAGTAGCGAGAACATCATTTCAAGAGTGATGGTGGATAAGTTGTGGGTACCAACGATGAAACATCCTTCCCCGTACTCAATTGGCTGGATAAAAAGGGTGAATGAGACCAAGGTAACTGAACAATGCACTATCTCGTTTTCAATTGGCAAAAATTATAAAGATCAAATACTTTGTGACGTGGTCGATATGGAAGCTTATCATATGTTACTCGGTCGACCCTGACAGTCGAACCGTGATGCGACCCATCGGGGACGAGATAATGTTTACGTATTCGTCAAGGATAGTCAAAAAATAATCCTTACCCCTATGGCACCAGAGAACCACCCTGAAGCCTCTAAAGTGGAGGGGAGTTCCCTCTTAACCATTCGGGATTTTATGGAGGAATCCAAGGAAACCGGCGAAGTACACGCTGTAGTGGTGAAGGGCGAGGAAGAGGAACCCTCAAACATCCTTCCAAGTTTAAGACTGTTGCTAAATGAATTCAAAGAAGTTTGGCCTGAGGATTTACCTGATGGATTGCCCCCCATGAGGGACATCCAACATCACATAGACCTCGTCCCTGGGGCTAGCCTGCCCAACCGCCCTCATTATCGGATGAATCCGAAGGAGTGCGAGATACTTCAGGAGCAAGTGGATGAATTGATCTGTAAGGGTCTCTTGAGAGAGCATGAGCCCATGTGTCGTACCAGCATTATTAATGCCAAAAAAAGATGGAAGCTGGGGCATGTGTGTTGACAGCCGGGCAATCAACAAAATTGCCATCAAATATCGGTTCCCAATTCCACGGTTGGACGATATGCTTGATATGTTAGAAGGGGCCAAGGTGTTCTCTAAACTAGATCTAAGGAGCGGGTACCATCAGATTCGTATTCGACCCGGTGATGAGTGGAAAACGGCATTCAAGACCAATGAAGGGTTGTATGAGTGGCTGGTCATGCCCTTTGGCCTATCGAACGCACCAAGTACTTTTATGCGTTTGATGAATCAAGTTCTAAAACCGTTCACTGGCCGATTTGTGGTAGTATATTTTGATGAAATATTGATATATAGCTAGGATGAGGCGAAGCACAGGAAACATCTCAGGCAGGTGCTGTAGGTCCTACAAATTAACAAGTTGTACCTTAACTTGAAGAAGTGTAGTTTTTTAACTGACAGCCTGTTGTTTCTAGGATTTGTTGTAACATCCACAGGCATTCGTGTGGACGATGAAAATGTGCGAGCTATTAGGGAATGACCGATCCCGACAAACATTCATGAGATGAGGAGGTTTCACGGGTTGGCGACTTTCTATCGTCGATTTGTGCGAGATTTTAGTACCATAGTCACGCCTATAACAGATTGCATGAAAAAAGGACCGTTCCAGTGGACCGATAAAGCTGACAAGAGCTTTCATGAGATCAAGCATCGTTTTTCTACAACACCGATTTTGGTGCTTCCTAATTTTGACAAATTGTTTGAGGTTGAGTGTGACGCTTCATACGTCGGAATTGGAGGAGTATTATCACAGGAATGCAGGCCGGTAGCCTTCTACAGCGAGAAGCTCAGCGAAGCTTGAAAGAAGTGGTCGACTTATGAGCTTGAGTTGTACGCAGTTGTTCAGGCGCTGCGACATTGGCGGCATTATCTGATTCAAGGAGAGTTTGTTTTGTACACTGACCATCAAGCATTAAAGTTTATTAATAGTCAGACTAACGTGAATCGTGTGCATGCTAGATGAGTTGGATTTTTACAGGAATTCACGTTCATTCTGAAGCACAAGTCAGGGCAGCAGAACAAGGTAGCTGATGCACTTAGCCGTCGTGCATCACTACTTGTTACAATGAGCAACGAGGTGGTCGGCTTCAACTGTCTCAAGGAGCTGTATGCCGAGGATGAAGACTTCAAAGATTCTTGGATGAAGTGCCAAGAAGGTCACCCCAGTGACCTTCATATACAGGACAATTTTCTCTTCAAAGGGAATCGATTATGCATCCCTCAAAGTTCTCTGAGGGAGCAAATTATTCAGGAGCTACATAGAGGTGGCCTCGGTGGACACCTGGGGCGAGACAAGACGAGAGCTCTTGTGGAAGAGCGGTATTACTGGCCACAATTAGTAAGCGATGTGGGAAAAGCCATACAATGTTGTCATGTTTGTCAGACTTCCAAGGGGCAATCTCAGAATACGGGCCTCTACACCCCGTTACCTGTACCTAACGGTCCTTAGGAGGATTTATCAATGGATTTCGTGCTTGGTCTCCCACGAACACAACGCGGCATGGATTTGGTGTTCGTGGTGGTAGATCGTTTCTTCAAGATGATGCACTTCATCCCATGCAAGAAGACCCTCGATGCAACACACGTAGCGAATCTATTTTTCAGGGAGGTCATACGGCTACACGGGGTCCCCAAGACCATTACTTCTGATCGTGACACGAAGTTCATTAGCCACTTTTGGCGGTCTTTATGGAATCGATTCGATACACGACTTCAATTCAGTAGTGCTTACCACCCACAAACTGATGGGCAGACCGAAGTTGTGAATCGCACGTTGCGAAACCTCCTTCGCTGTATTTCGGGAGAAAAACCGAAGCAGTGGGATTTGGCCTTGTTTCAAGCAGAGTTTGCATTCAACAATATGGTGAACCGCTCGACAGGGAGATCACCGTTCTAGATTATCTACGGACGAGTGCCTCGCCACACACTTGACTTGGTCCCTCTGCCCAAGCACCCAGGCATGAGC
Organism: Magnolia sinica; assembly: GCF_029962835.1. Lineage (NCBI taxonomy): Eukaryota > Viridiplantae > Streptophyta > Magnoliopsida > Magnoliales > Magnoliaceae > Magnolia > Magnolia sinica. The sequence goes on from NC_080581.1 coordinate 83,438,037, forward strand.
ATTGCAGCAGAACATATGACAGACAAGATCATGGGCATCCATGCAGAAGTGCAGACCAAGCTACATGCCTCGAACGAGAAGTATAAGGAACAAGCGGACAAGCATCGGCGATAAAAATTGTTCGAGGTGGGCGACCGCGTTATGGTCCATCTGCGCAAAGAGAGATTTCCGACCGGGATGTACAACAAGTTGAAAAATAAGAAGATTGGAACGGTACCAATCATCTGAAAGATCAATGACAACGCTTATGTTGTTGATCTCCCAGATGACATGGCAATCTCACGGACTTTTAATGTCGCGGACCTAACCGAGTATCATGAACCAGAGCATGACGAGAACTCGAGGACAAGTTCTTTTGAAGTGGAGGAGACTGATGTAGAGCGGGTCGCGGACAGTTACATGGCCAAGATGGATCAGAAAAGGCCCGGTCGACGACAGAAGTGATCCAGACCATCGAACCTTAAATCGGGCGTATCTTGCAATTCGGAATGAGTTATCTGGCGTAAAATATATGATTTTGGGGTAGAACGAGCTACTGAAGCCAACCAACCCTGCTACGCCGGGTTGCGCAGGCCGGAATTGCGAAAAACCCCTGGATCGACGGTCGTTTCCCTGTTTTAATTTTGTTTTTACTATAAATAGTAAGTTTTAGTTTGATTATAAGTCTTCATCCGTCGGGCTTTAGGAGTTGCGCCCAACGTGAAAAGAGCTTAAAATAATTTGGAGAACGGTTTGGTGAAGCCAAATAGGACACTTACTATTTTTGGCCGAAAACCTTGCGCACTAGTAGACATCACGACCGCTATAAATAGTAAGTTTACTATTTATAGTAAATCGCGGATTCTAGGAGTTTGAGTTGTAGTTTGATTCTAATTTCTTTCCCATTGCTTGGTACCCCTATTTAAAGGGTTGTGAACTCGTTTTTATTCATGAATTAATCAATTTCGAATTTCTTAGAATTTATTTCTATTTTCTGCTTTCTTTCCTCGTGGATTCGAGAAGTCTCTGTGAGGAGTCCAGAGAAGCTCCGTGGATTCGGAGTAGTTATCCACATCACGTTCATCCCTGCGTCAAAGTCTGACTAGCCAGCGTAGCTCTGGCTGTTGGGCTATTTTGGACCATGATGGGCCAGGCCAGGTTTAGGCTTGTTTTGAAGAATGTGGGCTGGGCCTGTTGAGAGCTTGGCTTCGCCCACCTGTTGATGGAGCACACCATGCAATCCGCTTGTGTGCGGATAGACGGTTAACACTTAAAGTACAGGAAAGGGTCGCATTTAGCCACCAACGGTTCAGTGATCTGAACCACTGATTGTGGATGGCCCACCTTGTTGAGAATTTGCTAAGTGGGAAGTTCATAGCCTTCAATTAGGTGGCTACCAAATAGAGGGATAATACTGAAAGTAGAGCAAAGGCTCACATTGAGATGTCAATATTGCTTCAATGATCTGAACCATTTGACTCTGGTTGGCCTGTGATGCCAAGAATTTCCTAGGTGGAATGTTCCTAGCCTTCAATTATCTGACTTTCTTTCCTTCTCCGCCTTATTTTTTATTTTTTATTTTTATTTTTCATTTTCTTTCTAGCTAATTCTCTGAGTATTTAAGCAGTTATTCAAATTAATGCTATCCAATTTTAAGTCCTTGAGGCAAGAGTGTTCCACAAGGAAGGATTATGTCAAGCAGATGAAATCAGATTTTATTTGAGTTCTTATCATAGATGCAATGACTTCCTGATTGGGGCTTTGGTTGAGGTAACTCACATACTACGGTTTTATTTATAGGCATTGGCTACATCTAAATGGCAGAAAAACTGTATAAACTGTTGATTGGTGCATCTGCTGTTGGTTCAGACTCCTGACCATCTAATCAGCTGGTTAACTCTAGGATTAGGCATACCTCAAGATCATTGATGATTTCACATTCATAATTATCTGATTCATATAAATGCTTGGATGGCCAAAAAGCTTTCGGAGCAAAAGTTCAAAACTGCTTAGAATCATCTAGTCATTGCAAATCTTGTGCAGCAACCCATTCTTGAGGCGGCCTATGAATTGGTTGATCTAGATCGATGGACATGCAACAATTATGTGAGACATGGGATTGATAAATGTGACCTGATTTTCACTAGATTCTTTATCAATTTGATTTTTTGATTGATACTTTTAACTAAATGTTACCTGCTTCTTTACTAATTATAATTTTTGGATTGATATAATTTTATTTTATTTTTTCTTAAATTCAGATGTTTCCAGTTGTAGAGCTTTCAGAACTTATTGAAATGTTTAAAAATCCACGACCCATTTGCTTGGAGAAACAACATGAAGCTGAGAAAAAGACTGGGTTTATTCTAATCATGTTCTTATTCTTTAATTTATAATAGCTTGGGTTGGGTCAAAATCTGCTTTGTTGTTCATAATAATTTCTACAATCTATCACATGGGCCGTTTATGATTTTGATAGTAAGCATTTATGTTATGGTCAGCCTAATTTAGATTTCCAAAAGGCATTGTTCTGGAAATTGTGTAAATATAGTGAATCAGATTTCAAGATTGGAGTACAGCCACAGTTGTCTTGTCATCTAGCAACAAAACAAGTCAGTAGACCAAAATGAAATAGCAACAAAATGAGTTGGGGCAAGTAAACTAAAATTACATTCATCATTCAGTCATAAAAAGAGTCATTACATGCATATGTACTTTTTCCCAAGAAAACCTTGATTTGGTCTTAAACATTCACTATTCTAATTCTGACCATCCATTTTAATAAAATATTTAAAAAAGACAAATTATCTAAATCCCATCATACAACCCTTCCATAAATCCATCATAGCTCATTCAAATGATATCAGAGTCACATGTAATTTTATTTATTATTTATTTTTTATATAAGAGTCGCATGATATTTGGCTGTTTGAGAGCTATATCAATAGGCATTCAAACGGGACCAATTTGTTTTGTCATTCGGACATCATCTAGGGCCCACAACCATATGGACGGTTTTTGGGAGCACACTTTTACACTTTTGTGGAGCCACTCCAAATCAGTGGGTCCCCTAGTAGAGGTTACCTAAGCACAATACCTCTAACTAGGCACCTGTACAACCATTTGTGAGAGCTATCACTGCAAATTAGACTAGAAGGATGCAACCATTTATGTTCTTTTTTTCCCCCCTGTTTTTGCACAGACTCAGAGACAAGATCTGGTTGGTGTTATGATAAACAGATGAGTGAATCTAGACCCATTAAGCAAGTGGTCAAAGGTAAGAATGGTCTGATGTTCATTTACTTCTTCATGTCTCCCAGTTGTTAGATGAGCATGGAGCATTCTAAATAAAATATATAATCAGTGGTTGGTTGGACTGGCGTATGATTCACAAGTGACTGTTTACTACAAGAAAAGCTAAAGTAATTATGCTACGAATAAAATCCGTAGCTAAATAGAACAGGCTACGGTCAAAACTCATAGTGTGAGCATGTGACCGTAGCAGTAAGTATTGTAGCCATAGGTCTAAGAGATATGGCTAGGAATTTAATCTGTACCGAAAAGCTAAAATCAATAAATAAATGAACAAAAAAAGAAGCATTAATCCTCAAGTACTATGCAAATGACCAAGACCCCATGCTTACAACAACAAAAATCTGTAGATAAACAAAGGACAGTTATGAGCATGGAAAGATGACCCACAACTGTCAAAAGATGAGATGATACAACTGTCAACCAAAGATTTGCTGATAAAGGCTAAACAAATGTTACGTTCAAAGCCAGCTCTTGGACAAACATCTGAGCGAGTTATTGGGCCAAACTTTCGGGATTATTCAAAGACATAACCATCATTACAGTCAATTCAATACTAGTAGGAATGATCACTTACAACCAGTTGCATGTGAACTTCGGATGAAACCCCGTTCACGTCATGTGTATGACACATCAGGTTATGCATAAGATGAAGGCCACTTGGCATAGAAATCAGAAAAATCCACTGATCAGGCAGGACAGACATGCACGTTGAATCAGACAGTTAACAGTTCCAATTAAAAACGCTCATTGTTTTCATATAGGGTGGCTTCCTGATGAGCGAGCTGACCTGTTTTTTGCAGCAGGTGGTTGTCATAGTGAGTCCCACCTTATGCATCGCTCAGATGTCCTACACATGACACTTTGACATATGATCAGGCTTGCATGTGAACTTCACATGCAACTGGTTGTTTGTGATGATTCCTCATAAACTGATATTGAACATCCATTTACTTCAATAGCTATTGTTTTCAATTGTATTTAATTTGTTAGGAGTCTTAGACTATTTCCAATATAAATACCTTTGTAAGAAAATAGTTTTCCAGAACTGTAAAAAAAAATATAGCAATCTGATCACAATTCCCAGCATTCGAATGCAAATTCCAGCATCTATAAACCTTTTTCCAGTTACTACCAGTCAGTGTCTGATTTATCTAGACATAAATAGCCAGTTGGTCAATAACAGGAATTTAATATGCAAGGTATAACAATTTCAGGTTTCAATTTGCACAAGTGGGTCCCATGGTGAACAAGTTTAGTAAATCAATACTACAAACTTCACAAAATGACTAACAGAGTAAACAAACTTAGTAAATCAATACTACAAACTGAACAAACTGATGGTGAACCAAGCTCTGTGAATTGGATTCCTTAAGCACCTCAAGAATCCAAACTGCAAACTGAACCTGAACTGAACTGAACCTGACTATGAAAACTGTGTGTGACATGACATCCCAGCCATCTTTCATATGGGCTCACCACATAGATGACTTGGTCCTAGAGTCAGGTCATTCTACTCATCGAAAGATTAATTTATCCAGCGGCATCAAATTGATAAGATAATTGGAATAGTCCAACCGTAGTCAACTACTAAGCAGAGGCAGGTGAATGTCAGTTAATTATCTTATAATTGAATGATACATGTGCCAATGCTTACATGCTAAGGCAATGCAATTGTCTCCCTGCACTAGTGGACATGGCATTATCAGATTTGGGCTGGTGTGATAATTGAAGCCCCATTGTGCAGATTATCAGTTTGTCTTTTCTCCTCCAAATAATAACAATTTCACTCATTTCACATTGTAATTGAAATGAGTGAAGCCTCGAATCCCAAGTCACCTCTAAATGTAACCCTGATTTTGGTTCTGGTTCTCTTTTTCTTAGAAATACTTCGGTTGATATGATTTGGACCTATAAAGATATCAAGTTGGGATGTGGTTTGACTAAATCCTGTTGTACTAGGTTCACCTATAAAAATAAAATAAAAAATAAAAAAAGGTTCACCGATTGCTTCTGAAGTTGGACTTGAAAGAAAGGTAACAACAATTTGAGGGCTCCTGCCTCATTATGAATGCTAGTAAATGCTCACATGCGGAAATGATTCTGGTTAAGCATGGAACTATGAAGATGCAAAGCATTAAACAAACTGAATGACATGAATATCAAGCAATACACCTTGCAAACACATACTATACTCTCTCTCTCTCTCTCTCTCTCTCTCTCTCTCTCTCTCTCTCTCTCAGCCTACCAAACAAACATGCATAAAACCTGAAAGTGATTGTGCAGAAAAAGAAAAAGAGAACAGGAAAACACACACACACACACACACACACACACACACACACACACACACACGTTGTAGAGATGTCAGTTCCCTGTAGGAGAAATCAGGCCTTCAACCCTTTCACCAGGAAGCACCAACAAGCGTGCATGTATTTTATCCATATGTTCATCTATATGCGCACTGTATACATGACAATCTAGACATATTTCTAGATATATGATCCCAAACATGAGATTAGATGGTCAAAATATCATGATATTTCTAGATATATGATCATTGTAAATTTCATCTAGACCTATAATTCATCGTATAAAACAGCACAAAAATGCAAGCCGATGAAAAGCAATTTCCATTTCTGCTTGGATTATGTATCCAAACACACCTCAAAGGTTAGAGAAGAATGGCAAATGGATGGACAGTGATTTACATTTGATAGGGGAAGAATGGATTGTTTAAATGGCTAGAAGTACCTAAACGTAATCATTTGGGTCATGCCATCAATGTTGTTGGGAGATTTGGAAAGCTAGAAGCATTTCTTTTGTCAGACATTAAATGGGTAATAGTCGAAATCGCCATTTATTTATATTTAGGTGGGAAGCAGGACCTTAATTTTATTCAAATTCAAAAAAGCATTTGCTTTGACAAAAAATGAGTAGCAAGCACACTGCTAGAGGGAAAAGGACCGAAACTGCAAATTCAGATGATATTGAGTCTGAATTAAAATACATGATATGCAATGCCAACCTCATTCAAATTAGAATAATGATACCTGATTCAAGATTTTTTATTTTTTATTTTTTTTCATTTTTCTTTGTTTCATTAAGTTCAATTCAACTGAGCATGCCTTGCATCCAAACATGCTTTACATTTAATTTAACAACATCGCCAAAATCTGTGGCCAATAAGACATCTGCATTGAGATCCATAAATTGAGTTTGGCAGCTTGGATTTGAATCCTGACAGATCCATAAATTGAGTTTGGCAAACTAGATTATGACATCAGAATTATATTGTGCATATTCACATGAAAATGAATTTGATGATGAAAAACGTCTCAAATTTTCCAACATAACCAAAAACAGTTGAGAATTCCAAAAACGCCCTTTTTGAGGATTTTCTTAAATCCTTGCTGCCAAACGTCCGTAAAAGGAGTGAAATGGATTTCCAATCAATTTCCCCCCAAAATCCTTTCAAACAAATGACCCCTAAACGTAATTTGATATCTGCATCCACCCCAACCTTTTCATATTTCCACACACCGATATGAGGAATTCTCAAAGTGGAAAATGAGTAGTATGAAAATAAAAAGGGGTAAGTAAGAAAAAAAAATCAGAAAAATCAGAGAGGAAGATAGTCGATTGCAGTTCAACCTTAGCTCTAAGGTCGTGAAGTTGCAGTTGGCGAAGGCAATTCTTCCATGCGTCTCCAGCTACCTCTGACATTCTCTCTCAATAGTCCATGAGGCATCTTCCTCAGAATTGGACATGTTGCAGAAAATAATAATAATAATAATAATAAAATGATATTACATCACAAGCACAGCACTAACCAATGCACAAGCATGAGAGAAAAAAATGCCTATAATGTCAGTAAGTAACAAACAGCTCAACTTTAAGCGATGGTCCACAAGAGAAGAAAAAAGTTATGCAGAATCGAAAAGATACACAGTTTAATTTCGAGAAGAACAAAAAAGAAGTCCTTTAATGTTCTCTTATCCTAAATAGCATGAGAGCATCAGCTGATGACTCAAGTGCATCTTTACCCAGAACAAGAAATTGATTATTAAAAGTTATCTAATAGACAAGCTTCAGCGTTCTATGAGAAGTTCCCATAGTTCTCAGGAACTCGAGGGATTAATTTCTCCATTGATCTCTCCAAATGTTCACAAATTTCAACTAACTGATTTAATTCTTTCTCACTTTTCCTTTCTTTTTTCCCCAAAAGAACAAGGAAAAGATTAAAGGCAATCTCAAATAGCTGGCGGAAATGATGGGGTTTTTTGCCCTAGGCATGACCGGTTGTGAGCCTCGCTCGACCAGTCGTGGGTTGCATGACTCAAAGTCCAGCGACTTTGAGTTAATTTTCTCCAGGGCGCTCGACTGGTCGTGGGAGGTGCTCGACTGGTCGTGGGTGTGCTCGACCGGTCGTGGACTCGACACGACCAGTCGTAGTTACGCAGATTCGTTCCGCGATTTTGCGCGGATTTCGTTTTGCAAGTCCTTTCGCAACTGGGATGTAGAAAGGAGTTTCCTAAAACTATAAATAGGGGTCCCTGGGGTTTTTCTAAGGGGATGAAAAACATAAGAGGGCTGTCAAAAGGTGTGTGTGTGTGTGTGTGTGTGAGAGAGAGAGAGAGAGAGAGAGAGAGAGAGAGAGAGACAGGAAGCTTTTAGAAAGGAGGTTATGCTCGTGGAGGTTATCTATTGTGCAATTTATATCTTAGTGCTTCTACGTCCTCGTTATCGGTGAGATCTCTCCGTTTTTATTTTATTCTCTTATTGTTTATCCACTCCTGCGTGAGTGAAGAAGGTTGTAACGTTCTACTTCATAGTGGACAGTTGATCTGGACGAGGTCCCATGGTTTTTACCTCTTTGAGGGTTTCCCACGTAAAAATCTCTTGTGTGGTGTGTGGTTGATGCTTTGATTTATTTCATTGCTTTATTATTCCATAATTCTGGTTTTCTTTGGAGGGCTAGATCCTAAGGTTTTGTGCAAGGCCCCTAACAAAGTGGTATCAGAACCAAGTTCATTGAATGGGTAAGATCGGTTTTTTGAATTATGGAAGGTGGCTCATCAAGGATGATCAACCTCAATGGTTCTAACTGGACCATATGGAAGGCTAGGATGGAGGACTTGTTTTATTATAAGGACCTATATTTTTCAATTTTAGGTATATCAGCAAAATCCAAGGATATGTCTGATGATGATTGGAAGAAGATGGACCGAAAGGCGGTAGGGTTTATTAGACAATGGTTGGATGATTCTGTGTTCCACCATGTGTCTACGAAGACCTCAGCCGATAGCCTATGACTGAAATTAGAAGGGCTGTATGAGAGGAAGACAGCCGGTAATAAATTTTTTCTGATAAGGCGACTTGTGAATCTCAAGTTCAAGGATGGTGGTTCTGTGGCCGAGCACATGAATGAGGTCAGCAATATAGTGAACCAACTCTCTGCCATGAAGATGGTCCTGCATGATGAATTGCAGGCTTTACTATTGCTTAGTTCATTGCCTGACAGTTGGGAGACATTAGTGGTGTCTCTAAGTAACTCCGCGCCAGATGGAAGAAAATCCATGAAACAAGTGACTAGCTGTCTCTTCAATGAGGAGACAAGGAGAAAATCTTAAGGGTCTACTCAGCAAGAGGCCCTTGTGACACAGGAACGGGGAAGAGGAAAGAACAGGAAGGGCGGGAAAGCCCGAGATAAATCAAGAGGCAAGTCGAGTAATAGAAAGGATGTTGATTGCTGGAATTGTGGCAAGAAGGGCCATTATAAGCATGAATGTCGTGGTAAGAAGAACGACAAGAAAGGAAAAGGAAAAGGAAAGGAGAAGGAAGATGAATCAGATTCCACTGCGGTTGACTCAGATAGCGACGTTGTAGTTATTCTTTCAGTAGATCACCATGTATGTCTCACGGCTACGAGTCAGGACACCGACTGGGTGATAGACTTAAGAGCTTCTTTTCATGCGACTCCACGCAGGGACTTCTTCACAAGCTACAAGTCAGGTGACTATGGGACTGTGAAGATGGGAAATTCTGGTGTATTGAAAATCGTGGGAGTCGGTGACATTTATGTGAAGACTGATGTGGGCTGTACATTGGTTCTCAGGGATGTGAGGCATATCCCAGACCTTCGCCTCAACTTGATGTCGACGGGAAGGTTGGATGATGATGGCTATGAAAGCCGGTTTGCTGGTGGGCGATGGAAGCTCATCAAGGGTTCGTTGATCGTGGCCAGAGGAAAGAAGTGTTGCACCCTCTACAAGGCAAGTGTCAGTATGTGTAAGGGTGGGTTGAACACAGCGGAAGATTCAGCTATTGATATGTGGCACAAGCATCTAGGCCACATGAGTGAGAAAGGGCTTCAGCTATTAGCGAGGAAGCGGCTCCTTCCAGACGTGATAGGTACACCTTTCAAAACCTATCTTGATTGTTTATTAGGGAAGCAACATAAAGTTTTATTCATTAAATCTGTTTTTCATGTTAATAAAGTGCATGCATTAGATTTAGTTTATCTGATGTTTATGGTTCTACGAGGACAAAAACCTTAGGTGGGGCATTGTATTTTTTTACTTTTCTAGGAGGGTTTAAGCTTATGCTTTAAAATTCAAGGACGAGGTCTTTGGTGTGTTTAAATTGTTTCATGCTCTAGTCGAGAGAGAGACAGGCAGACCATTGAAGTGCATCCGCACTGACAATGGCGGTGAATACATTGGTGACTTTCATGAGTATTGCAAGTCCCTGGGTAACGGCATGAACAGACAGTTCCCAAGATCCCTTAGCATAATGGTGTAGCTATGCGAATGAATCACACCATTGTAGAGAGAATCAGATGCATGTTTTCCCATGTGAAGTTGCCCAAGACATTCTGGGGAGAAGCAATGCACACAACGGAATATCTGATAAACAGGTCTCCATCAGCCCCGTTGAATGGAGAAGTACCTGAGAAGGTGTGGACTGGACAGGATCTATCGTACAATCATCTTAGGGTATTTGGATGCAGGGCATTCGTTCACGTACCAAAGGACGAGAGGTCCAAGCTCGATATGAAGATCAGGCAGTGTGTGTTCTTGGAGTACGATGATGAAAAGTTCGGTTACAGATTATGGGATCTGACCGAGAAGAAGCTCATTAGGAGCAGAGATGTGGTATTCTTTGAAGATCAGTGTATAGAAGACATTGGTAAGCCAAAGAAGAACCAGCCTAGTTCAGGTGAGCTAGAGGACATGAATCTGATTATTCCTCCCGTGGTGCCTGATAACGGGGGAGTACAACAAGATGCAAAAGACGAGGGAGTTCCTTCAGAAGATGGACCAGGGGAGCAGCCCCCACTTGATCCACCTGTTGAGCCACAGGTGATGAGGTCATCGAGGGACAAACAGTCGTCTAAGAGGTACTCGCCGCATAAGTACATTATGTTGACTGATGGGAGGGAGCCAAAAGATTATTCTGAGGCCCTATCCGACGAGCATAAGGAGGAGTGATTGAAAGCTATACAAGAGGAGATGGAATCCTTACATAAGAACCACGGACACCTATGATGTGGTAAAACTGCCTAAGGGCAAGAAAGCTTTGAGCAACAAGTGGGTATTCAGAAAGAAGGTTAAGCAGAAGAATTCACTGACGAGGCCAGACTTGTAGTGAAAGGGTTTGGTCAGAGGAAAGGCATAGACTTCGAGAAGATATTCTCACCAGTGGTGAAGATGACATCCATACTTGCTTAGGTTGGCGGCTAGTATGGATCTAGAGATAGAGCAGTTGGACGTTAAAACTTCTTTCCTCCATGGTGACCTGGAAGAAGAGATCTACATGCACCAACCATAGGGGTTTGAAGTCAAGGGCAAAAAGCATATGATGTATAGGCTGAGGAAGAGCTTGTATGGGCTGAAACAAGCTCCACGACAATGGTATAAGAAGTTCGATTCGTTCATGTTATAGTATGGGTATGACAGAACGGAGTCAGACTAGTGTGTGTTCACACGCAAGTTCTCAAATGGTAATTTCTTAGTTCTGCTATTATACGTTGATGACATGCTCATCATGGGAAAAGACATCAAAAAGATCGACGGGTTGAAACAGGAGTTAGGCAAGTCATTTGCGATAAAAGACTTGGGCTCGGCTAAACAAATCCTAGGAATGGAGATAGCCCGTGACAGAAGCAGCAGGAAGCTTTGGCTGTCACAAGAGCGGTATATCGAGAAAGTTCTAGAGCGATTCAATATGAATGCAGCGAAGCCGGTCAGTACTTCACTGGATGGTCACTTTAAATTGAGCGACAGACAATGTCCCAAGAAGAAGGCAGAGGTGGATGAGATACAGAAGATACCCTACGCGTCTGCTGTAGGAAGTTTGATATTTGTTATGGTGTGTACACGCCCAGATATAGCATATGCGGTTGGTGTTGTTGTTTAGATGGCATTGGTAGTTGTTCACTCCCCAAGTGTAGGGTTGTGATGTAGTAATAAACTCGGTAAGTCCGAGGTCGAATCCACAGGGACTGATACCTGTACGTTATCTGAAACCAAGTAGAACTAGAACTAGACTAAGATGCTATCTAAATCAAATAGAATTTAAGAAATAATTGTGGAAGAATTATCTAAAACTTTAAGGAATTCAGAGGAAAGGAACTAGGGATTCAGAGGATCCACTTGTAGAGATCAGGGAGATCGTATGCCAGGATCACAAATTATGGAAATTTACTGTACTGCCATTGATATAGGTTTCAAGAGATGAAGAATGGATGAATTAGAATGGATTCCATCACCAAACCATGCCCATGAGACAATGATGAACAACAGAATTAATCTAATTACCAATCAATCAACATGATTATGAAGGTTAGGAAGGGTACTGTCATCCTACCATGCCCATGGGACAATGATGAACAACAGGGGTCCTGACTTCATAAACATAAAAGGAATATTCAAAGCCATTGCAAGCCCATTGTAATTTCAGTCACAACATGCCATTAAAAAAACTAAAAGTATTCCCATAAAATCAACCCAATACCAAATCCATTCAGTTTAAAATAGAATTAAAGGCATAAAATTCTTCCCATCACGCTACAAGCTTCACCCCTTAGCCCTAGCTAAGGGGTTTAGCCACACATGAATGGGCTAAAATAAACAAATAAACAAAAGAAAAGGAAGAAAATCAATAAAAGGAAAAGAAAAGGAAACAAAAGAATTTCCCTGTTTTCTCCTTCAATCATCCAAGCCTGCTCCTGAGATCACGTGCATCCTCTCTTCTACGCACAGCAGCAGCAGAACACGCCTTGACATGCAGCCCTTTTTTTCCAACCCAAGGTCAGCCGTGCACTCCACGTCCCTGTCCTGTCCCCGTTTCCAAACTTTTTTTTTTTCTTCTAGCTCTCTCCCAATCTTTTTTTCGTTTTTTTAGCAGCCGTAGCCCTCCTTCCTTTATATCCTGGTCCGTCCAATACCGAAGACTCCATGCTGAAGTTTAATTTGTTGCGGAGGGGGAGAAGGACGGCCGTTTACGCAGCCGCGTCCGCGTGCACAGTGAAAACGCACAATCATCTTGCGTTTGGATCATATTTACGGCGCGATGTCAAGCTATCCGTCGTTTCTGAAATCTTGGCTAGAGTATTTGCTTCCCTGTGGACACATTGGACGGTCTGGATCACACAAAATGTCAATGATCGCTGCCTACTACCCCCCGCAAATCTCGGCCTCTACCGGACGCAGAAACAGGGCCTGCACACGCTGGGCTCGCTGTCGAAGTTGGTGTGGTCCACGATCGATTTCGGTTTCGAAATCCAGTCCGTCCGTTCGATTCCCCTCGAAAAACCGGTCGGACGTGGCTCGTTTTGGATCGGAGCCGATGTGCCCCCCAGAGTTCTTCACACTGCCGTCCGTCCTGCGTTTAACGGCTGGAAAACCGATCTCCGGTGTCTTTTGACATTCATCCACCTAGGCTTGAGTGATAGGGGGCATGTGTATCTTATAAACGGTCCGGATCTGACCGTTGATGCGTGGTGGGGCCCACAAAGATTCGTCCGCACGTCCGTGTGCGGACGCTGGAAGAAGAAATCGCGCTTTGGAAAGAGTCTCGGTCAGAGACGTATTTGAATCTTGCTTTTATGCCGTGCACGGCTAGTGCACCTATGCTGTACATGTGCAATGCACATGTGGGTCCCACGCTGATGTATATGAGAGATCAGCTCCGACCATCCTGTTTGCCACATAATTTAAACGGTTGACACCAAACTTGAAGTATTTCGAGATAGCAGGCGGGCCCCAGATTGATAATTTGTGGGCTGATCCGTCTGTCGAGACATTTCCACAAAGATCCAATGGCTGATTTTTGACGTGTACGGTTAATTTGTGGTCCTAAGACCGCATATGAAGCTTCGAGCAGAACGGATGGTGGAAACTCTGTGATCTCACATTCTGAGCCAATTTCGAGCCTCTTTAGTGCGACACATGTGATTTTCTTGAATCTCGGCTGTATAAAATCATCGATCTCGGTCCCCTAGAGTCTGTCCCTTTAGATTAATGATTCCTGAGCGTAAATCCATGGTTTTATCATCCTTTTCCAGTCCAAGCTCATACGTACACTCTGCATCACAAACACGATTTAAACCAGGCCGTTAAACAGTATCATGTTTGTAAATCCAGGTAAAAACTGGGGTCTGATATGCAATATTTGACCCTCAACACAACCCCCAACCAGCATTTTGCTAGTCCCGAGCAAAAGATGCGAAAAGTAAGTTGAGAAATTCAGACCAATTTCTACAAACTCGAGAGATTTATGAAAAACAATTCAGATATTCGAATTCTAAGATTCATGAATGTTGGCAGTGCTTTCTCTTAGAATCAAACTCCCGGTACTTCATAATCAAGCTCAAATATTAATCCATCAATTAGAACGATTCTAGCCATTGAGATCTATGAATGTATAATCTAATCTCGACTTGTCAACATTAAGATTCACCTTGATATCTAAGGATATCATTGGTAACAACTGAGAGAATTCATGTTAACTCTTCTTTGGCTTACACATTATCTTTTTATTCTTTAAAAATTATTATTATTATTATTATTATTATTATTATTTTTTTTTTTTTTAAATTAGAAGTAACGCCAAGAAGAATGATCAGCTCTTCACCTATAGGGAGCAAACCTAAGGTAAAGACTGTACACCCAACTTTTTCACATATCATTCATGGGAAATTAAATCTACACCTATAGGGAGCAAACCTAAGGTAAAGATCATTTGCCCAATCCTTTCGATTTCTCAAGTTGGTTCCTTTCATGTTTAGTGATTGCCAAGTTAATCCTTTAATATCGAACTAAAACCTTAATACACAAGCGAGATGTGTCCTGCGCATTCATGACTCAATCAATGTTTACAAATTCTAATAATGGATTAATACTTCAAACTTAGCTGTGAAATTTAATAGATAACTGAATCCAAGAGTCATGAAGTACCAACATCACATATCTTGAAGTTCTAAGTCCAAGATGGTCGTCAAAATCGCTTCAAATTCATATGAAATTCTAGAAAAATTTAAAAATTTTCACAATTTTTGCTATACTGATTAGGTAACCTAATCTCCCACCCCCAACTTAAAAGCTACATTGTCCTCAATGTAGAAAGAAATAGTCATGCAATGCACATGGGACAAAAAGAGTAAATGAGAAGTAATGGGAAGATAGTACCTGGATGATGCATAGAGAGACACTTTTCAAGAGATCACAGCCTGGGCACCAATCAGCACGAGAGAAAAAATAACACAAAATAAAATCCTACCTATACCACTTTCGTAGGTGCTCTCGATTGCATTTAGCGTATGCAACAAGCCTTTAAACCCCTAGGTTACCCCTAGTGGACGAGTTGTAGTCTCGTGAGGGTTTGCAGTAATGTTACCCACAAACATTGAACTTGCTAGGAAAATGAAATAAGTTGAAATGCTGGGTTTCCCACGAGCGCTAAGTTTAACGTCTTCATCAAAGCAACTACCATAATCCTATGAAAGCGATAAACCTACCTATACCTCCATCGAACTAGGAGATCAATCCTGAAACAGGAGCAGTCGAGGCATGGACATGTCCTCCGAATCAAATTTCTCGACAAATGGCTTTAACGATGTCATTTACTTTAAACTCCTTGCCATTGTGGATCTCTTATCTCGGCCCCATGAGGAAAGCGACAACAATGTAAGGGCGGTCCACGAGATCAAGCTTACCAAAGAGATGTAATCGAGAATTATACAAAAGGACTTCCTGGCGTGAATGATTTTCGTAGAATATGTTGTTTATGAACCTTCATATCGTCCTTGTAAATTCTCGAATTCTCGTAGGCATCTTGATTTCTTCAAGTTCATTCAATAGAAGTTTCGAGCCAGCGTTGTCAGATTGAAATTAAGATTTTTGACCGCCCAGTACATTCCAACTCCACATGCAAGTGACAAGCTTTCCCAAGACAAGTCTAAAGGGAGACATTCCAATAGGAGTTTTAAAGGCGAGGTATGCCCATAAGGCATCGATCAATCGGATTGACCAATCCTTACGATCGTGGTTAACCGTTTTCTCCAAAATGTGTTTAATCTCCTTATTAGAAATCTCACTTGTCCACTTGTTTGTGGATGGTATGGGTGCTCACCTTATGAGAGATACCGTATTTCTTCATTAAGCTCTCGAATGGTCTATTACAAAAGTGTGAGCCCCCATCACTAATGATGGCTCGAGGCGTTAGAATCGAGAAAGGATGTTCTCTTTTAGGAATTTAATGACCGTTGCGATGGTCATTCTTTCGACACAATCGCTTCAACCCATTTAGTGACATAATCCACGGAGCAAAATATACTGATTTCCAAACGATTGGGGAATGGTCCCATGAAATCGATGCCCCAAAATCAAATGCTTCAATGATAAGAATGGGATTCAAAGGCATCATATTTCGAGGGACAATGCTCCCAATTTCGACAACGCTCACAAGCTTTGCAAAACTCATGAGTATCCCTAAACATAGTGGGCCAAGAAAAAGCCACACTCAGAATCTTGGCCGTGGTCTTTTTAGCGAAAAGTGACCACCACAGCCTTGAGTGACAGAAGGAGATGATGCTCGATGCTCATCGTCTGGTACACATCTCCTTAGAATTTGGTCCGGCAATATTTAAATAAGTAAGGATCATCCCAGAAAAAGTTGCGCACCTCGGTGAAAAATTTCTTCTTATCTTGGGCAGTCCACTGTATGGAACCTGTTACAAGATAATTAGCAATATCCGAACCAAGGTGAATGGGAGACTCAACAGTTGTTCATCGGGGAACATATCATTGATATGCGTCGTCTCAAGGGACTCGGAGGTATTAAGGCGAGAAAGGTGATCGCCACTACGTTCTCTACTCCCTTTTTATCTTTAATTTCCAAATCAATTCTTGAAGTAGGAGGATCCATCGTATCAAGGGGCTTAGAATTATTCTTAGAAAGAAGATACTTAAGTGCCGCATGATTGTGTAGATAATGATCTTGGATCCGATCAAGTAGGACCTAAATTTGTCCAAGGCGAACACTACCTAAGAGTTCCTTTTCCGTAGTCGAGTAGTTCACCCGGGCAGGATTTGTCCTACTCCCGTAATGAATGACGTAGGGCTTCTTATCTTTTCTGTGGTTAGAACCGCCCAAGAGCATAATCGGCGTCGCACATAAGCTCAAAAGGAGGGCTCCAGTCGGTGATGATAGGTGCAGGGGTTAACGTGCCCTTAAGCTTGGTGAAAGCTTCCCGGCATTGCCCAATGGGACATCCTTTTGAAGAAGATTACATAAAGGACGAGAGAGAAGACTAAAGTCCTTTATGAATCGCCTGTAAAATCCCGCGTGTCCTAAGAAGGATCGCACGTCTCTGATGTTCTTGGGTGGAGGTAGGTTAGAGATAAGATCTATTTTTGCCTTATCTACCTCGATTCCTTTGGACGAGATGATATGCTCAAGGACAATTCCCTTAACCATGAAATGGCACTTCTCCTAATTAAGTACCAAGTTCTTTTCTTCACATCTTTTCAACACACATTTAAGACTTTCCAAGCACTTGCTGAAAGATGGACCGTAAACAGAGAAATCGTCCATGAAGACCTCTAGATATTGCCCCACCATATCAGAAAAGATACTAAGCATACATCGCTGAAAGGTGGCAGGGGCATTACATAGTCCGAATGGCATCCTTCGATAAACAAAGGTGCCGTAGGGACATGTAAATGTGTCTTTTCCTGGTCTTCGGGGCTATCTCTATCGGTTGGCGAATACCCGCAAGGAAATAAAGGAATGACCACTAACCTTTCCAGGATCTCGATCAATGGGTAAGGGAAAGTGGTCTTTCCTCGTGACGTATTCAACTTCCCGTAGTCAATGCACATTCTCCAACCAGTGACTCTAGTTGGCACGAGTTAATTTCGAGATTGGCTACGATGGTGATTGGACTTCTTAGGGACCACTTGAGTTGGACTCACCCAGACTATCGATATAGGGTATATAATACCCACGTCCAAGTTTAAGAACCTCGGTTTTAACCACTTCCTTCATGTTTGGATTTAGTCTACGTTGTGGTTGCCAGCGGTTTTGCATTATCCTCAAGATATATGTGGTGAGTACAAATCGAGGATCGATTCCTTTGAGGTCCGCTATCGTCCATCCCGGGCTCCTTTATGCTCAATGAGAGTAGATATAAGCATACTCTCTGTTCTTTCTCCAGAGGCCGAGATCACCACCGGGTATGTCTCATCTTGACCTAAATATGCATATTTCAAATCAGAGGGCAAAGGTTTTAGGTCAAGCTTCGGCGGCTTGAGGTTAGACGGTAGAGGCACTAAATCAGTTTGTGGTAATTCTTCAAATTGTGGCCTCCATCGGTTAACTTCAAGTACCGGTGCAGTATCGTAATTCAGTCCCTGATCGTGCACAGCAGCAGCAAAGGCACATCTTTAGAGGCGGAGGATAAGGTTCGAGGTGTCGTATCTTCCACGAAAGAGTCAATCATGTTAATGTCGTAAATATTGTCAACATCCTCTGAGTTGCTGCCGTTATTGAAAAAATGTTTGACTCCAATGTCAAATTTCCAAAAGACATAGTCATGATCCCATTCCCGCAATTGATAATTGCATTTGGCGTGGCAAGGAATGGGCGACCAAGAATGACGGGAATCTGAGTGCTCATGTTATTGATGGGTTCGGTGTCCAGGATGATAAAATCTACCGGGTAGTAAAATCTATCAACTTGGACCAACACATCCTCAATTATCCCTCTTGGTACACGAACAGAGCGATCAACAAGTTGTAGTGTGGTTAGGGTGGGTTTTAATTCACCAAACTGTTTGTATACCGAGTAGGGAATCAGATTGACGCCCGCTCCTAAGTCAAGAAGTGCGTGATCAATTCGATGGTTCCCGATTACACATGATATGGTTGGGCTAGCAGGATTTTATGTTGCACGTCTTGCTTCAGGATGGCACTCACTTTCTCCAAGAAGATTTTCTTTTGAATAATTTTCCGTCGCTTTGTCTTTTTTAGGAATTTGGCATATGAAGGTATCTTTTTAACGGCATCCAAGAGAGGAATGTTGACTTTCACTGTTTCAACACCTCTGGGATATCCCGAGAGTTAGAGAGAGGTTTTGGTGAAACCAACCGTTGGGGGAATGGAGCAATCGGCTTCTCTAGAAGTTCCGGTTCCACTTTTGGTGCTCATCAGATCCATCATTGTTGTCCTCTTGGTTCTTGAGGCTTTTCGGGCCTAACCAAGAGTTTTATCAATGATCTTCCCACTCCTAAGAGTGGTGATGGATTTAGCATGCCCCCTCTGATTTGAAGAGCTGGGATCATTATTCTCGTACTGCGGTGGAGGATTGGGGAGAGGTTGTGCAGGAAGCATCCCCTTTTCTATAACCGTCATACGAGAATCTATCTTTTGCATAAAATCTGTGATTCCCCGCATTGCCTGAGCCAGCTCTTGTATGGGATTTTGAACCGGTTCCTCTTGAGGTTTCACTTGATTTGGATTTTGATTGAAGAAACCTGGAGGAGTCGCCGTTTGTCCATTCCTCCAACTAAAGTTTGGATGATTTTTCCAGCCAGGATTGTATGTGTTGGAGTTAGGTCCAGTAAAAGGTCTTTGATAGTTATTTACGGCATTGGCTTGTTCATTCAACACTCCTCGAAAGGCAGGTATTGTTGGATTGTAATCACAGATGCCGCAAACAATTTCATTGACCTTATCCTTCTTTCCTTCCATGGCCTCAACTTTCCTTATGAGCGTAGTCACTTTACACTTGAGATCATCCTCTTCTTTCAAGAGATATAATCCACCTTTCTCCTTTAATTGAGTCGGCCTAGACGTGGTGTTCGACTTTGGGTAATAGTCCCAAGATTGTGTTTTTTCAGCCAAACTGTCGAGGTAGTCCCATACCTCGTCGACATCTTTATTAATGAACTCTCCATTACACATTGTCTCGACCATTTGGCGCATGAAAGATGTCAGTCCATCATAGAAAAAATTTGTAATGCGCCATGTTTCAAATCCGTGTTGTGGGCATGAACTGACCAAATCTTTGAACCTTTCCCAACATTGAAAGAATGTTTCATCTTCCTTTTGGGCAAAGTTCATGATCGCTTTCGAGGGTAATCGTTTTATGATGTGGGAAGAATTTTTTTATGAATTCCTCCGCATGTCATTCCATGTGCCAATGGATCTGGGACGGTGAATGTAACCACGTCTTAGCTTTCTCTTTTAAGGAAAAAGGAAAGAGTTTCATCTTGATCCTCGGATACATTAGGAAAACATAATGTAGCTATTATCTCATCGAACTCTTTCAAATGTAAATATGGACTTTCAGATTCAAGTCCATGGAATTTGGGAAGGAGTTGGATAACTCCTGGCTTGATGTCCATCTGTCCTGTGTTTTCAGGAAAAATCATGCATGAGGGCATACTCACTCCCGCCGGTTGCAGAAAATCTCGTAAAGTACGAGGCGGGGGTGCCTGTTGCACCTCATTCTCATCTTGGGTATCCTCCACCCTGGGTGGGAGTAGAGGAGGTTGGTCTTCAGCCATAACTTCACTTAACTCAGGGGATTTCGAGTGGTGTCTAGTCCTGCGATGGATAGTCAACCCCTCAACCAATCCTCCTTCAGTCAAGAGACGTCGAGTGTCGTCACGGGCCCACTTGGGCATGAAAACACTCGCAGCCCTCGATTAAAAACCTAATCCTAAGAAAGGAAAAGAAAATCTAGAAAGAAAGAGAGAGTTGGAAAGAAATTACCAAATTGGACTCCTAAGTTAAAAACCTGCAAAATAAAACAAAAATAAGTTAGATTCCTAAAAAGAGAAGAAAAATAACAGTAAATTAATTTCTAAAAGAAGGTATTCTTAAAAGAAAGTGGAAATTTCTAAAGTAAATTAGGAAAGATCTAACTAGAAAGTAGATTATTAAAAGAGAACTGAAAGATAGGAAGTAGGGAAAGAGCTTACCAAATTAGAGATTTCTATCTTAAAGGCCTACAAAATAAGAAGGTTAGTTTCTAAACAAGAATCCTAAAAATAAATGAGGAAACAAATTAGATTTTAAAAAGAGTTAAAAATAGAAAGTGAAAAACAAAAGAGAAAAGTTTCGAAAATTAGAGGATTTTTCTAGAAAGGGAAATAACTACCCTAGTTTCTAAAAATAAACTGCTTCCTAAAAATAGAAAAAAAATACTAGAATTAAAATTTTCTAAAATTTAAACCCTAATTTTAAAAGTAGAAAGAGTAGAGAAATTAGGAAGGAATTACCAATTTAGAAACTTATGTCCAGATCCTATAAAACAGGAAACAAGTTAAGTTCTAAAAATAAAATAAAATAAAATAAAAACTTCTATCCTAAAGTAAGTAAAATCCTAATCCTAACTTAATTCTAAAACTAATTAATTTCAGAAAACGTAAAATGGCGCCAAAAACTTGTTCACTCCCCAAGTGTAGGGTTGTGATGTAGTAATAAACTCGGTAAGTCCGAGGTCGAATCCACAGGGACTGATACCTGTACGTTATCTGAAACCAAGTAGAACTAGAACTAGACTAAGATGTGATCTAAACCAAATAGAATTTAAGAAATAATTGTGGAAGAATTAGCTAAGACTTTAAGGAATTCAGAGAAAGGGAACTAGGGATTCAGAGGATCCACTTGTAGAGATCAGGGAGATCGTATGCCAGGATCACAAATTATGGAACTTTACTGTACTGCCATTGATATAGGTTTCAAGAGATGAAGAATGGATGAATTAGAATGGATTCCATCACCAAACCATGCCCATGGGACAAGGCAAACAACAGAATTAATCTAATTACCAATCAATCAACATGATTATGAAGGTTAGGAAGGGTACTGTCATCCTACCATGCCCATGGGACAATGATGAACAACAGGGGTTCCTGACTTCATAAACATAAAAAGAAAAGGAATATTCAAAGCCATTGCAAGCCCATTGTAATTTCAGTCACAACATGCCATTAAAAAAACTAAAAATATTCCCATAAAATCAACCCAATACCAAATCCATTCAGTTTAAAATAGAATTAAAGGCATAAAATTCTTCCCATCACGCTACAAGCTTCACCCCTTAGCCCTAGCTAAGGGGTTTAGCCACACATGAATGGGTTAAAATAAACAGATAAACACAAGAAAAGGAAGAAAATCAATAAAAGGAAAAGAAAAAGGAAACCAAAGAATTTCCCTGTTTTCTCCTTCAATCATCCAAGCCTGCTCCTGAGATCACGTGCATCCTCTCTTCTACGCACAGCAGCAGCAGAACACGCCTTGACATGCAGCCCTTTTTTCCAACCCAAGGTCAGCCGTGCACTCCACGTCCCTGTCCTGTCCCCGTTTCCAAACTTTTTCCTTTTTTTTTTCTTCTAGCTCTCTCCCAATCTTTTTCGTTTCCCAGCAGCCGTAGCCCTCCTTCCTTTATATCCTGGTCCGTCCAATACCGAAGACTCCATGCTGAAGTTTAATTTGTTGCGGAGGGGGAGAAGGACGGCCGTTTACGCAGCCGCGTCCGCGTGCACAGTGAAAACGCACAATCATCTTGCGTTTGGATCATATTTACGGCGCGATGTCAAGCTATCCGTCGTTTCTGAAATCTTGGCTAGAGTATTTGCTTCCCTGTGGACACATTGGACGGTCTGGATCACACAAAATGTCAATGATCGCTGCCTACTACCCCCCGCAAATCTCGGCCTCTACCGGACGCAGAAACAGGGCCTGCACACGCTGGGCTCGCTGTCGAAGTTGGTGTGGTCCACGATCGATTTCGGTTTCGAAATCCAGTCCGTCCGTTCGATTCCCCTCGAAAAACCGGTCGGACGTGGCTCGTTTTGGATCGGAGCCGATGTGCCCCCCAGAGTTCTTCACACTGCCGTCCGTCCTGCGTTTAACGGCTGGAAAACCGATCTCCGGTGTCTTTTGACATTCATCCACCTAGGCTTGAGTGATAGGGGGCATGTGTATCTTATAAACGGTCCGGATCTGACCGTTGATGCGTGGTGGGGCCCACAAAGATTCGTCCGCACGTCCGTGTGCGGACGCTGGAAGAAGAAATCGCGCTTTGGAAAGAGTCTCGGTCAGAGACGTATTTGAATCTTGCTTTTATGCCGTGCACGGCTAGTGCACCTATGCTGTACATGTGCAATGCACATGTGGGTCCCACGCTGATGTATATGAGAGATCAGCTCCGACCATCCTGTTTGCCACATAATTTAAACGGTTGACACCAAACTTGAAGTATTTCGAGATAGCAGGCGGGCCCCAGATTGATAATTTGTGGGCTGATCCGTCTGTCGAGACATTTCCACAAAGATCCAATGGCTGATTTTTGACGTGTACGGTTAATTTGTGGTCCTAAGACCGCATATGAAGCTTCGAGCAGAACGGATGGTGGAAACTCTGTGATCTCACATTCTGAGCCAATTTCGAGCCTCTTTAGTGCGACACATGTGATTTTCTTGAATCTCGGCTGTATAAAATCATCGATCTCGGTCCCCTAGAGTCTGTCCCTTTAGATTAATGATTCCTGAGCGTAAATCCATGGTTTTATCATCCTTTTCCAGTCCAAGCTCATACGTACACTCTGCATCACAAACACGATTTAAACCAGGCCGTTAAACAGTATCATGTTTGTAAATCCAGGTAAAAACTGGGGTCTGATATGCAATATTTGACCCTCAACACAACTCTGGCAGAGAGCATTGGGCAGCGGTGAAATGGATACTGCGGTATCTAAGAGGCTCATCCAGGTTGAGCTTATATTATGGTGACGGTAAACCTGTGTTAGAGGGTACACAGATGCAGATATTGTAGGTGACATAGACTCCAGGAAGTCTACATCATGTTCACATTTGCAGGAGGAGCAGTCTCTTGGCAGAGCAAACTATAGAAGGTCATAGCATTGTCGACGACAGAGGCCGAATACATTGCAGTCACAGAGGCATGTAAAGAGAAGCTTTGGATGAAGAGGTTCCTACAGGAACTTAGCCTGAAGCAGGAGGAGCACGTGGTTTATTGCGATAGTCAGAGTGCTATACACTTGAGCAAGAATCTAAGTCAGCATTCCAAGTCGAAGCACATAGAGATTCGGTATCACTGGATCAGGGATACTTTGGAACAGAAGGTGTTACAGCTTGAGAAGGTCCACACGGACGATAATGGGTCAGACATGATGACCAAGGGTTTGCTCAAGGGCAAGTTTGAGGTTTGTAGAAACTAGGCTGGCATGATCGATCGTGAGCCTCGCTCGACCAGTCGTGGGTTGCACGACTCAAAGTCCAGTGACTTTGAGTTAATTTTCTCCAGGGCGCTCGACCGGTCATGGGAGGTACTCGACCGGTCGTGGGTGTGCTCGACCAGTGGTGGACTCGACACGACCAGTCGTAGTTACGCAGATTCGTTCCGCAATTTTGTGCGGATTTCGTTTCACAAGTCCTTTCGCAACTGGGATGCGGAAAGGAGTTTCCTAAAACTATAAATAGGGGTCCTTAGGGTTTTTCTAAGGGGATGAAAAACACAAGAGAGCTGTCAAAAGGTGTGAGAGAGAGAGAAAGAGAGAGAGGAAGCTTGTAAAAAGGAGGTTATGCTCGTGGAGGTTATCTATTGTGCAATTTATATCTCAGCGCTTCTACGTCCTCGTAATTGGTGAGATCTCTCCGTTTTTCTTTTATTCTCTTATTATTTATCCACTCCTGCGTGAGTGAAGAAGGTTGTAACGTTCTAGTGGATTATTGATCTGGACGAGGTCCCGTGGTTTTTACCTCTTTGAGGGTTTTCCACGTAAAAATCTCTTGTGTGGTGTGTGGTTGATGCTTTGATTTATTTCATTGCTTTATTATTCCATAATTCTGGTTTGTTCTGGAGGGCTAGATCCTAAGGTTTTGTGCAAGGCCCCCAACAAAGTTAATCTCAACCACCAGACTAGTGGTAGGGAAAATGGATGGCTCATATTAATCATTCTAGAAATGCCACGCCCATGCATCAGTGATCCAATTATATGATGCTGGGTCTCAATATGGATGGTCTATGTGCTGAAAACCCCCAATGTGCATCTGCCCATGCACATACTGCAGGTGGGCCCCACATTTTCAACATATTGGTTGTCTCCACTATGAACATGACTTGGGCTAAAGCATAGGCCAGATGTTCCTGAGAGAAATGGATGATAGGACAAATATGACCAATGTTCTGCAGTCAACATACATGAAGATTTAAGACAAGATTTAAAATTAAAATATTCCATTAAAAAAGTATATTAAGACAAGATATATGTTTGAAATATGTCTAGCATCAAATTCGGCCAGGGGATCAATGGCTATTCATTTTTGGCAACGAGATTAAATTCGAGCCATCCATTTGGTCCATTATAGATTGAGATCTTGCAAAAAGAAATCACTATTAATGCCTTTTTAATGCCATAATCCTAACAAGATTGCTTATAAACAAGTAAAATGAAATCAGCCCAAAACCACTAAGTGTAAAAAAACAAAATCACACAGAAGATAAGTTTGTGTTTGTTTCATCCCATTGTAGATAGACCATGTTTCAAGAACCTCCCGACGAACGGAGTGAATTTCACACATATAGCAAAGTGGCCCCTAAAGAGTTTGGGGTGTTTCACGAATGGCCCTCGTTTGAAACACTTCATACAATATGGATGAGTAGTTTCTGCATGAATATCAACTAAAGCAGTTTTTAGTCGACATACAACACACATGAACTGAAAATTTTGAATCCATACAAGAATTGCCAAAGAAGGGAAACTCATTTTAAGCGAAAGGTAACAAGAAGAAGAATTGTATTTCCATGTGAGCGAGAGAATGAAAAACGGAAGGGGGCTCTTTTTTTTTGGGGGACGCCGACTTGAGTGAATGGTCAAGTTAGGGGCTCTGTGTGGCCCACCATGATGTATGTCCTTTATCTATGCCTTCAATTCAATTCACAGAATTTTTTAGGGCTTTATCCCAAAAAAGGAGTCAAATAGAAGGCTCACATAGACCACACCACAAATCAACAAAAGGCACTTAATCTCCATTGTTTCCTATGGTGTGGTCCACTTGAGCTTGAAATTTACTACTTTTTCAAGCTAATACATTAAAATGATCTGTCAAAATGGATGGAAGGCTTAGATTAAACACAAAATTTGTGGTGGGCCCCATAGAACTTCTAAGGGACCATCAATTTGTAGCTTGGGCATGGTGGGGTAGGAGTATTTAGCTACGGATTAAATTCATATTAATATAGCTATGGTCTATATCCATATCGGTAGCTCTCTCTCTCTCTCTCTCTCTCTCTCTCTCTCTCTCTCTCTTTGTAGTGATCAGTGTGACTTCTGAATACATTACTGGGCACTGCATGGTTGCTTTTAGCTTTCCTTCTATTAATATAATGCCAAACTTATATTTACGAAAATATATCCATGGCTTTTCGAGATTAGCAATGCTGGATTTATTTAAATTTTACACCTAACTACTTTTAAGCTCTTGTAACCGCCCTTTGGGGCCCACCATGATGTTTGTGTAACATCCACTCTGTCTATCAGTTTTGTCAGATCATTTTTTGATGTAGCCCAAAAATGAGACAAATAAATCTCAAGTGGCCACACCACAAGAAACAATGGGGGATTGAATGGCTACCAGTGATACCTTACTGAGTCCAAATCATTGTGTATTGTTATTCTGTAGGTCCAGGTCTGGCTGAGTCCAAGTCATTGGTGTATTGGATGGACTGGCCTGTCCAAGGAAGCCCAGCCAGATCAGCTCAAAAGATGGGCCTGAAGCAACAGAAGCAGCCTGGTCCAAGGAAGTCCTGCCTGAGCAGTTCAAAAGGTGGGCCTGAAGCAACCCCAGACACTGCCTGTTGATAGCCCAATCTATGTGGCTGGAAAGTGTGGAATGGTAATGAGCTGGGCTGGCCTGAGCTGAGCCGGGCTGGCCTGGCCTTGGGTTTTATGTCACCATCAGGTTCAGGTCAAGGGTGATTTTGTCATATGGCCATTTAATGAAAACTTTCAGATGATGCACAAGCCGATGTCGTTAATTTATATCACCAAGCTGATGTCAGCTAAGCCCGTTCCCCTCCCCCAGCTGGAAAATACCAAGCACGAGAATCATCTGTTGTATTTCCTAGAGGCACTGGAGTTGTAGGCCCATCGCATCTCAAGGGATATTGACCAATGTGCAACGGTTTGTGAATTCTAGCTTGGGCTCAGAAAGTGCGCTGTTTCAGGAAGTGATTTGCATGAAGAAAACGACCTAATTTGTCTACTTGCAGAGTGGAGACATTGTGTGAAACGATTGAAGCTGAATTCTGTAATTTTGGTTGTTAAGAGGTTGAAAGAAAAGGATTTGTTTGCATAAGAAATTGGGATCTGGGACTTCATTTACAGTTCTCAACACACTCATTTTTAAGCTTCTAGAGGGATATTCTTTTTTATTCCAGACAAGCTTCTTTCTCCGATGAGAGAGGAATTTGAAATGGTAGCCAAACAGAAGATTGTGGCGCGTGTCTGAGCTTAATTCCATAATTTCCTTGTATCCCATTCCGACAACGTCCGTACAGCCGAGAGATGACAGGCAGGGGTGGCAGGGCATTGATGCGTTGATGGTTGTGAAGACTTTTGAACCCAAGACCATGCATTGGTATGAACAACTGACTTATAACAAAGGATTCAGTGCGATGGCATGATTTTTGTTCTCAAGATTGATAGAGAAATTTCTTTGGTAGTTTCTCAAAGGAGCATTGTTCTTCATATGTAATTTATGTAGATTTTGGAATTACATTGCTCCAAATCTCAATCAAGAAACGGTTTAGTTTCTGTTGAATCAAAACTGTAACATCACAATGTATTGAAATTAATGCAATTTTTTTCTTTGTCAATTGATAAGTAGGCCTTTTCCTTTTGCTGGTGAGGTGGTCTTTGGTGAAGTTAAGCTTATTGTGTCCAAGAAATTAAGGGATTGTTTGGATGTATGCCAATCAATGGAATGTGGGATAGATAGTCATCTCAACCGCATTTTGTGGGTGTGGGAGTGTTTGGCAAAACCATCTTAGAAAAGAAGCTTTTGATAATAAGAAAGAAGGTTAGGGACTAGGATAAGATCAACCTGGCCCTCTTCGGTCCTTAGTTGAGTCATGACTCGGCTGAGTCATCCTTATTTTTAATACTGACTTGTGGTGCCGAATCGTATAAGGGAATCATGCCCATTGAGGATGTAGAATATTGGATACTGCCCTTATAGCAACATTTGTACAGGCACGACGTGGGCCCAGCCTGTCAGAGATGAGGCCGAACATGCTATGCATGGCCCATCTTTGACAGTCTAGGCTCCACCATTCACATCCCATGTCCTGCCTGTACCAATGTCAGTGGAAGCAAGGGCAGTACAAAATCTGCATGGTTTGTTTATCCTCGTCTAAATCCGTGTAGATGGTGACCATGGAAAGAGGAACAAGAATTGCATGGTGACCCTGCCACCACAGATGTTCACGGTGACATGATGTGGTGGGATCTGAGTGGAACATGTGTTACTGTCAGGATGGGCCTGGTTGGGTACATATTCGATCTAACCATACTGACCCTGCCCATCGCGACCTGGCTACTGGTCGATGCTGTGGGCCCCACCATGATGTATGTATTTTATTCATGTTGTCCATTCATTTTTCCAGCTCATTTTAGTGCATGGCCTACAATAAGGTTTTAATGGTCAATCACCACAGTTTCCAGTGGTGTGGTTCACCTGAGATTTGGATCTGAGTAACACAAACCAGCAGTCTTATCGGGTAAGACCTAATCTGCTCCGGCATCTCACAAGGTCACCATACATATTGTGGTGTCAGGGTGAACACCCAATCTGAGTCCTGGAAATACCTTCATATGTGATCCACCTTAATTAATACTCTCTAAAATAGAGTCTAGTGTATTATTATTGGATGCATTGGGCCTCAACCTTTCCACTTTGGTTCATCTTTCAATGGTTTGATATATGTGCTTCAGCTATTGTGCAAAAAGATAAAAATTCTGATAATATATTAGAGAAATACATCGTTACTCTTGTAGAGTATGAAGGTGCCATTGACAATATGCAGGTTACTCGAAAATTGCATAATACAAACTAAACTGTTTAAATTATAGCTTTTCAATTAGATGGACCACCTATAAAAATCTAAGCTTATCTGATAGATGGACCCTATCCAGTTTGGCCCCATGAGTCACCCAGACGATTCCCCAATGACTCGGTTATGTCATGTATTGACTAGAGATCAGATAACAACTTGAACAACCGTAGTGCCAATAATATAAGGCTCAAGTACTGGAAATTGAATAATTAATACTCTGTTTAGCAAATTAACAAAACTAATTAAATGAAAGCCACAAGTATGAAATACAAAACTATATATCAATATATAGGTTTTTTTTTCCAGAAAGGTGGGAGCACACCACCTGTAACTTTGTTGATTTGATAAAAATGTGTACAAATATGCAGGGGGGCTCCACAAAAAGGGGACAGGCCTCACCTATTATATAGCCATCAACATATACTTGAATACATCAGATACAAAAATATAAATATCATCCTTCTATACGCTTCTATTCTCTTGAGTTCTTTCACTCCTCCTAGCTCCAATCCTCTCAGTATCGATGCATTAGAATAAATGCCCCACATGGAAAAATCAACATAAGCAATTTATCAATAAATATAGTGAATTCTCTCATTCCATTTGTCCAAAGTGCTAGAGTCCAAAAAAGGATTCCCATTCCCACTCCATATCCAACTCCAAAGCCAATCCAGATGGATCTCCAGTCATATTTGCTTTCCAATTGTGCCACTGGTGGTGATGCATGTGCCTCAACATGTTCACATTTCTTTGACAGTGGAATGCCACATAATCCCAAGTTCCCAAGAAAAGATTTGTTCATGAATGTATTGAATTGCTGACCTTGTGGTATGCTTCCAGTGAGGAGATTTTGCGAAAGGTCCAACACAGCAAGGAAGTTTAGCTTTGTCAGTTGCCAAGGGATCTCTCCTGATACATTATTATGTGACAGATCTAATGACTCAAGAGCTTTAATGTTTCCGAGTGATACTGGAATTCGGCCTGTGAAATGGTTATAGGATGCATTAAGCACAACCAATGACTTTAAATTCCCAACCGATTCTGGAATGTCCCCATGAAATTGGTTATTTGAGAGATCCACTACCGTAAAGGCAGTAAGGATCTTTACCAGCTCCATTTCTAGCCCTTTACTCACTATAGTCACTCTATCTTGATAGTATCCATTGATAAATGTTTTGCTAAGAAATTGAGATTGAGATTTGGTCTCCATCATTGCTTTCCAGCTCCTAAACATATTTGATGACAACTTACCTGTGAAGCTATTGTTAGAGAGATCAAAGATTTGTAATAGTGGAAATGTATGATTTGCTTGGGGGTGCCCAATGGTGCCATGAAATTTGTTGGATCCCAAGATGAGAATGTGCAACTGGGATAAATTTTCTATCCAGAAAGGGAAGGTATCATGTATTTGATTGTTTCCAAGGTTTAACACTTCTAGCTTCTTGCACTTGACCAAAGAACTTGGCACCTGTCCTTCCAATTGATTTCCATTGAGATCAAGTGTCTCTAGAGTGCACTCCTCTTTAAATGTTTGATGCAACAGGCCATGAAATGCATTTCCTCCAAGATTCAATACAATGAGAGAATCACTGATTTGACCCAAACATGGTGGAATAAAACCACTGAAGTGGTTGTGAGATAGGTCGAGGACTTGTAAGTAAATGCAATTGCAAATAAGTGAGGGAACTTCTCCACTAAAATGATTGCTTGAAAGTGAAAAAAAAATGGAAAATAGAGGGGGGATTGGAATTGAGCCTTTTAGCTTGTTAAAGCTTAGGTCAAGATATTGCAACGAGCTGAAAGAATGATAGAGAAATGGTTGCTCTAATCCCTCTAGAGCATTGTGAAAAAGATTCAAATAAAATAAAGAACTGTTTCCCAACTTCCATAGCCAGTTTGGTATTTCACCACTGAAATTGTTTGACGAAAGATGGAGTCCCTCAAGCATGGGGAGTTCAAAGATTGACTTTGGAATAAGCTCATTCAACTTGTTGTTCTCCAAGTTGATTGTCGATAGCAGAGAAGAGGATGGGTGGTGGAATTGGCCAAGTCGACCACTAAATTGGTTATCCTGGAGATACAGCGATTCTAATGATGGGAGTGAAAGCAATAATGAAGGAATAGTCCCACTGAGTGAATTGTTTGAAAAGTCGAGCAGTGTACAATTATGAAGTGCATTTCCATACAAAGAAGGGATTGTGCCGTTGAAATTATTGGAGTAAAGTTTGAGCTCTCTAAGCATTGTGAGTTGAAAGATTGACCTTGGAATGGGCCCCTCCAACTTGTTTTCATACAAGTAGATGATCTCAAGTAGTGAAGAGGAAGTGTTTTGGAACTCCCCAAGCTCACCACTAAATTGGTTTACTTGGAGATGAAGCTCTTGTAGTGATGGGAGTGAAAATAATGACGATGGGATTGGACCGCTGAAACCATTGCTTGAAAAATCCAAATGAACAAGCTTGTTGAGGTTGGCAAGAGAGGATGGCAATGGTCCGCTGAAGCCATTGTATGAAAGATCCAAACTAACGAGGTTGCTGAGGTTGCCAAAAGAGGATGGCAATGGTCCACCGAAATCATTGTATGAAAGATCCAAAGTAACGAGATTGTGGAGGTTGCCAAGAGAGGATGGCAATGGTCCGCTGAAACCATTGTTTGAAAGATCCAAATACACGAGTTTCTCGAGCTTCTCATCCAGGGTTTGTAGGTTTGGCAGCCTGAAAATACTCTCTGGAATTTTTCCATGCAATCCACAATCACCGAGAGCTAGTGAGGTTAAAGAAGAGAAGTTCCCTATGAAGTTAGGTACCACCGAAGAGAGATTGTTTCCACTGAGGTCGAGTTCAGATAGGAAATGGAGCTTGGAAAGGGAAGGATGGATGGGGCCTGATAGACCACAATACCTCAAGCTCAACTTGTGGAGATGAGGGAGTGCCGAGGATAACGCCAGTCCCCACTCACTGCCCTGCGCTGATATGTTTACCCAATCGAGATGGAGTTCTCTCAGACTTGAAAGGTTTTGGACGAATGCACCCATGTTCGGGATTTCCAGTTTCAGAGTATCGAAGTACAAATAATTGAGATATTGATTGTAAGATAGATCAAGGGACACCAAAGTGGTCAAGCGGGAGATTTCCAGCGGGATATGGCCATAAAAATTTGAAGAAGAGAGGTTGAGATGGGTCAAACTGGTGAGCTGCTCAAACCCAGATGGGATTGGAGAGGGATCAAACTCATTGGAAGCGAGGTTGAGCTTCTGCAGGCTCTGAAGACGAAAGAGGCTTACAAAATCAATCCGACCGTAGATACGGAGCTCACTGAGGTCGAGACTGGTCACGTGACCAGTGGCACCATTGCACGTGATGCCTTCCCAAGAACAGCAATCCCTGTTATCAGGATTCCAAGAGGGAAGTCCGGTCTTGCTGTACCTAGCAGAGAAATTAAAGCCCTGTTTCAGGTGGAGCAAAGCAGAGAAGTGATCTTCAATGCATTGGTGTTGTGTTGACAAGGCATTACTGTTGCTGACAGTGGCAAACACAAAAGAGGAAGAGAAAAGGAGGGAAGAGAGTAAGAGGAACCTAAGAATAGAGAATATGGGAAGTAGAAAGGCTTTATCAGGAAGAGAGAGGAAGAGGCGATCCATTTGCTTTGGTTGGGGGGATTTGAAATGGTGTAGGAAGAGAATAGCTGGGGAGGCATTATATAGGCGAGGTAGGAGGCTTTCCACTTCGTTGGCCAATAAAAAGACGCATACGTGCGAGAGATGAGGACCACTCATCACGCAATCGGTATCGTTGCTTTCTTTTCTTTTCTTTTTTTTTCTTTTTTTTTCCTTCTTTCTTTATTATTATTATTATTATTAGTTTTTTATGTTTTGCTTTTTATTTCGTTTTTTTAGTTCAATGAACGATCTAGGTCTTCTGCGGTGCAGAAAAGGCTAAAATCATGTTATCTAATAAGGCCCATTCTTGAGGTTATCTAATCTGTGAACCAGATAACCGTTTACTAAGGGGTCGTTTGGCACCTTGGATTGGAGGGGATTGGAGAAGATTAGAGGGGGTTTCAAATCCCCATCGTTGTTTGGCAGCATAAAGCAACTGGGATTGCCAATCCAGGGGGTTTTCAATCCCCTCTTTGAGGGGGTTTGTAATCCAAGGTGAGAGCTTGGATTACACCTAAAATCATTTCAATAGTTGCATGTATAAATGCATGTCACTGTACACTATCATTCTACTGGGCACATGGCCCACTAATGATGATCAGCACCGTCCAAACATTGTTCATGTAGATCAGCACCGTCCAAATATTGTCCAGCACCGTCCAAACATTGTCCATATCAATCAACGATTAAAAATCGTTGGTTAGTCACTCAGACATGATCTTGTGCTTGCGGTCCATCTAAGACTTGGAATTTCATCACTTTTAGACAAAACATATATTTTAGCGGGCTTATCACAACCATAGTGTCAAAAATTATATATCTCACTAATTGGGGATATTAAAGTTGATTTAGTAATTAAATTCAAACCCCCGTGAATATACCATGTATAGGTATTTTTGAATTAAAGTTGATTCACTCTCAAGGGTACCAAACACACCGAGAGGATTGCCAATCCAGGGGGTTTCCAATCCTGAGGGTTGCGAACCCAGGGGGTTCTAAATCCACCTCCCAAACAGGCCCTAATGTTTTAGCCTTTTCAGCCATCGATAT
This sequence comes from Magnolia sinica, assembly GCF_029962835.1. Lineage (NCBI taxonomy): Eukaryota > Viridiplantae > Streptophyta > Magnoliopsida > Magnoliales > Magnoliaceae > Magnolia > Magnolia sinica. Next base: position 83,471,691 of record NC_080581.1, read on the forward strand.
GGATGATTTGGGCCCTTTACTTTATGTGCCATATTTTGTCAATTTGTACTGTCTATCCTAACCATTGATTGGGCTCTTTACTTTATGTGCCATATTTTCTCAATTCGTACTGTCTATCCAATGCTATGTTTGGTCCACCATGACATTTGTATCCATTTTGGAATTTTATGTTAAGACATGAGACAAAAAATTAGATGGATCTAAAACTTAAATGGATCACACAATTGGAAACGATGGAATGGGTTGCCTACATTCAAACCTTTTTAGGCTCACTTTAATATTTTTATGCAATCCAAACTATTAATAAAGTGACCCAAATGGCCATAAAGTCTTTAAAATAAGAATGAACTAAAAAAAATAAAAATATTAGCGTGATCCAAAGCTTCTACAGCCCCATGAGTGTTTCAACTGTAGGTGTGTGATTCCGATTATTTTTTGTCGTGTGGCCCAGGTAAGCTTTGGATCTACCTCATTTTTAGGCTCATGGCATGAAATAATTTGGAAAAATATTTGAACAGTGTAGATATCTCACAAACATCATAGTAGCCCCCATAATATTTACCCCATCCAAATCCCTCTTGCGCATACGTGGCTTCCCTCGAGGCAAAGGGCGAGCTAGGCCTTTTTTAGTAAGCAATTTTCTGAGCGATTGGCATTATCAGGAGGTTACGTTGATCAGAATATCCAATAAAATGATGCACACGTGTGAGAGATGAGTACAATTCATTAGGCACTCGGTCACCTTTTGCTAAGGTGTTTTATCTTTGTTCTTTCCTTTCTAATTATTTTTTACTTTTACATTTTTTTCATGTCATGTTTTGATTTTTTATTTTTATTTTTTTTCGTTTTTGTTCCCCCATTTTGACAAATGGTACTCTTTGCAGTCCACCATGGATCGATCCAGACCTTCTGCGATGGGCCCCACCATTGATGAAACCAGATCATCCTCCCAGTTGTGATCGATTGAAACATATTATCCAATAAGGCCCATCCTTGGGATCTGTCTATGGTCGGGCTAGCACTGTTTACCGTCTATACCAGTGATTTGGGCCCTTTACTTTAGGTTACATATTTGTTCAATTTATATAGCTTATTAATATGATGTCAACCATTGATCCGACGTTAGACATCTTGGATGATCTAGCATCAAAGAGAGAAAGAAGGGACGCAATGGGCCTGAGCCTTTGAGACAAAGCTTCACAATTACTGCTTCTCCAATCTCACTCGTGTGCTTATTTTCTAATAATTTAGGCCATCTAGCAAAATATGTGAGGCAGATTAATTCTACAGCCGTGTGTTTGACATGTGGAAGGTTTATATCCTCAAACATAGAAACCATGGCATTTCCCACCTCAGGTCGGACACATTATATAAAAACAAATGAATGGCTACAAAAGAATAAATCTCAATTTACTTTGTACATGCCGCCCCACCTAGAGAGCCACATTGTCTGATTTTACGGTCAGAAGATCTAGTCATCATTTCCAGCATTATGAAATGCTCAGATCCCATGCTTACCGTTGAAAACTGTTGGAAAGCCACACAAGTTTTGGATCAAGCTGATATTTATTTTTAAGGATGTTGAATCTCCACTGTTTCCTGTAATGTGGTCCACCTTAGAATTGGATCTGCCTTATTTTTTGGCTCAAGCCATGAAATTGGCTGAAAAAATAGATGGTCAGCGTGGATAAAACACATACACTATGATGAGGCCCACAGAGCTTTGACACTAGGTAGGTGGCTGGTGCTGGGGTCACTGGCTAAACACATGCGGATAATGGGGATCTGCAGGGTAGCTGATTGGGTCCAGACCCCTTGAACGATATTCTGTCCAGGCAGGGTTCTATGGGGCCCACTGTGAGTTGTGGGTTTTATCTAGCCATCCATCTATTGTTTTAGATTATTTTAAGATATGTATCAGAAAATGAACAAATCTAAGGCTCCAGTGGATCACACAGTCTGTTTGAACTCCCATCATTAAAAACTTTTTGTGAGCGGACCCGAAAGAGTCTCTTGTGTGAGCGTGTACTTTCAACCTACTCTTCTAAAATGCTCGAGACATGAAAAAGCATACTAGGGACTGGTGACAAGCGAGTCAAGCACGTTATTACTTTTATTAATTTATTCACGTCACACGTTTTATTAATTTCTTCACGCCTGCAGATGGTGACCCTGGAAAGTCGTCCATTTGTCAAAAGGTACACCCTCCATTAAGTAATGTTCCCTAGAATATATAATACGTTCCTGTGTATTGCTATTTGTTATGTTGGGCTCTAGCTTTTGGATTTTGGTTTGGTTTGGTTTATTTATTTTTTTTATTTTTTTTTAAAGATTTAGGTTAATCTCTGGATGGTCCAATCCATGTGCCACACCTTTAGATGGGGAAGGACAAAAAGATTAAAACTCCTGCAATATTTTGGTGAACTATGATACTCTGACTGAATACAAAGGTGTTATGATGATACGTAGGTTACTTAAAAATTGCATATTCAAACTAAATTGTCCAAGCTATGGTTCCCATTAGATTTATTGCCAACAAGCTTATTTGATTTTCTAACTGCTAAATTAGTGGACATCTATTAGAATTTAAATTGAAAGTAGGTAGTGTTTCAACAAACATGTGTCAACAAATTAGAGGCTGGACTTGTTCAACCAGCCCAGCCAGATTTTGGAATGGTGACTTAGGGGTGGTTAATAGTTTAGTCTATTTAATTCAATTTAATGTTCACCATGGCTATACTTTGAGAGTGTTTGCATGCCAAGCACATGCTACAAGAGTTTTAAATAACTATCAAATATTGAATCATTTGAAGGTTGGACTAGTTCCTTTTAAATATAGATGGTTTGTTTAAGCTTTGGAATAGCAATAAATCAACATATTAATTTCATTATTAGAGTTTTTTTTTTTTTTTTTTTAAATTCCTCTCATGGATCATGTAACATCCTGTCCAACCAGCACAGTCTCCTGGAGCATCCACGTAGGATTTTTCGCAGGACCATTCGTTTAACCCGCTCGCGGTGGGATACCACAAGTTAATTGACCTAGGATTAGCCCATTAGATAGACCAGACGGGTCATGATAGGACCCGGTGCGGGCTATCAAGCCAGATGACTCGTCTGCACTTAGCATCAGCTTGTACGGGCTATACAGCGATGCGGGAAGGTCAGAAAATTTCAAAAATTCAGAGAAGCATAGATCTCACTGGGCTTGGGGACCATCGTGGACCATGGACCCGGTGGACACCCAGAAGTAGGATCTGGCACTGGCTAAACGCACCCCACCAATGCCATGATTGGAATCTGGTACTTGCAAATGAAACCGAGATACCAGGCTATTCAGCCGTCGGATCTCTTTTATATTTATGGTGAAGGTCTAATGAATTTTCCTACACCCGTCCACAAACTCTGGGACCCGATCGAGGAGCGGTGACTGTTGATCACAAATCGAACTCGTACGACCAAACCCCAGATCCGATCGTCCCCAAATTTTGCATGGCCCTTCATCGGGCCATGGAGCAATTATCCTATAAATTTCATGGCCAGAGGATCACCAGAACTGCTCTAATCACCAGAATGGCCCTCATAGGGCTATTTAAAGATCGGAACTGTTGACTCAAACCCCATAACCGTTCATCCGTTTATTTCCAAATTTTATATGGCCCCTCATTGGGTCATAGGGTACCTACCCACCAAATTTGGTGGCCGGAGGGGTGTTAGGGCTGCCCCTAGGCCAATATGGAGTCCTAGAGGGCCATTGTGGGCATTTAAATAAACTTAAGGCCTAAGGGCCCAAGTCTAGGAAATAAAGCCCTAGCTTTCTCATAACTCCCTCCTTTACTACAACCACCAAGGAGTAAAGAGAGAGAGAGAGAGAGCAAAGGAGTAAAGGAGAGAGAAGAGAGTGTGAAGGAGAGCTAGGAGGACACTAAATCAAGGTGGGGCCCAACGAAATCAAACCCCACAACTCCCTACCTCTTCTCCAAGAAGAATCCCTCATCCACGAGCGCCCTTTTCACTCCGTTAATCATCTAGGTAAGATCCATCACCCATTTTCGATGAAACCCATGTGATTGAGAAGGGATTTGCTTGGGTTCTAACATACAAATGTTGTTGTAGGGATTCTGGCCGATCAACCCCCGAAATCCACCCTCCTAAGTCGATCCCATGCCTTCTACAAATCCAAAGGTGCGGACTATTGTTCTTAGGTGTTTTAGCACCAATTTTAGTACGAGCTTAATGATTTTGATTGCTTGGATGTTATATTCGAAATTTTAGAGAAACCCTAGGAATTATATGTTTGTTGGAATTCTATGGATGTGCATGCTTAGCTCTCAATTTGGTGTTGATCTTGCCTCTCACATGATATTATGTATGGATGATAGTATACTCGTGCTTACTTGATTCTTTTCCCTCGTATGTGGTACTACATTAGTGTATGATTTATTACCCTTGTGCTCATGATTTCTTAAGATGGAGGAAGTGCTTAACTTCCTCACAAACCCACACACTCACAAGCACCTTGTTCTTGATAATGTATGCTTGCTTGGTAGGAGTATTCGTTTGTATGTTTGAGATGCATGAGAATATGTTATTGATATGTTAGTTGATAACCTGGATAGTTGGCAGGTTATGGATCACCCTCACACTCTTGGGTTGGCCAGGAACATGAGGGGAGACAGTAGCCCCATTGGTAGGGCTATGCTAGGGCTAGATCCGTGGGTTTGGGCGGGTATATTCGGGTGGTTGTAGTTCGACTACATGGTCCCTTGTGCCCGAGTCACTCGTCTCGCGCTCGCCCGACTCGTGCGGTCTAGCTTACTGTTTGGCCAACCTTGTTTGTTAACCCTGTTGCTCATACATGTATGAAACCTAAAACACCCTACAACCGTAAGCGGCCCACTAATAACCAATTGCAACTGGTCCACAACCTCGTGAGCCAGGCATGGTGGAATGAGACATTGTGTTCGAGCTATCGGCCTACGCTGGGGTGTCACGCCTCCCCGTAGTGACCGCGAGCGATCCTTTCCTCTCGACACTCCTCATGTGCTTGAAGTTGGGGATGAGGAACCCGACGAGATCACGGACCGCGGGGTATCGGCCTCACGCATTGGGGGGTCTTGGCCTCGCAACCAGTTTAGGGCATTGATACGTGGGGTGTACCAAATTTTCCAACATGCTGGATGAATGGACTTAACTAATAACTCGGCTAACACGATCACATAGCATCGCATCGCATTAGTTAGGGTGGCGACTCCGCAGTCGAGGTCGCTCTGAAGGAGTGTTGTCATACGCGATCGTTAGATGGAGTCACTCGAGGGAGCGTTGTGGAGAGGGCACGCATCATATCATTTATCATGCATGCGCATTAATAAGATTAGCTAGGTGTTTATGATTGACTGCTTTCATTAAGTTCATTTTATAATTGATACCTGTTATAACTTAAGATTAATAGCACCACTGAGTTGATCACTCACTTCCACTCTGGGATGATGTTTTAAAACACCAACCAGACCCGTTCATAGATGCAGGTGACTCAGGGCTGGAGGAGCCTGGCGAGGCGAGCTTCGACGAGGAGGACGAGTTATCCTATTTCCAGTTGATGGACGGCTCTTTATCGGCTTGATGGGCAGGATTGGGATTGCTGAGCAGTGGGCTCAGCCTTATTCTTTTTTTGGACATAGTATTCTTTTGTTGTTTGGGTTGGGTAACGCCTTGTGCAACCCATTTATATTTTTGGACCTGTATTTATGATAGATTTCTTTCATTTCAGTAGATTTGTGTAGTTGTGCTTCATGTTCTAGAAAATTCTAGGCCGCGCATTTAAACCTGATTAAACGCATTAATAAAAATCGGTTATAAGTGACACTCGGGAACTCGGGAGTCGAGTGTATGCACAACCCCCAATTTTCAGGGCGTTACAGACCATGAGGCTCATCATTATAAATGGTTTTGATCATTGAAAAGGTCATGATCCAACCACTAAAGTGCTAATATATCCTATTGCAACCCATGGGAATGAATTATACAAAATCTTGTGTTGATTCTTCCATCTACTCTTTTGTCTTCATTCAAGTAATTGATCATGTGCACAAAGATCCAATGGCTGATTTTTGACGTGTACGGTTAATTTGTGGTCCTAAGACCGCATATGAAGCTTCGAGCAGAACGGATGGTGGAAACTCTGTGATCTCACATTCTGAGCCAATTTCGAGCCTCTTTAGTGCGACACATGTGATTTTCTTGAATCTCGGCTGTATAAAATCATCGATCTCGGTCCCCTAGAGTCTGTAGGTTTATATCAAGTTCATATATATGTTTTCCCTTTATCCAGGTCTATGTGACCTTTTCAACCAGTGACCTTATAAAAATTTTAATGGCAGACACTCCATTGCTATTATTTAGTGTGCTGTGGTTCACTTTAGATTTGGATCTGCCTCATTTTTTGGTTCATGCCATAAAATGAGCTGAAAAATGGATGATTGGCATGGATAAAACACGCATTATGATGAGGCCCACGGAGCTTTGAAACTAGCTAGGTGGCTGCTAGTGCGAGTAGCCTCACAAAGGGCTGCCCAACATAAAAAAAGAGAGGCGAGGGAATGACGACAAGTGAGTCAAGCTAGTAAAACCCTTCATTAATTTATTCACGCCTGCAGATGGTGACCTGAAAAGACCATCTATTAAAATGTGGACCCTCCTTCCTTCTTAATTAATGTTCCTTAAAATACATTCCAATGTATTTTTATTAGATAGATTGGGCTCTAGCCTTTCCATTTGGGTTCATCTTTAAATGGTCCCATCCATGTGTCTCACCTTTAGATGGGGAATAGCAAAATGATTAAAACTCTGCGAATATTTTAGAGAACTTTGATAATCTGAGTATGAAGGTGTTATAATGATACACAGGTTACTTAAAATTAGCATATCCAAACTAAATTGCCCAAACCATATACACAGGTTTATGGGCATATTAAAATTGAAAGCAGGTGGTATTCACAAACATGTGTCAACGAATTGAGGCTAGAATTGTTCAACCAGTCCAGCCAGACTTTGCAATGGTCAGCAGTGGTTAGTAGTTTAATTAGTCTATTTAATTCAAGTTAATGAACGCCATGGCTATACTTTCAGAGTGTTTGTGTCAAGCACACACTCTACAAGAGTATCAAATAACTGCTAAATATTGAATCATTTGATCATTGGATTAGTTCATTTTAAATATAGATGGTCTACTAAGCTTTGAAAAATAATAGATTAACATATATACCAATCCTTGCCTGTTGATTAGAAAACACGTGATCCAACCACCAAAGTGCCAATATATCCTATTGCAACACATGGGAATGTATTATACCAATCCTTGCCTGTTGATTTGTCCATCCACTCTTCTTCACCCAAGTAATAGACCATGCATGACTTAAGTTGTACATATAGGTGTAGCAATTCAAAAATTTTCATGCATGAGTATGTGCATGGCTGTTCGACCAGGTGCATAATTTAGTGAAATATTTTTCTTTTCTTCGAATTGAATAAAATGCTCATAGTTGTATACATATTTACACACACTTAATCATACATACACACTTTAATAAGTTTCGGACCCTCATATATTCTAGTATTCTCAAGCATTCATCAAATCTATTGTTGAAAGAACTACTCATAACGAGACTAAGATATTTGATCATCTACTTTATTATGGATCACCCAATCATAGACAATTGACCTTGGGATCATTACAATATTCATCCATCTACGCACTCAACAATGATCATGAACCATCATTTTACCTGTTACTCAAGTATAAGTATAACCTAATGCTGGAATCATGGTCGAATTACCCTAATCCTAAGTACATGTACATACACACTTTTATACACACACACACACACACATGATCTCGAACTTACATAACGCTATATGCTTGATTTTTCATCGATCTAAACCATCGAGAATACTCCTTATGGACCTATTAAGTTATCCAACAGTCCGATTTCAATATGAACCATCACATTATCATGAAATTTACAAAGATCTAATTTGACTCATTTATATCTGATCATTCACAATTCTCAACCTTTTATCATGATCATGATACAACGATGAACCGTTCTATGCTATTAAAGTCCAATTCCAACAACTACAAAATCACTCTTAATTATCTAAAGTTTTCTTATATACACACACACACACACACACACACTCAATGATAATCCTTAAAAAGCCTATTTGTAGAAGCCCTATGAGGTCCACCATGATTAATGTGTTACATCCATTCTGTCCAGCATTTTCGTCATATCATTTTTTATGTGAGCCAGAAAATAAGGCAGATAAAATAACTCAAGTGACCACGTGGTCCAAGATTGGGCCTAAAATTTAAGTTTGCTTATTAATTGGGCTAGGCTTGGTTGTGTCTAAGGTCTTGTCCATGGTGAATTTCAAGGGCGTTTTTATCATAGGTCATCAATGGTAGAGTACACTTAATGAAAACCCTTAGATCATGCAAAAAAGTGGAAGGCCATGATTGGTGGCTTGGGTTCAGGTTCTCATTTGTTTCTGTCATGGGCGTGAGCTTAGTTTCTCTTTTGCGCCAGTCTTGGACAGACAGGGCCCACCCCTTTGCATCCCTATCCATGGGTCGAGTTTGGCTTGAATTTGAAATCCGGGAATAGGCCATTTCTTGATGTTAATGGGCTCGATGGGCCTATAATCCAAAGCTCAATTGCTTATAGACACCCCAGCCCACATGTTGGTGGATTCAAAGCATGAAGATGGTGGAGCCTCCACCATCTTGCGCAAATGCGGTGGAAGCTCCACCATGTTTGCATAAATGCAGTTGCAGCTCCACCATTTCTGTGCAAAAATGGTGATGTGGTTTGGTTTATACGAGTCTTGCTTTTGGAAGAAGCTGTTATTCGGATATTGAGCTGGACCAATCCGCTACTCACCTTTTGGTTCGACTTACATGAACCTCGCTTTTAAAATGAACCTACGGTTTGGGTGAGGAGTTGGACCATACAATTTGGTTTGGTTTACATGAACCTTGCCTTGTGATCTCTCTCTCTCTCTCTCTCTCTCTCTCTCTCATGTGCGCATATGTGAAAATGTCTCCATCTGGTGGGCAGCCAGTCAAAAAGTTTGCCAATCCAGCATTTAAATGCCAACCCCAAATTGTTAGGAGAATGGTTAAGATGATAATGATAAATAGAGAATGAAGAGGATATAAAAACCGCTTTACAGCGCGATCAGTGTGAGCATGGGGCATGTGAGATCTGGAAAATATTTTGGATTGTGTCCCACCACCACCTCTGGCCCAAAAATAGGTTGATATGCTCATCATCAAGGTGTTCCAAAATGGTTATGTAACAGCCATTACATAATGTTAACGGTGGTAACTATTACATGTAACGAGGCCTTCAATGGACGTTACAGAAAAAATGACCCATTACGAGGTCGAAACATGTTTTTTTCCCAAAAGAAAGGGCATAGTAACGATAATAGTAATGGCAGTGGCCGTTATGGCAACCGTTACTGTTATGGAATACCATGCTCTCATCATTTGGGCCCCACATGTATGTTGAATGGGTCGCAAACAGCTACATGGCCAAGATGGATCAGAAAAGGCCCGATCCACGACTGAAGTGATCCGGACCCTCGGACCTTAAATCAGGCGTATCTCACAATTTTGAATAAGTTATCGGACGTAAAATATATGATTTTAGGGTAGAATAAGCTACTTTAACCAGCCAACCCCGCTATGCCGGGTTGCCCAAGCCGGATTTGTAAATACCACTATATCGATAGTCGTTTCCCTATTTTAATTCCGTTTTTACTATAAATAGTAAGTTTTAGTTCAATTATAACTATTCATCCGTTGGGCTTTAGGAATTGCGTCCAACATGAAAAGAACTTTAAAAAATTAGGAGAACAGCTTGGTGAAGCCAAATAGGACACTTACTATTTTTGGTCAAAAACCTTGCGCACTAGTAGGCATCACGACCGTTTATAAATAGTAAGTTTACTATTTATAGTAAGTTGCGCACTTTAGGAGTTTTAGTCGTAGTTTGATTCTGATTTCTCTCCCATTGCTTGGTACCCATATTTAAAGGGTTGTGAACTCATTTTTATTCATTCATTAATCAATTTTATTAATTCATTAATCAATTTGGAATTTATTAGAATTTATTTCTATTTTCTGCTTTCTTTCCTCATGGATTCGAGAAGTCTCTATGAGAAGTCCAGAGAGGTTCCGTGGATTCGGAATAGTTATCCTCTTGAGGAAGACAGTGCTCGACCTCACGTCCTTCCCTGCGTTATGCATTTATGTTGAATGCGGATATTAGATTAATTTATTTTAGCCATCTTTCCATTATACTCACTTGATGAGCTGACCAACATCTTTCAAGGCCAAGATATGATCATGTTGGCAAGCACATGGATGGCCCGGATATTTCATGTGTAGTAGAAAGATGATTCTCGCTCTTCTTTTGTATATCTCTAGCAACACTCAAATATGTGTGCCAGTACCATTGTAAGTAAAAACTGAGGGATGAGGAAATCTTCATGTTCAATTCAATCTCGATCATTAAAAATAGAGGAAAAAAAGGGAAACACCAAAATTCTAAGAATGAATAGTTCAGGTTTACCATGGTTTGAACTAAAAAGAAAAAGAAAAAAGAAAGAGACGGAAAACAAAGTGAAAAGGGGCTATGTACATGCATTTATGTGTCTATATATTATATATAAATAAGGTTGAAAATAGAATATATAGAATTTCTATATTTATGACAATAATATATGGATAGTTAGGAGTAGCAGCAATTTGGGTATGAAAAATGGAGGCTAAGAACTGACAGTTAAGACTTAGGAGTGGGTTGGTATAAGTTAAAGGCTCTAAAAGAGTAAGAGAAAGGCCTAAAAGCACGTGGTTGAAGGTAGTAAGAAAAGACCAGATGACCTATGCCCTTTAATAGAGTGGAATGGCAGAAAAGGATTCATGTAGCTGCCCTCAATTAGTCGAGGACCTATTGCCTCAATTAGTTGGGATGATGCTTGTTGGGATTTTGTGCTGCGGAATCACACAGATCTAGATCTAGGATAGCAATCCAATGGCACCAAGGACACATAAGAAAACACAGATTTAACATGAAAAACCCTTGGGGGGAAAAACCACGGCACAAAGCGATAGATCTCTACTATGAAAGTACAGATTACAAAGAGAGATGACTTACCCGGCTTGAGCATTCCTCAAACCTCACCTTTTCTCCATCCCTTGAAACCCTAGCACCCTTTTAGAAATACTTAGAACCTCTTAGAATACCTCCCAATCCCGCATACACCCCTTTATATAAGTTTAGAAAGAAGTAGAATTGGAATAGGAAATAAAAATCACAAAATCTGTGTTTCCGCAGAAAATCTGCGTAAAATCTTCGATGTCATCGAAGGTCCATCGATGTCATCGAAAATGGACCAAAATTGTCCAGCGACCAGGGGTGAAAATTTCTGAAAATTCTCGATGGCATCGAGCAACCTTCGATGTCATCGATGACTGGCTTCGATGACATCGAAGACTGGTCGATGTCATTGACAAACCAACAGACAGATTTAAGACATCTGTCCATATATAACAATCTCCACCATATCTTCAATCTTCATCCGTGTAGCTTCTTGTCCTCTTCTCTTATTTCTGCATCACATCATAGCTTCTTATACATACTCTGTCCTACTTTTTCGCCATCACCAAGCCCAGAGAAGTTGCACATAACTTCAACTTCTCTGCAGGAATGATTTAAGAGAGCATGTTTGCCGGATCTGAATCTGTATGCCTAACCACCTTTGCTCCTGTCTTCTCAAAAGGAAAAATGTAGTCTTCTTACCATCTCACCGCTACCCAATATTGCTTGCCGGGGTATTTGCTCACAACACTGATAGCCTGTGAAATAACTGGTCTAATCCAGACCATGGCATACACTACCAACCGCAATCAAATAAGGCTCATGAGATATCATGTTTTTTCTCATCTATTATGGGACATGTCCTGAGGAAAACTTGAGGAGAGACGCGTAGGGAACGCTCTCCGGCTTTATCTGACCCATTACATCTATGATCAATATCTACACACAAGGTATTCCTCCTGTGATTACCAAAGCCTACTCCTCCTTCAATGTCAATGCCGAGAACCATCTTTGCAACCCCCCGAACCTTCATCCTAAATGTTCCACTTAACCGAGTCTTCAGTACATTGATTTCAAATATGTCATAATTGACGATCTGCATGTCATCAACTCCTCACTCACCATGAAGGAATCAAACCACTGCCTAGGCGACAGGTCGAACCACGATCTCCTGCAAAGTTTTTTTCTCAGCCCCTTTAACTTCGAACCGCTATGGTTGTTTCATGTAGATCTACTCTTCACTTTCCCTTCCAGAAGTGCAGACTCCACATCCATCCTTCCAGCTCAAGATCAAATTGGCCAGCCAGCGCCAATCATGGATCTAATAGGCACCTGCTATACCGTCGGCATGAATATCTCTGAGAAGTTGATCCCTTCTCTCTGAGCATAACCCTTCGCTACCAACCTTGCCCTGTATCTATGTTGTATCCTCCTGAAAATCCACCTACATCCAACCACTCTCCGGCCCACTGGAAGCTCGACCCGCTCTCATATGTCGGTCTGGTACAATGAATCCATCACATCGTCCATAATTACCTTTCACTTCTCAGCACCAGGCTTACTTAGAGCCATCTGAATAGAAGATGAATCCCCTACAATATTGGAGTCGTCCGTGTACCTTGCCAATATCCTGCGATCATGTCGTGTGATTTTTCTCACAGGTGGCTGCTCCACCTGCTCTATATCCATGTCCGCATGTCTCAGCCTTCCTGTCATGCTCGCTCATGTGGTCATGCCCAACATGCCACACACGTGTTGAGATAGAATCCGCTACATTCACTGCAGCTCCACCTTTTGAAGTGCTCTCGATCAACCTGTATAAGTTACCGAGTCGTTGCGCTTTCATGATTACCTGTGCCTCCTTAGATACCTTAAGAGCACCATCAATAGTTGTGTACTTGCATCCTTTTGCCTCAAGTACACCAAGAGAAATCAGATTTTGCTTTAAATCAGGAACGTGCCTGACATCAGTCAGGGTACGCTCCATCCCATCAAACATCTTAATATGTATCGTACCAATAACTACAACATTATAGGCAATATCATTGCCCATAAATATTTGTCCACCATTACACTCTCTATAACTAGTGAACCAACTCCAATGAGGAGTCATATGAAAAGATGTCCCTGTGTCTAGCATCCACTCATGCTTACGATCATCGTATGGTCGCCTGTTAGTAGACACAGATAAAACATTACCATCACATCCACTCGATCCATCTGACATGACAGTATTGGCCTCCCTATACGAAACCTCAGAATCTTCTCTCCTCGATTTAGGATTTTCACAATCCTTCTTCACTTGTCCTTCCTTCCAACAATTCCAGCGCGCACTTTACCTTTCCTTTGCCCTTGCTCTTGGATTTGGATCTATAACCTGAAGAACCTGTACCTTGCTCAGAATTTCTGTCCCTCGTAAACAATGCCTCAGAAGATGTCCCCGTATCGCCGTTTAGCTTTCTCATAGCCTTCCAATAAAGGGCTGAGATAACGGTGTCGACATTCAGGATTTTATTCGTGTTGCACATAGTATCCTTGAATGACTCATACTACGCCGGAAGAGAATTCAGCAACATACATGCTTGTTCTTCATCTTTCATCACTTCCTCCATATTCAGCAATTTGCAAACCAATTTATTAAAGTTGCTGATGTGAGCCTCCAAATCTTCACCCTCTGTCATTTTGAAGTTATACTGCCGCTTTAAGTGTAAGCAATTTTCAGAGGATTTTTTCACATGGACATCCTCTAACTTTGCCCATAACTTAGCCGCAGTTTTCTCCCTCATGACGTTCTAAAGAACCTCATCCGTGAGACATTAACGGATCGATGATAAAATCTTCTTATCAAGAGTATTCCAATCATCATCAGTCATAGTAGACTTTCGCTCCTCAAGAGCACCATCTTCGTCTTGCTTGAATAAGGAACTCATTAACTTGATCTTCCATAACTCAAAATTATTTTTTTCTGAATACTTCTGAATCTCATACCTAGTGCTTCCCATTATTACTAATCCTGCAGATTCAGATCTGTACCCCAGTGATTGCTCTAATACCACTTGTTGGAGATTTGGCCTGCGGAATCACACAGATCTAGATTTAGGATAACAATCCAATGGCACCAAGCACACATAAGAGAACACAAAGGTTTAACGTGGAAAACCCTTGCGGGAAAAAACCACGGCACAAAGCGACAAAAAATTCCACTATGAAAGCACAAATTACAAAGAGAGAGGACTTACCCAGCTTGAGCAATCCTCAAACCTCACCTTTTCTCCACCCCTTGAAACCCTAACACCCTTTTAGAAATACTTAGAACCTCTTAGAATACATCTCAATCCCGCATACACCCATGTATATAAGTTTAGAAAGAAGTAGAATCGGAATAAGAAACAAAAATCACAAAATCTGCGTAAAATCTTCGATGTCAGCGAAGGTCCATCGATGTTATAAAAAAGGGACCAAAACTGTCCAGCCACCAGGGGTAAAAAATTCTGAAAAATTCTCGATGGCATCGAGCAACCTTCAATGTCATCGACGACTGGCTTAGATGACATCGACAGACCAATAGACAAATTTAAGACATCTATCCATAAATTATATATATATATATATATATATATATATATATATATATAGAGAGAGAGAGAGAGAGAGAGAGAGAGAGAGAGAGAGAGAGAGAGAGAGAGAGAATAAGTTTGAAAATAGTGTGTAAGAATTTCTATATATATATATATATATATATATATATATATATATATATATATATATATATATATATATATATATTTAAAAGGTAAAATCCTATCCTTCCTTTTCAAGTAATCCACATATAAATCGGTCTGTCACTACTATCATTTTAAGAGTAGGTGGTGATAGCCAATCTCTATTTTTGATATTGGCCCCGGAAGATTTTCTTTTTGAATAAAATGTGTTTTATTGAGAGGAAAAAAAAAAAAAAAAACCTTTAACTCGGTGTTGCCCAAGAAAATTTTTTTGTACATACCGAGTTTTAAACTTTTAATTAATATGTGAGATTTTCCTTTTCAAACATATGGAGTTTGAACTCAAGTTTTAATTTGAGCATTTTGGGTCAGTTATGATCTCTCTCCCTCTTGCACTATTTATTTTTTTATTGTGCATCACAAGCCAACTCATTGATAGAACTGTTCAACAGAGGTTACTTGGACCGTAAAGTAATGGAGAATTATGTGTACCAAAGACAGCTTTGTTACAAGTTCAACAAGCATTTCTCTCATTGCGGAGGGCAAGCAACAATGCACAACAAAAATCCCTGAGTCCAGACAGAAACAAATGGGCTGTCGAAGAGGTCATGACCCTCCAAGGGATCCCTCTCGGTGATTATTTCGGCATATGTATTTGCTTCATCAAACCATTTATTCCACAAATTATCATGGCCATGAAATGTGGGCCACTGACTGATCTTCCAATATAGAGATTTTTTGGGGCATTTCACGTTCATGGTTGGACCCTGTGAATCACTGATCCACAGGATCTACTTTAAGGGTTACGCTTTTTTCTGGATTGGGATGTGGGACTTAATCTATATGCGGAATAGGCCCACGGATCTATCTGTGCAAGGGACATAGCGATTAGGGGTTCAGATGGTTTACCTAGATGAGACGCAGGCATGGAAGCCGGATAAGAATACCAGAATACCAGAATTCCTGTAAAGCTTAGGATCTTCCTCTCCTTCACACCCTTTCTGCAATTCACAAGATGGGACTCGATCGAATTTCTGTCGTGGTGTAGGATCGGGGACCCAGCTCTCTTTTATAGAATCTGTGGAGAGAGTTTGAAACCCATCACAACTCTCTCTCCCACATACCACATTGTAGCATCCTAGTGCAACTCAAATTGCTGTCTTCGTAAGACAGTTATAGCATTCCAGCCCTAGTACGCAAAGCTGTGCAGATAGACTGCACAACACATCACCTGAAGTGGGGCCCACTAGTCTACTCAATCATGAGTTTCGTGTGTAATCATTGCTTTTGTTTGGTTCGCTTCAGAATTGCAGGAGAGTTAAATAAATAAATAAATAAAACAGGATAGGTGTGATGAGGTTCCTCACTGTCTTCCTCATGAGGATAACTACTCTGAATCCAAGGAGCCTCTATGGACTCCTCATATACCTCGATTCCACGAGGGAAAATAAGAAAATATAAATAAATTCTAGAAATTCAAAATTTTATTGGGTAGATAATAAAAATGAATTTACTATCTCGCTTGGGTTTGTGAATTCTTGCTTGGGTTCAGAAAGTGTGCTGTTTCAGGAAGAGATTTGCGATAAGAAAACGACCTGATCTTTCTACTTGCTCAGAGAATATAGACATTGTGTGGAATGGCTAAAGTTAAATATGTAATTTTGGTTGTTCAGAGGTCGAAAAAGAAACGGATTCATTTGCATATATACGAAATTAGGATCGATCTAGGAATTCATTTACAATTCTAAACACGTAACTCATTTTTAAGCTTCTAGAGTAACATTCTTTATGATTCTAGGTTAGTTTTTTTTCCTCCGTTGAGAGACGAATTTGAAATTGTAGCTGAACAGAGAAGATCGTGGCGTGCTTCTGAGCTTAATTCCATTATTTCCTTGTATCCTTTTTCGACATGTGTACAACTCAGAGAAGATGGGCAGGTCGCAGGGCATTTATGCGTTGATGGTAGTGAAGACATTTGAACCCAAGACCATGGTCTTGGTACGAACAGCAGTCTTGTAGCTAAAGATTCACTACAACGGCATGATTTTTGTTCGTAGAATATATAGAGAAATTTCTTAGGTTGTTTATGAATGGAGCTTTGTTCTTCATATGTAATTTATGTAAATCTTGGAATTACATGGCTCGGAATCTCAATTGAGATATTGTTTCAGTTTCCGTCGAATCAGAACTGTAACATTACATTGTATTGAAATTAATGTAATTTTTTCCTTTGTCAATTGATACGGTGGCCTTTTCCTTTCGTTGGTGAGCTGATCTTTGGTGGATCAAGTTAAGCTTATTGTGTCCTAGAAATTGAGGGACTATTTGGATATTTGTCAATCAATGGGATTGTGGGATCGTAAGTCATCTCACCCGCAATTTGTGGGAGCAGGAGTGTTTGCCAAAACCATCTTAGAAAAGATGTTTTTGACAAATAAGAAAGAAACTTGAGGACCCGGATAGGTAGAGGCCAACTTGTCAGAGATGGGCAAACATGCTTTGCATGGGCCCCATCTTTGACAGACTAGGCTCTACCTATCACATCCCATGTTGTGCTTATACCAATGTCAGTGGAAGCAGGGTCAGTACACAATCTGTGCCCGCGGTCCGTTGGGTAGAAAGCTGTGTGGACGGTGATCATGGAAAGACGGACAAGTCCCTGTCATCACGGATGTTCGTGGTAACACAATACGTTGGGATTTGACTGGACCACATGCTGCTGTCAGGATGGGCCTAGTTGGATGCATACTCAACCTAATGATGATAGTAGATAACCTTCTCCTTCTTGCCTATATCATCATGCTAAAGAAGTTGCCAAAGAAGTTGATTCATGGACTCACATCTTGCAACCTAGCTACTGGTGGATTCTGTGGGCCCCACCATGATGTATGTATTTTATTCACGCTGTCCATCCATTTTTCCAATTCATTTTAGGGCATGAGGCCAAAAATGAGGCAGATCCAATCTCAGGTGGACTACAACACATGAAGACAAATGGTGATTGAATGTCCACCATTAAAAACATCCTAAGGTCCATTGTAATGTTTATTTTCCATACAACACACAAGCATGGATGAAGGGAAAACATAAATATCAGTTTGATCCAAAACTTGTGGCTCTTTGGAAGTTTTTATTGGTGGGCATTCAATTACCACTGTTTCCTATAGTATGGTCCACCTTATATTTGGATCTGCTTAACTTTTGGGCTCAAGCTGTAAAATGAGCTGGAAAAATTGAGGGATGGCATGGAGAAAACACATACATTATGGTGCAGCCATAGAGCTTTTCCAACACCTACCAGCATAGTCATTATGCAAGAGAGGATTACGTGTTACCCTAACCATGGGGCCCACCTTGATGAATGTGTTATATATCCATGCATCCATCGGTTCTTCCAGATCATTTTAGGATGTGGTCGCAAAACTTAATCAGATCCAAATCTCAGGCGGACCATACTACAGGAAACAATGTTGATTGACTGGTTACCATTCAAAACTACTTAGGACCCAACTAGGGCCGACCAAAATTTTTATTTTCTATCAAAACCTGTTGATAAGGTCAAACAGACCTGATTGAAGGGAAAATACAAAGATCAGCTTGATCCAAAGCTTTTATGGCCCACAATAAGTTTTTAATGGTCAATCACTATAGTTTCAAGTGGTGTGGTCCACCTAAGATTTGGATCTGTTTAAGTTTTGGGATCGTCCTAAAATGAGATGGAAAATCAGATGGACAGCGTAGATATACAACACATTCATCAAGGTGGGGCCCATACAGTCAAGGTAAGACCTATTCTACTCCCACAACCCACATCCAACAGCTTTCAACATCCTTTTTGTGGCTCAATCTCTTGCCGTGGCATATTGTCCAATCAAATCCCACTGTATGATGTCGCCATGTCTAGGTAGCAGGGTCAACACCCAATCCGGGTCTACCTCTAAAGGTGGGATCACCTTCTTTGGATGCTACTCGACCTATTCGACATGGACGTGGTCAAACCCTATCTAATTCGACCCCATGAGTCACCCACAAAATTCGCCAATGACTCAATTGAGTCATGAATTGACCTGAGATTGGATTGCGACTTGGATGGCCATACAAGGCCCAAGTAGTTAAAGTTGAATAAGTAATATTGTGTTTAGCGAATTAATGGAACTGATTAAATAAAAGCCATATGCATGAAATGCTAAACCATTAACATATAGTTTTTTTTTTCCAGAAAGGTGGGAGCGCACCACCTATAACTTTGTTGATTTGATAAAAAATTGTACAAACATTCATGGGCTCCACAGAAAGGAGATGGGCATCACCTATCATACAGCCATTAACATATAGTTTGATACATTAGATATAACATTATAAATATCATCTTTTTTATTTATGCTTCAGTTCCCTTGACACCCTTTTCCCTTCTCCTACCTCCAATTCTCTTAGTATTGATGCATTAAAATAAATGTCTCACATGGAAAAATCAACAGAAGCACTCTATCACTGAATATAGTGAATTTCCTCATTCCATTTGTCCAAAGTGCTAGAGTCCAAAAAAGAATTCCCATTCCCACTCCGTATCCAACTGCAAACCCAATCCACACTGATTCCCAGATGTATTTATTTTCTGAATGTGCTAGTGGTGTTGAAGCCTCGATGTAGTTGCATTTCTTTGACAATGGAGGGCCACATAATCCCAAGTTCCCTAGAAATGATTCATTTGTGAATGTACTAAATTGTTGACCTTGCGGTATGCTTCCTATGAGGAAGTTTTGCGAGAGGTCCAACACCTCGAGGAACGTTAGCTTTGTTAGCTGTAAAGGGATCTCACCAGACAAACTATTATGTGAAAGATCTAATGACTCAAGTTCCTTCATGTTCTCCAATAATGCAGGAATTTGGCCTATGAGACGGTTGTAGGACATATTGAGCACAAGCAATGATTTTAAATTCCCAACTGATTCTGGAATATTTCCATGAAATTGGTTATTTGAGACATCTATTACCGTGAAGGCGGTAAGGATCTTTACCAGTTCCATTTCCATTCTCTTGCTCACTATAGTCACTTTATCTTGATAGTACCCTTCATCAAATGTTTTGCTAATGAATTGAGATTGGGATTTAGACTCCTCCATCATTGCCTTCCAACTCCCGAACATATTTGATGACAAGTTACCTGTGAAGTTATTGCAAGAGATGTCAAAGATTTGCAACAGTAGAAAGGAGTGATTTGATAAGGGTTGTCCAATGGTGCCGTGAAATTTGTTGGATCCTAAGATGAGAATGCGCAGTTGAGACAAATTTTCCAACCAAAATGGGAAGGTATCATGTATGTGATTGTTTCCAAGGTTTAACACTTCTAGCTTCTTGCACCGGGCCAAAGTACTTGGCACCTGCCCTTCCAACTGATTTCCATTGAGATCAAGTGTCTCTAGAGTACACCACTCTTTGAATATTTGAAGTAAGGTGCCATTAAATGCATTTCCTCCAAGATTCAACACAGTGAGGACATCACTTATTTCACCCAAACATGATGGAATAGAGCCATTGAAGTGGTTACGAGACAAATCGAGGACTTGTAAGCAAGTGCAATTGCAAATAAGTGAGGGAACTTCTCCGCTAAAATAATTGCTTGAAAGTGAAAAGAAAATGGAAGAGAGAGGAGGAATTGGAATTGATCCTTTTAGCTTGTTAAAGCTCAGGTCAATATATTTCAATGAACTTAAAGAAATATGAGGAAACGGTTGCTCTAATCCTTCCAGAGCATTCCGAGAAAGATTCAAATAAGACAAACTGCCATTTCCAACCTTCCATATCCAGTTGGGTATTTCACCATTGATTCTGTTATCGGAAAGGTCTAAAGCACATAGCCTCTCTTGGTTTCTCAAGATGCCTGGAAATTTGCTAATGTTGCAAGATTTTAAATACAAATATTTAATATGAGGGAAGGATGCAGAGGTTGAATTGCTTCCGCCATCATGGACTGAGAAGGTGTTATCTGAAAGACTTAGGCTCCAGAGGTTCTTAAGGTTTAGGAATAAGCCAAGGTCCATGTCACCACTGAAATTGTTTGATGTAAGCAGGAGGACTTCAAGCTTTGGGAGTTGAAAGATGGACATTGGAATAGGCCCCTCCAAGTTGTTGTTACACAAAATGATCCATCGCAAAGAGGAGGCATTGTGGAACTCATCAAGTTGACCACTAAATTGGTTATCTGGGAGATAAAGCTCTTCTAATGATGGGAGTGAAAAGAATGATGATGGAATGGTCCCACTGAGTGAATTGTTGGAAAAGTCAAGTTTTATACAATTATGAAGTGCATTTCCATAAAAAGAAGGGATTGTGCCATTGAAACTATTGGAGTTAAGAAAGAGCTCTGTAAGCTTGGTGAGTTGAAAGACTGACCTTGGAATAGGCCCCTGGAACTTGTTTTCATTCAAGTGGATGATCTCTAGTAGTGATGAGGATGCATTTTGGAATTCCCCAAGCTGACCACTAAATTGGTTACATTGGAGATGAAGCTCTCGTAGTGATGGGAGTGAAAACAATGATGATGGGATTGGACCGCTGAAACCATTGGATGAAAGATCCAAATGCACGAGGTTCCTGAGGCTGGCAAGAGATGATGGCAATGATCCACTGAGAAGTGAATTGTAAGATACATCCAGGGTTTGTAGGTTTGGCAGCCGGAAAATACTCTTCGGTATGGCTGAAGAGAGATTGTTTCCACTGAGGTGGAGTTCAGATAGGAAATGGAGCTTGGAAAGGGAAGGATGGATGGGGCCTGATAGACCACAATACCTCAAGCTCAACTTGTGGAGATGAGGGAGTGCTGAGGATAACGCCAGTCCCCACTCACTACCCCGCGCTGAGATGTTTACTGAATCGAGATGGAGTTCTCTTAGACTCCACAAATTTTGGACGAATGCTCCAATGTTCGGGTTTTCGAGTTTCAGGTATTCGACATACGAACCATTGGTATACTCATTGTAAGATAGATCGAGGGACAGCAAAGTGGTCAAGCGGGAGATTTCCAGTGGGATTTGGCCATAAAATTGCAAAGAAGAGAGGTTGAGATGGGTCAAACTGGTGAGATGTTCAAACCCAGAAGGAATTGGAGAGGGATCAAAGTAATTGGAAGCGAGGTTAAGCCTCTGCAGGCTCTGAAGACAAAAGAGGCTTACAAAATCAATCCGACCGAAGATATTGAGCTCGCTGAGGTCGAGCCTGGTCACGTGATCAGTGGCACCATCACACATGATGCCTTCCCAAGAACAGTAATCCCTGTTATCAGGATTCCAAGAGGACAATGTAGTCATGGTGTACTCAGCGGAGAAGTTAAAGCCCTGTTTGAGGTGGAGCAAAGCAGAGAAATGATCTTCAATGCATTGGTTTTGGGTTGACAAGGCCTTACTGGTATTGACACTGGCAAAGACAAAAGAGGAAGAGAAAAGGAGGGAACATAACAAGAGATACGTAAATAAGGAAGAGAGAATGGAGAAGAAGTTAGGAAATGGAGAGGCTTTATTGGTAAGAGAGGAAAGGAGAAGAGCCATTTGCTTTGGTTGGAGGGATTTGGGATGGGGTGGGAAGAGGGATGCTTGGGAGGCATTATATATATGGGCAAGGGAAGAGCTTTCCACTTCGTTGCCCAATAAAATGCCGCACACGTGTGACAGATTAGTAGCACTCATCACGCAGTCAGTACTCTTTCTGAGACTTTTTCTTCTCCATTATTTACTCTTTCTTTTCTTTTCTTTTCTTTTTTTCTTTTCTTTTTTTTAATGCTTTATTTATTTATTTGTTCATTTTCTGAAATGGGCCCACCATTGATCTATACCTTCTGAAATGGTCCCACCATTGATGAAACCAGACCATCCTCCCAGCTGCGATGGATTTGGGATCATCCAATCTGTGAGCCAGCTAACTGGCCTAGATCAATCCACAGCTCGGATCGTCCATTCTGTATTTGGTGGGGCCCAGCACTGTTTACCAATCGATGTTTTCCCTTTATCCAGGTCTATGTGATCTTGTCAACCAGTGACCTTATAAAAATTTTAATGGCGGACGCTCCATTGCTATTTTTTAGTGTGCTGTGGTTCACTTTAGACTTGGATCTCCCTCATTTTTTGGATCATGCCATAAAATGAGCTGAAAAATGGATGATTCGCATGGATAAAACACACATTATGATGAGGCCCACAAAGCTTTGAAACTAGCTAGGTGGCTACTAGTGCGAGTAGCCTCACAAAGGGCTGCCCAACATAAAAAAGAGAGGCAAGGGAGTGACGAGAAATGAGTCAAGCTAGTAAAACCCTTTATTAATTTATTCACGCCTGCAGATGGTGACCTGAAAAGACCATCTATTAAAATGACCCTACTTCCTTCTTAATTAATGTTCCTTAAAATACGTTCCAATGTATTGTTATTAGATTGATTGGGCTCTAGCCTCTCCATTTGGGTTCATCTTTAAATGGTCCCATCCATGTGTCTCACCTTTGGATGGGGAATAGCAAAATGATTAAAACTCTGCGAATATTTTAGAGAACTTTGATACTCTGAGTATGAAGGTGTTATAATGATACACAGGTTGCTTAAAATTTGCATATCCAAACTAAATTGCCCAAACCATATACACAGGTTTATGGGCATATTAAAATTGAAAGCAGGTGGTGTTTACAAACATGTGTCAACCAATTGAGGCTAGAATTGTTCAACCAGTCCAGCCAGACTTTGGAATGGTCAGCAGTTGGTTAGCAGTTTAATTAGTCTATTTAATTCAAGTTAATGGATGCAATGGCTATACTTTCAGAGTGTTTGTGTCAAGCACACACTCTCAACAAGAGTATCAAATAACTGCTAAATATTGAATCATTTGATCATTGGATTAGTTCCTTTTAAATATAGATGGTCTATTAAGCTTTGAAAAATAATAGATTAACATATTTCAATATCAGATTTTTTTTTAAAGAAAAAAAAAAATCTCCCATGGACCATGAGGACCAGCACAATAAATGGTTTAGATTAGAAAACACGTGACCCAACCACCAAAGTGCCAATATATCCTATTGCAACACATGGGAATGTATTATACCAATCCTTGCCTTCTGATTTGTCCATCCACTCTTGTCTTCACCCAAGTAATAGACCATGCATGACTTAAATTGTACATTTATAGGTGTAGCAATTCAAAAAATTTCATGCATGAGTATGTGCATGGCTGTTGGACCAGGTGCATAATTTAGTGAAATATTTTTCTTTTCTTCGAATTGAATAAAATGCTCATAGTTGTATACATATTTACACACACTTAATCATACATACATACTTTAATAAGCTTCGGACCCTCATATATTCTAGTATTCTCAAGTATTCATCAAATCTATTGTTGAAAGAACTACTCATAACAAGACTAAGATATTTGATCATCTACTTTATTTTGGATCACCCAATCATAGATAATTGACCTTGGGATCATTACAATATTCATCCATCTACGCACCCAACAATGATCATGAACCATCATTTTACCTTTTACTCAAGTATAAGCTTAACCTAATGTCAGAATTGTGATTAATTACCCTGATCCTAAGTACATGTACATACACGCTCTTTAAAAAAAAAAAAAACAAATACATCTCAAACGTACATAATGCTATATGCTTGATTTTTCATCGATCTAAACCATCGAGAATACTCCTTATGGACCTATTAAGTTATCCAACTGTCCGATTTCAATATGAACCATGACATTATCATGAAATTTACAAAGATCTAATTTGGCTCATTTATATCTAGTCATTCACAATTCTCAACCTTTCATCATGATCATGATAGAACGATGGTTCTACACTATTAAAGTCCAATTCCAACAACTACCAAATCACTCTTAATTATCTAAAGTTTTCTTATATACACACACACACACACACACACACTCAATGATAATCCTTAAAAAGCTTATTTGTAGAAGCCCTTTGAGGTCCACCATGATTAATGTGTTACATCCATTCCGTCCAACATTTTCGTCATATCATTTTTTATGTGAGCCAAAAAATAAGGCAGATAAAAAAAACTCAAGTGGCCACGCAGTCCAAGATTGGGCCTTAAATTTAAGTTTGCTTATTAATTGGGCTAGGCTTGGTTGTGTCTAAGGTCTTGTCCACGGTGAATTTCAAGGGCGTTTTTATCATAGGTCACATCAATGGTAGAGTACACTTAATGAAAACCCTTAGATCATGCAAAAAAATGGAAAGCCATGCTTGGTGGCTTGGGTTCAGGTTCTCATTTGTTTCTGTCATGGGCCTAGATGGGCTTGAGCGTAGTTTCGCTTTTGGGCCAGTCTTGGACAGACATGGCCCACCCCTTTGCATCCCTATCCATGGGTCGAGTTTGGCTTGGATTTGAAATCCGGGAATAGGCCATTTCTTGATGTTAATGGGCTCGATGGGCCTATTATCCAAGGCTGAATTGCTTATAGACAACCCAGCCCACATGTTGGTGGATTCAAAGCACGAAGATTTTGAAGATGGTGGAGCCTCCACCATCTTGCGCAAATGCAGTGGAAGCTCCACCATGTTTGCATAAATGCAGTTGCGGCCCCTCCATTTCCGTGCAAAAATGGTGATGCGGTTTGGTTTATACGAGTCTTGCTTTTGGACGAAGCTGTCGTTCGGATATTGAGCTGGACCAATCCACTACTCACCTTTTGGTTCGATTTACATGAACCTCGCTTTTAAAATGAACCTACGGTTTGGGTGAGGAGTTGGACCATACAATTTGGTTTGGTTTACTTGAACCTTGCCCTTGTGAGCTCTCTCTCTCTCTCTCTCTCTCTCTCTCTCTCTCTCTCTCGTGCGCATATGTGAAAATGTCTCCATCTGGTGGGCAGCCAGTCAAAAAGTTTGCCAATCCAGCATTTATATGCTAATTGTTAGGAGAATGGCTAAAATGATAATGATAAATAGAGAATGAAGAGGATATAGAAACCTCTTTACAGCGCTCAATGTGAGCATGGGGCATGTGAGATCTGGAAAATATTTTGGATTGTGTCCCACCACCACCTCTGGCCCAAAAATAGGTTGATATGCTCATCATCAAGGTGTTCCAAAATGGTTATGTAACAGCCATTACATAATGTTAACGGTGGTAACTATTACATGTAACGAGGCCTTCAATGACGTTACATAAAAAATGACCCGTTACGAGGTTGAAACTTTTTTTTTTTCCCAAAAAAAGGGCATGGTAACGATAATGGTAATGGCAGTGGCCATTATGACAACCATTACTGTTATGGAATACCATGTTCACCATTTGGGCCCCACATGTATGTTGAATGGGTCGCGGACAGTTACATCGCCAAGATGGATCAGAAAAGGCCCGGTGGACGAAGTGATCCGGACCATTGCACCTTAAGTCGGGTGTATTTTGCAATCCAGAATAAGTTATCAGACGTAAAATATTTAATTTTAGGGTAGAACGAGCTACCTTAGCTACCGACCCCGCTATGCCAGGTTGCGCAAACTAGGTTTGTGAAATACCCCCGGATCGATGGTCGTTTTCCTATTTTAATTATGTTTTTACTATAAATAGTAAGTTTTAGTTTGATTATAACTCTTCATCCGTTGGGCTTTGGGAATTGCGCCCAACGTGAAAAGAGCTTAGAATAATTAGGAGAACAGCTTGGTGAAGCCAAATATGACACTATTTTTGGCTGAAAACCTTGCGCACTTGTAGACATCACGCCCGTTTATAAATAGTAAATTTATTATTTATAGTAAGTTGCGCACTTTAGGAGTTTTAGTCGTAGTTTGATTCTGATTTCTCTCCCATTGCTTGGTACCCATATTTGAAGGGTTGTGAACTCATTTTTATTCATTCATTAATCAATTTTGAATTTATTAGATTAATCAATTTGGAATTTATTAGAATTTATTTCTATTTTCGCTTTCTTTCCTCATGGATTCGAGAAGTCTCTATGAAAAGTCCAGAGAGGTTCCGTGGATTCGGAATAGTTATCCTCTTGAGGAAGACAGTGCTCGACCTCACGTCCTTCCCTGCGTTATGCATGTATGTTGAATGCGGATATTTGATTAATTTATTTTAGCCATCTTTCCATTATACCCACCTGATGAGCTGACCAACCTCTTTAAGGGCCAAGATATGATCATGTTGGCAAGCACATGGATGGCCCGGATATCTCATGTGTGCTAGAAAGATGATTCTCGCTCTTCTTTTGTATATCTTTAGCAACACTCAAATACGTGTGCTAGTACCATTGTAAGTAAAAACTGAGGGATGGGGAAATCTTCATGTTCAATTCAATCTCGATCATTAAATATATAGAGAGGAAAAAAAAAAGGGAAACACCAAAATTCTTAGAATGAATAGTTCAGGTTTACTATGGTTTGAAGTAAAAAGAAAAAGAAAAAAGAAAGAGACAAAAAACAAAGTGAAAAGGGGCTATGTACATGCATTTATGTGTCTATATATATTATATATAAATAAGGTTGAAAATAGAATATGTAGAATTTCTATATTTATGACAACAATATATAGATAGTTAGCAGTAGCAGCAATTTGGGTATGAAAAATGGAGGCTAAGAACGGCTGGTTAAGACCTAGGAGTGGGTTGGTACAAGGGAAAGGCCTAAAAGCATGTGGATGAAGATAGTAAGAAAAGACATGACCTAGCCCTTTGGTAGACTGGAATAGCAAAAAAGGATCCATGTAGCTGCCCTCAATTAGTCAAGGACGAATTGCCTCAATTAGTTGGGAAGATGCTTGTTGGGGATTTGGCCTGCGGAATCACACAGATCTAGATCTAGGATAGCAATCCAATGGCACCAAGCACACATAAGAGAACACAAAGGTTTAACATGGAAAACCCTTGCGGGAAAAAAACACGGCACAAAGTGACAGAAAATTTCACTATGAAAGTACAGATTACAAAGAGAGATGACTTACCCGGCTTGAGCATTCCTCAAACCTCACCTTTTCTCCATCCCTTGAAACCCTAGCACCCTTTTAGAAATACTTAGAACCTCTTAGAATACCTCCCAATCCCGCATACACCCCTTTATATAAGTTTAGAAAGAAGTAGAATCGGAATAGGAAACAAAAATCGCAAAATCTGTGTTTCCGCAGAAAATCTGCGTAAAATCTTCGATGTCATCGAAGGTCCATCGATGTCATCGAAAATGGACCAAAATTGTCCAGCGACCAGGGGTGAAAATTTCTGAAAATTCTCGATGGCATCGAGCAACCTTCGATGTCATCGATGACTGGCTTCGATGACATCGAAGACTGGTCGATGTCATTGACAAACCAACAGACAGATTTAAGACATCTGTCCATATATAACAATCTCCACCATATCTTCAATCTTCATCCGTGTAGCTTCTTGTCCTCTTCTCTTATTTCTGCATCACATCATAGCTTCTTATACATACTCTGTCCTACTTTTTCGCCATCACCAAGCCCAGAGAAGTTGCACATAACTTCAACTTCTCTGCAGGAATGATTTAAGAGAGCATGTTTGCCGGATCTGAATCTGTATGCCTAACCACCTTTGCTCCTGTCTTCTCAAAAGGAAAAATGTAGTCTTCTTACCATCTCACCGCTACCCAATATTGCTTGCCGGGGTATTTGCTCACAACACTGATAGCTTATGAAATAACCAGTCTAATCCAGACCATGGCATACACTACCAACCGCAATCAAATAAGGCTCATGAGATATCATGTTTTTCCTCATCTATTATGGGACATGTCCTGAGGAAAACTTGAGGAGAGACGCGTAGGATCTGACCCATTACATCTATGATCAATATCTACACACAAGGTATTCCTCCTGTGATTACCAAAGCCTACTCCTCCTTCAATGTCAATGCCGAGAACCATCTTTGCAACCCCCCGAACCTTCATCCTAAATGTTCCACTTAACCGAGTCTTCAGTACATTGATTTCAAATATGTCATAATTGACGATCTGCATGTCATCAACTCCTCACTCACCATGAAGGAATCAAACCACTGCCTAGGCGACAGGTCGAACCACGATCTCCTGCAAAGTTTTTTTCTCAGCCCCTTTAACTTCGAACCGCTATGGTTGTTTCATGTAGATCTACTCTTCACTTTCCCTTCCAGAAGTGCAGACTCCACATCCATCCTTCCAGCTCAAGATCAAATTGGCCAGCCAGCGCCAATCATGGATCTAATAGGCACCTGCTATACCGTCGGCATGAATATCTCTGAGAAGTTGATCCCTT
The DNA here is from genome assembly GCF_029962835.1 of Magnolia sinica. Taxonomy (NCBI): domain Eukaryota; kingdom Viridiplantae; phylum Streptophyta; class Magnoliopsida; order Magnoliales; family Magnoliaceae; genus Magnolia; species Magnolia sinica. Next base: position 83,500,837 of record NC_080581.1, read on the forward strand.
CTCTCTGAGCATAACCCTTCGCTACCAACCTTGCCCTGTATCTATGTTGTATCCTCCTGAAAATCCACCTACATCCAACCACTCTCCGGCCCACTGGAAGCTCGACCCGCTCTCATATGTCGGTCTGGTACAATGAATCCATCACATCGTCCATAATTACCTTTCACTTCTCAGCACCAGGCTTACTTAGAGCCATCTGAATAGAAGATGAATCCCCTACAATATTGGAGTCGTCCGTGTACCTTGCCAATATCCTGCGATCATGTCGTGTGATTTTTCTCACAGGTGGCTGCTCCACCTGCTCTATATCCATGTCCGCATGTCTCAGCCTTCCTGTCATGCTCGCTCATGTGGTCATGCCCAACATGCCACACACGTGTTGAGATAGAATCCGCTACATTCACTGCAGCTCCACCTTTTGAAGTGCTCTCGATCAACCTGTATAAGTTACCGAGTCGTTGCGCTTTCATGATTACCTGTGCCTCCTTAGATACCTTAAGAGCACCATCAATAGTTGTGTACTTGCATCCTTTTGCCTCAAGTACACCAAGAGAAATCAGATTTTGCTTTAAATCAGGAACGTGCCTGACATCAGTCAGGGTACGCTCCATCCCATCAAACATCTTAATATGTATCGTACCAATAACTACAACATTATAGGCAATATCATTGCCCATAAATATTTGTCCACCATTACACTCTCTATAACTAGTGAACCAACTCCAATGAGGAGTCATATGAAAAGATGTCCCTGTGTCTAGCATCCACTCATGCTTACGATCATCGTATGGTCGCCTGTTAGTAGACACAGATAAAACATTACCATCACATCCACTCGATCCATCTGACATGACAGTATTGGCCTCCCTATACGAAACCTCAGAATCTTCTCTCCTCGATTTAGGATTTTCACAATCCTTCTTCACTTGTCCTTCCTTCCAACAATTCCAGCGCGCACTTTACCTTTCCTTTGCCCTTGCTCTTGGATTTGGATCTATAACCTGAAGAACCTGTACCTTGCTCAGAATTTCTGTCCCTCGTAAACAATGCCTCAGAAGATGTCCCCGTATCGCCGTTTAGCTTTCTCATAGCCTTCCAATAAAGGGCTGAGATAACGGTGTCGACATTCAGGATTTTATTCGTGTTGCACATAGTATCCTTGAATGACTCATACTACGCCGGAAGAGAATTCAGCAACATACATGCTTGTTCTTCATCTTTCATCACTTCCTCCATATTCAGCAATTTGCAAACCAATTTATTAAAGTTGCTGATGTGAGCCTCCAAATCTTCACCCTCTGTCATTTTGAAGTTATACTGCCGCTTTAAGTGTAAGCAATTTTCAGAGGATTTTTTCACATGGACATCCTCTAACTTTGCCCATAACTTAGCCGCAGTTTTCTCCCTCATGACGTTCTAAAGAACCTCATCCGTGAGACATTAACGGATCGATGATAAAATCTTCTTATCAAGAGTATTCCAATCATCATCAGTCATAGTAGACTTTCGCTCCTCAAGAGCACCATCTTCGTCTTGCTTGAATAAGGAACTCATTAACTTGATCTTCCATAACTCAAAATTATTTTTTTCTGAATACTTCTGAATCTCATACCTAGTGCTTCCCATTATTACTAATCCTGCAGATTCAGATCTGTACCCCAGTGATTGCTCTAATACCACTTGTTGGAGATTTGGCCTGCGGAATCACACAGATCTAGATTTAGGATAACAATCCAATGGCACCAAGCACACATAAGAGAACACAAAGGTTTAACGTGGAAAACCCTTGCGGGAAAAAACCACGGCACAAAGCGACAAAAAATTCCACTATGAAAGCACAAATTACAAAGAGAGAGGACTTACCCAGCTTGAGCAATCCTCAAACCTCACCTTTTCTCCACCCCTTGAAACCCTAACACCCTTTTAGAAATACTTAGAACCTCTTAGAATACATCTCAATCCCGCATACACCCATGTATATAAGTTTAGAAAGAAGTAGAATCGGAATAAGAAACAAAAATCACAAAATCTGCGTAAAATCTTCGATGTCAGCGAAGGTCCATCGATGTTATAAAAAAGGGACCAAAACTGTCCAGCCACCAGGGGTAAAAAATTCTGAAAAATTCTCGATGGCATCGAGCAACCTTCAATGTCATCGACGACTGGCTTAGATGACATCGACAGACCAATAGACAAATTTAAGACATCTATCCATAACAATGTTTATATATATATATATATATATATATATATATATAGAGAGAGAGAGAGAGAGAGAGAGAGAGAGAGAGAGAGAGAGAGAGAGAGAGAGAATAAGTTTGAAAATAGAATATATAGAATTTCTATATATATATATATATATATATATATATATATATATATATATATATATATATATATATATATATATTTAAAAGGTAAAATCCTATCCTTCCTTTTCAAGTAATCCACATATAAATCAGTCTATCAATTATCATTTTAAGAGTAGGTGGCGATCACCAATCTCTATTTTTGATATTGGCCCCAGAAGATTTTCTTTTTGAATAAAATGTGTTTTATTGGGAAAAAAAAAAAAAAACCATGTTTAACTTGGTGTTGCCCAAGAGAAGATTTTTGTACATACAGAGTTTTAAACTTTTAATTAATATGTGAGTTTTTCCTTTTCAAACATATGGAGTTTGAACTCAAGTTTTAATTTAAGTATTTTGGGTCAATTATGATCTCTCTTCCTCATACACTATTTATTTATTTATTGTGCATCACAAGCCAACTCATTGATAGAACTGTTCAACGGAGGTTACTTGGACTGTAAAGTAATGGAGAATTATGTGTACCAAAGACAGCTCTGTTACAAGTTCGACAAGCATTTCTCTCATTGCGGAGGGCAAGTGACAAGTATACAACAAAAATCCCTGAGTCCCGACAGAAACAAATAGGTTGTACGAAGAGGTCATGACCCTCTGAGGGATCCCGCCCGGTGATTATTTCAGCATATGTATTTGCTTCATCAAACCATTTATTCCATGAATTATCATGGCCATGAAATGTGAGCCACTGACTGATCTTCCAATATAGAGATTTTTTGGGGCATCTCACATTCATGGTTGGACCCTGTGAATCACTGATCCACATCATCTACTTTAAGGGTTGCAGTTTTTTCTGGATCGAGATGTGGGACTTAATCTATATGCGGAATAGGCCCACGGATCTATCTGTGCAAGGGACATAGCGATTAGGGGTTCAGATGGTTTACCTAGATGAGACGCAGGCATGGAAGCCGGATAAGAATACCAGAATACCAGAATTCCTGTAAAGCTTAGGATCTTCCTCTCCTTCACACCCTTTCTGCAATTCACAAGATGGGACTCGATCGAATTTCTGTCGTGGTGTAGGATCGGGGACCCAGCTCTCTTTTATAGAATCTGTGGAGAGAGTTTGAAACCCATCACAACTCTCTCTCCCACATACCACATTGTAGCATCCTAGTGCAACTCAAATTGCTGTCTTCGTAAGACAGTTATAGCATTCCAGCCCTAGTACGCAAAGCTGTGCAGATAGACTGCACAACACATCACCTGAAGTGGGGCCCACTAGTCTACTCAATCATGAGTTTCGTGTGTAATCATTGCTTTTGTTTGGTTCGCAGCTTCAGAAATGCAGGAGAGTTAAATAAATAAATAAATAAAACAGGATAGGTGTGATGAGGTTCCTCACTGTCTTCCTCATGAGGATAACTACTCTGAATCCAAGGAGCCTCTATGGACTCCTCATATACCTCGATTCCACGAGGGAAAATAAGAAAATATAAATAAATTCTAGAAATTCAAAATTTTATTGGGTAGATAATAAAAATGAATTTACTATCTCGCTTGGGTTTGTGAATTCTTGCTTGGGTTCAGAAAGTGTGCTGTTTCAGGAAGAGATTTGCGATAAGAAAACGACCTGATCTTTCTACTTGCTCAGAGAATATAGACATTGTGTGGAATGGCTAAAGTTAAATATGTAATTTTGGTTGTTCAGAGGTCGAAAAAGAAACGGATTCATTTGCATATATACGAAATTAGGATCGATCTAGGAATTCATTTACAATTCTAAACACGTAACTCATTTTTAAGCTTCTAGAGTAACATTCTTTATGATTCTAGGTTAGTTTTTTTTCCTCCGTTGAGAGACGAATTTGAAATTGTAGCTGAACAGAGAAGATCGTGGCGTGCTTCTGAGCTTAATTCCATTATTTCCTTGTATCCTTTTTCGACATGTGTACAACTCAGAGAAGATGGGCAGGTCGCAGGGCATTTATGCGTTGATGGTAGTGAAGACATTTGAACCCAAGACCATGGTCTTGGTACGAACAGCAGTCTTGTAGCTAAAGATTCACTACAACGGCATGATTTTTGTTCGTAGAATATATAGAGAAATTTCTTAGGTTGTTTATGAATGGAGCTTTGTTCTTCATATGTAATTTATGTAAATCTTGGAATTACATGGCTCGGAATCTCAATTGAGATATTGTTTCAGTTTCCGTCGAATCAGAACTGTAACATTACATTGTATTGAAATTAATGTAATTTTTTCCTTTGTCAATTGATACGGTGGCCTTTTCCTTTCGTTGGTGAGCTGATCTTTGGTGGATCAAGTTAAGCTTATTGTGTCCTAGAAATTGAGGGACTATTTGGATATTTGTCAATCAATGGGATTGTGGGATCGTAAGTCATCTCACCCGCAATTTGTGGGAGCAGGAGTGTTTGCCAAAACCATCTTAGAAAAGATGTTTTTGACAAATAAGAAAGAAACTTGAGGACCCGGATAGGTAGAGGCCAACTTGTCAGAGATGGGCAAACATGCTTTGCATGGGCCCCATCTTTGACAGACTAGGCTCTACCTATCACATCCCATGTTGTGCTTATACCAATGTCAGTGGAAGCAGGGTCAGTACACAATCTGTGCCCGCGGTCCGTTGGGTAGAAAGCTGTGTGGACGGTGATCATGGAAAGACGGACAAGTCCCTGTCATCACGGATGTTCGTGGTAACACAATACGTTGGGATTTGACTGGACCACATGCTGCTGTCAGGATGGGCCTAGTTGGATGCATACTCAACCTAATGATGATAGTAGATAACCTTCTCCTTCTTGCCTATATCATCATGCTAAAGAAGTTGCCAAAGAAGTTGATTCATGGACTCACATCTTGCAACCTAGCTACTGGTGGATTCTGTGGGCCCCACCATGATGTATGTATTTTATTCACGCTGTCCATCCATTTTTCCAATTCATTTTAGGGCATGAGGCCAAAAATGAGGCAGATCCAATCTCAGGTGGACTACAACACATGAAGACAAATGGTGATTGAATGTCCACCATTAAAAACATCCTAAGGTCCATTGTAATGTTTATTTTCCATACAACACACAAGCATGGATGAAGGGAAAACATAAATATCAGTTTGATCCAAAACTTGTGGCTCTTTGGAAGTTTTTATTGGTGGGCATTCAATTACCACTGTTTCCTATAGTATGGTCCACCTTATATTTGGATCTGCTTAACTTTTGGGCTCAAGCTGTAAAATGAGCTGGAAAAATTGAGGGATGGCATGGAGAAAACACATACATTATGGTGCAGCCATAGAGCTTTTCCAACACCTACCAGCATAGTCATTATGCAAGAGAGGATTACGTGTTACCCTAACCATGGGGCCCACCTTGATGAATGTGTTATATATCCATGCATCCATCGGTTCTTCCAGATCATTTTAGGATGTGGTCGCAAAACTTAATCAGATCCAAATCTCAGGCGGACCATACTACAGGAAACAATGTTGATTGACTGGTTACCATTCAAAACTACTTAGGACCCAACTAGGGCCGACCAAAATTTTTATTTTCTATCAAAACCTGTTGATAAGGTCAAACAGACCTGATTGAAGGGAAAATACAAAGATCAGCTTGATCCAAAGCTTTTATGGCCCACAATAAGTTTTTAATGGTCAATCACTATAGTTTCAAGTGGTGTGGTCCACCTAAGATTTGGATCTGTTTAAGTTTTGGGATCGTCCTAAAATGAGATGGAAAATCAGATGGACAGCGTAGATATACAACACATTCATCAAGGTGGGGCCCATACAGTCAAGGTAAGACCTATTCTACTCCCACAACCCACATCCAACAGCTTTCAACATCCTTTTTGTGGCTCAATCTCTTGCCGTGGCATATTGTCCAATCAAATCCCACTGTATGATGTCGCCATGTCTAGGTAGCAGGGTCAACACCCAATCCGGGTCTACCTCTAAAGGTGGGATCACCTTCTTTGGATGCTACTCGACCTATTCGACATGGACGTGGTCTAACCCTTTCCAGTTCGACCCCATGAGTCACCCACAAAATTTGCCAATGACTCAATTGAGTCATGAGTTGACCTAAGATTGGATTGCGACTTGGATGGCCATACAAGGCCCAAGTAGTTAAAGTTGAATAAGTAATATTGTGTTTAGCGAATTAATGGAACTGATTAAATAAAAGTCATATGCATGAAATGCTAAACCATTAACATATAATTTTATTTTATTTTTTTCTAGAAAGGTGGGAGCGCACCACCTATAACTTTGTTGATTTGATAAAAAATTGTACAAACATTCACGAGCTCCACAGAAAGGAGACGGGCATCACCTATCACACAGCCATCAACATATAGTTTGATACATTAGATATAACATTATAAATATCATCTTTTTTATTTATGCTTCAGTTCCCTTGACACCCTTTTCTCTTCTCCTACCTCCAATTCTCTTAGTATTGATGCATTAAAATAAATGTCTCACATGGAAAAATCAACAGAAGCACTCTATCACTAAATATAGTGAATTTTCTCATTCCATTTGTCCAAAGTGCTAGAGTCCAAAAAAGAATTCCCATTCCCACTCCATATCCAACTGCAAACCCAATCCACACTGATTCCCAGATGTATTTATTTTCTGATTGTGCTAGTGGTGTTGAAGCCTCGATGTAGTTGCATTTCTTTGACAATGGAGGACCACATAATCCCAAGTTCCCTAGAAATGATTCATTTGTGAATGTACTGAATTGTTGACCTTGCGGTATGCTTCCTATGAGGAGGTTTTGCGAGAGGTCCAACACCTCGAGGAACGTTAGCTTTGTTAGCTGTAAAGGGATCTCACCGGACAAACTATTATGTGAAAGATCTAATGACTCAAGTTCCTTCATGTTCTCCAATAATGTAGGAATTTGGCCTATGAGACGGTTGTAGGACATATTGAGCACAAGCAATGATTTTAAATTCCCAACTGATTCTGGAATATTCCCATGAAATTGGTTATTTGAGACATCTATTACCGTGAAGGCGGTAAGGATCTTTACCAGTTCCATTTCCATTCTCTTGCTCACTATAGTCACTTTATCTTGATAGTACCCTTCATCAAATGTTTTGCTAATGAATTGAGATTGGGATTTAGACTTCTCCATCATTGCCTTCCAACTCCCGAACATATTTGATGACAAGTTACCTGTGAAGTTATTGCAAGAGATGTCAAAGATTTGCAACAGTAGAAAGGAGTGATTTGATAAGGGTTGTCCAATGGTGCCGTGAAATTTGTTGGATCCTAAGATGAGAATGCGCAGTTGAGACAAATTTTCCAACCAAAATGGGAAGGTATCATGTATGTGATTGTTTCCAAGGTTTAACACTTCTAGCTTCTTGCACCGGGCCAAAGTACTTGGCACCTGCCCTTCCAACTGATTTCCATTGAGATCAAGTGTCTCTAGAGTACACCACTCTTTGAATATTTGAAGTAAGGTGCCATTAAATGCATTTCCTCCAAGATTCAACACAGTGAGGACATCACTTATTTCACCCAAACATGATGGAATAGAGCCATTGAAGTGGTTACGAGACAAATCGAGGACTTGTAAGCAAGTGCAATTGCAAATAAGTGAGGGAACTTCTCCGCTAAAATAATTGCTTGAAAGTGAAAAGAAAATGGAAGAGAGAGGAGGAATTGGAATTGATCCTTTTAGCTTGTTAAAGCTCAGGTCAATATATTTCAATGAACTTAAAGAAATATGAGGAAACGGTTGCTCTAATCCTTCCAGAGCATTCCGAGAAAGATTCAAATAAGACAAACTGCCATTTCCAACCTTCCATATCCAGTTGGGTATTTCACCATTGATTCTGTTATCGGAAAGGTCTAAAGCACATAGCCTCTCTTGGTTTCTCAAGATGCCTGGAAATTTGCTAATGTTGCAAGATTTTAAATACAAATATTTAATATGAGGGAAGGATGCAGAGGTTGAATTGCTTCCGCCATCATGGACTGAGAAGGTGTTATCTGAAAGACTTAGGCTCCAGAGGTTCTTAAGGTTTAGGAATAAGCCAAGGTCCATGTCACCACTGAAATTGTTTGATGTAAGCAGGAGGACTTCAAGCTTTGGGAGTTGAAAGATGGACATTGGAATAGGCCCCTCCAAGTTGTTGTTACACAAAATGATCCATCGCAAAGAGGAGGCATTGTGGAACTCATCAAGTTGACCACTAAATTGGTTATCTGGGAGATAAAGCTCTTCTAATGATGGGAGTGAAAAGAATGATGATGGAATGGTCCCACTGAGTGAATTGTTGGAAAAGTCAAGTTTTATACAATTATGAAGTGCATTTCCATAAAAAGAAGGGATTGTGCCATTGAAACTATTGGAGTTAAGAAAGAGCTCTGTAAGCTTGGTGAGTTGAAAGACTGACCTTGGAATAGGCCCCTGGAACTTGTTTTCATTCAAGTGGATGATCTCTAGTAGTGATGAGGATGCATTTTGGAATTCCCCAAGCTGACCACTAAATTGGTTACATTGGAGATGAAGCTCTCGTAGTGATGGGAGTGAAAACAATGATGATGGGATTGGACCGCTGAAACCATTGGATGAAAGATCCAAATGCACGAGGTTCCTGAGGCTGGCAAGAGATGATGGCAATGATCCACTGAGAAGTGAATTGTAAGATACATCCAGGGTTTGTAGGTTTGGCAGCCGGAAAATACTCTTCGGTATGGCTGAAGAGAGATTGTTTCCACTGAGGTGGAGTTCAGATAGGAAATGGAGCTTGGAAAGGGAAGGATGGATGGGGCCTGATAGACCACAATACCTCAAGCTCAACTTGTGGAGATGAGGGAGTGCTGAGGATAACGCCAGTCCCCACTCACTACCCCGCGCTGAGATGTTTACTGAATCGAGATGGAGTTCTCTTAGACTCCACAAATTTTGGACGAATGCTCCAATGTTCGGGTTTTCGAGTTTCAGGTATTCGACATACGAACCATTGGTATACTCATTGTAAGATAGATCGAGGGACAGCAAAGTGGTCAAGCGGGAGATTTCCAGTGGGATTTGGCCATAAAATTGCAAAGAAGAGAGGTTGAGATGGGTCAAACTGGTGAGATGTTCAAACCCAGAAGGAATTGGAGAGGGATCAAAGTAATTGGAAGCGAGGTTAAGCCTCTGCAGGCTCTGAAGACAAAAGAGGCTTACAAAATCAATCCGACCGAAGATATTGAGCTCGCTGAGGTCGAGCCTGGTCACGTGATCAGTGGCACCATCACACATGATGCCTTCCCAAGAACAGTAATCCCTGTTATCAGGATTCCAAGAGGACAATGTAGTCATGGTGTACTCAGCGGAGAAGTTAAAGCCCTGTTTGAGGTGGAGCAAAGCAGAGAAATGATCTTCAATGCATTGGTTTTGGGTTGACAAGGCCTTACTGGTATTGACACTGGCAAAGACAAAAGAGGAAGAGAAAAGGAGGGAACATAACAAGAGATACGTAAATAAGGAAGAGAGAATGGAGAAGAAGTTAGGAAATGGAGAGGCTTTATTGGTAAGAGAGGAAAGGAGAAGAGCCATTTGCTTTGGTTGGAGGGATTTGGGATGGGGTGGGAAGAGGGATGCTTGGGAGGCATTATATATATGGGCAAGGGAGGAGCTTTCCACTTCGTTGCCCAATAAAATGCCGCACACGTGTGACAGATTAGTAGCACTCATCACGCAGTCAGTACTCTTTCTAAGACTTTTTCTTCTCCATTATTTACTCTTTCTTTTCTTTTCTTTTCTTTTTTTCTTTTCTTTTTTTTAATGCTTTATTTATTTATTTGTTCATTTTCTGAAATGGGCCCACCATTGATCTATACCTTCTGAAATGGGCCCACCATTGATGAAACCAGACCATCCTCCCAGCTGCGATGGATTTGGGATTACCCAATCTGTGAGCCAGATAACTGGCCTAGATCAATCCACAGCTCGGATCGTCCGATCTGTATTTGGTGGGGCCCAGCACTGTTTCGAGCCCCTTTGCCTTGCTTTCCTCAATCCCGGGTGTGTAAAATCTTCACTATTGGTTTTCTGGAGTCCATCCCGTGCTCGGTAATTTTGGAGCGCCAAATCCATGTTCTTAACATCATCTTTCAGTACACACTCCTGATTTCATCCTGTAATAAAAACACGATTAAAATATGGCATTAAACCTTATCATGTACGTAAATTTAGGAAATTACTGGGGTCTGATATGAAATATTTGACCCTGATCACAACCCCCAACCAGCATTTTGCTGTGGTCGCAAAACTTAATCAGATCAAAATCTCAGGCGGACCATACTACGGGAAACAATGTTGATTGACTGGTTACCATTCAAAACTACTTAGGACCCAACTAGGGCCGACCAAAATTTTTATTTTCCATCAAAACCTGTTGATAAGGTCAAACAGACCTGATTGAAGGGAAAATACAAAGATCAGCTTGATCCAAAGCTTTTATGGCCCACAATAAGTTTTTAATGGTCAATCACTATAGTTTCAAGTGGTGTGGTCCACCTAAGATTTGGATCTGTTTAAGTTTTGGGATCGTCCTAAAATGAGATGGAAAATCAGATGGACAGCGTAGATATACAACACATTCATCAAGGTGGGGCCCATACAGTCAAGGTAAGACCTATTCTACTCCCACAACCCACATCCAACAGCTTTCAACATCCTTTTTGTGGCTCAATCTCTTGCCGTGGCATATTGTCCAATCAAATCCCACTGTATGATGTCGCCATGTCTAGGTAGCAGGGTCAACACCCAATCCGGGTCTACCTCTAAAGGTGGGATCACCTTCTTTGGATGCTACTCGACCTATTCGACATGGACGTGGTCTAACCCTTTCCAGTTCGACCCCATGAGTCACCCACAAAATTTGCCAATGACTCAATTGAGTCTTGAGTTGACCTGAGATTGGATTGCGACTTGGATGGCCATACAAGGCCCAAGTAGTTAAAGTTGAATAAGTAATATTGTGTTTAGCGAATTAATGGAACTGATTAAATAAAAGTCATATGCATGAAATGCTAAACCATTAACATATAATTTTATTTTATTTTTTTCCAGAAAGGTGGGAGCGCACCACCTATAACTTTGTTGATTTGATAAAAAATTGTACAAACATTCACGAGCTCCACAGAAAGGAGACGGGCATCACCTATCACACAGCCATCAACATATAGTTTGATACATTAGATATAACATTATAAATATCATCTTTTTTATTTATGCTTCAGTTCCCTTGACACCCTTTTCTCTTCTCCTACCTCCAATTCTCTTAGTATTGATGCATTAAAATAAATGTCTCACATGGAAAAATCAACAGAAGCACTCTATCACTAAATATAGTGAATTTTCTCATTCCATTTGTCCAAAGTGCTAGAGTCCAAAAAAGAATTCCCATTCCCACTCCGTATCCAACTGCAAACCCAATCCACACAGATTCCCAGTCGTATTTATTTTCTGATTGTGCTAGTGGTGTTGAAGCCTCGATGTAGTTGCATTTCTTTGACAATGGAGGGCCACATAATCCCAAGTTCCCTAGAAATGATTCATTTGTGAATGTACTGAATTGTTGACCTTGCGGTATGCTTCCTATGAGGAGGTTTTGCGAGAGGTCCAACACCTCGAGGAACGTTAGCTTTGTTAGCTGTAAAGGGATCTCACCGGACAAACTATTATGTGAAAGATCTAATGACTCAAGTTCCTTCATGTTCTCCAATAATGTAGGAATTTGGCCTATGAGACGGTTGTAGGACATATTGAGCACAAGCAATGATTTTAAATTCCCAACTGATTCTGGAATATTCCCATGAAATTGGTTATTTGAGACATCTATTACCGTGAAGGCAGTAAGGATCTTTACCAGTTCCATTTCCATTCTCTTGCTCACTATAGTCACTTTATCTTGATAGTACCCTTCATCAAATGTTTTGCTAATGAATTGAGATTGGGATTTAGACTTCTCCATCATTGCCTTCCAACTCCCGAACATATTTGATGACAAGTTACCTGTGAAGTTATTGCAAGAGATGTCAAAGATTTGCAACAGTAGAAAGGAGTGATTTGATAAGGGTTGTCCAATGGTGCCGTGAAATTTGTTGGATCCTAAGATGAGAATGCGCAGTTGAGACAAATTTTCCAACCAAAATGGGAAGGTATCATGTATGTGATTGTTTCCAAGGTTTAACACTTCTAGCTTCTTGCACCGGGCCAAAGTACTTGGCACCTGCCCTTCCAACTGATTTCCATTGAGATCAAGTGTCTCTAGAGTACACCACTCTTTGAATATTTGAAGTAAGGTGCCATTAAATGCATTTCCTCCAAGATTCAACACAGTGAGGACATCACTTATTTCACCCAAACATGATGGAATAGAGCCATTGAAGTGGTTACGAGACAAATCGAGGACTTGTAAGCAAGTGCAATTGCAAATAAGTGAGGGAACTTCTCCGCTAAAATAATTGCTTGAAAGTGAAAAGAAAATGGAAGAGAGAGGAGGAATTGGAATTGATCCTTTTAGCTTGTTAAAGCTCAGGTCAATATATTTCAATGAACTTAAAGAAATATGAGGAAACGGTTGCTCTAATCCTTCCAGAGCATTCCGAGAAAGATTCAAATAAGACAAACTGCCATTTCCAACCTTCCATATCCAGTTGGGTATTTCACCATTGATTCTGTTATCGGAAAGGTCTAAAGCACATAGCCTCTCTTGGTTTCTCAAGATGCCTGGAAATTTGCTAATGTTGCAAGATTTTAAATACAAATATTTAATATGAGGGAAGGATGCAGAGGTTGAATTGCTTCCGCCATCATCGACTGAGAAGTTGTTATCTGAAAGACTTAGGCTCCAGAGGTTCTTAAGGTTTAGGAATAAGCCAAGGTCCATGTCACCACTGAAATTGTTTGATGTAAGCAGGAGGACTTCAAGCTTTGGGAGTTGAAAGATGGACATTGGAATAGGCCCCTCCAAGTTGTTGTTACACAAAATGATCCATCGCAAAGAGGAGGCATTGTGGAACTCATCAAGTTGACCACTAAATTGGTTATCTGGGAGATAAAGCTCTTCTAATGATGGGAGTGAAAAGAATGATGATGGAATGGTCCCACTGAGTGAATTGTTGGAAAAGTCGAGTTTTATACAATTATGAAGTGCATTTCCATAAAAAGAAGGGATTGTGCCATTGAAACTATTGGAGTTAAGAAAGAGCTCTGTAAGCTTGGTGAGTTGAAAGACTGACCTTGGAATAGGCCCCTGGAACTTGTTTTCATTCAAGTGGATGATCTCTAGTAGTGAAGAGGATGCATTTTGGAATTCCCCAAGCTGACCACTAAATTGGTTGCATTGGAGATGAAGCTCTCGTAGTGATGGGAGTGAAAACAATGATGATGGGATTGGACCGCTGAAACCATTGGATGAAAGATCCAAATGCACGAGGTTCCTGAGGCTGGCAAGAGATGATGGCAATGATCCACTGAGAAGTGAATTGTAAGATACATCCAGGGTTTGTAGGTTTGGCAGCCGGAAAATACTCTTCGGTATGGCTGAAGAGAGATTGTTTCCACTGAGGTGGAGTTCAGATAGGAAATGGAGCTTGGAAAGGGAAGGATGGATGGGGCCTGATAGACCACAATACCTCAAGCTCAACTTGTGGAGATGAGGGAGTGCTGAGGATAACGCCAGTCCCCACTCACTACCCCGCGCTGAGATGTTTACTGAATCGAGATGGAGTTCTCTTAGACTCCACAAATTTTGGACGAATGCTCCAATGTTCGGGTTTTCGAGTTTCAGGTATTCGACATACGAACCATTGGTATACTCATTGTAAGATAGATCGAGGGACAGCAAAGTGGTCAAGCGGGAGATTTCCAGTGGGATTTGGCCATAAAATTGCAAAGAAGAGAGGTTGAGATGGGTCAAACTGGTGAGATGTTCAAACCCAGAAGGAATTGGAGAGGGATCAAAGTAATTGGAAGCGAGGTTAAGCCTCTGCAGGCTCTGAAGACAAAAGAGGCTTACAAAATCAATCCGACCGAAGATATTGAGCTCGCTGAGGTCGAGCCTGGTCACGTGATCAGTGGCACCATCACACATGATGCCTTCCCAAGAACAGTAATCCCTGTTATCAGGATTCCAAGAGGACAATGTAGTCATGGTGTACTCAGCGGAGAAGTTAAAGCCCTGTTTGAGGTGGAGCAAAGCAGAGAAATGATCTTCAATGCATTGGTTTTGGGTTGACAAGGCCTTACTGGTATTGACACTGGCAAAGACAAAAGAGGAAGAGAAAAGGAGGGAACATAACAAGAGATACGTAAATAAGGAAGAGAGAATGGAGAAGAAGTTAGGAAATGGAGAGGCTTTATTGGTAAGAGAGGAAAGGAGAAGAGCCATTTGCTTTGGTTGGAGGGATTTGGGATGGGGTGGGAAGAGGGATGCTTGGGAGGCATTATATATATGGGCAAGGGAGGAGCTTTCCACTTCGTTGCCCAATAAAATGCCGCACACGTGTGACAGATTAGTAGCACTCATCACGCAGTCAGTACTCTTTCTGAGACTTTTTCTTCTCCATTATTTACTCTTTCTTTTCTTTTCTTTTCTTTTTTTCTTTTCTTTTTTTTAATGCTTTATTTATTTATTTGTTCATTTTCTGAAATGGGCCCACCATTGATCTATACCTTCTGAAATGGTCCCACCATTGATGAAACCAGACCATCCTCCCAGCTGCGATGGATTTGGGATCATCCAATCTGTGAGCCAGCTAACTGGCCTAGATCAATCCACAGCTCGGATCGTCCATTCTGTATTTGGTGGGGCCCAGCACTGTTTACCAATCGATTTGGCCTTTTCAGCCATTTAGATGGGAGATTTGGGCCATTTACTTTAGAGGCCATATTTTATTAATTTGTACAGCCTATCGATATGATCCCAACCACTGATCAGATGTTGGACCCATAGTGACCCACGGGGACGGTCACTATGGGTCATACGTGTGACTATTTTCTAATAATTCTGGGTCAGCAGAACATGGCAGGCAGAGTAACTCTACAGCCATGTGATTTACATGTGTGAGATCGGAGCCTTCCATCAGATGCGCTACAATGTTTAGATCTACTCATATAGAAACCACAACATTTCACACCTCAGGTGGGTCACACCATATCAAAACAAATGAATGGCTACAGAAACAATAAATTTCAATTTACTTTGTACGTTATACCCCTGGAGAGCCACATTGTCTTGCTTTACATGCACAGGATATAAGCATCATTTCCAACATTATGGAATGCTAGATCTCGCACACATGTTTCATATTTGCAATGATCGTGTAATCCTCTCAGCACCGATTACTTGCTGAGAAAACTGTGGGGTCCAAGTTGATGTATGTGTCTTATCCACACCGTCCGTCCATCTTTGCATCTCATTTTATGGCACGAGACCAAAATTGAAGCATATCCAAAGCTCAAGTGGACCACACCATGGGAAACAGTGAGAATTGAATGCCAACGGTTGAAAACTTTCCTTCATCCAGGTCCGTGTATATGTGACCTTATGAACATGTTGGATTTTTATTTTTATTTTTTTATTTTTTGATGGCCGGTGGGTATATGACAAATACAAAAGGTGGGGCCCACAAATACATGTTATTCAGGTGCCCACCAGAAAGAAAGAAACGAAAAAAAAAAAAAAAAAGGAAGAAAAAGGCAGCAATGGTTTCTAAATGTATCACTACACTTTTGACCTTTGTATATGAATCATGGGTTAGCCATCAACTTATGGGTCACCAATCCGGCAATTAATACCAGCTATATTTTCCTCTTGGACTATGTTGGATGACAATTAAACATCAAGGTGGGCTCTAGGAAAGTTTTTACGGAGGGTGCCATTATCCCCACTCTTTCATGTGGTGATGTCTGCTTGAGATTTGCACATACTTCAATTTTAGGGTTATGCCCAAAATGAGATGATGAAATGGATGGACGGCGTGGATAAGACACATTCATTACGGTAAGTCATACAGAGTTTCTACTGCTCTACGTGAGAACCTCGCTTCTTAAATTGTGTTAGAGAATTTATAAAAGGTCACATCCAGGTAAGGTAGTAAGAGTTTTGATAGGATATATACATGCCCATCCTATTGAAGCTACCATGCTAACCTATATGAACACTGATGATTCTGAATGAAAATTAAAGTTTTAATGACTTGTATAAAAATCTCTATGTTAAAGATGAGGATCATCAATAAAGCATGATTATGAGATGATAGATTTTTTGTTTGGGAAGTAATGAGAACATCCATTTGGATAACATCTAAAGTTAGATGCAATAAGAGGTGAAAGTGATCAAGGTGGGAAACCTATTTCTATTTATAAAATAAAAATAAAAATTTAAGGTTTAAAAATTAAAAACAAATGAGTGTTAGCAACTGATATAAACAGTTAATCCCAAACTCTGGATTTAATCCAACAGTTGCTATTTGGCAACTAAGTCTTGAGCATGAGCGTGACAGAGGTAATGTCTTCCTATATCCATTTAGTTAGGGGGGTCGGCTTTGATAAAATGTGGACCTTAAACACATCTACCAACTTAAAATGTTCGTACCATTTATTTTCCTTTTACCAATGCATAGCAGGTGATGTATATAAACAATTGAAATTTTTTATTTAAAAAAAAAAAAAAAAAAAAAAAAAGGAGAATAAAAAAAGAGAGACTGATCATTACATGAAAGGCTCCTACATGGTTACGCAACATGAAATGCTGCTGCGCACCACATGCATGATCCACCCAACCCAAATCTAGCCTCTTGATTGGGCTCATTTTTCAATAGTCGGACCCATGTGCCTCGCCTTTAGATGGGGAATAGCAAAATGATAAAAATTATGTGAATATTTTAAAGGAGAACTTTGGTACTCTGGCTGAGTACGAATGTGTTATTGATTATACACAAGTTAATTATACAGGGGATGAGGGTGGCCCGCTTGATGGCAGCTCAAGGGTGGCCCTCGAACGATGGGGCAAACCAAATGGGCAGCCCTGATCAATAAGTAAGGTAGTTAACTTTGTGACTCAAATTTAGAACCCGGCATTGCCAATTCAATTCAGCTGCTTGCTAGGTCGGGTTAACCCTGTAAACTTGAAATGTACTACTTTCAATTGCTATAACTCTGGCATGAATTTGGTTGACTGGTAACAAGCCAAATCGACTCATTCATTTGGGACATTTCCATCGGCAAGTAAGAGGTGGGCTCAGTGGTTCCCAAATCCACCGTGAACGGAGCAAGCTATAATTATGGTTTTTTTCTTCTTCTTATTTAATATATATATATATGGGAAAAGGTACTATGCCCTCGACCTCATGGGTCCGTCCCATGAGGTCGAGCTGTGTGGGCCCCACCGTGATGCGTTTCGAACATCTACCGCATCAGTCAGATGCACCATTCCATCGTGGGGCTAGGTCTCAAAAATCAAGTCAATCTGTGACTGGGCCACACCACATACAGAAGTGGGGAGTGGCCGTGCACCATTAAAACATTCATAATCATTTTTTGGGCCCACAGAGATGTGGTTTGTAAATCCAGCCCATCTATTATGTGTGTCCCACTTGAATGAGGGTTCAGACCAAGTTTCATCAGCATTCAAAACTCAGGTGGGCCCACCAAGTGCTTTTATATGTTTTAACAGTGTCTTCACATGATTTTAGATGGTATGGCCCACCTGAGTTCTGTATACGGCTGATTTTTGGGATATTCCATAATTTAGAGGGGAGCCATCAAATGCACGGTGTTGATGGTCCACACACATCACGGTGGGGCCCACACAGCTTGACCTCACGGAAGCTTATCGTGAGGTCGAGCGCATAGTACTTTTTCCCTATATATATATATATATATATATATATATATATATATATATATATATATATATATATATATATATATATATATATATATATCACTTTAAATATTATTAATTTATTAAATATAGAGTCAAGTCAATTAAAAATGCTACTAGTCCTTGGGTGAACCCAATTACCCAGCTTAGACTTAAGTCCAATTTATTTATTTATTTAAAAAATAAAATAAAAATTGAACTATGAGTTTTCCTTTATTTAAAATAATTATTCAACCAAACACCTTTATATTAATTTATTTACACTACTGTGTCAGGTTTATCAAATGGCAAGGATGGAAAGGCAATTGACAAAGTGGACACATCTTTTCTATATATTATTGACTTAAGTCAAGAATGGAGAAAAAGATGGTCCTTGGTCAAAGGTGTAGAAAAAAGGTAGTGTTGATGCTGAAATCTAGTCATCCTTGTTAGACCTATTGAGTATATGCAAAAACCAATCAACAATGAAGACCTTGGCTATGGTAGGAGGACCCTCCGATGCTTAAGTTAGAACAGGGGATTTGGATCTAATTGACAAGTGCTACTGTGCTTACCTCTCACTGTATGTGGGGTCTCAATTTATAGCTTTAGTGCCAGTTACGTAGGTGAAAAACTTCCCTACTTGGCAGATGTGTATCATAGAAGGGATTTTCTTCTTAGCATGTTATCATCTTTCTGAAATCTTAGGCAAGGATCCCGAGGAGATTTTATCTTATCATTTCCAAGTGGTCGGCCTCCGAGGAGTTCAAGATTAATGACTGAATCCGACCTCATAGACCGGGTGGTCGAGGTTCGTGGTCGGCCTTCGATGGTCAATTGTGCTCTTGTAGTGGAGTTGGTCGAGGTTCTATGGACCGAACAAAATCAGTAATTGTGATTAGTATCTACCCTTAAGGTCGAGTCGATACACAATTGTTTGTTGGTTGCGATAGTGGAGTGTTAGCTAGACACTCCTCGCGGTTGGTCCTTGGGTCAGTCATAGAGAAAATGCTCAACTCGGATAAGAGTTCAGTCAATGACAAGGGTTTGAACTCTTACCCAACCTCCATTACTTGCGCTATGCATTCTCCTACTCCGGACGTTTTGGCAGTCCATTTTACCCATAATAGGTAGGTATACTTTTTTAAAGGATTGATGTTACCGTCTTCTTATGTTCTCTACGGAAGTAGGATGGGTGCGTCCCTCGCCAAACCTAACCCAATATGGTAAGGCCCTGACCACACGGCCCACCTTGTTGTATTTATTCTCTATCCACTCTGTCCATCCACTTTACTAGCAATTTTTTGGACTTACGCTCTAAAATGAAGTTGATTCAAATCTCATGTGGACCATACCATAGGAAAAGTGATTACTAAATGCCCCCATTAAAAACTTCTTAGGGCCACCATAATGTTGATTTGCCATCCCACATGTTGATAATGTCACAAAAATCCGGATGAAGGGAAAGAAATAAATATCAGCTTGATCCAAAGCTTTTGTGGCACATAAGAAGTTTTTAATGTTCAATCAAGACTCTTTTCTATGGTGTGGCCCGCCTGAGATTTAGATTTGCTTCATTTTTGAATTCGTGCCCTAAAATGAGGTTGAAAAATAGATGGATGCATGCCATGGATATACAATACATACATCAAGGTGGGCCCCATGGCCAAGGCGGCATTGTGTTGGGTGAGGCCGGGCAGTACCTAATTTGCAATCTTAGATTGAATCTTGTTTTCTAATGATTTAGAGTGGGCCCTACAACCCTATATCCATTGGGCTCAGTGGTTCCCAAATCAATTGCGCGCGGCCAAAGCAAGCTATAATTATGGGTTTTTATTTTTTATTTTTTTGTTTCTTTCTTTTTAAAATTTTTACAAGAATATGTATATATATATATATGGGAAAAGGTACTATGCGCTCGACCTCACGATAAGCTCCCGTGAGGTCGAGCTGTGTGGGCCCCACTGTGATGCATGTCGACCATCAACACCGTGCATTTGATGGGTCCCCTCTAAATTATGGGATATCCCAAACATCAGCCGTATATGGAACTCAGGTGGGCCATACCATCTAAAATCATGTGAAGACATGCCAAAAACATATAAAAGCACTTGGTGGGGCCCACATGAGTTTTGAATACTGCTGAAACTTGGTCTGAACCCTCATCCAAGTGGGACACACATAATGGATGGTCTGGATTTGCAAACCACATCTCGGTAGGCCCAAAAAATGATTATGAATGTTTTAATGGTGCACAGCCCCTCCCCACTTCTGTATGTGGTGTGGCCCACATAAGTCACGGATTGACTTTATTTTTGAGATCTAGGCCCATGATGGAATGGTGCATCTGACTGATGGGGTAGATGTTTGAAACGCATCATAGTGGGGCCCACACAGCTCGACCTCATGGGATGGTCCCATCAGCTTGAGCGCATAGTACCTTTTCCCTATATATATATATATATATATATATATATATATATATATATATATATATATATATATATATATATAAAGCGAGTGCGCGCCCATGCACACACACACACACATATATAGATTACCACTTTAAATATTATTAATTTATTAAATATAGAGTCAAGTCAATTAAAAATGCTACTAGTCCTCGAGTGAACCCAATTACTCAGCTTAGACATAAGTCCAGTCTGGTTTCTTAGTTTTTGAACTATGAGTTTTCCTTATTTTAAATAATTATTCAATCAAGTACCTTAATTTATATTAATTTATTCAAATTACTATGTAAGGTTGATCAAATGGCAAGGATGAAAAGGCAGCTGACGAAGATGACACATCTTTTCCATCTATTATTGACTTCAAGTCAAGAGTGGAGAAAAAGATGGTCCTCAATCAAAGGGGTAGAAAAAAGGTCGGTATACTTTTTGAAGGATCCATGTCACTGTCTTCGCTTCCTGTGTTCCCTACGAAAGCAGAATGTGCGTCCCCAGCTTAACCTAACCCAATATGGCAAGGCCCTGACCACCCGGCCAGCCTTGCTGTATGTATTGTATATCCACGCCGTACATCCTCTTTGCTAGCTAATTTTTGGACCGACGCACTAAAATGAAGCCTATTCAAACTCATGTGGATCATATCATAGGAAAAGTGATTACTAAATGCACCCATTAAAAACTTCCTACAGCCCACCATAATGTTGATTTGCCATCGAACATGTTGTTAATGTCACACAAATTTGGATGAAGGAAAAGAAACAAATATCAGCTTCATCCAAAACTTTAGTGGCACATAAGAAGTTTTTAATGGTCAATCATGACTCTTTACTATGGTGTGGCCCACCTGAGATTTAGATTTGTTTCATTTTTGGATTCGTGCCTTAAAATGAGCTGGAGAAATAGATGGATTCCATGGATATACAATACATACATCAAGGTGGGCCACATGGCCAGGGCGTCATTGTGTTGGTGAGGCCAAGCGGGGCCTAATCTGCCATCCTGGAACACGAGGAACGACCTTCAACCTTGCATGAATATATATATTAACCAAAAGGATCTCCTTTGGCTGATTATTGCATGCTTTTATCCCTCAACTTGGAACGTACTAACCCCTTTTTAAACCAAGGCGTGCTCCTCCGGTACCACACTATGCTTACTGTGGTAATGGCCAGATATGTGGCTTACTCTATACAAGCATGCCATCGAAACCGTCCATCAGATGTATCACCTTATATTGCCCCTAAATTCAAAAACCAGCCTGATCCAAGACTTATCTAGGCCACAACACAGGGAGAAATATAAGGGAAGACGTACACCCTTAAACCGAGTCAAATCAAGATTTTTCGAATCAAGTTGAGCGAGGCAACCGGATTCGCATACAGCTCTAGCCATGACCTTGGTGCTGAAACTCAAAGAGTCTAGCATCAGGCCATGAATAGGACCCTAGTTAATTAAGATTAAATAGATACACAAAATAGCTCCAACCATATCATGAAACATGAATGTAATGGATCTGGCATCTTATGCAACTAAAAATGGAGTCTATCTGGTAATTATGTATGTCACACAGTTTGGAAATTAATCAGCTTAAACTTGCCAACCATTGGAACTTTCCTTGTGGCCAGACCAGATGATCAGTTTAGATCCTCTCAGTGGGTCCCACCATGATGAAAGTAGTGATATGTTTGGCGAGTCAGGATCCACTTATGTTCCGCAACTAAAGGAGGTTTAGATGAGATATTGACAACGTGTGATTGCACAGCACGTTGCTGTCAACTTTCCTCATATATATATATATATATATATATATATATATATATATATATATATATATATATATATATATATATATATATAGTAATTAGGATAAGACAATAAATATGCTAGAGGTCTCTCATCCCTTAGTTTAAGCAAAATTTTCAAATGCACGTGGCTCTCATTGACACCGTCTGTTTCGGGGGAAACTTTACCATGGCATGTCATTTTGTGACCCACATTTAAAATTGTTTCGGGCAGGGTCAGGCAGGCATTATTCAAAATTCTGATTTTTCATGTGCGAGCCCGGCCCACTGACACCCCAACCCTTGAATAAAAAAAGCCGATTGTTTAGTTGGCTAGCCTTGGTGGTGTGGTGACATGGCATAGTTATGTGAGCCCCACCATGATTATGTATTATATCCATGCCATCCATCCATTTTGACATATCATTTTAAGGCATAAGCTAAAAAATGAGGTAGATTTTGGACCACATTATAGAAAGTAGTAGGACAATGCTATGGACCTTTGAAACCTTCCTACAGCTTGCCATGATGTTTATATTTGTCGTCCAATCTATTTATAAGGTCACGTAGACCTTGATGAAGAGAAAACACATTATCTGATCGAAAACTTATGATCTTCTACTGTCATTAATAAGTTTTCGGTAGCAGGTGTTTAATCCTCACTGCTCTGTGTTGTGATAAACTTCAGATTTGGATCTACCTTATTTTTCTGCTTGATGGATGGTATGAATATAATATATACATTATGATGGGGCCATGGGGCCATGTAACTTTACAGCTGAGTTAACACATCCCAAGGGAGAGCAGATTCTATGGTGTGTGGAGTGTCCACATCATCAAGTTTTGTGGCCCCACCATAATGTATGTATTATATCCACACCGTCCATACATTCGGCGAGATCATTTTAAGATACGAACCCAAAAATGAGGCAGATATAGAGCAGTGAACCACCCCACAGAAAATAGTGAAAACAATGATTTCCAACATTGAAACCGTCTTAGGGCCCATTATTACGTTTATTTACCATTTAACCTATTCATACGGTCACAAAGACGAGGGTGAAGGAAAAAACAAATATCAGATTGATCTAAAACATCTGTAACCTGTGAGAACTCTTTAATGATAGACATTCAATCCCACTGCTTTATGTGGTGTGGTTCACTTGAGCTTTGAATCTATCTCAATTTTTGCCTCAATCCATAAAACGATCTCACAAAATGAGCGGATGGTTTGGATATATTAAGTACGACCCGAGTTCGGTGGTGTGCGGCACACTACGGAATCCACTCTGTTTTTTTTTTTTTTTTTTTTTTCTCCTCCTCCCGTCTCCGTTGCAGCAATGGCGGCAGCTTTTCTAAGCACAAAAACCTTAACACTAATTCAATAAAGAAACAGAAGAAACCCCTTCTCTCCCAAAAACTTACCAAACAACTCCATCTTTTAGAAGCTTCCCGCTTTTATGTTTTTTAGTTTCTTCCCTATGGATTTCAGTTCGTACAAGCGGGGTCCATTGTTCAGAGATCCTAACCATTGATGTGATAGCCCCGCATTGTTGAAAATCTCCAAGTTAGAAAGGCCAAATAGACGGTTAACATTAAAAGTATATATGGAAATGATCGCATTCAGGTATCAATGGTTCAGTGATCTGAACCATTGAGTGGCTGACCTTTCAAGTTACCCATGCCAATCATTTGGTGGGTCCTACTGTTGAAAGGCGATACTAGCAAGAAATTGCCCCATCAGATACTCCTGCCCATCTCATTCTTTGCATGAAATTGGAAAGTTATCACAAAAACATAGCCAACCAGTTGCATCAGGAAAACTGGCTTACATTTTTTTATGAAAGAGATTTTGGGTTCGTCAGAAAGCCAATGTAAGTGTTGGATAAATGGTCGGGATTGCTTAAACGCGCTTTCCACTTGTATGGACTACTAGACCTTATGGAAATGCTGGTTGTGAAATTTCTTTTCTTCACATCTTTTTTTCCCCCTCATTTTTTTTTTTACGCTCCCAGAAACAGTTCAAATCAATGGCCTATTGGATGGGCCGAGGTGGGTCCAAGAACGCCCAGCCCGCCAATTCAAAAGGTGGGCCCGAAGCAACCCCATATCCAGCCGTACTATATAGTAGGAAAATTGTGGGATGGCAATAATCTGGGCTGGGTTGGCCTTCTGGGTTTCAGTTCTGCGCCAGATATAGGTCAAGTACACACCAGTAATGGAGGGCTGCAGTTCCACCTGTCATCTGATCTAGATGCCCTGTTTGGCTACCGATCCGGGCCTTTGAGGTCTGGAATGAAATAGTAGGCTCATTGTCTGGGATTGAGCCTAAAATTCAAATCTGTTTATTAATTGGGGTGGGCTTTGGTTGTGTCTAAGAGCTTGCCCAAGCCCAGCTCATTTAGAATTTCAAGGGCATTTTTGTCATATGTCATTCAGGGTAGGGTACACATGAAAACTCTCAGATCATGCACAAAGGTGGGAGGCCGAGCTTGGGTTCACACCTTTTTCTGTCATGCGTCCAGTTTGTGGGCCAGGTTTGGACAGACCCCAGTACGGCCCTTTGCAGCCGTATCTCCGGTGGGCCCCACCATATATGGGCCTAGAAGTGAAGGGAAACACAAATGTCAGCTTGATCACAAAACAGCTGTGGCCCTTGAGAAGTTTTCAATGGTTGGCGTTCAATCCCCTGCTTTCTGTGGTGTGATCCACTTGAGATTTGGATCTGCTTCATTTATGGTCTTTCAAAATGGATGGACAGTGTGGATATAAAAAATACATCATGGTGGGCTCACATAAATTTGCCGAGGTTGGTGGTTTGCGGCAGCTTCTCTGAATAAACAGAGAGGATGAAAAGCAGAAATACCTAACTCTAATAGGTCCAAATCATTATGTATTGTTATTCTGTAGGTCCAGATCTGGCTGAGTCCAAATCATTGGTGTATTGGATGGACTGGCCTGTCCAAGGAAGCCCAGCCATGCCAGATCAGTTCAAAAGATGGACCTGAAGCAACAGATGCAGCTTGGTCTAAGGTGGGCCTGAAGCAACCCCAGAAACTGCCTGTTGATAGCCCAATGTATGTGGCTGGAAAGTGTGGGATTGTAATGATATATATAGAATTGTTCAACGGGGGCTGCTTGGATTGTAATGGAGAAAGTTGGTTGTCTTAATGACTCTTATACTCCTTGAGAATTCTTTAAAAACGATGTGTACCAAAGACAGCTCTGTTACAAGTTCGACAGGCATGTCTCTCCTTACATAGGGCAAGTGACAAGCACACAGCAAAAATCCCCCATTCTCGACAGAAATGGATGGGTTGTTGAAGAGGTCATGACCCTTCAAGGGGTCCCTCTCAGTGATTATTTCAGCGTATGTATTTGCTTCATCTGGTCATTTATTCCACGAATTATCATGGCCAGGAATTGTAGGCCACTGATTGATCTTCCAATATAGAGATTTTTTTTTTTTAATGGTGCATCTCACATTCATGGTTGGACCCTGTATCACTGATCCACGGGTTCCAGTTTAAGGTTTGCTCTTTTTTCGGATCAGAATGCATGAGTTTCGTGTATGATCGTTGCTTTTGTCTGGTGTGTAGCTTCATACAAGATACTAGGCTAATGGTCTCCCATCTATATTGAAGGCATGCAATGTCCAAGTATTCATGGGAATCGCGTTGCTGAAAAGCAACCAAGCATCCGAAAAGGATTACTAAGAATGTGATATCAAATCTGGTCGATCGCCTGAAAGAGATGTTCAACCTAGTTGAGAAGGAATTCACACCGGGAAAATAGAAAAGATCCATTGCAATCAATCGCATGGGCAGTTTTTTTTTTTTACCTTAACTTACATCACCAAGCCAATGTCGGCTAAGGCCGTTCCCCTCCCCCAGCTGGAAAATACCAACCACGAGAATCATCTGTTGTATTTCCTAGAGGCACTGGAGTTGTAGGGCCCATCGCATCTCAAGGGATATTGACCAAGGTGCAACGGTTTGTGAATTCTAGCTTGGGTTCAGAAAGTCCGCTGTTTCAAGAAGTGATTTGCATTAAGAAAACGACCCAATTTGCTACTTGCAGAGCGGAGACATTGTGTGAAATGATTGAAGCTGAATTCTGTAATTTTGGTTGTTATGAGGTCGAAAGAAGCGGATTCATTTCCATAAGAAATTGGGATCTAGGACTTCATTTACAATTCTCAACACAGTCATTTTTAAGCTTTTCATAAGAGTGATGTTCTTTCTGATTCCAGACTAGTTTTTTTCTCTGTTGAGAGAGGAATTTGAAATGGTAGCCAGACAAGATTGTGGCGTGTCTGAGCTTAATTCCATAATTTCCCCCGTACAGCTGAGAGATGACAGGCGGGGGTGGCAGGGCATTGATGTGTTGATGGTTGTTGCAGGGAGGACGTGAGGTCGAGCACCGTCTTCCTCAAGAGGATAACTATTCCGAATCCACGGAACTTCTCTGGACTCCTCACAGAGACTTCTCGAATCCACGAGGAAAGAAAGCAGAAAATAGAAATAAATTCTAATAAATTCGAAATTGATTGATGAATGAATAAAATCGAGTTCACAACCCTTTAAATAAGGGTATCAAGCAATGGGAAAGAAATCATAATCAAACTACAACTCAAACTCCTAGAATCCGCGACTTACTATAAATAGTAAACTTACTATTTATAGACGGTCGTGATGTCTACTAGTGCGCAAGGTTTTCGGCCAAAAATAGTAAGTGTCCTATTTGGCTTCACCAAACCGTTCCCCTAATTATTCTAAGCTCTTTTCACGTTGGGCGCAACTCCTAAAGCCCAACGGATGAAGAGTTATAATCAAACTAAAACTTACTATTTATAGTAAAAACGGAATTAAAACAGGGAAACGACCGTCAATCAAGGGATTTTTCACAATTCCGGGCGGCGTAACCCTGCGTAGCTGGGTTGGTTGGCTAAAGTAGCTCGTTCTACCCCAAAATCATATATTTTACGTCAGCTAACTCATTCCGGATTGCGAGATACGCTCGATCTAAGGTCCGATGGTCCGGATCACTTCTGTCGTCGACCGGGCCTTTTCTGATCCATCTTAGCCATGAAACTGTCCGCGACCCGCTCTACATCAGTCCCCTCCACTTCAAAAGAACTCGTCCTCGAGTTCTCATCATGCGCTGGTTCATGATACTCGAACAAGTCCGCGACGTTGAAAGTCCGTGAGATCGCCATGTCATCTGGAAGATCAACAACATAAGCATTGTCATTGATCTTTCGGATGATTGGTACCGGTCCAATCTTTTTATTCTTCAACTTGTTGTACGTTCCGGTCGGAAATCGTTCTTTGCGTAGATGGACCATTACTTGGTCACCCACCTCGAACACTTTTTGTCGCCGATGCTTGTCGGCTTGCTCCTTGTATTTTTCATTCGAGGCATGTAACTTGGTTTGTACTTCCGCATGAATGCCCATGATCTTGTCAGCCATATGTTCCGCTGCAATGCTCATGCCTGGGAGCTTGGGCAAAGGGACCAAGTCTAATGTGTGGCGAGGGACTCGTCCATAAATAACTTGGAACGGGGATTTTCCTGTCGAGCGGTTCACCATGTTGTTGAATGCAAACTCCGCTTGAGACAAAGCCAAATCCCACTGCTTCGGTTTTTCTCCTGAAATACATCGAAGGAGGTTTCCCAACGTGCGATTCACAACCTCAGTTTGACCGTCAGTCTGTGGGTGGTAGGCGCTGCTGAACTGAAGTCGTGTATCGAATCGAGTCCACAAAGTCCGCCAAAAGTGGCTTATAAACTTCGTATCACGGTCAGAAGTAATAGTCTTAGGAACCCCATGTAGCCGCACAATTTCTCTGAAGAATAGATTCGCCACGTGTGTTGCATCGAGAGTCTTCTTGCATGGAATAAAGTGCGCCATCTTGGAGAAACGATCTACTACCACGAACACCGAATCCATGCCGCGTTGTGTTCGTGGGAGACCAAGCACGAAGTCCATAGATAAATCCTCCCAAGGGCCGTCAGGCACGGGTAACGGAGTGTAAAGGCCTGTATTATGAGATTGCCCCTTAGAGGTCTGACAAATATAACAACGTTGGACTGCCTTTCCCACATCACGTACCAATTGCGGCCAGTAATACCGTTCTTCCACAAGAGCTCGCGTCTTGTCTCGCCCAAGGTGTCCACTGAGGCCACCTCCATGTAGCTCTTGGATTATTTGCTCCCTTAGCGAACTGTTTGGGATGCACAATCGATTTCCCTTGAAAAGGAACCCGTCTTGCATATGTAAGTCACCGGGGTGACCTTCTTGGCATCTAACCCATGCGTCCTTGAAGTCGTCGTCATCGGCATATATGTCTTTGAGGCGCTCGAACCCGACAACCTCATTGCTCATAGTGACTAACAAAGTTGCGCGGTGACTCAGTGCATCAGCTACTTTGTTCTGTTGCCCTGACTTATGTTTTAGTACGAACGTGAATTCCTGCAAAAACGAGATCCATCTAGCATGCACACGGTTAATGTTAGCTTGACTATTAATGAATTTGAGAGCTTGATGGTCCGTGTAAAGTATGAATTCCCTTTGAATCAAATAATGTCGCCAGTGTTGCAATGCCTATACTACTACATACAATTCGATCTCATATATAGAACACTTCTTACATGCATCACTAAGTTCTTATTATAGAAGGCTACCGTCTTACCTTCTTAAGACAAAACTCTCCCAATTCTGACATATGAGGCATCACATTCGACATCAAACAGCTTGTCGAAGTTGAGAAGTATAAGAACCGGGGTCGTGGATAATTTGCGCTTGATTTCGGCAAAGCTCCTGTCGGCTTCGTCAGTCCACTGAAACTGCCCTTTCTTCATGCAATCCGTGATTGGTGACATAATGGTACTGAAATTTTTCACGAACCGACGATAGAATGTCGCCAGTCCATGAAAACTTCGCACTTCGTGAATATTTGTAGGAACCGGCCATTCTCTGATTGCCTTCACCTTTTCCTCATCCACCCGAATGCCCGTGGATGTGACGACAAAACCCAGAAACAATAGGCTATCAGTCATGAAGCTGCACTTTTTTAAATTGAGATACAGTTTATTTTTAGTGAGCACTTGAAGGACCTTCTTGAGGTGTTCCATATGGGTGGTTTCGTCTTGACTATATATCAAAATATCATCGAAGTAAACCACAACGAACCACCCAATGAAAGGTTTCAGAACTTGGTTCATCAATCTCATAAATGTGCTAGGCGCATTCGAAAGCCCGAAGGGCATGACCATCCATTCGTATAATCCTTCCTTCGTTTTAAAGGCTGTTTTCCACTCATCACCTGACCGTATTCGAATCTGATGGTAGCCGCTCCTTAGGTCCAATTTAGAGAATATTTTTGCACCCTCTAGCATGTCCAGCATATCATCCAACCGTGGTATAGGAAATCTGTATTTTATGGTGATTTTATTGATGGCTCGGCTGTCAACACACATGCGCCAACTCCCATCTTTCTTTGGAGTTAATAGAGCTGGTACAGCACATGGACTCATGCTCTCCCGAATAAGACCCTTACGGATCAACTCCTCTACTTGTCCCTGCAGAATCTCGCACTCATTCGGACTCATTCGATAATGGGGACGATTCGGTAAACTGGACCCAGGGACAAAGTCGATATGGTGTTGGATATCCCGCATGGGGGGTAACCCATCGGGAAGGTCATCGGGCCAGATTTCTTTGAATTCATGTAGCAGGGGCCTTAGTATTTCAGGGATGTTGGTAGGCTCGAGTTCTTCCCCTTTTACAATTAATGCATAAGTCTGTCCTGTTTCCTTTGATTCTTCCACGAAGTCCCGTATGGTTAAGAGAAAACGGCCCTCCACTTTAGAAGTTTCAGGTGGTCCCTCTGGATCCATAGGGGCCAATATGGTCTTCCGGCCGTCCTTGACGAAGATATATATATTATCTCGCCCTTTATGAGTGGCATCACGGTCAGATTGCCAGGGCCGACCGAGTAGTATGTGACATGCTTCCATGTCAACCACATCGCATACTACTTCATCCTTATAATGTTTGCCAATTGAAAAGGATATGGTGCACCGTTCGGTTACCTTTATTTTGCTGACCTTCTTGATCCAACTGATTGTATATGGAGAGGGATGACGCTCCGTTTTCAATTGTAATTTTTCCACCATGACCTTCGAGATGATGTTCTCGCTGCTCCTACTGTCAATGATCACATCACAAACCTTTCGATTCACCGTACACCTAGTGCGAAAGATGTTATGCAGCTGTGGATGCACTTCTTTTCTTGGCGCATATAATAGTCGCCTCACGACGAGCGACTCACCGTGATCTTGCTGAACCCAACCTGAATCATCTGCCCCGTCCGCAGTGGTATGCTCTTGTTCTTCAATATCTGGATCTTCATAAGCGTTATCAGCACTACCATCATTGATGGCGAGGTTTGCTACTTTTTGCTAGGGACAAGTATTTGATAGGTAGCCCGGTTGGTCACAACGATAGGAGTTATCGGGCCTTGGTCGAGCATAGGGGTTTAGGATTCTACTTGGACCAGCAGCAGTCGATACGCCCCTTTGGGGTCTAGTTTGTCCTCTTCCCTGATCTCGGTTCTCAAACGTAGGAGGTTGAGTGCGTGCTCCTACGGGCTCTTTCCCCTTAGGCTGTGCAGTTCCCTGGGGCAGACCTGCAACAGGGATCCTTGCAGTAGGATAGATCCGTGTGTTCAAGTAGCCAACTTGATCGCATCATTCATCGTCTAGACGGACTGCATCTGAATCCGATCCTGGATAGCCATACGCAATCCACCGTTGAATCGAGTGACTTGCTGCAATTCAGTCTCGACCAAATCGTTATGCGCCGCCAGGCGGTAAAATTCTTCTGCGTATTCTCTCACCGACCGACTACCCTGTCGACAATTTTGGTATTGTTGGAATAATACCTGATCGTAATCGCTAGGGAGGAATCGGGCACGTAGTAGCTGCTTCATCCGCTGCCAGGTGCGGATTGGTGCTTTCGTCTGCCTGGTTCGCGCGAGTTGCAGTTGTTCCCACCAAGCTGAAGCTCCTCCTTTCAACTTGTAGGCCACAAGCTTGACCTTCTTTACTTCAGGGATGTCCATATAGTCAAAAAATTGCTCAACTTCAGAAAGCCAATCGAGGAAATCCTCAATGTGTAATTGGCCATTGAAGCTAGGAATATCAACTCTCATCTTGAATTCTCGATCCGTTCGATCTACTCGATCGCCGCCATGTCTGGGGTGTTGGAAGAGTATGTCGTCGATTTCCTCCTCACTGGAGCCCCCTTCCTCAGGAATGACCCTTGGATGCACTGTCGGTACTATCCTGCGATCAGGGCGATTAATTGGGGGTGGAGGATTGCCACCAGGAACACGGAGTTGCCTTAGGTTTTCCGCCAAGAGATCCGCTATGCGGTCGATGGAAGCCTGCAGCCCTTGCATGGCTTGCTGATTCTCTCGTTGCGCTACTTCGAAAGCTGCCGCCGTTAAAGGAAAATTCCCTGGAGCACCGCCCATGGGATTGTTGCCCGACCCGTCGTTAGAAGCCATCAATCCGAGGATAAATCCCTGTGTCCATCTGTTTTGCGACGCAGGGGAGGACGTGAGGTCGAGCACCGTCTTCCTCAAGAGGATAACTATTCCGAATCCACGGAACTTCTCTGGACTCCTCACAGAGACTTCTCGAATCCACGAGGAAAGAAAGCAGAAAATAGAAATAAATTCTAATAAATTCGAAATTGATTGATGAATGAATAAAATCGAGTTCACAACCCTTTAAATAAGGGTATCAAGCAATGGGAAAGAAATCATAATCAAACTACAACTCAAACTCCTAGAATCAGCGACTGACTATAAATAGTAAAGATACTTTATAGACGGTCGTGATGTCTATTAGTGTGCAAAGTTTTCGGCCAAAAATAGTAAGTGTCCTATTTGGCTTCACCAAACCGTTCCCCTAATTATTCTAAGCTCTTTTCACGTTGGGCGCAACTCCTAAAGCCCAACGGATGAAGAGTTATAATCAAACTAAAACTTACTATTTATAGTAAAAACGGAATTAAAACAGGGAAACGACCGTCAATCAAGGGGTTTTTCGCAATTCCGGGCGGCGCAACCCGGCGTAGCTGGGTTGGTTGGCTAAAGTAGCTCGTTCTACCCCAAAATCATATATTTTACGTCAGCTAACTCATTCCGGATTGCGAGATACGCTCGATCTAAGGTCCGATGGTCCGGATCACTTCTGTCGTCGACCGGGCCTTTTCTGATCCATCTTAGCCATGAAACTGTCCGCGACCCGCTCTACATCAATGGTTGTGAAGACTTTTGAACCCAAGACCATGGCATTGGTATGAACAGCTGACTTATAACAAAGGATTCACTGCGACGGCATGGTTTTCGTTCTCAAGATTGATAGATAAATTTCTTTGGACATAACTCAATGGAGCATTGTTCTTCATATGTAATTTATGTAAATTTTAGAATTACATTGCTCCAAATCTCAACCAAGAAACGGTTCAGTTTCTGTTGAATCAGAACTGTAACATCACAATGTATTGAAATTAATGTAATTTTTTTCTCTGTCAATTGATAAGTAGGCCTTTTCCTTTAGCTGGTGAGCTGGTCTTTGGTGGATCAAGTTAAGCTTATTGTGTCCTAAAAATTAAGGGATTGTTTGGATGTCTGCCAATCAATGGAATGTGGGATAGATAGTCATCTCAACCGCATTTCGAGGGTGTGGGAGTGTTTGGCAAAACCATCTTAGAAAAGAAGCTTTTGACAATAAGAAAGAAGGTTGGAGACTAGGATAAGATCAACCTGGCCCTCTTCGGTCCTTAGCTGAGTCATCCTTATTTTTAATACTGACTTGTGGTGCCGAATCAGATCAGAGAATCATGCCCATTGAGGATGCAGATTGGATACTCTGCCCTTGGAGTACAAGCACGGACATGGCAGGTGTGATAGGTAGAGCCCAGCTTGTCAGAGATGAGGCCAAACATGCTATGCATGGGCCCCATCTTTGACAATCTAGGCTCCACCATTCGCATCCCATCAGTGGAAGCAGGGGGAGTACACAATCTGCATAGAATGTTTTGTAGATGGTGACCATGGAAAGAGGCACAAGAATTGCATGGTGACCCTGCCACCACAGTGTTCACGGTGACATGATGTGGTGGGATCTGACTGGAACATGTGTTACTGTCAGGATGGGCTTGGTTGGGTACATATTCGACCTAACCATACTGACCCTGCCCATGGCAACCTGGCTACTGGTCGATGCTGTGGGCCCTACCATGATGTATATATTTTATTCATGCGATCCATTCATTTTTCCAACTCATTTTAGGGCACGAGCCCAAAAATGAGGCAGATCCAAATCTCAGGTATACCACACCTCGGGAAGACTGGTGATTGAATGCCGACCATTAAAACTTCCCAGGGTCCACTGTATTGTTTATTTGCTATACAACATGACACAATACATGGATGAAGGGAAAACCTAAATATCAACTTGATACAATTTTTATGGCTCCCAGGAAGTTCATAATGGTGGGCATTCAATCACCACTGTTTTCTATAGTGTGGACCACCTGATACTGGACTTGCCTAACTTTTGGGCTCATGCGGTAAAATGAGCCAAAAAAATGGATAAACCACACGGATAAAACACTTACATCATGGTGGGGCCATGGTGCTTTTCCAGCCTGGGTTACACATTAGTGGTTGTGACCCTGATCGTGGGGTACTCCACCTTGCTGAATGTATTATATATATATCCACGCATTCATTCGTTCTTCCTGATCAAATATGACATGGTCCCAAAACTTACTCAGATCCAAATCTCAGAAACAATGTTGATTGAATGTCACAGTTAAAAATTCCCTGGGGCCTGACATAATTTTTATTTTCCATCCAACCTGTTGATAAGGTCAAAGGGACCTGATCGAAGGGAAAATACATAAGACCAGCTTCATCCAAAACTTTTATGGCCTACAATAAGGTTTTAATGGTCAATCACCGCAGTTTCCAGTGGTGTGGTCCACCTGAGATTTGGATATGAGTAACACACACCAACGGGTACGACCTGATCTGCTCCGGCATCCCACAAGGTCACCAAACATAGTGGTAGCGTAGCAGGGCAAACACCCATTCTAAATCCTGAAAATACCTTCATACCTGAAAATACCTTAATACTCTCTAAAATAGAGTCTAGGTATTATTATTGGATGCATTGGGCCTCGTCCTTTCCACTTTGGTTCATCTTTCAATGGTTTGATACATGTGCTTCATCTATTGTGCAAAAAGATAAAAATTCTGATAATATATTAGAGAAATACATTGATACTCTTGTAGAGTAAGAAGGTGCCATTGACAATATGCAGGTTAACTTGAAAATTGCATAATTCAAACTAACTGTTTAAATTATAGTTTTCAATTAGATGGACCACCAACAAAAATCTAAGCTTATCCAGACCCTATCTAGTTTGACCCCATGAGTCACCCAGACGATTCGCCAATGACTTGCTTATTTCATGCATTGACTAGAGATCAGGTTGATGAGATTTCCTCCCAGGACTTGACCGGTCGTGGGTGGCACTCGACCGGTCGAGTGGGGCTCGAATCAAAGTCCAACGACCATCTGACTATTTTCTCCAAGGTGCTCGACTAGTCGAGGGAGGTGCTCGACTGGTTAAGTGGGCTGCTCTACCAGTCAAGCTTACGCAGATTTGCGTCCGGATCTTGTGTGGACTGCGGAAATGTGAGGCCTTTCGCAATAGGATGCGGAAGGGAGTTTTCTAAACTATAAATAAGGGTGCCTAGGGCTTTTCTAGGCAACGCAAGAGGATTTCCTAAAGCTTTACAAGGGTTTGCTAAAGGGTTTAGGGCTATCAAAGGTGTGTGTGAGAGAGAGAGAGAGGAAGCTTGTGGAAGGGAGGTTTTGCTCGTAGAGGTGATCTACTGTGCACTTGATACCTCAGCGCTTCTACGTCCTCGTGATCGGTGAGATCTTTTCGTTTTCTTTTTATTTTTTTATTATTTATCCACTCATGCATGAGTGAAGAAGGTTGTAACGTTTTACTTCATAGTGGATTGTTGATCTGGACGAGGTCCTGTGGTTTTTACCTCTTTGAGGGTTTTCCACGTACAAATCTCTTGTGTGGTGTGGTTTATGCTTTGATATATTTCATTGCTTTATTATTTCATAATTCTGGTTTGTTTTGGGATGCTAGATTTTAAGGTTTTGTGCAAGGCCCTCAACAAAGTAGTATTAGAGCTAAGTTCATTACACGAAGTGGGATCGGTTTTGAATTATGAAAGGTGGCTCATCAAGGATGATCAGCCTCATTGGTTCTAACTGGACTATATGGAAGGCTAAGATGGAGGACTTGCTTTATTGCAAGGACTTATATTCTTCAATTTTAAGGATATGTCTGATGATGATTGGAAGAATTTGGACCGGAAGGCAATGGGGTATATTAGACAATGGTTGGACGATTCCGTATTCCACCATATCTATGACTGAAATTAAAAGGACTGTATGAGAGGAAGACAGCCGGTAATAAAATCTTCCTGATAAGACTACTTGTGAATCTCAAGTTCAAAGATGGTGGTTTTGTGGCCGAGCATATGAATGAGGTCATCAATATAGTGAACCAGCTCTTTGCTATAAAGATGGTCTTGGATGATGAATTGCAGGCTTTGCTATTTCTTAGTTTATTACGTGACAGTTGGGAGACATTGGTGGTGTCTCAAAGTAACTCCGCACCAGACGGAAAGATATCCATGGAACAGGTAACCAGTTGTCTCTTCAATGAGGAGACAAGGAGGAAGTCTTAGGGGTCTACTCAGCAAGAGGTCCTTGTGACACAGGAACGGGGGAGAGAAAAAAAAGGAAGGGCGGGAAGGCACGAGATAAATCAAGAGGCAAGTTAAGTACCACGAAGGATGTTGAATGCTGGAATTGTAGCAAGAATGGTCACTATAAGCATGAATGTCATAAGAATAAGAACGACAAGAAAGGAAAAGGAAAGGAGAAGGAAAATGAATCAGATTCCACTTCGGTCGCTTCAGATGGCGACGTTGTAGTTATTCTTTCAGTAGATCATGATGTTTGTCTCACAGCTATGAGTCAGGACACCGACTGGGTGATTGACTCAGGAGCTTCTTTTCATGTGACTCCATGCAAGGACTTCTTCACAAGTTATAAGTCATGTGACTATGAGACCGTGAAGATGATAAATTCTGGCATATCGAAGATCGTAGGGGTCGGTGATATTTGTGTGAAGACCAATGTGGGCTTCACATTGGTTTTCAAGGATGTGAGGCATATCCAAGACCTTTGCCTCTTGATGTCGACGGGAAGATTGGATAATAATGGTTATGAAAGCCGGTTTGCTGGTGGGTGCTGAAAGCTCATCAGGGGTTCGTTGATCGCAGTCAGAGGAAAGAAGCGGTGCACCCTTTACAAGGCAAGTATCAGTGTGTGCAAGGGTGAGTTGAACACAGCAGAAGATTCAGCTATTGACATGTGGCACAGGCGTCTAGGCCACATGAGTGAAAAAAGGTTTTAGCTACTAGCGAGGAAGCAACTCCTTCCAGATGTGACACGTATACCTCTCAAAACCTGTATTGATTGTTTATCTAGGAAACAACATAGAGTTTCATTTATTAAATCTGCTTCTCATGTTAATAAAGTGCATGCATTAGATTTGGTTTATTCTGATGTTTATGGTCTTAAAAGGATAAAAATCTTGGGTGGGCCGGGGCATTATATTTTGTCACTTTTATAGATGATGTATCTAAGAGGGTTTAGGTTTATGCTTTGAAATTCAAGGATGAGGTCTTTGGTGTGTTTAAATTATTTTATATTATTGTCGAGAGAGAAACGGGTAGATCATTAAAGTGCATCCACACTGACAATGGTGGTGCATACATTGGTGACTTTCATGAGTATTGCAAGTCCCTAGGTATACGACATGAACAGATGGTTCCCAAGACCCCCCAGCATAATGGTGTGGTTAAGTGAATGAATCGCACAATTGTAGAGAAAATCAGATGCATGTTATCCCATGTGAAATTGCCCAAGATGTTCTGGGGAGAAGCAATGCACACAGCAATGTATCTGATAAAAATGTCTACATCAATCCCGTTGAATGGAGAAGTGCTTGAGAAAGTGTGGACTGAACAGGATCCATCGTACAATCATCTCAGGGTATTTGGATGCAGGGCATCCGTTCATGTAATAAAGGACGAGAGGTCCAAGCTCGATATGAAGATCAGGAAGTGTGTATTCTTAGGGTACAATGATGAAAAGTTAGATTACAAATTATGGGATCCGACCGAGAAGAAGTTTGTCAGGAGCAGAGATGTGGTTTTCTTTGAAGATCATTGTATAGAAGACATTGCTAAGCCAGAGAAGAACCATTCTAGTTCAGGTGAGCTAGAGGATATGGATCTGATTATTCCTCCCGTGGTGTCTGGTGGCCGAGGAGTACAGAAAGGTACAGAGAACGAGGGAGTTCCTACAGAAGATGGACCGGGAGAGCAGCCCCCACTTAATCCACCTGTTGAGCCACAGGTGAAGAGGTCATCTAGGAACAGACAACCGTCTAAGAGGTACTCGCCGCATGAGTACATTATGCTGACTGATGGGGGAGAGCCAGAAGATATTCTGAAGCCCTAGCCGACGAGCATATGGGGAAGTGGTTGAAAGCTATGCAAGAGGAGATGAAATCCTTGCATAAGAACCATACCTATGATATGGTGAAATTGCATAAGGGCAAGAAAGCTTTGAGCAACAAGTGGGTGTTCAGAAAGAAGGTTGAGCAGAAGAATTCATAGACGAGGTTCATGGTCAGACTTGTGGTGAACGGGTTTGGTCAGAGGAAAGACATAGACTTCGAGGAGATATTCTCACCAGTGGTGAAGATGACATCCATACGAGTATTTCTTGAGTTGGCAGCTAGCATGGATCTAGAGATAGAGCATTTAGATGTTAAAACTATCTTTCTCCATGGTGACCTGGAAGAAGAGATCTACATGCACCAACCAGAGGGGTTAGAAGTCAAGGGCAAAGAGCATATGATATGTAGGCTGAGGAAGAGATTGTATAGGCTGAAACAAGCTCCAAGGCAATGGTACAAGAAGTTCGACTCGTTTATGTTGAAGCATGGATATGACAGAATGGAGTTGGACCACTATGTGTTCATGCGCAAGTTCTCAGATGGTGATTTCTTAGTTCTGCTATTATGCGTTGATGACATGCTCATCATGGGAAAAGACATCAAAAAAATTGACAAGTGAAATAGGAATTGGGCAAGTTGTTCGCGATGAAAGATTTAGGCCCAGCTAAGCAGATCTTAGGAATGGAGATAATCCGTGACAGAAGCAGCAGTAAGCTTTAGCTGTCACAAGAGCGATATATTGAGAAAGTCCTAGAGCGGTTCAATATGAATGCAACGAAGCCAGTCAGTACTCCATTGGATGGTCACTTCAGATTGAACGACATGCACTGTCCCAAGATGAAGGCAGAGGTGGATGAGATGCAGAAGATACCCTACGCGTCAGCTTTAAAAAGTTTGATATATACTATGGTGTGTACACGCCCTGACATAGCATATGCGTCTGGTGTTGTCAATCAGTATCTTGTCAATCCTGGCAAAGAGCATTGGGCAGTGGTGAAATGGATACTGTGGTATCTAAGAGACTCATCCAGGTTAAGCCTATGCTATGGTGAAGGAAAACCTGTGTTAGAGGGCTACACAGATGCAGATATGGCAGGTGACATAAACTCTAAGAAATCTATATCGAGGTTCATGTTCACGTTTGCAGGGGGAGCGGTTTCTTAGTAGAGTAAGGTACAGAAGGTTGTAGCATTGTCGACGACAGAAGCCGAGTATATTGCAGTTACAGAGGCATGTAAAGAAATGCTTTGGATGAAGAAGTTCCTACAAGAACTTAACCTGAAGCAGGAGCAGCACGTGGTTAATTGCAATATCTAAAGTGTTATACATTTGAGCAAGAATCCAAGTTAGCACTCCAAGTCGAAGCACATAGAGATTCGGTATCACTGGATCACAGATACTTTGGAACAGAAGGTGTTACAGCTTGAGAAGGTCCACACGGACAATAATGCGTCAAACATGATGACTAAGGCTTTACTTAAGGGCGAGTTTGAGGTTTGTAGAAACCAGGCTGGCTTGAAGAAGGTGAATCCCTCTTAGGTCGAAAAGTGGAAGTTTTGATGGAATTTCCTCTCAGGACTTGATTGGTCATGAGCCTCACTCGACCGGTCGTGGGTGGCGCTCGACCAGTCGAGTGGGGCTCGACTCAAAGTCCATCGACCATTTGACTATTTTCTCCGAGGTGCTCGACCAATCGAGGGAGGTGCTCAACCGGTCGAGTAGGCCGCTCGACCGGTCGAGGACATGCTCGACCAATTAAGTTTATGCAGATTTGAGTCCGAATCTTGTGCGTACTGCAGAAATCTGAGGCCTTTTGCAACAGGATACAGAAGGGAGTTTCCTAAACTATAAATAGGGGTGTCTAGGGCTTTTCTAGGCAATGCAAGAGGGTTTCCTAAAGCTTTACAAAGGTTTGTTAAAGAGTTTAGGGTTATCAAAGGTGTGAGAGAGAGAGAAAGAGAGAGGGAAAGCTTATGGAATGGAGGTTTTGCTCGTAGAGGTGATCTACTGTGCACTTGATATCTCAGCGCTTTTACGTCCTCATGATCAGTGAGATCTTTCCGTTTTCTTTTTATTCTCTTATTGTTTATCCACTCATGCGTGAGTGAAGAAGGTTGTAACGTTCTACTTCATAAAGGATTGTTAATCTGGACGAGGTCCCGTGGTTTTTACCTCTTTGAGGGTTTTCCACGTAAAAATATCTTGTGTGGTGTGGTTTATGCTTTGATTTATTTCATTGCTTTATTATTCCATAATTCTGGTTTGTTTTAGGAGGCTAGATCCTAAGGTTTTGTGCAAGGCCCTCAGCACAAGTCACAACTTGAACAACCATGGTGCCAATAATATAAAGCTCAGGTAGTGGAAATTGAATAACTAATACTCTGTTTAGCAAATTAACAAAACTAATTAAATGAAAGACACAAGAATGACATACAAAACTATCAATATATCGATTTTTTTTCCAGAAAGGTGGGAGCACACCACCTGTAACTTTGTTGATTTGATAAAAATGTATACAAACATGCAGGTGGGCTCCACAAAAAGGGGACATGCCTCGCCTATTATATAGCCATCAACATATACTTGAATACATTAGATACAAAAATATAAATATCATCTTTATTCTCTTACGCTTCTATTCCCTCGTGTTCTTTCACTCTTCTCCTAGCTCCAATCCTCTCAGTATCGATGCATTAGAATAAATGCCTCACATGGAAAAATCAACATAAGCATTTTATCAATAAATATAGTGAATTCTCTCATTCCATTCATCCGAAGTGCTAGAGTCCAAAAAAGGATTCCCATTCCCACTCCATATCCAACTCCAAAGCCAATCCACATTGATCTCCAATCATATTTGCTTTCTGATTGTGCCAATGGTGGTGATGCATGTGCCTCAACGTGTTCACATTTCTTTAACAGTGGAATGCCACATAATCCCGAGTTCCCAAGAAAAGATTTATCTGTGAATGTATTGAATTGCTGACCTTGTGGTATGCTTCCAGCGAGGAGATTTTGCGAAAGGTCCAATACGGCAAGGAAGTTTAGCTTTGTCAGCTGCCAAGGAATCTCTCCAGACACACTATTATGTGATAAATCTAATGACTCAAGAGCTTTAATGTTTCCGAGTGATGCTGGAATTTGGCCCGTGAAATGGTTATAAGACATATTAAGCACAACCAATGAGCTTAAATTCCCGACTGATTCTGGAATGTCCCCATGAAATTGGTTATTTGAGAGATCCACTACCGTAAAGGCAGTAAGGATCTTTACCAACTCCATTCGTAGCCCTTTACTCACTATAATCACTTTATCTTGATAGTATCCTTTGCCAAATGTTTTGCTAAGAAATTGAGATTGAGATTTGGTCTTCATCATTGCTTTCCAGCTCCTAAACATATTTGATGACAACTTACCTGTGAAGCTATTGTCAGAGAGATCAAAGATTTGTAATAGTGGAAATGTATGATTTGCTTGGGGGTGCTCAATGGTGCCATGAAATTTGTTGGATCCCAAGATGAGAATGTGCAACTGGGATAAATTTTCTATCCAGAAAGGGAAGTTGTCATGTATTTGATTGTTTCCAAGGTTTAACACCTCTAGCTTCTTGCACCTGGCCAAAGAACTTGGCACTTGTCCTTCCAATTGATTTCCATTGAGATCAAGTGTCTTTAGAGTGCATTCCTCTTTGAATGTTTGAAGCAACGGGCCATGAAATGCATTTCCTCCAAGATTCAACACAATGAGGGCATCACTGATTTGACCCAAACATGGTGGAATAAAACCATTGAAGTAATTGTGAGAAAGATCAAGGACTTGTAAGAAAGTGTAATTGCAAATAAGTGAGGGAACTTCTCCACTAAAATGATTGCTTGAAAGTGAAAAGAAAACAGAAGATATGAGAGGGATTGGGATTGAGCCTTTTAGCTTGTTAAAGCTTAGGTCAAGATATTGCAACGAGTTTGAAGAATTATAGGGAAATTGTTGCTCTAATCCCTCGAGAGCATTGTGAGAAAGATTCAAATAAAATAATGTATATTTTGCAAACTTCCATAGCCACTTTGGTATTTCACCATTGATGTTGTTGTTTGAAAGGTCTATGGAACTCATAGATTCTTGGTTTCTCAGGATGTTTGGAAATTTAGTAATGTTACAAGATCTCAAGGACAAATATTGAATCTGAGGGTAGGACATGGAGCTTGAATTGCTTCTATCATCATGGACTGAGAAGTTGTTATCTGAAAGATCCAGGGACAAGAGGTTCCTAAGGCTTTGGAATAAGCCAAGGTCCACATCACCACTGAAATTGTTTGATGAAAGAGAGAGGAATTGAAGCTTTGTGAGTAGAAAGATGGACATCGGAACAGGCCCCTCCAACTTGTTCTTATCCAAGATGATATTGTCTAGCAGAGAAGAGGATGGATTGCGGAACTCGCCAAGTTGACCACTCAATTGGTTTTCTTGAAGATACAGCCTTTTCAATGATGGAAGTGAAAACAATGATGATGGAATGGTCCCACTGAGTGAATTGTTGGACAAATCAATGATCTGTAGGACTGAAGAGGATGTGTATTGGAACGGGCCAAGTTGACCACTCAATTGATTATCTCGAAGATACAGCACTTGTAATGATGGGAGTGAAAACAATGATGATGGGATAGTCCCACTAAGTAAATTGTTGGAAAAGTCCAGCTCCATGCAATTATGAAGTGCGTTTCCATTCAAAGAAGGGATTGTGCCGTTGAAACTATTGTTGTAAAGTCTGAGCTCTGTGACCATTGTGAGTTGAAAAATTGAACTTGGAATGTGCCCCTCCAACTTGTTGTCATACAAGTGGATTATCTCAAGTAGTGAAGAGGATGTGTTTTGGAACTCCCCAAGCTCACCACTAAATTGGTTTCCCCAGAGATGAAGTTCTTGTAGTGATGGGAGTGAAAATAATGATGATGAGATTGGACCGCTGAAACCATTGGATGAAAGATCCAAATAAGCAAGCTGGTTTAGGTTGGCAAGAGAGGATGGCAATGGTCCGCTGAAACCATTCAATTTAATATCCAAATAAATGAGGTTGCTGAGGTTGGCAAGAGAGGATGGCAATGGTCCGTTGAGAAGTGAATTGAAAGATACATCCAGGGTTTGTAGGTTTGGCAGCCTGCAAATACTTTCGGGAAGTTTGCCATGTAATCCGCAACCACTGAGAGACAGTGATGTTAAATCAGAGAAGTTCCCAATGAAGTTAGGTATGGCTGAAGAGAGAGTGTTTCCACTGAGGTCAAGTTCAAATAGGGAATGGAGTCGGGAAAAGGAAGGATGGATGGGGCCTGAAAGACCACAGTTTCTCAAGCTCAACTTGCCAAGGTGAGGGAGTGCCGAGGATAAGGCCAGGCCCCACTCGTTACCTTCAACTGAGATTTTTACGTTGTCGAGATGGAGTTCTCTTAAACTCGACAGGTTTTGGACAAGTTCTCCAATGTTCGGGTTTTCGAGTTTCAGAGTATTGGAGTTCAAACCATTGTAATTTGTATTGTAAGATAGATCGAGGGACACCAAAGTGGTCATGCGGGAGATTTCCAGCGGGATTTGGCCATAAATTTTTGAAGAAGAGAGGTTGAGATGGGTCAAACTGGTGAGCTGCTCAAACCCAGATGGGATTGGAGAGCCATCAAAGTCATTGTAAGCGAGGTTTAGCTTCTGAAGGCTCTGAAGATGAAAGAGGCTTACAAAATCAATCCGACCGTAGATATGGAGCTCGCTGAGGTCGAGACTGGTCACATGACCAGTGGCACCATCGCACGTGATGCCTTCCCAAGAGCAGCAATCTCTGTTATCAGGATTCCAAGAGGAGAGTCTAGTGGTGTTGTAGTCATCAGAGAAGATAAAGCCCTGTTTCAAGTGGAGCAATGCAGAGAAGTGGTGTTCAATGCATTGGTGTTGGATTGACAAGACCTCACCGTCGTTGACACTGGCTAAGACAAAAGAGGAAGAGAAAAGGAGAGAAGAGAATAAGAGAAAGCTAACAAAGGAAGGGAGAATGGAGAAGAAGATTGGAAATGGAAAGGCTTTATTAGTAAGAGGGGAGAGCTGTAGGCGATCCATTTGATTTGGCTGGGGGATTTGTGATGGGGTGGAAAGATAATAGCTGGGGAGGCGTTATATAGGCAGAGGAAGGGACGCGGACGGCGTCCTAGCCCCGAACGGGCAGTTATGTGGGCATGCCCACTGTGATGCATCTTTACATCCAAGCCGTCCATTCCTTTTCTTATATATCATTTCAGGGCATGAACGCCAAAAAAGGCCGATCCAACGCTCAAGTGGACCATACCAAATAATAAAGCTTGGTTGCATTAAATGCAAAAATCATTAAATGCTTGTTGCATTGAATGCAAGAGTCAACTGTGTTGTGGTTCATTAGAGCGTTGGTTCTGCCTCATTTTTGTGCTCATGCCTTAAAATGATCCCAGAAAAGGGATGGACGGCTTGGATGTAAAGATACATAATGGTGGGCCCGCCCACAGAACTGCCCATTCGGGGCCGGCTAGAGACGGCGGGGGTAGGACGCAATCCGCGTCCGAGAGGAAGGTGGCTTTCCACTTCTTTGCCCAATAGAAAGACGCACACGTGCGAGAGATGGGGACCACTCATCACGCGGTCAGTACCGTTACTCTGATTTTTTATTTATTTTATTTTTTTTAATTTCTTCCTTCTTTATTATTATTATTTTTTATTTCTTATGTTTTGCTTTTTATTTTATTGTTCATTTCCTGTTTTGGTATTTTATTTTATTTTTCATTTTTGCCATCAAC
Organism: Magnolia sinica; assembly: GCF_029962835.1. Classification (NCBI taxonomy): domain Eukaryota; kingdom Viridiplantae; phylum Streptophyta; class Magnoliopsida; order Magnoliales; family Magnoliaceae; genus Magnolia; species Magnolia sinica. The sequence goes on from NC_080581.1 coordinate 83,545,816, forward strand.
GATTTTTGCCAAATGGTCCCGGCAGTTCCTCCCAGCTCTAAAGGATTGAGCCCATTCTCGGGGTCACCCAATCTGTGAACAAGATATAACTGTTCATGGTGGGGCCAACACTGTTTACTAATGTTTTAGCTACGTCTGTTTTCCAATCCGCATCACTCTACCTCCCATCAGGTTTGATGTAGATTCCGAGCAAGAGCATTCATACACCTAGATCCATAGCTCAACTGGCAGACTGAGTGAAGATACCTCGTTTCAACACTTGAGGTCTTGGTATCTATCGATCCCAGCGGGAGTGGCTAACATGGAGTGTGTACTGACATGGGTGTGTACTAACAAGCTAACCCAAAAAAAAAATATAATAATAAAAATAAATAAAAATAAAAAATGTTGGGCCTAACTTGATGTTTTTTCTTTTTTTAGAAATCCAATCCGTCCCTCGATTTTGGAATATCATGCTAAGACACGAGACAAAAATTAGATAGATCTAAAACTTAAGTGGACCACACGATTGTAAACAATGGAAATGGGTTGCCTACCATTCCAAACTTTCTAGGCTCCACCATAATGTTTTTATGCGATCCAAATATTTAATAAAGTGACCCAAATGAAAGAATAAAAATATTAGCCTGATATAAACTTTCTTCAGCCCCACGAATGTTTCAACTGTATGTGTACGATCACCACTATTTTCTGTTTTTTTGGCCTACTCTAGCATTGGATCTGCCTCATTTTTTTGGCTCATGTCATGAAATGATTTAGCAAAATATGTGAACGGTGTGGATTTTTCACAAACACTATAGTGAGCCCATAATATTTATCACATCCAAATCCCCTATCTCACACGTGTGCCTATTTTCTAATAATTATACGTATAAGCTAGAAAAATATGGCAGGCAGATTAATTCTACAGCCGTGTGTGTGACATGTGGAATGTTTAGATCCTATAACGTAGAAACAACGTCATTTACCACCTCTGGTCCAGCACATTATGTAAAAACAAATGAATGGCTACAAAAGAATAAATCTCAATTTATTTTGTACCTTACGCCCTACTTAGAGGGCCACATTGTCTGACATCACAGTCGGAATATCTAATCACCATTTCCAAAGTAATTGAATGCTCAGATCTCACGCTTGCCTTCGGAATCTTTTGGGGAGCCACAAAAGTTTTGGATCAAGCTGATATGTATTTTTAACTGTGGACGTTCAATCCCCTCCGGAATCCTGTAGCATGGTCCACCTTAGAATTGGATCTGTCTCATTTTTTTGGCTCAAATGAGCTGAAAAAATGGATGGTCCGCGTGATAAAACATACACTATGGTGAGGCCCACACAGCTTCCACACTAGGTAGGTGGCTACGCATGCGGGTAGTGGGGATATGCAGGAAGCTGATTACGTCCTGACCCCCTTAACGATAATCTGTTCAGGCAGGGCTCCGTGGGTCCCACCGTGATGTACGGGTTTTATCTATACCATTTATTCATCTTTTTCGTATCATTTCAGGATATGAACCCAAAAATGAATAGATCCAAGGCTAAGTGGATCACACAGTTGGATTGTACTCCCACGTTAAAAATTTCTTGTGAGCGGCTGAAGGTTAGAACGGGTCTCACAGGACATGCACAGGTCCAGAAAGAAAGTCTATAGTCTGAAAGTTACTCTTCCAAGAAGCTTTCGACATGAAAAAACAAACAAGGGATTGACGACAAGCGAGTCAAGCAGCACGTTATCACCCTTCATTAATTTATTCACGCCTGCAGATGATGACCTTGGAAAGACGTCCATTCGTTAATTTATTCATGCCTGCAGATGATAACCTTGGAAAGACGTCCATTAGTCAACATGTAGACCCACCTTCATTAATTGATGTTCCCTAGAATACATTCCTGTGTATTGCTATATTTGATATGATGGGATCTAACTTTTGGATTTGGGTTCATCTTTAGATGGTCCAATCCATGTGTCTCACCTTTAAACGGGGAATGGCAAAAAAATTAAAACTCAGGCAATATTTTGGAGAACTATCATACTCTGACTGACTACAAAGGTATTATGATGATATTTAAGTTACTTAAAAAATGCATATTTAAACTAAATTGTCCAAGCAATGGTTCCTATTAAATTTATTGCCAACAAGCTTATTTGATTTTCTAACTGATAAATTAGTGGACATAATTTATTGGAATGTTAAAATTGAAAGTAGGTGGTGTTTCAACAAACATGTGTTAACAAATTAGAGGCTAGAATTTGTTCAACCAGCCCAGCCAGACTTCGGAATGGTGACTTAACAGTGGTGAGCAGTTTAGTCTATTTAATTAAATTTAATGTTTGCCATGGCTATACTTTCAGAGTGTTTGCATGTCAAGCATACACTATACAAGAGTTTTAAATAACCACCAAATATTGAATCATTTGATCGTTGGACTAGTTCCTTTTAAATATAGATGGTCTGTTTAAGCTTTGAAAAATAGATTAACATATTTAAATATTAGACGTTCTTCTTTTTTCTTTTTCTTTTTTTTTAAATCTCCCATGGACCATGAGGCCCATCATTATAAATGGTTTAAATCATTGAAAATGTCATGATGCAACCACTAAAGTGCCAATATATCCTATTGCAACCCATGGGAATGTATTAAAACAAAAACCCTGCATGTTGATTCTTCCATCCATTCTTTACCCAAGTAATCGACCATGTACATAATTTACTGAATTTTTTCCTTCTCCAAATTGAACAAAATGCTCATAATTGCACATGTATACGTGCACACTTATACATATGTACTTTAATAAACTTTATACCCTCATATATCCTTTTATTCTCGAGCATTCATCAAATCTATTGTTGAAAGAGTTACTCATCACCATCACTTTTGGATTCATAGATAACATATCTCAGGATCATCAGATCCATCCATCTATACACCCAATAATGATTATGAACCGTTCATTTTACCCGTTACTCAAATCTATCATCGGAACCATGGTCAAACTATCCCACTCCCAAGTTCATGTACATACACATCATTATTATATATCCCGAGCTTACATTACAAGCTTCATCTATCATCGATTTAAACTATCGAGAATACTTTTCATGGACCTATTAAGCTATTCAACCGTCCAATTTCAATCTAAATCATTGCATCGTTATGAAATTTATAAAGATCTAATTTGATCCCTTTACATTGGACCATCTGCCATTCTAAACTTTTCATCAGGATTCTGATACATTGATAAACGTTCTACACCATTAAAGTTCAATTCCAGTGACTATTAACCTGTTATTGATCATCTAAAATTTTCTATAGTATACATATTCCGACTTGATGCTAATACTTAGAAAGCCTATTTATAAAAATCCTACAAGGCCCACCATGATGTGTGTGTTATATCTACTTTGTCTATCAATTTTATCATATCATTTTTTATTTTTTTTTCGTGAGCCAAAAAATAAGGCAGATAAAAAAGCAGATCTCGAGATCATTAGATCCATCCATCTACCCTTGTTGTGGTTTCTTCTTTTTCTTCTTCTTCTTCCGAAATATCTTTTAAAAGCCAAGAAACTAGAAACAATACAAAAGAAAGTCTTAAGTATTAATGAATTCAAACTAAAATTGAACTACTAATTAAGTAAATATATAAAACAACTCAAAGATAAGAAACTCCATAACCTTCTTGAAGTCTCAAATGTTAGAAATTAATGTTTGGATACACCGAAAAATATAAAAAATAAATGTATGAAAAATGATTTTACTAGGCTAAATCACGTATAAAATACGTTGTCCTTAGAGCGTGATTCGCCCCCTTATCAACTGCTGATAGATTACAGGCGAATTACTTCCAGGATAAGACAAGCCTTATCTGGATCCAGCGTGCAGCAATCACGATGGGTCCACTATGGAACAATTTTAACACAGCAGATCTATTCTGGCAGACTCGGACATTAGAGACGTTCACAGTATTCTATAATGGAGATTTGGATTGTATCTGATCTAATGACAGAGATCGTATGTTGAGATGATAAAATCAGACTGGAATGGTCTAGTTTATATAGGCCTCAGGTGTAGTACCGTTGCTGTGTGGTATTCAATGGTCCAAAACGTTTGAAAACATTTCTGACCGTTGTCAATTAATCCCAGACATTTCTGATCGTCAGATCAAAAGATCTGACTGTTAGATCATCCTGGCCCGTCCGTTTTCGGACCATTGTGGCTTCAAGGTGGCTATCCATTTTTTAAAACGGCTGGACGTCTTGGATAGATCCAACCGTTCTTAGTCACCTATAAAACCCACGCTCATTTCGGATTTTCAGATCCACTGCCCTCAGGCTTTGACCAAACCTATCGCACCGTCTCGCGTAAGGTCGCGAGGGAGCGACCAATCTGCGATATGATGCGCACAAGTGCAAAGTGCGCCATCTAGCGCCACTATAGCCACACTGCCTCACTGCCCACGCCCTCGCTCGTGCTCATGCCCGTGCCCGAGCCCGAGCGCGCGCGTGCGTAAGTGTGTTCCAATGCGTAGTACTGGAATATGCAACCCGAGTATCACCTCCTCTAAAAACTCCAAGTAAGAATACTCTTCACAACATCTCATATAAATCACACAACTCTTCTTTACATTTTCGATGTAGGACAAAGCACACACACCGCACTTTTTAATTCAAAATTTTCAAAAGATGTTTTGGCAGGAAATTCCCAAAATTTTGAAAAATTCAAATTTTCCTTTTATTATTTTTAAAAACCACTGATTTTCAACATCAAAGATGAGAAACTCAAAATTAGTCTTTTAGATGTCCACCACACATATTAGGACCCTAGAGACACATGATCACCCTATCTTTCAAATTCTCCGCTATATGATACTTTATCATATTTCATTCCAACATCACTTGACCCAAGTTGTTATTCAAGGCATCACCACAACTAGCTAGAAATCTATCAATGCTATCTTCTCCTTCCTCTAGGGCCTATACCTGCATGGATGTGGCATTCGTCTCACTTTCTCCCATTGTTTTGCATGCATGTCATTAATTTCTTTGATATTGTTCTACAATTTGATGATTAACAAAGTAATTAAATTATTTACTTGTATGAAAAAGGACCATCATGTTACTATATGGAAGGCAGGAGCTTTAAGTCCTGGGCAGAAGGTTCAAATAGTGAAAGAAGAACACGATGCCAAGTTCCTCCAAACTGAAGAGAGTGGAATGCTAGCATGTCTGAGGTAATTTTATTCCTCTCTTTCTGTCTCTCTCCTCCACCGCCACCGCCACCACCACCACCACCCCCCACCCCCCTCAAAATGTGCACGTGTGAGAATGTCTCTATTTGGCGGGCAGCTGGTTATAAATTTTTTACCAATCCGCCACTTAAATGCCAACTTCAAATTGTTGGGAGAATGGGTAAGATGATAATGATAATGATGAATAGAGAATGCAGATTAATTTATTTTAGTCATCATTCCATTATATACCCACCCGATGAGCTGACCAGCCTCGTTTTTTGGGCCAAGCTATGTTCATGCTAGCAAGCACATGAATGGCCCACATATCTCATGTGTATTAGAAAGATGATTCTCACTCCTCTTATTTTGTATATCTTTAGCAGCACTCACATACATGTGCTAATAACATTGTAAGGCCAAGAAGACAAGATGTATAGTTAGGGTTTAATATGGTTTGAACTTTAATAAAAAATAAAAAATAAAAATGAGAGAGAGAGAGAGAGAGAGAGAGAGAGAGAGAGAGAGAGAGAGAGAGAGAGATGGCTATGTATGTGCACGTGTCTATATATTATATAAATAAGCTTAAAAATAGAATAACATAGATTTTCTATATTTATGACAATAATATACAGGTAGGAGCAGCAGCACTAGGTAATGATGGGTTGGGCCTGTCCAATTGGGACCAAGAGCTGTGCTAGTTAGGAATTAGGAGAGCATTGGCACAAGTTAAATGCTCTAAAAAGTTTAAAGGCAAAGCCCAAAAGCATGTGGGTGGAGGTAGTAAGAAAAGACTTGATGACCTATGGCCTTTGATAGAGTGGTCTAAAAGGATTCATGTAGCTGACTCAATTGGGATGATGCTTAGATGATGATGAATATACATATACAATTGGGACCGATTTATGTGGATTACTTGAAAAGGACGGATAGGATATGGCAACCATTACTGTTATGGAATATATCATCATTTAGGCCCCACATGTATGTTGAATGCAGATAGTGGGTTAATTTATTTTAGTCATCTTTCCATTATATACCCACCTGATGAGCTGACCAGCCTTGTTTTTTGGGCCAAGCTATGTTCATGCTAGCAAGCACATGAACGGCCCACATATCTCATGTGTATTAGAAAGATGATTCTCACTCCTCTTATTGTGTATATCTTTAGCAGCACTCACATACATGTGCTAATAACATTGTAAGGCCAAAAAAAAAAAAAAGAAGAAGAAGACAAGAAATCTTCATGTTCAATTCAGTCTCAATCATTAAAAATATGTGAAAAAAATGAAAATGCCAAAAATTCAAAGATTAATGTATAGTTAGGGTTTAATATGGTTTGAACTTTAATAAAAAAATAAAAATAAAAGAGAGAGAGAGAGAGAGAGAGAGAGAGAGAGAGAGAGAGAGAGAGAGAGATGGCTATGTATGTGCACATGTGTCTATATATTATATAAATAAGCTTAAAAATAGAACAACATAGAATTTCTATATTTATGACAATAATATACAGATAGGAGCAGCAGCACTAGGTAATGATGGTTTGGGCCTGTCCAATTGGGACCAAGAGCTGTGCTAGTTAGGAATTAGGAGAGCATTGGCACAAGTTAAATGCTCTAAAAAGTTTAAAGGCAAAGCCCAAAAGTATACGGGTGGAGGTAGTAAGAAAAGACTTGATGATCTATGGCCTTTGATAGAGTGGTCTAAAAGGATTCATGTAGCTGACTCAATTGGGATGATGCTTAGATGATGATGAATATACATATAGTTGAATGGTGTTCTTTGCCTCTCTTAAATCCTTCATTTTTATTTTTATTTTTGTAAAGGTAAAATCCTATCCTTCCTTTTCAAGTAATCCACATAAATCGGTCCATCTCTGCTAAAACTTTTGACCTTCTACTCACTTTAATAGTGGGTCGTGATTGCCATTCTCTATTTTTGGAGGTGCTCCCAAGAGATTTTCTTTTTAAATAAAACGGGTTTTATTGAAAAGATTGAAAAGAAAAAACGTGCTTTTTTCCATTTGCCCAAGAGAAGATTTTTTTTTTTTTATTTCTTTTTTTCATATAGAGTTTAAACTTTTAATTAATATACGAGTTTTTCCTTTACGAGCATATGGAGTTTGAACTCAAGGTTTAATTTGAACATTTTGGGTCAATTATAATATCTCTCTCTATTTATTTATTGTATATCTCATGCCAACTCATTAATAGAATTGCTCAACGGAGGTTGCTAGGAACGTAAAGTAATGTTGAAAGTTGGTTGTCTTGATTAGCTTCTACTCCATGGGAATTTAATAAGAACGATGTGTAGCTAAGCTCTGTTACAAGTTTGACAAGCATTTCTCTCATCACGGAGGGCAAGTGACAAGCAAACAACAAAAATCCCCCATTCCCGACCGAAATGGATGGGTTGTCGAAGAGGTCATGACCCTCAAGGGGTCTTGCTTGGCCATTATTTCAGTATATGTATTTGCTTTATCTCTCTTTCTTTCTTTTTTTATTCTTTTTTTTTTACACACACTCACCCCTCCCCCACATACTCACACCCCCACGGATGCACACCCACCCTCACACACTCTCGTGCACTCACACCAAAAGGGGTCTCGTGTTGAAACTCCAAGGAGTCTACCGCTAAGTCACAACAAAAGGTGCATATTTGCTTCATCAAGTCACTTATTTCACCAATTAGCCACTAATTGCATGCCACTGATTGATCTTCCAATATAGAGATTTTTTATTTTTTTTGGTCCATCTCACATTCATGGTTGGACTTGTGGATCACTGATCCACATGATCTACTTTAAGAGTTACCTTTTTTTCAGATGGATGCATGAGTTTCATGTATAATCATTGCTTTTGTCTGGTTTTCTATTGTATTTGATGTCTTAAATTTAATCAAATTCTACTCAGGTTTTTCGCGCAACTGCGAAAGTGCGGGATTTGTTTTCGATTTCGTTTTTCGTGCAACTGCGAATGTGCGAGATTTGTTTCCAATTTCGTTTGGGATTCTTTCTAGCTAAAACTATATATATGAGTGTAAACGGGATTAAGAGGGATTCTAAGGCATTCTAAAAGGGTTCTAGGTTTTCAATAGGTGGAGAAAATGTGAGGTTTGAAGATTGCTCCAGCCGGGTAAGTCCTCTTTTTTGTAATATGTGCTTTCATAGTGAAATTTTTGTCGTTTTGTTCGTGGTTTTTTTCCGAAAGGGTTTTCCACGTTAAATCTTTGTGTTCTCTTGTGTTTGCTTGGTGCTCTTGGATTGCTATCCTAGATCCATCTCTTTGTGATTCACAAATCCCAATAAGTGGTATCAGAGAAATCGTTAGGGCACAAATCTAAATCTGGAGGATTATTAATAATGGGAAATGCTAAGTTTGATATTGAGAAGTACTCAGGCAAAAATAATTTTGAGTTATGAAAGATTAAGATGATTAACCTATTAACCAAGCAATGCGAGATTAAGGCTCTTGAGGAGCGAAAATCAACTATGAAAGACGAAGAATGGAAAACCCTTGATAATAATGTTTTAGCTTCTATCCGTTTATGTCTCACGGATGAGGTTCTCTCTATAATGTTTTGAGGGAGAAAACTGTGGCTATTTTGTGGGTGAAGTTAGAAAATATCTATTGTTCACTCCCCAAGTATAGGGTTCTGATGCAGTAATAAACTCGGTGAGACCGAGGTCGAATCCCAAGGGACTAAAACCTGTACGTCGTCTGAAACTAAATAGAACTAGAACTAGATTAAGATGAAATCTAAATCGTATATAATTGAGGGTATAATGATGAAATATTTATCTAAAACTTAAAAACTAGAGATTCAGAGAATCCACTTGCAGAGATCAGGGAGATCTTATGCCTGCTTCAAGAACTCAACTGGACTTAGAGTCCCATCTTCATTCAGTTCAAGAGTGTAACCGTGGAAATCAAGACTGAACTTCTTTTGATATAGTTTTCAAGAGATGAAAAGTGTATGAATTAGAATGGATTCCTTCACCAAATCATGCCCAAGAGACAAAGTAAACAACAAAATTAAACTAATTACCAACCAATCAACAGATATATGAAGGTTAGGAAGGGTTCTGACATCCAACCATGCCCAGGAGACGATGGTGAACAACAGGGCTTCCTGATATTATAATCATAAAAAGAAAAGGAACATGCTCAAAGCTATCGCAGACCCATTGTAATTTTAGTTACAACAGCCCATTAAAAACTAAAAACATTCCCTTAATCAAACCAAAATCAACATCACTTCAATCTAAACAAAAGTCACAAGCAACAAGTCTCCCATCATGCTACAAGCTTCACCTCTTAGCCTTAGCTAAGAGGTTTAGCCAGACATAACGAGGCTATAATCTCTGAAAAAATTCATAAAAGAAAAGACTAAAGAACAAGAAGGGAAATTAGAACCCGTCTCTGCCCTGTCTCTCTTCTTGCTTTACGTCCCAATTCTTGAATCCAAAAGATGATGCTCACGTTCTCTCTCTTCTTTCTTATAGGCAGGGAAGTGGTGGAGTTACGTCGGTGTGAGGAGAATGGGCGTGCAAGTTTCGCAGCAAGCAGCATTTCGCAGCAAAGAGAAACGCAGCCGAATTACATTTGGCTTGGTTTTTCGGCCAAAGGACACTCCAAGTGCAAGATCTGAGTCGTTCAGGCTTCTTATCCCTGGACGGCCTCACCTTGGGAGTGATTTTAACGGTCCAGATCGACCATCCGATCACTTTCATGATCATGCAACTCCCATGAAAAGCGGACAGCGTCCGGACGTGTGAAACGGAAGATTCTTGCGCTGCAATGCTCGATGGGGCCCACTTCGCTTTTGTTTTAAAAATCCACACCGTCCTTTAGATTCACGACAAGAAAAAATATGGTAATGGTGAGATTGGATTGATTTCAGTGTGGTCCACGTGGTTTTCTTCTTTATCGTCTGTCTTGCATTTGGACGGTTAAAAACCGATATATGCTGTCATTTGAAATACCGCCACCTAGGAGATGGTAATATGGGCCATGATGGTCTAATTGACGGTCCGGATTGGACCTTAGAATCGTTATGGTGACCCACAACTGAGGACCGCAAGTCCCTGTTTCAAAATTCACTGGCCGTAGTGAAAAAGGAAACTCCTTCGGTCAAAGACGGATTGACCGTCTTTGATTATTGCGATACACAGCGGATGCGCGTGCACTATGTGCGCACCCAACTCCAGGTGAGGTCCATCGCTATGCTCATGAGAAATATAATCCATCCATCCTTTTTCTCACATCATTTAAACTGTCGATAAAAATTTTGAGGCATATCCAGATAGCAAGTGGGCCCAAAATCAATGGTTTATGGGCTGATTTGCCCGTTGGGCTATTTCCACAGGGATCCAATGGCTGAAATTAAACTTGTACGGTTCATTTATGATCCTCAGGCCACATATGAAGTTTTAAGCTGAACAGATGGTGGAAACCCTGTGATCTTGCATTCTGGACGATTTTCAGGCCCGTTTAACGTGAGTGGCCTGATTTTCTCAAATATCTGGCGTGTAATTTCTTCGATCTTGGTCCCTTGGGGTCCGTCCCTTGTCTTGGTGATTCTGGAGCGTCAAATACATACATTTAGTACCCTTTTTCAGTCCAAAATCCCAAAGTCACCTTGCAACACAAACACGATTAAAATAGGCTGTTAAACAGTATCATGTTTGTAAATGCAGGTAATAACTAGGGTCTAATATGTAATATTTGACCCTCAACATCTATGTGAAAAAGTTCTCTGAAAATCGCCTACACTTGAAATTACAGTGCTATACCTTCAAGATGGCAGAGGGTGGAGATCCGAAAGCCCACATCAGCAACTTTAATAAATTGATGTGTAAATTGCTGGATATAGAGAAAACAGTCAAAGATAAGGAACAAGCATGTATATTGTTGAATTCACTTCCTACATCTTATGAGTCATTCAAGGACACTATATGCACCGTAAATAAAATCCTGAGTGTCGACACCGTTATTTCAACCCTTTAAGGAAGGGCCATGAGAAAGTTAAACGGCGACATGGGGACATCTTCCGATGCACTGATTGTGAGGGGCAGAGATTATAACCGAGGTACAGGATCTTCTAGACCTATATCAAAATCCAAGGGCGAAGGCAAATGAAAATTAAAGTACTGGAACTGTGGGATGACTGGACACATAAAAAATGATTGTAAAAATTCTAAAGCGAGACAGAAAATTTAGCGGCTTCTTCCAAGGAGGCTAATGTTGTCACATCTGATAAAGAGACAAGTGGTGGTGATGTTCTGTCTATGTCAATGCTTGGTCACTTGCACGACAATCACAAAGATAAATCGATCTTTGACATAGGAGCATCATATCACATGACTCCTCATTGGAGTTGGTTTGCCAATTACAAGGAATGTGATGGTAGACAGGTCTTTATGGGCAATGACAATGCCTGTAATGTTGTGGCTATTGGTACGGTGAGCATCAAGATGTTTGATGGGATGGAGCATACCTTGACTGACGTCAGGCACATTCCTGATATGAAGAAAAGTCTGATTTCTCTCGGTGCACTCGAGGCTATAGGGTGCAAATTCACTAGAATTGATGGTGTCCTTAACATTTCAAAAGGGGCACTCGTGGTTATGAGAACACAAATGTACAGAAACCTTCAAAGGTTGATTGGGAGCAGTTATTGCAAATTCCACGTCTCTATGTATGTAGCATGCTCGTCTGGGCCACATAAGCGAGCGGGGCATGAAAGTACTTTTTTTATCAATGTTTGATTTCAGCTTTTAAAATTTTTTATTTATATATATGCGAGCATTGTATATATGGTAAACAATCTAGATTGTCTTTTAAATCTAGAAAACATGTATGAAAGGGAGTACTTGATTATGTGCACTCTGATGTATTGGGACCATCACCAAAAGTTTCCATTGGGCGGTTGTCATGGTTTGTTTCATTCATTGACGACTACTCCAGGAAAGTTTGGGTTTACTTCATGAAACGTAAATCCGAAGTTTTCACCATATTCAAACAATAGAAGGAAATGGTAGAAAAACAGTAAGGGAAAATAAATGTTTTAAGGACTGACAATGGTGGAGAATTCACTTCTACTGAGTTTAATAAATATTGCACGGATGAAAGGATCATCAGGCACAACACAGTGCGCCACATGCCCGAACAAAATGATGTGGCTGAGCGAATAAATCGGACTCTCTTGGAGAGGGTCCGATGCATGTTAAGTAATGTTGTGTTGGGCAAGGACCTAAGATTGAGGCCATTAACACGCTTACTATTTGGTAAACCGGTATCCTTATACGGCAATTGAATGTAAAATTCTAGAGGAAGTATGGAGTGGTCATAAGATGGACTACTCAAATTTGCGCATATTTGATTTGAAACTTGCTCTTATATATCGTCAGTTGAGAGAAATAAGTTAGACCATAGATCCAAAAAGTATATTTTTATTAGCTATGGTATTTGTGTGAAAGGTTACAGGTTATTCAACAAGGTCACACGCAAGGTTATCACTAACCATGACGTCAGATTTGATAAAAGCTCCATATTCCACAAGAATAATTAAGAGGAGTACGAGGAAACAAAAAGGTTGATCGTAGACATCCAGATTGACACATATGATACTTGGGCAGAGATAAATGCGCAGATCGTAGGTTACCGGCAAGATACATAGACGACTCTAATATCGCATATATCCTCATTACAGATGAGGGGGACCCATCAACTATTCAAGAGGCTCTTGATGAGCCTGATGTAGAAAAGTGGAAGACAGCTATGAATGATGAGATGGACTCGTTGCACAAAAAATCACACATAGGAGCTAGTTGAGCTTCTAGTGGGCCGAAAAGCGGTCAGATGCAAGTAGTTGTTCAAAAGGAAACATGATAGATATAAAGCAAGGATGATAGCAAAGGGGTATGCTCAGAGAGAAGGAATTGACTTCAAAGAGATATTCGCGCCCGTGGTTAAGCAAGTATCCATCAGATTCCCGTTGGCGTTGGTTGCCCAATACAATCTCGAGTTGGAGCAGATGGATGTCAAGACTGCTTTCCTGTATGAAGAGTTAGAAGAACAGATCTACATGAAGCAACCAGAGAACTACGAAGTTAAAGGGGTAGAGAAAAAAGTTTACAGGTTAATGAGATCGTTATACGCCCTGAAACAGTCACCTGGGCAATGGTATAAAAAATTTGATTCTTTCATGTTGAGTCAGAAATTTACTCAGAGTAAATACGATTACTGTGTCTATAACAAGACACTGAGTGAATTCATCATCCTATTATTGTATGTTGATGATATGTTAATCGCCAGTCATGATATGTCTGAAATCGACGTATTGAAGACTCAGTTATCAAGGACATTTGAAATGAAAGATCTGGGGATGCAAAGAAGGCTCTCGGCATAGATATTCATAGAGACAGAAAAAAGAACAAGCTTTGGTTATTACAGGCAGAATACCTTGAAAAGGTCCTGATCAAGTATGGGATGGACTAGGCGAAGCTAGTGAGCATTTCTTACGCGACTCAATTCAAGCTTTCCTTAGAACAAGGTCCTAAATCAAATGAGAAAAAACAGGTTATGTCTCATATGTCTTATTCGAATGCGGTTGACAATTTAATGTATGTCATGGTTTGTACAAGACTAGATATTTCACAGGCAATCGGTGTTGTGAGCAGATACATGTCAAACCCCAACAAGCAATAATAGGAAGCAGTGAAATAGCTACTTCGATACATTCGAGGTACGTAAGACTACGTCTTAACTTTTGAGAAGACAGGGGGAAAGTTGGTAGAGTATGTGGACTCAGACTACACAAGCAGTGTGGATTCCAGAAAGTCAACTTCAAGTTACTCATTTGTACTAGCGGATGAGCAATTAGTTGGATATCGAAGCTTCAGTCCATGGTGGATCTTTCCACAACCGAAGCAGAATATATGGCAGTAACAGAAGCATTTAAAGAAGATTTTTGGCTCAGCGCTAGGCATGATAAATCAGTTGGGACTTTAATAGGATGCCATGCCGGTTAACTGTGATAGCTAGAGTGCTATTAATTTGGCTAAGAATTTTGTTTATCACTCATGTACTAAACACATTAATGTTCGTCACCATTTTATCTAACAAGTGCTTAAACATGGAGTGACATTGGAAAATATTCACACCAGCGTGAATCTAGCAGACATGCTCACCAAGGTTTTTCCCTTAGAGAACTTCAACTTCTCTGCAACTTCTTTGGGCTTGACGATGGTGTAAAAGGAAGACGAAGTGTGCACGAGAAGCATTAATGAAGCTATGATGCGAGGCAGAAACAAGAGAAAATGACAAGGAGTTACACGTTTGAAGATTGAATATATGGTGGAGATTGTTGTATTTGATGTCTTAAATCTAATCGGATTCTGCGCAGGTTTTTCACGTAACTGCGAAAGTGCGGAATTTGTTTCTGATTTCGTTTGAGATTCTTTCTAAAACTATATATATTGGTGTAAACGGGATTGGGATGGATTCTAAGGCATTCTAAGGTTTCTAAAAGAGTTCTAGGTTTTCAAGGGGTGGAGAAAAGGTGAAGTTTGAGGATTGCTCAAGCCGGGTAAGTCCTCTCTTTTTGTAATATGTGCTTTCATAGTGGAATTTCTGTCGCTTTATGCCGTGATTTTTTCCCGAAAGGGTTTTCCACGTTAAATCTTTGTGTTCTCTTGTGTTTGCTTGGTGCTCTTGGATTGCTATCCTAGATTCATCTCTGTGTGATTCCGCAGCACAAATCCCAACATTTTCAGCTTCATATAAGATATCAGGTTGAGGATCTCCCATCTAGATCGAAAGGATGCAATGTCCTTGTATTCATGGGAATTGCGTGGCTGAAAAGCACCAGGCATCAGAAAAGGATTACTAAGAATGTGATATCAAATCTGGCTGATTGCCTGATCATAGAGATGTTCAGCCTAGTTGAGAAGGAATCTACACGGAGAAAATAGAAAAGATCCATTGCATTCAACCACGTGGGTAGTTTTTGTTATTTCGTTAATTTCTATCACCAAGCCAATGTTGGCTAATACGGTTCCACTCCATCTGGAAAATATCACGCGGAGAGTTCTCCGTTGTATTGCCTAGAGCCACTGGAGTTGTAGGACCCATCGCATCCTAAGGAATATTAACCAAGATGCAACGGTTTGTGAATTCTAGCATGGGTTCAGAAAGTGTGCTGTTTCAGGAAGTGATTTGTGAGAAGAAAAGACTGGATTTTCTACTTGCAGAGAGGAGACATTGTGTGGAATGGCTGAAATTGAATTATGTGATTTTGGTTGTTGGGAGGCCGAAAGGAACAGATTCATTTGCATAAGAAATTGGGATCTAGGACTTCATTTACAATTCTCAACACAAAGTCATTTTTAAGCTTCTAGAGTAATGTTCTTTATATTCCAGCTTAGTTTTTTCTCCCTTGAGAGAGGAATTTGAAATGGTAGCCCAACAGAGAAGATCTCGGCATGCTTCTATGCTCATTTCCATTATTTCCTTGTATACTTTTCTGACAACGTGCGTACAGCTGAGAGAAGATAGGTGCGTGGCAGGGTATTGATGTACTGATGGTTGTGACGACTTTTGAACCCCAAGACCATGGCATTGGTATGAATAGCTGACTTGTAACAAAAGAATATTCACTGCGATGGCATGATTTTCATTCTCAAGCTTGATAAAGAAGTTTCTTTGGTCGATTCTCAATGGAGCATTGTTCTTCATATGTAATTTATGTAAATTTTGGAATTACATTGCTCCAAATCTCA
Source organism: Magnolia sinica (assembly GCF_029962835.1). NCBI lineage: Eukaryota > Viridiplantae > Streptophyta > Magnoliopsida > Magnoliales > Magnoliaceae > Magnolia > Magnolia sinica. The sequence continues at coordinate 83,561,826 of NC_080581.1, forward strand.
TTCGAGAAATGGGTTCAGTTTCTGCTGAATCAGAACTGTAACATTACAATGTATTGAAATTAATGTAACTTTTTCTTTGTCAATTGATACAATGGCCTTTTTCCTTTTGCTGGTGAGCTAGTAGTTAACCTTATTATTTCCTAGAAATTGAGGGACTGTTTGGATGTGTACCAATCAATGGATTGTTGGATTGTAAGTCACCTCACCCGCATTTCGTGGGAGCGGGAGTGTTTGGGAAAATCATCTTAGCAAAGAAGCTTTTAGCAATAAGAAAGAAAGTTGGGGAGTAGGATAGGATCAACCTGGCCCTCTTGGGTCCTGAGTTGAGTCATGACTCAGCTGACTCGCCCTTATTTTTAATACTAACTTGCTGTGCCGAATCAGATCAGAGAGTCATGCCCACCGAGGATATAGATTGAGTTCTGCACTTATAACTTATAGCAATATTGGTATAAGCACGACATAGCGGGGTGTGATAGGCAGGGACAAGCATGTCAGAAATAGGTCCAAACATGCTTTGCATGACCCCATCTTTGTCAGAAATGGAGCCCAAACATGCTTTGCATGGCCCCATCTTTGACAGTCTAGGCTCCACCAATCACATCCCATGTTCAACCCATAACAATGCCAATGCAAGCAGGGCAGTACACAGTCTGCATCTGCATTGGGAACCCTTCTATCCATTTTTTCATCGAGTCACGTAGAAAGCTGTGCAGATGGTGACCATGGAAAGAGGGATAAGAATTACCTGAAGTTTATGGTCACATGATATGGTGGGATTTGATTAAACTATGTGCTGCTGTCAAGATGAGCTTCGTTCGGTACATACTCGGACCTAACAACCCAGATTGTATACTGACCTGCAGATAGCAGCTTGGCTATTGGTCAGTGTTGTGGACCCCACCATGATGTATGTGTTTTATTCACACTGTCCATCCATTTTACAGCTTATTTTAGGGCATGACCGCAAAATTGAGGTAGATCAAAATCTCAAGTGGACAACACCACAGGAAGACTGGTGATTGAATGCCCATCGTTAAAAACTTCCTAAGGTCCACTGTAATATTTATATTCCATTCAACACACAAACAAACTTCCTAAGGTCCACTGTAATATTTATATTCCATTCAACACACAAACATGGATGAAGTGAAAACACAAATACACTCTTGATACAATATTTTTGTTGCCCCAGGAAGTTTTTAATGGTGGGTGTTCAATTACCACTGTTTCTCATAACGTTGTCCACTTGATATTTGGACGGGCCTAACTTTCGGACTCATGCCATAAATAGATGAAAAAATGGATGGATCGCATGGATTAAACACATACATCATAGTGGGGCCACGACACTTTTCCAGCAGTGACCAGCAGGGTCATGCGGATTAAGTGTTACCTGGGAAACACGCTAGTGGCTGTTACCTGACCGTGGGGCCCACCTTGATGAACGTGGTCCCAAAACTTAATTAGATCCAAATCTCAGGTGAACCACGCCACAGGAAACAGTATTGAAGGGATGCCACCGTTAGAAACTACCTAAGGCCTGTTGATTAGGTCAAAGAGACCTAATTGAAGGGAAAATACATAAGATCAGATGGATCCAAAACTTCTATATCTTCCTGGGGCCGTGGAGCTTTTCCAACAATGACGAGTAAGGTAATTATGCAATCCGCGGGAGCGAATTAGGTTTTACATGGGGAATGGACGCGGTCTGGCTAGGGACCCAAAACCAACCAGCCAGCCAGCTGGTGTCAAAAGCTCGTGGGCACCATTATAATGTATATGGCTTTTTCCCATCCATTTTTTATATTTTATTTTTGGGCATGAGCCAAGTGTACAACACCGCAGGAAAACAGTATCGATTGAACTATCACCATAAAAAAAAAAAAATTTAAAATTCCCGGGGTGTAATGTAATGTTTATTTTCCATCCAACCTGTTGATGAGGTCACACACACCGGGATGAAGGGAAAACACAAATATCATCTTGATCCATTTTTTTGTGGCCCTAAAAATTTTTTTAATGGTAAGTGTTCAATCCCCACTATCTGTGGTGTGGTCCACCTGAGATTTTGATCTATCTCATTTTTAGGCTCATGACCTAAAATGAACTGGAAAAATGGATGAATGGTGTGGATAAAACACATGCATCATACTGGGTCCACAGAGCTTTGACATCAGCTAGCGGGCTAGTGTGTTGGGTCACTAGCCAAACAGACGTACGTCCTGGCTAGTTGCTTACCTGGACGAATGTGTTATATATCAACGTCATTCATCCATCCATTCTTCCGGATCATTTTAAGACGTGGTCCCAAAACTTAATCAGATCCAAATCTCAGGTGGACCACACCACAGAAAATAATGTTCATTGAATGTCCACCGTTAAAAACTACAGAGGGCCTACCGTAATCTTTATTTGTCACCCAACCTCTTGATAAGGTCAAAGAGACCTGGTTGAAGGAAAAAATACAAAGATCAGCTTCATCCAAAACTTTTATGGTCCACGATAAGTTTTTAATGGTCAATCATGGTAGTTTCTAGTGGTGTGGTCCACCTGAGATTTTGGATCTGCTTAATTTTTGTGGTCAAGTTCTAAAATGAGATGGAAAATCTGATAGACAGCATGGTTGTACAACAGATTCATCAAGGTGAGCCCCATACAGTCGGGGTAACACCCACCAACGTGTTGCTGTTGGGAACCGTCGAAGCACAAGACGAATCAAGCAAACTACCACCAATCACATAACCAAGTCCAAATGCAAACAATCCAAATTTTATGTGAAAAAATCCTTTCGAAAAAACAAAAAAAAAAAAAAAAAAACACAACACAAAGTGATGGGTATGCACTATGAAGGCAGAAATTACAAAAGATGGGATCTTACCGATTTGAAGAAGCTTCGAATATAATTCACAAGCCCTAACTATGCCCTTGAAATCCTTAGAAAGGATTTAGAAAGCCCTCACATACCTCTACTTTTCCCAAATTCCAATTACACCCAATATATAAAGTATCACAATTGGAATAGGAAATGCATGAGCACTCGATGGGGCTTCGATGGCATCAACGACCTATCGAGAGCATCGAACTTTCTTCGATGACATCGAGTAGCAACACTAAAAAATTCTAGCAACCAACATGGATTTTCTCAATGGGATTTCGATGACATTGACACATGCTTGATGGCACTTCGATGACACTTCGATGGCATATACAGACCCTGTTGTTTACAAATTTAAGGCATCTAGGTAACACCTAATATGCTGGCAATCCGCATCCAACAACTTCCAAACGTGCTTTTTGTAGTCTAATATTTGATTGTGGCACATGATCCAATCAAATCCCAACATGTGATATCACCAGGGCCGTGGTAGCGGGGTCAACACTCAATCTGAGTCTGAAAATACCTCCATATCTGATCCCTGCAGCTTCTTAATTAATACTCTATAGAATACAGTCCAGCTAATTGTTATTGGATGCACTGGCCCGACATCAAGAATTGTAGAGATACTGTGAAGGGGATTCCATCATGTTTACTATTGAACCATGGTCAGAAATTATACCGCTGAGCAAGCTAAACAAGCCCGCATCCTTTCACAAGTGGTATCTTTACAGAGATAATATCACCATATTAAGAAAAGGCTTGTTTGAGATATCCTCATCGCTGGTATTCGGGCCAAGCCCAACAACAAATATCTACCATAAGAAATGGGTTAATAACAAAGGTAATAGAGTAATAGTGGTTGACCATCATAGGAAAGATCTGGACTCACTGTTGTATTAGTCGAATCACCATCGGATTGGAAACACTGGGCAGAAGCACCATTTGATGCATAACCACCTACTAATTAATACCACAGCTGGTTAAAGAAAATAAAAAGAAATTCTTTATTCTTTAAGCATCGAGATTACGGGTACTGATTCGACTGGCTTTCCAGTCCAGCATCAACATCAGGATGTGGAATGCAGTACTCCCATTTCAAAAGTAATATGCAAACTCACCCAGCAGAATTCTAATTCACCACAAGCTACAAACTTGAAGGAAATTCACAATATAATTAAAAGCTATAATGATTTAAAAGTAAAGAACATTCTTGTAAATCAATCAAATTAGCCAGCACAAACAATAAAATTGTGAACAATATCCATGTCAGTATTAAATGAGAATGGATTGTAAAACAGGAAACCCGAATTTCTTCGCATACAGCTATGAAATTGTGAACAATATCCATGTCAGTATTAAAATGCAAATGTTTGGAATTACACTGAACACAGGAAAGACTCCAACAACTATGAAACAGTCCAATCTCCAATCTACAACTATGAAACACCCCAATAAGGTACAACTAAAAATACATTCTCAGTAGCCGCCACACACTCACGCCGTAGTGGGTTTTCACCACCTTTGGGTGCTCGAACCCTTGACCAGGTGTTGAAACTCCTAAGAGTCTGATGGAAGACTGAGAAAACTACAAATTTCTAAGAACAGGACATCAAGATATCAGTGCCTTATTGCTAAAATCGAAAATAGAAACTCAACATTTCAAGGATCTTGTGCAGCTTGTATCCAGATTCCAGGCTATCAAGTTATGAAGCATCCAAAAGGGCAAAAACATTAAGGCTGCATTTGGATGCACAAGTGAACATAATTACAAACATTTAATTTAATCAAGAGAATTACAAAATGAAAATACATAACATTCTAAGTTAAGAAATGGCCCTCATGTTAATGGAAAGCAACAATTCCCTAAAATCTTTATTAAAAAAAAAAAACAAAAAATGAAAAATCCAGAGACACCCATCTCTCCAAATCTAAAAAAACATACATTCATAAAAGGAGAAGAAAAATTCAAAAAAAAAAAACAAATATCAAATATCAAAAGAATCAGAAGGGAAAACCCAATCAAATGAACAGATCCAAGAAGTTTATTCAATTGAGAATCCAAAGCCAACCATCTCAACAAAATTTAAGAAAAAAAACAAAACACAAAAATGAATGAAATTCCAACAACTAATCAAATCACATATGCATATCTAAAGAGAAATTTCACAAAATGGATCTAAGGTTGAAGAAATGAAGACAGATAGTAATCGGAATCAAAGAAATCCCATACCTTGTGAAAATTTCAAGGCTCTTTCTAGAAAAATACATAGAAATCCCGTGGGATCGGAGAAGCATAATGCTTGCCTCTGCTTCTCTATGTACAAAAATAGGGTCGTTGATAAGGCATCAGAAAACCTAAAATGACAAGAGAAAAAAGAAAAAATTAAAGAAAAAAACGAAGATAGATGGACGTAATAGGAAGAAAGGGTTTATTCCAATGTGGTTACTGGAATTAGAGAGAAAGGGAGAGGCATGGGAGAGATTGAGAGGTAGGAAGAGGCCTGAGAGAGATTGAGAGGGAGGAAGAGGTGTGAGAGAGTGGGGATTCAAAGGTTTTTAGTTGATTTGGGCGCGGGGGGATTATTTTAGGCGCGGGCAGCTATTTTTTATGCGTGGTACGAAGCTGGAGATGGACGGTGCTAGCAGGCGCTTCGTGTGGCCCATCATGACATTTGTGGTTTATCCGCCATCCATTGATTTTGAGAGCTACTTTTAGGGCATGATCCCAAAAAGACGGCAGATCGAAAGCAGGAGTGGACCACACCACAGATCAACCACACGCACTTAATGTACACTCTTTCCTACTATATGGCTCACTTGAGCCTTCCATCTACCTTCTTTTTTAATCTTATCCCTAAAATGAGGTGTCAAAGTGGATGGATGGGTCAGATAACTCGATTTTAGCTATGGATTAAAGCCATCTTCTTTAGAGTTTGGACATCGTTTCTGTTAGAAAATTATAGTCTCTGTCGGCCTTTGGAGTGTGCATTAAGGAAAATTCTATACGAACTTCTTATTACTTGTAGGATATTCTATCTAAGCTCCAATCACCTTGGTCTCTGCTTATGAGTATGTCATATAAGGTATTTGATCTTGGATCTAAAGCATTAGCAACATATTGACATTACAATCGAATGATCATAAAAGGAGCTAATTGAGGCATGAAAGAGCATCAATCAAGCAACCTAAGAAAGCATTACAAAAGAGGCTCAATTCAAAAAGTAAATTATTAATTGTAATAGTCCAAGTACACTCTTTATTATGTAGGATTGAATGTAGAGTTTGAATTGGCAAACTAAATTAAGTTCTTACATAGGACCTAAATCAAAGTTTTTGTGTAGGCCACCGGACATGGGTGTGTATATATTAGTCTTCAATGGAGCCTCTAACAAGAGTAACTGTAGGTCCTTAGATTAAGACCAATGTTCGTGACGAGCCTATAGAAAACAACGTAAGTCTCCGAGATGGCCGATTCTTGTGTAGAATTGTAAAGGTTAGAGGTGAACCTGATTTAAAACATTCCATAGTAAAATCCGGTATACCCATGGGTCGAGTGTGCCTACTAGGAGTGGAGTAAAGACATCAAACACCTATACATGTTTGTGTTTGAGATTGTCTTTAAACACTTGTTTAATTATGCTTATGAGATTAATTGATGAATTGTATGTATTCATGATCATATAAATGCCAGGAATTAATAGTTAGCACATCCCACACACACACATACATTATCATTTATACAATAGCTAATTCATTGGAATATGATTTGCAATCTATATAATTAGACCCACTATTGCCTTGGAAGCCTCGGTGCTAAATTGCCTTACTTAGTTTAATATACATATTAGTTTAAGTAAACAATTATATGTTTAATAGATGAAAATTTTACTTGATCCTAATTACTCCCCCCTTAAGACATAGCCTTCATTCCGTACCTCCACCAAACTTTCGTGTGTCGTAGTATCATATTCCAAAAATTTCAGAGTCGACCCTATGCCAATAATAACTTGGTTCAATCACCAATTGAGGCACCAAGAATGGATGCCTTAAAGACGATTAGGAGTTGGTTTCCATTCAATGTACTTGTGTACTTTAAAGTAACTATTAAATTTATGGTCATGTTTCAATGCCCATGACCATTTATATGATGAGATTTATCAAGATGAAGGGGGAACTCTAAAAACTTCTTTAACTTAGAATATTTCAAACCTTTGATTATTGTAGTATAATACCTCATAAGGCCAGCCCTAGTCCAGCCATAGTGGGTTAGGGCCTAGGCCTTTTTAGCCTGATTGAAGCCAGGGCAAGAGCTTTGAAGAGTAGCACCGGCCTAGAGTCAATCCAAGTCATCCCTCACGAATTGCCAACCCTAGCTAGTACTGTACCATCTTTCATTTAAACATGCCAACCAACATCCTCCTTAAAAAATAAACCCATCTTTGTTGAAAATCAGTGGTTTTTAAAAATAATAAAACAAAAATTCAAATTTTTTAAAATTTCAGGAATTTCCCACCAAAACGCTTTTTGAATTTTTTGAATTAAAAAGTGCGGTGTGTGTGCTTTGTCCCATATCGAAAATGTAAAGAAGGGTTGTGTGGTTTATATGAGATGTTGTGAAGAGTATTCTTACTTGGAGTTTTTGGAGGAGGTGATACTCAACACACTGGAACATATACACACGCGCGCGCGCTCGGGCTCGAGCGTGGGCAGTGAGGCAGTGTGGTTGTAGTGGTGCTAGATAGCGCACTTTACACTTCGCGAGTGTCGCAGAGTAGTCGCTCCCTCGCGAAATGGTGCGATCGCGGTGCGATAAGTCTGGTCTGTGCCTGTGTTCAGTGGGGTCTGAAATGGTCTGAGTTTTATAAAAAATTGAGAACGGTCGGATCATAAATCCGAAACATTCAGCAGTTTCTGAAAATGGCTCTTTGCCTTGAAAGCCAAATGGTACAAAAACGGACGGACCATGATGATCCAATGGTCAAATCGTTTGATCTAACGACCAGAAACGGTTGGATTTAATGATCAACGGTCAAAAACGTAATCCAAACGTTCTGAACCATTGATAGCAATCTAGCAATGGTCCACTACCTGATGCCTATATAAACTTTAACAATCCAGTCTGATTTCATCATCTCAACACACCATCTCTCCCATCAAATTAGATACATTCCAAATCTCCAATATATAATACTTTGATCATCTCTACCGTCTAAGTCTGCCAGAAGAGATCTGCTGTGTTAAAATTGTTCCTCAGTGGACCTATCGTGATTGCTGCACGTTGGATCCAGATAAGGCTTGTCTTATCTGGAAGTAATTCGCCTGTAACCCATCAGCAATTGATAAGGGGGTGAATCCCGCTTTAAGGACAGTGTATTTTATACGTGATTCAGCTAGTGAAATATTTTTATTTTTGATTTATTTTTTATATTTTCGGTGTATCCAAATGTAAATTCCTAACAATCTTTTCTCTTTATTATTAGCTTAGATCAACGATGCGGAGAAAAAAATGGTTATGAGTAAATAGTGGAGAGAAAAGGTGAGGTCCACGTTTCCAAGAATCCACATTAGTTGTCTCCTCATGAACAACCATTCAAGCTAGAGTGAATTAATTAATACTAATAAAAAGTGGTTGACTTTACCCCTTGAGCCAGAGGACACTGATAGTTAATTACTATTTTAAAAACAGTGGTGACCCATGTTCTTCACACGGGGCACTCATTCATGGCCATCCAGTCCATATAAATTGTGGAGTACCGTGGATAAAGAATATCTAAAAGCAAACTTATCAAGCAGTCGCAATCACTGGCCAATATATATGTGGCTAATATATGTGGTTAAATGAAAAGTAATGAATGGTCCAAAATTTCAAGGGCAAAATCAGATGGTTTCTATTATTTTCTGTGTATTTTAGACATGCTCCATCTGCAATTTGGGTCCTCAATCCGAACGGTGAGGGTTGCTGTATAGCTATGGCCTATGCATACTTAGACTCACTGCCATATTTAAAGTTCTGGTAAACTGTCATGGGAGTCAACCAGTTGGATTCATTTCAGATCCTAGAGTAGCCCTAGTCAGGCTAATCAGTTCTTAGCCTTTCAGATATGGAATTATTGTTGAGGACCAGAACCCAGATCTGATTGGATTCAAGTACCACTGGGTATCCATGGGATCATTGGACCTATGTTTGAGTTTGGTTGGTGTCACTTCCAAGTATAATGAGAACATTCACATGGTCGGGATAGACAGATTAGACCTTACATATATACAGCGATCAATCCCTTATATGTGTAAGGTTTCCGAAATTTCATACCATTTCTAGAATATTTAATGTATATAATATTACTATTATAACTAACCGAACTTATTAACCTAGATCCGACTTATAAATCCGACCCAAGACGATTTTAACCAGTTCCGTTTTGTAAACCCAGCAAAAACTCAACTACAGCCCATTTTTAACGATCCCAAAAGGTGAGATCCTAATCCTACCCAATTTCTTAACAGGTCCAGAAATTGTACTGAACTCATTAAAATTGGGTTGGTCAATCAGCTACCCCCGGGCTAGGACTTCAAGGACTAATTGTTGTGCAGGTGCTGCAGCTGCAATATCTTCAAGCATCGGCAACCAAATGTAAACAACAAAACAGACCTGAGTTATCGTTTTGTTAGAAGCATGGTTTTAAGACTCGGGCAAGTCTGGTACAACTCGTTTGGAGTGGCTCAGCTTTCACTACTACTTGATCCCACTTGATATCACGAGGCCACCCCAACTTGGGTGAGTCAGGATTCGACTCCACGTACGCCAAACAAATCAATCCAAGTCACTGAGTCTAAAAATCATGATTAGAATAGTTTTGCTACCTATTCAGTCACGAATTGACTCCAGATGGGATGATGACTTGGATAGCCATATATAATAATATAAGGTCAAGTGAGGGAAGTTGAATAATTAATATTGTATTTAGTAGATTAATGGAATTAAATGAAAATCATAAGTATGAAATACAAAATCATCACCATATAATTTTCTTTTTCCAGAAAGGTGGGAGCACACCACCTGTAACTTTGTTGATTTGACAAAAATTGATACAAACATTCAGTTAGGCTCCACAAAAAGTAGATGGGCTTGCCTATCATATGGTCATCAACTTATAGTTGGATACATTAGATATAAAAGTATAAATATCATCCTTTTTCCCTTGTGCTTCAGTTTCCTTGAGTTCTTTTGCTCCTCCCTATTCCAATCCTCCTAGTATCGATGCATTAGAATAAATGCCTCACATGGAAAAATTATCAGAAGCATTCTATCAACAAATATAGTAAATTCTCTCATTCCCTTCTTCCAAAGTGCTAGAGTCCAAAAAAGAATTCCCATTCCCACTCCATATCCAACTCCAAACCCAATCCACATGAATTCCCAATCATATTTGCTTTCTGACTGTGCCAGTGGTGGTGAAGCCTTAATGTATTCGCATTTCTTTGACAATGGAGGGCCACATAATCCCAAGTTCCCTAGAAATGATTTATTCGTGAATGTACTAAATTGTTGACCTTGCGGTATGCTTCCCACGAGATGATTATACGAGAGGTCTAACACTGCGATGAATGTTAGCTTTGTAAGGTGCTGAGGGATCTCACCTGACAAATTATTATGTGAGAGATCTAATGACTCGAGATCATTTATGCCCTCAAGTGATGCTGGAATTTGACCTGTCAGACAGTTGTAGGACATATTAAGCACATGCAGTGACTTTACATCCCCGATTGATTTCGGGATATCTCCATGAAATTGGTTATTTGAGATATCCACTACTGTGTAGGCAGTAAGGATCTTTACCAATTCCAATTCTAGCCCCTTACTTACTATAATCACTTTATCTTGATAGTATCCGACCACAAACTTTTTGCTAAGGAACTGAGATTGGGATTTGCCATCCTCCATCATTGCCTTCCAGCTCTTGAACATATTTGATGGCAAGCTACTGTGAAGCTATTGGAAGAGATGTCAAAGATTTGTAGCAGAGGAAAGGACTGATTTGTTAAGAAGTATCCAATGGTTCCATAAAATTTGTTGGATGCTAAGACAAGAATGCGGAATTGGGACAAATTTCCCAACCAAAAAGGGAAAGTGTCATGCATTTGATTGTTTCGAATGTTTAACACCTCCAGCTTCTTGCACTTGGCCAAAGACCGTGGCACCTGCCCTTCCAATTGATTTTCATTGAGACAAAGTGTCTCTATAGTGCACCCCTCTTTGAATGTTTGAAGCAAGGTACCATGAAATGCATTTCCTCCAAGATTCAACACAACGAGGGCATCACTGATTTCACCGAAGCACGGTGGAATCGAACCATTGAAGTGGTTGTCAGATAAATCGAGGACTTGTAAGGAAGTACAACTTCAAATAAGTGAGGGAATTTCTCCACTAAGTTTATTGCTCGAAAGTGCAAAGAAAATGATGGATGGTGGTGGGATCGGGATTGAGCCCTCTAGTTTGTTAAAGCTTAGGTCAAGAAAATTCAACAAACTTAAGGAAAGAAGGGGAAATGGTTGCCCGAATCCTTCCAACGCATTGTGAGAAAGATTCAAAGTATGTAAAGTATAATTTGCAACCTTCCATATCCAGTTGGGTATTTCACCATTGATTTTGTTATTGGATAGGTCCAAAGAAATCATTCTCTCTTGGTATCTCAAGATGTTTGGAAATTTGCTAATGTTACAGGAACGTAAATACAAATATCGAATATGGGGGAAGGATACGGAGGTTGAACCACCATCATGGACTGACAAGTTGTTATTTGAAATATCAAGGTTCAACAGGTTCTTAAGGTATCTGAGTAAGCCAAGGTTCACGTCACCACTAAATTCGTTATCTTGGAGTTCCAGAGAAAGTAACGAAGTGAGTGAAAACAATGATGATGGGATGGTCCCACTAAGTGAATTGTTGTAAATGTTGAGTTTTTGAAGATTTCGAAGCTTTTTTCCATAGGAAGAAGGGATTGGACCGCTGAAACCATTGGATGAAAGATCTAAATGAACAAGGTTGTTGAGCTTCACAAGAGAGGATGGCAATGGTCCGCTGAAACCATTGGATGAAAGATCCAAAATCACGAGTTTGTCGAGCTTGAAAAGCCATGATGGAAATGGTCCGGATAGGTTGCAACTTCCGAGAAATAACTCGGTAAGCAATTTGAAATTACCGAACGAATCCTGTACCTTGCTACAAAATCCAGTGTTGGATACCCACAGCTTCCGGATAGTATTGTTTTGAGGGATTTCGCCTGTGAGAAGTGGATTGTTTCCTTCAGCCAGGGCTTGTAGGTTTGGCAGCCTGAAAATACTCTCCGGAAATTTCCCATGCAATCCACAACCCACGAGAACCAGTGACGTTAAAGAAGAGAAGTTCCCTATGAAGTTAGGTATGGCCGAAGAGAGATTGTTATAGGTGAGGGCGAGTGTAGATAGGAAATGGAGCTTGGAAAGGGAAGGATGGATGGGGCCTGAAAGACCACAATCAATCATTGTCAACCTGCGTAGCTGAGGGAGTGCCGATATGGCCGGGCCCCACTCACTACCCTGTGCAAAGATGTCTACCCAGTTGAGATGGAGTTCTCTCAGACTCGATAGATTTTGGACGAGAGTTCCAATGTTAGGCTTTTCAAGTTTCAGGCCATTGAAAGATAGATCGAGAAAAACCAAACTGGTTAAGCGAGAGATTCCAATGGGGATTTGGCCTTGAAACCAGGAATCAGAGAGGCTGAGATGAGTTAAACTGGTGAGCTGTTCAAACCCAGAAGGTATTGGAGATCGACCGAAGTTATTGCCAGCGAGGTTGAGAATCTGCAGGGTTTGAAGATGAAAGATGCTTCCAAATTCAACCCTACCCAAGACACCGAGGTAGCTGAGGTCGAGACTGATCACGTGACCCGTGACACCATCGCACGTGATGCCTTCCCAGGAGCAGCAATCCCTGTTATCAGGATTCCAGGAGGAGAGTGTAGTGATGCTTTCACCATCGAAGTGAAAGCCCTGCTTTAAGTGGAGCAAAGCAGAGAAGTGATGTTCAGTGCATGGCTGTTGGGTTGACAAGGGATTTCTGTTATTTTCAGTTGCGAAGACCGAAGAGGAAAAGAAAAGGAGGGAAGAGAAGAAGAGAAACCTTAATAAAGAAGGGAAAAGGGAGAAGATAGGAAATGGAAAGGCTTTATTAGTGAGAGAGAGGAGAAGGAAATCCATTTGGAGTGTATTGGATATGATGTGTGAAGAGAAAAGCTTGGGAGGCATTATGTAGGCAAAGAAAGAGCGTTTTAATCAGTCCCACATTCTTCTTTTTTCAGCCCCACCTACACGTAACGTGTAACACGCACGATTCACATGGAGACACACGTACATGGACTGGACTTTTCATAGGTATGTGCGCCACGATTCAGTCTCACTCATGCAATGGAGCCAACTACTCACCATGGTATTGATTGAAATACAGTCGCGGTAAATGATGAATTCTGCCGATGCACTATAGCATCACATAAAAGATAATCTTATGGTCGAAGCTGCCCAAGGAGCAGAGTAACAATATCACCACGTTGATCGAGTTTCATAGTGCACTACATATGTTCACAGGTAAAAATAGATTATTATCACCAACACCTAAGTAGGATATAAGAGTAATTAATGGCCAACCCATGATAAATGACAAGTATACATACTATTTTTTTTTTTTTGTTAGCTTGTTAGTACACCCATCATCAGTTCACACTTCATTGTTAGCAACCCCCACTAGGGAATCAATACAAAGACCTTAGTGTTGAAACGAGGTATCTTTCACTCAATCTACCACTTGAGCTATGGATCTAGGTGTTACACATACCATTGCTTGATAAACCACAACTGTCTTTAGGCCCAATTGGTTATTTCCACATTAGTAGATGTGAGGAGTAGCCATGAAGATCTCTCCCTGGTCATTGCCTCAAAACTCTATAAATAAATAAAAAATATCTAAGAGCTCCAAGCCCTCAACAACCCAAGTAACAAATCAACTCTATAGCACAACATTGTCTATCTTCTCTTTTATCCTAGACTAGATTGTAATTCAAGTACTAGTCTATGCTACTACGCTAACAACCTACTTTAGCATAGCAGTAGTGTAATCTTGTCCCACCAATGCTAATATACTAAGCCAACTAGATTAGGAGTTGTGTAATTTCCTTCTATTTATGACAAGCACTAGATGGCAAGGATGAACTTTTTTCTTTCTTTTAGTAGTGTAATTCCCTTCGTATACGCCAAAGTCACTTAACTAATGAAGACTTTGATCTAAGGCCTTGCCATCTACACGAAAAATGCTAGATCACCGAGGAGTACTTTTATAAGCTGATATATCTATTTATTTAATGTAATTAAGTTACTTCTACTCTTACATTGTACAAATTGGATTATCTCTAGTATCATGGTCAGAAAAAGTCATTTAAGTTTAAAGGTGCAAAGAAACCATTAGATGGATAAACTCTCCCATTTACTAATCATCTGGTTTCATTTAGAGGTAATTGAATAAACTACCGAACTACTTCAGTTCTTGGACATAGATGGTCGCTCACCATCTCTATCTCCACACTTGGAGTCATAGGCATTCAGTTTGGATTGAGCCCTAATAGGCTACAATTATGTTTTGCATTTTTTTTCTACAACAACATATATTTTAAGCATATATAAATATTTTATTACTACTCTAAAGATTATTAATTAAGTTATTAAATATAGAGTCAATTAAAAAATCCTATCGTACGAGCCCAACCTAGTCACATCCAATCAGTTTGAATTTCTAGTTTTTGAAACTGTCAACCAGACTGTCTGCTCCACGGCTGAGAGGGAAACAGACTCTATTTTAACATTGAGAGATCATGGGATCGAGTTGGCATGTGGTGTGGATGCCTGGGTGGGTGAGTGTGTGTACCAAGGACATAAGTGCACTTCCACATGAATCTCTTAAAGTTCATGAAAAGCATGGCACACTCAGGGAACGTGGGCTTTTTCTTTATGTAAAATGAATATTTAAATGATTTAGTTCTTTTTAAGAAATAAAAATTATTCTTTTAGAAAATAACTAAATAAGAAATAATAATAAGAGTTGATTAGATGACAATGTTGGAAAGGGAACCGATGATCCATCGGTCAAAAATCGGAGTATCTTTTCTATTTAATATTGACTTTAAGTCATGAGTGGAGAAATAAATGGGCCTCGAAGTCAAAAGTCAAGAAAGAAGGTAGTGTCTACATTTTAAAAGATGGATGTTAATCGTCCTTTGTGGAACACGATCGATCAACCTTTTAAGCCTGTGTTAAGAGATTAATAAAAGGAGCTCGGCTGGCTGATTATTGCTTTTACCAAAAGGCAATCAAACAGTGGAGTCATGTTTTCTATTTATTATATATTGTCTCTTGAGTCGTGTGTGCACTCAAATTCAATAAAACTAGACTACTCATGAGACCAAGGGTCCCTATTGATAGACATGTGTGAGCAGGTTTTGCATGCCTAAATTTGACTGACTCAATGGTTGATTGAATTGTTAGTGTCCCTTTCATTGAGAAGGATAGATTCGAGACTGGGATAAAAAATCCGGAGTCTTATCTGCCACCAATATTGCCTTCTATCCAGGTGATTAGTGAAGGTAAAAAAAGCCAATCATTCTGAATGTTTTTTTTTTTTTTTTCATTTCGTGACTAACAATAGAAATAAGTCAATGACCTTAAGGATTTGTTCTTTTACCAATATTTTAAAATCAAAATACTTCTCAAATGAATAAAGATACACATTCGAATTAAATAAAACAAAATGTTAGCAATTTCATTAGATATTGTAAAATGATGTTTATTACAACCAACAACCTACAAGACAATCAAATGAATAAACAAATTAGTGATAAGATCTATTCCTTTGTTATAAACATGGTGGTCACGCTACGTTCTTAATGGGCACGATAATTGTGGTCATGAGGCGTGTAATAATTCATTTCCTAAAGACAAGCATAAGGGCTCATGCCTTTCCATTTATAATAAAATGCGTATCACTAGAGGAGGTGGGAATTACGATACTCTTGGGTGAGTATTTACACCAATTGTAATTACATGGTGAAGACATGTGGCAGCCTGACCCACATCAGGGCACTGGAAATGAGTGGAAACAGAATGGAGAAAAAATAAAATGGACCTCAAGTCAAAAGTGGAGAAAGCAGAGAAAGAAGGTAGGGTCTAAATGTTGGATGCCAGTCATCCTTTGTGGAACACGATCAACCTTTTAAGCTTTTGTTAATACATTAACAAAAGAGGCTTGACTGGAGTGTGTACTGACAGTGGGGGTGTGTACTAACAAGCTAACAAGAGAGAGAGAGAGAGAGAGAGAGAGGCCTGACTGGCTGATCATTGCATGCTTTTACCTCTCAAGCTGCACCGATTATTACATGCATTAACGCCCTCTTGAAATGAGGCGTGCTGGGGTGCGACCAGCACCACCAGCTTAGGATAGTAACGAGCCGATGTGGGGCCAACTTTATGCATGCTTGCCATCCAACCGTCCATCCACGAAATGTGGAGGTTCAAAATGGCCGATTCCATATATACAACATGGTGGGCCCTCCACACAAACCAACGCAGCTGTTCATCCCAACTTTGGACACGGAATCACAGGCACTATGCATTGGGCGAGGATTGGGTACTACCCCCACCAGGACCTACCTAGAGACGGATGGTCATGTCAGGGGCTCTGTAGGGCCCCCACCGTGATGTATATGTTTTATCAAGGCCGTCCATCTATTTTGAGAGAGAATTTTAGGGCATGAACCAAAAAATAGGCAGATTAAAGGCCCAAGTGCACCACACCACAGGAAGATGTGGACATTGAAAGCCTACAGTTTATAAGAAAATGGTCATGTAGGGTGACCACAGACCCATAAACTTGGTTTAAAGGTTGGGTTGAGCGGATGCTTTAAAGACACCTAGGAGTAGGTCCCCGTTCAATGTACTTATGTAGTTTAAAGTAATTAGTGAATTTATGGTCATGTTTCAATGCCCAAAACTATTTATATGATAAGATTTATCAAGATGAAGGGGGTACTCTAAAAACTTCTTTTAACTTAGCCTATTTCAAACCTTTGATCATTGAGCTCTTATACCTCGTAAGGCCAGCCCTAGCTAGCCCAGCCATAGTGGGTTAGGACCTAGGCCTTTTTAGCCCAGTTGAAGCCAAAGACAAGATCTTCGGAGAGTGGCACCGGGCTAGTGCCAATCCTAGTCATCCCTCACAAATTGCCAACCCTAGTTACTACTATATCATCTTTCATTTAAACATGCCAGTGAAAATCCATCCAGGAAAGATAGACCCATCTTTTTTTCTTTATTATTAACTTAAGATTAATAATGCAGGAAGGAAAAAAAAAAAAAAGATGGTCTTGAGTAAATAGTAGAGAGAAAAGGTGAGGTCCACATTTCAAAGAATCCACATTAGTTGTCCCCTCATGAACAACCATTCAAGCTAGAGTGAATTAAATAATACTAATAAAAGGTGCTTGACTTCACCCCTTCAGCTAGAGGACACTGATAATTAATCACCATTTTGAAAATAGTGGTGACCCATGTTCTTCACATGGGACATTTATGGCCATCCAATCCATATAAATTGTGGGGTACTATGGATAGAGAATATCTCTAAATGCAAACTTATCAAGCAGTCGCAGTCACCGGCTAATATATATGTGGTTAAATGTAAAGAAATTAATGGTCCAAAATTTCAAGGGCAAAATTAGATGGTTACTATCATTTTCTTAGTGTATTTTAGGCATGCTCCATCTGCAATTTGGGTCCGTAATCCAAACGGTCAGGGTTGTTGTATAGCTATGGCCTGTGAATGCTTAGACTCACTGCCATATTTAAAGTGAGCCTGGAAAGTTTTAATAGTTACTATTATTTTCTATTTTGTGGCGCACACGAGCACTGGATCAAGCTGATATTTGGGCCCTGGTCCTAAGATAACACGACAAAAAGGATGGGCAGCATGGATTATACACATACATCAATGTGGGCCCATATGGATCATAGTTTGCATGGGTTGTAGTTGTCATGTTATATGGGTGTTATCGTCATGTTGCATGGATCTTGGTTTCCTCGTGTTCACTTCCTTTACTACCTAACCATTGGTACCATAGCATAAGGCCCACAATTATGAGGTGATCTGATCCATCCACCTTGTCGACCAGCTAGACATAGGCCCAAAAAGTCCTGACTTTGACAGTGTCCACTTCTAACAAATATTATAGTAAACTTAGAAAGTTTCAACAGTCACCATTATTTTCTATTATGTGGGCCACACAAGCACGAGATCAGGCTAATATTTGAGCCCTAACCCTAAAATGACATGGCAAGAAAGATGGGCAACATGGATTATACACATACATTAGTGTAGGCCCCACGAGTTGGGCCTTACCCATGCCCAAAAAAAGGTTCTATACATGTCATTAAATACAACGTAACTTCTTATTCACTAAAAAAACATACAAAACTAGGATAAAGGGCATTTTGATCTAAGTAATTTTCGGAAGCTTATCAGAAGACCACCCTCAGAATATTTGAATGGTTGAGTTTCTTTAGGAAATATGACCATACATTGAGGTTAGTACGGTCAATTTCCCTCCACTTTCTAAAGGTTGGATGTCAGTCTGACGTGGATTGCTTCCTACCCCCACCCCTACCCCCACCTGGACGATAATCCGTCCAGGCAAGACTCTGTGGGGCCCACCATGATGTAATTTATTATCCATGTTGTTAAACGCTTTTCTCATATCATTTTAAGATATAAACAAAAAAAAATGAGGCAGGTCCAAGGCTTAAGTGGACCAAAAAGTGGGGATTGAACGTACATCATTAAAAACTTCTTGAGAGCTGGAGAAGTTTCGGATTAAGCTGATATTTGTGTTTTCACTTCATCCACGTCTACATGACCTTATTATTAGGTAGGATGGTTAAAAAAAAAAAAATCACGTTGGCCCTTATAAAGGTTTCAACGGTGGGTGTCATTATCAGTGAGCTATGGACATGCTTCATTTTTATGGTCATACCTTAAAATGATCCAAGAAAAGCGTTGAATGGCATGGATAAAATAATTACATCACAGTGGATCCCACGGAGCCTTGCCAGGACGGATTACCGTCCGAGTGGGGGTAGGACGCAATCCGCGTCCATGTCAGTCATCCTCTATGGACCTCATGTCAAAAGTGGAGAAAGAAAGAAGGTAGGGTCCACTTTTTAAAGGTTGAATGTCAGTCATCCTTTGTGGACCTCAGGTCAAAACTGAAGAAAGCAGAGAAAGAAGGTAGGGTCCACTTTTTAAAGTTGGATGTCAGTCATCCTGTGTGGAACACGATCAACCTTTTAAGCTTTTGTTAATACTAACAAAAGAGGCTCGACTGGCTGATTATTGCATGCCTTTACCTCTCAAGCTGCACCGATTATCACATGCATTAACGCCGCGCTGTGGTGCGACCAACACCACCAGCTTAGGGTAGTAATGAGCCGATGTGGGGCCAACATCGTGCATGCTTGCCATCCAACCGCCCATCAGATGCATACCCCAATGTTACCCTCAGTTGCCCAAAAACCAAACCGATCCAAAAACTCAACTACGACATAACACAGAGCAATATGAGAAAGGACGTTCACCCTTGATTTTCACAGGGCCCACTTGAATGATTATTTATTATTTATTTTTTAAAAGCCCGAATTTTGGTTTGAACCTCCATCCAAGAAATGTGAAGGTTCAAAATGGCCGGTTTCATATACAGAACATGGTGGGGCCTCCACACAAACCAAGGCAGGTGTTCCTCCCAACTTTGGACACGGAATCACAGCCAATATGCATTGGGCGAGGATTGGGTCAGGGGCTCTGTAGGGCCCCGCGCCCAAAAAATAGGCAGATTAACCACACCACAGGAAGATGTGGGGATTGAAAGCCTACGGTTGATAAGAAAAGGGTACACGTGTGAGGGTGACAATAGGCCATGTGGTCTGGCCAATCCGGGAGGCCTGGTCATGTATGGCCACAGACCCATAAACTTGGTTTAAAGGTTGGGTTGAGCTGAGCCGGGCCTGTGCCAATAATAGCTCAGTTCAATCATCAATGTACTTATATAGTTTAAAGTAATTATTGAATTTATGGTCATGTTTCAATGCCCAAAACCGTTTATATGATTAGATTTATCAGGTATTCTAAAAAACTTCTTTGACTTAGACTATTTCAAACCTTTGATTATTGAACTCTTAAACCTCAAAAAGCCCAGCCCTAGCCCAGCCATAGTGGGTTAGGGCCTAGGCCTTTTAGACCGATTGAAGCCAGGGCAAGAGCTTCGAAGAGTAGCACCGGGTAAGAGTCAATCCTAGCCATCCCTCACAAATAGCCAACCCTAACTAGTACTATATCATCTTTCATTTAAACATGCCAACGAATTTCATCCGTGAAAGATAGACCCATCTTTTTTTATTTATTATTAACAAAGATCAAATATGAAGAAGAAAAAAAAAACAGAGGGATGGTCTTGAGTAAATAGTGGAGAGAAAAGGTGAAGTCCACATTTCAAAGAATCTACATTAGTTGTCTCCTCATTAACAACCTTTCAAGCTAGAGTGAATTAATTAATACTAATAAAAGGTGCTTGACTTCACCCCTTGAGCTAAAGGACACTGATAATTAATCACTAGTTTGAAAATAGTGGTGACTCATGTTCTTCACATGGGGCACTCATTTATGGCCATCCAATCCATATAAATTGTGGGGCACTATGGATAGAGAATATCTCTAAAAGCAAACTTATCAAGCAGTCGCAATCACCAGCTAATATATATGTGGTTAAATGTAAAGTAATTAATGGTCCAAAATTTCAAGGGCGAAATCAGATTGTTACTATCATTTTCTTAGTGTATTTTAGACATGCTCCATCTGCAATTTGGGTCCTCAATCCGAACGGTGAGGGTTGCTATATAGCTATGGCCTGTGCATGCTTAGACTCACTGCCATATTTAAAGTTATGGTAAACTGTGATGGAAATCTATCCTTGTTAGGATTGTCAACCAGTCAGGCTCATTTGGATCCTAGAGTAGCCCTAGTCAGGCTAATCAGTTCATATCTTTTCAGATATGGAATTTTTGTTGAGGACTAGGACCCAGATCTGATTGGATTCAAGTACCACTGGGTATCCATAGGATCTTTGGACCGATGTTTGAGTTTGGTTGGTGTCACTTCCAAGTATAACAAGAACATTCACATGGTCGGGTCGACCGCATAGACAGATTGGATCTTACATACAGGGCTTGATCCCTTATATGTGTATGGTTTTGAAAATTTCATACCATTGCTCGAATATTCAATGTATATAATATTACTATTAAAACTAACGGAAATGACCTAGATCCGACTTAAGCCGACCCAACACGATTTTAACCGGCCCCATGTTGGTAAACCCAGCCCAAACTAAACTAGACCCCATTTTTAATGATCCAAAAAGGTGAGACCCTAATCCTACCCAATTTCTTAGCAGGTCCAGAAATTGTACTGAACTCATTAAAATTGGGTAGGTCAATCAGGTACCCCAGGTAAGGACTTCAAGAACTAAGCTCATTTTCTTACAGGGCCAGCCATAGAAGGCCTACCCTATAGGGCACAGGTCATGGCCTTTTTAGCTGGTTTATGGCTAGGGCTAGGACTCCCAAGGACTAGCTCAGCCTGAGACCTTTTTAGCTAGTTTAAGGCTAGGGCTAGTAATCCAAGGGCTAAGCCCAGCCCATTGCTATCCCTAGTATTGAGTCATCTTTCTTGCCAACAGGCTAATTATGAAGGAAATCAACACCTTGAGCATGATAGGGCCCACGATGAAGATTATACATGTTGAAAATCAAGTTAATCTCCTCAACAGTTGGGCTACTACCGTATGTTTAGTGAAATAATGGATTGACTGTCAGTTACAACAGTTTAACCCACCTGACATTTGTGCCACGTGAACTTCATGATGCCTAGGAAATCAGTAACATGAAAATGAGGTGTGACAGATTTGGCATCAGAGTCAGGTTTCAGATTATTTTGTACCTAGGGTTAGAAATTAGAATGTCTAGAAGAATTAGAAACTGGGACATGAAATTCCCCACAGTTGTAGAACAAAACCTTAAACTTGAAATAATTCCTTAACAAAACCTAAAAACTCAAATGACTTTTAACAGCTGAAACAAAAAATAAATAATCATAATAATAATAATAATTGAAAACCTTCATAAAACCATTTAAAACATTTTTAAGCACTAGACTCTCATTGGAAAACCATTTGATAAGTCCATGATCGAGTAGGTCTAGCCATAATACACTTCTCTAGGTAAACACAATGGATCTTTTATTGGCCCATGCAAGATTCAATGATGGACGTGCCCAGCTATGCCCACTTTTAGTGGCCCTACACTGGCCTTCATAAAAAGAGTCATGGCTATCTAATCAAGATCATAACCCTCACACTCCCTCGGACTACTAATTTGAACTCAATCAACTAGTTCATAGCGCCTAAAGGTCCAAATCAAGATCCTGTATCCATGGCATACTCACACTCCGATGTGGGGTAAGGGCGAAGGCACACCGACACCAAGTTGGCCCTAATGATAGAGACGGTTTATCTTGACCTAAATTAGTCTCCTTACATATGATGATTGTATATCTCATCATAGGATGTCTATAGGTATGTCCCAAATATCTATGATGGTCATGGCTCAATAAAATATTGTAATCTAGGGACCACAACTCTCTCTGGTGTTACCATTCCATCCAATCTCTAGTTCTCAAGGACCAATGAAGAAATCACTCATCTCATAACCCGTATTTTATATATATATATATATATAGGGAAATGGTTCTCTGATGTCGATCTCATGGGAACTTCCCATGAGGTCAAGATGTGTGGGTCCAACCATAATGCGTGTCGAACACCTACCCCATCAGTTTGATGGGTTCCCTTTAAATTATGGGATATCCCAATAATTATCTGTATACGGAACTCAAGTGGGCCATACCATCTAAAATCATGTGAAGACATGCCTAAAACATATAAAAGAACTTGGTGGGGCCCACCGAAAATTTGAATGCATATGAAACTTGGTCTGACCCCTCATCCAAGTGGGACACACATAATGGATGGGCTGGATTTGTGAACCACATCTCGGGGGGCCCAACAAATGATTAAGATGTTTGACACGCATCATGGTGGGGCCCACACAGCTCAACATCATGGGAAGTTCCCATGAGGTAACCATTTCCTGTGTGTGTGTGTGTGTGTGTGTGTGTGTGTGTGTGTGTGTGGTGACACCACACATTAGCTAAGACATGTCTTTGTTTCCACCAAGGTACGTGGTCATCATGATCTACTGTTGAAATTGTCTTCTTCATATACAAATGGCCAATGATTTAGAGCTTTTTTTTTTTTTGGTTAGCTAGTTAGTACACCCACCATCAGATCACACTTCACTGTTAGCCACCCCCACTAGGGAATCGATCCCAAGACCTCAGTGTTGAAACGAGGTATCTTTCACTCAGTCTACCACTTGAGAATGATTTAGAGATCATATTAGTTTTTCAGGGCACAACTCCAAGAAATATCCCACTTAACCTAAAAATAATTTGTGGTCAAATTCATTAAGTACATATGTCGAACAAGAATTTTCAGCCCTGGACTAAGGAGTCATACTAATTTTCTTACAGTCGACACTAGCTCTCCAATGATAACTCCAACTATTTAACACACACAATTGTGTGTCACAACAATTCCACAATTGTCAGACATGGCATGCCTTTTATCATATGGTAATGATCTAGACCACCCAATAACTCTAGTTGTTATAAGAATTCCATGATCCACCGAGTGTAAACCTATGCATATCACATAATTGAATAATCACGGAACTTCCCAACATGTCAAATGCTAATCCAATACCGTTAACATACGACTAACTTAACCAATTTAATATTTGATATGTAATCATTAAAAACCTCACATCCGCACAAGTGGATACAAAAATTAAGGCTGTTCTAACACAAACGACCTACTAAGGTTACTATGCAGTGTGTATCATCCTCCCACTGACTAAGATATGTTATTTGTCATCTCTTGCGTGCATGTCCAAATGTTTTCTAGGGATCCTTGTGAGCAGATCAATCATGCTTTTTGGCATTTGTCCCTCAATAATACATCCAAGTTGGTATCATCTTAGTATCACCTCATATATAACTATTATCATAAATATATAGCCACACTAGTAATTTCCCTAGTCACATCCAGCAAATATATAGCCACGCTAGTAATTTCCCTTCTCACATCCAATATGACCAGCATCCATCCCCAGTGCCCATAACGTGGCAAGATAAGCATGTCATGCATTCACTCTTCATGCATATGAGAGATCAATCCATTCTTCTAATCCATCCTGTATCACTTTCTAGGATATGGGTGGTGATCAGGTGTCCTATTTTAAGGACCAGGATATGTAATTGAGTTGAAGTCATCATGTCATGCACTTTGATACTATTCTATTTTCCCTTATATCCTCATGAGGCATCACTATTAGTTCATTCTTGAACATTATTAATAAGATCATGTGGTGTACAACATCTCTCTAAGGCCTATAGATGGAATCCAACATCACAAACCTAAACATAATAGAGAGTTAGGAAGGGTAATCACAACATATCTTTAACATGGATCACACGCAAGGCAACAGTAGAATATATAGTAACAATTAGGAGGATTATAAACTAATTATATCAACCGATTAAATTTTCATTTTTTAAACAAATTGATACTAATTCCTTCAAGTAATATACTATATTTTCTGTTCCTAGCTTTATTACACTCCTATGCTCCTAGCCCATGTACACTTGTCATCTACTTCAGTTTTCATCTTATCCTTCCTGACCCTCTACATTAATCACAATTTTAGCCATCAATCATATAACATAGAAAACATTTATACTATAGGAGTCAAGAAAAGTGAAAAGAGAGTCGTGAGGCCATTGGCTTATCAAGTAAGTTGCTTATTGTAAGCCATATGCTTATTCTTGAAGTGACCTGATTTCTCACAATGCTAGCAAACCTTATTTTCCTTCCCTTTGTCCTTCCCTCTCCCTTTGTTTCCAGTAAAGTATTCACAATAAAATGAGTCTTTTGTTTGTTGGAGAGCAGTTGTTGGGCATCATGATATCTCATATAGCCATTGGAATTTTATAGCTGAAAGGCATAATGGACTTGTCCAGAGAGACAATGGCTTCAAATAGCCATATGGCAGCGAGATGTTAGGTAACCAATATCGATAGGACATGGGGGGTTTTGTAGACCGTAGAGCTTTTCTATTATTGACTCGGTTGAGGAGTCATTAGCAATTATGACTCCAAATGTTTAGGATATGCACAATATGCACCCAAAAGTATGCCATGATGATTGTCTTTCATTAATTTCTGGAAACAAGTTACATTTTAGGCTATGATCCAGCAAAGGCCTTTAATTATACCCTGAGGAAACTCTCGATTAAAAGATAAGACCAAAGTAGACTATTCTATTGCAGAATAACATGAAGGAAACCCTAATTATGGCCATTCTTCTCTAGGTGTCTGGATCCTCAATAGAGCTGAAAGGGACTCATGCTAGTCTTAATGTGCACAAGTGCACTTGATCCACCAATGCTGTGAGCCTCATAGACTCAGGTGATGTTATAGTTTATTTAAAAGCAATGGTCAGATGCTCTCACAAGCTCACAGGATAGTGCTCCTAGCTGCATTGGAACAATGGGGCACTCCCAAGTGATCAATCAGGACTGTCCATTAAGTTTGACATACATTCAATAGACTAGTGTGAAAATTCAACTGATTGGATGATCAGATCCATCCATAAGTTGGCCTTATTTATTTATTTATTTTATAGCTAATCAGATAGGATCCTACAATGATGTGATTCTTAAGAACCAAAAGCAATCCATGACAGGCCCCAACAAATAAACGGCTCAAATTGTTAATTAGCCTTTCAAAAAATGATGTGGACAGACCATGTTATATGCTATTCTTCAATGGTTAAAATTGAAGGGGGTGTGGATTTTACGTGGAAATCCATGAATGTCTGCTGGACGGCTGGACCTAATGCGTGGCCAGATCAGTTGATTGGACTATTCAAGTGTCTAAATGCAATTAGGAGGACTATAATTTACTGTGCTCTGAGAGCACTGGATCATTTCACCATAATAAAAGCCCATTTGGATGCACATACTAGAAAACATATAACTGCTCTCACTATGCATATGATCCCTGCAAGGACTTCCCATTTTCTCCTTTCTACAAGAGGAATGCTAGCATGCGAGCTGGTGCACACAAGTTCTTTGCAGTACCCTCCTCACATACATGTGGCAAGCATGTATGGTGATCAAGAAAGCCAGTCTGGTGGGCCACCCAGTGCATAGATTATAGGTGAAAAGTAGAGCAAGTGAACAACTACATCCAGTTGCTTTGACTTCTGATGGTAGAATGACTGCTGCTCAAACCATCCCTTCTTTAGATCACTGGTTGGATAGTTACCATAGTCTAATCTTCCACATTTTTCGGGGCTGGACCAATCCACATGATGGGATGCAGAACAAAGGTCCTGATCACCATACATGTTAGCCGCTCTACCACAAGGAAGGAACTGCATAGGACTTTTATGCACCCACCTGCATATTAACACTCCTCTTTGTATAACAACCCGTTTATCTTTTCTTTTATTTTCTTTTTTTAATTATTTAAAATTTTGTGCTTAATTTCATCCACTATTCGTAGCATGTAAAATCTTATTCCTATATTCTTATAAGACAACTCTCACAGAGGGAATATACGCCATTGCACGGTGTATGTCAACTGACTCAGAATGACGCCGAATGGGCCTTCTGTGGGACTTCATAAGGTTGTGCAGGTGCTGCAGCTGCAATATCTTCAAGCGCCTGCAACCAAATGTAAACAACAAAACAGACCTGAGTTATCGCATTGTTAGAAGCATGGTTTTAAGACTCGGACAAGTCTGGTACAACTCGTTCGAGTCGGCTCAGCTTCACTACTACCTGATCCCACTTGATATCACAAGGCCACCCCAACTAATTGGGTGAGTCAGGATTCGACTCGACGACAAACAAGTCAATCCAAGTCACTGAGTCTAAAAACCATGATTAGAATAGTTTTGCTACCTGTATATAACACATGCATTCACAAGGGGGGCCCATCTACATGCCACCCATGTGCCAAAATGGCACATGTGCAAGATCCAAGCCATCCATCAGATGGGTCCTCATCAGGCAGATGCCCATGACTAAAAATCAGGCACATCTGCTGATTCATTTTGCTAGAGTTTACGAAGTAATGGATGGAAAAAAGGAAAAAGAAAAGCCAAACCTTTTCTAAACTATCCTTTTGTTTCTAACATCATGGTATGTTCGATGAATCTACTTGCCTGAATTTTGGCAGGGGCGTCTACACACGGGCCCATCTGATGGATGCCTTGGATCTCAAACATGTGTACCACATTACCACACGAGGTGGTGCATAAAGGACTCCCTGCATGTGCATGTAGGTTTAACAAACCTCTTACCTGAGACTTAGAATGTGATAAGAGATTTTTAAGCTCCCATGCATGTAGCATAAAATCAAAGATAGAACCGCAAAACATGCCCAAATGAAGAGGGGAATGCTGTGAAACCGGTGACCACAATGAGAGAGTGTTCTTCCTAATCATAAGTTGGATTTTTGTTTTCTCTTGCATACTGCAATGAGGTTGTTAAAACCTTTTATGGACTCCAATGCACCCACATAATGGTTCAATCATCAGCTCTCCCAAGTTGCAATGGCCATCTCATTTAGGAAACATTAATCCTCTTTTTAATCATGATTTAATGGTTCAAAAACAGATTCAAAAAACAAATAAAGTTATTAATAATATTAATACAAAATCAAGCCAATCATAAGCTTAATTATCAAGCCGACATGGGGATTACCTGGGATCTCCACCAAGAAATGCTAAGATCAAGAGTGCCTCATGGCCATTGATCCAACATTTAGATACCTGCAAATCTAGAAGCAAGCATATGTACCAATGTGGAATGTGTGTTCGATCTGAGGTTTCCATTAGGTGGACCATGACGAATAGATCTTCTGGCCTAAAACTCCAGCTGTTTCCTTCAGGTCAGTGACAACGTACAAGACATTCAAATGGGTAGAAATGGATACACCATATACCAATTGAAGAGTGACACAGCCTGTTCTGTAGGATTGATTGAACATCTAAACAATCCATCCTACCTAATGAAGAGATCAGATCATGCATGCTTACACCGTATTGCCCATGTCACAGGTTCTGGATTAACAAACATGAAATTAAAATTTTGATGGGGTAACACAGACCTTGTTGATTCCACAAGCATATTCACAGCCCCTCTACAAGCTGCCACATCTGTCAAATTGGCGTGTGTGCCAAACAAGAAATCCCCCATCAAGTGGGCTTGCTTGTGTAGATGCCCTGTCACCAAAATAGGCATGTACCACCATCAGGTACACTAGCCTATGAAACAAATGAATGGCTAGAAAGAAAGATACTCGGCCAAGTTTCTTAGGTGATCCATTTGTTAGGTACACTTTGCGTAGCCCACATGAAAACTAGAGCTTGATCTTTTCACGAGGGAATATACACACAGGGCCTACTTGATGGAAGGTTTGGATTCTTGCACGCATATGCACAGTAGCATATGCGATGGCTTGTAGAGAAACTGATAGATGGTTTGGATCTCAAGCATGTACCACAATCCAAAATGGTACTACGTTGCTTCTAGAGTTGCTGGGATATACGCGCATCAAAAGGATACAAATGAGGATTGTCTGTGGATTTTCTTGCTTTCTTTTTTATTTGTGATGTATGCATTTCTATTCTCTAACTTCCTTCAAGGGCATTATTATAATCTTCCATTAGGCACTTCACAAATAACCAAATTGTGAAACTCATCAACCATAAATTTGCATATCTGCATCCAGACTGTCCACATCTTGTGCTCATTGTGGATAGAAAGTAAGCTGAAAATTATATCCATCAAATGATTCGAAACATCCATTTTGTGGTTGATGTCATAATTGGGCAGAGAGTTGGACCATGTAAACCAACGATATCTTTGCATCAATACCATGGAGTTTAATAAACTAAATGCGTACCAGGAGACTTTGGGTCGTTGTTGAATCTTGAGGAGGCTCGGAGTCTTGTTCTTGCTCGCCTTCTCTCGCTTTACATCACTTTCAAGATAGGGAAGAAGTGGAAGACATAAGAGATGCTTGGGGACCAACACTTCTATATACAGGGGACTCTTAAGAACATTTAGCCCATCAAGGTTCCTTAGCCCTCAAGTCTCCATGCTTCTAGAATGCCTACACTTGCTAAGACCCCACCACATGAGTGTCTATCAGCCCATATTATGTAGGATATGATAAAATCATAAGTGGGGCTCATTTACACACTCATTAGTTAAGATCCAACAACTTGAATCAATCTATTTTAATCATATCATTGATCTATGATGGCCCACTAAACAGACAATAGTCTTACATTCTCCTCTTGAGCCACATAGATCTACGCTTTAGTTTTAAAATTGATTTTGGAAATATACTTTTTATTCAATTTTCTCATATTGAATGCATTTATTGAAGTGGGAACAGTCATGGTACAACAATACTATCATTCCAATGATATAAACCTGAAGTGTGATAGTCTGGTATGAAAGCTACATGTCAAATTCGATCATGCATGCCTATTTCAAAATAGACTTGTCTTCTCTATTATTTTGATTACACATAGAAACATGTGTACACATAAATTGAGAAGCAGAAATTAGGCTCTATAACATAATCATCAGTATATACTGAATGCGATCACTACAAGCGTTTGTATGAATTGACCATACTCTCACTAATCCATGATATCATAAGAGATCCACTCCAATATATGTCACAAGCTCCCTAAATGACTTAGGAGGTAAGCCCTTCTTTATCAGGATCCACAATTAATGAATTTATGTTGATATTCGCTACAGGTACTAGATGATTATGTTCCCTCTCATTCACAACAAGGAATATACAGTATATATATACTTAGACTTACCCTAACACCATTCTCGGAAAGGAATAATGCAGTTGAATTGTCATATTGACCTTAGAATATAATAACATAAACCGAGGTGTTGAAATGAAATTCCATAGTCACATTGCCTAATTCAGTTCTTCTTAACAGGTGATGAAATTTCCACCATGGTTGAATGAGTTATCTCTGAAAACTTTCTTCAGTACTGCTCTCTTGGTCATCAAGGGAATGTGATGTTAAATAGGCTTCTTGCTGTTGAGGCAATTAGAGTAGTCTAAATATGAGGTTGGCTGGGCTGCTAGTGGAGGCCCATTGTCATGTGACTTCAAGCAGAATTTCAGAGTCCCAGCAGTGCCTTCTTGATTTTCTCTGTGGCCTGTTTTCTTGGTGAGCAGGTATTCCTGGCTGTTCATCACCATCCATTGCTTCGAAAGGGATATGTTCATCAGGGTATGCTAAAACTCAAGTAGTTTGAACAGAGTGGCTGCAGATCTTCATTCATTGCCCCAATGATCAGTTTGACATCACCCACGGGTGCTCTGTTCTGTGTTTTCCAGGAGCAGTGCAGTTTGCTGTATTTTTTAGGTATACCGATCTAGTGGATGTGCTAATGAAGAAATCACCTCATTAGACTTCCTGAATTTGCATGCCAGATGCTTTGAACCCATGGTCATAAAACTTTTCTATTGGCACATGATCATTGTATTTTAAGGAGATGAGCCTGCTCAAGAGCATGCTTGCCTCCGTCTTATCTGATTTAGTAAATTGGTTAACTATTTTAGCTAGGAAGTCTTTTGCAATCTGTATCAAAGGTATTGAAGCTCAAATGGAGGTAGGGATGGAAAGTTTCATTATCATGGGACATGGACTACTAGAATGGTCCCATTTCTCACAATTGGCCACCTCAATAACCTTACTAGAATCTACAAGTTTGATGGGTTTGTCCTCCTGCTACGCTAGAGTTAAGTCCATGCATTGTAGAACAATCTCCACTATCTTTCCAATCTTGGTAATTGGAGCCGTTAAGAGTTGGAATGTTGCTGATTTGGAGACTAGGATTTCTATATATAAAGGACGCTTAAGAACCCTAAACCTATGAAGAGTCCTTGGACCCCAAGTCTCCACACTTTTACAAAGTCCAAAATTTCTTAAATTACACCACATGATAAAATGAATGGTGTACCAGACCATATCATGTAGGATACGAACATCTCATAAGTAGACCCCACCCGTATGCTTATTGCCTACAATTCAAGAACTGGATTCGATTGGGTTTGTTGAGTTATGACTGCTCACTAAATGGAAAAAAAAAAATCTTACAAACCATACATGCACAAACTGCATCTCCATAGTGCAGTTTGTGCATGTAAATGTATAATACATGTATGGTGGATTTGTGTGGGAGCATCTAGAGTATCATGTGGTAATCTCCCTGAACTTTTTGGTAATATTTACCATTGTCTCCATTTTGTTGTTTCTTTTTAATGAGTAATTAAGTTAATTTTTCTTGGAGACTAATAGCTGGGCACATCTTCCGTGAAAAGTTAAGAGCACGAGTTCCATGTATAGAGTGCACTCCAAGAGTCAGTGGTGCACAATATCTTCCTCCATTAAAATATGGCTTGCAGGAATCTAGATAACTTTGCAAAATGTGAATATTCAAATGTGTTTTGAAATGCATTTTATATCCCTACCCACCATTATTGGGCAGTGAGACACACAATCTTTCCCTGAAACATATGATTAAGAATATCCTTAGTTAAATAGACAACAACATACCTTTCTTCTTTTCTTGAGCAAGGCATTTTCCATTTTAAGCTCCCCAACTTCAATCTCAAGCTGTGAAGTGTAAGCCTACAAAGAATGGGACAAGCAAAACGTGAGTAACTCTACAAAGCAAATTGATATCTACACCAGCCATATTTCATAGATACTTTCTGTAATACAATAGTACCACTTTGCATTGTTGTATTGATGAAAGTAGAAAAGAAAGGGGGTACCTATCAAAAGGAGGGTGCAAATGGCAATGCCCTTCCACATAAAATGAAGAATCAATGTGTTCTCTCCTTACCATGTACATGGTCTAATAGGGGCCCAACGCAAGCACGCAGGTCCATTCACTGGGCAAGTAGCGGGCCCCACATAGCTATAAACCAGATCTGAGTAAGTAGGGGCCACACAAAATTATACACCAGATCCTTCCTCATGTTTACAAGGAGAAAAGATGTACTAAAGTGAAATGCATGTTAGTAAACTACGATCACTTAGTGTGTTGAAAAAAAAAAGTTTCCATCCTTTGGTTATCTTCCACTCTAATCCATAGTTCTAAAATTCAGTGCAACAAGATTTCGATGAGACTCGTCGAATCGACATATTGACTCGGTTGAATCGAGACAACTTGCAGAGACTTCGGCTCTAGTCACTCAATTTAATGGCTAATGAAAGCTAAATTGAGCAGTGTGTTTCAAACTCACAACCTCCACCAGTGAAGCAAACGCCTTTAACCACCATAATATCCGACTGTCTATCTGCTTAATCTCGCTTATTTTATATGTCCTTTACATATCTAGGACTAATTTTAATGAGAAATTCTCACACACAACTAGTTTCAACTAGTTGCGTGTAGGGTCCGCTGTGGTGTTTGCATAACATCCAACCTGTTTAGCAAGGTCTACATGTAATGGAATTGGATCAACCTGATTTTGGGGCTGTCCCATTTTCATGGTGGGATGACCATACTGGACTAGAGAGATTTCATACAAACACTATGCTAGGCCCCATATGAGAACTAGTTGGATGTACAACTAGCTGTTTGTGAGAGCATCTCTTTAAATATTCATAAATATTTAAATATAGTTAATTTAATTATTAAAACATTGAGTCGAGTCGAGTGAAGACTTGATTTACTCTTTGCATCGACCCAACCCTATAGACGCTCAAGACGAGTCAAGTTTTTAGGTTTTTGAACCATGGTCTAATCCCATGAACAAATCTGGACAATTCATCAAGTACTAACCATTATAGATCCTTGCTAAGCAAAAATACATCATTTGAACAAGCTAACCATCCAATCAGAGGAGGTCCACAGAGTCAACTCAATGAATCAGATGAGTCTTCACTTAAGTTGACTTGTTATTTAATAATTTAATTAAATAAATTTAGATTAGTATAAATGTTTAAAAATAGTTAAAATATATAAAATTACAAAAAGAAAATGTTGTAGCCTGTAATGCCTTGGCTAGAGACATGCACCTCTTACTTAGAGGTCTTGGGTTCAACCAAGTGACTCAGTCTAAGTCATCAAGGTTGGTGTCAAGTCATTCAAGTCGAGGGTGAGTCCTACAATCCACGTTTACAGGACAATACAGCCAGTTTCGATTTGAGTCACCAAGTTTTAGAACTACGTGCTGTCTTCGAGTAGCAAAAGGCCTCCAAAAAACAGAGCATGGAACTGAGTGAGCTCATCACAGCCCCAAAAAATGGAGCACGGAACTGAGTGAGCTTATGAATAGGGTGCAAATGGATGGTTTTAAAAAGTGGAGCAGAAAATGAGCAACGTTTGGATTCCATTGGAGTTAGGATTACCCAACTACCACAATCTTTGGTCTAGAGACTATGGATGTGGCTGCTCACCCCAATCAATGGTTCTGATCACCTTATAAAATTGCTATGTACAGTTGTTGCCCAATGGCCAAAAACTTTTGGGCCCAAGATTGTAGGCCCATCAATTTCTCTGATCACCATAGGTAATTGCCACATGTACAGTGGAGATGCTAGAGATAGGCAAGCTACCATCTCTAGTATTGTTCAGTTCTAACAAACAGAGTTGTGGCCAGTTCCTAGTCCTACAGAAAAGGCTTATTCTACTGTCTATTCACCTGCATGTAAAATGTTATTTGCCTGTATGTAAAAGATATTCCCCTGCTTATTCACCAGCTTATGCACTATCACCTATGTGGGCCCCACCACGTTGTGTCCATCATGAACCATGATAATAGGATGCCCCAAGTGATGGACCATAAAAGAACAATGTGCGGAAACAAAAAAACTACAAATTCGGGTATTGACCCACATGATGGTAGGATCAGCCTGATTTTTGGCTCTTCCGACTTTCATGGTGGGGTACCCTGCTAGGATGGTTTGATGCCAAACATACACCGCATTGGACCCAACGCACAACCCTTGTAGAATAACCAAAGAAACCAACCCTTCAAACTAACAAAGATATATATATATATATATATATATATATATGGACACACACACACACAAACAGAGCAAGAAAGAGGAATTATGTAATCTTGGGCCCAATGTATATTACCCACTAGTGGGCTCCACTCTTCAATGATCTAGACCTTTAATTATGTGTGCCATGCATGAACAATGTCACAAAAATCTTGCCCATGGAACATTTAAAGCCAACAACAATTGCTGCAGTCAGACAGTTAATGGAAAGATTCAGCAATGGTCCACAATCAACAAAGAAAGGCCGATGATTAGATGCATAGCATCTGATGATCTAGTCAAATTTTTTGTGTAATTGTCTATTCAAAGCAGAATCCATCAGATCAATGGTCCAAACACCAAACCATGGACCCCAATTATTTTTTAAAAAAAATTAAAAAATAATTATTTTTTTTAAAAAAAAAAAAAAGACCACCTGATACCATACACATCAGTGGGCCATGGATCATAGCCTCTCACCTGTTTCCTTGCTCTAGATCTGGCAGCTGATTCCCTGTTCTTGATCATCCTCCTATGCCTCCTCTCAGCTGCTGTCACAGCTCCCATTGCATTCTCTGACCCCTCCTTCCGATACTCTCCGCCACTCGAAACATCCACACCAAAGCCATCCATCATCTGCTGTGGGTATTGCGAAACAAACCCAATTCCCATATTCTCAATACCATCCTCATCACCTCCATGCAACCCATACTGCTCTGGCCCATCTTCCGCAGCAAAATCTTCGTTCTGGTCACTGTCTTGACGCTCGCATTTCCGCCCATTAGAGTCCTCACAATTGGCTTCCGCTGCCAGATAATTCACGGGCTTTACAGGATTGGGAATCATAATCTGGTGTTGGAATTGAAGAGTGTGGAGGCTGATGTTGTAAGGCGGGATTCGGAACTGTAATGGTTTTGGATCTTGTTCAAATGAGGCGAACGTG
This sequence comes from Magnolia sinica, assembly GCF_029962835.1. NCBI lineage: Eukaryota > Viridiplantae > Streptophyta > Magnoliopsida > Magnoliales > Magnoliaceae > Magnolia > Magnolia sinica. Next base: position 83,597,068 of record NC_080581.1, read on the forward strand.
GGATACATGATGTGGGTTGTTCTTAGGGATTTGTGAGAAGATTTTAAACAGGAGAGGTGTGTGTCATTAGGCCTGTTATGAGATGAGAGATGTGTTAGAAATGGAAAGAAACATATAGAATTCAAGCTAGATTTTTACACCATACAAGCATCCCATTAGAGAAGGGAACTGATATCTGCACCCTCTTTTTTCGTGCATGCACAAAATTTCTCTATTACACCCTTTCCCTCAATTATGGATATCACTATAGTAAAAATAAAATAAAAAATAAAAAACTACTAAAAGTAGCTTAAGGGATGTGTGTTTGGGCTCCTTTACCAAAATAAAAAATAAAAAAATAGGGAAATTCCATGTTGGGTTTTGTGAGAACTTTTCTATGAGTTGGTTAGGAATTTCAAACAAGGTAGGATTCTTCTTTTTTTTTCAACATGCAACATCTAATTGGATTCTATAGACATGGAATTTCCATGATCTAACAACATGCAATCATCTAATTCAAATTCTGACAGTCTAAAACAACACTAAAAAATATAATAAAGAAAATCTGATGTGGGTTCCTCATATCTTCCTGTTACATATCTATCACAGACATCAAAAGATGGAAAATCTGATGTGGGTTTCTCATGCATTTGTTAGAAATCCATGAAATGCTACAAGAAATGGAAAACCACATCATCTACAACAGTATAAGATGGGAAGTCTGAAGTGGGTTTCTCATATTTTTGGCTAGAATCCACAAAATAATCACAAAGTAGAGAAATCTCAAACCTCAGACACTGATCAAGCTGCAAGCAGAGCAAAAATGCAAGAATTTGAAGTTTTGTTGAACATTCATGAAGGAAAATATCCAGCAAATGTAGAATTCTCACCACATGCAAGCATCTTTATTGAATTCATCTGTACCTTTTCTTTTAAATCAGGAAAAGATAAGAGAGAGAGAGACCTGCATGCATTCATGCATGTCTCAGAGATGCCCTCAAAACTGACATGCAGAAGATAAAAACAGGTTTCAATCATCAAAGCTTTCAGGAGAAACAGAAAAATCAAAAAATCAATGGTAATGCTGTGAGAAAAGACAATCTCTCTCTCTCTCTCTCTCTCTCTCTCTCTCTCTCTCTCTTGTTCTTCATGGCTTACACTCTAATCTTAGTTCATCACCATTTTTTTAAATGGTGGTGACTATCCTCCCCACGTCTGGCACTCCGGTACGTCTATCCGGACCATCCATATTGTGAGGAACATGTTTGATGAATCACATCTCTAAAATTGCTCCGATTAAGCAATCCTAACCATCCAAATTATGGCTATGATGTTCTCCTTACATGTAACATTCATGTACGGTCTATCCGGACCATCCATTGTGGGGAACATGGTTGATGAATCAAGTCCCCAAAATCTCACTGATCAAGCAATCCTAACCATCCAATTTATGGTTATCGTGTCCTCACATGTGACACTCATGTGCATCAATCCAGATCATCCATTGTGGGGATCATGGTTGATAAATCATCTCTCTAAAATCCCACTCATCGAACAATCCTAACCATTCAAATCATGGCTATCTATCGAGACCAATATTGTGGGGAACATGGTTGATGAATCACGTCTAAAATGGCACTGATCAAGCAATTCTATCCAGCCAATTTATGGGTATCATGTCCTCATTACAGGTAGCACTCATGTAAGTCCATCCAGACCGTCCATATTGTGGGTAATATGGTGATGAATCACATCATCAGAAATGCACTGATCAAGCAATCCTAACCATCCAATCTATGGCTATTATGTCCTCCTCACATGTTGCACTGATGTACGTTTATCCGGGCCATACATATTGTGGGGAATTGATGAATCACATCTCCAAAATCGCACTGATCAAGTAATCCTTGCCATCCAATTTATAGCTACAAGTGTACGATTAAGTATAAAATTTTCAATGGCTCGATTAGATGGTTACTATTGTTTCCTCGGTGTAGTTTTTGGTTCATCCTCCATCTAGAATGGTCTAAGCGGTTTGGATATTTGTAGAACTATGCTGTGTACGGTTGATAATTCAACATATTTTTAAGTCGGTGGTAAACCATGATGAAAGTGTAGTCCTTTTTTATTGGTGTGACACGTGTGCAATTTTTGGACCCCGTGTGGAAGCGGATTGGGTGGTGACCCTAACACCACTTCGGGCACTGTGGGGCCCACCGTGATGTTTGTGTTTTATTTCCATTTCGGAAACGGATTGGCTACTAGCCACCAGCCCCGTGGCTGGTGGTCGGTGCTCTGTGGGCCCACCATGATGTATGTGTTTCATCCATTCCATTCATCCATTTTTACGGATCATTTTAGGGGTTTATACAAAGACTGAGAGGGATATAAATCTCGGGTGGATCACACCACAGGAAAACAATAGTGATCGGATATCCACCATTAAAATCCTCCTAAGGCCCAATGTACTGTTTATTTGACATCCAATCTGTTTATTAGGTCATACAGGCCCAGATGAAGGGAAAAAACAAATATCAGCTTGATCCAAAACTTTTATGCCCCCAAAAGGTTTTTAATGATCAACGCTCATTCAACACTGTTTCCTGTAATGTGGTCCATTTGAAACCAGGACATATCTCATTTTTATTCTCATATCATAAAATGATCTGGAAAAATAGATGGACGGCATGGATGAAATACTTACATCATGATGGAGCTTACAGAGCACTGACCACCAGCCATTGGCTGGTGGCAGGGGTATAGCCAATCCGTTTCCATTTCCATATGGTCGATCCCTTCTGGCAGTTGTTATTTTTAAGATATGACCTAAAACAATTCCAAAAAAATGAAGCAGATATGAAGCTTAAGTGGACCACACAGCTGAATATAGTAAAAATAATATATGACACCCACCAATGAAATCTTCCAAAGGCATATAGTAATTTTATTTGCCATCCAGACCGTTGATAAGGTCAAAAAATACAATTGAATGAAGGGAAAACTTTTATGCCCCACAAAGTTTTTAATGCATGGTGGGTATTTAATCACTACAGTTTCCTATTGTGTGGTTACTTAAGCTCCTGAACTGCTTCATTTTTGGGCTCATGTCCTAAAATGAATTAGAAAATTGGGTGGACGGCTCAGATAAAACACATACATCATGGTTACCCTACAAAGCCCAACACCACCGAGCAAGATGGTGTTGGGGTCATCACCCAATCCTCTTCCCTTTCTGCCCTCTTGGCCAAAAATTGAATAAAACAATAATACCGTTGTTTTACTCGGGAGCTCATCTTCAGGTCAAAACACGGCTAGTCAAGTTGACAATAAACCTTGCTGATGTAGAATATATGGTGGATGACTTCACCGATTACTAAGAGCTGATGTAGCATAAATAGTGGATGACCTCACCAATGGCTAGGTTAGGATTGGAATGTATCAAAGCCCAAAGGCTACAACTACGGCAAAGGTAGCCTAAACGCATGCTGTAACTTTTAATTACTATAATTTTAAGATTGTTTATGCATTTCGCACACAACTTATGAAAAGGTATTGATTAGGTTAACATCTTTTTTTTTTAATAACTTAAGGTTTATTAGCCCCTAAATAACTTCTCAAAATTTAATTGCTTTAGGTGTTAAATTAAAATTTTATGTTAAAAATTATTATATTTAGTATTTTTTTTTTAAATGCTATTTTAAAGGTTTTAAGAGTCAAGTTGTAATCTCCCACCTGATCTGATCACATGGGAATGGGTTCTTGACTCGTCCTGGTTATGAGCAAAGACCATCACCTAACATGATGATACAAAGCCAGTCCCTGACTCGTACATGAGCAGAGTCCTCGGCCTGATCTGATGACGTGGAGCATGTCATCGACTCATTAAATCGTGAGGCTGCCTCAGCCATTGGTTACATGGGATGCGCACCCTGCAAGAGTATCATATGCATAAAATACTTCGTAATAAAGTACATTTGTACATTATAGCACTTGGACATTTAAATACCTCATTCTACTCCATAATGGCCCATAGACGTTCATTTCTCCGTGAAGTATCTTATTATCCATTTTCACTTTATCCAATTTTGTTGCATATTGTCCTATCCTTTTCGACAATCTCTTCTGGCTGGCGATCAATCTTCCATCATAGCCTCCATTCCAACAGGACCCTCGATCGTCTCTTTCCTACCACTGTATTGCTCTACGCTCTCCTCCCACTATCTTGTTTAGTATTCACCCCCTCATTCTTCTTCTTCTTCTTCTCCTTCTCCTTCTCCTTCTCCTTCTCCTTCTTCACACTACTCCCCTCTTTCATCCTCTTCAAAACTTTATGAACTTGGACAACAATGATAGTATTTTCCTCATTTGTTGTGGGGATGAGATCGCATCTAATCCTGAGTTGTAACAACATGCATGTAATGTTAAAAATACTAATCTTGGTATTACAAAATAAATAAACAAGTTACTAATATTATAACTTACATGCACATTCTTAATTAAATACTTTTGATGTACCCTGGTATTTTGCCACCCTGGTCATAGTCCAATTCAAAAAATATAGAATTCTAATAAAACTATGTATGACAGCATAGCCCTTTGGGCCGAATGATTCGGGTAAAACCCTATATGCCCAAACTTGTTAAATGAAGGAATCACAAAATTTCAAGTAGGATATAGTGGTAATGAATACGAAAATCTCATAGGAAAAATGATTTACCTATAGGGTAAATATGCATCCACATAAGTTGTACATGTTTGAAAACTATTACTTAATTATATTATTTGCTTCTTCCTTTAGCATCTTGTACCTTACAACCTCTTTAAGGGACTTATCGAATGCATCTTTATCATTTATAAAATTTATATATTCATCTATACATGTAATCTTCCTGAGCGATCCAACAACTAAATTCTCTACTCACATCAACATGGTCAATTTCATGGCGTCCATGTGAAGGTTGGTCCTTCAGATACGTTTAAATGCATATTCCAAATCCTCCTTTAAAATTATATACACATTCTTAATTAAAATTCAAGCCTTCCATGTGAAATGAGTTTTAATTTCATGACATAGGATGAAGTTTGAGTACAGAACTCATGATGGGTGAACCACATCGGTAAAAACAGTTTGGAATTATCGCATAACGCTCATGCAATTATAGGCAGCAAACATCTCTAATTTTTTTCTAATGATTGTACTTTGTGTTCACGAATGCCATATTAAAGTAAACGTATTAGATTGGCTGAAGGGTGGCCTTGATTGTTGATTTAGTAGGGCCTACTACTCCATTCTCATGAGGCTCTATCGACTTTTGCAACATGCTGCCGACGCATGAGAGACGACCAGCAAAGGAGCATTTTCATCCTGCAAAATGCGGAATAGTGCCCAATGGCTAAATTAATAATGACATCAAATTCATAGGTCAATGACTTTATGACGTCATAACTTAAGACTATTTTAATTAATATCCTCTCTTTTGGACCTGTTAGAAGGTGTGAGGAAGCTTATTGTGTCCTACCCAACTTAGACAAAATTCTGCATAGGGAAAGGCCATGTGAGGCCCACCATGATATATGGGTTCTATCCACTTTATTCATCCATTGTTTCATATCATTGTAGGTTATGAACAAAAAATAAGACAATTAAAGCTCGCCAAAGGAAGCAGCTGCTGTTGTAATGTCACTTACCATTGAAACAGTCCTAGAGCCACCGTGATGTTTAGTTGCCATCAAAACTTTCACAAGGTCATGTAGATTGGATTAAGGGAAAACACAAATACCAGCTTAATCCAAAGCTTTTATGGCCAAACAAATTTTAGTTACGGGTGTTTAATCACCAATATTTCAAGTGGTGTGGTCCTATTGGGCTCAAGTGGTAGACTGAGTGAATGATACCTAGTTTCAACACTGAGGTCTTGGCATCGATTCCTTATAGGGGTGGCCAACAGTGAATGTGTGAAGTGACGGTGGGGTTTACTAACAAGCTAACAAAACAAAAAAAAAAAAAAGTGGTCCTCTTGTGCTTATAATCTGCGTTATTTTTTTAAGTTCATGCATTAAATGAGCTGCGAATCAGTCGCCGAGCATTTTCAACTGCTATAGGCTTAGAGGAAAGCTCTGGGTGCGCACATCGTGTACTCGGAGTTAGCGTGATCATATGAACCACCGGCGCGGTTTGCCTACTGTCGCTCTCAGTAGCGACTCGCTGCTGGACGGTGCTGTGTGGGCCCACTATGATGTACGCGTTCTGTCCACTCCGTACATTCATCTGCCCACTATATGAAACAGTGGTGATTGAACGACCACCGTTACAAACTTAAACAGGGCTATAAAATTTTTGGATCAAGCTGATATTTGATTGGCTGGTGGTGGTGTAGCTCACACCAGCTCTATAGCGGGTGTATTGACATCAGCAAGTTTTGTGGATTCCATAATGAGGTATGTGTTATATCCAAAACGTCCGTCCATTTGACGAGTTAGTCTTAAGGCTTGAGCTGAAAAATAAGATATATCTAAAGATCAATTGGACCACACTGAAAAATGTAGTGGGGGATTGAACGTCTACCATTGAAACCCTCTAGGAGGTTATTAAAGTTTTGGATCAATATGAAATTTACTTTTTTCCTTCATTCATGTATTTTTTACCTTATTAATAGATTGGATGGAAAATAAATGTTAAATGGGACTTATGAATTTTTTAACCGGGAAAATTATTATTCTGGCTGCTAATTTTGGTGTGCTCCATTTGAGCTTTGTATATGGTTCAATTTTTGTATAATGCTCTAAAATGATCTAATAAAATGGATGAACAGTGTGAATATAATAAATACATAATTGTGGGGTCATGTAACTTTGATCTACTTTGAACCGTTCGTGTAACTCGAAACTCGACGAGCGTCGCCCGTCTTCGCGACAACACCTTTCAATCCGCTTCCTCATCCAGGTCTTTGTAACCTAATCATCAACAGGTTGGATGGAAAATAAATATTATAGTGGGCCTTAGGATGTTTTCAAGGGTGAATGTTCAATCACCACTATTTTCCTGTGGTGTGGTCCACCTTAAATCTGGATATACCTCAATTTTTGGAACATTTCCTAAAATAATGACCAAAAATGGATGAACAGCGTAGATAAAGCATATACATCATTGTGTGGCCCACGTAGAACCGTCCAGTTGCCACTTCGCTACTGACAGTGTGATTCCGCAATCCGCGTCCATATTTGACAACCCAACAGTGGTGCGCACTAACTCTACATGCTCTCTAGGCGGCAGTGTGCGACAATTGCAGCTGTGCATGAAACGAATAATAATCAGATCATCGAAAGGCCTTGGTGCGTTATGTCTTAAAATTTATGATGGTCCACTCATCAGATGGTCCCACACATGTGTTGAATATGGTACGTTGTTTCCTTCTTTAACAATCAATTCTCTTGATTACAGCTCCATCTCTCAGTGGAACAATCAAATATTTCGGATAAGTAAATATACTACTGGGTCACTCCAGATGAACGTTCCAGATCTAGTTATACATATGATATTTCAACAAGTATGGGACGCTTATATTTAGCTGGTGCAAATGCGTAGGTGTAAATAAAAATGTAAATGCAGAGACCCGACGCCGTACGGAGAAATCGAGACGGCGCTGGGAAGCGAATACGGACGAGGCTCGCGGAAAGGTTTCTAAAATGGTACGGTGCTTCATATCAAAGTTACTGTATGCGTTCCATTTTTCAGAATTTTTTGCATTTTATATGATGATCAGAACCGTTAATATTCTTATATTTATGGTTAATATTAAAATTATGTGTTTCATTTTGTATGAAGATGAACATTGAACATTAAAAGGTTCTTTGAATGGCTTGTATTCAAATCCAAGATTCGAAGGTTATGATTGTCAATGAATAATGATTATATGAACACACCTTCCATGTTCTAGTAATGAAAAAAAGAACTGTTCAGATCAATCTCAGGATGCAATCTATGGGTGTAAACCGTCCACCGTACTGTATTGTGATAGGCGACGCCGTACCGTATAAAAAAAAACCGTCGGGAAAGCAAGAGAGATGAAGTGGCACCGCTAACATGCGCGTGGGGAGAATCGAGCATAAACGCCGCCCACGTGGCCGATAGCCCGTTCACTACGTTCCGAATTTTAGTTTGCAGTACTGGGGGCATTGGTACATTGATCCGAACCGTTGATGTTGTGGCCCACTGTGGATTGTCCATACAAGTGTAAAACAGTATCCATTCAACCAATGAAACGTGAAATGTGAATAATCCCAACACTAAAATATTCTAATGGGTGGAAAACAGTCGACCATTCAACTACTGAAATGTGAAAGTTTGGTAGCTGGGGTCTTCCAATCTGGAGTATTTTTTGGTGCAAGGGCCATCTAAGGTGAGTCTCATCGTATCAATGGTTTAGATCACCACTTGTATAAGTGAAAGCCTATCCAAATGGTAACCGATTGCTCATGCAGGGGGGCGGATTACCTGTAACCTCAGGCACAGAGATATTCCTAAGCCCAGGGCTGTGTGGGGCCCACAGAGATGTCCGTGAAAAATCTACTCCGTCCACCTGTTTTGAAAAAAATACAATAGGACAGGATTCTAAAAATAAGGTAGATTTAAAACTCAGGTGGGCCATACCACACTAAACAGTGAGGATTGAACGTCTGGGGAGACGGAAGTTTTTTTTATCAGGATGATATTTGTTCCTACAGTTTATCTGAGTGGTAATAACCCTGTGAACGGTTTGGATGGCATGTAAACATCATGGTCAGCTCTAGGAAGGTTTCAACCATGGGTTTCATTGGTGTGGCCCACATGAGTTTTGTATCTGCCTGAGTTTTAGAATTCCGTTCTATTGTAGTTTTTCAAAACAGATGGACGGAGTGGATTGTCACGTACATCTCTGTGGTCCCCACATAGGGGTAGGAATTTTCAGTTTCATTAGGGTTAGGGTTAGGGCTCATGGGAGACTAGAGCGGGGCCAGGGCCATCCTTGCCGAGGCTTGGGCTCAAGTTATTTTAGCTGGACCTGGCCCGGCCCAACCCAAATTCATATGTAGTATGTACTCTTGTTTTAACCTACGAACAACCAGGTCCTATCAACGGTCCAGCAATACATGCATGTTTCATGCAGACCATTGGTCTGATTTCTATAGATGTTTTTATTTTTTGTCCATATGCGGTCCACTTGATTAATAGAGAGATTATGAACATTAGCGTGCAAAAAACGGGGATTTGCACAATTTTCAAGCTGGCCTCGAGTGGTCCTAGACCCAACCAATTTTTCAGGTTTAGGTTAGGATCTGTTTGGCTAGACCCATGTTAGGCTCGGGACTTGGGCTTTGTGTCTGGTGGGCCAAACGCTTCCCATTGCCACTCCAGGGGAATTTTGGTCATTTCAGATGTTTGGGGTAGTTGAGGGATTGTTTGATTATGTAGTAGTGCTGTAGTTCATAACCATGCACTTAAATCCAAAGCGAGTAATCCTAATCCACGTCTGTTGTCAGGGAGAGCAGACATGGATGGGGAATCACCCCACCTTTCCCTGGCTAGGAACCGAAAAGAGCTATAAGGAGCCACTGATGTATGGGTTTTATTCACATCGTCCGTCCAATTTACTATATCATTTTAGGATGCAAAGCTAAAAAATGAGGAAGCTCCGAGACTTGAGTAGGCTACAAGCCACATCAAATGGTATTAAACACATCTTTGAAAATTTTGTGGGATCAAAGAAATTTTTAGATCAAGCTGGTATTTGTGTTTTGTTTTCATCTAGGTCTTTGTAACCTTATGAATAGGTTGGATGACAATTAACCATCATGATGGGGCATAGAAAGGTTTCAACGGCTGGTGTCATTATCACCCACTATTTCCTGTGGTGTGATCTGCTTGAGCCGATCTGCCTCATTTTTAGGCTTGTACACTAAAATGGAATTGCAAAATGGATGGATGGTGTGGACAGGTCGGTAACACCTTGCTAGCTAGGTATCTACATGGGCTCTAAGGGGTACCCATTATTGATTGGATCCTTCTCGCAAGTGCTTGGAAGCAAGCTATTCTTGTGTCTTGGCTTCGTCCTGGGCCGCTATTGCTATAAGGGATGCTTGGCTTCCTTACCTTCGGCTACTTGAGCGCGCCCTTTGAATCTTCGTTTTATAGGGTCTAACCCCTTTATCAATGATGTGACCCATTTTCGGCCTCGACCACTTCAAGACAGATCGATCTTAAGAAGATCATTGCCCACTCCCTAGTGGCCCATATGAATCCAGTGACTATTGATGTGTCTAGTCAAGCAGCAATCATTAGGTCACCTATTTTGAGTTATGGACACACAAGGCCAAAACATGTGTGCCGGCGTGCGACCCATCAACCCATTAGCAATGGTCCTACTAGCAATGACCATGCTCTTGGAGCCTGTTTTAGTCCATACAAGGCCTTTTTCAACTTGCACATGTACTTTTGGTTCTTCTATCCCACAAACCCAACTGGTTGTTGCTTCGTCTCAGAACCATCATGTGGTTAGGAGTAAAGTATCCCAAGGTTGGCGCATCTCGTTGGGTGTGGAGAAGCATTGGGAACCCTAATTTCTTTCTTCAGAGCAGTTTCTTTCATTGGTAATAACATGGTAATTTTCTCAGCCAATACCGGAAGTAATAATAAAAGTGGAATGCGGTCATTGGAATAGACCACACAAATAGGACCGCTAACGTCCATTTTGAGGATGCCGAGTTCGAAAACTGAATCTATCAAGGAAAGGGAGGTGGATAATTAAGTCTCTAATGAGTTGCGGAATTGAGGAAGGCCCGAATGAATATATTTTCTTTTCTGTTCCAGACCGGTTGAACCTAAGGGATTATCAGATATGAGGGGAGGAGGGGATCTCTGTATGGCAGGTGTACTAAACTTATTGGCTTTAAAGGCATCTCTTGACAAAAGCCTTAGCGTTAAGGACTTTCCTTGGTTCATCGAGGCAAGGTAGGCATGGGTGAGCTTTAGTGATTCATCGTTCTTTCCCAATCTAATTAATAACCGATTCTCTAATTGAGGGGAAAGCCGCTCCGGCAGTAAAAAGTCCATTAACAGTGTGAGCAAGGTGTCGTGACTAGCAGGATCTTCGGAGCCAACCTCTACAAAAATATGGAATAGGCCAACAACCAGCCTTTCTAGTTAGATTAGGTTCAGTATGCCCCAGTGCAAGTGTGAGAATGAATCGATTACAGACCCCTAAAGATAAATCTCTTAGGGATAACTTACAAGACACGGTTACATGAGTTTTATCCACACCATCCAAATAATTTGCGGTTTCATTTTAGAATACAAGAATAAAAATGAGAAGGTTCAAAAGCTCAAGTGGACCACACAATGGGGATTAAACACTTATTGTTGAAAAAAACTTGAGGCCACAAAAGTTTTGGATCAAGTTGATATTTTTGTTTTCCCTTCATCAAAGGTGTTGTTTGGTAAATTGAAAAATAAAATTTGAAAATTAATTAGGGCATTAAAAATTTAAAGTGCTAAATCTTAGTACTTACAAGTACTAAAAAAGTTGTTTGGTAATTTGTTTGAAAAAAGTCTTGATATCTAATATTAAGCATTTTTTTTTTCAGAAAAATATATTTAGTAAATACAAGTCATAAATGTCTAAAAGTTGTCAATTTGTCATATTTGTCCATATTATCTCAAATTCTATCTTCCGTAGAGTATGAAACTGTCACGTCCAAAAAATCGATACCCAAGTACAGAGATTCTGATCCCGAGTTCCTTGATATGAACCTAACAAAAATGCACGTGAGTGAGTTCTTACATGCTTGCACAATTCGGTTAACATTCACCCATGATTAATGATCATAGTAGTTTTAGACCAGCGATATTAAAAGTTAAAATAAAGATAATTGAACCCATAAATATACAACTAATATTCAAAATGTAAATTTCTAAAAGTGGTGCCTGCCCAAATAAAGATTATACAAGCTACAATACACATACCAAAAATGATTAAAGTGTAAAGTTTTCAATTTTTGCCTAATCCTCAAAACATAACGGCGGTGGTATAAGCCGACCTAAGTCTACTCATTTGAGATCTTGATAGTACCTGCATCAATAATATCGCCTGGTTGATGTTTTAAAACACCATCCCAGGTGGGAGTGAGTAAATAACTCAGTGGTTCCATTAGTGTTAAGTTACACATGTTATCGACTCAATCAGGGCAGGTAATGAATAATAAACAAGAAATCAAGTACTTCCTAAATACTCTTGTTAAATGCACGAAAGATATTATGAAATAATGTATGTGCCTCACAATTTAACACTTCCTCACAGGCGACTTCAATGCCTATATCGCAAATGCCAACACTCCCTCATCACACGATTCTAACGCCAAATCGCAACATCTTATTCTAGCGCAATGAGATTTATGTGTATGATTAGTAGAGTTATTATTAATGATAGCTCATACAACAGATTGGCGAAGCTAGGATATCAACCTTATATCATGAGTCCTTATCCAGATCACGTGCATCATTGCGGCATGTAGCAGCTCCTCACCAGTATCAAATTTAGGTATCACTTATTATATCTCACAAATCAACAATTATAAAAGTACGACGTGATACCCAAAGGTATGAGGATCAACCCGAGATGGGTCGTCACCCAAACATCGAGGATGATCACTCAGTTAAGAGGTGTGGGCTTATCATATAAAAACTAAATCAACACAAAGGAAAAGGCTTGTCACCTGATTTTATTCATGATGGATCGTTCGAACGGTACTCTCACATAAAATCATTGACCGGATATTTGATGGGGGTCGTTTGAACAATAATCATTCACCTTCATAACTGTTCACTGGTCACTACAGGAAGGCTCATTACCCCAATATATGTCGACGACTCGCATACGGTTTCCTATACTACCATGCTCGGCTCATAAGTCTTTATGTGATAGTAACACTAATGGTTTTGAATAGACTTATCCACGGGAATGATGTATCCTGTATTCAATTTGGTCGTATCATATATGGTGAACATACATGATCAGTCAGCCGTTAGATTGGTTTGATTAACTTGGGAGAACCCCGGCTCAATCGGCATTGAGTGTAAGCATCCGCCCAGCTACTATTAATCGTTAGTGTTCAACCCGAGTCGATCGAACAAGCCTAGGATGGCTGACCTAACTTGGGTCACCCCTTGGTTCAGTTGATTTACTGACTAACCCAACATCATAAGTAATTCTAAACATCGCTAAGAGCTAACAATTCATTAGGCAATCATAACGATATTTCAAATGAAGCATAAATTTAACAACACAATCACTTAAGCATGTCATCGAACATGTGAGTATGAATAACATAACACCATTACTTAGGCATTTCATCGAACATATAAGCATCAATAAAACAACACAATCACTTAGGCATTTCATCGAACATGTGAGCATCAATAATATAATGCAATCACTTAGGCATTTCATCAAACATATGAGCATCAATAAACATGTAATAGTATGATTTGCAATTAAAATCGAAATATAGACATGTTATCATGCTTCGAGCCATTCACAATAAGTAATCATTAACTCAGACCTTCAAGGGTTGATAAATGGTAACTTATGAATAATGGTCTGCACCTTAGGCAATCATAACGAGATTTCAAATGAAGCATAAATTTAACAACACAATTACTTAAGCATGTCATCGAACATGTGAGCATGAATAACACAAAACCCTTACTTAGGCATCTCATCGAACATATAAGCATAAAAAAAACAACGAGATTTCAAATGAAGCATAAATTTAACAACACAATCACTTAATCATGTCATCGAACATATGGGCATGAACAACACAATACCATCACTTAGGCATTTCATCGAACATATAAGCATCAATAAAACAACACAATCACTTAGGCATTTCATCGAACATATGAGCATTAATAATACAATGCAATCACTTAGGCATTTCATCGAACATTTGAGTATCAATAAACACATAATAACATGATTTGCAATTAAAATCAAAATATAGATATGTTATCATGCATCGAGCCATTCACAACAATAATCATTAACTGAGACCTTCAAGGGTCGATAAACAATAACCTATGAATAATGATCCGCACCTTAGAGGGTTTCATGCGACCTCATTGCGCTTAAAATTAGGGCTTCTAGTTAAACCACCAGTAACTAATCAAATGCCAAAGCCATTATGAGATTCATATGGTTTAATCTAAAAGACTTTGATTAAGAAGAATGGGTCAAACCTTACCTCCTATTGTCGACAAAAGGGGTGAGACGAATGATCCGAAAGTTGTTATGGCTTTGATTGAAGGGGAAAAGGTAAGAGGGTATACCAATTCTCTCAATCCACTACCTTCACTCACTCTCTTTCTCTTTCTTCCTTTTCTCTTAAGGTATGAAATTCGCATGGGAGTAAGGGATGCCCTTAAAGTCTCTTTTTATAGACCAGAAATGGTGCACATATGCCTAAGGGCTAGATATTCATTATACTAACCATATAGGAGGGTGTTTTCAACTATTGAGATTATTAGAGGGTGTATGGGTTGATATACACCATAAGATAGTTGGTCCTAGTGATGATCTATGCATGAATACGATTAACATGCCATTTGGATATGTCAATCGACGAGTATGATTAGAAATCAGATTAATGGTCACTTATCGTTGATTGGGGCCACGACCATATGGATGGCTACAAGGTATTAAGTTAGATAGGTACCCTAAATTTGGTCACGATCTAACGATCTGAAGTTGATTGATTCGAAATGCAATATCGACTCGATTTCTCATGATGGACATCGAGCCCACTAAGACAAATGTCTTTCTACAGTTTCGGGTTTAATGGCCCACTAACTAGCAGTATAGAGCTTGTTCGAATAATTAGGGCATTTTTGGAATGAGTTGGGTAGCAAAATTTCTTATACGCGATGATTATGATTTAGATTAACTAAGTTTATAGTGTGACCTATTCCCAATTAGCAAAAATAACGATCTGATTATAATCACCCTAAACTGTTGGGTTTTAGGCTAAAAGAGTAATTGAGTTAATTTAATTTGTTAATTAAGATCCAACCCCTAGTTGTCTTGGTTTTAAGTACGCGTTTACTTAGTTATGTTGGTCCTGATTATTCAGTGATTTGTCAGTTGGATTTGATACTCTAAATGAATAAATCATGAGGCTAGACTCGAAATTTAAGTGATCGGGCGAATTCGTTAGCTTCCTACGGTTAATTAATCATATTTTTGCGGTTCTTTACTAATAACACCCATGTATAGGCTAATATTGAATGTTAATGGTCAATAAGTGACAACATAAGCTAATTACAATGAAAATTTTTTGAGAATTTTTAAAATTCAAATAGCAAAAAGTCTGAGACGTTATAAAGACAGAACTACCAAATTTGGCATATCTACCAAACATAATCTTTCGATTGGTGAACCATATACTATATTCTTTTTAATATGATGATCATAACCTATTTACTGATGTACTTGAATTAGACAACTAAATATCTCATATTTAATTGATAAAGGCTTATTTGAACATTAAGATTATCTAATATTTATTTATTTATTAATATTATTTTTGCATGGTCCATTTATAGTAGGCCCTATGTTGATAGTGTTGTTAATCATGAAATCAATGGGCTCATCGGCCTGAACAAAAATGCGAGATATGACCCATAATCAGGTGGAATATCATATAATACCCTTTGCCAAAACATGACTCATAATGCATGATGATGTGGCATATTAGTAAATTTAGGCCATTCATCTTAAGGGTCCCACACACAATATACTTTTGGTCCGATGACATTACAATAAGCTTTGGTTTTAAAAAAAATGTATTCTTGTCGAGTGTTTCCCTCATGTGGTTTCGACATGTGTTTTCGATTTTAATCTCATTTGTTGGATAAATGTTCACAGGAGAGTGTTTGCACACCAATGTGCATGAGACTAGTACTCTCTCTCTCTCTCTCTCTCTCTCTCTCTCTCTACACACACACACACATTGTCTAATAAGTGTGCCATGCACATTAAATTTTTATCATCCATTCTTCAACAATTGCCATGTTAGGCAACCATAACTACTCCATCGATGGCATTCAATCACCACTTTTCCTATGTCGTGGTCCACCTAAGATTCAGTTCAACCTTTCATTTTTTATTTTTTATTTTTTTGTTTGATGCTCTAAAATATGCTTGCTAAATGGATGGATGGTATAGATAAAATACATACATCATGGTGGGGCTCACATACCACCATCATGTACAATCCATATAACCTATACACGTATACCATCCCTTTGATCACATAAAAAAAAAAAAAAGAGATGGTTCACCTTGAAGTCCACGTGAAATCTGTTCCGTCCTACCATTTTGCTAGCTTATTTTAGGGCACGAGCTAAAAAATGAGTCAGATCCAATTCTCAAGTGGACCACACCATATATTAAGAATTTCCTAGGACCACAAGTTTTCGGATCAAGTTGATATTTATGTTTCCCCTTCATCCATATCTATGTGACCTACTCAACAGGTTGAATGGGAAATAAACATTACAATGGGCCCAAGAAGATTTTAATGATGGGTGTTTAATCACCACTTTTCCTGCATCATGGTTCACTTGTTATTTAGATTGGTCTCTTTTTTGGTCTCATGTCCTCAAATAAGTTGATAAAAATGAATAAACAGCATGGATAAACACATACATTATGATGGGTGTTCACTCCCCAAGTATAGGGTTGTGATGTAGTAATAAACTCGGTAAGACCGAGGTCGAATCCACAGGGACTGATACCTGTACGTTATCTGAAACCAAGTAGAACTAGAACTAGACTAAGATGTGATCTAAACCAAATAGAATTTAAAGAGTAATTGTGGAATAATTATCTAATAACTTAAGGAATTCAGAGGAAAGAAACTAGGGATTCAGAGGATCCACTTGTAGGGATCAGGGAGATCTTATGCCTGCATTAAGATTCATGGAAATCAAACTGAACCTACTTGATTTAGTC
The DNA here is from genome assembly GCF_029962835.1 of Magnolia sinica. Taxonomy (NCBI): domain Eukaryota; kingdom Viridiplantae; phylum Streptophyta; class Magnoliopsida; order Magnoliales; family Magnoliaceae; genus Magnolia; species Magnolia sinica. The sequence goes on from NC_080581.1 coordinate 83,614,092, forward strand.
TTCATGTGATGAAAGGAATATGAATCAGAATGGATTCTATCATCAAACCATGCCCAGGAGACAGAGCAAACAACAGAATTAAACCAATTACCAACCAATCAGATGATTGTGAAGGTTAGGAAGGATACCGCCATCCAGCCATGCCCAGGAAACGATGGCGAACAACAGGGCTTCCTGACGTCACAATCAAAATACGGAAAAGGAAATACTCAAAGCCATTGCAAACCCATTGTAATGTCAGTCACAACAGGCCATTAAAGACTACAAATATTCTCATAATTAAATAAAATTCAATTCAGTCTAAATAAAAGGCATAATAACAGTCTCCCATCACGCTACAGGCTTCACCTCTTAGCCCTAGCTAAGAGGTTCAGCCAGACATGAATGGCTTGAACTCAAAGCAAATAAAAAGAAAAAGAAAACGAAAAATAAAAGAAAATTAAGAAAAACTTCTTATCTTTTCTCTCTCTCTCGGTTTCAGCAGAAAGCCAAGCTCCCTGTCTTCTCCTTGTGCAGCCGTCCAAGCCCAACTCCTCCTGTCCCTCCAAAACTCTACAGCAGCACTCTCTTCACGGCTCAGCAGCCCTGCTCCATTTTCCTCCCCACGTTCCAACCAAGCTCCCAGCTTTTTCTCACGTTCCAGCCGTGGATACCTCCTCTCTCTTTTTCTTTTTCCTCATATAGAGCCAGGAGGTCGGTGCGGAAGGCTGGAGTCCGCGGACGAGTTAGCTGCAGAAGCGTTCTTTACGCACAGCAGCCAAATTCGGAGCCTTCCACTCTTCTTCTTCTTTGCTTTCCTTCCAAAAGGATAACATCCTCTGGGAGATTTTTGGCAGACCTACATGATGAACGGCTCAGATCAGCCGTCCGATCGCCCCCACGAGCGCACAACTCTCCGTGAAAACCGGACGACGTCCGGTTGCGAAACAGAGTGCGTTCCGCACTTACGCTGGCTGATGGTGGGGCCCACATAACTTTTGTTTTGGGAAATCCACGCCGTCCACTGGTTTCCCCTCGAAATTTCAGTCAGGAAGGGCTGGTTTTTGTCGAGTTTTGGTGTGGTCCACCGATGTTTCTCTTCCACCGTCTATCGTCCGTTTTAATGATAAAAAAAGAGATCTCCGGAGTCTTTTTAATTTTTATCCACCTGGGCCTGAGTAATATTGGCGGTGTGAGTCTCATGAACGGCTCGGATTCTTCGAAGAACTGCTGTGTGGGGCCCACTAATGATCGCAGAAGAGAGAGGGAGACGGGTCGCAGTCGGTTTGACCAAACCGGCTGGTCCGGTGCAGCTCACGTGCTTGTACACTATACGCATGTCCAACTCGTTTGGAGTCCATGATGATGGATCCCGGAAATCCGCTCCGTTCATCCGTTTTGTCTCCTCAAATAATGGGTTGAGACCAAATTTTAGGCATATCCAGATCTCAGGTGAACCCAAAATCAATGGTTTATGGGCTGCTCTGAGCGTTGGGCCACTTGCAGAGGGATCCAATGGCTAAAATTTGACGTGTACGGTTATTTGTTGGTCCTCAGGCCACGTATGGAGTTTCGAATTGATCAGATGGTGGGAACCCTATGATCTTGTATTTTGGACACTTTTCAGGCCACTTGAGCTTCAATTCCTCGATTTTCTTGGATCCCTGGCGTGCAAATCTGTCGATCTTGGTCTCCTAGGGTCCGTCGCTTGCCTTGGTGACTTCAGACTATCAAATCCATGCTTTTAGTACCCTTTTCCAGTCCAAGCTCGTGAATACGCCCTGCATCACAAACATGATTAAATCAGGCCATTAAACAATACTATGTTTGAAAATCCAAGCAATAGTAGAGTCTGATATGCAATATTTGACCCTCAACAATGGGCCCACATAATACCATCATATGCAATTCATGTAAGGTTGTAAGTCATCCCCTCGTATGCTGAGGATTGTAAATGTGTCGAATAAACAGCATGAATAAACACATACATTATGATGGGCCCACATAATACTATCATATACAATTCGTGTAAGGTTGTATGTCATCCCCTCGTATGCTGAGGATTGTAAATGTGTCTTAAGCCATCTAAAAAAAAAATTTGAAATGACCCATGAGAAATCCAAGAGAATTTTCATGAGCTGAAAATTGAGTTAAATCCAAATCTCAAGTGAACCACACCACAAATACTGTGGTAATTGAACACTCGGGGTTAAAAACTTTTACACTCGAGGTTAAAAACTTTTGGAGGCACGTAAGTTTTGTATGAAGTTGATATTTGTGTTTCCTCTTCGTAGACGTCTGTATTACCTAATCAGTAATCACTTTTCCTGTGGTGTAGTCCACCTGATATTTGGATCTACCTTATATTTGAGCTCATGCCCTAAGGGAGTGTTTGGACGGGCACGCTGGATGAGATTGGGTAGTATTAGGATGGATTGCACGCCTTTCAAGATGGTGTCAGTGGATTACATGCAATCCTACTGGATTGCTGTATCCAGCGGCCGAGGTATGGCATGTTTGGATGGGCGGATGACAATCCAGAATGCATACAGTGATGGTGTTTGGACGGGCTGCTGGTCGGTGCTCTGTGGGACCCACCACAATCTATGTATCTCATCCATGCCGTCCATCTAATTTAACAGATCATCTTATGATCTGACAACAAAAATAAGTTATATCCTAATCTTAGATGGACCACATTACAGGAAACATTATTGAATGAGCGTAGACTTTGAAAAAACAATTTGGGGCCATAAAAGTTTTGGATTAAAGTTCATTTTTTTTTCCCTTCATCTGGGGCTGTACAACCTAATCAACCTATTGGATGTCAAAAAAACAGTACAGTGGGCCTTACGAGGATTTGAATGATGGATGTCCAATCAATATTGTTTTCATATGGTGTGGTTCAACTGAAATGCATATGCTTCTCATTTTTTGGATCAAGCCATAAAATGATCCGTAAAAATGGATGAACAGAAAGGATGAAACACATACATCATGGTTTTCAAAAAATCCCCTATTCAGCATTGAATCCTATAGGATTGCACCGTACGCCCAATAACCCCCCACAATCCCGCATCCAAATCCCTCACATTCCAACGGATTTTCATCCAACTGCAAATCCAACGCCCGTCCAAACAAACAACTGCTCAGACACTGTGGGATTTGAGTACCTAATCCAACTTAATACGGGCTACTCCAACGAACGGTGCCCGTCCAAACACGCCCTAAAATAATTATTCAAAATGGATGGATGGCATTTGCCATACACATCAGGTAGCTCCTCCGAGCCTTGTCAGCTCATGTAGCCATTTGTATAGTGAGTAATGAACCATGTGAGGCTCACTGTGATTTATTTTTCATCATCCACATCGTCCATCTTTTATCCAGCTTATTTTAAGCATAAGCTCAAAATTAAAGCATATCCACAAGTCCACACCATAGAAAATGTGGAGATAATGTCACCGTTGAAACCTTCCTAATGCTACATTAATGTTTATTTATCATCCAACCTGTTTATAAGGTTACATAGACACATGGATGAAGGAAAAACATAAATATCAGCTTGATCTAAAACTTTGGTGGCCCACGAGAAGTTTTTAACGGTAGGCGTTCAACTCCCACTGTTTCTTGTGGTGTGGTCCACTTCATTTGGATATGCTTCAATTTTTGTATCATGCTCTAAAAGGATATGAAGAAACGGATGAACGGTGTGGATAAAACACATACATAACGGTGGGCCCCACATAGTTTACTCACTATGCTTTACAAGCCGCATCCCCCACACTCTCTTCCTGCTTTCAAATGAACGGCTCTCTTCATGGAAAACCTAACGCTTCGATGTTCCTCCATTTCCGTCGCCCAAAAACCCTTCTCTGCCATCCAAAGCCCATAAATTCTATCTCTGTCCCTCCTCTCCTCATCTCAAAACCCTTTCTCTCCCCTTCACGTACGGCCGTAAACGACTTTTCCTCCTCCATCCGACCCTTCGAAATCTCCACTTCCAATAGAATCCCCATCGTCGGTCTCTTCCGAACCCTAACATCCTTCTCCAACTCCCCACAGCTCGCTCTCGATCCCCCCTTAGTTGCTTCGTCATCTTCTAGGGTTTTTCAACTTGAGAAATGTCTTGCATTGGCGGCAAAAGGGCGGTTGAAGGAATTGCGGCGTGTTTTGAAGCAGATTCTCAACGAAGAAGGTTTTTTCTTCTCTCTATCTCTTTCCTAATTTATTTCATTTAAAAAAAAAATCAATACGAATATTTTTATTGGTGAATTAATTCAAGGGATTTTTGCCACAAAATTCCTCACCCGGGCAGTGCTTTCAGAGAGTTGGAATGACTAAATTACCCTCTGTTTTTTTTTTGGACGCGGTGAATTTGATAATTATGGGGTCCAGGTGGTATATATATGACATCCAACCCTTCAAACAGATGCACTCAACCATGATGATCAGATGAACCCAATATGTGGCTGATGCAGTCAGAAGATGGGCCACACTGTGAAAAATAATGTACGCCACCCAAAAATCCATTTTTTTTTTTTTTTGTGTGGGCCATCTGATTATTTGATCAATCAGATTTTTTGGTTTGGCTTGTCATCATTCTGGGTTGCACATTATGGACGGTTTGGATGTGATGTGCATGAATCGCGGGCCCCACATTTCTTGATTCCCAATTTTTAGAGAAGAAAGATAGGCGAGGCATTTTGGTGAATTTCTCCCCTCGAAAAGCACCGCACAGAAATTTTGATTATGGGACACATTATTTGGTAAAGTTAGAATTACTAAGGAATTATACTGGAAAATCGTGTTATTCAAATTGGCTGTGTGAAACAGCGGTCCATTATTTGGACCGTTCATTAGCCGGGGCTCACCTTGGATTGGCCGTGTTAGGAAAAGAATCTCAGCAAGTGGATGGTATCCACTGTCTGATCGGTTCTGTTAATTGGGTTGTAGAAAATAATTTGGCAATGGTTGGCATTGAATGATTTTCCAATCAGATGGGTAAGTATGCTAAAAGCCTAACCAACACACCAAAAGCCCCAGGACTGATCGAACATGCCTAGCAAGGCCCATTAAACCATTGGGATCGTAAGTCGTAACATACCACCATCTTCCCTACTGATGTCTGCAGCGGCCCACTCTGTGGCGGCACTCACTCTGGCTCTTTTCTAAGTAGCCTTTTCCACTTGGAGAGGGCATTGCAGCTGCACTCTAGTTGTCCAAGTAGCCCTTTTCATATCGTGGCGGCGGCTTTCGCTCCTGTCTAACTTGCCCTTTCCATAGGCAGCCCTTTCTGTGACTCGATCATAGGACATGATGTTAGCCTTGATACCGATTGTTAAGAACCTAACTGGCACACCAAAATCCCTAGATGGAATATGTCATGCTAGGCGCTTTAAACCATTGGGATTGTAACATTGTATTTTCAAATCCATGTGATTTGGGGATGGTCTTCCTTCCATGGTGGGATGCATCGGATGAGTGGTTTGGTTTGTGGGAAATTGCACCACTTGTGCAATTTAAGTTCAGCGTACTACCCTTCTGTTAGACACTGATCCGGATCAAGACACCTTTTTTTTTCCTTATCTGTATCTTATGCTTTTATGTAAATTATGTATCTTTGAATTACTTCGTATAACTTAGTGGACGTGTTAGATTTTTTTTTTTTTTTTTTAAAGGACCAAACCTTAGTGGACATGTTAGCTTCTTGGGTCTCCAATCATTGTTTGAGACCACATCTTTTCGTGTTCAGGTTGTGTGTGGCTCATAGATATGGCCTTTAATGTCAACCTTCTATTTTTAAAATTGGGTGGCATTTCCGATACTATTCTAGGATTTTAATATGGTAACTACCATTTTGCCCATTATCTGTGTTATCATGATGATAAATTGAAAGGTCACACTGCTGTCATCCATTTTGATTGATTTCTTTCCGTTTGTTCCAGGATCTAGTTCGGCCCCTTATCTCTGTGAAATATTATGGAATAATTTTAGAGAAAGGGAGTCTAGCAGTCTGGTATGGGACATGTTGGCGAACGTATATTCCAGATCTGAAATGGTCCATGATGCTCTTTATGTTCTTGGTAAGATGAATGATCTGAACCTTCGACCTTCCATATCAACTTACAACAGGCTGATGTACAACTTGAGGTATATGGACATGATGTTGAATTTGTATGGCGAGATTGTAGCGAGCAGGACTTCTCCTGATGTGTACACATATAGCATCCTTATCGATGGCCTGTGCAAGCAGCACAGATTGCAAGATGCAGTAGCATCTTTTCAAGGGATGAAAGGAAAAATCTTTCAAAAAAAAAAGAAAAAAGGGATGAAAGGAAAAGGAGTTAGGCCTTGCATTGTCATTTTCAATACTCTCATGTCGGGCTTCTGCAATATGGGGTTTGTCAATGTCGCTATGTCATTGCTCTCTATGATCCTTAAGTACGGGTTGTTTCCTGATAGCTACAGTTACAACACTCTTATTCATGGACTCTGTCTAGCTGGTTCTGTTGAGGGAGCTCTGGAGTTCTGTGAGGACATGGAGAGGAATGGTGTTGCCCCTGATGTGGTCACATATAACATCATACTCAATGGTTTTTGCATTTCGGGGATGATGTCCGAGGCTTGGAAGGTCATTCGGGGGATGTTATTAAAAGGGTTGCGCCCAGATCTTATTACATATACAATACTGATTGGTGGGCATTGTCAGAGAGGTAATATCGAGGAGGGAATGCAGATACGGGCGGAAATGCTTTCACAGGGCTACCAGTTGAATATCATAACATACAGTGTGCTGATGAGCAGTCTGTGCAAAAGAGGACAAGTTGATGAAGCAATGCAACTGTTCGATGAAATGGAAGCTATGGGCTTGGATCCAGATCTTGTAGCGTATTGCATCCTCATTCATGGCTACTGCAAGAAAGGAGAAATAGAGAAGGCAATTCATGTTTGCAAGGCTATGTGCTCGAAGAAAATAATGACCAATTTATTTGCACATAGTGCGATTCTTTTGGGTCTGTGCAAGAAAGGGATGGTATGGAAAGCAAGGGAATGTCTGGATAACCTGACCAATGGTGGTTTTGTTGTGGACATTGTTTTGTATAACATACTGATTAATGGATATGTGAAGATGGGTGATGTTCGTGGGGCCTTTGGATTATATGAACGGCTTATAAAAGCCGGAGTGACCCCAAGTATTGTTACTTTTAACTCCCTTATTTATGGGTTATGCAAGAGTAAGAAACTAGCTGAGGCAAAAGACTTGCTGCGAACTCTTGTGATTCACGGTTTGGTCCCTAACACGGTTACTTATACTACATTAATGGATGCTTATTGCAGAGAGGGAGACATTGACGCGATGGTACGATTGCTTGATGAAATGGAGATGAAAGCCATCTCACCAAATGTCGTTACTTACAGCATTGTTATAAAAGGGCTTTGTAAACATGGGATGCTACAAAAATCCGTCAAAGTTCTCGAGGATATGTATACGAAGGGTATCATTCCAGATCAGATTGCATATAATACTCTCATCCAGGGTTTTTGTGAAGAACAGAACATGGGAATGGCTTTTTCTTTACACGATGAAATGTTACAACACAATCTTGAGCCCAGTCCTGTTACGTATAACATGCTCATTAATGGCCTTTGCCTGAATGGCAACCTAAAAGGCGCAGAGAGATTTCTGGATCTTCTCCTGGAGAAGGGTATTACATTGACAAAAATTGCTTACAACACGCTAATCAAGGCACAATGTGCAAAGGGTGATGTAAGAAAAGCGGTTGTACTCTTTGATAAAATGGCAAAGATGGGTTTTGAAATGTCAATCGGAGACTTCAGTGCGGTAATTAATAGATTGTGCAAAAGAAGTCTAGTAAATGATGCAAAGATTTTCTTCAATATGATGCTACAGGCTGGCATTTCTCCAGATCAGGAAATTTATTCTGTGATGCTTGTTGCTTTCAACAGAGGAGGCAATCTCAGTTCAGTGTCTGAACTGCATGCTAAGATGATAAAAAATGGTTTATTTCCCAGTTAGGTGGACTTACAATGCCCATGGGTCATGACTCATTTTGAGGAAGTTGATGGTGGGTATATGTTTTGGTCAACCCAAGGCAAAACGGAGGCCAAATGCTTTTGGAGCTGTGGAGTGAACACATCAATTTCATCATTGTTTTTGTACAAGGTACTACACAAGAATGGATGCCATTTTCCTTTCATGTACTTCTATCTAGTAGGGCTGCAGTTCAATCCAAGTTCGTGTCAGGTTGTCGAGGTCCTTAGGTTGGGTTCGGGTTGGATAATGCCAACCCAATTTAAAATCAAGTTGGGTTTGGGTTGAGCATATTCATGTTGGGTTAGGTCAGGTTAGGAATAATCACATGTATTTGGGATGGGTTGGATTGGGTCAAGTATGGAGGAATAACGTGCCCTTATGCCCCTTATATGCATAGGGAACATGAATGATTGCAAAAAAACAGTTACATAACGGCCAGCCATTATGTAAGGGTAATGGTGGCCTGCATTACGCTCTATGGGGTCGTAACAGCCTCGTGGCCATACCATTGCAGAAAAAATGACCCGTAACTCATGGATTAGCCCATAAATGGAATCATTCAGATTGGTTAGGCATGACTCAAAAATCGAAACCAAAACACTGATATTATGAATAAGGATGACTGAGTCTGGACTGAGTCAATTGCTTGCTACATCAGAGGGTTCTCTGTTGGTTTGGTCAAGTTCAGTCCAAATTTTAAAAAATATATCATGAGACGAGCCTGAGTTTTTGAACTTTGAATATAAGAAATCAATATCCAAGTTCAATATACAATCTAGTGCTAGATAGTTGGGGAGCAACTCCGGCAGGTTGGGTAAGGTCGAGGGTCAACCCCAGCCCGACCTGACCCTAGAGGACCCAATCTAACCTGTATTCCAGCCCGAGGTGCCCAATCGGAACCCAACCTGAATTCCTCTATAGGGGTGCAACTTGGGCAGGTCGGGTCAGGTTTAGGGTCAAATGAAGCCTGCCCCTAGCTCAAGAGGACACGACCAGCAGCCTGACCCAACCCAAATTCCAGCCCAAGGTGCCCAACCCAAACCCAGATCGAATTGCTCTATTATGCTCAACCCGAGTCCGACCCAACCTGACCTGACCCGACTGACCCGACCCAAATACATGCAATTATTCCCAATCCACCCAACCACACCCGAATTTGCTCAACCCGAACCCATGTATCCGATTCCTCAGAACCCACGTATCCTAACGTGCCCTTATGCCCCTTATATGCATAGGGAACATGAATGATTTTTTATTTTTTATTTTTTAAAAAAACCATGCATATACTATATTACTTCTGAAAATTTTGAAATATTCACTGTTGTTTGAAATCATGTAGGGATGAGTTTTAGAAATGGTGCAGAAGCGGATCAATCTGCTCAAGTTCTATGATATGCTGTCATTTCACAAAAGGATCACCGCCAAATTCTCAGGGCCCAGGTATGAATACTATGTTTAATGAAGTTTTGAAATTGTACTTAGGCTGGAGTTTGAGATTGCATGAAACTTGGTTTAGGACTAGCATTACCTGGACATTTTTGCATTCTAGGTTTTTTCCTTGCTGACACTTGGTGGGCACTTGGATACTCCTAGAAATGACACAATGCTTCAACATTTGTAGGGATAATGTGTCTTAGGCAGCCCTTTCTGTGACTCGAGCATAGGACATGATGTTGGCCTTGATACCGATTGTCAAGAACCTAACCGGCACACCAAAATCCCCAGATGGAATATGTCATGCTAGGCCCTTTAAACCATTGGGATTGTAACATTGTATTTTCAAATCCATGTGATTTGGGGATGGTGTTCCTTCCATGGTGGGATGCATCGGATGAGTGGTTTGGTTTGTGGGAAATTGCACCACTTGTCCAATTTAAGTTCAGCATACTGCCCTTCTGTTAGACACTGATCCGGATCAAGACATTTTTTTTTCCTTATCTGTATCTTATGCTTTTATGTAAATTATGTATCTTTGAATTACTTCGTATAGCTTAGTGGACGTGTTAGATTTTTATTTTTATTTTTATTTTTATTTTTATTTTTTTATTTTTTTATTTTTTTTTAAAAGGACTAAACCTTAGTGGACATGTTAGCTTCTTGGGTCTCCAATCATTGTTTGAGACCACATCTTTTCGTGTTCAGGTTGTGTGTGGCTCATAGATATGGCCTTTAATGTCAACCTTCTATTTTTAAAATTGGGTGGCATTTCCGATACCATGCTAGGATTTTAATATGGTGGCTGCCATCTTGCCCATTATCTGTGTTATCACGATGATAAATTGAAAGGTCACACTGCTGTCATCCATTTTGATTGATTTCTTTCCGTTTGTTCCAGGATCTAGTTCGGCACCTTTTCTCTGTGAAATATTATGGAATAATTTTAGAGAAAGGGAGTCTAGCAGTCTGGTATGGGACATGTTGGCGAACGTATATTCCAGATCTGAAATGGTCCATGACGCTCTTTATGTTCTTGGTAAGATGAATGATCTGAACCTTCGACCTTCCATATCAACTTACAACAGGCTGATGTACAACTTGAGGTATACGGACATGATGTTGAATTTGTATGGCGAGATTGTAGCGAGCAGGACTTCTCATGATGTGTACACATATAGCATCCTTATCGATGGCCTGTGCGAGCAGCACAGATTGCAAGATGCAGTAGCATCTTTTCAAGGGATGAAAGGAAAAATCTTTCAAAAAAAAAAAAGAAAAAGGGATGAAAGGAAAAGGAGTTAGGCCTTGCATTGTCATTTTCAATACTCTCATGTCGGGATTCTGCAATATGGGGTTTGTCAATGTCGCTATGTCATTTCTCTCTATGATCCTTAAGTACGGGTTGTTTCCTGATAGCTACAGTTACAACACTCTTAGTCATGGACTCTGTCTAGCTGGTTCTGTTGAGGGAGCTCTGGAGTTCTGTGAGGACATGGAGAGGAATGGTGTTGCACCTGATGTGGTCACATATAACATCATACTCAATGGTTTTCGCATTTCGGGGATGATGTCTGAGGCTTGGAAGGTCATTCGGAGGATGTTATTAAAAGGGTTGCGCCCAGATCTTATTACATATACAATACTGATCGGTTGGCATTGTCAGAGAGGTAATATCGAGGAGGGAATGCAGATACGGGAGGAAATGCTTTCACAGGGCTACCAGTTGAATATCATAACATACACTGTGCTGATGAGTGGTCTGTGCAAAAGAGGACAAGTTGATGAAGCAATGCAACTGTTCGATGAAATGGAAGCTAGGGCTTGGATCCAGATCTTGTAGCGTATTGCATCCTCATTCATGGCTACTGCAAGAAAGGAAAAATAGAGAAGGCAATTCATGTTTGCAAGGGTATGTGCTCGAAGAAAATAATGACCAATTTATTTGCACATAGGGCGATTCTTTTGGGTCTGTGCAAGAAAGGGATGGTGATGCGGACACAAGTGCATTCAAGGTGTACCAACGAAGAAAGCGCCAACCACAAGTGCCGTCCTTGTGGATAGGCGACTATTGAGGAGCTGAAGACCTTTCACATGTGATTGGACATATAGAAGACCCCACTTAGGGAAGACACATGTGAAGGAAGATTAGAGAAAGAAGACCGAGCGCCCAAACTTTCCCATACTTATGTTATTTGCACGTTTTTGACTTAGTTAGGGGTCTTTTAGTAATCTTATATCTTTATTTGCTTATCCTAGGGGTATTTTAGTAATTTTATGTCTTTATTTGCTTATTTAAGTAGGGTAAAGCCCTAAACACGAATTGGAACTATTGATGAATGAAAAGCAAACCCTTTGGTTGCCTCCTTCCTCTCTTCTCTCTAATGGTGCTTCTTCTCTCCCCTTGATCTTCTTCTTCTAATTTCTTCTTGTGCCCCTCCAACTTCCTCAAGGTAATAACTTTCTTTCTTCTATTTTTTTGTTTTGGCTAATTCCTCTTCGATCAAAATCTTGAGAACCGATCTAAACCCTAAATCCCCAAATTCTCAAATCCCTAATCCAAGAAACTTCTTGGTTCTTCGGACTAGTGATCTTCATTGATCGATTGGGTGTGACCATGCAAGATCGGGAGGTCTCATCCCTCGCCGGATCCAACCTAAGTAGTAATTGAATTCCATACTCCATGGTTGTAGTGATGGCCCGCTCCATTGCATGTTTCCTTTATGATTTTCTCAGTTATGATGATTATTGTTAGAATTTTAGATCATTTATTCCTTTTATTTCCGCTGTTTAATTATCTCCATGAGCATGCATCATAATTAGGGTTGTCCTGCGTCAAATTTGGTATCAAAGCCTAGGCTTGCATGGTTTTTGTCTAGATCGAGTTATCAAATTAGGGTTTTGATTTTTAGGTTTAACTTAGGAAAGTTTTAGGTTTAGAAAGTTTTCAATTTTAGAAACTTTCCAATTTTAGAAAGTTTCTAATCTGGAAAATTTTCAAATTTGAGTTGTTTCCTGTTTCAACTTCATTGTGTCAGTTCATAGTAGTTTTGCATTCATCGCATTCATCTTGAAAGTCATAACACCTAGTAGTCTAGTTAGGTAGAGTTTGGTTCAAGTCTTCATTGTATGCCCACGAGAAGAGGTAGAGGTTTCGGACTTCAACCTACCATGAATAACGAGCAGTTATCTGAGCAACTTGCTCAATTGATACAAAAGATAACCGCCCTAGAAGCGAGTCAAAGGCGTGAGTTTGCCCGCCTTGAGAACCAAATTACCACCACCATGACTAAGGTGGAGCAACTAGAGGCGTCCCAAAAGGAAAACCCCGCTGTAGGGGAAGATGCGCACTCCCAAGTGGAAGGAATCATTGAAGAACGTGCTGCCACACGTGGTGGTAGTGAGGATAGAGATCGTGGTAACGGTCGTGGTGTGGTGCGAGAGGCATGAGCCACATGTGGTCATCAAGACCGTTATGATCCAGATGAGCGTGCGATGAAGAGTGTGAGAGTTGAGGCCCCGAGTTTTGATGGACGCTTGGATCCCAAGGCATTCCTTGACTGGGTTGCTGACATGGACCACTACTTTGAGTGGTATGGCATGTCAGAAAACCGTCAAATGCGGTTTGCTAAGATGAAGCTTGTGGGTCAAGCCAAGCTCTTCTGGACCAACACCGAGCGTAGGGTAGAGAGAGTTGGTAGAGCCCCTATCACACATTGGTATGAGATGAAAGAGAAGTTGAAGGAGAAGTACCTTCCTCTCTCATACCGTCAGAAGCTCCTTGACCAATGGCAATCCTTACGCCAAGGGTCAATGTCTGCCGCTGACTACATCGCTAAATTTGAAGAGTATGTGATGCGATGTGATATCCGAGAAGACCCTCTAGTAACGCTCTCGCGTTTTAAGACGGGCCTTTGTACGGATCTTCAGCGCAAGCTTATCACTCGGCCCTTAACGGACTTAGATGAAGCATATCAAGTCGTGCAGGAGTTAGAGCAGTATCTGAAGGCTCCTGTCGTTCGTCGTTTTGAGTCCCGAGACTCCAATACTAGATCTAGTTCCCAAGGAACTAGACCTAATATTGGTAATCAACCTAGGGCACAGGCGACCATTCCGCCTAGGCCTAGGGAGGACAAGGGCAAAGGGGTTCTTGGTGCCGGTCCTAGTAACATGAGCCAAGTGAGGTGCTATGAGTGTGGCAACCTTGGCCACATGTCTAATCAGTGTCCTACAAAGAGCCGTGGGAGAGCCTTAGTTATAGGCGAATCCCACGAGGGTGGAGATGACCAGGGTGATTATGAAGTTGAAGAGTATCACCCTGAAGGAGGACTTACTGATGAAGAAGTGGATGGAGAAGCAACGCTTGCAGTAGTCAGGCGTGTGTTAGCTCAGTCTAGAAGTAGTGCTGACTGGCGTCGAAGCACTATCTTCTACACTATTGCCAAGTGTGGTGAAAAGAATTGTAAGGTGATAGTGGACAGTGGAAGTTGTCAGAATGTGATTTCCACTAGTACCTTAGATCGCTTAAAACTGAAATCCACACCTCATCCAGACCAGTATAAAGTTTCTTGGGTTGACAAGACATCCCTACCTGTCACCCAGCAATGTCTAGTCCCCATCGAGTTTGGGTCATACAAAGAGTCCCTGTGGTGTGATGTTTTACCTATGGATGTGGGGCATGTTATCCTAGGTAGACCGTGGCTATTCGATAATGATGTCACGATCTTTGGCCGTTCGAATGCGTGTACTTTTATGTATAATGGTAAAAAGATCAAACTTAATCCCATGCCACCTGAGAATACTCTAGGAAAGAAGAAGGATGAGAAGGCAAGTGAGCCTAGAGAAATGGGGAAATCCAAACCTAAGTCTTTACATATAATCAGCGCAAGAGAGTTTGAAAAAGAGGCTAAGGAGGATTCTATGGTGTATGCCCTTGTGGCTAGAGAAATTACACCTGAGGTTCCATCAGAGTTGCCCTGTGAGGTGACCTCGGTCCTGAAGGAATACAGTGATGTATTTCCTGAAGACTTACCGAATGAGTTGCCACCTATGAGGGACATACATCATGCCATTGATCTTGTCCCAGGGTCTACTCTACCGAACCTTCCTCACCACAGGATGAACCCTGCAGCGCATGCAGAGTTGAAGAAGCAAGTTGATGAGCTTCTGCAAAAGGGTTTCATCCAAGAGAGTATGAGCCCGTGTGCCGTGCCTGCATTGTTGACGCCAAAGAAAGACGGCACGTGGCGCATGTGTGTGGATAGCCGTGCCATAAACAAAATTACTGTCAAGTATAGGTTCCCTATACCTAGACTTGATGATATGCTTGACATGATGGCCAGGTCCACTATATTCTCTAAGATAGACCTCAAGAGTGGATATCACCAAATTCGTATACGCCCAGGAGATGAGTGGAAGACGGCGTTTAAGACGAAAGATGGGTTGTATGAGTGGTTGGTCATGCCCTTCGGCTTGACTAACGCACCCAGTACTTTCATGCGGGTGATGACCCAAGCTTTGAGGCCGTTCATGGAAAAATTCCTAGTGGTGTACTTTGACGATATTCTTATTTATAGTACCACTAAGGAATCACACCTTGAACATTTAAAGAAGGTCTGTAGTGTCCTTAGGAAGGAAAAGTTGTACGCTAATCTTAAGAAATGTGCATTCATGTCTAACCAAGTTGTGTTCTTAGGATTTATAGTGTCATCTAAAGGGATGCAATCAGACCCTGAAAAAATCAGGGCCATAGTTGAGTGGCCAGAACCAAGGAACATTCATGAGGTGCGAAGTTTTCACGGCCTAGCAACTTTTTATCGTCGGTTCATTAGGGGTTTTAGCACGATCATGGCTCCCATTACTGAGTGCATGAAAAAGGGAGAGTTCGTGTGGTCTAAAGCCGCCGTCAAGGCTTTTAAAGAAATTAAGGGCAAGATGGTGGAAGCTCCTGTCATGCGTCTACCTGACTTTTCTACAGTCTTTGTAGTAGCGTGCGATGCGTCTGGTGTCGGTATAGGTGGAGTGTTGAGTCAAGAAGGACACCCAGTGGCCTATTTCAGTGAAAAACTGAATGAGGCAAAACAAAAATACTCCACTTACGACAAAGAATTTTATGCGGTAGTGCAATCCCTGAAACATTGGCGACACTACCTCCTACCGCAAGAATTCGTTTTGTTTTCTGACCATGAGGCTTTGAGATATTTGCATTCTCAGAAGAAACTCAACCCAAGGCATGCCAAGTGAGTAGCGTTTCTTCAGGAATATTCGTTTGTTTTGAAACACAAGGCCGGGGTTGAAAACAAACCAGCGGATGCCCTTAGTAGGAGAGTGGCGTTGCTCAACTCTTTGAGTGTAGAGGTAGTCGGATTTGAGCAACTGAAAGATGAATACCCCATATGTCCTGATTTTGGGGGTACTTACACGTCGCTCTCTAGTGACCAGCATATTATGGGTGAATATGTTCTTAAAGATGGCTTTCTTTTCAAGGGAGACAGACTTTGTATTCCCCATATGTCCCTTCGTGAATTCCTCATCTGGGAGCTTCATTCAGGAGGGATAGCCGCCATTTTGGTCGTGATAAGACCATTGCCCTCGTGGAAGATCGTTTTATTGGCCAAGCCTCAAGCGAGACGTAGCCAAAGTTTTAGGGCGGTGTCGTTATCAACCGGCAAAGCAAAGAAAGCAAAATACCGGGCTGTACACGCCATTGCCAGTGCCACATGCTCCGTGGCAGGACATTAGTATGGACTTCGTGCTCGGGCTTCCCAAGACTATAAAAAAGCATGATTCCGTTTTTGTCGTTGTGGACCGTTTTTCTAAAATGACACATTTCCTCCCATGTTCGAAGACGTCAGATGCGTCTCATGTTGCTCGTATCTTTTTTGATGGTGTGGTGCGTCTCCATGGGTTACCTAAAACCATAGTGTCTGATCGTGATGTTCGATTTACTAGCTATTTTTGGAAGACACTGTGGCACATTATGGGAACTCGTTTGCAATTTTCTACTGCTTACCACCCACAAACAGATGGTCAAACTGAAGTGGTAAACCGTAGCCTTGGAAATCTTCTACGTTGTCTAGTGGGTGAACATGTTAAGACTTGGGACCTAATTTTACCAACTGCTGAACTTGCTTATAATGGGTCAGTTAATAGATCTACAGGGTTGAGTCCTTTTGAAATTGTAAGTGGTTATAAACCTAGAATGCCCATAGATCTCTTACCTATGTCTGTTACCCAAAGGTCTTCTGAGTCAACCGATGCATTCGCACGCCATATTCATGATTTGCATACACATATTAGACAGCGGTTAAATAAGAGCAATGATGATTATAAAGTTTCAGCTGATTCTCATCGTAGAGCGCAAGAATTTCAAGAAGGAGACTATGTAATGGTGCGAATAAGGCCAGAGCGATTCTCTCAAGGATCTGCAAAGAAATTACAAGCGCGTAGTGCTGGACCATTCAAGATATTACAAAAGGTTGGGTCCAACGCGTATCGGGTTGACCTTCCATCTGAAATGAGCATTAATCCAACTTTTAATGTGGAAGATCTAGTCCGTGCCCATACTCCCATTGTTGATACATCGTCCCTTTCATGGCCTTTTTCTGAGTTTGCTACCCAACCCCTTCCACCCCCTCCTCCACCCATTACCCATAAAGAAGCAATTGAGGAAATCTTGGATGACGAGATAGTATCCACGAGAGATGGAGGTTTCCAAAGGTATCTTGTCAAGTGGAAGAACAAACCATCGTCTGAATCTACGTGGCTGTCGGGCGACGCATTGCAGGGTATTGATCCAGATCTACTCGAGCGCTATAAAAGTTTCAACTCGTCGGAGTCGAGTTTTTCTCACCCGAGGGGAATTGATGCGGACACAAGTGCATTCAAGGTGTACCAACGAAGAAAGCGCCAACCACAAGTGCCGTCCTTGTGGATAGGCGACTATTGAGGAGCTGAAGACCTTTCACATGTGATTGGACATATAGAAGACCCCACTTAGGGAAGACACATGTGAAGGAAGATTAGAGAAAGAAGACCGAGCGCCCAAACTTTCCCATACTTATGTTATTTGCACGTTTTTGACTTAGTTAGGGGTCTTTTAGTAATCTTATATCTTTATTTGCTTATCCTAGGGGTATTTTAGTAATTTTATGTCTTTATTTGCTTATTTAAGTAGGGTAAAGCCCTAAACACGAATTGGAACTATTGATGAATGAAAAGCAAACCCTTTGGTTGCCTCCTTCCTCTCTTCTCTCTAATGGTGCTTCTTCTCTCCCCTTGATCTTCTTCTTCTAATTTCTTCTTGTGCCCCTCCAACTTCCTCAAGGTAATAACTTTCTTTCTTCTATTTTTTTTGTTTTGGCTAATTCCTCTTCGATCAAAATCTTGAGAACCGATCTAAACCCTAAATCCCCAAATTCTCAAATCCCTAATCCGAGAAACTTCTTGGTTCTTCGGACTAGTGATCTTCATTGATCGATTGGGTGTGACCATGCAAGATCGGGAGGTCTCATCCCTCGCCGGATCCAACCTAAGTAGTAATTGAATTCCCTACTCCATGGTTGTAGTGATGGCCCGCTCCATTGCATGTTTCCTTTATGATTTTCTCAGTTATGATGATTATTGTTAGAATTTTAGATCATTTATTCCTTTTATTTCCGCTGTTTAATTATCTCCATGAGCATGCATCATAATTAGGGCTGTCCTGCGTCAGATGGTATGGAAAGCGAGGGAATATCTGGATAACCTGGCCAATGGTGGTTTTGTGGTGGGCATTGTTTTGTATAACATACTGATTAATGGATATGTGAAAATGGGTGATGTTTGTGGGGCCTTTGGATTATATGAACGGCTAATAAAAGCCAGAGTGACCCCAAGTATTGTCACTTATAACTCCCTTATTTATGGGTTATGCAAGAGTAAGAAACTAGCTGAGGCAAAAGACTTGCTGCGAACCCTTTTGATTCATGGTTTGGTCCCTAAGACTGTTACTTATACTACATTAATGGATGCTTATTGCAGAGAGGGAGACATTGATGCAATGGTACGATTGCTTGATGAAATGGAGATGAAAGCCATCTCACCAAACGTCGTTACTTACAGCATTGTTATAAAAGGGCTTTGTAAACATGGGATGCTACAAAAATCTGTCAAAGTTCTCAAGGATATGTATACGAAGGGTATCATTCCAGATCAGATTGCATATAATACTCTCATCCAGGGTTTTTGAACAGAACATGGGAATGGCTTTTTCTTTACACGATGAAATGTTACAACACAATCTTGAGCCCAGTCCTGTTACGTACAACATGCTCATTAATGGCCTTTGCCTGAATGGCAACCTAAAAGGCGCAGAGAGATTTCTGGATCTTCTCCTGGAGAAGGGTATTATACATTGACGAAAATTGCTTACAACACGCTAATCAAGGCACAACGTGCAAAGGGTGATGTAAGAAAAGCGGTTGTACTCTTTGATAAAATGGCAAAGATGGGTTTTGAAATGTCAATCGGAGACTTCAGTGCGGTAATTAATAGATTGTGCAAAAGACGTCTAGTAAATGATGCGAAGATTTTCTTCAATATGATGCTACAGGCTGGCATTTCTCCAGATCAGGAAATTTTTTCTGTGATGCTTGTTGCTCTCAACAGAGAAGGCAATCTCAGTTCAGTGTCTGAAATGCATGCTAAGATGATAAAAAATGGTTTATTTCCCAGTTAGGTGGACTTTCAATGCCCATGGGTCATGACTCATTTTGAGGAAGTTGATGGTGGGTGTATATTTTGGTAAACCCAAGGCAAAACGGAAGCCAAATACTTTTGGAGCTGTGGAGTGAACACATCAATTTCATCATTGTTTTTGTACAAGGTACTACACAAGAATGGGTGTCATTTTCCTTTCATGTACTTCTATCCAGTAGGGCTGCAGCTCAATCTAAGTTCATGTCGGGTTGTCGAGGTCCTTAGGTTGGGTTCAGGTTGGATAATGCCAACCCAATTTAAAATCAAGTTGGCTTTGGGTTGAGCATATTCGTTTTGGGTTAGGTCAGGTGAGGAATAATCACGTGTATTTGGGTTGGGTTAGGTTGGGTTGGGTTGGGTCAAGTATAGAGGAATAGGGTTGCAACTAGGTTTCAGGTCAACCTGAACACATCGAACCTAACCCAAATTCGGGTTGGGTTGGTTTGGGTTGTCAAGGTCCTCAGGTCGTGTTAGGGTTGGAAAACTCGAACCAGATATGAGATCAGGTTGGGTTCAGGTTGAGCAAATTCGGGTGTGGTTGGGAATAATTGCATGTATTTGGGTTGTGTCAGTCAGGTCAGGTCAGGTTGGGTCCGTCTCAGGTTGAGCATAGAGCAATTTGATCTGGGTTTGGATTGGGCACCTTGGGCTGGAATTTGGGTCGGGTCAGGCTGTAGGTTGTCCTCTTGAGCTAGGGACAGGCTTCATTTGACCCTAAACTCGACCCAACCTGCCCAAGTTGCACCCCTATAGAGGAATTCAGGTTGGGTTCGGATTGGGCACCTTGGGTTGGAATACAGGTTGGGTTGGGTCCTCTAGGGTCAGGTCGGGCTGGGACCTGGGTTGACCCTCAACCTGACCCAACCTGCTGGAGTTGCTCCCCAACCATCTAGCAGCAGATTGTATATTGAACTTGGATATTGATTTCTTATATTCAGAGTTCAAAAACTCAGGCTCGTCTCATGATACATTTTTCAAATTCTGGACTGAATTTGGCCAAACCAACAGAGAACCCTCTGATGTAGTAATCAATTGACTCAGTCCAGACTCAGTCATCCTTATTAATAATATCAGAGTTTTGGTTTCGATTTTTGAGTCATGCGTAACCAAGCTGAATGATTCCATTTATGCGCTAATCCATGAGTTACAGGTCATTTTTTCCGTAATGGTATGGCCATTAAGCTGTTACGACCGCATAAATCGTAATGCTGGCCACCATTACCCTTACGTAACGGCTGGCCGTTATGTAACTGTTTTTTGCATTCCTTGATTGATATTCTGAATTACTGACCCATAGGCCAGTTTTGGAGTCCATGTCAAACAAAGGAAAAGGAAAAGCGTGTTCCTTTGATGTGACGATTTGCATTGTTTAGATAGCAAAGAAAAGAGTGGATTCTACCAAGCAATCATTACATTGTTCCATACTTTAGATTCTTGGCAATTCTTGGCAAAAGAAACGAAAGTGATATTGTGAGAGTACATGAGATTTCTGTTTGCTATGCAAAGAACTCAAAATGGGAATCCATGTTTCAACAGTTCTCATGGAAATCATCATTAGATGATTATTGTTTTCTCTTTTGTTTTTGCCCCCCTTCTTTTGTCTCAGATCCCATGTATCCTAACGTGCTCTTATGCCCCTTATATGCATAGGGAACATGAATGATTTATTATTATTATTAAAATCATGCAAATATTATATTACTTGTGAAAATTTTGAAATATTCACTGTTGTTCGAAATCATGTAGGGGATGAGTTTTAGAAATGGTGCAGAAGTGGATCAATGTGCTCAAGTTCTGTGATGTGCTGTCATTTCGCAAAAGGATCACCGCCAAATTCTCAGGGCTCAGGTATGAATACTATTTTTAATGAAGGTTTGAAATTGTAGTTAGGTTGGAGTTTGAGATTGCATGAAACTTAGTTTAGGACTAGCATTACCTGGACCTTTTTGCATTCTAGGTTTTTGCCTTGCTGACACTTGGATACTCTTAGAAACGACACAACGCTTCAAAATTTGTATGGACAATGTGTCTTAGTGATGCAATTGAGAAGTGCCACACGTTGCACACTTTAAGTAGGTATCCAAGCATGTTCTTTGCGAAGCTTTCCATTAATTTTTTTAAAATGTTTTATTTATTTATTTTTATTTTATTTTGTCAATCCGAATATCTCTTGGTCCTAGGCCCTGGCCCTCAGGCTTTCAAGGAAGCGTCCCAATGCCTAGATTTTTGGAATTTGACCTGTCAGACACTTTAGAACACTTTAGATACGTGGCCCCCATGCTGCATCTCCAGGTAACTTGGACTTGGAATCAAGTATTTGAGTATCATAAAGCTGATGCAGAGCCTTTCATTCAAGCATAGAGTTTCTGATTGTGGTGTCTGAGTCATTTGAGTCTCGTTGGCTTTTGTGACATGGGATCCACTTCTTTTGCCTTCTTTAACAACTGACTGACACTGACCACATTATTTTTTTTTTTTTTTTAATTTATTTATCTATCTTTTTTCTGATCAAAGCAGCTCAATTGTGCAAGTCTTTTGAGTGCTCAATCAGGTCTTTAAAACCTCAATTTAATTTGTTCAAATGCTAATGCTCGGTTGTATAAAGCCTAGTTACAATTCTACGCGGGAGCTAGTAGTTATACCCACTTTGATGGCTAAATACATCCATCCTTTATTATACTTTGAAGTTGTACTCATAGTTAACCATATGCCATTTTATATGGCATATTTTTTCAAAATACGTGTTAAAATCCTTCACAATATAAAAAGGTGTGTCTTTCAGAATCCCGGCAAAAAAATGCAAATATTTTTATAATTCTGATTGGAAAAAAAATTAAAATAACGGGAATGTGTTTAAAACAGGGGTAAAAACAGAAGCTACCAGCATTAATTTAACTCTTATGAAGCTGTCAAGATAACCTGTTTGAACACTCCCTCCCCTCAAAAGTCCGGAACTTTTGAGGTCGACTGTAACTCTTCCCATGAGCAAGAAGAGAATACAAAGATCTTGTTCCATAAAAGTTTTTCTTTTTAGTTTGTTTTGTCTTTGTCATGACTAGCATCCAGCGTATGTTGTCACCCACTGGGGCCCACATGCTGAGATGGTCCAATGGTTTGAACTGTCCCTAATCTTGCTATCACCATAAATAATCTAGTGTCCAGGAATGATGCTTCAGTGATAGATCCTAACCTTTGGTATCTAGAGTTGAATGGCAGCCATTTAAATATCCTTTTCATTGATCTGAACTCATCTACCAATATTAATTGTCAGAATCATCATCTGTTTATCTGCAGATAATATTATCTCTATTCATGGTAGGCAATTTGGGATTAATCGTCCACATATAATACTCTCTTTTCATGGTGGGCAATCTGGGACTAGACCTGTGTGACCTCAATGTTTGTAGACAGAGAGAACAGTCCAATGCAGTGAAACTCAAAACATTGTCTTCTGAAGTTGATTTTTTGCATTATGAAACTCAAAAACTTCAAGTTAATGCTCTTGAAGCTTAACTACAGTTGCAGTCAGGTACTTGGTTTTCATGGTGCCGCCCGTTTATTGTTGAATCAAGATGGGTCATTCTTTTACAATAGGTCACTTGTAATGGATCAAATGCAAACTGAACTGAACTTGGGCTTCTTGCAGATGGCTGTATCTTTAGATTGTCATGTTTTACATTTGAGCTGATGCCTTACATCAGTCCTACAATTCCTCAAATATGGATTGAAAAAAGAAGGAAATTCTCATGAACGCATGACTTTACTCAAAATCATGCTTGTTCGGTGATCTCGAAGATAATCCAATTCCCTTTAATATTTTTTGCAGAGAACATTTCCTATGTGTGCTTTCTGTACCATGAAAACTGGCGATGGTCACACTCTTCACTGCAGAATGCTCTCACACCTTCTGTTTCCACTGCATTGCGCTGAACTTGAATCATGGGAACCAGATATGTGCAGTTTGCGGCGCAAAGTGGAAGGAAATCCCTTTCCAAGGCCCCTTGTTGGGACCTCGACCATGGAAGAGCAAGGATCAACTAGAATGATTGGGCCCAAGATGACAATCAGACAACTGTATTGCATTGACAGGTGCCAACCGGCAGATCGCAATCATCTCTCTTCCACACTTTTGTGCTGGATCCTCAACCCCCAAAACCAGGAGCTCTCCAGCCGTGGAGATCGACAACAGCCAGACTAGAACGGTAGAGAACATAAAATTACATAGAATTCTCTCAGCCGTCCCACAGTTCACCTCCCAAGAACTTCATGAGCCATCTCAGAGCACCATTCACAACACCGATGCAGAATTTCGCCTGTTGACCTCATCATAGTGCTCAACGCCAGCAGCATCACAGCAGGTATGAAGCTTGCATTGCTGAAACAAGCAATGGGGTTTACGATCCAGAACCTCAGCCCCTCCATCTGTGTCTCCGTGATCGTCTTCTCACTGAATGCTTATCAGCTCATCACACGACAACACACATTGCTCAGCAGGCAAGGGAAAGACAAGATAGACTTTTGTCCTGGTTTGCTAGGAATCTACTCGTTACAAAGACATCAAGGAGCCAAGTAACTTTCAAAAGGAACCAGATCCAATGGCTAAAGCCGCACTTAATCCTATTGGAGCCTGATGAATGGACGGGCCTGATCTCTCAGAACTTGGTGAATTTCAGTGGAGCCCATCTAATGCAAGGCTGATATCTCCCACAAATGCCAATGTGGCATGCGTATTAGAACAGCGAGTATAGCAAACCTCACAAAAACAAATCTGAATTTTTCATAACATTCTCATAAATTAAGATCATCAGATCCTGGCCACACCTTTACATCCCAAACTTTCTAAAAATGCTTGCATCCGGATGCTATAGAGTCCTGATTAAACTATGTGGAGCCCACTGTGATTTTTTGTCTTATCCATGCTGTCCATCTGTTTTTCCATCTCATTTTAGGGTATGAGTCCAAATTTGAAGCATATCCAAAGCTCAAGTGGACCACACCATAGGAAACGGTGTGAATTAAATACCCACCGTTGGGAACTTCTTGGGGGCCACATAAGTTTTGGATCAAGCTGTTATTTGTGTTTTCCCTTCAGCCATGTTTTTGTGACCTTATGAACAGGTTGGATGACAGAGAAACATCACTGCGGGCCCCAAGAAGGTTTCAACGGTGGACATCATTATCCCCACTGTTTTGTTTGGTGTGGTCCGCTAGAGTTTTGAGTATGCTTCAGTTTTGCACTCATGCCATAAAATGATATGGAAAAATGGATGGACGGCGTGGATAATGAAACATGCATGCCGTGTGGGCCCAACAGTTTACTCCATACGCTAATGAGAAGTTATTACACCTCTCAAAGAGAACATCCGTACATGTGTGGTCCACCTGATGAATGGATGAATCTGATTCTTTTGCCAGGTGATGTTGATGGTGGGGCACATCTATTAGATGGCACGGATGTGATATAAATGTTGCACGTTGGAATGTGTACGATGGGACATTTGGACTATGGGAGCCCGGAGGGGTCATAAAAAATGAAACTGTATAATATTTGATGGTTAGACAATGGCTTATCGATTCTATGAATGTGGTGTGCCCATTGCTATGATCCAAACCATTGATAGGATGGGCCCACCTGGGATCAACAAAGACGGACGGATAGGAAGGAAGAATACATCGCGGATTTTCCATGACTGAAGATAACCATAATTCGATTATCTCAACCATACGATTAACGGCAAGCAAAATGGACGATAGAAGTGAAAATGATCTTACTGTCTATGGTGCTTTTGGACCAGTATTAGGGTCCACCCGAGCCAGGTTCCTTTAAGATCTTTGGATTGGGTCCACACATGCCGGGACTGGCTCACTTACAAATGTACATGAAGGAAAATCATGTCCATTCATTTGCACGCACACATGCATACAGATGAGTGGATGATAATAGGCAGGCACCACTCAGATCGTACATGCTTCATATATTAACTGATTCTAAACCGTCCAAACCGAGGGACACTGTAGATGGCTGATCATCACAAAATAAGATTTACTCCTAACCATTGATTACTGCACACTTGTGCTTTGAATTCAAATCCTTAACTACTTTAATTTTAACCCTCCATAAAAATTCACCAATCAACCAGCTCACGAATTGAATTAGTTTTGTTGTTGTTGTTGTTGTTGTTGTTGTGAGGGATGGTAATGGGCCGGTTTGAACCTGATCAAAGTTAGGGATCTGTACACCGGTTGTGTTAGTTCCGTCACTTGCTCGACCTGGCTCGGCTCAAAATTGGATTCGGACCGAGTCGAGTTGGTTTTTGGAGCTCGAAAAAATTTCAAGCTGAGTTCGAGTTCAACTTGGTCGGCTCAAACCCCGACTCAAATTGACTCAGATCAAATAGGCTTGGTGACTTTGTCATTTTGATCTTGATGTTGCTCGCCGAGTGTTTGATGAAATGCCTCAACGAAGTGTTGTTTCTTGGACTGCCCACATATCAGTTATTCTCAAAATGGGCATTCGAGGATAGATTGAGGAAACAAATCTTGACAATTTATTTATTTTCACATCATTGGACTGCCCTCATATCTTGATTTTAATAACGCTCGCCAAGTGTTTGATGAAATACCTGCAAAGTGCTCTTTCTGATTTACATTCAAGATATGGGAGATGAAAATGCAATTTGTGTTTGAGAAAATGTCACTGGCTTGAACTCGGCTCTAGCTGCTGACCAAATTGAGCCAAGTCAAGCCAAGCTCAAGCTGGTGTTGGCTGATGGCCAAGCTGAGCTGAGCTGAGCTGAGCTGTGCTAAGCTTGACTCAGTTTGACTCATGCACAACTCTAATCAAAGTAGGCTAGGTCCAATGTGACACTTAAGCCCAAGGTTCAAGCCTGGCCAGAGCATGAAATGGGCCTAGATAGTAGATCTAAGGCCGACTAAATTTTTTTTGGTTGGACCAGAACTTGACCTAACCTGAAAATTAAAAATCCCTATTCCACCCTTGAATTTTCCTAATCTATCATTTTATCAAGTGAGCCATGCATGCACAAAGAAATTAAAGGAATGGAACCAATGATTCGAATTCAGTATAGATAGTTGCCTAACTAAGGAATAGAATAGCGTACAAGTTGGATTGATCTTGAGCTAAAATGAATTGAAACCAAGCCCAACGCAGCCCAAAAATTGATCAGGTCAGGTCATGCATGCGATGCCTAAGCCCAGCCAAAGCTAGGTTAGGCGGGCTACCTGGCCCATTGCTTACCCTTACTAGCTGCCAATCTGACACAACCCTCCATCTGAGCTGTAGACTAGTAATAAAAGTATCGAATTCCCACAGGTGCAATGTAATATACTTTTACATATGTTGATTACAATCAAATGCATTTAAAAGTCTTACATAAATTAATTATAATTTAGATAGTTAGTCTATCTTACTTATATGCCATGTTTACAATTTCTTATTACCTGCACACCAACTGTCCCACTCCGCAAGAGAATCAAAGTTTTTGTTTGCACATGAACACAAATACCCATGCATACACACAACCATATAGGCTCAAGGACTAGAAATCGGTTTTGGAATATCATATCAGTCACCGTCCTGCATTGATTTAGATGGGTTGTTTTGGGCCACCATAAAATTCCCTCGGGTTATTATATAGATTGATTACAATCAAACTCTATTTGGGGCGAGTCCTTTACTCGGTGGTACTGTTAGGAGTTTCAACGTGAGGTCTTGGGTTCGAGTTCCCATCCAATTATCTATCCATCTATCCAACCATCACTACGATATTGTGGTGGAAAAATAGAACACTGCATACAACCATGCCTCTATAAAAAAAAATTTGAAATGATTTTTTTTTTTAATAAATAAACGTTTTATTATATTGATATATTGGTGATATTATTGAAATGTTACCAATACACTGTCGATAAAAGCAACACCTAAAATTTATAGAATAAAAAATATTGGCGATACATTGAATATATAAGCAATATAAGCAACACCTGGAATTTACACATTCACATAGATTGACAATATGGATCCATTGGTGTACCTAAAATTTCTAATACTATCCGATGATCGATATCATTGCCTGTGTATCGGTATTGCCAAGATGGAGATTAGGATAATTTTGAGAATATTTTGATTATATTGAGGATATTTTGAACAATGTATACATGTGACATCGACAGCAAAGGTGACATTAATATTTTGGCTTCTTGTATGATTGGGTCCAGAAGACCCACATTAGCCTGCTTTTCATTTCATGGGATCATCATGGTGTGGTCCACCTTTTATCGTTTGCAAGGAAGAAGATATCCTATATATGACACAAATTTTGGGAAAAACTGGTTGTATAATGATTTAGGGATTTCGACCGTACTAGTCTTATGGTATTGCGAAATTGCCCCCAAAAACTTGTTCTTTCAAATATATTCTTTAGTTTACATTTTAATCAATTTTTAAAGAATTAGTGGATGAAAATACCCCTGCTTTGGAACTTGGTCCCTTAGGAATATTTTTTTTTCTTCTTTGTTGTTATTTCTAAGCTTCTTCTTCATTTTCAAACACCGTAATATTTATTTGCTATTCAACTTGTTTATAAGGTTACTTAGGTTTGGATGATGAAAAAATATAGGATTAGCTTGATCCAAAGCTTTTTGGGCCGACCTTGGCATGACCAAGTTGGTGGATGGAGTGGATTGCTAGCGTGTGGACCCCACCAATGTAAAATTCTTAAATATATACAAGAGAAGGGAGACGTCCTGACATCCCAAACGGGAATTGGGTAGCAAGTAACTCAGTACACTAAGCATATTGAGTAAACTTTACTCCAGTGGGGTCCACCATGATTTATATATTTTATTCACTCCTTCCATCCATTTTACTGGATAATTTTATGGCTTGGGCCAAAAAATGAAGCATATCCAAAGCTCAAATGGACCACACAAAACAGTGTGAATTGAACATATGAAGTTTTGGATCAAGCTTATATATATATTTTCCTTCATCCATGTTTTTTTAATCTTATGAACAAGCTCAATGACAAATAAACATCACTGTAGGGCCTAACAAGGTTTCAAATGTGGAAATCATTATTCCCACTGTTTTTGTGGTAGCTTTGCATATGCTTCAATTATGGTCTCGATCCCTTAAATGATCTGGAAAAATGGATGGACGTGGATAAACCACATACATTCACGGTGGACCCAACAGAGTTTACTTAGTACGATGGATAGAGCGTACTGAGTAACTCAGAACACAATCCGATTTCGTCACCATCAGTGATCCCTGAGAGAACTCGTGGGGCCTCCATTTGTGGGACCTACTTTGTTGTATGTGTATAATCCACACCGTCCACCTACTAGGTCAAAACATTTTAGGGCTAGGTCCCAAATTTGAGCCAGAACTATCTCTTAAGTGGGCCACACCATAGAAAACAGTGATGGTGATGGCATCCACCGATGAAACTTTCTAAGTGGGAGTCCCACTGTGGGGTATGTGTGTATTTGAACCTATTAAAGGCAGGGCTCTCCGGGCCTATGGTGAGCTGGCCAACCCGATGGACGATTTGGATCTTGGAAATGGACCCACATATATGTGAAATTATAAATACAATATTTATAAAAAAACAAGGAAAAGAAAAGAAAAGAAAATAAAAAGGGTTCACGTAGGTGCGCAGTAACCATCAGAGCCGCGGATGCCAACCCGTCAGAGCGGACGTAAGCCTTTTTGGGCGTGGGCAATGCCCAACTAGTGGGGCCTACATTGATGTATGTATATAATCCACGCCACCTATCCTTTCTGCTGTGTCATTTTCAAATAGGGCCCAAATATTAGCCTAATTTGGAGCTTGTGTGGGCCACATAATATAAAATAATGGTGATAGTGGCGCCCACCGTTAAACGTTTCATGCTCACTATGATGTTTGTTGGAAGTGGACCCTGCCCCAGTTAGGACTTTTTGGGTCCACGGCGAGCTAGCCGATAAGGTGGACGGAACGGATCACCACATCATGAGCTTTAGGCTATAGTATCAATGACTACTGGCTAAAATATTCTTTTGCTACAAATTTAGCCCATATCTTTTTATCCATTTTTTTTTAGTGAACATACAAGAACTTGGCCATGACAACCTCGACCATGACAACTTCGACCCTTAACACATGACAACCTTGACCCTAACAATATCGACCCTCAACACATGACAATATCGACAGTTAACACATGACAACCTTAACCTTGACCCTTAACACTATAAGAACATCGTACGTGGGGTCTATCATTACATACGTTTGGAATCCATTCCATCCATTAATTTTGGAATTTCATGAAAAGTCATGGTGGAAAGTATGATCAACATTTGCCAACCATATTGACCACGACACAAGAAAATAGTTTGTATCAAACGAACACCGTTATAAGTTATTAAGTTTTATTAGCCACCAAAATATCAATGTCAGCAAGAAGTTAACATATTTTTATATAAATAAAAGACTATAAAGAAAATGAATGAATCGGATATAGATTCCATATGCCCAATAACAACTTCTGTCCACAATACTTTCTTAGTATTGCATTCTACGGACTTCTTTTTTACTTAAAAACCGCAGCCCAATAACAACTTCTGTCCCCGTCACTCTCTTTGTATTGGATACCAGGTAACTTCTTTTTCACTTAAAAATCGCAACTACTTATTCTATTACAAGGGCAATTTAGTCTGAATTTTTTATTTTCAGAACTTGTCAAATAACTAATCCGAAATATTTGAAACTTCCCTAACTCGATTTCGAGAATTTGACCATACCACAATGTTCGTAAAGTCAAAATCCGAGCTTGATCATTTTTAATTGGACACAGGTAATGCCTTTGACTGGAAGGTAAGTGGGGTTGAATGTGATGTTTGTGAGAAATCCACCCCATTCATCTGTTTTTCCTGTCATGTTAGGACAAGGGCCCAAAAAATGAGGCAGATTCAAAACTCTAGCGGGCCGCACGACAAAAAAGGTCTCCTCGAGCGTTTCAACAATTTCCTATGAATATGAACAATCTCCTTGAGCCGTTGTTTTGTTGTCCATTGATAGGATCTTCCAATCTTGAAAATTTTCTTTGGGTATCACCAATCTACGGTGAATCCGATCATAAAAATGGTTTATATCATTAAAACATGGCCTCAAAGATCCAACGGCTAAAATTTGCAAAAAGTAACAATACTCAAGGAGCACGATTTCAAGAAAAAGGATCCCACGTTAGACGCTTCTTACATATCCTACATAGGAACCATCACAAGAGGCACACATGTATAAGTTTCGAGCCGTTCATCAGGTGGGCCATAACCCCAAAAATCACATTGGCCGGAGGATCTTAAGTGTACAATTAGAGAACTCTTTTCCCATCAAAACCAATCATTTGGTAATGCTCAAAATCATGGAAACGGATTGGCTACTCCCCTGCCGCTAGCCAATGGATAGTTGTCAGGTGCTCTGTGGATCCCAACATGATGTATGTGTCCCATCGTGCCGTCCATCTATTTTTTCAGATAATTTTATGGTATGAACCCAAAAATGAGATAGATCAAAAAAGAAAAGGGAGTGCCTGTAAAATGTTTGGTTGGAGGGGAAAGGAATTGACTACTCCTCGGTGCTCTGTGGATCCCAACATGATGTATGTGTCCCATCGTGCCGTCCATCTATTTTTTCAGATAATTTTATGGTATGAACCCAAAAATGAGATAGATCAAAATCTCAAGTGTGCCACACAGTGTTGATTGAACTCTCACCATTAAAAACTTTCTAGGCTACAAAAGTTTTGGATCAAGTTGATATTTGTTTTTTTGCTTTCATTCATATCTATATGACCTAATCTACAGGTTGGATGTCAAATAAACATTATAGAGGGCCCTAGGAGGTTTTTAATGGTAGACATTCAATGACTACTGTTTTCCCATAGTGTGGTCCACCTGAGATTTTGATTTGCCTCGTTTATGAGTTGAATTATTAAAATAATGTGTAAAAATGGATGCCCGGTGTGGATAAATCACATAGATCATGGTAGGGCCCACATAGCACCGACCACTAGCCAAACCGCGTCCCAAAATCATCTGATCAGATGGACAGGATTATCCAATTAGTGTGATGTGTTAGCTACATCCGCACTGACGATTGGCCCAGCTAGATGAACGGTCCATAGGCGCCATATATTCAAGGGTTCATTTCGAACTCTATAAAAACCAACATGATTTTTGGTCCATGCTCATGGAAAATGGACCCCATGATCTTGGGGCAATGATTTTTGGTCCATGCATAGAAAAACCAACATGATTTTTGGTCCATGCCCATAGAAAATGGACCGCATGATCTCAGGACCATGATTTTTGGTCCATGCATATCATTGCCACATATATGGTGGTGGATCTACATGCAAATACCATCTACTCTATCTCTATGGTAAAATTACTCAATTCAAATATAGAATTAGAAAGGAAAAAAAAAAAAATTTATTATGAAAATTAGTGGTGGAAAATTAAGGATTTGGTTTGGCCACACAAACACTAACTGAAATGAGAAAAACTGGCTGTTTTCATCCACAAATTAATCTATTAAGAAAGTTCATCATTTTTTTTTCTTTGATTGGGGTCTACTTCGACTAGTTGGAAATTCAATCGCCCGTCCCGCCATTCTCACCATCTAGAAAGGCAGCAATCCGGTGACCGGAGAACTGCATTGGCGTCTCGTTTTATCAGGTATCTCATTTCTTTTCAATCGTTGGAATGCCAATTGCTAGCATAAATAGAGATCCGTGGCTGTTCATCAGGTGAGCGATGAGAAGGACGTGGTCCAGCTAAAAAATCAGGCTATTTTACATATCAAGTATGTTGCACTGGCATGAAAAATGGACAACTAAAAACGAATAAGAATTTGTATAAGCCATATTCGTGTGGCCCACCTGATAAGTGGGTCAGCCTGATTTTTGTGCTAATAAAAATTCACCAAGCAAAGTGCCTGATGAACGGTTCAGATCATGCATAGTTGGGTCATGTTGGAAACCATTGGGCACTTGTGATTGTCTCTTTGTAGCTGTGGATGGGGATTGCAGGTTGCACCTTGCCTCATCAGGTAACAAAGATCCGGTGTAAGTGGATGGGCAGACATTTGATCATTGATCTGAACCATCTATTGCTTGGAAATGTGAATGATCTGATCACCATATAAACATCACATGGACCAAACACTTTGATTGATTTAGAGGATGGCCTGCAAATGGACGGCCGTTTACAGCCTATGAACCTGAAGGTTTGTATTACGGTTCCAACTTGGATCTGGGGACTGTTCGGGTTGAGTTGGGTTAAAGCAGGAAATTTCAAACCTGATTGGCATTTAGGCTAGGTTGGAAACGGATTGGCTACTCCCCCTGCCTTGGCTGGTGGTCGGTGCTCTGTGGGCGCCATAATTATGTAAGTATTTCATCCATTCCGTCCATCTATTTTTTCAGATCATTTTATGGTATGAGACCAAAAATGAAATATATCCTAATCTCAAGTGGACCACATTACAGGAAACAGAGTTGAATGAGCGTCGACCATTAAAAACCTTTTGGGGGCCATAAAAAATTTGGATCAAGATAATCTCTGTTTTTTCCCTTCATCTGGGTCTGTATGACCTAATCAACAGATTGGATGTCAAATAAACAGTACAGGAGGATTTTAATGGTTGATATTCAATCACTATTGTTTTCCAGTGGTGTGGTCCACCTGAGATTTATATCCCTCTCATCTTTGGAAAATATTGTAAAATGATCTGGAAAAATAGATGGACGGCATGGATGAAATATTTACATCGTTATGGTGCCCACAGAGCACCGACCACCAGCCATTGGCTGGTGGCAGGGGGAGTAGCCAATCCGTTTCCGGCTAGGTTGGGGTTAACCAAATTCGGGCCAGCTTAGGTTGGGTCTGTGGATGCCGATTTCCCCTTAGGAAGTTCCTGCGCTGGAAACCAAGGTAAGGCCCGCCGTGATGTTTGTGGGAAATCTACTCCGTCCATCCGTTTTGCAAGTTCATTTTAAGGCATGGGGCAAAAAATGAGCCAGATCCAGTACTAAAGTGGGCCGAAAACGTGATGATTGAACGTCCAATATTGAAATATTTGTGGAGTCAGACGTTTTTAATCAGGCTAATATTTGTGTTTGCAGTTCATCCCAATAGGAATGACATTACGAACGGTATGGATGGCATGTAAACATCACTGTCGACCCTAGGGAGGTTTCAACAGTAGGAATTTTCCTACCCACCTTTTACTTTAGTGCGGCTCACTTGAGTCTTGGATCTGCTAATTTTTGGCTCCATTCTTTAAAATGATCTCACAAAATGGATGGAACGGTGTAGATTTCTCAAAAACATCACGGTGGGCCCCACTTAGGTTTCCAGCGCAGGAGAAATGGTGTCCCGTTGAGGTTGGATATAAAGGACTTGGGGTTTGAAACATCAGGCTGGAATTTGAGTCTGGTGGGTTTAGGCCTCTTGAGGTCAGGTCAGGCTTAGATTGACCCTCAAACCTACAGAATTGCAACCCTAATAAGTATCTTCCAACATGGAGATTTTTGGGCTACACCCCACTGAAATCAATGATGAGGATTGAATGGATGGACGGTCAAGATTGATTATTGGGCCTTGAACATTTCAATACATTGAATTGTCTCTTAGAGTTCGGTCCACTTGGAATTCCCTAAACTAAAGCAACGGTTTATTCGGCTAAATCACAATTATTTTGGGGGCTTAGTTTTTCTAAAACTATGAAAATTTCAATTATGCACTTGCAATTCCCAAATTTACATATTGCCCCTTAAAACTTTTCTCATTTCAATATAGCACCTCACTTTTTCAATATTCCATTAACTATATTTCTAAATTGACATTTTACTCCTGCTGTTATAAGACTCTCCAAAACTCTAATCTCCTCTACATCAGGTATTGTTGATGGGTACATTGACAAGTCAGCACTCGATGGCTTCGACCTAATTTAACAAATTCAGTCCCATTTATTGGACCCATTGAGAAAGGACGAGGGATTTGCCTTTTCTATTAATTCCTATAGGTTGGATTTTTTTTTTAAAAAAATCTTATATGGTTAGCTATGGGTCTCACGTTTCGGACCTGGTTAAAGATCGGTTCTAGTTGGGTTTGGATTGTGTCTAGAGCTGGGCATGGGATGACTCGATTCGCCTAACTTGACTCGTCTCGACTCGATTGACTCGTTGCCCAGCTTTAGTCATGTCCATGTGTTGGACCTAGTTAAAGTAGGGTCAAGTCTAAAGCCAGTTCTAGTTTGGGTCCAATTAGTTTTAATAATAAAATATATTTTTAAGATAAAATTATCTATTCTAACAAAGGAATGAGGTTTCCTAAGCCAAAAACATATTGAAGAGTGCTTGTTTACACACCATGCATATGCAAAAGCAACACATAGGTGTGCAATCCGATACATAGGCCCAACCATATAAATCAACACTCTTATTTGTCTCTAACCCATCTCAAAACCTAGATTAAAAAATCCAATGTCTATTCGACGGGTATTGGGCTTAATCGGATTCGGGTTTGGGTCTACAAGAACTAGACCCAGACCCACCGCTACTTGATGGACCTGACCCAATTTCAATTGATATAGGTCAAAGTTTTTAGACACGTCCAATTTGGGTCTAAGCTTCGAGGACCCGGTTAAATTCCAGTCAGGTTAGGTCAAGTTGGGTTCAATTAATTTCAATGTGATATCATGTAGGGCACATGCATGTAAGAAAGGCTATTTACACAAAACACATGTTAAGTAATACATGCGTTTGTAACTTAAAAGCCCGACCATGAAAATGCTTATATTTGACCTAAACTAACTAGAAACTTGGATCATCTACGGACCCTTTGGCAAGTACTAAGACCCATGAATTTTTAATATATCAGTTGTTATTATTATTATTATTATTATTATTATTATTACTTTCATGGTTGAGAGATGAACTCCGAAGTACTTATATTGACATTTTTCTAGATACATTAATGGATAGAGAGAGAGAGAGAGAGAGAGAGAGAAATTGTGTGATAATATAATTTTTAGACAAGAAAAAAAAAGTTATATATAACACAAATATATATATTAGAGAGACAAGAGTCCTAATCATACACAAACATAACTTTTAAAATAGCCCTAATCGGGCCATGACCCACATAAATAATTTAGAAATATACATATATTTGTATAGAGGCATGCTCACCTACGCACGTGCGCACCTTTGCACACGTGTCATGGGTGTCGAATCCGAATGGTCCATAAGATGCGGAATCCCATGAAACCTTAGGGGGTGAATTTTCACCCTTATCTAAGATTTTGGTGGGCCAAAGTAAAGAGAAATTCAAATTAAGGGAAGAAACTGCTTGTATTTTTTATAGCCCACCGAAGTTTTGATTCAAAGTAAAAATTCATACCGGGGGGGTTTCATGAGGTTATGCTTCATGCGTTCAGATTTTCGAGACTCATCAAATATGATTTCTCAAAAAAGTTCATATGTAGTACGT
Organism: Magnolia sinica; assembly: GCF_029962835.1. Taxonomy (NCBI): domain Eukaryota; kingdom Viridiplantae; phylum Streptophyta; class Magnoliopsida; order Magnoliales; family Magnoliaceae; genus Magnolia; species Magnolia sinica. Next base: position 83,649,863 of record NC_080581.1, read on the forward strand.
ACGAACTGGTTCGCAGGTGAGCCTTCCACTATATATATATATATATAATGAAATTATAATGAGTTGAATTTGGGTCCTTACTCTTACTTCAGTGGTAGACTCGTTGGGAGTTTCAACACCTGGCCAAGGGTTTGAGTACCCATAGGTGGTGGAATCCTACTATGGCATGAGTGTGTAGCATGAGTGTGTGGGGATGTGTGTGCATGTGTTAAAAAAATGTATAAGGGTAAACAGTCATTCTTAGCAAACCTTGAAAGACTAATAAAGGAGGGGTTCTAAAGACATGCAACTAAATGCCTATTTTTCTTAGTAATTAACTAAATCAAACATAACTTAAACCCATTTAATTATTATTATTTTTTCACATGTGACAGCTCAAAAGGATGGATGAAGAAAGCCTAGAATCACCAAAATTCTCCAAGCCAAAATCTCCTCTAGAAAATGTTACAGAACCATCGCCACCAGTACGTAGAATGCTACAAAAACAATCTAGTTCGAAAGGCAGCTGCCTGTGCTCGCCGACGACTCATGTTGGATCTTTCAGGTGCCGACAGCATAGAAGCTTCCGCCTTACTCGTAGCAGCCAATCCGTGGGTTCGGGCCTCGCCAGCTTAGCGGACAAGTCATCATCAGTCAATCTCGAAGCACCACAAATCACCTAAGTCATGATTGCGAACTATACAAATTGTCTTTTCTCAATGCTCTATTAATAGTAATTAAAGAATTTGATTATGTATTGTTTTAGTGTTAATACATTGAGGCATTTTATCTAATCATCCCTCATACATAATTAAATGGAAATTTGAAATTGTTGAATTTAAAATCTTAAAATGCAATTCAAAGTATGCTCTATGCATCAAAATACATTCTTTGGGTGAGAGGATGTACAAATATTTAATGTGTTAAAGTTTTCGGGCTTGCAGAAATTTGCCATTTTATAACTGTTTTTATAATTTTTACCATGTGTAAGTTTGATGGAACTTTTAAATGAGGCCTTTTTATAATTTTTATTTAGTATTTTTTAATATTTTTAATTTATTTTTAATGTAAAATCCACTGTAACCATTAGATGCATAATCCAAGTTTAGAAAAAAATCCAAAACATCAGGCTAGCTTATGATTCAGGTGGACTAGACTGAAGAAAACACTTGAGAGAGAATTCCACCCTAAATAGCCCTTGGTGTAATATGAGTTGATTCACCTAGTGGTTGGATTGATTTTTACATAAACAGTGGGGCCCACCGACCCATTTGATTGCAAGCGGGGGATGTTAAAGAAATGTTACAAAATGCAGTGAAACGACAATGGATCCAAACCCTATCTGAATTCAATTCATTAAAGATTCAAAATTTCTTAATGCATTTTTTCTTTTTTCTTTTATACACACACACACACACACACTATCACTAATTTTCAACTATCACTAATTTTCAACTTTGAGAATTAGCCTGGTGGTCCACACGGCATGATGTAGACATTTTTTAGGTGGATTTTACATTGTTGTGCTTGCGGTGGCTTGAATGTCTTGGATCAAACTGAGGTTTTGGATGGACGGTCAAAATGAGGTGGGAAATCTGATGGACGAAGTGGATGTCACACAAAAAAATGGACGATGGGTCCCACACAGTTAGGTTGGTGTAGTCCGCTACAACACCTATTTGTACACTGTTTTGATCCGTTCGGGCTCGGGCTGAACTACTTTGGCCCGACACTGACGTGGGCTGGGTTTGGGTATTCATTTGAAAAACGGGCCGGGTATGGACAGGAATTAGCCCGGCCCATTGACAACCCTAGTTTGGAAAGTGGGGATTTGACAGGAAAGGATGCCTACCATATGATGTCAGACGTATGAGGGTAGGGCTATCAACGGGCCGGGCCGGTCCTGGGTTTGGATCGGCCCAGATTTTGAACTGTTTGGGCTGGGCCATTAATTTCTCCTTATTCAAAATTATGATTTTTTATGCTAGAGCCCGGCCCATTGATACCCCTATATGGGAATGGGTTTTCACCCTGGATTGAATATTAGATGATGATCTGAACCGTTCATATTCTGGATTCCATGATGTTGGACCATCATAAAAAAAGGTTAAGTGGATGATTGTGTTTATAAAAATGAATTTGGAATATTGAAATGTAAATTTTTAATAACTCTTATCTAAATCCAAGAATCAAAGGTTAAGTCTATCAACAAAATTTCATTATAAGATCATAGCTTCTATAATGCAATGATGAGAACATGAACGGTTCAGATCATCATGTAAGGGACAACATATCTTATAAAAACCATAGTAATTATGAGGGACGAACAATAGAGAGGGAGAAAAAGCAAGTGAGCAATATACATGCAGATGGGCCCACCATTGGGTCTTGGCCATCAGAGCAGTGCCTACTATTGAGGATAAATCGCGATGGACAGGGTGGATTTTTCATATATAATATAGTCAGGTCCAATAGCTTGGGGTGTTTTCCAATCTAGGTGAAAAAGGTGGTAAAAAGGATGAGATTTTTACCCAAAATTCCTTTGCAGTTTGTATTTTACCAAGCAGTGCCTTAAAATTTCAGGATGGTACTTCTTAAAGGAAAAATTAACCTAAATGACCTTGTTTAATTTTTCTTTAAAAAATGGAGGATTGAGAATTGTGGATAAGGTGGGCCAAACCATTAAAAAAGGATGGGTGTAGAAAATATGGTGAAATGGCATGACTCTGTAGGGTTTACAGTGATTTAAGTGTTATATCCACCCCATTAATCAATTTTTTTCAACTCATTTTATGAAATGAGGCTAAAAAATGAGACAGATTGAGACCTCAAGAGGACCACACCACAGGAAATAATGGGATAATGACACCCACAAATGAAACCTTACTACGGCCGACCGGTATAGTTATTTGACATCCAACCTGTTGATAAGGTCACACAGACTTGGATGAAGGAAAAACACAATTATCAGCTTGATCCAAAACTTCTTTGACGCGGAAGAAGTTTTCAATAGTAAGCATTTAATCTCCACTATATTCTGTAGCGTGGTCCACTTCATCTTTGGATCTGCCTCATTTTTCTACTTGCCCTCCTAAAATAAGCTGAAAAAAATGGAAGAACGGCATGGATAAAGCACATACATCACCATCGCCCCACAGAGTCAGGGCCCGACCGAACCCAAATCTCCTTGATATGCAAGCACTCATAAATTGTACACATGGCATACATTACCTCAATCTAAACCGGCTAAAATTCAAAACAAGGGTCCATAAGTTTGAATCTTCCAAAATCAGATTTTTTGAACCATCCTCACTTATGATTTGCAGACACTGATTTGTTGAAATAGGACCGTTGGATGTTTTTCATTTTTAACCATCAGTAATGTCTACCAATTCAATAATCAGAGTAATTTTTAGTTCGCAAGACATCTAAACTGATCATTTAATATTAACTTACTCTACGTAAACAAATGCAATCTCTAATGATTTTTTAAGTGCATGTGTATCATCCATGACACTTTGCCAGAGTATAAATTCTTTTCTCTTAATACAATATTAATCCACCTGTTTATAAACCGTTTCCGTGTGGGCCCGTTGTGTCTTACCTAATCCCACGTGAATTTGTAGGTTGTTGAGTGGTCCATTATTTCTTAATGACGTGGCAAAGCTAACATTAAATAAGCCTCATTTTTGGGCATCCCATAAAAATTGGTGGGGCCCACTTAATCCACTGATTGGATGTGATGGTTGGATTGGATGTCTTAACTTTCATAGTGGGGTGAACCCTGTTGGACGGATTGGATGACATACGCATCACTATATGGTGGCCCCAGTGCAATCCTGTAGAACAAGCAGTTGTACAGGAACACACAGCATCTTTTAGATTCTTATTTTATAACATTTCTTTTGGAGTAGATGTTTTGGAGGTTTGCTTGCCCCACAAACAACCACACACATCAACTGATAAGCGGACATCTGAGCCGTTCATAAGGTTGTCTCGATGGTGAAGATCACCACATGAAAAATGAGGCTGGTCTAGTCATCAGGAGGGCAAGCACGTATGGCACATGTGAGCAGTTGGGGGAAATTTTGAACCATCCAATGTTTTTATATAGGCATGGGCCATGTGATGATCCAATTGCCCAGAAATTTTTTTGGTATATTTATCTTCACGGATGGACCAAATTATGTACGGCTCAGATATCCCACAGTTGCCAGATTGACACGTGTGATGCACACAAACTTTTATTTATTTATTTATTTGGGTCCAGCGAAGCTTCCCATTTTGAGGGATTCAATAATGTTGAATCCATCCCCAATTTGTAAAAGGGTCATGAACTTATCCTTCTAAGACTGAAAATGGCCAATTTGAGCATGGCCCACTAAAGCCGTTGTTGTGGGATGCATGCGTTTTATCCACGCCGTCTATCCATTTTGGATCATTATTTTAGAGCATCAGCCCAAAAATGAGGCAGGTATAAACCTCAGGTGGACCACACCACAGGAAACCAGTCATGATTGTAAACTTTATTTGCCATCCAACCTGTTTTTTTTTTGTTAGCTTGTTAGTACATCCCACTGTCAGTTCACACTTCACTGTTAGCCACCCCCTAAGGAATCGATGCCAAGACCTCAGTGTTGAAACGAGGTATCTTTCACTCAATCTACCACTTGAGCTATGGACCAGGGTGTTCCATCTGTTAATTAGGTCACAAAGACCTGGATTAAGGAAACCACAAATATCAACTTATTCAAAGGTTTTGTGGCCGCCAAGAAGTTTTTAATTGTGGTTGTTCAATCGTAGTTTCCTGTTGTGCGGTCCACCTGAGATTTTTATCCGCCGATCCCACGGAGCACCATCCAGTTTGCTATTGGCAGTGTAAGTAGACAATCCTCCGCGTCCATTGTTGTGGGCCTTACATCAGCAAATAATTTAAATTATTCGTAGACATGCACTAAATTCTGGGTCCCACTATATGGATGGAGCATATATCTAGCTATCACATTGACCAAGCAATCCTAACCATCCTAACTGCTATCAAGTGGATCATTAAAAATAAAATAGACTCCAAAAGGGATGTATAGGGGGTCGTCGACAATTGCATGGCCAAGATGGACTATAAAAGGTTTGGACCGTGGTAAACCGGAATGAGTTATTTGACCTACTATATATATGATTGGGTAGGAGAAGCTACTTTAGCCAGCCAACCCCACTACGCCAGGTTGCCCACATCGAACTTGTGAGATTCCATTAGATCAACGGTTGAGAATTCATTTTATATCCATTTTTACTATTTACAATAAATTTTTGTTTGATTATAACTCTTCGACATTTGAGTTTTAGGAAAAATTAGGATAATAACATGGATAATCCAAACAGGACACTTACTATTTTTAGCCGAAAACTATGGAATCTAGTAAGAATTATGACCATCTATAAATAATAAGTTTAATAGTAAGTCATGATTTTAGGAAGTTTGAGTTTTAGTTTGATACTAAAACTTCTTCTAAGGTTCATATCAATTAAATTTAAAGTCGTTTTGTTTTTTTGCTTTTGTTTTTTTTTTTTAAATTTTTTTTATCATTAATAATTTTATTTTAAATTTCTAAAATTTATTTCTATTTTCTTATTTTACCTTACGGATTCAAGGTGTCTTTGTGAGGAATCTTGAAAAGCTTTGTGAATTCGGAGTACTCCCCTGATTCAAGGTGTCTTTGTGAGGAATCTTGAAAAGCTTTGTGAATTCGGAGTACTCCCCTTTAAGGAAGACGCTGATCGACCTCATCACATCCTTCCTACGCCAAAAAGGAAAAATCAAATGGTTAATGTGTAATATATATATGTTATGCTCCATAACAGTTGCATCAGCCATTTGGAACATCTGATCTTGCTGTACAGCTATATATATCACGTCTAATGTTGAAGAGTCACCATTATTTAAATGCTAAACTAAATAGTAGAGCCTGGAGTGTGCTTTTACCATATTTTAGATTAATGCAACTTTAAAAAAACGAGAGGATTTCAAGCAATAAATGCCATTAAATTCATCAAGAATCTCGTTTCACCAAATAATATTTGAGTGAAATGTCTAAGATTTTTCTTGTCTATTTTCTTTTGTAAAGAAGCATTGAGTCTAAAGTTGTGGGGCCAAGGTGGTGAATGTATGATATGCGACCCATCCAACAAGTGCAACCCCCCAACAATGATAAGACAAATAAAAAATATGGCCTACTCAATCATCAAATGGTCCACACCACAACAAACAATATAGATCATATCATCTCGATGGGACTTACTTTAATGTGCGGGTTGGATGGCTTACACTCAACATTGTGGAGCCCACATAGAAAGTTGAATGACATTTATATATAGGTGAATAAGTTCCATGCATGTTAATAACTGTTGGATGAATGTTAATAGCCTCCACACCTGTGAGCAAGAGGAGATCCGGCCTTTAAAAAAAAATCACAATACTGGAGTAGTTCTATAGTAAAAGTCCCAAGATGAGTTAAAAGTTTGGTTGTCCACAAAAACATGCTATAGAAGAAAAGTAACTTAAGTGGGTACCCGTTGAGTAAACTAAGCAAGGGTGCATGCAATATTATTTTATTGTCACGAAATGCCCTAACTTGAAGGGACGTGGTTTGGCTTGTGACAATGGTTGGCTAATGGTTGCTGCTCTTTAGACCCCACCATGAGGATGTATTTTATTCGCTATATATATATATATATATATCCATTTTACAGATCATGTTAGGTTTTTATCTAAAAATGAGGCAGATCTAAATCTTATGTGGACTATATCGTAGGAAAACAATATTGATTAAATGTCCACTATTAAAAATCTCTTAGGACTCACTATAATGTTTATTTAACATCCAACCTATTGATTAGGTCATATAGGCCTAGCTAAAGATAGATAGATATATATATATATATATATATAAAAGAAGCAAATATCAACTTGACTTTTGTGGCCCTGACAATTGACACTGCTTTTTGTGATGTGGTCCACTTGAGATTTGGATCTACCTCATTTTTTGGCTCATGCCATAAAATGATTTTAAAAAAAATGGATGGATAGCTTGGATGAAACACATAAATCATAGTGAGGCACATGGAGCACCGATCGAACCACCCGGTCCGACTTAAAGATCACTAGCTTGGAAATGCCTGCAACGCATGCAGAGGAAGGAGGGGAGAGAGACATTATAGGGAAATGTATAGCCCACACACTGCAAGAGAATGGCGCTCCAAATGATTTCATTAGTGGATACCCTATTTCCATTGTTTCCTGCGTCGTGGCTTACATGAATGTCCAATCTAGGGGAAAGGGACATTAGGGAAATGTATGGCCTGCAGATTGTAAGAGAATGACACTCCAAATGATTTTATTAGTGGATATCCCATCTTCATTGTTTCCCGTGTTGTGGCTTACATGAACGTCCAATCCACGTTGGCTTTTAACTAACCTCTTAACATATGTTTGCATGATAAATACATGGAATGAATGTCATACAATCATCAAGATGGGCTTTACAAAGCCTTTATTTGCTGTGTTCTCACTAATAATAAACCATCAGTGGCCCCTATATGTAAAGAAAGGATTGGGCAGCAACCAACTTGCGTGAAAGTCTTAAAATGTCTGCAAAGAAAGGACTTGGCAACAACCTACTTGCATGAAAGTCTTGAAATGACACAAGTACACCCAAACATCCCATTTTCCTTTTAAAATTAAAAGTTTATGTTGATTACTAACACTAATTTCCTTAGTAAAATTCTCTAAATTTACTCACATTATATGTTTATATAGTAGAGATATCACTCAAATATTAGGACACTAATGCTATGTGGGCAAAAGCATGCACACACACGGATGACTCACACATGTGGACATTAATTTCTGTGCATTCACATGTGAAACAAACATGTAGAAAGGGATGACTTGCACATGTGCGCACTAAAACCTTTGTTTTTGTTCATACAAGGAATAAATAATTTCTTAGTGGACCATTTATTTTGGGTACCCTGCCCTATCTTTTGAGTGAACAGCTTTATTTTCGGGCTAGATAAGAAAAAAAATGTGGGCCCACGTCATGAAAGCTCAAATCTTGAAAATACATGCCATGCTGGCATTTATTCTCGTGTGGGACTGAAGCATGCACGCGTGTAACAAACTTCCACGCAAGCGCGCACACACACATATAGAGGGAGAGAGAGCGAGAAAGAATGCTTGTCTATAGCCGGCCTCCCTATCAACCTACACTAGAAGCGATGCCGATGCCATCCGTGTCACTTGTCTACTTCCTATGAGAAGTGACTGGGAATAGGCTAGGCCGACCAGTCGCATCGAGGTGAAAACGCCACGAAGGAATGGTCAGTGGATGATGGGGCCACGTGGCCGACAAGGAGATCAGGAGGAGCCACATGTCCTCCAATGAAAGGAGAATATACCATGATAGTGGGGTGACGAATGATGGGTACGTATCAACAGGAGGGTGGGAAGGATCTTTTCCACCTTCAATTGCAGAGAACCCACTCTCCCCACTTGCATGTTTCAATCACAGAGCACCAAAAGAAAGAGAGCCTTTTCAATTCTTTCAATGGCCCTATGATATTTTGCATGATACATGCTACATTACCATGTTGACTATTGTAACTTCATGACCCATTTCCTGGTCATGCAGGTTACATCTCTCTCTCTCTCCCTTTTCAATTCTTTCAATGGCTCTATGATATTTTGCATAATACATGCTACATTACCATGTTGACTATTGTAACTTCATGACCCATTTCCTAGTCATGCAGGTTACATCTCTCTCTCTCTCCCTTTTCAATTCTTTCAATGGCTCTATGATATTTTGCATAATACATGCTACATTACCATGTTGACTATTGTAACTTCATGACCCATTTCCTAGTCATGCAGGTTACATATCTCTCTCTCTCTCTTCCCTTTGTCTTCACTTCTTTCTCTTGTCTTCTCTTCCTGTCTCTCTCACTCTCAATGGCTGAAAGGCCCATTAGTCGTGCATCTCTCTCTCTCATTTCATTAAAGAATACATAAAAATTCTGATACTTGATGATGAGTTAGAAATTGCATACATGGAGTACAAGTAATTCAACTTAGAATATCCAAATTGTGGGTCCCATTTTAAATGTATCATGACCCAAAATTTACATTTATTTGATTATCTAACTATCGGATTAGTGGACAATATTTTGACAGTTAAAAATGAAAAAAATAAAAATAAATAAAATCTAATAGAGTGTCCACGAATCAAAGGTTAGGATTGTTTAATGAGTTTAATTTGTGGATTTTTAGTTAGCAATACTAAGTAGCACAATTTAGTGTATCTAATTTGAGTTAATGTATGTCATGCGCTGAATTTCTTAATGCCTGTGTATGAAGCTTTATAGGCATCTGGAGTATCAAATAACTCTAAAAAGAAATGCCCATATAAAGGTATGCATTTTCCCCTCTTTCTCTCCAACGTGGACTTCTACCTACTTTTATATAGTGACAAGCAAATGAGAACTGAGACCTTGGAAAAGGTTATTTTCCCAATTTTATCATGACACGTGTCAGCCATTCATGCAAAGCATTCTTTCTGAGATAACTATATATTTCCCTCTGATATTGTATAAATACCCGGACTTATTTTAGCACAAGTGGGGCTTATGATTATTTGATCCGGACCATTGCAATAATGGGTTGAAGGTAGATTCACATTACTCCAAATGTAAACTGTATTGAAAGATCCCATCTATCAACCATGTTAATATTTATCTAAAACTACTATTTTTTAGGAGTACAATGATTGTCCCATTAGGGATTTTTTAGGGATGGTCCATCCACATCTAGGCCCATCAGATTAACGGTCCGGATCACTGAAATATCAGCAACACTTGTACAAACTCAGCAATAGTAAATAACATAAGAGGTGGGCTCATATGGGCCTATGTCAACTGTTCATCTGATCCACCCAGTCCATCTTGTTTTTCGCCTCATGCTCACCGTAGAAACCAAAAATACAGCCGATCCAATAGTTAGGTGGGCCACAAATCAGGGAACAGCGTAGAAGAATGCTTAAGACCTCAAAATTCAGGTGGTGTGGAATGGCCTGATTTTTTGTTTGCCCCTTCATCCCAGTGGTTCACGTCTGATGAATGGATTCGATAGAACATACACAACACTGGTGGACCAAACAAACAGTGGAGAAGATTTTATTGGTTGGGACCCCCCCTCCCAGCTGTTCTCCTAACATCAAAGGACCAACGGACGGGTGGATCTGATGGACGGTTGACGTGGGCCCCACAACAGCCCAGCGTACCACCACAAGTACAATATCACAGCCGATGATCACGTAATCCTCTTTTTGGAGTGTCCTTGAATGAAAATAACTCCCTCTCTCTCCCTCTCCCTCTCCCTCTCTCCCTCTCCCCCTCATTGCAGCGTTGTTTTTAGGCCCTACAGCTTCCTATTTTTGGGAAGTTTTGGGAATGCCAGGACCGAAATTTCGGACTTTTCCCATATATAGTAGCGTTTTGTATCGTAACGGGCAAATCGGCTCCATTTTGTTGAATTTCATAAGGTACGTAGTTCTTACTTCTGTTTTCTGTTTCAATAACTAATTGATGAAAGAGAAATGCTCGAGTACTACTCTAGAGCTCCTATTTGCATTTGAGTCACTTGGACGGTCCAATCCATCAATCCGAATCGTCCATTAAGTCCAGAAAACATTTCATATGCCACCATGCAAGAATTAGGCCGATTGGATGGTCCAATCCATGGATCGGATGGTTAGGATTTCCTAACAGAAGTGATTCATTAGAATCATAAGCAGTCCTTCATGGGCCTAACAAATAGATGGATCAAAATGTTGTTTTGACATTTTCTGTGTAAAAGATCTTGGCCGTCCATGTTAACAGTCGTTTGATCAAACGTTTAAGATTGTCAGATCGGTGGGACATTTTCATGGGAGCCCGTAAATTTTTGAGTTGGACCTAATGAACGGTCTAGATCAATGGTCTGGACTGTATAGGTGTCACGTATATTGCGGCCCACTTGATAAGTGGGCCAGCTTGGATTTTCGGACTGGTTTTGTTCACATAAAGCCCCAGCTGATGCATGGCTTGGATCTTGTAGATTTGTGGCATGTTGTAAATTTTTTAGCCTCTTGTTTCAATATACTATTTGTGGGCGATCAGGACACTTGGACAATCCAATCGACCAATCTGGGCCGTCCACTAGTCAAACACACATTCATGGGAAAAAATCACACCAATTGGACCATTCTGATCATATCAATTTCCTATTAAATGGATGGTTAGAAATTATCTATGAGAAAAAAACAGGCCTAATGTCAATTTGAGCCATCTAATTGGTGGGGCCCATCATGGATTGCTTATGGCCCTGGAGAATCACTTTAATAAGAGAAACATAATCATCCAATCATATGGGTTGGAAGATGGATGGGTATGAATAAAAGGCCAGCTAATGGATAGATCAGATCAACCCATCCATGCGATTATCAGACCGTAACCAGATAATGCATGCTGAAGCTAATAGACGGTCTGGATGAATTAATCAGACTATCTAAGTGTCCTGATACAACTAGTAGCACTATAACTTACATACCTCTGAGAGCACTGGATCGTTTCTGATTTTCCATATGGGGAAAGACTCCGAGCGCGGCCACAACATCTCCACCGTCCATAAATTTTGGGAGAGGATCTTAACTCTAAGTGGGGTTCGTAAAATCTGCTTTTGAAATCTTACTAGATTCCTGCTTGGCTATTTTTAGAAGTTGGGAATTAAATAATAGATGAAAAAAAGCTCGCACCCTCTTATAACCTGAGAGAAACATTAGTACTCTGATAGAATACGGTAGTTGATACGCAGGCGTTAAGAAATTGTAGATATGAGATGCAAGTAACTCAAATGGGCCCACCCTTGTGATCTGAATTCAACAAGCATATGTATGATACACACGGTTTTCCTTAATTTGGACGGTTTAAATTGAATAGCATATGCCACGTGTGTAAGTTCTGTGCGCATGTGTATCAACCATCATACTCCGCCAGATTTTTAAATAATTGCCCCATACCGGTGGTTGCTCGTTGCGGATCTACGGTTCACATTTCTCATTCTGCATCGTTGATCTAATGGGCCATACTACGGATGGCCCATGGTACAAAAAACCAATGTCACTGGCCGTTGACATTTTTTTAAAAAACTTAAACCGTTCATTTGAAGGCCACAAATCGGCGGCTAGGATTGCATGGATAACGTATTTTCTTCTAAGATGTTTCATCCATGTAGGGACCACCAAATAGACGGTTGAAAAAGACACCAATGTAAAATGGCACTCAAAATAGAAATAGAGAAATCCTCCAGTGTTCTCGGAGCACTATGAGTTATAGTGCTCTTAATAGCATCGGTTAATTTGGACAGTCCAATCAATTGATCTGAACTGTCCAGTCCAATCGATTGATCTGAATTGTCCACTAAGTCTAGAAGACATTTCATGCAAAAATTGCATGATCAGATGATCCAATCGTCCTTGATTTGGCCTTATATTTTCTATCCGTCCTTTAATCGGATGTGATGGTTACGATTGCCTAACAAAAGTGAATTTATTTTATTTATTTATTTTTTATCATAAGCAATCCAAGATGGGCCATAATAAATAGATGGACCAAATTCTTTATTGGACCTATTTTGTGCAAATGATCCTGACCCTTCATGTTAAAGGCTATGATCAAATGGTTAATATTTTTCCGATCAATGTAATGTTTATATGGTAGCCCATGAATTTTTTGTTGAATCCAATGAACGGTTCAGATTAATGGATTGTACTATTTAAGTATCCAGATTCAATTAGGACCAGTGTAACTTATAATGGTCTGATTACATGTCATTTTCTTTCATTTATATTTTTTCTCTTCAGAAATCAAGTCACTTGATTTCTCATGATCTTTAGTTATATAATACTCTGATGGATTATAATACTCGATACTCAGGCACTCATAAATTGTACATATGGCATGCATTAATTCAAAACCAAGTCAAAATCAGATTGGTCGAATATCAAATTCTGGGACACCTCTTTGGAAAATCAGGACCATTGGATAGTTTTCATTTTTGATATTATACAAATGACCAGATTGGATCCGTACAAGTCTGAGTTGACTCGGACGAGTCAGATGAGTCCTAAAAATATAACCACAATTAAATAGTTAGATAATCAAATAAGCATAAGGTACATCTAAGCTGAAACCCATAATTTCGATGTCTGAATTCTGGATTACTTGGATGCCACGTAAGCAATTTCTAAGTGCCTGTGTATCATCCATTACACTCTTCCAGAGTATCAAATGCTTTGCTGATCCTAAACAATCTACATGCAACCACATCTGCTAGCATGACAGTTGCAACATCCAAGCCATCCATTAGGTGGGTTCCACCGAGTAGTTTTTCTTGCCCACAGTTAAAGGTGGCTCAGTGACACGTGGACCACAACATTATTAGAAAAAGGTGTATAGATTAGAAAGCTCCAGCCTAAGATTTTCTCAGCCACTCGTTTGTTTCATAAGCTATCGAGCACCTACCGAGTGGACTGACATGACTCTTGGGTCGGTAAATCTACGTAGTGGTCCCAGTCTGATAGATGGATTGGATAATGTACTCACGTGCCATCCTGGCACATGTGTGGGGTGTGCATGAGCTGCCTTCTACACACGTGTGGGTTCGGCAGAGTTTATCTTTAGATGGACGCGGATTGCGTCCTACCCTCGCCCTTCTCTAGCTGAAAACGGGCGGAAGCTAGGTGGGGCCTACTCTGATGTTTGTGTGAAATCCACCCGTCTATCCGTTTTGCGAGTTCATTTTAGGACATTCCACCAAAAATGAACCGGATCTAAGACTCAAGTGGGCCACACGAGAGGAAACAATGAGGATTGAATGACCACCATTGAAATATTGGTATGGGCATAAAAGTTTTGTATCAAGCTATTTTCTTTATGTTTTCAGTTTATCCCAGTGGTAATTACCTTATAAACGGTTTGGATAGATAGAAACATCAAGTGGAGCCCAAGAAGGTTTCAACGGTAAGGATTTCTTTCCTCAAATTTCCCTCTCGTGCAGTCCAGTTGTAACACCCTGAAAATCGAGGGTCGTGCATACGCTCGACTTCCGAGTTCCCGAGGTCACTTATAACCAGTTTTCATTAATATGCGATTAATCCAGTCTAAATGCGCATTCTAGAATTTCCTGGAACATGAAGCACAACCACACAAGTCTACTGAAAATCAATTATACCTATATATATACATGTTCAAAGAATACAAACGGGCGCACAAGGTGACGTCCAACAAAATCACAAAAAGAATGGCATGTCCCAAGGAATAAAGCTGAGCCGCTGCTCGGCGATCCAACGACCCATCTACTGATCCGATGGGATCCCGCTCATCAACTGGAAGGGAACTCATCCTCCTCCTCGAGACTCGCATCACCAAGCTCCACGAAATCTGTATCACCTGCATCTATGAACGGGTCTGGTTGGTGTTTTAAAACACCGTCCCAGAGTGGGAGTGAGTGATCAACTCAGTGGGTGCTATTAGTCTTAAGTTGTAACAAGCATCAATTATAATAAGAATTTAATGAAAAGCAATCAATCATAAACATCTATCTAGTCTTGTTAATGCGCATGCATGCAGGATGATATGATGTATGCCCTCGCCACAACACTCCCTCGTGCGACACCATCTAACGATCGCCAATGCCAACACTCCCTCAGTGCGACCTCGACTGCCGAGTCGCCAACCTAGCTAATGCTATACAATGATGATGTTAACCGGGTTCTTAGTTAAGTCCATTCATCCAGCAGATTTGAAAATCTGATACACCCCACGTATCAAATGCCCTGAACTAGTTGTGAAGCCAAGACTCCCAATGTGTGAGGCTGAGACCCCGCGATCCTTGACCCCGTTAGGTTTTCCCCATCCCCGACTTCAAGCACATGGGGGTTGCTGAATGTGGGGTCGCTCGCGGTCACTACGGGGAGGCGCGTCACCCCAGCGTAGGTCGACAGCTCGGACACAGTGTCTCATTCTACCGTGCCCGGCTCACGAGACTGTGGATCAATATTACATCCGGTATCGATGGGCTACAACGGTGGTAGGGTGTTTCAGTTTCCATACATATGTGAGCAAACAAGGTTAACAAACCAGGTGGGTCAGCCAGTGGACTAAACCGCACGAGCCCAGACAAGTATGTGGCGGAACGACATCGGGTACAAGCGACTCATGTAGCCTAACTACTGCCGCCCACACGTACTCGCCCAAACCCATGGGTTTAGCCTCAAGGTGGTCCTACCAACGGAACCACCTTCGCTCTCCTCATGTTCCTGACCAACCCAAGGGTAGGAATAATGACTCATAGCATGCCAACTACCAATGTAACATCAAGCATATTCATCACCATGTTCTCATGTTGCTCAACATACAATTCAAAATTTCTCTAGCAAACAAACTATAAATATCATGAATAAGGTGTATGTGTGTGGTGTGGGTTGGTGAGGAAGTTAAGCACTTCCTACATCTCAAGGGATCAATTACACAAGAACAATGAATCAACACACTAAGAAGCAACACATATGAGAGAATGGAAAATCAAACAAACATGAGCATGTAATCATCCATACACTAGATCATGAGAGGCAAGATTTAACATCAAGGAGAACTAGACATGTCATTCCATACAATCCAACAACATACCATGCAAACAAAATCATTAAACTCCAACTATAATTAGTGCTAGGCCACCTAAGGATAATAGTCCGCAACTATGGATTGTTGAAGACGTTAGGAATTGATCTAGGGTTGCAAAACTCACGGGTCGATTCGTAGAGATCCTAAGCCAAATGAACTTGTATGTTAGGATTATATGCATTTCCTAACTCAAACCCAAAGATTACCAAAAATGATGGGTGCTTACCTTCCTATTCGGATAGAAGTGGCTTGTAGTTGTGCATATGGGAAATGAAAGATATTTCTCTAAGGCCCCAAGCTTCCTTGGGCCTTACCTCTTACCACACACCCCTTTCCTTTCTTCTTCCTATCTCTTTCTCCTCCTTTCTCCTCTTCCTCTTCTCCCTTTCTCTCTTTTCTCTCTTCTCTCTTTCCTTTCTCTAGGGCAAATTCGTATGGGGAGAAGGGTGCCCCAAATGAGGCTCTTTTATAATGCCAGATTTGGTGGAAATGGCCCCAAGTGTTAGGTTTTTACTATACTAGACCTATGAGAGGGTTTTTCTAAGTTCTAGGGCCCACTATGGGGTATACAAGTCGATATACACCGCAAAATAGTTAGCCTTAATGATGATCTACGTATGGATACGATCGGCCCGCCATTTGGATGCGCCGATCGACAAATATGATTAGAAATCTATTCAACGATCACTGATGGTCGATCGGGGCCGCGACTACACGGATATGAGCAGGGAAATATCCTTACTCTATGAGTAAAGTTTGGTCGCAAACTGACGGTCCGAAATCCTCAACTTTGCATAAGAGTGGACGACTCAATTCACTTAAGTTCCAACTCCTTCATTTAAGGTATTTGCACTTATCATGCACTCGTCCTTCGACTCAAGTTGACCGGTTCTAGACCGTACCCATATTCGATTCCCGCGATGGACGTCAAGCCCAATGAGACGGACATTATTCTATAGTTTTAGAACTAGTGGTCCACCAACGAGCGGTATAGAGCTTATTTAGATAACTAAGGCAGTTCTGGTGGTCCTTTGGCTATGAAACTTATAGGATATGTGCTCCATGGCCCGATGAAGGGCCATGCAAAATTTGGGGATGATCAGATATGAGGTTTGGTCGCACGGGTCTGATTCGCGATCAACGGTCATCGTGCCACGATCAAGTCCTAGAGTTTGTGGACGGGCGTAGAAAAATACATTAGACTTTTACCGTAAATCTGGAAGAAATTCGACAGCTGAAATGTCTGAAATCTCAGTTTTATTTACCCGTGTTAGATTCCAATTCTGGTATTGGTGGGGCGCATCTGGCAAGTGCCAGATTCCACTTCTGGGTGTCCACTGGGTCCGTGGTTCACGATGGTCCCTAAGCCCAGTGAGATCTATGCTCCCTTGAATTTTTGTAATTTTCTGAACTTCCCACGTCGCAGTATAGCCCGCACGGGCTGCTGCCAAGTGTAAATGGCCATTTGGCTTGACGACCTGCACTTGGCCCAATCACAACCTGACTGGTCTACTCTAATGGGCTAATCCTAACTTAATTTAGTTGTGGCACCAAACCATGAGTAGTTTAAACGAACGGTTCTGCGGCAAATCTTACGTGGACGCTTCAGTACACTGTTTTGGTTGGACGGGACATTACACTACACCTGATGTTCAAGTGATCGGGGTGGATTCATTGGCTTCCTACGGTTGATTAATCGGACTGGTGCGGTTCTTTACTGGTACCACCCCTATATACACTAATATTGGATGCTAATGGTTATTAAGTAATATTTAGGTTAATTAAATAAAATAATAATAAAAAATAAAAATTGATGGATTTTTAGAAATCCAAAACAGCGAAAATCGAGGATGTTACACCAGTTGAGTCTGGATCCGGCTCATTTTAAATTTCTTGTCCTTAAATGAGCTCTTAAAATGGATGGCCGGGGTGGATTTCTCACAAACATTACGATGGGCCCACCTAGCTTCCTACCCGGACGCGGATTACGTCCTACCCCAGTCCGGACAGTAATCCGTCCGGGCAGAGTTCTGTGGGGCCTACCTTGATGCAAGTGTTTTATCCACGCCGTTCATTGATTTTCTCATATCATTTTAAGTTATTACCGTACAAATTGGGTAGGTCCAAAGCTCCAGTGGACCACACCAAAGGAAGCTGCAGTGATAATGACAACCACCGATGAAGCCTTTCTAAGGGCCACCATGATTTTTTTTTTTACCATCCAACCTATTCATAAGGTCATGTAGACGTAGATGAAGTGAAAACACAAATATTAGCTTGATCTGAAACTTCGCCAGCTCCCAAGAAATTTTTAATGGTGGACATTCAATCCCCACCTTGTGATCCACTTAAGCCTGGGACCTACCTCATTATTTGGATCATACCTTAAAATGATTTGATAAAACGATGAACGGCGTGGATAAAACACTTACATCACAGTGGGCCCCACAGACGGTAGGACGCAATCTGCGTCAGCCTAACCCAAGACGATGTGGCCCTGACGTATGTATTCTATATCCACGCCGTCCATCCGTTTTTCCAGATCATTTTAGGGCATGAACCCAACACTGAAGCAGATCCAATTCTCAGGCGGACCATACCATATGAAAGAGTCCAGAATAGAGGTAATAGGGCCCCGGCGTACGTTAGCAAAGTGCTCCTTTTTCTACTGAATCTTATTCATGAGTTCATCAAGGCATCTTCGGGGTGGGACTCACCTAGTGGATGGCTTGGATCTCACACATGCACGTAACTCTGGCACATGGGGGATGACTTCCATTAGGGTAAGGCCCGGCGCACGTTAGCAAAGTGCCTTTTATTATGACTATCTTACTCATGAGCTTAGTGGCTTGTAGGACAATGTTGTCAAAAAGGGTGAAATGAGGAGATGGGAGGGGAGAAGATGGAATCCTTGTTGGAGTGAAACATGAGGAAAGTAGTACTACTCTCAATTGCAGAAGGATAGATGGGATGGGATGGTGTGGCCCACTTCAAGTTTCAAAGCACCAGAAATTGTACAACCCTATATACTAGCTTTCATCAAAACCTTTTTTTTCTTCTATTTGTAATCATGGTCTGCTTTTGTCCCAACCACACAAACACAAAAAGCCCGCTTTAAAAAAAATCCCTGGGTTTTATGAGGTGCTTAGCTAACTAAGACTTTTGTGTTACACATCAAATAGGAATCCTTTGAGAGAGAGAAAGAGAGTCTGCTCTTGTGTGGGATTCCTTCGAATAACCATCTTCCCTTCATGTTCTACCCTTTTACTGTGTGGGTCTCTCTCTTACACACACAGAATCTAATCTCCCTCTCTCTCTCTCTCACAAAGTAAGGATATGGTAGGTGGATGTCTTTTTTAGTAGCGCGTGTAAGTGAGTGCATGCATGTCTTGTTTGTGTCCACGTGTGAGTAGGATTCTATCTTCTGCCAATATTAGATACTTATTGCTTGAATTATGACTGTATCTGTCTATAACCTCTCTTCTTTTCTTTTTTTTCAGGTGTTGGCTTTCACTTGAATAAAGGCACCATCTTTCACATGAAGGAAACATAAGGGAGAGAGAGAGAGAGAGAGAGAGAGAGAGAGAGAGAGAGAGATGTGATGAGAGTAGCAAGGAGAAAGAAAGGTGAAAATGAAGTATATGAAACTTGGGACAAGGCCAGACACCTTCTTCACACAGGAGGCTACAAGGTTTGTATGTGGAGAGAGAGAGAGAGAGAGAGAGAGAGAGAGAGAGAATTTTCTTCATGGGTTTTTTATTTTATTTTTATATTTTAATTAATAATATTAATATGTGGTGATGATGATGCATGGCAGGTCAGTGTCCTCAGACGTGCCCAGCGATCTCACCATTCAAATCAATAACACTACATATCTACTACACAAGGTTCCTCCTCCTCCTCCTCCTCCTCCTCTCTCTCTCTCTCTCTCACGCGCGCACGCACACACACACTCACACGTGCTGGTCACGTGTCACCATTTTTTTAAACTTCTGGCAACGTGGTTAATGTGTCACTTTTCTGGGGTTAGATGGACTCGTGATATAGCAAAACACCATTTGAAAAAAAGGTGGTTTCTCTTCCACCGTACAATGCCCAGTTGTATGGTAATCCAGACCGCTAAATAGCTGCCCAATTGAGAATGAACACACCCCAAAAATTACATTCACCAGATTATAGAAACCACCTTGAAATTTGGACCACTTAGCATTTTATTTTTAGCCGCTCATCCGATAGCAATTAATTGGATTGGATGGTCAGGATTGCTTTAATCAGTGCAATTTTCAACTCATTTTATAGTGGGACACATCCACAATGTGTCCCACTATTTGGGTGTTCTTGATAGCCGCACGTGAATGCCACGTGTGGGAGTATGAGATGAGTAGGCTAGCTACCATTTTTCAAAATGGTGGTGAACTATCACAGGAGTCTTAGGCGCGTAAATAGTGCCATCTCTTCAACTCTACAAATGGGGCCCACCGAGGATGGAGCGTGGACCTGAATTTACACAGATACGATGATGATCCTTACCGTTCATCTGATTACCATACAATAGAAATTTAAAAAGAAAACATTCTGCTGAAGAAAAATTCGATGGTCAGGATTGATTTACATTTCACGGATAAGATGTTGACGGTTAGATAACTTGCCACTTTTTTCGGGCAAATTCCAAATTGGAATGATAGGGTTGTCGGCTCCAACTTAGTGTAACCGGGTTTTGGGATAATTGAATAGGGATCGTTACTGTATCTCTTTTCATCATTCTACTTGTACGTCAAGAAACAAAAGGATAGGACCGTTCTATCCATGAAATTTTCAATAAACTGTCCATCCATGATGGGCCCAATCAAACCAACGGTCTGGATCAGTAAGATATGGGTCCACTTATCAGCCTCAGGTCAAGCAACGTATAGAAATACTAAGTACGAAAACCTCTGGCAGCAAATTGAATGAATTGGTGTACCGTCACTACCATCCAAAACCATGCACCGCGCTGCCTCCACCGTACACTTGGCATTTTTTCAGCCACCCAAAATTGTGACAATGCGTGCGGATTTATGGATGGGCCATGTGATAAAAAAAAAGAAAAACACTGACCAGATGATCAGATGGTCAGAAAATGAACGGTTGAAAACCAAAAAAGAGATGGATCACTAATGGAACGGTTAGGATCGTCTCATCCGTACAAGTTTTGTACAGTGGCCCACCTAATTTGGCATTATCTTGATTTCTTCCGACCATTGTAACCGTAGCATATGTACTGTGGTCCCAGGAGGTGGACATTTTGCAGTGCACCCGCAGGACACTGCAGTGGTCCCATGATATTCTGTGGACACTAAGACGAGCCGCGCCTGGGAAAAGGAAACCCACTGATATGTCCACCCAAACGGTGGACCACCTGATACGATACAAATAGAGACAGGAGAACCGAAATACTGTACAACCATCTGTCTTTTGCAGATGTAGCAGGCTAATGTTTACCAATCGAGACCGTCCATCCAGTTCGTCCTATGATCGATGGTGAATCATGCAAATATCACACCCATTAGAAAATCTTGGCCGTCGTTTTTTTCTTTTTAAAAAACTTTTCCACGCTGAATGTCAACCATTAACAATTTTTCCTTTCCACCGTTCCTTAAGTTTCACTCATCGGATGGCTAGGATTGTGCAATCTAAACCTTTTTCTTCAATCATCTGCCATCAACATTAGGAGGAACTAGATTTTCAGGCTGCCACGTGTACGTTAGAGAGATGCCCCTGCATCATTACCGCACGTTGATTTATTCTTTCGAGTTCTTTTGCGTGGACCGCGATTTAGACACGAATATGTGTCGCCCCACTGGGGCCCACATGAAGATATGGTAGGATGATCAGAGCCGTCCAAGTTTTGGATGGTACATTATACGAGACATAATAAGAAATGTAAGTTGAATAGAGGATCCTGATCATTGATACGTTTAGCTGAATGTGGACCACTGAACAGAAATTTTCAAACTCACGTTCTATTCAATAAATCAACGGCCAGATTGATTTTTGAGAGTGATTATTCGATATGGACCACTTTAAAGTACCACCCACTAAATGGACGTGTCTGATTCTCCTGTCTTCTTTGCATGTGGACCACATGGGACGACACGTGATGGGTGATCCTGAGTACTGACAGAGGCAGACGGTGTCTTTTCTCCAGCTCGCCGCACGCTAATTGGAATGTGAGAGGCTTTCCATACACTTGCAAAAGCAAAACACGTGTGTGAGATCCAGGCCATTCATCGATTAGGACACGCTATTCACATGGCCTGTCCACCAAATGCCAACAACCTGAATCGTTAAATCGCCACTCAGGGGACACTTGTACGAGAGAAATGAAGATAGTTCCAAAACTGGACGCTGATTTCCTGCCAAAGGCTTTGGCAAGAAGTTCCTGCCTGGGAACCAAGGTGGGGTCCACCGTGATGTTTGTGAGAAATCCACCTCGTCCATTCGTTTTGTGAGATCATTTTAGGATATGCCACTGAAACTGAGATAGATCCAACGGTCAAGTGGACCACACGAGAGGGAAAACTGGAGAAAGAAATGCCTACCGTTGAAACATTCTTGGGCTCCACCTTGAAGTTCAAATGAAATCCAAACCGTTTATAATGTCATCCCCACTGGGATGAAGTGAAAACACAAAAAAAACTTAGCCAAATACGAAACTTTTGTGGCCATATGAATGTTTCAATGGTGGTTGCTCAATCCCCACATTTTCGTCTAGTGTGACCCACTTGAGTCTTGGATCCGCCTCATGTTTTACCACATGTCTTGAAAGGAACTCAAAAAACGGATGGACGGGGTAGATTCATCACAAACATCACGGTGGGCCCCACATAAGTTCCCGGACTCCCTGCAAAAGACCTTGGCAAGGAATCAACATCCTCCAAAACCCGGTAGAGTCGACCCAGTCCAAGTTCGAACGAGTAATCTGATTTGGCAGAGACTCGGTTTTGACTCGGTAAACTCGGCTCATCTCAAAGTGAGTCGGTCCGAGTCTTTTATTTTTGAATCTTGTAGAATAGTGACAAATCTGGCTCTCGGCCACTTGTAGGGCGGGAAATTTATCCGGAGATAATCAAATTTTTAGGTTTTCCTTGAGATATTATCATGAAAATCTTGCTAAATAAAAATATTTAGAAAGTATTTATTGTAAATTAATACTTATATTTAAAATTTAAATAAATACTTATTAACAAAGTCTGTATATTTATATATAGAGAGAGAGAGGAATGCTCACCTACAGAACTTTTTACTTGAGCACCTGTGCTTATGTGTCATGGGCACAAAATCTGAATGGTCCATGTGATGCGTCATCCCTTGAAACCTTACAAGTCCAACTTTAAGCATAATACAAAACTCTGATGGGCTATGAAAAAAGGAAATAATTTTCTCCCTTGATTTACGTTTCTCTTTTCAATGGCCCATTAAAGTTTTGGATTAGGCTGAAAATTAGGCTCATAAAGTTTCAAGGGGTGGCGCATCACGTGGACCGTTTAGATTCTATTCCCATAATATGTGTGCAAAGGTGCTCACGTAAGAAGGTGCGCAGGTGAGCATTCTTCTATATGTACCATAAAAAATGAATTTTTTAACATATGTAATATTTTGATAAGATCACATTAATAACATTTGGAATTAAAATCCAGGCAATAATTTTTACAGTGTCTTGTAGCAAAAACCCCTTTCAAGTCTTCAAGGGTACAAAGGGGTCAGGTCTGGTATTTGTCACTCTGTTTTGTAGCAAAAATCCCTTTCATGGTAGGCCTTCAAGGGGTGCAAATGGCTCAGGTCTGGTCGGGTTAAAGGGAGCCATGGAGCCTACCCATTTAGTAATCCAGTTTGTATTTTCTTCCTCCACTCAACCCATCCAAATTTGGGAGGCGTCCAAGTTTATAAATTATATATACACACTCACACGCCATGAGGTCGACCTCATGGGAAGTTGAGCAGTGTGGGTCCCACCATGATGCGTGTCAAACATCAACACCATCAACCAAATGGGTCCCCTTTAGTTTATGGGATATCCAAAAAATCAATCTTATATGGCACTCAGGTGGGCCATAGCATCTAAAACCATGTGAATACATGCTTTAAATATATAATAGTACTTGGTGGGGCCACTTGAGTTTTGGATGCAGCTTAAACTTCGTATGACCCCTCATCCAAGTGTGACACATACAATGGATGGGCTGGATTTGTGAAACACATCTCAGAGGATCCAATAAATGAATATGAATGTTTCAATGGGAAGTAACCTCTTTCAACTTTTGTATGTGGTGTGGCCCACCCAAGTCATATATTGTGTTGATTTTTAAGCCAATGGTCCACCATGGAATGGCGCATCTGGCTGATGGTGTTGATGTTCGACACACATTACGTGGGGCCCACATAGCTCGACCTGATGGGAACTGAACCCATCCATATTTGGGTAGGGTCTAAGTTATATAAAATAATAATAATAATAATAATAATAATTAAAAGCCCATTTCCTTACCCATGCATTTGGGTTGCACCAAGCATTCCTCCAATGGTCCCTACGTGATGGATGGTCCAGATCTTATACGGGTGTGCATAGATGGCACGTGTGCCATGAAGTCTCCATTTGCACAAGCACCTAGAGATAGCAATAGCAATTACTGGGAATTATCTTCTTTTTCTTTTTCTTTTTTAACGTTAAGTTGGTAAAACGAGAATATTCGAACTTTTATGCTCATTTGTTTCTTTCCCGCCAAAGTGTCGGCATCACATCGAGAACATCATATCCCGTCACCCTTCACATCCCTCTCTTTAATTCATTAATTATAATTATCCAATTCTCACTTTCTCTAATCAAACTTAATAATTGAAGAGAGTTTTGAAGCTTCAACTTCTCCTCTAAACATGCAGCCATTAACTACTTTCTTTTCGTATGGGTTGAGTTAGGGCAGAGGTTAGGCCTAGGTTAAGTTTATTTCAAGATGGCTTAAATTGGACCCATCTATATGAATCTTTATGACATGGGATCGACTAGAATTAACTTAGTGGAGTGTCATGATTGCGCAAATTTGGACTTTGAAATACCTTAATTGGTTAAAAATAACTACTTTTTTCTCATTAGCTTGTTAGTACACTCTACTGTCAGTTCACAATTCACTGTTAGCCAGCCCCACCGGGAAATCAATACCATTAGGTCATTGTTGAAACAAGGTACCTTTCACACAGTCTACCACTTGAGCTATGGACCAAGGTGTTTTTTTTATTTTTTTATTTTTATTTTTATTTTAAATAGCTTAAATGCACATTATAACTTCCAACTATTATAACTTTGTAATCAGTTATTAGATTAATTTGTTAGAATAATATGTCCTTAAAAGCTACTGATGGGACATGTGAGGAGACAATGCATAGAGTCTGCTGGGCCCAAGGAGTTTATATGAAAAATCATTTTTAGGTAAAATTCGTATTTGGAGTTTTTAAGAGTTCAATTCCATTCTAAGCATTTGCTTTAGCCATTTAGGTGTCCTTTTCAAATTGGCTAGACTTTGACATCTTTTTATTACTTTTAATAATTTTTACTATTTTGAAAAAAGCTTTTTTTATTTTTCAATTTGACTAGTCTAAGGAATATTTTGTTATATAAGGTCATAAGGTACTTCACATCTAGTACTTTGTCATCAATATTGTCAATTTTATTAATTTTTTAGGGCCTATTTGGATACTACCAAATAAGCAGTACTTTGTCATCTATATTTTTAATTTTTAAATTTTTTTTTGCCTTTTAACTTCTAAAAGTAATTTATTTTCTTCATTTTCATGTATGACATAATAACTTAATAAATAATTTATGGGAATATGCTCTTTGTGGCTATAAATCTCTTCTAAGTTCATGAGATTAAAAAATCATGTAATAAATGGATAGATGATGATCTATTGGGCCCCACATGATAGACTATCCACATCAAAGGTATGCCCCTAATAATGAATGACCCACATCCAACAATCCACATTGAAGGTGGGGCCCACAGGTGAGCAACCCACATCAAAGGTGCTCCCCATATGATGAATAATCCACATCAAAGGTGGGCTCCACATGATGGGTAGTAGATATTGAAGATGGGCCTCACATGGTGGACAATGACATTGATGGTGGGCCCCACATGATGGATGACTAATATCAAAGATGACCCCTACCTAATGAGCTATGCACATTAACATTAAAGGTCAACCCCTAATGATGAATGACCCACAACCAAGATGGGCCTAGACAGCTAACATCAAAGGTAAGCCTTGCAAATAGATGACCTACATCAAAGGGAGGCTTACATAATGAACAATCCACATTAAAAGGTTGGCCCCACATGATGGATGGTGGATGTAAAGGGGACCAAACAGACTTTCGGAATAATTATTTGGAACATTGGAAACCAAATATACTTTTCTACTTTTGTATAATACATATATTATTTATTAAATGTACTCTTCTGCTAATTAAGTAAAAACCAAGATAAGCTAACTATTTATAATATAAATACATAGCTTATCTAAAGTAACTTATGATCCAAATGCGCTCTTAGAGATTTTTCTCTTCTTTTGGATCCAGGATTATTCTAGAGAAGCAAATGGTGCTAGATAAAACTTTTTCATACCATATTAATCTATTTTTCATTTTAGATATTCTTATTTTCTAGTGGATTTAAGGATTATATTAGAACAAGATGGCAATGATTTCTTCTCTTTTACCACCGTACCTGCTATATGCCCTTTTATTACTCCGAATTTAATTTCAAAAGTCCCACCAGACCTATTCAGTCATGAGATCAAACTTATCGACCAAAATATGCTCACTTGGTCCAAATTTTAGACCTAGACAAGTTTTAATTTTGAGATGGGTCAATTGCAAGATGATTCCAATGACCAATCAGGTCGATCCGACCGACCATTTGCATTCAATTGTTGATAGTTGAGGCCATGATTCCATAAATCCAAACCATTGGTCTTTTGTGTCTCGTAGATAGACTATACCTAAAAAATTATCATAATAAGATAATCTTTTCATTTGTGGCCCATCAATAGAAGGTTAGGAAATGAAATATAACAATAGTTTGAGTTCAACTAAAAAAGGTTTTAATATTGATCATTGGGATATTCCAATGTGGAACATTTTTTCAGCATTCCCCATCCATGTTGGCACACAATAAATCAATGGTTTGGATTATGAACTATGGGCCCCACATGTCAGATTGGACAACCCGTACTTTGTGCAAAGGTATTCTACAATGCTTGGGAGGAGAGTTTGTACAGTACACTGGTATTTCAGGTTGCATAATTAGGGCTTATGTTTCTGCAATCAAAACCATTGATACAGTGGGCCTCATCATGGACAATCTACAGATTTCTTGGCCTTTTATTTATTGAATCTGAACCGTTGCTATTTATCTTTCTCATCCAATCACAGACAGTAAGCATTATTTATTTATTTAATTTTGTAATTTCATTTTTCATTTTGTTAGTGGCTATCCACGTGAAGCCCATAAGATCATTAGGTTGGGTCACTAATGGTATCATTCCAACTTTAGGCTGGGACCCAACTTTAGCAATGCAGGGAGAGAGAAAGGAAAGAATTCAAGACTTGAAAAGATAACTTGTCTGTCCTCTGATAGAAACTGTACACATGACATGCTTGGACAAGATCTGAAATATCCATCAAGTGGGCCCCACAGTTCAAAGATGCCATTGATTTTGTTGACTGAAATCGTCCAACCCGTGATCAGATATAGCTACTATCATTTGATTGATTTTAGTTTTGAGTTGTAGGCTCTTTCAAGTGAGGTGTACCTAATGAATGGTTTAGACCTTTAAAAAAAAAAAAAAAAGGATCAAAAACTCCCAAGTACGTGATGTATGATGAGTAGAGGACGATTCAATGAAGGGCTAGATTCACACGAATTCTATCTGGAGGGGCCCAATTGGACAAAATGGCCTAAATGCACACTTCCAACAGCCATAACTTGGCAACTAATTATCGGTTTCGCTCATTTAGGGCCTGTTTGGATACCACCAAATAAGTTATTTTTTCTATTTATGACAATATATAAGTAACTTATTTGAGGTAAGTTTGGTTTAAGATCAATTATGAGTAACTGTTTTACTTAAATTTACTTAATCACTTCAGCTTAATAAGTAGAAACCAAGATAAGCTATACTTACGGCATAAGTAGTTTATCTTAACTGACTCTCCATCCAAACACCCCCATAGTATACCATTGAAAAGTTATAAGCCCTAGCCAAAAACATAATGTTGGTTGATTCCAAATAGCTTTTCAAAAATCAATTATTTTATGAGTCAAATTAGGGTTATGATTCAAAACTTGTTTTTCGTAAGTTCTATTATTTCTATTTTTAAGGTTTCAAGAGTCCATTTGTGATCTAAAGTCTTTATTTTAGTCGTTTAAGGATTATTTATGAATTTTGATAAAATTAGACATCTTTTTACTGTTTTTAGTATTTTTACTATTTTGGAAAAGAGTCCCATTTTGAGTCAAATTAGCAATGTAGGTCATCTTTTACTTGTATAAGCACTACAAATGTATTCTAATCAGCACTTCCATCAATAATAATAATTTTATTTCTCATTCTTAAAGATTTCTCTTTTCTTGTGGATTTAAATTTATTTTTCGAAGAATACAATGACCCCTCTCCTCTTCTATCAGTGCACCCACTACATTAATATGTCAACCATTTTTTAAGCATGTGTTTGGTCGCACCAAATTTCACAACATGAGATCTTGCACCAAATTAGATTGACTACTCATAAAAATTGATGAAATTTTATGATATTTGGTACAACCAAATGCATGCTAAATTACATGTTCTATTCTTGATTAAGGGAAATACAATTTCCATCTTTTGTAATTGTAGTTTCCACTTCTTCCCAAGTGTGGCCTCTTACAGCGCCTTTGTTCTGATGGTGGTGATTCTGATAATTGTACGATCGAGCTTCATGAAATTCCAGGCGGCGAAGAAGCCTTCGAGCTCTGCGCAAAATTCAGTTATGGAATCATGATCAATCTCAGCGCCCATAACTTTGTAGCGGCGATCTGTGCAGCCAAGTTCCTTAGAATGACTGAGTCTATTGAGAAGGGCAATTTCATCTTGAAGCTCGAAGCATTTTTCGATTCGTGCATCCTACAGGGGTGGAAAGATTCAATCATGGCCCTTCAGACAACTGGGAAATTGCCCGAGTGGTCTGAAAACATCGGCATTTTGGGACGGTGTGTTGATGCGATTGTGGAGAAAATCCTCACACCCCTATCAAAGGTTAGTTATCTAATTCATACAATAGTTTGAATGACAGACATATTTTTTGAAATGTCTCACACACAACTAATGGTGTGGCCCACTTGATAGTCGGATTATCCTGAGTTTTGGGGCATTCCAACATGGATAGTTTGGAATGGATCCTTCCATAATTTCTTTAATCTCTAGATTTGGATGGGTCAACCCGGTTGGATCGGCGGTTAGGCCCATTTGGATGGACCGCACGAAATGGGCTGGCATCCGGCCTGGGTTAAAAAAACATTGATTTCATGCTATCTTTCCATCTTTCTATTCATGAACCATGCAACATTTTTTAGGTAACATGGTCTTACACATACACTAGACCGGGGTATGCCGAAAAGCGCCACCGGTCAGTCCCAAAGGATTGGTGGACCGAAGACATCTCCGATCTCGATATCGACCTCTTTCGATGTGTTATCACCGCCGTCAAATCGGCAAAGAAGCTCCCACCCCCACTCATAGGCGAAGCATTACATGTCTACGCCAGCCGGTGGCTGCCCAATGCATCAAAGGGGTGGGCCCCAGAGAGCTCACTCACCCAAAATGAAGAAACTGCGATGAAGCATCGGCGCGTGCTCGAATCTATTGTGAGCATGATCCCAAGTGATCGTGGGTCAGTCTCCGGTGGGTTCGTCTTGAGGCTCCTTAAGGTGGCCAATCTTGTCGGGGCCTCACCGTCCACGAAGGCCGAGCTCGTGAGGAGATCGGGCCGGCAATTAGATGAGGTTACGGTTAGCGACATTCTCCTTCCGTCGTATTTATCTTCGAACAAGAGCTTTTATGACGTCGATTTAGTGGGGTCGATATTAGAAAACTTCCTGGTACACTTCCATCGGCGCGGCCCACCGGACAATAACAAATCCATGCAGTCCATGTTCCAGGTGGGGAGGCTCATTGATTCCTATTTGCAAGTGGTCGCTCGGGACGCTAATGTTCCAGCTTCGAAGATAATCGCTCTTGCAGAAGCCTTGCCGGAGTTCGCCCGGCCCAAGCACGACGATCTCTACAAAGCCATTGATATTTATCTCAAGGTAAAACCAGAAACCATTTACTACAAATTTTCATTTCTAATACGTAATATGTATTAGAAATAGGGGTGGAAGTGGGCCCATTGGATCGAATCAGTCCGAGCCGGGTCCATTTGCTTAATGGTGCCAGAATTCTAACCATAGCCCGGACCATGACCAGTTACAATGTCGGCCGATCTCACCCACTTAAAAATTCATCTAGATGAAGACCGACGGAACCATTCAACTGTAACTGAGTCGGGCTCGATTGCGACCAGAATGGTTTTAAGACCGACCTTTTCAGACCAACTCATTTGCTACTGAGTTGAGTCAGACTGAGTCACTCCCTATTTTCAACTCTGAGTTGCGATGATGAGGCCCAGCTGAGTCTTGACTCATTTGGGTGGGTGACACGAACCATCGATTGATAACATATATGGGTGGGTTAGATTAGATAGGGTTCGACCCAGGCACCAGCCATTTTGGTAAATGGGTCACATTTCTAGCCTGATGGTTATGCATGGTGACTCAAACCCTTGATTAACAAGGACCGAGTTTACTAGCAACTTGGATCGAAATCTCGCCGAGTCGAGTTGACTCAGTGAATTTTCGACCTATGCTCGAGTAGGTCTGGCCAATTGACCCAGATGGGTGCTTGTTCAGTAGCTGTGAGCCAGGCCTGACAAGCTTGGAAAAATCCTCGACCCAGCCCAGCTAGTCATATGGATGGCTTTAGATCTATCTTTGGACTTCTTATCCTTGACCACTCATCCTCCTCTCATGTGGCACTCATCTAGCGATCCAGACCATCCAAATTATAGGCCACATTTTGGATGAAATATATTTCTAAAATGACACTGATCAAGCAATCCTAACCATGCAAATTGATGTCACTCAAATGGATGGTAAAAAGTAAAATAGTGAGGGTTCCAATTTTCGAAAGAAAGAAAAAAATTAAAAAAATCATATGGTTCTTGGGCTATGCTCTATCAACGATTTCATGGATTTGGACGGTGTGGATTGCCATAAAAGTATGCCATGTGTACACATCGAAGAGTCTAGCAGATGGAATGGCGTGTTTGGCTGCACAAGTGGATAAAATTGTGACCCTTCTCTGTGAGGGGAAGGAAATAAATTACAAGTTGTTATTGTAATTCATTTCAATTGAGCACCCCCAAACGGGCCCCAGCGCATGAAACATTATTCTAACCATCTTGACCGTCCAATTCATGTGCATGCCTTTGATGGCTGATGGAATGATGCCTTCTAGGGTTCTCAATGGTCCAGTGACTGGAATTAAGGGCTGTCAATGGTCGGGTTTACCCATACCCGGGCCAACAGGGTTCGAGTCTTGCCCGGTCTAGGTCTCGTTCTCGAAGACCTAGATCCAAAATAAGAGCATTTACATGGTCAGGCCCACTTGATGGATGGCATCAAATCACACACGTATTTTCCACTTTCACCTGACCTGAACCCGACTGGACCCAAAGTTAACCGGGTCCCAAAATCTTAAGATCCGAATGCAGCCCGCATGCTGGACGGATCCAAGGACCCAGACCCGTTAGTATCGGATCAGGTCCATCGCTCGGAGTACCCATTGGCAGCCTTAGCCAGAATTGGGGCCCATTGATGTGGGCCTTGAATTTGTCCAAGGACCCCACAATAGGCCCATCCAACCGTTGGATCGGGTTCTTCGATCAATGGCGGGATTGGATGTGTGTGAGCCCAGCCCCAATCAGGCCCATTTTTCAGCTTAAACTCAATAGAAAGTGATCCAACCTGGATCATGGCCCAGTCCATTTACAATCTGGGCCATCAAAACAGGCCCTTAATCAACTGTTCCACGGCAGGATCACCCTGATCTCATCAAGTCCGAGAAGAAACGCCTTTGCCGGATTCTAGACTGCCAGAAGCTGTCGCCTGACATATGCATGCATGCGGTGAAGAACGAACGGTTGCCGTTACGAACCGTTGTGCAAGTTCTCTTCTTGGAGCAAGAACGGGCCACAAGGCCCAGCAGTCGAAATCCACCGCATGATCATGCGATGAGTGGTGTGTTATTGAGTGCTGGTGGCCATGGAGAGATAGAAGAATCCATTGAGGAGGCGACGGTGCCGGGCCCCAACAGAAGAGATCCAAAGAAAACAAAGAAACCCGATACTAAGACGCCGGAGCAGGCCCGGCCCAACGGGTCGAAACGAACAGTTGGGAGGAAACATGTGATGGAGATGGACAAGGGAAGGGAAATCATAGAGGAAGGAGGTTTGGATGGCAATTTAGGACCTAAGAAGATGGAAATCAAGGGTAGATCAACGGTGGGCCGTGGCCCAAAAGCAGGTCACAAATATGATTAGTGTGACAAATCATTATTTGATATAAACAAAACCTTTTATTTTTCTTCTTATAGTTTAAGTGCTTCATTTTTATTTTAATACTCTGACAGCGTATGACACTTGATATGCAGGCACTTTGTATGTGTGGCATATGCTAATCAAATTGAACTGACCGAATTGTGGAATCCACTATCTCTAATCAGCCATAAAATCAGAATGGTTAAAGATCAGAAGAACACTATCGATCCATCGTTCGTTAAAATAGGACCATTGGATATTTTCCATCTTGACCGTCCAATAAAGGTCCATTAATCAGATGGTCACAATATGCCGGGCATCACGTTCGACCTATAGTTTGGACAGTAATTTGGATTACTTGTATTACGCCATTCGTGAAATTTCTGATCGCCTGTGTATCATCCATCACACTCTACCAGAGCATCATAGTTTTGCTGAGGCCAGGTCCACTTGGTGAATTCAGCCTCGAGTCAACCCAGGACTGAACGAGTCATCTGAGTCACCGACCATTCATGTTCTCATTATTATCATGTAGAAACTATACTCTTACAAGCATACTTCATTGATGATCCTGACCTTTGGAACTTGGATTTGAATACGAGTCATATACACAATCACTCATTCAACTAATATTTCATACCATGGCTCGGGTAGCAATTAATCTAGACCATCAATAGTTCAGATATCTTTTAAGATAAGCACTCAAAGGTGCGGATCAGACTATGGGGACATGGATTCTAATAATAGGACTGTAATTCATCTTAGGGGCGATTGACTCAATTTGTGTTTAGGTACTAAGAAGTGTGAGAAATTAATTTCCATGGGAATTCAATTTCTAAGATTTGCTTCTTTTATGATTTCCATCTTGGGGTTAAAATTTTAAAAAAATAAAAATAATAAAAAACATATTCCCATCTAAACAACCATATTTTTAGAAAGGATACAAGTTCCTAACAACTCTCTCCCAAAATCTAAATGCTTAAATTAAATTCTTTAGATTACACTTGTAAATACCAAAACACCATAGAATTTGTTAGTTCTAATAAAGAGTTAAAGCATAAAATTGAAATATTAGAGACATGGACTAAACATAAGTGTGACACTGGAGAGCTATGGCATGTTAGTGCCACCGTCTTAAAGACATATTTGCCCCCAAAATGAAGAATCCTCGGTGCACTAAGTGTCAGAAGGTTTGGACGGTCAAGATCAGGTGCATGCATGATCACAACTATTAGAAACCTAAGATAGCTATCCAATTTGCCTACACAAAGAATAAACTAAAGAAGAATAAGTAAATTAAAAGAGGAGAAATTTTCTATAATTTTGAAATGAAAATTGAATTCCTATCATTAAGGTTACCAAGGAGATAGCCTTGAACACGGAGCACAACGCCATCCATGCAAGGTAAAAAAAGTAAAATTGTTTGAGTAAAAGGCACCACACTGCCCGCTCATGAAGTTGCTCCTAAGAGATACTCTTATCTTCCTATAGGAACAATAAGAAAATGAATCTAATATAAAGACTACCGATCCGGTGTGAATCTAATATAAAGACGAACCATCCGGTGTGAGACTGAAAACTCTACTAGAAGGGAAAGCATGATAAACAACACTGCAGGATAAGAAAGGAAAAATGCAAAATAGGAAATTCTGGTTTTTCTTATTTTAAATCCAACTTTTTCTAACAATCTTTTATTAGAAATCTAATTGCTGGAAACATATTGACAACCCCTTTTTAGTTGTCAACTGAACTAGCCCTTAGTCTTTATCTTAAAGGACAGTTTGGGAGGATGAATGCAACAAAACCTACGTCAAATCAATTCTCATGTACTTGGGAAATATGTGGGCCCACTAGTTTCTTTAATAATGTTTCTTTGGCAAATCAAAATAGGAGGAAAGAGGGATCCAATAAAAACCACACATTTTAAGAAATTCCACCTCCTATTTGATTTGATTTTTGCAAGAGAGTCGTGCTATAGATGACAATTGATTTGCTTTCATTTTGGGTCGGTGGGCCCATATATTCCTCGAGTAGAAATAATAACAACAACCCAGATTAATGGGTCCTCATAGAAAATCCATCCAAGTATGTTTCCTCAGCACTAATGGTTTTTAAGAAGATATTATCCCGAGAAATACAAGGAAAATCTATCGATAAATAAATTAATAGATATTATCAAGAAAATTTCAAAATATTGTAGTTCTGATTTTTAACAAGATTATCACTAAATAAACATAAAAATTATTTAAAATTTTAACTAACTCATGGTTAATTATTATTAAAAAATTTAAGTTATTTATCAATTTATAAATATTTATATTTTTTATTTTCAGCGAGACTTTCCCAATAATATCCTAAGAAAACCCTCAAATTTTAAAAATCCATGAGAAAATACCAAGCCGAGAAACATCCTAGAGCGAGATTTGTCCGAGGCCTCTCTGTCCCATGTTGGCTTTTAATGGATTGGATGGTTAGATGAATGTTGATGTAAACTTTCTTTTAATGGTTTGGATGGTTAGATGAATGCTGATGTAAATTTTCTTTTATTTTCTTTTCTCGGCTATTTTGACTATAGAAAATGGAAATTGACAATGAGTTGAGTGGCCCTTTTGTGACTCCCTCTTTGGTAAGAGTGTCGGCAATCTTATACGTCTTAAGCGCGAGAGAAAACGACATGTTCCATCTCAATAAAACAGCTTTGATTTTTAATTTTTAGCTTTTTTTTTTTTTAGGTGATCCAAAGCTTCGGTGGGCCATAGTGTACCTATTATGAAATACGACAAGTAGAGGATGCAAAAGGGCATGTTTGGCTGCCATTGAAAAATCAATCTAGCTCATTATCTACCTGCAGATGTTGCTGTAGTTGTGACTGTTGGTTAGGCATACCTAGATTTCAGGGTGGACTTGAGGGAGGGGAATCAAGTGTTGAACCCGACACTGATGTGACTAGGATTTGGTTGGGCCATGTGCTACTGTTGGACATGATCCCTAGCTAACAACAACTTTCAAACATGCTTTGTGTGGACCTCACAACAACGGCATATGGCCTAATCAAATCCTGCCTAGCTATGTGGTGTTGGGGTCACCAAGTAATCAAAGTCAAGACTAGATATTTAGAAAATGGTACTTTCACATCATAGCACAACACATGAACCGTTTGGATGTTGCACACATGTCACTAATGGACATGCATAAAGGTTGAAAGAAATGCTTCCCAAACCCATTTTTTGTGTTAACCGTGTAAGAACTCTATAAGGTGAGCCTTATTAATCCAGTCTGCATTGTCCTAAGGGTTGGATAATATGATCAGGTGTACCAGTGGGTAGGGGTGTACACGAACCGAGCTAGCTCGACTTGACTCGAAAAAGCTCGATTTGACCCGGTTCGAAGCTAAGTTTGAGCCGAATCAAGCTAATTTTTTGAGCCCAAAAATGAGTTTGAGCAGGCCCTAAATCGACTCGACTCGGATCGAATCCAGCTCGAATCCAGTTCGAATTGAATTCGGATCGAACCAGTTCGATGACTCAGTTACTTTCCCATTGATGTTGCTCACCAACTGTTTGATAAAATGACTCAACGAAATGTGGCTGGTGGCAAGGAAGGTTTGTACATGAAACAAATGCCCTTTTTCTCTTTGTTTTTCTTGGTTTTTATGTTGCGTAGAAGGTGTTTAATAAAATACCTGTAAGACCATTGTCTCTGTTTGTAAAACAGTTGAATTTTGAAGTTGCAGTTCAAGTGTTTGTAGAAATGCCTCAATGGCGAACTCGGCCCGAGCTGTTGACCAAACCAAGCCGAGCTGGCCAGTTAGGCTCGAGACTGAGCCGAGCCGAATTTGAGCTGAGGTCAGCCAGTGGCCGAACTAAGTCGAGCTGAGGCTAGCTTGACTCAGTTTGACTCGATGTACACCCCTACCAGTGGGCCCCACTAAGTTGTGATACATCCATAAATTCGTGTAAAGGGTGGAGTGCCACGATTGTAATATGCACACAGTAACATAAAGGTATTGGGATTCCCGGTTTCGTGTGGAGCCTTTCG
Organism: Magnolia sinica; assembly: GCF_029962835.1. NCBI lineage: Eukaryota > Viridiplantae > Streptophyta > Magnoliopsida > Magnoliales > Magnoliaceae > Magnolia > Magnolia sinica. Next base: position 83,686,362 of record NC_080581.1, read on the forward strand.
CAGAGAGGAGTTTTGATGGGTTTCAAACTCCTTTGCCTTTATAGCTATAAAGATAGGCTGGGTCCCCAATCTAACACCAACTACAGAAGCTCAATCCCGTCACGTCTTTTCTAAAGGGTGTAAGGAAAGGAAGATCCCAACATTCCGTTTCTACATTAATGGTGACATAGACAGGTAAGTCATATACCTCTATTGATCTCCATATTCAATGCACAACAAGGTCTTTTGGCTACTCCACATAAAAGTCTTACAAACCAAACATGCACTAAGCCTCTAGTTTTAAGACTCAAAAGAGTCTGATACAACTCACTGAGTCAACTTGGATTTGGTGTCATCTGATCCAATTCGATACCACCGAGTCACCCCTGACTTGGGTGAACCGGACCAATACACAGACTCAGAGCAATTTACAACTCAACTCGAGACTGAATGAGTTGATTCAATTGGCTGAGTCCATAAACCATGCTTATGTCATCTGATCCAATTCGATACCACCGAGTCACCCCTGACTTGGGTGAACCGGACCGATACACAGATTCGAGCAATTTACATCTCAAGTCGAGACTGAATGAGTTGATTCAATTGGCTGAGTCCACAAACCATGCTTATGTCCTATGAACCAAAAATGAAAGAGGAGTTATACACACACACACACACACGCACTCACTCTAGCTACGTATGAGGCTTGATATTCAGGCACATAAAATTGTTCCAAACAGCCTATTTTAATTTTTGGTTCCTGCTACATCCAAACCATGATGTAAATATCATATATCAAAGTTTGCCAGAGTATCAAAAGCTAAGCATATTTGTTGTACTTGTAAAACACTTATCTTATGTTCTGATACCATGTCAAACAACAATTTCTCTAAAAGCTTAGCCATTAAAGGATGGTGTATTAATGCATATCAAGGGACTTTAATACTCTAACACAGATGTCTCTCTATACACAAATTGAGGATAAATTCGAATGTTACTAAATCCCAAAATGCCATTTCTCCAGTTGAGATTCTGGAAACATTTGGATGCTCACTAAATCCGCAGTGAATGGAAAGCCCATTTTCTCATATTGAGTTTGAGAGTCCGTTTGGATGTTTACTAAATCAACAATGAGAGGAATGACCATTTTCTCAAATTGAGATTGGCGGTCTGTTTGGATGCCACTATATCCGCAAAAGAACTGAGGGCCTGTTTGGGTGCACTAAATCCACAAAGAGTGGAAAGGTCATTTTCTCAATGGGTGGAAAATGGCCACATTGTGCTAGCATCTTTTATTGGAGTGAAAACAAAGCTTCTTTTACCATTTGAAGCCGGTTTAATAGACTTTAATGGTTATTCTGCTTGAGATGGTGTCATTTCCTCATTAAAGCGGCTGGCAAAGGTTCAGGCCCTTAGGTGGGGGCCGGTCCATTCATTAGGGGAAATCATAGATTGTCAGTGTCATTTTTCCCACTGGCCCATTCAGAAGTTAAAGTCTCATTTTCACACCCAATGGCCAAACCCATGTCTGGAAATAGGAGAAATTCAATAAAGAGGGTTTTACACGGAAGTTCCCACACTTATAAGCTACGTTGGGCCCACATGGGCCCACCTGGGTCCACAGGATGTTTGTGTTAAATCCACCCTATTGATCAATTTCTACATCTCAAATCCCAGAAACAAGCCAGATTTAAAACTTATGTGGACCATACAATAGAAATAATTGGGATGGAACAGCCACTATCAAAATCTTTATAGGGATTCATTCTAGTTAGAATGACCTTGTTGAGCTCGCGATAATCAATATATAGCTACAACGAACTATTCTTCTTCTTCACAAATAAGACTAGAGCTCCTTAAGGTGATACACTCGGGTGAATAAACCCTTACCTTAATAGTTATTCAATCTACTCCAGCTCAATTGGAGCCATCCAATAAGGAGGCTATGGAGATGGGCACGGTTCCTGGTATGAGATTGATGTGGAAATCGATAGCCCTCTTTGACATAACCCAATTATCTCCTTAAATGTCAGATATTTATGAACTAGGGGCAACTAGTCCAAGCTCGGCGCTAGTGACTCTTCGATCACATAGGCAAGGAGGCTCTCAGCAACCCCTCCTCAATACTCCCTAGTACAGGAAAAATGGTAATATGGGGATGGAGAAGTTAACCATCTTCTTGAAGTAATTCAAGCTAGCATGAAAGGTGAACAACCAGTCCATCCACAAGATAACTTCATACTTGGACATTTTCCACACGGTTAGGTCAGTGGGCAAGAAGAAGCTACTAACAGATATATGGCAAGATCTATATATACAACTCAAGGTGACCCATTAGGTCTGCTACTCCTCCAAGAGGGAGGCCATGAATGATGTAGAGTGGGTCGCGGACACTTTCATAGTGAAGATGGAATAAAGAAGGCCCGATCGGAGGCATAAGTGATTAGGACTGTCTAAACCTTAAAACAGTCGTATCTCAAAAATCAGAACGAGTTTTTCGACATATCATATATGATTTCGGGGTAGGAGAAGCTACTTTAGCTAACCAACTAGCTATATTGGGTTGCTCACACTGGATTTTCGAGATTCCATCGGATCAACGGGCAAAAGTCCATTTTATTTTTGTTTTTACTATAAATAGTAACTTTTAATTCAATCATAACTTTTGATCCTTTGTGCTTAAGGAGTCATGCCAACATGAAAAGGGCTTACAAAAATTATGAGAATAACATGGTTAGGCCAAATTGGATACTTACTATTTTTGGCCAAAAACCATGAAGTCTAGTTGGAATCATGACCCTTTATAAATAGTATTAAGTCAAGTTTTTAGGGAGTTTGATTCTAAAACTTCATCCTAGTTTTTAGTTCATTATTTAAGGATTGTAACTTCTTTAAAAAAAATAGATAAATAAAATAAAATAAAATAAAATCATGAATCAATTTATTTCGAATTATTAGAAATTATTTCTGTTTTTATTCCTTGTGGATTCGAGGAATCTCTGTTACGAGTCTAGAGAAGCTCTGTAGATTTGGAGTAGTTATCTGTGAGAAAGACGATGATCGACCTCATCACATCCTTCCCTGCATCAATGAAGTTGTAAAACATTTCCTTCATGGAAGGCCCACCCTGTGGAGCTGCCGACTGCGTGACGATCACTACCTTGGTGTGGTTTGGCGGGTCAGGAACAATTACTAGCACCATGAACTTCCTCTTCATGAGCATAATTTACAGCTAATCAAATTAATCATTTAAGAGGCGAACACCGCAAGCATGGACAAAAAATATAAACAAAAGTAGCATACATTCACATGACTACGTTCTACTTGAGAATGCTATTTGTTCATTTTCTAAGTTCTGAAACCATGGGAACTTATCATCAATCTAGGTTATTAATCCAAGACCCGTAAGGAATGTCAGCCTAAGTTCTCTAAACAACAACTTATTTTCTAAATTATTTCCAAAATCTTATGCTTTGATACCAAGTTTGTAACGTCTCAAGAAATCCATGTCTGTTTGGAACCTAGCTTTTTTTGTTTGTTAGCCTTTTAATACTACCCACTGTCAGCTCACACTTCACTGTTAGCCACCCCCACTAGGGCTCGATACCAAGACCTCAGTGTAACCTAGCTTGTTCAGATGTATATGGGATGTAGGAGTTTAAAACCCATCAAAACCCCTCCTACCTAAGACTACGCATAGAAGGGTTTTCAAGTCCATCCAAAGCACTGTTTGTGTATCACAGTCCAAGCGCACCACCCCTTACATGATTCGAGATAATCACAACTCCATGGACCCACTGTTATACCCAATCACAATATCCAACTCTCAGGTATATCCAAACCATTAATCAAGTAAGGTCACCTTATAAAAGTATTACATCTTTCGTTGAAATTTTTTTTTCTTGGAAACATATTGCCAACTTGTTTTTAGTCGTCCACAATACTAGGCCTTCGTCTCTATCTTAAAAGACAGTTTGGGAAGATGAATTCAACAAAACCTATTTCAAATCTATTCTCATGCACTTCTGAAATATGTGGGCCAAGAATGTGGGCCCACTAGTGTTCTTTAGCACCATTTCTTCAAAAAATCGAAATTGGAAGAAAGCAGGAGCGATTAAAAAACTACACATTTTAAGAAATTCTGCCTCCTGTTTGATTTGATCCTTGAAAGAGAGTGGCGCTCTGTACGACAATTGACCTACTTTCATTTTGGGCAGGTGGGCCCATGTATTCCTTAAATGGAGATAACAACATCCATCAAATGGATCCTTGTAGAAAATCAATCAAGGTATGTCTCAATAACTCTTAAGCAGTGTGACAAACATGACAAAAATCTCATGATAAATAAACTAAAAGATGTTGTCATGAAAATTTCAAAATATCGTGGTACTGATTTTTAAGAAGACTATCCTGTCACGGATATCGAGATTCAAACACGGGCCCTTGGCTCTGATACTATGTCAAATCACTGCCTGCTTTAAAAGCTTGAGCGATCAAATGACGGAGTAACATTATATATCAAGGGATTAAGCGATTGTTGGCGAGGTTTATCTAAATTTTTTGGTACACGTATGGATGAATTACTTGGTAACTGGTGTTGGGACGTAACAGGATTTGATAGGGACACATGTCGCTAGTAGAGATGGGAGTTATCATGTCAAGTTATTTATAACGGGATGAATTGTGTGATAACTTGTGTTGAGACATAGCAATAGCGCGTGGTTCAATTGGCTCATCTCTGATAGCGGCATGTGTCCCAATCAAATGCTGTCATGTCCCAGCACCATTGGTTAATCATGTCTCAAAACAATGTTAGAGTTACCATGCATTCCGCATTCGGTGTCCTGATTTGATATTTAGAGAATGGTAGATTCACGATATATCATGGTATGGATGCTGCATGTGTCACCAATCGAATCAGGAATGTATAAAAACAGGTTGAAAAAAAAAATGCTTCCCAAACTAATTATTGCAGAAATCCACATCCAAAAAGAAAAGAAAAATTAGCCCATCTTCAATGTTAAATGATGTAGATAGTATTGCGGACAATTACATGGTCAAGATGGATCAGAAAAGGTCCGGTCGACGACAGAAGTGATCCGGACCGTCGGACCTTTAATCAGGCGTATCTCGCAATCGAAAATGAGTTATCGGACGTAAAATATATGATTTTAGGTAGAACGAGCTACTTTAGCCAAACAACCCCGCCATGCCGAGTTGCGCAAGCCGTATTTACAAAATACCGCCAGATCGACGGTCGTTTCCCTATTTTAATTCCATTTTTACTATAAATAGTAAGTTTTAGTTTGATTATAACTCTTCATTCGTTGGGCTTTAGGAGTTGCGCCCAACGCAAAAGGAGCTTAGAAAAATTAGGAGAATAGCTTGGTGAAGCCAAATAGGACACTTACTATTTTTGGCCAAAAACCTTACGCACTAGTAGACATCACGACCATTTACTATTTATAGTAAGTCACGAATTCTAGGAATTTTAGTCATAGTTTGATTCTGATTTCTCTTTCATTGGTTGGTGTCCCTATTTAAAGGGTTGTGAACTCATTTTTTTGGATTCATCAATCAATTTCGAATTTATTAGAATTTATTTCTATTTCCTCACTTTCTTTCCTCGTGGGTTCAGAAATTCTCTATGAGGAGTCTGGAGAAGTTCCGTGGATTCAGAATAGTTATCCTCTTGAGGAAGATGGTGCTCGACCTCACGTATTAGCCTCATTAGAACTAGAGCTGGGCATCGGACTGAGTCAGATCGGACTGAACCTAACTCGATTCGGTCCGAAATGTATATGGGCTGACTCGAACTCGATCGGATCCAGGACCAAGTCCGGGACATTTGAGTCGAACCGATCCGATGCACGATTGGCATGACCCGAATTGAATCCGACTAGGTCGGGAAAACTGAATCGGATCGGGTTGGGTCTGCCGGTTAAATTATGAGGTATTTGTTATATCTAATCCGTCCATCCATTTGAAGAGCTCGTCTTAAGGCTTGAGCTGAAAAATAAGACAAATCCAGAGATCAGTTGGACCACACTGCAAAAAACAGTTGGGTATTGAACGTTTACCATTGAAACCTTTTTGAAGATAACAGAAGTTTCAGAATAATATGAAATTTGTTTTTCCTATTCAACCATGTATTTTTAGCCTTATTAATGGATTAGATGGAAAATAAACGTTATGGTGGGGCCCCTATAACATTGATCTCATTTGAGCCGTTCGTACAACTCGGAGCTTGAGGCGTGTCGGGGCCGTCTTTGCACTACACATCTACACCAGCTGTATCGCTAGCGTGATTCACACGGCAACTGGATTGCATATTGACTTACTCAGTACGCTCTTATTGTACTGAGTAAACTCTGTTAGGCCCACCGTGAATGTATGTGGATAATCCACGCCGTCCATCCGTTTTGACAAATCATTTTAGGTGTTGAAGCCAAAATTGAAGCATATACACAATTCAAGTGGACCATATTATAGGAAACAGTGGAACTATTAATTTCCACTGTTGAAACCTTTCCATGGCCCGCAGTGATGTTTATTTGTCATCCAACTTGTTAATAAGATTAAGCAAACATGGATGAATGGAAAACACAAATATCATCTTGATCTAAAACTTCTGTGGCCCTCAATAACTTTTGAACGGTAGAAATTTAATTCACGCTGTTTCCATTGGTGTGGTCCACTTGAGCTTTGGATAGACTTAAATTTTCCGCTAAATCTCTAAAACTATCTGTTGAAATGGATGGACGGAGTGAATAAAATGCATGAATGATGGTGGACCCCACAGAGTTTACTCGTACAACTCGGAGCTAAAGGCGGTTTCCGCTCGTATTTGCACGGCACGTGTCTACACACCAACTGTGTTGACGTGCCGTGCAAGAAATTGCATTTGGTACATAGAACACGGATTTCCTACGAAAGCTTGCATTGGAAGCCAAGTAGGACCCACTGTGATGTTTGTGAGAAATCCTCTCCATCCATCAGTTTTGTGAGTTCATTTTAAGACATCATGCCAAAAATGAACTATATACAATGCTAAAGTTGACTGAAAACATGATAATTGAACGTCTACAGTTGAAATATTCATGGGGCCACAAGTTTTCAATCATCCTAATATTTGTGTTTTCAATTCATCCCAGTAGGAATGACGTTATTAACGATATGGATGGCATATAAATATCACTGTCGAACCCAGGGATGTTTCAACGGTAGGAATTTTCCTAACCATCTTTTCCATTATTACAGCCCACTTAAGCATTGGATACAGTTCATTTTTGGCATCATGTCCTAAAATGAAATCAAAAAACGAATGGATGGGAATGATTTCTCAAAAACATCATAGTGGGCCCCACCCAGGTTCCCACCTCAGTAACTTCATGGGGAAGGCTTTGGCAAGAAATCCATGTCTGTTGCACGCTCTTACCTATGTACTGAGTAAACTCTGTTGCGGCCCACTGTGAATGCACGAACCCAAAATTGATGCATTTCCAAAGCTCAGGTAGACCATACCACAGGAAAAAGTAGAAGCATTAATAAAAATCACTCCGGATCGGGTCGGATCGGCTCAGTCCGGATCCATTCGGATAGGTTTTCGGATCAGGTCGGTCCGGATTGACCACAACCCAATCTCGATCCGAAAAACTGTCGGATCTAAATGATCCTACTCGATCTGCACCGATCTAGGCCGTCGGTTCGATTCGGATCGGGTCGGATTGGGTCGGATCCACCGGATCGGGTCAGATTTATCCAGCTTTAATTAGAAGCTTATGCACCTATGGAACCAAAGGGCACCATCATGATCTCTTATGTCCATGGTTTTAGGACTTGGAAGAGTCCGACTCAACTCATCTAAGTCCACTCGGATTTAGTACTATCAAATCCAATTCGATACCATCGAGTCACCCCTGACTTGAGTGAGTTAGGCCTATACAAAGCCTGACTCAAGCAAGTCGTAACTCTTAAGTCGAGACTGAATGAGTCGATCCTAAGTAGCTGAGTCTAAAAACCATGATTATGTCCAATGACCCAATAATGGAAGAGTTGTATTGTACTCTGGCTGCATATGATACTTGATACACAGGCACTTGAAAATAGTCTAAACAAGCTAAATTGTGAAACCTAGTGTCACCAAGTTACAATTATATATAATTAAAAAAATAATAATAAAAAATTGCATTAGTTGTAAGACCATTGGATACTTCTCATTTTCAACTTTCCAATACATATATGGCAAGATAATCAAATGGTTGTATTTTAATTTTTGGTCCGTGATCCATCCAAACCAACATATACATAATTTGGACAGTTTAATTTGAACTGCTTGCAAGTTGTTGAGTAATATATAAGCACTTCCACATCATACATCAATGTCTGCTGAAGTACCATGAGCTAACAAATGTTATGGTCTGTTTGAAGCCTGCTTTTTCCATCTGCTCAGCAAAAACCAATTTGCTGACTTGGCATTTTTGCACTTATTTTTTACAACAGGAGATGAGACCATAGTTCGTAAAGTGCATCCAAACACAACATAAATTGCCATTTGGATTTTAAAAAACGGCATTTCGGCCTTCTCAAGTTCAAATTGAGGGTACATTTGGATGCTTACTAATATTTACTAAATCAGCAATGAGACGAATGACCATTTTATCAAGTTGACATTGAAGGTCCGTTTGGATGTCATCCAAAGCCGGTTTAATGGACTTTCATGGTCATTCATGGTGACATTTCTTCTTAAAAGGCGGTCCGAAAATGTTTTAAAACACCAAATGACTGAATATTTCCATTTTTTTTCCAAAGAAAAATCATCTTCATTTTGACCCAAATCCTGTTTTTGTTTTGTATTTGAATGCACTTTGCAAACAGCCATTTTCCTCTCAACTCACTCAAAATTTCCCAAAGTCTACCAAAAAAGCAGTCTTGAAATCCCTCTTTTTCAGAAAGCTTCTTTTGAGGAAGTGCGTCCAAACAGGCCCTTAGGTGGGGGGGCCGTTCCATACATTAGGAAAAACAATAGATTGGCAGTATCATTTTTCAAACCGACCCATTGAGAAGTTGGCCATTATTCTCACACCCAATGGCTAAGCTTGGGCGGCTCTCTTCGTCAACCGTTTGTGACAACTGACATTGGTGCCCATGTTCGGCGTGGCTTCCTCCATTGAAATTGGATTCTTTTAAAAAAGTTCCTGAATGCCGTAATCAATTCGTTTTCTGCAGCTTCAAAGGGAAAATCCAAATTAGAAGATTATTACAATGATTAGATTCTGACTAATTGAGACTTACATGTCTCTGTATCCAAACGGACGCGGAAAGCGTAGTCCGTCCAGGCAGGGATCTGTGGGGCCTACCGTGATGTAAGTGTTTTATCCATGCCGTTAATCATTTTTCTCAGATCATTTTACAAAGCGATACAAAAAATGAGGTAAGTACAGGTCTTATGTGGACCACAAAGTGGGGATTGAACGTCCACCATTAAAAACTTCTTGGGAGCTGGAGAAGTTTCGGATCAAGCTGATATTTGTGTTTTCACTTCATCAACGTCCATATGACCTTATGAATAGGTGGATGGTAAAAAAACCAACATCAAGGTGGCCCTTGAAAAAGGTTTCAAAGGTGGATGTCATTATCACTGCAGCTTCCTTTGGTGTGGTCCACTGGAGTTGTGGACCTGCTTAATTCCTACAGTCATATCTTAAAATGGTCTTAGAAAAGCAATGAACGGCGTGGATAAAACACTTACATCATGATGGGCCCCACAGATCCCTGTCCGCGTCCGTATCCAAACGAAACTGATTGGGGCTGGTGGTCGGTACTCCGTGGGCCCCTTCATGATTTATTGTTTCATCCATTCCGTTCATCCATTTTTAGAGATCATTTTAGTGCTTAATCCAAAAAATTAGAGGGAGATAAATCTCAGGTGGACCACACCATAGGAAAACAATAATGATTGGATATCCACCATTAAAATCCTTCCAAGGCCCCTGTACTGTTTATTTGACATCCAATCTGTTTATTAGGTCATACAGTCCCAGATGAAGGGAAAAAAACAAAGAACAGCCTGATCGAAAACTTTTATGGCCCCCAAAAGGTTTTTAATGGTCGACGCTCATTCAACACTGTTTCCTGTAACGTGGTCCACTAGAGATTGTTATATATCTAATTTTTTGTTCCATAACATAAAATGATCTGGAAAAATAAATAGACAGCATGGATGAAACACATACATCATGGTGGGGCCCACATAGCACCGACCAGCCGACATTGGCTGGCAGGAGTAGCCAATCCTTTCCCATCCAAACACACCCATGTCTGGAAATCAGACAGGTTCAATAAAGAGGGTTTTGCACGGAAGTTCCTACGTTGGGCCCACCGACATGTTTGTGTTAAATCCAACCCATTCATCAGTTTCTACACCTGAAATCCCATAAACAAGCCAGATTTAAAACTGACGTGGACCACACAACAGGAAACAGTGGGGATGGAACGCCCACTGTCAAAATCTTTATGGGGATTCATCCCAGTTAGAATGATGTTATGAACGGTTTGGATGGTATATAAATGTGGACGGTTTCAATGGTGAGCATTCCTATCCCAACATTTTGTGTAGTGTGGTCCACTTAAATTTTGGATGTGGCTCATTTTTAGGATCATGCACTAAGATGAGATGAAGAAACTGATGGACGGATAGATTTCCCACTGACATCTCAGAAGCACCCACGTACAAACTGGTCCAGCCAAGGTGTTTGTATTGTAACTACCCGTTCGTCTGAGTGGGACGCACTTGACCCATACAAGTTCCCCAAATCGATGGATGAGGTTTGACTGTGACACTGGACCGCATGGACCCGAAACTTAGGTGCGGCCACCATGATTTTTATGCGAAATCCACCCGTTAATTCGGTTTCCCAGCTCATGTTAACAAATACACATGTTCCAACTGTTGAAATCTTCTTATGGTTCACATTGATGTTCATGTACCATCCAACCCGTTCACAAGGTCATTTAGAGGTGTACACAAGTCGAGTTAGCTCGTTAGTTCACTCGGATTGACTTGTAAAAGCTCAACTCAACTCGGATTGAAACTATGTTTGAGCCGAGCTAGTTTTAATAAGCTCGAAATATTTCGAGTCAAGTCCAAGCTAGACCTAGCCCAACTTGACTTGACTCGGTTAGTCTCGGTTTGATTTTTGAGTCGAGTATATTTAAGTTTAAAATAAGAATAATAATAATAATAATAATAATAATAATAAAGAAGGAAAAACCCTTATCCGTTCACCTAAGTTTAACCCTAGCGGCTAGCACCCAAATATTAACCCATTCGCCCAATCCTAACCCATTCGCCTAAATTCTCTCAACCATTCATACGTCCAAATCCAAACTAAATGTTTGATAAACTAACCCAACCAAATGTCAACTGATGCCAAGAAAAGTATGTATGTAAAACAAATAACCTTTTTTCTTAATTTTCATGTTTCTTACATGCTAGGGTTGTTTTATAAATAAATAGAATTTGAGATACAATCTATATATTTGTGAAAATGCCGCAGAGGCAGACTCAGCTCAGTCTTGGCTTGAATTGGCCCTAGCTACTGACCAGACCAAGCTGAGCTGAGTTCAAGCTGGCGTCGGCCACTGGCCGAGCCGAGTCACCTCTAAATTGATCATTCCTGCTAGGATGAACTGAAAACACAAGAAAGGTAGCTGGTTTTCAATCCCTACCGTTTGATGTGGCATGGCCCACTTGAATTATGGATCCATCTCATTTTCTTAGTCTCCTGTTCTAACATGAACCGAAAAAACAGACGGACTGTAGATTTGTCACAAACATCTCAGCGGCCCCACCTAGCTTTCTACAACAGGAGAGTGCGTCAGGCAATCCGCGTTGCACGTTGATGATATCAAGAGCGCCTCTGTTGGCGGGCCATGCAAGAAAGGCACTCTCCAGCGACTGCGATCATCATATCAGCTTTACGACGCTTGAATTCGCGGTCAGCAGATAGACATTCGAGAAAAACACAGCAATAATCTATCCCATCACCCCCGAAAAAAGGCGCTCTCCAGCGACTGCAATCATCATATCTGGGGAATTCAGTGCATTGAACCACATACAATGATACAGCTATGGGTCATCATATCAGCGATTTGAACCGGTACTCCATATGGGATATGGTACAACCATCTCATTACACGTGAAAGGACTCTCATCCATTTGGGACGGAAGCGGATTGGCCAGTGTACCTCACGCCATCTGTATAGCTGCTGCTGTATTGACGTCAGCAAGTCCTGCGGGTCTGATAATGAGTATTTGTTATATCCAAACCGTCCATCCGTTTTGTCAGTTGGTCTTAAGGCTTGAGACGAAAAATAAGACAGATCTAACTCGTGAGTATTTGTTATATCCAAACCGTCCATCCATTTTGCCAGTTGGTCTTAAGGCTTGAGAGGAAAAATAAGACAGATCTAACTATCAAGTGGACCACACAACAAAAACGTGGGAGTTGAACGTCTACCATTGAAACCCTTTTCGGGGTCACGGAAGTTTTGGATCAATATGATAAAAAAAAATTCCTCTTCATTCAGGTATTTTTGACCCTATGAACAGCTTGGATGTAAAATAAACGTGTGGTGGGCCCAAAAAATTGTTTAACGGTGAAAATCATTATTTCTGCAGCTATTTATGGTGTGGTACACATGATCTTGCCATATAATTCATTATTTTTAATAATACTGTAAAATGATCTCTCTCTCTCTCTATATATATATATATATATGAACGGTGTAGATATAATAAATGCATCACTGTGGAGCCCAGGAAACTTTCATCTCCTTTGAACCGTCCTGCAACTCGGAGCTCGAAGAGCGTCAGTGCTCGTCTTTGAGCGACACGTACCTACAGCAGCTATATATAGCTGGTGTTAAGTACACCAGCCAATCCGCTTCCATTTGGGACCATCCGTCCAGTGGGCCCTTGTACAAATGATACATATGAACCAACGGTCGAACACCTGTCCATCCTAATAAAGCCCGTTAGATGGACATAAATGTTCAATTGAAATACAAGAAAAGGGCGATTTGCCATCTCATTTGGGACCATCTTCCAGTGGGCCCCACTACGAATGGCTATGGTTCAAAATACAAGAACATAACGACCAATGAGGCCCATTAGACAGACGGTCCAGATTGACAGCCTAGCACGAATTCTGTAGAAATGTTGGATTGAAATACAAGAAAGCAATTTATAGAAAGACGAGCATTTTTGTAGACTCCATACGCTGTACACTACAAAGCCCATCATCTCAAGCAAAACAAGGAAGAAAAATACAGATACTGCATACGTATTAGAAGTGAAAACAGACACTCCGGTCTACATTCCTACGTGTATCTCCAGCTCCCTGTACACTACAAACACACTACAGTCGTGCACGACGACGAGTGGCATTCATGTAATTTCATTCATCAGGATGGCAATCCAGTAAATACGGCTAGAACCAGGGGCAGGAAGCGTCTTCCTCCTGTACCACGGGAGTCCTGCATAGAGGGCAGGTCGTATTCCAGTACTCCAACCACTTCTCCAAGCAGCCCTTGTGAAAGAAATGGCCGCAGGGCAGCCGGTTTATCTCCGAGTCCGGTTCGAACCGGGTGAGGCAGACTGAGCAGTCGTGATCGGACGGGCAGCGGAAGCAGGACCCGAACCGGATGGACGGGACCCGGCAGCGGAATTCATCGGTGAAAGGGGGGAATTCCAAGGGTTCTGATGGGGTTTCGCTGATATCTGCAGATGGCGGTGGGGATGGGAGGCGGATGCCGACTACGTGGAGGATTGATCGGACGATCTCTTTGAAGATGGTGATCGAGAGGGCTGTGTTGACGAGGAGGACGGACAGGACCCCTTCCGATGGGGTGGGCATGCTGGAAAGCCCCATGTTTGGAAATCCGACGGTCTGGATCGAATGAATTGAGAGGAGAGATGGAGATAAAAGAATTTTATAGGAATTTGGGAGATTTTTTCGAACGGATTACAGAAAATGCAAGAAAGCGGCTTCTTCGATCTTAGCTTTTGGGATTTTGTTCTTCTGATTGTCAGAATTTGAAGAGGAATTTAAGGTATTATGTCCTGAAATCATCAACAGAGGTGCAGAAAAGTTCAATTAAAAGGAAGAAGAATTCGAAGATTGATCTAAATTCAAACAGTTTTCAATTGAAAGAGGAAAAAATGTGGAATTGATTCTATTGTACATTACCTTACAATTCCTCAGTCGAAACTCTTGATAAAAAATCCTTTCTGAATATCTGAACTGATAAACGATCTATACCTGTAACACCAAAAGAAGAAAAAGAAAACAGGAATTTTAGATTTTCTACAAATGAAATCGGATAGACGGAAGAAAGATTTCAAACAAAGGGAGCGATCTCTTCCTTAAAAGAGCATAAATTAAGCATGTTTTCTCAATCAAGAACAGCTCAAAAGAAGGTGAGAAAGATTATCCCAGCGAACGATCTTTCAGATCTGCAATGAAAAAAGTTGGAGAAGAGAAAGGATCGGATTCTAGAAATAGAGCGACGCTGGTACGGACAGAAATTGCACCAAGTCATCTGTCTAGAGACGAATTCGAGTGCATAAGCAAACGATGACAAGAAACTCGCAAACTCGAAAAAAAAAAAAAGAGCCTAAAATTGGGTGGAGGGAGAGAGATCGATGACAACAACCGATCGAGTCGATCGATCTTCAAATTTCAACAAAAAACCAGTTCCGTGGAGAGAGAGAGAGACAGAAAGAGGATCCGAAGCAGCAATAGATCGATCGCTTCTCAGATCTCAACAGAAAACCAGATGAGAGAGAATGAGGACTCGAAGCAGAGATAGCTACATCGATTCTCAAATATCAATAGCAAATCAGCTAAGCCAAAGAGAGGGAGATAGAGAGGATCGGAAGCAGCCACAGATCGATCGCTGCTTAAATCTCGATTCTCAGATACTCAAAAAAAAACCAATTGAGAGAGAGAGCATACCTCCTTCAGAGACTGGCGAAGATGATCGCTCCAATCCGCAGTGACAGCCGACGCCCCTTTAAATAGCCTCTCTAGCGCCTCTACTTTGATCGGCTTCTAACCCTACTTACCTAACTAGGGTTACTTAACTAACCCTAGTTAGTTTCTCTCTCACGCCATTGTATGATGCCTGCTCGTGCAAAATGTCCTTTTCTCCTCGACCCTGTTGCTCCACACGTGGGTCCACTTTCCAGTTAATCCGAACCCTTCATCTTATGATCCATCTCATTAATAGCCACATCATAAAAATCCCCCCATTCATACAATCAAAACCGTCCAATCGGTAGTCTTCATTTGGACAGTTCACGAACGTTCCAGATCAACGAATGGAAAATGTTATCATATTGCATGGATAGAATATTTCCATGACCAGAATTTCGGGATCTGCAAGTATCATTATGGATCCCACCATATGTACGGTTCAGATTAGAGACACGTGGGCCCCACCTGTAAGATTACGGGTCCAGAAAAACGACGATTTCGTGATGGCATCTTACATCTGCGCCGCTACCTGTTATCCTTTCCTTGCGCGAGTCTTGCTGCGCCCACACGCATTCACGAGGCGTAACATCTACACGCCACCGCATGTGCGGACTTGGCATACACGTGCAGTATCCTAGCCGTTCATCGGGTGGGCCTGACTTATATATGCTACTAGGATTTTCCACTCATCAGGTGGGTCTGACTGTATATCTTACATCAGGTCGTTCCACCCATCATCTGGCCAATATTTTAAATAATTTTAAAAGGCTTAGAAAATTTCAGCCATGTATTTTTTCTCCGTCTGTATTTTTGTTTCATAAAAAGTGGGCCACTTGATTAACGGACAGAGATGATTCTTAGTCCCGAACATAAACATGATGTAACCATCATGATGGATGGTCTGGATCTCGTATTTATCTGCCACGCTGGCAGTTCCCAACATGCGTATTGGCTTGGCAAAGCCCTTTTAAGGTTAGGCTTATTTAACTATGGCGATTTAATTAATATTGTAATCCAAACTAGATGTTTGGTCCGTATTATTAATGTGTTATCTTGAGCTTTGCTAATTCAAATACGCATGGAGTTCTCTCTACACACGCACAGGCACACGTGCCAATATGTAATATGCGTGAGAGATCAGATCTCTTCATCAAGTAGGCCACACCGGTTAGATCTCTTGGCCTAAACAATAAACTATCTCACGCATCGAATGGGCCATAAACTGAAAATTAAAAACAATCTATTTTCTATCCATCCATTTTTTCTTGTAATTCGTGGCCCACCTGAGGTGCAAAAATGCCCCTCCTTAGGCAATATGATTCAAAAAGCATAGACCAACTGATGGAAGGATCTGATCTCCCACACGTGCTCCATACTGGCATTTATGCTCGCGTGTGTATAGAAAGAGCTCTCACACGTGCATGTAATCAACAAACCCATGTTATCTTGTATGCATTTTTTAAATAAGAGTTTTTTATTTAAAAGAAAGAAAGAAAGATGAGATTATCAACATTTAGAGTGGCTAAGCATGTGAAGTGCCACTATACATGAAAACAATGATTATTGTATAAGATTCTTAGCTTAGGTCATGTAAAAGCAAGATAATAACATATATTATTTGTTGGCCAATAAATTCTTCACGAGATTTTCATATTTGAGGTTTTTATTGGAAAAGTATTAGGAAAAAATTTTAAAATAATAAAATAAAAATATTTATTATAAAATAATAAATAACATCATATTTTTGAAATGTGTATTCATATAAGAGAAACACTTGAGTAAACTAGTACATCCAACTAGTTACAATGTGGGGAACCATAAGTTTTATATGGCATCTCAGCTATCTAAGAAGCTTGTCCCATCATGAAAATAGGATGTTAAAAAAATCGGTTGAGTCCAACCATCACGTAGAACACATCGAATGAAAACCATGAACAATCATCTAAAAAACTTTACTTTTGCACAAGGCATCTCATTTTTAGGGTTGGATGGACTTGATTTTTAGGGCATCCTATTTCATGGTGAGATGGATTTGATATTTCGGGCGGTAAATGTCATCCACGAGCTGGACTCCTATTCTGACAGAGTCCGTCATACGGAGAGAGGAAGGATACTTATGCATGCACCACGGTTGGAATGGTGTAAGGTGCTTATGACTTAACTTGGCTCTTTCTCATTTCCTATGCCTTTAGAATTCTTTTAAAGGCAGTTAAGAAATGGTAGGTTTGAAATTTTTGACTCCGATGGTTGGGCTACGACCATAAGATCTCAATAAAGATCTCATTAATAAAAGATGAAAGATTTTAAGTACTTTTTTCTATCCATATCATGTGCGGTCTTTACTTTATAAAATATATGACTTTCAAATGAATTTAATTTTACAGCAACTTTACATGTCTAGTTATACTTATGTGGTCTTTTAAGAAGCCAGGAATGAGAAAATAGAAGAAATCCTACCCTAACTCCACAAAGTTAAGCAACTCTGAGCACTATAAAAAGGTACATAAAATATAGAGAGTGCAAATGATGATATGTGGGGAATGTATGGAACGAAATGCATTTTGAGCTTGAGTGCCAAGGGAAGAGTGGAAAATCCATAAATGTGTGAACTTGTCATTCTTTCATCGCTGTATCATCTTCTAGGATGCATCTACATTTTTGGTTGGTAAAAGGAGTGCCAAGTAATAGTTGACGTTTGGTGGGCCAATGGTTTACTTTCTTCACATTCTCGTACTTCTCTCATTATTAAGAGCTTTACCTTCTCTTTCATGATCTGCTTCCTAGCCAAGCCCAGATTTACACAATTTGGGATTTTCCGATCAAGGTTGTTCGCTACTTCCAATAGGCATTTAGGTTCTATTCTTTCTTTTTTCAGTCAATTCTCATTGCTTCCTTGAGTATATACATGTTGTTTATTTTTTTACTTTATTCAAGGGAGCAAGGGTTATAAACCTCTCGATTGATTGAATTGGAAATTTTACCTCTCAATTTTATTAGACATTCAACGGCGATTAAAGAATTCAAGTACAAATTCATTACGGTATAGCTAGACAGTTCAAGAACAATTCTTTCTTAATTTAAATAAAATGTTTACAAGGGCTTACATCCCATCTTCACAACAAGACAATCCTCACACACCAATTCCTTGTGTGGGCATTTAGCTTTATATAATATTTTTTTAGCTTTTTATTACTTTTTGATAAATACCATAATAAAAAATAATAATTTAATATCTAATGATATTTTGAAAATCTCAAGATGTTTTACAAAATTAACATGAGATTTCAAAATTTCCGCAACATTTATTACATTACGTGGACATATATATATATATATATATATATCCCATGTCAGTACACACACTCCATGTTAGCCAACCCCACTAGGGATCGATACCATGACCTCAAGTGTTGAAACATGGTATCTCCACTCAGCCTGCCCGTTGAGCTATGGATCTGAGAAGACATATTTCAAGAGTTGAAATTTACATCCGACCTAATTGATTGGCATACAAACATATATTATTTCAATTTCCAAATATAAAATGAGTGCACTCGAATGGAAAGCGGCTGGTGTGAACAGCGGCTTCAAGAATTTTTGTTGGACGTTTGCAGAAACTGGCAGTATGTGGCATGGCGTACAACGGCTGCCACCATGTTTTTGGGAGACGGATTGACTACTCTCCGTGCCACCAGTCAACGGCTGGTGGTTGTTGTTCTTTGGGCTTGTTTTGTGGGCTCCACCATGATGTATGTGTTTCATCCATGCCGTCCATATATTTTTCTAAATCATTCCATGGTATGAGACCAAAAATTAGGTATATCCCAATATCAAGTGGATCACATTACAGGAAACAGTGTTGAATGAACGTACACCATTAAAAACTTTTTGGGGCCATAAACGTTTTGGATCAAGCTGATCTTCTTCTTTTTTCCCTTTATTTGAGTTTTTATGACGTAGTTAACAGATTGGATGTCAAATAAATAGTACAGTCGGCCATAGGAGGATTTTAATGGTGGATATTCAATTAGTATTATCTTCTAATGGTGTGATCCACTTCCTTCTCATTTTTGGGATAAAGCTCTAAAATGATATGTAAAAATGGATGAACAGAATAAATTAAACACATACATCATGGTGGGCCCATAGAACACCTACCACCGGGCTGATGGTAGGGGGGAGTAGCCAATCCGTTTCCCAGCATCTGTCGCATTCCATACCGTGACCGTCTGTCATCTTGGTCTGTCCCATGCGTTAATGTCGCCCTCCCAACTTTGTATTTTTTGGAGCCGAATGCGATGGAAGTATCGGGGGCGGATTAGGTAGGATGCGAATTTGCTGATAAAGGAAGTTCCTGCACTGGGAACTCAGGTAGGGCCCACTGTGATGTTTTAAAGAAATCCATCCCGTCCATTCGTTTTGTGAGTCCAATTTTGTATGATAGGCAAAAAATGAACTAGATTCAATACTTAAATGGGCTGAAAATGTGAGAATTGAACGTCTACAGTTGAAATATTCGTGGGGCCACGGTAGTTTTGAATCATGCTAATATTTTTGTTTTCAGTTCATCCCAGTAGGAACGACTTTATGAACAGTATGGATGTCATGTAAACATCACTGTCGACCTCAGGAAGTTTCAACGGTAGGAATTTCCCTAAGCACATTTTCCTTTAGTGCTGCCTACTTGATCAGGAATCCTTCTCAATTTTAATCCAATTTCTTAAAATGAGCTCACAAAAAATATAGACGTGATGGATTCCTCACAAAAATCACGGTAGGTCTCCCCTAGGTATCCAATGCAGGAACTCCGGGAAATCCGCGTCCGATTACGTACTAACCCGCTGCGTTCGAAGTTCAGGGCAGCGGATTCTCCGACGGCTATTGAGAGGCCATCGTCATGTATAAATTTTATTCAAACCGTCTAACCATTTTCCCATATCATTATTATGTCTGGCCAAAAAATAAAATATATCCAATGATCAAATGGACCACACCACAGGAAGCAGTGGTGCTAAGGATGCCTACCATTGAAACCTTCTTAAGGTCGACTGTTTTTTTTTCTTTTATTTTTTTTTTAAATTTTTTATTTGTTACATCTAACCTTTTTATATAGTCATATATGCCTGGGAGTACTGAAAAAATAAATATCATCTTAAGCCAAAGTTCTGTGGTCCCAAGAATATTTCAACGGTAGGAATTTAATCCCCAATGTGTGGTCCATTTGGCAATTGGATCTTATCCATTTTTTGTTTAATAATTCAAAATCATATGAAAATATGGATGGACGGTGTGGATGAAATTCAAACATCATGATGCCACATCAGTGGCTCTTGCAGCCTCCGCCTGTCCCAAGCTTTGAACAGGCGGGGTACCTATTACTGGGGAACGGATTGGCTACTCCCCTCCAACGAGCCATGTCCATGGGCGGTATGGGCCCACCATGATGTATGTATTTCATCCATGCCGTCCATTTATTTTTCTATCTCATTTTATGATATCATGCGAACAATTAGGTATATCCCAATCTCAAGTTGGCCACATTACAAGAAAGTGTTAAATGAATTTCGACCATTAAAAACATTTTAGGGCCATAAAAGTTTTGGATCAAAATGATATTTGTTTTCTCCCTACATTTGGGTCACCTAATCAACTGATTGGATATCAAATAAACAGCACAGTGGGCCTTAGGAGGATTTTAATGGTGGATATCCAATCACTATTGTTTTCCTGTGGTGTGGTCCACCGGAGATTTATACACCTCTAATTTTTTATATAAAGCCTAAAATAATCTTTAAAAATGGATGAACGGAGTGGATTAAATACATACATCATGGCGGGTCCCACAGAGTACCGACCACCACCCACCAGGTGGATGGCCGGGGGAGTAGCCAATCCGTTTCCTATTATCAGGGGTAGTGGTTTTAACTTTTATCTTGGCTTTTTGATCTGCCGAGATTCTTCTTCCTGTAAATATATATTTATATGAGTGGATTAGGTGTTACCTATGTAACGTGTTACCCTTACAGTGTGGGGCCCATCTTGATGGATTTTTTTAAATCCACGTCATCCATCCGTTTCTTCAGATCATTTTAGGACGTTATCCTAAAACGTAAATAGATCCAAATCTTCTTTCGACCACACCAATGGAAAAAAGTTGGTAAATGACCAAACTTTTTATATTCAACAGAAGTTTTGGATCAAGCTGATCTTTATATTTTCCCTTAATCCAGGTAATTTTGAACTTATCAACGGATTGGATGGAAAATAAACATCATGGATCTGCTTACGGTGGGACCCAAGTAGTTTTTAATGGTTCACATTCAATTACCACTCTTTCCTGTGGCGTGGTCCACCTGAGATTTATTTTTTCTTAAAATATGGGCGAACTTCATAAAATTGGCTTGAAAAACGAATGGACGGTGTGGATATAAGATACATTATGAACATTTGGCCCATGGCGACACCTGATCCGCTTCCGTCTGTATGTGTATATTTCCGACGAGGATTTGGTACTAACGAGCTGTCCTCACAGGTTCTTTATGCGTGCATCTTGATGTATGTGTAAAGGAGGAAAATCTAAGGCTCAAGTGGACCCCACCTACAGGGAATAGTAGGGGTGGATCAGCTATAGATGAAAAAACCTTATTATTGGCCAACAGAAGTTTTAGATCAAGATGATATTTATGTTTTTCTTTCATTCAGGTCTATCTAACCTCATGAACAGGTTTGATGGCCAATAAACATCTCTATGGGCCTTAGGATCGTTTCAACCGTGGTTTTCATTATCACTACTGTTTTGTATGGTGTGATCGACTCAAGACATCGATTAACCTCATTTTTGGACTCATGCTAAAAAATGATTAATCAAAATAGATGAACGGGGTGGATAAAATACACATATCATGGTGGGTCCACGTAGCCCCTGTTAGGACCGTCCTCTCTAGGTATGTCCATCCACGCCCATATATTTCACCAAGGTCGGAAAACAGGTGGCCCGTATGATTGATGACTGTTATTCTTTCCAGAAATTCCTTCCTGAACGACGTGTCATCTTTTTGTCAAGTGAGTCTGAGGGGTCCAACTCCACTCTTCCTTGTGCTTTCAGGCTCCTTTTAGGCATTCACGCCACCTCTCTACGTGTCTCAAAATACGAAGTTGGTTGCAAGGTATAGCGACGCGTGGAAGCAGAGTCCAGACATGATTCATGCCTTTCACTGGCAAAGGACAGTCCCATCCATTGGATTCTTTTTCTATAAATGTTTCCACAAACTAGTGGTTGTGTTCTTCTTATCTCATCCTTTTTTATTTGGAACTACCTTCCTTTGTGAATCTCTCTCTCTCTCTCTCTCTCTCTCTCTCTCTCTCTATATATATATATATATATATATATGAAGTATAAAAATAAAATAAAATAAAAAAAGAAAAGAGAAAAAAATAAAAAATTCTGTACTTATATTTTTATTTGTTGCAATCTAAGGTGTGTTTATTAGTGGCGTTAGTGGCCCACTAACTCATGTTGCAAAAATATTGATTTTAATAAAATATATTTTAATAATAAATAATAATATATAATATATAAAAAGTTGTTTGAAAAACACCGTTTTGTGGGTTTTTTTGGGAATAGTCTCACATTGGAAAAAGAGAAGAAGAAAAAATACTTTATATGAGAATGGTGGAGTATTATAATACTTACCCACATGGTACAAAGGAAAATGGAACTTGCGACCCGTGTGCGTGAGCTCGCGCTCGCGCTCGGGCATGGGCACGGGCTCGATCACGGGCTCGATGCGAGGGCGTGGGCATGTGAGGCAGTGTGGTTGTAGAAGCGCTAGTGACGCACTTTGCACTTCGGATGAAAATCTAAAGGACTAAATGAGAGTTTCTCTGAATATATAAAGGCTGGAAATATAACTGTTGCACAAATGTGTAACAACTATAGACTTGATTACAGGAGTTACTTCCCATATACATCAGTAATTCCAATAGTATAGCAAGGTTTGTCTGAACCATTGCTTAAGAATTAGACCAGAAGTGTGGTCTAAAACGTTCATCTGAACCAGTAGCTGCTGAAGATCAGTAAAAACAGGACCAGTGTAGTGGTCTAAGTTTCAAATATTCTTCTTCTCTTCTTTCTTATTATGGGATTTTTTCTTTTTATGTATTTCTGCCGGACTGTGTAACAGAGTTCCATTAGTGGGCCTTTGTGTTTACTGAATGCAGACCCACATCAGGCTCGTCGTATCCTAGAAGTGGTTTGCCTGTAACCTATCAGCATACTTAATTCACTTGAGTAGGGGCAAATAACGCTTTAAGGACAGTATTTTAGACGTGCTTCAACCTGTTCATATTTCAGATTTATTTGTAATTTTCGGTTTCCACATTATACAGAAATTATATTAATCTATATAATTTCCAACAATCTTAAAGCATTATTTGATGGAAGCCAATAGTGTTTCATCCATCAAGTTGATGAATCAGGACTTGATACGTCTTGATCGGTTTGATGAAACCAATTTTACAAGATGGCAAAACAAGCTGAAATTTCTCAAGACGGTGCTAAAGATCTATTACATATTAGATCCAAATCTGCAAGCATTACCTGAAGCATCCGACACAGACACACCTGAACAAGTGGCTACTCGCAACAAACGAGCCGAAGACGAACTCTTGTGTCGAGGACACATTTTAAATGCGCTCTCTAACCACCTGTATGATTTATACCAACAGATGTAATCAGCAAAGAAGATCTGGGCCATTTTGGAGTTCAAATACAAGGCTGAAGAAGAAGGTACTAACAAGTTTCTCATCGCCAGGTATTTTGATTTCAGCATGGTAGATAATAAACTGTTGCTACCCTAAATCCAAGAACTGTAGCTAATAGTAAACAAAATCAAAGTGATAAAGATTGATCTTCCTGAATCATTCCAAGCCAGGGCTATAATTGCTAAATTGCCACCGATGTGGAAAGACTATAGAAATAAGTTGCTGCATAAAACTGATGACTACAATCTGGAACAAATCTAGAAACACCTTAGAATTGAGGAAGAATCCCAAACCGCGACAGAAAGAATGATAACGGAATTGCATTGTACAAGGTACATGCAGTAGAGAACACTAATAACAAGAATCCCGAGAAGGACGATTCCTTGAAACCCAATAAAGGAAAATTCAAGAAAAACGCCCAAAAGAAGAACGGAAAGTTCAAAGGCTCATGCCATGTCTGTGGGAAAACCGACTATTATGCTCAAGTATGCTGATATCACAAGTCTAAAAAAGAGGCAAGTGTAGTAGAAGAATGCGATATTATCGCTATAATCACTGAGGTGAATACCATCAAACGCAAAGTTCCAGGTTGGTGGTATGATACTGTCGCTACAGTACATGTGTGCTACGACAAATCAGCCTTCGAAACCTATAAGGAATTGATCGATGGTTAAGAAGTCCAAATGGATAATGAAGTCTGATCGAAGGTCGTTGGCAAAGGAACTGTCGAACTGATATTCACCTCTGGGAAGAAAGTGATTCTAACTAATGTACTGCACGTCCCAGACATGAGGTGAAACTTAGTTTCTGGGGATCTTCTGGGAAAACCAGGCAAAAGGGTAATATATGAGTCAGGTAAACTGATTCTGTCTAAAAATGAGAATTTTGTCACAAATGGATATGCTTGTAACGGGATGGTTAAGTTTTCTATGAATGAAAGTAGCACTTCTATGTATATGGTTGAATCCGCTGGACTGTGGTATGATAGATTAGCCCATATAGGGTATAGTACCTTGAAGTTCATGGCTAAGAATGGTTTAATCTCGTACACAGATAATGAAACTGAAAAATGTGAAGTGTGCATACGATCCAAAATGACGAAGAAACCTTTTCCAAGTGTTGAAAGATCGTCTCAAATATTGTATCTTGTGCACAGTGATATCTGTGAGTTAAACGGCATTCTTACTCGTGGAGGTAAACGGTACTTCATAACTTTTATAGATGATTGCTCTAGATATGTGTATGTGTACCTATTAAAGAGTAAAGATGAAACATTGTACATGTTTAAAATATATAAAGCAGAAATAGAGAATCAACTAAATAAAAAGATAAAAATTCTCTGTAGTGATAAAGGAGGAGAATACTTCTCAAATGAATTCAATAACTTCTGTGAAGAACATGGACTGATATATCAATGTATAGCGCTATGCACACCTCAACAAAATGGAATAGCTGAAAGGAAGAATAGAACATTAGTAGAAATGATCAACTCAATGCTGATAAGAACAAAGTTGCCACTAAGTCTATGGGTGAGGCATTGTTTGCAGCGTGCCATAGATTAAACAGAATTTCGTCTATAAAATATAAAATATCTTCATATGAACCATGGAGAGGCAGAAAACCTAACCTAAGATATCTAAAAGTGTGGGGGTGTCTTGCATACTGCAGAATTCCTGATCCAAAAAGAACTAAGTTAGAACCAAGAGCTATTAAGTGTGCCTTCGTAGAGTATGCATAAAATCGTAAAGCTTATATACTTCTAGACATAGAGTCTAATACAATAATAGAATCAAGAGACGTTGAGTTCTTTGAGAACTCACTATTCTTGAAGTCAAAGGATAATGAAATTCAAACTCTTAATAAAGAACCAGATAGCACAATTCCACAAATAGTAGAAGCTCTTAATGAACCTCGTAGGAGTCAAAGAACAAGAATATAGAAGAGTCTAGGAGATGACTATATAGACCCACAACGTGTCATTTTCCATCTTGTAAAAGGAGATAGAGAAAATGTTATTAAAAAATACCTATAGTAATGACTATAAAAGATGATCCTAAAACATATAAAGAGGCTGTATCCTCTAGAGACTCAGCTTTCTGGAAAGAAGCTGTAAACGATGAAATGAAATCTATACTGTCAAATCAAACATGGGAACTAGTAAACTTACCTCCAGGTTCTAGACCCATAGGCTGTAAGTGGGTATTTAGGAAGAAATATCACACTTATGAGACTATCAAAACCTTTAAAGCTCGATTAGTAGCTAAGGGTATTAGATAAAAAGAAGGGATAGATTACTTTGACACATACTCTCCTGTAGCTAGGATAACATTTATTAGGATATTATTTGCGCTAGCTTCCATACATCATCTTCACATCCACCAAATGGATGTAAAGACCGCATTCCTGAATGGTGACCTCAACGATGAGGTATACATGGAACAACCTAAAGGATTCGTTCTACCAGGAAATGAAAACAAAGTATGTAGATTAGTCAAATATTTGTATGGATTAAAATAAGCACCAAAACAGTGACATGAGAAGTTTGATTCAAAAATACTTTCTCATGATTTCAAGCATAATGTAGTTGATAAATGCATATATTCTAAGGTAGATGGTAGTTATATCGTTATTATTTGTCTGTATGTTGATGACATGTTAATAATAAGTAATAAAATGGAAGGTGTGACTGAAACAAAGAAGTTTCTATCTTCCGTATTCAAAATGATGTATCTTGGACAAGTTGATACCATCTTAGGTATCAAAGTTAAAAAATATTGTGGGGGTTATGCTTTGTGTCAATCTCATTATATTGAGAAGATACTACACAAGTTTAACCATCTAAATATAAAGGAAGCAAAAACCCCATTTGATCCAAGTATCAAGCTAAAAGAAAATACTGAAAGAACAGTTGCGCAATTAGAATATGCGAGTGCTATAGGGAGTCTTATGTATGCTATGCAATGCACTAGACCTAATATCGCATATGTTGTGAGTAAACTTAGTAGGTTTACTAGTAACCCCAGTACTGAACATTGGAATGCAATTAGTAGAGTCCTTGGTTACTTAAAAGCAACCAAAGACTCAAGATTATTTTATTCAGAGTTTCTTGCCGTATTGGAAGGATATACTGATGCGAGCTAGATATCGAGTGCAGGGGACAACAAGTCTACTATGAGGTGGGTATTTACCCTAGGAGGTGCAGCTGTATCTTGGGGATCCAAGAAATAGACTTGCATAACGCACTCAACTATGAAATCTGAATTTATAGCCCTGACTGCAACACGCAAAGAGGTTGAGTGGCTAAAAGATCTTCTATTAGAAATCTCTTTCTGTGTAAAACTTATATCGACCGTGTCACTACATTGTGATAGTGAAGCCACATTAGATAGAGCCTATAACGGCACATATAATGGTAAGTCTAAACATATCAGTCTTCGATATGATTATGTCAGACAATTGATTCGAGATGGAATCATTGCTATTTCCTATGTGAAATCCAACAATAACCTGACAGATCCTTTCACTAAACCTCGATCGAGAGAGGTAGTAAAGGCTATATCTAGAGGGATGGGGTTGAAACTCTTCAACCAAAGTTCCACCAGTGATGGTAACCTAACCTAAAGTTAGAAAATTTCTAATTTTAGGTTTAATGGGTAAGAACAAGTCACTGATATGTGGAAAATTTTTTAGCACTAAATTATAAAACTTCATCCATAATAGATAAGTGCTGAGCGTTACGAAAGAGAGTTGAGTCTTAGAACTCTTAATGAAATCCAGTCTATAAGATAAGTATCTTATAGTAACGAAGACACTGGAAGGATTTTACCTATATGAACGTAGAGATGGTGTCGTCTCTCATGAGAGTTAGGAGTTTTCTCTCGGGATCGTTCACGAATTAGGATATGTACATGGCCATTAAATGTGCTGAGCAAGATTGTGAGGACTCTAATAAACACATAGCGAATATGTGTGTAGTTTCTCTGACTCTGTTATCTAGGAATAACTGGTTTAACACTGCGGCTACCAGTCATTTCGACAGAGTTTTGAAATACTTACACTAAGGAAAGACTAAAATTGAAAGATATCTTTCTTTATGTATATAAGCTGACTATTCTGGCAAAAATGTTTAATCGAGAAAAATATATTTTAAAAATCAAGTGGGGGATTGTTACAAAAAATATTGATTTTAATAATAATAAATAATATATAATATACCAAAGTTGTTTGGAAAAACACCGTTTTGTGGGTTTTTTGGGAATAGTCCCACATTGGGAAAAGAGAAGAAGAAAAAATACTTTATATGAGAATGGTGGAGTATTATAATACTTACCCACATGGTACAAAGGAGAATTAAACTTGCGTGTTCTAGTGCGTAGCACTAAAACACCGGCGCGCGTGCCCTCTCGCTCGGGCTCGGACTTGGTCTTGGTCACGGTCACGGTGCGAGGGCGTGGGCATGGGTGGCAGTGTGGCTATAGAGGCGCTAGTGGCAAAGGCAGATGGTTGGCTAGACGAAAATCTAGAGGACTAAATGAGAGTCTCTCTGAATATATAGAGGCTAGAAATATAGTTGTTGCACAAATGTGTAACAGCTATGAACTTGATTACAGGAGTTATGCAGAAACTACTGCATGGCTAGCCCAACAGCTAGAAAACAGCTAGCTGTTGTGTCACAACAGTCAGCATGCAGCAGATTAATGGTCATGCACAACAGTCAGAAAACGGCCATAAAATGACTAGTTTTCTCTAACAGTTAGAAAACGGTCATGGGATTTAATTCCCTGGACCATAACCCCCAGCCACCATAGCCTATAAAAGGAGGGCCTGGATGGGTTTCCAAACCATCTCTCAACCCACTCCAGCAGACCCATACGAACTAAGCCTAAGTCACTCTTCTCATATACAGCAGTAATTCCAGTAGTATAGCAAGGTTCGTCTGAACCATTGCTTGAGAATTAGACCAGAAGTGTGGTCTAGAACATTCATTTGAACCAGTAGCTATTGAAGATCAGTAAAAACAGACCAATACAGTGGTCTAATTCCAAATATTCTTCTTCTCTTCTTTCTTATTATGAGATTTTTTTCTTTTTACGTATTTCTGCCAGACTGTGTAACAGAGTTCCATTAGTGGGCCTTCGTGTTTGCTGAACACAGACCCACATCAGGCTCGTCATATCGTAGAAGTGGTTTGCCTGTAACCTATCAACATACTCAATTCACTTGAGTAAGGGCAAATAATGCTTTAAGGACAGCGTTTCAGACGTGCTTCAGCCTGTCCATATTTTAGATTTATTTGCAATTTTTTGTTTCTATATTATACAGAAATTATATTAATCTGTATAATTTCTAACAACTCGGATGATATAATGGACCACTACAAAGCTTAATCTCAATCCTTGAATGTCTAAAGAGGGAGCCCCAAAAGGAAGCACATTGACTATTGAATAACTTAGTAAGCTTTGTGGGGCCACGTATTATATCCACCTCATCCATCAATTTTACCGGTTAATTTTAGGGCTTTAGCTAAAAAAAATAAAGCATATCGAAAGTTCTACTCTACTACACCATAGGAAACATCGTGAATTGAATGTCTATTGTTGAAAAGTTGTTTGGGCTATAGGAGTTTTGGATCAAGCTGATTTTTTTATTTTCCCTTCATCCATGCATGTGAGATCTTATGAATAGGTTGGATAACAAATAAGACGTAGGCCCTAGGAAGGTTTCAATGGTAGAAATCATTATTCTCATTGTTTCATGTGGTGTGGTTTGCTTAGCTTTGGATATGCTTCAATTTTGGGCTCATTGGCTCAAATGAGCCAGAACAAAGGACGGACGACATGGATAAATCGCATACATTTACAATGTCCAACAAAGTTTACTCAATACCATAAAGTGTATTGAGTTACTCAATCCAATTTCACCCCAAAAATATTAGAGATAAGAGAGATAAGAGCCATAATTCAATGTTTGTGTGCAAGTGATTCTGTCACCCAAATTCAAACCAGTGAGCTGATGGGCCTTGATTTGGATGGCATAACCAAAAAATCTCTTTGATTAAGAAAAACTAATCTATTGACACTTGTCTTACAAATGTGAAAAGAGTCAAAAGATCAAAAGTGTTCTTTGAATGATGGAGCTCCCACTTTAGAGCTTTTAATTTACCTGAACGAACATTCCTGGATTTTCATGTCCTGTTAAACTCTTCACTTAAGAACTCAAGCCTTGATTCATAACTCAAGTGGTAGGCTGAGTAAAGATACCTCGTTTCAACACTGAGGTCTTGGTATTGATTCCGCAGTGAGGGTGGCTAACAGTGAAGTATACTAACAAGCTAACCCAAAAAATAAAAAAAAAGGTTCATAAAATAAAGAAAGATGTGTGGTTCCAATTAAAGGAAGACAGAATTCTCTTTATGGGAACTCAACATCTATTCATAGAATTTTATTTTTTATTTTTCTACACATGCACACGCACTCACACCATAGTGGGATTTCACCACCTATGGATGCTGGAACCCTTGAGTGGGTGTTGAAACTCCTTAGAGTCTACCACCGGAGCAAGAGTAAGTCTCCAATTCATGGAACTTAAGTGGAGGGTCAAAATGTCCAAATGACTAAAGGGAATTCTTTTAACACATACTCAAACCACATTGGCCACTCGTTCTCTGATCTCGGTATTGAAACAGAGTTTGTCCACCGTTGAGCCATTCAGCCGGACACGACCATAAAGGTGATGATGCATCTTGTAAACTTAAGAAATACTTAGAGCTCGTTTGGGAACTTGTGTTTGGATTACTCAAATATCCAAATCAAAATTATATTAGAATTAAAGTGAAGTGAAATCGTCTATTAGTTTAGCACTATGTAAGTGAAATACAGTGAAATTTAAAAATTATATTTACTAATTTGAATTTTGGTTAAAGAGAATCTCTAACATATTTATAAAATAATGAATTTGATAAAGTAAATCATCTTTAATACTTCAAACTAACAATCTGAATGACGGAACGCATATGTTCCGTAGGAAATCAGGATCCTCAGCAAGTAGTACATTTGTTTCACCGATCTTTTTACTCTAAAAATAATCAACTTTGACTATATATTATTAAAGCTTATCTTTGGACGGCTTAAAGTGGTCCACAATGTATTAATGAATAGAATGATAAAGCTACAAAGAAAATAATATTTAAAGAAATTTTTTCAAAAAGAGGTTTGCCAATTTCACAAGCGCTTGGAGCCCATCCATCTCAATGCATGCACATGTCCCGATATGGAAGCCATGTGCAAGATCTGATCTTTCCATCTTCTCAGGAATAATGTTGAAATCTTTGGCCTCAAAAATCATCAGGTGGGCCACATTGTGCAAAGCACACTTACAATCAAAAATAAGGTTTCTAGCCCTTCATTTCTTTTTATGCTGACGAAGGTACAAATGGCCTGATTCAAGGCCGAAAGATCTAAATGGGTTAGCCCATGTGATGGAAAGCTTAGATCTAGCACACATGATCAATATTGGCACACGTGCTAGCATGTTGGTGGCCAGGGTTCCCACACGCGTGTGGAGTTAGTAAGCCTCATTAAAGAAAAATCAGTAAAAGACCTTCTAATTATTCCTTAGTGCAATGCTTTTTAATGTTTTTCAAATCTACACATTTAAGTGACTAGAAATGAGACTATTCCATTATTTTTCAATCTTTAATTAAGAATGAAATACAGCTGACTGCCTCTCTACACGCTAGCAACATGCAAATCTTGCACAGTGCAGTGGACATCAAAGCCGTCCATCAGGTGGGCCCCATCAAGTAGATAGCCTGACCAAAAGATCTATATATATTTAAAAAACAAATGGATGGCTACAATATATTTATCTCTTGATTTTAATTTTCCCATATAATATGGCCCACTAGATAAGTGGACGGGACTGATCTTTGGTTCAGGCCATCCACATCTCCAGGCCAACCTGATGGATTGCTCAGATCTTACACAAACATACCAACTTAGCACGTGTGATGGCATGGAGAGGCTCTTGACCATACATGCATGTGGGAGTTGAAATCCTGAAAAAGGAAAAAATGGGTCAACAAGATTCCCGTATCATGTCACAAAATTCCACTCATTCAACATGCTTTAATTTTAAGTGGCCCACCAAAACCTATCTTAAAAATGCTACTTTCCGACTTGAGATGTCAACTGACCTTATTGGACGTGTTCCCCATTATCCATCACTATGGTAAAATACATTATATAAAGGTTGGAGAGAACTATAAGAAATTGCACTTGATGATCAGGACACGGGTTGGAAGAAACGGTTCACAGTTCACCACATCCTGAAATCTTGACCGTCCATCTGTCAATGCTAAAAGCAATGCATGTGTCGCTGCTTTGTACACCTCCCAGCAATGGCTACTTTGGGGACCGTATTTGAGTTGTGCAGAATATGGAGAGGTAAAGTTCATGTTCATGGGCTTCGTTGTGTATTGAATTTTGTTGCTTGCCCTGTTGATTGTCTTTTTCTTTGTGTAGGCCATTCTCTTGAAGAGTGCACTGTCAAGCATTTATAAAAGATGGGATTAATGCACATGTGCAAACATGGCCGGCATGTGCATGATTAAGACTAGATCATGTTCGACTTTGTGCGGTACATCTAATAATTAATGACATATTTACATATTTATTCAAAGGATTTTATTAAGATTTTTAATGTTTGAGTTTATACATATTGATCTGCACATGATATTTAGACCACTCTTCATGATGAAGTGCAGCTAACATTCGTTGATCAGAGGCTTTGTCTGTTGTCTAATGTCTTAAATTTGTCAGTAACATGGTCAGTCAATGATATCAATAGACTACTTAATTCCATCGATCAGTCGTCGATGCCATCGATAAATCCTCGATCCTAGTGAGAAAATTCAAAAATCTTTGTTGATTGATAGACAGTTTGGAGATTACTAGTGGATAGCATTAAGGGTTCTTAGATGTCTATTGATGCCATCAAAGGTATCATCGAAGGTGCGCGCAGAATTGCAAAAATGTGTGATTTGTTTCCTATTTTGGTTGCGGTAGTATATATACTGGGTGTAATAGAGATTATGATAAGGATTAAGATTCTCTAAATGTGCTTAAGGGTTTGAGAGAGATTTTGAAGGGAAAAGGCTTGGGCTTTTCTTCTCGGGGCTTTGATTTGTAAAATTTTCATCTCTTGTACTTTTATTTTTTTAGTGCATTATCGCTTTGTGCCGTTGTTTTTTCCTGAAATGATTTTTCCATGTAAATTCGAATTGTCCTATTGTTGGATTTGTTTGTGAGATTGTGATTATGTCGTTTAATTCCACATTAGGTGCTTACATGAGTCCCAACAAGTGATATCAAAGTAAATGTTGGGAAGTAGAATGAATTTGTAGACAAGATATCTATGCCATCTAATATGAAGTTTAATGTAGAGAAATATTTTGGGAAAAATAATTTTGAACTATTGAATGTGAAGATGAATGACCTTCTAGTTTAGCAATGATTGAAAGATGCACTCCTTGGAAAGTGACCGAAAACTATGATAGAAGCAGAGTGGAATAAGTTAGATCAAAAAGCTAATATCTTAATCCAATTGTGTATAATGGATGAGGTCCTTTATAATATTATAAGAGAGAAGATTGCAACAGATACATGCGGAAAATTAGAGAACATTTATGTGAAAAAGTCTCTCGAGAATCGTTTGTATCTGAAACTACAATTATTCTATTTGAAGATGACTAAGGGAGCTGATGTTGAAACACACGTCAATAACCTCAATACGCTTGTCTGCAAGTTGTTGGATGTGGATGATGTCATGAAGGATGAAGATCAAGCATATATTTTGTTGAATTTTCTTTTAAAGTCATTCAAAGACTCTTTGTACACCGGTAAAACGACCTGTAACGTTGAGAGCGTTGTCTCAGCTCTCCAGTTGAAAGCAATATGAAAGAAAAATTATGATGTGGGAGCTTCCACAAATGCATTGGTTACGAGGAAGAATTCTGAGCGAGATAGTGGATAGGAAAAGAAGAATTGAAGTTGTAGAATTGTGGCATGTTAGAGCACATGAAGAATGATTGTAAGAATCGTAAGTCAATAAAGAAAAAATCAAAGAGTTCTTTCAGAGAGGCAAACCATGCAGAATCCAGTGAGGAGACAAGTGGTAGTGACGTGTTGACCGCATCAAAATCCAAGTATTTTAGCGATGAATGGATTTTAGATACGGGGGCTTCATATCACATAACTCAACATAGGATTTTGGTATATCAGTTACAATGAGTACGATGCTGGCCAGGTGTTTATGGGCAATGAAAATGGCTGTAACATGGTTGGTGTTGGATATGTGCGCATCAAGATGTTTGATGGCATGGAGGGTATCGGGATTGATGTGAGACACGTTTCTGATTTGTGGAAGAGTCGGATATCTCTAGGTGCACTCAAGACACTTGGGTGCAAATTCATTGGGTTTAATCATGTCCTTATGACTTTAAAGGGAGCACTCGTAGTAATGAAAGTACAGATGAATTGTAACCTTCACAGGCTGATCAGAAGCACTTCATCGGGTGGAACTGCAGCAGTTATAATGGATTCCACGTCTACACGTATGTAACATGCATGCCTAGGCCACATGAGCGAACAGGGTATCAAGGTATTTTCTGACCGTTATTTCATTTCAGTTTTTAAAAGCATTGTTTTTAATATATACGAGCATTGTATATATGGTAATCAGTCAAGGTTTTCTTTTAAGTCTGGAAAACATGTATGTAATGGGGGCTTTAGATTATGTGCATTCTGATATAAGGGGTCATCGCCCATAGTTCCTGTTAGTCGGTCGTCATAGTTTGTTACATTCAATGATGACTATTCCAGAAAGGTGTGGGTTTAATTTATGAAAAATAAATCTGAGATTGTTGTTAACTTCAAACAGTGGAAGGAGGTGGTGGAAAAACAGTCAATGTAAAAGGTGAAAGTATTGAAGACAGATAACAGTGGAGAATTCTCTTATGCGCTATTCAATCAATTTTGTAAAGATGAATGGATCGTGAGACACAACACAAAGTAACTCACACCAGAGAAGAATAGTGTGGCTGAGCAGATGAATCAGACTCTTTTGGAGAGGGCTCGATGCATGATGAGTAATGTTGCGTTTCCAAGTTTGAGATTAAATTCTTCCTTCTAAAAAAGAATGTATTAAGTGAAATTTGTATTTGGTAGACCATAAAATTGTAATCAAGGGATCAGATTTCACAACTGATGCTTGTCACTTGTAAGCATATGCGACTCAATTGTTTAGTGTGAAGGGCACGTATGCACATCAGATTTCACATGCTCACAAGTGACATTATTTTTCTCTGGTGTGTACATTTGCCGCCACACACTTACACACTCGCACCATAAAAGATGCATGAACCCATGACCTCTTGTTGAAACTCCAGGAAATCTACATCTGAGGCATGGCTTGCGAACCCGTGACCTCATGTTGAAACTCCAATCCTTCCCATCTTTTCTTAAAGCCAAATGAAAGTTACATTCCCATCTTTTGCTAAAGCCAGATGAAAGTTACATTGATCCAAAAGCAATTCCATACTATCTAATCCCACCTAATCTTAGGTTCTAACATCCGATTGACTTCCTTGGATGGGTTGATTTTTCAATAGCTGGATTTTAGGCTTGACTCTCTGGCCCACACCATGCACTTCTATCGTTCCTTTCGTCCCCCTTCCTCTCGAAAAATCCCATCATGCCAATGATACGACCTTGCCCAATTCAAAAAAGCTAGCTCTTGAAAAGTCAACCCATCCAAGAATGAAAAGTCAACCCATCCAAAGGAGTTCTGGAAAGGGAGACCTACCCCTCCCTGGCCCACCCCCCCAAAAAAAAAGACAACTGCTGAGAGTTTAAATTTATAAAAGGTTTATCATTAACTCATGGTGATCCAACGACGGACACTTATCATTCATTCATTGTTGTACTATCTTCTAGCAGGCATCTACATCTTTGGTTGGTAAAAAGAATGCCAGGTGGTCGTCGGCATGTGGTGGACCAACGGTTTACTTTCTTCAAATTCTCACGCTTTTATCATTGTTAAGAGCTTTACCTTCCCCTTCAAGATTTGATTCGTAGCCAAGCCCAAGTTTACATGGTTTGGGATCTTTCGATCAAGGTTGTTCGCTACTTCCAATGGGCATTTAGGTTCTATTCTTTCCTTTTTCAATCGGTTCTCATTGCTTCATTGAGTATATACTTGTTGTTTCATAAAAGTGTCGCGTGGGTATAAGTTTTTATGAGTTCAATTTTTTACTCTATTCGAGGGACCGAGGGTTAGAAACCTTTCCATCAGTTGAGTTGGAAAATTTACCTCTCAATTTTATTAGACATTCAACAGTGATTAAAGAATTCAAGTACAATTTCATCAGGGTATTACTAGACAAATCAAGAACAATTCTTCTTAATTTAAATAAAATGTCTACAAGGGCTTGCATCCCAGCTTCACAATGAGACAACGTTGCTAGACGGGCAAGAGTAATCCTCACACACCAATTCCTTGTGTGAGCATTTAGCTTTATATAATAAGTATTTTAGTATTTTATACTTTTTAATAAATACCCTAATAAAAAATAATATTTTAAAATCTAATGATATTTTGAAAATCTCACCATGTTTTACAAAATTAACGTGAGATACGGATTGGCTACTCCCCTTGCCACCAGCCAATGGCTGGTGGTCTGTGTTCTGTGGGCCCCACCATGATGTATGTGTTTCATCCATGCCGTCCATATATTTTTCTAGATCACTCTATTGTATGAGACCAAAAATGAGGTATATCCCAATACCAAGTGGATCACATTACAGGAAATTGTGTTGAATGAACATCTACCATTAAAACATTTTTGAGGGCCATAAAAGTTTTGGATCAAGCTGATCTTTGTTTTTTTCCCTTCATCTGAGTCTGTATGACCTAATCAACAGATTGGATGTCAAAAAAACAATACAGTGGGCCTTAAAAGGATTTTAATGGTGGATATCCAATCACTATTATTTTCCCGTGGTGTGGTCCACCTGCGATTTATATCCCTCTCATTTTTAGGATAAAGCCCTAAAATGATCTGTAAAAATGGATGAACGGAATGGATGAAACACATACATCATGGTGGGGCTTATAGAGCATCGACCACCAGCCACCGGGCTGGTGGCGGGAGAGTAGCCAATCCGTTTTCCATTTTTTGCTCGCCAGCATCTGTCGCATTCCATGGCCATTTGTCATTTTTGGTCCGTTCCCTACATTAATGTCGCACTCCCAACTTTGTATTTTTCAGAGCAGAATACAATTGAACTGTCCCTATTATTGGGGGCGCGGATTAGGCAAGTAGGACGCATATTTCCTGCAAAAGGAAGTTCCCGGGAACCCAGGTAGGGCCCACTGTGATATTTAAAGAAAGCCATCTCGTCCATCTGTTTTGTGAGTCCATTTTAGGAAAATAGGCCAAAAACGAGCTGGATTCAATACTTAAATGGGCCGATCGAACGTCCACAGTTGAAATATTCATGGGGCCACATAAGTTTTGAATCATGCGAATATTTTTGTTTTCCGTTCATCCCAGTCAAAATGACCTTATGAACGGTATGGATGTCATGTAAACATCATTGTCGAACCCAGGAAGTTTTAACTGTAGGAATTTCCCTGAGCACCTTTTCCTTTGGTGCGGCCCACTTGATTCTCGGATCCTTCTCAATTTTGATCCAATTTCCTAAAATGAGCTTACAAGAAAGATAGACGTGATGTATTCCTCACAAAAATTATGGCGGGTCCCACTTAGGTATCTAATGCAAGAACTCCTGCCAAAGGCTTTCGCAGGAAATCCGCGTCCGATTACCCCGTTCGAAGCACGGGGAAGCGGATGTTCCGAGGGCTACTGAGGGGCCATCGTGATGTATAAATTTCATCCAAACTGTCCATCCAATGTTCAAATGGACAACACCACAAGAAGCAGTGGTGCTAAGGTTAAGGTCCTTTTAAAAAAAAAAAAAAAATTATTTTATTTTACATCTAACCTGTTTATATCGTCATATGTGCCTGGAAGTATTGAAAAAACAAATATCATCTTGATCCAAAGTTCTGTAGTCCCAAAGAATTTTTCAATGGTAGGAATTTAATCCCCACTGTGTGGTCCATTTGAGCCTTGGATCTTATCCATTTTTAGTTTGATAATTCAAAACTATGGAAAAGTGGATGGACGGTGTGGATGAAATTCAAACATCACTATGCCACATCATTGGCTCTTGGAGCCTCTGCATAATAGGGGAACGGATTGGCTACTCCCCCTGCAGCCCACCAATGGCCAATGGTCGGTGCTTTGTGGGCCCCATCATGATGTATGTGTTTTATCCATGTCGTCCATCTATTTTTCTATATCATTTTATGGTATGAGACAAAAAATTAAGTATATCTCAATCTCAAGTGGACCATTACAGGAAACAGTGTTGAATGAATGTCAACCATTAAAACTTTTTGGAGGCCATGAAAGTTTTGGATCAAGATGATATTTGTTTTCTCCCTTCATTTGGGTCTTCATGATCTAATCAACAGATTGGATGTCAAATAAATAGTACTACGGGCCTTAAGAGAATTTTAATGGTGGATATCCAATCACTATTTGTTTTCCTGGGGTGTGGTCCACCGGAAATTTTCTATACATCTCATTTTTTGTATAAAGCCCTAAAATAATGTGTAAAATTGGATGAACCAAATGAATGAAATACGTACATCATGGTGGGTCCCACGTAGCGCCGACACCAGCCACCAAGTTGATGACAACTAGGGTAGCCAATCCGTTCCCTATTATTGGGGGCAGTGGCTTTTGGATTGCCAAGATTCTTCTTCCTGTGAGTATGGATTCATAGGAGTGGATTAGGTGTTACCCAGGTAACGTGTTACCCTTACAGTGTGGGGCCCAACTTGATCAATGTTTTTTAAATCCACATCGTCCATCCGTTTCTTCGGATCATTTTAGCACATTATCCTAAAACGTAAGTAGATCCAAATCTTCTGTGGACCACACCAATGGTAAAAATTGGTAAATGACCAAACTTTTTTGTATGCTACAGAAGTTTGGATCAAGCTGATCTTTGTATTTTTCCCTTCATCCATGTAATTTTGAACTTATCAATGGGTTGGATGGTAAATAAACATCATGGATCTCCTTACGGTGGGTCCTAAGTAGTTTTTAATGGTTCACGTTCAATTACCACTCTTTCCTGTGGTGTGGTCCACCTGAGATTTATTTTTTCTTAAATTTTGGGTCCACAACATAAAATAGGCTTAAAAAACGAATGGACGGCATGGATATACAATACATTATGAACGTTAGGCCCACGGTAAAACCTGATCCGCTCCCGTGTGAATGTGTATATATTTCCAACGCGGCTCGGGTACTAATGAACCGTCCTTAACAGGTGCTTTATGGGTGCATCTTGATGTATGTGTCTCATCCACACCGTTCATCCATTTTGACTGATAATTTTACGATATGTGCCCATAAAGGAGGAAAATCTAAGGTTCAAGTGGACTCCACTTACAAGAAATAGTAGGGATGGATTACCTATCAACGAAAACCTCATTGGCCAGAGGAAGTTTTAGATCAAGCTGATATTTATGTTTTCCCTTCATCCAGGTCTGTCTGACCTTATGAACAGGTTGGATGGCTAATAAACATTCCGATGGGCCTCAGGAACGTTTCAACAGTGGATTTCATTGTCACTACTGTTTTCTATAGTGTGATCGACTCAAGACCTCGATCAGCCTCTTTTTTGGACTCATGCTAAAAAATGATTAGCCAAAATAGATGAACGGTGTAGATAAAATACTCATATCACGGTGTGTCCACATAGCCCCTGTCAAGACCGTCCATCTTTAGGTATGTCCATCTACGCCCATATATTTCACCAAAGGTCGGAAAAGAAGGTGCCCATATGATTGATGACTGTTATTCCTTCCAGAAATTCCTTTCTATGCGACGTGTCATTTTCTTGTGAAGTGAGTCTTACGGTCCAACTCCTTTCTTTCCTGGTGCTTTCAGGAAAATAGGCCAAAAACGAACCAAATTCAATACTTAAATGGGCCGATCGAACGTCCACAGTTGAAATATTCATGGGGCCACATAAGTTTTGAATCATGCGAATATTTTTGTTTTCCGTTCATCCCAGTCAGAATGACCTTATGAACGGTATGGATGTCATGTAAACATCACTGTCGAACCCAGGAAGTTTCAACTGTAGGAATTTCCCTGAGCACCTTTTCCTTTGGTGCGGCCCACTTGATTCTCGAGTCCTTCTCAATTTTGATCCAATTTCCTAAAATGAACTCACAAGAAAGATAGACGTGATGGATTCCTCACAAAAATCACGGCGGGTCCCACTTAGGTATCTAATGCAGGAACTCCTGCCAAAGGCTTTCGCAGGGAATCCGCGTCCGATTACTCCGTTCGAAGCATGGGGCAGCGGATGCTCCGAGGGCTACTGAGGAGCCATCGTGATGTATAAATTTCATCTAAACTGTCCATCCAATGTTCAAATGGACAACACCACAAGAAGCAGTGGTGTTAAGGTTAAGGTCCTTTTTTAAAAAATATATATATAGAGATCCGAGGAAATCAAGTCGTTCACATTAAAGAGGCCCGAAAATGGTCCAGAATGCAGGATCATAGGGTTCTTGCATCTGATTGGCTCGAAACTTCATACAATTGCTGGGGGCCATAAATAAATCGTACATATTAAATTTAAACCAATGGATATTTTGGAAAGTGGCCTAACGGACTGATCAGCCCCTTAATTCCTTAAGTGGGGCCCACCTGCTATCTGGATATGCCTCAACTTCGGATTCAATGTATTAATGAGGAGACAAGACGGATGGATGGAGATGATTTCCTAGAACCATCACCGTGGACCCCGCATGAGTCAGGGTGTGCATGGTGTACAAGTGCTCCAGATTCGCACTGCAACTGCACCTCCTTCCAAAACGGGCTGGTCCTGTGGCTGAGTCAAAAACGAAAACTGCCATTTTCAGCAGTCCGCGTAACCGACGCTGTCGGGTTTTACGGAAAGCAGTGGGCCTCATACATTGTTCATACGGTTAATCCAAGCCGTCCATCTTGTAGAGGGCCTCGAAAGGATCGAACCTAAGCTGAAATTTTGTACTCATACGTACACACGTGTGTGACACAGAGGCCACAAGTGGACTGCCCTGCAACGTTTAAAAGGAATCTTAGCATGATTTCTTCTCTGGACCGCGTCAATGGACGTTCAAAACTATCCATTCTTGACCAAAATTTCATCCTTAATGCAATGGATGGGGTGGATTTCCCTGAAAATACCTCTGTGGGGTCCACCGATCACGACAGCAAAGGAGTGCGAAAGCTTTCGCAGACTTCCACTGCGGAAACTGACTTTACGAAGCGGTTGTGGGGACAGTATTCTTTTGGAAAGAATCACAGGAATAGGGGAGTTTGGATCTGCTAAAGGAGGGTGCTGCGCAAGCCTTCTCCACCGCCTTTGCTTTCGCACTCCAGCAAACAGGATCGGTTCTTCCACCTCCTAGCCGACCGACTCTCAGCTGCCTATAAGAAAGAAAGAGAGAGAATGTGATAGGGGATTCGAATTCCTTGGACGTGCACAAGAGGGAGAGTAGAGTTTGTAGGATTTTTGTTTTTATTTTTCCTTTCTTTTAAGGTGTAGCCTAATCATGTTACTAGGCTAAACCTCTTAGCTAGGGCTAAGAGGTGAAGCTTATAGTGTGATTGGGTTGTTAGCTTTGCTTTGATTCATGGTTATTGAACTCTTGTGGATTTTAGTTTTATTATTAAGGAATACTTTTAGTTTTTAATGGTTTATTGTAACTCAAAATACAGTAGATCTGCAATAGTTTTGAGTATATTCTTTTCATTATGAGATTGTGAACTTAGGAGGCCTTGTTGTTCACCATTGCCTCTTTGGCATGGTTGGGTGACGGAACTCCTTCCTAACTTTCACAATTCTCTTATGATTGGCTATGGGTTTGGTAAATTATTGTTGCTTGTCATAGTCTCCTGGGCATGGTTAGGTGATGGGATCACTTCCAAATCTACACCAATCGTATCTGTTGATGATTAGATCCATGAGACATTCAGAGATCTGACAAATCTCTTCTTACCAACTGGATAGGATGGGACTCTGATTCCAGTTGTGTCCTTGAATCAATACAAGGTAACTTCCCAATTGCTACAAGTGGATCCTTGGCACCCTAGTTCCCACCTTTATTTTTATTAGTTTTTAATTAATCTATTCACAATTATTCCCTTATATTCGCTTGATTTAGATTACATCTTAGTCTAGTTCTAGTTCTATTTAGTTTCAGATTACGTACAGGTTTCAGTCCCTTGGGATTCGACCTCGGTCTCACCGAGTTTATTACTACATCACAACCCTATACTTGGGGAGTGAACAAGTTTTTGGCGCCGTTGCCAGGGATTGACGGTTACGTTTTTTGAAATTAACTAGTTTTAGGATTAGTTTAAGATTAGGATTTTCTGATTTTAGGTTAGAATTTTTTTTATGTTTTTAGAAACTAATCTGTTTTCCTGTTTTATAGGATATTTTTAGAAACTTTCTTATTCCAGGTTTCTTTTTTAGAAACTAACTTTCTATTTTTAGGCTTTCATTTATTTTAGAAATTTTTTTTCCTTTTTAGAAACTAACATTACTTTCTATTTTAGGATTAGGATTTCTAATTTAGAACTTTCTAACTTTAGACTTAGAACTTTCCTCTTTTCTTTTTAGAAACTAGGTTAGTTATTTTCCTTTTTAGAAACTCTTCCTGATTTTAGAAACTAACTCATTTTTCCTTTATTTTTAGAAACTTTCTAATTCTAAGTTTAGAAAACTTTCCTTTTTTAGAAACTAACTTTGTATTTCCATCTTAGAATTTTCTAACTTTAGAATTTCTATTTTTAGGACCTAATTTCTTTTATTTTCTTTCGCAGGATCTTTACATAGGAATTTCTAACTTGGTAACTTCCTTCTAACTTCTCA
This sequence comes from Magnolia sinica, assembly GCF_029962835.1. Taxonomy (NCBI): domain Eukaryota; kingdom Viridiplantae; phylum Streptophyta; class Magnoliopsida; order Magnoliales; family Magnoliaceae; genus Magnolia; species Magnolia sinica. Next base: position 83,729,218 of record NC_080581.1, read on the forward strand.
TCTACCTACTTTCCATATTGTTGTAGGATCTTTTCTTTTCTTTTCTTTTCTTTTTTCGGATTAGATTCAGAGTTAGGGTTTCACCATGTATATGCACGAGTGGGAACGTTAGTATACTGAGAAGAATAACATATATTGGGATGATGATGATAGATTCAACCTATGTCTCAAAACTTTTCTGAAACTATCATCGAGAACTGATCGGAATATAAAGATCCACCGGTTAAGAAGTCCTTACGTAATCATATGCAAGAGAATAATTATACCCCACGGATTAACAAAACAGTACGTGAGTGTTGGGGTTATCATAACTATGGGAGTGAGAATTATTATCATCCATTCGATAAAAGGAAAACAATGCGTGATTATATTATGAGTAATAATATGTATTACCAACTATCAGATTCTCCCACCTATTACCGTATGATTGTAATCAGTGAAAACATCAAAATTGGGGAAATGAACCAACAACATGTTATAATAATTATTCTCTTGGATCCCCTACCTTTGAGATCCAACCAGAAACGATCTCAGAGGATTCAATTCAGCGTAACATGGCCTGTCTTGTGGAAATTAGAAAAGCAATGGAAGCACTTAATTCATGCATCGATAGGATAGAGGAAGCTCGCTTATCCCAACCACAACCCAATCCAGAAATACAATGCGAGGAAAGTGATCCTCACTCGCTTTTGAAGAAATCTGGAATTTGGAATGAGGAGTTGGATTCCATTAATGAGCATATGGTTCACTTTCACGATGAGTTGATCTCGATGACAGTCCAAAGAAATGGTCAAGAGACGTGGGTATCTTTCAAATACACACCTCCCTCATATGACACACAGGATTTCAATGATGAGGTAAATGTTAATTTATTCGAACCTCAACCTAATTCAGGAATGGAATGTGAGGAAAGCGATCCCATCCCGAGTGTGCACTACTGGACGAAATTAGACAGTGATGCATATTGGGATGACTATTATGAACGTGCAACCCAAATTCCCTTAGAATCAATCTCAAGTTTGGTCCAGGTCAATGATCAAGTCGTACACGAAGTGGTTGGTCATAATGAGCTATTCCCTTCACCTGACAAGTCTGATTTAAAAGTGGAGGATGAGCCCCTTACAACCGACCCTTCTAACCCTTGTGAAACATGTTTGGACCACTCCTTTGAATCGAATGATGATGTGATTCGGGGGAAGGACGAGTTGCTCACTACGACTCTGGAATTTGAAACCACTCAGTTGAGGCCACTGTCTGAGCTATACACGTTTGACAATTCAACGCCTCAATTGAGTAATTTCAATGAATAGAGTGATCACATAAATGCCTGCCCTATTGATTTTCAATCTGTCTATGCAGGACTGAAGCAAGAGAGTGTACCTCCATCCACTTTCAAGGATGATGAATTCCTTGGGCAAATCATCATAAGCTCCAATGTGAAAAATAAGTCACGCTCAGCTGAACTTTCCAACTCTTTGGATGATTGCTTGGCACACTTTGCAGATTCAAATGATCCCATGTCAAAAGACAAAGTGGATGCCTTGCAAGACAACATATCGGTAGTCATCACTAACCGAGAGAGCCTTTATTCTGAAGCCCCTTCTTCACCTGATCCTAAATGCTTACCATTAAAGAAGGAGGAGCCGACAATGGAACCGAAGTCTGATACTTTGGAATGTGTTGAGACTACATCACTTCTTGCGAAGTTTTCTGAACTTTATTTACTTGTATTCTCTGATTCACTATGGGATAATAACACTGAAACTTCTTTTGTCACAGGTGAATCGTATATACTTTGGATACCTCAAGTGATTCAATGAAAAATTTTGAGTTCTGTTTGGTGGATAGTCATGCTCCAGGGTGTCCAAGCCTATTGCAAAAAGGGCTTTTAAATGATCCTGTTGAGGAACTTACTAAGAAACTTATCAAGATATTGGCCGGAAGAGGAATCTCATGGCATGATCAAGTAGTTTTTCTCTGCTTTCATAGGACTAGGTTAGTTTACTTGATGTTGTTCTAAGTTAGTTGGTTTTATGTCATTAGGTTAGTTTGTTTTCCTGTTGTTTTAGGATAGTTTTCTTTACTCTTGTGCTGACCTGCTCTCACGCTGCGATCTCTTTGGTAAAAGCTTCTTGATTCCTTCGTCCAGGTACTATCTTCCCATCACTTCTCATTTACTTTCATTATCTCATGTGCATTACATGCTCATATCTTTTACATTGAGGACAATATAGTTTTTTAGTTGGGGGTGGGAGATTAGTTTACCTAATTAGTGTTTGCTTAGTCTTGAGCGAAATTTGTGAAAAAATTTTAAAATTTTTTGGACTTTCTGGTAAATTTGAAGTGATTTTGACGGTCATCTATGGCACTTAGAATTTCAAGATACGTGATGTTGGTAATTTACGACTCTTGGGTCCAGTCATCTGGTAGATTTCACAGTTAAGTTCAAAACATTAATCCATGATTAAAAGTTTTAAACATTGATTGAGTCATGATGCCACGTCTCGCTTACACATTGTGGTTTTAGTTCAATATTAAAGGATTAATTTGGTGATCACTAAGCTTGAAAGGAACCTATCTGAGAAATTGAAAGTATAGGGTGAATGGTCTGCACCATAGGTTTACTCCCTATAGGTATAGATTTAATTCCCCATGGTTGATATGAGAAAAGGGTTGGGTATACGGTATTCACCATAGGTTTGCTCCCTATAGGTGAGGATTTGATTCCCCTCCTGGGTGTTACTTTTAATGAAAAAAATCAAAAGCTAAAAGAATGAAAAGATGATCTATGAAGCAAGTTTTTCTTTAAGTTTTGGTTATCATGAATTCTCCTATTGCTTGCCAATGGTATCATGAAATAACGAACTGAATCTTTGAAGGTGAGAAGTTGAGGTTACACTATACACCCATGGATCTTAATGTTTAGGGGTTTTCTAATTGGTGGATTAATAGCTTAAACTTAACTATAAAGTTTACAGTGCACTTGAGTCTAGGAGAGAGTAATGCCGACATTTATGAATCTTGAAATTCTCTTATCTGGATTGTTTTTCAAAAAATCACTCGAGTTACATAGCAATTATCCTGTAATTCTCAACTTATTTTTCGCATACTTTGCTCGAGACTAGCAAAATGCTGGTTGGGGGTTGTGTTGAGGGTCAAATATTGCATATTAGACCCCAGTTACTACCTGAATTTACGAACATGATATTGCTTAACGGTTTATTTTAATCATGTTTGTGATGCAAGATGAATTTAGGAGCGTGGACTGGAAAGGATGCTAAAAGCATAGATTTAATGCTCTGGCATCACCAAGGCATTGGATGGGACTCCATGGGACCAGGATCAAGGGCTTATACGACATAGATCCGAGGAAATCAAGTCGTTCACATTAAAGAGGCCCAAAAATGGTCCAGAATGCAGGATCATAGGGTTCCTGCCATCCGATTGGCTCGAAACTTCATACAATTGCTGGGGGCCATAAATAAATCATACATATTAATTTCAACCATTGTATATTTCGGAAAGTGGCCTAACGAACTGATCATCCCCTTAATTCCCTAAGTGGGACCCACCTGCTATCTGGATATGCCTCAACTTCAGATTTAACGTATTATATGAGGAGACAAGATGGATGGATGGAGCTGATTTCCCAGAACCATCACCGTGGACCCCGCATAAGTCAGGGTGTGCATGGTGTACAAGTGCTCCAGATTCGCACTGCAACTGCACCTCCTTCCAAAACGGGCCAATCCCGTGGCTAAGTCAAAAACGGAAACTGCCGTTTTCAGCAGTCCGCGTAACCGACACTGTCGGGTTTTACGGAAAGCAGTGTGCCTCATACATTGTTCATACGGCTGATCCAAGCCGTCCATCTTGTAGAGGGCCTCGAAAGGATCGAACCTAAGCTGAAATTTTGTACTCATACATACACACGTGTGTGACACAGAGGCCACAAGTGGATTACCCTGCAATGTTCAAAAGGAATCTTAGCATGATTTCTTCTCTAGACCGCATCCATGGACGTTCAAAACCATCCATTCTTAACTAAAATTTCATCCTTAATGCAATGGGCAGGGTGGATTTCTCCAAAAATACCTCTGTGGGGCCCACCGATCACGACAGCGAAGGAGTACGAAAGCTTTCGCAGATCCGCGAAAACTGACTTATCCAGGCGGTTGTGGCCCACCATCTTTCATCATATGGCAGATCTGAACCGTCCATCATGTAGAGGGCTTAAAAACGTCCTAAGGGATGCTGTTTCTTTAAAAATTGAGCGAGGAAAGTAGGGAGTTTTGAAGCTCCGAACTTAACTGCGAAAAAAGCTTTCGCTATGACTGCGACAACCCTCCACCGCCTCCAGCAGCTATAAAAGAAGGTTTTGGACGTGGGGAGAAGACATTCAGATCTAGAGGGGGAATTCCTTGGACGTGCACAAGAGGGAGAGTAGAGTTTGTAGGGTTTTTATTTTTATTTTTTCCTTCTTTTAAGGTGTAGCCTAAAACTATGGAAAATGGATGGACGGTGTGGATGAAATTCAAACATCACTATGCCACATCATTGGCTCTTGGAGCCTCTGCATAATAGGGGAACGGATTGGCTACTCCCCCTGCAGCCCACCAATGGCCAATGGTCAGTGCTTTGTGGGCCCCATCATGATGTATGTGTTTTATCCATGTCGTCCATCTATTTTTCTATATCATTTTATGGTATGAGACAAAAAATTAAGTATATCTCAATCTCAAGTGGACTATTACAGGAAACAGTGTTGAATGAATGTCAACCATTAAAACTTTTTGGAGGCCATGAAAGCTTTGGATCAAGATGATATTTGTTTTCTCCCTTCATCGGGGTCTTCATGATCTAATCAACAGATTGGATGTCAAATAAATAGTACTATGGGCCTTAGGAGAATTTTAATGGTGGACATCCAATCACTATTTGTTTTCCTGCGGTGTGGTCCACTAGAGATTTATATACATCTCATTTTTTGTATAAAGCCCTAAAATAATGTGTTAAATTGGATGAACCAAATGAATGAAATACAGACATTATGGTGGGTCCCACATAGCGCCGACACTAGCCACCGAGTTGATGACGACTAGAGTAGCCAATCCGTTCCATATTATTGGGGGCAGTGGTTTTATCTTGGCTTCTAGATTGCCGAGATTCTTCTTCTTATGAGTATGTATTTATAGGAGTGGATTAGGTGTTGCCCAGGTAACGTGTTACCCTTACCGTGTGGGGCCTAACTTGATGAATGTTTTTTAAATCCACATCGTCCATCTGTTTCTTCGGATCATTTTAGCATGTTATCCTAAAACGTAAGTAGATCCAAATCTTCTGTGGACCACACCAATGGTAAAAATTTGTAAATGACCAAACTTTTTTGTATGCTACAGAAGTTTTGGATCAAGCTGATCTTTATATTTTCCCTTCATCCATGTAATTTTGAACTTATCAACGGGTTGGATGGTAAATAAACATCATGGATCTGCTTACGATAGGTCCTAAGTAGTTTTTAATGGTTCACGTTCAATTACCACTCTTTCCAGTGGTGTGGTCCACCTGAGATTTATTTTTTAAAAAATTTTGGGTCTATGACATAAAATAGGCTTTAAAAGCGAATGGACGGCGTGGATATACAATACATTATGAACGTTAGGCCCACGGTAAAACCTGATCTGCTCCCGTGTGAATGTGTATATATTTCCGACGCGGATTGGGTACTAATCCTTAACAGGTGCTTTATGGGTGCATCTTGATGTATGTTTCTCATCCACACCGTTCATCCATTTTGACTAATAATTTTACGATATGTGCCCATAAAGGAGGAAAATCTAAGGTTCAAGTGGACTCCACTTACAGGAAATAGTAGGGATGGATTACCTATCAATGAAAACCTCATTGGCCAATGGAAGTTTTAGATCAAGCTGATATTTATGTTTTCCCTTCATCCAGGTATGTCTGACCTTATGAACAGGTTGGATGGCTAATAAACATCCCGATGGGCCTCAGGAACGTTTCAACAGTGGATTTCATTGTCACTACTGTTTTCTGTAGTGTGATCGACTCAAGACCTCGATCGGCCTCGTTTTTGGACTCATGCTAAAAAATGATTAGCCAAAATAGATGAACGGTGTAGATAAAATACTCATATCACGTTGTGTCCACATAGCCCCTGTCAAGACCGTCCATCTTCAGGTATGTCCATCCACGCCCATATATTTCACCAAAGGTCGGAAAAGAAGGTGCCCATATGATTGATGACTGTTATTCCTTCCAGAAATTCCTTTCTATGCGACGTGTCATTTTCTTGTGAAGTGAGTCTTACGGTCCAACTCCTTTCTTTCCTGGTGCTTTCAGGGTCCTTTTTGGCATTCATGCCGCCTCTCTACGTGTCCCGGAATTCAGGGTTGGTTGAAAAGGTATAACGACACGTGGAAGTAGAGTCCTGACATAATTCATACCTTTCACTTGGAAAGGACTTTTCCATCTATTGGATTCTTTTTTCCAAATGTTTCCATTAAATGAGTGGTTGTGTTCATTCTTATCTCATTCCTTTTTACTCGGAACAACCAGCTTCCTTGGTGTATCTCTGTATATATATACATTAAGTATAAAAAAAATAAAAAAGAAAAAGTAAAGAGAAAAAAATAAAAATAAAATCTGTACTTATATGTTTATTTGTTACATATTGAGGTGCTTTTATTGGCAGCGTTAGTAGCCCACTAACTCGGTTGACATAATGGACCACTACTAAGCTCCCTCCCCAAAAGGAAGCACATTGAATAACTTAGTAAGCTTTGTAGGGCCCACTGTGATTTACATAATTTATCTATTTCATCCATCAATTTTACCGGATAATTTTAAGGCTTCAGCTAAAAAAATAAGCATATCGAAAGTTCTATTGGACTACACCATAGGAAACAGTGTGAATTGAACGTCTATCCTTGAAAAGTTGTTGGGACAATAGAAGTTTTGTGTAAGATTATATGTGTTTTCCTGCCTTCCTTTCCTGTTTTTTAATGCTTTTAACAGTTTGGATGAAAAATAAACATCACTATGGGGACTGGAAAGGATTCAATGGTGGAACTCATTATTTTCATTGTTACCTGTGGTATGGTCCAATTGAGATATTTTTAAGCTTCAATTTTGGGCTCATTGCTTACACTATGATGGAAAATTAGTTGGAAGGTGTGGATAAATCACATATACTCACAGTGGGTCAACCTAATGTTTCTCATTGTATTGAGTTGCTCAATCTAATTTCTCCCCAAAAATATTAGAGATAAGAGCCATAATTCAATGTTTGTGCCCAAATTCAAACCTTTGAATTGATGGGCCTTGATTTGGATGGCATACCAAAAAAATCTCTTCGACTAAGAAAAACTAATCTATTGACACTTGTCTTACAAATGTGAAAAGAATCGAAACATCAAAAGTGCCATTTGAACGATGGAGCTCCCACTTTAGAGCTTTTAATTTACTCCAGCCGTACGTACATTCCTGCATTTTCATGTCCAGTCAAACTCTCCACTTCAGAACTCAAGTTCTACAAACATAAAATAAAATAAAGGAAGTTAAAATAAAAGGAAGACAATTCTCTTTACAGGAACTCAACGTCAATTCATGGAGCCTAAGTGGAGGATCAAAAGGTCCAAATGACTTCATAAACAAACAGGCTCAAACCACATTGGCCACTCATCTTCTGATCTCAGTATTGAAACAGAGTTTGTCCACCGGTGAGCCAGAGTCGACCTTAAAGGTGATGTATCTTGTAAACTTAAGAAATGCTTAGAGCTCGTTTGGATTACCCAAAAATCCAAATCACAATAATACCGGAATCAGAGTGAAGTGAAATCGCCTAATTGTTTAGTAGTATGTAATTGAAATCCCATGAAATTCAAAATTTATATTTGCTAGTTTGAATTTTAGTTAAAGAGATTCTCTAATATATTCATAGAATAATAAATTTGATAAAATAAATCATCTTTAATACTTCAAACCAGCGTTGCGAATGACTGACCCAAGTCTCACATATATACGGAATCACAATCCTCATCAAATTGTACATTTGTTTAACCTGTCCTTTTAACTCCTCTAAAAATAATCAACTTTGACTATATATTGTTAAAGCTTATCTTTGGACGGCTTAAAGTGGTCCACAATGTATTAATGAATAGAATGATAAAGCTACAAAGAAAAAAATATTAAAAGAAAAATTTTCAAAAAGAGGTTTGCCAATTTCACAAGCGCTTGGATCCCATCCATCTCAATGCATGCACATGTCCCGATGTGGAAGCCATGTGCAGGATCTGATCTTTCCATCTTCTCAGGAATCATGTTGAAATCCTCTGCCTCAAAAATCATCAGGTGGGCCACGTTGTGTAAAGCACACTAACAATCAAAAATAAGTTTTTCTAAACCTTCATTTCTTTTCACGATAACTAAGGTACAAAATTGCCTGATTCTAGGCCAAAACATCTAAATGGGTTAGCCCATGTGATGGAAAGCTTAGATCTCGCACACATGATCAATATTGGCACACGTGCTAGCATGTTGGTGGCCAGGGGACTGCCTCTCTACACGCTAGCAACATGCAAATCTTGCACAGTGCAGTGGACATCAAAGCCGTCCATGTCAGGTGGGCCCCATCAAGTAAATAACCTGGCCAAAAGAGCTATATTTATAAAACAAATGGATGGCTACAACATATTTATCTCTTGAGTTTATTTTTCCCATATAATATGGCCCATAAATAAGTGTACGGGACTGATTTTTGGTTCAGGCCATCCACATCTCCAGGCCAACCTGATGGATTGCTCAGATCTTACACAAACATACCAACTTAGCACGTGTGATGGCATGGAGAGGATCTTGACCATACATGCATGTGGGAGTTGAAATCCTGAAAAGGAAAAAATGGGTCAACAAGATACATGTATCATGTCACAAAATTCCATTCATTAAACATGCTTTAATTTTAAGTGGCCCACCAAAACCTATCTTAAAAATGCTACTTTCCGACTTGAGATGTCAACTGACATTATTGGACGTGTTCCCCATTATCCATCACTATGGTAAAATACATTATATAAAGGTTGGTGAGAACTATAAGAAATTGCACTTGATGATCAGCACAGGGGTTGGAAGACACGATTCACAGTTCACCACATCTTGAAATCTAGACCGTCCATCTGTCAATGCTAAAAGCAATGCATGTGTCGCTGCTTTGTACGTACCTCCCAGCAATGGCTACGTTGGGGAACTATAGTTGTGCAGAATATGGAGAGGTAAAGTTCATGTTCATGGACTTCGTTGTGTATTGAATTTTGATGCTTGCCCTCTTGATCGTTCTTTTTCCTCATGTGGGCCATTCTCTTGAAGAGTGCACTGTCAAGCATTTATAAAAGATAGGATTAATGCACATGTGCAAACATGGCCGGCATGTGCATGATTAAGACTAGATCATGTTCGACTTTGTGCGGTGCATAATATAATTAATGACATATTTACATATTTAGTCAAAGGATTTTATTAAGATTTTCTAATGTTTGAGTTTATACATATTGATGTGCACATGATATTTAGACCACTCTTCATGATGAAGTGCAGCTAACATTTGTTGATCAGAGGCTTTGTCTGTTGTCTAATGTCTTAAATTTGTCTGTAACATGGTCTGTCAATGATATCAACTGACTACTCAATTCCGTCGATCAGACGTCCATCCTATTGATAAATGCTCGATCCCAGTGAGAAAATTCAAAAAATCTTTGTTGACTACTAGATAGTTTGGAGATTACTAGTGGATAGCATTAAGGAGTCTCTGATGTCTATTGATGCCATCATAGGTATCATCGAAGGTGCGCGCAGAATTGCAAAAATGTATGATTTGTTTTCTATTTTGGTTGCGGCAGTATATATATTGGGTGTAATCGAGATTATGATAAGAATTAAGATTCTCAAAGTGTGCTTAAAGGTTTGAGAGGGATTTTGAAGGGAAAAGGCTTGGGCTTTTCTTCTCGGAGCTTTGATCTGTAAGATTTTCATCTCTTGTACCTTTATTTTTATAGCATGCCGTGAGTTTTTCCTGAAAGGATTTTTCCACGTAAATTCAAATTGTCTTCTTGTTGGATTTGTTTGTGAGATTGTGATTATCTTGTTTAATTCAACTTTAAGTGCTTACATGAGTCCCAGCAAGTGGTATCAAAGTAGACATCGAGAAGCATAATAAATTTGTAGACAAGATATCTATGTCATCTAACATGAAATTCGGTGTAGAGAAATGTTGTGGGAAAAACAATTTTGAACTATTGAATGTGAACATGAATGACCTTCTAGTTCAGCAATGATTTAAAAATGCACTCTTTGGAAAGTAACCGAAAACTATGATAGAAGCAGAGTGGAATAAGTTAGATCAAAAAGTCAATATCTTAATCTAATTGTGTATAATGGATGAGGTCCTCTATAATGTTATAAGAGAGAAGATTGCAACAGATACATGGAGAAAGTTAGAAAATATTTATGTGAAAAAGTCTCTTGAGAATCGTTTGTATCTGAAACTACAATTGTTTTATTTGAAGATGACTAAGGGAGTTGATGTTGAAACCCACATCAATAATTTCAATAGGCTTGTCTGCAAGTTATTGGATGTGGATGATGTCATGAAGGATGAAGATCAAGCATAAATTCTGTTGAATTTTCTTCTAAAATTGTATAAGTCATTCAAAGACTCTTTGTACGCCGTTAAGATGACCTGTAACGTTAAGACTGTTATCTCAGCTCTCCAGTCGAAAGCAATGAGAAAGAAAAATTGTGATGTGGGTGCTTCCACAAATGCATTGGTTATGAGGAGGAATTCTGAGCGAGATAGTGGATCATCGCGATCGATATTCAAATCCAAGAGAAAGGGAAAAGGAAAAGGAAAATTGAAGTTATGGAATTGTGACATGTTAGAGCACATGAAGAATGATTGTAAGAATCGTACGTCAAGAAAGGAAAAAATCAAAGAGTTCTTTCAGAGAGGCAAATCATACAGAACCGGTGAGGAGATAAGTGGTAGTGACATGTTGACCGCATCAAAATCCAAGTATTTTAGCGATGAATGGATTTTGGATACGAGGGCTTTGTATCACATAACCCGTCATAGGAGTTGGTATATCAGTTACAATGAGTACGATGGTGGCCAGGTGTTTATGGGCAATGACAATGCCTGTAACGTGATTGCTGTTGGATATGTGCGCATTAATATGTGTGATGGCATGGAGGGTATCGGGACTAATGTGAGACACGTTCCTGATTTAAGGAAGAGTCTGATATCTCTAGGTGCACTCAAGACACTTGGGTGCAAAATCATCAGGTTTGATCGTGTCCTTAAGATTTCAAAAGGAGCACTCGTAGTTATGAAAGCACAGATGAATTGTAACCTTTACGGGTTGATCAAAAGCACTTCATCAGCAGCTGTAATGGATTCCACATGTACACATATGTAGCATGCGTACCTAAGCCACATGAGCGAACAGGGTATGAAGGTACTTTCTGACTATTATTTCATTTTAGCTTTTAAAAGCATTGTTTTTAGTATATACGAGCATTGTATATATGCTCAACAGTCAAGGTTTTCTTTTAAGTCTGAAAAACATGTATGTAAGGAGGTTTTGGATTATGTGCATTCTGATACAAGAGGTAGTCGTCCACAGTTTCTGTTAGAGGGTCGTCATGGTTTGTTACATTCATTGACGGCTATTCCAGAAAGGTGTGGGGTTTAATTTATGAAAAATAAATCCGAGATTTTTGTCAACTTCAAACAGTGGAAGGCGGTGGTGGAAAAACAGTCAATGTGAAAGGTGAAAGTATTGAAGACGGATAACGGTGGAGACTTCACTTGTGCGGAATTTAATCGATTTTGTAAAGATGAATGGATTGTGAGACACAATACAAAGCACCGCACACTAGAGAAGAATAGTGTGGCTAAGCGGATGAATCGGACTCTTTTGGAGAGGGCTCGATGCATGACGAGTAATGTTGCGTTTCCAAGTTTGGGATCAAATTCTTCCTTCAAAAAAAGAATGTATTAAGTGAAATTTGTATTTGGTAGACCATAAAATTGTAATCAAGGGATCAGATTTCACAACTGATGCTTGTCACCTGTAAGCATATGCGACTCAATTATTTAGTATGAAGGGCACGTATGCACATTAGATTTCACACAATCAACACCCATGACCTCATCTTGAAACTCTAAGAAATCTACATCTGAGGCATGGCTTGCGAACCCTTGACCTCATGTTGAAACTCCAATCCTTCTAATCTTTTCTTAAAGCCAAATGAAAGTTAAATTCCCATCTTTTCCTAAAGCCAGATGAAAGTTACATTGATCCAAAAGCAATTTCATACTATTTAATCCCGCCTAATCTTAGGTTCTAACATCCAATTGACTTCCTTGGATGGGTTGATTTTTCAATAGATGGATTTTAGGCTTGACTCTCTGGCCCACACCATGCACTTCTATCATTCCTTTCGTCCCCCTTCCTCTCGAAAAAGCTCATCATGCCAACGATATGACCTTGCCCAATTCAAAAAAGCCAGCTCTTGAAAAGTTAACCCATCCAAGGGAGTTCTTGAGAGGGAGACCTCATGCCCTGGCTTGTCTCTCTGCTCGCCGAGAGTTTAATTCATAAAAGGTTTATCATCAACTCATGGTGAACCAACGACGGACACTTATCATTCATTCATTGTTGTACTATCTTCTAGCAGGCATCTACATCTTTGGTTGGTAAAAAGAATACCAGGTAGTCGTTATATACTTGTTGTTTTGTAAAAGTGCCGGGTGAGTATAAGTTTGCACAGGTTCAATTTTTTACTCTATTCAAGGGACTGAGGGTTAGAAACCTCTCGATCGGTTGACTTGAAAATTTTACCTCTCAATTTTATTAGACATTCAACAATGATTAAAGAATTCAAGTACAATTTCATAAGGGTATATCAAACAGTTCAAGAACAATTCTTCTTAATTTAAATAAAATGTCTACAAGGGCTTACATCCCAGCTTCACAGCGCGACAACGTTGCTAGAGGGGCAAGAGTAATCTTTGCACACCAATTCCTTGTATGAGCATTTAGCTTTGTATAATAAGTATTTTAGCTTTTTATTACTTTTTAATAAATACCCTAATAAAAAATAATATTTTAAAATCTAATGATATTTTGAAAATCTCACCATGTTTTACAAAATTAACGTGAGATTTCAAATTTTCGGCAATATGTGTGACATTAAGTGGATTTAGTCCCGGAGTTGATATTTACATCCTCGTAGATTGATTTCCATACATATATGTACTATTTCAATTCCCAAAATAGAAAATGAGTGTACTCGAGCGGAGAGCAGATGGTGTGAATAGCGGCTTCATGAATTTTTGTTGGACGTTTGCGGAAACTGGCAGTACGTGGCATGGCATACAACGGCTGCCACCACCAGCCAATATCCGGTGGTCAGTGTTCTGTGGACCCCACCATGATGTATGTGTTTCATCCATGCTGTCCATATATTTTTCTAGATCATTCTATGCTACGGGACCAAAAATGAGGTATATCCCAATACCAAGTCGATCACATTACATGAAACAGTGTTGAATGAACATCTACCATTAAAACATTTTTGAGGGCCATAAAAGTTTTGGATCAAGCTGATCTTTATTTTTTTTCCTTCATCTGAGTCTGTATGACCTAATCAACAGATTGGATGTCAAATAAATAGTACAGTGGGCCTTAAAAGGACTTTAATGGTGGATATCCAATCACTATTATTTTCCTGTGGTGTGGTCCACCTGAGATTTACATCCCTCTCATTTTTGGAATAAAGCTCTAAAATAATCTGTTAAAATGGATGAACAAAATGGATGAAACACATACATCTTGGTGAGGCTCACAGTGCACCGACCACCAGCCACCGGGCTGGTGGCGAGGGAGTAGCCAATCCGTTTACCACTTTTTGCTTGCCAGCATCTCTCGCATTCCGTGGCCTTCTGGCATTTTTTTTTGTCGGTTCCCTGCATTAATGTCGCGCTCTTAGCTTTGTATTTTTCTTAAAGCCGAATGCGATTTAACTGTCCGGCATTGGGGCGCGGATTAGGTAGTACGCATATTTCCTGCAAAAGGAAGTTCTGGCATTGGAAAATGGGTAGGGCCTATTGTGATATTTTAAAGAAATCCATCCTATCTATCCGTTTTATGAGTCCATTTTAAGATAATGGGCCAAAAACTAGTGAGATTCAATACTCAAATGGATCGAAAACGTGAGAATTGAACATCCATAGTTGAAATATTCATGGGGCCACATAAGTTTTAAATCATGCTAATCTTTTTGCTTTCAGTTCATCTGTATAGGAATGACCTTATGAACGGTATGGATGTCATGTAAACATCACTTTCGACCCCAGGAAATTTCAACGGTAGGAATTTCCCTAAGCACCTTTTCCTTTGGTGCGGCCCACTTGATTCTTGGAACCTTCTCAATTTTGATCCAATTTCCTAAAATGATCTCACAAAAAAGATAGACGTAGTGGATTCCTCACAAGAATCGTGGTGGGTATTACCTAAGTATCTAATGCAGGAACTCCTCCCAAAGGCTTTTGCAGGAAATCCGCGTCCGATTACGTACTAACCCGCTGCCGTTCAAAGCTCGGGGCAGCTGATGCTCCTATGGGTACTGAGGGGCCATCGTGATATACAAATTTCATCCACACCGTTCATCCATTTTTCTATATCATTATAGAGTATTGGACTAAAAATAAGTTATATCCAATGTTCAAATGGACCCACACCACAGGAAGCAGTGGTGCTAAGGACACCTACCATTGAAACCTTCTTAAGGTCCACTGTTTTTTTTTTTTTTTTTTTTATTTTAAAACCCTTTAATTTAAAAACCAAATATCAACTTGATCCAAAGTTATGTGGTCCCAGAGAATTTTTTAACAGTAGGAATTTAATCTCCACTGTGTGGTCCATTTGAGCCTTGGATCTTATCCATTTTCATTTTAATAATTCAAAATTATATGGAAAAATGTTTGGAACGTGTGGATGAAATTCAAACATCACTATACCACATCAGTGGCTCTTGGAGCCTCCGCCTATCCCAAGCTTTGAACAGCGGAGCAGTACTACTACCCCAGTCGCCCAATTATTGGGGAACGGATTGGCTACTCCCCTGCAACCAGCCAATGGCTGATGGTCGGTGCTTTATGGGCCCCATTATGATGTGTATGTTTCATCCATATTGTGCATTTATTTTTCTATATCATTTTATGGTATGAGACAAAAAATTAGATATATCTCAATCTCAAGTGCACCACGTTATAGGAAACAGTGTTAAATGAATATCAATCATTTAAAACTTTTTAGAGGTCATAAAAGTTTTGAATCAAGATGATATTTGTTTTTTCCATTCATCTAGGTCTTTATGATCTAATCAACAGATTGGATGTCAAATAAATATTATAGTGGGCCTTAGGAGAATTTTAATGGTGGATATCCAATCACTATTATTTTCCTGTGGTGTGGTCCACCAGAGATTTATATAACTCTTTTTATTTTATATAAAGCCCTAAAATAATCTATAAAAATGGATAAATGGAATATATGAAGTACATACATCATGGTGGCTCCTACAGAGACCAACACCAACCACCGGCTTGATGGTAAGTGGAGTAGCCAATCCGTTCCCTTACTAGGGGTAGTGGTTTTATCCTGGCTTTTTGATACGCCAGGATTCTTCTTCCCATGTGTTTGTATTTATAGGAGTGGATTAGGTGTTACCTAGGTAACGTGTTACTCTTGCAGTGTAGGGCCATCTTGATGAATGTTTTTTAAATCCACGTTGCCCATCCGTTTCTTCATATCATTTTAGGACGTTTCATGAGTAGATCCAAATCTTCTGAGGACCACACCAATGATAAAAATTGGTTAATGACCAAAGTTTTTTTGTATGTTATAAAAGTTTTGGATTAGGTTGATTTTTGTATTTTCCCTTCATCCATGTAATTTTGAACTTATCAACGGGTTGGATGGAAAATAAACATCATGGATGTGCTTACTGTGGGTCCCAAGTAGTTTTTAATGGTTCACATACAATTACCAGTATTTCCTGTGGCGTGGTCCACCTAAGATTTATTTTTTCTTAAATTTTGGGTCAACATCATAAAATGGGCTTTAAAAACGAATAGACAGCATGGATATACAATACATTATGAACGTTCGGCCACGGTAACACCTGGTCCGCTCCCATGTGTATGTGTTTATATTTCGGAGGCGGATTGGGTACTAACGAACTGTCCTGATAGGTGCTTTATGGGTGCATCTTGATGTATATGTCTCATCCACACCGTTCATCCATTTTGACAGATAATTTTACGACATGAGCCCATAAAGGAGGAAAATCTAAGGCTCAAGTGGACCCCACTTACAGAAAATATTAGGGATGGATCACCTATTGATGAAAACCTCATTGGATGACAGAAGTTTTAGATTAAGCTGATTATTTATGTTTTTCATTCATTCATCTAGGTCTATCTGACCTTATAAACAAGTTGGATGGCAAAGAAACATCACGATGGGCCTTAGGAACGTTTCAACAATGGATTTCATTGTCACTACTGTTTTCTGTCGTGTGATCAACTCAAGACCTCGATCGGCCTCATTTTTTGGACTCATACTAAAATATGATTAGTCAAAATAGATGAACGGTGTGGATAAAATACACATATTACGGTGGGTCCACATAACCCCTGTTAGGACCGTCCATCTCTAGGTATGTCCATCCACGCCCATATATTTCACCAAAGGTCGGAAAAAAGGTGGCCCATATGATTGATGACTACTATTCTTTCGAGAAATTCCTTCCTGTCGGTCGTGTCATCTTTTTGTGAAGTGAGTCTTAGGGCTCCAACTCCTTCCTTTCCTTGTGCTTTCAGGGTCCTTTTTGGCATTCACGCCACCTCCCTACGTGTCTCAGAGTACAGGGTTGGTTGAAAGGTATAACGACACCTGGCAGTAGAGTCCTGACATGATTCATCCATTGGATCATTTTTCTAAATGTTTCCATAAATGAGTGGTTGTGCTGTTCTTTATCTCATTCCTTTTTATTTGTAGCTACCCTCCTTTGTGAATCTGTGTATAGAGACGAAGCATAAAATAAAAACAAAAAAGGGAAGAAGGAAAGAGGAAAAAATAAATAATATGTACTTATATATCTTTTTGTTGCATACTGGGGTGTTTTTATTGGCAGGGTTAGTGGCCCACTAACTTAGATGACATAATGGACCACTACCAAGCTTAATCTCAATTCTCGAATGTCTAAAGAGGGAGCCCCGACAGGAAGCACATTGACTTTTGAATGACTCAGTAAGTTTTGTGGGGCCCATTATGATTTATGTATTATATCCACTTCATCCCTCAATTTTACCAGATAGTTTTAGGGACTGAGCTAAATAAATAAAGCATGCATATCAAAATTTCATCTGGACTACAACATAAGAAAATTGAACGTCTATCATTGAAAAGTTGTTGGGGGCATGGAAGTTTTAGATCAAGCTGATATTTTCTTTTCCCTTCATCCATTCACGTGAGATCTTATGAATATGTTGGATAACTAATAAGACGTAGGGCCTAGGAAGGTTTCAATGGTGGAAATCATTATTCTCACTGTTTCATGTGGTGTGGTTTGCATAGCCGTGGATATGCTTCAATTTTGGGCTCAACTGTTTAAATGAGCTGGAACAAAGGATGGACGACTGGATAAATCACGTGCATTTACAATGTCCAACAAAGTTTACTTGATACCATAAAGTGTATTGAGTTACTCAATCCAATTTCACCCCAAAAATATTAGAGATAAGAGCCATAATTCAATGTTTGTGTGCGAGTGATTCTGTCACCCAAATTCAAACCTTTGAACAGATGGGCCTTGTTTTGGATGGCATACCAAAAATTTCTCTTTGATTAAGAAAAACTGATCTATTGACACTTGCCGTACAAATGTGAAAAGAGTCAAAAGATCAAAAGTGTTATTTGAACGATGGAGCTCCCATTTTAGAGCTTTTAATTTACCTGAATGAACGGTCCTGCATTTTCATGTCCTGTTAAACTCTTCACTTGAGAGCTAAAGCCCTGATTCATAGCTCAAGTGGTAGACTGAGTAAAGATACCTCGAGATACCTCGTTTCAACACTGAGGTCTTCGTATCAAAAATACAATATTTTAAATGTTTTTTTCTGACACATGCACACACTCACACCATAGTGAGATTTAAGGGAATTCTTTTAACACACACTCAAACTACATTGGCCACTCATTCTCTAATCTCGGTATTGAAACAGAGTTTGTCCACCGTTGAGCCATTGAGCCAGACTCGACCTTAAAGGTGATGATGCATCTCGTAGGCTTAGGAAATGCTTAGAGCTCGTTTGGGAACTTGTGTTTGGATTACTCAAATATCCAAATCAAAATTATATTAGAATCAAAGTGAAGTGAAATCATCTATTAGTTTAGCAGTATGTAAGTGAAATACGGTGAAATTTAAAATTTATATTTACTAATTTGAATTTTGGTTAAAGAGATTCTCTAACACATTTATAAAATAATGAATTTGATAAAGTAAATCATCTTTAATAATTCAAACTAACAATCTAAATAACGGAAGGCATATGTAGGAAATCAGGATCCTAAGCAAGTTGTACATTTGTTTCACTGATCTTTTAACTCCTCTAAAAATAATCAACTTTGACTATATATTATTAAAGCTTATCTTTGGACTGCCTAAAGTGGTCCACAATGTATTAATGAGTAGAATGATAAAGCTACAAAGAAAAAAGTATTAAAAGAAAAATTTTCAAAAAGAGGTTTGCCAATTTCACAAGCGCTTAGAGCCCATCCATCTCGATGCATGCACTTGTCCCAATATGGAAGCCATGTGCAAGATCTGATCTTTCCATCTTCTCAGAAATAATGTTGAGATCTTCTGCATCAAAAATCATCAGGTGGGCCACAATGTACAAAGCACACTTACAATCAAAAACAAGTTTTTCTAGCCCTTCATTTCTTTTTATGATAACTAAGGCACAAAATGGCCCACTAGATAAATGGACCGGAATGATCTTTAGTTCAACGCATCCACATGTCTAGCCCAACCTGATGGATTGCTCAGATCTTACACAAACATACCAACTTAGCACGTGTGATGGCATGGAGAGGATCTCGACCATACATGCATATGGGAGTTGAAATCCTGAAAAGGAAAAAATGGGTCAACAAGATACATGTATCATGTCACAAATTTCCATTCATTAAACACGGTTTACTTTTAAGTGGCCCACCAAAACCTATCTTAAAAATGCTACTTTCCTACTTGAGATGTCAACTGACCTTTGTTCCCCATTATCCATCACTATGGTAAAATACATTATATAAAGGTTGGTGAGAACTATAAGAAATTGCACTTGATGATCAGGACATGGGTTGGAAGACACGATTCACAGTTCACCACATCTTGAAATCTAGACCGTCCATCTGTCAATGCTAAAAGCAATGCATGTGTCGCTGCTTTGTACACCTCCCTAGCAATGGCTACTTTGGGGACCGTATTTGAGTTGCGGAGAATATGGGGATGTAAAGTTCATGTCCATGGACTTCGTTGTATATTGAGTTTTTTGGTTGGATGCATGCCCCTTGATCTTTGTTTTTCCTCGTGTGGGCCATTCTCTTGAAGAGTGCGCTGTCAAGCATTTATAAAAGATGGGAGTAATGCACTTGTGCGAACATGGCCGGCATGTGCATGATTAAGACTAGATCATGTTCGACTTTGTGCGGTACATCAAATAATTAATGACATATTTACATATCTATTCAAAGGATTTTATTAAGATTTTCTAATGTTTGAGTTTATCCATATCGATGTGCACATGAAATTTAGACCACTCTTCATGATGAAGTGCAGCTAACATTCGTTGATCACGGGCTTTCTTTGTTGTCCAATGTCTTAAATTTGTCTGTAACATGGTCTGTCAATGATATCAATAGACTACTCAATTCCATCGATCAGACGTCGATGCCATCAATAAATGCTCGATCCCAGTGAGAAAATTCAAAAAATCTTTGTTGATTGGTAGACAGTTTGGAGATTACTAGTGGATAGCATTAAGGGTTCTCTCATGTCTATTGATGCCATCAAATGTATCATTGAAGGTGGGGGCATTATTGCAAAAAATGTGTGATTTGTTTCCTATTTTGGTTGCGGTAGTATATATACTGGGGGAAATCAAGATTATGATAAGGATTAAGATTCTCTAAATGTGCTTGAGGGTTTGAGATGGATTTCAAAGGGAAAAGGCTTGGGCTTTTCTTCTCAAGGCTTTGATTTGTAAGATTTTCATCTCTTGTACCTTTATTTTTATAGTGCATTATCGCTTTGTGCCGTGGTTTTTTCTTGAAAGGATTTTTTCACGTAAATTCGAATTGTCTTCTTGTTGGATTTGTTTGTGAGATTGTGATTATCTTGTTTAATTCCACTTTAGGTGCTTACATGAGTCCCAACAAGTGGTATCAAAGTAAACGTTAGGAAACATAATGAATTTGTAGACAAGATATCTATGCCATCTAACATGAAGTTCGGTGTAGAGAAATATTTTGGGAAAAATAATTTTGAACTATTGAATGTGAAGATGAATGACCTTCTAGTTCAACAATGATTGAAAGATGCACTCCTTAGAAAGTGACCGAAAACTATGATAGAAGCAAAGTGGAATAAGTTAGATCAAAAAGTTAATAGCTCAATCCAATTGTGTATAATGGATGTCTATAATATTATAAGAGAGAAGATTACAACAGTTACATGGAGAAAGTTAGAGAACATTTATGCGAAAAAGTCTCTTAAAAATCGTTTGTATCTGAAACTACAATTTTTCTATTTGAAGATAACTACGGGAGCTGACGTTGAAACCCACATCAATAACTTCAGTAAGCTTGTCTGCAAGTTGTTGTATGTAGATGATGTTATGAAGGATGAAGATCAAGCATATATTCTATTGAATTTTCTTCCAAAATCGTATAAGTCATTCAAAGACTCTTTGTACACCGGTAAGATGACCTGTAACGTTGAGACTGTTATCTCATCTCTCCAGTCAAAAGTAATGAGAAAGAAAATTTGTGATGTGGGTGCTTCCACAAATGCATTGGTTACGAGGAGGAATTCTGAGCGAGATAGTGAATCTTCGCGATCAAGATTCAAATCTAAGAGAAAGGGAAATGGAAAAGGAAAATTGAAGTTATGGAATTGTGACATGTTAGAGCACATGAAGAATGGTTGTAAGAATCGTAAGTCAATAAAGGAAAAAATAAAAGAGTTCTTTCAAAGAGGTAGACCATGCAAAATCTAGTGAGGAGACAAGTGGTAGTGACGTGTTGACTGCATCAAAATCTAAGTATTTTAGCGATGAATGGATTTTGGATACGGGGGCTTCGTATCACATAACATGTCATAGGAGTTGGTATATCAGTTACAATGAGTACGATGGTGGCCCGGTGTTTATGGGCAATGACAGTGCCTATAACGTGGTTGGTGTTGGATATGTGCGCATCAAGATGTTTGATGGCATGGAGGATATTGAGACTGATGTGAGACACGTTCCTAATTTGAGGAAGAGTCCGACATCTCTAAGTGCACTCAAGACACTTGGGTGCAAATTCATCGGGTTTGATCGTATCCTTATGATTTCAAAGGGAGCACTCGTAGTCATGAAAGCACAAATGAATTGTAACCTTTATAGGTTAATCAGAAGAACTTCGTCGAGTGGAACTTTAATGCCCTGAATTTCGAGGGTCAAGCAAACCTCTACTCCCGAGATTCTGAACATCACTTATGCCTTGTGGAAGATGATATTCAGATTTCTTTTACGTTAATAAATTAAGCATGCATGGAATTATACTAAATAGCTCATCATACTCCAAATTTAATGTAATTGAGCATGTAAGTAAGTCTAAAACATATAAATATACATGTTTCACGAAGTTTCCTTCCAAAGTGTGAGTCTACACCTGGGTTTAATATATACATGTGAAATTTCAAAATAAACAAAATGTGTAACGTAAGTATAACATCTAATTGGGCCCAAATGCCCAGTGCCCCCTGTCCATCAGCACGTGGCCTACATCGGCCCACCCGAGAGTTGGAAGTAGGAGAATTCCTCTTCCTCATCCAAGAAATCCTGCTCCGATGTATCAACGTCATCTACACTAGTGTCTGGTTGGTGTTTTAAAACAGCATCCTGGAGTAGGAATGAGTGATTAACTTAGTGGTTCCATAAAGTAAAAATTAAACATGTTCTCAAGTCAATCAATGCAGTAATGATAAGGCAATAATAAACACTCACTTCCTAACTACTCTTTCTTAATGTAAGGATAGAGTTTATGTAATGATGCATGCCCTCACTCATTAACACTCCTTCAACATACGACTCCGACCACCTGGTTTGCATATGACAACACTTCCTTAAAGTGCGACTCCGACGCCTTGTCGCCATATTCTAACTAATGCAATATGATGCATGATCATGTTAGTCAAATAATTATTTATGATCATTCATCCAGTAAGTTTGGGAAAGCTAGGGTACCTCCCTTTTTAATAATGACCCAAATTAAACATTAGGCATCGGACAACCGCAGCGGTCCTATTCCTGTGTTCTGGATCCATCTAGGTTCGTCACTCCTAGATAAACACATACGATAGGCAAGTTGTAAGAAGTGGTGCTCGCAGTCACTACGGGGAGGCTCGTCACCCCAGCGTAGGCCGACAGCACGAACACGGTGTCCCATACCACCATGCCCGGCTCACGAGTCTTGAGGATCATGGTACCATGGTTAAAGGTGGATCTTTACATTGGTGAGTGGTATCTTAAATTCAAACAGTCGCGTCCATACAGAGTAAACACACAATATGTCAACCGGTTCGTTAAGCAAACTCGATTGGTACGGGCACACGCTGACCTAATCGACATGGAGTGCATAAGCGCCCCTCGTGGCCTAGTCACTATCGGCAGTCGTCGTATGACCCGTATCTTTCGGGTTTACCCAACATGGCCAGACTAATTCAACCACCCAAACATGGGCGTTTACCGATTGCCTGGACTACGATTGTAGCCCCATTCCTATCCAAATGCTGCTAACACCCACGTGTAATATATGTGTATGTATATGTGTGTGTGTGTGTGTGTGTGTGTGTGTGTGTGTGTAAGACTCATGAGTCGTGTAACATCCTTGATTTTCACTGTTTTGGATTTCCAAAAATCCATCAATTTTTATTTTTAATTTTATTTTATTTAATTAACCTAAATATTACTTAATGACCATTAGCACTCAATGTCAGTTTATACAGGGTGTACCAGTGAAGAACCGCACAAGTCCGGTTAATCATGTAACGTCCTGTCCAACCAGAACAGTGTACTGAGGCGTCCTCGTAGGATTTGCCGCAGGACCGTTCGTTTAAACTACTCATGGTTTGGTGCCATAACTAAATTAAGTTAGGATTAGCCCATTAGAGTAGACCAGTCGGGTTGTGATTGGGCCAAGTGCGGGCCGTCAAGCCAAATGGCCATTTACACTTGGCAGCAGCCTGTGCGGGCTATACCGCGACATGAGAAGGTCAGAAAATTATAAAAATTCAAGAGAGCATAGATCTCACTGGGCTTGGGGACCATCGCGGACCACGGACCCAGTGGACACCCAGAAGTGGAATCTGGCACTTGCCAGATGTGCCCCACCAATGCCGAAATTAGAATCTGGCACGTGTAAATAAAACTGAAATGTAAGACATTTCAGCCGTCAGATTTCTTCATAATTTATGGTAAGGGTCTAATGTATTTTTATACGCCCGCCCACAAAATCTGGGTCTCAATCGTGGCACGATGACCGTTGATTGCGAATCAGACCCGTGCGACCAAACCCCTTATCCGATCGTCCCCAAATTTTGCATGGCCCTTTATCGGGCCATGGAGCACCTATCCTATTAGTTTCATGGCCAAAGGGCCACCAGAACTGCCCCGATTCTCCAATCAAGCTCTACACCGCTTGTTGGTGGGCCACTAGTTCTAAAACTATAGAATAATGTTCATCCCATTGGGCTTGACGTCCATTGCGGGAATCGGACCGGGGTACGGTCCAGAACCGGTCAACTTGAGCTGAAGGACGAGTGCATGAGAAGTGCAAATACCCTAAAGGAAGGAGTTGGAACTTAAGTGAATTGAGTCATCCACTCTTATGCAAAGTTGAGAATTTCGGACCGTCGGTTTGCGACCAAACTTTACCCATGGAGTAAGGATATTTCCTTGCTCATATCCGTATAGCCGCGGCCCTGATCGACTATCGGTGACCGTTGAACAGACTTCTTATCATATCTGTCGATCGGCGCATCCAAATGGCGGGCCGATCATATTCATACGTAGATCATCATTAGGGCTAGCTATCCTACGGTGTGTATTGACTTGTACACCCCATAGTGGGCCCTAGAGGCTTGAAAGACCCTCTCATAGGTCTAGTATAGTGAAAACCCATCCCTTAGGGCCATTTACACCAAACCTGAGACTATATAAAGGCCTCATTTGGGGCACCCCTCTCCCCATACGAATTTGCCCTAGAGAAAGGAAAGAGAGAAAGAGAGAAAGAGGAGAAAAGAGGAGAAAGGAGGAGAAAGAGAGAGGAAGAAGAAAGGAAATGAGTATGTGGTAGGAGGTGGGGCCCAAGGAAGCTCAACCTTGCAAACTCTCTACCCATTCTCCAAGGAAACCTCCACCAAACCCACTCATGCCAAGAAGCGGGGTAAGAATGATGTATTTCCCTTCAATAGAGCAACTTAGTGTAGATTTATAGGCATTAATGTTGTCTTCTTGATTTTGATTTAGGAAATGGTGGTTTTATCCAAATCCCCAAACCCTAAGATCTCAAAGAATGAAAATCTCCTCTTAAGGTGCGGACTATTACTCTTAGGTGACCTAGCACCAATTTTAATACGAGATTAATGATTTTGATTGCTTGGATATTATTTTTGAAAGCCTAGGAAATCCTAGGAATTGTATGTTGGTTGATATGATATGGATTTATATGGTTTGACTCTCTCTGTCATGATGTCGTTTATGTTTCTCACATGATTTGATGTATGGATAATCATATGCTCATGCCGTGTTGATTTTTATACGTTGTTGCTTCATATTTCGTATGATTTCATTACTCTTGTGTGTATGATTTCTCAACATGGAGGAAGTGTTAACTTCCTCAATAACCCACACCACACACATACACTTTATTTATAATATTAATGATTTTGCTTGTAGGAAAATTTGAATTGTATGTTGAGCAACATGAGAACATGGTGTTGAATATGCTTGATGTTAAATTGATAGTTAGCATGCTATAAATCATTATTCCTACCCTTGGGTTGGTCAGGAACATGAGGAGAGCGAATGTGGTTCCGTTGGTAGGACCACCTTGAGGCTAAACCCATGGGTTTGTTTGAGTACGTGTGGGCGGCAGTAGTTAGGCTACATGGGTTGCTTGTACCCTATGTCGTTCCGCCACATACTTGCTTGGGCTCTTGCAGTTTAGTCCACTGGATGACCCACCTAGTTTATTAACCTTGTTTGCTCACATATGTATGGAAACTGGAACACCCCATCACCGTTGTAGCCCATCGATACCGGATGGAATATTGATCCACAGTCTCGTGAGCCGGGCATGGTAGAATGGGACACTATGTCCGAGCTGTCGGCCTACGCTGGGGTGACGCGCCTCCCCTTAGTGACCGCGAGTGACCCCACATTCAGTACCCCCATGTGCTTGAAGTCGGGGATGGGAGAAACCCGACGGGGTCAAGAATCGCGGGGTCTCGGCCTCACACATTGGGGGGCCTTGGCCTCGCAACTAGTTTAGGGCATTTGATACGTGGGAGTGTATCAAATTTCTAAATCTGCTGGATGAATGGACTTAACTAAGAACCCGGTTAACATCATCATTGTATGGCATTAGCTAGGTTGGCGACTCGGCAGTCGAGGTCGCACTGAGGGAGTGTTGGCATTGGCGATCGTTAGATGTTGTCGCACGAGGGAGCGTTGTGGTGAGGGCATACATCATATCATCCTGCATGCATGCACATTAACAAGACTAGATAGATGTTTATGATTGATTGCTTTTCATTAAATTCTTATTATAATTGATGCTTGTTGCAACTTAAGGCTAATAGCACTCACTGAGTTGATCACTCACTCCCACTCTAGGACGGTGTTTTAAAACACCAACCAGACCCATTCATAGATGCAGGTGATCTGAGACTTCGTGGAGCACAGCGTCTGAGCCTTGAGGAGGAGGACAGGTTCTCTTCTTCCAGCTGATGAACGGGTCCTCATCGGACCTGTAGATGGCACGTTGGATCGCCGCGCAGAAGGCTCAGCTTTATTCTTTTTTTTTGACATATTATTCTTTTTATGAATTTGTTGGGCGTCACCTTGTGCGCCCGTTTGTATTCTTTTAGGCATGTATATATAAGTATAATTGATTTTCTTTTATTTCAGTAGACTTGTGTAGTTGTGCTTCATGTTCCAGGAAGTTCCAGAATGCGCATTTAGACTGGATTAATCGCATATTAATGAAAACTGGATATAAGTGACCCCGGGAACTTGGGAGTCGAGCGTATGCACGACTCCCGATTTTCAGGGTGTTACACATACGATAAACAATCCTAGTAAATTTCTCATTTGGGTATTTCATCAAACACATAGACTATATTAACTACAACTTGCATTTTATCAATTGGTTACGTAGAGAAAAATACATATGCATATGACAACAAAGAATCCTATCTTAATAATCATAGCAAGCATATATCATCAACTATTTCTCATTTAGACAATTTATCAAACACATAGACTACATTATCTACCGTTTGAAATTCATCGATTTATTTAATAAAGAAATAAGCATGTTTAAGACAACACGGAATCCCACAGTAATTATCTTAGCAAACATAAATCATTAGCCATAATGAAAACATTGATAAACCGCAATCTAAACGTTTATAGTCAACACCTTCCAGTAGCACGCCCGACTCGGACTCGGTCGTAGGACTACGTTTCCAAGGAAGGAAAATCGATCACCTAAACGAGTAAACGGGTTAGCTAGGTTGTAGAAAAACCATTTGGGAGACCGACATCACTATAGGGGTTAGTATTTCTTACCTTAAATCGTAGTCGGAAGAGTCTTGGTAGCAAAACGTGGTGGGGGTTAGGCCCATGGATCCATGGGAGAAGATTTCCTACAGTTGCAACGATTTCCCCAAACTGTCTTCTTTTCTATTTTTCCCTTTTCTCTTCTCTCTCCCCTTAAGGTTTAGAAAATTCGTATTTAGGAGAGAGGGGGTGAGTTGGGAGCTATTTATAGCCCCAGACGAAGTGCAAATGGCCTCAAAGCCACTTTGTACCATATTTATACCCTGTGGGCGGCTCTTTCTGACCAACAGGGTTCTTAGAGAGGTCTACGACTCATCTATGCCATGGGGTAGGCTCCCTATCTATGAATCGACACCCGTACCCAGTTTCGGTGCGATCGGATAAGCGGATCGGACGTGGGATGCTTGCGTCAGATCAACGGTCATACGTGTTCAATCGGGGCCACGGTTATACGAACGTGTGCAGGGAAATTTTCTTTCTCTATGTGTGAAATCTGGTCATGAACCAACGGTCCAAAATCCTCAACTTAACGTACGAGTGGACGACCCGATTCACTTAAGTTTCAGCACATTTTCTTATGATATTCGCATTTCTCACGCACTTAATTCACGGCCCAAGTTGGGCATTTCTAGACAACATTTGGGCTTGGTTCCTGCAATGGTCGTCGAGCCCAGCAAGACAAACAGTGTTCTATAATTTCAGGGTCAGCGGACCCCTAACGTGCGGTCTAGGTCCCTTACGAAGTTTCAGTGTACTCCCGAGAGGGACAGGCCCACGAAATTTCTCCTAAGCCTTCGAATGGCGTTGGGCCAGTGGTACTGATGATTCTAGGCCTTCCTATTTGTGAGAACGATGGCCCAAGCTTATCCCACTAATTATTTAGTATTTGATTAAATCTTGCCTAAATTATATAACCGGGTGTGGTCCTTCGGTGGTTCCGCCTGAGGTTGTACTCGGGTCTTGGTACGGATTTCTTCGGGATGTTACAGGAACTGCAGCAGCTATAATAGATTTCACGCCTACACGTATGTAACATGCGTGCCTAGGCCACATGAGCGAACAGGGTATCAAGGTACTTTCTGACTGTTATTTCATTTTAGTTTTTGAAAGCATTGTTTTTAGTATATACGAGCATTGTATATATGGTAAACAATCAAGGTTTTCTTCTAAGTCTGGGAAACATGTATGCAAGGTGGTTTTAAATTATGTGCATTCTGATATAAGGGGTCGTCACTCATAGTTTCTGTTAGAGGGTCATCATGGTTTGTTACATTCATTAACGGCTATTCCATAAATGTGTGAGTTTAATTTATAAAAAATAAATTTGAGATTTTTGTCAACTTCAAACAGTGGAAGGCGGTGGGGGAAAAATAGTCAACGCAAAAGGTGAAAGCATTGAAGACAGATAACAGTGGAGAATTCACTTATGTGGAATTCAATCGATTTTGTAAAGATGAGTGGATCGTAAGATACAACACAAAGCTCCGCACACCAGAGAAGAATAGTGTGGCTGAGCAGATAAATCACACTCTTTTGGAGAGAGCTCGATGCATGACGAGCAATGTTGTGTTTCCAAGTTTGGGATCAAATTCTTCCTTCAAAAAAAGAATGTATTAAGTGCAATTTGTATTTGCACACCATGCACTTCTATTATTCCTATCGTTCCCCTTCCTCTTGAAAAAGCCCATCATGCCAATGGTATCACCTTGCCCAACTCAAAAAAGCCAGATCTTGAAAAGTCAACCCATCAAAAATCTCAAGCTTTTATCATTGTTAAGAGCTTTACCTTCTCCTTCAAGATCTGATTCCTAGCCAAGCTCAAGTTTACACAATTTGGGATCTTTCGATCAAGGTTGTTCGCTACTTCCAATGGGCATTTAGGTTCTGTTCTTTCTTTTTTCAATCGGTTCTCATTGCTTCATTGAGTATATACATGTTGTTTCATAAAAGCATCGCTAGGGTATAAGTTTGTACGAGTTCAATTTTTTACTCTATTTGAGGGATCAAGGGTTAGGAACATCTCGATCAGTTGAGTTGGAAATTTTACCTCTCCATTTTATTAGACATTCAACGGTGATTAAAGAATTTAAGTACAATTTCATCAGGTTATAACCAGACAGTTAAAGAACAATTCTTCTTAATTTAAATAAAATGTCTACAAGGGCTTACATCCCAGCTTCACAACGTTGCTAGACGGGCAAGAGTAATCCTCACACCCTAATGCCTTGTGTGAGCATTTAGCTTTATATAATAAGTATTTTAGCTTTTTATTACTTTTTAATAAATACCCTAATAAAAATAATTTTTTAAAATCTAATGATATTTTGAAAATCTCACTATGTTTAACAAAATTAACGTGAGATTTCAAATTTTCACGTGGATTTAGTTCCGGAGTTGATATTTACATCCTCCTAGATTGATTTCCATATATATATATATATATACTATTTCAGTTTCCAAAATAGAAAATGAGTGTACTCGAATGGAAAACAGCTGGTGTAAATAGCGGCTTCATGAATTTTTGTTGGACGTTTGCGGAAACTGGCAGTACGTGGCATAGCGTACAACGGCTGCCGTCATTTTTTGGGAAACGGATTGGCTACTTTCCGTGACACCAGCCAATGGCTGCTGGTCGGTGTTCCATGTGCCACCATGATGTATGTGTTTCATCCATATTGTCCGTGTATTTTTCTAGATCATTCTATGGTATGAGACCAAAAATGAGGTATATCCCAATACCAAGCGGGTCTTATCACCGCAAACAATGTAGAATGAACATCTATCATTAAAACATTTTTGAGGGCCATAAAAGTTTTGGATCAAGCTGATCTTTGTTTTTTCCCTTCATCTGAGTCTGTACGGCCTAATCAACAGATTGGATGTCAAATAAACAGTACAGTGGACCTTAAAAGGATTTTAATGGTGGATATCCAATCACTATTATTTTCCTGTGGTGTGGCCCACCTGAGATTTACATACCTCTCATTTTTAGGAGGAATCCCTAAAATGATCTGTAAAATTGGATGAACGGAATGGATGAAACACATACATCATGATGGGGCCCACAGAGCACCCACCACCAGCCACAGGCTAGTAGCAGGGGAGTAGCCAATCCGTCTCCCATTTTTCGCTTGCCATCTTCCGTCGCATTCCGTGACCGTCCGTGATTTTTGGTCCGTTCCCTACATTAATGTCGCACTCCTAACTTTGTATTTTTTTGAGCCGGATGCGGTTGAACTGTCCCCATTATTGGCGGCACGGATTAGGTAGGACGCAGATTTACGGCAAAAGGAAATTTCTGCACTGTGAACCCAGGTAAAGCCCACCACGATGTTTTAAAGAAATCTATCCCATCCGTCCATTTTGTGAGACCATTTTAGGATAATAGATAAAATACGAGCTGGATTCAATACTCAAATGGACTAAAAATTTGAGAATTGAATGTCCATAGTTGAAATATTCATGGGCTACCAAAGTTTTGAATCATGCTAATATTTTTATTTTCAATTCATCCAGGTAGGAACGACCTTATAAACAATATGGATGTCATGTAAACATTATTGTCGGCTTCAGAAAGTTTCAACGGTAAAAATTTCCCTAAGCACCTTTTCCTTTAGTGCGGCCCACTTAATTCCTGGATCCTTCTCAATTTTGATACAATTTCCTAAAATGAGCTCACAAAAAAAATAGACACGGTAAATTTCTCACAAAAATCACGGTGGGTACCACCTAGGTATCCAATGCGGGAACTCCTGGCGAAAGCTTTCGCAGGAAATCCGCGTCCGATTACGTACTAACCTGCTGCCGTTCGGAGCTCGAGGCAGCGGATGCATGACGGCCACTGAGGGGCCATCGTGATGTATAAATTTTATTTAAACCGTTCATCCATTTTTCCATATCATTTTAGAGTACTGGACCAAAAATAAGATATAGACAATGTTCAAATGGACCACACCACAGGAAGCAGTGGTGCTAAGGACGCCTACAATTGAAATCTTCTTAAGGTCCATTATTTTTTTTATATTTTTTTTTACATCTAACCTGTTTATATCGTCATATACGCCTGGGAGTATTGAAAAAACAAATATCATCTTGATCCAAAGTTCCGTGGTCCCGAATAATTTTTCAACGGTAGGAATTTAATCCCCACTGTGTGGTCCATTTGAGCCTTGGATCTTATCCATTTTTAATTTCATAATTCAAAATTATATAGAAAAATGGATGGACGGTTTGTATGAAATTCAAACATCACGATGCCACATCAGTGGCTCTTGGAGCCTCTGCCTGTCTGAAGCTTTGAACACGCGGGGTAGTGCCCAATCCGCGCCCTATTACTGGGGTGGGGAACGGATTGGCTACTCGCCGTGCAACCAGCCAATGGCTCACGGTTGGTGTGGGCCCCACTATGATGTATGTGTTTCATCCATGCTGTCCATCTATTTTTCTATATCATTTTATGATATAAGACAAACAATTAGGTATGTCCCAATCTCAAGTTGACCACATTATAAGAAACAGTGTTGAATGAATGGTGACCACTAAAAACCTTTTACGGCAATAAAAGTTTTAGATCAAGATGATATTTGTTTTCTCCCTTCATTTGGGTCTTTATTACCTAATCAACAGATTGGATATCAAATAAATAGCACAATGGGCGTTAGGAGGATTTTAATGGTGGATATTCAATCACTATTGTTTTCCTGTGGTGTGGTCCACTGGAGATTTATATACCTCTCATGTTTTGTATAGAGGCCTAAAATAATCTGTAAAAATGGATGAACAGAATGGATTAAATACGAACATCATGGTGGGTCCCACAGAGCACTGACCACCAGCCATGGGTCCATGGCAGGAGGAGCAGCCAACCCGTTCCCTATTATTGGGGGCAGTGGTTTTATCTTAGCTTTTAGATCTGCCAAGATTCTTCTTCATATTAGCATGTATTAATGGGAGTGGATTAGGTGTTACCCAGATATCATGTTATTCTTACTATGTGGGGCCCATCTTGATGAATGTTTTTATAAATTCACATCGTCCATCCATTTCATCGGATCATTTTACGACAATATCCTAAAACTTAAGTAAATCCAAATCTTCTGTAGACTACAATGAAAAAAATTGGTAAATGACTAAACTTTTTCGTGTGCTATGGATGTTTTGGATCAAGCTGATATTTGTATTTTCCCTTCATCCAGGTAATTTTGAACTTATCAACGGGTTGGATGTCAAATAAACATCAGGGATCTGGTTACGGTGGGTCCCAAGTAGTTTTTAATGGTTCACGTTCAATTACCACTCTTTCCTGTGGCATGGTCCACCTAAAATTTATTTTTTCTTAAATTTTGGATCCACATCATAAAATGGGCTTGAAAAACGAATGGACAGTGTGGATATACAATACATTATGAACATTCCACCCACGGTAACACCTGACCCGCTCCCGTGTGTATGTGTACGTATTTCCGACGTGGTTTGGGTGCCAATGAACTGTCCTTATAGGTGCTTTATGGGTGCATCTTGATGTATACATCTCATCCACACTGTTCATCCATTTTGACAGATAATTTTATGATATGATCCTATAAAAGAGGAAAATCTAAGGCTCAAGTGGACCCACTTACAGGAAATAGCAGGGATGGATCACCTAACGATGAAAACCTCATTGGCCAATAAAAGTTTTAGATCAAGCCGATATTTATGTTTTCCCTTC
This sequence comes from Magnolia sinica, assembly GCF_029962835.1. Classification (NCBI taxonomy): domain Eukaryota; kingdom Viridiplantae; phylum Streptophyta; class Magnoliopsida; order Magnoliales; family Magnoliaceae; genus Magnolia; species Magnolia sinica. The sequence continues at coordinate 83,762,184 of NC_080581.1, forward strand.
ATCCAGGTCTGTCTGACCTTATGAACAGGTTGGATGGCCAATAGACATCACGATGGGCCTTAGGAATGTTTCATCAGTGGATTTCATTGTCACTACTGTTTTCTGTAGTGTGATCGACTCAAGACCTCGATCAGCCTCGTTTTTGGACTCATGCTAAAAAATGATTAGTCAAAATAGATGAACGGTGTGGATAAAATACACATATCACGTTGTGTCCAAATAGCCCCTGTCAGGACCGTCCATCTTTAGGTATGTCCATCCACGCCCATATATTTCACCAAAGGCCGGAAGAGAAGGTGGCCCATATGATTGACTGTTATTCTTTCCAGAAATTCCTTCCATGCCACGTGTCATTTTTGTGAAGTGAATCTTAGGGTCCAACTCCTTTCATTCTTGATGCTTTCGGGTACTTCGCCTCTCTACGTGTCTCAAAATGCAGGGTTGGTTGAAAGGTATAAGAACACGTGGAAGTAAAGTCCAGACATGATTCATACCTGTCACTAGCAAAGGACTTCCGCACCCATTTGGATTCTTTTTCCAACTGTTTGCATGAATGAGTGATTGTGCTCTTCTTATCTCATTCCTTTTTATCTGGAACTGCCAGCTTCCTCTGTGAATCTTGTGTATATATATATACACACACACAAATGACGTGTATGAAAAAAATAAATAAATAAATAAATAAAGAAAAGAAAAGAGAAAAAAAAAAAAATCTGTACTTATATAGTCGTATATGCCCGGGAGTATTGAAAAAACAAATACCATCTTGATCCGAAGTTCTGTGGTCCCGAAGAATTTTTCAACGGTAGGATTTTAATCCCCACTGTGTCGTCTTTGAACCTTGGATCTTATCCATTTTTGTTTCATAATTCAAAATTATATAAAAAAATGGATGGACAGTGTGGATGAAATTCAAACATCACGATACCACATCAGTGGCTCTTGGGGTGTTACCCAGGTATCGTATTACCCTTACGGTGTGGGGCCCATCTTGATGAATGTTTTTATAAATCCACATCGTCCATCCATTTCTTCAGATCATTTTAGGACGTTATCCTAAAACTTAAGTAAATCCAAATCTTCTGTGGACCACACCATGGAAAAAATTGGTAAATGACTAAACTTTTTTGTATGGTACGTAAGTTTTGGATCAAGCTGATATTTGTATTTTCCCTTCTTCCAGGTAATTTTGAACTTATCAATGAGTTGGATGTCAAATAAACATCATGGATCCACTTACGGTGGGTCCCAAGTAGTTTTTAATGGTTCACGTTCAATTACCACTCTTTCCCGTGGTGTGGTCCACCTGAGATTTATTTTTTCTTAAATTTTGGGTCCACATCATAAAATGGGCTTGAAAAAAAAATGGACAGTGTGGATATACAATACATTATGAACGTTCTACCCATGGTAACACCTGATCCACTCCCGTGTGTATGTGTACATATTTCCGACGTGGATTGGGTGCCAACGAACTGTCCTTATAGGTGCTTTATGGGTGCATCTTGATGTATGTGTCTCATCCACACTGTTCATCCATTTTGACAGATAATTTTATGATATGAGCCTATAAAGGAGGAAAATCTAAGGCTCAAGTGGACTCACTTACATGAAATAGTAGAGATGGATAACCTATCGATGAAAACCTAATTGGCCAACAAAAGTTTTAGATCAAGCTGATATTTATGTTTTCCCTTCATCCATGTCTATTTGACCTTATGAACAGGTTGGATGGCCAATAGACATCACGATGGTCCTTAAGAATGTTTCATCGGTGGATTTCATTGTCACTACTGTTTTCTGTAGTGTGATCGACTAAAGACCTCGATCAACCTCGTTTTTGGACTCATGCTAAAAAATGATTATTCAAAATAGATGAACAGTGTGGATAAAATACACATATCACATTGTGTCCAAATAGGCCCTGTCAGGACCGTCCATCCACGCACATATATTTCACCAAAGGCCGGAAAAGAAGGTGGCCCATATGATTGACTGTTATTCTTTCCAGAAATGCCTTCGAAATGCCTTCTCGTGCGACGTGTAATTTTTTGTGAAGTGAATCTTAGGGTCCAACTCCTTTCTTTCCTGGTGCTTTCGGGGTACTTTTTGGCATTCAAGTCACTTCTCTACGTGTCTCAAAATGCAGGGTTGGTTGAAAGGTATAACGACACGTGAAAGTAGAGTGCAGATATGATTCATACCTGTCACTAGCAAAGGACTTTCCCATCCATTGGATTCTTTTTCCAAATGTTTCCATAAATGAGTGGTTGTGCTCTTCTTATCTCATTCCTTTTTATCCGGAACTACCACTTCTTCTGTGAATCGCTGTATACACACACACACACACATGAAGTGTATTAAAAAAAGAAAAAAAAAAGAGAGAGAGAAAAAAAAATCTGTACTTTTATGTTTATTTGTTGCATACTGAGGTGTTTTTATTGGTATCATTAGTGGCCCACTAAGTCGGATGACATAATGGGCCACTACTAAGCTTAATCTCAATCCTTAAATGTCTAAAGAGGGAGCCCTAAAAGGAAGCACAATGACTATTGAATAACTCAGTTGAGACAATAGAAGATTTGCATCAAGCTAATATTTTTGTTTTCCTTTCATCCATCATGCATGTGAGATCTAATGAATAGGTTGGATGACAAATAAGACAGAGGCCCCGGGAAGGTTTCAATGGTAGAAATCATTATTCCCACCATTTCATATGGTGTGGTTTGCTTAGCTTTGGATATGCTTCAATTTTGGGCTCAACTGCTTAAATGAACTAGAACAAAGGATGAGCGACATGGATAAATCACATACATTTACAATGTCCCAACAAAATTTACTCAATACCAAAAAGTGTATTGAGTTACTCAATCCACTTTCACCCCAAAAATATTAGAAATAAGAGCCATAATTTAATGTGTGTGCGCAAGTGATTCTGTCACCCAAATCTAAACCTTTGAACTGATGGGCCTTGATTTGGATGGCATACCAAAAAAAAATCTCTTTGATTAAGAAAAACTAATCTATTGACACTTGTCTTACAAATGTGAAAAGAGTCAAAAGAGCGAAAGTGTTATCTAAACGATGGAGCTCCCTCTTTAGAGTTTTTAATTTACCTGAACGAACATTCCTGCATTTTCATGTCCACTTAAACTCTTCACATAAGAACTCAAGCCCTGATTCATGGCTCAAGTAGTAGACTGGGTAAAGTTACCTCGTTTCAACACCAGAGGTCTTGGTGTAGATTCCCTAGTGGGGGGTGGCTAACAGTGGAGTGTACTAACAAGCTAATCCAAAAAACAAAAAGTTCATAAAATAAAGAAAGATGTGTGGTTCCAATTAAAGGAAGACAGAATTCTCTTTATGGGAACTCAACGTCAACTCATAGAATTTTATTTATTTAATTTTTTTTTCTGGCACACACACACTCACACTGTAATGGGATTTCACCACCTATGGATGCTGGAACCCTTGACCAGGTGTTGAAACTCGTAAGAGTCTACCATCGAAGCAAGAGTAAGGATCCAATTCATGGAACTTAAGTGGAGGGTCAAATGGTCCAAATGACTTAAGGGATTTCTTTTAACACACTCAAACCACATTGGCCACTCATTCTCTGATCTCAGTATTGAAACAGAGTTTGTCCACCGTTGAGCCATCAAGCTAGACTCGGCCTTAAAGGTGACAATGCATCTTGCAAACTTAAGAAATGCTAAGAATCAAAGTGAAAGCAGTATGTAAGTGAAATCCTGTGAAATTTAAATTTTATATTTAATAGTTTAAATTTTGGTTAAAGAGATTCTCTAACATATTTATAAAATAATGAATTTCATAAAGTAAATCATCTTTAATACTTCAAACTAACAATCTGAATAACCGAACGAATATGTAGGAAATCAGGATCCTCAGCAAGTTGTACATTTGTTTCAACTGTCCTTATAACTCCTCTAAAAATAATCAACTTTGACTATATATTATTAAAGCTTATCTTTGGGCGGCTTAAAGTGGTCCACAATGTATTAATGAATAGAATGATAAAGCTACAAAGAAAATAATATTAAAAGAAAATTTTTCAAAAAGAGGTTTGCCAATTTCACAAGCGCTTGGAGCCCATCCATCTCAATGCATGCACATGTCCCGATATGGAAGCCATGTGCAAGATCTGATCTTTCCATCTTCTCAGGAATAATGTTGAAATCTTCTGCCTCAAAAATCATCAGGTGGGCCACATTGTACAAAGCACACTTACAATCAAAAATAAGTTTTTCTAGCCCTTCATTTCTTTTTATGATAACTAAGGTACAAAAAGGCCTGATTCTAGGCCAAAACATCTAAATGGGGTAACCCATGTGATGGAAGACTTAGATCTCACACACATGATCAAATTGGCACACGTGTTAGCATGTGGGTGGCCAGGGTTCCCACACGCGTGTGGAGTTAGTAAATCTCATTAAAGAAATATCAGTAAAAGACCTTCTGATTATTCCTTGGTGCAATGCTTTTTAATGGTTTTTTAAATCTACACATTTAAGTGACTAGAAATAAGGCTATTCCACTATTTTTAAATCTTTAATTAAGAATAAAATACCGCGGCCTGCCCCTCTACACGCTAGCAACATGCAAATCTTGCACAGTGCAGTGGACATCAAAGCCGTCCATCAGGTGGGCCCCATCAAGTAGATAGCCTGACCAAAAGATCTATATATATTTAAAAAACAAATGGATGGCTACAATACATTTATCTCTTGAGTTTATTTTTCCCATATAAAATGGCCCACTAGATAAGTGGACCGGACTGATCTTTGGTTCAGGCCATCCACATCTCTAGGCCAACCTGATGGATTGCTCAGATCTTACACAAACATACCAACTTAGCACGTGTGATGTCATGGAGAGGATCTTGACCATACATGCATGTGGGAGGTGAAATCCTGAAAAATGAAAAAATGGGTCAACAAGATTCCCGTATCATGTCACAAATTTCCACTCATTCAACAGGGTTTACTTTTAAGTGGCCCACCAAAACCTATCTTAAAAATGCTACTTTCCGACTTGAGATGTCAACTGACATTATTGGACGTGTTCCCCATTATCCATCACTATGGTAAAATACATTATATAAAGGTTGGTGAGAACTATAAGAAATTGCACTTGATGATCAGGACATGGGTTGGAAGCAACGGTTCACAGTTCACCACATCTTGAAATCTAGACCGTCCATCTGTCAATGCTAAAAGCAATGCATGTGTGGCTTTATACGCCTCCGAGCAATGACTACTTTGGGGACTGTATTTGAGTTGTGCAGGAGAGGTAAAGTTCATGTCCATTCGTTGTATATTGAGTTTTGTGTTTGGATGTATGCCCCTTGATCGTTCTTTTTCCTCATGTGGGCCATTCTCTTGAAGCGTGCACTGTCAAGCATTTATAAAAGATGGTATTAATGCACATGTGCAAACATGGCCGGCGTATGCATGATTAAGACTAGATCATGTTCGACTTTGTGCCTTACATCAAATAATTAATGACATATCTATATATTTATTCATAGGATTTTATTAAGATTTTCTAATGTTTGAGTTTATATATATGGATGTGCACGTGATATTTAGACTACTCTTCGTGATGAAGTGCAACTAACATTCTTCGATCAAAGGCATTGTCTATTGTCTAATGTTTTAAATTTTTCTATAACAGGGTCTATCGATGACATTGATATACTACTCAATTCCATCGAGCAGACGTCGATGCCATCAATAAATGCTCGATTCCATTGAGAAAATGCAAAAAATCTTTGTTGATTGCTGGATAGTTTGGATGTTACTACTGGATGACATTAAGGGTTCTTCGATGTATGTTGATGTCATCAAAGGCATCATCGAAGGTGCGCGCAGAATTACCAAAATGTGTGATTTGTTTTCTATTTTGGTTGCGTTAGTATATAGACTAGGTGTAATCAAGATTATGACAAGGATTAAGATTCTCTAAATGTGCCTAAGGGTTTGAGAGGGATTTTAAAGGGAGATGGCTTGGGCTTTTCTTCTTGGGGCTTTAATATGTAAGATTTTCATCTCCTATACCTTTATTTTTATAGTGTATTATCGCTTTCTGCAATGGTTTTTTTTCCTGAAAGGGTTTTTCCATGTAAATTCGGATTGTCTTCTTGTTGGATTTATTTGTAAGATTGTGATTATCTTTTTTATTCCACTCTGTGTGCTTCCATGAGTCCCAACAAGTGGTATCAATGTAAACATTGGGAAGCAGAATGAATCTGTAGACAATATATCTATGTCATCTAACATGAAGTTCGGTGTAGAGAAATATTTTGGAAAAACAATTTTGAACTATTGAATGTGAAGATGAATGACATTCTAGTTCAACAATGTTTGGAAGATGCACTCATTTGAAAGTGACCAAAAACTATAATAGAAGCAAAGTGGAATAAGTTAGATCAAAAGGCCAATATCTAAATCTAATTGTGTATAATGGATAAGGTCCTCTATAATGTTATAAGAGAGAAGATTGCAACAGATATATGACGGAAGTTAGAGAACATCTATGCGAATAAGACTCTTGAGAATCGTTTGTATCTGAAACTACAATTGTTCTATCTGAATATGACAATGGGAGCTGACGTTGAAACCCACATCAATAACTTCAATAGGCTTGTCTGCAAGTTGTTGGATGTGGATGATGTTATAAAGGATGAAAATTAAGCATATATTCTATTGAATTTTCTTCCAAAATTGTATAAGTCATTCAAAGACTCTTTGTACACTGTTAAGATGACCTGTAACGTTAAGACTGTTATCTCAACTCTCTAGTTGAAAGCAATGAGAAAGAAAAACTGTGATGTGGGTGCTTCCACAAATGCATTGGTTGCAGGGAAGAATTCTGAGTGAGATAGTGGATCTTCGCGATCGAGATTCAAATCCAAGGGAAAAGGAAAAAGAAAAAGAAAATTGAAGTTATAGAATTGTGACATGTTAGAGCACACGAAGAATGATTGTAAGAATCGTAAGTCAAGAAAGGAAAAATCATAGAGTTCTTTCAGAGAGGCAAACAATGCGGAATCCAGTGAGGAGACAAGTGGTAGCGACGTATTGACCGCATCAAAATCAAAGTATTTTAGTGATGAATAGATTCTGGATATGGGGGCTTCGTATCACATAACCTGTCATAAGAGTTGGTATATTAGTTACAATGAGTACGATGGTGGCCAGGTGTTTATGGGCAATAACAATGCTTGTAACGTAGTTGGTGTTGGATATATGCGCATCAAGATGTTTGATGGCATGGAGGGTGTTGGGACTGATGTAAGATACATTCCCGATTTGAGAAAGAGTCCAATATCTTTAGGTGTACTCAAGACACTTGGGTGTAAATTCATCAGGTTTGATCATGTCTTTAAGATTTCAAAGGGAGCACTCGTAGCCATGAAAGCACAGATGAATTGTAACCTTTACAGGTTGATCAGAAGCACTTCATCGGGTGGAACTGCAGCAGCTTTAATGGATTTCACATCTACACATATGTAGCATGCGTGCCTAGGCCACATGAGCGAACAGGGTATCAAGGTACTTTCTAACCGTATTTCATTTCAATTTTTAAAAGCAATGTTTTTAGTATATACAAGCATTGTATATATGGTAAACAGTCAAAATTTTCTTTTAAGCCTGAGAAACATGTATGTAAGGAGGTTTTAGATTATGTGCATTTCGATATAAGAAGTCGTCACCTATAGTTTCTGTTGGAGGGTCGTCATGGTTTGTTACGTTCATTGATGGCTATTCCAGAAATGTGTGGATTTAATTTATGAAAAATTAATAAATTCGAGATTTTTGTGAACTTCAATCCGTGGAAGGCGGTGATGGAAAAACAGTCAATGTGAAAGGTGAAAGTATTGAAGACATAACGGTGGAGAATTCACTTATGCGGAATTCAATCGATTTTGTAAAGATAAATGGATCGTGAGGCACAACACAAAGCGCCACACACCAGAGAAGAATAGTGTGGCTGAGCGAATGAATCGGACTCTTTTAGAGAGGGCTCGATGCATGACGAATAATGTTGTGTTTCCAAGTTTGAGATCAAATTATTTCTTTAAAAAACTGTATTAAGTGAAATTTATATTTGATAGACCATAAAATTATAATCAAGGGATCAAATTTACTAAAGCCAAATGAAAGTTACATTGATCCAAATGCTATTCCATACTATCTAATCCCACCTAATGCTAGGATGTCCCTTGAAATTGAAAAGGGTATAAACTATGAATTTCGACAACCCTGAAATTGAAATTCAAGATTTTCAAGGGTGCCAAATGACCCATGGGGTTTTTTAATTCCCAACTACCCAAAAATAGGACTTTGAAGTGTGAAATCACCCTCAAAAGCTTTTGTCATTTTCTAGTTCCACGCAATTCAATGACGGCGGTAGATGTTTTTAGTGTGGACCATCCAAAATAGAGCTCCTTTGGTGAATGGTCGTGACGCTGTCCATCCATGCCTTTTACATTTTGGATAAGTGAGCACCGTGCTCTGTGCTCCAGATGTGACACCGGATTTTTTCTTTCCGGAAAAAACTTTGATACTCTGGTGGAGTGTGATGAGTGATACGCAGGCACTGAGAATTACAAAAACTTACATACATGGATCACAAGTTATTGAAATCAAAATATCGATTTTAGATATGTAATGAACAAAAAATAAGCTTTTTTAATTATTTGGCCATGGGATTTTTGGACGGTCAAAAATCTTAAATATCCTATGGTCTTATTTCAACAAATAAGTGACCATGAATCCAAGGTTAGAATTATTCAACCAATCGGATACATTAGATTTCATAATGTAGTCGGTTAAATTTGAGTAATCTACGCCACGTGTATAAGTTTTGAGTGCCTGCGTATCAAGCGTCATGCCTTTGGAGAGTATCAAATAGTCCTTTTTGAGAAATTTTCTACTGTACGACCCATTTATGGTCCATTCTCAAAAATAAGCCCACTTATTTTGAGCTCGCAAGAATAAGCCCCAGCTGTACGGCTCCATTTCTCAGGTCGAAAAGGCCCTTGCTTTTTCAGCTTTTTAAATTTTGGATGCTGGGTGTCTGCCTATGGCTACGGATTATAACCGTAGCCATAACCGTAGCCATAAACCCTGCCCGCCAATTGCAAGAGGGTGGACGGCGAGTCGGGGTTGGCTAGGTTAGTGGGACATCATGGTCTATTTGGTTTCCAAGATCTGAAGGTCCCAGTTGTTCTGAAAATATGTGAGGATTCTTCTAGCATCACAAGTCATTTGCTTCTTTTGAGATTCCTCGTTTTGTTGGTTGTTTGAGCAATCAACAAAAAGAATCAATTAAAAATCATAAAGGAATTGAGCTTCCAATATACAAGGATGGGGGATTAGAGCCTTTTTTTTCTCATGAATCTACAGCTACAATATTTATCTCCTTATTGGCTAGGTAAAACAAAATATTTGACCTGATTCTTCTTGAGATTCCTTTTTCTTTGAACGTTTCTAAGTTACGAAATATCAAATCTAGTGTTGATAACATTGAAATATCAAGGATATGAATGTGGCACATCTCGAGTGGGTTGATAACATTGTTATAAAAAATTAAAATAAAAATCACCGAACCCATTATTATGGTTCTTGTAATGGGAATGATCACCTTCCATCATGTTAATAAAACACCTGCTAAGTGACAGCCATATTTCAAAATGATAGTGACTCAGTGGGACAGTGACTTGGTTGTTGCTTAGGAAGACTGACTTAATAATTTATTTTTATTTTTATTTTTTTAGTTTTTCCCTACAGTGAAGAATACACAAGAAAGACATTCGCATGGAGAAGACAAACAAGGGACATGTTCCGAAGAGACCCATTAAGTTCAAGGACCACGTGCCTTGGTAGGAGTCAAAGGGTTTTTGACAAGGTTTGTGATTCATTGTATGTGCAAGAATGTCACTATAGTACATGCAATGACAAGGACATAAGAGACCTGACAAATAAGGTGTTCCAAATCCTCCAATATATTGTTTTAGTATTATGGAATGTTTGCTTGACTTTGCTTTTGTTTTGGCATTATGTTTATAGCTTAGTTTAGAAATACTTGATGTTCTAGAATAGAAGGGAAACATATATAATTGATAGATGTCCCTTGAGATCTGACAAATAGTGTATTTAATTGGATGTAATCTTCCAACACGGTAAGAGGCCAGAACACTGGAAAGTAAATTCATCCATCTAAATACTTTGTTTCTTTGATTGGCATTATGATATTGTAATATGATTGGCATTTCATCATTGACCGTGAAATGCATGGAAATGACCGTGAAGTGAAGGGAATTGACCGTGAAATGCATGGAAATGACCGTGAAGTGAAGCGGAATCGTCGAAATTGACCGTGAAATGCATGGAATTGACCGTGAAGTGAAGGGAATTGACCGAGAAGTGCATGGAAATGACCGTGAACTGAAGGGAAATGACCATGAAATGAATGGAAATGACTGTGAAGTGAAGCGGAATCGCCAGAATTGACCATGAAATGCATGGAAATGAGCTACATGCACACTGGTAATGAGCATCTAACCAAGTATAGGTTAAGTGTGCCTATCTAGATTTCATAATGATCAAAAACTTCTGTGACCCCTAAAAGGGTTTCAATTCCGGTCAATTCCCTTCATTTCACGGTCAATTCGATGCATTTCACAGTCAATTCTGGTGATTCCCCTTTACTTCACGGTCAATTCAATTCAATTCACGGTCAATTCCCTTCACTTCACAGTCAATTCATTTCACGGTTAATTCCCTTCATTTCACTGTCAATTCTAGCGATTCCCCTTCACTTCACGGTCAATTCAATTCATTTCACGGTCAATTCCCTTCACGGTTAATTCAACTCATTTCACGGTTAATTCCGTTCATTTCACGGTTAATTCCCTTCATTTCATGGTCAATTTCCTTCACTTCACGGTCATTTTCATGCATTTCATAGTTAATTCCCTTTACTTCACGGTCAATTCCAGCGATTCCCCTTCACTTCACGGTCAATTCCATGCATTTCACGGTCAATTCCCTTCACTTCACGTCAATTCCATGCATTTCATGGTCAATTCCCTTCACTTCACGATCAATTCCATGCATTTCACGGTCAATTCCGACGATTCTCCTTCACTTCACGGTCAATTTCATGCATTTCACGGTCAATTCCCTTCACTTCATAGTCATTTCCACGCATTTCACGGTCAATTGACTCTACTTCACGGTCATTTTCATGCATTTCACGGTCAATTTCGGCGATTCCGTTTCACTTCACGGTCATTTCCATGCATTTCACGGTCATTTCCATGCATTTCACTGTCAATTTCGGTGATTCCCCTTTACTTCACAGTCAATTCCATGCATTTCATGGTCAATTCCTTTCACTTCGCGGTCATTTCCATGCATTTTACTGTCAATTCTGGTGATTCCCCTTCACTTCACGATCAATTCAATGCATTTCACGGTCAATTCCCTTCACTTCACGGTCATTTCCATGCATTTCACGGTCAATTGACCACACTTCATGATCATTTCCATGCATTTCACGGTCAATTCCCTTCACTTCACGGTCATTTCCATGCATTTCACGGTCAATTTCAGCGATTCCGCTTTACTTCATGGTCATTTCCATGTATTTCACGGTCAATTCCATTCACTTGACCGTGAAGTAAAGGGAATTGACCGTGAAGTGCATGGAAATGACCGTGAAGTGAAGCAGAGTCATCGGAATTGACTGTGAAATGCATGGAAATGACCGTGAAGTGAAGGGAATTGATTGTGAAGTGCATGGAAATGACCGTGAACTATAGGGAATTGACCATGAAGTGCATGGAATTGACCGTGAAGTGAAGGAAATTTACCGTGAAATGCATGGAATTAACCGCGAAGTGAAGGGAATTGACTGTGAAATGCATTGAATTGACCATGAAGTCAAGAAAATTGACCGTGAAATGCATGGAATGGACCATGAAGTGAAGGGGAATAACCGGAATTGACCGTGAAGTGAAGAAAATTGACCGTGAAATGCATGGAATTGACCGTGAAGTGAAGTTAATTGACTGTGAAATGCATGGAATTGACCGTAAAGTGAAGCGAATTGACCATGTAAGTGAAGGAAATTGACCGTGAAATGCATGAAATTGACCGTGAAATGAAATGAATGAAATTCACCGTGAACTAATTAAAATTGACCGCAAAGTGAATGAAAGGAATGAAATTGATCGCGAACTAATTGAAATTGATCGGGCAGTGAATGAAATGGATTTTCAACCATCGACCTGATGGAATCTTGAAAAATAAGTAGGTTGGTTAGCTAAAGTAGCATCTCCTACCCCAAAATCCTATATGGTACGTCAAGTAACTCATCCAGGTTTAAGAGATATGTTTATTAAATGAATAAAAAAAGAGAAAAAATTAAGAGATGCTTATTAAATGAATAAAAAAAAGGAGAAAAAAAAAATTTATATGCTTACATGTACATATTTATATAAATATGTATAAGAGAAAAATGTAGGAAAGAAAAAGTTTTCCTTGTAAAAAAATTTAAAAAAAAAAAAAAAAAAAACAATTACACAGGTGGGACAGCGAGTCGGGGTGAACCCGGTCCATTTCTCCATGCTGTGATCCTAATCACTTTTTGTGAGTCCCATTATGATGTATGTGTTATATCCAAACCGTCCATCTATTTGGCGAACTCGTATTAAGGCTTGAGACGAAAAATAAGACAGATCTAGCCATCAAGTGGACCACACTGTAAAAGGTAGTGGAGGATTGAACGTCTACCATTGAAACCCTTTTAGGGTCACAGAAGTTTTACATCAATATGAAATCTGTTTTTCCTCATCCACGTCTTTGTAACCTTATGAATAGATTGGATGGAAAAAAAATGTTACGGTGGGCCCTATAAAATTTTTAACAGGGTTTTCCCGCCGCTATTTGTGGTGTGGTCCAGTTGATCTTTGGATATGATTCTTTTTTTACGATGATGCTCTGAAATGATCTCGAAATATGGATGAAACGGTGTGGATATAATAAATACATCATTGTTGGGCCCATGTGGAGGAGCGTCAGCGCTCGTCTTCGCACAGCAGCCAATTGGCTTCCGGAAGGAAGGAATGAGGGGGGGGGGATTTGGTCCCTTGAAAAGTCGCCCGTACACAGGGGAGTATTCTTGGAAGCTTAAAATGGCTGGTGGGCCATAAATGGGTCGTACAGTTGGAAATTTCTCGTCCTTCTTCTGTGGAAGAACCGGAGTTTTTTTGAACCATCTTTCTGCAGTACACGTGGCAAAGGAGATTATCAATCGGGCCGTTCATCTGTCGTATCCTATCATAGATCAACTGTCCAGATACTATTGGACAATATTTTCTTCACTTTCCCTTGCCGAATGCCTTACACAATCCTTTTGTTTTCAACCGTCGCTTTAATGGGACGTGATCAGACGTTCAGGATCATCCGATCTAAGTCTATTTATGTGATAGCTAAGCTAACAATGGAAAACTAGATGAACAGAAAGGAACGTTTGTCATTCTGCCACGTGCACGTGGGATGGATGTGACTACCGTTACAGCATATTCCGGTTCTTCCAGCTCTACCCTATCTATCTGTGCAGACAGATGGGAAACGATATGATAGAACTGTCTCCATTATAATAAATATAGCCCTGTCACCGAACACGTGGACACGTAGCGTTGATCAAGACCGTCCACCTGTCGTGAGCATCCATATAGGTCACAAAAGTAGGACAATCGCAGCCATCGTTTCTCTCACCACTGCACATTGATCTCAACTTCATTACCCATTCTAGCTTTCCACCGTCCATTTCGGACACTCGAGATTGTGGTCCACCATTAGAAGGTCCCGATGAAAGGAAAGCTATATAATACATAATATGTAACAGGTACTAGACTTTCAAAGTTTCTTGCAAGGGCAAAGGGATAACTGTAAATAAATCACATTTTATTTATTTATTATTTATTTTGAAAAAATTAGCACCTTATATGGGTACTTACCAAACTTTCTTTTTGCCGTTAAAAAATTTATCTAACCAAAGTAAGTTGCTAGGATACGGTGGTAGGTTGTTTTATAAAAATACTAACTATTAAGGTAAAGTAGTTGAAAAAAGCAGAAATATCTTTATCTTCTTAAATTCATCAGTATAAATAAGGGTCTACTTTGATAATTTAAGCTCCTTTGGTGGTATAAAAAAGGTTGGTAATATATTAAGTTTATATGGTGCATGATACTTATTTTTTCTCAATTAACTTATTAGTACACCCCACTCTCAGTTCAGGCCAAACCCACTAGGGTATCGATGCCAAGACTTTAGTGTTGAAGCGAGGTATCTTTCACTCGGTCTACCACTTGAGCTATGGATCCACTTAAAAATCTCCATCGTAAAAACTCATGTGCAACTTTACACCGGACAATGGGTCATTAGCATAAAAATGAGATGGATGATAGGACACTCAATAAGACACCAAGTCCAAATTTTATCATGATCCAAAACTTTAGTAAGTCATAAAAAAGCAAATCAAGAGAATATTTTTCCATTTTCTCTGTCTCACCAAAGTTTTAGAACAATTTAAAATTTAAGCTCCGGTGTTTCATGAAGTAACATATCATGCGAATAGTTTGCATTTTATTACCATTACATGCGTTTGAAAGTATACACGATACTCGCGTAAATAGTCGGGGAGATTAAAGAGTGTTAATGGGACAGTGTCAGTTAGCCCTGACAGAGTCCTTACCTTTATTGTTTTTTCTTATTTACCCACGCACTCACACCGTAGTGGGTTTTCACCACCTATGGATACTCGATCGAAGCCATGAGTGGGTGTTGAAACTCCCAGAGTCTACCACCGGAGCAAGAGTAAGGGCCTGTTTGGCCGGCTGGATTAGATGGGCTTAGGTGGGATGGAACTGCATCTGCTCCTATGTCAATTCCACTCCATGTTTGGTAAGGGTGGAAAAGCTGAGAAGTAGGTTAGATGGAATCGTGTTGGGTTCTGTGCCAATTTCACTTAATGTTAGTAAGTTCTCACCATGATGAGTAGGCTATATCTACACCGTCCATCCATTTTTCAAGATCATTTTAGAGCATGGGCCAAAAAATCAGGTAGATCTAAAGCTCAAGTGAACCCCACCATAGAAAGCAACGGGGATTAAATACTTACCGTTGAAAACTTCTTTGGGGCGACATAAGTTTTGGATTTGCCTCATTTTTAGGCCCATGCCATAAAATGAGGCTACAAAACAAATGAACAATTTAGATATAACATATGTATGCTATTCTCAATAGTTCTAAATGATGGTGGGTATATCCTTTCAATGTACCACCTTATTACAAACAAAGCAGGGAAATAAACTTATCCCATAATAACACAGACCAATCCTCCAATGGGTGATAATTATATTTTTTTGAATCTCATCCCACCTAATACCATAGGATCAGCCCGGCCAAACAGGTCCTAAGGATCCAACAGAATCTTCACCTAAAAAGGAGTGGGTGATTATTTTTAATGGTAAACACTTAATCTTGGTTGTTATAATTGTAAATTCCTCTTATTTATTTCCTAATATTATAAACATCTTAACATGAGTATGACAGTTGTTTTTTAAAATTTATCTGCTTTACCTCATGTACTTAAAATAAAATAGAATAAATAAATAAATAAAAAGACTTTTAATGTTGTCAATCCATCTCAAAAATAGCAAACTCTAAAATTAATCTCACTTTATTCATCCATCGAATATATTTAGAGGTATTTGAGTGGAGATGGCCCACTAAATGATTGGATTAGCTTTCTTTTTTTACTAATATATATGGGATGGACATAACCGTAGGCACCAACATGGTAAAATGATTTTCTAAGATGAAAATATTTTTTGTGACGTAGAATATAGTTGTTTCATCAGTTATTACATAAATATAAATAAAATGTGTCATACTAGTTTTACTATGGCCAACCCAAGCACCTAAATCAAATTATATATATATATATATATATATATATATATATATATATATATATATATATATATATATATATATATAATTGGTATTATTATAAAAATCTTTAAATTAAAAATTGTTAATTTATTTTGAAAATAATTTAACATTAAAGTAATATAAAAATGTCAAATATTATAGATAAGCTAAACATGTGAATTAGCAAACGAAATGCAGCTGTACTATAAAGATAAGTAAAATAATTTATAATTATTTTTTTATATATTTCTATAATAATTAATAGAACAAATAAATCATTAATATAAATTCATTTAAAAAAAAGCACCTGCAATACTTCAAGTTAAAGGGAGTTACAGATTTTCGGAAAAAGGGAGGGGGTGTTTGCAATTTATCCATACCTTGAATGTGAAAAAGGGCCATAAAAATCTCATGTGATTTTCATGTGGTAATCTTCTCCGAATCACACGTGGCACTACTGCATGCTTAGAAGTTTCTAGATAGATAGACGTGGCAGGACGGGTGTCTCCTGCGTCACCTTCAATTTCAGTGCTCCTCCAGTCCCACCACCACCCAATTCATTGGAGGGCGTCCCGCTCTCCCCGTCTTTTTATAACAGATAACATGCACATCTGACACGTGTCACGTAAACGTGTCAGTCTCTGCATGGTACAAGTTTCTCTACTGTCGTATCAGATAATTTGATAGATCAACACAAACCGTTCATATGATGGGCCCCACCAAGGATCGCCGTATACGACAAGCCATGGTTTTAGTGGCTCATATTCAAAGAAAAGATTTAGATGAAAAAACGGTTGGAACCATTTTTTTTCATGAGGCTCGTCATATAAACCGTTTTGATCATGAAAATCTGGCCGAAGTTGATGGATGACATGCAATTGATGGACATTTATTTAACGGTTAAAAATTAAAAATTATTGACTGTCCAATTTCAATAAATAACCATTGCAGCCAATCTGATTTTGGTACCATAACTTAAGCAGGTAGTGAGTTCCATAATTTAGTTGGTTTAATCTAAGTTAATAGATGGCACGTGTACAATTTGCGAGTGCATGAGTATCAAGTGTCAAATGCGGCTGGAGAATAAAAAGACATTTACAACGTAGAGAGAGAATTAGGTGCGACCTTATCACGGGGGCCACCTTGATTTATAAATTCTATATCCACGCCGTCCATCCCTTTTATAGTTAAAATTAGGACATGATTCCAAAAACCATACACAGATCTGTATCTCAGGTGGACCACGCAAAAGGAATCAGTGGTGATTGACCATTAAAAACTTCTTATCCGCCACAAAAGTTTTTGATCAAGCTGATATTACTGTTTTCTCTTCGGTCAGGTTTGTGTGGCCTCATCAACAGGTTGGATGAAAGATAAATATTATGGGGGGCCATGGGAAGTTTTTAATGGTGGGGAGCCCAATCATGGAGTGCTAACTTAAGCATCCCAATATTTAGGAAATGATCAAGGTGAACTACATATGGCAAAATTCCACTACAATTGATGGGAGAAGATGGGAAGTGGGGCATCTTGTTCCTTTTTGAAGGCAGCCTTCTTGAAAGAGTCCACTCCCTATCACCGGCTGTTCTTTTGATCAGACAACAATAGGATTCGACCATAGCTAGTGGCATTTAAAAGTATCCACAAGTCTAATTGGATTCACCACTGGCAAAGGTAGCATATGATAGTACCTAAAACTCCAATACAATGGGTTGTAGCTAAGGTAGCATTTACAACTAGCCACAGACCAACATTTAGTTGAATAGTGGAGTGGCTTTGTTTTGAAACTACTGAACATTTCAGACAGAGTGGAAAGCCAAACCTGAAGCTTCCATATTAAGATCATTGATCAAAATGTCAGGATATCATCCAACCAATCTGGCTTTTGGATCATAACCATCCACGGTAAAAGTGGGCACATGCACCTTGTGGACCACTCAAGGATCATCCTCAATCTCACACACGTCACATGAGCACATGATGTGTTTTTTGTTTGGTGTTTGAAGAAGGTGCACCTGTAATTAGCATTCCTCAACCATAAGACATCTGGAAAAATCAATCTTGGGAACCATCACTCTGGAATCGTGTTCCAAGGATCCAAGTGGGGCACCAGTCAACTTACTCTATTTAACGTTGAAGCCAATTGTCTCAAGAAGCCATAAAGGAATGGGCCATTAGCCTTTTCTCAAATCAATCTTGATGACCATAGGACACATATCCATCCACTAATTTCATTATCTGTCACAAAGCAAACTAACCAAAGTCTAGACTCAGAGATGTTAGGTTGATACACACCAACTTACAATTGAGAGAATTTGAACAGAACATTCTACAAAAGCTTCAACCATTACTGATGAATTGCCAAAACTGCAATATGAAATGATAAAGAGTGTTGCAGAAATTGCATATATCATGCATCAAATTAGATTGACTGCCCGCCCATCCCATTTGAATTGATGAATTAGCAAGATTTGCAACCTATATATGACTGTGAAATTGTAAAACATGGTCTGAAAAACTGACCCAATCACTAGATAGAAAAAGCTACAGAGAAGAAATCACGTCATGTGCAAATTCCTGTACTTCTACAAGGACATGGAAGCAGCAAAGTCTTGAAAGAAGCTGAACTGAATTCAGAAAGAAAATTGTGTAGCATGACTGAGGTTACACATTTCTCAGGATCTCCCATGCTAGACTTCGATTCCATGAGAAAATTGTCCAATAATTCTGCATATGTTTCCGAATAGATAAATGCCAAATCATAATGGAGGGAGGATTGACGGATCAAGCCTCTGCTCTAGTATGGAAACTCTAATTAATTTCAAAAACGTTAACAAGCATCTAAATAAAAGTGTGGCTTCATAGCTTCCCTTTTTTATCCTTTGCCCACTCTCAAATATTTTTGTTTCTTGACAAATTTATTCATGAGGAGGATTTCTTCTTATGAGGAGAATCGATGATGCATGGTTATGGATATTGTGGACATGGACATGAGGAATGGGGTTACAATTCCCTAGATAATGCAAAATACTTGTTAAGGTTCAACTTTAATATCATCTTCATTACCTTTTCTTTATACTTTATAAATTTATAAAAAATAAAAATAAAAAATAAAAAATAAGGGAGAGCTACTGCTGCTGCTGTCGGAGAAGGGGAGCTACTGCTGCGACTGTTGCTGGTGCTTCTTCCTCTTGCGGGCCTTCTCGGACTTTAGGGTGTTCCAGCAAGGAGGGCAACGGTTGAGAGATCAGCATCTTCAACAAGCAATGGAAATGGAAGCCATATCAAGAGAGGCCGGAGTAGAGGGACGTTGGAGAGAGAGAGAGAGAGAGAGAGAGAGAGAGAGAGAGACTTTCGGGATTTAGGATGGGGCGTGCGATTTGGGGATGGGGCGATTTGGGAGAGAAGAGGGAAGAAGGGTTTTGGGAGAGAAATATTGGCGCACGCGTGCAATTTGGGGATGAGGCGATTTAGGACAGAAGAGGAAAGAAGGGTTTTGGGAGAGAAATATTGGCGCGTGCGCGCGATTTGAGGATGGTGCGATTTGGGAGAGAAGAGTTAAAAGGAGTTTTGGGAGAGAGATTTGGGGAGCGCAATTTGGGGATGCTATTCGGGAGGGGAAAAGCCCTATTTTATCTTTTCTAGCAGCGATAGCTTATCCGTACACTGGCTGCCATGTAAAAACGCTGCTCATTTTACATCTGCATTGGCGGTTCATTGTGGCCACCAATGATATTGCGCCACTGATACGGAGATTTCTTGTACTACTAACATCAAGGTGGGCCCCACAGTAAGGGCCGCACCTAATCCTCTACCTAAGCAGGAGAAATTTCCTCCTGTTAACCCAACCTTTTAGCCACCACCTTTTCGAAACGCTTCCAAACTGAACTATTCCATACGGACACAATATTTTCAGATGAAAATACCCTTCAATCATCACGTTTCACATATGCAATGTCCATTCTGTATACCTATGGCTACGGATTATAACTGTATCTATTAGTAGTGTAGTTATTGCTTCATTAGATTCATAGCCATTGGTGGCCAATCGCCCTCACTAACTTACGTTAAAAATGGCTACGGTTATAATTCATAGCCACAAGTCTACAGAATGGATGGTTAATCCGTGATGAATGAAGGGTTTTTTCTTCTTAAAATAGTGTATCAGCATATAATGGTTAAGTTTGGAAAAAGTAATGTTTGGGAGCGTTTGGAAAAGACAGTTGGTAAAAGGCGAGATTGAAATTTCTCACCTCAAGAAGCAATGCATTGGATTGCTTGTGCTTTGATTTCTTTACCAAGAAAAAAGTTTAATGCTCTTGCATTGATGGACCATATGCAGGCACTTCAAATTTATTTACGCCTTTATCCATATCTCAAGTGGTAGACTAAGAGAAGATACCTAGTTTCAACACCTGATGTCATGGTAACGATTCCCTAGTGGGGGTGGCTAACAGTGGAGAGTGGCTTGACAGTGGGGTGTACTAACGAGCTAACCCAAAAAAAATTTTTAAAGGCACTTGAAATTTATTTGAAAAGGGAAATGGTACTATGAGGTCACCTTATATATGTCGAACATCAATGCCGTACATTTGATGAGTCCCCTTAGGTTTATGGGATATCCTAAAAATCAGCCACATAAATTTTGGATGCAATTGAAACTTGGTCAGAGCCCTCATCCAAGTGGTAACCATACAATGGATGGTCTGGATTTGTGAACCACATCTCAGTCGGCCCAATAAATGATTATGAATGTTTTAATGGAAGGGTAATCCCTCTCAACAACTGTATGTGGTATGGCCCACCCAAGTCATGTATTGACTATATTTTTAAGCCCGTGGCCCAACATTGAATGGTGCATCTGACTGATGGGGTAGATATTTGACACACATCACGATGGGGCTCACAGAACTCGACCTCATGGTACCATTTTCCATTTTAAAAGGGTAATTTTTTACTATAGACCCAATGTGCTACCCACCTTTTTTTATTCAATCCGAACAAAACCTACCTTATCGAAGTAGACCTCTACTGGCACCGACAAACCCATAAAAACTAAAATACCCCTACTTTCTCAGCTACTTTACCCTAAAAACTAGAGTATTTTTTTCCCAAGCCCTTTTCCCGTGCCCTAAAAATCTACTTTGATAAAATAAGTTTTCGTGCCTTAGAAAAAAATAATAATAATAAAGGGCATCCAAGGGAAGAGTCTACAATGCTAATTTTTTCTTTAAAAAATACATGAATTAATGTAATTTATCCTGTGAAAATTAACCAATAAATATCTGACAATCGAATGGGTAGACATTGACTGGACAGTTAAAAATGAGAAAATATCTAATGGTCCCGTTTCAAAAATCAAGTAGCCGGGAATGGGTGGACAGGGTTGTGCCAGAAAATGATATTGGACTTGACCTGGCAACAGTCAATTCCAATCTCAGTGATAAATGCAATGGTGTGGCTACTATCTTGGACATGCCAATGTGGAACGTGTGTAGATCTGGGCTGTTTATTCGGTTGAGTCCTCTCATATGACCAACGGCCTCAAATCCAGGCTGTTCTCGTTAGCAAATGGGCCATACGGATCATCTTGTGGATCCCTGACTGTGGGGCCCACTGTGATGTATGTGTCTCAAATCCATACCGTCCATCCGTTTTGATAGTTCATTTTAGAGAATGATCCCAAAATTAAAGCACATCAATATCTTAGGTGGATCACACCACAAGAAACAATGGTGATTGAATACCCACCATTAAAAACCTCTTTGGGGCCACCGGAATGTTTATTTGCGATCCAACCTATAGATGAGCTCACAAAGACCTAAATAAAGGGACCATACAAATATCAGCTTGATCCAAAACTTTTGTGTCCCATGCGAAGTTTTTAATGGTCAGTCGCCACTGAATTTCTGGTGGTGTGGTTCACCTGAGATTTGGATCTACTCGAGGACATGCCTTAAAATGAACTGTCAAAACGGGCAGAGAGCATAGATGTAAGACAGAGACATCACGGTGGACATATAGTAAAGGAATGATGGAAGGATGAGGAAGGTTGGGATTAGGTAAGATGGAATTGCATTTGGTCACACATAATTTCATATGATCACATGCGAGATTTCCATTGTTTTTTAAATTCATTACATATGTGGGGCTGACATTGATGCATATGTTTATCCATGTTGTCCATCCATATATATTGTTTATACAGGACATTATGATTATATATATGTATAAGTGAATAACATCCATTGCGAGTTTGGTCCATTGATTACAATTTCATGGTCCACTAAATAGGATTTTACTTAATCCGATGTTTTCCTATAGTAAGAATTTTATCCCATATTGAATGGCTAAAATACTTTAGTATTTCCAGACATGCAATCATTGTACAATAATAATGTTAATCCCATCTAATACAATTTAATATCATTTTATTACATGGACCAAACACGCCCTAAAGCCCAGGTTCAAAATTAAAGAATATCGAAAACTCAAGTGGGCCACACTATAAGAAACAATGGCGATAATGACATCAACAGTCAATGTTTATTTGTCATCCATCCCCGTGGTAAGGTCATACAAACCAAAGATGAAATGGAAAACACAAATATCAGCTGGACCCAAAACACTTATACTTTTTATGAGTGTTGAATAATAAGCCTTCAATTCTCATTGTTTCTTATGGTGTGACCTACTTGAGCTTTGCATCTCATTCAATTTTGGACCCATCAACTAAAATAATATCATAAAATGGATGATCGGTGTTAATAAAAACACATACATCATGGTGGGCCCCACAGTCCTGCCACCATGAAGGTGGGTGGTGGCTGGGTAAGAGAGGTTTGGTAGCCCCACTTGGACACTCTCTACATGCACATTCACATGGGCACATTTGATGTCTTGGCATGTTTGTGCAACATCCGAACCATGTAATAGTGGACCATACCTCGGCCGTCCCAAGACTCAGGTGGACCACACAGTGGGGATTAAACACCTACGGTTGAAAACATCTGGAGGCGATAGAAGTTATGGATGAAGCTGGTATTTTGTTTTCTCTTCGTTCAGGCCTGCAGATCTTGCCCAATCCATGTCCGTTCCTTTGAGCCTTTCACTGGTTTTTTTTTTATTTTTTTGAATGTATTGCAAAATAAAAATTAGAAAAATAAACATATAATGATTTTAAAAATTGAAAAAACGGACCACTGCAAATACATTACAAGAAATCAGTGATGCCAAACCATACATGATGCATTGCAGTTACCATATATTATTAGAAATTCAAAAGAGATATTCTCTATGAGACAAATATATATATATATATATAAATTTCCAAATATGAAATGAAACATAAAATACGACTATCTAAGAAATGAAATATAAAATGCAAAATAAAATCAAATACAAATAATAATTACAATATAATAAGGTGTATAAAAGAATTTTAAATTATGAATGAAAATTTTAAAAATTAAAATGGCCCATGCAGGTCTCGAACCTGCGACCTTCGCGTTATTAGCACGACGCTCTAACCAACTGAGCTAATAGGCCATGTTGTTAGATTTTTATTCTCCATATTATATAATAAATTGAGATAGTAGTTGTGGGCCCCACAAATTACGATTCTGCTGCATACACGTGTGGTCGAACGTGCGAGTTTTCTGGATTGACACATTCATCAAGTGGCCAACATATCCTCCACGGTTAAGATGACAAGACTCAAAACTCATTTGAGTGCTCGCACGGATACACGTGTGAGGTGCACGTACCTCAATGCCCCTATCCATGAAGCAACGACATTGTTGGAGAGAGCCAAAGGTGGTGGGACGTGAATGGCTCTTTCAAAAGATAGATTTCAGGGTGCCTATAAATGGTTACACCGCTGCTGATTCTAGACCGTTCATCTACCATTCAACGTATGAAAATCAAATTGGCCTAACTATCCTACTTTGTCTGATCGATGACCTTTGATCATTATCTCTGCAGCGAAAGATGGAAGGTCTAGATTCACCAGCTCTACACACATTACCAGCTGCGTGGGGCCACCCGTTTCAATCTTATTTTGGGCCGGGTTAGGATGAGCCCAAAGGTTCATATGTTGAGCCTGGGCTCAAGTTTAGGCCCGTTTAAGTGGACCAGCATTAGGCTTCGACCACGGTAAGATCAGACGGCTCAAAAGATGCCAAGTGACAATAATGCATTGTAAATGGTGAAGATGGAGTTCAATGCCAAGGAATTAAAAAATAATAACAAATGCAAAAATCCAATAAAAGTAATATAATAAATATAAGAGTAACAAAACTCTTCATCAAAGCATTAAATAGCAAATTATGAATAGTGATAATTGTAGTAATGGCTTAAGAAAGTGTACAAAATTCAGGAATTTGATGAAAAGGCATTCTTCATGACTTGAAATAATATAAGAAATCATATTATTCGCTAGAGACGATTCTTACTTATACGCGTTCTTGAATGTAAAAAGCTATATTTACATGGAGGTTAAAAAAGATTTGTGTAAGATTACATGGCCAACTAGCTTAATTTCTTATGATGTCTAAGATAACTCTACATGTCGTTGCAAATCCAATCTAGGCCAACAACTTATTTTATCTTTATATTTTTTTCTTTTTTATCGTCATTTACCGTTGTGTCTTTACTTTTTAGCGATTTACTTTTTTAGTCCAATATTTTTATTTTCAACTAGGAGTAAAATAATATAAGTTTGACCTACCCGTGATTATTCATATATCGCCGACCTTCTTATAAGATTGTTGAAGTTTCATCCATCATTTATGACTGTAGTTAATGAGAATTAGCGGCTAGATGAACAATTAATCGTTATGTAATAACCATAATATTCACAAAGTTGACATAAAAACATACTAGATGGTCGTGCCCAAATACAGTTTTGCCTCCAAACAAGACAGTTGCTAGTTATTCTTTCTTTTATCATTTTTAAATTCATTACCATAGGACAATGACTCATATTTACTGTTTTTATCTGCTGAGGCCAAAGTATTTCTTTCAATAATATTGACTTATTATTTAACTAAGTGAGCTATCACACGCTTATGAATGTTTTCTTGAACAGGTGGTGTTCGCATGTGTGCCCTTCTTTGGTGAAAAGTTCTTGGTTAGATCCAGCTCACTCTTATTTCTTTAGTTGTGTAATATCCTAGGGATATGACTTAAATGCACAGGATATAATTTAAGTTTTTAGAATTGTCACTAGCTAACGAAGTTATTGAATTTATAGTCGGCTAGAAACGATAAAATCGCTTACGGTCAAGAAATCGTAAAATTGCTTAATTTAAGTGACTCTTACATTTGATCTGCAACCATAGATTTTGAGTGAGGGTCTTAGTGACAAAAGAGTAAGTTAAGGCACTCTCTTCTACCTGTGCAGTCATTTCTTTGCAAGATTTCTAACTTTTAAAGAATTTAGTAAAACTTTGGTATCATATATCTAGTTATGCTTCTTATAACTCACGTGAGGCCGGATAAGCATAAGTTAGAGTTCTTAGCTCAATTTTTGAAAATCAAATGACTCTGAGTATGCAAATGTAATAAAGGAAAAGATGTGTGAAATAAAGGTAAATAAAAAATGTTAGTCGATGATGTAGATATATTAAGAATGTGTGAAGTAGAATGCAAATTGAGCTTAATTAAGATGTGAGAAAGAAAATGGAACATCAGACACTCTTTTTTGTTCAAAATGGATGGTATGATATCCTCAATTCCAACCCTACTCTTAAGTTCATTGGCTTTTTTTAGTATAATATTTTTCAGAAGGCTGGCTTTGCGAGTCGGACAAGACTTCGTTGTCAATCAGAAAATCTTAAAAGTTTACAGAGAAGATGGCCCACCCAGATGTCTCTCTCAATCTCTCTCACTGACTCCCTCTGTCTCTCTCTATCTTTATCCACGTGGATTGGTAGCTGTTCTTTCAGATTAATAGATGGAGACCGTCGGCTCGTGGAGAGTTGACGAATCGACACATATCACTACTTTGAGATTTCAACGCTAGGAAGTTGGGATAGAATCTGTGTTAGGTAGAAAGCATGCCAGGTGGCCATCGGCGAACTGCGGGCTAATGGTCTACTCATCAATCTTATGCATTTTCTGTCATGCAGAAGGGGATCTCGATCTTTTAGGGGGTCTATCATGCAAAAGAACTCATTAAAAGTACAAACCTTCTCATTTACAAATTGCCTTGGGGGTCATTTGATACCATGGATTTGGCTGGGTTGTTTGGCATCATAAAGTAACCAGAGGTTTCAAATCTCCTCAATCGGGGGGTTTCAAATCCAATGTAAGACCTTGGATTACATCTAAAATCATTCCCAAAGTTGCATATGTATCATGTGCATCACTAGACTATTAATCTATTGGACACATGGCCCACTAATGATATCCTAAAATAATTAGATTATCAATTGCATCACTATAATTACTTTAATATGATGATCAACACTGTCCAAACATTGTCCATGTAAATCAATAGTTAAAGATTATTAATTAGTCACTCGAACGTGATCTTATGCTTGTGACCCATCTGAGACTTGAAATTACATCATTTTTTGGCAAAGTATATATTTCAGCCAACTTATTACAACCATTGTGTCAAAAATTACATTAGCTCACTAATTAGATATACTAAAGTTGATTTAGCAATTAAATTCAAACCCCTACAAATATACTATAAATAACTACTTTTGGATTAAAGTTGATTCTCAATCTAGAGTGCCAAACACAGCGAGAGGATTTCAAATGCAGGGGGTTCCAAATCCGCGCTCCCAAAGTTCAGCACATATGAGCACTTTGGAAAATGTCATTAGATATTGATTCTCACAAAAAAAAAAAAAAAAAATGTCGGATTTAGACATGGCTTTGTTTTTATCATTGATAGCTTTCTATATTTAGAGTTCTTTGTATAGTTGTCCATCAGTTCAACTTCCTTGAATTTATAATATACTATTGTAAAATGTAAGAATTATATGTAAGTTTTGCACCATTTAAGGAATGGCCGTGGCTCTTCTAAAATGCACATGCAGCAATTCAGACCGTCCAAATCTCCTACCCATCAGTGGATAGAGCATAGCCAAAAAGCTGCAACAAGAAGATAACGTCAAACCATACGTGCTTTACCTTTTAATTTAGACCAGTTGTAACCACCCATTCGGCAACATTAATTGGATTGTTAGGATTGCTTGATGAGTTTGGTTTTAGAGACTTTCTCCATCCACGGTGGGACCCACAATTTAAATGGTCTGGATAACTGTACATTAATGGCACATGTGAGGAAGTTGAGTCACCACCATTTTTTAAATGCTGTAGAGCTAAGATAAGACTCTTATCTGTCGGTGTTAAGATTTTCTGCTTCTGCAGTAATGATAGTACTTAAAGAAGAGCAATGATGGGCATGTGGCATGCACGTGGAGGGAGTATAGGAAACAGAGAAAGATCCAAAACGGATGGACGGGATGGATTTCTCATAAACAACATGGTGGGCCCCATCTAGCTTCCGATAGAACGAGGACCGTTGGAACTTCCTACGAATCCAAAAAAGTTTCAATGGTGGATGTTTTCCTTCCCACTCTTTCCTGTCGTTAGCCCACTTGAGTTTTAGTTCTGCCTCATATTTTTTTCTAATGTCTTAAATTGGGGTTGCAAAACGGATGAACGGAGTAGATTTCTCATGGCGGTCCCTCCTATCATAGCAGACTTCGCAGGCAATCCACAGTTGTAGGTAGGGCTGTACACGAGCCAAGCTAGCTCAAAAAGCTCGCTTGGCTTGGCTCGATCTAGCTCGACTTGACTCAACTCGAATGATGAATCAAGGCAAGCCAAGCTTTATCATATCTGTCTGTTCTTCTCATACCATTTCCCTTACTTAACCCGCCGCACTCAAGCTTCTCTCTCTCTTTCTCTCTATCTCTCTCTCCACTCAGCCGCTCGCCTGAGCTTGACTCAGAGTCTACCCGACTCGTCTCAGCCGTATGGCCTACACTCACCTGAGCTCTCTCTCTCAGTATCAACAACAAAGTACCATATATGGTTTTATCTAATATTTTATATATGTGTGTGTGTGTGTGTGTGTGTGTGTGTGTTATCAATTAAATATTTGATTTGGGGGTTAGGTCAGTTGGGTCGGGTTGCTGGGTTAAGTTAGATGCGGCTTGCAGGTTAGATTAGGTTGGGACCAAGCTCAACTCGACTCGAGGTAAGCTCGCCTTGACTCGATCCATTAACTCACCTCAAGCTCGACTCAAAAGTTTTAGCAAACAAGCAAAGCTTCAATAGTAAACTCGAGTTCGAGCTCGAACTCGAGAAGAGCACGAACAAGCCAAGCCAAGCTTGCCCACCTTGACTCGACTCGGCTCGATGTACAACCCTAATTGTAGGATGCTAGACAGCTGTATGGAAGAATGGCCTGGTAAATGGGACCCACGATCACTCGGTACGATCCCATCTACCTAGTGGCCTTATCTGGTGAACTCCGGAGCACCTCAGGAGGAAAAGGATTTGGCTAATAGCCCTGGGACTATGTGGGATCCACCATGATTCATGTGATTAATCCATGCCGTCCATTTATTTTTTCATATTATTTTATGATATGACGCCAAAAATAAGGTAAATCCAAATCTCAAGTGGACTACATTGTTTTGATTAAACGCTCACCATTAAAAACTTCTTGGGCTCATAAGTTTTGCATCAAGCTGATATTTATTTTTTTCCCTTCATCTAAGTATGTATGACCTAAACAATATGTCAAATAAACATTACAGTAAGAGTCAGTCTGTTAAACGTTAAATTTTTATACTTAACACAGAATTTGGAAAATGTTTCATGTTTAGTGGTGTTTGTTAATGCGAAAGAAGGAAAGTGCTCCACCATTTTATGGCGAAATTTTTCCGTGATAGGAATCTAGCTTAATGGGAATCAAGAATGCGCTCTGTAATTATAATTTTTTAATCCAAAGATTTTCTCCCTTGCGTTATATACATCCTAACTTTTAACATGGGGCACTTCTCTGAGCCCACCACGATTTATGTGTTAGATCCACACCATCTATCAACTTTTCTATATCATTCTAAAGCATGATCCGAAAAAAGATGTACATCCAAAGCTCAAGTCAACCACACCACATAAAGTAGTGAGACAGGAACAACTACTATTAGAACCTTCGGTGATATCCACTGTGAAGCTTATTTGCAATTAAATATCTTTATAAGGTCACATAGACCTGGATGAAAGAAAAACACAAAAATCAGCTTGATTAGAGCCTTATGTGGCCCCAAGAAGTTTTCAATGATGGGCACTCAATTCCCACGGTTTCTTGTAGTGTGGCCCACTTAAGCCTTAGATTTGTCTTGTTTTTTATTTTAATTTCTAAAATAATATGAAAAAAATGAATAGACGGCATGGATAAAACAAATATATCATGGTAGGCCCACAAAGCCTTTAATTGTCCATATTTGTGGGTAATACGCAATCCCCTCTCAAATTTGGGGTGTGAATTATGTGCAAATGCCTTTAGTAAGAAGTTCTTGTGCTCTGGAATCTTAGGTAGAGCCCACCGTTATGTTTGTAATAAATCTAATTTGTTCCTCCGTGTTTTGAGATCATTTTAGGACTTGAGACAAAAAATGGGGAGGACACAAGACTTAAGTGGGCAGCACTAAAGTAAAAGGTGGGTAGGAAAATTCCTATCGTTGAAATCTCCCTGGGGTCGACAGTGATGTTTACATGCCATCAATACCATTCAAACTGTCATTCATAGTGAGATGAACTCAAACTACGAATTTAGCATGATTGAAAACTTCTGTGACCCCACGAATATTTTAATTATGGGCGTCCAGTCTGCCTCCCTGATATGGGGGAACAGATTTGGTGCGACCCTTGATCTACCGAGGTGGGTGGGACCCTACCTGTGGGGCCTACTATGATATATATGACTACATCCATACCATCCATCCATATTCAAAGCTTATTTTAGGGCATGACCGAAAAAATAAATTCGTTTCAAATCTTAGACAGACCTTTGTATAGGAAATAGTGGTGATTGACCATTTAAAAATTCTTTTGGGCTATAAAAGCTTTGGATCATGTTAATATTTGTGTCATCTCTTCATCTAGCTATTTGTGACATATTTAATAGGTTGGATGACAAATAAACATTTTAGTGTAATTCATGAAATTTTTAACAATAGGGATTCAATCACAAATGTTTCATATGGGTAAATGCGTCAAATTAATATATATATTTCATACGTTAGTTAACAAACAAGTTATTCTAGATTCACTATTAGTTTTCCGACTTCAAATTTAACAAACAGGCCCTAAGTCACAAAAGGTTTTGATTGGTAGACATATGTAAAAATAGATGTATGGGTCTTATCCACATCGTCCATCCATTTATCCATTATTCCGTATCATTTTAGGATTTAAGCTCAAAATTGAAGTTGATCAAGATATACGTAGACTACACAATGGGGATTAAACTCTTACGATTGAAAACTTCATGGGGGCGACAGAAGTTTTGGATGGAGCCGGTATTTATGTTCTCTTCATTTGGGTCTTTGTAACTTTATGAATCAGTTTATGGCAAATAAATATCATGGTGGGCCCTAGAAAAGTTTCAACGGTGAGAATCATTATCACCACTGTTTCTTGTTGACGCAAGGATGAACGTGATGAGGTCGATCACCGTCTTCCTCAAGGATAAGTATTACGAATCCACAGAGCTTCTCTGGACTCCTCACAGAGACTTCTTGAATCCATGAGAAAAGAAAGCAAGAAAATAGAAATAAATTTTAATAAATTCAAAATTTAATTGATTAAGCCAAATAAACGAGTTTACAACCCTTTAAATAGGGATACCAAGCAATAGGAGAGAAATCAAAAACAAACTATAACTAAAATTCGTACCTTAGTATAAATGGTAAATTTACTTTTATATTAAGTGTCCTATGTGGCTTAACCACTTTATTCTCCTAATTATTCTAAGTACTTTTCATATTGGACACAACTCCTATAAAGCCCAACGGATGAAGAGTTCTAATTAAATTAAAACTTACTATTTATAATAAAAACGGAACTAAACATAGAATTTGGCCGTCAATATAATGGAATCTCACAAATTCAGCATGGGCAACCCGGCATAGCCGAATAACTCATTCCGGTTTGCGATATATGCCTGTTTTAAGGTTCCGATGGTTTTGATGACTTCTGCCTTTGATCGAGCCTTCTTTGATCCATCTTGGACATGAACGTGTCCGTGACCCGCTCTACATCACTTGTGGTGTGGTACACTTGAGCCTTGTATCTGCCTCATTTTTTGTATTAAATCATAAAATGATAGTCAAAAATGAATGGATAGTGTGAATAAGACAAATACATCCCAGTGGCCACTCAAAGCTCCTGCCCGTTCCCAGCTGGAGACGGGCAGGGTCAGGATGCAATCCGCATCTCACCTTATAGTGGCTCAATTACTGATCAGACCGTTCATATGCCAAGCGCAGCAGCGGTGACGACACAGGTCGAGTTGGACATGAACCGAGCTAGCTCAATTAACTCGCTCGACTTGACTGGAATAAGCTTGACTTGACTTGAATGAAAATTGAATTAGCCCATCCAAGCTATTTTATTGAGATCAAAAATTTTCAGCTTGAACTCAAGCTGGCCTGAGCTCAACTCGACTAGGCTCAAAGCTTAACCCCAACTCAACTTGGTTCGGTTAGGCTCGACACGACTCGATTTTAAAGAAGTAGAAAACATTGTATTTTTGATGGTCCTGGAGACTATTATATTAGAATGTGGCATTCTTCTAAAATCGACTACCACTACACCAACACCAGCATCAGCCCCAAACTCAAACTCGGCTTGAGCTGACCCGAGTTGCTGACTGAACCGAGTTGAGGTAGCCAGAAAGCTGCTGGCCGAAGTGAATCCACGGGCGAATTCCATCTCCTCAATTGTGTTAACAAGGACTTGTAACTGTGCTAAGTCGTGTACCCACCGCACGTGCCAGCATGTCACACGTTCTAATCCATCCATCAGGTTGGACCCTGTAAATTCCAAAGATAAATCTGGTTCAACCAGCATGTGGGCCCCATTATTGGAAACAAGTGGATGAATTAGAAAACTTCAGCCAAGCTTTTTCAGGTCCCTACATTCTTTTTTTTTGGTACCTGTGGCTCACCTGACCAGTGGATCGACCTGATTCTTGAACTGGAGCAGCAATATATTGGTGCAGTTCTGATAGATGGATTGGATCTCGTATGTATAATGCCACGCCAGCACACGTGTGGAGTGTACATGAGCTTTGCCGTACACACGCGTGCAGCCTTACCAACCGTCTCTATAGTATACTTGTTTTTGGTTTGTGCAATTTGGGTCCCATGGTGTTAGTGATCCAAGCTGTTGATACAATGGGCCCCACTTGTACAGACCTGTAAATACAGAGGTAATGCTGGCCGAGCTTTGCAGCACTGGACGCGGATTTCCTGCCAAAGGCATGAATTCCTGCGCTGGAAACGTAGGTGGGGCCCACCGTTATGTTTGTGAGAAATCTACCCTGTGCATCCGTTCTGTGAGCTTAGTTTAGGACTTGAGACCAAAAATGAGAAGGATAGTATTAGTGTTTTCAGTTCATCTCCTTAGGAATGATGTTATGAACGGTATGGATGGAATGTAAACATCATTGTCGACTCTAGGGAGATTTCAACAGTAGTAATTTCACTTCCCACCTTTTCCTTTAGTGCAGCCCACTTGAGCCTCAGATCCTTCTCATTTTTGGTCTCAAGTCCTAAAATGAGCTCACAAAATGGATAGACGGGGTAGATTTCTCACAAACATCAAGGTGGGCCCGACCTAGGTTTCCAGTGCAGGAACTTCCATGTAGTAATTCCACTGTGAAGAATAAATGAGGCAGAAGGCAATGGGCTGGGTTGGGCCAGGTGGGGAGTAGTCGGGTTAAAATGACTTGAGCCGACACCCAACCGCATGCGTTGCCCAAACCAAGCCTATGAGCCAAGCTAGTAGGTCCAACCCTGGCCCAAAGCCAGGTTAGGCATGTTGGGTCCGGCGGTCACCTGCCAATTACTACCCTTAATTAAAATGAGGTTTCAATCTCCACCATGTGATGTCGATTCCCGTCCGCAGCGAACCCATACTCGGCCTCTACCAGCCACAACCTGCATGGCCATTTTCCGCGATTGAATTTCTGCATTCATCATTTCTCCAATCCTGCACCCATGCGTAGAACCATCTGCATTCGGCGCTGCGGATCTTGGAAGGAGTGGTCTGATCATCTTCGCCATTTTTTTTTCCTGTGGGGCTTTGGTCATCTCATCATCAAAAAAACAAAGAATGAAGAAACAGTGCCATGCCATGGAAAATGCCACAGAATTCTCAGTATCTTGTATACTAGATAAAAAGGCAGTTGATGCAACTGATGATTATGTGGCTTTATAGCATCTCTCGGCCCTTTTTCGAGTCCATACAAGTGATCCTGACTGTTTATCTGATGGGACACACCTTAAAAAAATAAAAAATAAAAAACCTCTAACATTATTAGTCATTCAATACTCTTAAACTTCTTTTTTGCTTGAATGTGGAGACCGCTGCTGTATTTCTTTACCTGCCTATTAATTGCAGGCCACCCACCAAAGGCTTGGGATTGTTGAATTGGGGATGTTATGATGCATGATCTCATCCACATCGGATCAACGGAGTGGATCATCAACTGTGGGGCCCACTGGCGTGGAACTCAGGTGGTGCGGCTACCCGAAGAGCAGCCCTAAAAATGACCAAAAAAAAACAAAGAAGAGGAAAATACAGTACAAGAGAGCTTTTTATCTACAAACAAGACCCAAATAACTCAGTTACTACAGCCTTCTTATATGCAATTGCTACAAATTGATTTTTTTATTTTTATTTTTTTCTCTCAGTTTTTACATACAAGCATAATGCTAATGCTACATTTCTTCACATTACAAAAACATAATAAAAATATAATCTGAAAGTAGAAAAGTTCCTTCCATCTAACCTGGCAGCACCTTCGATATGGCCTGCTGGATTCTTGAACCCAGTCAGATGTATGTGATCATGCATGTTGGAGGCTAAAGCAGTGATATGTCCTCCCCATCCTCCAGAAAATGCGCCAAATGCATACCCCCGTCCTGTAAATTCAACCATAGATCATGACCGTCCAATCATATAAATTGGCCTCTTTTTTTTTTCTTTTTTTTCTTTTTTTTCCTAGCAGAAACAGGCATACTGTCGGGCATTTGTTAAGAAGATTGATCTTCCATTACTGAGTATTTCTATAAGCTTGAGAACCTCACTTTCTTTATAAAAATACCAAATCGAATACCCGAGAGAACAGGGTTGCAGCAGTTCTCCATCTGCAGAGTGATGGTGTGTAGAAGTCCTTTCTCCCAACATACTTCAAATCTCAAGAGTTTTTAAGCTTTAAGCCAGCTCTGCTTTTGCTTTTATAAACATAGGAAGCTGTGTTCTCTCGTCCTCAGTAGCTTCTCGTCTGGCACAATGGATCATAATCGTAAGCTTCGCCTGCCTTCACAAACCGCCCCTTCACTCGCTTTCTCACGTCAGCCCTTGCCTTTCGAGAAGCATACCGTATTTTCTTCTCAAACCTGTTTTAGATGAAATTAAAGAATTGTCACCATCCATGTGTTTCACTAATGTGGCAGGTTTCCACTCCCTTCGCAATCACACACAACTTTCACCAGAAATTTTATCATGATTCGTGACAATAACCCATGTATGTATGTCGTTACTTGTACGAGTCCATCATCAGCTATCCAGGGCTGGCTTTCCTAGATGTACTGAGAAAATGATTATGTGGCTTTACTAGTACTAGATGTTTGCTCGAAGACATCCCGATGATGTGGCAAACATGTAGAAGTTCCAGGCAGCATGTCCTGAGTCTACATATGGGCCATGGCCCAAAAATTAGGTTGATGGAACAAATCTTAAATGCACAATCAGAACAGAGCACAAATAATTGGTGGTTATCTTTATTTCTCTAATCAAACACTTAGGATTTGTCCCAACCAGACTGATTTTTGGGTCATGACCAACACGTTGCAGTCTATTGATGAGTTTTCTCGATCTTGTAGACGGCTGGCATATTCCCATGGGAACTCATGTGCAGAAGGCCATGTACAAATAGCATTCCTTTTACTTGCATGTGTACACATTCATACATGTTACATATACTCACTTGCGCGTTTTCTTCTTCTCCTTGTAACGCATGACGGCACTGTCCCTATTCGCTGCTGGGAATGAGTTTTCAGCACCAGTAGGATACCATGGTGGCTCACCCATGAGAAGCATTGATGAAATTCCAGAGTCTTGATAATCGCCAGCGCTGTCACCGGTCATGCCAGAAAAGGAAAGTGAGATACCTGAATGAGCTTGCCTTGCTGGAAAACACAGGCTCGAGTCGGATTTGACTCCTGGAGTTGACATCATGGAATCGGCGGATAGGGTGTTGCTGCATGCTGGCTGCATTGCTTTAACTGGCCCAATCGAGGACACCTAGGAAAGAACACGTGGATTAACAAATTCAGTCTGCTGCATGTGAGATTAAATGTTCAATAAACTGTTTCTGCTATAACTTTAAGTCTGGTGAAAATAGAAATATTTTTGTTTCAAGTCCTGTTTGCTTTATTTGCCTTCTATAAATACAATACAACCTATCATTTATTCAAATAAAAAAGAAAATATATAAACTATAATCCAGATTTATTCAGATATTGGATATGGCTTGATCAGGAATTCTAGGGTCCTGATATATCGAAATGTGATCAGTGTCGTGGTGTGCCAGTTTGTACGTGTGGGGACAGGTTCAGCAATCTCAACTGTTGATCTGTAGGGTCGCACAAAAAAATCTAGTTAATAAGACTTATCTCAACTTTTCAATCAGTGGTCTACACGATTAAACAACGGGAGCAAAACATAACAACAATCTGAAATAGCAGCAATAGATGGGATGGATAGAATCTAGGGGCGCATATCAGGCTGGGTGGATGAAGAATTCTCCATAGTGTTGAAATTTACCATGGTGAAGAATTTGGTCCACTTCGGAGATTCTGGAAATGTAAATTATTTGACAAGGTTAGAAAGGAACAAGCAAAATCTCATAAGGGAAAACATGGACACCCCATCACAAATTTGTGACTGCCAAAGCCTTACCCATCATGTCAGTGATAAGATTGGAGAACTGAGCCTGCAAGGAGTTTTTGAAAGTTCTAGGAGCAGTTGCTAACCAAGTGAGATTTGTAATTGAGATTGGGAGGGGACAAGCACATTTCTTGTAATGGACTCATCAGGTGTCCATTGGCATCTGCAGTACACTTGGCATACATGTAAGTAAATCCAAACTGTCCAAATCACAGCTCTGAAGTGGATGGAAACTACTCTTACAGTCCAATCGGTAGCAATCAGATGAACAGTAAAAAAGTAAAACAGACAGAGCCCGACAGGCAAAATCAGGTTGTTAAGATTGTCTGATCTGTGATTCTTGGGACACTCACTGCCCACAATGGGCAAACAATTTGGACGATCTGGATTAGCATATGTGCATGCCATGTGTACTGCCACTGTTTACTAAAGAGTTAAGGCAGATAAATCATTGGCTCTTTTAGTAATGATGAATCTTCCACTGGAATGTCTGATATGTAGGTTATTTTCTCAGTGAATGAATATTCAATTACATGTTGCAGTTCATAGATGAAAGCACTTTTTTAAAGGGTACAAATGAAAACACTTTAGTACAGAATAAACCAGTTTTACACACTTTTAACAAGACAATGATCACCTACGACTGGTCAAAGGTTAATTTAATCTAGACCCACTTTTATCAGCACATTTCCCTTGAAAAAAGTGGAAATAAAAATTCAGAAGGCACTAAAATCAGGTTCTCATTCTAATGGCATAAGCGTTTGCTATCCGATTCCGTGGATTTCAGCCTATAATTATTTGGTTTCCAAGTTATGATAACTTAGAAAGAATTGACCCACCTCCATAAAAATCTTTTCAAAATAATTTTGAAACTACAAATCAACCATTTTTCTTATTTATTCCCGAAACTTTGTTAAGCTACATACGAACAGTGTAGAACAAGGGATCTGATCTGTATGACAGTCTTAAATTAGGGAAGAAGATTGCATATTAAAAAAGGGTTGGATGAGAGATCGTGCAATAATAATAAGAGTGCTCAAGAAGAAAACCTCTGCAACAAACTTGCCCTGTCCACTGGAATCAGCAGGCTTGTTCTTCAATGTAAACAAATTATCGATTCCGGCCTCCTCAAAGACCTGTCCCGACTGATTCTGAGATAACCCAAAAAATTCTTCGTAGTTTTCAAAACTCAAGTTGACATCCGCCACACCAATATCCTCGTAAAGGTCATCACCTTCACAGATTCCGAGGCCTTCTGTCATAGTGCCGCATAGCTGAATAATGGATCGAAGAAATAATTAACAAGTGCTCAAATAATTCAGTGTTTCTGAAACTGTCTAATGCGTGAATAAGAAAGGGACCAAAATATGAGTCCATTGAACTTGGTGAAACACCAAGGCATGCAACGTTTATTCAATTTTAGCTTTCCTTGATGAATAATTACCACAAGTTGTTTGTGTAACCAAGTTCACCTCCAATTTTTTGAAAGCCAATCTTTATGAAAGGATGTAACATTTCCCATGACAAAGGTTACAAATAAAATGTCCAACTTCAATCACACTGCTTAATCAGAGAGCACAAGAACACTCCTATGTATAGAAATAAGCATTTTGGCAATGTATGTCCAATCCAAAGCCCAAGAATCTAGGAGAGGCCTACTCCAACCATAATTATTTTTGATGAATAAGTGACACAATTTTTTTATGTAACCATGTTCACCTCCAATTTTTTGAAAGCCCTTATTTATGAAAGGATGTATCATTTTCCCATGACCAAGGTTACAGATGCAATGTCCAACTTCAATCAGGCTACTTTATCAGAGCGCACAAGAACACACCCATGTATGGTAATAAGCATTTCGGTAAGGTATGTCCAATCCAAAGCCCAAGATTCTAGGAGAGGCCTACTCCAACCATAATTCAAA
Organism: Magnolia sinica; assembly: GCF_029962835.1. Taxonomy (NCBI): domain Eukaryota; kingdom Viridiplantae; phylum Streptophyta; class Magnoliopsida; order Magnoliales; family Magnoliaceae; genus Magnolia; species Magnolia sinica. Next base: position 83,800,351 of record NC_080581.1, read on the forward strand.
ACATCCCATGACAAAGCATGGCATGAACGAAAGCAACTACATATACAAGAATCCAGTACTGCTCGTCATGGCGCATTTACAAAATAAAAACAGAACTACGAATATGCAATGTATCAAGAGTCTACCTAGGAAACTCATCCATACATCAATGGAATGCACAAAACAGGGATATGCTCTATTAATGGATGAAATAAAAGAGACAGGCCAATTTTTTATCACAAGAATTTTATACAGAAAGCTCTTCAATCATACAAATAATGATAGCAGCTATGTGACGTTCATACAATCTTTTGCAATGTCATGTAACGGAAACCATAAATATATGCAAAGCTTCCTATGGTAGATAATAAGTATTTCAAAGTCATAAATCACCTTTGGGTTGGTCGAGTCCAAGGATCCAGCAGGTTGACTTACACCACCTGGCATAGGATTCAATGCAGACATCGTAGAGGAACCCATCCAATCATCAAATTTATCTGCATTTTCCAGATCAGGCATTCCACCTGTGACAGCTAGGTCTACTGTGCTGCTGTCTTCAGGAGGCCCCCAACAGGTACTAACAGTGTTCTCATTGATGCTCATCAAGCCCAACCCCTGCTCATAGTGAGCATCTGACATAGATGGGAAGTCCATAACAAATGACCAGAGTCTAGAAAGTTCTGCTGATGAAGGGCAACCTGAATAGCAGTTGATAGGCTGCCTCTTATGTCCTGAAGTTGGGGAAGCACCACCATGTCCACTCCAATCACAATTTTGGCAAAGCAAGGTCTTCTCCTCAACACATCGAACTACAGCAGGTTGTGAGTTGCATCTTTCACACACAAGGGTTCGTGAGTGGCGGTGGGACAATGCATTTGCAGAATGAACATTGCGGTCACAGGACAAGCACAAGCAAGCAGAATCTGATCTGCAGTAGACCATGGACCTCTGCTCCCCACAGAAGTCACAAAGAAGACCCATTGTTCTCTTTAACACCCTTCTCTAGGATCGAAATGTAAAACACAATGTTCTGTTCAATTTCCAAAATTTCTCCTGGAATATCATTCAGTTTCCTTTCATAAGCTTCTTAGAGACAAAAAAAAAAAAAAATTAATTAATTAATTAAAATAAAATAAAATAAAAACCATACAGGATGCATATAAAACCATCAAAGATAGTTCCAATGTATCTATAACCTTCAAATATAGTTTCAGAGAACTCTGAACTCAATAAAGTCGATTCAACAGGATGAAAATATTTCTCAGAGAACCAAATTACCAAAATCAAAATGAGAATCAAACCCAGGAGCACAAAAACACAAATGAGTGATACAATGCAAATGTCCTCTGAGTAAGCATCAAGCATTTATCTATATTCATTGTTGAGAAAAAGGAAAGCAGAGGTGCATTGGTTCTTCCCTACAAGAGATCAACATGTCTGCAGCTCCAATTATCTCATGGCCATGAAGCATATAGTACAGCAAAAGATTTGTGCAACCACAACCTGTTACAAAGCATTGATGTACAGACTCATTTTTTTTCGAATACCCACATAATAAAAGAATAAAGAAGATAACAAACACAATTTTGAAGGATTTAACAACTCCATGTAACCACGCTGATAAAGTAAGAAACCCCTCATCGACATGCCTTGCAAACCTTTGAAAATGTAACGCACTTGCTGCAGACAAAACCGCAAAAGCCCAAACGGGAACCTGTTTCCTTCAGTTTAAAGGTGTGCTTCAAGCTTCAAGTATCTGTGCAACACACCTCTATTTCTCATTAACATTCTAACATATGAAATAAAAGTAAGAGCAAGAATGTAACGATCCTAAATTTTAGTGCACTTAAAACTAAAATAAATAATTAAATATTTTTATTTTTAATTAAAAAATAAAAACAAGTCAATAGTTGAGTTGGTAGAGACAGTCTTGGTTGAGAGAGAGGTTGAGGGATTGACTCTTGCCACTATGACTCCTGATTGCATGTGAGGTCGGAGGATCGATTTCTAGAGTAGTAATAATAAATTTTCTATCAAATGCCACAAAGATTTCAAATTCTGGATAAGGGAACTTATCTAGAAAAGCCTTCTTTTAAAAGGGACACAGGAGAGGTTTCCTCTAAAAGAAAAACAAATGAGAAAAAGAGATAGGAGATTCTAGGAGGGCTTGATCAAGTAAGTTCCAGCCATTGGATCTTTTTATTTTTATTTTTTGTTATTTTGTTCATCTCTTCCAGATCTATGGAATAGATGGTGTGGATCATCTACACAATCATTATATAGATGCGTAGAGAAATTTTAACAAAGATATTATTTATAATTTCAGATCTGGACAATAGTATTTTAGGAATAAATTTAATTGCTTGCATCCGACTGTGTTAAAATATATCTGAAGGAGTCCTTTGATCCTAAGCGCCAAAAGATACCAATGCCTTAAATTTCTAAGTCAATCTGATCAACGGACGGGCTATTTTTATCAAATTTAACCATAAGAATCATTTATACCTTAGATTCTAAAATGGTGATCGGACATATCAAATCAGATCCCCACTACAAATGCTCATTCTAGAATAGATCTAAATTGTTATCCAGAGAGTATGGGTGGATCTGACCATTTGACGGGCTATAAGGATGAAAGGTTAAAATCATACCTATTATACTGTGAATAAGTTTTTTTGGAAACATAAATGTTCTGGATCTAAGCGATCTATTGACCCATTCTCAATCTGAGATTTTGTGATGTCAATGAATGGCTTAGATCTGTCCCATATAATCAATGGATCATTTAAAATAAGAATAATAAAGAAACTTAAAAAGTCAAAATTTTTGGTTTTTCTAAACTTTGATATTTTAAAATTTGTGAGTTAAATTAGTAACAATCCTTGATCATCTAAAAATAACAAGACGATCAGAACGCTTGGTTGATTAAGTGGACCCTACATAATAAGATGACTAACTATAAGTATGCAATCTAAGAGAATTCAAAATCTAATTATGGAATTCTCCGTGTGGACTATCCGAATTAAGAATTTATTAACCAAAGGTGAATTGATCAAATATGTTAGATAGATGCAAATATAAAGTTAATTGAGCTATGTAATTAGGTAATTGCTAACTAATTGATCTCGAGGTAACATATCGGAATCCACATCACCAGATTTCAAGTGAGTGATCGAAACATGTTTCATCTCCATTGTGATTAAATTAGTCATCTGATTATTTTTGCTGATTGTGATTCCTTGTGTTGAATGCTTGTTTACTTAAAATTAAAATAACATATACTGCTATATGAGTGACAATTGTTAACATGACGCATAAATCATTCTCATGCATCCATGTCTTGCATCGCATAACTGCGCTGAATACCTGGGGGCACTCCCTAGATGACTTGTAGGTACTTACATTACCGGGTGACCTAGGGGGCCATCCCTAGATGCCCACAATATGTGGAAGCCTACCCCAAAAAGGGGGAGATGTGAGTTGATGGGATCCAACTCAAGCAAGTGGACTGATCAACCCACTTGATGCATTCACGCATCCATGCATCTCATGACATTCATGCATTTCTATTTTAATTATGATGTGCATGAATCATGATGGATTCACTCACTGGGTCTAGCCAGCTGACGTTTTATTAGTGGAAAACTGTACAAATTTAGTGGAAGATGAAACAAGTGCTCAAGTTTCAGGGCAAGAAAGTAAACTAGTGGACGATTCACAAGGGCTATAGCCCTATCTTGATGAAGACGAGTTAAATATGTTAAATCACTAACATATCTAATTGAACTCATATTATTCATTTAATCATGTCTTTGAACAAATTTTAAGTTGTGTAACTGAAAGTTATAAATAATTAAAGTTTTTATTAATAAATAGTTTAATAAAGCCCCAAATGGGTGGGTTGTGGTACCTTGTTTAACTTTTGTAAATGTTATCAATATGTGGATTTGAATGGCCATAACTGATCGTGATGGTGGATATATGTGTATATGATTGAAATAAATGAATTTAAGATGTTTTGCTAAAGGTTTGATTTTAGAAACTTAGTGTACATTTTAACTAACCCTCTAGAAAATGGTATGAAGGAATGGTTTTAGTACGCATGGTGTACAAGTCATGTGCCATAACTCAGGTGTAAGGGTGCACAATCTGTGTCCGAATTTCAGGGCGTGACAAAGTATACATTAATCTAGCAGAGTAGGGCGATCCTCACACATGCATGTATCCAACTGTACGCATGGAATACATGTACTCATCAGGATCATTTAGGCTGTAGGCCCCACTCTCAACAAGTTATTCCCCAAAATGGACTAATCAAAATGCACTAATCAAACAATCCAGACCATTTTATCGGCGATCATCAAATGGACAGCTGAAAAGAGTCCAAGTTCAAAGAGCAACTTCCCGTTGATCAGATTAACAGGATCACCTTAACAATTCAATGTTTGAGTTGTGTCCCATACCAGTCCAGATCACAGTTTGGGTATCTAGACTCTAGAATGAGTACATGACTGCCAAGTGTAAGGTAAAGCATGCCTGAATACATTCTACCATACTCCACCAGACAATCATATAAATTAATCTTGAAGTAAAGCCGTCAAGTTCATCGAAAAAAGAATTCATGCTAGAAGTTCCACATTTCAGCATCTCAAACAGATCTTATGTCTTTAAAATAAAAATAAAAATAAAAATAAAATAAAAATAAAAAAATAAAAAAACTAAGGTTAAATGATAATGGAAGAGAATACAAACATAATATAAAATATCAACCTCCCTATCAAAAAATAAAGACATATTCCAGGATTCTAAGCTCCTATTCAAATCACTTCAAGATATCAACGCAAGAAAAAACAACAAAAACAATCTTAGGCAAATAAATAAATAAGAAAGAAAGAAAAGATATAGAGAGGGTACACATCCCAATCTTATCAAATCACACTCCATTCTTTTGTTAATTTCAGTAATTTTCTTCACTGGATTTTGCATGCAAAACACATGAAAATTTTTTATTTCCATGCCAACGAATTCTACACCAATTGGCCGAATTTACACTCAAAATTCAGAAAAAAAAAAGGGGGGGGAAATTCCCATTTCTAATCCTTTCCAAGAGATCCTTAAATCTGCCTTTGGTTGCAACAAATATTATGAAATTTCATGATATTTTGCACCAAATTAGACGGATTAATCACAAAATTTCATGATATTTGGGGCAACAAAACAAACCTGAAAACACAATAAAAAAAACATATTTTTCACAAAAAAAGGGACAGACGATTCTTAGCTTTACATCACCCTAAACAGAGAGCGAAGAACAAAAAAATCCAACGGTCCTGAATCAACATAACAATTTTCACGCCCACATATACCGTCTAGATGACATCCACGTGTCCAGGTACATATCACTGACGATCACAGCACATGCATGCATGAATTAAACTCTAGAAAAAAAAAAAAAAAAAACAAAACAAAACAAAACAAAACAAATAAAAGTATAAATTTCTCAAAGAAAGTATCCCAAAAATCCATCTCACTTAGCACAAAGAGCATAATCCATCTCACTTAGCAGAAAGACCATACTTTCCTTAAAAAGAAGACACAAAAATTATCAGAGGATCGAAATTTTCCGACTTTTATCGGAAAATCACCATCGAAAACCTCAAAATTTTCTCACATAAACAGAAATTCCGAGGAGAATCAACAGGAAAAGCTTGTTTTACAAGAAAATCAGCTGCTTGAACGTAGATATCCCAAATTCCAACAGAAATTCGAGGAAAAGGCCAAAGAATACACAGAAAAGCTCGTTCGAGACAGGAAAAAAGGCCAGAAATTCAGGAAAAATAGACAAGGAGAATGAGATTTGGTAGAATTACCGGTTTCTGGGGATCTTGAAAATAAGGAGATTCTTGCATTAGAAAAAAAAAAAAAAAACCCTAGGAGAGAGAGAGAGAGACAGAGCGAGAGGTGTGGATTCTGAGACTTGCTCTGGTGGAGGAATTTGGGATAAAAGTGCATAGAAGTGGGCCCCACGTTCGTGAAAAGTTCGGGAGGAGCTTTTCTTTTCATCTTATAGTAGCCCGCGATGTACCGCACGAAAGTGCAACCCTCATGCTCTTTCGCTGCCGCTCATCGAGCACTGTACATGATCCTAACACTTGTCTCGGTGGGTCCCACCGTGGATTGGTGTCCTGATTGAACGGCCCTCATGATCCAGATAAAAGACCTCTTCTTGTAGTGTGTGAATGGTGGGCCATCTTGGTTTTAACCGTTGGTTTACAGTGGTACATAAATGGGACCTTCTCATAGAAATTTTAGGAGAATTCATAATCCACCGTTTAAATTTTTTGTACCCAATGGATGAACGGTCATGATCATGAAGGTCCCCCTCTATTTCAAGAAGGGGGACGCAAGGACACCATTTCAGGTGGCCTCTGGAGTATCAACTTATGCGCTTTTAGGGGTAATGTCGTAATTGGTTGACTGGATAAGGGTTTTTTAAGGAAAAAGCGCAGCGAGAATGCTGCGATGGTATAGTAGATCCGGTATTACAGGAATATGTATATCCATCATCTCATAGTACAAGTTTCAGTCTGATGAATCATTTCAGACCGTTGATATGGTATTATATATCAGGAATAATCTACGTGTCGAACTGAAAGTACTTATGATCAATCTATAAATCTGATCAACGGTCTAAAATCGGAAAGAAAACAAGAAAAAGCATTCAGTGGTCGAAATTCAGTTTGGAAAATAAAAGAAATGACATATAGGATTTTAAATAGCTTTTATGTGTAGAAGAAATCAATAAAAAAGCAGGATTCACTATATTAACGGTTTAGATTGATGGAAGTCCATGACACGTGTACCTTAAAGAGGTGGATCTACCATACTCTGGTGCTACAGACTCTACCGTATAACGTCCAGCTAGGATGACACGAATCTGACGCAAAGACAAAAAGGACAGATGAGACGGAAGAAGAAACCTTTTTGTCATGCTAAAATTACTAAATTGCCCATTTCTAAGGAGGGAGACTGACGCAAGGATATGATTGCCTGCAGGGGCAATTTCGTACTTATGCATGTGATGCAGATCTGACCGTTCATTGGGTGAATAGACACACAAGATACTCAGTCATGGATGCAAAATCCTGTTAATCACATGCTGGAGAAAGATCTCGACCGTTCAGATTGATCTGACAATCCAAGCCGACAGATAAGTACAGTTCTGAGCATTGATAAAAGTCCATTATTTTGTCGTTTAGTGTTTGTAGCCGCTTTTCGGACATTAGGGTTGTCCAATCATGTGATGTTCGAGAGGTGGGCCCTTCAAGGTGGGACCCACCTGATGAACTGTCTAAATCCCAGCTACATTTCATGCAACAATAGTTGTAAGGAGCCCATGAAACAAGAAGTTCTGTGGGGCCACTGTAATGTCTGTGCGAAATCCACACCGTCCATCTTCTGCGCCACGTCATTCTAGGACCTGAGCCCAAAGATCAGGCCGATCTAAAACTCAAGTGGGTCACACCAAATCAAACGGTGATCTTTTGAACACCCATCATTGAAACCTTCCTGGGACCCACAGCGGCCTTTATATGCCATCCAAACCGTTCACGAGGTGGGTCCCACCAGGATGAAGTGGAAAATCAAACGTCAGCCTTATTTTAATATTCATGGGTCCCACTAATGTTTTAATAGTTTACGTCTACATCCCCATTTTTGCTACGGCCGATCAGCCTTATTTTCGCCCTATAGTCCTAATATGAGGTGGTGCACATGATGGACGGACTGGATGTCACACGGATGTCAAGGTGGGCCCCACAGAGCCCTACTATTGTAGAAAATTGGCATCCATTAGACACCGTACAACGCATTATTGATAGAAAGGAATTGCTAATCCACAAGAACTATAATCCCCGCCTAGCCATTGATGGTGTAAGGCCGACAGAAAAAGTGGTGGGACCCACTTCGCATTGACCATTTCCCAGCTGATAGAGAACCGACGGAAGGAAGTGCTGCAGGCCTCATGCAGGACTGATCCGTGTCACCGTCATTACTCGAGGAAACATCTGGGCCGTTGATCAATGAAATCAGATAGGTGCTTGATCCCTGCCGTATCTGAGGTGTTCCCATGATATAAACGGTTTTGATCAACTGATCGGTGGGCCCCACTCGTACAAAATGAAAACGCGTGGAGCATTGCGGAGGGGTTAACTCCTGAAGAGAGTTTTCCAGGGAGTGCGGATTGATTCGGATTTGGTAGTGACCCTCGTGTACTGAAGTCAGTACTCGTCTGTTCTGTGGGCGCCACGACTATGTAACTGTTTAATCCATGCCATCCATCCATTTTTCCATCTCATTTTAGGTTACCCTACAAAAAATGAGTCAGGTTCAAATCTCAGGTGGACCACACCATAGCAAACAGTTGTGATTGAATGCCCATCATTGAAAACGTACTGAGGGCCCAAAAAATCTAGATCATTCTGATATTTGTATTTTTCCTTCACCCAAGTCTCTATGACTTAATCAACAGATTGGATGGCAGAAAATCATTACAGTGTGCTTGATATTTGTGTTTTTCTTTCATACAAGTCTGTGTGACTTATTCAACATATTGGATGGCAAATAAACGTTGCAGTCACCTTTGAGAACTTTTCAATGGTGGGCCTTCAATCACTAAAGTTTACTTTGGTGTGGTCCACCTGAGATTTGGATCTGCCTTTTTTTTTTTTTAATTATCCCTTAAAATAGGCTAAAATTTTGGATGAATTGCGTGGATAAGACATACACATTATGGTCAGACCTAATGAGATTTTTTCTAGATAAAAAGATATTTACCGAATCGCAATGCGTAAACAGAGCAAATAGCTCAGTAAGGGACGAACGCGGATTATGTGCTGAAGCTGTCAGTAACCCTTACCTACTCCGAAGAGCCACCGTGATATTTGTTTTTTCCACGCTGTCCATTTATTTTTTTCAAATTTTATTGCTTGAGTTATATAAAAATGAGGCATATTTAAAATTCATGCGAACCACATCAAAGGAAACTATTGCAAGTAAATGCACACCATTAAAAACTTCCTTGAGATTACAAAAGTTTTGGATGACACTGATATTTGTGTTTTTCTTTCCTACATGTTTGTGTGACCTAATCAATAGATTGGATGGCAAATAAACGTTACACCAGCCTTTGAGAACTTTTCAGTGGTAGGCATTGGATCACTATTGTTTACTTTGGTGTGGTCCACCTAAGATTTGGATCCACCTATTTTTGAGCTAGAAAATTGGATGAATGGCATAAATAAAACATATATATCATGGTCAGACCTAATGATATTTTTTCTAGATAAAGAGATAATTACTAAATCTCAATCTGAAAACAGAGCAAACAGCTTAGTAGGCGACGAATGCGGATTACATGCTGACACTGTCAGTAGCCCACAATTACTTTGAAGAGCCACCATGATATGTGTTTTATCCACGATGTTCATCTATTTCTTTCAAAATTTATTGCTTGAGCTATACAAAAATGAGGCATATTTAAATCATATGTGGCTCATATCAAAGGAAACCGTTGCAATTAAATGTACACCATTAAAAACTTCCTTAGGATCACAAAAGTTTTGGATGACACTGATATTTGTATTTTTTTTTCCTACATGTTTGTACGACCTAATCAATAGATTGGATGGCAAATAAACGTTGCACTCACCTTTGAGAACTTTTCAGTGGTAGGCCTTGGATCATTATTGTTTACTTTGGTGTGGTCCACCTAAGATTTGGATCCACCTATTTTCGAGATAGAAAATTGGATGAATGGCATAAATAAAACATATACATTATGGTTAGACCTAATGAGATTTTTTCTAGATAAAGAGATAACTACCGACTCTTAATTTTCAGAGCAAACAGCTTAGTAAGCGACAAACGCGGATTACCTGCTGACGCTGTCAGTAGCCCGCAACTACTCCGAAGAGCCACCATGATATGTGTTTTATCCACGCTGTCCATCTATTTTTTTCAAATTTTATTTGCTTGAGCTATACAAAAATGAGGCATATTTAAATCTCATGCGGACCACATCAAAGGAAACCGTTGCAATTAAATGCACACCATTAAAAACTTCCTTGAGATCACAAAAGTTTTGGATGACACTGATATTTGTGTTTTTCTTTCCTACATGTTTGTGTGACCTAATCAATAGATTGGACAGCAAATAAACGCTGCACTCGCCTTTGAGAAATTTTCAATGGTAAGCCTTGGATCACTATTGTTTACTCTGGTGTGGTCCACCTAAGATTTGGATCCACCTATTTTTGAGATAGAAAATTGGATGAATGGCATAAATAAAACATATACATCATGGTCAGACCTAATGAGATTTTTTCTAGATAAAGAGATAACTACCGAATCTTAATTTTCAGAGCAAACAGCTTAGTAGGCGACGAACGCGGATTACATGCTGACGCTGTCAATAGCCCGCCGCTACTCTGAAGAGCCACCATGATATGTGTTTTATCCACGCTGTCCATCTATTTTTTTCAAATTTTATCACTTGAGCTATACAAAAATGAGGCATATTTAAATCTCATGCGGACCACATCAAAGGAAATCGTTGCAATTAAATGCACACCATTAAAAACTTCCTTGAGATCACAAAAGTTTTGGATGACACTGATATTTGTGTTTTTCTTTCGTACATGTTTGTGTGACCTAATCAATAGATTGGATGGCAAATAAATGTTGCACTCGCCTTTGAGAAATTTTCAATGGTAAGCCTTGGATCGCTATTGTTTACTTTGCTGTGGTCCACCTAAGATTTGGATCTACCTATTTTTGAGATAGAAAATTGGATGAATGGCATAAATAAAACATATACATCATGGTCAGACCTAATGAGATTTTTTCTAGATAAAGAGATAACTACCGAATCTTAATTTTCAGAGCAAACAGCTTAGTAGGCGACGAACGCGGATTACATGTTGACGCTGTCAATAGCCCGCCACTACTCTGAAGAGCCACCATGATATGTGTTTTATCCACGCTGTCCATCTATTTTTTTCAAATTTTATTGCTTGAGCTATACAAAAATGAGGCATATTTAAATCTCATGCGGACCACATCAAAGGAAATCGTTGCAATTAAATGCACACCATTAAAAACTTCCTTGAGATCACAAAAGTTTTGGATGACACTGATATTTGTGTTTTTCTTTCCTACATGTTTGTGTGACCTAATCAATAGATTGGATGGCAAATAAATGTTGCACTCGCCTTTGAGAAATTTTCAATGGTAAGCCTTGGATCACTATTGTTTACTTTGGTGTGGTCCACCTAAGATTTGGATCCACCTATTTTTGAGATAGAAAATTGGATGAATGGCATAAATAAAACATATACATCATGGTCAGACCTAATGAGATTTTTTCTAGATAAAGAGATAACTACCGAATCTTAATTTTCAGAGCAAACAGCTTAGTAGGCGACGAACGCGGATTACATGCTGACGCTGTCAATAGCCCGCCGCTACTCTGAAGAGCCACCATGATATGTGTTTTATCCACGCTGTCCATCTATTTTTTTCAAATTTTATTACTTGAGCTATACAAAAATGAGGCATATTTAAATCTCATGCGGACCACATCAAAGGAAATCGTTGCAATTAAATGCACACCATTAAAAACTTCCTTGAGATCACAAAAGTTTTGGATGACACTGATATTTGTGTTTTTCTTTCGTACATGTTTGTGTGACCTAATCAATAGATTAAATGGCAAATAAACGTTGCACTCGCCTTTGAGAAAATTTCAGTGGTAGGCCTTGGATCACTATTATTTACTTTGGTGTGGTCCACCTAAGATTTGGATCCACCTATTTTTGAGATAGAAAATTGGATGAATGGCATAAATAAAACATATACATCATGGTCAGACCTAATGAGATTTTTTCTAGATAAAGAGATAACTACCGAATCTTAATTTTCAGAGCAAACAGCTTAGTAGGCAACGAACGTGAATTATGTGCTGACGCTGTCAGTAGCCTGCTGCTAATCCGAAGAGCCACCATGATGTGTTTTATCCACGCTGTCCATCTATTTTTTTCAAATTTTATTGCTTGAGCTATACAAAAATGAGGCATATTTAAATCTCATGCGGACCACATCAAAGGAAACCATTGCAATTAAATGCACACCATTAAAAACTTCCTTGAGATCACAAAAGTTTTGGATGACACTGATATTTGTGTTTTTCTTTCCTACATGTTTGTGTGACCTAATCAATAGACTGGATGGCAAATAAACGTTGCACTTGCCTTTGAGAAATTTTCAGTGGTAGGCCTTGGATCACTATTGTTTACTTTGGTGTGGTCCACCTAAGATTTGGATCCACCTATTTTTGAGATAGAAAATTGGATGAATGGTATAAATAAAACATATACATCATGGCCAGACCTAATGAGATTTTTTCTAGATGAAGAGATAACTACTGAATCTTAATTTTCAGAGCAAACAGCTTAGTAGGTGACAAACGCGGATTACGTGTTGATGCTGTTAGTAGCCCGCAACTACTCCAAAGAGCCACCATGATATGTGTTTTATCCATGCTGTCCATCTATTTTTTTCAAATTTTATTTGCTTGAGCTATACAAAAATGAGGCATATTTAAATCTCATGCGGACTACATCAAAGGAAACCGTTGCAATTAAATGCACACCATTAAAAACTTCCATGAGAACACAAAAGTTTTGGATGACACGGATATTTGTGTTTTTCTTTCCTACATGTTTGTGTGACCTAATCAATAGATTAGTTGGCAAATAAACGTTACAGTCGCCTTTCAAAACTTTTCGGTGGTAGGCGTTGGATCACTATTGTTTACTTTGATGTGGTCCACCTGAGATTTGAATCCACCTATATTTTAGCTAGAAAATTGGATGGATTGTATGGATAAAACATATACATCATGGTCAGACCTAATGAGATTTTTTCTAGATAGATAATCACTGAATCTCAATCTGAAAACAGAGCAAACAGCTTAGTAGCCGACGAACGCGGATTACATGTTGACGCTGTGAGTAGCCCGCAGCTACTCCGAAGAGCCACCATGATATGTGTTTTATCCACGCTATCCATCCAGTTTTTTCAAATTTTATTACTTGAGTTATACAAAAATGAGGCATATTTAAATCTCATGCGGACCACATCAAAGGAAACCATTGCAATTAAATGCATACCATTAAAACCTTCCTTCAGATCACAAAAGTTTTGGATGACACTGATATATGTGTTTTTCCTTCCTACATGTTTGTGTGACCTAATCAATAGATTGGATTGCAAATAAACGTTGCACTTGACTTTGAGAAATTTTCAGTGGTAGGCCTTGGATCGCTATTGTTTACTTTGGAGTGGTCCATCTGAGATTTGGATCCACCTATTTTTGAGCTAGAAAATTGGATGGATTGTATGGATAAAACATATACATCATGGTGACCCACAAGACTTTTTTCCAGATAAAGAGATAATTACTTAATCCCGATCTGAAACAAGAGCAAACAGCTAAGTAGGCAACTAATGCGAATTACCTGCTGGCGTTGTCAGTAGCTAGGAGCTACTCTATGCACCCACCATGATGTGTGTTTCATCCACGTTGTCCATCCATTTTTTTCAATTTTTACTGCATGAGCTAAAAAAATTGTGCATGTTTAAATCTCATGCGAACCACATCAAATGAAACAGTTGCAATTAAATGCACACCCTTAAAAATTCCCTTGGGAGCACAACTTTTGGAAGAGACTGATATTTTTGTTTTTCTTCCCTACAAGTTTGTGTGACTTAATCAATAGATTGGATGGCAAATAAACGTTGCAATGGCCTTTGAAAACTTTTCAATGGTAGGCCTTCGATCACCACTATTTACTTTGGCGTGGTCCACTTGAGATTTGGCTCTGCCTATATTTTAGCTAGAAAATTGGATGGATTGTATGGATAAAACATATACATCATGGTCAGACACATAGAGCTTTTTTCCTGATGAAGACATAATTATTGAATCCCAATCCGCAACTAGAGCAAACAGCTTAGTAGGCGACAAATGCGGATTACCTGCTGATGTTGTCAGTAGTCAGGAGCTACTATGTGGACCTGCCATGATGTGTGTTTTATCCACGCTGTGCATCCTTCTTCTTTTTTTTCAAATTTTATGACATGAGCTAAAAAATTGAGACATGTTTAAATCTCATGCGGACCGCATCAAATGAAACAGTTGCAATTAAATGCACACCATTAAAAACTTCCTTGGGAGCACAAAAGTTTTGGATGAGACTGATATTTGTGTTTTTCTTTCTCACAAGTCCATGTGACTTCTTAATCAATAGATTGGATGGCAAATAAACGTTGCAATGGCTTTTGAGAACTTTTCAATGGTGGGCCTTCAATCACCACTCTTTACTTTGGTGTGGTCCACCTGAGATTTGGATCCGCCTATTTTTGAGCTAGAAAATTGGATTAATTGCATGAATAAAACATATACATCATGGTCAGACCCACATAGCTTTTTTCCCGATAAAGAGATAATTACTGAATCCCAGTCTGAAACCAAAGTAATAGATAAGTACCTAATCCCAATTTAAAAAAGAACAAACAGCTTAGTAGGCGACCAATGCGGATTACTTGCTGACATTGTCAGTAGCCAGGAGCTACTCTGTGTACCCACCATATGTGCGTTTTGTCCACACTGTCCATCCATTTTTTTTCAAATTTTATTGCATGAGCTAAAAAAATGAGGCATGTTTAAATATCATGCTGACCACATCAAATGAAATAGTACACTTAAATGCACACCTTTAAAAACTTCCTTAGAGCACAAAAGTTTTGAATGAAACATATTTGTGTCTTTCTTTCCTACAAGCCGTGTGACTTAATCAATAGATTGGATGGCAAATAAATGTTACAGTGGCCTTTGAGAACTTTTCAATGATAAGCCTTCGATCACCACTATTTACTTTGGTGTGGTCCACCTGAAATTTGGATCCGCCTTTTTTTTTTAATTATGCCCTAAAATGAGTTAGAAAATTCAATGAATTACATAGATAAAACATATACATCATGGTTAGACCCACAGAGCTTTTTTTCTGGATAAAAGGATATTACTGAATCTCAATCCAAAATCAGATCAAATAGATTAGTAGGCAATGAAAGCGGATTACCAGTTGATGCTGTCAGTATCCAGGAGTAGAGGTGTACACAAACCGAGCTAGCTTGGTCAGCTCGCTCGACTCGACTTGAAAAAGCTCGATTCGTCTCAGTTTGAAGCTGAGTTCGAGCCGCGTCTAACCGAGTCAAGCCGAGTCACACCATGATATGTGTTTTATCCACATTGTTCATCCATTTTTTTCATATTCTATAGAAAATTAAGGCATTTTTAAATCTCACGTGGACCACATATAAGGAAACATTTGCAATTAACAAAACATTAAAAACTTCATTGGGAGCACAAAAGTTTTGGATGAGAGTGATATTTGCGTTTTCCATCTGTTCATGTATTTTTTCGCCTCAGGCCCTAAAATGATTTATAAAAATATATAAATAAAACACATACATTATGGTGGGGTCCACATATTACCGTCCAATTGCCAACTCACTGCTTGCAAAGTCAGTAGACAATCGGCTAAGTAGGCTAGGCCTTGACTGTGGGGCTTACCTCAATGTATCAGTTGTATATCCATGCCGTTAATCTGTTTTTTCATATCATTTTAGATGTGATTTTAAAAAATAGAGCATATACAAGTCTCAGGTGGACCACACTACAGGAAACAATGAAAATAATGAAACCCTCCGTTGAAACTTTACTATGGCCTGCCGTAATGTTTATTTGCCATCCAACTCATTGATAAAGACACGCAGACCGGATAAAGGGAAAAGAAATTTTTAACGGTGGGAATCCAATCACTGCTGTGTGGTCCACCTCACATTCGTATCTGTTTCATTTTCAGGACAATGTGCCTCACCCACTAAGTTGTTACCTCAGCCTCACCTAATCCGGGTCCCTTTTCAGATGGAAACGGATTGGCTACTCCCCGGCCATCAGCCCCGTGACTGGTGGTCCCACCATGTTGTATGTGTTTCATCCGATCTATTCATCCATTTTTAAAGATTATTTTAGGGCTTCGGTGATTGGATATTCACCATTAAAATCCTCCTAAGGCTCAATGTACTTTTTATTTGACATCCAATCTGGTTATTAGGTCATACAGGCCCGGATGAAGGGAAAAAACAAAAATCAACTTGATCCAAAACTTTTATAGCCCCCAAAATGTTTTTAATATTCGACGCCCATTCAACACTGTTTCCTGTAATGTGACCAAATTGAGACTCTGATATACCTAATTTTTGGTCTCATGCCCTAAAATGATATGTAAAAATAGATGGACGGAATGGATGAAACCTATACATCATGGTGGGCCCACAGAGCACCGACCACTGGCCATTGGCTGGTGTAGGGGGAGTAGCCAATCCGTTTGCTTTCGGATGGCTCATGTGACGTCACATCTGCCAGCGTAGCTCATTGATTTCGATCCAGTCCATTCATTAAAAGGTAACACTTTTTTAGGTGACCTATTGCAGAAAATCAGGACAGTCCACTATATTTTATCCACACCATCTATCCATTTTGGCATATCATTATACAGCATGTGCCCAAAGAGTAGGTAGATTGAAGGGTCAAGTGTACCACACCACAGGAGGAAGTAGTGAGGATTGAACTTCCACCGTTGAAAAATTCAAAGGGACCACCTGATATTTATTTGCTATCCAACCTGTTCATAAGGTCACATAAACCCATGAATGGAAATCATAAGTATCAGCTTGATCTAAAATGTCTATGCCTCCAAGAAGATTTCAACGGTCAGATTTCAATCCCGGCTGCTTCTGGTGGTGTGGCCCACTTGAGCCTCCAATTTGCCTCTTTTTTCTGTTCATGTCATAATTTGATCTTTCAAAATGAATGGACGATAGTATATATATATATATATATATATATATATATATATATATATATATATATATATATATATATATATGAAAAAGGTACTATGCGCTCGACCCTACGATAAGCTCGCGAGGTCATGAATTGACTTGATTTTTGAGACCTACGCCGAAGATGAAAGGGTGCATCTTACTGATGGGGATAGATGTTCCAAACACATCACAATGGGGCCCACATAGCTCGACCTCATGGGATGGACCCGTGAGGTGGGCGCATAGTACTTTTTCCTATATATATATATATATATATATATTAAGGTGGGCCCCACGTAGCCTATGACAGGACATTCCGTCTCTAGCAAGGTCCTGGTGGGACGCGGTTTGGCAAATGCTGCTGCCATTAGCCAGGTGCTTAGTAAGTGGGTGCTATGTGGGTCCCACCATGATGTATGTGTTTTATTCATGCCTTACATTTATGATCATTTTTGGGCTTGATTCTAAAAATTAGGTAGATCTACATCTCAGGTGAACCAAACCACGTTAAAACAGTAGTGATTGAATGTCCACCATTAAAAATCTCATAGGACCCACTGTAATGTTTATTTGACATCCAATCCGTTGATTAATTCATACATATCCGGATGAACGAAAAAAACAAATACCAGCAGGATCCAAAACTTATAAGAAATGATGGGTGTTCAATCAACACTTTTTTCCTGTGATGTGGTCCACTTGAGATTTGGATCTTTCTCATTTTTTTTCTCATCCTATAAAATGATCTGGAAAAATGAATGAACGGCATGGATGAAACACATCCATCATGGTGGATCCCACAGAGCAATGACGACTAGCCAGGCGGGGTCACTGGCCAATCCGCGCCCTGTGCCCCACCTGCTAAATGCACCAGATGTACTTTCATCATGGAATATCTGCACGGCCGAGTACACTTGATGAACTGCTTGCTTATTATCTCTGTAGCTGTGTGGGGTCCACGGAGATGTCCATAACAAATCCCCTCCGTCCATCTGTTTTAAAAGACTACAGTATAACATGATTCTAAAAATCAGGCAGATCCAAACTCAGGTGTGCCAGACAAACAAAACAGTGGGAAAGCAACGTCCACCGTTGAAACCTTCCTTGAGCTGACCATGATGTTTCTATGCCATCCAAACCATTCATAGAATTATTGCCACTCAAATAAACTGTAGGAACAAATATCATCTCGATACAAAACTTCTGTCACTGCTAACCGTTCAATCTCCACTGTTTTATGTGTTATGGCCTAGATGAGCTTTGGATCTGCCTGATTTTTAAAATCTTGTCCTGATGCAGCTTTTCAAAACAGATGGACGGATTGGATCTGTCACGGACATCTATATAGGCTCTACGCAGCCAGGCCACAGAGACCGGGGTCACAGGTAATCAGCTCCCGTTAATCGCACCATACAGTACAGTACGCGCGCTGGTGCGTGCATGTTGTCTTTCACATACGTGTGGGCTTAGGTAGACATAGGGGTGTACATCGAGTTGAACCGAGCCGCCTCAGCTCGACTCAGCTCAGCGACTAGCTGACCTCAGCTTGAACCCGACTCGGCCACTAGCTGACCTCAGCTTGAATTGGCCAGCTTGGCTCGGTTCAGCCAGCAGCTTGGGCCAATTCGAGCCGAGTTTGAGCCAAGATCGAGGCGAGTTCGCCACTATAGCATTTTCACAAACACTCAGATTGCACCTTCAAAATCTAATTGTATTTGAGGCAACAGTAATGGTTTTATAGGTATTTTATCAAACGCCTTCTAAGTAACATAAAAAATTTTAAAAATTAAAAAAAAAAGTGTTGGTTTCATATACATACCTTCCTTTCCTCCAGCCACACTTCTTTGAGTCATTTCATCAAACACTTGGTGAGAAACATCAATATCAAAGTAACTGAGTCACCGAAATGGTTCGATCTGAGTTCGATTCGAGCTGGGTTTGATTGAGTCGAGTCGAGCTGGGGCAGCTCATCTCATTTTCAAGCTAAAAAAATCAGCTCGAACTCAGCTTCAAACCAAGTCGAATTGAGCTTTTTTGAGTTGATCCGAGTGAGCTAACCAAGCTAGCTGAGTTCGTGTACACCTTTAGGTAGACAGGAGAGCAGATTAGGTGGGACCTAGCCTCACTCAAGACAGTGTGGCCCTTACTGTGAGGCCCACCTTGATGAATCTACTATGTATCCACACTATCCATCTGTTTTTGCAGATCATTTTAGGACATTATCTAAAAAATGAAACACATCCAATTATCAAGTGGACCATACCATAAGAAACAATGGTGATTGACCGTCCTACCATTAAAATCTTCTTAGGGCACACTTTAATGTTACCGTAGTATTTATTTACCATATAATCTATTGATAAGGTCACATAAGGCTAGATGAAGGGAAAAAACAAATATCAACCTAATCCAAAACTTTCATGGCTTATTAATGGTCAATTACTACTATTCCTCATGCTATGGTCCACTTGATAATTGAATTTGATGCATTTTTTTGGATAATGTACTATGAACACTGTGGAATGCTCACTGTAGCCCCATGGTAAGGGCCTCACCATCTTGGCTGAGTCGAGGTCTCACCCACTCTACGGCCCACCTTGATATATATATATTCTATGTCCATGTTGTCCATTCATTTTTCCATATATTCCAATGCTCAAGTGGACCACACCACAGGAAGTAACGGGGATAATGAAACTCACCATTAAAACCTTCTTAGGGGCCACTGTGATATTTACTCACCATCCAACCTATTCATAAGGTCATATGGACATGGATGAAACTACACATGTGCGCACCTTTATATATATATATATATATATATATATAGTCATGTGCACCTACACACGTGCATACCTTTGCACATCTTCAGATACACCATTCCACGGTAGGCCTCGAGTTTAAACATCAAGTCACTCGATGACTTTTGCCAGCCACACCACGTACAAAAGTTGAGAGGGATTACTTTCTCATTAAAACATTCATAATCATTTGTTGGCCAACCTAGGGGTGGTTCACAAATCCAGACCATCCATTATGTGTGTCCCACTTGGATGAGGGGTCAAACCAAGTTTCAAATACATCCAAATTTTAGGTGGGTCACACCAAGTGCTTTTATATGTTTTAGGTATGTCTTCACATAATCTTAGATATTATGGCCCACCGGAGTTCCATATACAGCTGATTTTTGAGATATCCCATCATTTAAAGGTGACCCATCAAATGGGTGTTGTTGATGTTGGATGCGCATCACGGTGGGGCCCACGCAGCTTGGCCTCTTGGGAAGTGGACAACATAGAACCATTATATATATATATATATATATATATATATATATATATATATATATCTATATATATATATATATATATATATATAAAAGATTCATCCAAATTAAACTTTCTTTCGCTCCTGAGAAGTTTTTAATTGTGGGTGTTCAATCTCCACCATTTTTTTTTTTAAGGTTTTTGTTTTTCCTTTTAAATTTGTTAGTACACCAACTGTTAGTTCACACTTCAGTGTTAGCCACCCCCGCTAGGGAGTCGATACCAAAGACCTCGGTGTTAACGAGTATCTTTCACTCAATCTGCCACTTGAGCTATGGATCTGGGTGTGCTCAATCTCCACTATGTGGTTTACTCGTATCTTGTATCAACTCCTAAAATAATCCAGAAAAATGAATGGACAATATCGATAAAATCCATACATCATGGTAGGCCCCACAGAGCCATATCCGATGGATTTACATAGGGGTGGAGGTAGGATGCAATCCGCGTCCGCTTATTAATGAGTGATCCACCTGTCAGCTTTTGAGTTCGGCTTGCAGAAGTTTTAAATTTATATGATGGCCTTGGATTTAGATATAAAAGACCAAACAATTTCGTATCATATGCTAAAACTAACCTAATTTTAGGTCATGCTTGGACTAAAAAACTATACTAACCTGATCAGTCTCAGGATATATCTTTAATATATATTATTTATTTACGGAAATGGTACTATGAGGTCGACCTCATGGGAACTTCCCATAATGTCGAGCTGTGTGGGCCCCGCCGTGATGTGTGTTGAACATCAACACCGTGCATTTGATGGGTCCCCTTTAGGTTATGTGATATCTAAAAAAACAGCCGTATATCGAACTCAGGTGGGCCATACCATTTAAAACCATGTGAAGACATGCCTAAAACATATAAAAGCACTTGGTGGGACCCACCAGAATTTTGGATGCAGCTGAAAATTGTTCTAACCCCTCATCCAAGTGGGACACACACAATGGATGGGCTGGATTTGTGAACCACATCCTGGTAGGTCTAATAAATTATTATGAATGTTTTAATGAGAGGGTAACCCCCTCTCAACTATTGTATGTAGTGTGGCTCACCCAAATCATGGATTGACTTGATTTTTATGCTCATGGCCCACCATGGAATGGTGCATCTAACTGATGGGGTAGATGTTCGACACACATCACGGTGGGGCCCACACATCTTGACCTCATGGGAAAAACCGACCTCATATTACCATTTCCCATTTATGTATTGTCTACATGTAAACACACGTATATGGGTAATGATCTTCTAGAAAAAATGCCTTCCGTGGAAAGTTATCTCATGTTATGTGTGCATAACATCATCCAATCTGTCCATTAGATGTGTCACCTCATTAAATTTATAATGGTCAGAAATTAGGCCAATTCAAAAATTAGGTAAGCTACATCAAAGAAAATAGAAGAGGGGTTGCAGGCCCTTATTTTCTACAGAGCCCACTTGAATTGCAAATCAGTTTTATTTTTCTAAATGAGTCTTCATTCAAGCTAGATGAAAGGTTTATATGGCTTGGATTGCATATATTTAATATGAGGATTTTTTGAGAACTCATTTCACATTATGTGTATATGCAATCTATGTCATACAAGTCCTTCATCTGGCTTGGATGAAGGGTTGGGCAAAGAAATTGCGTTGTTTTGTAACTTAGGTGAGCCCCTTAAAAATCAAGGGTTAGAATTCACTCCTACCTTGCATCGCCTACTTGCTTTTTGGATCATGCTGACTTTTGGGCTGTAGAGGTTTCCTGAGGTGATTCGATTCATTTCGTAGAAGGTTATGATTACCCTGCACATACCACATGATATGGGTTCTCAAATTGGATCTCACCAGATTTCATGAGACCCTCTTCATAGAAGAAAACAGAGATAGAGAGAGAGAGAGAGAGAGAGAGAGAGTCATTGCTAGAAAAAGGGTGGGAAGCTTGGGTGGCCCCCACAATAATGTGCATGTGGAATATACTCCGACCATAAAGTGCTTGATTCTATGCTAGGCCTAGGGCTAAAAATTCAAACCCATCTATATTCAAGTGGGCTTTAGAATTGAAAACAGTGCAGGGAGTAATGTCCGCCCTCCAAACTGTTTCCATTTGTGTGGCTCATCTGAATCACGGATGGATTTGATTTTTAGGCTTCAAGACTAAGTTTTGGCATGGCATCTAATGGTTGGAGTGGATTTCACATAATCATCATACTGAGCCTATAAAAATTAAGGTTGACGTCTCTCTCCTAACCTTATTCATTGGTGTGGTGACGTGATTGCTTGCCTCTAAGTGCAAAGGTTTGTAAGTAATATCCCGTGAATGCATGGTCGATTTCATAGGGAGATGAATTGCAAGAAAGAAAATTAAATGCAAAACAAATTAAGTAATAAAAACTAAACTGATGATTTGATTTTGAGAATTTTGAATGGATGTAATTCAACTGAATTAAAACAACACCCAAGCTTCAAAGTTTGACACATACGTTAATATTCCAAAATTATGATGACTTAGATAACACAACTAGGATTCGAACACTATAGTCGGCTTAATCGAAAAATAAAACAGTTTAAACAATTTAAATAAACAATATAAAATATTAGAAAATCATGGATTTGCATCATTAATATATATTCTCAAGCGCTAGTATTTTAGAAATTCATATTTATAAGATAATGAATATCAAAGAAATATAGCAGGTTAAGAACCTCTCCTATATAGGAAATCTAATTAATTCCGGGTAAGCCTATCCACATTGATTGCTTTAATGTTTTCATAGTTATGATGATTGATTATTTTAATGATGAGAAGAATGGTGTATGTATGTTATCAATTGTTTGGGTTTAGTTTTTGATCCATCAATGTGAATCTCATATGATGGAAACATATGCATCTCACATGAGAATCAAAAACTAAACCTAAACAATTGATAACATGTATACACCATTCTTCTCATCATTAAAACAATCAATTATCATAACTATGAAAACATCAAACTAATGTGCTTCCTTTCTAGCTTGGGCTAGAGGAAATTTAAAAAAATATAATTAAATTACAAAATAGAAAAGCAACAAGAAAGAAATAAATGCAAATAGAAAAGATCTAAAAGAAAAAATAATTTATAAAACTTTAATAAAATTGAAAACTCTCTAACAACCCTAAATTTTGCTCTTAAATGCTTTAAATGATGCTTAGGAATGTCTTGGGAAGCCCTATTTATAAGTGAAGAACTCTAACTTTCTTTAACATCCTGGATTTTCACTGTTTTGGATTTTCAAAAATTCTTAAATTTTTTTTTTAGTAATTAACTTATATTATCACTTACTGACCATTGGCACTCAATGCTAGTTGATACAGGGGTGGTACCAGTAAAGAACCGCACCAGTCTCATTAATCAACTGTAGGAAGCCAACGAATCCGCCCGATCACTTGAACCTCAAGTGTAGCCCCATGATTTACTCACATAGGACCCAAATCTAACCGACCCATCACTAACTAATCAAGACAATCATGACTAAATTAAAGATCTAACCGGAGCCGAGTCAGATAAGTCTCAAATCTTGAATAATAGACTAAATCAACCTCATTACTCTTTTAACCTAAAACCGATGGTTTAGAGTAATCATGACCAAATCTCCACTTTTACTTGTTACAAATAAGCCACAATATGAACATAGCTAATCCAAAACCTAATCATTGTCCACGAGAAATCTCACTACCAAATTCATTCCAGAAATGCTCCGATTTTTTGAACAAGCTCTAAACCGCTCATTGGCGGGCCATTAGTTTCAAAACTATAAAGAAATGTCCGTCTTACTGGGCTCGACATCCATCGCGGGAGTCGAACCTGATAACAGTTCAGAACTGCTCAACTTGACCCAAAGGACGAGTGCATGAGAAGTGCAAATACCCTAAAGGAAGAAGCTGAAACTTAAGTGAATTGGGTCATTATGCAAAGTTGAGAATTTCAGACCGTCAGTTTACGACCAAACTTCACATGTAGAATAAAAATATTTTCCTTCTCATATCCATATAATCACGGCCCCGATTAACCATCGATGACTGTTGAACAGACTTTTAATCATATCCATCGATCGCTGCATCCAAATGGCAGGCTGATCATGTTCATATGTAGATCATCATTAGGGATAACTATCCTACGGTGTATATCGACATGTACGCCCCATAGTGGGCCCTAGAGGCTGGAAAAATCCTCCCATAGGGCTAGTATAATAAAAATCCAACACTTGAGGCCATTTGCACCAGATCTGGCATTATAAAAGGGACTTCTTTTGGGCACCCCTCTCCCCATACGAATTTACCCTAGAGAAAGGAAAGAGAGAAGAGAGAAAATGGAGAAAGAAAAAAGGAAAAAGAAAGGAAGGGAGAGAAAGTGGGTCATAGTTGAAGTGGGGCCCAAGGAAGTTCCATCTTGCAAACCTCTCCCTCTTCTTCAAGGAAACCCTCCACCACAACCGCAAGAACCGCTTCCGTTGATTGTATAGGTAAATCCCTCACCCTTTTTCTTGAAACCCTTATGTGAGAGAGGATTTACATGAGGTTCTAACATGCAAGAGTATTGTCTTAGGATTCTGACCAATCCACACTGAGTTCGGTGCTTATAGGTCATTTCCCAAGACCTCAACGATCCATAGGTGCGGACTATTATCCATAGGTAGCCTAACACCAATTTTAATATGAATTTAATGATTTTGATTACTTGGATGATTTATTTGGAGGATCTAGACAGGACTTAGGAAAGACCTTACCTTGATTCTTTCAATCAACATAGAATAGTTATGGAATGTTGTTGTCTCTCACATGAATGGTATAAATTTGATATTGCATGTGCATGCATTGTTGATTTGTGTATGATGTTACCTTATAGCATCTATGATTTATTAACCCATATGCATTTGTTCCTATGATATTTATATATGTGAAATGCTTAGCTTCCTCACTAATCCGCACAACACACATGAACTTAATGTCACAACAATGTTAGCTTTGCTTAGTAGTAAAATTGAGTTTTATGTTGAGAAATATGAATATGTGATATTGCATATGCTAGATGATAACTCTGAATGTTGGCATGTTACGTACGAATTACCATCAGGACCCTTGGGTTAGTCAGGATTATGAGGTGAGTAAAGGTGGTCTCATTGGTATGACTATCCTGAGGCTAAACCAATGGATTTGGGCAAGCGCGTGTGGGCGACAGTAGTTAGACTACATGGGACGCTCGTGCCCGATGTCATTTGCCACGTACTTGCCTGAACTCGTACGGTCTAGTCTACTAGCTGACCAACCTTGTTTGTTAACCGTGTTTGCTCACCTATGTATGGAACCTGGAACACCCTTCAACCATTGTAGCCCATTGCTAACCATTTGAAGCCGATCCACTAACTCGTGAGCCAGGTATAGTGGAATAAGATATTGTGTCCGAGCTATCGGCCTACGCTGGGGTGACGAACCTCCCCGTAGTGACCACGAGCGATCCCTTTCCTTAGCACTCCCCATGTGCTGGAGGTCGGGGATGGGGAACCCGACGAGATCACGGATCGCGGAGCCCTGACCTCGCACGTTGAAGGGCCTTGGCATTGCAACTAATTGAGGGCATTGAATATGTGGGGTGTATCAGTTTCCCCAACCTACTGGATGAATGGAATTAACTAAGAACTTAGCTAACACTATCATCGCATCACACTAGCTAAGTTGGCGACTGGGCAGTAGAGGTCGCATTGAGGGAGTGTTGGTTATACGCAATCGCTAGATAGAGTCGCTTGAGGGAGTGTTGTGGTGAGGACATGCATCATACCATTTATCATGCACCTACATTAACAAGATTGGTTAGGTGTTTTTGAATGCTTGCCTTTCATTAAGTTCATAATATAATTGATGCTTGTTATAACTTAAGACTAATAGCACTCACTGAGTTGATCACTCACTCCCACTCTGGGACGGTGTTTTAAAACACCAACCAAACTCTCCCGTAGTTGCAGGTGATGCAGAGTACGAGGAGTATGGTGGCGCGAGTCTTGATGAGTAGGACGAGCTATCCTACTTCTAGCTGATAGGCGGTTCTCCATTGGCCTAGTAAACGGAGCTTGGATCACTGGGTGTTGGACTCAGCTCACTATTCTTTTGGACCAATCATTCTTTTGTGATTTTGTTGAGCAACGCCTTGTGCGACGCATTTATATTCTTTTGGACTTGTATATACATTACCTCTTTCATTTCAATAGACTAGTTGTGATTGGGTTTCATGTTCCAAGTAATTCTATACTGCGCATTTAAACCGGATTAAACGCAAAACAGTAAAAATTGGCTATAAGTGATACCCGGGAACTTGGGAGCCGAGTGTATACACGACCCCCAATTTTCAGGGCGTTACACTTTCGCACCTAGTTGGAAAACTCTAGAAATCGCCTCAAATTTACAATGTTTGCTAAAATAAACTTCACTCTGCACAGTTTTCCGAAATAACCTAAAGTTTAAGAATATATTTTTTCAGGACGATTTCAGGATTCCTTTTCTTCACTTCAAATCTTAGGCCTATTTAATTTTTCGAATTCATTGTAAATGCCCTATAAATACCTGCTTATTACAATTTCACCCTGTTTGGAAATAGGTAAGTATTTCTGCTTAGGAAAATGGTTCAAAAGGATTAACGTAAATTTGTGGGCCCCACCATGATGTATATGACATATCCGTGTTGTCCATCTGCTTTATGACATTTTGAGGCATGAGCCAAAAAATGAGGTAGGTTCAATGTTAAAATGGCCCACGCTAAAGTAAACAGTGGCCCCAAGAAGTTTTTAATGGTGGGTGTTCGATTCCCTTTTTCCTGTGGTGTGGTCCACTTGAACTTTAAATCTGACTCATTTTTTAGCTCTGCCCTAAATTTAGTTGGCATAACGGATGGACGGTGTGGATAATCCACATACATCACGGTGGGCTCCACAAATATTTGGTATCATCCTCGATTTTAGCATTGAGAAAAGTAAGAGTCAAATCAATCCTAGAAAACGATGCCATAATTACACATGAAAATAATTATTGCCTATTTACAATGCAATTACGTTTACTTTAGAAAATCAAACAGGCCCTTAATTTTCTTCATTCCTCACTTAGTATTCTTGAATCTTTGGCATGTGAATTCTTCAATCTTGGTCTCCTAAGATCCATCTCTTGCCTTGGTAATTTTTTATCATCAAATTTATGCTTTTAGCACCCTTTTCAATACAAGCTCTTAAATTTACCATACAACACAAACATGAATAAAATAAAATATTAAGTTGATTCATGTTCATAAAACCAAGATATAAATGGGAAAAATTATGCATTATTTGAGTCTTAACATGACGCACCGATGAACGTGAGTTCGATCACCATCTTCCTTAAGGATAACTACTCTGAATCCACGGAGCTTCTCTGGACTCTTCACAGAGACTTCTCAAATCCATGAGGAAAATAAAAAGGGAAATAGAAAATAAATTCTAGAAAATTCGTAATTTGATAGATAAATGAATTAAACGAGTTCACAACTCTTTAAATAGGGATAGAACTGGGCATCAGACCGAGTCGGATCAAATTGGGTCCAATTCGATCTGATCCGTAATCTCAATGGCCTGACCCGAACTCGATCCGATCCGGGACCGAGTCTGGGCCACCTAACTCAAACCGATTCGAAAGGTACATGGCCTGGTCCGATCCAAGTCCGACTCGGTCGGGAAAACCGAGTCAGATCGGATTGGGCACGGTTCGGATCGAGATCGAGTGATTAATATTGTGCGTCTAGGATCTTCCAATCTAGCAAATCTTTAATGAATTGACCGCTTAAGGCTTCCCATCAGTATCATATCAACTCTTTAGATCACTAGTTCATGTGTCACTCATGTAGATCTGAAAGCCCGAACGTAATGTACAATCTCTATCAAAACACTGTACGAAACGTTGTTTGATGAGACTAAGAATAAGGGAAGATAGTTGAGTTACGCCACCACACGTGTGCATAGCCCAGTTCTAATGTGCTAACCTGGCACACAAGAGAAAAATCCAATCCGTCTATCATATGAATCCTCCATCTATATGTCCTGTACCAAAAAACAGGACAGTCGATTCATCAGGTAGGCTAAGGTGTTCGAAGAAAATAGATACCCATCAAATTAAGTATAGGTGTCCTTTTGTTTCATGCATTGTGGCCTACCAAGCGAATGGAGTAATCTTTAATGCAAGTTCAATCGATGGACGGTTTGGATGTTCTACTCATTTTCTGGATTTGCACATGTAGGCATGTGCACGGGCTGGCCCACGACGTGTGAGTGCACGCGCGTGTAGGATGAGAAATCCGTGTGAGAGTGACTACTCAGGAAGCAGATTGGCTAGTGTACCTCACACCAGCTTTGTAGCTGCTGTAGTAGGTACGTGTCATGCAAAGATGAGCATTGACACTCCTCGAGCTCCGAGTTGTACGAACGGTTCAAAGGAGATCAAAGTTACATGGGCTCCAAAGTGATTTATTTATTATATCTACACCATTCATCTATTTTTAGAGATCATTTTAGAGCATTATCCAAAAAATGAATCATATCGAAAAATCATCTGGACCACACCATAAATAGCAGTGGAGATAATGATTTTCACAGTTAAACAATTTTACTTACTAATACATCCGGTCCGGATTGGATCCAATCGGATCGGGTCGAATCTGGTCTAATCCGAACTCGACCCAAAAAGCGTTCAGACCTGGATGGGCTTACCCAATCCACACCAGTCCAGGCCGTCGGTTCGGTTCGAATCGGGTCGGGTCGGGTTGGATCCACTAGATTGGGTCTGAAATGCCCAACTCTAAATAGGGATACTAAGCCATGGGAGAAGTTTCGGAATCAAACTACAACTAAAACTCCTAGAATCGCGATTTACCATAAATAGTAAACTTACTATTTATAGACGGTCGTGATTTCCACTAGTACGCAAGGTTTTTCTTTCAAAAATAGTTAGTGTCCTATTTGGCTAAACCATGACGTTCTCCTAATTATTCAAAGAACTTTTCATGTTGGGCACAACTCTTAAAGCCCAACAGATGAAGAGTTAAAATAAAACTTACTATAAATAGTAAAAACGAAAATAAAACGGGAATTCAACTGTCGATTTGATGGTATTTCACAAATTTGGTGTACACAACCCAACATAGTAGGTTAGTTGGCTAAAGCAGGTCGTCCTACCACAAAATCATATATGGTACACCGAATAACTCATTTCAGATTGTTGGATACGCCCGATTTAAGGTCCCGACGGTCCGGATCACTTCTGCTTGTGATCGGGCCTCTTCTGATCCATCTTGGCCATGAAACTATCTGTGACCCGCTCTATATCATATGGCCCACATGAATCTCATAACATAGGATGATGATCATATATATATATATATATATATATATATATATATATATATATATGATGATTGGAGTGAATTTCACATAGGCATCATGGTGGGTCCTACGAAAAATCAATGGTAGGCATATCCTTATTAACTTAACCGTTTCCCTTGCCATGGCCCACACGAATCATAGATTTACCAATTTCCCAGCCCTAGGCCTAATATTAGGTCACATACCTTAGGATGGAAGTAAATTTTAGAAACACATCACGTGTCACTTCAATGAGCTGCTTGACCCTTGCTGGCATTCTCTCTTTCTCAAACACACACATACGCTCCAATCAACTGTTCAATTAAAACAAGGTATGAGATCGAAGCATAAAACTCACTAGATCCATGGCAAGGGAAACACTTAAGTTAAGAAGGAAATGCCTGCAAATACAGACGGAGCTAATGCAAATCCACAAGTGTTATTCTAATCTGGACATGATGAGCCTTCCAGTCTAGAAACTTGCTAGCGTTTCTACCAATGTAGGTGATAAATGGTCCATCCAAGTGGATCATCCACAGCTCAAACACAGACAC
Source organism: Magnolia sinica (assembly GCF_029962835.1). Taxonomy (NCBI): domain Eukaryota; kingdom Viridiplantae; phylum Streptophyta; class Magnoliopsida; order Magnoliales; family Magnoliaceae; genus Magnolia; species Magnolia sinica. The sequence goes on from NC_080581.1 coordinate 83,830,610, forward strand.
TCATGTGGGGTTAGGGCGATGGCTCAACCGACACCAAGTCCAGCCCAATAGTGGAGACGGTCCATTCTAATACCAAGTCATTCCCCCACACATAAGATGATCATTTATTAGAAATAAAACATAAGTCCGGGTCCCTTTATGGTCATGACTAATGCATTAAGATCCAAGGATCACATCTCTCCCTTAACACTTTAGCCAATGTGTCTAATCTCAAAAATGCATTATGATTGTCAGGGGCTAAACATTTTATAAAAAAAAAAAAAAAAAAAAACAACCCAAATAATGTTAAGTATGTCCACGAACATGTCAACAGATTTTTCTACGCATTAATCATGCCATGTAATGAATATACAATGACAAGGAAACAAGGTCCAAAAGGTGCAACCAAACATTAATTTTATAGGTCACATCCCCAATAATGGAGTCAATTTCGGATTAGATAATTCTTGTGAATTGATCATGTACATGCAACAATACTACAACCTATGGTACCACGCCATCCTTCTAGCCCAGACATGGATCGCAACCTAGAGTGGGAATGGTGAAATCTACAGTGGGAATGGTAAAATTGTCATTTCGTATAAAAAAATCTCTACTTACCTATGGATACACGAACCCTTGACCAGGTGTTGAAACTCCCGAGAGTCTACCACTCGGACAAGAGTATGGATCCCATCCACATGCCACCTATGGTGAACATATTAACTCACTTACAAGATGGTCCACGTAATATATTGAATCTAACCATCAGTTGTCCATTGACTCCAACTTTGTGGCCCATCTGATAAGGGAAGGGCATCATTTTGTCCCAATTGGTCTTCATAATGAGTGTTATGGTTTTAACGGTCCTAATTGTGTACAAATCATATGCTTTCACCAACAAATCACCTCAATGTCACTACTGATATGATGTGGTGACATTTGATTAAGCCACGTGCTGTTGATGAAAATGGGCCCATACAAAATATATTTAAAAGTAGTTTGATATACTCACGTAGGTCATTATTGGCAGCAATACATAGCCCAATTGTATCCATCCACATGGGATCATTGAGCATGTAAATGGTGACATGATCACCAAGCAATCTTCTTCCGCACCTAAAAGGGTATGGATTGCTTGATGACCCTATCATTAGTGACCTAAGGGGACGCGGATTAGCTAGTGATGGGTTGAGTAGCAAGTTTCACTACTAAAGTGATGTCACCAAGTTCTATGGACCCCATGTTGTATCCACACCGTCCATCCATTTGGAGATATCGTTTATGGCATGAACCAAAGATTGAGGCAGATCCAAAGCTCAAGAGGGAACAATGACATCACTTGTTGAAACCTTCCCAAGGCCCACCATGATGTTTATTTGAGAACTAACTTGTTCATAAGTTAAGACAGACGTGGATGAAGGGAAAACACAAATATCAGCTTGATCAAAAACTTTGGTAGCCCTTAAAAGAATTTTAATGATAAGCATTTAATTCCTATTTGTTTTTTTGGTGAGCCCACTCAGCTTTGGATCTGCCTCACCCTTAGACTTATGCCTTAAAATAAAATCTCCAAATTTATGTGCAATGTGTATGCAACACATACATCATGGTGGGACCCACAAAACTTGACGACAGTGATAATCTGCATCCATTACCAGTGACCTTTGGGATCCGACCTGACAGGATTTGATTGGACTGGGTGCTTTTATCACAAATGACTTGCAAAAACATGTTTGAAGTTCATCTCTACCAGTAGCACATGATCCAATCAAATATCATTACTGAAGTCATGTCATTATTGTAAGTAGAAAACTTCTCCTCCACAATGAGCAACCAAAAACACGTGTCAGCCTTTAGTGCGTTTAGTGGCCAGATAAGCCCACTCCTAAAAGTTATTAAGGAACTTAAAACTGCTGCAAGTAAGATGGACCTATTTGTCCTATGCAGAGTCCTAAGGTTCATGCACATGAAATTAGAAATTTCATATGTGGAACATATATAACTCAAATCAGACCGTCCAAATTCTAAAAACTGCATTTATGCACCCTAAATGAAATTATGAACTTAAAATTTTTTTAATTTACTACCTGATGGACCTCTGTTCGACAGTTAAAGTGAAAAGTTCTCAACGTCTCAGATTCAACAAACATTTGTTAGTCAGAGGATATGACTATCTAATCAATCTATATTTATGATTATTATATCTGAAATGGGCTCCCTCATTTGGGCAGTTTTATTTCACTTGCAAGCATGCTATGTGTGCATTTAAGAGTGCATGTGTATGGAGCATGTCGGTAGGCCTGAGTATCACATAACTATCTTTGTTTAACGGTAGTCCGGCGCTTAAAACGGTATAATAAGGGATATCATTTTATAAGGAACTGACATTTCCACCCCTGAAATCGATAGTCCCGCCACACAAGAGTAATTCGACACTACAATGATTCACTCATTACAGTAGATTATTGTGAAAAACTAGCCAAAGAACTAAGTGGATTTGACCTGATCATCCCAAACCAAAAATGATCATCTCTATTTCTTCTTGAATTTTCTTAATATATCTGTTTATTAAGTGGGCCACATACTCAAAAAGAAATAAATATATTAGAAAAATAAAAAAGACATGGGTTGCCTACTAACATTGCTAACATTGCAAGTTATGAGGTGGCTAATGAACCATGCTTCATGGCCTCATCATGATGTATGTGATTTATCATTGGATAATTATTTTAGGACATTAACCCAAAAATGAAGTAGATTCAAGTTTTAGATGAACCACACCAAAGAAAGCGGTGGTGATTGAACACCCACCATTAAAAACCTCCTACAGGCCACTGTAGTGTTTATTCAACATCCAACCTGTTTGTTAGGTTACACAAACCGTTTTTAATGGTGGGCTTTCAATCACCATTGTTTATTGTGGTATGGTTGTTTAGCTCATGACTTAAAATGATCTGGAAAAATGTTCGAACAACGTGGATAAAACATATACATCATAGTGGGGCCCACACAGCAATTTATTCTATTGGCAATGTGATGTAGGAAAGGATGTAAGGTCGAGCACCGTCTTCCTTTAGGGGATAACTGTTCTGAATCCATAGAACTTCTTTGGACTCCTCACAAAGAGTCTTTGAATCCACGATGAGAAAATTAAAAAAATATAAAATAAATTCTATAAAATTCAAAATTGATTGATGAATAACTAATATGTGTATGCCTGTTACATCATTAATATATAAAAAAAAATCGTAATTACAAAAATAGTAAATTTCTAACTCTAATAAAAATCTTAATTCTACTAAAATTCTTCTAAAGCTTAATTTTTAAAAATAAAAATTTTAAATAAACTTTTGTTAGAAGAGTCCTGGCATAATTACAAGTTATTTATAAAAAGTAGGAAATCTGAAACTCTAAAAATAAGAAAATATTTTTTTAAAAGATAGAATTATTAAAAACAAAAAAAAAAATAGAATTATTAAAAATAGTATTTTTTTTTTCCTAAAAATTCATTTTTAAGCTGAAAGCACGGGTTTTCTGAAATAACAGACAGATACGGGTCGGTTCACCTCAGATAGCGCGTTTCAATAAAGATTATAAGTAATGCACCCCTGAACAATACCTGGATAAAAAGTTACAGCCAATTTATAGTCCACCTTCTTTTGGCCCAATCATGCTAGGAACTTATCCGTGACACGTTCTACATCACAATGTTAGCAGGCAATCCATCCAAGTGAAATGAAGAAAGATAGTACTTGCCTTAGGATTAAAATGGCACATTTAAAATGGCTGGGCCAGATTGAGTAAACTGAGGCTTAACTAACTTAGTCTTAGTCCAACCAGAAAACTTATGGGCCCCACACAAACTGCTACATAATAGGAAACATTTAACAGGACATAAATTGCATGGTGACCTTAATATCATTTGAGTCCATCAGAATTTGATTAGGCCCCGTATCGCAGTCCAAAATGACCTATCAATTATATACTCTGCCTAACAATTTTTCCAACACCACCTGCCTTTCATTTAACTTAATATAAAGCATCTAGTTCGTTGGACCCACTACAAATTGATCATTATCCAAAATGATATTAAGAAGTGATTTCACCAACTTCTGTGGACCCCACAATGATGCATGTGTTGCATCCACACTGTCCATCCAGTTGGAAGGATCATTTATGGCATGAGCCAAAGAATGAGGCAGATCCAAAGCTAAGTGAACCCCACCATGGAAAACAGTGGGAACAATGACATCACCAGTTGAAACCTTCCTAGGGCCCACCGTGATGTTTATTTGAGAACTAACATGTTCATAAGTTAAGACAGATATGGCTAAAGGGAAACACAAATGCCAGCTTGATCAAAAACTAATATAGCCCCCAAAAGAATTTTAATGGTAAGCACTCAATTCCTACTCGTTTTTCCTTGAGCTCACTTGAGCTATGGAACTGCCTCACTCTTGACTCATGCCTTGAAATAATCTCTCCAAATTGATGGGCAGTGCATTTGCAACACATACATCATGGTCGGACCCATAGAACTTGGTGGCATCACTTAAGATGTCAAGAGCTAATATGCATCCATTACTAGTGATCTTTGGGATCCAAGGTGGCAGGATTTGATTGGACTAGGTTCTTTTGTCAGAGATGGCCCACACAAAGCATGTTTGTATTGAGCCCATCTCTAGTAAGCAGCACATGACCCAATCAATTCTCACAACTAAAGTCACGTCCCTAACGTTAGTAGCAAAATCTTCTCCTCCATCCAAAAACGAGTGTCAGCATTTAGTACGTTTAGTAGGCGGATAAGCTCACTCCAAAAGGTTTATGAGGAACTTAAAACTGATGTGATTAAGATGGACCTATTTGTACTATGCAGAGTGCTAAGGTTCATGCACACGAAATTAGAAATTTCATACATGGAACATATATATATATACATAACTCTAATCACACCGTCCAAATTGTAAAAACTGCATTTATATGCACCCTAAACGAAATTATGAACTTAAAAAATTTCTAATTTAGTACTTGATGGACCTCTATTCGATGGCTAAAGTGAAAAGTTCTCAACGTCTCAGATTCAGCAAACATTTTTAAGTTAGAGGATATGAGTGTCCAATCAATCTATATTTATGATTATTCTATCTAGAGTGGGCCCCATCATTTGGGCAGTTTTATTTCATTTATGAGCATGCTATATGTGCATTTAAGAGTGCATGTGTATGGAGCGTCTGGGTTGGCCTGAGTATCACATAACTCTCTTTGTTTAAACGGCTATCCGGCGCTTAAAACTGTATCATACGGGATATCATTTTATAAGGAACTGAGATTTCCACCCATGAAATTGATGGTCACGCCCCACAAGAGTAATTCAACACTACAATATTTCACTCATTGCAATAGATTATTGCCAAAAACTAGCCCTGTTTGGTGTAAATACTAGATTTTGAGGTCCAACATTTTGAAAGCACCATCTAGGGTCGAAAGTATCAATTTTCATATCACCCAATTGAGTGAAAATGTCAATTTCATCATTTTTGGGTAAAATATATATTTCAGTAGGCTTATTACAACCGTTGTGTGTCACTAATTAGAGATATTAAAGTTGATTTACTAATTAAATTCAAAACCCTGTAAATATACCATGTATAGCTACTTATGGATTAAAGTTGATTCTCAATACAAGGTGCCAAACACATTTCAAATCCAGGGGGTTCCAAATCCACGCTCGCAAAACAAGCCTTAATCTATCCGTTTATCAAGTGGGTCACATACCTAAAAAGAAATAAATATATTGGAGGAATAAAACAGTGGAGATTGCCTTTTCACGTTGCCAGTATGGAGGTGGTTAATGAAGATGCTTCATGGGCCCTACCATGATGTGTGTTTTATACATGCCATCCATATATTTTGGATAATTATTTCAGGACATTAGCCCAAAAATAAGGTAGATCCAAGTCTCAGATGAACCACGCCAAAGAAAGCAGTGGTGATTCAACACTCACCATTAAAAACTAACCACCTAAGACCCACTGTTATGTTTATTTGGCATTCCAACCTGTTGATTAGGTTACACCGGCAGTTTTCAATGGTGGGTGTTCAATCGTCATTGTTTACTGCGGTATAGTCAATACAAGAACTAGATCTTCCTTGTTATTTAGCTCATGCCCTAAAATGATATGGAAAAATGGTCAAATACCGTGAATAAAACACATGCATCATAGTAGGGTCCACAGAATACCATCCAATTTACTGACAATGTCAGCAGGCAATCTGCGTGCGTGAAATGAACGTTCACGTCCTGCATTTAAGATAGTGCCTAACTCAGGATTAAAATGGCACATTTCTATAATAACATGAGCATACATACAGTCAGGCTGGACCAGACTGAGTCAGCTGTGGCTAAAATGACTTGAGTTTAAGTCCAACAAGGAAACAGATGGCCCCACACAAACTGCTACGTATAGGAAACATTTAAGAGGACATGGATTGCATGATAACCTCAACTCCTTTTACATAAGTGGAATTGAGACCTGTAAGAATTTGATTGGATCATGTGTAGCTGTTAGAGATGAGTCTATCAATTATATACTCTACATAACAACTTTCAATCATACTTTTCCTCCCTAATATGTGATTGTATGCATCTGACCCAATCAAATCCTGCCACGTCCCATTCAAATCATACTTTTCCTTTCATTTAACTCAATATAAAGCATCCAGATTGTTGGACCCACTATCCAAATGCGATATTGATTGATCTTCATGGCCTTTTATTAATGGCCGTTTTATTATTAATTTTAGACCGTTGATCATTTTTTTATTCTGAGCGTCCACGAAATGCCAAGCAATAAAGTGAGTTCTAAAATCAAATCAGTGTGATTTTATATTTATATCATCTAAAATGGGACGGGATTTAGAAAGTTTGCTCAAAATAACTTATATGTCACTTCCTCAGTGCCATAGTGACCCGCGCAGCATCCATCATGTTCTGCCAGAGTAGAAAATGCTTTATGCCAGCGCCAGCCTGATTTGGGAAGCGGATTAGGTCGTGAGGAGCTGAAGAGATGAGATTCGATACGTAGGGCGTAATACTGTCAGAGATGGCCAGGCGTTTTTTCTAAAGGTTTTTCAACCGAGTGTATACTCAGACCATATGCATACGGCCAACCAATCAAATCTCACCACACAACAGCTAAGTATAAGCTATGTCCACTAATCACAGTATGAAATAGATGAACGGCTGATAAAAACTTGGATCAACGTTTCTAACTTGCCGACCTGTTTCCAACATCATAACCTATCTGCAGAGTGGACGGATGTGGTTTGGCTGGTGACACAAATATCAGCCAGCTAGCAGGTGTCAAAGCTCTGTGGGCCCAACATGATGTATGTGTTTTATCCACTCCATCTATCCATTTTGTCAGCTCATTTTAGGGCATGAATTCATAAATAAGTCAAATCTAAATCTCAGGTAAACCACACCATAGGAAAACAATGTTGATTGAACACATACCATTAAAAAAATTCGTAAAGCCCACTGTAATATTTATAAGCCATCCAACCTGTTGATAGGTCACATAGATCTGGATGAAGGGAAAACACAAATATCAGCTTGATCCAAAACTTTTATGCCCTAGTAAATTTTCAACCGTGAGGATTCAATCCCTACAGTTTTCTACTATGTTTTCCACTCGAGGTTTGGATCTGCCTTATTTTTGGGCTCGTGCTAAAATGAGCTGGCAAAAGGGATATATATATATATATAGAACATGGTGGGCCCACATAGCTTTATGACACCAGTAGGCTGGCTGGAGCTGGGGTCAGCAGCCAAACCGTCTCCTGAAGGGGATAACATTGCCTTTTGAGCAATGACATCTAATGGCTTGGATGTTGCACCCATCTGCCATGATAGCACATAACGGTGCACGGGCTTAGCAGAGCTCCGACACTCAGTGTGAGAAAGATAACCGCCATACCTTGGTAATCTCAACCGTCCGTATGTGGTCCCATCATATAGGGCCATGAAATAAACAATCGTAGCTGTCCATTGTTGACCGACCAGGCTTCTAGTAGCATGTGAAGTTTTTTTTTTTTAATGTAACTAAACAGCTCAAATTCAACAATAAAGTGTGCAAAAATTGCACGATCACATATCATCTAATGCAAAAATAGGGCTGTAAATGTGTGGGCTGGCCCGGAAGGCTTTTGATTTTCCATTATACATCTAAATCCTGTAGATCCTGGTAAATAACTAATTATTAATTTTTCACCTAGTTTGAAAATGTGAGAGTAATCCCACCTCGAAAATCATACAAAAGTGTTGACTTAAATTTGTGAACCCCAACTTAATGTATATGATATATCTGCACCGTCCATCTATTTTATTTGAACGTTTTAGGAAATGAGCCTAAAAATGAGGCAGATCCAATGCTCAAATGGCCCACATAAAATAAAACAGCAGCCTTAATTCATCCATCATTGTAAGTTGTTTCTTCCATTGGGCCTACATTGAGGTTTTTTTAATCATCTAACCCGTTCGTAAGGTCACACAGACATGGATAAGGGAAAAACACAAACATCGGCTTGATCTAAAACTTGTAAGGGCCCTAAGAAGTTTTTAACAGTAGGCGTTCAATTCCCACTGTTTCCTTTGGTGTGGTCCACTTGAGTTTTGAACCTACCTCATTTTTGTGCTCATGCCCTAAATTAAGCTGACATAAAAAAATGAGTGGTGTGGATAAGTCACATACATCATGATGGGCCCCACGTTGATTTCATAAAAAATTTTGTGTTAAAAAAGTAAGTTGAGTAAGATGCGGTAATTACCTAGGTAAATAATTATTACCTATTTACATGGTAATTACAATTGAGCTGAAAAATCAACCAGGCCCAGGCGTGGCAGACATCAGGTAGGGCTTGGGCTGGAATATCACTTGGAAAAGGCCGGAACTGAGCCTCAGGCCAGGATTAGGCTGTATCTTCGAGCCCATCAGCCAAGTCCAGTCCGGCCATTTAATCTTCAAGGGCATTTTTGTGATATATCATGCATGATTAGGCACCATGGACAGCCCAGATCTTGCGAAATAGTAAGAGGCAAAGCTTGGATTCAGGCAGTTCATAACCATCACAGGCCAGGCTGGGGACTTTGTTTGGGTAAATCACAGGACTGGGCAAGACTCCCGCATTAGATGTACTATGCTGGCCACGTTTGGACAGACCCGAGTGAGGCCAGGCCACCCCATTGACAGCCCTGTGCAAAACTAAGTTGGGTCGTCGATCAACGGGCCCCAATAGAAAGTATGAAGATTGGAATGGGACGCGGATTTCATGTGCAAGGATGCAGGGTGGGGCCCACCTAGATGTTTGTGAGAAATCCACCCCATCCATCCATTTTTCGAGATCATTATAAGACATCCGAATAAAAATGAGGTGGATTCAAAACTCAAGTGGGCCACACAAGCGGAAAAAGTGGGGATTCGGTGAGAACCGTTGAAACATTCTTATGGCTTAAAAAGTTTTATATCAGGCTAAATTTAATGTGTTTTCTCACTTCATCCCAATGGGAATTACCTTATAAACGGTTCGGATGGCATATAATCATCAAGGTGGAGCCTAGGAAGGTTTCAACGGTAGGAATTTCTTTCCCCAATTTTTCCTCTCGTGTGACCCACTTGAGCTTTGCATCCACCTCATTTGTTGTTGCACGTCCTAAAATGAGCTCGAAAAACAGATGGACGGTGGGCCCCACCCAACATCCTGAGCAAGGGCTTCTTACTAAAGGCTTTTGCAGGAAATCTGCGTCCATTGGAAAGCTCGTCCCCAAAGTTTCTACTATAAACAAAACCCTTATTTTGCAGGTCAAAATCAATCGCTCTAATCATCAGACACATTTAACAATGGAGGGTGATTCAGGACAGGACACGACAGGTTTAGGGCGGCCCACACCAGATCTGGCCTAGTCCTATTTACAGTACCTCTTTATGGGGTCACACCCACAATCCGCAGCCCAATAAGACTTCATGAAGCCCATTCAGAGACTAGAGAGAGATTAATCCGGCCCACACCAGATCTGGCCTAGTCCTATTTACAGTACCTCTTTATGGGGTCACACCCACAATCCGCAGCCCAATAAGACTTCATGAAGCCCATTCAGAGACTAGAGAGAGATTAATCCTGCCTAGAATCAACCCCACTTCACATTGGCTTTACCTACACAAATGCACAGACGGGCTCATCGACCACATTAACGGTTGAGATAATATCCTAGACATGGACACTATATCATTAAGAATCATACCATAAAAGTTTGAATTTTACCTTTTCCCTTAAGGGCCTGTCTGGGCGGTGGGATTAGCAGGGATTAGGTGGGATGGGATTTAAAAAACATAACTATTACTCATGGCAGGGATTGTCCCCTGTTGCCATGGGATAAAATTCATGTCATGCTTTGTTGATGGTACGGTGGTACAGTGAATGGATATACCCACCATCATTTGAAATCACTGAGAATAACACACATATGTTATATCTAAACTGTTCATTTGTTTTGTAACCTCAGTTTATGGTATGGGCCTAAAAACGAGGTAGATCCAAAACTTATGTGGCCCCAAAGAAGTTTTCAACGGTAAGTGTTCAATCCCTGTTGCTTTCTATGGTGGGTTCCACTAGAGCTTTAGATTTACCTGATTTTTTGGCCCATGCCCTAAAATAATCTCGATAAATGGGTGGACAGTGTGGATATAGCCCACACATCATGGTGGGACCTACACAACTTGCTAACATAGAGTGAAATTGGCACGTGACCCAATGCAATTCCATTTAATGTAATTCCAAGCTTTTCCATTTCTTCCCCGCCCGGGCAGGCCCTAACAGAATCATTGAGGGGCGAACGATGAAGAAACCGCAGTGGGGGTGGTGTGAAAGGGATGCTGCACGCCATGAGAGACAGATGGGAAAAAGTCTCATGCTACAACATTTTGTTACAGTGGTAATCTAATTCATGGGGACTGATTGAAAGCTCTGTGCAACATTTGCAAAAATAAGACTCATTGAAATGCTGCATGCCTGATGCAACTAGTAGCACTGTAGCTGAAGACGGCTCTGGAAGCACAGGAACATCTCTTGGATGATTGCAATCTCTGATTCATGAAAAATTGCTTGTTGAATACCAACCTTTAATTACTTCATAGCAAACCGTCCATGTATATGAGTGGCTGTGCAACGTCCATCAATTTCTGCCAGAGTATCAAAAATTTTCTCTGCCCAAAAGGGTCAGCAACTTCAAATCTATGGAAGTTTCAGGCACCATCCATACACAGTGGGGCCAACGAATTGTGGGCCCTACATGTACCAAATCTGATCACTTAGCTACATTTGCTGAGGCTAGGAAGCCTTAAGTCTCCCAACTAGTCACGAGCTTGAACCAATGCCTGAAACAGGAAGTAAGAGAACTTCTCATTTCCAAACTACTACGGCCATGAAACTGCAGATTACCATAGGGTGCAAACAAACTGAAAATGGCGTCACGCAGTGAGAGAGCATGTACAAGAGCCACGGCGGCGGATGAAGATCTTGCTGTCTGAATTCTATCTGGTTGATGCTTGGACCACCTCGGAAACACATTGACATAATCGAATGATCATTGAATGGTATCCGGCTTTAAGGCCCTGAACTGCATTGAAGATTTGAGACGAGAGCAAAGTTGCTGCTGTTTGTGTTCCTGACATTTGAATCTTCAGCTGAGATGGGAGGATCTCGGATGGATATATGGCGCTGTTCGGAAAGAAATAATCCTGTTGTTAGCTAGAGTCACTAGATCATGCAATCATATATACATATAGGTTTTTCTAACATCCACTGCATTAATGAACATGTTAACAGTCGCTTGACAATGTGTTCAACCATCCGGACGTCCAACATATAGTCTGAACCTTCAATGAGGCTCATTCGAAGTTTCACGCAAATTGCATGTCCGGAACTTCCAATCGGTCGACCTTTTTGGCCATTGAGAAGTGTCCAAAAGTTAGGCCATTTTAGGTGTGGATATTGATCTACATTTAAGTGGCCAACCAATTGGACGGTCCAGATTCGATGTGCATTCACATTTCTGACTAATAGCATGATGTTTGAGGTGCATGGTGTGCCCCATCACTACCCCTCAATCTTTGCATGGACTCACAGATCCACAGCACTGAACTGATGGCTTAACTAGTCGATGTGCCACATCTAAAAATGGCATCAACAAGATGAACATAATTGCCAAATGTATACATATATATTATGGACAGTTGAAAAGAACCAAAAAACAATAAAATTAGTGGTTAGAATCGTCCACTTGATAAGATTTGGGGGCTATAGCCAATCAACAAGTGTCCCATCTACTGAGTGGTTTGGATTGCATAACACAAAAACAATGTCCAGCGAGCATTAACATAGTTCCACAGTATGGTAGACTTCAGATATACATGAATTATACAATATAAAATCAAGTATCTACTTAACCCAAGTAGGATACTTTTGGTTGTCCTAACCTCTCATACGATTGCAAACATCTTGGATGGGAGATGCCCCTAAAATCTTTCCCATTGCGGAACCTATCTGATGCTTTATCCATTAAATATGGAACAAGTTGTAGTTTTCAATTTTCCAGCCGCGAATCGGATGGTTGGGATCATCTCAGAGGGAAGATCTTGGAGCACAGCCCATCCTATGATGGGCCCACCGGATAAATAACTTAGATTATAAAACACTAGGCCACACTTGTAACGTTTTTGGATCAATAAAAAATACATTTCCGTTGACCATCATTTAATACCAAATGGATAACCTTAGAATTTGTCAATCTAATAGAATGGAAATCCAGCATTCGTCTGAAAATAGACAAAACTCTCAAACACAGACATTGCTCTTGTATATCAAAGGACAAATATCCAAGCAGAGTCTTGACTTGATTGTTGGGAAAATATATTGGAAAAATCGAAAATAAAATTATTTAAATTTTAACACCATGCTGAATCATGTATAAATGCGTTGCCCTTAAAGCTTGATTCGCCCCCTTATCAATTGTTAATGGGTTACAGTTGAATTTCTTTCAGGATAAGACAAGCCTTGTCTCTTAGATCCTGCGTGCAACAATCACTGATCTACTTAGGAACTCAGTAAACGCAACTGATCATCTGGCAAACTTGATGATTGGTCGTCTAGCAATTTTCTTAGAAGGAGAATGTTTTAGAGAGATCGGGTTGGATTTTGTTGAGATCTATTGGAATTTATGATTCTGGACCAAGATGGTCCAGTTTATATAACATTTGAGTAGTAGACTATTGCTAGGTGGTCATCAATGGTTCAGAACGTTTGTAAATCGTTTCTGACCATTGGCACTAAATTCCAAGCATTTCAGATCATTGTAACAAACAATCTGACCATTAGATCATCAAGGCCCGTCCGTTTTCAGGCCGTTTTGGTTATTTTGGCCACTAGTCATTCTCAAAACGGCCGATGGTTTTGGATCCATAGATCCGACCATTTCCAACAGCCTATAAGTGTAAAGTGCATCATCTAGTGTCACTATAGCCACACTGCCAACACCCTCGCATGTGCCCGAGCATGCATGCACGTGCGTGCATTCCAATGCTATGCACTGGAACACGCAAACTGAGCATCTCATCCTCCATTTCTCCAAGTAAAAATACTACCACTCAATCACTTATAAACCACAACTTTTCTCCTACTCTTTCCGATGTGGGACTAAAGAACACACAACTTTTCATTTGAAAATTTCAAAATCATTTTTGGAGGAAAAATAAAATTTTTAATATTGTTTTTAAAACCAAAATTTCAACAATCCCCCACTTGGATTTTAAAATAAACAGTAGAAAATTCTGCCAGAGATAAAAGACAGCTCTTATGTATAGAAAAAGATATCTCACGAATTAAATCTTTCTTTCGTGTAAGTATTTTAAAGTTTTGTCGAAATCCCTAAACGTCGCAGCTTTGAACCAGTTATTCCTAAATGACACAACTGAATATACTACACACATAATAGCATCTACGTTATGCGAGTTCATTTACATTACTCACTTAGTACTTTTAATAGCCATGTACTTATATTGTTTCATGAACGATCCCGAGTGAACTCTTATGAGAAATAGCACCACTTCTACGTTGATATAGGCGAAATCATTTCAGTGTTTCCGTTACTTAAACACTTGTCTTATTGATTGAATTTCATTAAGAGTTTCAGGACTCAGCTCTCTAGTTGTGTAACGGCTAGCATTCTTCATCCTGGATGGGATTATTTCTAAATTTAGTGTTGAAGCTTTCTGCATATCAGTGATTTGTTTTTACTCATTAAACCCAAACTTTAGAGATTTTCTAATTATGGGTTAGGTTTCTATCACTGGCGAAACTTTGATTGAAGAGTTTCAACCTCATCCATTTAGATGTTGTCCTTACTACATCTCTTGTTAAAGGTTTAGTAAAAGGATCAGCCAAGCGAGATCACAATGATTCCATCTTAAATCAACTGCCTTATATAGTCATGTCTTAAACATGTATCTAAACTTCCCATTATATGTACCCTTGTAGGCTTTCGCTAGAATGGCTTCACTGTCACAATGAAGTGAAACAGCCGGTATAGGCTTCGCATAGAATGAGGTTTCTAATAGAAGATCCCCTAACCACTCAGCCTATTTACTAGTTGCAGCTAATGCTATGAACTCAAACTCCATTGTCGAGTGTGTTACACAGGCATGTTTCTTGGATCCCCAAGATACGGCTACACCTCCTAAGGTGAATATCCACCCTGTTGTGGACTTGTTGTCCCATGTACTCAATATCCAACTTGCACCGGTATATCCTTCCAACACAGTCGAAAATTCTGAGTAAAATAGCCCTAGTTCTTTGGTTTCTTTTAGAAAACCTAAAACTCTGCTTATAGCTTTCTAGTATTCTGCACTAGGATTGCTAGTAAACCTACTTAGTTTACTCACAGTGTATATTATATCCAGTCATGTGCATTGCATAGCATACATAAGACTACCTATAACACTAGCATACTCTACTTATATAACTACTTTTAAATTCTTTTCTTTTAATTTGATATTTTGATCAAATGAGATTTTTGCCTCTTTGATTTCAAGTGGTTAAACTTATTACATATCTTCTCAATATAATGAGACTGATACAACGCATAACTCTCATTATGCTTTTTAATTTTGATACGTAATATAGTATCCACTTGTCCAAGATCCTTCATTTTAAAAATGGATGAGAAAAACCTCTTTGTTTTAGTTACACCTTCCATTTTGTTGCTGATAATTAACATGTCATCTACATATAAACATATGATTACAATATAATCATTACAAACTTTTGAGTATATGCATTTATCAGCAATGTTTTGTACAAAACCATAAGATAGTACCTTAAAATCAAACTTATCATGCCACTGTTTGGGTGCTTGTTTTAATCCATACAAAGAATTAACGAGTTTACATATTTTTCTTTCATTTCCTAGTAAAACAAACCCTTCTAATTGCTCCATATACACCTCATCATTGAGGTCACTATTCAGGAATGTTGTCTCCACGTCCATTTGATGGATATAAAGGTGATATATGGATGTTAAAGCAAATAAAATCTTAATTAATGTTATTCTAGCCACTGGTGAATATGTGTCAAAATAATCAATTCTTTCATTCTGTCAAAAACCCTTGACTAGAAAACCTTGCCTTAAGGGGGCGTTTGGCGCATGGAATTAGATGGGGTTAAGTGGTATGGAATTGAAAATACCACCATTTAAATCCCACACCATGTTTGTTTTCTTCAACAATTGGTTGGTATATATGCTTTGGAAAATGAGTCGTGTATTGAGAAGGATTACGAAGAATCCATTTGAAACATGGGATTTGTAGCAGAGGCTTTTCAAATCCATTTAAAAATTGAAATGTAGCAAGCCATCCGGCACATGCACTGTGCGGATCCAACTCATGAGTACGCTGATTTCAGCAAGTTTTGTGGGTCCCACCATGATATATGGACTATATCCAAACCATCCATCCATTTTTCAAGATCATTTTAGGGCATGAGCCCAAAAATCAGGCAGATTGAAAGCTCACATGGAGCAGACCACATAAAGCAATGAAGATTGAATGCCTAGTGTTGAAAACTTCTTGGGGGCCACAGAACAGGTGTGATGGGTAAAAATACACCACGGTGGGCCCTAAGAAGGTTTCAACTGTCAACGTCATTATCTCTACTGCTTTCTAGTGTGGTCCATGTAAGCTTTAGATCTTCATTTTTTGGCCCATGCCATAAAACGATCACGCAAAATGGATGGACGGTGTGGATATAACACATACATCACAGTGGGGTCCACATAACTTGTTGAAGTCAACATGATAGGAAAGTCTGAGATATTTCCAAACAGTATCTTTCGTGGATGGTAGGTTTTGTTGATTCCACATATCAATCCAAACATGATTTCAAATAAACCCTAGATTTAACTTTTCAATATTTACAATCCAAACATGACATACAATATCTACTAAACCATGGGATTTGTAGACAAACTCTGACACTGTCATCATTGCAAAAAAATCAATTCCATCGCACTTAATTCCATCTAATTCCACACGTCAAACATCCCCTAAAGGTTTGTAATGTACCATCAATGTGATATTTCTTCTTAAATACCCACTTAAACCTTATAGGCTTAGAAGCTGGAGGTAGGTCCACCGGTTCTCATATTTGGTTTGACACAAACGAATCTTTTTCATCATTAATGGCCTCTTTCCAAAAAGCAAAGTCGCTTGGAGGCATAGCTTTACTAAAGGTTTTAAGTTCATCTTTACTAAACATTGTTTTTAAAATTTTTGTTTTCCCTCCAAAAATGATTTTGAAATTTTCAAGTGAAAAGTTGTGTTTTCTTTAGTCCCACATTGGAAAGAGTAGGAGAAAAGTTGTGGTTTATAAGTGGCTGAGTGGGTAATATTCTTACTTGGATAAATGGATGATGAGATGTTTGGTTTGCATGTTCCAGCGTGTAGCACCAGAACGCGCGCGCGCTTGGGCTCGGGCACAAGCGTGGGTGTGGGTAGTGTGGCTGTAGTGGCGCTAGATGGTGCACTTTGCACTTATAGGCTGCTGGAAACGGTCGGATTTATGAATCCAAAACCATCGATCGTTTTGAGAATGACTAGTAGCCTTAATGGCCGAAATGGTCCGAAAACAGGCGGGCCTTTATGATCAAACAGTCAGATCGTTTGATCCAACGATTTAAAACGCTCGGAATTTAATGTCAACGGTCAAAAACATTTTACAAACATTCTGAACCATTGATGACCACCTAGCAACGGTCCACTAAGATGCTGTATAAACCGGACCATCCTGGTCCAGAATCATCAATTCCAACAACTCTCAACAGAATTCAATCTGATCTCTCCAAAAAATTCTCCTTCTAAGAAAATTGACAGACGACCACTCATCAAGTTTGGCAGACGACCAGCCATGTTTACCGAGTTCCTAAGTAGATCCCTTCGTGATTGCTGCACGCAGGATCTAAGAGAGAAGGCTTGTCTTATCTTGGAAGTAATTCGCCTGTAACCCATCAACAATCGATAAGGGGGCGAATCAAGCTTTAAGGACAACGTATTTATACATGATTCAGCCTAGTGTTAAAATTTAGATAATGTTATTTTCAGTTTTTCCAACACTTCAAACATTGTTTGACACTACGTGTGGTGGAAAACCAGGAAATCCTGTATTCCACTGGACAGGATAGTCTTTCAATTACAAATTTATGATTAATGGGCAGTGAAATATAAAATAGTATTGAACTTACCACTTCAACCCACTCATGTCAAGAATAAGAGTCACCTTCCCGCCAGTCTTGAAATCAATGAAACATAGCTGCAGTTCAAGCTGACCAACTGCAGAGTCATGCCCATCATTAGTTCAACATCCATGCATGCCTTGATATATTTAAACATGAGCTTATGCCAGAGATAAGTGTAGTTATGCAATACTAGTGCTGGCTGGCACTTGCAATGCCATGGGGAGAGGAAAATGGGGAGAGGGAGGATAGGTGAAGGGACACAATCCCCAAACAACACTTGTTGTATGCAGCAGGTAAAACACCCGAGCTCTGTGGGCCTACTGTGTTGTGTGCTTGACTCTCACGCTTCCATCCATTGAGTGGGTACTCTCAAGTTCACTGTACAGTCCAAAAACTCAACCTGATACAAAACTCAGGTGGGCCACACCATGGGTAAAAATTATGCCTGCAAGTCTGCAACCTCTATGTTCATGCAGGGTGGCCAGCCTATGTTGTGGATTGAGCTGATTTCGGCCCAGGGCCTAACCTAGAAGAGTGCACCTGATGGACAGAGTGGATGTTACACACAACACACTGAAAATACCCACTGCATACAGCAAGTATCATAGAGGATTTGCTCTGAGGTGGAGGCAGTCGTAAAAGTTAGGTTTATTTATTTAAGCTATCCTATGGCAGTTCGCCATGGTAAACAAAGAAGAAAAGAGGAGATGAACAGAGAGAGTGACAATAGCCAATACATAGAAAGAAAAATAAAAGCAAAGATATACATACATACCAGTGTTTTTGGTAGAGCTCTTAACGTAGCATTTGCTATGTGGTGCAGCGTAGCTAAAACGCTACATAGTGTATGCAGGTAGCGTAAGCTACAGGGCATGTAGCGTAGCATAGCGTGTAGCACAGGTGGCATACACAACCTGAAATCTCCTTTTTTTAGGTGTTTCTTCTATGCTAGTTTAATACCTATTTTAAACTGGTGCTAACTCATCCCCATCACACATGGCACTGCATTAGATCAGTCCAGACCATCCAAATTGTGGTCCAGACAGATTTTGCATGAAAATGTGGTTTATGATCCAGATTCGCAGTCAACAACTCGTATGACTATGTATTTTGTAAATTTTATCATATTTTTATATTATTTTAATTTTTTTTTTAAAAAAAAAATTAAGTATTGTGTAGCTTACGCTCAACACTATGTAGCTTATGCTACATGCTATAAAGGGGCAAATGTTACACGCTTACATACATACATATTAATCACTGTTGTTGCGCTATATTCTAAGAAATGATTATATAGTAACTTTACATTGGCTACTCACATACTACTGGCACTAGACTTGTACCTAAGCTATTTCTAGTGGAGAAGCTAGAGACGCACTAGTCTCCTATTCACCTACGCATTAACCCTGCCACATGTGAAAAGAGACTTCTGAAGATAAATTAAGAAAGAAAGAAAGAAAAAGATCCTTTTTCCAACTAATACTCAATGTACAACAAGAGGTTTCTAACAATACTAATATTACAATTTTTTTATTTGGTTGCTTTCCACCCGAGTTGCTTGTGTATACGAGTTCACTAGAATTCAAAACAATGCCACCATGCAATTTAACACGTTAATTCAATATATGCCACAGCAGAATGGCATTTGCTACCTGTGGCTGGCCCAACCCTCCAGCAATTGATCCAAATAGGTGCTGACTCTAATAAGAACCTTTGGATGAATTCCCATCCGCATGTCCCTTTTTGACAGTGACAAATGCTGATTGCACTCATTTCTATTTTCTACCCACGAATTCTAAAGGGGACAGGCAGAAAATATTTAGAACTTCTGGAGCTCAACTCACAGGCCATGACATGTTGAGCCACGGTCCGGAAACCAGACCAATTAGATGATCCTAACCGCTCAACCAGAGCAGGGTCAAGAAATGTGTGGTAAGTCATCTTTTCCACGAACCAAGCTCTTTGGATCGTCCAAAGGCCTAAGTTTGGACAGTGACCCATTAATGGTGAAGCACACTAGATGAATGGTCTGGATATTGTATAAGAATACCGCAGAGTAACCCGTAGCCCATTATCCATGCCTACGGGAAAGAGAATAATAAGCACCAGGAAGTATATCTTACCACAAGGAGATTGAAAGCTAGTGCTGATTAAATTCAGAAGTTCCATTCTAGCTATCTGTACTTCCTCGACCACATCTAGTAGATTACCGAATAGGAAGCTGGTTGCCTGCATCAACAGCAAACCCAGAGATGAGAAGTATTGTATTGTGAACCTCTACCTAGCTGTACATAAACATAGTCAAACAATAATTTTAAGCATGCAAGACAGTTGCAGCAACAAAGTCTTAGAGCTAGACCACGAAGCGCATCTGCCGTACCATTTCTTAATGTTGGTGACTCATCCACCATGCACAGTACAAGTCTGTCAATTCAGAACATCCAAGTCATGGGCTCCAATGTGGCTAGAGCATATCCTGAAAATCAAACTTAACTGTCCAAATGGATAGTAAAAGAATAGATGGTTCAGACTGCCCAATAAGTCTGGTTTTCAAGATATGCTCCAACACCAGTTGCACAAAGTAGAAAGGATTCACAAGCGAGAGCAGGGAAGCATCAGTTTTGAAATGTTAACAAGTTTAAAAGCCTTGAAAGTGGGAGTTGGGAGCCAAAGTGCAAGTCTGAAGCAGGAGCGGGAGCATGACCAATAAAACCAACAAAAATGGGCCCACAAATAAGACATCTGTAATGATGTACATTTATGCATGAATGGTAGATGATTCACCCCCATTTAAGAAATGGTGCAAAATGCACATGAGATCCAGTCCTACTTGCAATATCATATTCATCGTCATCTAAGCCTTCTCCCAACTAATTGGGGTTGACTACAAAATCTTGTTCCACTATTTGACTCTATCATGGACTATATCCTCAGTTAAACCATAGATCATTGAATCTTAACTTACTACCTCCAGCCACGTCCTGTCGGTTCTTCCCCTTGCCCTTTAGGTCCTTTAGCTTGAACCTACTCACTTCTTCCAACTGGCACAGTTCTTGTTCTCCGGTGCACATGACCAAACCATCTAAAATCTACTTGCCCTCATCTTATTACCAATTGGTGCTACTACTAAGTTCCGTCGAAGGCATTTATTTTACTTACAACATCATATTATGATATGAAAATAGAAACTACATAAGGCTACTGATTTGCGAACTCCATCAACTTCCCAACATCATAGGCGCCATCATCCTATTTATCCAATTCTAAATATATGGGAGTTCAAAATCAGATTCATGAGAAGAGAATTAAGCATTCTGCTTTTCTTTTCAGGACAATAGGATTGCTAAGACGAGAAAATCTCCCTATCTTACAAGGTGGGCTTCTTTAAACCTCTTTCTTAGAACCTCTTTCTTAGTAATTAATGATCACTTTATTAGAAACTAAAGAACAAATGCATGAAGCAAACCAAATGTTTTCATCATGAGAGACAAAGCAACAGTCTAATAAAAAGAGCATTCAAAACCCCCTTTCCAACAATGAAAGCAAGTGTCCCCTATCCAGTTATCCAGGTTTATCCATTCGAGATTCCGGTGAAACCCCGACTGCCACGTGTTAGGTCTAGGAGTAACAACAGGCTGGGCTGGCCCATTGGGTTCAGGCGATTTGAGTCCTGATTAATAATGAGTTGAACTTCCAAAAAAATTAACGAATACATAAATGAGAAATGCCCATTTGTGGTGTTACTGGAAGGGTTGGGTCCGACATTAAATGCCCACCCAGAGTTAGGCATGCATAACAAGTTTTTCTTTGTTAAAAAAGTAAAGCTGCGCATTCAATAAATGTATGAATTAAGTACAAGACAAAGCTTACTTCTGTCACTTGACGGAAACTTTTTGAATTTCCAAGCCAGTGGTCATTCTTTGTATTGAAAACAAACTCAAATGCCGTAGACACATCCAGATTCGGGAAAGTCTGATTGGCAAGACAGATGGTTACAATATCACAATGGAACACTGAAATACGAGGCACACTGTTTCAAGCAAAATAAGTGCCTACCTTCGTGATGTTTGCATCATTCAAAAGGTTGAATGAGATTATACTTGAAATTGGACCATCATTTCTTGTGGACCTGACAATTTCAAAGCATAGAAGAATTGAAAAACGAATAATTATAATAATTATAATAATAAAAACAATAAGAAAAATAATGATAGTAATAGTAATAGTGAGTGATTGATGACAAGCTGGAAAAATGGTTCAATTTTTCAGGGAAATGATATATGCACCATTGTGTATTTGATACATGCAATCATTCCTACTACTGGAATTAGAGAAGTACAAATGTACATTGCTCATTTATTCAACAGAAGTAGAAAAAATGTAACTACCAACAGGAACTGGTGTAGATATCAGTTTCCATATTTTTAAAGAAAGATAAATCATCAAACCTTTGGGATAGGAGACTGCGATAGTTGAGAACAATGTTCCAGTGATCATCCTTTCTCCCTATGTCATCCAATACCCATAACTGATGCAATGTCACAGAATGCAAACGGGTGTCAACTATCAGTGGCATAAGACAACATTTTGTACAGTATCTAATACCATTATCAAAGTAGGAATACCTTCAGGTATTGGTGAATAAGTATGCAACGATTTCGCTTCTGCAAATGATCATTAACTAATACTATTGTTTCATCATAGCCTGGGTCTCCTCTTAACTTACAAGCAGAGTGGAAGTATTTGATTACTTTTTTTACTTTTTCATCTAGCACTCCAAGCTCTTTCCTCATCACAGTTACCTTATGGTGTGCATCCTGGAAAAGCAATCCATCAACCACATTGACAGTACTCATTAACCTTATAAGAGATGGCTTTTGACAAGCTAATACAAAAGTTAAAGCAATCCATCAACCACATTGACAGTACTCATTAAACTCATAGGAAATGGCTTTTGACAAGCTAATAGAAAAGTTATGTATGTATGTATGTATGTACGTATGTATACCTATCACATAAGGGTGGAGGGACACTCACAACTCACACCTTAAACGGCCCCCCATGGGAGAATATATTAGGAAGGCATATTTGCTGCTCCCGGGATTTGAATCCGAGACCTTTTATTCTAATACCATGTCAAATCACCATTTTCTCTAAAAGCTTGAGCCATTAGAGGATGGTGTATCAATGTATATCAAGGGACTTTAACAAGGCGCACATGCCACCCAAAGAAGTTTTGAGGTATGCTTATATGAACCTCAAAATAAGGAAAATTCAGGTATTTTAACACCCATCTGAAGGTGGAAAATTTTACAGGGAGAAACTCTTTGAACACTTTTTTCCCATATCTTTTAGATCAAGCTTTGATTTATGAAAAATACCTCCCAAATTTCTAAGACTTCTCATGAACTCATGAGATGTTCTACTTGATTTTCTTTCTTCTTAGCACATGCGGCATTACTTCTTGCAAGTGCAAAATCGATTCCTAATAAACAAATTTGTAATTGAGAATTGCTTATGCAAAAATAAACACAATTGATAAATATGAATAAGAAAAAAATAATTTCTTGCCAGGAATTGCCTTTTATGTTTAAAATAAAAATAAAAAATAAAAAACATGTTTGGATCACAAGTAGGAAAAGCAATTAATTCGTTAGGCAACATATTAAAATTTTCATATGAAGAGTGGACCCCCCAAGCCCCGGCACGTTTTAGCTTCTATAAATGTAAGGGTGCCACGAAAGTCATATGTGGGTCCATCATTTAGGTTATAAATGGATTTCATAGACATGATTAATGGGTCCCAAAAACTTGTTGGTGGGTCTAGTGAAGGTGAAAGTGGGTCCCAAACTCCCAAATAGGTGATCAGTGCTTAGACCTTTTCTAGTATACTCAATATGGACCATCCATTATCCCAAACACTAAATGGATGGTTGTGATCATCGATCAAAGTGATTTGACAAGGCTTGGTAATTGAATGTGTGCCCCACAATATGTACGATATATATCATTGATCATACCTTTTCCAGCATAATAAACATATTTCCATACCCATTGATCGAATGGCTAGGAGCATCCAATCAAAGTGATTTGAGAAGGATGGGCCATCAAGGGTGGGGCCTACATGATGGACAATCCATATGAATGATTAGACCTTTTTCAAGAATAATCAATATGGACCATCCATTTCCGGCCACTGATTGGATGGTGAGGATCATTAAATCAAAGTGATTTGAGAGGGATGGGCAGTAAAGGGTGGGCCCCACACAATGGATGGTTCAAATCAATGATAGGAACCCTTCTAGTATAATAAATATGGACCATCAATTTCCATAAACCGTCAATTGATGATTATGATCATCCGATAGGGATGGGCCATAAAGGGTGCGCCCAACATGATGAACAGTCCACATTAACGATCGGACTTTTTCTAATGTTATCAATATGGATCATTCATTTCTATAGCAATTAATCCTATGGTTAGGATCATCCAATCAAAGCAAGTTCAGAGGAATGGGCCATAATGGTGGGCCCCACACGATGGATAAATACATATCAATGATTGGACCTTTTCCAGTATTATTGATACGGATCACTCATTTCTATAGCTATCGATCGGATGGTTAGAGACTAAGTAGAGATAGTGCATGACAAAATCATGTTCCAGATTACTTTAGTTATTACATGCCTATGTTGTGTTAGTAAAAGTATAGTAATGACATAAACAAGTTGACAGCATTCAAACCTACTGGTGCTTTCTAAATTCCAATTAATTCTAACACATTTTTAACCATTGTCATTTCCAAACGAGCATTAGGAAATTTAATGATAATCTAAAATTAGTGGAAAAGAAATACAATGAGAGCAACCATCAATATGTTTCTCAAACACCTGTTAGAGATGAGCATTAGATGAGCCTTGGCCATGGGATATTGAGTTACATGAGCAAGTGCTCAATACTCCTAATGAAGCATAGAAATGTATCCATAGCTAAGATCTTTTTCCATTGATAGCTCAGGATCTTTCTACAAACCTGATTATCACCGTCAGATTCAGTTGAAAGATATTGAACACATCTCTCCTTATTTTGAACGTCTCGTGTACTAGGTACTTGATTTCGCAATGTATTGGATTGGATATTCCGACACTCCTGAATTCCCGATTGCAACTGTTGTGCATTTTTCTGCATACCAAAAGAGAGTGGTCAACTGGTAAACTAAATGATAATTTCAGAATCATGAAATGCACGAACGAGAAGAAATTACAAGCAATCTGTCTCGCTTCACTCGTAGTAGCTGCAACTTTGCCTGTTCATACATGAGCATATGCTGCAACCATGTCGCTTCAGCCACTCTGCACCATCAATTACTGGTCAGGATTGGCATTTGTAATGTTAAAACAGGGGTTCAAGCCATCACTTGTAGTAGGGTTCAAGCCCGTAGCTCAATGGTAGACAGGGCAAATATCAACATTGAGGACTCGGACTCAAACTCGGGCTCAGGCCCAACTTACCTATCAAATAATAATAATAATAATAACAACAACGACAACAATAATAATAATAATTTGCCATGTTAAAGCAAACCTTTCCCTTGTTCATTTCTACAAGACAGCTTAAGGCTGCATTTGGATGTACCCTGAATCACGAGTCAATTGAATATTTCAATGAAATAGAAAGCCATCCACTCACTTGGGTTGGCACAGAGATTGAAGTGCATCAAAAAGGATTTGGCATTTCCTATTTTCTCATAATTATTTGGTATTTCCTCTTTCTCTGCTGCAATGATGTTGGAAGTATTTAATCCAACATAGGAGGCATACAATATTAATTTGGACAGAAAAGCACCCCATGCATCCGACATATGGAGGTACATCCAAATGAAACCTAAAGAGTAAATGAAAAAGAACTTCGCTTTCCAAACAAGTTTAAGAATGTTACCTTTGTTGTTGCAAGTTGCCCGGATGATGATGCATTTTCTGCAAACAGAAAAGTCAGCAAATGCTTTAGTATTAGTTGCAGACAACTCAGTTCTATGATTTCCATACGCTCAGTGAAGAAGCAATTGGCTAGGAAAATTTGCTTAGCTGAAATTGTAGAGTAGAACCCAAGACAGACACAAATGCTCATCTACCTGACCTGAGATTTAATTTCAGTGCATAACTTCTCAAACTTTTTAGCTTTCTGAAGCTCACCCACCATATCTTCCAGTATGCCAATCTACATACAAGAACAATTTTCAGGTGATGTGTGAAAAACAACGAAGAAACATTGCACGAGACACTTTTCAAGACTTGCAAGTACCTAGAGATGTACACAGTGAACAAATGCTAGTACAAACATGCCTCCATATCCTATGTTCATGATCTAAGAAGCGTTGCTTCTTTAAAAAGAAGAGATAATCTTATGCTTAGCAAAAGGAGAATTAAAAAGAAGAAAATAAAAAACCTCCTGTGTACTGAGTTTATCAGTTGATGTTGGTAACAGTTGTTCTGTTGCTGCAGAAAATTTTGAGAAAACCTGCAATATGAGAAGTTGGCATTTACAGAGGCCCCAACAAAACTAAATATTATGAAAAGCCATGGAATGAAGCAATTTATAATACACTTACGTCACTCCAATGCTTCAGAGATGCTTCACCACCAATTTTGTCTGCCTCATTGCTGCTTACCACATGATCCTCAGAATGAAATCTTGAGACACTGCCTCCCACTTTCGCCACAACTTTTGGCCTCTGTTTGATCCTTCCATTGTCATCCATCTGTTCTTTCTCCACACATGAAATATGCGGACTACTTCCAGAACCATCAACTTCGGGTATGAACAATGATCTCCGTAAAATGTGGAAACTTTTGCTACCAACACTATGGTCATGTTCCCTCAACCCTTGAAGCACTTCAGGGGAGACTGTATCCTTCCGAGAAAGGGGTTGCAGGCCATCACCTTCTGTCAGATGATAGATCTCTTTCCAAGAGGCACTTTGAACTACTCCTACCAAATTCTGCATGCTACAGTAGTGTAAGTTTCTTATACTGCCAAGTACCAACAACCCTCTTTAACCATTCTAAAACCGTGAGTTTGAAGCTCAGTGATCAGACTTGGTACTCAGACAAGTTATAAGGTTTTTTCTGTAAAACAAGTACCATATTTATATAAAATTGAGGACCAAATACTCAAGTGGCTTTTCATCCACCAGGTGAATTGTAATTTTTTTTTTGCAAAACATTATCCTTTAGAGCATGTTTGGATTCTTGGAACCGAAAGCAAAAGGAGACACTGTTTACCATGAAACTAACTTCCCATTGTTTGTCAAGCCTTTCTTTGTGGAATTTGTGGGAAACATTATTTCCCACTTTCTATCTTCATTGGAAATAAACAAATTTATTCTCCCACCTCCACTCCTAAGAAAGGCATTTTCCCAGGATGGAAGGAAAATGGGATTCTCAACGGTTAAACCCAAATGCATCATCATCCATCTTCAATCACTTCACATTCAATCACTCCACATATGCCAAATGAGCCATTGTCCATCTTTCGTTCTGCCCCACATGTGCTAATGTGCCACCACATCTTCTCTTGCACCCTACATGTGCAAAGCATCCCACAAGTGATAATGTGCCACCATCCATCTCCTCTTACACCCCACATGTGCTAATGTCTCACGTGTACCGCCATTCATCACTCTTGCTACATACATGTGCGAAGCACCCCACATGCACCACGGTGACATGTAACACCATCCATCTTCAATTGCTCCAAACATGCCACGTGGCCATGGGGTTAGTGTGAACAAGTTATGCCATCTAGTTTTAAGTGCCCTCATTTCAAATGTGCCAACATGTGTCTTGTGTAACATGTACCACCGTACAGCTTCAAGCACCTCATAGGTGCCACGCATGCCACAATTCAGCTTCAAGCACTCGCATATGCTACATATCCACTGTCCATCTTCAAGCATCCCACATGTGCCAATGTAGCATACACCAGTTATACCTTGAAATTTTTCGAAAGATTTTATTTTTATTTTTTTTGGTTTTGCCAAACAGTTGCAAAACAAACAAGGAAAACAATGTTTCCTTTCCCACAGTTTCCTGGAAATAAGGCTTCCCAAGAAACATTATTTCCTTTCTTATGCTTTCCACGAATCCAAACAGTCCCTTAGAAAATGTATTTCCTTTTAAATTTTAATATGACATGTTACTACAGAACTTGAATATCAACTTGAACAGATCACCAACTTTTTAAAAGGATCTGCTCAGTCTGATGGTTGGATTTTATTTTTTAAAAGATAAAGGGGACTGACCAATTTACAAGCCAAAATCTTTTTTCTTTCCTATTACCCCCAGCTCCACATTAAGCCATTAATATTCTTGAGGCAGAGTTATACAAACTGAAATGAAGGCACAAGATCATGAGTAATGGGAAGAGAGATGAATAACCTTTCCAGATTGTGCTTGGGTTGCCACCCTCCTAGAGACCTCCGGAGGAGCAGACTCACAAGAGGAAGCATTCAGCTGCCTTTCAGGCAAGAGCATCTCCCCTAACTTAGCTTGGTCCATCCTTCTTTGGAAGTTCCTGTCTTGGCTAAGAGAGTGAAAGTTCAGTGTCACTCTACTACGCAAAGGAGTTTGGTAAGAACCAGTAGCATCCAACTCCTTTTGCAAGTCAGGGAGAAAGGACTCCATGTATTCTCTTTCTTTCCGTTTACCAACACTTCTCATTACACTAGAGTTAATATTGGTCAAGGGCATTGTGGAATATTCTCTGTTTTCCTTGAGCAATGAACTTGACTCAACAATGCCTTCAGATATTGTTGTCAAAAGACCCGCATTAGATCCAGTCCTTGCATCTTGCATTTGTTGCCTCGGGCTGGATATAACAAGCTTATCAGTTAGCCTCTGCTGATTTGAAGTACTTAGAAGAATTCCCTTCAGCCCTCCTGATGCAGATGTTTTCTGGTCCAACCTTTTGACAGAAGAGGAGACAAGATTATTAGGAGTAGCAGCTACTTGCTTAATCTCCTTCTGCTCAGCTGTTGTCTGTATTTGCGGAGAGTGAGTTAAGGGAGTTGACATGGTTCCTTCAATGGGATAGTGAAAAATCAAGGGTTGCAGTTCCCTATTCTTTTCTAACCCGGAGACCTCAAAGGATGAAACAGATGCAGCAGTCAGTTTATTATTTTGGCTATTGGAGAAGGTACTTGTACCCATCTGTGTTTTAAGTTCTCCATCATGCAAGATGACTCCGCTATCTCCACTCGGCCTCGATATTATAAGCTTATCTGGAGTCTCACTGCTGGAGGCATGCGTTCCAACTGCAATTTCCACTGTGGTGTTCTTTTCAGCATTATCTAATGAGTGCCCCTCTACACCGGCAACAGAAACATCAACAGGTTTCTGTCTAGGATCTTCAATGTTTTCATCCAGAGTACCCTCAAATAGACAGGGATTATCAGCAAGACCCAATAATGATGGCTTGGAGGTTTCAACTTCAACTTCCTGTGTTCCACAAGTCTTGAATTTTGAGATGCGGTTCTTTATAGATGATATGATCCCACCATTACTTATACTTTCATTATTTAGAGGAGAATGGGGTTGTTCTCTGACAAAAGGACTAGACATCCATTCGCTGGTGAATGAAACGCCAGTATCATGAAATAGACGTTCACGTTTACTGCGCAAAGAGCATACCGATTCTGGAGATGGAGCTTGAGGGTCCTGATCAGCATTCTTACTATAATCAGGAGTATCTCTTTTTCCCTTTGGAGACACTGCCAATATTTCCAGACTGTTTGGAGGGGTTGAGGTCAAAATTTTTGTCAAAGGTACAGGAGAATAAGTTGAAAAACAAGTACTTTCCCCTGTTTTATCTCCAACATAACCTCTAGGTCCACAATCATGTTGCATGATCAGGTCTGTTGAGAAGTTTTTGTCCAGAGATGAGAGGGTGCCAACTTTTCCAGCAGAGTTAAACAGGGATTGACCTGCTTCAGGTGTATCTTTGCATGATTCCTTATCCATGCAAGAAAACGTGCCCTGCAGTTGAAGTAGCAAATATGTTAACAAGTATCAACCATTGGCCCAACACCTTAAAATCTAGGTGAGGGGCTCAAAGAACTATTTTCTAGAGAAAATACGCAATTTCTATTTAACCCATGCTACTTGATCATACATCGATTATCAAACATCCTGATGAAACAACTACTGACGTGTCAATTGTGTCAAATGGTGCAGAAGGACAACAAAAGAATCTAAAATAAGAAAGAAAGAAAGAAGGGGGAAGAGGCATTAAAATAGCATGCAATCAAGCCTTCAAATATGAAGTGTCCCATGCACCACTTTAAAATGAGAAAATGAGGCAGTCAACTGTTTTGTGAATCAGTGTAGCAGCTAACATCTGACATAAAATGATAAGCATACAACACCTCACAAACAGATGCAGGGAGCAAAAGTACCATCTTTAAGAACAAATGTGTTTACAGGATGTGTAATGTTTAGTCTACAGTTGCATGACGTGAAGCAGCAACAGACTCAGGTGTGGAAGAGCATCTGTTTCAAAATGTAAACAAGTATAAATCCATAGGAAGCAGGAGCAGGAGTCCGAACGCAATTCGAAGTGGCAGTGGGAGTCCGAAGCGTGATTCGAAGCAGGAGCAGCACTAGTTAGAATGATCCTGCAACTAAGGACTTCAAACTGAATAAGAAACTGCTTCATGTGACAGACAAAGTGTAGTGCCTAGATTTTCAAAGAAGAACAAGACCATGCATGAGGAATATGAGAAGCATAAAACAGAAACGTTAGGCTGGGTGATGATCTCCCTTGAATTGGGGAATCATCTAGCAGGTCTAATCTTGCTTTCAACATGGAAGTGGCATCTCTCTGTTTGCATGTGAGAAACCACTTTATTTTGAAGGTTTGTAATGAAGAATAAACTTTGCTTTTGTTTTACAAGTAATTCACTTTCAAAGCAGCAATTACCCGCCTTTGACCATTGGAATGACTAACCTTCTTTATCAGTGCATTTCAACCAACATGCACAGTCATTCTTCAGCATTTACTGCCCCTAATTTCTTTGAACTTGTGGGAAAGATAGGGAACCCAGAGGGAATAAAGGGAATTTATTAGTGGCTACTTTCTTCACAGATGTTTGGAGGAGCTTAAGAGGGACACCTGAAATTTCAACAGTACGAAGTCTAACATCAGAATTGTGAGCAGGGGGTTGCAGAGGCAGCAAAAAAGAGCACTTTTAAGCCACATATGATAGGTGTCAAGACTCAGGCCTTTTAATGCAAGGGCATTTTCACACCGGGCTCTAGTGGGGTAGCCTGTGGGATGCGGGGACACACTCCCGGTCGGCGGCCCGTGAGAGGCAGATGGCTTGTGTGAGGCGGTACCAATGTGATTTGGGGCCCACGAGGGGGGTTCAGCTAAGGTCCTAACCCATGAGATGTGGGGCCTGGGCTATGAGATAAAGGAATTAATTCGTCATGCTCTATCAATTCAAGCTTTTAGAGCAAGTGGTTAATTGTCTTGCATCAAATTGGTATCAAAGCGGAGGGTCACGGGTTCGAGACTTCTCACCGGGGCCCCACCCATGTGAGGCGGGTGGCTCGTGTGAAGCAGTATCCATGTGATTTGGGGCCCACACACCTTTTGCATCACCTTTTGCAGTTTCATGTTAATTGGTCCAAGACATACATGGAGCACTCGACTCGCCTCCTAACATCCATCCAGTCTAATGTTTCCAGGACTAGCAAAGCCTGTCTAGGCAATGGAAGATACAGCAATATACAGTGGTGGCAGATGTACCCCAGTGGGCCTTTGATAACGTCAATGGTTTATCCCCTCTTGGTATGTTGTGGCCACCTTCAAAGATATTTTGGAGATCCTTTGCAGATTGCACTCTTTTAGGTTCTTGGACACACACAGTTGAAACCATGTTGCCTGTGAGCTGGACAATAGGATCCCATCTTTGCTGAACTTTGGAGCTTACCTGGGTAGTTTTTTTCTTTTACAAGCTCTGTAACTTTACATGTTTGATGTTTATAACTATTCCTAGTTGACCGAACGAAAGAAAGAAACCTGTAAACAGGTACTGGAAAGAAGCAACGAATGTAAATCAAATTCAAGGCAAAGCTAAATGTTTCAGAAAGGCATAAAAGAGAGTCCGACTTTCTCACCTAATTCATCTCGCTTTCAGGCTCAACATTTCGTTTACCATGTAGGAAGGGAGACAAATTAGATGGCCAATTTGTTTACCAAAGAGGGTGTTCTCCTGTCCTGTATCTATACAGGGGATTCGTTCGACAATACTCGACGTTTTACACAATTTGAGTTACTTAAAAAGTATATTCTAAGAAAACAGGAAGCCTTTCCCGGTAATATATTCCATGAAGACATGCATGACAGCATATTTGGTAAATAAAACAACCATACCAATGCAAAACTGAACTCGTTGATTGTGATCAACCAATGTAATAGGCTATTAGATAGCTTGATTGTAATCAACCTATGTAATAATCTATTACATTGCGCCTGTGGGAGTTTTATGCTCTCATTGTTGGTGGTCAGCCCAGATAAAGGAGAAGGATTGCATTAGGTTGGCAGCCAATGTCAAACTTATGCCTTTAACTTCCAACATGAATCCAAACAATATGAAATACCCATGGCCTGACTGAAGTTATGGCCCTATAGAGTGGAATGGTGGAAAAGGATTCATGTATGACCCTAATTAGTTGGGATAAGGCTTAGATGATGATGATGATGATGACCAATGGAAAACTAACATAAACTCTGTTTACTCACAAATGGAGCCCCATATCATATCTACATTCCAATGTTTTGAAATAATGCTGCGTCACAAGAGACAAGAGGCAAGAAATTTCTCACCTGAGTCAATTCACTGTGCGTCTGGTTCCCATGCCCAATGGCTCTATCATCTGGCAGAGTCACTTTAGTAACAGATGACTGGCATGTCTTGTCAATATTCATGGTCCTATAACCACCATCTACATCGCACGATTTATTGCTGGCATCAAAAGGCACCTCAGCTGGTACAGTGTCACCTTCAATACTGAGTTTTTTTGCATTGCCAGAATTCTCTAGATCCTCGAGCTTGCTCCTATGCTCAAATGTTGAAAGCTTATTGCCGGTGTTTGGAGATATGAGTGAATTTGGCACATTGATTTGATTAGAAATGGAGACAAGCTGCACATGCTTCTGACCTTCAGACAGCAAAGCATCCAAACTGGGAGACAGTCTTCCATAATTGTATTTATCTGGGTTTTCAACTACCAAGCTCATATCATTGGAATCACCGCCACCACTAGATCTTCCATCAGACATGCATTGAGGGATCAGCTTCTTATCACCAGTAAGAACCATGAAACTTCCAGCATTCGTAGGCATGGAATCTCCAGTGGGTGTCTTTTCCTCAAATGCAAGATGAACACCAGTTGGCGTCTTGAAGTTTCCTCCAGAGTTGTTCAATCGTTCATCTGACTGCATGAGACTACGAAAATGCAAAGAGAATGCCGTGGAATCCATAGTAACATCAGGATTATCATCTGAGTTAGCAGACTCGGTGGATAACCGTCCTGGTCTTATAAAACTTGCCGATACAGGCCCGAAAAAATTGTCTTCTGCATGAACACATCAGATTCAATTGTATGCCAATCAGCTGTTTACCTCAACCAGCGCAAAAAGAAATTTATAAATTCAACGAATAAAGGGACTAAAATGGGTCAACATTTCGTTGATATTGATAAAAACAGCAGGATGTATGTTGCAATGATCCCATGTTTTTGGGATAACTTGTTGAATACATCTAACTCACTGTGAAAGAAATAAAAAGCACCGTAAACATGTAAACCTACCACGATACCAGTGAATTGCAGTTTACTAATGTCAGTATTAACAGCTCAAGAGATCGCCAACTTCCCACCTTAACGACAATTGTCATGTCAAATATCTTAGTAACCATTTTCATGGTTTTCCAAGAAATTAGCTCAAGATCAAAGTCACATTTATAATTTACAGGAAGGAAAAGAATATAGTGATGTTTCTATCATGCAAGAAACTTAATAAATTGTATTCAGAAATCAATATGCATGAAATCATTAATTTATTTTAAAAAAATAAAAAATAAAAAAGGAATCACAATTCCAATGGCTACGGTAATTCATATAAGCAAAAAGGTAGTCATGTCAGTCAGCGTAATCTGTCCTCTAAGGACACAACATAAAATGAAGAAACTCAGTAAGCAAAATGATCAATTGCACCCAGTCGGCTATGACATTTTGGAGATGTTGTGATCAAGCATTCTCCTCACTTCCTATCACCCTCTGAAAAAATTCACCAATTACAATTTTTTTGCTTTTGATGTCTCACAGCGAATCATTTCCCAATTGGTAATGTACCAAAGGTCTCCATCTGTCCACAATAATTATGACAAATAAACATTCTGTATCGATTGCCCGGCATTTTTCAACACTAAATATGAAACATAAAGGCGAATATTTCAGCAGGCCTCTACAGGTCAAAAATCATAAAGATTCAGCAAGAATCACCATCATCATCACTATCATGACCATAGTCATCATCAACAACATAGTCATCACCATCATAAATTCGCCTTTGCAATGTGGGTCAGCTTTAAAAATCCAGTTTCTCCAATCAATAAAGCCTGCCCTCAGTATTGTTGAATCCTAACAATGTCAATCAAACTGTGATATGAGAGGGGTCCCCCACTCACTTGGACATTTTTGGGTGGCAGTAAGGCTGAGTCAGACCCACATTCCATCGTTGTCCATTTAGCTCCACCCAGCTGTCAGTATTTTAAATTGGATTATTTCCCATTTAGCAATGTAGCAACAGCTAGTATGTTCCAAATAATTGTGGCAACTTAGCACATTTCAGCATACATTCTAACAAGTCAACCATGGATAAATCATCACAAGAACCATATACAATCTAAATCGTTCGAAATAAAAACCGAACTATATGCCTCCCCATTAATGAACCATTTAGCTAGAAAATAAAAAAGATTATAATGATGATGACAATAATAGAAAAGGGTGTTATGTGATGCTCTATCGAGAGAAACAACACTTCCTTTGTTCAATGTGGCCATTTGTCTTGTGGGCCCCATCATGAGATAGGCCATGCACTGATACCATCTATCAGACAATCCTATCTATCTGGTGAAAATGTCAACTGATGCAATGGTCCACAGTAAGCAGAAGTTAAATCAGACAGTTAGGATCATCTGATGGGGAATCATGGAGTGACGACCCACCATACAAACAGCAGAAAGTGGGCCAACGTGTATAATTCGTTGCCCCAAACAAAATCTTGAACTACATTGTATCTTCACATTAGGGAAAGAAATTAAGAATCGGACCGTTACCGTCATTTGACTCTGCAGACCCCACAGTGCTCCCGGGAGACGAAAAATCCATGTTCCGTACAAAAGGCTCCCGGACATCTTCATCATCATCACCATCATCATAATGCCCATGATCATGACCATCGCCATCATCACCATCACGACGTGATGACGGCTCCTTCAAATCACCACCGTCGGGGGTGCAATCTCCTTCTCTGCTCTGTTTCTGGGCTGACTTAGCGAGTTCGGATCTGGATTTTGAATCAGGCGGGGAGTCGAAGTCCTCGTCCCGGTCGAAGACGTGGACAGATGTGATGTCAGCGGCGAAACTGACACGGCGGGACCGCTTCGGCTCGATCGTGTTGTAGAAATCTTCAAATCCTTCTTTCGATTCCATCGATAGATGCAGGGAAATGGGAAGGAGTTTCCGGACAGAGATTTTGTAGCTTTGGATAAATAAAAAAAATTTTAAAAATGAGATTAGGGCTTTTATTGGATAGGTGTTTGTGCGGGAAAATGAGATTTTAAAAGGTGAGGGCTGAAATATTTGAACTGACCAAAATGCCCTCGTTGATTGGGGAAGGAGTTGGAAGCGGATTGCGTCTTGCCCCGCGTACCATAACCCGTCCAATACGGGGTTCTGTGGGGCCCACCGTGATGTATGAGTTTCATCCACGTCGTCCATCCATTTTTGCATAAAATTCTATCGTATGAGCCCAAAAATTAGGTTTATAAAAAATCTTAAGTGTACCACACCACAGTAAAAAACGGTGATAATAACACCCACCGTTGAAACTTTCCTAGCGGCTACCGTGATGTTTATTTGCCATCGAATCAATTAATAAGGTCATATAAACCCGGATGAAGTGAAAAGACAAATACCAGATTGATCTGAAACTTTTTACACTCTAAATGACTTTTTAATGGTGGGAGCGCAGTCCCCACTGTGTGGTTCATTGATTTTTGGATCTGGCTAATTTTTGGGTTGATACCCTGAAATAATCTGAAAAAATGGATGGACAGATTGGATAAAATCCATACGTCACAGTGGACCCCACATAGCCCTGCCTGGACGGATTAGGGTCCAGGCGGGGGCAGGACTCAATCTGCTTCCCATATAGTTGGAGCAATTCGGAGGTTATCTTATATAACCCCTCCAATTTAGCTTATTTGAAGGAAGAAAAAACCCAATGCCTTCCAAGTACTTACAGATAACTACCTGATGAGGCGGCTGCAAATTGGGTTCTGACCCGAACCCGACTGACCCAGCCCGAGTTTGAGTCAGGTTGGGTTGGGATCGGAGGTGTACACGAGTTGAACCGGGTTGAGCTTGGCACAGCTTGACTCAGCTCGGCCATTAGCTGACCTAGCTCGAGCTTGGCTCAGTCTTCAAGCCTAACTGGCCAGCTCGACTCGGTTCGGTTAGCAACTCAGGCTAATTCAAGTCGAGTTCACCAATGTGGTATTTTCACAAACACATGGACTGCACTTTCAAATTCTCATTGTTTGTAAAACAGCAGCAGCAGTTTTATAAGTATTTCATCAAACACCCTGTAAGCAACATCAAATTTAATTTTGTTTTTAAAGGTATTTGTTTCACGCACATACCTTCCTTGCAACCAGCCGACACTTGGTTAGGTCATTTCATCAAACAATTGGTGAGCAACATCGATATGAAAGTAACCGAGTCACTAAAATGATTCGATCCAAGTTCGACTCGAGTTGGGTTCAATCCAAGTTGAGTCGATCTAGGCCAAGCTCGAACTTGGTTCGAAATTTTTTCGAAATAAAAAAAAAAAAAAATCAGTTTAACTTGGCTCGAACTCAGTTTCAAACCGAGTTGAACTTAGCTTTTTCGAGTTGAGTCGAGGGAGCTAACTGAGCTAACCCGGCTCATGTACAACCATAGTTGGGACTACATTTTGGTTGTGTAAATTGGTCCAAGCTAGGTTGAGTTGGGATTGATCATATATATCTAGATAAGGTTGGGTATTTAGGTCACATTGGATTATTTTAGGATTGTTAATAGGAATTTGGATTAGGTATTTTGGGTTGGAATGCAAGTCAGGTTAGGTCATGGCTCGGGTTGACTCATCAGTCGACCCAACTTCTGCACTCTTACACGATTGTAAATGCTTCCCCCTATGATAATTGTAAACCTTTCTTCTTCTTCTTTTTTAATTATTTTAGTTACCCAGTCATTTGGATAATTCATTAAAATTCATCTGGATTGACTATTAGCACCAAAATGTTTTTTTTTTAAACTTTTTATTTTAATGGTAGCTTGCTAGTACACCCACTGTCAGTTCACACTTCACTGTTAGCCACCCCCACTAGGGAATCGATACCAAGAACCCAGTGTTGAAACGAAGTATCTTTCACTCAGTCTACCACTAGCACCAAAATGTTTGACTTCCATTGTTTTACTACAATCACATTCGCAACTGGTTTTACATGTCTACGCCTTTTGTAGTTCGTATATGTCATCCAACCCATTCAATGCGGTCACTCAAAAGTGGGTCGTGCTAAAAATCAGGCTAATATAACCATCAGGTGGGCCACCACATGAATTTGGATGTTTTCAGGTGATTCTCCATTATTTTCTATGGTGTCACCCATTCAATGATCAGATTGGCCTTTTTTTACCGTCCACTATTAAAGGTGGAGGCACCCTAAATGGACAAGTTGGAAGGCATTCAGGGGTTATTTAGTGACCCCAATTTGGGGTGTATTCGAATGCATTCAGAATTTAAAAAGTCATGTAACAATGCAATTCGGGAAGTAAATGAAATTGGAGGTAAGTGATAAATGTAGGTTTGGTTAGTTTGAAATATAACCCTTTTGATTTTTAGTGTAATCGAAGTGAAATGTATAATAGAGTTACATGTGTAACAAAAGTATCGCTAGGCCATTAATCCAATGTACACAGGTCATGTTGATGATGTCCAAAAAACAATTTAATTTTGGCATCGCTAAATTCAAGCTAATAGATTAATCTAGTTGTCCATACATTGGTGATGTAAATTAACACTTACGAATCGTGTGAGTCGCTCATTTTTTATTCATATGCTTGTGGCCTTCTCAAGGCTCGAAATTTCAACATTTTTTTTCTTTCAAAATATATATTTCAATGAGCTTATTACAATCATTTCATTAAACGTCATATATGTAAACTAGTTTAAGATGTTAAAGTTGATTTAGTAATCAAATCTTAGTTTTAATCAATATACTACAGTTTTTTAATATATTTTTATTTTTTGGATTGCATTGCATTATGATTTCAAGTTGTCAAACTTTAAGGATTCAAATTCACCTTCATTATGATTTGGATTCTAATGCATTCCAAATACGCGCTCCCAACCAAGCCCTTGCACATACGGCTGACCTTATATGAGTGTATTTTTGTCATTTGGTGCATATGCCTCTTACTCATGTAGTAAATGGGTGTGCTAATACAAACAAGATGGGTGTTGTTTGCAATTATGTGTATGGATCAGGAAAGTGGTTTCAAACAGCCTAGGGATCTCCCTCCCTTTTATCACGCGAAAAGATATTTTTGCCTTTTTAAATAAAATTCCTTACCTTTTAAAAGTCGCCTTAAAAACTCTTTAATCTTAGAAAGATGCGATTTGGGGAAGCCAATTGAGTCCAGGACAATACTGGACAGTATCGTACGAGCTGGGGCTACACAAGGCCAACCATGATGGATAGGTTTTATTCATGATGTTCATCCATTTTTTTCATATCATTTTAGGTTATGAGCTTAAAAAATTGGCAAATCAAATACTCAAGTAGACCATAAAATGGGGATTGAATACCCATCATTAAAAACTTCTCAAGGGCACAAAACCTTTAATCAAGCAAACATTTGTTTTTTCCCTTTATCCGGCCAAGGATGGCTCTTTTTTTTCTTGTTCTTTTTTACACACGCACACAGTCTACCAACAGAGCAACCAAATATGGCTTATGCACCATAGATCCACGGCTTCATCAAGCAGTGCTCAAAGTGTCCATGTTCATGTTCAGAGAGATCCAGACCAATGATCCATTAATTGGGCCATCCATGCATGCTTAATCTGGACCTTTGGATTTTATTTTTTCTAAGAGCCCATTGTTTTCTTACAAGTTCGACCTACCCAATTAGCAGACCAACATTATATATGGTCCATGGCTAATGGATGGCTCCAATCTTTAGCTTATGTGCCATCCAATGGTGAGAACCAGGTCCAATACACGAACTATAAATCTGAACTGTTCATCAAGTAGGCCCTGCAGTATGTTATCCATGACGGTCCAGATCATTCACCTGGTACGCTCTATATTAAATAGATCCATATAACAGGCCTGTCCAATACGAGCATGTGATTGAAGATACTTTGACAGCGATTCAATAGTAGGGACCTGCATTCAACAACACGAGTGCAAGATGGGCAGATGATGCGATATGGCTATTGTGACCATTCATTTGGCTGTTAGCTGGAGAAACTCGATTTCAACGACCCATATTCAATGGACAAAAGGCCCACCTCCTTATGTGTTGCCTTATTGATTTAATATCTGACCATTGCCACTATAACAGGGCCCACAATCTGGATTAATAAGACGTGTCTTGGACAGAATACCTAAGTTATGTTTGAATAGTGGGAATATTAGTTCTTGATTATTATTTTCCAAGCTATTATTAAGGTGTGTAACTTATGTTGGCAAGGACGTGACGTCGGGCACCACTCAGGGGATAATTGTTCTGAATCCACAGAAATTTTCTGAACTCATCATGGAAAAACCTTGAATCCATGAGGAAAATAAAATATAAATAATTATAAGAAATTCGAAATAATTTAATTGATGATGAAAAGCGAGATTACAATTCTTTAAATAAGTCCACAAACCCTAGTGAGAAGTTTAGAAATCAAACCAATGCTAGAACTCCTAGAATTCACAACTTATTGTAAATGGTTAACTTACTATTTATAGACGGTCGTGATTTCTACTAGTGGGTATGGTTTTCGGCCAAAACTAGTAAGTGTCCTATTTGGCCCAAACCATGATGTACTCCTAATTATTCTAAGCTCTTTTTATGTTGGGCGCAACTCAAAGCCCAATGGATAAAGAGTTATACTCAAACTGGAACTTACCATAAATAGTAAAAATGAAATTAAAACGGGATTTCAACCATCGATCTAGTGGTATTTTGTAAATTGGGCGTGGGCAACCGGAAGTAGCGGGTTGGGTCGCTAAGTAGCTCATCCTACCCCAAAATCATATATGGTACGTCAAATAACTCATCATGGATTGCAAGATACACCTTATTTAAGGTCCCACAGAACGGATCACTTTTGTTGTTGACCGGGCCTTTTCTGATCCATCTTGACCATGAAAGTGTCTCCGACCCGCTCTACATCAGTAACCCAATGCATTTTATTGTAAATTTGGAGCAAGGAAGAATGCCAAACAATAATATAGATCATTGTATTTCTTAATTGATTGAAACCTTAATATCTTATGTAATTTATGGATTACACCACTAATGAAGAAATCTCAAACTCTAATTTTATTAATTAATATCTTGTAGAATTTATGGATTACACCACTGATAAAGAAACCTCAAACTATACATAGCATATTTAGTTATAATTTGGAAACTAAATTAACATTTATACCTTTTTAGTTATAATTATACTGCCTGCCAAGCATGTTTATTTGTTGAATATAGGCCCGTTTGAATTTTCAAATCCCCCATAAATACCCACATTATTACTATTTTAGTTTATAGGGCCATGGAAGTTCTGGATCAGGCACATGTTTGTTTTTATTTTATTTCCTAGTCATCCCGTGCTCCACCAATGCCATATAAACATAGTGCTGGGTCCCAGGAAGGCTTCAATGGTGGGAGCGGATTAGGTGCGGCCACAGCCTTGCCCAAGGTGGTGTGGGCCTTACCATGGGGCCACCTTGATTTATGTATTTTATATCCAAGTTGTACATCTGTTTTTTAAGATTATTCTAGAGCATGAGCCCAAAAATAATTGGGATCCAAATCTCAGGTGGACCATGATATAGGAAACAATGCTGCACTATTAAAAAAATTTTGCAGGCCACATTAGTTTCGAATCAAACTGATATTTGTTTTTTTCTCTTCAAACATTTATTTATATGTTGGATGGCAAATAAATGTTACACAAACATTACAAGCCCTATAAGTGTTTAATGGTGGGATGATCAATCACCATTGTTTCCTATTGTATGGTCTGCATGAGATTTGAATCTAGTTCATTTTGGAATCTCTTGAATGACTTGGAAAAATGGATGGACTGCGGAGTTATAAAATACATATATCAAGATGAGCCCCATTGTAAGGGCTGCTACTTTGTCTCGGTTGCCAGAGCGGATTAGGTGTTACCCAGGTATCACATGAATGGGTAGTTTTTCGAGCTTATTTTATGCACGAGGCATGGTCCTATAAATGAAGCAAATCCATATATCAAGGGGACCACAAAATAGAGTTTAACTACTTATTATTATAAAGTTTTGTATCACAAGT
Organism: Magnolia sinica; assembly: GCF_029962835.1. Classification (NCBI taxonomy): domain Eukaryota; kingdom Viridiplantae; phylum Streptophyta; class Magnoliopsida; order Magnoliales; family Magnoliaceae; genus Magnolia; species Magnolia sinica. The sequence goes on from NC_080581.1 coordinate 83,872,356, forward strand.
TGGATGGCAAATAAGGCCTTAAAAAGTTTTTAATGATGGTTGTTCAACTACAATTTCCCATGGTGTGGTCCACTTGAGATTTGGATCTATATCAATTTTGGGGTCATGCCCTAAAATGAGCTGGAAAATTGTTAGTCAACATGGGTATACAACACGTACATAAAGGAGGGCCCCACAATTAAGGGAGCACTCGCTGACATGTTACCCGTGTTACACCTAATCCGCTCGCATAGGATGTGGTGTGCTTGACTTTCCATCTATTGAAAATCAATGGTTTTTAAAATAAAAAAATTCTAAATTCTAAATTTTCAAATTTTCGGGACTTTTCCGCCAAAATGCTTTTTAATTTTTTTGAAGAAAAAAGTGTGGTGTGTGCGCTTTGTCCCACATCGGAAATGTGAATAAAACTTTTGTGGTTTATATGTCGACTTGTGAAGAGTATTTTTATTTGGAGTTTTTGGAGGAGATGAAACACGGGTTGCATGCACTGGAACACACGCACGCCCGCGCGCACTCGGGCACGGGCACAGGTACAGGCGTGGGCAGTGAGGCAATGTGACTGTAGTGGCACTAGATGGTGCATTTCACACATACACATCGTGTTGCAGAGTGGTTGCTCCCTCGCGACCTTACGCAAACCGGCATGAGACGATGTAATGTATCTAGTAAGAACCTTAGGGCAGTTTGAGATTAATGGACAACAACCAGAAACGTTTTTCAAACATTCTGGACCATTGAATATCACACAGCAATAGTACTATACCTGATGCCTATATAAATTGGACCATTCCAGTCCGATTTCATCATCTCTACACACCATCTCTTCCATTAAATCAGATACGATATATAGCTTCATTCTAAAATACTTAGAATATCTCCACCGTCTGAGTTTGTCAGAAGGAATCTGCTGTGTTAAAAGTATTCCACACTGGACCTGTCGTGATTGCTGCACGCTGAATCTAGATGGGACTTGTCTTATCCTTGAAGCAATTCGCTTGTAACCCATCAACAGTTGATAAGGGGGCAAATCATACTTTAAGAACAACGTATTTTATACGTGATTCAACCTAGTGAAATATTCTATTTCTATTTATTTTTTATATTTTCGGTGTATCCAAACGTAAATTAACAACACCATCAGCCTTATTTTTGGGCTTACATCCTAACATCAGTCGACAAGGATACAGTGGATGTCACACACACACCACCATGGGCCTCATTGAACTTTTTGTTGCACAATCATGTAGACATCCCACCCTAAATAAGATTAAAGCTACACTTGACGTTAGTATTGGCATCGACCAAAAGTACCTTATGTCCCAATGCTTCCCAACACAGCCATACTAAGTGGACAAACGATATCCTACAACGGGTTTTGGAGATATCCAATGGGCTACATGAGCTAATCGGTTGACTCATTGGCCTATATCCTTACCACAATCTGGTTCAAAGTTCTTAATAATTGAGGAGTAGTTACACTTAGCCCTCTTCGGGGCTAAGAGAACTTACTAATAAAAAATAAAGACAAACATAACCGCATGCCATGATTTCTCTTGACACTTTCCTATCCTAAAAAATGATAAGACGGTTTGATGGGCTGAAAGGAAAGATAGACTCGTTATTGAGGCTGCTCTATCCTTGATGTTTGGAATATGAGCAATCATTTCCATGGGTGGGTTAGGGAATGGTTTGGTTTTCGAGAATGGAAGATGACTTGCTTACATTTCCTTCCTATTCTACCACGTGGATACTTATCTTTTTCACCCTGCTGTGTCATAAGAGGAACAACCAACCTCTCCCCCTCTGTCTCTACGAACAAGACAGCTAAGCAAAGGCAAGATCCACTCGAACAGGGTTCCCTCGACATAGGTTTGCCTCTGGCCTAGATCAACCTGGCTTTAAATGGAGTATATACCACTTCACTCCAAGAGTCATTCACAGGACGAAAAGATGTTATTTTGAGGCCCTTGTACTCATATTCACCATGCATAATCCAGTCATGAACCATCTACCAGCGCATTAAAAATCATTATATTTGAGTAAAGGTTGAAGTTTTCCTAAATTCTTAATAAAAGCATATAATCTTGTAAAGTAGTGATTGTACATCGCATGGGCAGAAAATGATGCCTCTTTTTTATAACCGAAGCCATTATTGAGAATATACTATATAAATTAACACATGAGTCACTTGAGTTGATAAATCTTAGGTTTCTTATTCTCTAGATGATTCCAGAGGTTCAAGCCATTCAAATATTTTGGAACCTTATTTTGGTTAACGATGACTTCAAAATATAAAGACTCTTACCTTTGAATAATTACCATATTTAAATAAAACTAATCAAAACCAAAGTAAGATGAAGTGAAAAAAGTTAAGAAAGTTAGTGCATTTATGCACTCTCACGGGTTGATGTTCACAAATCCTTTATGGGACCCACACGGTCCAATGTGAGATCATGGTGTACAACTGGATGGTATAATTCCCTCCAGAATTACATCAAAGCCATCAAACTAAGGGTTGCGAACGCCCATACTGGAGGTCTCCGATCATCCGCTTGTGGTTATTTGGGGGCCATCATACCCTGTTGACCCCACCTAACCAATAGCCACTATTGACCACATGGCGCCACCCCTGTGTTGTGCCTTGGCCCATCGGGATGTATTAATTGCATCGACCCTAACATGGCAGAGACGCTCTCCCCGCAGGGACTGCCTAGTATATAATGAATGATGCTCTATAGGCCCCGCCAGAATATATGCATTTGATCGAAAAGGGATTGGCTGCTCCCCCTGCCATTAGCCCAGTGGCTGGTGGTCGGTGCTCCGTGGGCTCCACCATGTACCTGTTTCATCCATTCCGTTCATCCATTTTTAGAGATAATTTTAGGGCTTGATCCCAAAATTAGAGGGATATAAATCTCAGGTGTATTACACCACAGGAAAATAATAGTGATTGGATATCCACCATTAAAATCCTCCTAAGGCCCATTGTACTATTTATTTGACATCCAACCTATTGATTAGGTTATACAGGCCCAGATGAAGGGGAAAAAAAATATCAGCTTGATTCAAAACTTTTATGGCCCCCAAAAGGTTTTTAATGGTCGAAGCTCATTCAACACTGTTTCCTATAATATGGTCCATTTGAGATTGGAATGTACCTCAATTTTTATTTCATACCATAAAATGATCTAAAAAAAATAGATGGATAGCATGGATGAAACACATACATCATGGTGGGGCTCACAGAGCACTGACCACTAGCCATTGGTTAGTGGCCAGGGGTGTCACGCCCTGAAATTCGGGTACCTGAATAAGGTATTCGGGACCTGAATCCCAAGGTTCGTGAGTTATAATATAATGATATTTATTACAATCCACGTGATTCAATCAAATTCAATAAATATTCAACGTCGTCTAAAAAAAATATTGCCAAAATGTTTATTAAATTTAACTATTTTGATATATTTTTTTTCTACATCCAAAATTTGGAATACAAACTAAACCCAAATAACAAAACTGAATTGAATTTAAACTAAACCTAATTTTCTAGTAAAAATAAAATAGAACTAATAGTAGAGGCCCGCCTACTCGTAGTATTCCAATTCTGCACCTGTGCATTTTTTTATTAGGATGAGCATAACAACCAAGTAGGGTCATTTCTTACCCAAAATTTAACATGTTCAGATAATATCAATTTTTTTAACAATGGAGAAAAATATAATATAGATAATGAATTTAAACAACAGAAATGTAAAAATACGATGCATGTGACGATTTTCATAAATTTTCATAATAATTATATCATTTCTCACAACATCGTACTCAAGTGAATAGTCACGTTGCATTAACGCCTACGCACTGGTACCTTATGGTGATGGACCCATTTATACGTCAATTGGTCATACTACTACTCTAGTTGTACCTCTGACGTATGTTCACGCACACAATTGTACTCATACGCCGTACACAAAGGAGACTCGAAATGATCCAGTGGGTTTTAGGGTCTTTCACCCAAGAGACACAATTGCCCTACTTGCTGGCTTTATGATCTCTCACCCAAGGGACACGATTGGCCTACTTGCTAGCTTTAGGGTCCTTCACCTAGGGGACACGATCGCCCTACTTGCTGATACAACTATAAATTTTTTTCATAATTAAATAATCAATAAATAAGCATGAATAATATGAACATTTCTAAAATAAATAAAAAAGTAAACAGATAATAATTTAATAAATTAAATTTCTACATTATAATGCAGGTTCTATACAAGGTGGATAAATTCAATGTTATTCAAATTCAGTTTCTGAAATTGTTGATTTCTGTAATAGTGCTGGAAAATTTACAAGAACTCCTAAAAATGCTGAAATACCAATTTTTGTCTCAATTTTTTAAATTTGAATTTATTTACTTATTTGCAATGTAAATAATTTATTTGATTCGAAATTTAAATTCTTATTTATTAATTTATAAAAGTTTAGTTATACCTTATATTTAAATTATTATTATTATTTTATTTTTATAACTTAAACTAGAGTTTAAATTAGAATAATAATTAGAAGTTTGAATTAATATCGTATTAAATTTCGACTTAATTAATTTAATAAATCATACAAGTCAGAGTTCATAATACACACCAAATAATTAAAATTTTAAATTATAATTAATTATTTTTAAAGCCTTCAAAGTCACCTTAAATTTAGATTTACATTAATTTAATTCTTACAACAACAATAATAAAATAATAATAATTTTTAATTTTCAGTTAGTATAATTAATATTAATTCTCAAACTCTAAAAAAAAAAAAAAATTTTCAATTAACTGCTTGTTAACAATTTAATTTTAATCACTTTACTTTAAATTAAATTAACAAATCATTTTAATATCTGAAATCATTTTGATCTAAATTAATTTAATTTAATTAATTATTACTTATAAAATTAAGTACATATATTAAACAAGGCTTAAAATTTACAATTTAATTTAAGTTATTAATTATGTCTTTTTTTCTAAAAATAATTCAGAGTTAAATTCAACAATTCTGATATAAAATAATAAAATCTCTCTACATATACTATATTACATCTGACTTAAAAATTCATAACTTAATCTGAACATATTCTATTTTTAATAATTTACCTTTATATAAATGAATTTTAAAATTTAGGAATAACTCATTTTAATTTTAATATTAACAAATAATTTTTATATATAGAATTTCTGAATTAAAATATAAACTTAGATAAATTGTTATTTTATTCTGTAAATTTATTTTATTTATTTATATATATATATAATTTATTTTAATATTAAATATCAGAATTATATAAAATAGAAATTCATAAATTAGTAAGATTTCGTACATAATAATCAATTGACAATAATATTCCTATCAAAATTTTAGAATAAATAAGGATAATAATTAATTGAAAATGATAAACCTCAAAATAAGATTATATATCTTAAAAGTCCGATGATACAACCCCGCTTTAATATTTTTCTCTTGATCTATAGAGCTCTCTCTCTCCCCCTCTCTATTTTGATTTGACCGTTTCCTTCATTTCTTTTTCTGTTTTTTTTTTAAATTATTATTATAATTTTAAAGGAATGCGTAATGGAATGGAAGAGAGGGATTATTGGACGATTTCATTTAGTGGGAGGGTTTAGCGCCCATTGCTGTACGAAAAAGGAAGGAAGAATGGAGAAAGTGGTTTAGTCGATGTGCGGAAGCTATAATTTTTATTTTTATTTTATTATTATTTTTTAAAAGTATGGTAGGTCCCACTAATGATAATATAAATCTACTTCGTCCATCATCTCGGCCTAGCCAAGAGAAGATATAAGGCAAAAAATGAGGCTGATCCAAAACTCAAGTGGGCCACATGCAAGCGGACGGTGGAGTTAGTTTCCATAAAAAAAATGAATTGTTATAGGGGGAGTAGCCAATCCATTTCCCATTTTATCTGCTTGCATCCATTTTTTGAAAATTACTTTATGTCAGGCAGATCAAAATCTCATATAGACTACACACAAAACAATGGTGATTGAGCGCCCATCATTAAAAACTTTTCAAGGGCTACTGAACTTTTGGATGAAGCTTATATTTGCGTTTTCCCTTGGTACAGGTCTATGTGATCTACTCAATAAGATGGATGACAAATAAACATTACAGGTGACCTTGGGCAGTTTTGAATAGTGGGCCTTCACTCGCCATTATTTAGGTGCAATGTTTGATGATTGAGATTTGGATCTAGCTCATTTTTTTTGATATGCATTAAAAGTTTCTGAAAAAATAAATGGACCCTACCAATAAAAACACATACGTCATGGTGAGGTCTACATAGCATTGTCCCGAAGTCACCTCGCTACTGCCATGTCACGAGGCAATCCGGTCCAAACGAAATGGACACAGCTTTCTTGCCAAAGCCTTTTGCAGGAAGTAAATGAGCTGGAACTTAGGTGGGCCCACTAATGTTTCTGATAAATTCTCACCGTCCATCCATTTTTTGAGTTCATTTTGGTTCATGATGCGAAAAACGAACTATATCCAATGCTCAAGTGACTGAAAACATGATAATTGAATGCTTACAATTGAAATATTCTCAGGGTCATAAAGGTCTTGAATCATGCTAATATTTGTGATTTCAGTTCATCAAGTAGGAATGACGTTACCAATGGTACAGATGGCATGTAAACATCACCATAGAACCCGTGAAGGTTTCAGTAGTAAAAATTTCCCTAACCATCTTTTCCTTTAGGTCGGACCACTTGAGCATTGGATATGGTTCATTTTTAATATCATGTCCTAGAATGAAATCACCAAATGGATGGACGGAAAGGATTTCTCAAAGCCATCATAGTTGGCCTGTCCAGTGCAGGAACTTCATGCGAAAGGCCGTCCGAACGAAAGACACCCAGAAACTCAGGAACGGATTACGTGTCCCCCAGGTAACATTGGGTGTTACCTGGACGCGGATTGCGTCCTACCCCCGCCCGTACAATAATCTGTCCGAGTAGGGCTCCGTGGGGTCTACCATGATGTAAGTGTTTTATCCACGTCGTTCATCACTCTTCTCAGGTAATTTTAAGGTATTTATGTAAAATTGAAGTAGCTCCACAGCTCTAGTGGACCACACCGGAGGAAGCTACAGTGATAATGACTGCCACTGTTGAAACCTTTCTAAGGGCCACCGTGATGTTTTTTTATCATCCAACCTATTAATAAGGTCATGTAGACGTGGATGAAGTGAAAAAACAAATATTAGCTTCATCCGAAACTTCTCCAACTCCCAAATTTTTTTTAATGGTGGACATTAAATCCTCACTTTGTGGTCTACTTAAGCCCCGCACCTTGCTCAGTGTTTGGCTCATATCTTAAAATGATATGAGAAAATCTATTAACGACTTGGATAAAACACTTACATCATGGTGGGCCCCACAGAGCCTTACTCGGACGGATTACCATCTGGGCGGGGGTAGGACACAATCTGCGTCTGTGTTACCCTTGCCGTGCCCTCGTGCGATGATGTTTTGTATATCCACACTGTCCATCCGTTCCTACAGCCTATTCTACAACATGGTGCCAAATATTATACATATCAAAATCTCAGGTGACCACACCACAGGAAAGTGATTGAGTGCTTCACCAAAAATAAATTCTAAGAGCCCATCTTAAGGTTTTTGTCGTATTTATTTGAAATTCAACAGTTGATAATGTCCATTAGATATGGATGGAGGGAAAAATCTAAAGATCAGCTTGATACAAAACTTTTGTAGCCCACAAAAAGTTTTTAATAGTCATTGACCACTTTTTTTTAATGGTACGGTTCACCTGAGATTTGGATCTTCCTAATATTGAAACCCTTGCTGAAATGAGATGAAAAAACACATAAATGGCATGGATATACAGAAAATACACCGACATAGCCCCACATGGCTAATAACAGCTAATCCGCTCCAACCATTACGTAGGCCACCACTTGAATCCGAAGGTTTTTGGACTCTTGTCGGTTTTTATATTTGTCGTGGCCCAACCAACTAACGATCGTTTAACACTGATTGTTGGGCATCCCATCATCATGTTGGGCCCACGTAAGGCACTTGCTGAGTTACATGTATAAAACATAAGATCTATATAAGTGAGTATTTAAATGATTAGTTGTACTTTTTTTATTTTTTTATTGGAATGATAAATATAAATATTTTTCTCTTTTAGAAATGGGTGCTTTAGTACTCAAAATGTACGAAGTTAATCACACTAGCTAAACCACTTGTGAATGAAATTAATGCAAGACTTTTCAAGGACGAGCCGATACTCAGGCCTTGAAAATTCGGGGCATTAAAGTTATTAGACCACCGTAGTAAATAACGGACAACTATATGGACGGGTTGGATGTCATACGGACATCCCGTGGGCCCCACACGCAGCACTAGTGGAATTGGCTCATCCGCAGTTTGGCTAGTGACGCTGCCACCAGGTGGCTAGTGGTTGGTGCTATGTTGACCTTAACATGATGTTTGTGTTTTATCTATACCGTCCATCCATTTTTAAAGATAATTTTAGAATTATATTATAACTGAGGTAGATGTAAAGCTCAGGTGGACCACACCATGGGAAAACAGTTGTGATTGAATTTCCACCATTAAAAACATCCTAGGGCCCACTGTAATGGTTATTTGAAATCTAACCTGTTGATTAGGTCATACAGACTTGGATGAAGGGAAAAAATATATATTAGCTTGATCAAAAACTTTTGTGACTCCCAGGAAGTTTTTAATGGTGGCCGTTAAATCAACATTGTGCGGTCCACTTGAGATTTGGATCAATCTCATTTTTGGGATCATGCTATAAAATGATCTGGAAGAATGATTGGACGGCATGGATGAAACAAAAACATCATTGTGGGGCCCACAGAGTACCGACCACTAGCCATTGGCTAGTGGCAGGGTGAGTAGCCGATCCGTTTCCGACTTAGGAACCGGCGTCATCGTAACCGTCCAAGAAGAGGGTATTTATGTAATTTTAAAAAAACGTATCTATAAAAGATCTTCATATCCGCCAGTGCCTTTGATTTCTTCCTAGGTCTGAGCCTGGAGGTTTTTCTCGTCCCTTGGAATCTCGCCTTTCAGAAGAAGAAGAAAAACGGAAAAGCTCTGAAATTTCAGATTCTTATCTTGATCTCTTTCATCTTCTTCGATTCTCTATATGGGGAAGAGAAAGGAGCGCCGGCTCGCAGCTCTGAGCGGCGCTGGTCGGAGAGTGAAGCTCGATCTCTTTGCGGAACCCTCTGGTATCGGTCTCTTCTGCTTTTAGGGTTTCGATTTCGTTTTTTTTTTTCCCTCCATGTTTCTTTTAGTTTTTTCTTCTGGAGGATCTTGGTTTTATCCGATTCATTGATTCAAACTTTGAAGTGTTTTAAATGTCTATTTGCTGGTCCTTAAATTGTAAAACTGGGATTTTGTTATTGGATTGATGAAGGCACGACTAAAACCCTAGATTAGAGGCGTGCGGTTGAAAATTTTGCATTGAGTAGCGCAGATCACCAGGGTGCGTTTGGATGCACTATTGGATTGTAGTTAGATCATTAGTCTCATAAACTGGAAAAAAGAATCAAATTCACCATTTGTATTGAAGGATGATTGCAATTTGCCTTCTTTCGAGTTGGATTTGAAATGAATATTATCTTTCACCACTCTTTCTTGATTAAGCTGAATTTTCACAGTTCGTTTCACTTTGTAACCAACCGCAGACTAGTAGAACACACGGAGAAAGCTGTTAGAAAGAGATTTGACCTCACAAATCTCTGCCTGACCTTCTCACTCTCTCTAAACGATCCTACAAAACCAATTTTCTTTTATTAAATTGGGTTTTCTACTATCACTAAGACAGTATGAGTTAAACTGTCAAAGACTTATGTAGAAAAGAAAATGCTCCACAATCCTTGTGTCTTGCAGTGTGATAATTACTACTGCGATGCACTCAAAATTTTGTAAGATCAGTTCCTCCTGAATGTGGTCGCGTGTTGTGAACGCATTTCTTGTGGTGACTGAAGTTGGCAGTGCAGTTGCTTAAGGAGTAGATTCATGGTTTAAAAGACACCTGTTGTAATGTGAAAAAGACACCTGTTGTAATGGGAACGTGAACTCTCATTCTTCCTGTCATGAAAAACTCCTGTTAAATAACAGCTGTTATTTTTTATTTTTTCAAAATGAGTGTGGTATAATGGAATATTGGTGATTGCTTTCACGGGATTTTCCCCCACATAAAATGGCATTACATTATGGAATATAACTTTGTTCTCTGGTAAAAGTAGCCTTTATTTCATTGAAATAATACAAAAAGGGAAAAAAATTTTAAAAATCAATTTTAATGTTTGTTAGAAAATTAAAATCTTAAACCAAGTTTAATGTCTGTACATTTGTTGGTAGCGCCTTTTTTCTGATCACCATCTTCGCATCTTCATCTCATAATGGCATTGCTGCTATATGATGACAGCATCTGTTGGCTTTTTAACACAGCTTGAGATGCAAAGTGGATCAAAGATCAAAGACAACCCAGCCTCCAAGAAATACATGTAAGAAAAAAAAGAAAAGCAAATGCAATAAGAAGAGAGGAAGTTCTTCAAAGAAGAGAAAAGGGATAGCTTCCATTCCACCATATCCCAATACACATCCCACATGGGCTATGTATAGGCTGAACAAAAGAAAGAAGCCCTAACAATAAGGAAGAGGCAAAGATGCCCGATATCCCCTTAGTCATTAAAAAAGAAAAAGCATATTAAACAAAAGTAATTCAATTAAAACACTAAAGCTAATATGCATCTGGCATTTTGCCACGTGTGCATGTGGGGACAGCATGTGACCAAGTTGGCTTTTGCATGGAATTGGGGCTTTGATTGGATAGTTCCCCCCATCTCAAAAGAACTTGTCCTTGAGTTATAGTTTTGAGAGGGAATTATGGTACATGAAGTGTGAAATGAAGTGGTAATAGATACGGGTGTGGGAGTGGGGAAGCATATGTTTAGAAAATGTAAACAAGTGCAAATGGGTAGGAAGTGGGAGTGGGAGTGGTAGTGAGAGTCTGAAGCGTGATACGAAGCATGAGTGGGAACTTTTAATGCTCTACTTCGACTGAGTGATTCTTCTTCCTTGTTGTTCGTCACTATTAGCGAGTCCTTTGTTGATAGGGTACTCTTAAATTTGGAGCATGTCTTGTGTTCCTATGCATGATTTATCCCCTTAGATGGTCCCCCTCGTTATGCATAAGTAGCGATGCTCTCCTCTCTACTCGATGTCATTGTTTTTGGTGCATAGTTGATTTCTTCTTGTTTGTCACTCTTGCCAGTTTGTTCCATGTTAACACGTCATTAGTTAGCCTACAAAGTCGTTGGTTGTCATAGTAAATGTCTTAATCTTCCTGCTCTTCATTGGATAGCGGTGCAACCCGGTTATCGAGTTAATGAGATCTTGACACCCGAATCACAAAGAAATGTACAAGAGTATGCCCACAAGAATATTCATATAGAGGGAGAAATACTTTATTGACATCGAACTTCTTCTCATAATACTTAAGAAAAACTCACACTAAGAAAATTTTGGAATTAACTACTTTCTACACTCCCTCTAAGTGATTCTCTAATGAGACTCCCCAAACTAAGGGATTGATTTCAAATCAATCATAGTTTTTTTTGAAAGATAACTTTGATTAAAAAAGAGCGCAAAAGAGGGAACAAAAACAAGAAAGGAAAAAAAAGAGAAACTACAGATCTGCTGAGGGGGCAGATCGTATTACACGCCCAAAAAAAGAAGATTATAGTCCTTAAGGGACTCGACATGCACAACCCATTCTGCAATAAGACTCTTAGCTCTTGCGGAAACATGGCCTGCTGAATTGGTGGTATCCCTGAAGCACCTGCCATTCCTTTCCTCACAAACTGACCACCAGATTGCCAAAAGGGCCATTTTCCACAACCTGGACTGCTGCTAACCAAGCTTTGCCCCATGCCACACGTGAAAAAGCGAGGCAACTGAATCAGGGAAGCACCAGATGATGCCAAACCGGGCATGGAAATCGTCCCAGATGGAGGAAATGAATCGACAATGGAGCAGCAGGTGGTCCACTGATTCTTCCGACCTCATACAAGACAGACAAATGTTCACTAAGGGCCAGTTTGGACGGGTGGATTGGAAGGGATTGAATGGTATTAGGGTGGATGGCATGGATTTCAAGGTAATGATGGTGTTGTCAGTGGATTGTCTTAAGATCCATGGGATTGCTATATCCCGGGATCAGATCACCCAGTCTGTTTGGCACGCCCAGCCAATCCCGGGATTTAACTTCCAATCCCTTCCAATACCATCCAATCCCTTCCAATCCGCCCAGCCAAACGGGCCCTAAACACATCCCTTTCCTCCTAAGATTATCGATGGTCAAGATCCTTTTCTTCGTGACCAACCAACTGAAGGCGATGATCTTGGGCGGGACCGGGTACTTCCAAATTTGCTTGTAGTGGGAGATATTGGATGAAGGAGGTTGGTCCAACTGGCTGTAAAATGATCTCACCGAAAATCTGCTGGATTTGGAGTTCGTCCAGATCAGATTGTCTTCCATAGAAGGATCAGGGGATGCCTTTTGGATGCAATCTAGGAGGTTCACGAATTCCTGGATCTCCCAGTCTTGAAGATTTCTTCTACATTCTACTGACCAAACGATTTTCCCCGCTACAAGTGAATAAGAATCAGCAACTGAGACTGCCAGATTTGGAGCAAGGGAGAAGATATTCGGAAAATTTTCTTTTAACGAGACATTATCCACCCATCTGTCAGTCCAGAATCGAATGTTGTTTCCCTTACCCAGCTGAAACTCGACACCTTTAAGAACTTCCTCTTGCATGGCAGCTATACCTTTCCAAAGGGCCGAGGCCCTATACAGGGACGCGGCTTTGCATCACCAGCCACCTTCAGATCTGCCATATTTGCTTTTGATAATTTTATTCCACAGACTATTATCTTCAGTGCCCCAATCTCCAGATCCATTTTCCTAGCAAAGCGCGATTCATGAGCTTCAAGTTTTTGATTCCCGCCCTCCCTGTTGATAGTGTTTACATACAGCTCTCCAATCAACCAGGTGGAATTTCATCTTCTCTCCCTTATTATGCCAGAGAAAATCCCACCTCTTGCTGTCAATAACCTTCAGAACTGCTGGAGGACATTTAAATAGGGACATTAGGAAAATGGGGAGATTTGATAGGGCCGCCTTGATTTAAGCTCCTAAATCTATAATCAGTCCAAAACTCAGCACGTGTTGGGCCATACAATGGGCTGTGGGCCTACATTATTATTGGGCCCTATAGTGCACCTAGGTGGCCTATGGGTTTATATCAATTCTCCCTAGCTTTGAAAGAACTTGTCCTCGAGTTGGAAATCAGTCTTAACTTTTGTACTACCACTATGACAAATATTCTTTTTCCTTGGTGGAAACTCGTGGTGTAACCCCAAGTGTTGTCTTGGCCCAACCTTCGTTAGAGTCCACTATAAATTATGTCTTTTTTGCTCGCGGTTTTATGGGTGCTAACTTATATGCTGCAACTTAAAAAGCTCTTTGTGGATCTTGAAACATGTCCGGTTTTTCGTGCCACAATCATATTTTATAAAGGTGTTTCAATTTCAGTATTGGGACCTATTTGCATGTCTATCAATACAGCTGCCACTATCAGTGGATCTATCAATTGATCTATTGGTGAATTCAAGCGTAGGTCCAATGTAGATGCATCGATCACTTTAGATGTCAATTTTACCTTTTGACTCTGTGGATCTCTTCGTCTTTTTCAGAATTTTTACTTCAATTCCGGGTTCCCTATCATTTTTACAACAATCGAAGGATTCGATCATTGGTGTCTTCAAAAGCCGGGGCTGCGTGTTGTTGGTTAGGACCTTAGTGAGGAGCTTCCCCTATGTGTCCACATGCTACTTCGGTCTTTGGGTTTCCTTCACGCCGAAGGTCCCTCACTTTATTAGTGAGATTGCCTACTGCATGTTTGAGTTGATCTGCCCGCTCTGCGGGATGGATGAAATGGATTTTTTGCACGAATCCGGATATTGAGTCAATGAGATCTTGACACCTGAATCACAAAAGAAATGTACAAGAGCACACTCACAAGAATATTTGACTAGAGACGGAGAATTACGGATATCAAACTCCTTCTCTTTCAATACTTAAGAAAAATATTGGAATTAACTACTTCCTGACCCATTACAATCATTGGTTCTAGTTGGATGCTTGCCCACAGCCCATTACAATATCGGGCTACTTACTGCTACGTTGTCTCAAACAGTCAGCAAATCAGCATTGAAGTGTCAACTCATGATACTATTGCATACGTTCTTCAATGGTCAGTTTATCTTGACATCGAGAAAGTATTTTCTGGAGCAAAACTGTCTCATAATGAAGAGGCATAAATCTTGCTCAAGTCTCACATTCATTTCTTCCTAATTTCCGGGGGAGGGCAGCTACAATGTTGCAAGTCTTCTTCAACTCTGTACCACTAGTCTTGGGTCGGACTTGGCCATCTTGTGCTAACAGAAATACCTTTTTGTTCATTATAACCAATCATTGAAGATCTCAGGATGCATATTACCATTGAATTCAGGATCTCCATTTTAAAGCTCCTGGTTGGATCCTTGGTGTAATAATTATGTCCTCCTTCAGGATATGTTGGGTACTACTGTGAGGGGCAGTGAGAGCTCTTGGACCCTGTTCATGGTAGTGAGGATAGTGAGGGTAGCAGGGTTGTTGAAGTTCGTGATGTAGGTCCTGCACACCTTTGAATTCCACCCAGTTCCTTTTAGGTCATTTTGGGGAGACATTCCCTGCGCCCATGACACCTACTAGGTGGTCATTAGATGCTTGAGGACCATTACTGTTACCCTTGCTGCTTCCTTCTATAACGGCCACTCCTGTGGACAAAATTGCCAAACTGGTTTGATATGTCCTCCATTTGCTTGATCATTGGCTCATATGCTCCCTCATTTGTTGGAAAGATACCACATCTTGCTTTTCTCCCTCCATCCCAGGACTACAAGAATGTCCACTCCTTGTCTGTATAACATCAGATCTGAACACAACGCAAATTATTTTGGCCTGAAACTAATTAACAATTAGAAAGAGGACCTATTTGGCATAATTTGTAGCTTGTTGCTGATTTGGAGCTGGACACCCAGGAAACTTGACGAATGGAGCTATACTTGTGGCCCTCCACACACGGGTGTGGGCCACTTTGGATATATCAACAACTATGTTCAGTTGGAGGGACTTGTCGCGGTTAATAATGATAAGGACACTCTTGAAACTTGAAGAGTGGCACTGCACTTGCTTAACTTTACACGTGGGTGTGGGCCCAATTTGGACTCCATGAACAACAATGTTTTACCTGGTGGAGTTGGTTGGTTTTAATTTTGTTAATGATAAAAGGGTTAAATATGTCAGGATGTTTCTGTTATATAAAATGATTTATTTTCTTGTTTTAAATTGTGATTATATGTGCCTTACCCTTTTGAGAACATGGTGTGTTGTTTTGTTTTCCTAATTTTTTTCTTCAGCTTTGTGGGTTTGTGCTGAATACTGGAATTTTCTTTACATTTTCTAGGAGATTTGATTGGCACCTCTAGACATGATGAAGTTGGAGGGGATCTTGATCAGAATCATCGTGCTGGGGTTCCCAATTCACCATCTTCTCCAGGTGGGTTCCGTCAGATTTTCTTCAAAAGAATATATAGAGAAGATATGCCTGCAAAGCATATGTTTGGTGGAAATTTGGAAATATTATACAAGACATGTTGTTTGCCCCAAGAATCTGGTTTTGAGACTGTAGGGTGGCTGAGGTCCTGGGAACATTAAATGGTCAGGTTGGATCGGGCTGCCACAGTGAAAATTGAATGACTCCCTACCTGTCATGATATTTTTGGCAGCATCTAAGCGTTCTGGGGATCACAGGAGGAAAATGTTGCCTTCTCGGTTCGTATGTCTCTAGCTTTATTTGGTTTGTGCCTCCTAACATTTTTTTATTTCTCTACCTGCCAGGTACCTGTGCTCAGATAGACATGCCTGTTGGCTATCAATAGAGGCTCCTTGAGCTTACGTCATCTTTTATTTTGAAAATTATTGTGTTAATCTTAGTTGGATGTTTATCCCTTGTTTTGTTTGATCATGGGATGATTTGGTCATTTGAAGAAAACTTTTACTAGTCTGAAATGTATGTGACAATTTGTTATGCTCTCTCCAGGTCAACGGCAGGAGAATCCTTTGCTGTTACTTGGACAGTACAGCGATGATGAACTGGATGAGGATGAAAATAAGATATTTAAGCAAGATGTCATTCAGAGTTCTTCGATCAACTGCAATGAACAGGTTATTTTACCTGCTTGGTTACCTTTGCACTTTGACCCCATGTGTTCTTTAATTAGGCACATGGGTCTTGTTTCATTGGCTGGGTTTATGAGCCAGGGCAATTTTTTCCATTCTGAAATGTATCTAGTAATATCCAGAAAATCCGTTGGTTTGAAAGCTATTACTGCTACTTCCCAGTTTGCAATGGCTTGCCTGTTGGATTGTTCTGTTGGTCCGGTCCATACTGGCGTTCACATATCTGGAACTGACTAAGGGAAGGATTCGGTTCCTGTTGGATTCAGATACAGGTACCATATAAAGGCTGCTGTATCCGAATTTGATCCTATTCGGTTATACCCTTAGGTCCTTTCAGTTTAGTTTCAAGCACAAACCCCATACTGACCGGGGTTTGGATCTCGAATCAGGTCTATAATCGGGTCTGGATCCAGATTCCGGTCCATACCAGAAACATGCCTTACATATGGTTTTCCAATAGTAAATATAATTTAAATAAAGGATGCAGCTAAAAGTAATCATAGGTTTGGGTACCAACATTTACCCGATGCGATCTAATTTCTAATTGGATCCTAGCCTGTAGACCTAAATCCCACCCAATTATTATCGGGCCCTAAATCTGCATCCAGATTTGGTTAACTTGAGTAGGATACTTTGGGTACCACAGATGCGGGTACGCTTTGACAACCCTATAGTTTTGGGTCTCACTTCACTACATTGACTGTTTTAGGCTTGTTCTCTTCTCTTATCTACTGGCATTCTCATGTTCTTCTATCAACTATAGCTTTTTAACTTATTATCTTGCAGCTGTGCTTTTGTTGCCTTCTTACGACTCTTGAAAATACCAGGACTTGAATATCTCATAGGCCATCCAAGGGTTTTTGCCTTTTGGTGAACCTACTCTCTCTGTTTTATGTTTGGTATATTCAATATTAGCTCTCTAATTATTGCCACATGCAAACCTGGTTCCTTTACATGCCTATTTTGATTTTTAAGTGCTTCTGTTTTGGTCAGGTAGAGGAGCTTGTAGAAGCAGATGGAGACAAAGATAGTTATGGAGGCAAAGATTTTGCTGCTTCTGGGGTTAAACAAGAGACCATGCCTGGGAATTTAGATCCAATGGATGCTGCCAAGAACTTGGAGGACGCTCATATTGGAGAAAGTGATGTTACTGCTCCAACTAATCAATACAATGAAGTTGACTCAGTGGCACAAGAATGTGTTCCGGGGACTTCTGGAATGCAAATTGTTGGGGATATGACTAATGAGTGGAAGATGGTAATGGACGAACAGACTAATCAATACTATTACTGGAATACCATGACGGGGGAGACTTCGTGGGAGGTGCCTGATGTTTTGGTTCAAGGAATGGACACAACCACAGAGCAGAAAGTTTCTCTGGTTGTCGGAGAAAATGGGAGTGCTGTGGATGCACATGTGTCTGGTTCATACTTAAATGGGGAAACTGAGGCGCACTTAAATGTTCTTGCTATTGATGGGCCAAAGAATTCTGATTTGATTGTGAATGTCAAGGAAAAATATGAGGTTGGGATTGGAATGGAAACTTGGAATGAAGGAGTCAAAGGTGAGAATGGTGAAGCCCCGAATTTGGTCCCAGTTGCTGATCAAACCGAATCAAATAACAACCCCAGTGTGATCAGTTTGTCCATGGAAGCCTCCACACTACGTGATTCCGTTTCTACCAATCAATCAAGTGTTATTCTTCCTGAGCATGGGGGGTTGACAACGGCAGTTGAGGAGCCCCTTGTAACAATAAGCTGCGAGGACAAGAATAAATCTCCTGTAGCACCCATTGCAAACCCTGACACAGGGACCACTCATTCTACCCGGCTTATGAAATATGGCGAAAGTTTGTTACAGAGATTGAAGGTGTTTGAAGGGTATTATAGTTTTTCTTTCACCTGTTGTTTATTTTTCTAGATTGATGTTTGGTTGGGACTAGGGAGAGATCAGAGATGCCCTTTAGAGGCTGTCCCATGATGCTTGCCCTTTCTGCACGCATGGGATGATCCAGACTGTTCATCTAGTCCCACCATGTTCATTCAGTAACTATCCTTCTAACTAGAGATCTTCATCATCCATGCATGTGAGAGATCCAGACTCCTGTTTCCAAATCACTGCATATTGGTTGTGAATGTTTCTAATTCGTGAGATTTTTCCTATGTGGCTTATCTAGGGAGGAATTACTAGATTAGATGGCCTGGATCACGAGTCTCATACATCAATAATGTGGTGTATTATGGATATTAGGCTCATAGCACTTTTTGTTGACTAATTATAAATGGAAATTGGGCACGACATCAATGTGCACAATGCCTACTGAGGGAGTTGATGCGCACATGCTCCCACCAGTTAAAGATGGCTGGTGCGAATCTAGCAACCACTTCAAAGTGGGAGATTTCAAGCCCAGTTTGAATTGTGTGTCAAGATTCTCGCCTCCATTTGTGGGTGGTGGGGGAGATGTGACCATCAATTGTTTGCGCATGCATGAACTTTTCTCCAGCTTTTTGACATTTTTTTTTCTAGAAGGATATCCTTTTATGCGAACTTTTGGGACAGCTAATATTTTATCACAAGTGTTGGTTCTAGCCGATTCCATTTAGTTGGGATAGGGCTTAGATGTTGATGATAGTGTTGATTTTGCTTCATGACATGACATTTGTTAATTTTAACTGTCTCAGGCCTGGCGGCAACACTCAAGGAGTTGACTGGAGATCAAAATATATCTTGGAAGTTGAGATCAGACTTTCTGATTGTAAAGCGCTCTCAGCTTATGGACCATCTCTCCTCCCTTTTTGGTGGCACACTGAAACACAGCTTAAGCATCTTGAAATGGCTATTGATGAAGAAATTTCTAGATATGCAAAACTGGAAAGGAATGAGATGGAGACTGTTCACATTTCTTCCGTCGGAGTTGACGATGCATCTCAGCGAAATGCCAGGACAGCTTCTGAAGTGTTTGACAATGATAAAGGAATGGTAGTTTCTACTGCTGAAAATGCTCTCATTACCCCTGATACCAATATTCTAGAAGAAGTTCCGAAAGAAGTGCTTCTCAAACCAGGTTCTGATGAAGGTGTCAAAATCGAGCACACCCTTACATCTGGATCTCCATGCAGTGGGCCGGTAGGAGAGGCTGAGCAAGAAAATAATGAAAATCCAGTTCCTGTTCGTTCTATTCCCAAAACTGAGCTTCATGCTGGTGAAGACATAGACATGGATGTGGACATGGAAGTTGATGATGAAACTCCTGCAAACGACAATTCTGAAGATGCATCCAGCACCAAATCTCATGCTCTACCAGAGCAACCGATTCATCCACATGCATACTCACCATCAGCAGAATGCCTGCCCTCTGTGCCTGCTGAGGAATTTAGTGCCCCACCTCCTCCAGATGAGGAGATGATCCCTCCACCCCCACCTGACAATGAACCCATCCCTCCACCCCCACCTGATGAACCCTTGTATCCTCCACCACCACCATATACAGAGCTGATGCCTCCTCTTCCTTACACAGAGCAATATAACATAGCATACACAGTTCCTACCTACGAGTACTATGCAGCCCCCCATACTGAGGTCACAAATTCTAATTACTATGCCCACACTGAAGCAGGGCAAATTGCCGAGCCTCAGCTACAATCATATTATGAACCAGTAGCAAACATCTTTCCTGCAACTGTTGCACCTGTTCTCAACCCTGCAGAGCCTGTTGTATACTATGATGTTCCAAATGGAACAGTTCCTCCTGTACCTGTGATCAGTGGCTTAGAATCTTCTCGCTTCTACAGTGAGTCTGGGCCAGTCAGCTATCATGATAACATTGCTTCCGATCGAGCACAATCCGTTGGTGTTGCCCCAGAACCTGGATATGGTCCATTACCAAGTCTGAAGGCTGAGTCTAATTTTTCAACCATTGGCAGTGCAATTGAGATGGCAGCTGTACATGCTGCATCTGTATCAGCTGCAGCCCAAACTACAGCAACCGTTGTTGTCAATGAAAATGCTGTGGCCACTGCATCGACAGCTGCCTCAACTGCGACAGCTGCTTTGACAGTTGCCACAGTCACGACATCTGCATCAACAGTTGCCACAATCACGACAGCTGCTACTAAGAATCAAGCTAAAGGTAGGAAATTCTGAACAGCCTGGTTTTCTTTGCCTAAATGTATTGACTAATTACATGTTCGATTGCTACAATCATAGTTGATTGTTATCAACCTTTTTGTTTATTTGTATGACTTCTTACTTGTTTTATTGGTGCTTGCATTTAACTCGATTTGCTTATGAGTTGTTTTATTCCTGACCAGTTATCCGTAGTAAGAAACGGACCATTGCAGTGGCACCTACTCTGAGGTCTAATAAAAAGGTCACCAGTCTAGTGGATAAGGTACCTTATACATCTTGTTTACTCTTTTATGGACTGATGGGAGATAGCTTATCTGTGATTTCTTTTCATTCCTATTGATTCCCTTGAGAGCCTAGAGCCTTAAATAGACTTTCTATTTATCAGTGGAAGGCTGCAAAGGAAGAGTTGCATGGGGATGAGGAAGATGAACCTGAAAATGCCTATGAGATCTTAGAGAAGAAGCGGCAAAGGGAAATAGAGGTATGCGCATATGCAATCCCTTCTATATTTTAACACCTCGTGTTTTGCATTTTGTGGGGTCTTACTGTCCTCTTGCCTGCAGCAATGGCGGGCACGGCAGATTGCCAGCGGGGAGGCTCAAGATAATGCTAATTTTCAGCCTTTAGGTGGTGACTGGTATGGTTGCTTTAAATCTTCCCTGACCTTTTTTTTTTTTTGGTTTTTGTTTTTGTTAGCTTGTTAGTACACCCCACTGTCAGTTCACACTTCACTGTTAGTCACCTCCACTAGGGATCAATACCAAGACCTCAGTGTTGAAACGAGGCATCTTTCACTTAGTCTGCCACTTGAGCTATGGATCAGGGTGTAAATCTTCCCTGACCTTGCAGTTTGGTTACAATAGGTGATGTCATGATGCATTTCTGATGGTTTGTCGTGTTTGTAGAACTATAGACTAGAGATGATTTAACTGTCCCTTGCCAAAGGTGATGCAATCCTGTTACCAAATCAGGAAGCTCTCGGTACCCAAAATAGCAAGAATGGACAAAGAACTCACCCACAAGAATATCAAAATAGAGAGCGATAAGCACTTTATTGAAATTTAGACTTTTTAACTTCTTACAAGCACTTGAATATATTCTCAAAAAGCTTAGAGAATGTAATGCCTCTACAACCTTTGAGAACAAGCCCCATTTGTAGACCCTAAAGTGACATCCTAAAATCCTTGCCAAAGGTGATGCAATCCTGTTAGCAAATCAGTGGGATGTCGATATCCAAATTGCAAGAATGGATGAAGAAAAACACCCACAAGAATATCAGAATAGACAGGGATAAGCACTTCATTTTTTAAAGGCAACTTTTATTAAAAGGCCAAATGGCGAAAATTACAATAATGATCTGGCCAACTGGCCCAATCACAGAGATTGGACGTTAGAAAACAGCTAACCCAATCAAGAACATCCACATTTACCCTTTTTTCCAACATTCGACATTGACTTGCTTATGCCCTGAAAGATCCTATTGTTTCTCCCACCCCAAACGTCCAAAAAACTGCGAAAAGAACCAACCTCTAAGCCACTCTACTATCCCCTGCGACTCCCACCTTGTGCCCCGCCAAAAGTAGAGAACAGATGAATCCTAGCATCATCCAATATATTTTAAACGAAGCAAGGCATCTATCCCAGACCTCTTGAGCAAATGTGCGATGAATGAAAGAGTGGTTTATCAATTCCTTGTTCCCCATACACATAATACATCAATTCGGGACACCATTACTCTTTTATGCAAGTTGTCAATCGTAAGCACTCGGTTCTTTCCATCTAACCATGTGAATGCCGCAACCATCATAGGACCGAACGGAGTAGGTGAACACGCATCCCTTGCCGTTCTGGCAGGGAGACACCTTATAAAAGGAACGAACAAAGAACCGACCAAATTTGACTTTGGGCCACACACTTGCGTTCCTACTCCAAGAGAGGGCTTAACGCGGTGGAGCCTCTCTAGAAGCCAAGCGAGTTTCTTCACTTCCACATCCAATAAGTTCCTTTTGCAGGAGGGGACCATAGTCCAACATCTATCTAAAAGCATAAAGCTATGGTAATATGCACTTCAGTTAATTTGAAACTTTTTATCTTCTTACAAATACTTAAACATAGTGATGCGGACATCACACCACCACTCTGTACATATCAGAGACGTAGGTGTTGACAGGCTACATCGGCACTTTCACTTTGGCTAGGCGACTAATGGTGATCACCAGTGGTCATCGGCGAGCATTAGAACAACATGGATGGCATGGATCATATTTGGAGATCATCTCACTGTTGATCATGGTCTACATGATTGTCCATCCATTGGATCGTCTTGCGTCCCATCATGAGGCCATCCGATGGTTGGATTATGTTGGGCCATTTTGTTAGTTAGTTCTTTTATGTTACTTGATGATGTGGACAATTTAGTTTGTGATTGGACTTTTGGGAGGGTAGATTGAACTTTTTTATCTTCTTACAAATACTTAAACATAGTGATGCGGAGATCACACCACCACTCTGTACATATCAGAGACGTAGGTGTTGACAGGCTACATCGGCACTTTCACTTGGCTAGGCGACTAATAGTGATCACCAGTGGTCATCGGCGAACATTAGAACAACATGGATGGCATGGATCATATTTGGAGATCATCTCACCGTTGATCATGGTCTACATGATTGTCCATCCATTGGATCGTCTTGCGTCCCATCATGAGGCCATCCGATGGTTGGATTATGTTGGGCCATTTTGTTAGTTAGTTCTTTTATGTTACTTGATGATGTGGACATTTTAGTTTGTGATTGGACTTTTGGGAGGGTAGATTGAACTTTTTTACTTTCCAGGACATAATGAGTATTTTTTCTTATGTTACTTAAAGGGTAAAATTGTCATTTCAACCAAATTTTGTTATAAAATAAAGCAAAAGGGGACGTCTTGCCCTAATTGTGAATTTGGAGAAATTTTTGAGGAGGCCTCGAAGAGTTCCTTTCTTCCTTTCATCTTCCTTCATTGTTGTGAAGGCTAGATCTTTGGATAGAAGCCTAGAGGGTGTGAAGCCACTCTATCCTTCATCCCTAAGATCCATCCTCTTTCACTTCATGTTTGATGTTTGTAGGTGGTAGATTCCTTTGAACCTTCAAATCCAAAAAGGTAAGATTTTATCTTTCATTGTCCTCTTTTGAAATTTATTTATTTTTACCTGATCCTAAGGGCCACCTCATTCCTTCTCATTATTATCAGACCCAACTCATGCGTGGATTCCAAAATTTCACCTATTGAGCCCGGATTGTTCCTATGCTAATTGGAAAATCTTTATCTTCCTTGGGCCTTATTTTCCAAGCGTTTTGTTTGATCAAAGGGCTGATGACTGTGATTTGGCCTCATATCAAACCTGTCATCTCTTGGGCCTCACATTATTTGCATGTGTATCACATTTAGTTTGGTGATTTTCTTTTATATAACTTTGATTTTATATTAGTTCTCAGTCACATAGCTGGATCTGCATCATTCTACATCACATAGCCTCACAAAACTCAGAAAATGTAATGCCTCTACCTTCTAGAACAACCCCCGTTTATAGAACCTAAAGCGACATCCTAAAATCCTCATTAGATCTCCAACAAGGTTTTTATTACTATTATATGTATTCCATATCAGTCAAATCTATCCAAAATAACAACAAATGAATTTACAAAGATTTTGCCAAATTGTAATGGCCTAAAAATGTCGTATGCAAAATCTATAAAATCAGCCCCCAAGATCTTTAAAGAATCAACAAATTATCAACTGGGATCCTTCAAAGATTTGCAGACCTTGAAATTTATGCCCCAAAATTAGCAGCAAATAGCCTACACATTGAATTCATGTCAGCCTCATGGTGGGCATTGGGCCTATATGATTTCCATATGGTTGGAAAGAACTCGACTCCGATGAGCTAAATGCCTCATACTATTAGAGGTCCAGATCCATTCTTTTCAATTCGTTGCCTTTGGTCTTGTGCATTTAGAATAGAGTTTGTCCAATTCACCAAGTATTGTTTGTAGTAACCTCATCTGGGGTTGGCAATCTGCATGGGTCACACTTGTTTGATTTCTTCCTTTTTCTTTAGGAGCTATCTGGCCACATTAACAATTTCGCCTTGCATGTCAACCACCTCACCATTGTACTTGGTCATATTGAATGTCAACGAGATATCTAATTCACCTGATAATTCATGGGCTTAGTTACCCACCTACCTCTGGATATGGCATGGACCAGTTTTCTCAGATTTGACCTAGTGGTAAGTTCCTTTTGAAAACTTTTCTTTGCATAGGTAAACCATAATCTGGTTGCCTTCTTTATGCATCTTCTCTTGGTGATGTTCATTCCTAAAGTTGACCTGTGTTCTCCTTTCGCACACCTGGCCCCCCCCGCCAATTCTTTTTGTTCATTCCAACTTCTGTAAGCCGAATGTCTTTCTTTTTCTTATTTTGACCTTAATATGCCAAACAACTTGTCTTTGTTTATCAAATGTTGGAAGTTGTCTCATTGGTTGCAATGTGATATTAACACCATCACTGATGAAGGAATTGTTATTAGCTTAAGTCAAATGCACCATACCTCGGTTCCACTGCCATGGTCCTTTGCACAAAACGTGGCATATATCCATTGGACTACGTCACACCACACCTCATCTTTGTAATTAGGCCCGATAGAAAGGTAAACCAAGTATGTTGAGTCGACACAGATGTCACCCCTTTTCTTGAAGCCTGTTATGGGTGTGGATGCTTATGCTCTTTAAGATTTAATTTATCCACCATTTCTTTTAACACCGTGTTCTCACTGTTTTCACCATTTATCATGCATATCCTCTCACTAGAAGTGTAGGCAGTCAAAAGATATTGCAGTCAACCATCACACTCATTAATCACCCAATGCGTCGATAGCTGTTGGATAACCAACATCTCCCCACTACCTCCATCCACATCTGCTGCATCTTGAACAACCTGTGCCCCAACATCATTTGATGTTTTTCATACTCCAATGATGTGTCATGCTTACTTGCCCAAATTATGGACTGTTGTGAACAATTTGGAGTGTATTCGGCATATTCTCCTTGGCCAAATTCACTTAACTACAGACTGATGTGAATGACATTTAAAAGAATGATGTCCTGGCTTCTCACACTTAAAGCATGTGAAATAGTGTTGCTTTCTTCTACCCTGGGTGCAATAATTCCTTGTCCATTACCACCTACCTTTGAGTTGGAGTTTGGTGTCACCGTTGGACGTTGGCCTACCTTCCCTCGATCGGTGGAGGTTCCCGTGGTCTTCTTATGTGGGAAGTTAACATGCTATGCTATCATTCATGAGGGTCCTCGCGAGATGCCAAATCATCTCCTCAAGTTTCCAATTAATTCTCTTGCTATCCTTGCAAGTGTGCATGTGTTGATCATTTTACACATCTTTATAAGTCGATTCATTCCTTATCTGTGCTAGTTACGACCATTAAGATATCTTGATTTTTTATTTTTTGGTTTTCACACTCATGGAACCCCACCCCGTGATAGTCGAGGTGTGGAATTCCCGCGTATATTCATCACTGATTTATTCCCTTGACGAATATTGTGACATCTTTGATAGAGGTCACAGGCAAAGTCATGGGGTGAGAACTTCCTTTTTGAATCTCTTATTTATTTATTTTTTCCCAAAGAAGTTACTCTATCCTCCCCTTGATAGATTCGTTTGGCTTGAAGACCATTCCACCATGCTAATCCTTGACGAGAGAACTTCATGGACACTAATTTAGCCTTCCACTTGTTAGTGATTTCCTTGCAGCTGAACACCATCTGCATATACACGACCATAAAATTCCAGAAGTTTCATCCTAATTTCAGGTTCTCTTCACATTCCAACAATTGAAGGATCTGATCAATGGCGCCTTCACTAGCCAGGGCCAGCCAATGTTGGTTCGTGGTGGGGACCTTCCCATACATGTCCTCATACTCCAAAATTCAGTTTTGGGATTCCATCTAGTCCGGATTTCTTTCACTTGATTAGCGAGATCACCTACCATATGCGGGAGTTGATCAACCAACTTTGTAAGTGTTCAGATCTGTTGGTTAACTTGTACGAACTCCTCTTCTGCCACACCCTTTGGAGCCATTGGGAGATGATTTATGATGGAAGTCCACCAACAATCACTTGCTTTGATGCTTGTAATTGAATCAATGAGACTTCGGTACCTGAATCCCAAGAATTGACGACACATCCATGATTATTGGAGTGGAGGTATAAACACTTCATTGAAATTGGAAATTTTCACTTCTCACAAATGCTCAAATATAACTTCACAAAACTTAGAAAATGTAATGCTTTCTAGAACAGCTCCTATTTATAAATCCTACAGAGACACCCTAAAATCCTTATTAAATCTTTCACAAGATTCCGAACTATTGGATTGATTCCATATCCATCAAACTAAAATCAGCACAATCTTCAACTAGAATCCTCCACATATAAGCAATTGCAGACCTTGAGATTGAGACCCAAAAATCAGCAGCAAACAACCCAAATTTGACACGCTGGGCTCTTGGTGGACCTTGGGCTTGTGTCAAAAGGAGCCATACCATAATTATAATATAAAGGCATACCAAAGGTGCTGAGAGAAAGCCTACAATGATGACTAGGAAAATTAACGCTTTAGCTCTACAATGATGGCTCAGAAAGGGTTGAAAAATTCGGTTTTGGAAAGATTTCTGGGTGGAGAAAATTCCACTTAGAGACAAATTCTCCTTAATTTTCTCTCTTGCTCCAAATCCAGATATCATGGTCGCCGATTGCTATTCTGTTACTGCTGGGAAGTTGGTGTGGTCAGTGGACCGTAGAAGAAACCTTCAAGATTGGGAGGTCCAACAGTTTGTGGACCTCCTTGAGTGCATCTATAGGGCTCAACCAAATCCTCAAATCGATGATGCGTTGCTCTGGACAATGGATAAGTCCAGCAGATTCACAGTCCATTCTCTCTATGTGCAGCTGGATCCGCTGACCATCTCTGCTCTCCGATTTGGAACAGTGGATAATCTTAGAAAGAAAGGCATGTGTTTGGTGAACATTTGTTTATGTTGCATGAAGGCGGAGGAGTTGGTGGATCATTTGCTGCTTCATTGCCCTTTCATTTCTCCTATTTGGGCTGATTTTCGTCTTCGTTTTGAAGTCAATTGGTGCCCTCCTGTTTGTGTCTCTTCTCTTTTTTCGGATTGGAATGGGGTAAAGCTTGGTAAGAATCGATCCATTTTGTGGAGAATGGCCCTTCTTGCTACTTGGTGGAGCGTTTGGGAGGAAAGATACGGTAGATGTTTTCGTGATACTTCAAATTCCACTGATTGGGTGCTTTCTAGAGCTAAAGCGTTAATTTTTGAATGGGCCACCCATGTTGAATCCATGAAGGAGTGCGATCTCCTGTTTCTTGGTTTTTAGCCTTTGGCTGCTATCTCAGCAGTCTCGGCTGCTGTTTTTTGTTTTTGTATCCTTTCCTTTCTTTTAATGAAATTTCGTTGTCTTTCAAAAAAGAAAATAAAAAAATTTGGCTGTAATAACAACAACGTCGCCAATGATGGCGAGCTGGATCAGCCAGTAACCTGACACATTCATAAAATATGTAAAAGATGCAATATTCTTTGGGCATTCTACACAATTCCAATCCCCATTCAAAAAATTGCTGTATGTATCCTACCCCCATTCTATGAATCTCCCAATGTTTGCCCCTCCAGTAAATTGGACCGGCCTTTTGGTCACATGCAGAAGATCTGAAACTACAGAAAGCTCATTTAACTTAGAGATTTGTACTCCCAGAAGGATTTTAACTTCCTGTTCTCTTTTTACTTTGCGTCATAGTCGCATCTTTTTCATGTAAGCGATATCTCTTCATGTATTAATATAATCATTCTTTACTCAATTTCCTTTGGAATGATGATATTATACATAGTTTGTTATATTTGAATAGCATTTATTACCATCATATTTAAGTCTCAAAGGGAGGCCTCCAACTTGGACCTTAGTCCAAGTTGATTGGGTTGGTCATGATCGATGCACCTGAGTTGTCAAAACTCGACTTTTGTAGAACTCAGCCAAGTATATCATCCACTGCTTCTTTTTTTGTTCTTTTTTTTTTTTTAAAAATAAAAATTATTTATATATATATTGAAAAGCAGAAGCCAAATTTTGGCCTGGTCATCTTTGAGAGAGAGATTGAGAGAGGGAGAGAGATGGCCATTTACTCTTCACTTATCGTTCTCCTGATCTTCACTACCCTTTGTTTCTTACCAATCCAATCGGTCCCCCCTTCTATTTCGAAGAGATTTCATCAATTTGTGCAAGTCAAATGCCATTTTTTCCCCAAGTCAACTTTGATTTTGTACATTAAAGAGTATAAACTTGGACTTCTAGCTGTATGTTTGGCGCATACCTATATATTCAATCTTACAATATTATACTACTCGTTCTCTTTGATATTTCAGTTTAAAAAGCTGTTTGAGTTATTTTTCCCCCCTGATATAGGCGTGAAAGGGTGAAGCGCAAGAGAGCTGAATCAACCAGTGAAGCTGTTCAAACTCCTCCAGAGGCGTCCACAAATGAAAAGCAGCAGCCTGATTTAATAGAACTCTCAAAGGATCTTCCTTCGGGATGGCAGGTATTTTTCATGCGTCTTTTTTTCCTTTTTTCTTTTTTTCAAAACCTTCAATGGAATTAAAAAAAAACCAAAGCATAGATGGATAACGATAAAAAAAGGCAAACCAACAAGGAGATGTTTTGGATCATGTATTAGTTGTCATATTGACTGAATAGAAAGGAGAACAATGCCCAACTGAGTAATCAATCTATGTGACAACTGGGGCTGTCAACAGGCCGAGACAGGCATATCTGGGGCCACTTTACTGGCCAGTTGTCTGGTCCTGGGCTTAACCTTCAGGTCCGACAAACAAGCATAATTGGCCAGGTTCAGGGAGGGAACATGTTTACATTTTAGGGCCTACTTACTGCAGGTCCTGAATCTGGCACATGTACCATAGGATCAGTCACCTGTTCAATATATGTTCTTGTGGCCCACACTGCAGGAAAAGCGATGTTGTGTCATCATCCAAATGTAAAACAGCAACATCTGCAGACGTCCCCGTCTACGCACACAAAATGCAAAATATGTATGTTCATGTCCAGGTATGGGCGTGCTTGTCTTGTCCACTCATCCAAGCGACACTAATATCTTAACCTTCCCCTGGAAAAGTCATTGCAAGTTGATGAAAATGAACAATTACAGATGATCCGCATTTAACTGTTCCCTGACAGTTAGGTTCTTTTTTCTTTCTGGGATGAGACTCACAAGTGAACTATTTGGATGACCAAAAAGTGCAGCCCGCATTATGGTTCAGAACAATATGTGCAAGTAAAGATTGAATGTTTTCTCTTAATTTTTATTGGATATAAAGCGACTATTACATTGAAAATCATTATCATACATTGAATCCAAATATCATGGATTGACCGATAAAATAATCATAAGAATAATACCAGAAAACTCAATGACAGAAGGAGACGAGGGAAAGTGACTTTATCTTAAGAGTCATGCAGGCATGTGTCTAACATGCACATCTCTAACAAAACTTTTTTTAAAATAAATAAATAAATTATTCTCTTTGTTACAGATCTAGGGGATGAATCTGCTTTTCTTTTCTTTTATTTTAAAGGGTAAGAACTTTTATTGAAAAAGAGCTGAGCTGGCGCCACAGATTGCAAACAAACAAAGCAGAAAATCTAAATTACTATCCTCTAATAACTTTACATTAGAAGCCTATCCCGAAAAAAAGATTTTTCCCTAAGGAATGCATCTGCTTCCTTACTAGCATTATGAAAGCACCTACTATTTCTTTTCCCCCAAATCGCCCACCAGATGACCAGAACAATCATCCTCCATATAGAGGTATGCGCATCTCCTTTGATGTCTTAGATTACTTAAATACGGGTTAGATGACACTTAGCTTTTCAGGAAATTTCTTGTAAGAGGTTTGCAAAGCCCAGACATGTCTACAAGGCACATTATCTACACCCCACCACAATAACCAAGCAATCTGCAATTGGCTCTATCCATTACAGTTTAGATTTGCAACCATATTTTGGTATTTGTGCCATTTGTTCCTGAACCACCCAAATTCATTGAATTGGGAATCTGCAAGCATTTCAGAATTTGAGTTTTTGAAATTCCATATTGGAATGCATGTTAAGATTTGACAGTGGTAGCCCACCAACTCACCATGCATTGTCATTCCTTGCTCTTCAACCCAAAGAAAAGAAAAGAAAAGAAAAGAAAAGAAAATAATAAAAGAAGCTGTATACTACTGCCTCATTTTATCTGATTCTTCTTTTCTTGTTGTTTGGATGCAGGTCTACTGGGATGAATCCACAAAACAGGTGTATTATGGAAATACCATAACCTCAGAAACAACTTGGACAAAGCCCACCAGATGAGACGGTTGCCAATTCCTCCCTAACAAGTGTAGAAAGGACTGTTTTGTTTCCCTTTTTAAGAGCCCTGATAATCTTTCCGATAAAAGGGTGCCTAACCTCACTCTGATCGGTTTTGATTAGGCGGTTGGCCCAAAGTAGATGTGGACCTCACTCCCTTACCTGCACCGATCAGACTCTGTACGTGCTTTGTTCTCAATCGTGCTTAAGGGCAGCATTTTGCTGGCGCATATAGGAAGTGTTGTAAAGGCACGCTTTTTAGTCTTCTCCTCGAGAGAATGAGTGTATCATTTACAGGAAGCAATCTCAGTTATTTTTGCATTCTTTCATCTGTTCCCTGGTGCCTCCAGGTACAAGCCACAAAAGCTAAGTCGTATTGTAACCCCAGATATAGATCTGGAGTGTATATGAGATCCAACCTGCCTTTCATGGGCCATCTAGTTAATTTGAAACGGTCCAATCTTCAATCTGGTTGACCACCAAGTGAACCTTTGGCTTGACCCTTCCCTCTTAAAGGCCACATTGATCTGACGTGTCTTATTAAGGACCCTTGTGATGGAGCGATCCTCACCTTCTGCGTTCTTGCTCAATGGCCCATTTGGAGTCATTTGGACCTGGTGTACTATCCAGATCATAGGTGAATCATCTGGTTTTGTTTGTACAGTGTTCATGCATTTGGCTTTGTATATGGTACGTCGAGCTTCTTCAAAGGTTAATCCACGCCCAAAATGAGAAACAGTTGAAACGATTTAAGAGTGGAAATGTTCCAATCTAAGTGATTTTAGCTTTTTGTCATCTTGCTTTGTTTCAGACCGTTGAAATGAAGGGCCCGAATCCAAAGCTTAAAGCTCCAATATGTTGCATTCTGGCAAATCTCATATCCACTTGAAAAAATGCACTGGGCCATAGATTTTGAATCAGTTGAGCTTGTGCCTATAAGCTTATAAAAGTATTTTGCAAATGGAAAAATAAGAAGTTGAAAAGGAGAATTAGGATATTAGAAAGTATAGCCATCTATGCAAATGATTTTTTTTTGAAACTAAGACCCGATGGCCAGCTGCCTTCCATTGTGGGTGGTTGGGTCCAACCACCAGTGCACCTAGTCAGGTCCCCAGTCCAGCCTGGAATCTGCTTTAACAAGAATAGCAAAGAATAGCAAGGAACATTGGTTTTTTTCAAGTAGAGGCAGTGAGATTGGAGTTTTCTCCTCTTAGAAAACAGATTACCCAATCAGGGAGAGAGCCTTAAACAAAAATTACGCAAGTTGCATAATCTTTGGCATTCAACTGGTTTTCGTATGTGATCCATTTGTTTCGAACATTGCAGTTCACCCGAAAAGTGGGACAGCCTGATTTTTTGTCCAGGCGTCTCTACTGTGGCACCCACATTGCAGTTCACCTCATAAGTGGGACAGCCTTTTTTTTTTTGTTCAGGTGTCTCTACTGTGGGACCCACGAGATGAGCATCTTGGATCTCTCCATGTAATGTGTCAGCACGTGCCTACGGCATTTACGAAGTAGTTGCATCACAAAGGCAAATGACATTTCTACCTCTTTTCCTGCAGGCACACAAGGCCATCTTTCATTGGTTTCCTCCAGCCTTGAGTTGCAGGCAATCCACATCCCTCAACAGTTTTGTTGACTGAAAACTGCTCACGAGCAGCCTATTTTTAACCAACACACACACACACACACACCCGGCCCATTTTTAACTAACACACACCCACACACACCCACACGTGCATGCACAGACAGGCTTGGGTGGACCCCGGCCATCATGTGCACTACTTCCATGTCTATGGGGCTGAGTTTTTGGCCTTGGGCCTAACATGGGATGGCTCATCCTGTGGGCAGGGCAGATTCCACATGAACATCATTATGAGGCCTGCAAGTACTTGAATGATAATTGCTTCGATTAGAGAGGTAGCTTATTGAAAGCTGTTAAAAAAAAGGCATTGAATGTATATTCCATAATAAGCAGGTAGGTTTTTTTGTAAAATTCCATCATCATTATTATTAATTGATAATAATAATAATTATTATTATTATAATTATTCTTGTTGTTATTTTGTGTGCACCTGAGAGGGGAGGTCCATGCACCAAAAATCTCCTATACTGGTAGATTTGTCACCTTGATCACTAACCAACAAACGGTAGCACCATGCTAGCATTTTTATTTTTTTTTTCACTTTTTAACCGAACAAATCAGCCAAGTCAGTGAGTCAAAAAACGATGTACATACCATCATGTATTAAGACGAATGATTTCATGCATGTCAATTTGTAGGCATTGTGGTGCAACCTTTTTTCCAGAGAAATTATCCACTACACAAGTCGCCATCAAATGGGTCAGCATGTAAAATCATCCACAACGTGAACCGTCAAAGTGTCAGCATCTCACCCCTTTCTTGCTTCCATCAGTTGAAACGTCAGCCATATAATGCACGCCATGGCTCTTGGGTACCCTTTGATTTCTCTTTCAGATTCCAGTGGATCCTGTCTCTAGAGAAGCACAATCCCAACTTGCCTGCCAAGAACTCTCCCAGCTCGTACAGTGCCTGAGAATGTGAACAATAACTAATCAGACGAACTGAATCTCCCTTCTTTTTCCCCCCTTTGGTATTGTACTTATATTATTTTTTATCTAGTTGTATTTACATGGATACATATTTTTTCCCATATCTGTAATCTTTCACATGAGTTCCACTAATTCCACGTATATAAACTTAGCCCCTGTATGCGTTGCCAGATATGCCAAGATGCCACCTGCGTCAATCATCCAACCAGTCCATGAGATGGCTTCCACTGTTTAAATGCCATGGCCCAAAAGTTAAGTTGGTCTGCTAGCTGAGTGGGCCACAATTTCCAAAACAACTGACCACTTTAAAAAAACTTGTACCCAAAATTTTAAAACGTCCATTGTTTTGTGACCCATGGTTAGGACTGCAACTTGGGTTCAGGTTGGGTTGTCAAGGTCTCAGGTTGGGTTAGGGTTGGAAAACACCAACCCGATTTGAAATCGGGCTGAGTGAATTCGGGAGGGGTTGGGAATAATCACATGTATTTGGGTCAGGTTAGGGTTAAGTATAAAGGAATTCAGGTTGGACACCTACAGTTAGAATCTCGGACTGGGTTGTGGATCCGGTTCCCTTAGAGGTCGGGTCGGGCTCGGGTTGATCCTGAACCCAACCTAACCTGCCCGAGTTGCACTCCTAACCGTGGCCCACCTGACCAGTGGACCAGCATATTTTTGGGGCTTAGCATCTAGATGATGGATCAACTTAGGGACCGCGCATTTGGCAACACATTGGGGGGAAGTGTGCTGGGTTATACACTGGCGTGTGGAATTAGGAAATCATCATTTAATTTGGCATGTTTGGCTTGCTGAATCGTCATGCCAAGATGGAAAATAGAATCCATGCCTATCCTACAAATACAGTATAGATACATTACATATACCTTTGAAATTGCCATGGTGATATCTAGAACAGATAAAGCTTAAAAGAATATACATAATGCAATCTAGAGATTGGAAGCAGCAACAGAATGCTAAAGAGGGGGAAAAAATAAGACAAACGGTAATCTCAAAGAAATTTGGATTAATATTGCTGTTTTCAAGTATTTTTTTTCCCCTTTCATATAACCAAAAGAGTTGTGTGCTAGTGAGGACCAAGAGTTGTGTGCTCGTATCTCCACCACCCAAAATTGGTAGGAAGGAATCTAAAAATGCATTTCAAAATGGATAAAGGAGATGCAATTCAAAATGGATAAAGGAGATGCAAGCATGCATTTCTTTGGCTTCTTTTTCTATTTTGGTAAATGGATCGCCACAAGGTTTTTTTAAAGCTTCTAGGAGACTTAGACAGGGGGACCCGTTGTCTCCCCTTTTGTTTGTGGTGACAGCAGAAGCTTTAAATAGAGTGCTAGCAAAAATTCAAGAAGTCAAGTCTTATATTGGGTTTCAAAGGATCCCCTTAAGGGGACTGTGTCTCTCATTTGCAGTTTGAGGATGATACTTTTTAAAAAAAATAAAAAAAATAAATAAATAAATAAATTTTGCGATGCAGAAACTCCAGTGGTAGACAACCTGAGGAAGATATTAGGATGTTATGAGGAAGTTTCAGGTTTAAAGATGAATGTTAGAAAGGGCGAGATGTTAGGAATCGGTCTATCCAATGAGGAAGTTTCCAGTTTTGCAGTATTGTTCGGGTGCTGTGTTGGAAAGACATGCCCTTCTTCTCATTTGGGCTTCCATTATGTTTGGGAAAACCAGCAAAACATGTGGGGTAACGTAACTGAAAAACTAAATGGTAGAGTCGACATCTATTGCTAGGAGGGCGAACAACGGTTATCAAAGCAGCATTATCCAATCTTCCTCCCTATTTCATGTCTTTGCTCAAATGGCCAAGGTCTGTACTGGACAAGTTGGAGAAGCTGAGGTGCGAAATCTTGATGAGGGGAGTTGAAGATGGACATAAGTTTCATCTTCTCAAGTGGGGAGAGGTGTATGAACCGATATTTGAAGGTGGAGTGGGTATTCGGGTGTTAGAATCCATGAAAGTGGCATTGTTAGGGAAGTACCAATGGAGGTTTTCTACTGAAGAAGGTAGGCTAAGGGAGGTTACAGTTTCAAAATATGGTGTACAATTGGTTGGTGGGTGGGGGGTGGTGTGTGGGGAGAGATAGAGATCGTTGCATTGTCGAGCTTCAGGCATATGAAAAGCAATCACCTCTATTGGTCTGTCATTCAATCAAGGATTGATTTTCTCTATTGGAGATGGGACTCGTATCTGATTTTGGGAAGACCCTTGGTGTGGGGACAGTCTGTTGGAACAAGAGTTTCCATTGTTGGCAAGGTTGGCCCCACCTAAAAATATGCTTGTAGCTAGTTGCTACTTTCTTCATGGCGGCAATGGTGTTTGGTGTCCTCCTTGTTGGAGGGATTTATCTGACAAGGAGGCGGATGAGTACACCAAATTGTTGGAGCGATTACAAAAAATTCATCTCCTCGATTCTTTTGGATTCTCCGGTATGGAATGCTTCTTCATTGGGAAAATTCACAGTTCAAGCCTTCTACAAGTTGATACGAAAATCATGACCTCTTCAAGTAAGGAATTCTTTCATGGTTTTTTGTTCTATGGAGCTCCAACTAAGGTGACAGCTTTTGCATGGTTGAAAGGGCAAAAGAGAGTCTTAACCATAGATAACCTTTAGAAACGGTCTATGGTTCTTCCCAACATTTGCCTCGTGCATGAATGATGTAGAGTCAATAGATCATCTCTTTCTCAATTGCTCCTTTAAGATGCAAGTTTGGATCGCATTTCTACTTTTATTTGAAGTTGCTTGGGTAATGCCTTCTTTAGTAAATGCAGTTTTTGGGCTTGGCATGAAGGGATCCTAGGAAAGGATGAATTGGTCATTTGGCGCATGGTCTTGCTAGCAATTTTGGGGAACATCTGGAAGGAATGAAATAGAAAGTGCTATCTCAACAGTACAGGTTCGTGGGAGGAGGCAGTTTGGAAGTCTAAAAGAGATGTTTTAGAGTGGGCATCTGGGGTAAATAATGTCAAAGAATGTAAAGTTTTGTCTTTGATCAGGTTGAAATATGAGGCTGTATTCTTTTCCGCTTTGACTTTTGTCTTAGCAGCTTATTAATAAAATTACAGTACTCTTCAAAAAAGAAAAAAGAAAAAAGGACAAGAATAACCTTTTTGATAGACAACATTGAGAACCTCTCAAGTCCAACTGGTTGGACTATAAGTTACGGTCCACCCAGCAGATTAAACTGCCAAACTTTCATGTGGGCACAGCATCCAACCCATCAACTCAGTTGGCCCAATCACGAGTATCACCTTGTGCAAAAATCATCCACATGCACTCATCAATGTGGACTACCCTTGTACTTTGCTATTTATCAATGGCAAGAAATTGTTTTCTATGGTGTGACCCACCTGTGAGTAGATGGGGCTGATTTTTTGCACAAGGAGATCCTTACAGTGGGGCCGGCCTATTGAAAGGTTGGATGGATGTCACATGAACTAAATAGGTTGGAAGTTATCATTGGGTGGACTATAACTTGTGTTCCAACCAGTTGGACTTGAGACCTCAACAATAATAACCTGGGTGTGAGGAGGTTGGGAAAATATGAAGGTAGTTTTGTCATACCATATGGTACTTTTTCTTTTTTATAAATTCAGGCCTCGTTGCATCATAACCAGATGCGCTATCCAGCTGGAGACATATGGCAACTGGATTACTTCAAAAGTCCAGGCCATTTAATGCAACTCTGATTAAGAAGCAAAACAGGATAAAAGGGCAGAAAGTAATATTTGCAAGAAATATCTTGCCAAAAGAATAAAGAGGAATTTAGATAATCCCCAGGCCAGGATATGCATGGTATGCTTGGGAATAGAGTTTGTTCAAGTAAGTCCAATGTCAGTCATCCAGATCATAGTTCCATTCGGCCGACTGTTGATGGACAATTTTCCAGAAGGATCCCAGATTGGAACATTTAGCCAACAACCTTGGTCCTCTCTGTTGAATGTGGACCATTGCTGCATTTCACTTCTTAACTGTCTATGTGCCGGCCACAAATTGAAAGGTTAAAATTGTCGTATTCCAATAGATATTTTGGGGCATGGTCTATCGATGATTGTTCCAAACAGACCAATGGTCCAGGTCTCCAAACAATGGGCCCCACTTGAACTTTTTTTTCTTGAAAAGTATCCACTTGAACCGTGCTGGTTAGAAGTGAGTTGGTACAAGTTGAAGTTTCTAAAAGGGCAAGGGGAAGGCCCAAATGGACGTGGGTAGAGGTAGTAAGAAAAGATGTGATGGCCTATGGTTCTAACTGAAGTTAGAACCCATGATAGGGTGGAATGGTGGAATTGGAATATGTAGCCAACAGCAAGTAATTGGGATAAGGCTTAAATGATGATGATGATCCACTTGAACAATTGAAAACTCAAGGATAGAATGTATATCCTCACAAGTAAAAGAGGGAAAGTAACTTGAATATCAAGGGGTAAGAAGGCTAGTTAGACTCCTTCAAATGACAGGAATAACCCTGAGTTCTGCCATTGAGTTTCCTTCTATTGACAAGACTGACAAATGTCCTTGTTAGTTTTGCCAAGCTGAGCCCCTAAAACTGCCAATGAAACCAAGGTTTGTTTTTGTTCAGAACAAATCCTGTTTCCGAGCAATTTAAGCTCTTTCCATTACTAGATTTTGCAATTTATCATTATCATTGATCCTGAGAGCTCAAAATTTTTTTTAAAAAAAATGGAAAAAGAAAAAGAAAAAGAAAGAAAGAAAGAGAAATCACAAGTTAATAAAGCAACAATAAGAACAAGAGAAAGGCAAGCAAAATTACCAAACTCCCCGTCACAACCACAAGCCAAACGTGTTTTTAAATTTTAATTTAAAAAAATCCCATAACGGAGATATAGCAAACATCTCGGAGTTTCCATGACTGATATTCAAATTTTCCTGCAACTTTTTTGCCATCTCTCATAAGTTGAAGAAATTTCTATAATATAAGAAATTACATACCTCAAGCTCTTGATCTGTAGTTCCTTCAGCTTGGCGTTGACCACTTGATCCAACGAGAACAGCGGTCGGGAGCCCCAAGACACAGACCAACTCCAGTAAGCAGGCCAGAGTCTCACAAGCAACCTGCAATGATGGTGGTGCTTCTTGGATTCCAGAAACCACAGCCTCAGTGAAGTCCGTTTTTGGGCCTATCTGGGCACCATAAACTGTAATTTTTCGGTCAGCCTGTGTTAAATTTGTCATTTCACGCCTTAGTTTTTGTGCAGCCACAATTAATGGGAGTACAATTGTAGGTAAATCTGAGGAATTTTCTCCAATGATAGATGCCAAAACTCCATTAACGGCATAAGCAGCAACTGGCGGCTCATAGTTTTGCAGAAGCACTATGGACACCTGAAAAGATCAGGAACTCAGATTTATCTGCTTAGTATTGTTATCAAGGATGAAATCTTCTGTAATGATTTACTTAGAACTGTTAAATGGAATTTGATTTCTGGTGAAGTTAAAATATCTTCTTTGATGATCTACTTAGAAATATATAATGGAATAAGATTTCCACTGAATTTAGATTAACACATAGGCGGCGCACACGTGCACACACTACACACACACACACACACACACACACACACACACACAATTGGGACACAATTGCTACCAAATCATGGAAGTTGATAAGCTGGCCAAATCATAGACTATCTTTGACAATTTGCAGTAAGTTGGAGTCTTGGAGACTACCCGCCAATCCGCATAACTCAAAAACTAATGTTTCTTTTCTCCGGTCTGAAATCCTTTCAGTCAATGTATTACAATCTGTTGTATTTTCACTCCATTACCCAGGTAGCATCCATAGATTCTTCTTCTCGTAGCCTGTTGGTTTTTTTTTCCTTGAATGAAAACAAAATTTTATAGAAAGAAAGCACCAAAGAAAAAAGCTAAGGTGCACAAATCATCAGCCCAAACAAGAGAGACAAATTACAATTTACAGTAATCAAGAACCTTTAAGCAAGAGTCCCATCCCACTACATCTAGCTTTGCCCTACTGAAAACCTCCATCACCGAACCACTTATTTTGAAAGCATTGACTATTCCTTTCACCCAAACAGACCCTTTGGTTAAAAGCAATAACAACTTCCATCCCTTAATGCTTTCTTGCATTCCTCCTAATCAAACGGTAGAGAGGGGAATCTGTCATAATATGGGTCAATGGTTTTTTTTCCCCTCATTTGCTAACATGTCATTTCCACATACTCCATACCCTTATCTATGTTATATACAATGCTAGTGGTTTTGAACATTTTTGCCTTTATAATTAGTCTTATGATGCCGACATCAGTGGCGCACCCTTTAGAGTGTACCAGAGGAGGAGGGGTCACTGACAGAGTACTGGAGCGGGGGAGTTGATGTGGATGAACGTTGGATCCATCGAACCAATTTTCTGACGCGCTACGAGTGCTGGAGCGGCATGACTGCACCTTGACCATGGATCCATGGGTCGGATTTCACACCCTACCATACGGGTGTTTTAGTTTTAGGCAGTTTTGTTCTTTCCCTATTTCAGGGGCTTTATTGCACTTTCTTTACTTTTCGTCTTTTTTTTTTTTTTTTTTTTGGTTATTTTTCTTGTTTCTAGGGGTTTCAGTGCACTTTTACTTTTCCATGGCTTATATATATGTTGTGAGAAATCCTATTTTGGATTATTATTGAATGAATAGAAATTTGTCTCTTTTCATCCTCTTTATTCAAGAGATTAGGGTTTCAGGATTGGCCCTTGGGTGTTGAGGATTCAAGCTCCGATTTTAGATTTCCTTCTTTCTAAGATCCTCGAGGTGCAAAAAAAGGTAAGAATCATCCTCCTTCTTTTCTTTTGATGACAAAAGGACCAATACATTCTTCATCTCTAACCCCTCATCCTTCACCCTTTTCGTTCCTCTCTGGATATCCCTTTTCTAGTTCGAACGGAAAAGAGGGATGGTTAGTCAGTAGAATCCGATCCAAGCTTAATCGTGGACTGACTTATGCTAGATCTAGGATATCCTCATATCCTGAAGTCATCCCTTTTTACTGTTTACGTGATCTGATGCTAATGGGCATGATCCTGACGGAATAACCTCATCTTTGTGTTGAGATTTACCCAATCCTTTGATTGGAAAAGGTTAGTTAATTTGTGTATTTATTTAAATATTCTTTAACCTGATTATACATGCATCTAGGGTTAGGTCATCACATATCCCTGCATCATCTTAGGAACTATGGTTATTAGGGGGTAAAACTGTAGTTAAAAATGTAATAGCTTGACAAGTGATGGTTTGGATTTCATCACACAAAAAGAGTCATGAATGGCCTAAATTGAACCCATTTCCTTTCACTTATTTTAATGTATGTAGTCCACATTGACCTCTCATCTCCTTTGTCCGTAACTGCACTAAGCGTCTAATTAGGGAGACTATGCGACAAAGGCTCTATGGGGCTCACCTTGATGACTGTGTGACAATTCTCCATACATCTGTTGCATTGGCTCATGTTAGAATGTTAGCCAAAAAATTAGGCAAATTGAAGGCTTAAGTGATCCACAACAATGGAAACAATGAGGATGGGTAGCCCATCACTCCCTTCTCTCTACGTGTAGCACGCACTTGCGTGTAGCCCCCACATTTCCCACCGCCTCTCGCTACTTTTTCTCCCATTTGAATCTCTCTCAATTTTTTCTCTCCACCCCTTCCTTTCTTCACATGCACCGCAGATTCCATGACCCTATTTCATGATAACAGATATGATAAGGTCAATATGACTAAGCTCTAATATTACAGAGGCCATCTCCACCATACATGTGTCTTTTTACTGAGTCCATCTTCACCAATCTACATAACATAAAAAAATGAAAAAAGGTCCAGAATATTTTCAATTAGAGTATTACAACCCCTTGTATTTTCGTTCCATCACCCAAGTAGCATCCATAGATTCTTCCTCTCATAGCCTTTCGTTTAGAAGTAGCAATGGCTTCTATCCATTAACATTTTCATGTTTCTCTCCTAACATCCATGTATGGTGGAAAGGGGGGTCTATAGTATTATGGGTCAAGGATTACTAATGCTCATTTCCACACTCTATGCCTTTATTAATAATAACGGATATGATAAGGTCAAGATGATTGAGTTCTATATCCTGGAAAAAAAAAAAAGGATGATTGAGCTCTTTTTTTCTTTTCTTTTTTTTGTTGGAGAGGTAACACCACCAGGGATTGAACCCTGGATCACTCACACACACTACACCGTCTCTACCAACTCCTCCAACAAGTAGGTCCACTGTGATTGAGCTCTAATATTGCTGATTCCTATCTCCGCCATACATGTTTCTTTCTGCAGAATCCATCTCCAGCAATCTACATAACACAAAAACTTGTGTTTTTTTTTCCATGGTTTGAAATCATTTCAATCAAAGTATCACAACTACTCGTATTCTCACTCCATCATCCAAGCAGCAACCATTGATTTTACCTCTCATAGTCCTCTTTTAAGAAGAAACAATAGCTTTCTTTCGTTAATGTTTTCTTGTTTCTCTCCTAACATCCATTTATGATGAAGAGGGGGATCTATCACATTCCGAACCATACTCTTATTCACAATAACCAGAATGGTAAGGTCAAACGATTTAGCTCTAAAATTGCACATTCCATCTCTTCCATACATTGGGCATGAGGTGTATGAATAAGGTCCATCCATAGCATGAATGGCGCGAGAAAAGGTAAAGAGATTCGGAGAGGAGGAAAAAAAAAGGAGGGAGGTGGAGGGAAAAGGTGGGGGCTACACGCGGGTGCGTACTATACATAGAAAGAGAGAGAAGGGAACGGGGGTTGACCTATCCTCACTGTTTCCCTTTCTACGGCTAACTCAAGTCCCCAATTCGCCTAATTTTTGTGCTTATGTCCTAACATGAGTCAATAAAACAAATGTATGGAATGAATGCTATCATATTACATAGTCATCTAGGTGGGCCCTATAGATCCTTTGCCGTACAGTATCCCCAATTAGATACTTCATGCAAGCTACATGCAAAGAAGATGAGAGATCGGCGCAGGCTACACATTAAAAGTAAATGAAAGAAGGAGGGTTCGATCTTGGTCTTTCATGGCACCTTGTATGGTAAAATTTGAACCGTCTATTGCCAAACAACTACATTTTTCATGATTGTTTTACCCTATACTAACCAAAGTTCCTAAGATTAATTGTGAGGGCAAAATTGTCAAAAACTACCAACATTATAACATAGATAACGAAAATGATAAAGTCAAGATGATCGAGCGCTAATATTGTAGAATCCATCTCCAACATGCATCATGGGTGCATGAATGAGGGCCATCCATCTAATGGGTTGTATTATGGATGCCCCACAATGAAAACCACACCCGTTGGATGATCCTAGCCATCCAACCAATGACCTCCAACCTAACTAAAGGAACCAAAAAGTGAATGATCAACATTCAACAGGAAAAATGTGTAAAAGTCATATGACTATGATTATCCATCTAGGTTTCAATCCATGACCATCCAAGATAGGGTTGACTATTGGCTAGAAGTAATGGTAGTGTTTTTGGGAAACTTGTACATTTAATGATTTTTTATTTTTTTTTGTTGATACTTCGAGACTCTTGGACACTCCATGACCTGACACAACATGTCACCCCCAGGGAAGTACCGACAAAGTTCACAAATAACATCTTAAAAAAGTGTCTTGTGTTGGACATTTCAAATGAGGTTCCTGATGTTTATCCATTGCAAGTTCTTTTTCCCCCTTTCTTTTTTCCTATGTAGGTTCTTTGCTATTTTATCAAGTAGGTTTTTCTTGTTAAGTCAAATATTTATTCCTTCATTGTGATCAAGCTCTCAACAAACTTGTGGTGTCAAGGGAGCGATTTATAGATCTGCACTCATAGACTCTAGGATCAACATTCACTATTTATTATATGGTTGTTTAGATATCAAAATCAAAATTCAAGCTATTACTTTGTTTTCTCTATCTAATGAGAATTTGTAAATTTCAGGTATGCA
Organism: Magnolia sinica; assembly: GCF_029962835.1. NCBI lineage: Eukaryota > Viridiplantae > Streptophyta > Magnoliopsida > Magnoliales > Magnoliaceae > Magnolia > Magnolia sinica. Next base: position 83,915,988 of record NC_080581.1, read on the forward strand.
AGTGAAATAATTATATGGTGTAAGCACAGGCTACAACATTTTTAAATGATTGATGCATGATGTTCATTGTTTCTTAATTCACTATTTGATGGGGAGGTTTCATATGCATCTTTACATGCAGTGCACCTGCCAACCTAGCAAGTGTGTGTATCATCTAAGTGGAGCATTAGGTGAGTCCACCATGAAGATGAGGATGTGCAAAGACCAGGATGGTCAATCATTAGGCTGGTCACATCTCACATGTGAATGCTGAATATGGACCATCAGGATGTGTTTTCAAACCATCCATTCTATTCATATAGGGGGTTGAAGTGTGGACCGCGAAGGAAGAAAAAGATTGCTCTAAGCTAAAGATAGCGCTATTATATTCCCCAGAATGGGAATATCATCTCATTATGAGGGATGAGTTTTATACAAATATAGCACTATGCTAATGATAGGCAAAACGTGCTATTGCAGTATCTAATGGAGCATAAGCTGACGGATAGCAGCAAAAAAAGAAGAAGAAGAGGACATCTTTCTTTCTTCCATTCACGTGACTAGCCTAGTTTTTTTTTTTTGGACATGCATTCATCTTCAGGCAAGGGGCAAATTTATGCACACCTAGATGTCCAATGCATGTGCATTGAGTTTAAAGGTGCACGTAGGGCTAGCAAACCTTATTGATGATTTGGATTGTTATGATTCCATATTGATTTGACCTAAATGATACATTTGGGGGAGTAATTTTGATACATAGGTTGAGTGTGATGGTACACACAAACAATCAGAAATTGTACTACATGGCATGCATTAACTCAAACCATCGAAATCATAGGCCCATAGTCGAGAGTTCATCTTCCCAAAATCACATTAACTATCCTATGCTCTAAATAGTCGTTATTTGTTTGTTGAAGAACTTGAAATCAGACATAAATTGTATATTTATTGGAGTAATTTGATACTCTGGTTTAGTGTGATGGTACACATACAAGCAGTACAAAATTGTACATGTGGCATGCAGTACCTCAAGTTAAACCATCGAAATTGCAAGACCAATGTGGATAGGTCATCTTCCCAAAATAGATTGATTCAACTATTCTAAGCTCTAATTAATGGCTTTTTCTTTGTTGAACAACTTGAACTTGGACCATAAATGATATATTTATTGAAGTAATTTGATACTTGGCTGACCGTGATCATACACACGTAAGCTGTCAGAAATTGTGCATGTGGCATGAATTAACTCATGGTAAACCAACATAATTGCATGACCATTGTAGATAGGTCATCTTCCCAAACTCATATTGACCATTGAAACATATGTGGGGCCACAGAAGCTTTGGATCAAGCTAATACTTTTGTGTTTTGAGTTCATCCCAGTGGAAATGGCCTAATGAACAGTTTGGATGGCATATAAATATCAAGGTAGACCCTGAGAAGGTTTCAACGGTAGACATTTCCCTCCCAACTTTTCCTGTCTTGTGGCCCATTTGAGTTTTGAATCTGCCCCACTTTTGGGGACATGCCCTAACATAAGCTGGCAAAACAGATGGATTTCTTACAAACATCACAGTGGGCCCTACCTAGTTTCGGTTGGGGGTCGCAGGCAATCGATGTCCCAGTTGCAGATGTCGGTTCGTAGAGGAACCAACCTCTTAGAAATGGTTTACTTCTAGTGCTACTAGAAGACTAGATAGGGGTGTGTGTGTGTGTCAAAACGCAGGGTGTAAATATCACTTTCCTAATATATAACTTTCTTAAAAAAGAAGAAGCTGAAATGCCTTCTCTGGCAAAGACATTCTTCTTGTTTCTTGAATCTACGGAACAGAAACAAAATCAACGTGCCTGAGACAACCCCTGAGAATCGATGAAATTTACAATCTCGCCCGACGCCTTCGCATCCGTTATTCCATAACGCTCCAACGACAGATCGAACGAGGATTCGCTGCAAAAAAGAAAGGAAAAAAGAAAGAAGGAAAGGAGAAGAAGAAATCAATTTCAACTTTATCAGCGAGAATTTGAAAAGAAAGGGAGAGATCATGAGAAATTAGGTTTTTTTTTTTTCCGAGCAATGGAGATATAAGAAAATAGGGGCGAATTAGTAAATAAGAGAGGGAGGGAAGGTGATTGGGGAAGAGAGAATACGTTCTTTGGAGAGAGGAATTAGGGTTTGGTTGGAGAGCGTCGTAGATAGCAGGGCCGAAGCCATCGCTGTCTCTGCAAAGGAAAATCACCTTCGCTGCTGCTTTCATCCTCTCTCTCTCTCTGTAATCACAGAAACGAATAGCCCTGAGACGGAAATGAAGAGAAGACTGGGTTCAGTTCGCATATAGCGCACGGTCGCAGAGAGGGCAGTGAATCGCGTGATGTGTAAAATCTGTACGGCCCACCGTAGATGTACGTGTCTTATCTACGCCGTACATCCGTTTTTTCGGATCATTCTATGTCATGAACACAAAATTGAAGGAAATCCAAAGCTCAAGTGGACCATATCGCAGGAAACGGTAGGGATAATGACGTTCGTTGGAACCTTCCTAGGGGCCAAGTGATGTTTGTTTGTCATCTAACCTACTTATAAGGCCACACACGTGGATGTAGGGAAAATACATATATCATCTTAATTTAAAACTTATGTGGCCCTGACAATTTTTCAACAGTATTTTATTTGCGAGCTCTTAAAAGCTTGGCATGGAGTGCATTTGGGCAAGCAGAGAACTCTGTTATGGAGAATGGCCATTCTCGTGGTCTGGTGGTCCGTATGAGAAGGAAGGAATGGTAGATGTTTCCGCAATGAAAACAGGAGGGCAGAAATTATCTCCCAAAGGGTGAGGCTGCGGATCCTTGAGTGGACCCCCATTTCTGATAAGCTTAAGGATTGTAACCTCCTCTTTCTTGGGTGACCAAGCCATCATCTTTGGCTCGACTCAACTCTGTCAGTAGATCGGACTAGTTCGAGCCAAGTTCGAGCTCTAGCTTTCGAGTCGAGTTTGAGTTCAACTTTTTGAGCCGAGTTCGAGTTATAGTTTTCAAGTTTGAGTCTGAGTTTAGGGGGGGACGAGCAGAGTTGCTCACTGCTAGTGGGGCGAGATGACTAACGAGCAGAGAGAGAGGGAGCTGCTGGTCAGGCGGGATGATTGGACGAGCAGATAGAGCTAGGGTCGGCGGGTCGCTGTTGGTCAGGCGAGATGACTAGACGAGCAGAGAGAGGGAGGTAGGGAGCCGTTGGTCGTTGGGCGGGAGAAGCAGAGAGAGAGAGAGAGAGGGAGAGCTAAGGTCGTTGCTGGTCAGGCAGGACAACTAGACGAGCAGAGAGAGAGGAAGCTGGTATGCAAGTAGAGCACGTTCTTTTTTCAAACGAAAAGGGGGAAATGGAAGGGTGGTAGATGCTAGGGTTTTTAAAACTTTTTATATTACCTAACTGAGTCGATCCAAGTTGAGCCAGGTTCGAGCTACATATCGAACCGAGTCAAGTTGAGTTGGGGCCAGCTCGAACTCGGTTCAAACTCATTTTCAAGCTCTAAAACCCAGCTTGACTCGGATTGAACTCGGTTTCGAACTGAGCCGATTCGAGCTTTTTTGAGTCGAGTTGAGTGAGTTGATCAAGCTAGCTCGATTCGTGTACACCCCTATCAGCAATATATAGTAGAGTGGTCTTCTAATTTTATGAACATAAAAGGTTGTAATCTGTTCTGTATTGGAGGGTAATCATCCCACTATCTCAGCAGGCTGTATTCCTCGTTAGTGTTTTTTTCTTTTTCTAATATAAAGTAATCATTATCTCTCAAAAAAAAAATAAAAATCCAGACTCATAATGATCTAGGAAAAAGGATGAATAAGTGGGTGATAAAAATATATTACAGTGGCCTCGTACAGTTGCTCAGAGCTTACTTAGTTACTCAAAGAATTATATACCATTCTTATCTCACGCAAATGGGTGAAACACCGAAATTCCCTGGGATTCATCATGTTATATATATGTAAAATCCACTCTATACACCAGGTGAGAGTTACTATCTCGACAGGGCATGCAAAAGATAAACGGGATTTAAGTCATAAATAACTACACTATCAAATTTCTTCCAAAACAGAGAGGGTAATAAAAATATATTACAATGGCCCCTCAGTTCTTTCATAACTTAGTTTTCAGAGAATGTTATACGGTTCTTATCCTACGCAATTATGTGAAACACCCTAGCTCCGTATGATACCGCGTGTCATATATGTAAAATCCACTCTATCTATACGTAAAATCTACTTTGTCTATGGGTGAGAGCTACTATCTCAACAAGGCATGTAAAAAATAAACCTATTAAAGTCATATGATGTAGCTTGTCTGAGTTTTTTTTTTTTTTTTTTAGAATCAAATTTACTTTTTAATCTTCAAAGGCTTCTTAAAGCATTAGACTTGATTAACAGTTTTGATGAAAGATAAACACCATGGTTGCCTCTCATACATACTTACCATCCAACATTCATTTCCATTGTTCCATGTTGTGTGGCCCTTCTAAGTAATACATCTATAGCTCATTTGATTTGGAGTTACTTAATATGCTTTTATCATATGAGTAAACTTTGTTAGGCCCACCATGATAGTATGTAATTTATCCATGCCATTTATCTTTTTTTCAGCTCATTTTATGGGTTGATTCCAAAATTTAAGCTTATCTAAAAATTAAGTTAACCATACCATATAAAACAATGGGAATAATGATTTTCACCATTGAAACCTCTTTAGGGCCCACAATGATGTTGATTGGTTATCTAACATGTTCATAAGATCAGCCATGGTAGATAGCCACAGTGGCCAAGCAATGGATGATCAAGCCCACTGATCTAAAACAGCCCTGTGCGAATATTTTTTTAAAAATGGAAATTTTGGCATCCTTTAGGTGATCTGGACCGTTGATTTGGTGGACCGCACCACAGATCCCCTCACCAGAACAATCCTAACCCTTCATTGGAAGGTCAACCAAGTAACAATCGGTTTCTGGTTCCACTGAAAAAGGCCTGCGGATTGGATGGTTGGAATCTTCCAACTTCAGCGAGTTTCAGGGTGTGGTCCATCCACAACCGAGCCTCTGTTGGAAGATATTCTGAGTTTTTAATCATGGGACCCGTTAGAGGTTAACTTCAATATATGAGCCCTTTGCTAGTTTGACTCGCGTGAATGAGATCCATTCCATTCATCAAGTGGGCCACCTCATTTTCATACCTTTTGCTACAAAATCAGACAGATTCAAAAGTCAGGTGGACCACCCCACAAGGAAACAGTGGTGATTGAATGTCCTGCCATTAAAAACTTACTAGAGCCCACTGTGACTTTTTATTTTCCATCCAACCTGTTGATAAGGTCTACAAGACCTAGATGGAAGAAAATTACAATTACCAACTCGATCCAGCGGCCCACAAAATATTTTTAACAGTCATTCACCACTACTTCCAGTGGTGTGGGTCAGGTGAGATTGGATCTGCTTACTTTTTGCGATGATATTAGAAAATGAGCTAGAAAAAAAAAGATAGACAGATGGACGGCATGGGTATATGTATACATGATACATGCATAAAATGATTGGTGTGGATATATTTGGATTTGCTTTATTTTTAGGCATTATGATTTGTAAGAGCAATTTTGTAAATATGCATAATAAATATAAACTCATCATTTATTAATTTTATTGCACCAAGCCACGCCCCCACATCTTTATCTCTATTTTCCAATGGACCAACACTGCGTGAGCTCACGCTGCAATTTCAGCCCATGTCTCAATGGTAGACAGAGTATGTTCAACACTGAGGTCATGAATTCCAGTGCCTATACAGTGTGTGGGTGTGTGAATAAAAAAGAAGAAGAAAAGACTTAGACTTTGCGCCAAAATAAATATTTCAGGCCACGTCGGACGATTTTGCCTTGTCACAACTTAGGCCGGGATTGGCCTTATATTGATTGATGAGGGTAGACCGAGCTTGGCCCAGCCTAACATGACGAGAATTTTTGGAACTTAGGCCTTTATTGACCGACATGGGCTATGCTTGGATGGAGTTTGGCCCAGCCTAATACGACAAGCATTTTTGTGACTTGGACCTATATTGACTGATGTGGGCTAAGCCTAAATAGACCTTGGCCCAGCCTAACGCGACAAGATTTTTGCCTTGACAATATATGGAATTTAATAGATAAGTTACCATCAAAATACTCCTTGAAAATTAAACTTGGATACTTTGGCAGATTATCACAACTGGGGCCTGACTTGAACCTGTCTTGACCAATGCAGGCTAGGCTTGAATAGAGCTTGGCCCAACCTAACGCCACAAGCATTTTTGCCTTAACAATATATGAAATTTAATAGATAAGTTACAATCAAAATACTCTTTAGAAATTAAACTTGGATACTTAGGTAGAATATCACAACTTGAGCCTGATTTTAACCTATAAAATTGATGCGGGCTAGGCTTGCACGGAGCTTGGCCCAGCCTAACATGACGAGCACTTTTGCCTTAACGATATATGATATTTAATAGATAAGTTATATTCAAAATGCTCCTTGAAAATTAAACTTGGATACTTCGACAGAATAGCACAACTTGAGCATGACTTGGACCTATATTGTCTGATGCGGGCTAGGCTTGGATATAACCAGGCCCAACCTAGCACAACTAACATTTATACTCTTTTAGTCCCTTTAATAAGGGCTTTCATTTTCCACCTGCTTCTGGTGGCCCATCACTTTTTATCGACAACGAAGAAGAATCCGACAAAGGATAAGAACCAACTAAAGATATTCCTAACTTTGTATGCCGAGCTTAGCATATATGGGTAGTCCAAAATATGATAAGTCGCCGTAAATATACTCCTTAAAAATTAAACTTGGATAGTTCAGTAGATTATCACAAATTTGACTAATGCAGGCTAAGGCTTGGATGGAGCTTGGCCTACCCTAACACGACAAGCATTTTTTTTCTTGACAATATATGATATTTAATTGATAAGTTGCAATTAAAATATTAAAAAATGAAAGTTAAATACTTCGGCAGAGAATCATAATTCCTACATACATCCTACACAAGTATTTTAAAATTACTTAAGAATTGAATGCATGGAATGCAAGTAATTTAAATGAACGGTTCAAATTAGCAGTACCAATTTAGATCTAGCATGAATTAAAATCGGATTGGTGGACATTTATTATACGGTCAAAAATGAAATGGATGGAAGTGTCTTATTTCAATAAACAAGTGTCTGCTAATCATGCGTTTGGATCATTTAACAAATCAATTTTGGGGCTATAGCTTACTTGCAATGGCTTTGGCAATGGAATAAGTTTAATTTGAGTTGATAGATGCAACGTGTATCATGTCTAAATACCCGTGTATCAAGCATCATGGGTAGCCAGAGTATCAAATAATTCTGGTAGAAAATTTTATAGTCTTACGTCATTCCATTCCTTTCGACACGTCCATCCGACGTGTCCTATCAACTTCAAAATTAATAATATGAGATGGAGTTGATAGTTTTTTAATAAATAACCTCATCCAAACAGCTGGAAAAGGACCTTTTAACCTTTTTGTAAAAGCCCCTCATGCATGCGATGCACGTGTGACATTCAGATTGATCATGATTGATCATCGTGTAGGATTTGACGGCACAGATGACATATAAGTTGTCTTCTTTATTTGCTTATTAAATACGGACGCGGATTAGCTACTGATTGAGTAGCGAGACTTCCTATTGAAGTAACGTCACCAAGTTATGTAAGCCTCACTAAGATATATTCGTTGTATCCACACCTTCAGCCATTTGGAGAGATCATTTTAGAATATGCTTAAAAGAGTGAGGCAGACTCTTAAGAGTTTCGACACCTGGTTAAGGGTACGAGCACGCATAGGTGGTGAAATCCTACAAAGGTGTGAGTGTGTGGTGGTGTGTGTGCGTGTGTTAAAAAATAAAAATAAAAAATGCTTAAAAGAGTGAGGCAGATCCAAAGCTCTAGTGGACCTAACCACAGAAAAAAGTGGGGAGACTAAGGCCCACCACTGAAACCTTCCCCGGGGCTACAAAAGTATTCAATCAATTTGATATTTGTGTTTTCCCTGTGTTAAGTTATGAACCAATTGGATTTCAAGCAAGCATCGAGGAGGACCCTAGGAAGGTTTGGAAGGTTTAAATGGTGGGCGTTAGTCTCCCCACTGTTTTTATACGGTGAGGTGAGGTCGATTAGAGCTATGTATATGCCTCGTTCTTTGAAGCATGCTCTAAAATGATCTTTTCAAATGGATGGATGATGTGGATACAACACATATATCACAGTGAGGCCCACTCTCGCCAACAGAACTTAGGGCCTGTTTGGCCGGGCGGATTAACAGGGATTAAGAGGGATGGGATGGTAAAATCCTGGGATATGCCAAACGAGCCAAATAGGCCCCATGAACTTGTCCCATGATATAGCAAAGCCATGGATCTTAAACCAATCCAGTGACATCACCATCATTACCTTAAAATTGATCCCATCCCTCCTAATCTCGTTCAATCATACCTGGGCCTGTTTGGTTGGACGGATTGGAAGGGATTGGAAGGTAAAATCTCAGGATATGCCGGGCGTGCCAAACAGACTTAATGAACTTGTCCCGGGATATAGCAATCCCATGGATCTTAAACCAATCCACTGACACCACCATCGTTACCTTAAAATCCATCCCATCCCTCATAATCCCATGGGATCCGTCCGGCCAAACAGGCCCTTAGCTACTCAACCTGTCAGTATCTAATCCACGTCCGGCGTTAAGGATCAATTGGACGCAGGATTCGCTACCGACTATGTCAGTACCGAAGAAAGAAAGAAAGGAGAAGAAGAAATAAATTTCAACTTTATCAGCGAGAATTTGAAATGAAAGTGAGAGATCATGAGAAATTAGGGTTTTTTTGTAATATATATTTTTTTAAAATTTTATTTTATTTAAAGCAATGGAGATATAAGAAAATAGGGGTGAATTAGTAAATATGAAAGGGACGGAAGTGTGATTTGGGAAGAGAGAGTACGTTCTTTGGAGTTGGAGAGAGGAGTTAGGGTTTGGTTGGAGAGCATTGTAAATAGCAGGGCCGAAGCCATCGCTGTCTCTGCAAAGGAAAATCACCTTCGCTGCTGCTTTCATCCTCTCTCTCTCTCTAATAACAGAAATGAATAGCCCCGAGACGTAAATGAAGAGAAGACTGGGTTCAGTTCGCATGTAGCGCACGGTAGCAGCGAGGGCAGTGAATCTGATGAGAAACTCTGTACAGCCCACCCGTGGATGTATGTGTCTTATCTACGCCGTACATCCGTTTTTTCGGATCATTCTATGTCACGAACTCAAAATTGAAGGATATCCAAAGCTCAAGTAGACCATAGCGCAGGAAACGGTAGGGATAATGACGTCCGTTGGAACCTTCCTAAGGGCTACGTGATGTTTGTTTGTCATCTAACCTACTTATAAGGCCACACACGTGGATGTGGGGAAAATACATGCCATCTTAATTCAAAACTTATATGGCCCTGGGAATTAGGCATGTAATTCACACTATTTCAGGTGTGTGTGGCCCATTTGAGTTTTGGATATGCTTTAATTATGTATTCATAATGATCTAATAAAAAGGATGAATAAGTGGGTAATAAAAATATATTACGGTTAGAGTTGTACACGAACCGGGTTAGCCCCGTTAACTCGCTCGTCTTGGCCCGAAAAAGCTCAACTCGGCTCGACCCGGAACTGAGTTCGGGTCGGGCCGGGCCATTTTCATTAGCTCGAAACTGAGTTCGGGCCGAGTTAGGATAAGTCCTAGTTTGGCTCGACTTGGTCGGAAACCCGACTCGACTTGGCCTGACTCGGCCCGACTCAGTCGAGTGGTGTGTGTGTGTGTGTATATATATATATTTTAAAACCTTACCCGTCCCTTTCCCCTGTACCCTTCTGGGATAGTTCACCGCCCATCTTTGAAGTGACAGTGACTCATCCACCTCAAAGACGTATAACTTAAACAATCTAGATTCATCCAAATACAAAAAAAGAATTATAATGTCCTGACTAGTTAGATTTTTTGTAGAGTATATAGTTCAACTATTTAAACCGTTAATCGAGGGTCTTATAATGGGACGCGGATTATCTGTTAAAGCCTTTCTCATGAACTTGCCGTAAAGTCTGAACTCAGCCCGAACTCGCTCGATTGCTGACCGAGCAGAGTTCGGATTGGACATGTTGGCCCGGTGACCGGACCGGGCTGGGTTGAGCCCAATTCGAGTTGAATCGACTCGTGTACACCCCTAATTACAGTGACTCTGTAGAGTTGCTCAGAGCTTAGTTATACCAGTCTTATCTCACGCAAATGTGTGAAACACTCCATTTACATGAGATTCATCATGTTATATAAGTAAAATCCATCAGGTGAGAGTTATTATTTTAACAGGGCATGCAAAAGATAAACGTAATTAAAGTAAAATATAAGCTACACTATCAAATTTCTTCCAAAACAAAGACGGTAAAAAAATATATATTACAATGGCCCCACAGTTTTTCCAGAACCTAGTTTTTCAGGGAATCTTATACTATTCTGATATGATGTAAATGTCTGAAACACCCCAGCTTCGTAGGATTCACCGTGTCATATATGTAAAATCCACTCTGTATATATGTAAAATCTACCATCTATCATGCGAGAGCTACTATTTCAACAGGGCATGCAAAAAGCAAGCCTATTAAAGTCATGTAATGCAGACTGTCTAATTTTATTTTATTTATTATTGTTTTTTTATTATCTTTGAATTCTTTTTAAAGAGTTAGACCTGATTAACCGTTTTGATGAAAGATAAACACCATGTTGCCTCCCATACAAGACTACCTTTTACATCCATTTTCATTGTTCCATGTTGTGTGGCTCTTCTAAGTAGTAAATCTATCTCTTTTTTGTGTCATAAAAGATAAACACCATGTTGCCTCCCATACAAGACTACCTTGTACTTAATATTCTCTTATGGCACTTAGTAAACTTTGTTGGACCCGCCATGACTGTATGTGGTTTATCCATGCCATTTATCCTTCTTTTTTTTTTCCAGCTTATTTTAGGAGTTGAGCCTAAAATTTAAGAATATCGAAGATTAAGTTAACCATACCACATGAAACAACATGAATAATGATTTCTATTGTTGAAACCACTTTAGGGCCCACAATGATGTTGATTGGTTACCTAACGTGTTTATAGGATCATATAGACATGGATGAAGGGAAAACACAAATACATGCTTGATCCAAAACTTACCTAGGCTCTGATAATTTTTCAATGGTAAATGCTCAATTCATACTATTTCCTATGGTGTGGTCCACTTGAGAATTAGATATGCTTCATTTTTGGGCTCCAACTCTAAAATTATCTGGTAAAATGGATGAATGGAGTGGATAAAATACATAGACCACGATGGACCCCACAGAGTTTACTTAGTAGGCAATCGGCTCCTTGGCCTAACTAAGAGGAAAGAACTAATGGACGAATGGACTCTTACTCTTGCTCCGGTGGTAGACTATCAGGAATTCAACCACCCGGTCAAGGGTTCGAGTAGCCATAGGTGGGCCCATAGAATTAGGATTTTAAGCTGTGGGGTCCATTGTATATCTAAAATCCATTCCATCCATCAGGTGATAACCATTATTTGAACCATATGCACATAACATAAGGCCGATTAAAAACTTACGTGGGCCACACCCATGAGAACAATATAAAATTGTTCCCAAAACTGCTAAGTACCCACACTGTCACCAGCCTTAATTTGGAATCAGACTGACTTTTGTAATCTCTTCATCCCGGTGAGTTACACCTGATTAACGGGTTTGATGAAAGGTATACACCTTAAGTGTTTCGCATTTAAAAAAAAAAAACTGTGGTTGGCATTACATCTCCATCGTTCCATCTGATGTGGCCCATTTGAATCCTGCATCTAACTTATTTTTGGGTTTATGACTTAGTATTGAGGACAGAACCTGATAGACGGAGTAGATTTACATATACAACATGGTGGGCCCCACAGATTTGGTTGTTTTAGGCGTGCTACAGAGGATTCCTGTTCAGCGGGGGAGAGCTCGTGTATGCTATCCACTGGATAGACTAGGACTGGGAGATCTGAACCGGTAATCAGATGGGCCCATGGTAGATAGCCACAGTGGCCAAGCAATTGACGATCAAGCCCACTGACCTAAAACAACCCTGTGCGAATATAAAAAAAAATTGGAAATTTTGGCCTCCTTTAGGTGATCTGGACCGTTGATTTGGTGGACCGCACCACAGATCCCCTCACCTGAACAATCCCAACCCTTCATTGGAAGGTCAACCAAGTAACAATCTGTTTCTGGTTCCACTGAAAAGCCCTGCGGATTGGATGGTTGGAATCTTCCAACTTCAGCGAGTTTCAGGGTGTGGTCCATCGACAACCGAGCCTCTGTTGGAAGATATTCTGAGTTTCTTAATCATGGGACTCGTTAGAGGTTAACTTCAATATATGAGCCCTTTGCTAGTTTGAATGAGATCCATTCCATTCATCAAGTGGGCCGCCTCATTTTCACCTTACGTTGCAGAAATCAGAAAGATTCAAAATTCAGGTGGGCCAGGCCACAAGGAAACAGTGGCATTTGAATGTCTTGCTATTAAAAAACTTACCAGGGCCCACCGTAATGTTTCCGTGGCTTTTATTTTGCATCCAAACTTTTATTTTCCATCCAACCTGTTGATAAGGTCAACAAGACCTAGATGAAAGGAAAAAACAGTGGTATTTGAATGTCTTGCTATTAAAAAACTTACTAGGGCCCACCGTAATGTTTCGGTAGCTTTTATTTTGCATCCAAACTTTTATTTTCCATCCAACCTGTTGATAAGGTCAACAAGACCTAGATGAAAGGAAAATACAGTGGTATTTGAATGCCTTGCTATTAAAAAACTTACTAGGGCCCACCGTACTGTTCCGGTAGCTTTTATTTTGCATCCAAACTTTTATTTTCCATCCAACCTGTTGATAAGGTCAACAAGACCTAGATGAAAGGAAAATACAGTTATCAACTCAATCCAACGCCCACAAAATACTTTTACGGTCATTCACCACTATTTGCAGGTGTGGGTCACGTGAGATTGGATCTACTTAATTTTTGGTATGAGCTAGAAAAAAAAAGAAGATAAGATGGATAGACGGTGTGGATATATGTATATATGATACATGCATAAAATGATTTACCAAAATGGTGTGGATATATTTGGATCTACTTCATTTTTTGGCTCATGTACTAAAATGATTTGCCAAAACAAATGGACGGCCTGGATGATAGGTTGGGTCTCATGTACTTATATTTCATATTAATTAGTGCGATTACTGCAACGAAAGGCGTTCATGGCTCTGATAGTGACTGAGTATAGAAGGCTTAAAGAAGTCAAATATGACTCGCTGAGTTGACTCAGACTCGGTTGTATCCCATCCAATTCGACAATGATTTGTTAGAGAAATTTTGTAATATGCATGATAAATAAGAACTCATCATATATTCATTTATTACACGTAGCTTCAGTTGACTCAGACTCAGTTGTATCCCATCCAATTCGACAATGATTTGTTAGAGAAATTTTGTAATATGCATGATATTTAAGAACTCATCATATATTCATTTATTACACGTAGCTTCAGTTGACTCAGACTCAGTTGTATCCCATCCAATTCGACAATGATTTGTTAGAGAAATTTTGTAATATGCATGATAAATAAAAACTCATCATTTATTCATTTATTACACGAAGCCACTCCCCACATCTTTATCTCTATTTTCCAACAGACAGACACCAACGCTTGAGCTTTAACTGATGTTCCAGCTCATGGCTCAGCGGTAGATACTGTGTGTTCGGCATTGAGGTCATGGCTTGGAGTGCTCATGTGGTGTGTAGGTGTGTGAATTAAAAATAAAATAAAATAAGAAAAGGCTCAACTCTATCTAGAGTAAATATTTTAGGCTACGTTGGACGATTTTGCCTTGACACAACTTAGGCCCGGCTTGGCCCTATATTAATTAATGTGGGCTAGCGATAGACAGAGCTTGACCCAACTTCACACTACAGGCATTTTTGTAACTTGGGCTTATATTAACAGATGCTTAGCCTAACCTAATAGGATGAGCATTTTTGTGACTTGGACTTATATTGACTGATGTGGGCTAAGCTTGAACGGAAATTGGCCTAGCCTAAAGCGGTTAGCATTTTTGGCTTAACAATACATGGAATTTAATAGATAAGTTACAATCAAAATACTCCTTGAAAATTAAACTTGGATACTTTGGCAAAATATGATAACTTGGGCCTGACTTGGACCTGTATTGACCAATGCGGGTTAAGCTTGAACAGAGCTTGGCCCAACATAACATGGCAAGCATTTTTTCCTTGACAATATATGATATTTAATAGATAAGTTATCGTCAAAAAACTCTTTAAAAATTAAACTTGGATACTTGGGCAAAATATCACAACTTGGGCCTGACTTGGACCTATAATAACTGATGCGGACGAGCACTTTTGCCTTAGCAATATATGATATATAATACATAAGTTATATTCAAAATACTCCGTGAAAAATAAACTTGGATACTTCGGTAGAAGAGCACAACTTATGCCTAATGTGGACCTATATTGACTGATGCGGGCTGGGCTAGGCTTCGACAGAATTAGGCCTAGCATAGCACAATAGCAAGTGAATTTTGGAGAAGATGAGTACCGAACGACCCCCACCATTTAATTAATCCCTTTAATAAGGGTCTTCATTTTTCACCTGCTTCTGGCCACCCCACTACTCTTTATCAATGACGAAGAAAGAACTGTCAAAGGATATTCCTAACTTCGTATGTTGAGCCAAGCATATACTGACGTATATGATAAGTCACAGTAAATATACTCTTTGAAAATTAAACTTGGATGGTTTGGCAGAGTATCACAATTTGAGCTTGACTTGGACCTATATTGACTAATGCTGGCTAGGCTTGGATGGAGCTTGACCCATCCTAACACGACAATCATTTTTTTTTTCCTTGACAATACATGATATTTAATTGATAAGTTACAATTAAAATACTAAAAAATGAAAGTTAAATACTCTGGCAGAGTATCATACATGCTACACAAGTATTTTTAAATTACTTGAGAATTGAATGCATGGAATGCATGTAATTTAATTGAACCGTTCAAATTAGGAGTACTAGTTTAGATCTAACATGAATCAAAATCGGATCGGTGGAAATTTATTATAAGGTCTAAAAATGAAATAGATCTAAAGGTCTTATTTCAACAAACAAGCATCCACTAATCAAAAGTTGGGATCATTTAACAAATCTGATTTTTGGGCTATGGCTTACTTGCAATGGCTTTGGCAATGTAATCGGTTTAATTTGAGTTGATAGATGCAACGTGTATCATGTATAAATGGCCATGTATCAAGCATCATGGGTAGCCAGAGTATTAAATAAGTCTGGTAGAAAATTTTATACTCCTACGTCATTCCATTCCTTTCGACACGTCTATCGGACGTGTCCTATCAACTTCAAAATTAATAACATGAGATGTAGTTAGGTTTTTAATAAATAACCTCATCCGAATAGCTGGAAAACGACCTTTTAACCTTTTTGTAAAAGCTTCTCATACATGAGATGCACGTCTGATATCCAGATCGATCATCGTGTAGGATTCTACGACATATAAGTCCTATCTTCTTTATTTGCTTATTAAACAAGAGTATTAATGATCAATTGGACGGACGCGGATTAACTACTGACGATGTCAGTACCGAGTAGAGCTGTACACGTGTTGAGTTAGTACGGTTAGCTCGCTCGACTCGGCTCGGAAAAGCTCGAGAGTTCGTGTCACACCTCAAACTTGGAAACCAGGCTTACAAAATTCTCAATCGCCGAATCCGGTACCGACAGCCTCCATAGTACCCTATTCTTGGTTCCCAGCGTCCATACACCAAATTTCAATCCTAAGATCCTACAAGGAGGATTTTTCAATGTATATTTAACTCGTAATAAGCATAACCACAAGTTTACCCAAATCATAAAGGCAACATCATCATCACATATCCGCTAATATAAACATTTGAATACTGTGCTGAAAGGAAAATACATATGACAAAATTAAAGCTCTAAAAGACCGCCGCACGCTTCATGCTCAACTCTGCTGCAACCTAACGCCACCTGCACGCATCTATCGTGCATAAGCTTATAAAAAGCTTAGAGGGTGGTGTAGGTGTGTACACAAGATAAGTGTCAAGTATTCAATACAATGCCATAATCATACAATGCCAGAAATAAGCGGAAATACTGATAACATCATGAATCATACAATATAATAAGCCAATATCAGATGCTGAGGATGTAATGCACTATGCGGTGCAAATGGAATGACCAAGCTAGAGTGTGAAGTCGGGATGATAGTACGTAGTATCGCAAGCTACGGGGTCTATCATAAAGGACTTCTATTTAAACTAGTCTCATACCTAAATTTGGATAGTCAGACTCAATGTGGTAGACCACTGATCTCAGGTTAGTCACACGCCCAACCGAAATTCTGGCTATGCGAAGGTACACAACAATTAGTTGCGCACCACCAGCCCGAGTGGATAGTGAATAAAATAAATAAATGAGTATGTAACTCCTACTCAATAAGTCTACATATCAGTACGATTCCTCTCTAGAAAATCACCGGGGTCTAGTACACTCCGAACCAGATTGTCGCCCCATCGCGCGCAATAAGGTGAGTGGAAGAGACCTCACTATCCGTCTGCCAATATCAGGCCCGACTCGTCGATAGCAGACCCATTCCTCGAGCTGGTCAAACTCAGCCTACCTTTGCCTCCTCCTCTCGGGTAGGTAAGGCTGCACCCCCTTCAAACCGACCACGATATAGTGGGAGACACGGCCTAATAGTATACGACCCTTATGTACTCATGCATCCACTCGGTGTAGGCGTTTGAGCAACCTTTGAAACTAAGAGGGTTTAAAAAATTTTACCCAGGGATATCTAAAGCACCTTATGTAGAACAGATTTTCGGTATCCCATCTGGCCATTCACGATATGCCTGTGGAGGCTACGACCCTGATGTCACTAGGGCGTACGGTGGTCATATTACAAAATGCGAGATGCGTGAGTCATACCATCCAGTCATGTAATAAACCTGCGCGTACGACACGCTCATATGGACAACTCCTCCTATCAGGGAGTCTTATAATAATTTGCCCAATGACATGTGCTATGATCAATCATTCCTCATATCAGGCATACATATGATGCGCATGGGTATGGCTTGTGAAGCTATACTAAGCATGTTATATGATGATTGTGATGCGCATGGGCATGGGTTGTGAAGCTATACTAAGCATGCTATATGATGATAGTGTACTTTCCTCATATCAAGGATAGGCTTAGACAGCCTGCTCATAACAAGAATGAGCCTCACAATGGGCCCAAGAGATCACAATGTGGATATCTAACCATCATTGCCCATCAATGTAAACATTTAACCAACATCGCTCCAAAGCAGTGACCCACATAAATATCATTACATACATTATAGTGAAAGCACACATTGCATCGGTCTGCACATTCATCGCATTGGGCCTCACTCAAGGGCCACATATACACCACATCGGGTCTCGCCATACGGGCCACAAATATATCATAATGGGCCTTATCAAATGGGTCACAAATACATCACAACGGGCCACATACCTGGGCCTAATACACATCACAATGGGCCGCATGACATGGGTCTAATACACATCAGGATGGGCCGCATGACATGGAACTAATATACATCACAATGGGCCGCATGACATGAGCCTAATACACATCACAATGGGCCGTATGACATGGGCCTAATACACATCACAATGGATCGCATGACATGAGCCTAATACATATTACAATGGACTGCATGATATGGGCCTAATACACATCACAATGGGCCGCATGACATGGGCCTAATGCACATCACAATGGGCCGCATGACATGGGCCTAATACATATCACTATGGCCTCAGCACATGGGCCATAGATACATCACATTGGGCCTCACTCATGGGCTGTACATACATCACAATGAGCCTCGGCACATGGGCCATAAATACAACACATCAGGCCTCAAATATACATCACAGGTGGGCCTTGTACATAAAGCAAGTGGGCCCTGAAAAATGATGGACAACAAGGATAAAATATACATCACGATGGTCCCCTGTCCCTGGACGGC
The DNA here is from genome assembly GCF_029962835.1 of Magnolia sinica. Taxonomy (NCBI): domain Eukaryota; kingdom Viridiplantae; phylum Streptophyta; class Magnoliopsida; order Magnoliales; family Magnoliaceae; genus Magnolia; species Magnolia sinica. The sequence continues at coordinate 83,934,251 of NC_080581.1, forward strand.
GTGGATGAAATCACTCATCAAGGTGGATCATACGTCCCACGGATGGTGTGGATAAAACATACATTGTGTGGGGTCCATCAGGATATAAGGCACATACATCACCTGTGTCCCATGTAGATAGCAGGGATGAAACACATACATCATGGCAGGCCCACCATCCCATGATGGACCGTGCGACGGATACATCACCTAGGTGGGCCCCAAGGTGTAGGTATCATGATGTTATGCTGTCACATACTCATAATCGGTATCGATAATCGGTCTATATAATCGGCCTCGACAATCGGAATCGGCAATTGGCCTAACCATGGGCCTAAGGAAAGGTCATGATAAAGACTTTTAACCATCATTACCCATTAATGTAGACATCTAACCAACATTGCTCCCAAGGAGTGGCCCACATAGAGCCATATGTATAGTGGGCTCATGGCCTCACACGAGGGATTCATACACAACGCAACGGGCCCCACATATATCGCATTGGGCCTCATTCATGGGCCTCACATATAACACGATGACCACACCCTATGGGCCTCAAATGCATCACATTGGCCTCGTCCATGGGCCTTGAATACATCACATTGGCCCCGCCCATGGGCCTTGAATATATCGTAATGGGCCTTGCCCATGGGCCTCATCACTGGGCCTCTTATGTCAAGTGGGCCACATCACATGGGTCGCATTATATCGGCTGCACCAATGGGCCTAATACACATCACAAAGGGAGATTATCTGGACCATACCACAACTAGCAGTGGAGATAATGATTTCGTCGTTTAAATTTCTCAGGGGCCCACCATAACATTTATTTTCCATCCAATTTGATCATAAGCTCACAAAGACCTGAATTAAGAGGTAAAAAACAATCTCATATTGATCCAAAACTTCTGTGACCTAAAAAGGGTCTCAATGGTGGACGTTCAATCTCCACTGATTTCTGTAGTGTGGTCCATCTGATAGCTCTGCCTCATTTTTATTCTCAAGCCTTAAGTCGAGCTTGCCAATTGGATGGACCATTTGGGTGTAATACATACATCGAGGTGGGCCCGACAAATGGATGGCATGGAGATAAAATACATACATCAATGGTGGTTCCCACCGTCCAGCCATCTGGACGGTGTGGATAAGACCCATACATCAGCGGTGGGGCACACAGAGCTTACTGACGTCGACACGTCAGCTGAATATCCAGTGTAAGGTACCATAGCCAATCCGTCCAGTAGGTGGGTCCCACATGGGCCCACCACGGTACATATATATAATAATAATATTATTATTATTTATTAATTTTGAAAGAGGTCCAGCGTCCAGGGTCTGGATGTTGGGCGATGTGTATAAAGCACATCCTCATGTGGGTCCCACTGATCTGGAAGGTGTACTTAGCGGGTGGGTGTCCACCGTCCAGACTATGGACGGTAAGGATACAACATACTCATCATGGGTGTGTCCACGAGGTGGCCCACCAGTAAAAATGGATGGACGGTTTAAATATAACGCATACCTCGTGATCTGCCCACTATCCTGAGGTCTAGACGATGTGGATTTGAGGCACATACATCATGTTGGAGCCCACTGCACCGTCCTGGACGGTGAGGATACATAACACGTGTATCAAGGTGGGTCCCACCGTCAGGACAGATGGATGGCTTAGATAAGGCACATACCTTATGTGGGATCCACACGTGTGGACCCATAAGCCTTAGAGAAAGCTGATATTTATGTTTTACCAATGTCTAGCAACAACAGCTGCTGGACGATGTGCATTCAACACATGCAAATGGAGGGGTCCACATCAATGGACGATCGGAATACCACACACCGCATGATGGGGCCCACCACATTGATGACGTCAATACAACAGCCAGCGCTGCTGGCTGTCCAGCAAATGGACGGCCCACAGCCACTCAGATACAAAGGTGGGTCCTGCATCAAGCTGATACTTATATTTCCCTTCATTCGGGCCTGTCCAGACGAATAGGCAGCAATCCTGTCCGCTGGACAATCCAACAAGGTGGGCCTTACGATTGGATAGTTTGGGTCATCTTTGAATCGTGGTGCCCACAAGACATCACAAGAAAAAAAGGAGAGAGAGAGAGAGAGAGAGAGAGAGAGAGAGAGAGAGAGAGAGAGAGAGAGAGAAATCAGTATTTTAGAGGGACCCTGCCATTATGGGCCCCTCTTGTTACAACACAAACATCAAGGTGGGTACCACAATATGTGGGCCCTTAAATCACAAAAAATAAAATAAAAATATAGATCCAAGATAACCCACCGTCTTCTTCTTGCTCCCTTAGCTTCCTTGGCTTCTCGGCTTCTTCTTTAATGGAAGATGATGAAGTTTTGATGGTAGAGATGGGAGATGAGAGGCTAGAAAGTGAGCCACACTAGAGCTTCTTCATGAGAGCTTGGGAGGTTCATACGTAGGAGCTTGGTTTGCTTGGAAGAGAAGCGAGAAATAAGAGAGAGAGGAGATGGGATGGAGTGATGGATGGGAGAGAGGGATGGGTTGTGAAAGGGATTGTTGACTTTTGGGGTTGCTTGTATAAGAGGGGTATGGGTTGTGATGGGTTGAGTGATGTGTGTGGGTGATGTGTGTACTTGACATTGACTTGACCCTTGATGGGATTGATTGATTGATCGAGGTGACATTTGATGTGATTGATGGGACATTCTCTTGGGATTGCAATGCGCGGCGTTTTTCTCAAACTGAATGCCGGCCTACATCTCCTGGCCTGGGTATCGCCTCGGCGTGCGAGACGTGGCATCGAAACTGCGGCGACGGCACGGTCGCTAGGGTACAAGTTTCGAGTCGAGCCGACTCTGATATACGGGACACGACTCAAGATCGCGCGTAAATGCTGATTACAGCTCGCGAGTCACCGGAATTCGACCGGGATGAACGCGGAAGCCTACGGAACAGTACGGCTAAGATATGAGCCTCACAGTTCGAGCATGCTCGATCTCGACTCAACTCGAATCGAACTTCAACTTGAATCGACTAGGATCGAACTTGGACTTAAATTGACTCAGATCAAATCAGTTTAGTGACTCGGTTATTTTGATATTGATGCTGCTCACCAAGTGTTTGATGAAATGACTCATGTATTCTCCATGGGATTGACCAGTGGAGAGGAACGAATTGATACGAAACAAATCACTATGAAAAAAACTTTACATTATAAAACCACCCTCGTATCTTGATTTTGATGTTGCCCGCTGAGTGTTTGATGAAATACCTGTAAACGATTGTTACTATTTGAATTATGTGAGAAATTGAAGATGCACTCTATGTATTTGGAAAAATGTTGCACAAACTCAAAATTGGCTTGAACTGGGCTAAGCTGCTGACCAAACCGAGTTGAGTTGGTCAGTCAGACTCGAGCACCGAGCCGAGCCTAATTTGAGTTGGGGTTAGCTACTAGCCGAGCCGAGTCGAGTTGTGCCAAGCGCATCTCAATTCAACTCGTGTCCAACTCTACTACCGAGTTTTGCTACTGAAGTGATGTCACCAAGATCAGTGAGCCCCGTCATGATGTATGTGTTGTATCTACACTGTCCATCCATTTGAAGAGATCATTTTAGAGAATAAGTCAAAGAATTAGGCAGATCCAAAGTTCAAGTGGACCCCACTAGAAAAAAAAAATATGTGGGGATTAAACGCCTATCATTAAAAAAATCTCGAGAGCTATATAAGTTTTTGATCAAGTTGACATTTGTGTTTTCCCTTCGTCCATGTCTGTTACGAATATGTTCGATCTCAAATAAACATCATGATGGGCCTTAGGAAAGTTTCAAGGGTGGGTGTCACTGTCCCTATTGTTTTCTATGGTGGGTTCACTTTTGCTTTAAATCCGCATCATGTTGGGATTTGGTCTGCGGAATCACATAGATATGGATCTAGGATAGCAATCCAAGAGCACCAAGCAATCACAAAAAGCATAGATTTGACGTGAAAAATCTTACGGAAAAAAACTATGGCACAAAGCTACAGAAATTTCACTATGAAAGCACAAATTACAAAGATGGAGGACTTAGGCAACTTGAGCAATCCTCAAACCTCACATTCTTTCCACCCCTTGAAACCCTAGAACTCTTTTAGAAACCCTAGCACCCTTTTAGAAATACTTATAACCTCTTAGAATACCCTAGAATACCTCTCAATCCCGCTTACATCCCTTTATATAGGTTTAGAAAGAAGTAGAATTGAAATAGGAAACAAAAATCGTAAAATCTGCATTTCCACATAAAATTTGCATAAAACCTTCGATGACATCAAAAAATGACAAAAACAATCCACCGACTGGGGCTGAAAAATGCAAAAAGACTCGATGGCATCGACCGGCTTCGATGTCATCGAACTAGCTTCGATAACATCGAACCATGAAAAATAGATTGCAGACATTTGTTTACAAGACATCATTCTTGTTTCATACTCTAAAATAATCTCTTCAAATGGATAAAGATACAACACATACATCTTGGTGGGCCCCCCAGAACTTGGTCACGTCACTTCAGTAGCCAAACCCCTGACTCAACCGGTCATTAACTAATCCAAAGTCCCAATTGGACACCTGTATTGGCCAACTGGCCAATCCTGGATTAGTTAATACAAATATCTGCTTTGAAATCCTCGGTTTGAGCTTTTATAAAATGGCGTGCGTTTCAATGAAAGTATCCAATCCGCGTCGTCATACATCATGGTAGGACCACGTAGCAGTATAGCACTAACGAGCAGCGTTTCAATGACAGTATCCAATCCGCGTCGTCTTCTTCACTAATGAAGGGATGAGGATTGCCCGAGCGCTCATCTTCTTTGGAAGTATCACTGGTCGCTATTGTCAGGTAATATGCAGTCTGCATCTGACTTCCTCATTAAATGGACGTGGATTGCCTGAGCGCCTTTCTTCTTCCTGAATATCTTTGCAACATGCGGTCCAAACTATGTGAGGGCCATTGTGGTGCATGCGTTTTATCCGCACCGTCCATTCATTTTAAGTCGTGAAATTAAAAACGAAGTAAAAAGAAATCCCATATGGTTGACACTATGGAAAACAGTGGGGATTGAACGGCCACCATTAAATACTTATTGAGACCGCTAAAGTTTTGTATCAAACATCAACAACTAGCATCATCATTCTCACTCTTTCTTCTGGTATGGTCCACTTGGATCTATATACGTTGCATTTTTAATTCATGCGCCCTGAAATAAGTTGTCAAAATGGATAGATGGCTTGCATTAAACACATGCATCATGGTGGGCCCACCATGATTTATTCGGTAGTGGTCCCTCTAGTAGGAAGCGGACTGGCTGCTGTATATCTGGTGTAGATATGTGCCTTAACAATATATGATATATAATACATAAGTTAAATTCAAAATACTCCGTGAAAAATAAACTTCAATACTTCAATAGAATAGCATGACTTAGGCCTAACTTGGACCTATATTGACTGATGCGGGCTGGGCTAGGCTTCGACAGAACTAGGCCTAGCATAACACGATAGCAAGTGAATTTTGAAAAAGATAATTAGTGAATGATCCGCCATTTAATTAGTCCCTTTAATAAGGGTCTTTATTTTTCACCTGCTTCCATGCCCCACTACTCTTTATCAATGACGAAGAAGGAACTGACAAAAGATATTCCTAACTTCGTATGCTGAGCCAAGCATATACCCGCGAATATGATAAGTCACAGTAAATATACTCTTTGAAAATTAAACTTGGCTGGTTTGGCAGAGTATCATAATTTGAGCTTGACTTGGACCTATATTGACTAATGCAGGCTAGGCTTGGATGGAGCTTGGCCCAGCCTAACACGGCAATCATTTTTTATTTTTTTTTTCTTTACAATATATGATATTTAATTGATAAGTTACAATTAAAGCACTAAAAAATGAAAGTTAAATACTCCGGCAAAGTATCATACATGCTACACAAGTATTTTTAAAATTACTTAAGAATTGAATGCATGGAATGCAAGTAATCTAATCGAACCGTTCAAATCAGGAGTACCAATTTAGATCTAGCATGAATCAAAATCGAATTGGTGGACATTTATTATACGGTCAAAAAAGAAATAGATCTAAGGGTCTTATTTCAAGAAACAAGCGTCCATTAATCATACATTCCAATCACTTAACAAATCTGATTTTTGGGCTATAGCTTACTTGCAATGGCTTTGGCAATGTAATCGGTTTAATTTGGGTTGATAGATGCAACGTGTATCATGTATAAATGGCCATGTATCAAGCATCATGGGTAGCCAGATTGCAAAATGAGTCTGGTAGAAAATTTTATACTCCTACATCATTCCATTCCGACGTGTCCTATCAACTTCAAAATTAATAACATGAGAAGTAGGGGTGTGCACGAACTGACCTAGCTCGGTTAGCTCGCTTGACTCGACTCAAAATTGTTGCAAAAAATATTGATTTTAAAATATATTTTAATAATATATATATATATATATATAAAGTTTGAAAAAACACTTTTTTGTGGGTTTTTGGGAAGTCCCACATTGAAAAAGAGGAGAAGTTTTTTTGGTTTAAATGAAAGTGTTGGAGTACTATAATATTTGCTTACCTAGTCCATGGATCATGGGACTTGCGTGTTCCAGTGCCGTGCTTGGGCACGGTCTCGGTGCGAGGGCATGGGCATGTGAGGCAGTGTGGCTGTAGAGGCGCTAGTGGCGTACTTTGCACTTCGCATGTCCGCAAATCTGTAACAGTTATGCCATTAGTGCAGGGTCCATCAGTAATTGCTGCATGGCTAGCCCAACAGCTAGAAAACGGCTAGCTGCTGTCTCACAACAGTCAGCATGCAGCAGCTTAATGACACATGCACAATATTCAGAAAACGACATAAAACGGCTAGTTTTCTCCAACAGATAGAAAACGGTCATGGGATTTATTTCCCTGGACCATAACCCCCATCCACCACAGCCTATATAAACAAAGCCTGGATGGGTTTCCAAACCATCTTAAAACCCACTCCAGTAGACCCATACGAACTGAGACAGCCAAACACTCTTCTCTTATACTCCAGTGATTCCAGCAAGACAGTAAGGGTTGAACCTTTGCTTGAAGAACAGACCAGCGATGTGGTCTAGAACAGTTCAATTGAACCAATAGCTGAAGAACAAGAAAAATAGACCAGTACAGTGGTCTCATTTACATACATCTTTTTTTCTTTTTTTTCCTTTTGAGATTTTTTCTCTTTTATTGTATTTCTGCCAGACTAAGTGTAACAGAGTTCCATTTGGTGGGCCTTCGTGTTTGCTGAACGCAGACCCACACCAAGTTCATCGTATTCTAGAAGTGGTTTCCCTGTAACCTATCAGCATACTCAATTCACTTGAGTAGAAGCAAATAACGCTTTAAGGATAGCGTCCCAGACGTGCTTCAGCCTGTCCTTAGTTTAGATAATTTATTATCTTCGGTTTTCACATTATACAGAAATAATATTAATCTGTATAATTTCCAATAGAAAAAGCTCGATTCGACTCGGTTTGAAGCTGAGTTCGAGCCGAGTCGAGCTGATTTTTTGAGCTCGAAAATGAGTTCGAGCCAAGTTCGAGTAGGCCCCAGCTTGACTCGACCCGGATCGAATCCAGCTCGAATCAAACTCGGATCGAACCAGTTCTTTGACTCAGTTACTTTGCCATTGATGTTGCTCACGAACTGTTTGATAAAATGACTCAATGAAATGTGGCTGATGGAAAGGAAGGTATGTACATAAAACAAATATCCTTTTTCTCTTTGTTTTTCTTGGTTTTTATGTTACTTAGAAGGTGTTTGATAAAATACTTATAAAAGCATTGCCTCTATTTGTAAAACAGTGGGATTTTGAAGTTGCAGTTCAGGTGTTTGTGGAAATGCTTCAATGGCGAACTTGGCTCGATCTTGGATCGAACTCGGCCCGAGTTGGCCTAAGCTGCTGACCGAACCGAGCCGAGCTGGCCAATCAGGCTCGAGGACCGAGCCGAGCTGAGTTCAAGCTGAGGTCAACCAGTGGCTGAGTCGAGTCGAGCTGAGGCCGGCTCGACTCGATGTACAACCCTAATGAGATGTAGTTAGTTTTTTTAATAAATAACCTCATACGAACAGTTGGAAAATGACCTTTTAACCTTTTTGTAAAAGCCTCTCATGCATAAGATGCACGTGTGATATTGAGATCGATCATCGTGTAAGATTCGATGGCACAGATGACATATAAGTCTTGTCTTCTTTATTCGTTTATTAAACACGAGCATTTAGGATCAATTGGACGGATGCGGATTCGCTACCGACGATGTCAGTACTGAGTAGAGCTGTACACGTGTTGAGTTAGCATGGTTAGCTTGCTCGACTCGACTCGGAAAAGCTCGAGAGTTCGAGCATGCTCGAGCTTGACTCGAATCGAATCGAACTTCAACTTAAATCGACTTAGATCGAACTTGGACTTGAATCAACTCAGATCAAATCAGTTTGGGTGACTCGGTTATTTTGATATTGATGCTGCTCACCAAGTGTTTGATGAAATGATTCATGCATTCTCCGTGGGATTGACCGGTGGCGGTGAGAAGGAATTGATATGAAATAAATCACTAAAAAAAAGAAAAACTTTACATTATAAAACCACCCTCATATCATGATTTTGATGTTGCCCACTGAGTGTTTGATGAAATACTTGTAAACGATTGTTATTATTTTGAAATATGTGAGAAATTGAAGATGTACTCTATGTATTTGAGAAAATGTCGCACAAGCTCGAACTTGGCTTGAACTGAGCTGAGCTGCTGACCAATCCGAGCTGAGTTGGTCAGTCAAACTCGAGCATCGAGCCGAGCCTAATTTGAGTTGGGGTTAGCTACTAGCCGAGCCGAGTTAAGTTATGCCAAACGCATCTCAATTCAACTCGTGTTCAGCTCTACTACCGAGTTTTGCTACTGAAGTGATGTCACCAAGTTCAGTGAGCCTTGTCATGATGTATGTGTTGTATCTACACTGTCCATCCATTTGAAGAGATCATTTTAAAGAATAAGTCAAAGAATTAGGCATATCCAAAGTTCAAGTAGACCCCACTAGAAAAAAAAAAACATGCGGGGATTAAACGCCTATCATTAAAAAAAATCTTGAGAGCTATATAAGTTTTTGATCAAGCTGACATTTGTGTTTTCCCTTCGTCCATGTCTCTGTTAACTTACTGATAACTTACGAATATGTTCGATCTCAAATAAACATCATGATGGGCCATGGGAAAGTTTCAAGGGTGGGCGTCACTGTCCCTATTGTTTTCTATGGTGGGTTCACTTTAGCTTTAAATCTGCATCATTCTTTGGTTCATACCCTAAAATAATCTTTTCAAATGGATAAATGGTGCGAAGATGTAGATACAACACATACATCTTGGTGGGCCCCACAGAAATTGGTCACGTCACTTCAGTAGCCAAACTCCCCAACTCAACCCGTCATTAACTAATCCACGTCCCAATTGGACACTTGTACTAGCCAACTGGCCAATCCTGGATTAGTTAATGCAACTATCTGTTTTGAAATCCTTGGTATAAGCTTTTATAAAATGGCGTAGATAAAACACATACATCATGGTAGGACCCACCGTGATGTGTATCGAACATCAACACTGCACATTTGATGGGTCCCCTTTAGGTTATGGGATAACTCAAAAATCAGCCGTGTATACGGAACTCAGGTAAACTATGCGAAGACATGCCTAAAACATATAAAAGTACTTGGTGGGGCCATCTGAGTTTTGTATGCGGCTGAAACTTGGTGTAACCCCTCATCCAAGTGGGGCACAGATAATGGATGGTCTAGATTTGTGAACCACAACTCGGTGAACCCAATAGATGATTATGAATGTTTTAATGGGAGAGTAACCCCTCTCAACATATCGGTGAGCCCATTCAGCTCATAAATTGACTTGATTTTTAAACCTGTGGCCCACTATGAAATGGTGCATTTGACTGATGAGTTAGTTGTTCGACACACATCACGGTGGGGCCCACACACAACTCAACCTCACGGAAAGTTTCCATTAGGTCGACCTCATAACCTCATAGTACCATTTCCCACACACACACACACACACACACACACACACACATACATATATATATTCCGAGTTCTTAATTTGTCCTGCGATTTTAACCAACTGTAAATGAACCATAACTGATGCATTAGGAAGATATTATTAACCATCCTAATTTTTTATTTTAAATGTGGACCACTTGTGGTCTTCCTTTTAACTGTACATTTGATAGCCCTTATTCTTATAGTTGGAATTATTTATTAATGTGATGTTAGAGATATGCTTCTAGGATGAGCTCAACAATTGAATAGTCTGCATAGTTGGACATGAAATGCCTGGTGACCGAATTAGGATGTAGATTTCTTGCTATGGTCCTGGCAGGAAGTTCTTGTGATAAGAAGCTAAGTAGGGCACACCATGATGTCTACTAGAAATCCACCTTTTCATCTAAACATCCATAGTTGAAACCTTAGTGGTGTTGTTATAAAAGTTTTGGATCAAGCTAATACTTTGTGTTTTTAGTTCATCATGAAAGGCTTAGATGGTATATAAATATTAGAGAGGATGGGGGTGGTTTCAATGGTAGGCATTTCACTACTCACTTTTTCATGTCACACAACACATCTGCCTCAATATTTAGCTTGTCCTGACACATGTTGGCAAAATGAATAGTGGTGGATTTCTCTCAAACATCAAGTTGACTTAACATGTGATGTAGAGTGGGTTGCAGGCGGTTTCATGGCCAAGATGGATCAGAAGAGGCCCGGTCAACGACAGAAGTGATCCGGACCGTTGGACCTTAAATCAAGTATATCTCACAATCCAGAATGAATTATTAGGCGAAAAATATATGATTTTGGAGTAGGACAAGCACTTTAGCTAACTATCATGGTATAAGCCGGGTTGCCTACATGTAAGATTTGTAAAATTCCATCATATTGGCGGTCGAATTTCATATTTAATTTCGTTTTTATTATAAATAGTGATTTTTAATTTGATTAGAACTCTTCATCTATTGAGCTTTAGGAGTTGTGCCCAACATGAAAAGTGCTTAGAATAATTAGGAGAATAATGTGGTTAAGCCACATACGAAACTTATTATTAAAAATTAATTTACCATTTATAGTAAGTTAAGAATTCTAAAAGTTTTAGTTGTAGTTTCCATTACTTTCTTTCTTGTGGATTTAAGAAGCCTCTATGAAGAGTTCAGAGAAGTTTCATAGATTCGGATCACTTATCCTCTCGAGGGAGACGGTGCTCGACCCCGTCAACTTGGCATAATATCTTTCCAGAACTTCCCTGCAACAGGATTATCCTCGCGACTTGATCAGGAATGAATTAGTTGGACCACGTGCCCAAGTCAGAGATAGTTTCATTTCAAGTACTTACTTTACCAAACGGAAGCGGAATGGCTGGTGTACAACATACCAGCTAGGGTAGGTTCGTTCGCTCGAAGACGAGCGCTGACGCTACTCGAGCTCCGATTTGTACAAGCGGATCAAAGGAGATAGAAGTTACATGTGCCCACAATGATGTATTTATTATATACACACCGTCCATCCATTTTTGAGATAATTTCAGAGTATTATCCAGAAAATGAATCGTTTCCAAAGATCAACTGGAACACACCACAAATAGATGATGATTTTCACTGTTAAAAATTTGGCAGGGCCCACCATAACATTTATTTTCCATCCAATCTATTCATAAGATCACAGAGACCTAGATGAAGAGTAAAAACAAATTTCATATTGATCCAAAACTTCTGTGAACCCCAATAGGGTTTCAATGGCAGACGTTCAATCCCCCACTTCTTTTTGTAGTGTGGTCCACTTTATCGGTAGATCTATCTTATTTTCGGTCTCAACACTTAAGACGAGTTCAAAAAATGGATGGACGGTTTGGATATATCACATACATCTTGATGGGATCCACAGAACTTGCTGACATCAATACATCAGTTACATAGCTGGTGTGTGGTACACTAGCCAATCCACTTCCTTACCAACGGTGTATCTGGTGTGACTTAGTCACCGACAATCCGTCCCGTGAATATGTAGTGTAAAATGCAAGTCACCACCGTCAGTCTTGTGAATATGTAGTGTACAATGCAAGTCGCCACCGTTTTTAAGGCTGTACTTAACTAACATGGTAAAATTAAAGCAGAGATATCTTTCGGGAAGGTGCACGCGGATTTCCTCTGAAAGCCTTTAGCAGGAAGTTTCTGCGCTCGGATGCTAGGTGGGGTCCACCATGAAGTTTGTGATAAATCCATCCCGTCCGTCCGTTTTCCAACCTTATTATTGGATATGCGACCGAAAATGATGTGGATTCAAAACTCAAGTGGGTCATGCTAGTGGGAAAACTGAGGAAAGAGTTTTCTACTGTTGAAACCTTCTTGGGCTCCACCTTGATTTTTATATGCCATCAAAACGGTTTATAAGGTCATTCCCATTGGGATGAAGTGAAAAGATGAAAAATTAGTATCATAAGAAACTTTGGTGGCATTAAAAATGTTTCAACGGTGGTGACTGAATCGCAACTGTTTCCTCTCATGCGGCCTATGATAAACATCAGGGTGGGCCTCACTTAGCATCCCAGCGCAGGAACTTCACAGGAAAGCCCTTATCAGGGAATCACCGTCCCAGGCAAGCGAAGATGTACGCAGATTAACTACTGAGCGGTGGGGTAGCGAGACTAGCTACTAAAGTGACGTCATCAAGTTGGTGGGCCCTACCATGATGTATGTTTTGTATCCACACTGTCCATCCATTTGGAAAGATCATTTTAGGGCATGGTCCAAAGAATGAGTCAGATCCAAAGCTCGAGTGGACCCTACTATAGAAAACAGTGGGGAGAGTGACGCCCACCGTTAAAAACTTCCATGGGCCACAAAAGCTTTCGATCAAGCTGATATTTGTGTTTACCATTCTTTCATGCCTTCGTTAACACATGAACAGGTTGGATCTCAAATAAACATCATGGTGGACCTTAGGAAGATTTTAACAGTGGAAGTCACTCTCTCCCATGTTTTCTATGGTGGCGTCCACTCCAAATTTGGATCTGCTTCATTTTTGGATCATAACCTAAAATGATCTTTCCAAATGGATAAACCATGTGGATACAACACGTACATCATGGTGGGCCCACATAACTTTTTGACGCCACTTCTGTTGCGAGTCGGCCGCTTAACCTGTCATAGCTAATTTAATCTAGATTAGCTAATGACAGCTTTAGCAGCAATACCGCTAATGTCTCTAAGTTTTGTACCATGATGTATGTGTTGTATTCACACTATTCATTTTTTTGGAGAGATCAATTGAGGGTATGAGCCAAAGGATGAGTCAGATCCAAAGCTCGAGTGGACCCCACCGCGAAAGACAGTGGAGAGAGTAATGCCCACCATTAAAAATTTCTAAGGGCTACAAAAGTTTTCGGTCAAGTTGAAATTTATGTTTTCCAATCTTTTATGACTTTCTTAACTTACGAACACATTGGATCACAAATAAATATCATGACCTTAGGAAAGTTTCAACAATGGGCATCACTCTTTCCACCGTTTTCTGTGGTGGGGTCCACTTAAGATTTAGATTTGACTCATTCTTTATCTCATTTCCTAAACTAATCTCTCCAAATGGATGGAGGGTGTGGATACAACACATACATCATCGTGTGTCCCGCCAGACTTGGTGGCAAATAAACATCATGGTGGACCTTCAGAAGATTTCCATGGTGGGTGTCATTCTTACCATCATGGTGGACCCTACAAAACTTGGTGACATCACTTCAGTAGCGACCCTCACTACTCCACTTGTAAGTATCTAATCGGCATACCGTCACTATACCAAGAGGTTGAGTAGCGAGAGTGACTATTGAAGTGACGTCACCAAGTTTTGTGGGGTCCACCGTAGTGGTAAGAATGACACCTACCATGGAAATCTTCCGAAGGTCCACCATGATGTTTATTTGAGATCCAACTTGTGAACTGAACGGACCTGAAAGAAGGGAAAACACAAATATTAGCTTGATCCAAAACTTTTGTGGCCCTTAGAACTTTTTAACGGTGGGTGTCACTCTCTCCACTGTTTTTTGTGGTGGGGTCCTCTCAAGCTTTGGATCTGATTCATTCTTTAGATCATGCCCTAATATGATCTCTACAAATGGATGAGCGGTGTAGATACAAAACATACACCATGGTGTGGCCACGGAACTTAGTAAAGTAACTTCAGTAGCAAGTTCGCGTCCCTATTTACTATTCGTGCCATTCCATTGCATGTGCTGGTGATGCAGAGCCGGACGCGGATTGCTCCCCCACCCACCCCAATCCTGATGTATCTATTTATCTGTTCTGTCCATTCCTCTTCTCCAGCCGGACGCCGTTTGCTGCCCCACCCCACCCTAATCCTGATGAATCTATTTATCTGTTCTGTCCATTCCTCTTCTCAAATCATTTCAAGGCACAATCACAAAAATGAGGCAGATACAAGGCTCAAGTGGACCACACGACATATATATGACTCCTGCGCCTCAAGCATTTAATGCAACCAAGCTTATTATTTGGTGTGGTCTACTTAAGCGTTTGATCTGCCTCATTTTTGTCTTTAGTCCTTCAAATGATATGAGAAAAATGATAGACGGGATGGATAAATAGATACATCATGGTGGGCCCGCCTATAGAACTGCCCGCCTATACATCATGGGGCAGGACGCAATCCGCGTCCAAAAGTGCCACCAGCGATTGTAAAATCATTGGACCCACAGTGAGAGAAATGTTTACTTTTCACCGTGGGTCCTACTCTTCTAATGCTTATCCAGCAACTATATCACCAGCAACGTTTGTAGCATTTTTTCCTAGAATATGATAAGCTTACCAGGGCCCACCATGATGTATGCATGACATCCAATCCAAAGGATAAGGCCACAATTGTTTTTAATTGCATGGCCACTTCTCACTTGGTTTTCAGAGCATCCTATTTTCATGATGGGACCTACCAGATAGATTGGATGCCATATATGATATACCATAGTGGCCTGCCCACATCTGATTGCACAAAATTCTCATCTAATAAAATAGTTACACGTAAAAAAACACTCTTGATTATTATTATTATTTTTCCTATCTTTTGAAAATTAACATGTTTATTCTGGAAGCAAAGGCATTTTTGGGTGAGTAGTTAGTTGCTGTGAAGCCATCCATTTCTACTTGAGGAATCCTATGCATATTGGCTTGTTTGAGGGACTGGGTGTAAGATTTTTGTGGTTTAGTGGTCTATTACAGATCAACGGTCTTGATCAAAATTAGATTGACCTAGATGTTGGATCTTTGGTATATGATCATGCTGGTGGGGTCACTTTGATGATCATGTAACATGATTACGGAGATGGCTAAACTGTTGCACTTACATATGTACAGCAATTCTTATGGGAAGCGGATTGTGTCCTACCGGCGGGGCTTTCTGGGCCCACTGTGATGTATGAGTTTTATCCACGCCATTCATCCATTTTTTCAGATAATTTAAATGATGAGCTCAAACATGAGGACATGATAATTACACCCACTATTGAAACCTTCATAGGGGTTACTATGATGTTTATTTTCCATCCAACTTTTTCATAAGGTTATATAGACTTAGATGAAGTGAGAACACAAATATCAGCTTGATCCAAAACTTTTGCAGCTCCCAAATAGTTTTTAATGGTGGTCATTCAATCTCCAGGGTGTGGTCCACTTGAGCCTTATATCTACCTCATTTTTGGATTCATATCCTAAAATAATCCGGAGAAATGGATGGATGGCGTGGATAAAACCCATATATCACGGTGGCCCCCACAAAGGCTTGATGTGACAGATCATGGTCCAAGTAGGGTGGGACACAACATCCATTCTTAGGGGTGTAATGTTAGCACTTGACGGCATGATTAAATTAGCTGACGATCATAAGCTACGTCCTCCATCATGATGTTGAATGAAATTATGTAGACTTAGAGATGAGAGTGATAGATTGAGATGCTCTTTGCCTATTATGCAAGTCTTGATCCTCACACCTTTCTCTATAAAGAGAAACTTATCATTTTTTCCTATTCTATTCACTCGGCCGTGTGTGTAGAGGTGGGCATGTTGGACCCGATCCGGCGGATCCGACCCAATCCGACCCGACTCAGTACCATTCCGAACAGAACCGACGGCATAGATCGGCCTGATCAAGTCTGTCCATCCAGATCCGATCGTTTTTCGGATCAGGTTTGGATAGTAGTGTATCCGGACATAACCGATCTGAAAATCCGGACCGAAAGGGTATGACCCGACCCGAGGATGTAAATATCCCTATACTTTACAAAAATATCCATGTATCTTTGGCTTTTTGTTTGGCGCCAAAAAAACCCGCCCAACACACACTTGAGCCCCCAACTCTCTCTTTATATTTCTCTCTCTCTCTCTCTCTCTCTCTCTCTCTTTATATCTATCTCTCCCTTTCTGTTGAAGATGAAGGCGAGTAGAAAACTAGTTAGATATGGGGTAGATCAAATACCTCTCTTTCCACCATTGGATTTTGGAGATTTCTCTGTTGGAAAGAAATACACTAAAATATGGTTGATAGCTGTGGATGGAAGAGAGAAAGAGAAAGAGACTGCAGACATTGATTGAAGGTCGGCGTACCGCTGTTTACAGGCGCCGTCTTGATAGCCCGACCCAAAGACGGAAGCGGATTAGCAATTTCTGTGGCTCTAATCACGAGGTATGTGTTATATCCAAACCGTCCATCCATTTGGCAATATCATATTAAGGGTTAGACGAAAATAAAATAGATCTAACCATTAAGTGGACCACACTACGGAAAGCAGTGGTGTATTGAATGTCTACCATTGAAACCCTTCTTGGGTTCATAGAAGTTTTGGATCAACATGAAATTTGTTTTTCCACTTCATTTAGGTCTTTGTGACCTTAAGAACAGATTGGATGGAAAAAAAACATTATGGTGGCCCTACAAATTGTTTAATGGTGAAAATCATCATCTCCGTTGCAATTTATGGTGTGGTCCAGATGATCTTTGGATTTGATTCATTTTTTTGGATAATGCTCTAAAATGATCCCTAAAACTAGATGAAGGGTATAGATATAATAAATACATCACGGTGGGGCCATGTAACTTTGATCTCCTTTGGACCGTTCGTACAACTCGGAGCTCAAGGAGCGTCAGTGCTCGTCTTCGCACGACTTGTACCTAGAGCAGGTAAGTATAGCTGGCGTTAGCTATATAGCCTATATTGCAGTACTTCTTGGAGCGCATTGAGTTACTACGCTCAGTACACTAAGTTGGGCCCACCTCAAATGCATTTAGTTCATCCACACCGTCCATTCGTTTTGCTAGATCATTTTAAGGGTTCAACCCAAAATTGATGCATATACAAAGCTCAAGTGGACCATACCACTAGAAAAGGTGGAAGTATTGATTTCAATCGTTGAAATTTTCTAAGGCCCCCAATGATGTTTATTTGTCATCTAACCTGTTCATACGATCAGAAAGACATGGATGAAGGGAAAACACAAATATGAGCTTGATCTAAACCCTTTGTTGTCACCAAGAATTTTTCAACGGTAGATTTTCAATTCACACTGTTTCCGGTGGTGTGGTCCATTTGAGGTTTGGATATACTCCATTTTTGGGATAATGCCCTAAAATTATTTTTCAAAAGAGATGGACGGAGTGGATAAAATGCATGAATGCCACTGGGGCCCACGGAGTTTACTCAGTACGCTTACCATACTGAGTTACTCGGTACGCAATCCGATACAAAGCTTCTTCAAGAAGCTGATTTCGTAGGGAGATATTTTGTACATTGAGTAAACTATGTGGGGGCCGTCTTAAATTCTTTTTGGTTTATCCACACCGTCCATCAGTTTTTTCAGATCATTTGAGGGATTGATGCTAAATTTTAAGTATATCTAATGATCAAGTAGATCTCACCATAAGACACAATGAGAATAATGATTTCCACACCGTTGGCAAAAATGGACGACCCGAACCTTGCCCAACCCGATCCGACTCGGTTTTCCTTACTGAGTCGGACTCGGATCGGTCCAGGTCAGCAAGATTTAGGATCGGATTGGGTCAGAGGACCTGAACTCGGTCCCGGATCTGACCGAGTTCGGGGCAAGCCATGCAGAACTCGGATCTGGTCGAGTTTGGCCCAATCCGATTCGACTCGGTCCGATGCCCAGCTCTACGTGTGTGTAGTATTATTAGTATTTGTTCAGTTGATTTAATTTAAATAAATCCCCAAAAGCTAAAGCTAGTGGTACCTGTGGTTGGAATGAATTGGCCCGAAAAAGGGGTCAAAATTCAGTCAGGGTTTTAAATTATGGAAGATGGGTCAAAATTCAGTCAAGGTTTTAAATTATGAAAGATGGTATGTTTTAGCTGGAAAAACTAAGATTAGGTGGACCCATCTTTCCACAATACAAAGCAAAGTTACACATCGATTGGAACCATTCTTCTCATGAGCTTTACATGAATAGACTTTAGTTTGAATATCACGTGCCATACACAATTCTAGCCCTCATAGCTCTTCAATTTTCAACCCATGACATTGATTATCAGCATTTTTCATTTGTTTGAAGGCCATCGATTAGATGGATAGGATCATCAATCTATACGCATCTTTAAACATTTTTCATCAATAGTTAGGCCATTTGTTGAAAGGTCCCTTGTGGTACATTAGCCTGCCACGCACATACATACATTGAGTAGAGATATTTAAACACATTCTACTGCTTTTAGCTCTATTATGTATCTTACTTTGACTAATAAATTCTCATTAATTAGATGTTATGGTTGTTCGATTTGTTAAAATCCGTGGAACTCAATCATCGGAGATGTACTATTCATCTAGCCGGCACTGTCATGGGTTGAATTGTAATTTCGTAATTCCACATAATGTTTTATATAAACCCAAGTTCGTAATTTCATTGGGCATATACCAATATTGTCATATACCAATATTGACTTATATAATATCAGGAAAAAAGCAATGCTCAAGCGTGCTAGTTACGGCCAGCTAGTTGCCATGTGGGGCTCACCATGGTGTTTGAATGATGTCTCTCCCATCCAACAAGATGTCTCACTATGAAAACAAGATACCCAATGTCACGCCCCAAACTCGAAAACTGGGCTCATAAAACTCCCGATTGCCGAATCCGGTGCCGACAGCCTTCGTAGTACCCCATTCTCGGCTCTCAGCGCCTATATGCTAGATTCCGATCCTGGGATTATACAAGAGGGTTTTCCAACGTACATTTATCTCGTAAGAAACATAACCACAAGTTTACCCAAATCACAAAGGCAACATCATCACATATCTACTAATATAAATAGTTGAATACAATACTGAAAGGGAAATACATATATCAAAGCTCCAGAAGATTGTTGCATGCTCCAAGCTCAACGCTGCTACAACCTGACAATACCTGCACGCATCTAGCGTGCATAAACTTATAGAAAGCTTAGAAGGTGGTGTAAGTGTGTGCGATGCACGTGCCAAGTATATAGATATCAGAATAAGCGAAAATACTGGCAATCCATAAATTGTACAATATCAGAGTAATGCAGAAACATGCTGGTAAGTCCATAAATACCATTAGCCTTATCCAGGCTATGTGATGCAAAAAAAACATAATAAGTTAATATCATATACTGAGGAAGCAATGTAGATCAACTATGCAATGTGGAGACATAGTAAGCCAAATATCGATACCGAGTCCACAAATACCGTCAACCTTAATCAGGTTATGTAATAAAAAAGCACAATAAACCAAATGCTGTGTTGATGATGCAATGCATTATGCGATGCAAATGAAATGACCAAGCTTGAGTATGAAGTCGGGATGATGGTACGTAGTATCGCAGGCTACGGGGTCTACCACAAGGGACTTCTATCCAAACCAGTCTCATACCTAAATTTGGATAGTCAGACTTAATGTGGTAAACTCCTGATCTCGGGTTAGTTGCGCGCCCCAAGCCAAAGTACAAGTAACATATAGTTGCGCACCATCAGCCAAAGTGGATAGTGAATGAATAAATGAATATGCAACTCCTGCTCAATAAGTCCACATATCAGTACTGTACATTTCTGAGATCATCACCGAAATCTATTACACTCTACGCCAGCTTGTCGCCCCTATCCGAGTGCACAATTGGGTAAGTGGAAGAGACCTCACTATCCGTCTGCCAATATTGGGCCCGGCTCGTCGATAGCGAACCCATTCCTCAAGCCGATCAAACTCAACCTAGATATTGCCCCCTCACTCAAGCGGGTAAGGTCACACCCCCTTCCAACCGACCACGACACAGTGAGAGACACGGCCTATTGATATAAGGCCCTCATACGCTCATATATATCCACTTGGTCTAGACGTTAGGGCGTCTCCTGGCCACTGAGGTTTAAGAATTTTCACTCAGGGATATTTATGACGCCTGTATGCTAGAACCAAACATTTTCGGTGTCTCATCTGACGAACCATGATATGCTTGTGGAGGTCATGACCCTGATGTCGCTAAGGCGTACGGTGGTCACATCACAAAATGCGAGATGCGTGAATCATACCATCCAGTCATGCAGCAATCCTGTGCGTACCGTGTGCTCATATGGGTCAACTCTGCCTATCAAGGACCCCCATAACAACCTGCCTAATGGCAAATGCAATAGTCAACCACACCTCATATCAAGCATACAGATGATGCATATGGGCATGTGTCATGATGCTATGCTATCACATGCTCACAATTGGTATCGATAATCGGCCTTACAAAGGGCCTAAGGGAAGGTCACAATGTGGACATTTAACCATCATTGTCCATCAATGTGGACATTTAACTAACATTGCTCCCAAGGAGTGACTCACATACAACCAAACATATAGTGGGGCTCATGGCCTCATACACAACATAATGGGTCTCACATAAAGGGTCTAATGTTCACCACGATGGGCCTTACCCAAGGGCCTCATAAACATCAAATAGGCCGCAATACATGGGCCTCATATACATCAAATGGGTCTCATACAAGGGCCTCAAGTACATCACAATGGGCCACATCTTATGGGCCTTAAATACATCATGATGGGCCCCACATACGAGCCACGTGTTCATCACGATGGGCCTCATACACGGGCCGCATATGCATCACAAAGGGCCCCAAATGCATCACAATAGGCCTCAACCCATGGGCCTCAAACATATCACAATGAGCCTCTATCCATAGGTCTCAAATATATCACAATGGGCCCCACTCATGGGCCTCAAATACATCTCATTTGGGCCTCATTCAAAGGCCATAAATACATCACATCGGCCTAATTTCTGGGCTTCAAATACTTCACAATGAGACTCATACAACGGGTGGGCCGTATAAACGGGCCACACCAATGGGCCTCATAAACATCAGATTGGGCCTTACATACGGGCCTTATATACATCAGATCGGGCCTCTCGTATGGGCCACATATACATTATGTTGGGGTGGCCTTGCTCATTCCAAATGGGCCCACCAGATGAACAACATGTATGTACAACACATACATCAGGTGGTCCGCATGTCCAGCGAATGGGATGCCGCAGATACAACACTTACATCACCTGGGTCCCACGTGGACAGCAGGGATGAAACACATGCATCATGGGAGGGCCCACCGTCCCTCCTGGACGGTGTAGATAAAACATATACATCACGGTGGTACCCACCGTCCAGATGGACGGTGGGATGAAACACATACCTCGTGATCATACCCCCAGAACTTGCTGTCGTCCATCCAACAGATGGACGGATGGTCTGGGTCAAACCCACAGAACTTGCTACGTCAGTACAACAATTATATAGCTAGTGTAAGGTACACTAGCCAGTCCGTTTCCACAGTGGTGGGTTCCACGTGGGGCCCACCATAACGCTTATTTTCCATTCAATCTGCTCATAAGGTCACAAAGACTTGAATTAAGAAGAAAAAAACAAATTTGATATTTATCCAAAACTTTCGGGACCCAAAAAGGGTTTCAATGCTAGACGTTCAATCCCTACTGTTTGTTGGTGTGGACCACCTGAGTGTCGTGAATGACTGATTTTTTTGGGATGTCCTAATAATTAAAGGGGACCCATCAAATGGACAGTGTTGATATTCAACACGCATTAAGGTGGGGCCCACTGACCTTGTGTCCAACCAAGTAGCGAACGCTGCTTGCTGCAGCGTCCTCTGGACACTGACAGCAATAACGTCTGCTGTTTATTATATATATATTATTTTTCTAAGGATTTTTATAGGTGGGGTCCACATTAGGATGATCCAGTCCGTTGGCTGGGTTCCTGGGTTCGTGACGGGTCTAACAAGCTCAATATTGGATATATTTTGATGTATAGAAACATCGCAGTGGCCTTAACAGATTTTAACACTACATAACACTTTTTTTTAATGATGTGACCCATTAGAGATTCAGATTGACTTCATTTTTCGGCTCAATGCCTAAAATGAGCTGGGAAATGGGATGGACGGTGTGGATCAAATACATACATCAAGGTGGGATCCACGTGATCAGACCTTCAGAACTTGTTAACCTCAATACGTCAGTTGTATAAACAAGCCAATCCGCTTCCACGATCAAGGTGGGTCCACACGTGCGGTGTCACGCCCCAAACCCGGAAATCGGATTCATAGAAATCCCGATTGCCGAATCTGGTGCCGACAGCCTCCGTAGTACCCCATTCTCGGATCCTAGCGTTCACACGCCAGATTCCGATCCTGGGATCCTACAAGGAGGATTTTTTTTTTTGCCAATGTACATTTATCTCGTAATAAGCATAACCACAAGTATACCCAAATCATAAAGGCAACATCATCATCACATATCCACTAATATAATCATTTGAATACAATGCTGAAAGGGAAATATATATATCGAAATCAAAGCTCCAGAATACAACTGCACGCTCCAAGCTCAACGCTGCTGCAACCTAAAAACACCTGCACGCATCTATCGTGCATAAGCTTATAGAAAGCTTAGAGGGTGGTGCAAGTGTGTGCACAAGGTAAGTGCCAAGTATTCGATACAATGCCATTATCATACAAACTGGAAGTACTGGTAATCCATAAACTGTACAATATCTGAATAAGGAGAAATACTGACAAGAGCAGGAATTATCCGAGTAAACAGAAATACTCACAAGATCATAGATCATACGATAACAGAGTAAGCGGAAATATGAACAAGTCCATGAGCCAATCGATATATACGCAATATATAACAGCTACGCAAACGAGGAGTCATAAAGAGGCAAATATCAAATGTAGAGGATGCAATACAATATACATTTCTGATGAGTAACACAAATAACATCAGTCGTACCTAGACCATATAACCATATAAATGCAATTGGGTATATAATTCCTTATGTGTTCACAAATACGTCAGCCATATCTAAACCATATAAATGTAGAAACACAGTAACCCAAGATGTCGTATGCCGCGGATGTAATGCAATATGCGGTGCGGATGGAATGACCATAATGGAGTGTGAAGTCGGGATGGTAGTACGTAGTATCGCAGGCTATGGGGTCCATCACAAGAGACTTCTATCCAAACCAGTCCCATACCTAAATTTGGATAGTCAGACTCAATGTGGTAGACTCCTGATCTCAGGTTAGTCGCGCGCCCCAACCGAAATCCTGGCCATTGCGAAGGCACACGTATCAACTAGTTGCTTACCACCAACCCGAGTAGATAGTGAATGAATGAATGCATGAATGAGTATGCAACTCCTGCTCACTAAATCCACATATCAGTACGGTTCATCTCTGGGATCATCACCGGGGTTTAGTACACTCCAAATGGCACTGCCGCTCTCCCAGCCGCACAGTCCAAGTGAGCATAAGAAACCTCACTATCCGCCTTGCCAATAGTCTGCCAATACCTATCCGGCACGTCGATAGCGGACCCATTCACGAGCTGGTCAAACTCAGCCTAGTATTGCCCCCTACCCTCGGGCGAGTAAGGCCACACCCCCTCCCAACCGACCACGACACAGTGGGAGACGCGGCCTCCTGGTATTCGGCACTCGGGCGCTCATGTATCCACTCGGTCTCGACATTGGGGCGTCTCCTGGCCACGGAGGTTTAGGGATTTTCACCCAGGGACATCTATGGCGCCCGTATGCTAGAACCAAATATTTCCGGTGTCCTATTTGGCCATCTACGATATGCCTGTGGAGGCTACGACTCTGATGTCGCTAGGGCGTATAGTAATCATAATGCGAGATGCATGAGTCATACAATCCAGTCATGCATCAGTCCTGCACATACCGTGTGCTCATGTGAGATAACCTCCACCTATCAGGGAGTCTCATAACAACATGCTCAATGACATATGCAATGATCAACCACCTCTCATAACAAACATGCAGATGATGTGTATGGGCATGTATCATGATGCTATGCTGTCACATACTCATAACTGGTATCCACAACCAGCATCGATAATCGACCTCGACCATGTGGACACTTAACCAACATTGCCCCCAAGGAATGGCCTACATAGAGTCAAACATATAATGGGCCCATGGCCTCACACAAGGGCCTAATATACAACACAATGGGTCTTACTCAAAGGCCACATATACAGAACAGGTGGACCCTGCTCATGGGTCTAATACATATCACAATGGGCCTTGCCCATGGGCCATGAATACATCACAATGGGCCTTGCCCATAGGCCTCAAACACAGGACATGTGGGCCCTACACATGGGTCTTGAATTCATTAAATGGACCATGCATCATAGGCTTAATACATATCACAATGGCCCTCAACTACGGGTCACATATACATCATGCAGGTCTCGACAATCGGCCATGGCAATCGAATTCGATACTCAGAATCGGCCTCGACAATCGGAACCGGCCAATACAATTGACCTCGACAAATCGACACCGATAATCTACATCGATAATTAGCACCGACAATCAGCTTCGATAATCAACACCGACGACCGGTCACATAGACAAGACTGGGTCCATAGATGAACATCTGATCAATCATAATATAAAGATCAGCCCTCGACCATGGTTATATCAAATCTGGTAGCATGGAGCCATCCGTCCATGGTAAATGGGGCCCACTTATTTGGGTTAACCCACTAAGAGAATGATGAGAATGGGCCTGATAAGGCTTAAGGAAGGGTCACAATGTGGACATCCAACCATCACTGCCCAGCAATGTGGACATTTAACCAACATTGCTCCCAAGGAGTGGTCCACATAGAGTCAAACATAAGATGGGCCCAAATATCCAACAAGTGGGCCTCAAATAGTCATCACAGGTGGGCCTTACACATACAGCACGTGGACCTACACATCACGGTGGGTCGATACATTGGGCCGCACGCCACACCAATGGGCCTCAATTCAACAAGTGGGCCGCATCAATGAGCCAGAAATACATCTCAATGGGCCTCATCACAAGAGTAGGAATATTTCACAATGGCCTCACTAAATGGGTCGGAAACACATCTCAATGGGCCACGACGTATGGGCCGAGTATATATCACAATGGGCCACGACCCATGGGCCGCAACCCGTGGGCCTCAAATACAAGTGGGCCACATTAATGGGGCCCATATATAAACCTCAGGTGGGCTCTGCTCATGGGCTTCAAATACATAATATGTGGGCCCTACCCATGGGTCTTATACACATCAAATGGGTCACGCGTCATGGGCCTAATACATGTCACAATAGGCCTTGCATCAATGGGCCGCCCTAATGGGCCTCGTACACATCAAGTGGGTTGTATCAAATAGGCAGCACTAATGGGCCTCGACCCATGGGCCCTGATATATATATCATAATGGGGTGCCTGCCCTGGATGGCGTGGATAAAGATACATCAAAGTGGGCCTGACAAATGGGCCACAACATACATTAAAGTAGGCCTCATAACATGGTCATACATACATCAAATTGGCCACATCAATGGGCCCCATGTATGTTAAATGGGCCACACTCAATATAAGTGGTGATAATGATTTCCACTACTAAAATTTTCAAGGTCCGCCATAACATTTATTTCCCATCTAATCTAATCATAGGGTCTCAAGATTTCAAAGATAGCCGTTCAATCCTCACCGTGCACTATGGTCCACTTGATAAGTAAATCTGACTTATTTTCGTCCCAAACCTAAAAAAAGGATCATTTTCCAAAAATGGTTGGACGGTTGGATGAAACACATGCATCATAGTGGGTCCCATAGGGATGGAAGGAATAGATAAGTCACATGTTCCATGATGGAGGTCCACAGTTGTGGACACAACACATACATAAATAAGTCTTAAGTAAGACCCACCAAAATGTTTATTTTCCACCCAACCTAGGGCCCAACATACTGTCCATCCAAAAATGAGGCCAACATGATGTTTATCTTCCATCCAAACTAGTCATAGGGTCACATGGGCCTAGGGCCCACTGTAATATTTATTTATCATCCAACTTGGGCCACTATAACATCTATTTGCATCCAACCTGTTGATAAGGTCTTATAGACCTGGGGCCCACCAAAATGTTTATTTCCATTCAAACCTGTTGATAAGGTCATACAGACCTGGGGCCCACTACAGTATTTATTTATTTATTTATTTATTTTTATTATTATTATTATTTTTTTCAACCTTGTGATAGGGTCACATGATCATGGGACCCACTGAAATGTTTACTTGCATCCAATCTGTTGATAAAGTCACATGGGCCAGGGGCCCACTGCAATGTTTACTTGCCATACAACCTCTTTATAAGGTCACGTGGACTGAGCCACTGTAATATTTATTTGTCCACCAAACTTTTGGTATGGTTATGTGATCCTAGGGTCCACCATGATGTAGTTCACAAATCCCACCCATTCATTATGTGTGTCCCACCAATTTAAGGGTCCAAACCGAGTTTCAGGTGGATCCAAGCTGCATGTGGACCCCAGCAGTTGATTCCATGTGGCTTGACATACCACCGCATGAAAGGTGATGGTGTGGGCCATACGAGAACTTTCTATGACTGATTTTTAGAACCAACGTATCAAAAAAGGGAACCTATTAAATGAATGACATGGATGTAGAACATACATCATGGTAGGGTCCACCATTGGGGCCAATGGGACCCTCCCTACTTAACGTTGGACGTCCAGAGAGTCTGGACGTCAATGTACATGCATGCATATTTATTTATTTTTTCTTTTATCCTAGGTGGGACCCACATTAACCAGATCTACTCCATCCATTATATGTGTCCCATAAAATTAGGGGTCCAAACCAAGTTTCAATCACATCCAAAACTCAAGGATGTAAGACCCGTGTCTATGTTTTTGGCATGTTTCACATGATTTTAGAGGTATGGCCACCGATTCGATATTTTGCGATCTAGCCAGTCCGCCGAGCCGGCTTAGTTCGAAAGTTAATACGTAGCGGCGTCTGCGCCGTGTCCAACGCCGTGACTTGCGCATTGAACCGATACCGTCAGAAGATGCCGAAGAAACACCACACGTTGCGGATTTCGAGGGAATCTCTTCTATTAGTCCCATCAATCAACCATCAAAGCACCATACCTCAAGTACATCAACATCCCTACCTTTTACAAAAGTCCACCCTTCTTTCCACCTCACCACCCTCTAAGCTTATAAGCTAATCGCGGCGGTGACGTTGATGCAGCAGTGAGGCTTGGACGCGTGCGATGATCTTCTTCTTGGAGTTTTGGTCTATATTCATTGTATTTCCCTTATGCTCATTGTACTTGTAAAGTTTTTGATTATAGTGGAAATGTGATGGAGTTTTTGGTTGTTGTTTGTGGGTTATGCCTTTGGTTATGCTTATTACGAATCAAACTGATGTACAAAATCCTCCTTGTAGCATCCCAGGATCAAATGGCGAATGGGCGCCGGGAGCCGAGAATGGGGTTCTACGGAGGTCGCCGGATTCGGCGATCGGGAATTTTGTGAGCCCGCTTCCGAGTTTGGCGTGACAGAAGTTGGTATCGAGCATAACTTGAGAACTCAAAACAACATTACATGTCTGCTATGAATGATTTAAGTCCTAAGTTCGAGTAGCCTAGCGATCTTTTATTACCGACCCTTAACGAGTGTGCCTCCGAGAGTTTTCAAGGTTGATTAGGCACCTTTGCTCTTTCCTGTAGGACATGGCGCGCAGGAGAGTGACCCGATCGACTCCCGCTCCACCACCTGCAGCTCCCGCATTACCACCTACGATTCCTGCCCCACCACCCGAGATCCCTACTGCCCCACCTGAGGATGCCACCCATCTACCAGGGATTCAGGCTGCCCAGTCTATGGGTGCGCACCAGAGACCGGTGCGGAGCCCACCGTATCCGTGAGTGCTTCCCGATACAGCAGATGCGATGTGGCCGCACTCGAGGCGAGCACCCCGATCGTTTCTCAAGACAGCAGCAGAGCGCTCGAGTGCCCTCCTTCGAGAGTTCGACGCCTCGATCCTCCGCATTTCCAGGGTGAGCCAGACGGTAGTTGAGAGATGGCGCGCCGACGTAGAGAAGATATTCGAGACGATGGGATGCGCGACCGAGGCGAGTCCGATTAGCCGTATTTCTTCTCCATGGTGAGTGAACCTTGGTATCGAGGATGGCTCAGCCCGATTTTGTTTGGACTTGGGAGGATTTTGTGGATCGGTTTGACCGTCTTGACCACATTCATCGGTAGCGAGCATTGGAGTTTGAGGCCTTGGTGCAGGGCGATACGACCGTGGCTCGACGCTCGTTTTGTAGCACTGTCCCGATTTGCACCTTACTTAGTGGATGATGAGGAGCGGAGAGCCCGCCGATTCGAGGTCGGCTTGCGTTACGGTCTTCGAGGCCGTGTTATTGGGCATGAGCTTCCTACCTTCGAGGAAGTGGTGCGGAAGGCCCAGATTTTTGAGGCCGAGTGGGCCGGCACGCAATCGTGGTCAGAGGAAGGACCGGAAGAGGCAAGCTCCTTCCAGTGATACCCAGCAGGTCGACCACCGCAGAGGCGCACAGTCGCCCGCCTTTCGAGCACCAAGAAGACCCAGACCTCCAGCACCACCTCCGAGACAGTTCTCTGGCACTTGTTTTAGTGCGGTGCGACAGACACCGTATGTGGGAGTGTCTCGCCCAGCAGAGAGAGAGGTCCACAGAGCCTCCACCACCGCAGAGGCAGAGACCCCCACAGAGACAGAGGCCCCCACAGAGCAGCGGCAGCCTCCACCACGAGGCCACCTCAGAGCAAGACGCACACCTCGAGGCGCAGCAGCAGCGGCGATTTCGACCGCCTCGAGCGCAGAAGAGAGACGCTCGAGGGGACAGCACCTCCCAGGCTCAGCTCGATTCTATGCGGCCCAGCAGGATCCTCAGTCATCCGGAGGAGTCGCTGAGGGTATACTTCCGTATCCGCATGCATTGCACGTGTGTTGTTTGATTCCGTGCATCGCATTCTTTCGTGGCCGAGAGTTTTTGCCGATTGACTGGTTTACCGTTGGATCATGAGGGGTTGACAGGATCGACTCCCTTGGGGAAGACTGCAATGTTGGGCCGATTTTGCTTGTCTTGCCCGTTTTGGTTGGGGATATGTTTTTGCCTGCCGACCTTTGCATTGCCGATGTTCGAGTTTGATGTCATCCTGGGCATGGATTGGCTTGCCGAGTATCACGCCATATTGACTGCTCTATGGGACAGTCATGTTTTGTATACCGGCTTGCCGCTGTTCATTGCTGAGCCCGGAGGAGAGCCGTTGTCTTGTTTGATGTCTTGTGCCATAGAGGATCCCTTAGCGGTGAGCGTCGACCGCTCGTGGTTTGCGATTTTCCCGATGTGTTTCGGAGATTCCGGATTACCGCCTCGTCGACTCACCGAGTTCCAGATTGATCTGCCCGGTATCGCGCCTATTTCAAAGGCCCCATATCGTATGGCACCATTGGAGTCGCAGGAATTGCACGAGTGGCGCGAGTTAGGCTTTATCCGTCCGAGCGGTTCACCGGGGGAGCGCCGATACTCTTCGTGAAGAAGAAGGATGGCTCGTTGAGGCTCTGCGTAGATACCGCGAGCTCAACAAGGTCACGATCAAGAACAAGTACCCGCTCCCGAGGATTGATGATTTGTTTGATTAGCTGCAGGGTGCACAGTTCTTTTCAAAGATTGACTTGCGTTCTGGTTATCATCAGATTCGGGTCCGAGAGGAGGACATTCCGAAGACAGCATTCAGGACGCGTTATGGTCATTTCGAGTTTCAGGTCATGTCCTTCGGACTGACCAATGCGCCAGCAGTGTTCATGCAGTTGATGAACGAGGTCTTCCGTCCGTATCTCGATCAGTTTGTTGTAGTCTTCATCGACGACATTCTGATCGATTCGAGGACCCGTGAGGAGCACGAGCAACATCTGGAGGTTACGTTGCAGACCCTCCGCGCACACCAGCTGTATGCGAAGCTGGAGAAGTGCGAGTTTTGGCAGGAGGAGGTGAAGTTCCTCGGTCACGTGGTGACGAGGGAGGGTGTCGCAGTGGACCCCTCGAAGGTTGAGGCGGTGCGTCGGCCAATCCACGACTGCGTCCGAGATCCGTAGTTTCCTTGGTTTAGCGGGCTACTATCGGCGTTTCATTGAGGGCTTCTCTCGTATTGCAGCCCCGTTGACCAGGTTGACCCGGAATGGTGCAGAGTTTATTTGGAGTGACGCCTGCGAGCGAGCATTTATGGAGTTAAAGGACCGTCTGACGTCCGCTCCTGTCCTCACTCTTCCCTCTGGGAGTGACGGATTTATTGTATTCACCGATGCCTCGCATATTGGTTTGGGTGCTGTCCTGATGCAGCACGGTAGACCTGTAGCCTTCGCGTCTCGCCAGCTCAAGATCCATGAGCCGAACTACCCCACGCATGATTTAGAGTTGGCCGCAGTCGTTCGCATCGAAGGTGTGGAGACACTATCTCTATGGGGTTAGGTTCGAGCTCTTTTCCGATCATAAGAGCTTGAAGTACCTCTTTTCACAGTCTGAGTTGAATATGACAGAGGTGTTGGATGGAGCTCTGAAGGACTATGATTTCGATCTCCGCTACCCCGGTAAGGCGAACGTGGTGGCGGATGCCCTCGGCCGTAGCCACGAGGCCGGTGGCGCATATGATGATTCAGGAGTGGCGGATGCTCGAGGATATAGCGAGTACGACTTTGAGTTTGGCTTGCAGTCTTCTTCGTTCACTTATCGAGCTTGTCGATTCAACCCTCTCTTGTCGCAAGGGTGATCGAGGCTCAGAGCGAAGTCGTTACGGATTACCGAGCGAGGCGATCATCGAGAGTCGACGGATTGCATTGTACGGATGGTGGACTTCGCTGAGGCCGATTATGTGTCCCGGATATTCCGAAGTTACGCAAGATCTTAGGACCGAGGCACATCGATCGCGGTTTCTATCCACCCTGGCTCGACGAAGATGTACCATGACATGAGGCGACAATATTTTGGGCGGGGATGAAGCGCCAGATCGCCGATTTTGTGGCCGAGTGTGACACATGCCGGCGTGTCAAGGCCGATCATAGACCCCTGGTCTATTGCAGCGGTTGAGTGTCCCGATGTGGAAGTGGGAGCACGTGTCGGCAGATTTCATTATGGGCTTGCGAGGACTCAACGCGGTCATGACGCCATCCGGGTTGTCATTGATCGACTAACGAAGTCGGCACATTTTATTGCGATACGTGCGACTTGGCCTTTGGGACCGGCTTGCGAGATTATTCATTGAGGATATTGTGAGACCGCATGGCGTTCCAGTCTGATCATTTCGACCGAGACCCGAGGTTCACGTCTCGATTTGGGAGCTTCCGAGAGCGATGGGTTCGATTTGCGGCCGACACGCGTACCATCCGCAGCCGATGGCCAGAGGGTCAACCAGATCCTTGAGGATATGCTTCGGCTGCGCGATTGATTTCGGGGTAGTTGGGATGAGCATCTGCGATTGGCGGAGTTCGCATAC
Source organism: Magnolia sinica (assembly GCF_029962835.1). Taxonomy (NCBI): domain Eukaryota; kingdom Viridiplantae; phylum Streptophyta; class Magnoliopsida; order Magnoliales; family Magnoliaceae; genus Magnolia; species Magnolia sinica. Next base: position 83,966,295 of record NC_080581.1, read on the forward strand.
AATAACGCTATCAGGCGACCATCGGCATGGCTCCTTTTGAGGCGCTATATGGCAGACCATGGAGATCACCGAGTTGTTGGACCGAGGTTGGAGACGTCGTCTCTTAGGTCCCGAGCTTGTGCGGAGGCGTCGAGGCTATGATATCATCAGCGAGGATGCGCACGGTCGAGCCGCAGAAGAGTTTCGATCGTCGGCGTCGTCCCTTGGAGTTTGATGTAGGGGACCATGTGTATCTCAAGGTCTCGCCTATGAAGGGCGTGGTTCGATTTGGAGCAAAGGGCAAGCTTGCCCGAGATTCATAGGGCCTTTTGAGATCATTGGGCGTTGGCGCCGTGGCTTATCGGCTTGCCTTGCCATCTCGGTTGTCTGCCACAACGGTTTTCATGTCTCCATGTTGAGGAAGTGTGGATCAGACATCGTTCTCGATTGGCAGCCGGTAGAGGTTCGTGAGGACGCTTCCTATTTTGAGCAGGTCCTGTATCCTTGATCGGAAGGAGCAGTCCTCCGGACCAAGGTCATTCCGTTGGTGAAGGTTCGTGGGGTCACCATTCCATTGAGGAGGCTTCTTGGGAGCGTGAGGCCGAGATTCGAGAGCGTTATCCCCATCTTTTGATGATTGATTGTGTTGCATGTGTATGTTATCTCCGATTTTATATAGTGATGTGATGTTTCTTCTCCCTCGTTCTAGTTGCGGTGATTGTGTAAATTTCGAGGACGAAATTTCTATTAGGGGGAGAGGTAAGACCGTGTCCTAATCCGATCTTAGCTTCGCGGTCCTTGCAAATTCCAACCTCCGTATTCGTATTTGCGACGATCCTGCGGTCCGCGCACCGCCGCTTACCAAAGTTATATCGAGCGACCGCGTCGTCGCCGCGGTTCCAACGCCGTGACTTGCGCATTGAACCGATACCCAGGCAAGAAGATGCCGATCAGCGTCTATTCCGAAGAAACACCGCGCGTTGCGGATTTCGAGGGAATCTCTACTATTAGTCCCATCAATCAACCATCAAAGCACCCCATACCTCAAGTACATCAACCCATCCCTACCTTTTACAAAAGTCCACCCTTCTTTCCACCTCACCACCCTCTAAGCTTTCTATAAGCTTATGCACGACCGTTGCGTGCAGGTGACGTTGGATCGCAGCAGCGCTGAGGCTTGGACGCGTGGCTGATCTTCTTTTGGAGTTTTGGTCTATATTCATTGTATTTCCCTTATGCTCATTGTACTTGTAAAGTTTTTGATTATAGTGGAAATGTGATGGAGTTTTTGGTTGTTGTTTGTGGGTTATGCCTTTGGTTATGCTTATTACGAATCAAACTGATGTACAAAATCCTCCTTGTAGCATCCCAGGATCGGAACCTGGCGAATGGGCGCTGGGAGCCGAGAATGGGGTTCTACGGAGGCTGTCGGCGCCGGATTCGGCGATCGGGAATTTTGTGAGCCCGGTCTCCGAGTTTGGGGCGTGACAAAGGAGGCCCCACCAGATGATTTTATATTTTTAGGCATGTTATCACATGATTGTAGATGGTATGGCCCACCTGAGTTCCGTATACAGCAAATTTTTGGGATGGACGGCTGGTCCATGGGGACCCATCAAATGCACGGTTTCGATGTTCAAAATGCATCACGTGGGGCCCACGGCTGGAGCCGTCAGGTCCAGCCAGGCCGTCCGCCCGCCCATGCAGTCTTCTGACAGCGCTGCCTCTTGGTTTTGTGTTTTTTCTCTAAATCCAATTTTTCTAGGGAATTTCTTAGGTGGGGCCCTCATCAGGAAAATCTATCCTGACCATTGCATCTCACGGCTCAATATTGACTAAACAAGACCAATATTGAGTATTTTTCAGCATGTAGAATCGTTGGGTGAGTTTTCAACGGTAAAAATTACCATTTCCTACAGTATGGCCCGCTTGATTATCAAATTAGCCTTATCTTTTGGCTCAACGCCTAAAATGAGATGAGAAGTGAAATGGGCGGCGTGGATTTTATACATACATCAAGGTGGGGCCTGCATGAGCAGCCCACCTCCAAATACTATTCTTCTTCCTCTCCTTTGCTTATTAGTACACCACCATTTCAGTGCACGCACACCACTTTAGCCACTCCCTGTCCAGCGTCCCTTGGACGTTGGACAGCATAGGTATAACACAATCATCATAGTGGGTCCTACGTGTAGGTGGTCCACGTGTCACCAAGGTGGGTCCCACATGAACGTGGCCCACCATATTTAAATCAACTTGATATTTGTGTGTTTCCATCACTATAAAGTAGGGTCCACATGACTTGTACGGTTGGGATAAAACATACCTCAAGATGGGATTCATCCAAGTGGGCCACACATCACAAAAAAAATGAGAGGAAAAGAAAGGAGCACCCACCTCGAGATCTCTTCTTCCTTCTTCCGCCAATGCATGATAGAGCCCCAAAGAAACAATTTTAATGGTGGAGATGATCATTGGATGGTGGAGATGGGAGATAGGGAGGTGGGCCACACTAGCTCTCTCATGGGAGCCATGGACGTGGGTTGCTCCATGGAGGGATTGCTTGGAATGGAGAGAAGTGAAAGAGAGAAATGATGTAAGGGAGTGATGGGAGAGAGGGATGGTGAGGTAATGGGAATTAATGAGTTTAACTTATGGGGAAAAGGGAAGGTAAGGTGGTATGGTAGGGTGATGTCACCCCTAGGGTGACATCATAGTAATTAATGTTTCTAGGGAAGTACAACAATAGGGATAGGTGGGTCCCACAATCAAGCGATCAACGGCCTAGATAATGCACGGGCCGGATCTTATAATCTGAGCATCGTATTGACGCACAAGACGCATCGTCGGAACCGCGGCGACGGCACGGTCAAAATGACATAGGTCTCATTTTGAGTCGGCTCGGGTTTACAGGATGTGACTCAAGAGCATGCGCCAATGCTATCTACTCGTCCCGGGTCGCCGAAACTCGACTAGAGGGAACCGTAGAAGTTTATGGAATGGTACAGGCTAGGTTACGGGTCTTACATGCGGCCCACCTCATCTCAGATTAAGATGATATTTGTATTTTCCCTTTGTTCAGGGACATCGGACGTCTAGCGGACGGGCGGCCCTGGTGGGGCATGCCATCAAGGTGGGTCCCGCGGTTAGATGACATGGACATAACACATGCTGATGGGCCACACATACACACATCAGGTGAGCCACACACCTCTTCATCATCACCATACAAAAAAGCGGAGAGAGAGAGATGGTGCAGTGGAGGGACCCTGCCACTATGGGCCCCTCATATGATTACAACACATGTATCAAATTGGGTCCTATCACAACTAGGCCATCAAATTGAAAATCAATATAGATCACCCACCGATTCTGCTTCTTTTAGGCTCCATGGACTCCTTAGCTCCTTGGCCTCTTCTTTAAGGGTGGATGATGAAGGTTGGATGGTGGAGATGAGGGGTTTTGGGTAAGGAAGTGGGCTACACCTAGCTTCTCCTTGGGGGGCTTGGACGTTGGATCTCTTGGTTGCTTGGGAAATTGTTTGAGAAATGAGGGAGAGAGAGAAGTGATGGGATGATAAGGGATGGGTGGAATGGATGTTGTAAGAAAAGGATGGTTGGGTATGGGCTTGGTAGAATTTTAGGTGAAAGAAGGATGGGTGGAGAGAGAGAGAGAGAGAGAGTTGACTTGTGAGGGGTGAGGTGGCATGGGGTATGGGTGATATACTTGACTTGTGATTGATGTGTACCTGATTGATTGATGTGATAAGTTGTAGAGATTCTCTCAGAATTCGCAACGTGCGGCATTTTTCTCGAAATGAATGCGGGCCCACATCTTTTGGCCTAGATATCGGATCAGTGCACGATTTACGACGTTGAAATTGTGGCGATGGTGCGGTCGTTAGGATACAAGTTTCGGGTCGAGTCGACAGAGATATACAGGACGCTACTTATGGTTGCGCTCAAACGCCGATTACAGGTCACGGGTTGCCAGAATTCGACCGTGAGGATCGCTGAATCCTACAGAACAGTACGGTCAAGGATACGGGCCTTACACCCAAAAGTTAGGAGGGGTAGCATGTCATATAAAATTATGAACAACCACTCAAAAAATTCCACATTCACACGAAGTGTATCTAATGATTGGATCGACCTGAATTTTAGGGCATCCCATTTTCAGTGGGACAACACCATAGTGACCCCACATACCAGCTGGTTAGACATGCATTTAGTTGTATGTGAGCATTTTTTAAAATAATAATAATAATAACTTATATAATGTAGATGTGATGTATTATGAAATGTCCCCGAATATCCAAGAAGATCCAACTAATAAATGAGCTTAAACTTTAAGCTTGAGATTGTGCATTGTGGCTAATATATATGGACCATGCTGGTCCACTGATGGTCCTACCAATTGCTATAAAAATTTCTATCCAACATGGCCTCGTCTGGTACCATTGTAACGCCTCGAATTTCGAGGGTCGAGCAAAGGCTCAACTCTCGAGATCCGTCGCATCACTTATGCAACATAGATAATGATGATTAAATGTTGTCCGTATTAGCACAATAAACATGAATGAGATTACACTAAATTAGTATATCATACTCCAAAGATGATTGAATTAAGCAAGCGGAAGACTGTGATAAATATATAAAGTATATGAGTGGTTATAAACCCCCAGAGTATGATCATGTCACTAGGTTGAATATATACATGTTTGTTCCAAAATATACAAAATGACGAAGTGTAATGTCCAGCTAATTCGTATCCCTGGAATCCCGTCGATCAGTACATAGTCTACATAGACCCGCCTGATAGCTACATATAGGAGAACTCCTCCTCATTGTTATAAAAGTCAGACTCTGCTTTATAAGCATCACCATCGTCTGCAGTTAAAATAGAGTCTGGTTGGTGTTTTAAAACACCGTCTCAGAGTGGGAGTGAGTGATCAACTCAGTGGTACTATAAGGCAAAGGTTAACATGTTATCAATTCAATCAAGCAGTAATGATAAAGCAGTACAACACTCAAGTCTTAAGTACTCTTGTTAATGCCGTAATGATATGCTATAATGATGTATGCTCTCGCCTGCACTCCCTCAGCGACACCATCTCACGGTCGCACATGCTACTCCCACTGTGCTCTTCCATGCTAAAGGCACATGCAATGCGGTGCATGGTCGTGTTAGCCGAGTTCTTGATTAGGCTTATTCATACAGCAGATTCGGGAAGCTAAGGTACTTCCCTTTATATCATATACCCAAACAATGATCCATCTAGGATCGTCAATCCTAGTTAATCACATACGATAGGCAAATTATAGGGCAACATCACCCCTGATTTAAAAGCAGTGGATAGGCAAGTTCAGGTCATTACGGGAGGCTCGTCACCTCAACATAGGCCTAGTTTATACTTGAGGTCACTACGGGAAGGCTCGTCACCTTAGTATAGGCCGACAGCTCGAATACGGTATCCTATGCACCATCATATTCGGCTTACGAGTTTGGATTGCTCACTGGTCACTACGGGGAGGCTCGTCACCCCAGCGTAGGCCAACAGCTCGACCACGGTGTCCCATACATTACCATACCTGGCTTATAAGTCTTAGTGGATCGTGGTACCATGGTTGAAACAGGTTTACATTGGTAAGTGGTACCTTAGATTCAAGCAAAAGCGTCTATACATGGTAAACACAAATTAGGCCAATCAGGTTATTTGACAAGTTCGATTGGTGCGAGCGCACGCTGAATTAATCGACATGGAGCGTATAAGCACTCCTCGTGGCCTAACCACTGTCGACAATCACCGTACGACTCGGATTTACCGAAGTATCCCTTGTGGAAAGACTACTTTGACCACTCAATCGGAAACCGTTACCGATTGCCTAGACTACATAGTAGTCCCAATCACACTTAAATGCAACAGGTAATCACATGTGATAGTCATAACAACATTTAACAACCAATTCATATATGATTCTCATTTGAGTATTTTAACAAACATATTGAACATGTCATCATGCATATGCATTTCATGTATAAATCATGTATTTAAAATTTAGGTTACTTAAAGGAATTTATACATATGAGTAAGGTAGTTGAGAATCCTATCTCAACACCCTTAATAATTACAATCCATCAAACATTTACTCATTCAGACATTTTATCAAACACTTAGATTATACATTTCAACATATATATAATAAATTAGTTATAACATATATTATGGCAAATCCTTTCACCAAGGCGTTGTTATGCGTACAACAAACATGAATTCTAGATTAATAGTCATAGGAAGTAGAAATCATAAATTCCAATTCATTCAAACATTTCAACAAACACATGGAATGCATTTTAGTATACAACCTAGTATATACATACATGATATATCGAAGACGTCATAACTAAGATCATACGGCAGCAATCAAGTCAGACATAAATCATTGCTGACATTGAAGGCCTTGAAAACCATAACCTAAACATTTATATTTTGCACCTTTCGTCGGTACGCTCGTTATCAACTCGGTTCGTACACTACGTCCTTGTCCACGGCATAACGACTACCTAAATATTGAAATAGGTTAGCTATTTCACCAGTTTCTCTATTTGGATTCTTAAGACAGATTAGGGTTAAGATTTCTTACTCAAAAATGAAGTTGGATTCGACGGTGTAGTGACACAGGAAAGGTGATTCAGTACGTGGAGTAGTGGGAGTGAATCCCAGCAACAATCCATAGATCTCTCACACTTCTCCTCACTCTTTCATCCTCTTTTCTCTCTTCCCTCTCCTAGGGTTTTAGAAAATTCGTATGGAATGAGAGATGGATGGGTTTAGGGCATTATATAGGCCCAAAAGTGATGTCAATGGCCCTAGGACCATGATATACTTAGGATATAGCCAAAATGTGACTGTTTCAGGCCAACGAAGCTCATCTGGAGGTCCATTACCTACATATGGTCTGGAAAAAGTTTCACGACAATGGATCTATGCCAGATTAAGATTTCGGTTCGATCGGATTACTAGATCGATTGTGGAGGACCTGTTTTAGTTCAACGGTCATTGTCTCTCAATCAGGGCCATAAGTATACTGACATGTGTAGGAAAATTTCCTTGATTCAAGGTTGTAGTTGGGTCAGAATCTGACGGTCTGAAACCTTAAATTTAGCTTGCAAGTGAACGACCCAATTCACTTAAGTTTGAGTTCATTTATTAAAGATATTCGCGTTTCTCACACACTTCGCTCTAAGTTCAAGTTGTGCATTTCTGGATACTATTTGGACTCGATTCTTACGATGGTTGTCGATCCCAGTAAAGTGGTCATAATCTTATAGTTTCTCGGTCGTTGGACTTTTGACGTACGGTCCAGGTCCAATACGGAGTTTCAATGTACTCCTGAGAGCAACTGGGTTTTGAGGCCGATCCTATGTTTCTAGGTAATGTTGGGTTAACGATCCTAATGGTTTTGGGTCTTGCAGTTCGTATAAAAAGTGGTTCAAGCTAATTTCTCGATTAATTTAACTTAGTACTTAACTAATTTTCGTCTAATTTCTAAAGAATTCGATCCTTAGTGATTTTTGCCTGAGGTGATACTCGGGTCTTTGTAGGGATTTTTTCGAGACGTTACAACCATAGACTTTCTAATCTGGCATAATGTAATGGATGATTCGCTGGTATTGGGAAATTACTTAGAAAATGCACATGTGGAATATAAGCAAGTCAATCTGAACTGTCCAAATTATGGAAGCATTGAATATTTTTTGGATGGTTTTAAGCGAACTTACCTACTGGCTTCTTATTTCAACATATGAGTGTGAAAGAATCAGAGGTTAGGAATGTTCATCCAATCTGATTTGGGACCATTCCTTTTTCTCTGATCTAAGTCGTCTCATTCCTTTTTCTTTATAGTTTTAGGATGTCTCGCTTTATCAAGGAGAGCATGAGAGACCTTGCTGAATTAGGAAGGCTTTCATCTTTAACATCAATAATTCGAAGTTATTTTTGCTTGTAAACTTCTTTGTCTCAAATTTCACATTCGATCCCTTCAAACCAATGTCTTAGATTCGATATAAACAACCCAAAGTAAAACCTACGCTTTGATAATAGGGTTTCAAAGCAACCTTATAACGAATTAAACACACAAATAGAAAAACGGAAATCAAGCAATCATAGAGAAGCACAACGATTGGCGTTGAAAAATCCTTAAAGGAAAAAACCACGACACTAAGTGTCAAACAATCCACTATGAATAGAGAATTACAAGGGATTGACAACTTATAGATTTGAAACCCTGGTATCCAAAGATGAATTCACTGTCTCAAAACCTCTGGTTCTCTCTAGTACAATGTTAAGATACCCTAATCCCATATATAACAAGGTTTATAAAACACAATTTCAGAATTAGAAACAAAACTGTGCACTTATGCAGAAGTTACGTGCACCGTCAATCGAACCTTCGTTCAATTGATGCCACATGTTTAATCTGATCGAACATGCACAAAAGTTTCCAGAGACCCAACTTGGTTTTTTCAAATTATCTCGATTGATCAAGACATGATGTTCGATCGATCAAACATGTGCAAAATTATCTATAGACCAAACTGATTTAGTTAGGGTTTTTTCGATTGATTGATCATGCTGTCGTCTGTTGATCAATCAAAGACCCTAAATTTTGCCAAATTGAAGGCACCTTGATCATCATATACCACATTCAAAATGAGAGTAAATTTCTCCGGCTATTTAATATGCTTTGATAAAAATGTCTCTAAGAAAACTGAGACCCATTGAAAGACCATGCGAGTTAGATAAAATACATTTCAGCCTATTGTAGAAGCAATTGATGGACCAAATTGATGGATAAGAAGCCCGACCCATCTGATCTTAATCAAATTACTTAGACGTTCTAGACGCTTGAAATGTACACTACTCTGATAAAATCACTCCTGACCAATCCTAAAGGCCTCAAAAGGCTAGCTAGATGGGCCATAAATGGTCTCTAGCTTGACCCGAGAATGATCAACGTATTGGATCAGTGGCCCCATAGCTTGTGCAAATTAGATAACTGTTACTTATACAGATTGTTCAAAGGTTCCAACTATATATATATATATATTCAATCAGGCCACATTTTCCAGATTCCAACTGTGGAGAACCTAAGTAGACTAGTAAAAAAGACTTGTAAGAGCTCAAGTGGACCACACTATATAAAAAACAATGGAGATAGCGTAGTCCAGTATTAGAACCTTGTTAGGGCCCACATCTATGTTATTTGTCATCCAACATGTTTATAACATCCCAAAGATGAAGGGAAAACACAAATACTAGCTTGATCCAAAGCTTATGTGGCTCTTCAAAAATTTTCGTCGGTAAGCTTCTAATTCCCATTGTTTCATGTGCTGTAGTTCACTTGAGCTTTAAATATACTTTGATTTTGGCTTCATGCTTTGAAATGAGCTAAAAACATTGGATAGACAACATGAATAAAATACATTCATAGAATTTAGCCTGATGAATTAATAGACAATTGAAATCCTCTAATTTTAAACTTATGAACTGGGTTCTCTCTTGGAGCCCTACGGCAATTAGTTAGTGACAGGTTGAGTAGCCAGACTCACTACTGAAGTGATGTCACCATGTTATGTGGGCCCCACCATGATGTATGTGATGTATTCCTACTGCCCATCCATTTAGAGATTATTTTAGAGAATGTATCAAAGAATGAATCGGATATAAAGCTCGGGAGGACCTATCACAGAAAACAGTGAGGAGAGTAAGGCACACCGTTGAAACCTTCAGACGGTCTACCATGATATTTATTTGAGATCTAACTTATTCATGAGTTAACATAGACATGAAAAAATGGAAAAATCAAATATCAGCTTGATTGAAAAAACTTTTGTAACCTCGATAAATTTTTAATGTAGGCGTTCAATCTCCACTGTTTTCTGTGTGGGTCCACTCAAGCTTTAGATCTGACTCAATTTTTGGCTCATGCCCTAAAATAATCTCCCCAAATGGGTGAAGAGTGAATACAACGTAGGGCCACGGAACATTGTGACGTCACTTCAGTAGTGATGCAGGGGAGGACGTGAGGTCGAGCACCGTCTTCCTCAAGAGGATAACTATTCCGAATCCACGAAACTTCTCTGGACTCACAGAGACTTCTCGAATCCATGAGGAAAGAAAGCAGAAAATAGAAATAAATTCTAATAAATTCGAAATTGATTGATGAATAATTAAAAACGAGTTCACAACCCTTTAAATAAGGGTACCAAGCAATGAGAAAGAAATTAGAATCAAACTACAACTCAAACTCCTAGAATCCGCGACTTACTATAAATAGTAAACTTACTATTTATAGACGGTCGTGATGTCTACTAGTGCGCAAGGTTTTCGGCCAAAAATAGTAAGTGTCCTATTTGGCTTCACCAAACCATTCTCCTAATTATTCTAAGCTCTTTTCACGTTGGGCGCAACTCCTAAAGCCCGACGGATGAAGAGTTATAATCAAACTAAAACTTACTATTTATAGTAAAAACGAAATTAAAACAGGGAAACGACCATCGATCAAGGGGTTTTTCGCAATTCCGGGCTGCGCAACCCTGCGTAGCGGGGTTGGTTGGCTAAAGTAGCTCGTTCTACCCCAAAATCATATATTTTACGTTAGATAATTCATTCCGAATTGCAAGATACGCCCGATCTAAGGTCCGATGGTCCGGATCACTTCTGTCGTTGACCGGGCCTTTTCTGATCCATCTTGGCCATGAAACTGTTTGCGACCCGCTCTACATCAAGTAGCCAGTCTCCCTGTTCATCCCGTCACTAGCTAATCCGTGTGTGTCGAATTACGACATTAGGAACCACCTGTATATATTTGGCCAATCAACACTTGCCGGCTCGGGTGGGACGCTGCTTTGATAGATCCGTGGATCCACCGAGGTAATCGTATCCCTAACCGTGGGGCCCATGTGATGTATGTGCCTTATATCCACACCCTCTATCCATTTTGAAAACATGATTCCAAAAATAAGTAGATCCAAATCTCATGCGGAAAATAATAAAGGAGATATTGGCAATCTACTGTTAATCTACTGTTAAAAACCCGTCATCCGCAACAGAAGTTCGGCTGATATCTATATGGTCCATTCACAAAGTCTTTGTGACCTTTTCAACTAGTTAGATGGCAAATAAAAATTACGGTGGCCTATGGAAATTTTAATGATGGAGATTAAATGACGATTGTTTCCCATGGTACGGTCGACCTAAGATTTCCATCTGCTTTGTTTTTTGGAATCTACTAAAATGAGCTGTTAAAATAAATGGATAATGTGGATGTAAGTTAAATACATCACAGTGGGTTCCACCGGCGGAAACGGATTGGCTACTCCTCCTGCCAGCCAATGGCTGGTGGTCGGTGCTCTGTGAACCCCACCATGATGTATGTGTTTCATCCATGCTGTCCATCTATTTTTCTAGATCATTTTATGATATGAGACCAAAAATTAGGTATATACCAATCTCAAGTGGACCACATTAAAGGAAACAGTGTTGAATGAATGTTGACCATTAAAAAAGTTTTGGGGCCCATAAAAGTTTTAGATCAAGCTGATCTTCGTTTTTCCCTTCAGCTGGGTCTGTATGACCTAATCAACACATTGGATTTCAAATAAACAGTACATTGGGCCTTAGGAGGATTTAAATGGTGGATATCCAATCAATATTGTTTTCCTTTGGTGTGGTCCGGATTAGATTTATATCCTTCTCAATTTTGGGATTTATCCCAAAAATGAACTGTAAAAATGGATGAAACACAGAGCACCTACCACATTAGATTTATATCCTTCTCATTTTTGGGATTTATCCCAAAAATGATCTGTAAAAATGGATGAAACACAGAGCACCTACCACCATCCACGGGGCTGGTGGCAGGGGAAGTAGCCAATCCGTTCCCTCCACCGACCTGGAAGCTGTATAAGTGGATTAGCTGCGGCCCGGCCTCACCGAATATGGTGCGGCCTTTACCGTGGGGCCCACCTTCACATATCTATTTTACATCCACTCCTTGATTATTTTAGTGCATGAGCCCCAAAAACTAAAGCAGGTCTAAATCGCAGGTGGACCATACCCAAAAAAACAGTGGTGATTGACCGTTAACAAGGTCTTGTGGTACACAAAAGTATCGTATAAGTTTATATTTATTTTCTTCCTGCATTCATGTCGAGGTGACCTCCTCAACGAGTTCAATGATAAATAAACATTAATGAGAGCCGTAGGATCTTTCTAACGGTAGAGCAATCAATCATCAATGTGTTATGTAATATGGTCCACCTGATATTTAGATATGCTTTATTTTTCGCTCATAAATGACATGGAAAAACAGATGGACGGCGTGGATGTAGCATAAATACAAGTGTCCCCATGGTAAAGTCCGCGACGTACTGGGCGGGGTGGAGCCACACCTAATCCATTCCCGGACGGATGGGCCTGGGCTTCACTACCCAATCCGCGTCCGATTAAATGAGAGGATTGTTGATGGACGGTGTGGATGTAATGGAAGATCTATCCACGTGGCTCTAAGTTTTTGAAAGTACGGCCGTGTACCTGGCGCGAGTTAGCCTACCGCGGGTTATGAAAAAAACTCCCCTGGATTTTGTCTCTATTTCTTTTCACCATTTCCATCATTATCATCCCTTCACCAGAGGAGAGAGAATATAAAAAGGAAGACATGTTGCGGAATCTCAACTCCTATCTCTTCCACTCAATGACTTCATCTGCTTTCTAAAAGGTTAGATCTCTCTCTCTCTCTCAGCTTCTTCTCTGTTTTCTTCTGCTTTTCAAACCCTAATCTCTTGAATTTCCACGATCTTTCTTCGCTACTATTCCAAATAAGATCAGATCGGATTCCTTATTCCCTTCTGGTTTGGTGCGATCTCGCCATCTGATTCTTCGCTTTTTCTTTTTCCCGGATCGGTCTTTGCTGTCTTGATTGCAAGGATTATTATTATTATTATTATTATTATTTATTTTTTTTCGTTTTTTGGTTTTGGATTTGAATTGTAGAATTTTTGTTTGAATTTGAATTCGGCGGTTTTGTTGAGATCCTTCTATTATTCATGGAGGAAAAGGAACACGGGGAATTGGCGTAGATTGTATTTGAATTTTGAAAACGGTTGCCGGACTTTTGGGGGGAGGGTGACTTTCACTGAGGTGGATGGAACGTCTTCATGTGGAGGAGATCCACCCCATCAATCAGGTGCTTTACCCTGTGTTTGAACCGGGGCTCAGTAATTAGGCGGATTCAATACTTGGGTGGGCTACACCATGTGAAACAGTGGAGATGGGGAATCCCACCATTAAAACCGTCCAAATTGTGTAGGGTCCACCGTGGTGTTTATATTCCATCCAATCCACTCATCTGGTGCACTGCACCAGGATGAATGCTTCTCTGAAAATAAGGATTTTCCAAGACTCATGTGGGCATGATCTTACACCATTCCCTATGGATTGGACTGATTTTCATTGCGGCACATCTTGATTTTGGGAGAGGAGGTGCCTATTCAAGTCTAGCTAGCACAGTCCTTAGAATTTTAGTGGCAATATTTAGAAGGCTTGTTTTATTCCAGTAGTTTTCAACTTGCTGAAGAGAATTGGATCCCTGATAGTTAAAAGAAAGGTGAATGATTCTATGCAACTCATCTGCACCTTAGTATGGTCAGATTAAGGTTTACCGGACATGAGGACTGTCCATTCACTGATCTAGCCTGTCTGTCTGGTCCAACCCCCTTATCTTGGGCTGTTGATTTAAAATCATGCTGATCAAACAATCCTAGTTATCCATTCAAGGGCCTGCAAAATGGACAGAACAATAAGTTCAACCTATAAATATCCAATCATTGAAGTAGATACTCCACACAGTGCTCAGAGAGATCCATATACTTCAATCATGTTCAGTGCAATGCGAATGTTTTATCAGACAGGCTGGCCAAGGAAGGGGTTCGAAGATCCTGCCTTATGGTTGCTGAATTTTTATTGTAATCTTAGCTGGGAATCTGGGATGCTGTGTGAGGGTCTCTCTCTCTCTCTCTCTCTGTCTCTCTCTCTCTCTCAAATAAAAGCATAAACCATTCATCGGAAAAGGATACTCCACAAGGGTCGGACAACCTGAATTGTTGATGTTTTAGAACAGTCACTTTAATCTGACAATCCTTTTCATCTGATCAGTGTCTTGGAAAACTGATGGATGTTCGAACAGCATTTGTTCAGATAGCTAGGATCAGCCAGTAAGTGTGATATTGGCTTGGTGGGCCATGAAAGAGTGGGCTGGACTGGATAGAGCATCCAGATCAATGGACAAGTACTGAACAGTGTACTGCATCAGATGATATCTGAAACCACAGGAAACACAGCGAGGTGATTTTGACTCATAGGTAGGAACCAAGTTTGTATTTCTGCAAGTGAGACTGGACAGGCATCAGTGGGATGATTTGGGAAGATGAGTTATAGAGCTACAGCTACGTAGGGTGCTATATCACACATGGTGATCCCTTTTCAATTATTCGAACTTTGAAAACACGCACATGCGAGTAATCTAATAGATGCAATTGCAAGATGGAAGTTGTTTGCCTGTGGAAGAATTCACATGTGGGAGTATGTGATTCGTTTCCAATTAAAAAAAAGAGCATGCTATTTGTTTCGAGTACTGATACTCTGAGACTGGATGGGCATCGGTGAGATGATTTGGGAACTGAATTACTGACTTATAGAGATACAGCTATATATCGGGCTATATCACACGTAAGGTGATCCCTTTTCAATTCTTTGAAGTTTGAAAACTTCGCCTGTGAGTATTGGACGCAATTGCAAGTTGCAATTGGTTGCCTGTGGAAGAATCCACGTGGGAGTATGTGATTCATTTAAGGTATTGATACTGTGTAATGTAGGAGGCAAGCTGGTTAGGGTATGTTCTTCCATGGCGGCTTCCCTCGATTTGATGAATATGTAGTGTTCTTGGTGGCTCAAGTTAGATGAGACTCGGTCCGAGTTGAGGACTAGAATCATTTATGTGACATAAGATTTGTGTATTTTTCTTGGAGGTTTGGCCCTCAATGCATGGGTTATATCTGCTGTCATTTTTCTTAATAAAAGAGCTTTGTTTAGATGGTCAGATCTTGCATTAGAAGGTCTAGAAATGCGAATCTTTCTGATATGGTAAATGTTAAAACCTGTGGTAAGATTCCTTCAGGGGCTTTTGGGTGACATGCAAAAGTCAATCTAACCCAATTTCATTTGCTAGGCGCCATTGTAGATGATAGCACCCATTGACTCAGCCATTGAATGGTCAGAATGTGTGTTACTCATGTGGCCCGCCCAAACTATGGGCCTGATATTTGAGGCATGAAACTTTTATGTGACGACATGACACATTGATGGTTTGCATACTGCACATGTGCCACCAATTGGCACATGTGAAGCAGGCGGTTAACAGACTCCTCCCTAACTCATTTTGGCTGAAAGCCATAGAGAACTATTTTCAGACAGCTATAGTCATCTGGGGTTATTCCATTTCGAATAGTGAATGGGGTGTCACCAAAACATGCCTGTTTACGAGATGGTCTATGATATGCTGAAATTGTGAATCCTTTATGGGCTTTGTAGATTTGGCCAATGCTTTATGGGAAATTTTATAGGATAGCAGTCATGCTTTATGGTACAGAATGTTGGGCTGTTAAGGAACAACATGGTTATAGGATGAGAGCGTAGCTGAAATGAGAATGTTGAGATGAATAAGTGGCAAGACAAGGAAGGATAGAACTAGAAATGAAAACATTTGAGAGAACTTAGGAGAAGTGCCAATTGGTAATAAGAAGAGGGAAGGTGATTTAGGTGCCATTCGATAAATTGAAAAATAAGCTATGAAGATTAAGTGCTGAAAACTTAAAGTGTTGAATTGTAATTTTGAAATAATTTTAGCGATATTTTAGTCAAAAGTGAAAAGAAATTTTAATGCAACACTACTTTAAGCATTCAACCTTTAACATTAAGTGAAGGAAGGGTAGCTGAAAAAAAGACCCATATTTTTGGGGAAAATTAATTTAAGCACTAAATAATATGGATTTGCCAAATGATCTGAATATGATAAATGCTGAAAATAAGTAATAAGTGCTGAAAATAAGTTCTATCAAATGACACCTTAGATTCTTTAGTCATGTGCAAAGGATACCAAGAATTGTGCTAGTTAGGAGTGAGTTGGCACAAGTTGAAGGCTTTAAAAAAGCAAGGGGAAGGCCCCAAAGGATTTGGGTGGAGATAGTAAGAAAATAGTTGATGACCTATGGTCCAGCTGAAGTTATGGTCATTGATTGAGTGGAATGGCAGAAAAGGATTCATGTAGCTGACCCCAATTTGTTTGGACAAGGCTTAGATGATGATGATGATGATGAGACATGGCAAATGCATTATTTTTGGATGATGGAGTGTCAATATAGTTCTTCTCACAACTGATAGATGATGTGGCTATTCTGGGTTGCCTAGTGGCGCGAAACCTCTTTATTATGGATTATGGTACTTCTCTTGTTCAATTTGGACCATTTCTTCCCACCTTGGCATATGCTAAGGAGGCTATTGATTAGGTCGAGATTCTAAAACATGGACTAGCGGTAATATGGTGATGTGGGAACCTTCTTAACCAAAAGCTATTTGCTTTACTGTTAAACAACATAAGGATAATGGATCCCACATAGAAGGTGGACATGGAGCTTGCTGCTTCCTGGGTTGACTTCTATTGGAGCTTGTTCTTCTTCCTATCTTGATTTTTATTTAAAAGAATGATCAGAAAACAATGAATACCTCTATCTTAGAAGTTGGATTTGGAATCTTACGCTGTCAGTCCCTCTGTGACCATGATTCTTCTCTCAATCTTTGCTCCTAAATATCTAGAATTATTTAATACATGAAAATCAATGCCTTTCTCTGCTGCTAGCTTCTAATATCACTCTAAATATGGAGCCTTATCAACAGTGATGGCAAGGAATGCCAACCACGGGGAGCCTCTTGCTAGTAGGGATGGAATTAGTGATGCAAAAATGGCAATCCCATTAATGTAGTATTCGAACTTGGAGTGTGATCTGTCCTATTTTCTGTTGCTATGAAAGGGTAACAAGCCAATTGATATTTAGCGGTAAGCCGGTAATGCTTACTGCTACATATTGTTATTTGCAGAATTATGATCCTCTGTTGCAAAATAAAGGACAAAATGCTATGAATAGAATGTGGAACCTGATTCTTCGGTGATAATTTCAACTTGATTTGGAAGTTTGTATCCAGAAAATCATATGGCTTGGGTGATTTTCTTCAAACTTGGATGTGAACTTATTTTATGGTCCAAGCATCCTGCACACTGGGGAGTTGGCTTGTTTGAAGATGCAACTCTGGAAGGTTATTTATGTTTTGTTACTGACACTGGAATTTTGGTTACCTTTCCAAAAAAGGGCATTGGAATTTTGGTTGAACTTATCCATTTTTTCCATTGGTGTGAAATGGTCACTTGGTTATGGAGTGAGTGCTTTGAGGAGAGTTTCTATCATTGAGATTTTGGAAGTCCTCGATGGAAATACTTGGCCCTGAGGTGAGTGCTTTGTGTTGTCTTTTGATCCAAAATTTTGGGTTTTGATGTTGTTTGATTTTCTTTTGGATTATAGAGTTCTCTTAACAACTGAAAGAGTGTTCCTTGCAAGCTCAGACAATAATGGCCATCTTCATTTCGTTGTCAGCCACAGATAAAGTTTTGAGTTCATTCTTTGGTTTCTATGATCCCATGCACTTGGGCTTGGGTCAGCAGAAGCACAAAATAGTCAAAGGTTCTTTCAGTTACCTAGGTGCCATCTAGTTGTAGTTGTATATTGATTGCCATCTTGATTGGAGTGACCTGAATACTGCATGATTTTCATTTTTGTGAGTGTAGGTATGGAGTGTTTTGACGAGCGGGGAATATCATGTTGCAGTGCCTAGACGGATTGAAGCATCTGTTTTCTGTATTGGTTAAGTGTTGTGACCTCGATTTATCTAAGCATCCGAAGGGCCTTGAAGATCCTGAAGTTCTAGCAAGGGAAACAGTCTGTATGTAACCCAGCATTGTCTAAACTCTTCTTCCTGAATGCATATTGGATTGGTCCTGAATACAATCAGGAAAGCCTTTTGTTCCGCTTTATGAAGATATAGTTTTATAGAGCTCCTATATTTTTCTAGACTGATGAGTTCATTGCTTTTAATGTATGTCTCTCTAATTGTTGCAAATGGATTCTCTAATTGCTACAATATATTAGTTTCATTTTTTTTGCATTTTTTTTGAAGTTGTTCTTTTTTCAAAAACTTGACATTTAAGCATGGTTTGCTGGCATAGTGTTTAGCGAGTGTTTATTTTTCCATTTTGAGTTTTTTGTTTTTTTTTTTCAATTATGCTTTACCTTCATCAACCATAAGGGAATTGGACAATTACTGCCTCAAGTTGACACTTTAGGTGGTACACAGATGTTCTACTTTGTGGTTATTAAACAACAGATTATCTTGTGTTTGCTGATTTAACACCAGTAGGTAATTCGTTGTGCTTTAATGTGTTTGCAGTCAGTGTAAGTGAAATCGAAGCATTATATGAGCTGTTTAAGAAGATCAGCAGTGCTGTTATTGATGACGGTCTGATAAACAAGGTAGACATACTCTTTTAGCTGTGTGATTTCAAGAAGAGACCTGCATGATGTATTTAATAGATCTTGGATGATAAGTTTGTGTTCTCGTCCAATCTCGTGCCATCAAGAAACTCTCATCATCAACTAAACCTTATCTCGCGCCATCAAGAAACTTTCATCATCATCTAAACCTTATCTCGCACCATCAAGAAACTCTCATCATCATCTAAACCTTATCTCGCGCCATCAAGAAACTCTCATCATCATCTAAACCTTATCCCAACTAATTGGGTTTGGCTAGAAGAATCCTTTGCTGCGATACCACTCTATCAAGGGCATAGAGAAACTCTCATTTTCAAAAAATTGATCACAACTGAACGGAAATCTTGCAATCTTGGTGTACTAGCTTGATAACTTTATGAAGGCAACATGATTGTACAAAAAGGTTTTTCCTGAGGCATCAGCCGGTTTGGTCTGCACCGAAGTTTTGCAAGATTGTCGAAGTATTGTGCAGTTGTCAACCTACACACACACTCTCTCTCTCTCTCTCTCTCTCTCTCTCTCTTCCATGTGGTTAGAGTTTGATATTTAATGCAATCATTACTGACATGATTGAGTTAGACTAGACCTCTTACTTTCTTATGTGTTCATAAGAAGGGATGCCATTAGTTCTTCTTTGCCCATGTTTGATGATGTTCCATTTCATCCTTATATAGTAGTTCAACTAAATGTGCCATATTTGGAAAAACAAATGATAATGATATTTTCTCCTACCATATTTCAGGAAGAGTTTCAGTTGGCATTATTTAAGACAAACAAAAAGGAGAGCTTATTTGCTGATCGGGTATGTTCTATGCTATTTCATGTATGTATTTTCTATGTCATTACCACCATTTTAACTGTTGATTTTGTTTTTAGACCATGTAGTGTTGTACGATGCATAGCTTCTATTAGTAATTCATTTGACTGGCTATTTTCTATGTCATTACCACCAGTTTAACTGTTGATTTTGTTTTTAGACCATGTAGTGTTGTATGATGCATAGCTTCTATTAGCAATTCATTTGACTGGCAATTATGCTATTGATCAGAGAGAAATCTATGAATAAAGTTTGTTTGCACGATTCTCTTCTCATTTTAAAAAAAAAGAAGTAATTCTCTTCTCATTTTGCAATTTATCGAAACATAAAAATGTGATGAATCATATTTGAGTTGCACAGTAGCAAATGCTTCTTTACTTCTGCTCGAATAAGAAATAATGCATAGAGGGACTGAATAAAACATTTATATGATCTTTGAAAAGTGGGCTCATTGTTGGGTATAGCACTGCAAGTTACAGTAAAAAAAAGTTGTCAAGGGTATAACTTATAATCAAGTGTTGCTAGGATTCGACTCATCTTCTTGATGGACTTTATCTTATAGGAGACTTTAATCCTATGGATGTTGCTTGGCTTTAAGGCTTTGCAGTGAAAATCAACTAGTTAGGCTTGTCAATTTTGCAGCCTGAGGCCCTGGAGACTGTTCACTGTCTTTGTTTCTGTGTGTCAGAATCTTCATCCCAAGTTGCTCCTGTTCAAGAAGAGTAGAAAGACTGTTTTATTTGGTTTCAGCCATTTCTAGAGACTAGAGAGCCAAAATATAGTCTTTGTTACCCTGATTTCTTCAGGGACTAATAAAGTAACATTTGAATGTAAACTTTCTTGAAACAAAGGTGCCTAGGGTTGAGACTGGGGTACATGATAGTTCAAAGGGGGCAAGTAGCAGGTCCTTCAGGGATGTTGTAGCAGGGGGGAGCTGCTCTCAACACCAAGGTATTCCGTATCGGTATCGGTTGGCGTAACGGTGCCCACTGATACCGATACGGATACGGGGGCGTAACGGCGATACGGGAGCGTAACAGCCCGTAACGGTGTAATTTTTTTTTTCCAAAAAAATATGAAAAAATATAGATTAAATCTGAAATATTCTAAGCATTCCCAATATGCATTCATTTATAAATTGGAACATGTTTATGGTGGTGTAACGGTCCACTCTTTGGTGAGAAGTTGTATCGGACTGTCTGATGAATTTATGAACCAAACAACCTGAAATTAATTGCAAACCTTTTATATTTAGTTTTATAACTTTATAATATCTATATAAATTTATTATAATGAATGTAATACCAAAACATCTTATATTTTCAAGTTTTCCTTTTATTTATAGTACTAGTGCATTGCATACTTTGTGACTCACGTGCATTTTATTTCAATATATAGAGTTTAGGGACTTTTGTATCCTATTATATAATTCATATACCTAACAATTTGATATCATTTTTCCCCATAAATCTTTAAAAAAATTAAAATTAAATTGAGGCAAATAGTGTTGTCGATTTGGGGGTGGTTCAAGGACCATTTGATGCCCCAAACTAACCTCAAATTAATACAATCTATTGGCACTTATCCCACTAATGGATTGGTGGACATTTATTTGACAGTGAAAAATGAAAAATATCAAATGGTCTTATTTCAAAAAACAATTGGAAAAAAAAAGGTAAATCCAGATCTCAGGTGGACCACTAGTGGGCCAGGCGGGCCACCTCGATGTATTTGTATATCAATGCCATCAATCTGTTTTGCCAACTCATTTTAAGGCATGGTCCAAAAATTCAGGTAGATCTAAATCTTCGGTGGACCACTAGTGAGTATTCCTTTAAAAGTGGGGCCCGCCTTAATGCATTTGTTGTATATCCATGTGGGCCATCCTTTTTGCCAACTTATTTGAGGGCCTGGTCCAAAAAATGAGGCTGATCCAAATCTTAGGTGAACCACAAAATAAGGATTTAATTCCCACCGTTAAAAATTTCTTAAGACTTTTGTTTTTTGGGATCAAGCTACTATTTGTGTTATCCCTTCATTAAGGTCAAAGTTCATGTGACCTTAGCAACAGGTTCGATGGAAAATAAACATTATAGTGGACGACATGGATATACTACACATAAATTAAGGTGGGCCCATGTAACAAAACAGTGCAAGTGCACTGTTCAGCGTGCACCGTAAGATTATCTTTTTCTTTAGTAGGCAAGAAAGGAAACTCCCTTGTTACCAACAAAAGGCAACAACCCAACAATAGAAATAATGAATAGATAAATGGGGCCTCAACAGAATAAGGAGAGAGAGAGAGAGAGAGAGAGAGAGAGAGAGAGAGAGAGAGAGAAGAAGAAGAAGAAGAAGAAGAAGAATCCGTAGCTGCAGCAGGGCCATAGCCGCAACAGTCCGAGAAGAAGAAGAAGAGGAAGAAGGAGGAGGAGAAGAAAAGAAAGAAAGAAAAAGAGGTATGTTTTTTTTTAAAATTTTTTTTCCTATTTTCTTTAGGCCCGTAATAGCGGTTATGGTCACAAAATCGGCCGATACGGCCGTATCGTAACGGATATGAGACACCCTGCTCAACACCCAGGTGAGGGGGAAAAAATAATATCAGAAGATCTTGAGGTCACGACGAAGGGGAAAAGTGTTGAGGAAGGATAATGGGTGTCGGTGTAAAGCTCGCATGGGATGCAGGTGGTCTGGGTGAAGCTGGGCGTGCTCTCTCAGGTATGGGATTATTTATAGAGCTTGGTGGTAGTAGTCTTGTTGCAGCTTATCTTCAAATGACTTATTGATTTATACAATTGGATATTGCGAGATCTAGGTTTGTCTTTGCCTGGAGGTGGATATTTCACAAGATGCTGACTACTGCTACGAATCATAGAGATGGCCTGGTTATTAATCTTTGTCATTGGGAGGACTTTAATATAGTGTGTTTTTCCCATGAGAAATCAAAGGGTGGTCGGGTAACTTGGAGCATGATGATTTTTCCGTATTGGGTGGCCCGACTTGTTGTTGTGGATTTAGCGCTCAGTAAGATGCTTCGGAAAGGGGAGGATAATGGGCTCTTTAACGGGTTTTTGACTTTAGATGCCGGGCCGTGGATTAGCCATTTGCTGTATGCAGACGATACATTGCTCTTTTGTGATGCGGATGTAGTCTCGGTTGATAACCTCCATAAGATTATAGTTTGTTTTGAAGTCGTTTCGAGTTTGAAAATCAC
Organism: Magnolia sinica; assembly: GCF_029962835.1. NCBI lineage: Eukaryota > Viridiplantae > Streptophyta > Magnoliopsida > Magnoliales > Magnoliaceae > Magnolia > Magnolia sinica. Next base: position 83,989,022 of record NC_080581.1, read on the forward strand.
TGTTGCTAAATATGGGATTTGGGTATTCAAGTGTGCTATGAGGAGTTGTGCCATCTCACTGACATTTTTGGGTGTAAGATGGGATATTTTCCTTTGACATTGGCTCGCCTCTTTGCATTGGAAGCCGAATAAGCACCTTTGGGATAGGGTCATTGAAAGAGGAAATTAGCGGGCTAGAACTGTCGGTACCTCTCATTGGGAGGGTGCCTAATCTTCATTAAGGTGGCTTTCTCTAATATGTCCATTTATTTTTTCTCTCTTTTCAAGTGCCCAAGGTTTATGTTGGACAGGCTTGAGAAGCTGAGAAGAGACTTCTTTTGGAATGACGCTAAAGATGGGAGGAAGTTTCACTTTCTCTAGTGGGAAGAGGTTTGTTAGTTGTTAGAGGAGGGGGGTGTTGGGATTAGGAGCTTGGGGGACATGAATATCGCTCTCTTAGGGAAGTGGATTTGGAGATTCGGCCTTGAGCTGGAAAGATTGTGGAGGGAGGTCATTGCGAACAAGTATGGAGTGTTGAGGGGCGACTGGTTCATGATCTTCCTTATACAGAGCCTCATACATTTGAAAGGTGGTTGTGGCGACAAAACACTTGGTTTGAATTTGCCTTTTCCGTCAGTAATGGGACTTGCATTCGGTTTTGGGTGGATGTTTAGTGTGGTAATTCGGTGCTGTAAGACTTGTTCCCTAGAGTAGCTTATCTTTCTCCTGATCATTTTATCCTAGTAGCGGATTGCTTTTTTAATTGCAGTGGTGTTGTTTGGAACCCTCTTTGTTGTCGGAATATGTTGAATGAAGAGATTGTTGAATTCGTCAGACTATTGGAGCTCCTCAAGGATATTCCCCCTTCTCAAGATAGAGATTTGTTGCTTTGGTCGGCACATCCTTTCAACAAATTCTCGGTCTATTTTTTTTTTTTTTTCCGTGTTAATTACTTCGCTGCATCAACCTTCTACCTCGTTGCATCTCTATCATCTCTAGTTTTATGGTGCCTCTCCTCGTGTGGTGCCTTTTGTTTGGCTTGTGGGTCGGAAGAGGATCCTCATGGTGGATAATCTTTGGAGGAGATCGCTTGCTCTTCCCAATATATGCCTCGTGTATGAAAAATGTAGAGTTGATTGATCATATTTTTCTCCATTGCCCACTCGCCCGGCATGTTTGGGAGCACTATTTAAGCTGATTTAATACCAATTTGGGTGATGCCGGAGTCAGTTGATGAATTCATGTGGGCACGGCCTGGGGGTGGAGTCGGCAAGGTTGGAAAAGTGAAGTGGGAGGCTATTTGGGGTGTCAGGAATAGCTGTTGCTTCCGGAATGAGAGAGTGGGCGCTGATGAGGTCATTAGGAAAGTTAAGTTTTTGATTTCGAATTGGGCTGTTAATTTAAAAGCCATCTCTGCAGATATGCTGTCTTCTTAGTTTTGCTGTTTTGGGATGTATTCTTTTCTCGCTGTTGCGAGCTTCTTAATAAAATTCTTGTTATCTCTCTCTAAAAAAAGATGTAAGCTTTCTTGATTTGATTCTGAGCCGCTTATATAAACCAATCAAATTTTGTAGCTTCTTTGGCTGAAAATGTTGAACCAAGCCATACGACCTTTGGTTTGAACTTGTTGAAACCATGTGCTTTACTACACCTCTCTTTGAGTTCATTTGCCACTTTATCTATTGATTAGTTGTATGTAATAATGTTATTAAAATGGTTATTTACTATTCTCAGCATATATGGGCTTAACTTTGTGTTACTGTCAATGATATGCTTTTATTTGATCCTCTGCTTCTGATGAATACTCTCATGTTAAAAAATTTCAGGTCTTTGACTTATTTGATACGAAGCACAATGGAATATTAGGCTTTGAAGAATTTGCACGTGCCCTTTCTGTCTTCCACCCCAACGCTCCAATTGATGACAAGATTGAGTGTAAGTTATGGCTTATTTCTACTTGATCTTTGCATTGTTTATTTTCACAGATACACCCATCTGATGCGGAATAGTTGTTGGCATAACAAAAGGGCTATGCTATTGTAAGAGAAATGCTGATTAAAGTTCAAATTAGGAACCATTTAAAGATTGGGATAGGTTAAATACACACTAGCTTTGGTTGTATAGAAAAATCATTTGCACTTCTATTACTTTTACCTTTCTTGGTATCAAATTACAGGACCATCTAGAGTAATATCAAAGCCAATTGTAAAACTTACCTTTTAAAAGTACAGTTGCTTTGATTTTTAAGTTTGTTTTGCACCCTCCGTTGATAAGACGTCTATGGACATACTGGGTAAGTGTAATTGTTAAGAAATACTAGCAACAGAAATGCTAGGATTGTGGGGTTTTCTTTCAGTATTGGCTACTTGTGTTCTATCATGTAAGGATGTAATGGAGAAACATGGCTGCTATACTAGTTATGGACTGAGTTAAGCTTCTTCTAGTGATCCATGTGATTGGAGTCATCGAGCTTTAGAAGTAGCAAAATGCCGATCCATCATCATCATCTTAGGCTTTATCCAAGCAATTTGGGGTCGGCTTAAATTACAGATTGGCAGAATTTATACAATTGGCTAGCCACCGGACATCAACCTCGCTCTTTTTACATGAGCATTGGAGCCAGCCATTGGAGAGGCTTACATTGACAACACTCGCATGCCTGCACAGTCCCACCCAGTTCTAACCCCCCTGCCCAACTAATGCAGGCACGCCCAGAAGGGTTAGCAGTGCATTAGCACTTCAATTACCTCACATAGTCACATTAGGAAAAAAAACAGTCCCCCAAGTTGGCTCTAGTGTTGGACAGCTGAATCAAAGCAAATACACTAACACCTAAGTCAAAGTTTTCGGTTTAAAGTCACATCAAAGATGATATTCCCAATTGAGTCACACCATTGCTTGGAGGATTGCATCCTTAAATTAATCCAGACGCAAAATAAATATTTTTTGTTATTCACAGTGCACTACTCATAGCCATGTGACATGTACAAGTATTTATATATCATAGAAGAGAAACTGGAATCTAGATGTAATCTCAACTGCTAAACTCTATTAAATCTCAGCCTTTGTCTAACCCTAAAAAAAGCTAAGAATATTGTAGCAGTACTGTAGCATGCAATACTGACTTGTTACTATGAGTGGTACTATATAGCATTACAATAGCACTGCACACAGCGGTCTGCTTTTGAAAATTTGATTTTGATGGGAGTTTTACAGGAAATCTGATTCCGTTCACTGTTTGTTGAAGAAAACTGAGTCCGTTCCCGCAAGTTGTAGGGTTTAACTTGAGTTAGTTGCACTATCTTATTTTCCTAGAGTACCAAATAACTCCTGAATATCTTGATACTTGTCAGAGTGGGATGGTTGATGCATAGGCACAAAGATGATTGTACACGTGACATACAAGTAACTCAAATAAAACTATCCAAATCATGGATCTCATTTAATTAGTTCATAAGCCAAAAATTCACTGATTTGATTTTCTAACTGGACTAGTGTTGGGAGGTTGAAGTATAAGTACTCTATGGTCCAAATTGAGAAAAAAGGAAAAATGTCCACTAATCAGAGGGTAGGATTGCTCAATCAGTTTGATTTTGAGATAATAACCTATCCATGGCAGGTCCCCCAATGTGGACGGTTTAGTTTGGTTGATCTGTTCCATACCTACAATTTCTTGATGCCCAAACAGGTTGATGTCCAGTCCAGGTGTTTAACCATTGCTTTTAGCTTTATATTTCACCAATGTTCTTGAAGGACTAGAGAGGTTGCTGAAAGGCCCAAAATGCTTGCTAGAAATGGAGCGATGAGAGGGTCACTTCTTGTTGGGAACTACATCTTAGTCTCTTTTTCTATATTCTCACCATTTGTTTTTATTTAAACTTTTCATCTTGGTAAAATAATTGAAGAGCAAGAATTCTTTGGGAAAGTCTATCATTTTTTCTTTGAAAGTATTTCGAAGATCAATAAAAGGAGATTCTAGTGATTAACAGAAGCAAGATTCTCATAATGTGATCAAATGGCATTATCAAAGGAAAAAGACCTGTACAGCCACTTTTTATCTCTTCTTGACAGATTCATCAACCATTTTGTGAGCAATGAATGGACCATCAGCTATATGTCTACTTGCAATGAAGATTGTGAGATGATTGATCCCAACACCTTTCTGATTCTGGATGCAAGAACTCTAGCAATAATTCTATAAAGACTGCCTCTCAAACTGATCGCTCTAGAATCATTGAGATCGTCCGCATCTTCCTTCTTGTGGATGAGAACAAAGAATGAATAATTAATCTCCCTGTTTATGAATGCATTATTGTGAAATTCCTGAAACATTTCCATAAGGTCATCTTGGATAACTTTCCAACACATGATTTTGAATATCAGTATCGGTGGGCGTATTGGCCTGGCCGAAAACGTGTATGATATGATGTTGTGTATCGGTATTGGCCCGTATTGTACTATTTCAGTATCGGTGGGCGTATTGGCCTGGCCAAAAACGTATATGATATGGTGTTGTGTATCGGTATTGGCCCATATCCTACTATTTTTTTTGGAGCCAAAAAAATTACAAAAAGGTAAAAAATGAGCTATGCTAGAATTCTATCGTGTGTGTGTGTGTGTGTGTGTGTGTGGGTTGACCTGTTGTAAGCTATAATGTTTTTTTTCTAAAGGATATTGTAAGCTATGATGTTGTTGGTATGATATATCACATAATTATCTATCAAGTAGTCAACTATCATGTTTTTCCAATTCACAATATATAAAGTTAAAAAACATAGATTTTTAGAAAACATAGATGATAATTTTTTTTTTGAAGGTTAAAAATGGATTTTTATTACACGGAAAAAATACAACTCCAAAACAGATTACAAGCCAAGCATGTTCGCTATTCGATAACCATTTACATTTTTTTAACCTCTTGTACCCATTCTAATACATCTCTCTTTGATTTCCATATTACCTTTTCCCAACAACCTCACTTGTTCAGGAAGCAAAGCCTATTCCGAATAGAGGTGGGCATCGAGTTGAGTTGCTAGATTGGGTCCAACTCGACTCGGTCCGAAATTTTCAATGAACTGACCTGAACTGGATTCGATCCGGGACCGAGTTCGGGTCATCTGACTTGATCCGATCCGTTGCATTGTTGGCTTGATCCGAACCGAGTCCAACTCGGTCAGGAAAACCGAGTCGGATCAGGTTGGGTACGGTTCAGATTGAGTCTTATGCTTTATTATTATTATTATTATTTTTTGAAAAATAAAAAAAATGATTTTCACCGTTAAAAAAATTCATAGGGCCCACCATAATGCTTATTTTCCATCCAATCTGTTAATAAGGTCACAACTACATGGATGAAGAGGAAAAACAAATTTCATATTGATCCGAAACTTTTGTGACCCCTAAAAGAGTTTCAATGGTAGACGTTCAACCCTCCACTGCTTTTTGCAGTGTGATCCACTTGATCTTTAGATCTATCTTATTTTTCGGCTCAAGCCTTAAGACTAGCCCGCCAAGTGGATGGACGGTTTGGATATAACACATACCTCATGATGGGACCCACAACTTGCTGACGTCAATAATGGCTGGTGCGTGGTATACCTGCCAATCCGCTTCCTACGTCACGTCAATATAGGCGTCAGGACTCAGGAGTCTCGAGACACTTGATGGTTTTATCACGTTAATACACCTGAGAGGAGACGAATCGACTACTCCCCCGACTGGTTTGTTGACCCCACCATGATGTATTTATTTCTCTAGATCATTTTATGGAATTAAAAAAAATGAGGTATATCCTAATCTCAAGTGGACAATATTACAGGAAACAATGTTGAATGAACGTTGTGCGGATCAGATCGAATCAGATCGGATCGGTCCGGATTGACCACTGATCCGAACTCGACTCGATGTACGGTCAGATTTGAGTGGGCCTACTCGATCTGACCCGATCCTGGCCTTCGGATCAGATCGGATCGGGTCGGATTCTGCCCAGCTCTAATTCCGAGTACACCAAATATTCCATTGGACTGCCATGAATATAGATGGTAATTAAAATCCAGCACATAGATGATTTATCTATGTTAAGAAAACATAGATGTACCTAGATCTTGCTTTCCCTTGAACTAATTTTAGAATTTATTTTATTTTTTTTTTTTAAATAATTACCTCAAAATGTTTGAAAATGCCCAAAAATACACCCATAATTGAAAGCAGCACATAGATAGTAGATATATGTTCAGAAAACATAAATCTGCCTCGATTTGTCATTCCCCTAAACTAATCTATGGACAAAAAAATAGATGTCCCTAAATGGCCCAAAAATACACTCATAATTAACATCCAACAATGGATGGTTGATCTATATACAGAAAACATAGATTTACCTAGGTCTATTATTTTGAATTATTTTATTTATTTATTTTTCCTTCAGAAAATGCCCCAAAATGGCCAAAAATGGCCCAAAAATACAAAAAATTGTCGTAAATAACTAATTTAATCAATGCATCTGTAGATCTATCATCATTACATTTATTCACGCATCACTGAAATTATTTGAAAAAAATAAAGTAAGAAAATGCTAATTTTTTGAAGAAAACAACAATGAAATAAAAAATCTGCAAATATTCCCAAATTGAATACACATCAAACATTGCTTTGGGCTTAGCATGTTGATTCAACATGATTACAGCAAGATTAAACAAACGAAGGTAGATTTTTTACAAATTTTTTTTTCAATTTTCCCCAAAGTGGTCACAAGGCATTCGATTTGAGCCAAAATCCCTTGTCTTGATCTTTGAAACAAGATAAAAGTGGTCGGAAATTGGCTAAAGAAGAATCCCCAAACAAGAAAAAATTTAATGGAGGAGGAAAAGAGGGAAAAAAAATAAAATGAAAAATGTGACTGAAAAACGTGACATTTATATGCCTATTGGCTGCCACCGATATGCTGTCCAAATATCAGTGCTGATACGTCCTGTATCAGCCGATAAGAGACTTCTTTTCTGACCCAGGCTGATATGGCCCCATTTTGCATATCCTATCGTGCTGATACGGATACAATGCAGCTGTATTGGCCGATACGATATTGATAGTGCAAACCTTGTCCCAACATTTTGATAAAAAGATATCGAATAACTGTCAGGACCAGGCCCGATCACCCTTCAGATCAGATACTGCAGCCTTGACTTCTTCTATGGAAGATGCCACTAACACAAAATCCGCATTCTTCCGAGATAGGGACGATCTCTAGCCCATCCATCTTTGGTTTGGTAGGGAAGTCCTTGAACTGCTTCTGTAAATGCTGCAGTATGTGTGAAAGGATTTCACTATCAGTCTGACAAGATAAAATGCAATTAATCTGGTGGCAAGTGTTGGCGATCTTACAGAAGAATGCTAAGTTTTTATCTCCCTCTATCCATTTACCTCTGGACTTTTGGCACCAACTGATTTCCTCCTTCCTCAAAATACTATGCTGTCTGGGCTGATAGAACCTTCCTCTTTCGGTCTAGTTCAGCTATAGCTGTGGCAGCATGGACTTTCGCTTCATGAATATCCTCACATGTTTCTGCATTCTGTTCTCTCAGCTTGGGTTTGAGTAGCTTCAGGGTTGGAAAACTCCAACCCGATTTGAAATTGGGTTGTGTTTGGGTTGAGCAATTCGGTTTGGGTTGGCAGTAATCACATTTATTTGGGTCGGCTTAGGGCTGAGTATAGAGGAATTTGGGTTGGGCACCTTGGGTTGGGTTGACCCTCAACCAGACCCAACTGCCTGAGTTGCACCCCTAGCTTCAGCTTCATACTACCGCTTTTCTGCCATCCCCTTCACCACAAACTGCTTGCCTGTTCAGCTCTTGTTTCCTGTAGTTCGAGTGGTGGCCTGTGGCATGTGTTGTAGCCTTTGTTCTTTCCTTTTGACTAATTTGCTTTAATAAAACTCTACATTTGTGAATCTGTGGAGAAATTGAAATGAATCTGAGGAGATCCTTTTTTTTTCTTTCTTATTCATGAAGTTGCCTCATCAATATCATTTTAAAAAAAGGTTGCCTCTACTAGAAATGGAAGAATAATGCTTAATGAAGATGGGGACTGCTATGGTAGAGCTGCTGGACTGGGGGCATAACTTTGGGGGCTTGCATGTGACAAGATTCTACTACTACTTGGATACTAATTACTATAGACGACTATTGATCAGATTAGGTGCAGTTATGTTTTAGAGGTTTGATTTAGTCATATTCCCCCATAGAGGTGATAGTTGATTTTATAAAGTTTAGAGGTTGTTCTAGTAATTGAAGGAGTTTCTAAAACGTATTCTGTCATTTATGAGAAAACAAATTCTAACAAGAGAAAAATAATACTAGTTTTATCAATAAAAAGGAGTCAATGAATTATTATTTTTTTACACGCAGTCACACCCCACACACACCCATGCACTCACACCACAGTGGGATTTCACCACAATGGGTACTCGAACCCATGGCCTCATGTTGAAACTCTTGTGAGTCTACCACCGAGGCATGAGTAAGGACCTGAGTTGATGAATTTGGTTATGATGTTATGTGCTAAAAACACTTGTTACTAATTGGTTTTTTCTTATTGTTATTGTCATTTCTTGTTCTTGTACAGATTCAAGCATGTAGAGTGAAATATAAAATTACATGTTTTCTGTTTGCAGTTTCTTTTCAGCTATACGACCTCAAGCAGCAAGGGTTCATTGAGAGACAAGAGGTATATGCTATTGTGTAAAAGAAAAAACCCAGTATTTGTAGAACTATGATCTTATAGAATCTAAGGCAATTCATACATAGCCGTGGTTAGTTGGACTTGTAATTGGTTAATGGTTCTAGGTACTTAGAATTTCCCATGTTTCTTCTGATGCATGAGTTTATATCCATGTTGATTCATTCTTAAAATGAATGATGTTTTACATTGACTAAGAGCGTGCAGTCCTATTTACATGAGAGAAATGTGATGGCCAAGTGAATCCTATGCACCCCAAATGTGCAAATGTTGCATGTACGTGAGATCCAGGCCATTCAGCAGGTGCTGCCACCTGTTTTCTTCTCATGGCCTGAAAATCAACCCAATCTGATCATTAGGCGGGCCATGTTGACGGTTAGAAAGAATTGAGCAACTCTCCACGTTCCATGTACGCCTTTGGCCCATCTGCTGACTAGATTGGTTTGATCTTTTACCTTGGTGCAGATATGGTTGGGCTCCCCTGATGAATTGCCGAATCTCGTACCCAAGTAGGATCCGAAATACAACTCGTGATTAGCCATAGTATAGCTCTTGACTTGAACTATTCAATTTTTTGTCGGCATTAGTATTCTGAGTGCCAGTGCTATACTATCAGAGAACTTTTGATACCTTCGTGAACTGCTCTTAATTTTTAACTTCCTATTTCTCTCTCTAGATCAATGCCACCTCATCTTGAGGCATAGTGCATAGCAGGTTCTCTAACAGCAGCACACACCAAACCATTTTAGTTGATACTGGTTAGCATTATTCCAGTTGTAATTTATTCTCATTGATGCAGTTTTCACACACATGTTCATGTCTGTTGCATCTGTCTCGGCATGTGAGAATACACTTGGCTCTTGGACTTGGGTATCTCTAGTCAAGTTGCCAATAATTTATTGAAGTAAAATCTAGAATGTGTAAGATTATCCTGACGAAATATATATTAAATATTTGAATGTTGTGTACAGTTATTAGTAGGATGGGAATACATGTATAGAAGGAAAATTTTAATTTAATTTTTTGTTCCAATTAGGCTTTGACTGCAACAAAAGGGCCTGAGCTAGAGATCTTGATAGTTGGGTTTGGGTAGTGGTTATTGCACCGTTCTCTCTAAAAAAGTGCTTGCTGCATGGAGCTTCAAAGAAAATTCCTTTCACTTCCACTAATCAGTCATCATCAGGACAGAAATTCCTGCATTGTTGCTTCCTTTCCAACATGGAGGAATTATCGGGTTCTGATGCATCAGGACGTGAATAGTGTCAGGGTGCAGCCAATATGTGAAAGAGTGGCCCATGGTTCTATTATTCAGACCATTGTGCTGATTGGTCCCTCCTGGATAGGGTGGCCTCAACTTATCTTCTGGATATGCAGATCTTAGCCATCCGATCTTTGAACTTTTTCATGGCCATTATATTCTCTTAACCTACGACTTTTAGGCCACTGATTAAGGGTTAGGATCATTAACCTGGAAGATTTTTTAGGCATCCCCATGAAGGCAGTATGCTATAAATGGTCACATGTGATATGGAACCTAATCCTTCTGTATTTGGGTGGAGTGTGGACAAGTTTTAATCTGGTGACCAAACAGTTAAACCTGTCCTCTAAATTTGCCATACTAAGATTCTTGAAATCTTGGTTACTTTTACTATTCTCCTGCTGTTCATGCCATATCAGAACTTCTAATTTGTGGCAGCTAGCTTCCTCTTGCCTATCTCTAAGATGTCTATAAAAAGCAAATTTCTGACCTACACCGTAAAAAAAGTTGACCTTACCTCTGGTGTACAGGTGAAGCAAATGGTAGTGGCTACACTTGCTGAATCTGGTATGAACCTTTCAGACGATGTGATAGAAAGTATAATCGATAAGGTACTCGTCTTATCTCCTTTTATCCTCACCGTCCTTGTTTCTGTCTAACTTTATAATATGCAGTAGGTTCCAGTGTGACAAATATTGCTGAGATTTTGAAAATATTGCCAAAAATACACTAAACGATATTGCAAGATTTTCAAAATATCAACAGATTTTAAAATATGATGTCTTTCTCGTGATATTAACTGGAAAAATAATAAAAAACATGAGGAATTTGATATTTAATTTGGGGAATTTTACAAAAAACTACCTAATTAATATGGAATTTAAATTCTGGTACCTTTTTCAAAAAGGTTTTCAAAAGGCTACTTCATTAATCGATATAATTATCATTCCACTACCTCCTGTCATGGCCGCTGTGCTAGCAAATGGGTCGGTGGCTCACGCGGGGTCCACTGTGATGTTTATGTAAAATCCACCCCGACCACTAGGTGGGTCACCCAATGTTAGACCAAGGGTCCAAAAATCAACTCAATCGGTGATTCAAGTGGACAAATATTGCTGAGATTTTGAAAATATTGCCAAAAATACATGAAACAATATTGCAAGATTTTCAAAATATCAACAGATTTTTGGGCTGCAGGCCTAAATATTTGTGTGGAATCTATCTAGTGGTTGGAGTGAATTTCATATAATTGTCAAGGTGGGCCCTGTAAAAATCAAGTGTGGACATCTCTCTCCCAATTATTTCCTTTGGTGTGGCCCTCTGAAATCATAGGCCAATCTGATTGTTTGTGTTTGGGCCTAATACGGGCCTAGATATCTTATGGTCGGAGTGGATCTTACGTGAACATCATGGTGGCCCCTGTTAAAATCAAGAGTTGAGTCCCATACAATTCCCTTTTTTTTTTCCCCCTAAATGATCTCTCTGCTCAGTAAGAGAGGGAGCCCGGATTTGATTTTTGGTGGGGCCCACGGTGATGTGTATGCAAAATCCACTCCGACAATTGGATGCGTAATCCTAGTTTAGATGCCACACCAAAATTTGGGCTTGGGGCATAAAAATCAGTCCCATCTGTGATTTAGGTGGGCCATACCAAGTGAAATAGTTTGGAGGGTGATTGTTGCCCTGTACACTGTTTCCAATCATGTGGTCCACTGGAATCAAGGATGGGGGTGATTTTCGGGCCCTTGGCCTAACGTGAGTGTCACATCTAGTGGTCGGGTTGGATTTTACATAAGCATCACCCGAGGCCCACCCAAGCAGCTCACCCATTTGCTCACGCCCCACCCAACTAGCTGTTAAAGAAATGTAACGGAAGGTAGTGGAATGATAATTATATCGATTAATGTGGTAGCTTTTTGAAAAAAGTACTGGAGTGTAAATTCCATATTCGTTAGGTAGTTCTTTGTAAAATTCCCTATAATTTATATTTTAAAATTTAAATTTATTATTAATTTACAATATATATTTTAAATATTTTATTTTTGGAGGATGATGTTGGTAGCATGGTTTGGTGTCCTAGTTGAGAAGTCGGGTGGAGTTTGAGGTGGGTTTTGGTTTGTCGATGATGAAAATTTGTCAATGTGTTATGTGATATAAAAAAATATTTTACTTTTGGCTATATTTTCCCTAATAATATCCTGAGAAAAACCTCAAAAATTTAAAAATCTCAAGGGAAATTACCAAGAACAAGATTTGTCACTATGGTTTGTTTTGGGAACTCTAATAAGCCATGTTTCCGTCTACCATTTGGGGTTTTCCCATTTTGTTCGTGTCTTTTTCCCACGTGTATGTGCATCCGTGTGTGAAGTGCCGCCACCTTGGCACTGATTTATCAGACAGTTTCCTTCTCTACGGGAGACGTGCTATTGCATAATACTGATGAGAGAGCATTGGAAGAATTGATTCCAATGCTTGTACCTTCAATGGTTGACAATGCTTTAAAACCTGCAATTTGGTAATTTTTGTATACATGATTCTCATTAATTCTGCTTCAGACCTTTGAAGAGGCTGATACCAAACATGATGGGAAGATCGACAAGGAAGAGTGGCGGAGCCTTGTTTTACGACACCCGTCTCTTTTGAAGAATATGACCCTACAATACCTCAAGTAAGTTGGAATTTGATTGTGTTCTTTATCTATTTGAGTCAAACTGAAAATGATAGAATTACAAAGCAGGTGGAGTAGATTTCCATATTTCCAATATACAATTTTGGTTATTTTCAAGGTAGTTTTTACCTGTTCTATAAGACATAAGGGGCCTACATTTAGAACTGTGAGGACAGTTTTTAAGATGACAGTTTTTTCTTTAGTGCAAAAAAATAAAAAAATAAAAAATGCAAGTGAAGGCTGTAGTTTTGACTGACTGCTCGTTTCTTTTTAAACTGAACAGGGACATCACAACTACATTCCCAAGCTTTGTGTTCCACTCACAAGTAGACGATACTTGAGGTTCTCCTTCGATTTAAATTTAAGAGGTTGGTCTGGTTTGTTATTATGATTTGTTTGTCTCCAGATTATCTGGGCCTCATATGTTTGCGTGGCCCGGAGCGCTGTTTGATGAGATTGGTGATTGTGAGGACAAACGTGGGCTCTTTGTTTCTAAGTTCAACTACTGCACATTCTCACTTTTCTTATTAAAAAGGGCCCCTTTAGTATTCTTAAGCTTCAAAGCGTAGATAGCTCATCGTCCCCTGGCTTTGCTCAGTCATACCGTGGGAATAATCACGTCCATACTTCTTTGCCAATTTGGCAGGTGTGGACTTCCAGGTCCTGTGTGTGGCAGTGGCATTGTGGAGATGACCTTAACCTTGTATTCTTCCTGCATTTTGAAACAATGGCCGTTTATACGGTGGACATGACTGGTTTTTGAGCTGCATTACCTACTACCCTATAGGACTGATCCAACGTATGCCTTAGATGGCTCACGCACCTGACTGTGTTGCCTGATGAGTAGACCTTGGTTTCTTGGCCAGGTCATCTTCATGGTCTGTACTGCTATGTGCTACGTCTCAGCCATATATAACGCCAATAGCTTAGCACATTTTTGGCCTTGCATTTCATCTTCACAACATTGGTTACGAGGGTAAATCTTCATAATGTAGCTGCTTAGCAGGAAACAATTTGCTTTAATAAAACTCTACATTCGTGAATCTGTGGAGAAATTGAAATGAATCTGAGGAGATCCTTTTTTTTTTTCCCCTTATTCATGAAGTTGCCTCATCAATATCCTTTTAAAAAAAGGTTGCCTCTACTAGAAATGGAAGAATAATGCTTAATGAAGATGGGGACTGCTATGGTAGAGCTGCTGGACTGGGGGCATAACTTTGGGGCCTTGCATGTGACAAGATTCTACTACTACTTGGATACTAATTACTATAGACAACTATTGATCAGATTAGGTGCAGTTATGTTTTAGAGGTTTGATTTAGTCATATTCCCCCATAGAGGCGATAGTTGATTTTATAAAGTTCAGAGGTTGTTCTAGTGATTGAAGGAGTTTCTAAATCATATTCTGTCATTTATGAGAAAGCAAATTCTAACAAGAGAAAAATAATACTTGTTTTATCAATAAAAAGGAGTCAATGAATTATTTTTTTTTACACGCAATCACACCCCACACACACCCATGCACTCACACCACAGTGGGATTTCACCACAATGGGTACTCGAACCCATGACTTCATGTTGAAACTCTTGTGAGTCTACCACCGAGGCATGAGTAAGGACCCGAGTTGATGAATTTGGTTATGATGTTATGTGCTAAAAACGCTTGTTATTAATTGGTTTTTTCCTATTGTTATTGTCATTTCTTGTTCTTGTACAGATTCAAGCATGTAGAGTGAAATATAAAATTACATGTTTTCTGTTTGCAGTTTCTTTTCAGCTATACGACCTCAAGCAGCAAGGGTTCATTGAGAGACAAGAGGTATATGCTATTGTGTAAAGGAAAAAAACGCAGTATTTGTAGAACTATGATCTTATAGAATCTAAGGCAATTAATACATAGTCACTGCTAGACTTTTTCTAGCTGTGGTTAGTTGGACTTGTAATTGGTTAATGGTTCTAGGTACTTAGATCCTGAATTTCCCATGTTTCTTCTGATGCATGAGTTTATATCCATGTTGATTCATTCTTAAATTGAATGATGTTTTACATTGACTAAGAGCGTGCAGTCCTATTTACATGAGAGAAATGTGATGGCCATGTGAATCCTATGCACCCCAGATGTGCAAATGTTGCATGTACGTGAGATCCAGGCCATTCAGCAGGTGCTGCCACCTGTTTTCTTCTCATGGCCTGGAAATCAACCCAATCTGATCATTAGGCGGGCCATGTTGACGGTTAGAAAGAATTGAGCAACTCTTCATGTTCCATGTACACCTTTGGCCCACCTGCTGACTAGATTGGTTTGATCTTTTACCGTGTTGCAGATATGGTTGGGCTCCCCTGATGAATTGCCGAATGTCCTACCCGAGTAGGATCCGAAATACAACTCGTGATTAGCCATAGTATAGCTCTTGACTTGAACTATTCGATTTTTTGTCGGCATTAGTATTCTGAGTACCAGTGCTATACTATCAGAGAACTTTTGATACCTTCGTGAACTGCTCTTAATTTTTAACTTCCTATTTCTCTCTCTAGATTAATGCCACCTCATCTTGAGGCATAGTGCATAGCAGGTTCTCTAACAGCAGCACACATCAAACCATTTTAGTTGATACTGGTTAGCATTATTCCAGTTGTAATTTATTCTCATTGATGCAGTTTTCACACACATGTTCATGTCTGTTTAATCTGTCTTGGCATGTGAGAATACACTTGGCTCTTGGACTTGGGTACCTCTATTCAAGTTGCCAATAATTTATTGAAGTAAAATCTAGAATGTGTAAGATTATCCTGAAGAAATATATATTAAATATTTGAATGTTGTGTACAGTTATTAGTAGGATGGGAATACATGTATAGAAGGAAAATTTTAATTTAATTTTTTGTTCCAATTAGGCTTTGACTGCAACAAAAGGGCCTGAGCTAGAGATCTCGATAGTTGGGTTTGGGTAGTGGTTATTGCACTGTTCTCTCTAAAAAAGGGCTTGCTGCATGGAGCTTCGAAGAAAATTCCTTTCACTTCCACTAATCAGTCATCATCAGGACAGAAATTCCTGCATTGTTGCTTCCTTTCCAACATGGAGGAATTATCAGGTTCTGATGCATCAGGACGTGAATAGTGTCAGGGTGCAGCCAATATGTGAAAGAGTGGCCCATGGTTCCATTATTCAGACCATTGTGCTGATTGGTCCCTCCGTGGATAGGGTGGCCCCAAGTTATCTTCTGGATATGCAGATCTTAACCATCCGATCTTTGAACTTTTTCATGGCCATTATATTTTCTTAACCCACTACTTTTAGGCCACTGATTAAGGGTTAGGATCATTAACCTGGAAGATTTTTTGGGCATCCCCATGAAGGCAGTATGCTATAAATGGTCACACGTGATATGGAACCTAATCCTTCTGTATTCGGGTGGAGTATGGACAATTTTTAATCTGGAGACCAAACAGTTAAACCTGTCCTCTAAATTTGCCATGCTAAGATTCTTGAAATCTTGGTTACTTTTACTATTATCCTGCTGTTCATGCCATATCAGAACTTCTAGTTTGTGGCAGCTAGCTTCCTCTTGCCTATCTCTAAGATGTCTATAAAAAGCAATTTTCTGACCTACACCGTAAAACAAGTTGACCTTACCTCTGGTGTACAGGTGAAGCAAATGGTAGTGGCTACACTTGCTGAATCTGGTATGAACCTTTCAGACGACGTGATAGAAAGTATAATTGATAAGGTACTCGTCTTATCTCCTTTTATCCTCACCGTCCTTGTTTCTGTCTAACTTTATAATATGTAGTAGGTTCCAGTGTGACAAATATTGCTGAGATTTTGAAAATATTGCCAAAAATACATGAAACAATATTGCAAGATTTTCAAAATATCAACAGATTTTTGGGCCACAAGCCTAAATATTTGTGTGGAATCTATCTAGTGGTTGGAGTGAATTTCATATAATTGTCAAGGTGGGCCCTGTAAAAATCAAGTGTGGACATCTCTCTCCCAATTATTTCCTTTGGTGTGGCCCTCTGAAATCATAGGCCAGTCTGATTGTTGTGTTCGGGCCTAATACGGGCCTAGATATCTTATGGTCGGAGTGGATCTTATGTGAACATCATGGTGGCCCCCTGTTAAAATCAAGAGTTCAGTCCCATACAATTCCCTTTTTTTTTTCCTAAATAATCTCTCTGCTCAGTCAGAGAGGGAGCCCGGATTTGATTTTTGGTGGGGCCCATGGTGATGTGTATGCGAAATCCACACCGACAATTGGATGCGTAATCCTAGTTTAGTTGCCACACCAAAATTTAGGCTTGGGGCATAAAAATCAGTCCCATCTGTGATTTAGGTGGGCCATACCAAGTGAAATAGTTTGGAGGGTGATTGTTGCCCTGTACACTGTTTCCAATCACGTGGTCCACTGGAATCAAGGATGGGGGTGATTTTTGGGCCCTTGGCCTAACGTGAAGTGTCACATCTAGTGGTCGGGTTGGATTTTACATAAGCATCACCCGGGGCCTACCCAAGCAGCTCACCCATTTGCTCACACCCCACCCAACCAGCTGTTAAAGAAATGTAACGGAAGGTAGTGGAATGATAATTATATCGATTAATGTGGTAGCTTTTTTGAAAAAGGTACTGGAGTGTAAATTCCATATTAGTTAGGTAGTTCTTTGTAAAATTCCCTATAATTTATATTTTAAAACTTAAATTTATTATTAATTTACAATATATATTTTAAATATTTTATTTTTGGAGGATGATGTTGGTAGCATGGTTTGGTGTCCTAGTTGAGAAGTCGGGTGGAGTTTGAGGTGGGTTTTGGTTTGTCGATGATGAAAATTTGTGAATCTGTTATTTGATATAAAAAATATTTTACTTTTGGCTATATTTTCCCAATAATATCCTGAGAAAAACCTCAAAAATTTGAAAAGCTCAAGGGAAATTACCAAGAACAAGATTTGTCACTACGGTTTGTTTTGGAAACTCTAATAAGCCATGTTCCGTCTGCCATTTGGGGTTTTCCCATTTCGTTCATGTCTTTTTCCCACGTGTACATGCATTCGTGTGTGAAGTGCCGGCACCTTGGCACTGATTTATCAGACGGTTTCCTTCTCTATGGGAGACGTGCTATTGCATAATACTGATGAGAGAGCATTGGAAGAATTGATTCCAATGCTTGTACCTTCGATGGTTGACAATGCTTTAAAACCTGCAATTTGGTAATTTTTGTATACATGATTCTCATTAATTCTGTTTCAGACCTTTGAAGAGGCTGATACCAAACATGATGGGAAGATCGACAAGGAGGAGTGGCGGAGCCTTGTTTTACGACACCCGTCTCTTTTGAAGAATATGACCCTACAATACCTCAAGTAAGTCGGAATTTGATTGTGTTCTTTATCTATTTGAGTCCAACTGAAAATGATAGAATTACAAAGCAGGTGGAGTAGATTTCCATATTTCCAATATACAATTTTGGTTATTTTCAAGGTAGTTTTTTTTCCTGTTCTATAAGACATAGGGGGCCTACATTTAGAACTGTGAGGACAGTTTTTTCATTAGTGCAAAAAAATAAAAAAATAAAAAATGCAAGTGAAGGCTGTAGTTTTGACTGACTGCTCGTTTCTTTTTAAATTGGACAGGGACATCACAACTACATTCCCAAGCTTTGTGTTCCACTCACAAGTAGACGATACTTGAGGTTCTCCTTCGATTTAAATTTAAGAGGTTGGTCAGGTTTGTTATTATGATTTGTTTGTCTCCAGATTATCTGGGCCTCATATGTTTGCGTGGCCCGGAGCGCTGTTTGATGAGATTGGTGATTGTGAGGACAAACGTGGGCTCTTTGTTTCTAAGTTCAACTACTACACAGTCTCACTTTTCCTATTGAAAAGGGCCCCTTTAGTATTCTTAAGCTTCAAAGCGTAGGTAGCTCATCGTCCCCATGGCTTTTCTCAGTCATGCTGTGGGAGTAATCATGTACATACCTCTTGCCAATTTGGCAGGTGTGGACTTCCAGGTCCTGTGTCTGGTGGCGGCAATGTGGAGATGACCTTACCCTTGTATTCTTCCTGCTTTTTGAAACAATGGCCGTTTATACAGTGGACATGACTGGTTTTTGGGCTGCATTACCTACTACCCTATAGGACTGATCCAACGTATGCCTTCGATGTTTCACGCACCTGACTGGGTGGCATGTGTTGCCTGATGAGTAGACCTTGGTTTCTTGGCCAGGTCGTATGTATGGTCTGTACTGCTATGTGCTACGTCTCAGACATATACAATGCCAATAGCTTAGCACATTTTTGCCCCTGCGTTTCATCTTCACAACATTGGTTACGAGGGTAAATCTTCACCGAAATGTAGCTGCTTAGTGGGAAACAATTGAGATTTTACAGCACCGAGTGATGGCTCATATTACATCTGCATCCTTTCACTTCTTTTAAGGCCCGCTTGGATGCCACCAAACAATTTACTTTTTCTAGTTACAGCAGTAGATAAGTAACTTTTTTGACATAAGTTTGGTTTAACATCAATTATAAGCAGCTATTTTACTTAAAGGTACTTGATCACTTCAACTTAATAAGTAGAAACCCATATGAGCTACTTAAGGCACAAGTAGCTTATACGGTCCGAATGCTCCCTTAATGTGCACTTCGTAAATTTGTTTGTTGTATAGGCTCATATTAGGCTCATGTTCGACTGGGGATTCGGGCAGGCCACAGCAAGGGAAATAGCGTTGATGCTCTCTCTCTCTCTCTCTCTCTCTCTCTCTCTCTCTCTCTCTCTCCATCCAACCATCCGACCATAGCCTCACCTTTCCCTCCACATCTGTGAATCGTCCCTATCAATCTCTCTTCCTTTTCTCTCTCAATCCCTGGCGGACATCTGATTGGAACAGTTTCATTTATGTGGATATGCATGATCCAAGTAATCAGGTACGAAGGAATGATCCTGACCATCCGTCTACCCCTCACCATCCATATCAAACCATCTGTGTGGAATAAGTTTTGAATGGTGGTCCATCCACGGCAGCATCTGAAATATGAGCAGTTCTAATCATCTTACCAACTCTGCATTGTGGGGTACTGTGTTGCATGGTGGATAAGAATGTCGTGTGACCGTAAATGTTTCCCTTTCTAGCTGGAGCTGACAATAACAGGAATATTACAGAGACATCTGGCTACAGTACCATCTTTCATCTGGTGGGCCGTACTATGGATAGTGGATGGTTCAGGATACGCATGGGATGGTCCTAGCCACCTGAACAGTGGCCATCAAGGGCACGGTGGTTATGAAAAACGGTTAATGGGCGCGGATTGGTTACTACCCTACAGCACAGGCGGGGGCTCTGAGGGGCCACTGTGATGTATGGGTTTTATCCACACCGTCCATCCATTTTGCCATATCATTTTAAGCATATTAGCCCAAAAATGAGGCCGATCCAAGGCTCAAGTGAATCACACTGTGAGGATTGAACACCGACTATTAAAAACTTCTTGGGAGCTACAGAAGTTTTGATCAAGCTGATATTTGTGTCTTCCCTTCAACCAGGTCTATGTGATCTTATGAAAAGGTTGGATGGCAATTGATTGTCACAGTGGACCCCTGAGGTTTCAACGGTGGGCATAATTATCCCCACTGTGTGGTCCACTTGAGCCTTGAATCTGCCTCATTTTTAGGCATATATCCTAAAATGATATGGAAAAGATGGATGGACGGTGTGGATGAAACCCATGCATCACGGTGGCCACTCAGACCCCTTGCCCGTGCCAAGGAGGGGGTACTACCCAATCCATGCCCATGGTTAATGTTAAGTGCTGGACAGTGCAGAAGTGGAGAAATGCCATGGCTATAATTTTCTACCGAGAAATTTGCGACTGTGAACCCCACCTTTTATCCAGCAGTTTTTATGAAGCAAAACAAACTTAGTTTTGGAACTTGGACCTGCTCGTACGGACAGCGAATTTGAGAACGAAAATACCCCTCCTTTTACGGAAACGGATTGGGTACATGGTCGGTGGTCTGTGGGCCCCACCATGATGTATGCTTTTCATCCATGCCGTCCATATATTTTTCCACATCATTTTATGAAATGAGACCAAAATGAGGTATATCGAAATCTCAAGTGTACCACATTACAGGAAACAATGTTGAATGAGCGTCGACCATTAAAAACTTTTTGGGGGCCAACTGTGATGTTTGTGAAAAATCCTCCCCGTCTAAGTTCATTCATAGGGTCACAAAGACCTAGATTAAGAGGAAAAACAAATTTCACAATGATCCAAAACTTCTATAACCCCTTAAAGGGTTTCAATGGTAGATGTTCAATTCCCCATTGCCTTTTACAGTGTGGTCTACTTGATAGTTAGATTTATCTTATTTTTCGTCTCAAGCCTTAATATGATCTCGCCAAATAGATGAACGGTTTGGATATAACACAGACCTCATGATGGGACCCACAAAAGAAATGTGATTTCTGAAAGTTGGGGTTCCCTATTGCCACGGATAGCCCCTGCTTTTTCGATATGTCCCTTGATGTATATCGAAGGTATTTCGATATATACTTCGATATGTATCAAAAGTCTTTCGATATTATCGAAAAAGGTCTAGAACTGTCCAACGAGTTTACCTAAAAAATCCTGCAATTTTCGATACATATAAAAGAGTATTCGATATGTACCAAAGGTATTTTCCTATAGCTACGAATTATAACCGTAGCTATAATTGTAGTCTGTCCCACTCTATGCAATTTTATTTTTATTTTTTTATTTTTTATTTTTTTACATGGAAAACTTCATTCTTCCTACAATTTTCTCTAATACATATTTATATAAATATGTATATATAAGCATGTAAAATTTTTTTTCTCTCTTTTTTTCATTTCTTTCTTTATTCATTTAATAAGAATATCTTCTAAACCTAAATCAGTCAATTGACGTACCTTATATGATTTTGGGGCAGGAGAAGCTACTTTAGCCAACCAACCTGGTTAATTTTCAAGATTCCATCAGGTCGATGGTCGAAAATCCATTTCATTTACTTCGCGATCAATTTCAATCAGTTCGCGGTCAATTTCATTCATTTCATTTACTTCGTGATCAATTCCATGCATTTCATGGTCAATCCCGGCGATTCCCCTTCACTTCATGGTCAATTCCATGCATTTCATGGTCAATTCCCTTCACTTCATGGTCAATTCTGTGCATTTCACGGTCAATTCCCTTCATTTCACGGTCAAATAGAAATTGAGCGGGGCAAGCAAGAAATTGAGTGGGGCAAACTAGAAATTCAGCGGGAGTAGGGCCAACGAGAAATTCTGTGGGGCGAACATGAAATTGAGCGGGGCAAACTAGAAATTGAGTAGGGTAAATATGAAATTTAGTGGGGCAAGCATGAAGGTTAAAAGTTATCAAAGAAATTTAAATTTTTGACAAAAAAATTTAGACAATTTTTGGAGTTTTTGACATATCAAAAACTTTAGTTAACATGTCAACCCGATCAATCAAAGCGTTTCGACCTATTGACTCAATGGGATAGGTTACACAGTTTTGAGTGTTTTTATGTAATCTGTTTCTATTTCTAATTTTGATTATATATACTGGTGTAATCGATATTAGGGTTATTGCTAGACATGCTTAAGGGTTTGAAAGGATTACACCCTAGATCATATCTCAAATGGTAGACTAAGTGAAGATACTTGGTTTCAACATTGAGGTCTTGGTATCGATTCCCTAGTGAGGGTGGCTAATAGTGGATTGTACTAACAAGCTAACCCCCCAAAGGATTTTTGAAGAAAGAAAAAGATAAGGTTTTTCTCATGGGTCTTCGAATCGGTAATGCAGTGCAAATGACCATACACTAAGGTTCTTTTAAAGAAAGATGATCTGTAATCGTTAAATATTGTTTGTAAACCCTATCTGATAATTGTATCGTAGGATGCTCATGTTCAGTGCGAGTACAAATATTAAGTTGGCATATGCATTTTAGTAAATCAAGATTTAACTGTTGATTCAAGTTCTACAATGGGTGGACTCTCTCCCATAGGCACTCCCCTATATAAAATGCATTCGGTCCCTAACACAGAGCTCATGTTTGTCCCGTTGAATTTCTAGTTTGCCCCGCTTAATTTCATGTTTGCCCCACTCAATTTCATGTTTGCCCCGCTGAATATCTAGTTTGCCCCGCTGAAATTCATGTTTGCCCTGCTCAATTTCATGTTTGCCCTGCTCAATTTCATGTTTGCCCCGCTAAATTTTTATTTTGCCCCGTTCAATTTCATGTTTGCCTCGCTTAATTTCATTTTTGCCCCGTTGAATTTCTAGTTTGACTGCGAAGTGATTGAAATTGACCACGAAGTGAATGAAATGGATTTTCGACCATCGACCTAATGAAATCTTGGAAAATAACTAGGTTTGTTAGCTAAATTAGCTTCTCCTACCTCAAAATCATATGTGGTATGTTAAGTAAATCATTCTAGTTTAGGAAATATGCTTGTTGAATAAATAGACAAAGAAATGAATTAAAAGAGAGAGAAAATTTTTTATATGCTTATATATACATATTTATATAAATATGTAATAGAGAAAATTGTAGGTAGATTAAAGTTCCCCATATAAAAAAATAAAAAAATAATTGCATGAAAGGGCATGGGCTATATTTATGGCTACGGTTATAATCCGTAGCTATAGGTAAAAAACCTTAGATGCATATCAATGTACATATCGAAAAACCTTCTATAAATATCAAAGGACATATTAAAAAAGCAGGAGCTTCGGCTATGACTACGGTTATAAGCCGTAGCTAGTAATAAATAGGTTTCCGGTTTTTTATTAAAATTTAATTTAATTTAATTTAAATTTTTTTTTTTTGGCTGTTGTAATCCCCACCGCCTTTTGTGGGTCCCATCATGAGGTCTATGTTACATCCAAACTGTCCATCTATTTGGAGAGCACATATTAAGCTTGAAACTAAAAATAAGACAGATCTAACTATCAAGTGGACCACAATGTAAAAGGCAGTGGGGAATTGAATGTCTACCATTGAATCCCTTTTAGGGGTTACAGAAGTTTTGGATCATTATGAAATTTTTTTTTCCTCTTCATCCAGGCCTTTGTGACCTTATGAATAGATTGGATGGAAAATAAATGTTATGGTGGGCCCTACAAAAGTTTAACGGTGAAAATCAGTTTTCCTGCTGCTCTTTGTGGTGTGGTCCACTTGATCTTTGCATATGATTTTTTTTTGGATAATGCTCCGAAATGATCTCGAAATATGGATGAACGCTGTGGATATAATAACTACATAGCTGTGGGGCCATGTAACTTTGATCTCTTTTGAGCCGTTCGTGCAACTCTCCCTTGGAGCGGCGTCTGAAAGGAAGGGAGGGGTATTTTCGTCCTCAAATTCGCTGTCCGTACGAGTAGGTATAAGTTCCCAAGTTTAGTTTGTACTGCTTCATAAAGAAGGCTGGATAAAAGGTGGGGTCCACAGTCGCAAATTTCTCTTTTCAACCGGTTATGATTTTCAAAACGCAGGCCATCCTTGATACACTCCACGAGTAGGACAGTTCAGATTTTGCCCGTGTCACTGCTGGGTCGGGTCGGGCAGTCAAAATTGATTTAAGCCCGAGCCCAACCTAAATATTTATCAGACACCCTGATCCATGGCTCAAGTGGTAGACTGAGTTCCTCATTTCAACATTAAGGTCTTGGTATCGATTCCCCAATGGGGGTGGCTAACATTGAAGTTTACTGACAGTGGGATTTGTGCTAACAAGCTAACTCAGCTTGTAGGCTATTGAGCACACACATATTTATTTATTATTATTATTATTATTATTTTTTACTCTGGTAGAGTGTGATGGTTGAGGCGCAGGCAGGCAGTCGGAGCTTTCCAAATGCCTAATGCATTAATTCAAAAGTAAGCCGTCCACATTGATTAGAAACCCACTGTAGATAGGCCATCTTCCCAAAATCGGATTGGTTAGGCTATCCTGACCTCTGTTACATGAGGTTTGTTGATCTGAGACCAACGGCTATCTTTTATTTCAACCATATACTAAATATCGACTCATCCGCAAGCTAGGTAAACAAATCAATGTCATTTTCGGTTTATAATCCATATACATTTAGGCCCACAGATTGGACGGTTTAATTTGAGTTGCTTGGATGCCAAGGGTATCGAAGTTTTTCTTACTATTCACGTTGGCCAGGAATGTCTAATCACGGGGCTGTTGGGTCCACTGCTATGTCCTTGAAAAATCCAATCCGTTGATCATGGGGACTCCCAACATTGAAACCTTCACTAGGCCAAACGAGATGTTTATATGTCATCCTAACCGTTCATAAAGGTACTACTACTAGTATGAAGTGAAGAAACAAAGATTAGCCTATCCAGAACTTGTAGCCCAACAAAGGTTTCAATGGTGGGCATTCAATCTCCATTGTTTTCTTTGGCTTGTTCCCACTTTGAGCTTTGGTTCTACATAGTTTTTGCACTCGTGTCTTAAATGAGCTGGAGAAACTCATGGATAGACTGGATGTCATGTAGCTTCCCTCATATGAAGTTCTTAGGGGAGGGGCAATTTGTGTCCCTTCAGTCTGAGGGGCAGCTTTGTGGATCCCTCACTATATATGCCTTACATTCGCATCCTCCATTCGTTTGGACAGCCCATTTTAGAACATGATCTAAAAAATAGAGTAGAACTAAATCTAAGGTAGACCGCAGTATAAGAAACAATGGAAACAATGGCAAGTGCCCCATTGAAAACTTTCTTGTCGGCCACAAAAGTTTTGGATCAAGATAATACTTAGGTGGTCCCTTCATTAAGGTTCTTAAGATTTTATTAAAAATGTTAGAAGGTAAATAAGTATTCCAATGGCCACCAAGAAGCTTTTAACAGTGGGTATTCAATCGCCCCTATTTGCTGTGGTGTGGTTTAGCTAAGATTTTGATCCGCTTCACCGACTCTATTTTTAGAATCATGCCATGAAGATGAAATCAGCTTTTGTAAAAAAGGATGGGCGGCGGGGATGTAAGTAACATACATCAAGATGGGCCTCACGGGTAAGGGGAAAACCACCTCTGTGGAAGCCCCTTCCTCCTAAAATGATCTCTCCAGATGGCGTGTATACAAAACATAGATCATGGTGGGCCAACATAACTTGGTTGGTCACGTGACTGACGTCACTTTCGTAGCAGTCTCGCAGCTCAATATGCTAGAACGTCTACCATTGAAGCCCTTTTTGGGGCTGCAGAAGTATTCGATCAATGGAATTTATTTTTCCTTTTCATTGCTGTCTTTGTGACCTTACTAGACAGATTGGATGAAAAATAAATATTATGGTGAGCCCTATGAATTGTTTCACGGTGAAAATCATTATATCCGCTGCTATTTGTAGTGTAATCGAGATGATCTTTGGATATGATTTATTTTATGGATAATGGCGTAAAATGATCTCTAAAAATAGATTAACAGTACAGATATAATAAATAAATCACTGGGAGCTCGAGAAGCGTCAGTGCTCGTCTTCGCACGACACGTATAGCTGGTGTGTGTTACATCAGCTAATCCGATTCCACCTTATCCACCGGTTAAATGCCATCCAAGCTGGCACGTGTGCTGCCAGTGGATACTGGAGAGTGTCCGTGTGGCGCCAGCGAACCTCCCTCTGTAATCTCCTCATCCTTCAAGTCACCCTCTCCGTCCCTCTCTCATCAGAAATGAAAGGTTGCACTCTCCAAATCCCAATTCAAATGACAGCTTCCTCAATATCTCAAAGGTATTACAGCTTTCAAACGA
The DNA here is from genome assembly GCF_029962835.1 of Magnolia sinica. Lineage (NCBI taxonomy): Eukaryota > Viridiplantae > Streptophyta > Magnoliopsida > Magnoliales > Magnoliaceae > Magnolia > Magnolia sinica. Next base: position 84,015,457 of record NC_080581.1, read on the forward strand.
AAGTCTAAAATTCCTCTCTCTCTCTCTCTCTCTCTCTCTCTCTCTCTCTCTCATTCTCCTCCTTTCATCTCCTCAATCTCATTTCTCTTCAAAGATAATTACATCTGCATAGAGACATCTGTACCTTTTGAAGAATGTAAAATCTGTTCACTCTGATTTTGCTTGCATTCAATTCTATCTGTGTGTGTGTGTGTGTGTGTGTGTGTGTTTTAGGATCAAAATGTAAAGAAAAAAGAATCTCGACTGAGTGTAGTTTCTGATTATTTGTTACTCGTAGATTCTGATTACTACTGAGTTTTGATGCGCTCAGTGTTCACCGAGAATCCGTATGCTCTTATTTTCACTCTGTAAGCTGTGTGGGTGGGTATCACAACACGCATTTCAAAATGGGCTATATTTGAAACATTCTCATTTTGAAGATGCAGCTGATTCCTGTCAAACCATCGTTAAATGGTGAGAGAGGCAATTGATGCGCCTCTCGGTGAGCCCTGTGCTCGGTGAAATCTCTGTGTGCGCGTGCTACAGGAGGATGTGGCTTTTCTGTAACCCCTGCGTACAGGGAGTGAATGTGGGCGGAAGCTCTATGGGGCCCACCATGCTACATCCATCCACTCCGTCCATCGGTTTTGCCAGCTTATGTTGGGACAGTAGTTCAAAAAGGAGGCAGATCCAAACTCAAGTGGGCCACACCATAGGAAATACTGGAATTGGATGCCCACCATTTAGGCCTCCTTTGGGGCTATCATGATGTTTATAGGCCATCCACACTGTTCATAAGGTTATTCTTACCAACAAGGATGAAAAACACATGTCGTTCTTATCCAAAACTTTTGTGGCCCCACAAAGGTTTCAATGGTTAGTGTTCAATCCACACTATTTCCTGTGGCGTGGTCCACTTGATTTTTGGATCTGCTGAATTATTTCGGCTCATTTCCTAACATGAGTTGGTGAAACTGATGGACAGAGAGGATGTTGCATGGACATCCCGGTGGGTCCCATAGAGCTTCTGCCTATGCTCTACAGGGACTCCCACTGTAGGTGAGGGCTGCTGGAAAGAATTGAGTTTTCAGGAGCTAGACTATGAGTTGTGTTTGTCAAAAGTCACTAGATTGTGTAGACTCCAGTTCAGAAAATCATGGGCCCTGTTGTGGCTGGAATATTGCCTGAAAATCGTACCTATTTGAGCGATTTCTACTTTCGTTGGCTTGAGGTCATTTAATAATATATGCCATTTAACTCCTGGAAGTTTTGGTTTGAAAATGCTAGAATGCGTTAGTTTAGACGTAACCCAGAAATACTATTTAGCATTATTCGCTGCCTATCAAACATCATCATCTTAGCCTTATCCCAACTACTTGGGATTGCTGCCTATCAAATTCTACTGACAAAATGGTGGGCCCTGCCTATATGGTTGTTGGGCCAAAGCAAATCACATCATTCTATTTTGCTGAGAATTGTGTATAATTCTTTCAGTTCGTACCAACGCATTCAATAACTCTAATGGCTACTGTTGTTACCGTTATGATAATGGCCATTATGGCTTCTTCTTTATTTATTTATTTATTTTTTATAATTTTTTTTTGAACTAAACCTTATCAGCCCCGTAATGGACTGTTACGAGCCTTTTTTTTTTTCCCTGTGAAGGCTGTTATGGCATTATAACGCATAACAGTTCCCTTCATTACTGTTTGCGGATACATTGGTTTGTACTTCTTTTAGACTAATATTCACATTTGTGTTGATGAAATAGCCCTCCTGGCTTACTGCTGCCTTAAGAACTATTGATGAATCCGGAACCAAATGATTGCATTTCTATTTCTTTCTTTCTTTTTCTTTTTTATTGCATTTGGTTCTTGGTTGGGATGCAGTGCTGAAACTTCCAAGGGCATTTCCTTCTGATGTTCATTACTATGCTGCACGTGTTAACTGCTAACTAATTTTCAAACAGTTGTTGATCAGCTCATGATTCACATGAGTTGAGTTGGCTTGGTCGGGCTCCATAACCAAGTCTGAACTCAAAAAAGAAGAAGAAGAGAAGAAGAAGAACATAGTTTTCATTGATTCTGATCAAAAGACCAATTTCTGAATTAGAGTCCCAATCCCGAGCTTTTCAACATTGATTCTAATCTATTATGGTCTTTTATTTGTAGCCTATCTGATGAGATTGTTGAACTAGTTTTTTCTTTTTATGGACAGTGGGAAACCAAGGATGACTCAAGGTGATGGATTGGCCAGTAAATTGGCTCCCCGAACAATCTGCAGAGTCTCGAGGAGGAGGTTATTGTTGGAATCTATGGGATTCAGTGCTGCTGTACTATATGATTGTCCTGCTCTTACGGCGCCATTGCCAGAGACGAAGGAACCTGAAATCATCCGGTAATAAGATTTGAGATGTGGATTTTTTTTTAGCTGTTGGAACTCTTTGTTATATGAAAGATGGAACATGTATTAAAAACCAATGGTATGGGGCCCAGGCATGTGTTCACAGCATCCAATCCATCTATAAGATGTTTCACCTCCGAAAACCTTCAGAGCCTAAAAATCAGCCCGATCCAAAACTCAGATGGGCCACAGAACAGGGAGCATACTAAGAGGAAGTGCCCACCGTTTATTAGTGTCGTGAACCACTGTCTTGTTTATATATAATCAAGGCCGTTGAGACCTTTCACCCAGTCGAGATGAATGATTAGGCCAAGATTTAAGATGTTTTGCGACTCATATAGGAACTTGTGAAATTTGAGAATAGACATTCCCTCCCAAGCTTGTTCTCTTTCTTTTGGCCTACCTTTTGTATTGGGTGCTAGGGTCTTTTTGAGGTAATGCATCGGAGAGATGGGTTCGATGGTGTCAATACATCACCTGAGCACCATATCTTCCCAGTATCACCATAAGCTTAGGGTGGTACTGGTACCACTTGAGTGTGCCCCTGAAAACAATGCATGTTATCTGTTGGAGAAATACTAGGGTGAACCATGTGAGGTAAGGTTGAAAAGGTGATTCATTGCATACAAGCCAATGTGTAACGTTTTGTGGGATGTGAAACGATAATCAGGTTAGGACTGTCATAACCATGCTTTGGCCCACAAATAGGTGGTCCACTCATCAGTTGAGCCGCATGTGTATTAGAAAAATGGATGGATTGGAAAAAAATGAATAATTGTCTATATTCAATGTAGACATGTGGTCCATCTGATGAGTAGATATTGATTTGGGCTTGGGCAAGGTCATGGTGGTCCTCAACTGATGAGTGGTCTGTATTCTGCATGTGTGGCATGTCTGCGTGTTTAATGTGAATACCTCGTTGCCAGAGTATGATTACATGTATTGATTATGGAAGGGATTAGGTTCAGCAGATCCTTAAAAAAATAATCCAAATTCTATAGATATGGGTGTGTAACAAGGATTGGTCACTGCTCACAAGTTAAATTTCTTGCCCGTTCTGCATGGTTCACAAAAAATTCTAAATAACTAGTAACTCATAGACTTCAAAATCGTAGTAAATTTGGATTTCAAGCCTTGGGAAAGGGAAATCCCTTATCTGAGCATCCGAGTATCAGAGTTGGATAGTCCAATTTTTTGAAGGATCTGAGTATCCTAGTGTGAAATCTTTATTCAATCTCTCAAGCGAATCGCCTCAGCATTTCTATTGCTGTTGGGAGAATAAAAACCAGTGGCCACTTCCTCAATCATTCAATGGAATCATGTTAAACAAAGTTGAAGAAAGAAACAAGAAATTGTTTTCTTACTTTGTCTTCTATTGTTATCAGTTCTTTTGAGCAATGCGTGTTTGAAATTTGAAGCATCCAGGTCTCTAAAGCTAAGGAGTGGAGTGAAAATCCAAGGTACAACTTCATGATATTTCATTTGAGCTCTCTCTCTCTCTCTCTCTCTCTCTCTCCCTCTCTCCCTCCTCTCTCTGTTTGAATAATGATGATTATATTAGAAGAACAAACAACGGCAACCAACCACAAGTGACCCTCTCATCACTCAACAAGCTGGGTACCAAAACAAAACAAAAAATACAGAAGGGAGAACCCAATCATGAAGGCAAGGAGACCAAAGAGGATTATCTTCCAAAGAACACCTTTGGAACTCCTTTCCTGGCAAAGCCCTGTTACTCACAATTCTTCTATTTAGCGGATCAATCGACAGAACTTTACCTTTAAAAAAATTCTTCTATTCCTTCTCTTCCACATATCCCAAATAACCTAAAAAGTTACCATCCTCTAAGGCATTTACTTTCTTCCATTTAATGCCCGTTACCAATTCAAAACCAAGTTCCGGATAGGCTAGTTAATCATCCACAAGATCCCAAAAAGATGAGGCTAATGGTTCCACACCTCTTTCGCCACCATACAATGAATGAAAAGTGGTCTGCATATCTTTCTTCTTTTCTGCACACGAAGCAGGTATTTGGTAGGGAGATGTTTTTCATTTTTTAAATGATCCACCATCAGAATTTTCTTTGCTGGTGCAAATCAAGCAAAAGCCTTCCAATGTGAAGCACAAGAGGGAGGTGCTTCCTCCCTAACTGTTAGTGTGGGGAAAAAAAGACCAAGCCAAGAATGAGCCATCTGTCAACCACTTCTCTTCAGACGAACTGACTAACAACAATTCTTCATTTGAAATATTTCTTTGCAATCTGATATTTCAAGTCAACCACCCCTTGACAGCTCATTAACATCAACAGATTTTTCATCCTTCACTTCGGTAAGCACGAACGGGTGTTGAACTGAAATCTTAAGAGGCACTTCAACCAACCATGCATCCTTCCAAAAGTGAACTTTGCCACTATTCTCTACTAGACAACTCATACTCTTCCCAAATTCCAATGCCGCCCTACTCGAAATATCCATACCAGCTCCCTCGGACCATTGTCCCACCTTGTAATGGCTTTCTAAATCTCAGAATCCATGATCATAGAATAATGCCCCAGGAATAACCCACCCCTCGATTCACCATATTTCCTACGAATTGCCGATGTCTATAATAAATTCGGTTCCACTATGACTTATTAAGGAGCTTCCTTTTCCTCTCACTCACATTAAGAATTCCCCAGCCTCCAAAGTTCAATGGCTTTTGAACCTCCTTCCAATTGATATTTATGGCCTGGTTCATTCCCTTCCCCATAAGAAAATTTCTTTAGAGCTTCTTGATTTTTTGAGCTGCAACTAGTCAGCTGCAAGAATTTTGAGAAGTGATAGGAAGTAAATCGGGGGGTTGGAGAGAGGTTGCCTATTGATGCTACCAATAGTGACTTGATATTGGATAGTGCTCTGTGCCGCCCGCCGCCCCCCCCCCCCCATGATTTATGTCTTTTATCCACGCCGTCCATCCATTTTGCCAGCTCATTTTAAGGCATTATCCAAAAAATGAAGCAGATATAAATCTCAGGTGGACCACACCATAGGAAATAGTGGTACTTGAATGCCACCATTAAAAACTTCTTGGGGGCCACAAAAGTTTTGGATCAAGCTGATATTTGTGTTTTACCTTCATCCAGGTCTATGTGACATTATCAATAGGTTTGATGGAAAATAAACATTTTAGTGGGCCCTAGGAAGTTTTTAATGGTGGCTGTTCAATCACCACTATTTTCCTATGGTGTGGTCCACTTGAGATTTAGATGTGCCTCATTTTGGGCTCATGCCCTAAAATTAGTTGGCCAATTGGGGGGGGGGGTGGTGAGATCCAGTATAGTCACTTTTTCGCTCCACAAGGATCAAGATCAAATGAATGTACATTCTCTTTCTATCGAATGGAGATATATTTCTGACCTTTCAATGACTAATGATCGAGTGAGACAATTTTTTTTTTTTTTTAGTTCGGATCCTTCCAGTAAAAAAGGGAGTGGGATTCTTGATTATGCAAGACTGAATTGAATCATATCTAATGGTCATTGGAATTTCCTATATCCTGCCATTCTCCACAAGAATTCTGATTTATTGGTGAAAGGGCAAAGAAAGAGCACTGCCCATTGGCAACGTTGCAACTAGTAGTGTTAGTAGGCAATCCGTCCTCCCTCTAAAAAAATCCTTAAGGTGAACATTTTATCAAATTAACCATGTCTCTTGTTTTAGTTGTTTGTATTTTATCACCGAGTTTTTAACTAGGTTATTAATAAGACAAGATGATTAAAGCTACTCATTGCATGATTTATAGAAAATGAAATTGAAGCAGTTGTGTTATATAAATATTATGGGGAATTACTTTTTTCTCATATTGCATAAAAGATAGCATGTATTATGATATATCTAGTGGAACATGGACACTCCATTTTATTGTCACAACTTGTTTGAATGACCCTTAGTCTGATGCCCACGACAAGCCGTGGCTATCAAGAAAAGACTCTTTATTTAAGTTTTTCCCCTTTCTTTTGATATCCTATATTCTTCTATATAGCTAAGTCAGTTTTATTTATTAACTTTATTTTATTATACTATGTTTTAGTGAATAAATAATTGCTAATAATATATTTTTCGATACCGTCATATAACCGTGTGGATGTGTCTGCATATCGAGTCTTCAAAACTGTCTTGTTTGGAACTAACTCCTGTTTTTCTCCTATGTTATGTTATGATCTGTTTATTTCGTAATACTATACTATTTTGTGAGTGACAACCTCTCTGGTTTTCAAACAATCACGAGGTGCTTTTAATATAGTTAGAACCTGAGTTGGTTTTTTGTTTGAAGATATTGTTGAAGGGGAAGGAGCAGAAGCGCATGAAGGAGACTTGGTTGAATTTAATTATGTTTGCCGGCGTTCGAATGGATATTTTGTTCATAGGTAAGGTATTCCTATTTCTTTTTGGTCTTTCTTGAACTGGTAAGAAATTCTATGTAGGAAAGGAATTACATCACACAAGCGACCAAGATTCCTAAAGACAAGACAATGCATGACTAAATGAAAGATTTAATCAAGATGAGAGAGGCCTGGATTTTGTGGAATCCATAACAGGTTTTCGAGGTTCGGCTTTTTCAATGGCAACCCATCCAACAATAATTTTAGAATCACCACTGTGGTTTCCTCAAATCTGCCTATGAAAACAGTGATTTATTTATTTATTTATTTAATTGGTGTTCGCTGTCACTTTTGGGTTCTACATATTGTCGAAAACATGATCAGTAAATAGTTAAACATTTCAAATCTTTAATAATATTAATATCAAGAAAAGGTAGCCATTCCCACTTCCTGACCTTCATCAGATTTTATTTTATTTTTAATCTATTTGATTGCTTATTAATATACTAATTCTTTAATTTCTTATATATATATATATATATATATATATATATATAAAGATGCCATCCTCTCAACTTCTCTCTCTTTTTTTCTTACTTCTTTTTTTTTTTTTTTTTTTTTTGCAAATGCAGCACCGTTGATCAATTTAGTGGAGAGAGTAGGCCCGTGGTACTCCCTCTGGACGAGAAACAGGTTTGTTACCGTTAATTTCATTTACCAAATTCAGAATGAACATGTTATTTTTCTGTCCTGTTATAATTTCTGAAAGTGAAGATGCCTATTTCTCATCCTATTTATAGATTTTGATGTTCTTTCATGATCATCTAAGGGGCTGTTTGGATGCCTGTAACATTTCTAAAATGTAACAAAGTTACAGGTGAGATTGTTGCAAGTAGGAACTGGCTTCTTTATGTTTCTGATGCCCTTTGTATGTAATCCGGTGTACAGTATCAGTGAGTTGGTTAGCTGCCTGGCTGTGCAGCAGCTTTTTTTTTTTTTTTTCAAAAGGAGGGCTGTGCCCCTGAATCTTTGATAATAAGAACAGATGATGTACACTCTACAGTTTCGGGTGGGCACCTCATAATACGCCGGGCCTCACCTATGATATCAGCTAATCAGAAGGCTGTGCAGCGGCTGTATCTTTCTTCTTTTTCTTTTTTAAATAAAATTTTGATTACCAAAAAATAAATTAATTAATGGTATAATACATATGAAAATCATGTTTGATTCTTTTTTTTTTTTTTTTCTCCAGAATATGGATATTGCTACTAGGATCATGCTGAGCAAATATAATATTCAGCTTAAAGGGGAGTTTTTCGATACTATGGCTGCATATGACACTTGATATGCAGTCATATATAAAGTCAAGTTAATCTGATTAAATTTTGTAACCCGCTGTAGCAAAGTCAGTCTAAAAGTTATATTGGTTGAATAATCCTAACCTCTGATTCGTGGATGCTTGCTGTTTGAACTAGGACCATTGGATATTTTTCATTTTAACAGTCCATTGTATGTCCAGAAATCTAATAGTCAGGTAACCAGGTGCTAAAAATATTTTGTTTATGATATATCTGAACTGATGTCCATAATTTGTATGGTTAGTTTTATTAATTGTATGGCACATGCAATTTCTCAGTAATATTTAGCTGCTTGCTTATCATCTATCACATGGTGCCAAAGTATGAAAGTATTTCTTCTTAAAGAATGCATCTTTTCTATTTCAGATGAAAGATTTAAAACCTATCAACAAAGGAGAACTAGGATATCATTCAATGCTTTCCATAGAAAGCAGATGACTTCCCACTTTTCTGTGAGATGGATATATATGTAGTTGGGGCACGATCCAATGTTACTGGAACCACCATATGTGATGCAGGACAATTTAACCACTTGCTCTAAAAGCTCGAACTGATAGAGCATGGCAAATCAATCCCTTTATCAAATAGCCCAGGCCCCACATCCCATGGGTTAGGACCTCGGCCGAACCTCCCTCGTCGGCCTCACTTCACATGGGTTCCGCTTCACATGAGCCACCCGCCTCACATGGGCCGCCCACCCCGAGTGTGCCCCTACATCTCACAAGCCACCCCACTTGAGCCCGGTGTGAAAATGCCTCTGCATTAATATGCTTATGGTGGTAGTTGGCAGAGGTGGGGCCCACGTGATGTATTCACACTATCCACCCGTCTATCATATGCATCACCTCGGAAAACCCCTTGGGACCCGAAATGAAGTCCGATCCAAAACTAAGGTGGACTGCAGCAAAGTGACCAAGCTGGGAGGGAATGCCCGCCCTTTAATTTCTCAGGGGCCCACCTGATTCACAAAACAACCTAGATTTTGGTGTAACCCTTCTCTGCAATGGATGAAGGTTCTGAACAACCTTGATTATATATAAAGAACGCAGTGGGCCCCTCACATTAATCAATGATGGGTGTGCCCTCTCAATATGTTCCTTGTGCTATAGCCCATCTGAATTTTGTATCAGGCTGATTTTCAGGCTCTAAAGGTTTTCTGAGGTGACACATCTTAAGGATGGGTTTGATTATGTGAAAACATCATTGGGCCCCACATTTGCCTAGTACCACCGTAGTATCGGTACCACTGGAGTGTGCCCCTATGTAGTTTTCATTGGTTATAGTAATATACTAATCATGTGATGGTGTTCCTTCCAGATCATACGGGGCTTGAAAGAGGTTTTGATTGGCATGAAGGTTGGAGGTGAGCTCCTAAGTTAATGCTCCATTTAGATTGCTCAATTAAATTTAGTCGTAATTATTCAAATTGAATAAAGCGGAAAAAACCAAAGTAGAGGTAGCTGCACTTCATAGCAAGGGAGTGGCCCCAAATTGCAATCACTGTTGATTCTAGTCCAACTTTGAATGCATGGAATTGCGATTAAGGGTTCATCACTGATTTTTTTAAAGTCCAACTTCGACTGATTTTCTCATGACTATACATTTGTTCAGTTAATTAAGGCTGCTCAACATAGGTTAATAGTTATGGATGTTTACATTTCGAGATGGAAGAAATGGTATGAAATTAATAGGTGTCAAAAAACTAGGTGGTGGAATTTAAAATGAAAGAAAACAATGTTATTCAGAAATAATTTGATGGAAAGAGAAAAGTGGAATTTTGGGGAAGAAGTAAATGTTATCGTGAATGAGACGGCTAAGTACATTATGAAAGCGGCAAAAGATGTTTTAGGAGTATCAAGAGGAAAAAAGGCAATCATATAAGAAAAGTTGGTGGTGAAATGACGGCGTACAAAAGGCTATTAATGAGAAGCGTTTATGTTTCAAAGGCTAGAAAGAGACTAGAAACAATGAAAATCTTGAACAATATAGAAATGCCAAAAGATTTAGTAAGAAAGTAATAAGTGAGGCTAAACTTAAGGCTTATGATGATCTTTACATTAGATTAGGGACATGAGAAGGTGAGAAAGATGTCAAGTAAGGAGGAGAAGATATTTTTAGAACTTGTTAAATGACAATTACTTGGAGATCATATGTATAAAAGGAAGCATAAACTCAAATGATGTTGGAGTCCATATATACTTTTGTAGGAGTAGGATATTTGAAGTTAAAAAAGCTTTGAGAAAGATCGAAACAGGAAAGGCCCTTGGACCCGATGGGATAACAATAGAGGTTTGTAAGTGTATGGTAGATACTGGGTTGTTTTGGTTGACAAAGTTGTTCACAAGATTGTAAGATAGAAGAAAATGCCAGATGAATGTATGGGGCATACTGTGGTACCTATTTATAAGAATAAAGGAGACATACAGAGCATGGGCTTAAACTTTTGAGCCATACTATGAAACTTTTGGGAAAGAGTAATTGAGCAAAGACTAAAGCATGAGATGAATGTATCAAAAATTCTGTTTGGTTTCATGCTAGGGAGGTCTACCATTGAAGCTATTTTGTACTCAAATAATTGATGGAGAAATATAGGGAGAGGAGGAAGGGCGTTCACATGGTCTTTGTTGACTTAGGGGAAGCTTAGGATGGGTCCCTAGAGAGTTAATTTGGTGGGTGTTGGGAAAGGAGTTTTAAGAGGATATATGGCATGGATATGTTTGAGGGAGCAATAACAATTGTGAGGACCGTTTGGTTTCATGCCGAGGAGGTCTACCATTGAATATATTTTGTACTCAAATAATTGATGGAGAAATATAGGGAGAGGAGGAAGGGCCTTCACATGGTCTTTGTTGACTTAGGGGAAGCTTACGATGGGTCCCTAGAGAGTTAATTTGGTGGGTGTTGGGAAAGGAGTTTTAAGAGGATATATGGCATGGATATGTTTGAGGGAGCAATAACAATTGTGAGGACCACTAGTTGAGAGACGAGTTTCCAATTACTGTAGGCTTGCACCACGGGTTGGTGTTGAGCCCTGAACTTTTCGCATTGGTCATGGACGAGTTAACGAGGCATTTGTAGAAAGAGATTCCATGGTGTATGTTGTTTGCAGATGATATAGTTTAGATTGACAAGTCGAGGGAGGGCATAAACACAAAGCTAGATTTATGGAAGGGTGCTTTAGAATGTAAATGGTTTAAAAGTAGTCGGACTAAAATGGAGTATATTGAGTGAAGTTTTAGTAGCAATAGGAGTGAGAATAGGGAATTAGTAAAGATAGCTGACCCAAAAGTTTCTCAAAATGACCACTGTTTATATCTTGGGTTAATAATTCATGAGTGGAGAGATTGAGAAGCATGTTGCCATAGAATTCAAGCGGGGTGGAAGAAATGGAGACGTGTCTTTGTAGTTTTATGTGATCGTCATGTACCACTCAAATTGAAAGGGAAAATTTGTAGGATGGCTATAAGACTGGCCATTCTTTTGGAATAGAATGTTGGGCAGTTAAGGAACATGATGTCCATAGGATGTGTAGCTGAAATGAGGTTGTTGAGATGGATGAATGACAATACAATGATAGAATTAGAAACGAATGCATTCGAGGGAATTTAGAAGTAGCACCAATAGATAATAACATGAGGGAAAATAGACTTGATGGTTTGGTCATGTGCAATGGAGACCAAGATCTATGCTGGTTAGGAGGAATGAGTTGGTACAAGTTGAAGGCTCTAAAAGGGCAAGGGAAGGCCCAAAGGGATTTGGGTGTAGGTAACAAGAAAAGACTTGATGACCTATGGTCTAACTGAAGTGATGACCCTTGATAGAGTGGGATTGGGGAAAAGGATTGATGTAGCTGACCCCAATTAGTTGGGATAAGGCTTAGATGATGATGTCATTTTTTTCAGTTGATCATGACCCACCTGACCAGTGGGCCAACCTGATTCTTGGCAGAGGAATTTAAGTAGCTGTACCCTTCTGATGGATGTCTTGGATATTTCACCAGTTCGCCACGCTGGCAGATGTGGTGGTGTGTGCATTAGCTGACCTCGTACATGTTTGTGGGCTTAGCAAAGCTCTGATACGGATACATGATTTTACTGCAACCATATTACCATAGATGTGCTAGAGGACTCTATGTATGCATATATGCATTCTGCATATACTAATGTAGGTACATGTGAAAGTATGCATGTACATGCGCATTTATGTCCTTTGAACTGTTAAATGAAAAATGTTTGCAGATTGGTTTTATTGGTAAGATTCGTGCTGTTTATTTCTTCTCTTTTCTTTCTGATATCAAGGCTACAATTTCTACCGAGTAAAGTGGATATTGTTAGCAAGTTGACAAAACAATTACTTTCTGCTTTCAAGTACCTCTCTTCCATGGTAAAATTTTCAGACTTGAAATTTTGGTTCTTCTGCAGGGAAGAGGAGAGCACTGATACCTCCCACTGTTGGATATGTCAGCGAGACCTTGCAACCGATCCCTGATGAGGTATGGGTTCTGCCACTTTTACAAAGCAACATAGACATACATAGATGTTTGGTTCCTGAAATGGTGATGCAAAAGAACAGAAACTGCCAAACTTGTTTGTGGAGTCATATTTTAATATTAAAAGATGAGCCTTATTCTAAACTGTTTCATTTGACTTCTCTTGCTTGGCCAATCCATGATGGGACCGACATGGATGATTGAAAAAAATGATGCGGACCATCCATCTGATGGGCCCTACAGTGGATGGTGATGGTATAAATATTATACCAGCTGGTGGACAGTCCTGTTTATCTATTTATGGCATTCAAACAGAACAGGAATCTAAAAAGATAAAATGGTCAACAATCTACCTTTGATGGAGAAAATAAGGCAGTTAGTATTGTACCACCAGAGCAACTTCCATGTCATTGCACATCACTGTAATGCCCAACAAGATGGACGGTCGGCGGATGCTAATTATTTTCTACTCAATGTTTTAGATGTGAGAAAAACTGAGAGAACCTTTTTCTTTTAAGAAAATTATGGAGATTTTTGTATTGTAAAGCTGTCTAATTGACTTAGGCTGCCTTTGGATGCGATATCCAATCGAATTGGAATTTACTAATCTAATAGAGTTGAAATGACCAAATTGTGATTTCCTAAGCGTCTATACTGAATGTCTGGGTTCCAAATTACAATTATGTTACTTGCATGTTGGAGTTGAAAGAAAGCTAATTGCAATTTGAGGGTGATTTCCTCGTCATGAATTGTAGGAAAATGTTGTAGTTTCGTCATTTCCTCTTGATTAAACTATATGTTGGTGACCCTTTCACTTGTACATTCAGAGTCTCAAGGAATTACTACATCTATTTTCCTATTGACTCTTATGGGACTTTTTCAACCTTGCAATGGCACTCCCACATTACAACACATGATCTGAACCTTCAGTCTGTGGGCCACACTCTGGTATGAGTAATGAGAACTGAGATTTATTCATGTGATTTCGTATTGATCTCATTCCACATGTGTGATCTCTCTTGGGCATTCAAGTTGTTTGATTTGAAATCTTACACTAACACGATCTTAGCTAAAGAGAACCAACAGAGTTTCATGTGTTCAAAACAATTAGTAATTGAAAAATTAATCAAATACCAAACAAAATTGAAAAATATTTAAACAATAGTTTCGAAACTCAAAATTTTATAAAGATCGAAGAGGTTTGAAGAGTAGGTAGACTTTCATTGAAATTGTCAAGGATCTTCAAGTTCATCCAAATTTTGTTGAGTTGAATAAACCAAGTCAACCAAGTCTTGACCATGTATGGAACAGAGTTTTTGTTTTTCCTTTTTCTTTTTTCCTCTTTAGTTTTCATTATAATCTTGATGAAATGATAAAGTTGAGTTGACTTGGCGAAGTCAACTTACACTCAACGCTTTAGTAGATCAAGCTTAGAAATTCATGCTTTAGTTAAATTTCTTGTTCTGGTTAATATAAGAACAGTGAACAAAAGAAACACCAGTAGTCTGCAGAATGATAGGAGTGAAAGGGGAAAAACTTAGCCTCTTGACTGGAACAGGGCCCAGATCAAGGAATGTGAAAATGGTTACCTGTTACGTAATGGTAATGGTGGGCACCTTTACGCATTCGGGCCGTACCAGCCGTTACAGAACAACGTCCTTTAATGGCTGATATCTTTTTTCTGGCCCAGATGGCTATTATTTTTTCCCTTAAATCAAGCACGATCTACTTTTGGGCCATGACCAATCACTATTCCACATTTATATTGTAAGATTAAAAGACTAAAGGATTTAATGATCTATCATTGACATGTTTAGTTAACATTGCAGTTTGGTCCTCGCCGGAGCCTTCTGGCTCATGTGAACGAGCCATTGGTCTTTGAAGTTCAGCTCTTGAAGGTGCTGTGATTATCTGTATGTTCGTCCAATCTTTATATTGTAAGATACAATAGAGAAGTTTGGATCAAATACATCCTTTCTCCTTGTGTTTTAGATGCTAGAGAAGAAAAAAACCTTTTGTTCTTAGGAAATGTGGAGATTTGTTGCGATGCTCTGTCTACTTAGTTGCTAATGGGCCATTTCCTTTCATCAAGTAAATATACCCAGCACCATTTACACCCACCCGTTTTAATAAATACAACCTTTCATTTAATATCCAAGAATGGTTATGTAATGGGGACCATTACACATTATAGGGCCATAGTGGCTTTTTACTGAACAAATGGCCCATTACAATCAGCACGGAAAATGGCCGATACAGTTCTTTTTCATTTTTATTTTTATTTAATTGGCCGTAATGGCCATTATGGCTCCTATTATCGCTTGAATCTGGATGGGCTTGCGACTGCACCTGTAAAAAGCAAAGGACAATGGGCACCGATGTTAGCCGGGGACCCTCTGATGCTTAAGTTAGGTGGGTAGATTTATCATAGGAAGAAAATTTGAGTTGGGAATTTTTGTGCGTCCGTTCCTTGCAAGACAGCGGGTGTATTTACAAGGTGCTTTAGGCGGCTTGCATATCTTAATAAGATCTATCAGATATGCTAAA
The DNA here is from genome assembly GCF_029962835.1 of Magnolia sinica. NCBI lineage: Eukaryota > Viridiplantae > Streptophyta > Magnoliopsida > Magnoliales > Magnoliaceae > Magnolia > Magnolia sinica. The sequence goes on from NC_080581.1 coordinate 84,030,593, forward strand.
GGGTTCGAATTTTAGTGGGAATCTGCTCTCGAGATTTTCACCGAGTCCACCTCGATCAACGTGATCTTCGGCTAGGATCTCGTTGGGTCTATCATTGCTCGGTACGATATGGGATTTTTCTGAATATTCCTCGTTTAGGGTTGAGATCGGCTCGAGAGCTCAGTCCTATCACCCCAGCTGTCTTCAAGCAATTCAGCTTGGTAGGTGAGTCTTTCCTCGGAGTTCACTCCTTGGGTTTCTCCCCAGAGCGTAACTTGGCTCATCTATATGATCGATACGTTGGTGGTTTGGGGAGCCCATTCGGGCGATTTGTCGCCAGCGTCGCCCTGGTTCTCCCCATGATGTATATGTGTCCTATGTAGCAGGCTTCTAGTAGTTTAGACATTAGTTCCCATTTTTTAAAGGGAATACTGGTAGAAACCTCTACAAATGGGGCCACCCACATGATATTAGCTTGGTTATTCATCAGGTGGGCCCCATTGTGGATTTGTCATTGACAGGACAGTGGAATGTTGATTTAGCTTTTGTTAATTTCCCATTCACAGCAAGGATTATTAATGAAGTATTTTGATCATTCTAATGTCATGTGAAGTTCCATTAGGAGTTACTGATAGTAGTATCTTTTTCTTAAAAGATATTGAGCCATCAATGATTGAAGGTTGCAAGATCCAGGACATTCATCAGGTGGGTTCTCGTATATTAACATGCCCTGCCCAAATGTTCAAGCTGGTCTGCTCATCAGGTGGGCCACATGTGTGTATCATCTATGGACTTTGGTCCTTTTTTTTTTTTTTAATTACTTCAAACCAACGATAGATCATACACGTGTTGTATATGGAACTTGGTCATCTTTTTTCCTTTTTCTTCAAATCATCGATCATACACATGTGGGTGCCACCTTGTTAATGATGGAAGGATCCTGAATTTCCGGGATAAGGCATGCTCAAATGGGTCCCAGCTGATGAATGACCCTTATTTCTTGCACGTTTCAGGTTGGCAGTTGTATTTTAAATTGCCCTTCCGAGCTCTCCTGGCACGGTTCACCTTACATGTGTGAAATATCTGTGCGTGTGTACAGAATACGTGTTAGAGATCGTGCCAATTCATTTGGTAGGGAATGTCATCGTCATGATGTGGACGTGCAAAAAAAAAAAAAGACAAAAGAAAATGATGGTCGTTTACCAATCAAGTCTCGAAATTGTATGACGAAAAATAAGTAGTAGTTCATGTGCACGTGTCACATGTGACTCCATCATGATTATGGTTAATTGGTTTTCCAAAATGGCCCACTTTGTGCCGAGCTGGAAGGCTAGGATGTGTTGACTACCTGCCAGTTTGTATTAGGTGGTATGGAATTGCATTTGGTTATTGCAAATTTCATCTTGCATTTGGAAACGAGGGGATTGATTGGATTAATCCCAATATTGCATCATTCAGAGCCCATAGTCGTTACTGCAGGATTTCTGAAATTCATTACATCTGCGGGCCTCATGTTGATGCATGTGTTTTATCCATGCAGTCTATTCATATGTGCCATTCGCACGTGACATTCAAGTTGCATAGGTGTATAGGTGACAATATCAGTTGTGTATAGGTGACAATATCAGTTGTGAAATGTGGTCCGTTGATTACGATTCCACCAAAAGGAAGCTTCACTTAATATAGTGTATTTCTCAAGGGAGGAATTTGATCCCAAACATGAAATTGGACGGTGAAAATAGTATGGTATTTTTAGACATGTAATCTAATGCAATTCTATACCATTTAATGTAGATGTCCAAACAAGCTGACGCAGGGATGAATGTGATGAGGTTGAGCGCCGTCTTCCTTCCGAATTCATGGAATTTCTCTAAACTCCTCACAGAGGCCTCTTGAATCCAAAAGAAAGAAAGTAAACAAAATAGAAAATAAATTCTATAAAATCTAAAATTGATTAATGAATTCAATAACCGAGTTCACAACTCTTTAAATAGGGATACCAAGCAATGAGAGAGAAATCAGAACCAAACTATAACTAAAACTCATACAATTTGCAACTTACTATAAATAGTATTGTAGACGGTTGTGATGTGTTTTCGGCCAAAAATAGTGAGTGTCCTATTTAGCTTCACCAAACCGTTCTCCTAATTATTCTAAGCTCTTTTCACGTTGTGCGCAACTCCTAAAGCCCGACAGATGAAGAGTTATAATCAAACTAAAACTTACTATTTATAGTAAAAACAGAATTAAAATAGGGAAATGACCATCGATTGGGGGTATTTTGCAAATCTGGCTTGCGTAACCCGGCGTAGCAGGGTTTGTTGGCTAAAGTAGCTCATTCTACCCCAAAATCATATATTTTATACCTAATAATTCATTCCGGATTGTGAGATACGCCTAATCTAAGGTCTGACGGTCTAGATCACTTCTGTCATCGACCAGGCCTTTTCTGATCCATCTTGGCCATGAAACTGTCTGCGACCCGCTCTACATCACATGCTGAGATTGTGAGATTGCTCGAATTCTCTTGGAGCCTTAGATCGAGGTCTTGAATAGAAGCCTCGACAACATATCGTGGAGACTGATTCTTGTAAATCCTAAGCAGTGGGACTTCCACAATCCGAGTTTGCCTACAACTGCTGTAATAATAGACCACCCTCTTGATTACCTTTGGGATGTGGGTAGAACCCCATGAATGCATTAGACCTTGTTACCCTTACCGAGTTTGAACCAGGTCGGTGGCAACGAGGACTTGGCTGAGCATTGTGACACGCATGAGGTGATGTGGTGCCAAATCCAAGCAAGTAATGCAGAGTATTGAGGAAGATGCAGGCAAGACGAGAAACTAGACTCACAACCCAAAAGCGTTGTGAGAGACTTCGTCATATCGTGAGCGACAGCAAGGCCCTGTTTGGATACCACCGGATAAGTTACATTTTATGTTACTGAAGTTAAGTACTGTTAGGTAAATTGAAAAATAGTTTTGAAAATTAATTTAGCTGCCGAAAGCTTAAGCTATTGAATTTATATATTTATAAATACTGAAAAATCCATTTGATAATTTGTCTGTAAAAATTTCTTATCCGTTTTAGTGAGCATCATTATAAAAGTAACTTATGTGCTCTTCTCTTTCCCTCTTTATCAAGGGAGGCTCTCTTATATTGAAGGAGGCCTCACATGAGATGGACTGTCCACATTAAAGGTGGGGCTAATATGATGGATGGTCCACATCAAAGGTGGACCCCACATGATGGATGACCCTATATTAATATGGGTCCACACGAAGGTTGGTCCATGTCAAAGGTTGGCCCATAGTGATAAATAGCCCACATCCAAAGGTACAATGGACAAGCCACTTCCAAGGTGAGGCCTACATGATGGACGGTCCACATCAAAGGTGGTCTCCACATGATGGACACTGCATATTGAAGTTGGGTCCCCCAAGATGGATGACCCGTATTGAGGTGGCCCCACATGATGGATGGTCCATCAAAGGTCAGCTCGATGAATGGCCCACATCAAAGGTACGCAGATTTGTTGGGAAAGCCTTTAGCAAGAAGTTCCTGTGCTGGAAACTTAGGTGAGGCCTACCGTGATGTTTGTGAGAAATCTATCATCCGTTTTGTGAGCCCATTTTAAGACTTGACCAAAAGTGAGCAAAATCCAAGACTCAAGTGGCTGCACTAAAGGAAAAAGGTGGGTATGGAAATTTCTACCCTTAAAACCTCCTTAGGTTGACATTAATGTTTATATGCCATACATAAGGTTCATAACATCATTCCTACCAAGATGAACTAAAAACACAAATATTACCTTGATTCAAAACTTCTGTAGCCCCACAAATATTTCAACGGTGGATGTTCAATACTCACGTTTTCGTCCCATTTTAGTCCTAGTCCGGTTCATTTTTGGTCCCATGTCCTAAAATGAGCTTAAAAATTGGATGGAGGAGGTGAATTTCTTACAAACATCATGTTGGGCCCCACCTAAGCTTCATTTGAGCCCCTTTTATTGTGTTTCCCTCACCATGGGGCCCACTTTGATGCATATGTTGTATATCTAAGCTATCCATCAGTTTTTCCAGCTCATTTTAGGGCATGTTCTCAAAAGTGAGGCATATCTGGTCATGACTCACAAGAGTTTTGACACGATGTCATGGTTCGAGTACCCATTGCGGTGAAAAATCACCATGGTGTGAGTGCACGGGTGTGTAGGGTGTGAATGCATGTGAAAAAAAAATATCACCGAAATAATCCATATCCAAATCTCAAGTTGCCATACCATGGTAAGCAGTAGTCGTTAAACTCCCCTAATTAAAAACAAACTTCATGGGGTCCACTGTCACGTTTATTTTCCATCCAATCTGTTGATAAGATCACTCAAACTACAATGAAGGAAAAAACAATTATCATCTTGATTCTAAATTTTTGTGGCCCATAAGAAAATTTTAATGGTCAATGACCACTATTTTCCTATAGTGTGGTCCACCTAAGATTTGGTTCTGCTTCACGTTTGGGACCATGACTTAAAATGAGCTTGAAAAATGAATAGACATCATTGGATATACAAGAAATACATCAAGGTGGGCCTCACAATAAGGGAAACACCCGCTACCGTGTTAGCCCGGCTGTCATTGACTTAGATATTTTTAGAATCTGCGAAATTTGTCCCATTTGTTTTAAGATAGGAAAAAAGGAAGAAAGAAGAAAACGCATGCTTGAAAGTTAATAAAAAAGAAAAGAAAGAGAAATGGCGGAAAGACTGACGAATGAAATCCTACCATTGAAAACTTATCAGGGGCTATAGAAGTTTTGAAGGTAGCTGATATTTGTATTATCCCTTCATCTACGTCTGTGTGACCTTATGAACATACTGATAAAAGTTATGGTAGGCTCTACATAAGTTTCAATAGTGGGAATAATTATTCCCACTACTTATAGTGTGGTCACTTGCTTTTGATTTACATCATGTTTTTAGTTCATGTCCTAAAATGAACGGCAGATAAAACAGATACATCATGGTAGGGCACGTGGAGTCCCACTCGTTTTAGGAGTTACAACGTTGTTGTGGTAAGTAATTAATGCAGAAAAGAGTCATGTTAGCAGGCGACGCGGATTAGCTACTTCCAAGATTAGTAGCGGAAACTTGCTACTGAAGTGACGTCGCCAAGTTTCGTAGGCATCACCATGATGCATGCATTGTATCCCGCACCGTTTATCAAATTGGAGAGATCATTTTAGGGTATGAACCAAAGAATGAGTAAGATCCATAGCTTGAGTAGACCCCACCACAGAAAACACGGGGAGAGTGACTCCTACCATCGAAACCTTCCTAAGCCCACCAAGCTTGATCCAAAACTTCTGTGGCCGTTAGAAAACACAAATATCAGCTTGATCCAAAACTTCCGTGGCCCTTAGAAATTTTTAATGGTAGCCGTTCAATCTCCCTATTTTATGTGGTGGGTCCACACGAGCTTTGGATATTACTTACTCTTTAGCTCATGTCCTAAAATGTCTCTCCAAATGGATGGACGGTGTGGATACAACACATATATCATAGTAGGGCCCACACAACTTGGTTTGGTTACGTTGCTTCAGTACCGAGTTTCGCTGGCAGGTAAGCTACATTGAAAAAGTCAAGAAGCGTACGGAACAACCAATGTTTTTAAAGAGTCGGGATCCTCTGTTATCAGGTCAACAGGAATTACCCTAATGGTTTGGCGTCCAAAGCTGTTTTTTATTATTTTTATTTTTTTAGTGAGTAGTGACGTGGACCAATGAGAATTAGGGTATCAGGATTTCTCTGTTGACCTGATAACAGAGGATCCGGACTCGTTTTTAAATAAATAGCAAATTGAAAAATGATGGAACGCTCGAATGGTACAACGGTTTATATAACGTTCCCTACTGCTCGCAACTCTTGAAATTCCAGTTCAAATCATCCATACAGCCCATTAATTAGGTCAATCACACATGTCATGGTCTTTCATACAAAAATCACCTTGACCTTATTGTCTATCTAACAATCCTAACAATTCCATCCATGATTTTAAAAATGGACGGAAAAAAACAGGAAGAGAAGATCAACATCTAAGTAGCATGAGCTCTGCATGTAACTCATGATGAAGGACGCGGATTTCCTGCTAAGCCTTCCGCAGAAGTGCTTGCGCAAGGATGCTGGGTGGGGCCACTGGGATGTTTGTATGAAATCAACCCCGTCCATACGTTTTGAGAGATCATTTTAGGATGTGAAACATAAAAAAAGGTGTATCCAATACTCAAGTGGGCCAAATAGTGGGAATTCAGTGAGCACCGTTGAAGCATTCTCATGGCCATAAAAGTTTTGTATCAGACTATATTTTTGGTGTTTTCACTTCAAACCATTTGGAATGACCTTATAAACGGTTTGGATAGCATATAAACATCAACATGGAGCCCAGGAAGGTTTCGACTGTGGGAATTTCTTTCTCCAATTTTCCCTCTCATGTGACCCACTTGAGTTTTGTATCCACCTCATTTTTGGTCTCATGTTCTAAAATTAGCTCCCATAACAGATTAACAGAATGAATTTATCACATACATTGCAGTGGGCCCCACCCAACATCCTTGCGCAGAGGCTTTGGCAGGAAATCTGCGTCCCTAGGAATACGATTGCATGCAGTGCTTTTAGATAGAGTTGGGCAAATCGGGTCTGATCCAGTGGATCCGACCCGATCCGGCCCGATTCGAACCGATTCGACGGGCTAGATCGGTGCGGATTGGGTAGCCCCATACAAATCCGAATTCTTTTCGAGTCGAGTTCGGGTTGGACCTGACCCGATCTGATCCGATTGGATCCGATTTGATCCGATCTGATCCGGATATAATAAGTAATATTTATTTTTTTAAAGTACTTTTTACTATTTAAAATTTTTTTAAAACTATTTTAAAATTTTTACCGATCCGAATCGTGCCCAATCTGATCCGACTTGGTTTTCTTGACCGAGTCGGACTCGGATCCGATCAATCCATTGAGTTTTCGGGTCGGTCCGAGTCAGGCGACCCGGACTCGATACCGGATCGGATCGGGTTCGGGTCAAGCTAATAACATTTCGGATTGGTCCGGGTTAGACCCAATCCGATTCGACTCGGACCGATGCCCAGCCCTACTTTTAGAGCACTGGATCATCTTACCGTCCGGAGACGACCACAACTAGTGTAAAGGTCGTCACCTGACCTCAATGTGGAGAAGGCACACCACTCGTATCATCAATATCATAATAGGGTCGCGTACTTCTTACGTGCTAGCCGGTCACTACAGGAAGGCTCGTCACCCAATGTTTTACCAATGTGGCAACCTCGTCACCATAGTGTAGGCCGACAGCCCAGATACAGTGTATCATACCACTATGGGTGGCCCCTGAGTCTTAATGGATCGTATCACACTAATGGTCATGAATGACCTCATTCTTTGGTGACCGCCGACATGGTATCGTAGATTCCACAATGTGTCTCAAACATTTATCATACATGCGATTGGGCCATGCAAGGGACTAATTTGATTGTCCAAGGAGAACCCTGGATAGACCGGCATTGGGTGTAAGCAAGACTTATAACTCCAATTACTGTCGATCGCCTAAGTTCTACCTTGGTCAGCTACATGAGTCAAGGTTAAGCAGGGCTCGACCTCTTCCTATCATAGCTTAATATGACAAAATCAGTAGTATAATATTTATTTGACATCAACAAGGTTTCAAACTTATCTCAAATAATAAATGTATATGCAAGTGTAGGTCAGAATTTACATGTGTCCACATTCAATACCCAACAAAATATGCAAAGAACATGCCCAAAGTTGTAAAGGAATAAGAAACCCTTTGAAATCTACCATTGCCATTTACAAACCCTAATCAACCACCAACAAAGTAAGCATTAAAATGAGCATGCATTTCATCATACATGTGATCTACCAATAATAATACTCTAATGCCCGGTTTTCAAAACCTGACTATACAAATCATTTTCCAAAAACTCGAGTGTTAAACTTTAAAAATTGTCAAATTTCAGGTAATTTTCTTTTCTTTCTTTTTCAAAGTTAGCAGTTTAATGGAAGAGAAACAAATCAAAATTAAAGGAAATTCACATATACATTCAAAATATACGAGCGGCTACCCATAAGGCTTATACAAATCAATATCTCAATACTTACAATTACAAAATGAAATAATTTAACATATAAAACAAAATAAATTATAATTAGTCTTGAGCTATAAAATCACATAGCTTCTCTTGGCAGATGCAGCCATGCATCCCTAATAAATATTGTACCCTACTCCTCATTAATCTAGACATGAATATTATTTAAACCACCTGTAAGACCTATACAATTATATATTCGATGAATGAGTGGCCAACTCAGTGTGAATTTCCCTCAAGATTACACACCACCGCATTAGTTAAGCATAATTTTAAATAAGAAAACATACAAAACAATCGATAATGCGGTCTTATTTAAATGTATGGGTGCGTGACTACAAATTAACTGGGGATGCACATCCAATTGGCCAAATGAATGAACCTTTCAAATAGTCAATCCATTTATGCAAAACAATGAGCTTTTCAAACAGTCGTCTCATCATGCATTTGAATGAGTCTTTCAAATAGTTGACCCATTCCTAATAAGAGAATGGACCTTTCAAATAGTCAATTCATTCACACAAGAGAATGGGTCTTTGAAAAAGTCGGCTCATTCAATTTACAAGAGAACGGATCTTTCAAACAATTGGCTCACTCAAGTAAGAGAATGAACCTTTCAAAATGGTGCACTGATCTTTCAAATAGTCAATCAGGCACCCAATAACACCTAAGTGCCATGAATGCATGATTAGTTGAGCCATTATTATTTCAATTTACAACAGCCAATTTAAGAAAGCTCAAAGGTTACTATGGGGGAGGGGGGTTGTCACCCAGCATAGGCTAACAACTCGGGCATAGTGTCCCATACCACAATCCCTAGCTAATGACACTCTAACATTAGGATATTTAATAGTGTCCTTGTCAACCAGTGGCTAATCATAGTTTAACAAATGAGACATACCATCACATGGTCATACAAAATAATCTATCAAGCCGCTTAGGGCGAATATATAGCAATCCATGGATGGTAAGCCCGCATCAATCTTCCTTTTAATCCATCAGTCAAAGTAGCCACTAGGTTGAGGGTCCATTATAATTGCACTCAATCAAGTTACATCCTAAGTTAGAATGTACATATATAAGTGGGATTTTCCACTAATAGATGTAGCAATTCAAGTTTTACATCATTCCTTAAGTATAAGAAGATATACAATACAACATATAGATATTTACATAAGATAAATGTTGAGCATATAATTTGATAATCAGATTCAATAACTAACACAAGTAATCATGAATTAAAGATGTCAGTTATCAATTGAAATTAAAATTGAACTATCACTTAAGCTAACATAGAAGACGAACGCTTAAGGGGAACAATTCATCACCATATGTTTTGAATTGCCTACAATGTAGCTAGGAAGTGTGCGCGCCCTTAGAATCAAATCAACCACGTTAATCCAATCTGTAACTTGGCTTGACCTCAATTCAATATCCATGCTCCAATGTCACTGAATCAGCTAGCCCACCGAGTCAACTCACCTCATGCTCCCCCAACTCAGATCGACCCGAAAATCACAACATCAGTCTATTAGGTTTGAGGGAGAAACACCCTGTTAACTATTGAGTTTGATGATCCAGACCCAAAGAAAAACACACTCAGAACCGAGTCAGTAACTTACTGACTTGGTTATACAAGGATTAGAATCGGTTCGACTCGGTTAGGAGCCGAAAGCCAACATCTTCTCTCATCTTCTTCTTCGATTCTACTTTTTCTTCCTCTCCTTCTCTTTCCTTCTATTTTCTTCATTTTGTTTTGTTTTGTTTTCTTTCCTACTATGCCCTATAGAGTGGATGGGCTAGACTAGGCCCAACCCATATCCAACATCCTAACTCGACTCAACTAAGCTGAGTAAGTCAGCCATACAACTATTGACTCGACTCGACTTGATGTGAGTTGCACCCCACTCGGCAGCTCAATCCACTCTTCTTACTCTCTCATTTCTCTCCCTCTCCCTCTTCTTCCTTTCTCCTTCCTCTCTTCCTCTTCTTTTGTTATAACGACAAACAAGGTCTGGACTTGACCCAGCTGAGTCTGAGTGAGTTCATGACTCAACTCGAGTTGAGCTAGTGTGGTGACGCGCACGCGGACACACATACACACACACACACACTCTCTCTCTCTCTCTCTCTCTCTCTCTCACTACCTTCCCTATCTTCCTTTTCTTACCCTCTCTCTCTCTCTCACTCGCCTCTATTTCCTTCCTGCTCCTTCCCTTTTCTCACCCTATCAACGAACCAGGACGGAGCTGGGCTCAACCCAACTCGGACCATGACTCGTCTTTCCCTTATGCGACGCAGTGGTGACCCTCTCTCTCTCTCTCTCTCTTCGGTTTCTATTTTTTAGAAGGAAAGCCCTAAAAGGGTAGCCTATATAGGCTATACTAATCCATTTCTAGATGCCCCTAATCGTTAGATTAGCTATGAGCCAACGGCTCTCAACCTATCAAATTTGAGACAATGATCGTGGCTTCTGATTGCATGGCCCCTATTAGTCACCAGGGAGGAATTTTTGAGACCATGGCCACCCTAACGAACGTCTTAGATTAGTGAATGGGCCTCACCAACAGCTAATGGGTTTCCCGATGAAACGAAGAGGATGACCCCGCTGTTAATGGCAGGTCATCATCGAGTGGTTGATATTATAATTAGTAACGTATAGATGGTGTGGATTTGTCCCATGATCACTGTGGGACCCACCAAACATGCGGTTATTAGCATTTTCACTTAATGGATCTTAGTTTTAACATTTGGCGGCGGCTCTCTTGTTGCAATGGAAACCCCATAGTGCGAAGTGAATGGGGGGCTGGGATGGTCTGGAATGGAAGGTTGAGATGGAAAAGAGTGGAGGCATGCGGATCGCAACAGTTGGCAGCAGACGAAATAAGATTTCTAGTTTCGAAAATACGACCGCACGCAAGTCTAGTTTGGGCTAAAAATCGTGTGCATGCACATAGGTTTTGATGTGCAGGAAGGCGAGGGTTTGGTTGGATTTGAATGGCCAACGAGATGGACGGTTTGGATAATGCTCTTTATCCTTGAAAGTGGCCCATCTAACGATCGAACAACATTCATTCGCTTGCTGGCGAAAACACGAAAGAGGGAGGAATTCTTTCTCTTTACGGGAAACCACGGGTCAAACCCGGTTTGACCGTGTCTATGGTCTGGTGTACTGCAGGTGCACACTCACTATGGTACATAGCCAATTGTGGGGTCCACAATGATGTTGGACAAAATTCACTTCATCCATTTGCTTTGGGGGTCCCCACTAGGGCCTCCGACCAAAAACCAGGCAGATCCAAAACTTAGGTGGGCCCCACAACTTGATTTGGGCTTCATTTGCAGATTCTCGTCAATCCGATGGTCAAGTCATCTTCAGATCCAACCTTCACGGTTCCTAAGGGTTCTTAGTCGATTTGAGAAGAAATCTAATGGTTGTTACTATAATCAGATGGTTGGATTATCTGCCTATGTAATGGATTTCAACATTGAGTGACGTGGCTTGTTAAACAGTGGATCTAGTGATTTGGATCTCAATTTAAGATGATCTAAGGTTAGGGCATTTCATAGTCCACATTGAACAATTTCAATGGTTTCTAGGGCTGTCTAATTGCGACCTAAAGGTTGATTTTATAACCCAGTGGTTGAATTAGGGAAATCAAGTCTTGGAATGATTGATGAAACATTGTAGATCTCATTGTTTAGACTCTTAAATCTAGGACGAATGATTTGATCGTTAAGCTCGTGATTAAATAGGTTCCTAATCTAAACTAGTGATTGGTCTTATAATTGTATGGTTGGATTTGTACAAATTTAAGTAGATTGTTAACGACCATGATATAAGATGAACAAATAGTGGACCGCGTGATCTAATGCTTGTGATAGACACTGTGTAGTTAAATTGCCTACAAGGTGGTTGAAATCCTAAATTAGGTTTCTCTGATGACTTAATGATCTACTTGAGGATCAATGGATGGATGGCTTAATATATGGATGATGATTACTTTCAATGGTTGGATTTAGATTGGAATGAATGTGAGTGTCCAAGTAAGTTAGGTTGGTATTTATACTAAGTTAGCTCACACGATAACACCTGAGTACTGAAAAGTACGAGGTGTTACAAACACAAACAATGATTTTTATAGCAAAGCATTTGAGGCATACTTGACTTAAGGATTTCTATAAAATCAAAAGGGATCATACTCTATCACCCTCAAGAGTTGATAAACAGAAACCTAGGAGAACAATTTGCACCTTGCGTTAGCTCGCCTGACTCGGATTTGTTCCTAAAGGATTTTGAAAAGAGTCACCGAAACCTAAATGATTCGAACAAGCCTTGTAATGTTTAGAAAAACTCAACCATAACATCATGATTTGGGGATCTAGGTTCAAAGTTTGCCTTCAATGATCGTGGGCGGAGATCCAACGAAGGATTTGGTCATGGCTAGATCGCTAATCGGACGGGAAAGAGGCAACCTTCACAATCAGTCTCCCTCTCACACACAATTTCTCTCTCTCTCTCTTTCTCTCTCTCTCCTTCCTCCCCAAGGCTAGGGTATGAAAATTCGTAAGAGGAGAGGGGGTGTGAATAAAAAGGGTATTTATAGTACTAGAATGTACAAAAATGGCTCCAAATGCTAAGTCTTCATTATACTAACGCTATGGGGGTGGTTTCGAACCATGAGAGCCTACAGGAAAGTGCGCAAGTCGATCCAAGTCAGGGGACAGATGCCCCATTAGGGATTTATGCTTGGACATAGTCATCCGACAATCAGACATGCTGATCAATGGATAAGGTCCCAAATTCAGTTCGACAATCACCATTGGTTGATCGAGGGCGCGGCTATACAGATATGCGTAGGGGAATATCTTAAGTCGAAGCTCCGAGTTTGGTCATGATTTGACAGTCCGAAGGTCACAACTTTGATAAAATGGGTCAAGTGATCGTTTCACATAAATCTAGGCTATTAACTAAGGTAATCGCACAACTCATGCGCCCGACTTGCGGGCTGAAGTTGAGTGATCTGAGGTGTCACCTTGGCTCAATATTCACAATGGACATTAAGCATGGTAAAATGGATGTTAATTTATAATTTTGAGACCAATAGACTAGAACGTGTGGTGTAGCCCTAATTTAGTTAACTTGGGTATTTATGGAGTATGTGAACTCTCGAGACTCCTTGTGTGGGTGTCAACAAGTGGAAGAATTGTCTAAATTCACCCACCCACCTATTTGTGATGTGCAGGAACGGTCGTTCGACTCCAATTTCCTTAAATCCATCATTTATAGCATAATTAAGGAACTAAGTTGGACTAGTACGACCATCTGACAGCTTCATTCGAGTATGTACTAGGGTTTCTATGCGGATTTTTACAGAACGTTACAATCATGTCCCCTGCTTCTGATCATTCTTGTCAATTGGATCCCATAACCTTTAGCCAAAAATTTCATTTGCATATCTCAAGAAGATACACTGTTTTGCCTTGTCATCAAGTTTGGACCGCTCATCTTTTAGAACATGCACAAATGATTGGCAACTAGACACCTTTATGTGTTCATAGGAAACATATTTTCTTGTCTATATGCTTTTTGCAACATCTCTATTTAGAATAGCTGATAGAGATTAATTAAGTATCAAGCGATACACATCATCTCTCCAAAATAATTTTGGTAATTTGACATGTGAAAGTGTACACTTGATTCTATCTAAAATAGTGAGATTCGTTATTTCTAGTACACCATTGTACCATGAAGTCTTAAGAATGGATTGCTCATGCCTTTTGGTTACACCGTTGTAGTGCCAGAATATCAAATCCATGAGATTTATTTGCCGTCTAAAATCTTCATAAGATTTCAAAGACCCGGAAACACAAATATCAGCTTGATCAAAGCTTACGCGACTCAGCAAGTTTTCAACATGAAGCATCAAATTCTCACTGTTTACTCTAGTGTGGCCCAATTGAGCCTGGGATCTACTCAAGCAACCGAATTTCTTGAGAATTATGTGGACCAATCAGAAGTGGCTGCATAGGAATTTCCTGTGCCTTCAGCACATTGATTATTTAACACGTATTTGATAACGATCAGGTTCCCTGCTTGTAACGGACCGTAAATTTCTGTTGTCCATCATCCTGGTTGGTCCACGTCATCACTTACATAGTCAGCACTACTGCATTAAATGTAGCGGGTGATAACGTGGCTCAATCAGATTTTCTAATCGTGACAAGCTGGCGAGCAGAGGATCCGGATACATTTGACAATGTCAACGTATGACAATATATGGAGAAAAGCAGGGAAACTGATGTGCGCCAGCAGCGTGCATGATGGGAACGGATTGGCTACTCCCCTGCCACCAGCCCCGTAGCTGATGGTTGATGCTCTGTGGGCCCCACCATGATGTATGTGTTTCATCCATTCTGTTCACCCATTTTTACAGATCATTTTAGTCTGTATGCCAAAAATGAGAGAGATATAAATCTCTGGTGGACCACACCGCAGGAAAACAATGATGATTGGATATCCACCATTAAAATCCTCCTATGGCCCACTGTACTGTTTATTTGACATCCAAACTGTTGTTTAGGTCATACAGAGGAAAAAACAAAGATCAACTTGATCCAAAACTTTTATGCCCCCAGTAAGTTTTTATTGGTCGGCGTTCATTCAACACTGTTTCCTATAATGTGGTCCATTGAGACTGGGATATACCTAATTTTTGGCTTTATATCATAAAATGATCTATAAAAATATATGGACGGCATGGATGAAACACATACATCATGGTGGGGCCCACAAAGCACCGACCATCAGCCATTGGCCGGTGGCATGGGGAGTAGCCAATCCGTTTCCGTACATGATAGTCTAGTTAGATATTCATCAATCCTGACCATCCATTAGGTTTTCCATTCTATTCATGAGCCAATATTAAATATTAATAAAAGAAAAGGTAGAGATTGAGAGGACGATGCCATCCTGTTAAATAATTGAAGATAGTTTTCCTTTTTCTTGTCAAGTAGGTGTGATGGACTTTGATAGCTAAGGAAACGTTAAGTATCAGAGAGAGGAAAAAGAAATGGCAGAGAGTGCTGTGAACTTCTTAATACAATACTTGGGGCCTTTGCTGGTGAATGAAGTGCAGTCGTTGAAGGGGGTCGGCAGAGAAGTCCGTGAACTCATAAATGAGTTTGAAAGCATCAGATCCGTCTTAAGGGATGCTGATGCAAGACAAGATACCGATGAAGGCCTCAAGACATGGGTGAAACAAATAAGAGAAGTGGCTTACAACATTGAGGATGTTCTCGACGAGTTCATGGTCGGCCAAGCACAAGAGCAGCAGGGTGCTCGGAGATGCATCAATTTTCTTCATAAACTCATCAAGCAGCCTATGGTGCGCCATAAGACTGCATCATCAATACGAGATATCAAAACCCGAGTCCATAGTGTTAAAGAAAGAAAAGATGCTTACTCTCTGGATAGTATGGAGCAAACTTCAAGCTCCAAAAAAATGAGTGATCAATGGTATGATCCTCGACTGAAAGCTCTTTTCATTGAGGAAGTTGATCTTGTGGGCATCGATGTACCAAGGCGTCAATTGATTGAATGGTTGGTCGATAAAGATTCAAGACTTTTGACGATTTCAGTGGTCGGGATAGGTGGCATTGGCAAGACCACTCTGGTAAAGAAAGTCTATGATAACCAACAGGTGAAGAAATGTTTTGAAACATATGCTTGGATCACTGTCTCACAATCGTTCAAAGCGGAGGAACTGCTTCGAAGCATGGTAAAGCAATTCTTTGAGGAGAAGAAAGATCCATCTCCCCAAGGTTTAGACGCGATGACACAGGTCGAGCTCATACAAGTGCTACGGAGCTACTAGCAGAACAAATGGTATGTACTTGTTCTTGATGATGTATGGGAGGCAGCCGTATGGAATTTCATACGCAATGCATTGCCCAATAACGAATATGGTAGCAGGGTAATCATCACTACACGCAAAGGTGACGTCGCATCATCTTCTTGCATTGGACCCTCCGATCTCATCTACAATCTCAAACCTCTGCATGCAACAGAGGCTTGGTCCCTCTTTTGCAAGAAGGCATTCTGCTAGGAGAACTGCAGAGGCGCTGGACTCGGCCCGATTCGAACCGAGTCAACTCGACCGACGGTGGCACCCAAAGCGGCGCCTTCTCTCTCTCAATTTTTGGAAAGGATGCCCAAAAAGTGGCCTTTTTAAAGGCTATATTAACTTTGTTCTCGTTGGAAGACCAAACCAAAACGGTGCAAACTCAAAGATAATAAATGCTGAAAGAAGATTCCAGCAACTGGCGTTCTTTTTCATGCAACCGTACAATTCTTCCATGCGACTGTTCAGTTTCTAATGCAAGCTATTTAATATTTTATTTTGGTTGTTGTTACGGTAGTAAATACTATACCCCTGTAGTGTGTTTTAAACGGGAATTTGTCTTTTCACCTTGATGGAAGATGTTTATATAAAGAGCTCTTATAGTCTAAGCTTGTAAGCCACAGTAAAATAATAAAGTTTCTTCTTCTTTCACGTGTCCAGTGAGTTAGATTCTTGGGCTTGGTAAGTAAAGTTCTAGCTAGTACAGCCATCAAACTGCTATCAGAGCTAGAGATTCTTGTTCATTTCATCAAGAGATTTCGTAGCGTCATCTGAGTAAACGAATTCATCCAACAGTGCTTTCAAAGTCAATTTTGTCTCATCCAGACTCTGACTATGCAACTTTTGAGTTTCTGCAAATTCTGCCTGAAGCCTGGGGACATCCACTGCAAGTTCTTTGCATGACTGTTTTGACTGTTGCTTCGACAGATTGGTGGCCGCAAGTCTAGACACTCCCAAATCTGTTTTTAAAAAATTGTTTTAAAAAGGAAAATCCTTTTGGAAAAATTAAGATTGCAAAGCCAAGTCTTTTGCTGCGTGAAGGTGCCAGCGGTTTTTTTTGTATTTCCCAGCCAAGGAAAGAAAAAGCTATTTCAGCAGTTTTTCAGCCAAGAAAAATCAAATTTCAGCTGTTTTGTTTTTTCAGCCAAAAAAAAAAATCTGTAGTTTTTTTTCTTAAAAAAAATCTGTTAAAAAATCTGTTTGTTCAAAAACAAAAAAAAACAAAAATCAGATTTCAAAAGTTTTTCTAGCAAAAAAAAATAAAATCTGTTTGAAAAAAAATCAGATCATCTATCCTTCTCTCCCTTCATTAAAAAATCAGTCATTCTTTCCTTCAAAATAGAAAAAATGGCCAGCACAATCCAGCCGCAGGTTCCTAAGTTGTCGAAGGACAACTATGAAATATGATGCATTCAAATGAAAGCGTTGTTCGGGTCACAAGAACTATGGGAGATCGTCACCAATAGGTATGTAGAACCCACTATAGAGGAAGAAGCCGCCTTCACCAACGAAGAAAAGACCGCTTTAAAAAATCAAAGGAAGAAAGACAACAAGGCTTTGTTCCTCCTCTATCAAGGGTTGGATGAATCAACCTTTGAAAAGATTGCCGAAGCAACATCAAGCAAGCAAGCTTGGGATATTCTTGGCACCATCTTCAAGAGTATTGATTGAGTGAAGCGGGTTCGCCTTCAAATACTAAGAGCCGAGTTCGAAGCGGCGCACATAAAGGAAGGTGAAAGTATCTCTAACTACTTCTCATGTCTAATTGTTATTATTAACAATTTAAAGAGAAATGGTCAAAAAGTTGAAGACATACGTGTCATTGAAAAGGCACTGCGATCTCTCACAACCAAGTTTGAGCACGTGGTTGTGGTGATCGAAGAATCAAAGGACTTGGACAAACTGTTCATTGAAGAACTGGGGGGATTGTTGCAAGTGCATGAGCAACGAATGCAAAAGAATGCTGGTTCAACACTTGAACATGCCTTAGAGTCTAAGTTGACTCTAAAAGAACAAAAGAATGATCATACACAACGAGGCGGACATGGCACTAGCAATCGTGCAAGAGGTAGAGGTCGTGGATATCATCCAAGCCATCAATAAAATTAACAAAAGTTTACCAGTTTCCATGGAAGAGGAAATGGTAAAGGCCGATTCACACGTGGTCGTGGAAATACAAAGAACGTTTAATGCCATAATTGCAAGAAATTCGGCCATTATGCCTCTGAGTGTTGGAGTAAAGTGGATCAAGATGAACGATCCAACTATGCTAAAGCATTACATCATGAACAAGAAGACTCCTCCTCGCACAAGAAAAGGCATGTGAACGGCCAGATGTGTGGTATCTCGACACGGGTGCAAGCAACTACATGAGTGGTAACAAAGAACTGTTCGTGGAATTCACAGAAGGAGTTCGTGGTGACGTGAGTTTTAGCGACTCATCAAAGGTAGCTGTGATAGGCAAAGGAAAAGTTAAAATTTATTAGAAAAATGGTGAGTCAAATTACATCTCTAATGTGTATTACGTACTAAACATGAAAAATAACATCCTCAGTATCGGCCAACTCCTTGAGAATGGGTATGTCATACACATGGAGAACTGTTCTCTCTCTATAAGAGATGCTCACAGGAGACTTGTGGCTCAAGTCCAAATGGTGAAGAATCGCATATTCCCGCTTCATATTAACACAAGGGTTGAGAAATATTTCTATGGACTCGTGAAGAATGATTCATGGAGATGGCATCTTCGCTTTGGGCATCTCCATTTTAGTAGCCTCAAACTCTTATCCTCGTCAAGCATGGTGCATGGCTTGCCGGTTATTAAAGCTCCAAAACATGTGTGTGAGGTGTGTACACTCGGAAAGCAACAAAGGAATTCTTTTCCAAGTGGAGTGTATAGAAGAGCAAAGGAACCACTTCAGTTGGTTCACACTGATATTTGTAGACCACTTGAAATACCCTCTCTTGGAGGTAATAAATACTTTATTACCTTCATTGATGATTTCAGCAGAAAACTTTGGGTGTATTGTATCAAAGAAAAATCTTCGGCTTTTATTATCTTTAAAATTTTCAAAGCTCATGTCGAAATTGAAAGTGGTCACAAAATTAAAGTACTCAGATCTAATAGAGGTGGAGAGTACACCTTAAATGTATTTCGAGATTTTTACATGGAACAAGGCATCAAGCAACAACACACTGCAGCCTACACGCCACAGCAGAATGGCATTACAGAACGGAAGAACCGCACCATCCTCGACATGATAAGGACCATGCTGAAGGAGAAAGGCCTGCCAAAGAGCTTCTGGGCAGAGGCAGTTGCATGTACTGCCTACCTGCTCAATCGGTGTCCAACCAAGAGCATCAGAAATATGACACCATAGGAGGCATGGAGTAGCTTCAAATCGAGCGTGGCACACCTAAGGATCTTTGGGTATATTGCCTATGCTCAAGTTCCAGAAGGAAGAAGAAGGAAGCTTGATGATCGTGGTGAAAAATACATCTTCATCGGCTACAGTGAAGCATTTAAAGCCTATAAGCTTTATAATCCACTAACCAATAAAGTAGTGGTGAGTAGAAATATGATTTTTAGTGAGGAAGAAGCTTGGAAATGGAATGATGAAGAATCGACCAAAGATATTCTAGTCGAAATAGAAGAACATGATGAAAAACATGACCATCAAGAGCAAACGCCCGCAACACCTTCTTCGGCCGGATCATCAGTACACAGAAGTCCAGGAGTACATTCCATCACTCCTAGAAGTACTCCATCAAGTCAAAATTCAGCTAGCTCATCCTCACCCATGACACCTATAAAAATGAAAAGCTTAAGCGACATCTATGAGCAAACTGAAGAGGTCAATCTTTTCTGCCTGTATGTAGATCAGCCTCTGACATTTTAGGAGGCCATAAAAGAAGAATGTTGGAGAATTGCTATGAAAGAAGAAATTCATGCCATTGAGAAAAATGACACATGGGAGCTGATTACGCTTCCTAATAGCCAGAAAACTATTGGCGTCAAATGGGTGTACAAGATCAAGCGAAATGCTGATGGCGAGATCGATCGCTACAAGACAAGGCTCGTAGCAAAGAGCTATAAACAGAAATATGGGGTGGACTATGAAGAAGTCTTCTCTCCTGTTGCTCGCCTTGACACTGTGAGGATGATTATCTCCCTTGTAGCCCATCACAGTTGGATGATCTACCAACTGGATGTGAAATCTGCATTCCTGAATGGAATTCTGGAAGAAGAGGTCTATATTGTGCCTGAAGGCTTTGTTATGCAAGGGGAGGAACGCAAGGTGTATCGACTGAAGAAAGCCCTCTATGGATTGAAGCAAGCTTCACGTGCTTGGAATGCATGCATCGACAACTATCTTTAAGAGAACGGCTTCGCCCAATGTCTATATGAACATGCAGTTTACATCAAGAAGAATGCTCATGGTGAAATACTTATAGCATGCCTATATGTTGATGATTTGCTGTTTACAGGAAATAGCCGACCGATCTTTGATGAATTCAAGAAGGCCATATTTAAGGAGTTCGAGATGACCGACGAAGGTCTCATATCCTTTTTTCTGGGCATTGAAGTGAAGCAACAACATGGCAGTATCTACATATCTCAGAAGAAGTATGCCAAGGAATTGCACTACAAGAAATCCTACTTTTAGCAACGAAAATTTTCGTCACTAACAGTCAAAATTTCGTAGCTAAAAACTTTTAGCGACGAAAATGTTCGTCGCTAAATTCGTCGCTAAAACACCGAGGTAGAAGGGTTTTATCGGCGAAAAATTCAAATCGTCGCCAAAGGCAATATTTTTAACGACGAAAATTTTCGTCGCTAAAAAAACATCACAAGACTTTTAGTAGCGAAAATTTTCGCTGCCAAAAATATACGTTCCACTTTTAACGACGAAAATTTTCATCGCTAAAAAAATATCACAAGACTTTTAGCAGCGAAGATTTTCGCTGCCAAAAATATACCTTAAACTTTTAGCGACGAAAATTTTCGTTGCTAAAAAAACTGTACAAGACTTTTAGCAGCGAAAATTTTCGCTGCTAAAAATATAAGTTCTACTTTTTTCGCTGCTAAAAATATAAGTTCAACTTTTAGCGACGAAAATTTTCATCGCTAAAAAAATTTTACAAGACTTTTAACAGCGAAACTTTTCGCTGCCATAAATATCTAAAAAAAACTTTATAAAACTTAAAATATTCGTTCCACTTTTAGTGACGAAAATTTTCGTCGTTAAAAAAACTTATAAGACTTTTCAGAGCGAAAATTTTTGCTTCTAAAAATATTTGTTCGAACGTTTAGCGACGAAAATTTTCGTTGCTAAAAATGCTTACAATAGGCACAAAACTTTTACCTACGAAAATTTTCGTAGGTAAAAGTCTCTCACTCACTTTCCCTACGAAAAGTCTCTCACTCACTTTCCCTTCCAGCCCAAAATTGCTGGAATATTATATACACCTGATATATAATATATTTCATCATATTCACATTCACATCCATATAAACCCAAACTAGCCATCCAAACATAAAAGTACATTCATCCAAACACAAACAATCTTATCACATCACAAAGAGTTGAAAGAAGTTATTAAGAATAGAAACATGACCAAATGACAATAAGCCAGCTTATAAAAATAAATGGTTGAGATTTTTAAACCAAATTATCATTATAGTTTCAAGGAGGGTCCATTTATCTCCCCAATGTTGAGTCATCTCAAAAGCAAAGGATTAGCAAAAAGCCAAAAACCAAACAATAGTATGGCAAAGGACCAGTGCAGCTAAGTTACAATGAAGACAGCACACAGAGAAATGGAGAAATTACAATGATTGCTTTATATCAGGAGGCAAAGAGCACTAAGTACAATGCAACTGAAGTCTTCACATATTGGTATATAGCAAAGTGTAGAAATTTGCACATGAAGACACCCTTAACATGCAATAACTAATAGATAGGGCTAAAATGTTTCGATCTTATGGCCTTATGACAATGACAGCCAAGAATAGATTGCAAAGTTTAAGTTATATGAACCTTCACATTATTGCAAGACTTAATTAGTCCCTTTCATTCCCACTCAACTGCACACATGGTTTATGGATGGTTCATTCCCACTCAACTGTACACATATTTTTATGGATGGTGAATCCAGAACTATAATCTGATGAGTCATAATGCATGTGGTTGTCCAATGCTACAGTACACGAGGATTGAGTTCATGTTCTGATGGGTTCCTTGCATGTTTGGCAAGAAAAAAAAAAACCTGGCTTAAAATGGTGTTACCTGATACTGAGTTATAACCTTTTCCTGAGAGAATCTACATACATATGAACCTGCAAAAATCAAGTAACAAGAAACGTCTTAATGTGGACATAGAATTTCTTCATATTTCTAACATTTTTGGTTTTCAAACTCTACATCAGAAACTTATGTCAGAAACTTCAGGTTTTCTAAGATTACTCAGTATTGCAAAACTCAAAAAATGATTTAGCCTCAAAGTAGACACCAACTTGGTGAAAAAGGCCACCACCAATCCACCAACAAAAAAGGGCATCCACCTAAATTTGGTTGTGAAAACAAACCTGTAGTAGATTTTATTGTTGCTCTGTAAGTTCTCAGCATTGAAAATCTGAAGATCATTGCTAGCATCACTTGATTTCTAGTACTTGAATCTTCATGCAGTTGATTTCTTGGCTAGTACAAGAAAGCACCTGAAGTATTAGAAAAGACACCCAAAGAACAAGTATTTTCCTATTTCTGAAATATGAAAAAAAAAATGTAATTTGGATTGAAAGATGAGATGGACATACTAACTCCACCTGTCTTCTGCCTGTTTTTGAATAAGAACTTATGGGAGTATAGAATTTCTAGAATTTCTCAAGGCTAGGTAGCCTAGAGTGATAAAAATGCAATAAGGGTTCAATTTTAGGCTTCCATATTGGACGTTATCCATTTCAACTCAGTTTTCTGGTTTTTATCCAGTCTGTACAAAGATATAAAGTGAGACAAAAAATAAAAATAAAAATTGAAACTTGGTATAGATAGTTCATTCCTGGCAAAGAATTAAGATTGAGCAGGTTTTGCTTCAGTTTTCTGGGAAAATTAAACAGTATATGCATATGGTACATATCACCAATTGTGCCACTCGTTCAGCATTCCCACACTCATGCCAAAATCTATTCTGGCTCTAGCTGCTAGCTGATGCTACGTCACTACCATGTGTTCACAAGTTCACCCTTTCCATTTATAAATGAATAATTTACAAATAAAAGTAAAAATAAATAAAATTTGTTGAGTCCCATTTAGCAAGCAAATGTGTGACATTTGTAGCATTTGTTGTCTAAAATGTAGCTACCATTAAAACATGAGCTAGAATTCAAATAGTGCACAATTCTTAATCTCTGGTTCTCATCCACCATATGGCATAAATGCATGGCAAGTTGGCAACCCCAAACAATACAAATTACCCTTAAAAAAAAACAAAGAGCATACAAAATAACAAATTGAGGCCCCATTGTTGAATGTAGCCCAAATCCACACTTGATTCTGCGATCTTGACAATCTGATATTGCTCATTGAATTCGGGCCTCTAGCCATTTTATTTGCTAAATGCCAATTTGATAGCTAAATGGTGTTGAACTACCATTATATCTTCAGTTTAAATCTTTAGTGTTTTAGTAAGCACAATAATCAATAACTTAAATATGCATTTTATTAAATGTAAGCACTTAAAGATTGCTTCTCAAGATCCTTCCATGGGTACTACACTACATTCTTCAGTATTGCGACATTGCATCTACATGAAACTAACCACGCATGCGCATTATATAGGAACACAATTAATAGCATAAGCACACATCCTACCATGATCATGGGACCTATGACTGCATAAACAACACATGACCATCAAGCAATATGCAAAGATCTGAAACAATCAAGTCAAGGACCTTAAACGAATAATTTCCACATAAATACATTCCTAGTTGAATTCTTACCTCAAGCACAACATCGGGATTAATTTCTGAAAGGGTCTGAGCGTCTGTCTTGGTCATGCCACCTTGAGATGGAGGAGAAATAAGATGCATAGATGTTAAGGGTCATACAAGTAGATTCTCCATCAAAATGATTTTCAGTGTTAGATGTGTTCATATATCTTCCATTATTACAAATCGCAAATTGTTCCAAGGGTTCACTACTCATGCAAGTTATAGTTAAACTATTGTGCCCTCAAGCACAATGCATCCAAATGGAGAAAATTGACAGGATGTGGAAAAATGCATGCCTGGTCTGGAAGAAAGATGAGCCGATTCATGTTAGCTAACTAGATTGTGTCATAATCGTACAACAAAAGATGTCCTATACCACACCTTGTGAGCATCTCGGCAGTTCTGCTTTTCAAGTTGGAGCCATGCCCATCCACATGTAGCTGCACATGCTAATATGAAAGATGCGTGTGAGATCCCAGCTTTCCACAATTCTATTAGATGTGCTAGATTGATTAAATCTTCTTGTGCAAAATTTAGGCAGTTCTAATTTTCAAGTTGGAGACAATATCCAAAAGAAATGGATGGGTCCAAGAATCAAGTCAGTCACAAATCTGGCAGACAAACATATGCAAAAGAAATGGACAATAAGCATTTAATGTACATGTGTGGCCCATCAGATCCGTGCACTGCCGTGAATTTTACACAAGGCAACCCATATAGTGGCTTGCACCTAATAAGCAGATTATATCATGCATCCATGTAAGCATTGTGGAACCCTGAGCCTACACTCTTAATGATTGCTTCAACTTTGAATAGGCATCTTACATCCAAATCGCTAATACAAGTCAAACATTATGGAAACTCTTTGTAATATTGAAGCATACAAACATACTCATGCTACAATTTGAAACATCATCCAAATATCTTTCACACTATTCATAAATGAGGAAGTAAGAATAGGAATCATAAAAGCAAACAAACTTTCATTGGATTTCTCCTTAATTACAGTTAGCAATTCCCTTTCCACAATCACACGGTAACAATGTTTAGAAAATCAAAACATGAACAAACCAAGTTTTAAATACTTGTGTCAGTCACTCAAATGCCCATGTCTACCAAGATTTAAAATTCAAAACGTTTACGGCCTACAAGCATTCAATAACCACCGTTTCATGATGTATGGTTCACTTTCGATTTGGATTTGCCACGTTTTTTCGCTCATTTTATTTAAAAATGGCTGATTTCTTTCCAATGCTACCTTAATGGCCATGAATCAAATGGAATGATGGATGGGATTGTCCATGACAAACAAGTTGTCTAACCGTGCCATAAAGATAAGCTCGATCAAATACATACTCAGCTAAACATGTGGCAAATCAAATCCTTTCACGTCAGGTCAGGTCAAGTCACCCAAAGTTATCCTTGGTGACTTGATCACCAGGCAATCCCATGCTCTATTTTGTCCATCCATTGTTTCATATTAGTTTAATGCATGAGCCCAGAAAATGAAATAAATTTAAATATCAGGTGGACCATATAATAGGAAACAGTGGTGTGATTGACCATTAAAAACTTCTAAGGAGGCCACAAAAGTTTTGGATGAAGTTGATATTAGTTTTTTTTCCTCCATCTGGATTTTTGTGACCATATTAACAAATTAGATAGAAAATAAACATTATGATAAGCCTTATGAAGTTTTTAATGGTAGAGAAATAAACATTACAGTGTGCCTTGGGAAGTTTTTAATGGTCCAATATTAAATCACAACTATTTCTTATAGTGTGGTCCACCTTAGATTTTAATCTACTTCATTTATGAGCTCATGAGCTAAAATGACCTAGCAAAATAGATGGGCATCATGAATACATTCATCAAAGTGGGCCTCAAGGTAAGGGTTGCACCATCTTAGATGAGGCCAAGGCACATCTAATCCACTCTTCCATTTCTATCATCAACACGCGACTCAATCAAATCATGCCAAGTCAGCTCACAAGGGTGTCAACAGACAATCCACCTTCCCTCGCAACATGTCCTCCCGAGGGACTGATATACAAGAAATGTTTGCATACACCATCTTTATTTTCCTACAATTTATCATCTCAGTTTAAACATATGAGCTGTGAAAAACGTGGTTCATATTTCAGAGATCACTTGGGGAGAACATTACAACAATATACTCATTAGATAGGCTATATTGATGCAATATTTGAATGTGGCCCATCATTTATATGATTTGGAATACACGAAGGGTGCAATAGTCAGACAGTAATGACGGTTGTAGAGTGAATATGGGTGTAGAAATCTTGGGTTTTATCTAGTGACTTAAAAGAGAAAACCTGGCATTATTGATGATGAGATGAAGCTTCAAATCAGAGAAGGTGCCCCTGTTTACAACCAAATAGAATGTCACTAAGAAGTCTAAGATTGGTCTGTATTTTCCCAATTCCTTGTAGGATTCTATGCATGTTCAAAAAGCAAAAGACAAACAAAATTTTAGAAAATGAAAATGAAGACAACCAGCTTCCTTCAGCTGTCCGTCCATTTCAGTCATATTAAAATTTCATTGGTCTAAAATATTTCTGCAAAATGATAATAGCCTGGCAACAAATGTAACTGTATCAGCAACTTGATGAAGACCTAAATCATGCTGTTTAATATACTTCATCAACAGAAAAATAAAAATAAAAAATCAGCAACTTACCTCAGTAATCAAGTAAAGGTTTTCTTCTTGCAACACATCCTCAAAATTTGAAGACACCTATCCCATGAATTAGATATACCCTTTCATGGTGAGCCATGGGCTTGAAAATGAGGCCAATCCACAACTTAGGTGAGCAACAACATAAACAATGGTTAAGAGTGGATGCACATCCATTGAAACCTTTTTTTTTTTTTTTGTACAGCGGACCCAACGAGATGTGGTTTAAACATCTAGGCCATTCATTGTTCCATGTTCATTTGATCAGTTCCATGCAATTTCACACACCCAATTCATCCAAAAATCAGAAACATGACTTGTATGAACAACAGAAGCTCCTTCCATTCAATCAGTTTCATGGAATTCCATGAGTTCACCAAATACAATAACAGAATAACCATAATGATCTGAAGCGACCTGCATAAGATACCGAGAAATTAAAGCTTAAAAGAAAATACAGATTGGCAAAAATATAAATATACTAATGAAAACATGTGCACTTAGAAAACAACACAGGTTATAACAAAACCTCAATTATGAGATGGCTTCTTCTGTTTGAGTCACCAAAAGAGAGGGGGAAATTGATTTCCTTTTAACAGTTACATAGAAAACTACACTCGTAACCAACTCTAGATGGAAATTTATTTCCTTTTAACAGTTAGAGAATGATTGAAAGATTAGACCAAGACCAATCTAATGAAACCTTAAAAAACGCATCCTCCATAAAGTCCAGTTTCAAAGTGAAGAAAAAAGACTCTAATAGCCACATATCCTCTCTTTTATATAGGATTTGCAGTTTTATTCCACAAAGCAACAATGTTAAATATATCAATATGAAGGCCATTTCTTACTGTTCCACTTTACTACCATTTTCACACCCAGCTCTAGCCATGGCTATTTTAACTGCTGCTGCATCAACATCCGCCTTTCATATTGTGCACGAGATGGCAAACCTTGTATAAAAAAATGCCAATTACCGAAAATCCAAAAACACAATGTAATACACTATTACATATAAATCTAAAATTGAAACCAGATTTTAAATCAAAATAAAACAACAACATTACTTGTACTCTGAGTTATAACAGAACATTCCCCATTGCATTCAACAAAAAATCAGATATGAATCCCCAAAAAATCCCCAAATCTGTTAATTAGGGATTTTCAGATATGAATCCCCAAAAAATCAAAAAATCAGGGATTTTCGATTCTGAATCCTCAAATCTGAATCCCATACAGGCAAATTAGGGATTCCGAATCCCAAATCCAGAAATTAGGGATTTCGAATCCCAAATCTAGAATTAGGGATTTCCGTCAACCGTGAGAACGGTCAGAGAGAGAGAGAGAGAGAGAGAGAGAGAGAGAGAGAGAGAGAGAGAGAGAGATACCCGATCACGGTCCACCGATCCACCGAGAGAGAGAGAGAGAGAGAGAGAGAGAGAGAGGATGCACGAGAGAGAGAGCACCGAGAGAGACAGAGAGAGCGAGAGAGAGACAGAGAGAGAGGGCGCGGTTGAGAGAGGGACTGAGAGAGAGAGAGAGAGAGAGAGAGAGAGAGAGAGAGGGCGCGAGACAGGAGACAGAGAGTGAGAGACCGAGAGAGGGCGTGCGAGACAGGAGACAGAGAGAGTGAGAGACCGAGAGAGGAGAGTATATCTCCCTCTCTCTACTCGCGCTGACACCAACGCTCGTGGCTGGTGGTCGGTGTTGTGTGGGCCCCACGATGTTTTATGTGTTTCATCCCTGCCGTCCATCTTTTTTTCCATATCATTTTATGGTATGAGACAAAAAACGAGGTATATCCCAATCTCAAATGGACCACATTATAGGAAACAGTGTTGAATGAGCGTGGACCATTAAGTTACTTTTGGGGGCCATATACAGTTTTGGATCAATCTGATATTTTTTTCCCTTCATCTGGGCATGTATGACCTAATCAATAGATTTAATGTCAAATAAAAAGTACAATAGACCTTAGGAGGGTTTTAATGGTGGATATCCAATCACTATTGTTATCATGTGGTGTGGTCCACTTGAGATTTATATCCCTCTCATTTTTGGTATCAAGCCCTAATTTTTTAAAATTTTTTTATTTTAAAAATTTTATGTGAGGGAACACTAACACATCTCCCATGAATGTTGTTGCTCCACAAGGACTTATTTATTTATTTATTTAGAAATGCTCTGGTGCCTACGAACACAATTAGTTATAGTGCTCCCATTTTTATACAGAACCTAGATGGTCCAAACCATTGATCAATACGGTTCATTAGGTCTAATTCATATTTCAAGAACTACCATGAAAATATCACACTAATTTAGTAAATTTGACTATTCGGTAAATAGAATTAAAAATGGACGGTCAAGATCATTTACGCAAAAATAGGTCCAATCAACATTTCGATTCATCCATTTGTTAGGATTATCATGGTTTGCTTATAATTGTAAAGAATCACATTTGTGCAAGTGACAATTAAAAACGCATGTAATTTCATTTTTTTTTTTATCATCAATTAAGCTATTTTTGAATTTACTAGAATTTATATCTATTTTTTCTCATGGATTCGAGGAATCTTTATGAAGAATATAGAAAAGCTCCATGGAATTGGAATAATTATCCACTTTGAGGAAGATAGTGATCGACCTCATCACGTCCATACCTGCATCAGTCGCTATAAAGGTTTTGATAGAGAATGGTGCCCACCATACCATAGCCATCGAGGATGGGTTTAGAACTCGAAATACATCTTAGATGATGAAATAAACTATTCATATTCTAGTCTATACTAAGAAGCATTCACTGAACTAATGATTGTCTAGGATAGAAAATTTAGAACATTGAGAACTAAAGATCAAATGGCTCATATTCGAATCCAAGCATGATAGGTTAGGATCAACAATGAAGCATTGCTACCATAGCATCTATGGCATGATTATAACAAAAACAGGGGAGATCATAGTTTAGGAAGCAAAACGGATTGAAAACCCACCCCAACAATGTATGCTGATAAGGGGCACCGTGAGTTGTCAAAATCCTCACTGCAAAATGCATGCCAAGGGATGGATGACGAAATGCATCATGGGAAGTTCTTGTGACCAGAAGCTATGTGGGCCCACAGAAATGCAGTAATAAAACCACTTTGTTCATGATTTTCTCAAGCTCGTAATGGGACAGGGTTTAAAAATTAGGCAGATTCAAAACTAAGCTAGGCCACTCCGAGTGAAATATTGAGAATGGAAACGTCCACCATTGAGACTTCCTATAACCCATTATGATATTTATACACCATCTCAACCGTTAATAAGGTTATCACCACACGAATAAAACCATGGGTACAAATATTATCCTGATGTCCTAGCAAGTTTCCAATGGTGGATGTTCCATCCCGGCTGTTTTGTCTGACGTGTGGCCCACTTGAATTTTAGATCTGCCTGATTTTTGAACTCTTCTATGGGCCCATATAGCTTATTACCATTGAAGTGGATTGCATAGTGAGTAACTCACTACGAGTAAACTCTGTGAGGTCCACCATAATTTATGTATTTTATCCTCTCCATCTGTTAATTTTAATGGATAAATTTTCAGATTGAGACTAAAAATGAGGCATATCCAATGTTCATAAGGACCACACAACAGGATACAATTGAATTGAACATCTACATTTGAAAAATTCTTGGGAGCCCTAGAAGTTTTGGATCAAGCTTATATTTGTGTTTTAACTTCATCTATGTCTGTATGATCTTATGAACTAGGTTGGATGACAAATAAACATCATTGTGGGGCCTAGAAAGGTTTTTACGGTGGAAATTATTATCCCCATTGTTTCCAGTGATATGATCCACTTGATCTTTTGGGCTCAACTCCTTAAATTAGACAGAAAAATGGATGGATGACATGGATAGACCAAATACATTCAGGGCCTGTTTGGCCAAGCAGATTAAGAGGGATTAGGAGGGATGGGATGGTAAAATCCCATGATATGCCAAATGAGCCAAACAAACCCGATGAATTTGTCTCGGGTTATGGCAAACCCATGGATCACCATGATGTTTTATTATAATATATTTCAAAAAAAAAAATTAAAAATACAAATTCTGAATTTTTATTTTCAAAATCTAAAAAATTTTCTCATATTTTATTTTTTTTCCTTAAAAATTTCAAAATGTTGATTTTTTTTTTTTCCAAAAGCATCATTTTGTTTTTAAAGTTTTTCTCAAACATTGTCATATTTTTGAATTTTGCTCCATTTTTTTGTTCAAATCGTACCAAATTAGTGCCAATTGGTGAGAAATGCTTGATTCTTCATGTTTTTCCAACAAAATCAAGGATTCGAACGTTCGATTTCAAAATTTGAGGGCAAGTGATCCAATTTGGGAGAAATTAGTGAATTTGATTTAAACATCTGAAGTTATTTACTATTCAATCTGAACTGATTAAATTGTCCAAAAAGAGTTGATTAAAGGTTCAATTAGTGGATCTCCCTAATAATTTAGTAATTTTATTTTTCACAGATAAATTTCAATTTACATTTAAAAATAACATTTTTTCCAAAATGTATATTTTTTTACTCTTTTAATAAAATATCATTTTTATTATAAAATATTTCAAAAAAAATTAAAATACAAATTCAGAATTTTTATTTTAAAAATCTCAAAAAATTTCTCATATTATAATTTTTTTCTCAAAAATTTCAAATTTCCTATTTTTTCTTCAAAAGCAACATTACTTTTAGCGACGAACATTTTTATCGCTAAAAATATTATTAGCGACGGTTTTGGTTTGTCATTAAAAGTCAGGGCCAAAAGTAAACTAACCGAAATACATATTTTCATCGCGAAAAGTAAATTTCTGTTTTTTTGCGACGAAAATATTCGTTGCTAAAACTCTTAGAGGGAAAATTTTTTAAAAAGCGGGAAATTACTTTTAGCGACGCAACTTTTCGTCGCTAAAAGCAGGGCCAACATTTTCAAACCGAAATACACAACTCTTTTAGCGACGAAAATATTCGTTGCTAAAACTTTTAGTGGGAAAATTTTTAATAAAGTGGGAAAATTATTAGCAACGAAGCCAAAATTTTCAAACTGGAATACACAACACTTTTAGCGACGAAAGTTTTCGTTGCTAAAAGCAGACTTTTCATAGTGATGAAAATATTCATTGCTAAAACTCTTCTAGAAATTACTTTTAACGAAAAATTATTAGCGACGGTTTTGGTTCGTTGCTAAAAGTCGGGGCCAAATTTTTTGAAGTGGAATACCCAATACTTTTAGCAACGACAGTTTTCGTCGCTAAAAGCAAATTTTTGATTTTTAGCGACGAAAATATTCGTCGCTAAAACTCTTAACTGAATTTTTTTTAAAAAAGCGGGAAATTACTTTTAGCAATGAACTGTTTCGTCGCTAAAAGTCCCATACACGATTTTTAGCTACGAAAAGTTTCGTAGCTAAAAGTAATTGTCCAAAAAATGTTTTGAACTTATAACGACGAATATGTTCGTCGCTAAAAGTCTCGTCCACGATTTAGCTACGAAAACTTTCGTCGCTAAAAGTCTTGTCTCTAAAGGTACTCTTTTAGCGACGAAAATTTATTTCGTTGCTGAAAGTCACTTTTAGCGACGAAAAAAAATTTCGTCGCTAAAGACCCTCTTTCTTGTAGTGTTGCTGGAAAAGTTCAAGATGGCCAATTGCAATGCCGTAAACACGCCTATAGCAACGGGCTTAAAATTAACAAAGGACGGAGAAGGAAGAAGCGTTGCCTCGATTATATTTAAGAGTCTGATTGGAAGCCTAAGGTACCTCACAATCACAAGGCCGGATATCGTCTACAGTGTTGGGCTTCTAAGTAGGTACATGGAAGCACTAAAAGAATCACACTGGTTAATCGCAAAAAGAATCCTCAGGTACGCCAAAGGAACAATGGAATTCGGTCTTTTCTATCCATACACTGATGAAGCAATGCTATATGGTTACTCAGACAGTGATTGGGGAGGTGACCAAGATGAAAGAAAAAACACCACTGGCTATGTATTCTATCTCGGAACAACTGCTTTCACATGGAATTCGAAGAAACAGAATGTGGTGTCCACATGTGAAGCAGAGTACGTGGCAGCATTATCCACTGTCTGTGAGGGAATTTGGCTGAGAAACCTACTAAAGGAGTTGAAGCATCCGCAGGAAGGATCCATAGTCATATATGTGGATAACAAGTCGACAATCGAACTAGCCAAAAATCCGGTGCAGCATGGAAGAAGCAAACACATTGATACCCGATACCATTTTCTGAGAGATCGAGTGAAGCAAAAAACTATAAAATTAGAGTATTGTCATGCTACGGAACAGGTGGCAGATATTTTCACAAAGGCATTACCGACAGATGCATTCAAACGACTAAGAACGATGCTCGGAATGAAGCCGGTTTTGGTTTGAAGGGGAGTGTTGGAAGACCAAACCAAAATGGTGCAATCTCAAAGACAATAAATGCTGAAAGAAGATTCCAGCAACTGGCGTTCTCCTCCATGCGACTGTTTGGTTCCTGATGCAAGCTATTTAATATTTTATTTTGGTTTTTGTTACTGTAGTAAATAATATGTCCCTGTAGTGTATTTTAAATGGGCATTTGTTTCTTTTCACCTTGATGGAAGATGTCTATATAAGGAGCTCTTATAGTCCGTTTGGGACAAACTCAGTGAGCTTGAAGCCACAGTAAAATAGCAAAGTTTCTTCTTCTTTCACGTGTCCAATGAGTTAGATTCTTGGGCTTTGTAAAGCCAAGTAAAGTTCTGGCTAGTACAGCCATCAGTTTTAGAGAGTTCGAAATAACTAATCAAAGGATTAGTTACATTCGCTAATGACTTGATGGTTTAATCGTTAATGCCTACAGAGGAAATCTAATTGCATGGTTGTATTCTAGTCATTCAAGTAGATTTTTGGTGCTTTGGGCCACCTGATGGTCGTCTTTGATCAAGAGATTGTGTCCACTTAACGACGATGGGTTTTTCTAGTCACTTTAAGGAAGATGATCCGCTGATCATGGCATTTTCGCAAGGGTCAGTTGATCCTAAGATCTGATGAGTTTAAACGGTTAAGATGTTGCCCAGGAAGCTCTTGGGTCCCATTCTACGAAGAAATAGGAACCGTTAAATACGCACCCTTTCAAAACGAAGACAACTCGCGTTGTAGTGAAGTTTAAGTGAAAATCTCGGTTTGCTATGAGATTTTCGGGTCACCCTAAATTCTACATCCCAGATCTCTCGTGAGAGGCTTCTGGAAGGTGGGAAACAGCTGGGATGTATAGTTTCCTAGAATGGAAAGATTCCTTCTACCTTTTGCCGGATAGGGACTCATTTTTGAAAGTGGTAAGCGTGACAGGGATTCTAGCCAACAGCGTAGACGAACTCTAAGCGCCTGAAGCGAATGGATCTGCTAGCACGACATTGCTGGTGGTGGTTTTGTTGATGAGGATAGCCCAGTTGGTGAGGGAGTCAGCGTTGAACGATCGTGTATGTGCGTGTGTACCGCCACGTGCGAAACGAACGTGGTTGTGGTCGGTGGTCCCTGCTGAGCATGATGGACGACTCGGATCTTCGAGATGGCCCTTGATGGTGGGCCGTTCCACCTCAACGTGCGGTGTGGTTAGTTTGAAATTTCAAGTGGCAAGATTTGAAAGTAGAGAATTCGAAAATTCTCGAGTTAACACAACTTTGACCTGGTTCCCTGGTCCGGTGCACTGCTATTGTGCACAGTTTGTGCACACGCACCCTTAAGTGTGGAGCCCACGCATATGTTGTAAGAAATCTACTCCGTCCAATGGGTTTTACAGTCCTTGAAATGGTATCTGGCCCGAGATGAAGAAAATTAGAAACTCAGGCAAGCCATATCAAGGAATTGTGGTCCTTCTGTGTTGATTTCCATCAATCTGATGGTCGGGTTAGCTTCATTTGATTATTAATGGTCCCAGGGATTCTAAAGTCTATCTGGATGAGTTTTTAACAGTTAAGTTTAGAGCTAGATGGTCACGATCCCTAATTAATGGTTAACCCACCACTCGTGAAACTCATATGGTTGAATCGTTCCATAAAATAAATTTCTCGATGATTTAGGATTTAGGACTAATTATACAGAATTTAATGGCTAATATGGGATTGAATAGTCCATTTGTTACATTAGGGTGGGGATTTTGTCTGATCAGAGATCACTGACTAATGGATGGTGGATTCGACGACCTACTTTCCAAAATTGAGTTCGCACACTTCGTCGATCTAACAAAGTTTCAATTGATGTTTTATCCCTATTGGGTTCTTAGAATTAGTTCTTTTCCACTTCGGTGTGAATTCTTTGATGATGTGATAGTCCTTTTTGTGAGTCAACGGTTGGATGACTCAATATATGGATGGAGATGGTTCCTAATGATCTGATTTATGTTAGAATGAAGTGAACACTCAAATGAGTCAGGTTTGTGTATACATTAAGTTAGGCCTTCATGTTAACACCCGAGTAATGTAAAGTACGGGGTGTTACAATTACCCTCTTTAAAGAGAATTTTGTCTTCGAAATTCAACAGTCCTACCATACTGTGAACGAGGATATTTCTTTTACAATGTTTGTAATCATTCAGCACCTTTCTCATGAGGCATATTTGTAGGTACCGGTGTATACAACTACCATAAAAATTTGGGTTGTTACAATCTACCCCCTTTAAAGAAAATCTCGTCCTCGAGAAAAGGGAAAATCAAACACTCTTATTTGAAAGCAATGGCTAGACGCCTCTGATTGTACTCCTACTCTTCATTCGAGCTGCTTCTATGATCAACCATTGTGAAAATTGCTAATGGATTCCCCAATTAACTTAGGAAAGCCTTTAGCTTTCACTCTCAAATCACTTTTCAGTTCCTTACCCTTACTCTCTTTGTTTGATCAATGAGGGTGTGAATTTATAGAGGAAAAGTTAAGGCAAGAGGAGGTATAGGCTATCACTAAGAGGAAACTAGGTTGATGGTGTGAGGGAACTAGATTGCTAGTACGATGGTATTGCGTAGCTTGCCTCTAATATCGTATAGGTTGTCGGTGAGAACCTTTATTTATTAATGGTTTCCCCTCACTTCTTTCATCCTTTTGTCATCGCTAATTAATACTTTCCCTCGGCAGTTCAATCCTACTAAAGCTTAATCAGGTGTATCTCTACGGGTCATGCCCTAAAATGAGCCTTGAAAATGGTTGGACGGTGTGAAATTAAGGCACATACATCACTGTGAGTGATGTAGCTCCAGGGTCTCACCTAATCCTCTTCCACACTAGAAGGTTCGGCCGTGAAAGAAAAGAAAAGAAAAAACCCATCCTTCGGCTAGTGTGGTGCAATTTCGACCACACAGGTAAAGGATGAGGGCCGGCCCTAATTCCTTCAATAATTGAAGATATAGATAAGATTCTTTGTCGGCTGCTTGGCTACAACGATTGTACACCGGGTAACTCAGTGTGCAATAGTGTGCAATAAATTCTATGGGCCCACTGCGATGTATGTGTCATTATCTATACCGTCCATCCATTTTTCCATACATTTTAGTATATGATCCCAAAATTGAAGCATATCCAAAGCTCAAGTGGACCACACGGTGAATCCCATGGGATTAAGAGGGATGGGATGGATTCTAAGGTAATAATGGTGGTGTCAGTGGATTGGTTTAAGATCCATGGGATTGCTATATCCTGGGACAAGTTCATTGGTCTGTTTGGCATGCCCGATATATCCTAGGATTTTACCTTCCAAACTGTCCAACCAAGGGATGGGATCATTTTTAAGGTAACGATGGTGATGTCAGTGGATTGCTTTAAGATCCATGGGATTGCTTACATCCCGGGACAAGTTCACCGGGTCTGTTTAGCTCGTCATGGATATCTCGGAATATCACGGTCCCACCTCTCCTAATACCGTGGGATTGGTCCGGCCAAACAGGTCCTAAGGAAAATGGGCTTCTACGGTTGAAAACATGAGGAAACGTAAGCATCCTCCAGCCTATATTCGTTTTTACATTTTATTTTTAACAATAGCCCACGAAAGGCAGGGCTGGCGAGGAATGATGAATGTTTGACCAGACTGTCATTCATGTATGACTTTATTGGGCCATGGCTTTCCGTACAATAATTGAAGCTGAGTTTCCTTTGCTTTACGCGTCCAACATATAGCAGCAGCGTTTCTTTCGTGGTATGAAGCCGAGAGAGGAAGTATCAATACCTCATTATAAACGAATGAATTAAGAATAGGCATTCATCTTCTTCATCCAACAAATCTTGAAGATAACTTCAATGGCAAACAGCTAAGGTACGTTATTTATTTATTTTTTTTTTTTTTCATGATTCAACACACAAGATTTTCATATTGGAATCTACTGAATAACATTCACAGGTGAACATTCTAGAAAAAGGTAATTACCACAAATATCCATGTCCATACCATAGATTCCTAATATCTAAACGTTCACATACAACACTGTATGTGAACTTTCTCATAAAACAGTTTACTTCCTATGAACATGGCCAGGTAGATCATATGTTGTTATCAACCGATTTGAATGGTATAGCTAGCCAGTGGAAGAGGAGTTGCAATCCTCAAGGGATCTGGAGTTTTGGAGAGCTCTTGGGGAAGGTGGGTTTTGATTTGGGAAGAGGAAGGGTGTGAATGGTGAGGAAAATGGCGAGGGGTCTTGAACCCCTTTTGCAAAGGAAACGGATTAGCTGGTGTACCACACACCAGCTATATAGCTGATGTAGGTACGTGTCGTGCGAAGACAAGCGGTGACGCTCCTCGAGCTCCGAGTTGTACGAACGGTTCAAAGGAGATCAAAGTTACATGGCCCCACAGTGATGTATTTATTATATCCACACCGTTCATCCATTTGTTGAGACAATTTTATAGTAATATACACAAAAAAAAAAAAAATCATATCCAAAGATCAAATGAACCCACCACAAATAGCAGCGGAGATAATGATTTTCACCGTTAAATTTTTCATAGGGCCCACCGTAACTTTTATTTTACATCCAATATGTTCATAGGGTCACAAAGATAAGAGGAAAAATAAACTCCATATTAATCTAAAACATTAGGAACCCCGAAAGGGTTTCAATGGTAGACGTTCAATCCCCCGGTGCTTTTTGTAGTGTGGTCCACTTGATCATTAGATTTATCTTATTTTTAGTCTTAAGCCTTAAGACAAGCTCGCAAAATAGATGGACAATTTGGATATAACACATACTCATGATGGGACCCACGGAACTTGCTGACACCGATACATTAGCCATATGGTTGGTGTGCGGTATAACAGCCCCCACGTGTAAGACCTCCCTTCCCATCTTTCTTCATTTAAAAAAAAAAAAAAATTTATGTGGGCCCAGTCGTCCGGGTCAAGCCAGGGTCGATCGGGTTGCCTTGTCCCACTTTCTTGGCCAGCCATTTAGGGTCGACTGAGTCGACCGGATGGTGACAGGATTGACCGGGTCAGCAACCCGAATTTGACTGGGTGGTAACGGGGTTGACCTGGTTACCCTGGTCCCCCATTGGTCAGTAACTTGAGGTCAACCCATGCAGGTCATCTCCAGTGACTTGGGTTTAACCAGATGGATCCACTGTCTCAATTTCAGACATTTATTTTATTTTATTATTTATTATTTTGTTTGCTTGGTATGCCACATAATCAGAATTACCTACCTAATCTTAATTGATTTTGGGTCACTAACAAATGTATATGACCAGAACCTCACGTGAAAAGGGAAACATGAATGGGCAACATGGATAAACACATGCATCAATGTGGGCCCATGTGTAGTGCATTTAACAAAAAACCCACATGAATCACTCATGGATTAAATGTACTTTTCATCCCACCTAATCAATTTGTGCCATACAACCTCTCATAGGATTTCTCTAACTTGAAATCTCTTTCCTCATTCGTCTCGGTCCACTCACTCAAGTATTAGTCCATGATGGGTCTCTAACAACCGATGCTCCTAGGAGCCAGAGTACATCAATTTAGGGAAATCCCAAGTTTAAATTTTCTACACATGAGTTCACACTAGTTAATAATCTGGGGGTTGGTTCTTAGGGTTCAATATAACTAATTTTCAAAATCATATCTACATCAACGTATTCATTATGGTAAGTCCTTAGTCCACGATTCAGTTTAATCTCAAACTCATGATTTGATACCAACTTGTGATGTTCCGAATTTCAGGGCTTAAGTACATACTCGATCCCCGATATTTCGAGTATCACTTAAGTCTTTCAGAAATGTCATTTGGTTAAGCGTCTACCAATTGTATCATGATCATGCATAAGAAGTAAATTAAACAGTGCATATCATGGTTATCACAAGTGTACGAGGAAAAAAAAAAAAGCCCCATACATGCATACATACATCCAACTAAGTTACAAAGTGCACCCAGCTAGGGACTCAATATACATGTCCAAACAAAAAATGCAATAAGGGCCTGTTTGGATTCACGTATAGTATTGTATTGGAAAGTAAAACTATCCCGTTAAGGTATTCGTGGTACTGTAACGCGATAGCGTATACATTTTGAAAACCACTCACAATGTTTGGGTTAGAGTACAATTGTATACATAAACATTGTGGATTTCTAAAATCAATGTTTGGGAGTGGAGTCTTCTTTATGCTACACTGGCTGAAGTGATGAAGTATGGATAAAATCTTCTCAGAAAATGTGTTGTGGCCCGCTAAAGGCTCAGAGCAGCTTCACATTTGAACGCATGGGTCTACATGATCTGACCAAGATGATGACTGGAGAGGATTCCTTGTAGAATAGCATGATGGACCCCACTTGTCCCTCACATGGTACCGACCCTTATTTCAAAATTAAGAGAACAAACCATAGGTAGGGACCACCTAAGACTTGTATCCACCCCATATGTTGGGATGGGCCCTACTGTGAGCTGAAAAAATGAATGAACAGAGGGGATTTACCCTAAACCACACGTGAGCCCCACACTTAGACGGGCGTGTGCATCGGGGGGGGGGCTCACACCACACAAAAACTTAAAGCCCAATCAAACACGATTTGACCGGACTGCTCCTGAAAAAGGAAGGCTATCTTCCTCCTTTCTCGCTCCCGTGCTGAGGAGTTTGAAACCAACCCAACTGCGGACAGAGATGGGACCCACCACCATGATCATCTAAGATGATCCGAACCATCCATCAAAGGTGGACCCCACCACACCTTAAAACCTAACAAACCTCGCCGAAAATGAATCAGAGGCGCTGCCACCCACTCGGATGATCAAAGCCACACACCATGAAAACTATAGAAGGAGGGAAGTTGCTGATCATCACACGACACTAACCTTCGCCGATCTTGATCATTCAATCCATACCTAAGGGAAAACCGACTCCCTCCACGACGATCGGAAGAAAAGGAAAGACTCTGCACTCCGAGAAAACTAGGACTCTCTCTGCAAAACGCATCGAGCAGGAAGAACGGACAGAGGTTCTGCACGCAGGACGACTGGATCCTGGAATCAGGCTCTGATCTGAGCTATACAAACTTGAGGATTGGGGAATCCGACCCTCCCCAAGATATCCGGAAGAGGAAAAAGGAAACAGGGACGGAGTACTCTGCTGATTTCGCACGCAGGTAACCGCGCAACGCAGCGACGTCTTCGCAAAATTGATGATCAGACCGCTGATCTGGTG
The DNA here is from genome assembly GCF_029962835.1 of Magnolia sinica. NCBI lineage: Eukaryota > Viridiplantae > Streptophyta > Magnoliopsida > Magnoliales > Magnoliaceae > Magnolia > Magnolia sinica. The sequence continues at coordinate 84,071,041 of NC_080581.1, forward strand.
GGCCAAATCAATCCCAATAAACCATCCAAATCTAAGGCTGTGATAAGCAGGAGAAAACCACGCTGTAGAGAAGAGAGAGTAGAGCTGTGAAATGGTCCGCTAAACCACACTACTGAAAAGCATTTAAAAAAAAACTTCTCTCTGCTGTGGCGGTGCGGTGCAGTGCAATGAAAGCACTGCACTATGGCCTGCATTGTACGCTAACATACGAGACATGTGGAGTAAGAAAAATGGTTCGATGATGTACTCGGCCCGCCAGCGTACCACATGTTGATGTTTGGATAGACATACAGTGAAATGCATATTTTATTAAAATATACATTGTTGTACCATCTGGGCCCGGCATCTAAACACGCCCTAAGTGACCTCATCCTCAAAAGGAAACCAAACTGGTGGTTCTAAAATGTCAGTTTACATTTGGTTGTATGCACATTGGAAGTATAAGAACTTCTAGGTATAGTCCACATACTCCTCAACAATCGTATCCTCTTTTAGGGCACCTACATCGACGAAATCGTTTAGTTGGTGTTTTAAAACATCATCCCAGGTTGGGGTGAGTGATCAATTCAGTGCTACTATTTAAGTTTCATATGTTATCAAACAGATACATGAATGACATGAAAGTCCTATTTTTGGTTATTTAAATACGTGAATGACATGAAATGCGTATTCATGATCGAAGGTTTAATTATACCAATATAGAACCACGTCCACACCATCACTAGTGAGGATGTCAACATATGCGTAATGGTTGGCCCGAAGCACAACCTAATAAATGTTATAGAGTGCATGATTAGCCGAGTGCTTATTAATGTTTAGTTCAAACAGCAAGTTGATGAAGCTGGTATACCGCCGTCGAATCTCGGGTTTCTATCCGAATTACATGGGTCGTTGTGGTACTAGGCAGCTCCTCACCAGTATCACTTAATTCATTTTGGGTTTCCATTATATCAAGTCCCTATACTTAAATCGGATTTATAGTAGGGTTAATCATCTGGAGACGGCCACAACTAGGGTAAAGGTCGTCACCCGACCTCAATATGGAGAAGGCACACCACTCGTATCATCAATATCATGATAGGGTCGCGTACTCCTTACATGCTAACCGGCCACTGCAGGGAGGCTCGTCACGCAATGTTTTACCAATGTGGCAACCTCGTCACCCCAGTGTAGACCGACAGCCCAGGTACAGTGTGTCATACCACTATGTCTAGCCCCCGAGTCTCAACGGATCGTATCACACTAATGGTTATGAATAACCTCACTCTTTGGTGACGGCTAACATGGTCCCAGATTCCACAATGTGTCTCAAACATTTATCATGCATATGATCGGGCCATGTAAGGGATTAATCTGATTGTCCAAGGAGAATCTTGGATAGACTGGGTGTTAGGTGCAAGCAAGCCATGTAGCTCCAACTACTGTCGATCGCCTAAGTTCTGCCTTGGTCAACTACATGAGTCGGGGTGGCTAAATTCATCGACCATCCCTTGTTTTTAAGGTCAAGCAGGGCTTGATCTCTTCCGCTCATAGCTTAATATGACAAAATCAATAATATAATATTTATTTGACATCAACGGGGTTTGAAACTTATCTCAAATAATAAATGTATATGCAAGTGTAGGTTGGAATTTACATGTATCCACATTCAATACCCAACAAAATATGCAAAGAACATGCCCAAAGTTGTAAAGGAATAAAAAAAAACCCTTTGAAATCTACCATTGCCATTTACAAACCCTAATCAACCACTAACAAAGTAAGCATTAAAATGAGCATGCATTTCATCATACATGTGATCTACCAATAATAATGCTCTAATGCCCAATTTTCAAAACCTGACTATATATACAAATCATTTTCCAAAAACTCGAGTGTTAAACTTTAAGGATAGCCAAATTTCAAGTAATTTTCTTTTCTTTCTTTTTTAAAGTTTGCAGTTTAATGGAAGAGAAATAAATCAAAATTAAAGGAAATTCATATATACATTCAAAATATACGAGCGATTGCCCATAAGGCTTATACAAACCAATATCTCAATACTTACAATTACAAAATGAAATAATTTAACATATAAAATAAAATAAATTATAACTAGTCTTGAGCTATAAAATCACGTAGCTTCTCTTGGCAGATGCAGCCATGCATCCCTGATAAATATTGTACCCTACTCATCAATCTAGATATAAATATCATTTAAACCACTTACATGACCTATACAGTTATATATTTGATGAATGAGTGGTCAACTCAGTGTGAATTTTCCTCAAAATTACACACTACCGCATTAATTCATTTATGCAAAATAATCGATAATGCGATCTTATTTAAATGCACGGGTGCATGACTGCAAATTAACTGAGGATGCACATCCATCTGGCCAAATGAATGAACCTTTCAAACAGTCGGTCCATTTATGCAAAACAATAAGCTTTTCAAACAGCCGTCTCATTCATGCATTGGAATGAGTTTTTCAAATAGTCGACCCATTCCTAATAAGAGAATATACCTTTCAAATAGTCAATCCATTCACGCAAGAGAATGTGCCTTTCAAACAGTCGGCTCATTCAATTTGTAAGAGAATATATCTTTCTATAACACCCTATGTTTTCAGAACCCGAGTATATGACTCGTTTCCCAAAAACCCAAGGGTTAACCTTTTAAGATAGTCAAATTCAGATTTTTTTTTTCTTTTCTTTTTTAAAGTTAGTAGTTTAGCGAAAGATGGACAAATCAAACATAAAGGAAAATTTCATTTGTATTTAGAATACACGAGCGGCTGCCCATAATGACTTATACAAACTGATGTCTCAACATTAATAAATACAAGAATTACATAATTTTACACATGAGAATTAATAAGATGCATATAAACTTGAGCCCTTCTCTTGGCAGACACAACTATACACCCCTGATGATTGCACCCTGCTCTTTATCAGTCTGAACATGAATATCATCTAGGCCACCTGTTCTACCTGTACGGTTAAATATTTGATGGATGAGTGGCCAACTCAGTGTGAATTCCCTCAAGATTACACATCGCCGCCTTAGCTAAGCATAGTTTAAAAACAATAAGACATTTAAAACAAATAAGATGCAGTCTTATTTAAATGCATAGATGTGTGAATGCATCATCGACTTGAGGGATGCTCATCCAGTCGGACTTGGGTCGTCACCTATGCAAAAGACCGTTCATCAGCATAGCACATCACGTGCATACATCATGTACACCATAATGACCAGGTCATCATACATCATGTACGTAGGTCGATAGTCGATGGTCTAGGAGCTAGCGAAATGATACCCCAGTAGACCTAAGGGCACATGCTACAGCATCCAGAAATAGTCACCCGTTATCGCCAATATGCCATGTATGCATGATTAGCCAAACCATTATTATTCCAATTACAACTAGCCAATTTAATTAAGTAAACTCAAAGGTTACTATGGGGGGCTCGTCACCCAGTGTAGGCCTACGGCTCAGGCATAATATCCCATTCCACCATCCCCGGCTCATGAGATTCCCCCATCTTAGGATGCTTAATGGACACCCATCGACCAGTGGTCAATCAAATTCAATAAGTAGGGATTACCATCGCATGATATAGGTCATCGAAGACACGACGAAAAAATCTCAAAACATGGGACAGATGTCAAATCGCAGTGGCAAAAAGGGTACATGGACATCAAATCAAAACGGTGAAAAAAGGTCAGGCAAGGCTAAATCAGTGCGGTTAAAAGAGATCATTTCTAAGCCACTCAAGTCGTATGCCATATGGATGGTAAATCCCATATTAATATTCCATGTCCCATATAACCTCTAAATCGAGGGCCCATTTCTTACCAACCCATCTTGTTACATCCTAAGTATGGGTTCACGTATACAAGAGGAGTTACCCACTAGTAAGTGTAGTGAATAGGGATTCATAAGCGACTCACAATAATTTATGTGAAAGCATATAGTTATAGCATGTCAGGCACATGTTAAGCACAATAATCACAATAGGTCATGATGTCAACTATCGATTAAAATGAGAGTTATCATGTAACTATCGCATGCATGCATGGTTCACAACTATCAACTATAAATCAGATATAAATCATGTCTTAAGAGTTCATAACTAGTGTAAGAGGTCGCATGCTATGAGATAATAGTTGTGATGGTAGTAAAGACTATTACTTAAACTAATTTGGAAGTGGAAAGCTTAAGGGGAAAAGTCATCACCTCATGTTTTGAACCGCCTACATCATTGCTAAGAAATGCGCGTTCCCTTAGAATCAAATCCTACCATAAATCGTAAAGTTGTATAGTTAGATCCAAGCTTTACACATCATTTTGGGTTAAGGTCCTAACCTAGGATTTGGATTACCTAGGTGTTAGGGTTTCACCCTAGGGTTTAGTTCTAGGAATTGAACTATGATGTATGTGTAGCTTAAATATAATGTAATAATATGGTTAGTTATAATTTAACGTTAATGATACAACTAATATTTGTGACCATGGTAATAATAAGTATTACAATTGTAATAAAATAGTACAATCTATTATTAAAGATAATATTTTCAGGTGATGGATACCATGTTAATATCATTAATGTTAGTTTCATTTATAATAACTAATATTAGCGTAAGTAGCGTATTGATGGCTATTCATGCTTAATAATTATCTTATTCATGATAATGAAACTAATGGTAATGCAGGATAATCTAATATAGGTAGCGAGAGTTGACTCACATCAGTCGATTCGGTAGCTTAACTAGACGATTTGACTTGGTGGGTCAACTCGGTTAAAGCCGATTGAGTTGATTCTCCTTTTCCCTCATCTTTACTTTATTTCTTTCTAACCTGTCCAACAAGGTTGCTGGACCAAGATCCACCTGCAACTTGGTCAGCGACTCAACCAAGTTGAGTTGATGCGGCACAAATGCACTGATTCGCCTCAGCTCACTTTTTTTTCTTTTCCTACTTCTCCTTTCATTTTCTTCTCCCTTAGAGATGGGGCGTCCAACAGCCCTAGGTCTGAACCAGACTTGCCCTAAACACACCAGCCCTGACCCGTGACTCAAATGAGTTGATTGAACGAGTTGAAGCGGTAGTGACCAAGCTCAACTCAATTTCCTCTTCTTCTCCTTGCTTTTCTCTCTCTCTCTCTTCCTCCCTTTTGTTTCCACCGCTGGAAATGCCCAACAAGATTCAGATTAATGGATCAGCGGCTTGACTTGACCCGCACCCCAGTCGACTCGTCAGCTATCTCCTTCCTCTCCTTCTTCTTCTTTTCTTTTCTTCTCCTCCTTTCCTACTTCTCTTCTTTCCCTAGACTTCCCAAAAGTCTGGACCAGACCAAACTCACGCCCAACTCAGATGGACAGCAGCCCGACTCACATGACTCGGCCCAGCGACTCGGCTTGGTTTGAGCTCAACCCGGTAGCCACCATTTCCTACTCTCCCTCCTTTTATTCTTTCCTCTCCTTTCTTTCTTCTTCCTCCTTTTATTTGCTGCTTCTCCCTTTCTTCTTTCAGCCCTGGTCAGCGAGAACGCCAACCTGATCGAGTTAGTAACACGGTGGCAGAGGAGCATCACGGTGCAACCGCACCACCCCTGCTCCCTCTCTTCTCTCGGATTTTCATCTCTTTCTTTCCTTCCTTCTTACTTCTCTCTCTCTCTCTCTCTCTCTCTCTCTCTCTCTCTCTCTCCTTCGGCCATGACCAGCAGGGCCTCCAAACTGATCAGATCTTGCCCCAACTCGAGGTAACTGGTGCGGCTCGAACGGGGAAGAAGAAGGCTGCCATTAATGGCATTTTCCCTTCAGTGCCTCTTCCTCCATTTTCTTTCTTCTAGATGGTCCAAATGGACTGTATGAAGCTTGTGGCTAAGCTTTTTCAAAGCTTGGGAAAGGTTTGGGCGGTGGGTTTGAGCTTGGAAGGAAATAGTGGATTTTTCTTGGGCGGCTGCAATAACCAAAGAAAGACTCGTTGCTATTCGATCCTGCTGCCTTATATCATGCCCTAAACTCCTTTAGAGTCGTTGGATAAGGAATGGACAGCCTGGATCGAATCCTACTGTTTGGTTTTCTCAAAACCGTGGGAAGGATAGATGTTAGTATTCTTATAAGGAAACCTTAAACCGCATGAAGCTACCGATGGCTGAGATGACACCACGAGGATGGCCGAGATTGGAGGAGAACAAAGCTCACGGGGAGTGCCAGCGTGTCGCATGGAGACAGTTTCCTTTTTGGAAACATGCTGTTTGTAGGCCCTATTTGCATCAAAATCATGTGCTTGTACACGTGTTGAACCATGAGAAACTCCCCTGGTTTTGGTCAAAGCCACGCTCTGAATATGATGGACGGTTTGGATCGTCCTAACGGGGCTAGATGGTGGGCCATCGATCAGAACAGACGGACACTGTCCATTCGTCCAGGTGTGGCAGAAAAGAGAGAGAAATTCTCTTTTTATAGAAAGCTCGGGTCAACCCACTTTGACTGGGCTCCCCAGACCTGTGCATAGGGAGTGCACCTCCTCTAGTGCACACACGAAATGACTGTGGGGCCCACGGAGATGTTTAGATAAAATTCACTCCGTTCACTCGGTTCATCTACCTATATAAGGCCATGAGCTCAAGAATGGGGCTGACCTAAATCTTAATTGGGCCATACTCTTAAATTCCTAGCTCTAATGGTGGATTTTTGTCGATCTAATAGTTGGATCATCCTGAATTTGAATGGCAGCGGTTAAAAGGGTCCTAAGAATCCTAAAGAAGGTTCAGGTGCAATCTAGGGGCTGATTTGAAACTCAGGTGGCCATACCTAGTGACTTCATGGTCAACTATTGATTCCCACCAATCTAATGGTTGGATTTCCTTTAGATTTGATCATTACTGATAGAAAGGGTTCTAAAGGCCCATAGACTATCCACACTGTGATTAGTAGTGGGATTTAAGGCCCTGATCATGAGTTCTCACACTCTTGGAGTTACTGAACAACAAACTTGGTGATACAAGCCCTACAATTGATGTTTTTCTAAGATCCACACCATCCGGGAGGCTCTATGGGTTCCTTAGGGTTTTTGATGCATAGGTGTACAGTTAGATTCCTAGATCCACAGTCAGATTAGCTTTGGATCGAAGGTGGAGTTCCATGGGGCTTCTTCGCAAGGATCGATGGTTGGATGATTTGATTAAAGTGAAACAAATGATCTTTTGGGTCCCATAGGACCCTACTATTGTGGATGCATGGATAGGCCCTCAGGTCGACCACTAGTTCACGTAACTTATAATTAGATTGCTTATAAGCAATTAGGGCCTCTTAGGAAAGTCTAAATGGGATCGATCTACTTGATCCAAAATTAAACGGTTGTATTAATGTGAATTTTAAGTAGGCACGATATGGATTGGATTTAACGGTGGACCTTGTGGGTTTAGTCCCGAATCTAGTAGTGTTCGATGTGGATAGGTCGATTATAAATGATTAGGCAGTGTGTCCCCACACACATACGTACTTAGATGGTAACACCCGAATATCGAAAAGTATGGGGTGTTACACTTTCAAACAATTGACTCGCTCAAGTAAGAGAATAAACCTTTCAAACAGTCAGTCCGTTTAAGTAAGATAATGGGTCTTTCAAACAGTCGACTCATTCAACTTGCAAAGGAACGGGTCTTTCAAATAGTTGACTCACTCATGTAAGAGAATGAACCTTTCAAACAGTCGGTCTATTTAAGCAATATAATGGACTTTTCAAACAGTCGGCTCATTCAAGCAATAGAATTAGTCTTTCAAACAGCCGATTCATTCAATTTTCAATGAACGGGTCCTTTAAATAGTCAACATGCTCAAGTAAGAGAATGAACCTTTCAAACAGTTAGTCCATTCAAAATACAAAAATGGTCATTTGAATGGTGCACTGATCTTTCAAACAGTCAATCTGGTACCCAATAACGCACAAGTGTCATAAATGCATGATTATCTGAGTCATTATTATTCAAATTTACAAGCAACCAATTTAAGAAAGCTCAAAGGTACTATGGGGGGGGGGGGGGGGGAGGGGTCACCCAACATAGGATGACAGATTGACCCAACATAGGATGACAGATCGGCCATAGTGTCCCATACCACAATCCCTGGCTAATGAGACTCCATTAGGATGTTTCAGAGTGTCCTTGTCAACTAGTGGCCAATCATATTTTAACAAATGAGACTTACCATCACATGGTCATACAAAATAATCCATCAAGCCGCTTAGGGTGAATATACAGCAATCCATGGATGGTAAGCCCGCATCAATCTTCCATTTTATCCATCAGTTAAAGTAGCCACTAGGTCGAGAGTCCATTATAATTGCACTCAATTAAGTTACATCCTAAGTCAGAATGTACATATATAAGTGAGATTTTCTACTAATAGATGTAGCAATTCAAGTTTTACAACAATCTTTAAGTATGAGAAGATATACAATACAACGTATAGATATTCATACAAAATAAATGTTGAGCATATAATTTGATAATCAGATTCAATAACTAACACAAGTAATTGTGAATTAAAGATGTCAGTTATCAATTGAAATTAAAATTGAACTATCACTTAAGCTAACATGGAAGATGAAAGCTTAAGGGAAAAAATTCATCACCTTATATTTTAAATCGTCTACAATGTCGCTAGGAAGTATGCGCGCCCTTAGAATCAAATCAACCGCGTTAATCCAATCTGTAACTTGACTTCACCTCAATTCGATATCTATGCTCCAATGTCACTGAACTCAGCTAGCCCACTGAGTCAACTCACCTCATGCTCCCCCAACTCGGATCGACCTAACAATCACAACATCGGTCTATTGGGTTTGAGGGAGAAACACCCTGCTAACTATTGAGTTTGCTGATCCTGACCCAAAGCAAAACACACTTAGAACTGAGTCAGTAACTTACTGACTCGGTTATACAAGGATTGGAATCAGTTCGACTTGGTTAGGAGCCGAAAGCCAACATCTTCTCTCATCTTCTTCTTCGATTCTACTTTTTCTTCCTCTCCTTCTCTTTCCTTCTATTTTCTTCATTTCGTTTTCTTTTCTTTTCTTTCCTATTATGCCTAGTAGAGTGGATGGGCTAGACTAGGCCCAACCTATATCCAACATCCTAACTCGACTCAACTGAGTTGAGTAAGTCAGCCATACAACTATTGACTCGACTCGATGTGAATTGCACCCCACTCGGCAGCTCGATCCACTCTCCTTACTCTCTCGTTTCTTTCCCTCTCCCTCTTCTTCCTTTCTCCTCCCTCTCTTCCTCTTCTTTTGTTATAACGACCAACAGGGTCCAGACTTGACCCAGCTGAGTCTGAGTGAGTTCATGACTCTGCTCAAGTTGAGCTAGTGTGGTGACGCTCGCACACACACACACACACACACACACTCTCTCTCTCTCTCTCACTACCTTCCCTATCTTTCTCTTCTTGCCCTCTCTCTCTCTCGCCTCTATTTCCTTCCCTCTCCTTCCCTTTTCTCACCCTGTCAACAAACTAGGACGGAGCTGGGCTCATCCCAACTTGGACCACGACTCGTCTTGCCCTGGTGTGACCCTCTCTCTCTCTCTCTCTCTCTCTCTCTCTCTCTCTCTTTCTTTGGTTTCTATTTCTGAGAAGGAAAGCCCTAAAAAAGTAGCCTATATAGGCTATATTAATCCATTTCTAGATGCCCCCAATCGTCAAATCAGCTATGAGCCAACAACTCTCAACTAATCGAATTTGAGATAATGATCGTGGCTTCTGATTGCATGGCCCCTATTAGTCACCAGGGAAGAATTTCTGAGACCATGGACACCCTAACGAACATCTTAGATCAGTGAATGGGCCTCACCAACCACTAATGGGTTTCTCGATCAAATGAAGAAGATGACCCAGCTGTTAATGGTGGGTCATCATTGAGTGGCTGATCTTGTAATTAGTAATGTATAGATGGTGTGGATTTTTCCTATGATCATTATGGGACCAACCAGATGTGCGGTTATTAGCATTTTCACTTAATGGATCTTAGTTTCAACATTCGGCAGCGGCTCTCTTGTTGCAATAGAAACCCTATAGTGCGGAGTGAATGGGGGGTTGGGATGGTTTGGAATGGAAGGTTGTGATGGAAAGGAGTGGAGGCACGCGGATCGCAACAGCTAGCAGCAGACGAAACAAGATTTCTAGTTTTAAAAATACGACCGCATGCATGTCCAATTTGGGCAGAAAATCGTGTGCATGCACATGGGTTTCAATGTGCAGTAAGGGCGAGGGTTTGGTAGAATTTGAATGGCCAACGAGATGGATGATTTGGATTATCCTCTTTATCCTCGAAAGTGGCCCATCTAACGATCGAACAATATTCGTTCGCTTGCTGGCGAAAACACAAAAGAGGGAGGAATTCTTTCTCTTTACGGGAAACCACGGGTTAAACCCAGTTTGACCGTGTCTATGGTCTGGTGTACCGCAGGTGCACACTCACTATGGTACACGGCCAATTGTGGGGTCCACAATGATGTTGGATAAAATTCACTCCATCCATTTGGTTTGGGGGTCCCCACCAGGGCCTCTGACCAAAAATCAGGCAGATCCAAAACTAAGGTGGGCCCCACGACTTGATTTGGGCCCCATTTGCATATTCCCGTCAATCCGACAGTGGAGTCATCTTCAAATCCAACCTTCACGATTCCTAAGGGTTCTTAGTCGATCCTAGAAGAAACCTAATGTTTGTTACTATAATCGGATGGTTGTTACTATAATCGTATGGTTGGATTTATACGAATTTAAGTAGATTGTTAACAACCATGATATAAGATGAACAAATAGTGGACCGCGTGATCTAATGCTTGTGATAGACACTGTGCAATTAAATTGCATACAGGGTGGTTGAAATCCTAAATTATGTTTCTCTGATGACTTGATGATCTATCTTGAAGATCAATGGATGGATGACTTAATATATGGATGTGGATTATTTTCAATGGTCGGATTTAGATTGGAATGAATGTGAGTGTCCAAGTAAGTTAGGTTGCTATTTATACTAAGTTAGCTCACACGGTAACACCTGAGTACTGAAAAGTACGAGGTGTTACAAACACAAACAATGATTTTTATAGCAAAGCATTTAAGACATACTTTACTTAAGGATTTCTACAAAATCAAAAGGGATCATAGTCTATCACCCTCAAGGGTTGATAAACAGAAACCTAGGAGAATAATTTGCACCTTGCGTTAGCTCGCCTGACTCAGATTTGTTCCTAAAGTTAGGATTTCGAAAAGCGTCAACGAAACCTAAATGATTCGAACAAGCCTTGTAATGTTTAGAAAAACTTAACCCTAACATCATGATTTGGGGATCTAGGTTCCAAGTTTACCTTCAATGATTGCGGACGGAGATCCAACGAAGGATTTGGTCATGGCTAGATCGCCAATCGGACGGGAAAGAGGCAACCTTCACAATCAGTCTCCCTCTCACACACAATTTCCCTTTCTCCTCTCTCTCTCTCTCTCTCTCTCTCTCTCTCTCTCTCCTCCCCAAGGCTAGTGTATGAAAATTCGTATGAGGAGAGGGGGTGTGAATAAAAATGGTATTTATAATACCAGAATGTATACAAATGGCTCCAAATGATAAGTCTTCATTATACTAACCCTATGGGGGTGGTTTCGAACCATGAGAGCCTACAGGAAAGTGTGCAAGTCGATCCAAGTTAGGAGATGAGTGCCCCATTAGGGGATCTATGTTTAGACATAGTCATCCAATGATCAGACATGCTGATCAATGGATAAGGTCCCAAATTCAGTTCGACAATCACCATTGGTTGATCGAGGGCCCGGATATACAGATAAGCGTAGGGGAATATCTTAAGTGGACGCTCCAAGTTTGGCTATGATCTGACGGTCCAAAGGTCATAACTTCAATAAAATGGGTCAAGTGATCATTTCACTTAAATCTAGGATATTAACTAAGGTAATCACACAACTAATGCGCCTGCTGACTTGCGGGCTGAAGTTGAACGGTCCGAGGTGTCACCTTGGCTCAATATTTGCAATGGACATTAAGTATGGTAAAATAGATGCTAATTTATAATTTTGAGACCAATAGACTAGAACGTGTGGTGTAGCCCTAATTTAGTGAACTTGGGTATTTATGGAGTATGTTAACTCTCGAGACTCCTTGTAGGTGTCAACAAGTGGAGGAATTGTATAAATTCACCCACCCACCTATTTTTGATGTGCAGGAACGGTCGTTCGACTCCAATTTCCTTAAATTCATCATTTATAGCATAATTAAGGAATTAAATTGGATTATTACGGCCATCTGACAACTTCACTCACGTATGTACTGGGGTTTCTATGCGGAATTTTATAGAACGTTACAACCATGTCCCTTGCTTCTGATCATTCTTATTAATTGGATCCTATAACCTTTAACCAAAATTTTCATTTGCGTAACTCAAGAAGATACACTGTTTTGCCTTGTCATCAAGTTTTGACTGCTCATCTTTTAGAACATGCACAAATGATCAACAACTAAACACCTTTAGGTGTTCATGGGAAACATATTTTCTGGTCTATACACTTTTTGCAACATCTCTATTTAGAGGAGCTAAAAGAGATAGATTAATTAAGTACCAAGTGATACACAGCATCTCTCCAAAATAATTTTGGTAATTTGACATGCAAAAGCATACACCTGATTCTATCTAAAATAGTGAGATCCATTATTTGTAGTTCACCATTGTACTATGAAGTCTTTGGAATGGATTGCTCATGCCTTTTTGTTACACCATTGTAGTGGCGGAATATCAAATCCATGAGATTTATTTTCCATCTAAAATCTTCTTAAGGTTACAAAGACTAGGAAACACAAATATCAGCTTAATCAAAGCTTACGTGGCTCAGGAAGTTTTCAACAGTAGGCATCTAGTTCTCACTGTTTACCTTAATGTGGCGCACTTGGGCATTGGATCTACTCAAGCAACCGAATTTCATGAGAATTACGTGGACCAATCGGAAGTGGCTGCTTAGGAATTCCCGTGCCTTCAGCACATTGATTTTTTAACACGTATTTGATAACAATCAGGTTCCCCTGCTTGTTACGGACCGTAAATTTCTGTTGTCCTTCATCCTTATGGTCCACATCATCACTAACCGCACTGCTGCATTAAATGCATGCAATGTGATGACGTGGCTCAATCAGATTTCCTATTTGTGGCAAGCTGGCAAGCAGAGGATCCGGATACATTTGACAATGTCAACGTATGACAATATATGGTGAAAAGCAGGGAAACTGATGTGCGCCAGCAGCGTACATGCTGGGAACGGATTGGCTACTCCCCTGCCACCAACCCCGTGGCTGATGTTCAGTGCTCTGTGGGATCCACCATGATGTATGTATTTCATCCATTCCATTCATCCATTTTTACAGATCCTTTTAGGGGTGTATATCAAAAATGAGACAGATGTAAATCTCAGGTGGACCACACTGCAGGAAAGCAATGATGATAGGATATCCACCATTAAAATCCTCCTATGGCCACTGTACTGTTTATTTGACATCCAATCTGTTGTTTAGGTCATACAGAACCAGATGAAGGGAAAAAACAAAGATCAGCTTGATCCAAAACTTTTATGCCCCCAATAGTTTTTTATTGGTCGACGTTCATTCAACACTGTTTCCTGTAATGTGGTCCACTTGAGATTGGGATATACCTAATTTTTGGTATCATACCATAAAATGATCTATAAAAATATATGGACAGCATGGATGAAACATATACATCATGGTGGGGCCCACAAAGCACTGACCATCAGCCCTTGGCTGGTGGCATAGGGAGTAGCCAATCCGTTTCCGTACATGATAGTCTAGTCAGATATTCATCAATCTTGACCATCCATTAGGTTTTCCATACCATTCATGAGCCAGTATTAAATATTAATAAAAGAAAAGGTAGAGATTGAGAGGAGGATGCCATCCTGTTAAATAATTGAAGATGGTTTTCCTTTTCCTTGTCAAATAGGTGTGATGGACTTCGAAAGCTAAGGAAACGTTAAGTATCAGAGAGAAGAAAAAGAAATGGCAGAGAGTGCTGTGAACTTCTTAATACAATACTTGGGGCCTTTGCTGGTGAATGAAGTGCAGTCGTTGAAGGGGGTCCGCGGAGAAGTCCGTGACCTCATAAATGATTTTGAAAGCATCAGATCCGTCTTAAGGGATGCCGATGTAAGACAAGATACCGATGAAAGCCTCAAGACATGGGTGAAACAAATAAGAGAAATGGCTTATGACGTCGAGGATGTTCTCGACGAGTTCATGCTCGGCCAAGCACGAAAGCAGCAGGGTGCTAGGAGATGCATCAATTTTCTTCATAGACTCATCAAGCAGCCTATGGTGGGCCATAAGACTGCATCATCGATACGAGATATCAAAACCCGAGTCCATAGGATTAAAGAAAGAAAAGATGCTTACTCTCTGAATAGTATGGAGCAAACTTCAAGCTCCAAAAAAATGAGTGATCAATGGTATGATCCTCGACTGAAAGCTCTTTTCATTGAGGAAGCTGATCTTGTGGGCATCGATGTGCCAAGGCGTCAATTGATTGAATGGTTGGTCGATAAAGATTCAAGACTTTCGACGATTTCAGTGGTCGGGATGGGTGGCCTTGGCAAGACCACTCTGGTAAAGAAAGTCTATGATAACCAACAGGTGAAGAAATGTTTTGAAACATATGCTTGGATCACTGTCTCACAATCGTTCAAAGCGGAGGAACTTCTTCGAAGCATGGTAAAGCAATTCTTTGAGGAGAAGAAAGATCCATCTCCCCAAGGTTTAGAAGTGATGACGCAGGTCGAGCTCATACAAGTGCTACGGAGCTACTTGCAGAACAAAAGGTATGTTCTTGTTCTTGATGATGTATGGGAGGCAGCCGTATGGAATTTCATAGGCAATGCATTGCCGAATAACGAATATGGTAGCAGGGTAATCATTACTACGCGCAACGGTGACGTCGCATCATCTTCTTGCATTGGACCCTCCGATCTCATCTACAATCTCCAACCTCTGCATGCAACAGAGGCTTGGTCCCTCTTTTGCAAGAAGGCATTCCACTCGCACAATGAGAATAGATGCCCTCCTGGATTGGAGAAGCTTTCAGAAAGCTTTGTAGGTAAATGCAGAGGATTACCGCTTGCAATTGTCACATTAGGTAGTCTTCTATCCAGCAAGACGAATGTCGAGTGGGAGATGATTCACCGTAGCCTTGGATCGGAGTTTGAAAGTGATGACAGTCTTAGAAGAATGATGAAAATATTATTGCTCAGTTTCAATGACTTGCCTTACTACCTGAAATCATGCTTCTTGTATTTGAGTATTTTCCCCGAAGACTATCCGATTAAGCGTATGAAACTAATTCGCCTATGGATAGCCGAGGGGTTTGTAGAAAGAAAAGTAGGCAGGTCAAAGGAAGAGGTTGCTGAAGGTTACCTCAATGAGCTCATCGCTAGAAATCTGGTTCACGTGGCAGAATGGGAATTATATGAGAAGGTGAGCACTTGTTGCATCCATGATCTTGTGCGGGAGATGATTATTCCAAAATTCGGGGAGGAGCATTTCTTTTCATCTTCTGTTGAAGAGAACACAATACCTTGTAACAGAATCCGGCGTCTGTCCATTTATAAAGAGGAGAATTTTCCAAAATTTGATGCCTTCTCCTGCCTTCGCTCGTTGTTCATTTTTGGTGCGGAAGGACTATCTAATGCCCCTACAATCACTTCATTTTCCAGCTTAAGGTTGTTGAGGGTGGTGGATCTTGAAAACACGTCCATGGAAATCTTTCCTGATGATCTAACAAGCTTGTTGCATTTGAGATACTTAAGCTTGGAGAATACAAAGATCAAGAAGCTTCCTAGTTCGTTGGGGAAGCTAAAGAACTTAGAAACATTGAATCTTAAGGGCACTTTCGTACGTGAATTGCCCGTTGAGATTCTCAAGCTCAAGTGCCTATGCCACCTTCTGGTTTACCGCTATAGTATTGAATACGGGTATTATATAGCATTTAATTGTGCAGATGGAAGTAAGGTGCCTGCTGGAATCGGGAACATGAGATCCCTACAGAAGTTGACACATATAGAGGCAGAGAGCGGCATCATTAGAGAGCTGAGGAATCTCACCCAACTGAGGAGGTTAGGCATTATCAAGCTAAAAAGGGAAGACGGGAATGATTTATGCACTTCCATTGAGAAGATGATTCACCTTCACTCCTTTAATGTAAGATCAATGGATGAGGAGGAGGTTCTCGACCTGCATTCTTTATCGCATCCTCCGCTACCTCTTCAACGTCTATATTTGAGAGGGCGTTTGGAGAAGTTGCCTGGATGGATTGCCTTGCTTCATAATCTGGTACGAGTTGCTCTGAGATGGTCCAGATTGAGGGATGATCCACTCAATGCCCTTCAATCACTGCCCAATTTGGTGGAACTGGAACTACATCGAGCTTATGATGGAGAAGAGTTATGTTGCGACGGTAGAGGATATCCAAGACTTAAGAAATTATGGCTCATTGACTTGAGAGGGTTGAATACTGTGAGGGTGGAGAAGGGAGCAATGTCTAGCCTTGAAAAGCTAGATATTACACGTTGCGAAGGATTAGTGGAGGCGCCGTTGTGGCTCCAACACATCACTAACCTCAAAGAACTTGACCTGTATGATATGTCGGAGGCTTTCTTGAAGGGGCTCAGAAAGGATGGAGTTGAAGAGTTAGTAGATTCCATTCGCCACATCCCACTCATACAATATACAGACACTCAGACAAATACTCATTGGGATTTGTCATGATCCTGAAGAGCAGTTGTCAGGTGAATGCTTTATATTTCCCTTCTTCCTCTTTACAGTTTATATTTTTGTTCTCTCCGTTGCTTTTTTTTTTTTTTTTTTACTTGCATTTTCTTTTTCTTTTCTTTTTTAAATGACATTTTTACAGTTGTTTCAAGGAGGTCGGTTCCTCTAAAATTATATGGAGTAAGCTTTGTATGTGCCTCATGTCTAAGCTATTCATCCGTTTTGACCATTCATTATCACCGTGGGTTTCTTTTACTTGATGCACAGGTCAGATGGTATGCACATTTAACATGGAAGCGGATTGGGTGATGTTGGGCTCTGTCAGGTCCACCGTGATACATGTGTTCCATCCATGGCATCCATCCGTTTTGACAGCTCATTTTAAGGCGTGAGCCCAAAAATGAAATAGATCAAGAATTTTAGTGGACCACACACAGTAATCGGTGGTGATTAAATGCCCACCATTAAAATACTTCTTGCAGGCCAGAAAAAGAAAAGAAAAGAAAAAAAAAAGGTTTTGGATTAATCTGAAATTTGTCTTTTCCTTCGTTCAGGTCTATATAACCTTATAGACACGTTAGATGGTAAATAAACATTACGTGGACCATAAGGTCTCAACGGTTGGCTTTCGATCACCACTATATCCTCTGTTGTGGTCCACTTGAGCTTGGGATCTGCTTCAGTTTTGTGTCCTTACTCTACAAAGTCAATGTATGTGGTTTATCCACGCCATTCATCCACTTTTCCAGCTTATTGTAGGGGTTGAGTCCAAAATTTAAGCAAACCCCGAGATCAAGTGGACCATACCATAGGAAACAGCTGTTGGAATAATGATTTCCACCGATGAAAGCTTTCTAGGGCTCGCAGTGATGTTTATTTCTCATCCAACCTGTTCATAAGATCACAGAGACATGGATTAAGTAAAAACACAATTACAAGCTTGATCCAAAACTTCTGTGGCCCCAAGAAATTTTCAATGGTAGATGTTCAATTCACACTGTTTCATGTGGTGTAGTCCACTTGAGCTTCGTATATACTTGATTTTTAGTCTTAAGAACTAAAATTATCTGTTAAAATGGATGGATGGAGTGGATAAAATACATAAATCATGGTGGACCCCACAAAATTTACTCAGTACGCAATCCGCTTCCTTCAGAGATCCTCCGCAGATCCTTTTACATGCAGAAAGTAAAACACCCAAATTCTATAGAGCCCACCAGATTGTTCGAACAAGATCCACTTCTTTAACAGGTGCACCTTCTCATGTGCCCAGAAATGACTGCAGTCCAAAGCGTTGGTGGGTCACACCTTGTGCCTCTAAGTTCATGCATTTATGTTTTGGTTCATGATTACTTTTCAAGCATACATTTATGGGAAGAGGATGGTCTCCAGCAAGGGATTGAATGCATTCCATTGAAACTCTCTTATATGATTGTATTTTTTTGTAGGACCTGCAAACAAAGAAGGTGGTTAGTGATGGACATCAAGAGCAAGCGTCATCTCTTTGACTTTCATTCTAGCTCTCTGCTAGTTACTATTTTAGAACTCAGTAAGTGACATTGTCACTTTGGCATTCCTTATTTCGAGATTTAAAAATGCTGTTGCTTATATTGGTTGTAGTTCATTGTCGTCTGATACTTCTAGGCTCCTGAAGCATCATGGGAGTTTTTTTTTTTTTTCTAGAGATGGAGCTGCAAATATTTGTGGATGGGTATAACTTGAGTAATGCATGCTTTTTCATCTATTATTTTTCTTCTCCTTGTAATGGAGAGATCTTTAGTTCTTCTTTGTCTTCTTTTTTCTAATTCAGAAATCCTTGTTTGTTTTCCATCTCCTTGTAAGTTACTTGATATGAGTTTCCTGCAACAACACAAAGCCATGTGAGGCTCATGGCAATTTTCATGTCAAATACACTTTATCCATTAGTTTTACAAGCTCATGTTATGATGAGAGACATCCAACCGAAGCCTCGGTGAATGACAGCCGTAATTATAACGGTCCTAAGGGAGCGAAATTCCTTGTCGGGTAAGTTCTGACGCCACATGAAAGGTGTAACGATCTAGGCAGTTTTGGAGAGAAGGTCGGTGAAATAGACATGTCTGTGAAGATGCGGACTACCTGCACCTAGACAAAAAGATCCTATAAAGCTTTACTGTTCCCTGGGATTGGCTTTGGGCCTCTCCTGCGCAGCCTTTCGGGGGGGGGGGGGGGGATCCATCAGTGAGATACCACCCTGGAAGAGCTAGAATTCTAACCTTGTGTAGGACCTTCGGGCCAAGGAACAGTCCCAGGTAGGCAGTTTCTATGAGGCGTAGGCCTCCCAAAAGATAATGAATGTGTGCAAAGGTTTCCTCGGGCTGGGCAAAGATTGCCTCTCGAGTGCAAAGGCAGAAGGCCGGAGAAGACGCAAGTGGGTCACACCACACCAAAAAGTAGGATGCAAACACTCACACTATCATGATCTTTATAAGCCATCCAATCCATTCAAAAAATGATTCCGACCAGAATGAAAGGAAAATACATATATCAGACTTATCCAAAATTTCCATGGGCTCCAATAAAGTTTCAATGGTGGGCTTTCAGTCCCTACTGTTTCTCATGATTTGTCTTGGAACTAGTTTATTTTTGTTCTCTCGATATAACATGATTTGTTGTGATGGACAGAGTGGATTTTCAAACGAACATCAGTGGCAACACAGGGCTTCGTGTTGCAGGAACT
This sequence comes from Magnolia sinica, assembly GCF_029962835.1. Classification (NCBI taxonomy): domain Eukaryota; kingdom Viridiplantae; phylum Streptophyta; class Magnoliopsida; order Magnoliales; family Magnoliaceae; genus Magnolia; species Magnolia sinica. The sequence continues at coordinate 84,090,591 of NC_080581.1, forward strand.
CCCTATATTAGGAGGAAATCTCTCTCTGTCGTTTTTTATTTTAATTTATTCCCTGGGAGTTGGATTGGAGTGATTAAAGTCCCTCTAGAATAGCGCGACAGGTAAAACGTGCAGGTTCTTCTGTGGCCACATGTTTTATACGTGTAATCCACTCCATCCGTTGGCTGTGATCCTTGATTTTAGGATCTCCCAGACACACAACTCATGTGATCTAAACCAAAGTGAACGATGGGGATGACATGCCAATCATAATTTTGTGCCTGTGTATACAACATTCGTCAAAATGGCTCATCAGCAGTAACTCACTGAGTTGGAGGGAATGGACAAATATCAGACTGATTAAGAAATACGGAGAGACCTGACAAGCAACTTGGTTTCAGCAAAACACAAGACATTCCAAACCTTGGTAGCTGCCTCCCTGAATAAATAAATATGTTTTGAGGCCTGATTGTCTTTTTATTATTATTATTATTTTTTTTTTTTACACACGCACACACACCACCACACACTCACGCCATGGTGGGATTTCACCACCTATGGGTACTCGAACCCTCAACCAGGTGTTGAAACTCCTGAGAGTCTACCACTGGAGTAAGAGTAAGGACCCATGGGTATTTGATTTGGATGACTCTTGGCAACTAAGGGTGAACATGAGGCGTCCTAGGTGAATGGTTTGGATTCGACATAAACATCACAGGTGGGCCCTCCAGAACTTTGAATGCACGGTGATTATCATTTGTTAAAACGGATGTCATCACTCCCCATAATTTTTGATATTTTACAATGTTGTAAGTAGTTGTTACTTATTCAAATATTATAAGTTTAATTACTGAATATGGAGTCCAGATGGCTGGGCCCACGGTTGGAGATCCAGACGAGTGATCACATGGACCCACATTTGTCCGGAGAAAAATGCTTCCTTTTTTTAAGCCAGCAATAGAAAGTTGCCTGGTATCCTTGTGATGGGCTGATGCTCCTCCAGCTTAAGTTGTACGAACGGTTCAAAGGATATCAAAGTTATATGAGCTCTACGATTTTGTATTTATTTATACCTACACCATTCATCCATTTGGTGAGAGCATTTTAGAGGATGAGTCCAAGAGTAAGTCATACAAAAAGTTCAAAGTGGACCACACCACAAATAGCAGTGGGGACAATGATCACCGTTAAAACATTCATAGGCCCACCGTAACAGTTATTTTCCATCCAATCTATTAATAAGGTCAATAAGGTCACACAGACTTGTATGAAAAGGAAAAACAAATATAATGTTGATCCAAAACTTCTGTTACCCATAAAAGGGTTTCAATGGTAGACATTCAATCCCCCAATGCTTTTTACAGTATGGTCCACTTGATTTTTTTGGTCTGTTTTATTTTTCAGCTCAAGCCTTATGACTAGCTCACCAAGTGGATGGATGGTTTGATTGTAACTCATATCTCATGATGGGACCCACAAAACTTGGTGATGTCAACACACCAGCCAAATCGATAGCGTGTGTTACACCATCCAATCCTTGCCTTCGAATGAGAAGATAGTGGTGGCCACTAATGGTAGCAGTAAGGGACGTCCAGTAGAGAAGATGGTTTCAAACCCTACCGTTGCTGCTATTATGGATTCCTATGCACGATAGCCACTTGCTTAGGCATGACTAGACTATCACATTCTGACATATGATTGATGGTCTCCTCTCTGGCTATTGATTCAAATGCCACTGTTTTTAGCATGGTCAAGAGGCTCACAGTCATCATTGAGGGTTGTTTTTCATCGCCATTACCGGCTAGAAATCACGGCGGTGACCAGTTTGTGGAGGGACGGTAGGGTATGAGGGTTTTTTTTTTTTTTTGGGTTGGTTTTACTGTAAAACGAGCCCTTAAGGCCCTTTTGTAGTAATTTTGAATGATCCCCCTTTGCCCTTTCTATCCAATGAGAGCCTACTAGCCCATTTCATTCTATTTGTGGGCTCTATCTTAAGACTAATTGAATGGCTATCAACCATTCTCGTTGGCACATCTCTATGGGCCAGAGTTATAATGGGCTTTAGCTCGTAGACATTGCATGGTGAGCCATATGATTGGGTCGTGTGTTAGGGACCTGATATGAGCCTGCTATTTGGACTATTTTAGGCCCTATTTTTGTCCTGGTTCTGGCCTTTTCTTTGTCAAGGGCCAAGTTGGGTTGGGAATTTATTAGGCTTGAGTTTAATGTGCTTGGGTTGCAGCCAATTTTAACAACCAAGTCAATTGACTAAATTCATATATCTTGTGAGGTCCAATTTAGGCACATGCTTACCTTTTTCAACTATGTCTTGGACCCATAATGTAGAAACTGGCAAAGACCCTTGATTTAAAAGGAATTAAAGGAGAGAGAAACCTACTTGTATGTATCCTTTTAGAAATCTCCAATATATTTTAATGATGGATGCCAACTACTTTCTAGGTCAAATCGGACTGTTTGATTGATAATCCGTTGATGGCAGGATTATATTCGCAATCTTAAAGTTTAAATCTGTAGAATTGGATCCGGTTGTGTTAGCCACCACGGTGAAATCAATCAGTGAAGATTTTACAAAGTTTGACTCTTAATATTGGGATACATTGGTAGGATTGCATATGGTTCCGTTTGCATTGAATGCAGACAATAATGAAAATGCAGACAATTACCGTCTGTCATAAATGTAAATGGTGTGTAGTAAACATAGCTAGTGGTGTAAGACTGAGACACTCATTTCACCCACAGGCATTGAGTATCTCATATTTACATGATCGATATTACTTGATTTCATACTCTGGAGAGTCACTTGCATGTCATGACTTTCTCCCACAGGAGGAGTAATAATGATGTGACCGATTCTCTCCATGGTTGATTTACTTGGGCCCGTCTTTATTCTGGGTAATTCAATTGAAGGCTCGATCAATTGCTTGATAAATTTGCCTAATATTCATTTTTATTTATAAATGATTTTATATAAACAATCAGCTAATATGAGTATAATTTTTTAATCCATTACAATTCCAACTCAAACATATCATGTCCCTGCCTTAACTAGGTCTAATTATGTTCAATGGAAAAAGTCTATAGAAATTGTCCTAGGTTGCTTAAAGTTAGACTTTGCCTTGAATAAATCAGAACCTACAAAATCATCTGAAAATGTTACTAAGTCAGAAGTTAATCGTTATGAGGCACGGTCCAAATCCAACAGTGTGTGTTTCAAAATCATGAAGCACTCAATTTCTGAGACAATGAGGGATGTCATGTATTATGTGGATAATGCCAAAGTTTCCTTGAGAAAAATGGAAAACCAATTCAATAAATCAGATAAGGCTGAAGTGCGTTTGTTATTGAATAAATCAACATACTCATCTTACGATGAAAAATGAAACATTCGTTAATACACCATAGAGTAGATCGAAGTGGTTTCTAAGATCCACTCTTTGGGCTTGGAAGTTAAAGATGACTAACTAGTTAACTTGGTCATGAACAACTTTTCTCCTCAATACATTACCTTCCTAGTGAACTATAATACACTAAAGGATAAATGGACGTTAGATGAACTGATTTCTCAATATGTCCTAGAGGAGGAAAGGCTAAAGACGCTAAGCAAAGCACAAAATGTTAATCTAGTAACCTCATGACATGGACATAATATGAAGAGAAAAATGAAACAAAGTTATAATAAGGGATCCTTAGGTCCTCCAGTTAGAAATCATGAAAATCAACCTAGGAATATATCGAGTGACAAGTGGACTAAAATGAATAATTACTTCTTCTACAAGAAGTCGTGCCATCAGAAGAAAGACTGTATAAGTACAAGCAGTGACTCATAAAGAACGATAATAATACTATTCTGGTCTGTTTTGAATCTAATCTAATTGATGTGTCGGTAAATTCTTAATGGATATATAGATTCGAGAACAATTATTTATATATATACTTTTACGCAAGACTTGTAATAGATCAGGCTACCAACTCATGTGGAATGCTCAGTATACATAGGCAATGGCGTTAAAGTTGATGTGGAGGCAGTCAAAGTCTGTAAACTTATGTTAGAGTTGAATCTAGTAGATACATTTTGTACGCCTTCTATAGGGCGTAATTTAATCTCTAATTTTTCATTTGGATGAATTAAGTTATTGATTTTAAATTTGAGAATAAAAGATTGAGTATTTACTTTTATTTAATTAATGTTGGTACCGGCTCTAGGGTGAACAACCTATAACAACTAAATTTGAATGCATCACACATTTATAATGTAAATGCCCTGCATGAAAATAAAATAGGATTTAAGTGAAGACTAGATTATGAAAATTCCTCCATATTATGGCATAAGAGATTATGTCATATCTCTCGTGAGATATTGGATAGGCTGGTGCGAAAAGAGATTCTTCATTCTCTACACTTCTCCGACTATAAATTATGTGTTAATTGTATTAATGGTAAACTGACCAGAACCAAAAAGAATGGTGCGATAAAGAGTGAAGGACTCTTAAAAGTGATACAAATAGACATTTTGTGGCCCATTCCCTATAGCATCCTGGAGTGGGTACAAATATTTTATCACATTTATAAATGACTACTCTCGTTTTGGGTATCTTTATCTTATTAGTAAAAAATCAGATGCCCTTGATGCTTTTAAAATCAATAAGGATGAAGTTGAAAATTAACTCGATAGGAAGATTAAGTTCATTAGGTCTGACCGTGATGGTGAATACTATAGCAGATATGACGAATTAAGTCACAATCTAGGACTCTTCGCTAGATACCCACAAGATTGTTGTATTGTCGCCCAGTACACCATACTTGGTATTGTTGTTAGATACCCACAAGATTATGGTATTGTCGCCCAGTACACCATACTTGGATTGTAGTATCCATAGGGCCCCTAGCAAGACTGTAAGTAAAAGTCCTTTTGAGTTGGTAAATAGAAGAAAACCATGTCTTTGATAACCACATGTTTGGGGATGTCCTACTGAGGCCAAAGTTTATAATCTGCATGAAAGAAATCTCGATTTTAACACCATAAGTTATTTCTGTATACGATATCCAAAAAAGTCAAAAGGTTGTCGATTCTACTATAATTCTCACTCCATAAGGTTTATTGAGACTGAAAATACCAGATTCATTGAGAATACTGAAAATAGTATGAGCATAAACAGTTGGGATTTTATATTCGAGGAAGAAAAGACTGACTTCTGTCACAATCATTCTCGACCACGTTGGTATAAATCCTACAGTTGAACCTATAATCACTGCAAATCACCACAACGAACATCCTATACAACGCACTAAGGAAGAAAATCAAAATCACACTAAAAAGGTGAGCCATTAAAAAGATTTGAAAGAGAGATGAGTGTATCTACATTAAAATTAGTGGGAACAAGTTCATCATATTAGTTTTATATGTTGATAACATTTTATTGGCTAGTAGTGACACATGAATGTTGAGTAACACCAAGATATTCCTATCTTAAATATTTGAAATGAAGGATCTTGGTATTGCCTCTCATGTCATTAGTATTGAGATACATCAAGACAGATCACGTGGATGGCTTAGCTTGTCACAGAGAGCCTATATTAATAGGATATTCGAAATGTATGACATGCAAAATTGTGTTCCTGAACAATCGTCTATTGTAAAGGGTGATAAATTCGGCCAGTTCTAGTGTCTTAAGAATGATTTAGAAAAGAATCGAATGAAGGATTTTTCATATGCATTAGTAGAAGGGAGCATCATGTATGCTCAAGTTTGCATATGACCAGATATTGCCTTTGCAGTTGAATTGTTAGGCAGGTATCTATATAATTTGATAATGCAACATTTGATAGCTGCAAAGAAGGTGTTGCGCTATGTCACGCCCCAAACTCGGGAACCGGGCTCACAAAATTCCCGATCGCCGAATCTGGCGCCGACAGCCTCCGTAGAACCCCATTCTCGGCTCCCAGCGCCCATTCGCCAGGTTCCGATCCTGGGATGCTACAAGGAGGATTTTTAACATCCGTTTGATTCGTAATAAGCATAACCAAAGGCATAACCCACAAACACAACCAAAAACATCCATCACATTTCCACTATAATCAAAAACTTTACAGGTACAATGAGCATAAGGGAAATACAATGAAGATAGACCAAAACTCCAAAAGAAGATCAGCCACGCGTCCAAGCCTCAGCGCTGCTGCGATCCAACGTCACCTGCACGCAACGGTCGTGCATAAGCTTATAGAAAGCTTAGGGGTGGTGAAAGTGTATGCTCAAGGTGATAATGTAGTCATGCAATACAGAGTAATGCGGAACATGCCGATGAATGCTAAGAATCCCATTAGCCGTACAAGGCCATGCGGTGCAAAGAATGATGTCGGCCATACCAAGGCCATGCAATGCAATGCAAGTCAAGCATACAAATCCTCATCTAAGTCCACATGTCAATACGGCTCAAATCGGGAATATCACGGGGTCTAGTACACTCCAAGCCGATTGCCGCCCCATCGCGCGCAATAAGGTGAGTGGAAAAGACCTCACTATCCGCCCGCCAACATCGGGCTCGGCTCGTCAATAGCGGACCCATTCCTCGAGCCGGTCGAACTCAGTCTAGCTTTGCCCCTACTCCGGGGGTAAGGCCGCACCCCTTCCAACCGACCACGACACGTGGAAAACGCAACCTCCGGTAACGGCAATCGCGCCATGCATCCACTCGGCTAGACATTGGAGCAACCTCCGGTACCATAAGGGTTTAGGGACTTTCACCCAGGGATATCTATCGCACCCCATGTAGAACAAGATTTTCGGTATCCAATCTGTCAACCATGATATGCATGTGGAGGCTACGACCCTGATGTCGCTAGGGCATATAGTAACCATGTCACACAATGCAAAATGCATGAATCACACTATTCACTCATGCAACAATCCTGCGCGTATCGTGCGCTCATGTAGGGCAACACCCCTGTACGGGGCCCCTAGACAATCTGCCCGAAGGCACATCATTTCTCATATCAAGCATACGTATGATGCATATGATCATGAATCATGGAATTAAATATGTCATATGGGGTGGATGATGCTCATAATGAAGACGGGCCTAGACGGCCTACATATTACACATATGGGCCTATCAGTGGGCCCAAGGGAAAGTCATAATGCGGACATTTAACCACACCACACTTACAATGTGGACGTCAAACCAACATTGCTCCCAAGGCACGACTGCCACAAATATCATTTCATAAGTTATTTTGGGATCACACATTGCAATGGACCTTAGGTACATCCATTGGGCCCTTAAATACATCAAATTAGCCAAGTCATATGGGCCTTATATTCATTAAGTGGGCCACACCAATGGGCCTTATGTACATTGCAATGGCTATAACCCGGGGGCTTCAGAACATATCAAATAGGCCTAAGCTTATGGGCCTTACATGTGCCAAATGGGCCTCGACAGCTGGGCTCCATATGTTCATCAAATGGGTCTACTCACCTGGGCCTTATATGTATCAAATGGGCCTCACCAATTGGGCCCCATGTGCACATCAAATGGGCCTCAACTCATTGGCCCCATTACATCAAATGGGCCTCGACAGTTGGGCCTTACATCTATATCAAGGTGGGCCTCAATCACAGGCCACAACAAACTAAGGTGGGCCTCCCACCAATATTATATCAAACATGATATAATACAATATATTTATATATATATAATACATATGATATTATATATAATATAATATCATATATATATAGATATATATATATATATATACACACACACATGCATACACCACACGCACGCACACACACGCATACACACACGCACACATCACAGTGGCTCCACGTCCACCGTCCAGGCGGACGGTGGGAATGAAACACATACATCAATGTGGGCTCCATGTGGGGCCCACCATAATGTTTATATTCCATCCAACCCATTGATAAGGCCACGTGGGCCTAGAGGAAGGGTGAAAATAAATTTCACCCTGATCCAAAACTTCTGTGGACCCCAAAAGGATTTCAATGGTTTGATGTGGGCCGCCCGAGTCTTGGATCAGTCTGATGTTTGGGGTGGGCCCACGTCAGATAGTGGCCCACCCGATGAACGGGTTAGATGGCACATAAACTCAAGGTGGGGCCCACGGCCAGAGTAACACCCATGAGTCTAGCGTACGGCAACGCTGACAACAGCAGCGGTAGCTGCTTCTTCATATATTTTTTTTTGATTTTGAAAATATTTAGGTGGGGTCCACATCCGGTGAATCTACGCCGTCCAGTGTTCTTCCATGGCTCACCACGAGCAGTTCAAGTCCAATATCGGACATATTCCAGTGTACAACCCATCAGGGGAGGTTTCAATGGTGAAAACCACCTTTTGTTATGGTATGGCCCGCCTGAAAGTCTGATGGATCCCATCTTCCAGGTCAACGGCTAAAAAGAGCTAGGGAAGGGAATGGATGGTGTGGATTTAATACATGCATCAAGGTGGGGTCTACACAAGTGCACCACCTCATTGGCTTGAAACCAAGGAACCATTTGCACTTCCAACAGAAACGTCCAGCGTCAGTGGACGCTGGACTTTGTAAATACATTAGAGGTGGGCCCTGCTTAGGTGGGCCACCAAGTGATGTACGGCGTGGGTATTATACTTATAAGGTGGGCCCCACTCAAATAAAATGCTTACCACATGGTGGGGTCCATTCAAGTAGCCATACAACCTTACCATCATACAACAAAATAAAAAAAAAATAAAAAATAAAATAAAATAAAAAAATAAAATAAAAAGAGAGAGGGATAGAGAGTGAGACCGTGTGATGGAGGGACCCCGGCACTATGGGCCCTCCCTTGCACTAAATCATACATCAAGTGGGTCCCATTACAAGTGGGTCCATGGAATTGAAATCCAACGGTGGAGATCCCTTCTCCACTAAAATAAATGGTCTAGATGACCCTAAACATGGAAGGAAATAAACATCATGATGGGGTCCATGGAGAATGGCCCCATCATGGAATGATCATGATGATCCAAGTGGGCCATCGGCCACAACTTAGGGTCCAAAGTGAAATCCAAACCATTAATCGGTTGGCCTCACTTGGTCCATCTTAAAAATATGAAAATCTACCCTATTAAGACACCCACCACTTGATCTTCTTGCTCCCTTGGCTTCCTTGGCTCCTTGGGCTACCCTTTGATGGTGGAAGATGAGAAATGGATGGTTGAGATGAGAGATGAAGGGGTGGGAAAGGTGGACCTCACAAATGAAGTTTTCTCACCATGGGGGACTCATGGTGCTCTCTCTTGGATTTGGATTTTTTTCTTTTGAAAAAAAGAATAAGAGAGATAGTTGTAAAGGGAGGGAGAGAGAGAGAGAAAGAGATGGGTGATGGAGTGATGGGGGATGGTTTGGGTTGAAAATGGTAAAAAGAGGTATGGTTGTTGTTGAAATTTGGAAAAGAGGAGTGGTGAGGTGGAAAGAATGGTGGACTTTTGTAAAAGGTGGAGATGGGTTGATGTACTTGAGGTATGGGATGCTTTAATGGTTGATTGATGGGACTAATAGTAGAGATTCCCTCGAAATCCGCAACGCGCGGTGTTTCTTCGGAATAAACGCTGATCGACATCTTCTTACCTGGGTATCGGTTTGGTGCGCAAGTCACGGCGTTGGAACCGCGGCGACGACGCGGTCGCTATGATATAACTTTCGGACCAAGCCGACGTCGGTGCGCGGGACCTGGCTTAGGATCATGCGCAAATACCGAATACGGTGCGAAGGTTGCCGGAATTTGACCGAAAGGACCGCGGAAGCTAACGGAACAGTACGGATTAGGACACGGGTCTTACAGCTCTCCCCTCCTAATAGAAATTTCGTCCTCGAAATTTACACAATCACCGCAACTAGGCAGAACTCAAGAGGGAGAAGAAACATAACATCAATATATAAAATCAGAGATAACATACAACATACAATACAATCAATCATCAAAAAGATGGGGATAACGCTCTCGAATCTCAGCCTCACGCTCCCAAGAAGCCTCCTCAACAGAATGGTGACCCCACTGAACCTTCACCAACGGAATGACCTTGGTCCGGAGGACCTGCTCCTTCCGATCAAGGATACGGACTGGCTGCTCAATATAGGAAGCGTCCTCACGAACCTCTAACGGCTGCCAATCGATAACAGGAACGATGTCTGACCCACACTTCCTCAACATGGAGACATGAAAAACGTTGTGGACGCCAGACAACTGAGATGGCAAGGCAAGCCGATAGGCCACGGCGCCAACGCGCCCAGTGATCTCAAAAGGCCCTATGAATCTCGGGGCAAGCTTGCCCTTTGCTCCAAATCGAACTACGCCCTTCATGGGCGAGACCTTGAGATACACATGGTCCCCTACATCAAACTCCAAGGGACGACGCCGACGATCCACAAAACTCTTTTGTTAGGTCTGAGCTGTGCGCATCCTCTGCCTGATGATGTTGATAACCTCTGACGTCTGTTGCACAAGCTCGGGACCTAAGAGACGCCGCTCTCTAACCTCGGTCCAACAACTTGGAGATCTGCATGGTCTGCCATATAATACCTCAAAAGGAGTCATGCTAATGGTCGCTTGATAACTGTTGTTATATGCGAACTCAGCCAATCGTAGATGCTCATCCTAACTACCCGGGAAATCAATCGCGCAGACCTCAAGGATCTGGTTGACCCTCTCGCTCTGCCCATCGGTCTACGGATGGTATGTGGTGTTGAGCTACAAATCAACCCCCATCGCTCTCTGAAAGCTCTCCCAAAACTAAGACTTGAACCTCATGTAACGACCTTGGAATTTTTGTGCTAATCTTTCCTTAAGTAATCTCGCAAGCCGGTCAAAGGCCAAGTCGCACGTATCGCAATAAAATGTGTCGACTTCGTCAACAATAACCCAGATGGCGTCATGACCGTGCTGAGTCCTCGGCAAGCCCATAATAAAATCTGTCGACACGTGCTCCCACTTCCACATCGGGACACTCAACGGCTCCAATAGACCAGGGGGTCTCCGATGATCGGCCTTGACACGCCGGCACGTGTCACACTCGGCCACAAAGCCGGCGATCCGGCGCTTCATCCCCGCCAAAATACTGCCGCCTCATGTCATGGTACATCTTCGTCGAGCCGGGATGGATAGAAAACCGCGATCGATGTGCCTCGGCCATAAGGTCTCTACGTAACTCGGGAATATCCGGACACATAATCGGCCTGGCGAAGTCCACCATCTCGTACTCAATCCGCTAATCCGTCCGACTCTCGGATGTCGCCCGCTTAATCCTGTAACGACTGTGCCCGAGCCTCGACCACCCTTGCGACAAGAGAGGGTTGAATCGATGGGCTCGATAACTGAACAATAGAAGACCGCAAGCCAAACTCAAAGTCGTACTCGCTATATCCTCGAGCATCCGCCACTCCCGAATCATCATATGCGCCACCAGCCTCGCGGCTAAAGGCCGAGGGCATCCGCCACCACGTTCGCCTTACCCGGGTGGTACCGGAGATCGAAATCATAGTCCTTCAGAGCTCCATCCAACGCCTTTCATATTCAACTCAGACTGGGAGAAGAGGTACTTCAAGCTCTTATGATCGAAAAGAGCTCGAACCTAACCCCTAGAGATAGTGTCTCCACACCTTCGGTGCGAACAACTGAAGCCAACTCTAAATCATGCGTGGGGTAGTTCAGCTCATGGACCTTGAGCTGACGAGACGCGAAGGCTACAGCCCTGCCGCATCAGGACAGACCCAAACCAATATGCGAGGCATCGGTAAATACAATAAATCCGTCACTCCCGGAGGGAAGAGTGAGGACAGGAGCGACCAGACGGTCCTTCAGCTACATAAATGCTCGCTCACAGGCGTCACTCCAAATAAACTCTGTACCCTTCCGAGTCAACCTAGTCAACGGGGCTGCAATACGAGAGAAGCCCTCAATGAAACGCTTATAATATCCCGCTAAACCAAGGAAACTGCGAATCTCAGACGCAGTTGTGGGCTGGCCCCACTGACGCATTGCCTCAACCTTCGAGGGGTCCACTGCGACACCCTCCCTCGTCACCACGTGACCGAGGAATCTCACCTCCTCCTGCCAGAACTCGCACTTCTCCAGCTTCGCATACAGCTGGTGCGCGGAGGGTCCGCAATGTAACCTCCAAATGCCGCTCATGCTCCTCACGAGTCCTCGAATAAATCAATGTCGCCGATGAAGACTACAACAAACCGATCGAGATATGGACAAGACCTCGCTCATCAACGCATGAACATCCGGCGCATTGGTCACAAGGACATGACCAAACTCGAAATGACCATAACGCGTCCGAAAGGCTTTCGGGATGTCCTCCTCTCGACCCGAATCTGATGATAACCCGAACGCAAGTCAATCTTCGAAAAGAACGGCACCTCGACTGATCGAACAAATCATCAATCCTGAGCGGGTACTTGTTCTTGATCGTGACTTTATTGAGCTCCGGTAATCTACGCAGAGCCTCAACGAGCCATCCTTCTTCTTCACGAAGAGTACCGGCGCTCCCAACGGCGAACTGCTCGGACGGATAAAGCGTAACTCGTCCAACTGCTTCTGCAGTTCCCGCAACTCCAATGGTGCCATACGATATGGGGCCTTTGAAATAGGCGCAGTACCGAGATCAATCTGAAACTCGGTGAGTCGACGAGGCGGTAATCCCGAATTTCCTGAAACACATCGGGAAAATCGCAAACCACAGGCAACTGGTCGACGCTCACCACTAAGGGATCCTCTATGGCACAAGACATCAAACAAGACAACGGCTCTCCTCTGGCTCAAGAATGAATCGAATCGCGGCAAGCCGGTATACAAACGTGATGCCCTCGCGAGCAATCCAATATGGCGTGATACTCGCAAGCCAATCCATGCCCAGGATGACATCAAACTCGAACATCGGCAATACAGGTTGGCAGGCAAAACATATCCCCAACCAAACGGGCAAGACAAGCAAAATCGGCCCAACTACAGCCTTCCCCAAGGGAGTCGATATCAAACCCTCATGAGCAGACTCCAACGGTAAACCACTCAATCGGTAAAAACTCTCGGCCACGAAAGAATGCGATGCACCGTAATCAAACAACACACGTGCAATGCATGCGAATATCAGAAGTATACCCTCAACGACTCCTCCGTAGGACTGATCCTGCCGGGCCGCATAGAATCGAGCCTCGAGCCTGGGAGGTGCCTGCCCTCTCGAGCGTGCGCTGCCGCGAGGTCGCCGAGGCGGCCGAAACCGCCGCTCGCCGCGCCTGAGGCCGGTGGCCGATGCCGGGAGGTGGTCTCGCGTGAGGCCGCTGCCGCCGCCGGCTGGGGGCCTTCGCGCCGTGGGGGTCTCGCCGCCGCGGTGGTGGAGGCCGCTGTGGACCTCTCTGCTGCTGGGGGCGAGGACACTCCCACATACGGTGTCTGCCGCACCGCACCTAAAACAAGTGCCGAGAACCGTCTGAGGTGGTGCCGAGGTGCTGGGGTGTCCGGTGCTCGAAAGGCCGGGCGACTCGGCGCCTGCGGTGGTCGACCCCGCTGGTATCACCGGAAGGAGCTCGCTCTTCCGGCCCTCCTCCGACCGCGATCGACCGAGAGCCGTCCCACTCACCAAAATCTGGGCCTTCCGCACCACTTCCTCGAAGGTAGGAAGCTCATGCCCAATAACACGGCCTCGAAGACCGTAACGCAAGCCGGCCTCGAATCGGCGGGCTCTCCGCTCCTCATCATCCACTAAGTAAGGTGCAAATCGGGACAGTGCTACAAAACGAGCGGCATACTGAGCCACTGTCATATCGCCCTGCACCAAGGCCTCAAACTCCAACGCTCGCTGACGTCGGATGTGATCGGGAAAATACTGTCGGTCAAACCGATCCACAAAATCCTCCCAAGTCCAAACAAAATCAGTGCCCGCTGCTCGAGAGACTGACATCCCTCACCATGAAGGAGAAATACGGCTAATCGGACTCGCCGCTCGGTCGCGCATCCCATCGTCTCAAATATCTTCTCTACGTCGGCGCGCCATCTCTCAGCCACGGTCGGGTCTGGCTCACCCTGGAAATGCGGAGGATCGAGGCGTCGGAACTCTCGAAGGAGGGCACTCGAGCGCTCCTGCTCTGCCTGTGCTGGAGAAACGACTGGGGGTCTGCTCGAAGTGCGGCCGCACGCAGATCTGGCCGAATCGGGAAGCACTCACAGATACGGCCGGCTCCGCACTAGTCTCGGTGGAGGAACGCACCCATAGATCGGGCATGAATCCCTGGTAGATGGGTGGCATCCTCAGGTGGGGCAGTAGGGATCTCGGGTGGTGGGGCAGGAATCGTAGGTGGTAATGCGGGAGCCGCAGGTGGTGGAGCGGGAGTCGATCGGGTCACTCTCCTGCGCGCCATGTCCTACAGGAAAGAGCGAAGGTGCCTATCAACTTTGAAAACTCTCGAAGGCACACTCGTTAAGGGTCGGTAATAAAAGATCGCTAGGCTACCCGGACTTAGGACTTAAATCATTCATAGCAGACATGTAATGTTGTTTTTGGTTATTCCCGAGTTATGCTCTGATACCAACTTCTGTCACGCCCCAAACTCAGGAACCGGGCTCACAAAATTTCCGATCGCCGAATCTGGCGCCGACAGCCTCCGTAGAACCCCATTCTCGGCTCCCGCCATACCACGTTCCGATCCTGGGATGCTACAAGGAGGATTTTTAACATCCGTTTGATTCGTAATAAGCATAACCAAAGGCATAACCCACAAACACAACCAAAAACATCCATCACATTTCCACTATAATCAAAAACTTTACAGGTACAATGAGCATAAGGGAAATACAATGAAGATAGACCAAAACTCCAAAAGAAGATCAGCCACGCGTCCAAGCCTCAGCGCTGCTGCGATCCAACGTCACCTGCACGCAACGGTCATGCATAAGCTTATAGAAAGCTTAGGGGGTGGTGAAAGTGTATGCTCAAGGTGATAATGTAGTCATGCAATAGAGTAATGCGGAACATGCCGATGAATGCTAAGAATCCCATTAGCCGTACCAAGGCCATGCGGTGCAAAGAATGATGTCGGCCATACCAAGGCCATGCAATGCAGAATGCAAGTCAAGCATACAAATCCTCATCTAAGTCCACATGTCAATACGGCTCAAATCTGGAATATCACCGGGGTCTAGTACACTCCAAGCCAGATTGCCGCCCCATCGCGCGCAATAAGGTGAGTGGAAAAGACCTCACTATCCGCCGGCCAATATCGGGCTCGGCTCGTCAATAGCGGACCCATTCCTCGAGCTGTCGGACTCAGCCTAGCATTGCCCCCTACTCTCGGGCGGGTAAGGCCGCACCCCCTTCCAACCGACCACGACACTGGAAAGCGCAACCGTCTGGTAATCGACACTCGGCCCTCATCCACTCGGCCTAGACATTGGAGCAACCTCCCGGTACCATAAGGGTTTAGGGACTTTCACCCAGTGGATATCTATCGCACCCCATGTAGAACAAGATTTCTGATCCAATCCCGCCAACCACGATACGCCTGTGGAGGCTCTAATGACGCTAGGGCGTACAGTAACTATACCACACAATGCGAATGCATGAATCACACTATTCAGCCATGCATCAATCTCGCGCATATCGTGCGCTCATGTAGGGCAACACCGTCAGGGAGCCCCTAAACAATCCGCCCGAAGGCTATGCATGATCACCATTTCTCATATCAAGCATACGTATGATGCATATGATCATGAATCATGGAATTAAATATGTCATATGGGGTGGATGATGCTCATAATGAAGACGGGCCTAGACGGCCTACATATTACACATATGGGCCTATCAGTGGGCCCAAGGGAAAGTCATAATGCGGACATTTAACCACACCACACTTACAATGTGGACGTCAAACCAACATTGCTCCCAAGGCACGACTGCCACAAATATCATTTCATAAGTTATTTTGGGATCACACATTGCAATGGACCTTAGGTACATCCATTGGGCCCTTAAATACATCAAATTAGCCAAGTCATATGGGCCTTATATTCATTAAGTGGGCCACACCAATGGGCCTTATGTACATTGCAATGGCTATAACCCGGGGGCTTCAGAACATATCAAATAGGCCTAAGCTTATGGGCCTTACATGTGCCAAATGGGCCTCGACAGTTGGGCTCCATATGTACATCAAATGGGTCTACTCACCTGGGCCTTATATGTATCAAATGGGCCTCACCAATTGGGCCCCATGTGCACATCAAATGGGCCTCAACTCATTGGCCCCATTACATCAAATGGGCCTCGACAGTTGGGCCTTACATCTATATCAAGGTGGGCCTCAATCACAGGCCACAACAAACTAAGGTGGGCCTCCCACCAATATTATATCAAACATGATATAATACAATATATTTATATATATATAATACATATGATATTATATATAATATAATATTATATATATATAGATATATATATATATATATATATATAAATATATATATATATATATAAATATACACACATGCATACACCACACGCACGCACACACGCATGCACCCACCCACAGACGCACGCGCACGCGCACACACCCAGTGGGCTCCCGTCCAGGCGGACGGTGGAGGTAAAACACATACATCATTGGGGCTCCATGTGGGGCCCACCATAATGTTTATATTCCATCCACGCCGTTGAAGTCCAGCAGACCTAGGTGAAGGGTGAAAATAAATTTCACCCCGATCCAAAACTTCGTGGGCCCAAAGAGGGGTTCCAACGGTAGACACTTTCAATTGTTTCCTTTGATGTGGGCCGCCCGAGTCTTGGATCAGCCTGATTTTGGTGGGCCCACGTCAGATAGTGGCCCACCCGATGAACGGTTAGATGGCACATAAACGTGAGGTGGGGCCACGGTGGCCGTGGGTGGTGCCGATCAACGCCCGCCGGCCGGCGAGCGGCGCTGCCGACGCCGACAAAGCAGCGTAGCGCTTCTTCATATTTTTTTTTTTGTTGATTTTCAAAAAAAAAAAAGCACTGATTGACGTCAGGAAGGGAATCCACACCGTCCATTGCTCTTCCATGGCTCACCACGAGCGTTCAAGTCCAATATCGGACATATTCCAGTGTACAACCCATCGGGAGGTTTCAATGGTGAAAACCACCTTTTGTTATGGTGGCCCGCCTGAAAGTCTGATGGATCCCATCTTCCAGGTCAACGGCTAAAAAGAGCTAGGGAAGGGAATGGATGGTGTGGATTTAATACATGCATCAAGGTGGGGTCTACACAAGTGCACCACCTCATTGGCTTGAAACCAAGGAACCATTTGCACTTTCCAACAGAAACGTCCAGCGTCAGTGGACGCTGGACTTTGTAAATACATTAGAGGTGGGCCCTGCTTAGGTGGGCCACCAAGTGATGTACGGCGTGGGTATTATACTTATAAGGTGGGCCCCACTCAAATAAAATGCTTACCACATGGTGGGGTCCATTCAAGTAGCCATACAACCTTACCATCATACAACAAAATAAAAAAAAAATAAAAAATAAAATAAAATAAAAAAATAAAATAAAAAGAGAGAGGGATAGAGAGTGAGACCGTGTGATGGAGGGACCCCGGCACTATGGGCCCTCCCTTGCACTAAATCATACATCAAGTGGGTCCCATTACAAGTGGGTCCATGGAATTGAAATCCAACGGTGGAGATCCCTTCTCCACTAAAATAAATGGTCTAGATGACCCTAAACATGGAAGGAAATAAACATCATGATGGGGTCCATGGAGAATGGCCCCATCATGGAATGATCATGATGATCCAAGTGGGCCATCGGCCACAACTTAGGGTCCAAAGTGAAATCCAAACCATTAATCGGTTGGCCTCACTTGGTCCATCTTAAAAATATGAAAATCTACCCTATTAAGACACCCACCACTTGATCTTCTTGCTCCCTTGGCTTCCTTGGCTCCTTGGGCTACCCTTTGATGGTGGAAGATGAGAAATGGATGGTTGAGATGAGAGATGAAGGGGTGGGAAAGGTGGACCTCACAAATGAAGTTTTCTCACCATGGGGGACTCATGGTGCTCTCTCTTGGATTTGGATTTTTTTCTTTTGAAAAAAAGAATAAGAGAGATAGTTGTAAAGGGAGGGAGAGAGAGAGAAAGAGATGGGTGATGGAGTGATGGGGGATGGTTTGGGTTGAAAATGGTAAAAAGAGGTATGGTTGTTGTTGAAATTTGGAAAAGAGGAGTGGTGAGGTGGAAAGAATGGTGGACTTTTGTAAAAGGTGGAGATGGGTTGATGTACTTGAGGTATGGGATGCTTTAATGGTTGATTGATGGGACTAATAGTAGAGATTCCCTCGAAATCCGCAACGCGCGGTGTTTCTTCGGAATAAACGCTGATCGGCATCTTCTTACCTGGGTATCGGTTTGGTGCGCAAGTCACGGCGTTGGAACCGCGGCGACGACGCGGTCGCTATGATATAACTTTCGGACCAAGCCGACGTCGGTGCGCGGGACCTGGCTTAGGATCATGCGCAAATACCGAATACGGTGCGAAGGTTGCTGGAATTTGACCGAAAGGACCGCGGAAGCTAACGGAACAGTACGGATTAGGACACGGGTCTTACACGCTACCTGCAAAGAACAAAGGACTTAGGACTCACATAAAAAGGTCTGATCTGTTAGATTTAGTTACATACTCAAACACAAATTATGTTGGCTACATTGATACAAAGAAGTTCATCTCAGGCTACATATTCATGGTGGTTGGCGGAGTTATATCCTCGAAAAGTGCGAAATAATCGACAACGACCTTATCTACCATGGAAGCTGAGTTCATAGCTTATCATAGAACTTCAAATTAGGCACTTTAGTTACATCGTTTCTTCTTAAGTTTGCGAGTACTAGAGCATATCCTGAAACCATTGAGAGTCTTTTGTGATAATTTAGTTGCGGTTTTCTTTTCTAGCAATAACAACATTCATCAAGGTCGAAACATATTGACATCAAGTATCTTATTGTGAATGAAAGACTTCAGAATTGTCTAGTATTTGTAGAGTTCATCAGAACTAAGTTGATGATTATAGATTCACTCACTAAAGGACTCCCTATCATGTCATTTTAGGAACATGTAATATTCATGGGAGTCATTGACCCCACAGACTTATTTAAGTACTAGGAGTTGGGCGTGTTTTACAAACATTGAAGAGATCTCATTTATGAAATCTTAATGATTCTAATATAAAATTATTTTCTGGTTCTCTTATGCATGCGTAATTTATTTTAAGAAAGCGAAATTATAGTCATGTTATTAAAAACATATGAAAGCTCCAGGACCTCATAAGGATAGATACATATTATTACACTATATGTGTAATTCTTATACCGCACTTCACCATAAAGTCAGTGCCAATATTAATTGAATCGAAGTAAATACTCAACTTTTATTCTTAAATTTAAACAAATAATTTAATTTATTCAAACGAGAAATAGAGATCAAATTACGCCTTATAAAAAGCACACAAAATGTATCTATTAGATCCAATAAATGACCTGATCATAACTTAAGCCTACACATCAACTTTAACGCCATTGCCTATGCATATTGAGTGTTCCGCATCAGTTAGTGGCCTACTTTGTAGCAAGTTATACATATAATTATATATGTGAATAGTTGTTTTCGAATCTATCTACCAACACATCAGTTAGATTATATTTGAAACATACCAAGATAGTATTATTACCATTCTTTACGAGCCACTGCTTGTATTTCATGCAGTCTTTCTTCTGATGGCCCGACTTCTTGCAAAAGAAGTAATTATTCTTTTTAGCCTGCTTGTTGTTCGATGCATTGACAGGTTAATTTTCATGATTTCCAACTAGAGGACCTGAGGATCTCTTATTAGAACATCATTTTTTTTTCTTTTCCCATTATGTTCATGTCCAAGTCCATATCCTAAGGTTACTAGATTAACATTTTGTGCCTTATTTAGTGTCTTGAGCCTTTCCTCCACTTGTACATTGAGAAATCAGTTTGTCCAACATCCATTTATCCTTTACTGTATTATAGTTCACTAGTATGATATTGTATTGAGGAGATAACTTATTCATGATCAAGTGAACCAGTTAGTCATATGCATCTTTAACTTTTAGACCTAAAAAGCGATCTTAGAAACCATTTTGATCTGCTCTAAAATATATTAACAAATATTTTCTTTTCCATCATAGGATGAGCGGGTTAATTTTTTTCAGTAAGAAACTCACTTCATCCTTATCTGATTTCTTAAATCCCTTTCCCATTTCAGTCAAGAAAACATTAGCCTTATTCACATTAGGCATAACACCCCTCATTGTTTCAGAAATCAAGTGCTTCATGATTTTGAGAGATATGCTGTTGGATTTGAACCATGCCTTATAACGATTAACTTCTGACTCAGTAGTATTTTCATATGGCTCTGTAGGTTCATGTTTATTCAAGGCAAGGTCTAACCGCATGCAACCCAGGACAATTTCTATAGACTCTTTCCATTGAAAATAAGTAGACTCAGTTAAGGCAGGGACATGATATGTTTGAGTTGTAATTTTAACAGATTAAAAAATATATATTAGCATTAGCAGATTATTTATATAAAATCATTCATAAATAAAACTGAATATCAGACAAGTTTATCAATTCAATTGATTATGACCTTCACTTAAATTACCCAGAATGAAGACGGGCCCAACTAAATCAACCTTGACGAGAATCGATCGCATCATCATTATTCCTCCTGTGGGAGAAAGTCATGACATGCAAGTGACACTCCTAAATATAAAGTCAAGTAATATTAATTATGTAAATATAAGATACTCAACACTTGTATGTGAGATGAATGTCTCAGCTTTACACCACTAGCAACGTTTACTCCGCACCATTTACGTTTATGCCAGACGGTGATTGTTGGCATTTTCGTCATCGTCTACATTAAACGCAAATGCAACCATATGCAATATTACCACTATATCTCAATATTAAAAGTTAAAATCTGTAAAATCTTCGATAATTGAGGTCACTATGGTGGCTAACACAATCGAATTCAATTTCATAGATTTGAACTTTAAGATTGCAAATATAATCATGCATGCCCTCAATGGATTATCAATCAAGCAGTCTGATTTAACCTAGAAAGTAGTTGGCATCAATCGTTAAAATATATTGGAATTATAATTTTTTTTTTGAGGCCTTAAGGGCTCATTTTCAAGAACCAACAATTTTATTAAAAAAGAAAAACAAAGAGAGAGAGAGAGAGAGAGAGAGAGAGAGAGAGAGAGAGAGAGAAGGGGAAAACCCTTACCTGTTGAGTGTCAAATATTGCATATTTTTCCCCATCTATATTTTGACTTTATGAACATTATACTGCTTATTGTTATGTTTTACTCATGTTTATGTTGTAAGGTGAGTTTAAGAGCTTAGATTAAAAAGAATGTTAAAAGTATGGATTTGATTCTCAAGAATTACCAAAGGAAAGAATGAACTTTTGGAGATCAAGATTGAAGATTTCAAGATCCCAAGAGTCAAGAAAACTAAGTGGAAAAGGAAGGAAGTACAGAAATTCGCAGGATCTGAGCTTAGATGACATTGAAGCTGTCATCGAAGCCAGTCTTTGATGACATCGAAGGAGCTTAGATGACATCGAAGAATTACAGGAAAATCAAGTTTAGTTGCTGGAAAAATTGGATGCAATCTTCGATGACATCGAAACCAGTCTTAGATGACATCGAAGGCTGCTCAATGTCATCGAAGGGTTTACGCAGAGCCTATATGGAGTGAGAAATTTTAAGGTGGCTTCCGGATTTTTCAAACCAGTTTGAAAGAGGAAGTTCCCCACTTATAAATAGGGCTTCCCAGGGCATTCCTAAGTATTATTCAGAGCATGCAAGGGTAAAATCCAGGGTTTTTAGATCTTTACAAGTCCTTTTTTGGATCTTTCTTTCTTTATTTTATTGTTTTCTTGTTGCTTTTCCATTTTGCAATTTAGTTATGCTTTTTTAGTTCCCTCTAGCTCAAGCTAACAGGGAAGTACATTGGTTTAATGATATCATAAATAATGATGATTGATTGTTTTAATGATGAGATGAATGGTGTATGCATGTTATCAATTATCTAGGTTTAGGTTTTTTATCCTCATATGAGATCCATATTGATGGATAGGCTTAACCTAGATTAGTTAGATTTCTTAGATGGGGGATGTTATCAACCTACTACATTTCTTTGAATCATTATCTCATGGATATTGAATACTTAAAATCACTGGCGCTTGAGAATATGTTTTAATGGTGTTAATCCATAATTCTCTAATCTTTTATATCATTTATTAAATTATTTAAATTATTTTATTTTCTGATTAGGCCGACCATAGTGCTCGAATCCTAATTGTGTTATCAAAGCCATCATAATTTATTGATCATTAACCTATGTGTGGAACTTTGAACTTGGGTGTTGTTTTCATTCAATTGAATTTCATACCTTCAAAACTTTCAAAATCATTTCATTTGATTTTCTCATTCTTATAAATTATCTCCATGTGGGATCGACCCTGTATTCACAAGATATTACTTACGAACCTCTGCACTTAGAGGCAAGCAATCATTACCCTAAAACAGCCTCAACCTCATCCCCTACCGTCTCTTCAAAAACTAGCCACCACCATGATTTCCGGCCAGTAATAGTGATGAAAAGCCGCCTTCAATGGTGATTGTGACCCTCTTGAGCACGCTGGAAACAATGGCATTTGAATCAACAGTCAGAGAGAGGACTTGTAATCGTACGTTGAAATGCGATAGTCTAGCCAGGATTCCTCTGTAAGTGGCCACCATGTGTAAGAATCCATGATAGCAACAACAGGAGGGTTTGAAACCCACCTTCTCTGTTGGATGTCGGTCACTACCACCACTCTCTTCTCAAGTGAAGGAAATGATTTTCGAACGGAAACGATGGATAAACCTTATTTTGTTGTCCGTAATGGCCGCCAATTTCCGTCGACCGCAAAAACAGAGGACTGCATGACTACCAATTTAAAACATGACGGCAGTTGGACGACAATTGCAGGTGCAAAATCGATTGTCGTCCATGCTTGCCAAATCAAACAATTGTAAGTTTTTTTTTATTAACAAAAGGGGGCAGATGATCATGACCATTCATTAGCTCTAAAACCAATCTTGACATATCAAAGATAGGTCAAAAACCACATCTGAATAGGGTTTGCAAATGAGAACCTTGATTGTCAAGATCTGCAATCAGGCCCACCATCGAAGCCATCCGAATGCTTCTCGGGACTCAGGAATGACTTAATTTATAGTCCTAATCTGGTCCTCTTGATCTAATAACAGAAGGTTCAGATTTAGTTTAAATAGACCCTTTAATGATGGATCAGAACAAATTTCTGAAATTGAAAGGATATGGCATACTCGATGCACACTTGGCCCTGATATCAATTGTAAAGTATATGCAGAATTCAAACTAATCGAGCTATGCATTGAGCATGGAGATCAAATAAATTGAATAAAAGGTGTACCTGATTAGGAAACCATAGCAATAGGTGATTGCCGGAGTCTTCCGCACCTTACACCTTTTAAAGAAGCACGGGAATGGGAATAGAAGCTTCATATGTAGTCTTAGTTTAGAGGGTTGAAGAGTTTGAAACTCTTCTCCTTAACGGATATATGAATTAGTCAATCTCAGTTCAACTAGAACACCGTGCATGTGACATATTTGTAGCGCACCACCCCTTATATAATTTTAGATTAATCACAATTTTGTGGGGTCCACTGGTATTCTCAATCACATTATCCAACCCTTAGAAAAATCCGGATTGTTGATCAATAGGCCCACATTGTAGAATTCTCACAACCACTTGATGAGATAGTGATCGAAGGGAAAAACAAAGAAAAAAAGGACCGGAGACTAAAGAGAACCAGAGTTTGTATACTAACCTCATTCTTATTAGAGATTTTACAGACTTTACCGAAATTCTTGAGAGGATTGGATATGCTCTCGAGGGTCTTGACTCGAATTGTCCTAAGTCTTTGATCTTTCATGCCTTTTCTTCTTTCTTCTTCTTTTTTTTTTTCTTTTTTGTTTGTTTTTTTCTTCTTTCTTTTGCTAATAAAAGGGTTTTATATATTGGACGTGGATTGTCTGCGACAGCTTCTCTCCAGGAACTTCCTTGCGACTGAAGCTCTCGGTGGGGGCCACAGTGATGTTTGTGAGAAATCTGCCCCCTCCATTTATTTTTTCAGGTCATTTTAGTGCAGGAACCGAGCAATGAGGCAAATCCCAAACTCAAGTGGGTAGCGCGACAGGAACAGTGAAGATTGAACGTCCACCGTCGAAACTACCCTGAGTTCAACTGTGATGGTTTTATGCCATCCATACGGTTCATAACGTTAGTCCTGGTGGGATGAACTAAAAACAAAAAAAGGCTAGCCTAATCCAAAATTTCTATGGCCCCCTGAATGTTTGAACGGTGGATGTTTAATCCTCGCTTTTTCTCTTCACGGGGATCATTGGGAAGGCAATCAACATTCAGTTCGGAAACGGATTAGATACTCCTAGAGCTGGGGATCGGACCGAGTCAGATCGGATTTGGTCCAACTCGACTTGATTTAAAATTTGTAGGGTGTGACCCGAACTCAATCAGAACCAGTACCAGATCCAGGTCATCGGACTCGAACAGATCTGAACTCTGCTGACTTAGAACCGATCCGCGTTCGACCCGATTAGGAAACTCGAGTCGGATCGGATTGGGAAAGGTTCAGATCATTCATTTTTTTAACGGTACGAGAATCATTATTCTCATTGTTTCCTATGGTGCGATGTACTTAAAATTTAGTATCAACCCCTAAAATGATATGGAAAAATTGATAGACGGTGTGGATGAACCAAAAAATTCAAGACGACCCCCACAAAAGCTCACACCAGCTTCTTGAAGAAGCTCTACTTATAGCTTCCTGAAGAAGCTTCACTGAACATGTCTCATAGCTTCCTGAAGAAGCTTCAAGTTCAAGTACAATGCTATCAATTGGGTGTACTAGCAAGCTAACAAAAGAAAAAAAAAAAACAACATACTACTTAGCTGACACCAGCTGTAAGCAGCTCTAGGTACATGTCGTGAGAAGACGAGCACTGATGCTCCTCGAGCTCCGAGTTGTACGAATGGGTGGGCCGCAGATTAGACTACTAAAGTGACGTCACCAAATTCTATGGGCCCACTATGATGTATGTGTTGTATCCACACCGTCCATCCATTTTGAGATATTTAATATGAACCATAGAATGAAGCAGATAAAAATTTGTAGTGGACCCCACCACAGAAAACAGTGGGGAGAGTGATTCCCACCGTTGAAACTATCCTACGGCCCATCATAATGTTTATTTGAAATCCAACCTGTTAGAAGTTTTTAATGGTGTGCGTCACTGTCCCACTGTTTCCCCCCTTATTTTCTGTGCTGGGTCCACTGAGCTTTGGATTTCCACTGTTTTCTGTGCCGGTGTCCACTTGAGCTTTGGATTTAACTCATTCTTTGGATCTTGCCCTAAAATGATCTCTCCAAATGGATGGACGACGTGGATACAAAATATACATCATGGTGGGGCCATTTACCTTTGATCTCATTTGAGCTGTTCGTACAACTCGGAGCTCGAGGCGCGTACACGCTCATCTTCGCACGACACGTACAGCCTGTTAGCTGTGTAGCTGGCATGAGGGACGCGGATTAGCTACTAATAGGTTGGAAGCTGATTGCGTACTGAGTAACCTCTGTGGGGTCCACTGTTATTTATGTATTTTATCCACTCCATTCATCCGTATTAACAGATAATTTTAGGACTTGAGCCCAAAACGGAAGCATATAAAAATCTCAAGTGGACTACACCACAAGAAACAGTGTGATTGAACCTCTACCATTGAAAATTTCTTGGAGGCCACGGAAGTTTTGGATCAAGCTGATGTTTGTGGTTTCTCTTTATCCATGTTTTTGTAATCTTACCAATGTGTTGGATGACAAATAAACATTACTGTGGGCCTTCGGAAGGTTTCAACGGTGGAAATCATTATTCCACACTGTTTCTTGTGGTAGGGTCCACTTGAGCTTTGGATTTACTTCAAATTTGGGATCAACCCGTAAAATTAGTAGGAAAAATTTATGGACGGTGTGGATAAACCACAAACATTCACAGTGGGCCCAACTGAGTTTACTCAGTACGATAAAAGTGTACAGGTGTAACTTAGAGCGTAATCCAATTTCTGATAATTACATATACAGCAGGTCTTAAGTCCAGCGGGTTAGATCGTAAGTTACGGTACAACTAGTAGATAACTTTCACCCTTTCATGTTTGTACAGCATCCAAACCATCCAATAGGTTGGCACCAACATGATGATCTCCTTATAAGTAAATATTCCATATCTAATCATCAGGTGGACCACATTTACATTTTTCTATTCATCAATGACTACACATTGTTCTCATGTGTGGCCCACCTGAGGAGCAGATAGGGTTGATTTCTGCACCAGATGAACCCCATAATGGTTCTAACTTCCAACCTAGTAGATATGATTATCTGACTTAGGTTAGGGTTTAGAATCGTTTGGTTATGGACTTGGGGAAAAGAAATTAGAAAAAAAAAAAACAAAAAAGCATACTTGTCTTCTTCGAATCAGGGACGACCAGACTCATTGCTGTGGGGTTAGAAGAAGAGATGATCGAGGGACGGCTAGACTTGTTGCTCTAGGGTTAGAAGAAGAGAGGATCGTTCAACGGATAGGGTCAGAAAGAAAGAGGGTAAAAATTCGTTCGATGGATAGGATAAGAAAGAAAGAGCGGTAAAAGTATTAGGGTAAAAAATTTAAAAGTTATATATACAGGAAGTAC
Source organism: Magnolia sinica (assembly GCF_029962835.1). NCBI lineage: Eukaryota > Viridiplantae > Streptophyta > Magnoliopsida > Magnoliales > Magnoliaceae > Magnolia > Magnolia sinica. The sequence continues at coordinate 84,117,502 of NC_080581.1, forward strand.
CCGTTCCGGATCGGGTAGGATCGGTTTGGGTCGAATCCATTCGGATCGGGTTTCGGGTCGGGTCGGTCCGGATGGATCACGATCCGGCATCGATCCGAAAGACGGTCAGATCTGATTGATCTTACTCGATCCGCATTGATCCAGGCCGTCGGTTTGGTTCTGATCGGGTCGAATCGGGTCTGATCGGGTCGGATCCACCGGATCGGGTCAAGAATGCCCAGCTCTAGATACTCTCCCACCACGAGCCCGGTGGCTGGTGGTCGGTGCTATGTGGGCTCCACCATGATGTATGTGTTTCATGCACGCTCGTTCATTCATTTTTAAAGGTCATTTTAGGGCTTTATCCCAAAAATGAGAGGGATATAAATCTCAGGTGGACTACACTACACGAAAACAATAGTGATGGCATATTCATCATTAAAATCCTCCTAAGGCCCACTGTACTGTTTATTTGACATCCAATCAGTTGATTAGGTCATACAGACCTAGATGAAGGGAAAAAAACAAATATCAGCATGATCCAAAACTTTTATGAGCCCCAACACTCATTCAACACTGTTTCTTGTAATGTGGTCCACTTGAGATTGGGATATATCTCGTTTTTTGTCTCATATTAAAATGATCTAAAAAAATATATGGACGGCATGGATGAAACACATACATCATGGTGGGGCCCACAAAGCACCGACCATCGGCCTTTGGCTGGTGGTAGGGCAGTAGCCAATCCGTTTCCGTTCGGTTTGGATCTCGGAAACGTGCGGACGCGGATTTCACGTCGAAAGCCTTTCGCACAAAGTTTCCGCGCTGCGAACAAGATGTGCCCGGTGATGTTTGTAAGAAATCCATCCCGTTCATCCGTTTTCTAAGTTCATTTCAGGACATGAGGCCAAAGATGAACTGGATTCAATACTCAAATGGGCCAAAAACGTGAGAATTGAACATCTACCGTTTAAATATTCGTGGGGCCACAGAAGTTTGGAATCGTGCTAATGTTTGTGTTTTCAATTCATCCCAGTAGAAATGGCCTTGTGAACGGTATGGATGGCATGGAAACGTACAGGCCTGCAATAAAAGCTAGTGTAAAGGCAACTCATGTGACCGAATGTCACACACGTTCAACATCCAATCCCTTCATAAGATTGGTCCAGCCTTCTGTATGTTTTCCAAAAGTATATCTGGTCCACTCAGCACGTGGGTCCCAATATTTAAAACAGATAAATGGGTTAGAAAACTTCAGCCAGGTTCTCCAGAGCCGTACATTCATGTTGCAATACAGCGCTACCTTTCTGATTCTCTCTACGTAGAAGCTATGTGGGGCCATCCACTCCGTCCATCGGTCTTTACAGATCACAGAAAGTACTGGAGCCGAAAAGTAAAGCAGATTCAAAACTCAAACGGGCTACACAACAGAAAAATTAGGGACGGAAACACCCAACGTCAAAACCTTTGTGGGCCTACCCTGATGTTTATATGCCATCTAAACCGTTCATAATGTTTATTTCCTCGGAGATGAATTCACAGCACAAATATTAGCCTGATGCAAAATTTATGTGGTCCCCCAAACTTTTCAATGGTAGGCTTTAAATCTGTACCGTTTCCTGAGGCATGCCCCACTTGAGCTTTGGATCTCCTTCACTTTGGGACACATGTTCTAACATGATCTGGTGAACCTGATGGACGGAGTGGATTTCACATGGATATAACGGTTGGCCCCACAAAATTGCAGAGGCCACTTTCCTGACCCCGATCCAACGGATATGGTATTCGTGGCAATTTTTATGTATCCTATTCCAATACAATCATCCATGTTCTATTCCAACACTTGGGGTGTATTCTATTTTAATGGAATCGCATCAAACCGGACGCAGATTGCGTCTTACCCCGCCCGTGTGCAGCTGGGAACAGGCAGGAGCTTTAAATGGCCACCATGATATATGGATCTTATCCACACCGTCCATATATTTTCTCCTATCATTTTAGTATATAATCCCAAAAATTAGACAGATACAAGGCTCAAGTAGACTACACAATGGGGATTAAACTCTTACCGTTGAAAACTTTTTGGGGGCCACAAAAGTTTTGGATGGAGCTGATACTTGTGTTTTCTCTTCATCTGGTCTATGTAACTTTATGAATAGTTTGGATGGTAATTAAACATCAAGGTGGGCCCTAGAAAAGTTTCAACGGTGAGAATTATTATCGCCATTACTTCCTGTGGCGTGGTGCAATTGAGCCTTTGATCTGCCTCAATTTTGGGCTTGTATTCTAAAATGATACCAAAAAAATGAATGGACGGTGTGGATAAGACTCATACATCACGGTGGCCACTCAAAGCTCCTGCCCGTTGTCAGCTAGAGACGGACAGGGTAGGCCGCAATCCGTGTCCCATCAAATACCGTGGAACGAGACAACTTGGCATTTATTTACAATACACGGTGAGTTACGGGATTGATTGCAGACTTTGTGGGGCCCACTGTGATGTACGTGTTATATCTACACCGTCCATTCTTTTTGCCAACCCATTTTAAAGACATGAGCCCAATCGTGAGGTAGATTTAAAGCTTGATCCAAAACTTTCTACAGCACATAAGAAGTTTTTCAAATGTAGTCATTTAATAGCTACGGTTACTTGTGATGTTGTCTACTTAGTATTCGATCTGCCTCATGCAGAAGCGGGACCCAGGTGATGTGTGAATGTTACCAAGTTTTGTGGGCCCACCATGATTTATGTTTTATATCCACACCATCCATCAATGTTGTACAATGATACCTGTTCATCAAAACACAAATATCATCCTGATCCAAAGATTATGTGGATACAAAGAAGTTTTCAATAGTAGTCATTCAATACTTAATGCATTTTGTGGTGTGGTCGACTTCAGAATTAGAACTGCCTCCTTTTTTTGGCCCATGATGTAAAATAATCTCATAAAATGGATGGACGGTGTGGATATAATATATGGATCATGATGGGGCCAAAGTACTTGGTGACCTTTACACACCACAACAGACCAGTGACCTTACCAGATCTGTTGCACGCAATGGGTACGACACACCAGCTTCATGGTGCTATGGTGCTGCGTATGTGACTCCCACTTCGTCCATCAAATGCAGTCAACAGGGTTAGGACATGAGATCAAAGATAGTCTAATATACCGTTCATCTGGGCTAAGATAAAGAATGGTAGAAAGGATACACCTATCATTAAGGTAGCTTGTCCTTTACCCACAAGCCTCTAAATTCACATGGCGGCACACATGATTGCTGCACTTGGCTGTCTATCACCCACAAGCCTCCAAATTCACATTGCGGCTCACATAATGGCTGCATTTTTTTATTTTTTTATTATTAATTTTTTTACACACGCACACACACCCCCACACGCACATAATGGCTGCATTTGACTGGCTTTCACGTCATCTGACTTTCACGATAAGGTATACCAAAAAAGAGCCTTGATACATAGTTGTTATGAAATAAGCTTACTCTACAGCGTTATATATTAAGCAGCTTCACACCGCTTGTAAGTGGGACTTTGCTTTTTAGAAAAGTAGGAGCACATCAGTCGTAACTTTGTAAATTAGGAAAGGTATAAATCTCATTCGGACAAACCACACGAAAAACAACAGGCCTCGTCTATGGTATAAACTATTATACAGTACAAACAGCAAAAGAAAAAAAAAAAAAAAAAAACTGGCGAAGAGGCAGTCCATCTGTGTTAATACATGCCGCTGATTCAGTTGCAACAGCCCTTAATTTTCAGCCACAAATGACCTCCTGACCTACATATGCCTCAGCCATCATCCAGACCAGCTGGGTCCTCTTCCCGAAGAGGGACCATCCTTTATACAACTATAAAAATGCTTTTCAAAAAAAAAAAAAAAACAGAGAGAACAAAATTATCAACCGAAGGTGCTCTCAGAGTCATGAAAAGTCCGTGTAACTCCTTTTTTTAGTATCTATGTATCTTATGAGTGGAATGTGCTGAATGGAATTGACTAATTCATTAAACCCATCCTTTGTTAGCCCCCTCAGAAAAGCAAATGGAAAATCCACCAAATAGAGCATTTTGAGGTTAGTGAGATTTTCAAGCCCCAAAGCAACCTCTCCTAACTCTTCACAACGTCTAATCCTTAGCTTTTCAAGGCAATACATTGCTCCATTCTCTATTCTCACCTTCTTCAATTCCTTCAAATCAAGAAGGCTTAAATCCTTGAATCTTGGATATCCTCCTGCCTCGCAACATAACTCTTCTCCGTCGTAGGCTCGCTCGAGAAAGAGTTCCACCAAATTCGGCAGTGATTGAAGGCCTTTGAGAGGGTCATCTCTCAATCTAGACCACCTCAAACAAACAGAGACTAGATTATCAAGTGAGGCAATCCATTGAGGTAACTTGAGCAAACGCCCTCTCAAGCACAACCTTTGAAGAGTAGGTGGAGGATATGATAGAGACTGCAAGTCAAGAAGCTCCTCTGCATCCATCGATCTCGCCGAAAAGGCTTGAAGGTGGTTCATTTTCTCGACGGAACTGCACAAATCATTCCCATCATCTGTTCTTAATTTGATAACGCCCAACTTCCTCAGTTCGATGAGATTCCCCAACACTCTAACCACGCTGTTCTCCGCCTCTATGTATGCCAACTTCTGTGGTGATCTCATACTCCCCATTCCAGTAGGAACCTTAATTCCATCCACAACATTAAATGGCAAGTAGACCCCCTTTCTAGCATACCGATAAATCAGAAGGTGGCAAAGGTTTTGGAGTTTGAGATTCTCAATTGGCAATTCACATACAAAGGTGCCCTTAGGATTCAATGTTTCTAAGTTTTTTAGCTTCCCCAATTGATGTAGAGTGGGTCGCGGACAGTTCCATGGCCAAGATGGATCAGAAAAGGCCCGGTCGACGACAGAAGTGATCCAGACCATCGAACCTTAAATCGGGCGTATCTTGCAATCCGGAATGAGTTATCTGACGTAAAATATATGATTTTGGGGTAGAACGAGCTACTGAAGCTAACCAACCCCGCTACGCCGGGTTACGCAGCCCGGAATTGCGAAAAACCCCTGGATCGACGGTCGTTTCCCTGTTTTAATTTCATTTTTACTATAAATAGTAAGTTTTGGTTTGATTATAACTCTTCATCCGTCGGGCTTTAGGAGTTGCGCCCAACGTGAAAAGAGCTTAGAATAATTAGGAGAACGGTTTGGTGAAGCCAAATAGGACACTTACTATTTTTGGCCGAAAACCTTGCGCACTAGTAGACATCACGACCGTCTATAAATAGTAAGTTTACTATTTATAGTAAGTCGCGGATTCTAGGAGTTTGAGTTATAGTTTGATTCTAATTTCTTTCCTATTTCTTGGTACCCCTATTTAAAGGGTTATGAGCTCGTTTTTATTCATCAATTAATCAATTTTGAATTTCTTAGAATTTATTTCTATTTTTTGCTTTCTTTCCTCGTGGATTCGAGAAGTCTCTGTGAGGAGTCCAGAGAAGCTCTGTAGATTCGGAGTAGTTATCCTTATCACGTTCATCCCTGCGTCAATTGGTATCAAAGCGAGGATTCTCCTCGGGCTGATGACAAACAATGAATGTATGAATCAAAATTTTGTGTACGGTGATCCAAGGATTCGTTATCTTTCGGAAAGATGGAAGCTTTCCACCGGGAGAGTCAGTTGACCATGCAAGGGCTGCAGGCAACTCTCGACCATCTTGCAGATGTGCTACCCCCATCCCGAGCCTTAAGCGGTGCTCCACCACCTTTGGTTGCTCCCCCACCCATGGTGGCTCTACCACCCATGCTTGCTGTACGACGCAACCCCAATTTTCATAGAGCACTACCAGTGGCAAATCACAGGGCTACACCAGATGATTCAAGTTCTAGTGACGAGGACCTTAATGAGGGTTTTGCTCGACGACCAATCCATGGAGGTGATCATCTAGATCGTGCTGAAAGAGACTATCGAGGTAAGGCTGAACTTCCTAGTTTTAACGATTTATTACGTATAGAAGATTTTCTCGATTGGCTAGCCGACGTAGAGAGATATTTTGATTACATAGACGTGACAGATCATAAAAGGGTAAAATTGGTAGCGTTTAAATTAAAATCTATTGCTTCTGCATGGTGGGAGTAATTATAACTCTCACAAGCCCGCCAGAACAAGGCGCCCATCTCATCATGGCCACGGATGAGAGCACATCAGTCGTAACTTTGTAAATTAGGAAAGGTATAAATCTCATTCGGACAAACTACACGAAAAACAACAGGCCTCGTCTATGGTATAAACTATTATACAGTACAAACAGCAAAAGAAAAAAAAAAAAAAAAAACTGGCGAAGAGGCAGTCCATCTGTGTTAATACATGCCGCTGATTCAGTTGCAACAGCCCTTAATTTTCAGCCACAAATGACCTCCTGACCTACATATGCCTCAGCCACCATCCAGACCAGCTGGGTCCTCTTCCCGAAGAGGGACCATCCTTTATACAACTATAAAAATGCTTTTCAAAAAAAAAAAAAAAACAGAGAGAACAAAATTATCAACCGAAGGTGCTCTCAGAGTCATGAAAAGTCCGTATAACTCCTTTTTTTAGTATCTATGTATCTTATGAGTGGAATGTGCTGAATGGAATTGACTAATTCATTAAACCCATCCTTTGTTAGCCCCCTCAGAAAAGCAAATGGAAAATCCACCAAATAGAGCATTTTGAGGTTAGTGAGATTTTCAAGCCCCAAAGCAACCTCTCCTAACTCTTCACAACGTCTAATCCTTAGCTTTTCAAGGCAATACATTGCTCCATTCTCTATTCTCACCTTCTTCAATTCCTTCAAATCAAGAAGGCTTAAATCCTTGAATCTTGGATATCCTCCTGCCTCGCAACATAACTCTTCTCCGTCGTAGGCTCGCTCGAGAAAGAGTTCCACCAAATTCGGCAGTGATTGAAGGCCTTTGAGAGGGTCATCTCTCAATCTAGACCACCTCAAACAAACAGAGACTAGATTATCAAGTGAGGCAATCCATTGAGGTAACTTGAGCAAACGCCCTCTCAAGCACAACCTTTGAAGAGTAGGTGGAGGATATGATAGAGACTGCAAGTCAAGAAGCTCCTCTGCATCCATCGATCTCGCGGAAAAGGCTTGAAGGTGGTTCATTTTCTCGACGGAACTGCACAAATCATTCCCATCATCTGTTCTTAATTTGATAACGCCCAACTTCCTCAGTTCGATGAGATTCCCCAACACTCTAACCACGCTGTTCTCCGCCTCTATGTATGCCAACTTCTGTGGTGATCTCATACTCCCCATTCCAGTAGGAACCTTAATTCCATCCACAACATTAAATGGCAAGTAGACCCCCTTTCTAGCATACCGATAAATCAGAAGGTGGCAAAGGTTTTGGAGCTTGAGATTCTCAATTGGCAATTCACATACAAAGGTGCCCTTAGGATTCAATGTTTCTAAGTTTTTTAGCTTCCCCAATTGATGTAGAGCGGGTCGCGGACAGTTCCATGGCCAAGATGGATCAGAAAAGGCCCGGTCGACGACAGAAGTGATCCAGACCATCAAACCTTAAATCGGGCATATCTTGCAATCCGGAATGAGTTATCTGACGTAAAATATATGATTTTGGGGTAGAACGAGCTACTGAAGCCAACCAACCCAGCTATACTGGGTTATGCAGCCCGAAATTGTGAAAAAACCCCTGGATTGACGGTCGTTTTCCTATTTTAATTTCGTTTTTACTATAAATAGTAAGTTTTAGTTTGATTATAACTCTTCATCCGTCGGGCTTTAGGAGTTGCGCCCAACGTGAAAATAGCTTAGAATAATTAGGAGAACGGTTTGGTGAAGCCAAATAGGACACTTACTATTTTTGGCCGAAAACCTTGCGCACTAGTAGACATCACGACCGTCTATAAATAGTAAGTTTACTATTTATAGTAAGTCGCGGATTCTAGGAGTTTGAGTTATAGTTTGATTCTAATTTCTTTCCTATTTCTTGGTACCCCTATTTAAAGGGTTATGAGCTCGTTTTTATTCATCAATTAATCAATTTTGAATTTGTTAGAATTTATTTCTATTTTCTGCTTTCTTTCCTCGTGGATTCGAGAAGTCTCTGTGAGGAGTCCAGAGAAGCTCTGTAGATTCGGAGTAGTTATCCTTATCACGTTCATCCCTGCGTCAATTGGTATCAAAGCGAGGATTCTCCTCGGGCCGATGACAAACAATGAATGTATGAATCAAAATTTTGTGTACGGTGATCCAAGGATTCGTTATCTTTCGGAAAGAATGGAAGCTTTCCACCGGGAGAGTCAGTTGACCATGCAAGGGCTGCAGGCAACTCTCAACCGTCTTGCGGATGCGCTACTCCCGCCCCGAGCCTTAGGCGGTGCTCCACCACCTTTGGTTGCTCCCCCACCCATGGTGGCTCTACCACCCATGGTTGTTGTACGACGCAACCCCGATTTTCGTAGAGCACTACCAGTGACAAACCGTATGGCTACACCAGATGATTTAAGTTCTAGCGACGAGGATCTTAATGAGGGTTTTGCTCGATGAACAATCCATGGAGGTAATCATCTAGATCGTGCTGAAAGAGACTATCGAGGTAAGGCTGAACTTCCTAGTTTTAACGGTTTATTACGTATAGAAGATTTTCTCGATTGGCTAGCCGAAGTAGAGAGATATTTTGATTACATGGACGTGCCAAATCACAAAAGGGTAAAATTGGTAGCGTTTAAATTAAAATCTGGTGCTTCTGCATGGTGGGAACAATTACAACTCTCACGAGCCCGCCAGAACAAGGCGCCCATCTCATCATGGCCGCGGATGAGACGTCTTCTTCGATATCGATTTCTCCCCAGTGATTATGAGCATATATTATTCCAGCAATATCAAAATTACAGACAAGAAAATCGAATAGTCATAGATTACACTGAAGAATTCCAACGGCTGGCTACACGAAACGATCTGTCAGAATCTGAGTCACAGAAGGTGACACGATTTATAGGTGGGTTGCGATCGACAATTCAGGACTGAGTTCAGATGTACCCAGTCGGGACTGTGGATGAAGCAGTTCAATTTGCGGGTAGGGCAAAAACACAACTTGGAAGAGCTCCGGTTCGTCTATATCCTTCAACTCGACCCCTCATGACGGGTCCTACGCAGGATCCAGTGCTGCCACGAGGAAAAGACCCAGTACCTCAACTTCCTACAACCGCAAACCGTGATACGGGGAGCGGCTCATCCAGACCTCAACGTGTAGCACCCACAACAGCGTGTCCGAGTAGGATTCCAAATCTTTATGCTCGGCCAAGGTTGAACAATTATTACCGTTGTGGCCAACCAGGCCACTTATCAAACACTTGTCCTCAATGTCCCGCAGCACACTTGACTATAAACGAAGGGGGCACTGAAGATGAGACCGTAGAAGAAGACCATCGCTTTGATGAACATGAACAAATCACTGAAGAAATAACAGGTGACGATGAAATGACGGGCGAGGATCGTGGTGAATTTCTAGCTGTGAGGCGATTACTATATGCCCCACGAAAGGAATTACATCCACAACGACACAATATATTTCGTACTTGGTACACCATCAACGGAAAGGTATGTGATGTGATCATAGACAGTGGTAGTAGTGAGAATATCGTCTCAAGAGTGATGGTGGACAAGTTACAGCTACCAACAATGAAACATCCTTCCCCATACTCAATCGGCTGGATAAAAAAGGTGAATGAGACCAAGGTAACTGAACAATGCACTATCTGGTTTTCAATTGGCAAAAATTATAAGGATCAAATACTTTGTAACATGGTCGATATGGAAGCTTGTCATATGTTACTCGGTCGACCCTGGTAGTCGGACCGTGATGCGACCCATGAGGGAAAAGATAATGTTTACGTATTCGTCAAGGATAGTAGAAAAATAATCCTTGCCCCTATGGCACCAGAGAACCACCCTGAAGCCTCTAAAGTAGAGGAGAGTTCCCTTTTGACCATTCGAAATTTTATGGAGGAATCCAAGGAAACCGACGAGGTGTACGCTGTAGTGGTGAAGGGCGAGGAAGAGGAACCCTCAAACATCCCTCCAAGTTTAAGACTGTTGCTAAACGAATTCAAAGAAGTCTGGCCTGAGGATTTACCTGATGGATTGCCCCCCATGAGGGACATTCAACATTACATAGACCTCGTCCCTGGGGCTAGCCTCCCTAACCGCCCTCATTATCGGATGAGTCCGAAGGAGTGTGAGATACTTCAGGGGTAAGTGGAGGAATTGATCTGTAAGGAGCTCTTGAGAGAGAGCATGAGCCCATGTGCCGTACCAGTATTATTAATGCCAAAAAAAGATGGAAGCTGGCGTGTGTGTGTCGACAGTCAGGCAATCAAAAAAATTACCATCAAATATCGGTTTCCAATACCACGGTTGGACGACATGCTCGATATGTTAGATGGGGCTAATGTGTTTTCTAAACTAAATCTAAGGAGTGGGTACCATCAGATTCGTATTCGACCCAGTGATGAGTGGAAAACGACATTCAAGACTAAGGAAGGATTGTATGAGTGGCTGGTCATGCCCTTCGGCCTATCGAACGCACCAAGTACTTTTATGCGTTTGATGAATTAAGTTCTAAATCCGTTCACTGGCCGATTTGTGATAGTATATTTTGATGACATATTGATATATAGCCAGGATGAGGCGGAGCACAGGAAACATCTCAGGCAGGTGCTGCAGGTCCTACAAATTAACAAGTTGTACCTCAACTTGAAAAAGTGTAGTTTTTTAACTGACAGCTTATTGTTTCTAGGATTTATTGTAACGTCCACAGGCATTCGTGTGGATGATGAAAAGGTACGAGCTATTAGGGAATGGCCGATCCTGACAAATATTCATGAGGTGAGGAGTTTTCTTGGGTTGACGACTTTCTATCGTCGATTTGTGCGAGCTTTTAGCACCATAGTCGCGCCTATAACAGATTGCATGAAAAAAGGACCGTTCCAGTGGACCGATAAAGCTGACAAGAGCTTTCATGAGATCAAGCATCGTTTGTCTATAACACCAGTTTTGGTGCTTCCTGATTTTGACGAATTGTTTGAGGTTGAGTGTGACGCTTTGTACGTCAGAATTGGAGGAGTATTATCACAGGAAGGCAGGCCGGTAGCCTTCTACAGCAAGAAGCTCAGTGAAGCCTGAAAGAAGTAGTCGACTTATGAGCTTGAGTTGTACGCAGTTGTTCAGGCACTGCGACATTGGCGGCATTATCTGATTCAAAGAGAGTTTGTTTTGTACACTGACCATCAGGCATTAAAGTTTATTAATAGTCAGACTAACGTGAATCGTGTGCATGCTAGATGGGTTGCATTTTTACAGGAATTCACATTCATTCTGAAGCACAAGTCAGGGCAGCAGAACAAGGTAGCTGATACACTTAGCCGTCGTGCATCACTACTTGTTACGATGAGCAACGAGGTGGTCGACTTCGACTGTCTCAAGGAGTTGTATGCCGAGGATGAGGACTTCAAAGATTCTTGGATGGAGTGCCAAGAAGGTCACCCTAGTGACCTTCATATATAGGACGATTTTTTCTTCAAAGGGAATTGATTGTGCATCCCCCAAAGTTCTCTGAGGGAGCAGATTATTCAGGAGCTACATGGAGGTGGCCTTAGTGGACATTTGGGGCGAGATAAGACGCGAGCTCTTATGGAAGAGCGGTATTACTGGCCGCAATTAGTACGCGATGTGAGAAAAGTTGTACAACGTTGCCATGTTTGTCAGACCTCTAAGGGGCAATTTCAGAATACGGGCCTTTACACCTCGTTACCTGTGCCTAACGGTCTTTGGGAGGATTTATCAATGGACTTCGTACTTAGTCTCCCACGAACACAACACGGCATGGATTCGGTGTTCGTGGTGGTAGATCGTTTCTCCAAGATGACGAACTTTATCCCATGCAAGAAGACCCTCGATACAACACACGTGGCGAATTTATTTTTCAGGGAGGTCGTACGGCTACACGGGGTCCCGAAGACCATTACTTCCGATTGTGACATGAAGTTCATTAGCCACTTTTGGCGGACTTTATGGAATCGATTCGATACACGACTTCAATTCAGTAGTGCTTACCATCCACAGACTGATGGGTAGACCGAAGTTGTGAATCGCACGTTAGGAAACCTCCTTCACTGTATTTTAGGAGAAAAATTGAAGCAGTGGGATTTGGCCTTTTCTCAAACAGAGTTTGCATTCAACAACATGGTGAACCGCTCGACAGGAAGATCACCGTTCCAAATTATTTACGGACGAGTGCCTCGCCACACACTTGACTTGGTCCCTCTGCCCAAGCACCCAGGCACGAGCATTGCAGCAGAACATATGGCAGACAAGATCATGGACATCTATGCAGAAGTGTAGACCAAGCTACATACCTCGAACGAGAAGTACAAGGAACAAGCGGACAAGCATCGGCAACAAAAAGTGTTCGAGGTGGGCGACCGCGTTATAGTCCATCTGCGCAAAGAGAGATTTCCGACCAGGACGTACAACAAGTTGAAAAATAAGAAGATTGGACTACTACCAATCATCCGAAAGATCAATGACAACGCTTATGTTGTTGATCTTCCAAATGACATGGCAATCTCACAGACTTTCAATGTCGCGGACCTGACCAAGTATCAAGAACCAAAGCATGACGAGAACTTGAGGACAAGTTCTTTTGAAGTGGAGGAGACTGATGTAGAGCGGGTCGCGGACAGTTACATGGCCAAGATGGACTAGAAAAGGCTCGGTCGACGACAGAAGTGATCCAGACCATCGAACCTTAAATCGGGCGTATCTTGCAATCCGGAATGAGTTATCCGACGTAAAATATATGATTTTGGGGTAGAACGAGCTACTGAAGCCAACCAACCCCACTACGCCAGGTTGCGCAGCCCGAAATTGTGAAAAACCCCTGGATCGACGGTCGTTTCCCTGTTTTAATTTCGTTTTTACTATAAATAGTAAGTTTTAGTTTGATTATAACTCTTCATCTGTCGGGCTTTAGGAGTTGCGCCCAACGTGAAAAGAGCTTATAATAATTAAGAGAGCGGTTTGGTGAAGCCAAATAGGACACTTACTATTTTTGGCCGAAAACCTTGCTCACTAGTAGACATCACGACCGTCTATAAATAGTAAGTTTACTATTTATAGTAAGTCGCAGATTCTAGGAGTTTGAGTTGTAGTTTGATTCTAATTTCTTTCTCATTGCTTGGTACCCCTATTTAAAGGGTTGTGAACTCGTTTTTATTCATCAATTAATCAATTTCGAATTTCTCAGAATTTATTTCTATTTTTTGCTTTCTTTCCTCGTGGATTCGAGAAGTCTCTATGAGGAGTCCAGAGAAGCTCCGTGGATTTGGAGTAGTTATCCTCATCACGTTCATCCCTGTGTCACCAATGAGTTAGGAAGCTTCTTTGTCTTTGTATTCTCCAAGCTCAAATATCTTAAGCAGAACAGACTAGTCAAAGCATCAGGAAAGCTATCCATGGAAACATTTTCAAGATCCACCACCTTAAACAACTTTAAGCGGGAAAAACATGTGATTGCAGAAGCAATAGATAGTCCATCCACCCCAAAATGAACAAAGAGCGAAGATGGCAGAAACTATCTAATTTTGGAAATTTCTCACCGTTGTTGTAAATAGACAGACGCCGGATTCTATTACAAAAGTATCTTGTTCTGCTCAACAGAAGATGCAAAGAAATGCTCTTCCCTGGATTTGAAATAATGATCTCCCGCACGAGATCATGGATGCGACAAGTGATCAATTTCCCATATGATTTCCTTTCTGCTACTTGAACGAGATTTCTAGCGATGAGTGCATTGAGGTAACCTTCAGCAACCTCTTCCATTGACCTGCCTTCATTTCTTTCTATAAAACCTTCAGCTATCCATAGTCGAATTAGTTTCATACGCTTAATGGCATAGTCTTCAGGGAAAATGCTCAAATACAAGAAGCATGATTTCAGGTAGTAAGGCAAGTCATTGAAAACGGGGACCAAGGCTTCTAAGATTGTCTTCGCTTTCAAACTCCGATCCAAGGCTTCGGTGAATCATCTCCCACTCAACATACGTCTTGTCCTTGATGGACAGAAGACTACCCAATGTGACAATCGCAAGTGGTAATCCTCGGCATTTATCTACAAAGCTTTGAAAAAGCCTCTTCAATCCAGGAGGGCAACAATTCTCGTAGTTCGAATGGAATGCCTTCTTGCAAAACGGAGACCAAGCCTCTCTTGGAGGCAGAGGTTGAAGATTGTAGATGTGATCGGAGAGTCCAACGCAAGAAGATGATGCGACATCATCTTTGCGTGTGGTGATCATTACCCTACTATTATAATTGCTAGCAGGCAATGCATTTCTTATGAAATTCCATACATGTGTGCTCCATACATCATCAAGAACAAGTACATACCTTTTGTTCTGCAAGTAGCTCCTTAGAACTTGGATGAGCTCGACCTGTTTCATCGCGTCTAATCCTTAGGGAGATGGATCTTTCTTCTCCTCGAAGAATTATTTTATAATGCTTCGAAGCAGTTCCTCAGCTTTGAACGATTGGGAGACAATGATCCAAGCATATGCTTCAAAACATTTCTTCACCTGTTGGTTATCATAGACTTTCTTTACTAGAGTAGTCTTGCCAAGGCCACCCATCACAACCACTGAAATCGTTGAGAGTCTCGAATCTCCATTGACTAGCCATCCAATCAATTTGCTCCTTGGAAGGTTGATGCCCACAAGATCAGCTTCCTCAATGAAAAGAGCATCGAGTCGAGGATCATACCATTGATCAGTCATGTTGTTGGAGCTTGAAATTTGCTCCTTGTTATTGAGAGTATAAGCATCTTTTCTCTCCGTAATCTTACGGATTCTGGTTTTGATATCTCGTAGCAACGATGCAATCTGATGGCGTGCCTTCAACTGCTTGACGGGTCTATGAAGAAAATCAACGAATCCATGGGAGCCATTCTGCTCTTGTGCTAGGCCAAGCATGAATTCGTCAACAACATCCTCCACGTCGTGAGTGACTTCTCTTACTTGTTTCACCCATGTCTTGAGGCCTTGATCAGCATCTTGTCTTGCATCGGCATCCCGTAAGAAGGATCTGATGCTAACTCATCTCTAACTTCGCAGACTTCTCCATCAACCACCTTCAAGGGCGGCGCTTCCTCCACCAGCAAAGCCCCTAAGTATTGTATTAAGAAGCTCAAAGCACTCTCCGCCATCTCTCTCTCTCTCTTTCTCTCTCTCTCTCTCTCGTGACATTAGTAGATGGAAATGGCGACCATTGAAGCCAACAACCCGGATGGTTTTCAGGCGACCTAGTTAAAATTTGGACTTGGTTAGCCATGTGATGAACCTGATACAAGTCCTATCTCTTAGACCCATTAGGAAATTGAGTTAGATTTGAGTCTCATCTTTTAGAACTGTACTTGGGTAAAAATCAGGCCTATTGGGATTTGGGTTGAGTAAATGTGATGAACCTAATACACTGGTCCCATCTTTTAGACCCATTAGGAAAGATTTGGGTCCGGCCTTTTAGAACTGGACCCAGTTAAAAATCGGGCCTGGTCGGCTTTAGGTTGAGTCCATGTGATGAACCTGATACAAGTCCCATCTTTTAGACCCATTACGAAATCAGGTTGGATTTGGGTCTCACATTTTGGACCTGTACTTGGTTAAAAATCAGCCTATAATCAGGTTTGGGTTAAGTCCATGTAATGAACCTGCAAAAGTGGGGTAGAATCTAATTGTCTGGATGGGGGTCCAGCTAGTTTTAGTAGCATATATACTTACGAGTATTTAACATATATTAGTGATTATAGAAATAAAATAAGGTTTTCTAAGCAGATATGTAAGAAAGCCGGTTTACAAACACCTGTGAGCAATGTGAATCCGCTTATCTGTCCTAATCCCAACCCGAAATGTAGATCCAAAAACCCTTGAGCCTAACTGAATCTGGGTCTTCAAGAACTAGACCCAAGTCCAATTGGATCTAGGTCTGGGTCTTCAAAACAAAAACCCAAACTCAATCGTCTGGGTCTTAAAATATGAAACATGAAACTCGGGCCAAAAGGACCCAAACCCAGCAAGACCTTAACACAGGTAGCCTGAAATATGGGTACTTTAAGATCCAACCTGAACCCAACCCATGACAGCCCTAACCCCTAAGAAGCTTCTTAGGAGCTTGGCTTTATCTTTCTTAATTCTTAATTTCGTTCTTTTTTTATTTTAAATTTTCTTCCACATTATTTATTGATTTTTTTTATTTTTATTTTTTAACTCTTAGGCTCAGTGGAGATTAGCACCCATTTGTTTTTAAAATAAAGAAAATTCTAAAACCCCATATTTTACTGAAAAAGATATAGTGCTCTCAAAGCACTACAAATTGTCTTTTTAATTAAATTTTTATGGAGCACCTTGCAAGTAGAAAGCATTGATTGTTCTGTACACAAGCGCCCAGAGTCATGTATCTTATCTTCAAGTGGGCCCTAACACATTTACTGCCATCCTTTGGTATTGTACCTGTGGCTCCCCTTACTAGTGGTATGGCTTGATTTTTCTAAGATTGTATATAATGTTGTGGCGGTGGAGACGCGGTCTCTTGGTGCGAGTCTCTCTCTCTCTCGTTGTTTCCTTCTCTCTCCACTTCCTGTATGATTAATTGTATGGATGAAGCATATTTCTTCTAATTATCTCTCTAGGTGATCTCTTATGTGGTGGTCTATATAATAAGGGTCATAGTAAGAGAGCAGCATTTCATAAATTTCATCTCCTGTAATATTTCTTGTATAGGTGAGAGAAGTAAGTTTTATATTTTTGTTTCTCTTTATTTCTAATGAAGAATAAAGCTATATTATTGTCCTGTGGAGTAGGTATATCGTCAAACCATGTAAATTTTGATAGTTATTGTCTCTTGTTTTGATTTAATCCTTTTGGCTTTTGTTTGGCTTTTGTTTGGCTTTTTTTTGTGGAGTAAGTATATCATCGCACGTTGAAGGGCCTTGGCCTTGCAACCAGTTAGTTCGCTTACTGACCAATCATGTTCGTTAACCATGTCTGCTCACACCTGTATAGAACCTGGAACACCCTTCAACCACTAAAGCCTATTGATAACCATTTGAAACCGATCCACTGACTCGAGAGCCAGGCATGGTGGAATGGGACACTGTGTCTGAGCTGTCGGCTTACGCTGGGGTGACGAGCCTCCCTGTGTGACCGTGAGTAATCCCTCTTTTTAGCACTCCCCATGTGCTTGAAATCGGGGATGAGGAACCCGATGGGATCAAGGATCGCTGGGTCCTGGCCTCGCACGTTGAGGGGCTTTAGCTTCGCAACCAATTGAGGGCAATGATACGTGGGGTGTACCAGTTTTCCCAATCTACTAGATAAACAAAATTAACTAAATACTTAGCTAACATTATTCACGCATCGAATTAGGTAGAATTTAGTGACTCGGCAATTGAGGTCGCAATGAGGGAATGTTGGTCATGCGCGATCGTTAGACGAAGTCGCTTGAGGGAGTGTTATTGCGAGGTCATGCATCATATCATAATACATGAATATGCATTAACAAGACTATTTAGGGATTTGTGAATGTATGCCTTTTATTAAATTTATCATATAATTGCTGCTAGTTGTAACTTGAGGCTAATAGTAACCACTGAATTAGCTACTGTAATGCCCTGAAAATCGGGGGTCGGGTATATACTCGACTCCCGAGTTCTCGGGGTCACTTATAACCAATTTTCATTGATATGCGATTAATTCAGTCTAAATGCGCATTCTGAAATTTTCTAGAACATGAGTACAAGCACACAAGTCCACTGAAATGAAAGGGGGTCAAATATATATACATATACATGTCCAAAAGAATAAAGGGGGTCGCACATGGTGTCAACCAACAAAATCACAAAAGAATAATATGTCCAAAAGAATAGAGCTAAGCCCACTGCTCAGCGATTCGTCGGCCCATCTACTGATCCGACGAGATCCCGCTCATCAGCTGGAAATAGGAGAACTCGTCCTCCTCATCGAGACTCACACCGCCAAACTCCTCGTGCTCCTCGTCACCTGCGACTAAGAAAGAGTCTGGTTGGTGTTTTAAAACACCGTCCCAAAGTGGGAGTGAGTGATCAACTCAGTGGGGGCTATTAACCTCAAGTTATAACAGGCATCAATTTTAATAGGAACTTAATGAAAAGCAGTCAATCATAACACCTAGCTAATCTTGTTAATGTGCATGCATGATAGATGATATGATGCGTGCCCTCTCCACAACGCTCCCTCGAGCGACTTCAGCTAACGATTGCGTATGACAACACTCCCTCAGAGCGCCTCGACTGCCGAGTCGCCACTCTAGCTAGTGCGATGCAATGCGATGATATTAGCCAAGTTCTTAGTTAAGTCCGTTCATCCAGCAGGTTGGGGAATCTGAAACACCCCATGTATCAATGCCCATAGCTGGTTGCGAGGCCAAGACCCCCCAACGTGTGAGGTCTAGACCCCGCGGTCCTTGATCCCGTCGGGTTCCTCATCTCTGACTTCAAGCACATGAGAAGTGTCAAGAGAAAGTGATCGCTCGCAGTCACTATGGGGACACGCGGTACCCCAACGTAGGCCGGCAGCTCGGACATAGTGTCCCATTCTACCATGCCCGGCTTACGAGGCTGTGGACCAATGGTAATCGGTTATTGGTGGGCCACTTACGGTTGTAGGGTGTTCCAGGTTCCATACATGTATGAGCAAGCAGGGTTAACAAACAAGGTTGGTCAGGCAGTAGGCTAGACCACACGCGTCAGGCGAGCGTGAGACGAGTGACATCGGGCACAAGGGACCCATGTAGTCGAACTACAGCCACCCGAACACACCCGCCCAAACCCACGGGTCTAGTCATAGCATAGTCCTACCGATGGGACTACCATATCTCATCCTGTTCCTGACTAACCCGATAGTGTGTTGGTGATCCCTAACATACCACTATCAAAGTTACCACCTAGCATATCAACATCATGTTCTCAAGCATCTCAAGCATATGAATCAAATGTTTTTAACAAGCAAGCTATCGCTATCGTGAAACATGTGCATGTGAGTTGTGTGGGTCTATGAGGAAGTTAAGCACTTCTTCCATATTATGAAATCGTATGCACAAGAGAAATGACATCATACATACTATGAGGCATAATACATAGAGAAATCAAGCAAGGCATAATCATGTAATCATGCATACACAAATCATGTGAGAGGCAAGAATGACATTAAGAGAGAGACAAACACGCAAATTCATACAATTTCATCAAACATACGCTTCTTAGGGTTTTCTCTAGAATTTCAAATATTGCATCCAAATAATCAAAATCATTAAGCTCGTACTAAAATTATTGCTAGGCCACCTAAGAACAATAGTCCACACCTATAGGTCGTTGGAGACTTGGAGAGCGACCTAGGAATGAGGGCTTCGGGTCGAACGGTTGGAATTCCTAAAACAAGTTTTTGCATGTGAGAAATACATGCAAATCCTTTCTCAATATATGGACTTCAAGGAAAAGAGGGTGAAGGATCTTACCTAGATGTCCCACGGACGATTGTTGAGGTTGTGGTGGTGAGTTCTCCTTGGAGAAGGGATAGAGAGTTGAAAGGGTTGATTCCCTTGGGCCCCACCTTGATTTAGGGTCCACCTTAGCTCTCTTCCACTCTCCCTTTCTCCTCTTTGCTCTCCCTTAACTCCCTTGGCAATGGAAGTTGTAGTGGGAGTTATGAGATGAGGGTTAGGGATTTATTTCCTAGACTTGAGCCCTTTGACCTTTAGTTTCCTCAAATTTCTAAAATAGTCTACTAAGACTCACTATTGGTGTTGGAGTGGCCCTAACACTCCTTTGGCCACTAAATTTGGTGGGTAGGTTTCTTATGGCCCGATTAGGGCCCATATAAAATTTGGGGACAAATGGATGAACGAATATAAAGTCTGAGTAAGTGATCCCGACCTTTAAATGGCCCTGTGGGGTCCATTTTGGTGAATGAAGTGGTTTTGGTGGCCCTTTGGCTATGAAACTTATAGGGTAGATACTCCATGGCCCGATGAAGGGCCATGCAAAATTTAGAGATGATCGGATATGGGGTTTGGTCGTACGGGTCCAATTTGTGATCAATAGTCACCGTTCCTCGATCGGGTCCCAAAGTTCGTGGATGGGTGTAGGAAAATTTATTAAACCTCCACCGAAAATGTGGAAGAGATCTGACGGCTGGATAGCTTGGTATCTCAGTTTCATTTGTGAGCGATAGATTCCGATCCTGGCATTGGTGGGGTGCATTTAGTTAGTACTAGATCCCACTTCTGGGTGTCCACTAGGTTCATGGTCCTCGATGGTCCACAAACCCAATGAGCTCTATGGTTCCCTAGATTTTTAGATTTTTCTGGCCTTCCCGCATCACGGTATAGCCCGCACGGGCTGTTGCTAAGTGTAAACGGCCATCCGGCTTAGCAGCCCACACTTGGTCTTGCCATGACCCGTCTGGTCCACTCAATTTGGTTAATCCTTGATAAATTTTTTGTGTGGTACCCTACCACAAGTGGTTTAAATGAAGGGTCCTGTGGTAATTCCTACGTGGATGCCCCAAGACACTATGCTAGTCAGACGGGATGTTACAATCTAACCCCCTTATAAATAAATTTTGTCCTCAAAATTTGTACCTGTTCGTATTGCTGAAGCAGGGTTGGGTAATGCTTGCGAACTTCTGCTTCCATCTCCCAAGTGGCCTCTTCTTTATCGTGATGGGTCTATAGTACCTTGACCAATGAGATGACCTTGTTGCGTAGGACCTGCTCCTTCCTATCAAGTATTTGAGTGGGTCAGAGAATGTAAGTGGTGTTTTCCTTGAGTTCCACATGCTCTCACTTAATGATATGCGAAGGATCGGGGATGTACTTCTTCAATATTGATACATGGAAGACGTTATGCACTCCGGCGAGGGGCGTAGGTAGGGCCAAGCGATAGGCAACCATACCAACTCGGTCCAAAATCTGGAATGACTCGATGAATTGTGACGTGAGCTTTCTCTTCTTTCCGAAGCGTAAAATGCCCTTCATTGGGAAGATCTTGAGAAATACGTGGTCCCCAGCTTTAAATTCCAAGTCCCTCCACCTTGTGTCGGCATAGCTTTTCTGCTTGCTTTGAGCTATCAAGAAGCGACGCTGGATAATTTCAATCTTCTCGGTCGTGATCCGCACCAAATCTGGTCCTAGCAAACTCTTTTCGCTAATTTCCTCCCAACAATGCGGGGCTCGACACGGACGCCCATACAAAGCTTCGTAAGGCGCCATACTAATGCTAGCCTGGAAGCTATTGTTGTAGGCAAACTCGGCATATGGGAGACAATCATCCCAACTCTCCTGAAAATCCAGGACACAAGCCCGCAACATGTCTTCCAAAATCTAGTTCACACGCTTGGTTTGCCCATCTGTCTGCGGGTGGAAAGCAGTGCTAAACTTCAACTTCACTCTCATGGCCTTTTGAATGCGAATCCAGAAGATCGACGTGAATCGTGTGTCCCGGTCCGACACAATTTCCAATAGGACGCCATGGAGTCGCACGATTTCCTTAATATACAGCTTGGCTAAATCATCAGCAGAGGTAGATGTCTTAATTGGCAGGAAATGGACTGATTTGGTTAGTTTGTCCACAATCACCTATATCGAGTCATGCCCCTTCCTTGTCTTGGGCAAACCGAAAATGAAATCCATGGATATGAAGTCCCACTTCCATTCTGCTATAGGCATGGGCTGCAATAGGCCCAGTGGACGGCGGTGTTCAGCCTTGACTTGTTGACAGGTGAGGCATCGGGACACATACTCCGCTATTTTCCTCTTCATGTTGTCCCACCAATAGGTTCGCTTCAGATCCCGGTACATCTTTGTACTACCAGGATGTATCGTTAACTTGTAATTGTGAGCGGCACTTAGAACTTCTTCTCGTAGTCCCTGAAGGTTTAAAACACAAAGGCGGCCTCGGTACCACAATCCCCCATCGGTACCGATCCTCCAATCAGACTTCCCATCCTTCTTTGCTCTTTCCCTCATCTTCTTCAATAACTCATCGCCCTCCTGGACTTCCACGATTTTACTGTCAACCAGTGGCTGGGCCTGAATGTGGGCTATGACCTCGTACGGCTCCTCCACGATTAGTTTCGTGTTGAAGTCCCGAACGAATTCCACCATATCCCACTCTCTCACCATTAGCGAGGCCACAAATTCGATTGTCTTTTTGCTACTCAAAGCATCTGCCACCAGATTGACCTTGCCAGGGTAATATGAGACATTGAACTTGAAGTCCTTCAACGTTTCCATCCAGCGACACTGTCTCATGTTCAGGTCCTTCTGGGTGAAGATGTATTTAAGGCTCTTATGATCAGAAAAGAGCTCAAACTTCTTACCATAAAGATAGTGTCGCCATATCTTTAATGCAAAAACTACCGCCGCAAGCTCGAGGTTATGTGTAGGATAGTTCTCCTCGTGTTTCCTTAACTACCGGGACGCATACGCAATCGCCCTATCCCTTTGCATGAGCACGCAACCCAACCCTACTCAAGAGGCATCCGTATAGATGGTATTCCTGACTCCTTGCTCAGGTAGCACAAGTACCGGTGCCGATGTCAATTTATCTTTCAACTCTTGGAAGGCCGCCTCTGCCTTTTCATTCCAGGCAAATTTGAGGTCCTTCAGAGTTAGCTGGGATAACGGTCGGGCTATCTTCAAGAAGTCTCTAATGAATTTGCAGTAATAGCCTGCAAGACCAAGAAAACTTCGCACTTTCGTAACCGACTTCGGTTGCTTCCAATCTTGTACCGCCGCCACCTTGGCGAGATCCACAGATATCCCTTCCTTGGAAACTACATGTCCCAGAAATTTGACCTCCTCCTTCCAGAAGGCACATTTCCTAAATTGTGCAAACAGTCGATTTTTCTTCAGGGTCTCGAAGACTACCCTTAAATGTTCTTCATGCTCTTCACGGCTCTTTGAATAAATCAATATGTCATCGATGAACACGATGCCAAATCTGTATAAGAATGACTTAAGGATTCAATTCATGAGGTCCATGAAGACCGTTGGGGCATGGTGAGCCCAAATGACATAACCAGGAACTCGTAATGACCAAAACAAGCCCTAAAGGCCATTTTCTGTATATCCTCGTCCCTAACTCGCAGTTGATGGTACCCTGCTTGGAGATCGATTTTTGAGAAATATTGAGCACCCCTCGACTAGTCGAATAAATCATCGATTCTGGGCAATGGTACTTGTTTCGAACCGTCACTTGGTTCAATCTCCTGTAATCCACACGTAGTCGTAAAGAGTTGTCCTTTTTCTTTACAAATAGGACCGGGGCTCCCTATGGCAACACACTGGGTCGGATGAAGCCTGACTCTAGCAAATTGTCGATTTGAGTCTGTAGTTCTTCCATCTCACATGGGGGCATGCGGTAAGTAGGCAAGGAGATGGGCTTGGCACCCGGAACCAGATCGATCGTGACGTCTATCTCACGTCGAGGCAGAAGACCAGGTATGGTCTTAAACACGTCCCAAAAATCTTAGACCACAGGTGTGTCCGTTATCGAGGGTCCATCGTAACCCTCCTCCAATGAAGCATAACACAAAATTTTTTTCTTGGTGGCTGACCTGGAATGGGAACGTGAAGGGAACTTCGTCGCCCTCGTATATTTTCACTGTCCTTGATTTATAATCAATTTTCGCTTTCATCGGTGTCAACCAGTCCATACCCAAAATGACGTCGCAATGGAAAATCTTAGTTATGATCAAATCGATGAGTACCACCTTGCCCCCCAAGTCTATGGGGCAACCACAACACATCCTCGTCGCTTTAGAAATAGTTCCGGCGGCGGCAATGATTCTCATCCTTATGATAGGAGTGAGGTGTAGCCCTAAACGCTTGACGGTTGCATGTGATACAAGGGAAACAGTAGCTCAAGTGTCCACTAGCAGAAATATGAAAGTACCTTGAACGTGGGCCGTCACCTCGAAGGCCGTAGGATTGGGAATAACTGCATCTTGGCCATCGGCCGCTAAGGCATGCACCCGTGCCTGCTGTGGGAAATTCGGTCGTTGCATGGGCCGTTGTGGCGGCCTAACTTAAGGTGGTGGTGGGCGGCGAAACTGCTGGCTAGGCCCCATTGCCCGTAGGGGCATAATCTGCAAGGCCTGCTGTGGGGGCCTAGTGTTGTGTTGCGGTGGCGTGAAGCCAAGATCCCTCATTCTAGTAAAACAGTAGGGTTCACAGTGACCCACCCTCTTACAGTAGCTACATGTTTGGATAGGTCGTGCAGAAGGGGC
Organism: Magnolia sinica; assembly: GCF_029962835.1. Classification (NCBI taxonomy): domain Eukaryota; kingdom Viridiplantae; phylum Streptophyta; class Magnoliopsida; order Magnoliales; family Magnoliaceae; genus Magnolia; species Magnolia sinica. The sequence continues at coordinate 84,141,886 of NC_080581.1, forward strand.
CGGTGTGGCGGCCAGTCGGGGCGGAGAGTTAGGGTGCAGCCTTTTTCTCGAAAAAGAAGAGGACGGTCCCTCCATCTTGTTTCGTGGCCCTAGCTGTGTACAGTTCCGTACGACCTGCTCCTCATCCTGCTCCGCCCGTATCGACATCTCGAGGAGCTCAGCATATGTTCTGATGCTGGCACAACACATCTTGGAGCGGATGCCGCTCCTCAACCCCACTGAAAATCGCCTCATCTTAATCGCTTCGTTGGCGATCATCTCGGAAGCGTAACGCGACAATTCTGTAAACCGATTCTCATATTGCGCTACAATCATTATCCCTTGTTAGAGGCGGAGGAATTCATTCTCCCTCTCATGCTGATACGTCTGAGGGAGATATTTTTCATTGAAGCGGGCCTCAAACGCCTCTCACGTCCACACGTGGTCCTCGGGGATAGAGCGGAGGACGCTCTCCCACTATAGGTCGGCCTCTTTCTCAAAGAGGTAGGAGAGGAGTTCCACATTCTCTGCTTCTGTACAATGGAGAGGCCTAAGCAATTTGGTGACTCGATTGAGCCAGTACTCCAGTTCCTCGGGGCGGTGGGTGCCTGCGAACGTAGGCGGTTTGTACCACTGGAACCGCTCAAATAGGTTCCTCATGTTGTTGGCTGGTGCAGTTAAGCCGGGTTGCGCCAGTTGTGGCATACCCATGTTTTGGGCCATGGCCCCCATTATAGTGGCCATCATCTGTTGTTGTTGTTGCATATTAGTAAACATCATCTGTTGCTGTTGTTGCATGAGAAACAACATCTAGTCTACTCGATCTATAACCTGTGGCGTAGGAGGTCCGGGTGCCGCGGTTTGTGGTGGCGGAGCACTCGGGGTTGCCTCTTGGGTAGTGCTACCTGTATTCTGGGATCCATTCCCACCTAAGGGGCCTTGTTGATTGTCGGGGAGGAGGTCCCTATCGACTAGGCCGCCGTGAGGAAGGCGGACGTATCGACCCTCCAGTCTCGGAGGCATTTCCTGGACAGAAATTTTTTTGAGTATTAGTCACTAGAACATTATGTACACTAGGCATACCAGACTTATAGCCTGTTATTCATGACTATAACAGCAACACAGGCAAGGCACATTTCTAGCGAAGAGAACTTCATGACGATCCATACATTAGGATTAATTTCAAAATGCCATTAACATGCCCAGTTATATGCTACAACATGGATTACACAGATTACTAGATATGCTAAACGAAGAGGAAAGCAAGCTAGTTAAGTAAAAGTCCTACGCATCCATCAGTACATAAGATTACGCCTAAACAACTTAAAACTGACTACTAATCATCAGTAGAGTCGTGGTGCTACTCGTCTGAGTCGGGCGAAAGCGGGGGTGCTTCTTCCCCTTTGCTGCAGCAGATCAGGGCCTTTATGGCTCGATACATCTTCTTGTTCCATTTCTCCTGTTTCGTTTGGTTCTTTGCTTGGGTTTCCTTAATCTCTGCTACCTCTGCCTTGAGCGCATTGTTCACTCCCCAAGTATAGGGTTGTGATGTAGTAATAAACTCGGTGAGACCGAGGTCGAATCCCAAGGGACTGAAACTTGTACGTAATCTGAAACTCACTAGAACTAGAACTAGATTAAGATGAAATCTAAATCAAATGATTTTGAGGAATAATAGTGAAATACTAATCTAAAACTTAAGAAATTCAGAGGAAGGAAACTAGGGATTCAGAGGATCCACTTGTAGAGATCAGGGAGATCTTATGCCTGCATTAACAACTTAACTGGACTTAGAGTCCTATCTTCATCCAGTTGAAGGGTGTAACCATCAAAATGAACTTCCTTTGATGTAGTTTTCAAGAGATGAAAGGTATATGAATTAGAATGGATTCCATCACCAAACCATGCCCATGAGACAAAGTAAACAACAGAATTAAACTAATTACCAACCAATCAACATGCTATGAAGGTTAGGAGGGGTACCATCATCCAACCATGCCCAGGAGACGATGGTGAACAACAGGGCTTCCTGACGTCATAAACATAAAAAGGCAAGGAACATGCTCAAAGCTATCGTAGACCCATTGTAATTTTAGTTACAACAGACCATTAAAAACTAAAAACATTCCCTTAGTAATCAAACTAATATAAAGTTCGGTTCACAAATTAAAATTAAATCAAAGGCATAAAGTAAAGTCTCCCATTACGCTACAAGCTTCACCTCTTAGCCTTAGCTAAGAGGTTTAGCCACACATAGACATAACGGGGCCTATCCCTTAGAAAAATAAAGCAGAAACAAAAGGGAAAGAAAACACGAACTCTACTACCTTTCTCTCTCTCTATCCACGTTTAAGCTGAGCCCCAGATTGGATGCCCCTCCTTTCTCACTCTTTCTCCTTTTTATAGCTGAGAAGGTCAGCTGGGAGTCGGTGCATGTGCGTAAATCCTCACTCAGCAACGTCTTGCATACCATAGTAACAGAGCTTCTTTCGGATGAAGATCTCGTCCACCTTGGAGTTCGTCTCTACATTCAACAGGTTAGGTCTAAGAAAATTTTGTCCGGGCTTCCTGATGTACTGTGTGGATCGGAGAGATAGCTCGTCATGGTGGCCCACAACCGCCCGCAAAACGCGGACAACTTTCAGTTTCCGTAACCAGAGCTGCAAGAAACGAAAATTTCCGTTTTCGTGGCTGAGGTCGGTGGAGTCCACTTAGCGACTTCACACCTCATCAGAGCTAGCCATTGGCTCTGTGGGATTGATTTAGCACATCATTCCAATTTTGAAGAGGATCTTAACTTTTGGTGGGCCACCGCGTGAATCAACGTCTGGCGAAAGCTCCAACACTAGCGATCTTATCTGTATGCATGATTGCAAGGAAGGTAGGGGTTTTGGTTAGACTTCTTGTCTGGATACAATCGACGGTCCGAATTGGCCATCCGATCACGATCAAGAAGGTCGTATGGCCCACGGCGATTGGACATCCGTTACGCACGTATGTGCATATGGAGTTACGTTGGGATGCTCGGACGGCCCCTGATCATCTCTAGAGAAGAGATCCACTCCGTCCAATAGACTCATGTCGAAAAGCCGTTCGACCATGGGCATTTTTGTATTGAATTCGGTGTGACCCACCGAGTTTTCAGTAAACCATCTGAATTGCGTTTGCATGGTGAAAAATCAATCATGCTACTCTCTTCAAATGCGCTCTCCTAGGTCTGCATTATTTGGGCTGTTGGAGTCTACTGAATGGTCCAGATCGTCCTGAAGACCTCAGATGGTGGCCCACTACAACATCACAGCCATCCGTTTCCTTGAAATAGAGCCTTTAGTTCAGTGCACAGCACGTGCACAATCGACTGTGCACTCCTGCATGCAAAGTGGGTCCCGCATTGATGTATATGTGAAATCTGATCCGTCCATCTATTGTCCCATCTCAGTTAAGGGATTGAGAACAAAAGTGAAGCATATTCAGATGTTAGATGGGCCGTAAATCGATGATTTTTGGGCTGATCTGTCTATTGGGCTACTTCCACCAGGATCCAATGGGTCACATTTTATTTGTACGGTTCATTTATGGTCCTCAGGTCATGTATGAGGCTTCGAGTTGAACAGATGGTGGAAGCCCTGCGATCTTGCATTTTGTACCAATTTCAAGCCACTTGAGCTTCAGTTTCTCGATTTTCTTGAATCTCTGGCGTGCAAATCTGTCGATCTTGATCTCCTGGGGTCCATCCCTTGCCTTGGTGAATTCAGACTGTCAAATCCATGCTTTCGGTATCCTTTTTTCAGTCCAAGTTCCTAAATACACCTTGCATCACAAACACAATTAAATTGAGCCGGTTAAACAGTACCATGTTCGTAAATCCAAGCAATAACTAGGGTCTAATATGCAATATTTGACCCTCAACACAACCCCCAACCAGCATCTTGCTAGTCCCGAGCAAAGTATGCGAAAAATAAGTTGAGAACTTTAAGAGAATTTCTATAAACTTGAGTGATTTTTGAAGAACTATCCAGATCCCAGAATTCTAAGGTTCATGAATGTTGGGCATTACTTTATCCAGGACTCAAGCACATGGTAAACTTCATAATTATGTTTAATGCATTAACCCATTAATTATAACAATTTTAAACATTGAGTTCCATGGGTGTATAGTGTAATCTCGACTTACCATCATTAAAATCCACTTCTCTATTTCAGGATATCATTGGTAACCAACAATAGAATTCATGATAACCAAGACTTAAACCAAAACTTACCTCACTGATCATCTTTTCATTCTTCCAGCTTTTGATTTTTCCATTAAAAGTAACGCCAAGAAGGGAAATCAAATCCTCACCTATAGGGAGCAAACCAATGGTGAAGACTGTACACCCAACCCTTTTCACATATCATCCGTGGGGAATTAAATCTATACCTATATGGAGCAAACCTATGGTGAAGATTATGACGGGCAAATTTTTCAGGTTCCAAGCCGGTTCCTTAGATGCTCAGTGATTACTAAGTTATAATTCAATATCGAACTGAAACCTTAATGTGAAAGCGAGATGTGACATGTGAAATCATGACTCAATCAATGTTTACATTTTCTAATTCTGGTTTAACAATTTAAACTTAACTGTAAAATCTAACAGATACTAAATCCAAGAGTCCTAAATTATCAACATCACATATCTTAATTCTGAATCAAAGATGGCAAAAACAAAAACACTTCGAGTTCACAAAAGTTTCCAGAAAAATTTTAAAAATTTTCACACATTTTGTTCATGACCACGAAAACACTGATTAGGCAACCTAATCTCCTACCCTTAACCTAAAATCTACGTTGTCCTCAATGTAAAGGAAATAAGCATGTTATGCACATGGGACAGTGAAAGTAAAAGAGGAGTGATGGAAAGATAGTACCTGGATGAAAGAATTACGAGGCTTTCCAAAGATATCAGAGCAGGTTAGCATAAGAGAGAAACCAACAAAAGAAAACTATTCTAAAATAATGTATAAAGCAAACTATCCTAGTCCTATGAAAGCGATTAAACCTACCTATACCTCCATCAGACTAGGAGATCAATCCTGGTAAACAGGAGCAGTCAGAGGCATGGACATGTCCTTTGAATCAAATTTCTCGACAAATAGTTTTAATTGATGTCCATTTACTTTAAACTCCTTGCCATTGTCGGGATCTCTTATCTCGATGGCCCCATGAGGATAAGCAGTAACCACAATGTAAGGGCCAATCTAACGAGATCGAAGCTTACCCGAAAAGAGATGTAGTCGAGAATCATACAAAAGGACTTTCTGATCTGGTGTGAATGATTTTCGCAGAATATGTTGATCATGAAACGCCTTAATCCTGTCCTTGTAAATTCTTGAGTTCTCGTATGCGTCATTCCGAATTTCTTCAAGTTCATTCAACTGCAGTTTGCATAACGAACCAACGTTGTCTAGATTGAAATTTAGATTTTTGATCGCCCAGTACGCTTTATGTTCCAACTCCATAGGCAAATGACAAGCCTTCCCATAGACAAGTCTAAAGGGAGACATTCCAATAGGGGTTTTAAATGCAGTACGGTACGCCCATAATGCATCGGTTAATCAGGTTGACCAATCCTTATGATTAGGGTTAACCGTTTTCTCTAGGATATGTTTGATCTCCCTATTGAAAATCTCAGCTTGTCCGCTTGTCTGTGGATGGTATGGGGTGCTCACCTTGTGAGAGATACTGTATTTCTTCATTAAGCTTTCGAATGGTTTATTACAAAAGTGTGAGCCCTCATCACTAATGATGGCTCGGGGTGTTCCGAACCGAGAAAGGATGTTCTCTTTTAAGAATTTAATGACTGTGCGGTGGTCTTTGTGTCGGCACTGAATCGCTTCGACCCATCTAGTGACATAGTCTACACCGAGCAAAATATACAAATTTCCAAAGGATTGGAGGAAAGGTCTCATAAAATCAATGCCCCAGCAATCAAATGCTTCTATAATAAGGATGAGATTCAAAGGCATCATATTTCGACGGGACAATGCTCCCAATTTCTGACAACACTCACAAGCCTTGCAAAACTCATGACTGTCCCTGAACATAGTGGACCAATAAAAGCCACACTGCAGAATCTTAGCCGTGGTCTTTTTAGAAGAAAAGTGACCACCACAGGCCTGTGAGTGGCAGAAGGAGATGATACTCTGATGCTCATTGTCTGACACACATCTCCTTAGGATCTGGTCTGTGCAATATTTAAATAAATATGGATCGTCCCAGAAAAAGTTGCATACCTTGGTAAAGAATTTCTTCTTATCTTGTGCAGTCCAATGTGTCGGTATGGAACCTATGACAAGATAATTAGCAATATCAGCGAACCAAGGTGAATGGGAGACTTTGAATAATTGTTCATCAGGGAACATGTCATTGATATGTGTCATTTTAAGGGAATCAGAGGGATTAAGGCGAGAAAGATGGTCAGCCACTACATTCTCTACTCCCTTTTTATCTTTTATTTCTAGGTCAAATTCCTGAAGTAGGAGGATCCATCTTATCAGGCGGGGCTTAACATCATTCTTAGACAGAAGATACTTGAGTGCCGCGTGATCAGTGTAAACAATGATCTTGGATCCGATCAAGTAAGACCGAAATTTGTCCAAAGTGAACACTACGGCCAAGAGTTCCTTTTCCATAGTCGAGTAGTTTACTTGGACAGGATTTAGAGTCTTACTCGCATAATGAATAACGTAAGGTTTCTTATCCTTTCTCTGACCTAGAACCACCCCAAGAGCATAATCAGACGCGTTGCACATAAGTTCAAAAGGAATGCCCCAGTCGGGTGGTTGTATGATGGGTGCACTAGTCAACATGCCCTTAAGCTTAGTGAAAGCTTCCTGACATGGCTCAATCCACTCGTATGGTGCATCCTTTTGAAGTAGATTACATAAAGGATGAGAGATGAGACTAAAGTCCTTTATGAATCTTCTGTAAAACCCAGCGTGTCCTAAGAAGGATCGCATGTCCCGTATGTTTTTGGGTAGAGGTAGGTTAGAGATAAGATCAATTTTTGCCTTATCCACCTCGATTCCTTTGGACGAGATAATATGTCCAAGGACAATTTCCTTATGAACCATGAAATGACACTTCTCCCAATTAAGTACCAAGTTCTTTTCTTCACATCTTTTCAGTACACATTTAAGACTCTCTAAGCACTTGCTGAAAGATGAACCGAAAATAGAGAAATCGTCCATGAAGACCTCTAGATATTTCCCCACCATGTCAGAAAAGATACTCATCATACATCGCTGAAAGGTGGCAGGGGCATTACATAATCCGAATGGCATCCTTCTGTAGGCAAAGGTGCCGTAAGGACATATAAATGTGGTCTTTTCCTGGTCCTCAGAGGCGATTTCAATCTGATTATAGCCCGAATACCCGTCAAGGAAACAGTAATAGGAATGACCAGCTAGCCTTTCCAAGATTTGATCAATGAAGGGCAAAGGAAAGTGGTCCTTCCTCGTGACAGTATTCAGCTTCCTGTAGTCAATGCACATTCTCCAACCAGTAGTAACTCTAGTTGGCACAAGTTCATTATTGGCATTGGCTACGATGGTGATCCCAGACTTCTTAGGAACCACCTGAGTTAGACTCACCTATTGACTATCGGATATGGGGTATATGATACCCACATCCAATAGTTTAAGAACTTCGGCCTTAACTACTTCCTTCATGTTTGGATTTAGTCTACATTGTGATTGCTAAGCGGTCTTCGCATTATCCTCAAGATATATGCGGTGAGTATAAATCGAGGGGTCGATTCCCTTGAGGTTCACTATCGTCCATCCAAGGGCTCCCATATGCTCAATGAGAGTAGATATGAGCAAAATCTCCTGTTCTTTCTCCAGATGGGCAGAGATCACCATTGGGTATGTCTCATCTTGACCTAAATATGTGTATTTCAAATCAGAGGGCAAAGGTTTTAGGTCAAACTTCGGTGGCTTGCGGTTAGACAGTAGAGGCACTACATCGATTTGTGGTAATTCTTCAAATTGTGGCCTCCACTGGTTAACTTCAAGTACCGATGCAGTATCAAGCAAGGTACATGTCTCCCTAATCATGTCATCATCAAAATCATGGGAGTGGGCCAGGCACGTCTCTAGAGGGTCAGAGGATAAGGTCAGAGGTGTTGTATCTTCCACGAAAGAGTCAATCATGTTAATGTCGTGAAAATCGTCATCATCCTCTAAGTTTCTGCCGTTATTAAAAAAATATTTGACTCCAATGTCATATTCCCAAAAGACATAGTCATGACATCATTCGTACAATTGATAATTGCATTTGAACTGGCAAGGAATGGGCGACCAAGAATGACGGGAATCTGAGTGCTCATGTTATTAATGGGTTCGGTGTCCAGGATAATAAAATATATAGGGTAGTAAAATCTATCAACTTGGACTAACACATCCTCAATTATCCCTCTTGGTATACGAGTAGAGTGATCAGCAAGTTGTAGTGTGGTTAGGGTGGGTTTTAATTCACCCAAACCTAACTGTTTATATACCGAGTAGGGAATCAGATTGACGCTCGCTCCTAAGTCAAGAAGTGCGTGATCAATTCGATAGTCCCCGATTACACATGATATGGTTGGGCTACCGGGATCTTTGAATTTCTGTGGCACGTCTTGCTTGAGGATGACACTCGCTTTCTCAGTCAAGAAGATCTTCTTTTAAATACTCTGCCGTCGTTTGGTCGTGCATAAGTCTTTCAAGAATTTAGCATATGAAGGTATCTATTTTACGACATCAAGTAAAGGAATGTTGACTTTCACTTGTTTCAACATTTCTAGGATATCCTGAGAGTTAGAGAGAGGTTTCGGTGCGACCAACCGTTGGGGAAATGGAGCAACTAGCTTTTCTAGAAGTTCCAGTTCTAATTTTTGTGAGGCATCACTAGATCCATCATTGTTGTCCTCTTCTGGTTCTTAAAGCTTTTCAGCCATAACCGAGATAGTTTTATCAATGATCTTACCACTACTAAGAGTGGTGATGGATTTAGCTTGTTCCATCTGATTTGAAGAGCTAGGGTCACTTATTTCATATTACGGTTTGGGATTGGGGAGAGGTTGAGAAGGAAACATCCCCATCCCTCCACTTGTTAATTGTGACTCTATCCTTTGAATAGACGACGCAAGCGTTCCTAATGCTGCGTGGATATCATGAAACGATTGTGCCAAATTTTGATTAAGTAGCTCTTATTCTCGAATATGTTTTTGAACTGGATCCTCTTGAGGTTTCCCTTGATTGAAGAAACCTTGAGGGGTAGCAGTTTGTCCATTTCTCCAACTAAAGTTTGGATGATTTTTCCAACCAGGATTGTACGTATTAGAGGTCGGTCCATTGAAAGGTCTTTGATAAGTATTTACGGCATTGGATTGTTCATTCAATACTTCTCGAAAGGCGGGTATTGTAGGACAATTTTCAGTTGTATGAATGTTGCAATCACAAATGCCGCAAACTCTTTTATTAACCTTATCATTTTTTCCTTCCGTGGCCTCAAATTTTCTTATGAGCGTAGTCACTTTATACTTGAGATCATCCTCTTCTTTCAAGAGATACAATCCACCTTTCTCCTTAGATTGAGTCGGCCTAGACGTGGTGTTCGATTTTGGGTAATAGTCCCATGATTGTGTTTTTTCAGCAAGACTAACGAGGTAATCTCATACCTCGTCGACATTTTTATTAATGAATTCTCCATTACACATTGTCTCGACTATTTGGTGCATGGAAGATGTTAGTCTATCATAGAAAAAATTTGTAATGCGCCATGTTTCAAAGCCATGTTGTGGGCATGAACTGACCAAATCCTTGAACCTTTCCTAACATTGGTAAAATGTTTCATTCTCCTTTTGGGTGAAGTTCATGATTGCTTTTCTAAGGGTAATCGTTTTATGATGTGGAAAAAATTTCTTTATAAATTCCCTCTGCATATCATTCCATGTACCAATGGATCCAGGACGCAATGAATGTAACCACGTCTTTGCCTTCTCCTTCAAGGAAAAAGGGAAGAGTTTCAGCCTGACTGTGTCCTCAGACACATTTTGAAAATATAAAGTGGCTATGATTTCATCAAACTCTTTCAAATGTAGATATGGTTCTTTAGATTCAAGCCTATGAAACTTAGGAAGGAGTTGGATAACCCCTGGCTTGATGTCCATATGTCCTGTATTTTCAGGAAAAATCATGCATGAGGGCGTACTCACCCCTGCTGGTTGTAAATAATCTCGTAAAGTATGAGGCGGGGGTGCTTGATGCACCTCATTCTCATCCTGAATGTCCTCCACCCTAGGTTGGGGTAGAAGAGGTTGGTTTTCAGCTATTACTTCAATTAACTTAGGAGATTTCAAGTGGTGTCTAGTCCTGTGAGGGATAGTCAACCCCTTAACCAATCCTCCTTCAGTCAAGAGATGTCGAGTGTTGTCACGGGACCACTTGGGCATGAAACACTCGCAGCCCTCAATCAAATTCGAAACCTAATCCTAAGAAAGAGAAAAAAAAAATCTAGAAAGAAAGAGACGGTTGGAAAGAAGTTACCAAATTGGAGTCCCTAAGTTAAAAAAACTACAAAAGAAAACAAAACAAGTCAGTTTCTAAAGAGAATGTCTAAAATTAGAAAAAATCCTTAAAAAGAAAGATAGAAGTAAACTATTTTCTAAAAGAAGAAATTCCTAAAAGAAAGTGAAAATTTCTAAAATAAATTAGGAAAGTCCTAAACTAGAAAGTAAGTTACTAAAAAAGATCTGAAAAATAGAAAGTAGAGAAAGAGCTTACCGAATTAGAAATTTCTATCTTAAAAGCCTACAAAATAGGAAAGTTAGTTTCTAAACAAAAAGTCTACAAGTAGAAAATTTCTAAAAATAAATTAGGAAACAAAGTTAGATTCTAAAAGAGTTATAATTAGAAACTTCCTTTAAAAAAAAACAAATCCTAATCTAGAAATAGCAAGGAAGAAATTAAGAAAGAAATTACCAATTTAGAAACCTATCTCAGAATCCTACAAAACGGGAAAGTTAGGTTAGTTTCTAAATAGGGAAAAACTTTCTAAAATAAATGAAAGCCTAGAAATAGAAAATTCCAAAAAATAAAAATAAAATAGAAAGTTATTTTTTTTAAAAAAACCTAGAATAAGAAAGTTTCTAAAACTAAAATCCTAATTCTAAAAATAGAAAAAATTCAAACCTAAAATTAAAAATCCTAATCCTAAAACTAGTTAATCCTAGAAAAACGTAACTGTCAATCCTCGGCAACGGCGCCAAAAACTTGTTCACTCCCCAAGTATAGGGTTGTGATGTAGTAATAAACTCGGTGAGACCAAGGTCGAATCCTAAGGGACTGAAACCTGTACGTAATCTGAAACTCACTAGAACTAGAACTAGATTAAGATGAAATCTAAATCGAATGATTTTGAGGAATAATAGTGAAATACTAATCTAAAACTTAAGGAATTCAGAGGAAGGAAACTAGGGATTCAGAGGATCCACTTGTAGAGATCAGAGAGATCTTATGCCTGCATCAACAACTCAACTGGACTTAGACTCCTATCTTCATCCAGTTGAAGGGTGTAACCATCAAAATGAACTTCTTTTGATGTAGTTTTCAAGAGATGAAAGGTATATGAATTAAAATGGATTCCATCACCAAACCATGCCCATGAAACAAAGTAAACAACAGAATTAAACTAATTACCAACCAATCAACATGCTATGAAGGTTAGGAGGGGTAACGTCATCCAACCATGCCCAGGAGACAATGGTGAACAACAGGGCTTCCTGACGTCATAAACATAAAAAGGCAAGGAGCATGCTCAAAGCTATCACAGACCCATTGTAATTTTAGTCACAACAGACCATTAAAAACTAAAAACATTCCCTTAGTAATCAAACTAATATCAAGTTCGGTTCACAAATTAAAATTAAATCAAAGGCATAAAGTAAAGTCTCCCATTACGCTACAAGCTTCACCTCTTAGCCCTAGGTAAGAGGTTTAGCCACACATAGACATAACGGGGCCTATCTCTTAGAAAAATAAAGCAGAAACAAAAGGGAAAGAAAACACGAACTCTACTCCCTTTCTCTCTCTATCCACGTTCAAGTCGAGCCCCAGATTGGATGCCCCTCCTTTCTCACTCTTTCTCCTTTTTATAGCTGAGAAGGTCAACTGGGAGTCGGTGCATGTGCGTAAATCCTCACTCAGCAACGTCTTGCGTACCACAGTAACAGAGCTTCTTTCGGATGAAGATCTCGTCCACCTTGGAGTTCGTCTCTACATTCAACGGGTCAGGTCTATGACAATTTTGTCCGGGCTTCCTGATGTACTGTGTGGATTGGAGAGATAGCTCGTCATGGTGGCCCACAGCCGCCCGCAAAACGCGGACAACTTCCGGTTTCCGCGAACAGAGCCACAAGAAACGGAAATTTTCATTTTCGTGGCTGAGGTCGGTGGAGTCCACTTAGCGACTTCACACCTCATCAGAGCCAGTCATTGGCTCTGTGGGATTGATTTAGCACATCATTCCAATTTTGAAGAGGATCTGAACTTTTGGTGGGCCACCATGTGAATCAACGTCCAGCGAAAGCTCCAACACTAGCGATCTTATCTGTATGCATGATTGTAAGGAAGGTAGGGGTTTTGGTTAGACTTCTTGTCTGGATGCAATGGACAGTCAAGATTGGCCATCCGATCACGATCAAGAAGGTTGTATGGCCCACGGCGATTGGACATCCGTTATGCACGTATGTGCGCATGGAGTTACGCTGGGATGCTCAGACGGCCCCTGATCATCTCTAGTGGAAGAGATCCACTCCGTCCAATAGACTCATGTTTAAAAGTCGTTCAACCATGGGCATTTTTGTATTAAATTCGGTGTGACCCACCGAGTTTTCAGTAAACCATCTGAATTGCGTTTGCACGGTGAAAAATCGATCATGCTGCTCTCTTCAAATGCGCTCTCCTAGGTCTGCATTATTTGGGCTGTTGAAGTCTACTAAACGGTCCAGATTGTCCTGAAGACCTCAAATGGTGGCCCACTACAAGATCACAACCGTCCGTTTCCTTGAAACAGAGCCTTCTCTGTTGCATGCAATAAATTGCGGTCAAATAGCGTTTGACCGCTCGTGTTAGTTCAGTGCACAGCGCGTGCACAGTCGACTGTGCACTCTTGGCATGCAAAGTGGGTCCCGCATTGATGTATATATGAAATCTGATCCGTCCATCTGTTGTCCCATCTCAGTTAAGGGATTGAGAACAAAAGTGAAGCATATTCAGATGTTAGATGGGCCGCAAATCGATGATTTCTGGGCTGATCTCTCTATTGGGCTACTTCCACTAGGATCCAATGGGTCACATTTTATGTGTATGGTTCATTTATGGTCCTCAGGTCATGTATTCGAGTTGAACAAATGGTGGAAGCCCTGTGATCTTGCATTTTTTACCAATTTCAAGCCACTTGAGCTTCAGTTTCTCGATTTTCTTGAATCTCTGGCATGCAAATCTGTCGATCTTGATCTCCTGGGGTCCGTCCCTTGCCTTGGTGAATTCAGACTGTCAAATCCATGCTTTTAGTATCCTTTTTCAGTCCAAGTTCCTAAATACACCTTGCATCACAAACACGATTAAATTGAGCCAGTTAAATAGTACCATGTTCGTAAATCCAGGCAATTACTGCGGTCTAATATGCAATATTTGACCCTCAACATGCATCCAAGCGCTCACATATGCCTGGAGCGGCAGAGGACCCACCGCCAAATCCTTCATCTCCCTCTACTTTGCCCTCGTCTTCACCTTCATTTTCATCATCGCTCTTGTCACCCCCATCACTTTCCTTTTCTTCTTCACCAGCATCCCCATATTTGTCAATGCGGGCTTGCCGCTGCTTGGGGCCTATTCCCATCTTATTCAATATGCCATCGCCCAGTAGTTGAGTCGATATCGAGTTCCCATCCGATCCACCTACTCCATATTGTTGAGCCAACCGTTAAACTAGACGACTAAATGGGAGGCATGAACTCTTCCTTGTAGACCTCACGGCTCGCACAATCTAGTGGAGTACTATGCTGCGGAGGCACACGTCTGTTCCTTGTCCTACCTAATATAGGCACTCTACCATATAGCGGGAGCACTCAGAGCGGTTCAATAGCCTCAAATACACATTTTAGGTGCAGATGCGGTGAAACACTCGGTATTCTGGCCTAAGGTTGGTCGAGCTCAGACCGACCTCTTACTTCCCCCGCTTCTAGTGGGCAACCCGTCCACATAAAAAGCGGGTCCTCTCCTTACGGGCTTGACTCGCATCCAACTCATTCTCGTCGATTATCACCTCCCCTAGTGGCACTCCCAGTACGCTGGCAATGACCTCCACCCCAATTGGGAACCTCTTGCCTCCCACTACTAGATCAAAGCCTAATGGCTTGAATTGAGGGTTTCTAATCCACAAGTAGAAGGCCCTAGCTTAACCTTCATCTGCCTAGGAGTCTTCATAGAATATTGGACCTCATTCCTTCTGCATAAGCCAACTGAGTAGGGCGTACTTATTAAACAGATGCTCCTCCACGGAGGCTTCGAAGGCGATACTGCGAACGTGAAAATTTTCCCTATCCTCAACGGATGGTCGGGACGTTTGGGCCGCAGGAGCCCCTTGGGAGTCGTTCTTGCGCTTGGATCGGACTTCCGCTACTTCCTTTCCCTTCGGATCGGCCTTTTGCTTGCTTCGCCTCTCTCAGCTCGGCCCCAGCTTGGCGGTTGCCGATCTTTTCTTCCCCATAAGTGAAAGAATCACCGGGATGGAGAAAAAGGTGGCGATGGTAGTTAGAAATGCCATTTCTTTGGCAAAGAGAGGGATGGTTATTGAGAGTGACTAAATAGGGAAATGGGTTTAGGGTTGGTTTTGTGATAGGAGCTTGAGATGAGTTTGGGTGAGAATGTTTGAGAAAGGTATTGGTTTGTTAAAGGGGTTTTAGGGAAATGAGGATGGAATGGTTTTGGGAGTTTGTTTTAGGAATGGGCTTTGAATGGTCTTGGAATGGGGAAGAATGGGTTGAATGTGGATTTGAAGGAATGAATTTGGAGATGGATTGAAGATATGAGCTTTGAGAAAGGTTTTGAGATGGGTTCTATGAGGAATGGAGTTGGAGAATGGTAATTGAGATGGGGGTTTGAAGAAATGGGTAAGAAGGGTTTTGGGAAGTGGAATTCGAAAATGAGGAAGAAGAGAGTGAAAGGATTGTGGTTTTGGTGAATGGGTCTAGAAGGAAATATGGGTGATGAGAGGGATTTGGGGAATGAGTTGAGAGTAAATAGGTGGAAACAAACAAAAAGAAATGAGTTTTGAAAAAGAGGAGAAGGTGGTTAAGAGGATTGGGTTCTCGAATGGGTTTTGGGGAGGGAGGCTTATGAATGGGTTTTGAAAGTGAGAATGAAGTGGTTCTTGAAAATGAGAACGGGAGGAATGAGAATGGGTTCTTAAGACAAAGAGTTTGGGAATGAGGAAGAAGAGATGGAGATGTGGAAGGGGTGATAATGGGTTGTGATGAAGGAGAGATGAGGGATTTGAGATTTTGGAAAAGGGAGAGGCTTTTCTTAATTTTTGGGAGTAGTAGAGAGGGAGGAAATGAGAGGAAATAGGGCTATTGAGCCTCTATTTGTAAGGAAGGTGGGGCCCATACGAGTACAAGGTGCACATAGAGAGAGAGCACGAATTTGGCCTAGGCGTGGCCACGCCGGCACGCTGGAGCTTCGGCGTGGGCAGTGGTCGTGGGCACGCCGGTGGGCGTGGGCAGTGGACTGGGGCTGGGCGTGGGCATGCCAGCACGCTGGACTCTTGGGCGTGGCCATGCCGGTGCCCTGTTTGGGTACCGTTGTCTTTTGACTTTTCGGGTGCCAGTAAGGCCCCCCGAGACATGCCATATATGAATTTGGGGTAGGAGAAGCTGATCTACGAAATGGGCCTAGTGGTTTCATGAGGTTTCTCTCGGTTTGTTGCCAAAATCCCAGTTTTCCCCCATTCCATTAATTTTGGTAAAATCTCATTCACCCCTAAGTCCCTATCCTCAAGCGGGTCGGAACTATTAAATTTGGCCTGAAACTAGCTCATTCATATGCGGATGTTGACTTCAACCTTCAAATCCTTTGATTCCCTGCTCGTTCCTATCGATGGGTTGAGGTCCTGCCCGACTTCCCGATTCATTTCTTCGCGTCCATGCTTTCTCTCACCACCCAATCTTAATTCCTAGTAAGTCTCTACCATTCGTCTAAGATTGCCGATTTAAAACTCGGGATGGCTCCTAGCATCCTAAGTCCCTATTGCATTATCTAATACGTATCTTCTTAAGTCAGTGGACGCGTTAGCCAACTCATGACCCATGCCCAGTTACCTCCAAACAATGCTCTGATACCAACTTGTAACGCCCTAAAAATTGGGGGTCGGGTATATACTCGACTCCCGAGTTCCCGGGGTCACTTATGACCAGTTTTCATTGATATGCGGTTAATTCAGTCTAAATGTGCATTCTAAAATTTCCTGGAACATGAGCAAAAGCACACAAGTCTACTGAAATGAAAGGGGGTCAAATATACATACATATACATGTCCAAAAGAATTAAGGGGGTCGCACATGGCGTCACCTAACAAAATTGCAAAAGAATAATATGTCCAAAAGAATAGAGCTGAGCCTACTGCTCAGCAATCCGTCGGCCCATTTATTGATCCGACGAGGTCCCACTCATCAGCTGGAAATAGGAGATCTCGTCCTCCTCATCGAGACTCGCATCGCCAGACTCCTCTTGCTCCTCGTCACCTACGACTAAGGAAGAGTCTGGTTGGTGTTTTAAAATAGCGTCCCAGAGTGGGAGTGAGTGATTAACTCAGTGGGGGCTATTAATCTCAAGTTATAACAGGCATCAATTTTAATAGGAACTTAATGAAAAACAGTCAATCATAACACCTAGCTAATCTTGTTAATGTGCATGCATGATAAATGATATGATGCGTGCCCTCTCCACAATGCTCCCACGAGTGACTCCATCTAACAATTACGTATGACAACACTCCCTCAGAGTGACCTCGACTGCCGAGTCACCACCCTAGCTAGTGCGATGCAATGCGATGATATTAGTCGAGTTCTTAGTTAAGTCTGTTCATCTAGCAGGTTGGGGAATCTGAAACACCCCATGTATCAATGCCCATAGCTGGTTGCAAGGCCAAGACCTCCCAACGTGTGAGGTCTAGACCCCGCGGTCCTTGACCCATCGGCTTCATCATCCCTGACTTCAAGCACATGAGGAGTGACAAGAGAAAGGGATCGCTCGTGGTCACTACAGGGAGGCACGGTACTCCAGCGTAGGCCGACAGCTCAGACACAGTGTCCTATTCCACCATGCCCAGCTCACGAGGCTATGGACCAGTGGTAATCAGTTATTGGTGGGCCGCTTACGGTTGTAGGATGTTTCAGGTTCCATACATGTATGAGCAAGCAGGGTTAACAAATAAGGTTGGTTAGGCAGTAGGCTAGACCGCACGTGTCAGGCGAGCGTGAGATGAGTGACATCGGGCACAAGGGACCCATGTAGTCGAATTACAGCCACCCGAACACACCCACCCAATCTCACGGGTCTAGCCATAGCATAGTCCTACCGATGGGACTACTGTCTCTCATCCTGTTCCTGACTAACCCGATAGTGCATTGGTGATCCCTAACATACCACTATCAAAGTTACCACCTAGCATATCAACATCATGTTCTCAGGCATCTCAAGCATATGAATCAAATGTTTTTAACAAGTAAGCTATCGTTATCGTGAAACATGTGCATGTGAGTTGTGTGGGTCTATGAGGAAGTTAAGCACTTCCTCCATATTACGAAATCATATGCACAAGAGAAATGACATCATACATACTATGAGGCACAATACATGGAAAAATCAAGCAAGGCATAATCATGTAATCATGCATACACAAATCATGTGAGAGGCAAGAACGACATCAAGAGAGAGTCAAACATGCAAATTCATACAATTTCATCAAACATACGCTTCCTAGGGTTTTCTCTAGAATTTTAAATATTGCATCCAAACAATCAAAATCATTAAGATCGTACTAAAATTGGTGCTAGGCCACCTAAGAACAATAGTCAACACCTATGGGTCGTTGGAGACTTGGAGAGCGACCTAGGAATGAGGGCTTCAGGTCAAACGGCGGGAATATCTAAAACAAGTTCTTGCATGTGAGAAATACATACAAATCCTTTATCAATATATGGACTTTAAGGAAAAGAGGGTGAAGGATCTTACCTAGATGTCCCACGGACGATTGTTGAGGTTGTGGTGGTGAGTTCCCCTTGGAGAAGGGATAGAGAGTTGAAAGGGTCGATTCCCTTGGGCCCCACCTTGATCTAGGGTCCACCTTAGCTCTCTTCCACTCTCCCTTTCTCCTCTTTACTCTCTCTTAACTCCCTTGGCAATGGTAGTTGTGGTGGGGGTTATGAGATGAGGGTTAGGGATTTATTTCCTAGACTTGGGCCCTTTGGCCTTAAGTTTCCTCAAATTCCCAAAATAGGCTACTAAGACTCACTATTGGTGTTGGAGTGGCCCTAACACTCCTTTGGCCACCAAATTTATTGGGTAGGTGTCTTATGTACCGATTAGGGCCCGTGTAAAATTTGGAGACAAACGGATGAACAGATATAGGGTTTGAGTATGCGATCCCGACCTTTAAATGGGCCTGTGAGGTCCATTTTAGTGATTGGAGTGGTTCTGGTGGCCCTCTGGCCATGAAACTTATAAGATAGATACTTTATGGCCCGATGAAGGGCCATGCAAAATTTAGAGACGATAGGATATGGGGTTTGGTCGTACGGGTCTGATTTATGATCAACAATCACCGTTCCTCGATCGGGTTCCAGAGTTCGTGGATGGGTGTAGGAAAATTTATTAGGCCTCCACTGGAAATGTGGAAGAGATCTGACAGCTGGATAGCCTGGTATCACGGTTTCATTTACGAGCGCCAGATTCCGGTCTTGGCATTGGTGGGGTGCATTTAGTTAGTATCAGATCCCACTTCTGGGTGCCACTGGGTCCGTGGTCTACGATGGTCTACAAGCCCAGTGAGCTCTATGGTTCCCTAGATTTTTAGATTTTTCTGACCTTCCCGCGTTGCGGTATAACCCGCACAGGCTGTTACTAAGTGTAAACGGCCATTCGGCTTGTCGGCCTACACTTGGTCTTGCCATGACCCGTCTGGTCCACTCAATTTGGCTAATCCTTGATAAATTTTTCGTGTGGTACCCTACCACAAGTGGTTTAAACGATGGGTCCTGCGGCAATTCCTACGTGGACGCCTCAGGACACTGTACTAGTTAGACGGGACGTTACAACTATTCACTCCCACTCTGAGATGGTGTTTTAAAATACCAACTAAACCCTTTACTAGATGCAGGTGAGGCAGAGCTTGACAAGCCGAGCGAGGTGAGCAAGGATAGGAAGAGGAGCTTCCTTGCTTCCAGACTTTCGGCGAATCCGTTTAGTTTGAGTTTTGGCTATCGCGGGGTTTGGACCAGGGCCCTAGTCACTATGGGTCATGTATGGGTGGGACTAGTTCCCTATTTAGATGATTTTGGATTGGTGGTTTGGATATTTTTATATTCAGTAGCAATTGATACTGCTTTATGACGTACTTATGCTTCATGCCTTGCTAAATCTTCCATTATTTATGAGATCATCCAAATGTAATTAAAATATGAAGCCCATTAGGGCACCGCCCATGGCACTTGGGAATTCAGGAGCCGATTTCTTACACGACTCCTGAAAACCTGGGGTGTTACAGGTAATTAGTTTGTTTTGTTTTTACCTCCTTGGCTATGCAATACCTTTCCAAGGGAGATAGAATGGTACATCCGGCGTGTTAGAATGTTTTGGAGTAGCTACTAGCTAAATTGTGGCTTAACTATGGTCAGCCAAAATCCGTAGAATTGTCAAATCAACGAGAGGTCCAAGGAACCCTCTATTAGAATGACTTTATACCGATCTGCACCATAAATACTAAGTGAGGATCATGGCTATGGAAAAGAAAGAGATTAGACACCATTTTCCACCTATACACTTGTATGGTCTTTACTTGGCATAATTTTATTAATTTCTTTAGGGATTCTATAATAATTTATCAAATGGTAAATGAGTAAAACTAATAATAAATAAAGAGAACCACTTGGCATGTATAGAGTTGGAATTGATCTGCTTGAACAGGTGGAAAGAAGAGGAAAATCAGACACTTATATTTGAAAAGAGATGGTCCGATGCTTCTGATCGTACTCCTACTCTTCATTTGAGCTACTTTGATGATCAACCATTGTAGAAATCGCTAATGGATTCACCAATTACCTTAGGGAAATCTTTAGCTTTCACTCTCTGAACACTTTGGTTCCTTGCCATTACTCCCTTTGTTTGGTCGACAAGGGTGTAAATTTATAGAAGAAAAATTAAGATAAGAGGAGTTATTGGTCGTCACTTAGACGTAACTAGGTTGATAGCGTGAGGGAACTAGATTGCTAGTACGAAGGGTAGTGCGTTGCTTGCCTCATTTATTTACAGGTTGTTGTTGGTGAGAACGTGCCCATCATTTATTTATTAATGGTTTCCCCTCACTTCTTTCATCCTTTTGTCATTCGGTAATTAATACTTTCCGTCGGTAGTTCAATCCTACTAAAGCTTAATAAGCGTGTCCCTATAGGGTCATGCCCTAAAATGAGCTTTGGAAAATGGTTGGACGGTGTGAATTTAAGGCGTATACATCACTGTCGGATCCGGGGTCTCACGTAATCCTCTTCGGCAAATAAAAGGTTCTGTCGAAAAAAAAAAAAAAGAAAGGAAAAAACCTATCCTTTGCCCCGTTCCTTGAGTAATTGAAGATATAATAAGATTCTTTGTCGGCTACTTGGCTCCCGTGGTACAGACGCCGACTGTACACCGGGTAACTCAGTATGCAATAGCGTGCTGAATAAATTCCATGGGCCTACTGCGATGTGTTATTATCCATACCGTCCATTCATTTTCCACACATTTTAGTACATGATCCCAGAATTGAAACATATCCAAAGCTCAAGTGGACCATTCCACAGGAAACATGATTAAAATGGCATCTGCGGTTGAAACCTTCCTAGAGCCCCAAGTGATGTTTATTTGTCATCCGTCCTGTTCATTGGCCCTCCATGACGTTTATTTGAGATCCAAACTGTTTATAAGTTAACACAGATATGGAATAAGGGAAAACATAAACATCAGCTTGATCGAAAACTTCTGTGGCCCCAAAAAGTTTTTAAGGGTAGTCGTTCAATCCCCACTGTTTTCTGGCCCCAAGAAGTTTTTAAGGGTAGTCGTTCAATCCCCACTGTTTTCTGTGGTGGGGTTCGCTTGCCCTAAACTGAGCTCTCAAAATGGATGGACGGTGTGGATACAATACATCCATCATAGTGGGGCCCACAAAACGTGATGAGGTCACTTCGGTTGGAGCGAGTCTCCCTACTGTCATTCATGTATGTCTTTGTTGTGCCCGTGGCCTTACCTGCTAATTGAAGCTGAGTGTCCTATCCTTTGCTTTCCGCGTACATAAAGTAGCAGCGTGGAATGAAACAGAGAGAGGAAGCATCAATACCTCATTATAAACGAATGAATTAAGCAGAGACATTCATCTTCTTCATCCAACAAAGCTTGAAGATAACTTCAATGGCTGACAGCTAAGGTACATTTTTTTTTTCCTTCTTCATGATTCAACACAAGATTTTCATATTGGAATCCACTGAATAACATTCATAGGTGAACATTCTAATTTTCTCATAAAAGTAATTACCACAATTATCTTTGTCCATACCATAGATTCCTAATATCTAAACGTTCACATACAACACAGGATGTGAACTTTCTCATAAAACGGTTTACTTCCTGTGAACATGGTCAGGTAGATCATATGTTATCCACCGATTTGAATGGTATTGCCAGTGGAAGAGGAGTTGCAATCCTCCAAGGGATTTGGAGTTTTGGAGAGCTTTCGGGCAAGATGGGTTTTGATTCGGGCAGAGGAAGGGTGTGAATTGTAAAGGGAAATGGCAAGGAATGGGTCTTAAACCCCTTTTGCAAATGCCTCGAGTGTAAGACCTCCCTTCCCATCTTTCTTTCATTTTTTTAAGAAAAAGAAATAAATAAAATTGTGGACGCAGTCCACCGGGTCAAGCAAGGGCGGACCGGGTCACATCCATCAAGCCGGGGTCGACTGGGTTGCCCTGCCCCACTTTCTTGGCTAGCCATCCGGGGTCGACCGGGTAGGCCTGGGGTCAACCGAGTCACCCCCCCGTGACTTCGGGTCGACCGGGTTACCCTGGTGGCCCCATCGGTCAGCTACCCGCGGTTGACCGGGTCACCTGTTCACTCCCCAAGTATAGGGTTGTGATGTAGTAATAAACTCGGTAAGACCGAGGTCGAATCCACAGGGACTGATACCTGTACGTTATCTGAAACCAAGTAGAACTAGAACTAGACTAAGATGTGATCTAAACCAAATAGAATTTAAGAAATAATTGTGAAAGAATTATTTAAGAATTTAAGGAATTCAGAGAAGGGGAACTAGGGATTCAGAGGATCCACTTGTAGAGATCAGGGAGATCGTATGCCAGGATCACAAATTATGGAAATTTACTGAACTGCCATTGATATAGGTTTCAAGAGATGAAAGGTGTATGAATTAGAATGGATTCCATCACCAAACCATGCCCAGGAGACAAAACAAACAACAGAATTAATCTAATTATCAATCAATCAACATGCCATGAAGATCAGGAAGGATTCCGCCATCCGACCATGCCCAGGGGACTATGGTGAACAACAGGGTTTCCTGACGTCATGAGCATCAAAAGGAAGAAAGAAATACTCAAAATCATCGCAGATTCATTGTAATTTCATTCATAACAGACCATTAAAGACTAAGAAAAATATTCCTTGAATAATCAAGTAGAATCAAATTCAGTTTATGAATTTTAAATTAAAGGCACAAAATATAATTTCCCATCTCACTACAGGCTTCACCTCTTAGCCCTAGCTAAGAGGTTTAGCCACACATGAATGGCCTGAACCCAAAGCAAATAAAAAGAAAAATAAAAAGAGAGAGAAAAGAACAAGAAAGAAAGAAAAAAAAAAACAGCCTCACGTCCAGCCTTCAAAACACTTCTCCCTGACGTCCAGCCAAGCTCTTCTCCCCACGGCCCCTCTTTTTGCTCACGTTCCCTGCCTCCACGGCTGCCCACGGCCCCTCTTTTCTTCTCTCCCTCACTCTCTCTTCTTTTTATAGCCTCCGTGAGGCGGTCGGCTGGGAGAGTGCATAACAAGACACAATAGGCGTGCGAGAGTCGGTGGAGTTACGCACTCCTTTCGCAATGAAAAAGCACAATAAGCTACGCTGATGCTTGGTGGGCCCACTTTCTTCGGCGTTTTATAAATCCACTCCGTTCACTGGATTATACTCGAAAAACTATGTAGAATTGACTGGTTTTGGGTCAGATTCGGTGCTGCCCACGGAACGTTTCATTGCACCGTCCGTCTTCCGTTTGGATAAGAAGTTCACACGATCGCTTGTATAGGACCAGAAAGGCATCATATCCAGGGTCTTGGCCATCCTCCAGAGCAAATGGACGGGTCAGATCATCTAATGGAATGATGGGTGGGGCCCACTGTCAAAACCCAAGTGGCACACGCACGTCACTGGACGTCCAAAACTGCTCAATTTGGATGTTTTGCACAAAAAATAGGTGGGGTCCACTGTGATGCCTGTCCTAGAAATCCACTCCCTCCATCAGCTCCTGTACATAGTGTTAGCCCATAGCCTCTAGTTTAAAGTAGATCTGACTTCAGGGTGGGCCACACGCTTAACCGATGTATGGACAACATTAACCCTTAAAAATACAATATGCTTCACGTAAGCCATGCATGGCACATCTATTTACAGATTTGCCCTTCTCTTTTGTTATATCTTCTGCCGTCAGTATCTCCTGATTGCACCATGCAAATGACACAAAATTTCACTAGGATTTGTTATTTTTCGTGCTCTTTCTAACGCCTAAGTTTGAGCCTTAATCGCTTCTGGATTTCCAAGATGCTCTTTAACGGCTAGCACCCTCTGATCTCTCTGTTGGGCCACTTCCACGAGGATCTAATGGTTGAAATTTGACGTGTACGGTTAATTTATGGTCCTCAGGCCATGTATGAAGTTTCGAGCCGAGTGGATGGTGGAAACCCTGTGATCTTGCATTCTGACTAACTTTCAGGCCACTTGAGCTTCAGTTTCTCAATTTTCTCGGATCTCTGGCGTGTATATCCATCGATCTCGGTCCCCTGGAGTCCATTCCTTGCTCTGGTGACTTCGGAGCGTTAAATCCATGCATTTAATACTCCTTTTCAATCAAAGCTCCTTATTACAGACTGCAACAAAAACACGATTAAATTATAATATTAGGCATTATCGTGTACGTAAAATCAGGCAGTAATCGGGGTCTGATATGCAATATTTGACCCTCAACATCACCCCCAATGCCTTGGGTCGATCAAGTGGATCCACTGTCTTAATTTCAGCCATTATATTATATTATTTTTTATTTATTACTATTATTATTTTGTTTACTTGGTGGACCACGGACTCGGAATTAACTACCCAATCTTCATTGGTTTTTGGTCACAAAAAATGTATATGACCAGTACGTCACGTGAAAAAGGGGAACACAAATGGGCAACATGGATAAACACATGCATTCATGTGGGGCCCTTATGTGTAGTGGATTTAACGAAAAACCTACGTGAATCCCCCATTGGATTAAATGTACTTTTCATCCCACTAAAACCTACCTAATCACTTTGCACCAAACATCTTCTCACCGGATTTCTCAACTTGAAATCTCTTTCCTCATTCATCTCAGTCCACTCGCTCAAGTGGTCCACGATTGGACCAATTTGGCAACCGATGCTCCTATGGGCTAGAGTACATCGATTTAGGGAAATCGCAAGTTCATACTAGTTAATAATCTGGGGGTTGGTTCCTAGGGTTCAATATCACTAATTTTCATAATCCTATCTACATCAGCGTATTCATTATGGTAAGTCCACAAGCCCATGATCTATTTTAATCACAAACTCATGATCTGATACTAACTTGTGATGTCCCAAATTTCAGGGGTCGAGCATGTACTCGATCCCCGATGTTCTGAGTATCACGTAAGCCTTTCGGAAATATCATTTGGTTAAGCATCAACCAATTGTATCATGATCGTGCATAAGAAGTAAACTAAACATTGTATATCATGGTTATCACAAGTGTGCAAGGAAAAAGAAAAAAGAAAAAAGAAAAAAAAAAAAAACATGTTCCATACATACGTACGTCCAACTAAGTTAGTCCACCCAGCTAAGGACTCAATATACATGTCCAAACAAAAAATACAATGAGTGTCCCCGTCCTCAAAAGGAAACCAAGCTGGTGGTCCCAAAACGCCACTTAATTTACATCTGGTCGTTTGGACACTGGAAGTATAAGAACTCCTCGGCATGGTCCACATACTCCTCAACTGGTGCATCCTCCTTTAGGGCACTTGCGTCGATGAAATCGTCTGGTTGGTGTTTTAAAACTATTGAGGATTTGAACTGCGGAATCACATAGATCTAGGTCTAGGATAGCAATTCAATAGTAACAAGCAATCACAAGAGAACACAAAGATTTAACGTGGAAAATCCTTTTGGGAAAAAACCACAGCACAAAGCGACAGAAATCCACTATGAAATAGAAATTACAAGAGAGAGGACTTACCCGATTCGAACAACCTCAAATCTCACCCTTGCTACACCCTTTGATAACCCTAGAACCCTTTAGGAACCCTTGAAAAACTTTTAGAAAGCTTTAAAATACCCTAGAATAGCCCTAAGGACCCCTATTTATAGTTTAGGAAACTTCCCTTTCGCACCCTTGTGAAACCGCCTCAGATTTTCGCAGTCTGCACAAGATCTGGATTCGAATCTACGTAACATCGACTGGTCGAAGGATGGCCACGACCGGTTAAGCAACCCGCTCGATCGGTCGAGACATCCCCTCGACCGGTCGAGCATCCCGGACACAAAGAAACTGAGCTCGTTGGACTTTGAGTCGAGCGGGCCACGACCGATCATGCAGCTCCCTCGATCGGTCGAGCATATCAAAAAAAAATAATTCAGATTTAAGACATCTAACAACAATCTCCACCATGTCTTCAATCTTCAATCATGTAGCTTCTTGACCTCTTCTCTTATTTCTGTATTGTATCATAGCTTCAATCAACGCTTCTCGTGCACACTCCGTCATTCTTTTACGGCATCACCAAGCCCAGAGAAGTTGCACAGAACTTGAACTTCTCTGTAGGAATGACCTTGGTGAGCATGTCTGCTGGATTCATGCTGGTGTGAATCTTTTCCAATGTGACGCCTCCTTCCTCAAGCATCTGTCAGATAAAGTGGTGACGAACATCAATGTGTTTAGTATGTGAGTGATAAACAGAATTTTTAGCCAAATTGATAGCGCTCTCGCTATCACAGTTAACTGGCATGGCCTCCTACTGAAGTCCTAATTGATTTATCATGCCTCTGAGCCAAACACCTTCTTTAAACGCTTCCATCACTGTCATATATTCTGCTTCGATCGTGGAAAGAGTCACCATGGACTGAAGCTTTGACATCCAACTGATTGCTCCACCTGATAGTAGAAACAAGTATCCTGAAGTAGACTTCCTGGAATTTATACTGCCTGCGTAGTCAGAATCCACATATCCTACCAACTTTATCCCTATCTTTTCAAAAGTTAAGACGTAGTCTTTCATACCTCGAATGTATCGAAGTAGCCATTTGACCTCTTCTCAATGTTGATTACCGGGGTTTAACATGTATTTGCTCACAACACCGACTGCCTATGAAATATCCGGTCTCGTACAGACCATGATATATATTAAACTGTCAACCGTATTCAAATAAGGCACATAAGACATAGCCTATTTTTCCTCATTAGATTTAGGACATTGTTCTGAAAAAAGTTTGAAGTGAGCCACGTGGGGAATGCTCACCGGCTTTGCCTGATCCATCCCATACTTGATCAATACCTTTTCAAGGTATTCTACTTGTGATAACCAAAGGTTACTCCTCTTCCTGTCTCTATGAATATCTACGTCGAAAACCCTCTTTGCAGCCCTCAGATCTTTCATCTCGAATGTCCCTGATAACTGAGTCTTCAGTACGTTGATTTCAGACATATCATTACAGGCGATTAACATATCATCAACATAAGTACTAGGATGATGAATTTTTCATCACTCAATGTCTTGTAATAGACACAGTGATCGTATTCACTCTGAGTAAATATCTGACTCACATGAAAGAATCAAAATTTTTATACCACTGCCTAGGCGACTGTTTTAGGCCATACAACGAGTTCATTAACCTGCAAACCTTTTTCTCAACCCCTTTAACTTCATAGCCCCCTGGTTGTTTCATGTAGATCTACTCTTCCAATTCCCCATGCAGGAATGCAGTCTTCACATCCATTTGTTCCAGCTCAAGATCGTATTGGGCAACCAGCGCTAACACGAATTTAATAAACACCTGCTTAACCACCGGCGTGAATATCTCTGTGAAGTCGATTCCTTCTCTCTGAGCATAACCCTTCGCTACCAACCTTGCTTTGTATCTATCCTGTTTCCTTTTGAATAACCACTTGCATCCGATCGCTTTTCGGCCCACAGGAAGCTCCACCAGCTCCCATGTATGATTTTTATGCAACGAGTCCATCTCATCGTCCATAGTCGCTTTCCACTTTTCTATATTAGGCTCATCAAGAGCCTCCTGAATAGTAGACGGGTCTCCCTCATTTGTAATGAGGGCATAGGTAATATTAGAGTCGTCCCTGTATCTTGCTGGTAACCTACGATCAGGCGGTGGGTTCCTTCGCATAGGTGGCTACTCCACCTGATCATGTACATCTGTCTTCGCATCTGTCTCTGCCTGAGTATCATCTATGTCAATCTGGACGTCTACGATCACCCTTTCTGGTTCCTCTTGCTCCTTTTGGTCATTCTTGCAAAATAGTAAGCTTTCATCGAATCTGATGTCACGGCTAGTGATGACCTTGCGTGTGACCTTGTCGAATAACCTGTAACCTTTCACACCAATGCCATAGCCAATAAATATATACTTTTTGGCTCTATGGTCTAGCTTATTTCTCTTAACCGACGGTACATGAGAGTAAGCCTCACAACCAAATATGCGTAGATCTGAGTAGTCGATTTTCTGACCACTCCATACTTCCTCTGGAATTTTACATTCAATTACCGTTGAAGGAGACCGGTTCACCAAATAACAAGCCGTGTTAACGCCCTCAGTCCATAGGTCCTTGCCCAATGCAGCATTACTTAACATGCATCTAGCCCTCTCCAAGAGAGTCCAATTCACTCGCTCAGCCACACCATTTTGTTCGGGCGTCTGGTGTACTATGTTGTGCTTGATGATCCATTCATCCTTGCAATAATCATTAAATTCAGTGGAAGTAAATTCACCACCATTGTCAGTCCTTAAAACCTTTATTTTTTGCCCTGACTGTTTTTCCACCATTACCTTCCATTGCTTGAATATGGTGAAAACTTTGTATTTATACTTTATGAAGTAAACCCAAACTTTCCTAGAGTAGTCGTCAATGAATGAAACAAACCATGACGACCCCCCAATGGAAACTTCTGGTGATGGCCCCAATACGTTAGAGTGCACATAATCAAGTACCCCCTTACAAACATGTTTTCTAGATTTAAAAAATAGTCTAGATTGTTTATCATATATACAATGCTCGCATATATCTAATTCAGTATTTTTAAAAGCTGGAATCAAATATCGATCAGAAAGTACCTTCATGCCTCGCTCGCTCATGTGGCCCAGACGAGAATACTACATACGTAGAGACATGGAGTCTGCAATAGTTGTTGCCGCTCCACCTGCCAAAGTGCTCCCAATCAACCTGTAAAGGTTTCCGTGCCTCTGCGCTCTCATAACCATGAGTGCCCCTTTTGAAACTTTAAGGACACCATCAATACTGTTGAACTTGCACCCTATAGCCTCGAGTGCACCGAGAGAAATTAAACTTTTATTCATGTCAGGAACGTGCCTAACGTCAGTCAAGGTACGTTCCATCCCATCAAACATATTGATGCTTACCGTACCAATAGCCATAACATTATAGGCATTGTCATTGCCTATAAAAACCTGTCCACCATTGCATTCCTTGTAACTGGTAAATCAACTCCGATGAGGAGTCATGTGATAAGATGCTCCTGTGTCAAGTATCCACTCATCTTTATGATTGTCGTGTAAGTGACCAATTATGGAAATAGACAGAACATCACCACCACTTGATTCTTCACCAGATGTGACTACATTTGCCTCCTTAAAAGAAGCCGCTGAATTTTCTTTCTTCGTTTTAGAATTTCTACAATCCTTCTTCATGTGTCCAGACAACCTACAATTCCAACACTTTAATTTTCATTTGCCCTTGCCCTTAGATTTGGATCTAGGCCTAGAGGATCCTGTACCTCGCTCAGAATCTTTGCCCCTCATAATCAGTGCATCGAAAGATGCCCCCATGTTACCGTTTAACTTTCTCATAGCCTTCCCTTGAAGGGTTGAGATAACGGTGTCAACACTTAGGATTTTATTTGTGGTGCACATTGTGTCCCTGAAAGACTCATATGATGCAGGAAGAGAATTCAACAATATACATGCATGTTCCTCATCTTTGACCACTTCCTCCATATCTAGCAATTTGCACATCAATTTATTAAAGTTGTTGATATGGGCTTCTAGATCTCCACCCTCTGCCATCTTGAAGGTATAACACTGTATCTTCAAGTGTAGACGATTTTCAGAGGACTTGTTTGCATAGGTGTTCTCTAATTTTGCCCACAAACTAGCTGCAGTTTTTTCTCTCAAAATATTATAGAGAACTTCATCCGTGAGACATAAATGGATAGAGGCTAAAGCATTACTATCAAGATTTTTCCATTCATCATCTTTCATGGTAGATTTTCACTCCTCAAGAGCCTTAATCTCGCCTTGCTTAGTTAACAGGCTAATCATCTTAACCTTCCATAACTGAAAATTATTTTTTTCCAAGTACTTCTCAATATCAAACTTGCCGTTTTCCATTATTACTAATCCTGCAGATTCAGATCTATGTCCCAACGATTGCTCTGATACCACTTGTTGAGGATTTGAACTGTGAAATCACACAAATCTAGATCTAGGATAGCAATTCAATAGTAACAAGCAATCACAAGATAACACAAAGATTTAATGTGGAAAACCCTTGCGGGAAAAAACCACGGCACAAAGCGACAGAAATCCACTATGAAATGAAAATTACAAGAGAGAGGACTTACCCGATTTGAACAACCTCGAATCTCAACCTTGCTATACCCTTTGATAACCCTAGGACCCTTTAGGAACCCTTGGAAAACTTTTAGAAAGCTTTAGAATACCCTATAATAGCCCTAGGGACCCCTATTTATAGTTTAAGAAATTCCCTTTTGCACCTTTGTGAAACTGCCTTAAATTTCCGCAGTCTGCACAAGATCTGGACTCAAATCTGCGTAACCTCGACTAGTCGAAGGATGGCCACGACCGGTCGAAACAACCCCTTGACCGGTCGAGCATCCCGGACACAAAAAAACTGAGCTCGTTGGACTTTGAGTCAAGCGGGCCACAACCGGTCGTGCAGCTCCCTCAACCGGTCGAGCATATAAAAAAAAAATTCAGATTTAAGACATCGGACCACAAAAACATCATCCTGGATTGGGGGTGAGTAATCAATTCAGTGTTACTATTAACCGAAGTTTCACATGTTATCAAATAAATATAAGCACAAGCCATGATAGCATATTAAAACACAAAAAGTCTTATATTTGGTTATTTAAATGCGTGAATGACATAAAATGCGTATGCATGATCCAGGATTTAATGATACCAATATAGAACCATATCAACACTATCACTAGTGAGGATGTTAACATATGCACAATGGTTAGCGTGAAGCACAATCCAACAAATGCTATGGAGTGCATGATTAGCCGACTGTTTATTAATGTTTAGTTCAAACAACAAGTTGGTAAAGCTGGGATACCGCCGTCGAATATCCGGTTTCTATCCGGATTATGTAGGTCCTTGCGCCACTAGGAGGCTCATCACCAATATCGCTTGATTCATTTTGGATTTCCATTCTATTAAGTCCCTGTACTTAAATCGAATTTATAGTAGAGCTAATCGTCCGAGAACGGCCACGGCTAGGGTAAAGGTCGTCACCCGACCCCAGTGTGGAGAAGGCACACCACCCGTATCATCAATATCATGATAGGGTCTTGTCCTTTTTATGTGCTAGTCAGTTAATACGGGGAGGCTCGTCACCTAATGTTTTACCAATGCGGCAGCCCCATCACCCCAGCGTATGCCAACAACTCAGGCATAATATCTCATACCACCATGTCTGCCCTCGAGTCTCAACGGATCATATCACACTAATGGTTATGAATGACCTCATTCTTTGGTGACAGGGTATCCCACATTGATGCATGGCCATGTGATGACCTAATCCTAGACGCATGTATAATTGGGTTAAAGAATGTTTAAATAAATACACCAATTAACTAATTATTTCCAATCAAAGGGATTAGATAAATTTCAAAACAAAGATGAGGTCATTTTGTCAGGATCATGCCCTTTAGCATAAAATCACGTAAATAGTAAAAAGGGAGGACCTATGGATATGAGGATATCCCAGATCTAACATAAATCAGTCTACGGTCAACTTTGGATCTGATTCTATTACTAACCATCCATCTTTTCCGTTCAAATTAGAAAGGGAGTATCCAAAGAGGAACGAAATGGGTGAAGAATGAAAGGTTTGAGATGAAGAAAGTATATGTCCTTTTGTCATCAAAAGAAAAGAATAGAGATGATTCCTACCTTTTCCTGAACCTCAAAGATCAAGAAAGAAGGAAACCTGAAATCGGGGTGGAATCCTCAACACCGAAAGGCCAATCCTGAAACCCTAATCTCTTGAATAAAGAGGAAGAAAATAGATGAATTTTTATTCATTCAATAAAAATCAAAATGGGGTTTCTCACAACGTATATATAAGTTATGGAAAAAGTAAATGTGCATTAAAGCTCCTGAAAACAAGGAAAATAAAAAAAGGACGAAAAATAAAGAAAGTGCAATAAAGCCTATAAAATAATAAAAAAGAACAAAAATACCTAAAACTAAAACACCCGTGTTGTAGGGTGTGAAATTCGACCCATGGATCTATGGTCAGGGTGCGGTCATGTCGCTCTTGCACTCGTAACACTTCAGAAAATGGGTCGGATAGACCTAACATCCATCCGCATAAACTCCTCCTCTCTTGTACTCTGTTAGCGATGCCTCCTCCTTTAGTACACTCTAAAGGGTACATTACTGATGTCCACATCAATTCTCCTCGGGTAGGAAGAATTCTCCACTGGCGAAAGTGAACTCCTGCATCTCTCAAGCAAATTGAGGTCGATGCACTGCAGCTCTGCCTTTGTTATGCGAGAGTCATCTATAATGGGCTTGTTCATCCATTTAACTGGGAATTTTTGAAAACCCCTGGAGCGAGTGGAAACCACCTCAGAGTCCAAAATTTCCTATCTCGTTTCTTCTCAGTGCAGGTGGAAGAGAAGGTAAGATGGGTACAGGAAGATTAGGTTGTGGCCAAGGTCCATATAAAGGGGAGTCTGGGAAGAAACAGGAGAACCAGTGGATAGAGGTAATGGCTCATAAAAGGGAATTAAATCTTCCACATTAAATGTGGAACTGATGCCCATGGTAGCGAGGATATCAACAACATAAGCATTAGACCCTAACCTTTTCATGATTTTATGTGAGCCTATGCTACGGGCATGAAGCTTCTTCACAGATCCAGATGAAAACCGATCAGATCTAATACAAACCATGACGTCATCTCTAGGTTGAAATTCTCTAAATCTCCTGTGAGTGTTAGTAGAAAGTTTATAATGTTCATTACTTGAATTAATCTTCTTCATGATCTTACTATGCAATGCATGTATATGCTAGGCGAAAGACTCTCCTAACTCTAAAGGACATTGTGGGGTAGCTATGGAGATCAAATTAATCTATGGGGGCTCGGGGTTTAAGACCTAAAATAATTTCAAACGGACTCATTCCTATGGACCTGTTCACTGAAGAATTATACGCGAACTATGTTGTGGGAAGAATAATGTCCCACGTCCTGTGATGGTCTCTAAACAGACATCTTAACAAATTCTCTAGGGTACGGTTCACTACCTCTGTTTGACCATCTGACTGGGGATGATATGCTGAAAAAAACTGGAGCCTTGTACCCAAAAGTTGTCACAGAGTCTTCCAAAAATAACTAGTGAACCTAGTATCTCTATTAGACACAATGAATTTAGATACTTCATGGAGTCGCATAACCTCCTGAAAGAATAACTTACCAATGTGTAAGGCATCTAAGGTCTTATAACAGGGTAAGAAATGAGCTATCTTTAAAAATCGATCAACAACTACGAGTATGTAGTCGTGCTTATGAATAGTCTTGGGAAGCCCAAGCACGAAGTCCATAGTGATATCTTGCCACGGGCATGTGGAACTGGCAAATGAATATATAAACCTATATTTTGCTTCCTTTGCTTCGCCAGTTGACATGTCTGACACTACCCTACAATCTTAGCCACATCTCGCTGGAGATTATGCCAATAGAATTGATTAGATATAAACCAAAGTGTCCTGCCATCCCTCTAACATGCAAATTTGAAACTAGAAAATCACGGAGGGATGTGCGTGAGATACAGAGCTTGTCCCTTCTAAAATGATATCCATCTGTAAGGACGAACTCCGCACTCCTCGAGGGCGGCTCACTAGATAATGACGCATAAATGATCCCAAAATCAGGACAATTTGAGTATTCACCTTTGAGTTTCTCAAAGCCTGTAACTTCAATACTCATGGATAACAGCGTCATGATACCACGGCTAAGCGTGATAACAACCTTATTCTCTTTTCCATCCTTGTGCTTAAGCACAAACGTGTTCTCTTGAAGAAATCATGTCCACTTGGCATGCCTAGGGCTCAACTTCTTCTAAGAGTTCAAATATTTAAAAGCCTCATGATCAAAGAACAGGACGAATTCTTGCGGTAATAAATAATGTCACCACTGCATAAAACTCCTTGTCATAAGTAGAGTAGCATTGTTTATCCTTATTCAGCTTCTCACTAAAAAAGGCCACATGATGTCCCTCTTGGCCTAACACTCTGCCTATGGCAATTCTTGATGTATCACGCTACCTTAAAGGCTTTGGTAAAGTCAGGTAGATGCATGACTGAAGCTTTCATTATCTTCTTTTTAATTTCTGAGAAAGCCCAGGCCATATCTTTAGTCCATTGAAACTCCCCTTTTCGTATGCAATCTGTGATGGGATCCATAATTGAGCTAAATCCACAGATGAACTGCTTATAGAATGTAGCTAGGCCATGAAAGTTTCACATGTCGTGTATGGTACGCGTCTCAGGCCAATTGACAACGGCCTTGACTTTCTCAGGGTCTGCAGACATACCCTCTGACGATACAACAAACCCCAGGAAGATAACACGGAAGGCCAAGAAGGAAAACTTCTTGATGTTCGCATAAAGCTTTTCTGTGCGTAAGGCGTTACAAACCTGCCTCAAGTCCTCGATGTGCTAGCTAGGGGACGTACTATAGATGAGGATATCATCGAAGTACACAATTAAAAACTTGCCCATAAAGGGTCGAAGCACCTGGGTCATCACCCTCATAAATGTACTTGGGGCATTGGTTAACTCGAAGGGTATAACTAGCCACTCATACAGCTCGCCCTTCGTCTTGAAGGCAGTTTTCCGTTCATCTCCCGGGCGAATACGAATTTGGTGATAACCACTCTTGAGGTCAATTTTCGAAAAGATAGTAGAAGTGGCCATCATGTTAAGCATGTCATCAAGTCTCGGGATGGAAAACCAATATTTGACAGTGGTCTTGTTTATAGATCTACTATCAACACACATGCGCCACATGCCGTCTTTCTTGGGCGTAAGAAGCGCAGGTACGATGCACGGGCTCAGACTTTCACGAATGAACCCCGTTTTATGCAATTCATCCACCCGCCTTTTCAACTTGGCATGCTCAGTGGGGTTTATTCTGTAGTGAGGAAGGTTTGATAGGGTCACACCTGGGATGAGATCTATCGCATGCTGAATGTCTCGCATCGGTGGAAGCTCATCTGGAAGGTCCTTAGGGAAGACATCCCAAAACTCCTCTAGGACCGGACGAGCCTCCTGGGGTATCCCTATAGCAACCTCAGGTGTACCCTTCCTAGTCAGTAGGTCATACACCATAGTCCTCGCATTAGTCTCTCTTTCAAATTCCTTAGCATTTATGATGTGGAGAGACTTCGACTAGGGTGCCCTTTGACTCTTAGGATCGCTCGGGGACGCAATATCTTTCGCTCCTGTTGATGATTTGGGAGGGAGCTGGCTCAAGACAAGCTTCTTTCCTTCATGCTTAAATACACAATTATTCCTATGCCCGAATAATGTGACATTTTTGTTATAGAGCCATGACCTTCCCAAGATGATATGACCAACGTCTATCGTGACCACATTACACCATAACGTGTCCTTATATGGCCTAAACTTAATTGGAACAAGGCATGGCTGGGTCACAGGGAGGGATGTCAGATCCACCCAAGAAACTTTATATGGGTTGGGGTGTGGGATTGGCTTCAACCCCAAGCGACTCAAAGTAACTGGAGAAACTACATTCTCACATCTCCTGCTGTTTATGATCACTTTGCAGCTCTTTTCTCTACACTTGGCGTAAGTGTGAAAAATGATGGTTCTGTGCCAATCTTCACTTTCCTTCGTTTGGGTCAAGGCGCACCTCACCACTGCAAGTGGGATAGTTTCCACAGTATTATCCTTAGCATCACTAGCCGGGTCAAGAGAAGGGATAATGATCTCCTCATCACCCTGGTCACCATCAACTTTATCTGCTACTTATTCTTTTGTGGGGTGTTCAGAAACAAAGGCAATGCGCCCACCCTTATTTAAACACTCGGCAGCGATGTGACCCATACCACTACAGCAGTAGCATTGCCCTGACATCGTAGGCCTAATGCTTGGTCCAACCATATTATTACTTCGATTTCTATTGACTGGTTGGGTGTAAGGTTGAGCTCTAGGTTGAATTCCGACTTAGGGTCTCGCTCCCTGCGGAGCTACTTTAGGCATAGTAGGTCGAAAATCAATCCCCCTCACATTAGACTGGCACACATAGTGCTCTAGTTCCTGCATCACCTGGTACGCATGTTCCAGACTGGTGACCATGTGAAGCGTGAGCTCCCGCTGAGGCTCAAGCCTAAGGCCCATACAGAAATGGGAGAAAACCACAACAGGGTCCTCGTCCACATTGCATCTCATCATATATTCATCAAACTTGGTGATGTATACTGTCATCGTCATGGATCTTTATCGCAAAATGTGTCATTGATCCAACAATCTCTACCTGTAAGAAATGGGAATATACTTCTCTCGCAACAACTCTTTCATCTCAATCCAAAAGAAAACTAACCCCTCTCCAGATCGCTCACGGCGACACTCCACATTTCCCCAATATAGTTTTGCTTGGCCCATCAATTTCATCTTGGCGAATCTAATTCATTGTGGGTTTGGTAGATCATGCCACTCAAAGAAGTCATTCATCTCTGCTAACCAGTTGAAAAAAACTTTGGGGTCCAATTTCCCATAAAAAATGGGGGCGTTAACCTTGATGCCCTTTATGACCCTATAAACAGGGTCCCCGTGCTCATGATATCTCTAGGGGTGTTAACGACCCTCCCATTGTACGGGAATAACAGGATCACGATTGTATGTGGGTGGTAATAAATATACCCCATCATGTCTGTTGCCAGGCCAGGCTATGCCCAAACCATCCCTAGGCGGATCAGGGCCCAAAACTTGGGGCTGATCAACAACCCCTATGTCGAGGGTCCCCTGGGCTCCACCTACAGTGGCGGTTGGAATACTTGCCTCTAGACGCACAACTCTCTCCTCTAGACGCGTGAATCTATCATTCTGATGTGCAAACTATTGCACAATATCATCCCTCAAGTTCGAAACGTTGATCCATTCTCTTAGTTAGTGCCTCCATAACCTTGACAAATTGATTGAAGTCGATGGTATAATGGAGACCAAATTCACAACTAGTGCGCCTGGGCATACACCAAGAATGACAAGTGAATGGTCCTATATTTATATGCGAGAAAGGGTAAAAAATGATGATACCAATGCAATCCAACTACCCTATATGGCCTAAATCTATATGGGAACTCAACAAGACCTAGAAAAAGGGTTAACTAAACTCAACAAAATATGTCCCCTTCGTAGAGCCAGTCACGCGAGTCGAGCTGGAAGAGGCTGAACATGCATAAATTGCTGCTTAAAATCTTGTTGTTCATTATTTTTTTATAGTATTAATGACTGAATATTTTAAGATTAAAGATATTGAAATAACCAATTGAGGATCGGTACTCACTTATTGAAATCTTCACGATCGTTTATAGGATTCACTGATATGAATTATAGACAACTAGCTTGTGTACCACTTGAAACCTAAACGATTTTTTATTTTTTTTTTTAAATTTGGTTACAAGGTTTCTGTAGAAAATTTTCACCATAAAGACGAATTAAAATTAAACTGACCTACGCTAAAACTGAGCTCTGATACCAAATTTGATGTAGGGACATGTGATAACCTAATCCTATATGCATGTATAATCCGGTTAAAGAATGTTTAAATAAATACTTCAATTAACTAACGTTTCCAATCAAAGGAATTAAGTAAATTTTAAAACAAAGATTAGGTCATTCCTTCAAGATTATGCCTCTTAGCATAAGATCGTGTAAATAATAAAAATGGAGGACCTAGGGATATGAGGATATCTCGGATCTAGCATAAGTCGGTCCACGGTCAAGTTTGGATCTGATTCTATTGACTAATCACCCTCTTTTCTATTCAAACAAGAAATGAGGTATCTAGAGAGGAACGAAATGGGTGAAGAATGAAGGGTTCAAGATGAAAAAAGTGCGGGTCCTTTTGTCGTCAAAAGAAAAGGAGGATGATTCTTACTTTTTCTTGCACCTCGAAGATCTAGAAAAAAGGAAATCTGAAATCGGGGTAGAATCTTCAACACCCAAGGGACAATCCTAAAACCCTAATCCCTTGAATAAAGTGGAAGAAAAGAAATGAATTTTTATTCATTTAATAAAAATCAAAATAGGGTTTCTCACAACATATATATAAGTTGTGGAAAAAGTAAAAGTGCACAAAAGCCCTTGAAAACAAGAATAATAATAAAAATAAAGATGAAAAATAAAGAAAGTGGAATAAAGCTCCTAAAATAAGGGGAAAAAAAAAGCCTAAAACTAAAACACCCGTGTGGTAGGGTGTAAAATCTGACCCATGGATCTATAGTCAGAGTGCGATTACGCCGCTCTGCACTCGTAGCAATTTAGAAAATGGGTCTGATAGACCCAACGTCCATCCACATCAACTCCTCCATTCCAGTATTCTGTTGGCGACGCCTCCTCCTTTGATACACTCTAAAGGGTGCGCTACTGATGTTTGCATCACATATTCGACGATGTGTCTCAAACGTTTGTCATACATGCAACCAGGCCATGCAACGGACTAATCTAATTGTCTAAGGGGAACCCTGGACAGACAGGCATTAGGTGCAAGCAAGCCATGTAGCTCCAACTACTGTTGATCGCCCAAGTTTCTCCTTAGTCAGCCACATGAGTCGGGGTGGCCAGATTAGTCGGTCATCCCCTATTTTCAAGGTTAGGCAGGGCTCGACCTCTTCCTATCATAGCTTAATTCATACAATATAATGAAATTAGTAATATAGTATTTATTTGACATCAATTGGGTTTCAAACTTAGCTCAAATAATAAATGTATCTCAAGGCAAGTGTAAGTCGGAATTTACATGTGTCCACATTCAATACACATAAAAAGTTAAAATTAAAATTAAAATTAAAAAAACCATGCCCAAAGTTGTAAAGGCATAAAAAACCCTTTAAAATCTACCATTTCCATTTACAAACCCTAATTAACTACCAACAAAGTAAGCATTAAAAGTAGCATGCATTTCATCATACATGCGAGTTACCAATAACAACACAAACAGGGATTTTTTTAGCATATCATTTAGGGAATACTTGACTAAAGGATTTTTACTAAATCAAAATGGATCATAATCTATCACCCTCAAGGGTTGATAAACGGAAACGTAGGAGAATGATCGACACCTTGCTTTAGCTAGCATGACTTGGATTTGTTCATAGGGTTAGGGTTTTGAAAAGATTCACAGAAACCTGAATGATTTGAACAACCCTTGTATTGTTTAGAGAAACTCAACCCTAACATCATGATTTGGGCATCAAGGTTCGAAGTTTACCTTCAATGCTTGCAGATGGAGATTTGACAAAGGATTTGGCCATGGCCAGATCGCCAATTGGAAGGGAAAGAGGCAACCTTCACAACCAGTCTCCCTCTCTCCCGCAACTTCCCTCTCTCTCTCTCTCTCTCTCTCTCTCTCTCTCTCTCTCTCTCTCTCTCTCTCTCTCTCTCTCTCCTCCCCAAGGCTAGGGTATGAAAATTAGTATCGGGAGAGGGGGTGTGAATAAAAAAGGTATTTATTGAGCTAGAATGTGCACAAATGTCTCCAAAGGCTAAGTCTTTATTTTACTTACCCTACGAGGTGGGTTTACAACCACAAGAGCCTATAGAAAAGTGCACGAGTCAATACAAGTCAGGGGACGTGTGCCCCATTAGGGGATTTATGTTTGGATATAGTCATTCGACGATCAAATGTGCCGATTAATGGGTAAGGTCCCAAACTCAATTCGACAGTCACCATTGGTTGATCGGGGCCACTGATATGCGTAGGGGAATATCTTAAGTTGGCACTCCGAGTTTGGTCGTTATCTGACGGTCCGAAGGTCATAAATTTGATAAAATGGGTCAGGTGATCATTTCACTTAAATCTAAGCTATTAACTAAGGTACTCATATAACTCATGCGCCTGACTTGTGGGAATGAAGTTGAGCGATCCGAGGTGTCACCTTCGCTCCATATCCGTGATGGATATCCATTCTGGTAAGACAGACATTATTCTATAATTTTGAGACCAATAGACTAATACGTGCAGTGTAGTCCTAATTTGGTTAACTTGGGTATTTATGGGGTATGTTAACTCTCAAGACTTCTTGTGGGTGTCAACAAGCGGTGGAATTGTCTAAAATCACTCGCCCACCTATTTGTGATGTGCGGGAACGGTCATTTGAGTCCAATTTCCTTAAATCCATCATTTCTACCATAATTAGGGAACTAAAGTTGGACTAGTACAGCCATCTGACAGCTCCACTTGTGTACATTAAGGGTTTCCATGCAGAATTTTAGAGAACGTTACAACCATGTCCCTGCTTCTAATCATTATTGTCAATTGGATCCCATAACCTTTAGCCAAAATTTTCATATGTATATCTCAAGAAGATACACTGCTTTGCTTTGTCATCAAGTTTAGACCACTCATATTTGAGAACATGCACAAATGATTGGCAACTAAACACCTTTAGGTGTTCATAGGAAACATACTTTATGGTCTATATGCTTTCTACAACATCTCCATTTAGAGGAGCTGAAGGAGATGGATTAATTAAGTAGCAA
Organism: Magnolia sinica; assembly: GCF_029962835.1. NCBI lineage: Eukaryota > Viridiplantae > Streptophyta > Magnoliopsida > Magnoliales > Magnoliaceae > Magnolia > Magnolia sinica. The sequence goes on from NC_080581.1 coordinate 84,182,773, forward strand.
GCGGTGCACATAGCCTCTCTTCAAAATGATTTTGATAATTTGATATATGAAAACATACAACTAATTCTATCTACAATTGTGAGATTCATCATTTCTGCTACACCATTGTGCTATGAAGTGTTGGGAATGAATTGCTCATACTTTTTGTTACACCATTGTAGCAGTAGAATATCAAATCCATGAGATTTATTTGCCATCTAAAATCTCCGTGAGGCTACAAAGACTGTGAAACACAAATATCGGCTTGATCAAAGCTTACATTGCTCAAGAAGTTTTCAACAGTAGGCATCTAATTCTCATTGTTCACTGTACTGTGGCCCACTTGAGCCTTCGATCTACTCAAGCAACCGAATTTCTTGAGAATGACGTGGACCAATCAGAAGCAGCCACACAGGAATTCCCTATGCCTTCAGCACATTGATTATTTAACACCTATTTGATAACAATCAGGTTCTGTGCTTGTCATGGACCATATAATTCTGTCTTCTGCATTCTGTGGTCCACATCATCATTGACATTATCAGCACTGCTGCATTAAATGCAGTATGTGATGATGTGAAATACGTATTAACATTTTAAAAAAGTGTGTGCGATGATGTGGCTCAATCAGATTTCCTGTTTGTGGCAAGCAGAGGATCCCGATTCATTTGACAATTTCAACGTATGGCAATGTATGCCATACACAGTGAAAAGCAGGATCATAGTTTGGTCAGATATTCATCAATTGTGACCATCCATTAGGTTTTCTATACTATTCATGAGCCAGTGTTAAATATTAATAAAAGAAAAAGTAGAGATTGAGAGGAGGATGCCATTCTGTTAAATAATTGAAGATAGTTTCATTTTCCTTGTCAAATAGGTGTGATGGACTTTGAAAGCTAAGGAAACGTCAAGTAACAGAGAGAAGAAAAAGAAATGGCAGAGAGTGCTGTGAACTTCTTAATACAATACTTTGGGCCTTTGCTTGTGAATGAAGTGCAGTCATTGAAGGGGGTCCGCAGAGAAGTCCGTGAACTCATAAATGAGTTTGAAAGCATCAGATCCGTCTTAAGGGATGCCGATGCAAGACAAGATACCGATGAAGGCCTCAAGACATGGGTGAAACAAATAAGAGAAGTGGCTTATGACGTTGAGGATTTTCTCGATGAGTTCATGCTCAGCCAAGCACAACAGCAGCAGGGTGCTTGGGGATGCATCAATTTTCTTCATATACTCATCAAGCAATTTATGGTGCGCCATAAGACTGCATCATCGATACGAGATATCAAAACCCGAGTCAGTAAGATTAAAGAAAGAAAAGATGCTTACTCTCTAGATAGTATAGAGCAAACTTCAAGCTCCAAAAAAATGAGGGATCAATGGTATGATCCTCGAATGAAAGCTCTTTTCATTGAGGAAGCTGATCTTGTGGGCATCGATGTGCCAAGGGGTCAATTGATTGAATGGTTGGTCGATGAAGATTCAAGACTTTTGACGATTTCAGTGGTCGGGATGGGTGGCCTTGGCAAGACCACTCTGGTAAAGAAAGTCTATGATAACCAACAGGTGAAGAAATGTTTTGAAACATATGCTTGGATCATTGTCTCACAATCGTTCAAAGCGGAGGAACTGCTTCGAAGCATGGTAAAGCAATTCTTTGAGGAGAAGAAAGATCCATCTACCCAAGGTTTAGACACGATGACACAGGTCGAGCTCATACAAGTGCTACGGAGCTACTTGCAGAACAAAAGGTATGTACTTGTTCTTGATGATTTATGGGAGGCAGACGTATGGAATTTCATAGGCAATGCATTGCCCAATAACGAAAATGGTAGCAGGGTAATGATCACTACACGCAAAGGTGATGTCGCATCATCTTCTTGCATCGGACCCTCTGATCTCATCTACAATCTCCAACCTCTGCATCCAACAGAGGCCTGGTCCCTCTTTTGCAAGAAGGCATTCCGCTCACACAATGAGAATAGATGCCCTCCTGGATTGGAGAAGCTTTCAGAAAGCTTTGTCGATAAATGCGGAGGATTACCGCTTGCAATTGTCACATTAGGTAGTCTTCTATCCAGCAAGACGAATGATGAGTGGGAGATGATTCACCATAGCCTTGGATCGGAGTTTGAAAGCGATGACAATCTTAGAAAAATGATGAAAATATTATTGCTCAGTTTCAATGACTTGCCTTACAACCTGAAATCATGCTTCTTGTATTTGAGTATTTTCCCGGACGACTATCGGATTAAGCGTATGAAACTAATTCGCCTATGGATAGCCGAGGGTTTTGTAGAAAGAAAAGTAGGCAGGACAAAGGAAGAGGTCGCTGAAGGTTACCTCAATGAGCTCATCGCTAGAAATCTGGTTCACGTGGCAGAATGGAAATTATATGGGCAGGTGGTCACTTGTCGCATCCATGATCTTGTGCGAGAGATGATTATTCCAAAATTCAGGGAGGAGCATTTCTTTGCATCTTCTGTTGAAGTGAACACAATGCCTTGTAACAGAATCCGGCGTCTGTCCATTTATAAAGATAAGAATTTTCCAAAATTTGATGCCTTCTCCTGCCTTCTCTCGTTGTTCATTTTTCGTGTGGAAGGACTATCTAAAGCCCCTGCAATCACTTCATTTTCTGGCTTAAGGTTGTTGAAGGTGGTTGATCTTGAAAACACGTCCATGAAAATATTTCCTGATGATCTAACAAGCTTGTTGCATTTGAGATACTTAAGCTTGGAGAATACAAAGATCAAGAAGCTTCCTAGTTCGTTGGGGAGGCTAAAGAACTTAGAAACATTGAATCTTAAGGGCACTTTCTTATGTGAATTACCGGTTGAGATTCTCAAGCTCAAGTGCCCATGCCACCTTCTGGTTTACCACTATAGTGCAGACAGGTTTTATTTGCCATATAATACTGTAGATGGAATTAAGGTGCCTGCTGGAATGGGGAGTATGAGATCCCTACAGAAGTTGGCATTCATAGAGGCAGAGAGCGGCATCATTAGAGAGCTGGGGAATCTCACCCAAATGAGGAGGTTAGGCATTAACAAGCTAAGAGTGGAAGATGGGAATGATTTATGCACTTCCATTGAGAAGATGATTCACCTTCACTCCTTTTCTGTGACATCAATGGATGAGGAGAAGGTTCTTGACCTGCATTCTTTATCGCATCCTCCGCAACCTCTTCAACGTCTATATTTGAGAGGGCGTTTGGAGAAGTTGCCTGAATGGATTGCCTCGCTTCATAATCTGGTACGAGTTGGTCTGATATGGTCCAGATTGAGGGATGATCCACTCAAAGCCCTTCAATCACTGCCCAATTTGGTGGAACTCGAACTAGATCGAGCTTATGATGGAGAAGAATTATGTTGCGAGGGTAGAGGACATCCAAGACTTAAGAAATTATTGCTCAGTGAGTTGAGCGGGTTGAAGACTATGAGGGTGGAGAAGGGAGCAATGTCTAGCCTTGAACAGCTATATATTAGACGTTGCGAAGAATTAGCGGAGGCGCCGTTGTGGCTCGAACACGTCACTAACCTCAAAGAACTCTGCCTGTGTGATATGTCGGAAGATTTCTTGAAGGGGCTCAGAAAGGATGGAGCTGATGAGTTGGTGGATTCCATTCGCCGCATCCCACTCATACGATATATCGACACTCAGGCATACCCTCAACGGGATTTGTCATGATTCTGAAAAGCAGTTGTCAGTTGAATGATATTTTTGTTCCCTCTGTTGCTTTTATTCTTTTTTAATTACTTGCATTTTCTTTTTCTTTTCTTTTTTAAATGAAATTTTTACTGTTGTTTCAGGGAGGCCGGTTCCTCTAAAATTATATGGAGTAAGCTTTGTATGTTCCTTATATCTAAGCTATTCATCCTTTTTGACCATTCATTTTAGGGCATGGCCCTCCAGGTGATTAGATGCGCATGATCCTGGGGCATCCCATCACCATGGGTTTCTTTTACTTGATGCACAGGTCAGATGGTATGCACATTTAACATGGAAGCGGATTAGGTGGTGTTGGGCGCTGTGGGGTCCACCTGATGTATGTGTTCTATCCATTGCGTTCATCCGTTTTGCGAACTCATTTTAAGGCATGAGCCCAAAAATTAAGTAGATCAAGAGTTTTAGTGGACCACACACAGTAAACAGTGGTGATTGAATGCCCACCATTAAAATACTTCTTGCAAGCCACAAAAACGTTTTGGATCAATCTGATATTTGTCTTTTCCCTTTGGTCAGATTTACGTGACCTTATGAACACGTTAGATAATAAATAAACATTACGTGGATCCTAACAAGGTCCCAACGGTTGGCTTTCAATCACCACTATTTCCTCTGTTGTGGTCCACTTAAGCTTGGGATCTGCTTCATTTTTGGGTCCATGCTCTACAAAGTGGATGTATGTGGTTTATCCATGCCGTCCATCCACTTTTTCAGCTTATTTTAAGGATTGAAGCATACCCAAAGATCAAGTGGACCATACAATACCAAAGAAATAATAATTTCCACCGTTGAAGCCTTTCTAGGGCCCGCAGTGATGTTTATTTCTCATCCAACCTGTTCCTAAGATCACACAGATATAGATGATCGGAAAACTCATCCAACCTGTTCATAAGATCACACAGACATGGATGAAGGGAAAATACAAATACAAGCTTGATCCAAAACTACTGTTTCCTATGGTGTAGTCTACTTGAGCTTTGCATATACCTTCATTTTTAGTCTTAAGACCTAAAATTATCTAGTAAACTGGATGGACTGAGTGGATAAAATGCATTAATCATGGTGGACCCCATAGAGTTTACTCAGTACACAATCCGCTTCCTTCCTTCGGAGATCCTCCGCAAATCCTGTTACATGCAGAAGGTAAAACATCAAAATTCTATAGAGCCAACCATATTGTTCGGACAAGATCCACTTCTTTAACAGGTGCACCTTCTCATGTGCCCAAAAATGAGTGCAGTCCAAAGCGTTGGTGGCCACACCTTGTGCCTCTAAGTTCATGTATTTATGTAGAGGTGTACACGAACCGAGCTAGCTCGGTTAGCTCGCTCGACTCAACTCGACTCGAAAAAGCTCAATTTGACTCTGTTCAAACTTGAGTTCAAGCCGAGTCGAGCTGATTTTTTGAGCTCGAAAATGAGTTCGAGCTGGCCCCTGCTCGACTCAACTTGGATCGAACCCAGCTCGAATCGAACTCGGATCAAACCGGTTCGATGACTCGGTTACTTTGATATTGATGTTGCTCACCAAGTGTTTGATGAAATGACTCAACGAAGTGTGGCAGTGGCAAGGAACATATGTACATGAAATAAATACCCATTTTTTCCTGGTTTTTATGTTGCTCAAAAGGTGTTTGATAAAATACCTGTAAAACCATTTATGTTGCTTTACAAACAGTGGGATTTTGAAGGTGGGGTCCAAGAGTTTGTGGAAATGCTGCACAGTCGAAGTGGGCTCGAACTCGGCTCAAACTGGCCCGATCTACTGACCGAACCGAGCCCAGCTGGCCAGTCAGGCTCAAGGACTGAGCCTAGCCGAGTTTGAGCTAAGGTCAGCTAGTGGCCGAGCCGAGTCAAGATGAGGCCAGCTAGACTCGGTTCGACTTGATGTACACCCTTACATTTATGTTTTGATTCATGATTACTTTCGAGCATACATTTACTGGAAGAGAATTGCGTCCAACAATGGATTGGATGTATTCCATTGAAACTTTCTCTTATATGATTGTATTTTTTTTTATTTTTTTTTGGTAGGACCTGCAAACAAAGAAGGTGGATAGTGATGGACATCAAGGGCAAGCATCATATCTCTTTGACTCTCAATCTAGCTTTCTAGATACTATATATTTTAGAACTCAATAAGTGACATTGTCACTTTGGCATTCCTTATTTCCAGTTTAAAAAATGTTGTTGCTTGTATTGCTTGTAGTTCATTGTGGCATGAGACTTGTAGGCTCCTGAAGCACCATAGGTGTATTTATATATATATATATATATATATATATATATATATATATATATATATATATATATATAATTTTAGAGATGGAGCTGGAATTCTAGGATGGGGATAACTTGAGTAATGCATACTTTTTCATCTATTATTTTTCTTCTCCTTGTAACGGAGAGATCTTTAGTGCTTCTTTTTCTTCTTTTTCTAATTCAGCCATCCTTGTTTGTTTTCCATCTCCTTGTAATTAAGTTACTTGACATGAGTTTCCTGCAACAACATGGAGCCATGTAGGGCTCACAGTGATTTTCATGTAAAATCTACTTCAGCTATTAGTTTTACAAGCTCATCTTATGATGAGAGACATCCGACCGAAATCTCAGTGAACGGCGGATGTAACTATAACAGTCCTAAGGTACCAAAATTCTTTCTCGAGTAAGTTCCAACCCGCACGAAAGGCATAATGATCTGGGCATTGTCTCGGAGAGAGGCTCGATAAAATAGGCATGTCTGTGAAGATGCGAGCTAACCACACCTAGACAGAAAGACCCTATGAAGCTTTACTGTTCCCTAGGATTGGCTTTGGTCCTTTCTTGCACAACTTAGGTGGAGGATGAAGAAGGCCTCCTTCCGAGTAGCCCGAGCCATTAGTAAGAGTAAGATACCACTCTGAAAGAGTTAAAATTCTAACCTTGTGTCGGGACCTACGGGCCAAGGGACAATCTCAGGTAGATAGTTTCTATGGGGCGTATGCCTTTTAAAAGGTAACGGAGGCGTACAAAGGTTTCCTCGGGCTGGACGGAGATTGTGCAAAGGTAAAGGGAGAAGACACAAGTGTGTCACACCACACCAAAAAGTAGGATGCTATTAGTGGTGATTGAATGCCCACCATTAAAATACTTAAGTACTTCTTGCATGCCACAAAAAAGTTTTGGATCAATCTGATATTTATCTGTTTTCCTTACCTCAGGTCCTATGTGACCTTATCAACATGTTAGATGGTAAATAAACATTACTTGGACCTTAGGAAGGTGTCAATGGTTGGCTTTCAATCACCACTATCCCCTGTTGTGGTCCACTTAAGCTTTCGATCTGCTTCAATTTTCGGTCCATGCTTTACAACGTGGGTGTATGTGGTTTATCCATGCCGTCCATCCACTTTTCGAGCTTATTTTAGGGGTTGGGCCCAAAATTTAAGCATATCCAAAGATCAAGTGGACCATTCCATAGGAAACAGTTGGAATAATTAATGATTTCCACCGTTGAAACCTTTATAGGGCCCACAGTGATGTTTTTTTATCATCCAACCTGTTCATAAGACTACACAGACATGGATGAAGGGAAAACACAAATACAAGCTTGATCCAAAACTTCAGTGGCCCCAAGATATTTTCAACAGTAGACGTTCAATTCACACTGTTTCATGTGGTGTAGTTCACTTGAGCTTTGTATATACTTGATTTTTAGTCTTAAGATGTAAAATTATCTGTTAAAATGGATGGACGGAGTGGATAAAATACAAAAATCATGGTGGACCCCACAAAGTTTACTCAGTACACAGACTGCTTCCTTCGGAGATCCGCAAATCCTGTTACAAGCACAAGGTAAAACACGAAAATTCTATAAGAGCCCACCATATTGTTCGGACAAGATCCACTTCTTTAACAGGTGGACCTTCTCATGTGCCCAGAAATGAGTGCAGTCCAAAGCGTTGGTGGGCTACACCTTGTGCCTCTAAGTTCATGCATTTATGGTTCATGATTACTTTCAAGCATACATTCATTGGAAGAAGATTGCGTCCAACAAGGGATTGGATGCATTCCATTGAAACTTTTTCTTATATGATTGTATTTTTTGTAGGACCTGCAAACAAAGAAGGTAGTTGGTGGTGGATATCAAGAGCAAGCGTCATATCTCTTTGACTCTCATTCTAGCTCTCTAGTTACTATTTTAGAATTCAATAAGTGACATTGTCACTTTGGCATTCCTTACTTCGAGTTTTAAAAATGTTGTTGCTTGTATTGGTTGTAGTTCATTGTGGTCTGATACTTGTAAGCTCTTGAAGCATCATGGGTGTATTTTTTTTTCTAGAGATGGAGCTGGAATTTGTGGATGGGGATAACTTGAGTAATGCATACTTTTTCATCTATTATTTTTCTTCTCGTTGTAATTGAGAGATCTTAAGTTCTTCCTTTTTTTCTTTTTCTAATTTAGAAATCCTTGTTTGTTTTCCATCTTATAAATGACTTGACGTGAGTTTACTGCAACACCAAGCCATGTGGGGCTTACAGTAATTTTCATGTAAAATCTACTTCATCCATTAGTTTTACAATCTCATGTTATGATGAGAGACATCCAACCAAAATCTCGGTGAACGGAGGCCGTAACTATAACGGTCCTAAGGTACCGAAATTCTTTCTCGGGTAAGTTCCGACCCACACGAAAGGCACAATGATCTAGGCACTGTCTCGGAGAGAGGCTCGGTGAAATAGACATGTCTGTGCAGATGCGGGCTAACCGCACCTGGACAGAAAGACCCTATGAAGCTTTACAGTTTCCCTAGGATTGGCTTTGGGCCTTTCCTATGCAGCTTAGCTGGAGGGCTTAGAAGGCCTCCTTTTGGGGAGGGGGAGCCATGAGTGAGAAACCACTTTGGAAGAATTAGAATTCTAACCATGTGTCAGGACCTAGGGGCCAAGGGACAATCTTAGGTAGAGAGTTTTTATGGGGTGTAGGCCTTCTAAAAGGTAACAGAGGTGTGTAAAGGTTTCCTCAGTCCAGATGGAGATTGCCCCTCGAGTTCAAAGGAAGAAGGGAGAAGAACGCAGGTGTGTCACACCACACCAAAAAGTAGGATGCAAACACCCACACTATCATGATGTTTATAAGCCATCCAATCCATTCAAAAGATGATTCCCACCAGAACGAAAGGAAAATACATATATCTAGCTTATCCAAAAATTCTATGGGTGCTCGGTCCCTACTGTTTCTTGTGGTTTGTCTTGGAATTAGTTTATTTTTGTGCTCTCAAGGTAACATGATTTGCTACGATGGATAGAGTGGATTTTCAAACAGACATCAGTGGGCTCCACAGGGCCTCGTGTTGCAGGGACTCCCTATATTAGCAGGAAGTCTCTCTGTCGTTTTTTTTTTTCGCTTTCCTCTCTCGAGGAAATCTCTATCGTGCGTTAAGATTTTGACGGGAGTTGGATTGGACTGACTGAAGTCCCTCTACTATAGCGCAACAGGTAAAACGTACAAGTTCTTCTATGGCCACATTTTTATACGTGTAATCCACTCCATCCATTGGTTGTGATCCTTGATTCTAAGATCTCCCAGATACACAACTCATGTGATCTAAACCAAAGTGAATGATGGGGATGACATGCCAATCATAATTTTGTGCGTGTGTATGCACCATTCGTCAAACCGGCTCATCAACATTAACTCACCGAGTTGAAGGGATAGTACAAAAATCAGACTGATTAAGAAATACAGAGAGACTTGACAAGCTACTTGGTTTTTAGGTGCAATTTTACATTGCTGCAGTTGGTGTGTCCCATATGAGATTTTAATGGGCACGGATTAGGGGAGTCCGGGTAACAACTTAGTGGGTGAATCCCTGACCATGGGGCCTACCTTGATATATGTGTTATATATCCACTCAGTCCATTAATTCTTCTAGCTAATTTTAGAGCATGGTCCCAAAAATGAAGCAGATCCAAAATCTCTTAACCATTAAAAAGTTATTGTGGGCCACAGAAGTTTTGGATCAAGCTGATATTTGTATTTTCCCCTAGTCTAGACCTGTGCAACCTTATCAACAAGCTGGATGGAAAAATAAACATTATGGTGGGCCCTAGGAATTTTTAAATGGTGGGCATTTAATGACAGTAATGTTCCTTATTTTACTACTGTAAGTAGACACATAAAAACATAAATTAAAATGGTTAAGAAATTAATTTTTGTGTTAATAAGAAAAACAAATCACTTAATCATCTGATAAAGACACTATTAGATTTGAGAGAAGTTAGAGGATTGATTCTTACCATCTCCTTTTTTTAAGCCAGCAATAGAAAGCTACCCGGTATCCCCGTCATGATAAAGAAAATATCTTAGATCAGACTAACTAGTTCGACATGCAAAAGTTCCTTCATTAAACCAGAATTACAATGTTTGACCACAAAAGGCAAGAGAAGATTCCCATAATTCAAAGGATTACTTAACATGGATTTGTACATGTCGTGAGGTGGGCCTTCTTTTAGATTGTTTATATTTTGCCAAATTGTATGATGTGTCTTTGATTGGTCCCTCATTCCTCTACCTATTATCTTAATGGAGGAAACATGAAACCATAGTATTATCTTTTGTTGTTGATGTCTTAAATTTGTAAATCAATCATTGACAGACTGCTTGATGCCATTGAATAGGTGCACGATCATGCTATCGAAAAAATCTGAAAAATCCATCTTTTCTTGCTAAAACATTTGGTGTTTTCTTGATGTCATCGAAGGTGTCATCGAGCGCGCACAAAATTTCTTAAGTGCGGGGATTTGTATATGTGTGTGTGTGCCCGTGCGCGCGCGCGTAATCGGGATTTGGGGTATCTTAGAGCTTTCTAATTCGTTCTAAGGTCTTAAGGGCATAACTTGAGTTAATTCAAGGCTTATTCGAATCAGATAATCTCTATTTCTTATAATTTTCTACTTTCATAGTGCATTACTATCACTTTGTGCGGTAGTTTTTGTGATAGATGCTCTTAGTAGATCCCATTGTGATGTTTGTGAGAAATATGTCCCATCCATCTGTTTATGTAAGTTTGACAATGAGATAAATCCAAAGCTTAAGCAGGCCACACAACAAGAACAGTGAGGATTAAACATCCACCATTGAAGGGATGGATTGCTCACAAAGATCACAGTGGACCCATTCGAGCGCAATAATTTCTTGAAAGGCTTTGACGAGAAATTTACATCCATCTAAAATGGTGCAGCCTTATCATGGGGTCCACCTTAATATATGTATTCTATATCCACCACAACCATTAGTTTTTCCACATTATTTTAGGGCTTAAGCCCAAAAATGAGGCATATCCAGCCCTTAGGTGGACCATACTAAAGGAAAAAAAGTGGTGATGTAACGTTGCACCATTAAAAATTTTCTATGGCCCACCGTAATGTTTGGTGATGTTTATTTGGAACCAAAGAAGACCCAATTGGAGTTAGAAACGATCCAGACCATCAGAACCTTAAATCAGTTGTATATTGCAAATCGGAATGAGTTTTTCGACATATTATATATAATTTTGGGGCAATAGGAACTTTTTAAGCCAACCAACCCCGCTGCACCAAGTTGCCACCCCGGATTTGCAACATTCCATCAGATCAATAGTCAAAAGTCCATTTAGTTTCGCTTTTATTATAAATAATAAGTTTTAGTTCTAGTATAACTTTTCATCCTTGGAGTTATAAAAGTTGTGTCCAATATGAAAATGGGTTTAAAAAGTTAGGAGAATAACGTAGTTAGGCCAAATTGGATATTTATTTTTTATTTTTTAACCAAAAACCACAAAATCTAATAGGAATAGAATTCCTCTATATAAATAACAGAGTTTACTATATATTTATAACAACTTACCTTTTTAGAGTGTTTGAGTTGGAGTATAAGTCTAAAACTGCATCTTGGTTCGAGTTCTCTATATAAATAGCTGTAATTTCTTCTTCTTTTTTTAATCCCTTGTGTTTCTGAGATACATAGAGTTAGGTTCGAGGCACGGAGAGCCCCATGATCAAAGTAATTATTTTCCCCATGAACAGAGTAAGATCATGTAATTATTTCTTAAGAAAGACGGTGAAGTTATTAATGGCCAATCACCCATTTTTCCTATGGTAACGTCACTTGAGATTTGGATCTACTTCATATTAGGGGGCATAGATATAGCATATATGCATCAAGGTGGATACAGTTTGACTAGCGACGTTGTGGCTAGTGGTTGGTGCTCTATGGACCCACCATGATCTATGTGTTTTATCCATACCGTTCATCCTTTTTTACAAATTATTTTAATGGCTTATCCCATAAATGAGGTAGATCAAAATCTCAGGTGGACCACACCATGGGAAAACAATAGTGATTGAATGTCTACCATTAAAAACCTCTTAGGGCCCACTGTAATGTTTACTCGACATCCAACCTGTAGATTAGGTCATACAGACCTGGATGAAGGAAAAAAAAAAAAAAAAAAAACAAATATCAGCTTGATCCAAAAATTTTGTAGCCCCAAGAAGTTTTTAGCCCTAACAAGTTTTTAATGGTGACAGTTGAATAAACACTGTGTGGCCCACTTGAGATTTTGATCTACCTCAGTTTTGTGTTTATACCATAAAATTATCTGAAAAAATAGATGGACAACATGAATGAGACACATACATCATGTTGGGGTCCACAGAACACCAACCACTGGCCATTGGCTAGTGGCAGGGGAGTAGCCAATCCTTTTCCCATCAAGTTGGCCCTATACTAAAGCCGCACTAATCCATGCATGTATTCTGTTCTTTTGTTATTTTCCTCTCTTTTCTCTTTATTGTTTGTGCCTCCCTGAATGTACACGCATGCAATAAAGGCTAATGTAAAGGGAACATAAGTGACAATAGAATGGGACACACGTGCCACATCCAATCCATTTATAAGATTCATCCAACCTTTTATAAGTTTTCCAAAAATAAATCTGGTCCACTCAGCATATGGGTCCCAATATTTAAAATGATGAATGAATTAGAAAACTTCAGCCAAGTTCTCCAAAGTTGTACATTCATGTTGCAATACAGCAGAAGCAGATTGATTGGTGTACCACACACCACCGACCTGGCTGGTGTGGGTACATGTTGTGCGAAGACAGCACCGACGCTCCTCTAGCTCCGAGTTGTATGAGTGGTTCAAAGGAGATCAAAGTTATATGGGCTCCACAATGATGTATTTACTTATATCCACACCATTCATCCATTTGGTAAGAGCATTTTAGACTGTGAGTCAAAAATTATGAGTCATATAAAAAGATCAAAGCGGACCACACCACAAATAGCAGTGGGACAATGATTCTCACCTTTAAAACATTCAAAGGCCTACGATAACATTTATTTTCCATCCAATCTAGTAATATGGTCACACAGACTCGTATGAAAAGGAAAAACAAATATAATGTTGATCCAAAACTTTTGTGACCCCTAAAAGGGTTTCAATGGTAGACATTTAATCCCCCACTACTTTTTACAATATGGTCCACTTGATTTTTTGATCCGTTTTATTTTTCGGCTCAAGCCTTATGACCAGCTCACCAAGTGGACGGACAGTTTGGACATAACTCATATCTCATGATGGGACACACAAAACTTGGTGATGTCAACACACCAGCCACATCGGTGGTGTGTGTTACACCAGTCAATCCTTACCTTCCCACGAGAAGATAGTAGTGGCCATTAATGGTGGCAGTGAGTGACATCGAATAGAGAAGATGGGTTTCAAACCCTCTCGTTGTTGCTATTATGTATTCCTGCACACGGTGGCCACTCGCAGAGGCATCCTATTTAGACTATCGCATTCCGACGTATGATCGATGGTCTCCTCTATGGCTATTGATTCAGGTGCCATTGTTTCTGGCATGGTCAAGAGGGTCACAGTCATCACTAAGGGTTACTTTTCATCGCCATTACCGGCCAGAAATCGCGGTGGTGACCAATTTGTGAAGAGACGGTAGGGTATGAGGTTGAGGCTACTTTAGGGTCAGAGTTATCCAGTGAGCTTACTAGCCCACTTCATTCTATTTGTGAGCTCTGTCTTTGGACCAATTAAATGACCATCAACCATTCTCGTTGGCACATCTCTATGGGCCAGAGTTATAATGGGCTTTAGTTCGTAGACATTGCATGGTGAGCCATATGATTTGGCCGTGTGTTCAGGACCTAGTTCGAGCCTGTTGTTTGGACTATTTTATGCCCTATTTTTGTCCTGCTTCTGGCATTTTCTTTGTCAAGGGCCATCTTGGGTTGGGAATTTATTAGGCTTGAGTTCAATGTGCATGGGTTGCAACCAATTTTTCCAACCAAGTCAATTGACCAAATTCACATATCTTGTGAGGTCCAATTTAGGCATATATGCTGACTTTTTTCAGTTATGCCTTGGACCCATACTATAGAAGCTGGCAAAGACCCTTAATTTAAAAGGAAAGGATCGAGAGAGAAACCTACCCATATGTATCCTTTTAGAAATTCCCAATATATTTTAACGAATGTTGCCAACTACTTTCTGAGTCAAATCGGACTATTTGATTGATAATCCGTTGAGGGCAAGATTATATTCGCAACCTTGAAGTTCAAATTGGTGGAATTGGATCCGGTTGTGTTAGCCACTACAGTGACCTCAATTAGTAAAGATTTTATAGATTTTAACTCTTAATATTGGGATACAGTGGTTGGATTGCATATGGTTGGATTTGCATTCAATGCAGACAATGACGAAAATGCAGACAATTACCGTCTAGCATAAATGTAAATGGTGTGGAGTAAACGTCGCTAGTGGTGTAAGATTGAGACACTCATCTCACCCATAGGTGTTGAGTATCTCATATTTACATGATCGATATTACTTGACTTCATATTCGTGAGAGTCACTTGCGTGTCATGACTTTTTCCCACAGGAGGAATAATGATGATGTGACCGATTCTCACCAGGGTTGATTTAGTTGAGCCTGTCTTCATTCCGAGTAATTCAATTGAAGAGCCCAATCAATTGAATTGTTAAATTTGCCTGATATTCAGTTTTATTTAAGAATAGTTTTATATAAACAATTTGGCAATGTGAGTATTTTTTTAATCCGTTACAATTCCTACTCAAATGCATCATGTCCCTGCATTAACTAGGTCTAATTATGTTCAATGGAAAGAGTTTATAGAAATTTTCGTAGGTTGCTTATAGCTAGACATTGCCTTGAATAAATCAGAATCTCCAAAACCATCTGAAAATGCTATTGAGTCAGAGGTTAATCGTTACGAGGCACAGTCCAAATCCAACAGTATGTGTCTCAAAATTATGAAGCACTCGATTTCTGAGACAATGAAGGGTGTCATGCCTAATGTGGATAAGGCCAAAGTTTTCTTGACCAAAATGGAAAATCGATTTAAGAAATTGAATAAGGCTGAAGTGGATTTCTTACTGAATAAATCAACCAACTCATCCTATGATAAAAAAGGAAACACTCGTTAATACACCATAGAGTAGTTCGAAGTGGTTTCTAAGATCCACTCTTTGGGCTTGGAAGTTAAAGATCATCAACTGGTTTACTTGGTCATGAATAACTTTTCTCCTCAATTCAATACCTTCCTAGTGGACTATAATACACTGAAGGATAAATGAACGTTGGATAAACTGATTTCTCAATGTGTCCAAGAGGAGAAAAGGCTCAAGACACTAAGCAAGACACATAATGTTAATCTAGCAACCTCAAGAAATGGAAATGGACATGGATATAATATGAAGAAAAAAAAAAAGGAAACAAGGTTATAATAAGGGATCCTCAGGTCATCCAGCTGGAAATCATGAAAATCAACCTGGGAATAGATCGAGCAACAAGTGGACTAAAATGAATAATTACTTCTTCTGCAAGAAGCTGGGCTATCAGAAGAAAGACTGCATAAAGAAGTGGCTCATAAAGAAGGGTAATAATACTATCCTGGTTTGTTTTTAATCTAATCTAACTGATGTGTAGGTAGATTCTTGGTGGATAGATTTGAGAACAACTATTTACATGCTTATATACTTCTATGTAAAACTTGCAATAGATCAAGCCACCAACTAATGTGGAATGCTCAGTATATGTAGGCAATGGCGTTAAAGTTGACGTGGAGGCAGTCAGAATCTATAAACTTAGGTTAGGGTGAGGTCATTTATTGAATCTAGTAGATACATTTTGTGTGCTTTCTATAAGGCGTAATTTGATCTCTATTTTTTCATTTAGATGAATTAAGTTATTCATTTTAAATTTGAGAATTAAAAATTGATTATTTACTTTGATTCAATTAATATTGGCACCAACTCTATGGTGAACAACCTATACCAATTAGATTTAATTGCTTCACACATTTATAATATAAATGCCTTGCATAGAATTAAAATGGGATCTAAGCGAAGACTATATTATAAAATTCTCCATATTGTTGCATAAGCGATTATATCATATCTCTCATGGGAGATTGGATAGGCTCATGTGAGAAGAGATTTTTCATTCTCTACATCTATCTGACTATAAAATATGTGTTAATTGTATTAAGGGTAAACTGACCAAAATCCGAAAGAATGGTGTAATAATGAGTGAATGACTCTTAAAAGTGATACACACAGATATTTTGTGGACCATTCCCTATAGCATCTTGGAGTAGGCACAAATATTTTATCACATTTATAAAATGATTACTCTAATTTTGGGTACATTTATCTTATTAGTGAAAAATATATATTCAGATGCCCTAGATGCTTTTAAATCAATAAAGCTGAAGTTGAAAATCAACTTGATAGGAAGATTAAGTTTATCAGGTCTAACCGTGGTGGTGATTATTATAACAGATATGACGAATCAGGTTGCAATCCAGGACTCTTCACTAGATGCCTACAAGATTGTGGTATTGTCGTACAATACCCCATACTTGGGACCCCGGACTAAAATGGTGTGGCTGAAAGCCAAACAAAATGCTAACCATTCTCGTTAGATTGATGCCATATAAGATGAATTAAAATTCATGAAAGATAATAAAGTATGAGATCTTCTTGAGTTACTCTAAGGAAGAAAGTTGATTGGTTTTTTTTTTTCTACTAGGAAGTAAATTTCATTAAAGAGGTACTACGATACAAAGGAAATATGCAAAGGAATTCCCAAGAAAAATAAAAACCCAAAATTAGAACTGTAGTAAGCTCAATGACTAGCAGGGTTCATTCCATGCTAAATGATGTTATACCAACAAGCCTTTCAATATCAACAAGAAAGTTGATTGGTTGTAAATGGGTATTCAAAACCAAACGGGACTCCAAGGGTAATATCAAAAGATATAAAACCAAACTTATTGCTAAGGCTTTTAATCAATGTGAATGCATTGAATTTAAGGAGATTTTCTGATCATTAATATCTAAAAAAGACTCATTTAGAATTATAATAACTCTTGTGGCTCATACGAATTTAGAGCTACATCAAATGGATGTGAAGACTGTGTTTCTCAATAGAGTTTTATATGAGAACATATATATGTTGTAACATGAAGGTTTTGTAGTTGATGGCTAAGAACATATGGTTTGTAAGCTAAAGAAATCCATCTACGGGTTAAAACAGGCATCACGATAATTGTACCTGAAGTTTCATGAAGTGATTTACTTATAAGATTTCATACAAAACAATGCAGATGAGTGTATCTACATTAAAATTAGTGGGAGCAAGCTCATCATATTAGTCTTATATGTTGATAACATTTTGTTGGCTAGTAGTGACACACGAATTTTGAGTAATACCACAATATTCCTATCTTAAATATTTGAAATAAGGGATCTTGGTGATGCCTCTTATGTCATTGGTATTGAGATATGTGGTAATAGATCATGTGGATGGCTTAGCTTGTCATAAAGAGCTTATATTGATAGGGTACTCTATTGAGATGGGTGTCTCAGCCTTACACCACCGGCGACGTTTACTCCGCACCATTTACATTTATGCCAGACAGTGATGGTCTGCATTTTCACCATCGTCTGCATTAAACGCAAATGCAACCATATGTAATTCTACCACTGTATCCTAATATTAATAGTCAAAATCTATAAAATCTTCATTGATTGAGGTCAGTATGGTGGCTAACACAACCGAATTCAATTCCATAGGTTTGAACTTTAAGATTGCGAATATAATCATGCCATCAACGGATTATCAATCAAACAGTTTGATCAAACCTAGAAAGTAGTTGGCATCAATCGTTAAAATATATTGGAATTATAAAAAATACCTTAAGGGCTCGCTTTCGAGTATAACCAACAATTAAAAGAGAGAGAGAGAGAGAGAGAGAGAGAGAGAGAAGGGGAAAACCCTTACCCAAAAGCAGCCTTAGCCTCATCCCCTACCATCTTGTCGAAAACTGGCCACCACCATGATTTTCGGCTAGTAATGGTGATGAAAAGCTGCCCTCAATGGTTATTGTGACCCTCTTGACCATGCCGGAAACAATGACATCTAAATCAATAGTCTGAGAAAGGACTGGTAATTGTACATCAAAATGCAATAGTCTAGCCAAGATTCATCTGCAAGTGGCCATCATGCGTAAGAATCAATGATAGCAACAATGGGAGGGTTTGAAACCCATCTTCTCTGTTGGATGTCGCTTACTGCCACCATTAATGGCCGCCACTATCTTTTCGAGTGAACGCAAGGATTTTCGAATGGGAATGATATAGATAAACCTTATTTTGTTGTCTGTAATGGCTGCCAATTTCCGTCGACCGCTAAAACAAAGGACTGCATGATTGCCAATTTCAAACATGATGGTGGTCGAACGATGAGTTCAGGTGTGAAATTGAATGCCATCTAAGCTTGCCAAATCAGACAACCGCAAGTAAGTTTTTTTTTTTTTTAAGTTGACAGGAGGGGGCAGACGATCATGACTGTTCATTAGCTCTAAAACCAATCTTGACACATCGAAGATCGGTCAGAAACTACAACTAAATAGGGTTTGCATATGAAAACCCTTATTGTCAAGTCCAATGATCTATAATCAGGCCCACCATCGAAGCGATCTGAATGCTTCTTAAGACTTAAGAATGACTTAATTTATAGTCCTAATCCAATCCCTCTTGATCCAATAATGGACGGTTCAAATTTAGTTTAAATAGACCCTTCGACGGTGGATCAGAACAAATTTCTTAAACTGAAAGGATTTGGCATACTTAATACACAGTTGGCCTTGGTACCAACTGTAAACTATATGCAGAATTGAAACTGATCGAGCTATGCATCAAGTATGGATATCAAATAAATTGAATAAAAGCCATACCTGATTGGGAAGCCATAGCCATATGTGATTGTCGCAGTCTTCTGCACCTTACACTCTTCAGAGAGGCATGGGGATGGGAATAGAGTCAATTCCAGTCCAATTAGAACACCATGCATGTGACATATTTGCAACCCACCACCCCTTATACAATTTTAGATTAATCACAACTTTGTGGGGTCACTACAAGAAAGAGAGTTTTTAGCGACGAAATAAATTTTCATCGCCAAAAGTCAGTTTTAGCGATGAAAACAATTTTCGTCGTTAAAAGTAAACTTTTAGCGACGAATACTTTCGCAGCTATAAATTGTGGATGTCACTTTTAGCGACGAAAATTTTCGTCGCTAAAGGGTATAAACAATTTTTTCGATATTTCAAATGGATTACTTTTAGCTACGAAAATTTTCATAGCTAAAAACCCTGGATGAGACTTTTAGCGACGAATATTTTCGTCCCCAAAGGCCACAAAAAAATTTTACAAGAATGCTTTTAGCTACGAAAAGTGTTGTAGCTAAAAATCAGGGATGAGACTTTTGGCGATGAAAATTTTCGCCGCCAAAGACTGCAAACAATTTCGAATGGCTTACTTTTAGCTACGAATATTTTCGTAGCTAAAAATCCTGGATGAGACTTTTAGCGACGATTACTTTCGTCGCTAAAGGCTGCAAACTTATTTTCACAAAATTGGAATCGAGTACTTTTAGCTGCGAACATTTTCGTACCTAAAAATCTTAGATCATACTTTTCACGACGAATATTTTCATCGCTAATGGCTTTGGAAATCTAATGGATTACTTTTAGTTACGAAAATGTTCGTAGCTAAAAACCTGGATATGACTTATAGCGATGAAAATATGCGTCGCTAAAAACACTTTTACCTACGAAATATTTCGGAGGTAAAAGTCTCTTTTAAAAAAAAATAAATATTCCATCTCAAATTTCCTGATATACACCTGTTAGATTATAATTCATCCTATTCTTCTTGATATACACCTGTTATATAATATATTTCATCATATTCACATTCACATCCATCTAAACCCAAACTACGTAAATTCATCCAGAGATAAACTACATTCATCCAAACATAATCTGCATCCATCTAAACACAAACAATCTTATGGAAAAAAACAAATGAAAAGAGAGAACATATGAGAGGTGATCCAGACAAATGAAAAGAGAGAACATATGAGAGGTGATCTAGACAAATGAAAAGAAAAACAACCTTCAACCTTAACCTAAACCTAAACCTATAACCTACACTAAGGTTTAGGTTTTAGGTTTAAGTTAAGGTTATATGTTTAAGTTATAGGTTTAGATTAGGTTTAGGTTTAGGTTATAGGTTATAGGTTATAGGTTGTAGCTTTAGGAAATTGAGAAGAGGTTAAGGTTTAGGTTTAGGACATCGGGTTGGGGTTCGGGATCGGGTTTAGGTTGGGTTTTCAAGTTTAGGTTTAGGTTTAGGTTAGGGAGCTGAGATTAGGATTAGGTGTAGGTTTACGTTTAGGGATTTGAAAATACATTTAGGTTTTAGGTTTTGGTTTAGGTTTTAGTTCATAGATTTAAGTTTTAGGTTTATGTTAAGGTTAGATTATAGGTTATAAGTTTAGGTTACAGGTTATAGGTTTTAGGTTAAGGTTTAGGTTATAGGTTTTGGTTTAGGTTAAGGTTATAGGTTTTGCTTTAGGTTTAGGTTTAGGTTAAGGTTAAAGGTTTAGGTTAGATTTAGGTTTAGGTTTAGGTTATAGGTTATAGCTTTAGGGAATTGAGAATAGGTCAAGGTTTAGGTTTAGGAAATCAGGTTCGGGTTCGGGATCGGGTTTGGGTTTGGGTTTTCAAGTTTAGGTTTAGGCTAGGGAGTTGAGATTAGGATTAGGTGTAGGTTTAAGTTTAGGGATTTGAGAATACATTTAGGTTTTAGGTTTTAGTTTATAGGTTTAGGTTATAGGATTAAGTTTAGGTTTTAGGTTTTAGTTTATAGGTTTAGGTTATAGGATTAAGTTTAGGTTTTAGGTTTTAGGTTTAGGTTAAGGTTTAGGTTTTAGGTTTAGGTTTAGGTTATAGGTTTTAGGTTATAGGTTTAGGTTTAGGTTATAGGTTAACATTTAGGTTATAGGTTTTGGTTAAGGTTTATGTTTAGGTTTAGGTTATAGGTTATAGGTTATAGCTTTAGGGAATTGAGAATAGGTTAAGGTTTAGGTTTAGGAAATTAGGTTCGGGTTCAGGATCGGGTTTAGGTTTAGGTTTTCAAGTTTAGGTTTAGGTTTAGGTTAGGGAGTTGAGATTAGGATTAGGTGTAGGTTTAGGTTTAGGTTTAGGGATTTGAATATACATTATGTTTTATGTTTAAGTTTAGGTTTAGGTTTTAGTTTATAGGTTTAGGTTATAGTTTTAGGTTTTGGTTTTAGGTTTAGGTTATGGGTTATAGGTTATGGCTTAAGGTTTAGGTTATAGGTTTTGGTTTAGGTTAAGGTTATAGGTTTTGGTTTAGGTTTATGTTTAGGTTTTAGGTTTAGGTTAAGGTTATAGATTTGGGTTATAGGTTTTCGTTAGGTTTAGGTTATAGTTTATGGTTATAGGCTATAACTTTAAGGAATTGAGAATAGGTTAAAGTTTAGGTTTAAGAAATCGGGTTCGGGTTCGGAATTGGGTTTATGTTTGGGTTTTCAAGTTTAAGTGTAGGTTAAGTAGTTAAGATTAGGATTAGGTGTAGGTTTAGGTTTAGGGATTTAAGAATACATTTAGGTTTTAGGTTATAAGTGTAGGTTATAGGTTTAAGTTAGGTTATAGGTTAAGGTTTAGGGAATTGAGAATAGGTTAAGGTTTAGGGAATTAAGAATAAATTAAGGTTTAGGTTTAGGAAATCGGGTTCAGGTTCGGGTTTAGGTTTGGGTTTTCAAGTTTATGTTTAGGCTAAGGAGTTGAGATTAGGATTAAGTGTAGTTTAGGTTTAGGGATTTGAGATTACATTTAGGTTTTAGGTTAGGTTTAGGTTTTAGTTTATATGTTTAGTTTATAAGTTTAGGTTTAGGTTAAGGTTAGGTTATAGGTTATAAGTTTAGGTTATAGGTTATAGGTTATAGGTTAAGGTTTAGGTTATAGGTTATAGGTTATAGCTTTAGGGAATTGAGAATAGGTCAAGGTTTAGGTTTAGGAAATCGGGTTCGGGTTCGGGATCGAGTTTAGGCTTAGGTTTTCAAGTTTAGGTTTAGGTTTAGGTTAGGGAGTTGAGATTAGGATTAGGTGTAGGTTTAAGTTTAGGGATTTGAGAATACATTTAGGTTTTAAGTTTAGGTTTAAGTTAGGGAGTTGAGATTAGGATTAGGTGTAGGCTTAAGTTTAGAGATTTGAAAATACATTTAGGTTATAGGTTTAGGGAATGGAGAATAGGTTTAGGTTATAGGTTTAGGTTTAGGTTATGGTTATATGTTAAGGTTAAGATTATAGGCTTAGATTTAGGTGAAGTTTATAGATTTAGGTTTAGGTTAGGTTATAGGTTAGGTTATAGGTTTTTGATTAAGGTTTAGGTTATAGTTATAGGTTTTGGGATTTGAGAATAGGTTTAGGTTATAAGTTTAGGTTTAGGTTAGGTTATAGGTTATAGCTTTAGGGAATTGAGAATAGGTCAAGGTTTAGGTTTAGGAAATCACGTTCGGGTTCGGGATCGGGTTTAGGTTTGGGTTTTCAAGTTTAGGTTTAAGTTTAGGCTAGGGAGTTGAGATTAGGATTAGGTGTAGGTTTAAGTTTAGGGATTTGAGAATACATTAAGGTTTAAGTTTAGGTTTAGGGATTTGAGAATAAGTTTAGGTTATAGGCTTAGGTTTAGGTTTAGGGATTTGAGAATAGGTTTATGTTATAAGTTTAGGTTTAGGTTAAGGTTATATGTTAAGGTTAAGATTATAGGTTTAGGTTTAGGTTTAGGTGAAGTTTATAGGTTTAGGTTTAGGTTAGGTTATAGGTTTTTGGTTAAGGTTTAGGTTATAGTTATAGGTTTTAAGATTTGAGAGTAGGTTTAGGTTATAAGTATAGGTTTAGATTAGGTTATAGGTTATAGCTTTAGGGAATTGAGAATAGGTCAAGGTTTAGGTTTAGAAAATCGGGTTCGGGTTCGGGATCGGGTTTAGGTTTGGGTTTTCAAGTTTAGGTTTAGGTTTAAATTAGGGAGTTGAGATTAGGATTAGGTGTAGGTTTAGGTTTAGGGATTTGAGAATACATTAAGGTTTAGGTTTAGGTTTAAGGATTTGAGAATAGGTTTAGGTTATAGGCTTAGGTTTAGGTTTAGGGATTTGAGAATCGGTTTAGGTTATAGGTTTAGGTTTAGGTTAAGGTTATATGTTAAGGTTAAGGTTTTAGGTTTAGGTTTAAGTGAAGTTTATAGGTTTAAGTTAAGGTTATATGTTAAGGTTAAGGTTTTAGGTTTAGGTTTAGGTGAAGTTTATAGGTTTAGGTTTAGGTTAGGTTATAGGTTTTTGGTTAAGGTTTAGGTTATAGTTATAGGTTTTAGGATTTGAGAATAGGTTTAGGTTATAAGTATAGGTTTAGGTTAGGTTATAGTGTAACAATCCGTCCAACCAGTACAGTGTCCTGGGGCGTTTACATAGGATTTTCCGCAGGACCGATCATCCTTTTCACACCCCAAGTGCAGGGTTGTGATGTAGTAATAAACTCAATAAGAAATGGATAGTTTTTCATGTCCATTAACTCAGAATCAGAGAAGAAATAATCCAAACATCAATTTGAACGTTGCAGGGCAGTCCACTTATGGCCTCTGCATCGCGTACGTATGCTTACATGGGTCCAAAAGTTCAGCATAGGTTTGAAGAATTCATGGGCCTCTACACGATGGACGGATTGGATTGTCCACTGGGACAATGTGTGGGGCCCACTAGCGTCCGCAAAATGGACAGCGTCCGTCCGTTTTAACAGCGAAAAAATGGCAGTTGTCATATTGGGAAGAAGACGCGGGTCAGCACTGCTGACCCGCCTTACATGGTTCGGTGCGGCTCGGGTACGTGTACACGTGTAGTGTACACACCTCACATACGAGCCCCACTGTGATGTGATTCGAAAATCTAATCCATCCATTTACTTTCTCATCTTATTTAAACCGTCGAGACCAAAGTTGAGACAGTTCCAGATATCAGGTGGGCCCAAAATCAACGATTTATGGGCTGATCTGTCAGTTGGGGTACTTCTATAGTGATCCGAGGGCTGAAATTTGATATGTACGGTTGATTTATGGCCCTCAGGCCATGTATGAAGTTTTAAGCCAATTAGATGGCGAGAACTATGTGATCTTGCATTTTTCACCAATTTCGGGCCTCTTTAACGTGAATGGCTTGATTTCCTCGGATCCCTGGTGTGTAATTCCATCGATCTTGGTCCCCTGGAGTCCGTCCCTTGCCTTGGGTGTCATCAGAGTGTTAAATCCATGGTTGAAGCACCCTTTTTCAGTTCATGCTTGTAAATACACTCTGCATCACAAACACGATTAAGTCAGGCTATTAAACGGTATCATGCTTGTAAATCCATGCAATAACTGGGTCTGATATGCAATATTTGACCCTCAACACAACCCCCAACCAGCATTTTGCTAGTCCCGAGCAAAATATGCGAAAAGTAAGTTGAGAATTAAAGAACAATTTCTATAAACTCGAGTGATTTTTGTAGAATAATCTAGATATGAGAATTCCCAGATTCATGAATGTTGAATATTACTTTCTCCTAGACTCAAGCGCACGGTAAACTTCATAATTAAGTTCAAAGTATTATTCCATTAATTAGAAAAATTCTAATCATTGAGATCTATGAGCGTACAGTGTAATCTCAGCTTATCATCATTAAAATTCACTTCTCTATTTCAGGATATCACTGGTAACCAATAAGAAGATTCATGATAACCAAAACTTGCCTCACAGATCATCTTTTCATTCCTTCAGCTTTTGATTTTTCCATTAAAAGGAACGCCAAAAAGGGGAATCAAATCCTCACCTACAGGGAGCAAACCTATGATGAAGACTGTACACCCAAAATTTTCACATATCATTCATAGGGAATTAAATCTACACCTATAGGGAGCAAACCTATGGTGTAGACCATTCGCCCAATCCTTTCAATTTCTCAGGTTGGTTCCTTTCAAGCTTAGTGAGTACCAAGTAAATCCTTCAATATCAAACTGAACCCTTAATGTGAAAGCGAGATGTGACATGTGAGATCATAACTCAATCAATGTTTACAACTTCTAATTTTGGATTAACAATTCAAACTTAACTATGAAATCCAACAGATACTGAATCCAAGCGTCTTAAATTACCAACATCACGTATCTTGAAATTCCAAGTGCCCTAGATGGCCGTCAAAATCCCTTCGAATTCACAAGAAAGTCCAGAAAAATTAAAAAAATTTCACAATTTTTGCTCAAGATCAAGAAAATGCTAATTAGGAAACCTAATCTCCCACCCCCAACCTAAAATCTACATTGTCCTCAATGTAAAAGAAATAAGCATGCAATGCACATGGGACAACAAAAATATAAGAGTGATGGAAAGATAGTACCTGGACGAAAGAATCAAAAGGCTTTCCAAAGATATCTACGTAAGATCGGGTCAACACAAGAGAGAAACCAACAGAAGTAAAATAAAAATAACAAAAATGAAATCCTACCTACACCACTTTCGCAGGTACTCTCGATTGTATTTAGCGTATGCAACAAGCCTTTAAACCCCTAGGTTGCCCCTAGTGGACGAGTTGTAGTCTCGTGAGGGTTTGCAGCAATGTTACCCACAAACATTGAACTAACTAACTAGGAAAATGAAACAGAAAGAAAAGCTGGGTTGGCTCCCAGGAGCGCTAAGTTTACCGTCTATCCTCAAACAGAATAAAGGAAACTACCCTAGTCCTAAGAAAGCAATGAAAAACTACTGAGTCAAGCCGCAAGGTTCCTCTTTCGGCCAATATCTTGATAAGTTTCTCAGTAAGTTCCTCAACAGGATCATCCAAAAGCCCTTTTTGCAATAGGCTTGGACGCTTTGGAGCATGACCTTCCAGAGAAACTTATGTACCTCATAAGAAATTTTTCGTTGAAGTGCTTGAGGTATCCATAGCATATACGATTCATCTGTGATAGAAGAAGTTTCATCGTTAGTATCCCATAGTGAATCAGAAACTACAGGTAGATAAAGTTTAGAAAACTTCGCAAGAAGTAATGTAGTCTCAACACATTCCGAAGTGTCAGTCTTTGGTTCAATTTTCAGTTTCCCCTCCCTTAATGGTAAACATTCAGGATCTGTGGAAGAAGGGGCTTCAGAGTAAGGGTTCGCTTGGTCCGTGACAACCACCGAGATAGTGTCATGCAAGGAGTCCACCTTTTCTTGTATCATGAGGTCTTTGGAATCCACAAGGTGTGCCAAGCATGAGTTCAAAGATGTAGAAAAGTCAGCTGGGAGTGACTCGTCTCCTGCATCGAAATCTGTGACGATAAGCCCAAAGATTCCATCGTCTTTTGAAGTGGATGGACGCATGCTCTCTTGCTCCAGCCCTACATAAACAGATAGAGGGTCAATAGACGAAGTATTGATGTGCGGACTCTGTTGAAAAGAAAGTGAATCGTCAAAATCCAATAGTTCAGATGGTGGCCTCAACTGGGTGGTTTTAAATTCCAGAGTCGTATCAAGTGACTCGTCCATCTCCCGAATCAAATCATCATGTAATTCAGGGGAGTGGTCCAAACATGTCTCACAAGAGATAGAAGGGATGGTTGTAATGAGCTCATCCACTTTTAAATCAGATATGTCAGGTGAGTGGAGTAGCTCATTATGACCACTCACTTCGTGCACTTCTTGATCATTGACCTGGACCAAACTTGAGATTAATTCCAGGGGAACTGGGGCTGCACATTCATGATCGTCATCCCAATACTCATCATATTCTAGTTTAGTGCAGTGCACATTTGGGATGAGATCACTTTCCTCGCATTCTATTCCCAGATTGGGTTGAGGTTCACATAAACCAATCTCTCCCTCATCATTGAAATCTAGTGTATCCTGTGAGTGAAGTATATCATCATCATTATATTCGAAAGACACCTATGTATCTCCACCATTCTTTTGAACAGTCATTGAGATCGACTCATCGGGGAATTGAACCGTATGCTCATTAATGGAATCCAACAACTCATTCCAAATTTCAGATTTCTTCAAAAGCGAGTGAGGATCATTTTCCTCGCATTGTATTTCTGGATTGGATTGTAGTTGGGATGAGCGAGCTTCCTCTATCCTTTCGAGGCGCGAAGTGAGTGTTTCCATTGCTTTTCTAATTTCCGCAAGATGGGCCATATCATGTTGAAGTAAATCCTCTTGGGTCGTTTCTGGTTGGATTTCAAAGGTATGGGATCCAAGAGAAGTATTATAACATGTTGATGGTTCATTTACCCAATTTTGATGTTCCCACCGGTTATAGTCATGCTGATCATAGGTGGGAGAATCTGCTGGTTGGTAATATTTATTATCACTCATGATATAATCATGCATTGTTTTCTTTTTATCAGATGGGTGATAATAATTCTCACAACCATAATTATGATAACCCCAACACTCACGTACTATTTTATTAATCCGTGGGGTGTAATTGTTCTCCTGTATATAATCACGTAAGGACTTCTTAGCCGGTGGATCTTTATATTCTGATCGGTTCTCACTGATAGTTTCAGAAAAGTTTTGAGACATAGGTTGATTTATATCTTCATCATCCCAAAATAGGTTATTCTTCTCAGCATACTGACGTTCCCACTCGTGCATATACATAATGAAACCCTTAATCTGAATTTAATCCTAAGAAAAACAGAAGAAAAGATCCTACAACAATGTGTAAAGTAAGAGGAGGAGAAGTTAGAAAGAAGGTACCGCATGAGAAGTTCCTATGTTAAGACCCTGAAAAAAGAAAAACAAAAGAGATTAGTTTCTAAAATACAAAGTCTAAAGTTAGAAAGTTCCTACAATTGAAATAGAATGTTAGTTTCTAAAAAAAAAAAAGAAAGTTCCCTAAACCTAAAAGCTAAGTTAGTTTCAAAAAAGAAAACCTAGAATTAGAAAGTTTCTAAAATAGAAAATCTAAACCTAAAAATAAACTAATTCTTAAAAAGGAAAGTTTCTAAAAATAAAATAAAGGAAATATAAGTTAGTTTCTAAAATTAAAAAGAATTTCTAAAAAGGGAAATAACTAACCTAGTTTCTAGAAACAAAAGAGGAAAGTTTCTAAAAATAAACCAGTTCCTAAAAATAGAAAAATACTAGAAAATAGAAAATTTCTTAAATTAAAAGAAAGCCTAGAATAAGAAAATTTCTAAAACTCAAACAATAATTCTAAAAATAGAAAAAGTAGAGGAATTAGAAAGGGATTACCAATTTATAAGTTATTTCAGGATCCTACAAAACAGGAAAACAGGTTAGTTTTTAAAAATAAAATAAAATAAAAACCTTTAACCTAAAGTTAGTAAAATCCTAATTTTAACCTAAATCTAAAACTAATTAATTTCAGAAAAACGTAGCCGTCAATCCCCGGCAACGGCGCCAAAAACTTGTTCACACCACAAGTGCAGGGTTGTGATGTAGTAATAAACTCGGTAAGAAACGGATGGTTTTTCATGTCCATTGACTCAGAATCAGAGAAGAAATCATCCAAACATCAATTTGAACGTTGCAGGGCAGTCCACTTATGGCCTCTGCATCGCGCACGTGTGGTTGCATGGGTCCAAAAGTTCAGCATAGGTTTGAAGAATTCATGGGCCTCTACACGATGGACGGATTGGATTGTCCACTGGGACAATGTGTGGGGCCCACTAGCGTCCGCAAAATGGACAGCGTCCGTCCGTTTCAACAACGAAAAAATGGCAGTTGCCGTATTGGGAAGAAGACGCGGGGCAGCGCTGCTGACCCGCCTTACATGGTTCGGTGCGGCTCGGGTACGTGTACACGTGCAGTGTACACACCTCACATACGAGCCCCACTGTGATGTGATTCGAAAATCTGATCCATCCATTTACTTTCTCATCTTATTTAAACTGTCGAGACCAAAGTTGAGATAGTTCCAGATATCAGGTGGGCCCAGAATCAACGGTTTATGGGCTGATCTATCAGTTGGGGTACTTCCATAGTGATCCGAGGGCTGAAATTTGATATGTACTGTTGATTTATGGCCCTCAGGCCATGTATGGAGTTTTGAGCCAATCAGATAGTGAGAACTATGTGATCTTGCATTTTTCACCAATTTCGGGCCTCTTTAACGTGAATGGCTTGATTTCCTCGGATCCCTGGTGTGTAATTCCATCGATCTTAGTCCCCTGGAGTCCGTCCCTTGCCTTGGGTGTCATCAGAGTGTTAAATCCATGGTTGAAGCACCCTTTTTCAGTTCATGCTTGTAAATACACTCTGCATCACAAACACGATTAAGTCAGGCTATTAAACGGTATCATGCTTGTAAATCCATGCAATAACTGGGTCTGATATGCAATATTTGACCCTCAACACATCCCAGGGATACCATAAGCTAATTAACCCAGGATTAACCCATTTGAATAAACCAGACAGGCGATGACAAGACCAAGTGCGGGCCGCCAAGTCAGATGACCATTTACACAGAACTACAGCCCGTGCGGGCTGTACCGCGACGTGGGAAGGTCAGAAAAATCTAAAAATTTAGAAAATCATAGAGTTCATTAGGCTTGTGGACCATCGCGGACTGCAGATCCAGCGGACACCCAGAAGTGGGATCTGGCACTGACTCAATGCACCCCACCAATGCTAGGACCAAAATCTGGCGTTTGCAAATGAAGCCGAGATACCAGGCTATCCAACCATCGGATCTCTTCCATATTTACAGTGGAGGTCTAATGGATTTTTCTACACCTGTCCAGCAACTCTGGGACCCGATCGTGGGACGGTGACCGTCGATCACAAATCGGACCCATACGATCAAACCCTAAGTCCGATCGTCCCCAAATTTAGCATGGCCCTTCATCGGGCCATGAAGCATCCATCCTAGAAATTTTATAGCCAGAGAACCACCAAAATCACTCCAATCACCAAAATGGACCCCTCAGGGCCGTTTAAAGATCAGAACCGTTGACTCAAACCCCACAATCGTTCATCCATTTGTTCCCAAATCTTACTCGGGCCCTAACCGGGCCCTAGGGCACCTACCCTCCGAATTTGGTGGCCAAAGGAGTGTTAGGGCCACTCCAACTCAAAAGACGAGCCCTAGTTGTCTATTTTGAAAATTTGAGGGAACTTAAGGCCAAAGGGCCCAAGTCTAGGAAATAAACCCTATCTCTCATAACTCTCTCTCATTTGCTACAACCACCAAGAGAGAAGGAGAGTGAAGGAGAGTGAAAGAGGAGAAAGAGAGAAGGAGGAGATCCAAGGTGGACCCTAGATCAAGGTGGGGCCCCAAGAAAGCCAACCCTTTCGACTCTTTGCCACTCTTACAAGGAGAAACTCCTTGATTTCAACAACCAACCGTCGGTTGCCTAGGTAAGGTTTTCACCCATTCTTCTTAAAAATCTATGTAAGAAGGTGGGTTTGGATTGAAATTCTAACATGCAAGAGCTTGATTTAGGAATTCCGACCGATCGACCCGGAAGCCCTCTTTCCTAGGGCGTTTCCTGAATCTCCAACGAACCATAGGTGCGGACTATTACTCCTAGGTGGCCTAGCACCAATTTCAATATGAGTTTAATGATTTTGCTTGCTTGGTTGATGCATTTAGAGAGCATAGAGAAAACCTAGGAATTTATGTCTACTTAGAGTGGTATGGAATTATATGTTTTATTTGATTTCCTCACATGATGTTATTCTTGCTTCTTACATGACTTGGTGCAAATTTGATGATCGCTTGTTGATGACTTGTTGGATTGCTCATATGATGATGCCCTATAGTATGTGTGCCTTATTAATTCCCATGTAATTGTTTCTATGAGTTGTAGGAAGTGAGCAACTTCCTCACCAACACGCACAATACACATGCACCGTTACTCATAAATTATATTAGCTTGCTTATTAGTAGAATCTGAAATATATGTGGAGGTGTGAGAACATGATGATGATTTTGCTAATTTATAACCCTGTCCGTTGACCTGTTGTGGACCACCATCCAACCCTATGGTTGGTTAAGAAAACAAGGAGAGTTGAGGGGGTCTCGTTGGTAAGACCGCCAAGGGGCTAAACCCATGGATTTGCACGAGTGCGTGTGGGCGACTGTAGTTAGACTATATGGGTTGCTTGTACCCGATGCCGTTTCACCATGCACTTGCCTGGACTCGTGCGGTCTAGCCTACTGTCTGACCAACCATGATTGTTAACCCTGTTTACTCACACTTATATGGAACCTGAGACACCCTACAACCGTTGTAGCCCAACAATAACCCACTTGGAATTGGTCCACAGCCTCGTGAGCCGGGCATGGTGGAATGGGACACTATGTTCGAGCTTTCGGTCTACGCTGGGGTACCGCGTCTCCTCATAGTGACCGCGAGCGATCCTTTTCTATTGGCACTCCTCATGTGCTTGAGGTCGGGGATGAGGAACCCGACGGGATCACGGACCGCTGGGCCTCTGCCTCACGCATTGGGGGGTCTTGGCCTCGTACTCAGATTAGGACATTAATATGTGGGGTGCACCAGATTCCCCAATCGGCTGGATGAATGAACCTAACTAATAACTCGGCTAACACGATCGCATTGCATCGTACTAGTTAGGATGGCGACTCAGTAGTCGAGGTCGCATTGAGGGAGTGTTGGCATTGGCGATCGTTAGATGGTGTTGCACGAGGGAGCGTTGTGGTGAGGGCATGCATCATTTCATGCTGCATACATGTGAATTAATAAGATTACATAGACTTATGTGATTGTCTGCGTTTCATTAAGATCCTATTAAAATTGATGCCTATGATAACTTAAGGTTAATAGCACCCACTGAGTTGATCACTCACTCCCACTCTGAGGCAGTGTTTTAAAACACCAACCAGACCCATTCTTAGATGCGGGTGACTCGGGATTGGAGGAGCCTGGCGAGGCGTGCCTGGATGAGGAGGACGAGCTGTCATACTTCCAGCTGATGGAGGGTTCTCCGCCAGCTTGATTGGCGGAGCTGGGTCATTAGGCGGGGGAGCTCAGTTCTATTCTTTTGGACTTACTATTCTTTTGTGATATTGATTGGGTAGCGTCATGCGCCCCTTTTGTACTTTTGGACTTGTATATAAATGTATGGCTGTTATTCGCTCATTTCAGTAGATTAGTGTGGTTATGTTTCATGCTCCAAGAACTTCCAAGCTGCGCAACTAAAACTAAATAATCGCATTAACGAAATCGGCTAAAAGTGGCTCTCGGGAACTCGGGAGTTGAGCGTATGCACGACCCCCGATTTTCAGGGTGTTACATATAGGTTATAGCTTTAGGGAATTGATAATAAGTCAAGGTTTAGGTTGAGGAAATTCGGTTCGGGTTCGGGATCGGGTTTAGGTTTGGGTTTTCAAGTTTAAGTTTAGGTTTAGGCTAGGGAGTTGAGATTAGGATTAGGTGTAGGTTTAGGTTTAGGGATTTGAGAATACATTAAGGTTTAGGTTTAGGTTTAGGGATTTGAGAATACATTAAGGTTTAGGTTTAGGTTTAGGGATTTGAGAATAGGTTTAGGTTATAGGTTTAGGTTTAGGTTTAGGGATTTGAGAATAAGTTTAGGTTATAGGTTTAGGTTTAGGTTATGGTAATATGTTAAGGTTAAGGTTATAGGTTTAGGTTTAGGTGAAGTTTATAGGTTTAGGTTTAGGTTAGGTTTAGGTTTTTGGTTAAGGTTTAGGTTATAGTTATAGGTTTTGGGATTTGAGAATAGGTTTAGGTTATAAGTATAGGTTTATGTTAGGTTATAGGTTATAGCTTTAGGGAATTGAAAATAGGTCAAGGTTTAAGTTTAGGAAATCGGGTTCAGGTTCGAGATCGGGTTTAGGTTTGGATTTTCAAGTTTAGGTTTAGGTTTAGGCTAGGGAGTTGAGATTAGGATTAGGTGTAGTGTTAGGTTTAGGGATTTGAGAATACATTATGGTTTAGGTTTATGTTTAGGGATTTGAGAATAGGTTTAGGTTATAGGTTTGGGTTTAGGTTTAGGGATTTTAGAATAGGTTTAGGTTATAGGTTTAGGTTTAGGTTAAGGTTATAGGTTTAGGTTTAGGTGAAGTTTATAGGTTTAGATTAGGTTAGGTTATAGGTTTTTGGTTAAGGTTTAGGTTATAGTTATTGGTTTTGGGATTTGAGAATAGGTTTAGGTTATAAGTATAGGTTTAGGTTAGGTTATAGGTTATAGCTTTAGGGAATTGAGAATGGGTCGAGGTTTAGGTTTAGGAAATCGGGTTCGGGTTCGGGATCGGGTTTAGGTTTGGGTTTTCAAGTTTAGGTTTAGGTTTAGGCTAGGGAGTTGAAATTAGGATTAGGTGTAGGTTTAGGTTTAGAGATTTGAGGATATATTAAGGTTTAGGTTTTGGTTTAGGGATTTGAGAATAGGTTTAGGTTATAGGCTTACGTTTAGGTTTAGGTTTAGGTTAAGGTTATATGTTAAGGTTAAGATTTTAAGTTTAGGTTTAGGTGAAGTTTATAGGTTTAGGTTTAGGTTAGGTTATAGGTTTTTGGTTAAGGTTTAGGTTATAGTTATAGGTTTTGGGATTTGAGAATAGGTTTAGGTTATAAGTATAGGTTTAGGTTAGGTTATAGGTTATAGCTTTAGGGAATTGAGAATAGGTCAAGATTTAGGTTTAGGAAATCGGGTTCGGGTTCAGGATCGGGTTTAAGTTTAGGTTTTCAAGTTTAAGTTTAGGTTTAGGCTAGAGAGTTGAGATTAGGATTACGTGTAGGTTTAGGTTTAGGGATTTGAGAATACATT
Source organism: Magnolia sinica (assembly GCF_029962835.1). Classification (NCBI taxonomy): domain Eukaryota; kingdom Viridiplantae; phylum Streptophyta; class Magnoliopsida; order Magnoliales; family Magnoliaceae; genus Magnolia; species Magnolia sinica. The sequence goes on from NC_080581.1 coordinate 84,216,698, forward strand.
AAGGTTTAGGTTTAAGTTTAGGGATTTGAGAATAGATTTAAGTTATAGGTTTAGGGATTTGAGAATAGGTTTAGGTTATAGGTTTAGGTTTAGGTTATGGTTATATGTTAAGGTTAAGGTTATAGGTTTAGGTTTAGGTTTAGGTTAGGTTATAGGTTTTTGGTTAAGGTTTAGGTTATAGTTATAGGTTTTGGGATTTGAGAATAGGTTTAGGTTATAAGTATAGGTTTAGGTTAGGTTATAGGTTATAGCTTTAGGGAATTGAGAATAAGTCAAGGTTTGGGTTCAGGAAATCGGGTTCGGGTTCGGGATCGGGTTTAGGTTTGGGTTTTCAAGTTTAGGTTTAGGTTTAGGCTTGGGAGTTGAGATTAAGATTAGGTGTCGGTTTAGGTTTAGGGATTTGAGAATACATTACGGTTTAGGTTTAGGTTTAGGGATTTGAGAATAGGTTTAGGTTATAGGTTTAGGTTTAGGTTAAGGTTATATGTTAATGTTAAGGTTATATGTTTAGATTTAGGTGAAGTTTATAGGTTTAGGTTTAGGTTAGGTTATAGGTTTTTGGTTAAGGTTTAGGTTAGGTTATAGGTTATAGCTTTAGGGAATTGAGAATAGGTCAAGGTTTAGGTTTGGAAAATTGGGTTCGGGTTCGGGATCGGGTTTAGGTTTGGGTTTTCAAGTTTAGGTTTAGGTTTAGGCTCGAGAGTTAACATTAGGATTAGGTGTAGGTTTAGGTTTAGGGATTTGAGAATACATTAAGGTTTAGGTTTAGGTTTAGGGATTTGAGAATAGGTTTAGGTTATAGGTTTCGATTTAGGTTTAGGGATTTGAGAATAGGTTTAGGATATAGGTTTAGGTTTAGGTTAAGGTTATAGGTGTAGGTTTAGGTGAAATTTATCGGTTTAGGTTAGGCTAGGTTATAGGTTTTTGGTTAAGGTTTAGGTTATAGTTATAGGTTTGGGATTTGAGAATAGATTTAGGTTATAAGTATAGGTTTAGGTTAGGTTATAGGTTATAGCTTTAGGGAATTGAGAATAGGTCAAGGTTTAGGTTTAGGAAATCGGGTTCGGGTTCGGGATCGAGTTTAGGTTTGGGTTTTCAAGTTAAGGTTTAGGTTTAGGCTAGGGAGTTGAGATTAGGATTAGGTGTAGGTTTAGGTTTAGGGATTTGAGAATACATTAAGGTTTAGGTTTAGGTTTAGGGATTTGAGAATAGGTTTTGGTTTAGGTTTAGGGATTTGAGAATAGTTTTAGGGTATAGGTTTATGTTTAGGTTAAGGTTATATGTTAAGTTTTAGGTTATAGGTTTCGGTTTAGGTGAAGTTTATAGGTTTAGGTTTAGGTTAGGTTATAGGTTTTTAGTTAAGGTTTAGGTAATAGTTATAAGTTTTGGGATTTGGGAATAGGTTTAGGTTATAAGTATAGGTTTAGGTTAGGTTATAGGTTATAGCTTTAGGGAATTAGGAATAGGTCGAGGTTTAGGTTTAGGAAATTGGGTTCGGGTTCGGAATCGGGTTTAGGTTTGGGTTTTCAAGTTTAGGTTTAGGTTTTGGCTAGGGAGTTGAGATTAGGATTAGGTGTAGGTTTAGGTTTAGGGATTTGAGAATACATTAAGGTTTAGGTTTAGGTTTAGGGATTTGAGAATAGGTTTATGTTATAGGTTTAGGTTTAGGTTTAGGGATTTGAGATTAGGTTTAGGTTATAGGTTTAGGTTATAGGTTTAGGTTTAGGTTTAGGTGAAGTTTATATGTTTAGGTTAGGTTAGGTTATAGGTTTTTGGTTAAGGTTTAGGTTATAGTTATAGGTTTTGGAATTTAAGAATAGGTTTAGGTTATAAGTATAAGTTTAGGTTAGGTTATAGGTTATAGCTTTAGAGAATTGAGAATAGGTCAAGGTTTAGGTTTAGGAAATCGGGTTCGGGTTCGGGATCGGGTTTAAGTTTGGGTTTTCAAGTTTAGGTTTAGGTTTAGGCTTGGGAGTTGAGATTAGGATTAGGTGTAGGTTTAGGTTTAGGGATTTGAGAATACATTACGGTTTAGGTTTAGGTTTAGGGATTTCAGAATAGGTTTAGGTTATAGGATTAGGTTTAGGTTTAGGGATTTGAGAATAGGTTTAGGTTATAGGTTTAGGTTTAGGTTAAGGTTATATGTTAAGGTTAAGGTTATAGGTTTAGATTTAGGTGAAGTTTATAGGTTTAGGTTTAGATTAGGTTATAGGTTTTTTGTTAAGGTTTAGGTTATAGTTATAGGTTTTGGGATTTGAGAATAGGTTTAGGTTATAAGTATAGGTTTAGGTTAGGTTATAGGTTATAACTTTTGGGAATTGAGAATAGGTCAAGGTTTTGGTTTAGGAAATCGGGTTCGGGTTCGAGATCGGGTTTAGGTTTGGGTTTTCAAGTTTAGGTTTAGATTTAGGATAGGGAGTTGAGATTAGGATTAGGTGTAGGTTTAGGTTTAGGGATTTGAGAATACATTAAGGTTTAGGTTTATGTTTAGGGATTTGAGAATAGGTTTAGGTTATAGGTTTGGGTTTAGGTTTAGAGATTTTAGAATAGGTTTAGGTTATAGGTTTAGGTTTAGGTTAAGGTTATAGGTTTAGGTGTAGGTGAAGTTTATAGGTTTAGGTTAGGTTAGGTTATAGGTTTTTGGTTAAGGTTTAGGTTATAGTTATTGGTTTTGGGATTTGAGAATAGGTTTAGGTTATAAGTATAGGTTTAAGTTAGGTTATAGGTTATAGCTTTAGGGAATTGAGAATAGGTCGAGGTTTAGGTTTAGAAAATCGGGTTCGGGTTTAGGTTTGGGTTTTCAAGTTTAGGTTTAAGTTTAGGCTAGGGAGTTGAGATTAGGATTAGGTGTAGGTTTAGGTTTAGGGATTTGAGAATACATTAAGGTTTAGGTTTAGGTTTAGGTTTAGGGATTTGAGAATAGGTTTAGGTTATAGGTTTAGGTTTAGGTTTAGGGATTTGAGAATAGGTTTAGGTTATAGGTTTAGGTCTAGGTTATAGTTATAGGTTTTGGAATTTGAGTATAGGTTTAGGTTATAAGTATTGGTTTAGGTTAGGTTATAGGTTATAAGCTTAGGTTACATGTTATAGGTTATAGGTTAGGGTTTAGGTTATAGGATTTGGTTTAGGTTAAGGCTATAGGTTTAGCTTTAGTTAAAGGTTTAGGTTTTAGGTTTAGGTTAGGGTTATAGGTTTAGGTTTAGGTTATAGATTATAGCTTTAGGGAATTGAGAATAGGTCAAGGTTTAGGTTTAGGAAATTTGGTTCAGGTTCGGGACCGGGTTTAGGTTTGGGTTTTCAAGTTTAGGTTTAGGTTTAGGCTAGGGAGTTGAGAATTGGATTAGGTGTAGGTTTAGGTTTAGGGATTTGAGAATACATTAAGGTTTAGGTTTAGTTTTAGGGATTTGTGAATAAGTTTCGGTTATACGTATAGGTTTAGGTTAGGTTGTAGGTTATAGCTTTAGGGAATTGAGTTTAGGTTATAGATTTAGGTTATAGTTTATAGTTTTAGGTTATAGGTTTAGGTTGTAATTATAGGTTTTGGGATTTGAGAATAAGTTTAGGTTATAAGTTAAGGGTGTGGTCCCTGCAAATACAGATATAAACACGGCTGTCTCCAATTTGTCAGGTCCTTTCAATGTTGTTCGTAGAAAATGGACAGCTTTATCATAGTCATAACAGTGGTTTCCATCTTCTAAAACCTATAACTATAACCTAAACATAAACCTATAACCTATAACCTAACCTAAACCTAAACCTATAAACTTAACCTAAACCTAAACCTATAACCTTAACCTTAACATATAACCCTAACCTAAACCTAAACTTATTACCCAAACCTATTCTCAAATCCCTAAACCTAAACCTAAACCTATAACCTATACCTATTCTCAAATCCCTAAACCTAAACCTAAACCTTAATGTATTATCAAATGCCTAAACCTAAACCTACACCTAATCATAATCTCAACTCCCTAGCCTAAACCTAAACCTAAACTTGAAAATCCAAACCTAAACCTGGTCCCGAACCCAAACCCGATTTCCTAAACCTAAACCTTGACCTATTCTCAATTCCCTAAAGCTATAACCTATAACCTAACCTAAACCTATAACTATAACCTAAACCTAAACCTATAACCTTAAGCTTAACATATAACCTTAATCTAAACCTAAACCTATAACCTAAACCTATTCTCAAATCCCTAAATCTAAACCTAAACCTATAACCTAAACCTATTCTCAAATCCTAAAACCTATAACTATAACCTAAACCTAAACCTATAACCTATAACCTAACTTAAACCTAAAACTATAAACTTAACCTTAACCTTAACATATAACCCTAACCTAAACCTAAACTTATAACCCAAACCTATTCTCAAATCCCTAAACCTAAACCTAAACCTATAACCTATACCTATTCTCAAATCCCTAAACCTAAACCTAAACCTTAATGTATTATCAAATGCCTAAACCTAAACCTACACCTAATCCTAATCTCAACTCCCTAGCCTAAACCTAAACCTAAACTTGAAAACCCAAACCTAAACTCGGTCCCGAACCCGAACCTGATTTCCTAAACCTAAACCTTGAACTATTCTCAATTCCCTAAAGCTATAACCTATAACCTAACCTAAACCTATAACTATAACCCAAACCTATTCTCAAATCCCTAAACCTAAACCTAAACCTAAACCTATACCTATTCTCAAATCCCTAAACCTAAACCTAAACCTTAATGTATTCTCAAATCCCTAAACCTAAACCTACACCTAATCCTAGTCTCAACTCCCTAGCCTAAACATAAACCTAAACTTGAAAACCCAATCCTAAATCCGGTCCCGAAACCGAACCCGATTTTCTAAACCGAAACCTTGACCAATTCTCAATGCCCTAAAGCTATAACCTATAACCTAACCTAAACTTATACTTATAACCTAAACCTATTCTCAAATCCCAAAACCTATAACTATAACCTAAACCTTAACCAAAAACATATAACATAGCCTAAATCTAAACCTATAAACTTAACCTAAACCTAAACCTATAACCTTAACCTTAACATATAACCTTAACTCAAACCTAAACCTATTCTCAAATCCCTAAACCTAAACCTAAGCCTATAACCTAAACCTATTCTCAAATCCCAAAACCTATAACCTAAACCTTAATGTATTCTCAAATTCCTAAACCTAAACCTACACCTAATCCTAATCTCAACTCCCTAGCCTAAACCTAAACCTAAACTTGAAAATCCAAACCTAAACCCGGTCCCGAACCCGAACCCGATTTCTTAAACCTAAACCTTGACCTATTCTCAATTCCCTAAGCTATAACCTATAACCTAACCTAAACCTATACTTATAACCTAAACCTATTCTCAAATCCCAAAACCTATAACTATAACCTAAACCTATACCTATAACCTTAAGCTTAACATATAACATTAACCTAAACCTATTCTCAAATCCCTAAACCTAAACCTAAACCTATTCTCAAATCTCTAAACCTGAACCTAAACCTTAATGTATTCTCAAATACTAAACCTAAATCTAAACCTATAACCTATAACTTATAATCTATAACTTAAACTCAAATCCCTAAATCTAAACCTACACATAATCCTAATCTCAACTCCAATTCCCAAAACTTAAACCTAAACTTATACCTAGTCTCTATTCCCTAAACCTAAACATATAACCTAAACCTATAATCTAGCCTAATCTTAAAGCTATTTCCGTAAACTGACTTTAGTCATTTCATTGTAGACATGGATAAGAGTTGGATGCGAGATAAGAACAGGTTTGGCCCAGAGTATAAGCAAGGGGTTCAAGAGTTTATAAAATTTGTGCGAAATCGGGTAGATTCAAGGAATAGGATTAGGTGTTCATGTCGAAAATGTAAGAACATGATATATAAGACTTTAGACAAAGTAGAGGATGATTTTTTCATAGTTGGGATTGACCAGGGTTACACTTGGTGGATCTATCATGGTGAAGATATGACCCATAGAGTTGAGCCCTCCAAAGTCCTTGCTGACCCAATTGTGCCGGATGACGAGGATGAAGACGTTAACGAAATGCAAAATATCATAAGGGATGTGTTCAGGGGAACAACTACGGATACTGATTTTGCAGCGACAAGCATTAGCCAAGATATTCCTCCAATGGGTGATGTCGAATCAGAAAAGTTTAGTAGGTTGTTGAGGGAGGCAGAACGTTCACTTTATCCGAGGTGTGAGAACTTCTCCAAGTTGAATTTTCTTATAAAGTTATTTCATTTAAAAATAATAAATCGTTGGAGTAACAAATCGTTTGACATGTTGCTTAAGTTGTTGAAAGAAGCGTTACCGGACGGTGAGACATTGCCAAAGTCTCATTACGAGGCAAAAAATTTGATGCGAGACTTACGCCTTGGTTATGAACTCATACATGCATGTATAAATGATTGTTTATTATTTTGGAAAAAAGCACGATAAGGCTGAAGAGTGTCAAGAATGTGGAGAGTCTAGGTGGAAGAATGACGGAGCCAGGGGTAAGAAAATCCCGCGAAAGGTGTTAAGGTACTTCCCATTGAAACCCAGATTGCAAAGATTGTTTATGTCTTGTAAGATGGCTAAAGATATGAGGTGGCATAAGGAGAAACGCGTTCATGATGATAGTACACTGAGGCACCCTGCGGACGCTAAGCCTGGTAAAATTTTGACAAGCAACATGGCTGGTTTACAGAGGATTCTCGCAATGTTCGACTAGGCCTTGCAAGTGATGGTTTTAATCCATTTGGTAATATGAGTAGCTCGTACAGTATGTGGCCAGTGGTACTTATGCCCTACAATTTACCTCCTTGGTTGTGTATGAAGGAGTCATTTTTTATGATGTCATTGCTTATTCCTGGACCTAGGTCACCTGGAAATGACATTGATGTGTATTTACGACCGTTAGTAGACGAGTTAAACGAGTTGTGGAGTCAAGGTGTACAAACGTATGATACATTTGCAGGACAGACATTTCGATTACATGCAGTGGTCTTGTAGACAATAAATGATTTCTCACATATGGAAATTTGTCTGAGTGGTGCACGAAGGGCAAGTTGGCTTGTCCTACATGTGGTATTGAGACTTATTCATTGTCATTGAAGCATGGTAGGAAAACATGTTATATGGGCCATCGTCGCTTCCTTCCGAGCGATCATAGTTGGCGTAGGAAGACGATGATCTTTGATGGCAAACAAGATCATAGGCTACCTCCGAAAGAGCTATTTGGAGAAGACGTGATGCAACAACTGAGTAACATTGGAGAGGTTAGATTTGGTATGACATCGCACTTGAAGAAGAGGAAACGTACAGTATTGGACTATAACTGGAGAAAGAAGAGCATCTTTTTTGAGTTGCCCTATTGGAGTGATCTGAAATTGCGACACAACTTGAATGTCATGCATATTGAGAAAAATATATGTGACAATGTCTTTGGAACATTAATGAACATAGAGAAGAAAATAAAAGACAGTTTTAAGACTCGATTGGATCTACAAGAAATGGGTTTAAAGAAAGAGTTGCACTTGCAACCACATGAAAATTCGTATACTATACTAGCAGCCTGCTACACGTAAACAAAACTAGAGAGAAAGCATTTATGTGAATGGTTGAGATCGGTGAAGTTTCCCAATGGGTATGCATCAAACATATCTCAGCGCGTAAACGTTACGGACTGTAAGGTAATAGGAATGAAAAGTCATGATTGTCACGTCCTTCTACAATGCCTACTGCCGGTTGTGATTCATGGATTCTTGAGCAAGGATATCAGTGCGGTACTGATTGAGTTGGGGATATTCTTTAAGGATTTGTGTTCAAGATCGTTGAATGTAGATGTTATTAAATGACTGGAGAGGGACATTGCCGTAATCCTTTGCAAACTTGAAAGAGTATTTCCACCTGCATTTTTCGATGTCATGGTACACCTAGCGATTCACTTACCGCACGAAGCGAAGCTTGCAGGCCCAGTACAATATCGTTGGATGTATCCAATCGAAAGGTGGTACCAATATGTTAAAATTTTTATTCATTCCATAAACTACATATATCCATGTTTTCATACGTATAACATAGTGATTTTGTGTATAGATACCTTCACACACTGAAACTATTTGTGAGGAATAAGGCACGACCGGAGGGGTCGATAGCTGAAGCGTACATTGATAATGAGTGCCTTACATTTTGCTCCATGTATCTTCATGGCATAGAGACTATATTCAACCGAGAAGATCGGAATGCTGATGAAGGGCAGGAGCATGAACAAGGACCCATATCTGTATTTGCACATAACATTCGTCCTTTAGGATCCCCGACGTTTTAGGATATGGACCTTGGGGATCTAGCAAAGGCGCGGTGGTATGTGTTGCATAATTGTGAAGAAATAGAATCGTACTTGGAGTAAGTCTTCCCTCGATTATTATTTTCTCTACATACGATGATTTTAATGTTTCTTGTTGATGACGTGTCATTTATGTGTAGTGAACACATAGACGAGATGAAGTCCAAATTTCTCACAAATTATGATCGAATGCATCAGGATCATTTTCCAGAATTGTTCGCCAACCGTGTAAGATTTACATTGTATCTCACTACACTTAGCATTTTCGTTGTATTGCACATTATTTCAACTTATGAAAATTCCTAAACAATTATATTCTGTACATGATAATAGATGAAGACGTTGCGCATAAGCAACTCTGCGGATGCGTCTGATGCATTATACTTACTGGCATGTGGCCTTGATAGAAGTGTATCTAGATATACAGGTTGTATTGTAAACGGGATTCGATTCCACACCGAAGAACGTGAGAAGTACAGGACCACACAAAATAGTGGGGTGGTTATGAAGGGAACAAATGAGGAGGATGAAATTGACTTTTATGGCATTTTGATAGATATTATTGAGCTGAGTTATTGTATGAGAAAGCGGGTGTACTTATTTAGATGTGATTGGTGGGACATTGGAAATAAGAAGTTGGGAATACAGACTGACAACTACTTTACGAGCGTAAATTTATCTCGGAAGTGGTTTAAGGACGACCCATTTGTCCTTGCCAGCCAAGTCGAACAAGTATTTTACCTCGCTGATACCAAGTTAGGCGGCTCTTGGCATGTGGTGCAGAAAATAAAGCTCAGGAACGTATTTGACGTTCCCGTACCAGAAGTTGAAGATAGCGAGGACAGGAGAAATTGTTAAGGGTCAAATATTGCATATCAGACCCATTTATTTCATAAATTTACAAGCATGACACCGTTTAATAGCCTAATTTAATTGAATTTGTGATGCAGGGCGTCTTCATGAGCTTGGACTGGGAAAGGACATTAAAAAGCATGGATTTACCGATCTGATGACACTAAAGCAGGGGACGGACTCCAGAAGACCAAGAGCGACGAAATTATACACCAGGGGTCCGCGGAAATCGAGGAATCAAAGCTCAAGTGGCCTGAAAAGTGTCCAAAATGCAAGATCATAGGGTTCCCACCATCTGATCAGTTCGAAACTTCACACGTGGCTTGAGGACAATAAATAAACCGTACATGTAAAATTTCAGCCCCTGGATCACTGTGGAAGTGGCCCAATGAACAGATCAGCCCTTCAATCAGTCTGTGGGGCCCGCCTGATATCCGGATATGCTTGAAAATTGTTCTACATGGTTTAAACCACGTGTCAAAGCGGATGGATGGAGCAGATTTCTCACAATCATCACAGTGGACTCTATATACACAGCGCGTGTACAGAGTGCACCGCTGCCCGCGCCGCACCGGACGGTCAGCCCGGTCAAAGACGGGCTGACCCGTCTTCTTCTTCCGCAGCAACAGCGGACGGACGCTGTCCGTCCGTTTTCTAGCAGTGGGCCCCAATCAGCACTTACTACGGAGATCTGGACCGTCCATTGTGACGAGAGGTTGGGGTAGACCCTCGCCTAGGTGGCGGAATCTCAGAAGATAATGGAGAGTGGATTTCAATTGTTAAAACGGATGATTAACGGTGGAGCGAAAGAATCAGTGGGCCACACGGAATTCAACATGAAACCAGTCAAATCTTACTGGTTTTTCGACGCAAATCGAATGGTCGGAGTGGATTCTACACACGGCACCAACCAGAGGCTCGCCGCCTTCACAGCGTCCGACCGCGCACGCTCTGCTGCGTAACAGAGGTTGCGGACGATCTTAGTGGGCCATCGACGCGAACCAAATCATCAATCCGGTCCGTCCATCATGTAGAGGGACTCAATTTTGTCAGAACCATGCTGGCCGTTTTCAGCCATGCACGCATACGTGGCCGCTACAACGATCACAAAAGGACCGTTCGAATATCATTACAACAGGAATTCTTCCATGGGCAGCATCAACAGAGGATCAAAACAGACCATGATCGGTCGAAATTCTGAGGAGAAGCTGTTGGACGGCACGGATCTCTCAAATGATAGATAAAGTGGGTCCCACCGAACGTTCTGACGCAGAAAATCTCTCTGCTGCGTGATTCAGAGCCCAATCCTATCACCAAACGTTCTTTCGCAGTAGAGTCCTGCCAGGACTCCACAGCAAGGATGAGAAGAAAGATAAAAGGAGGGAGGAGGTGTTCGTGTAAGGGGGGAGTTTTTGGTGTGCATCCGATCAAGTGCGGCAGGGACGTGGCTGGCGGTTTTGGTTGCTGCTGTGTACGGGAGGAGTGCAGCTGCTGTGCACAAGAGGCAGGGCGTTTTCTGCTGTAACGGAGGAAGGCTGCTGCACGTCAGAGAAAGAAAGAAAAACAAAAGAGAAGGAAAGAAGAAACGGCTGGCACGTGGAAAAAGTGGATGATTTGGTATTTTGCTTTGTTTATTTTTTTCTTTCATTTTTAATTTGTTTAAGAGATTCATCCACATCATGCCAATGTGTGGCTAAACCTCTTAGCTAGGGCTACGAGGTGAAGCTTGTGGTCTGATGGGAGATACTTTGCTGGTGCCTATTGTTTAGATGGACTGATATTGATTTTTGTTCAAATTAAAAAGAGTACTTTCAGTTATTTTTAAGGGTTTGTTGTGACTGAAATTACAATGGATCTGCGATGATTTTGAGTATTACTTTTTCCCCTTTTCATGTTTGTAAAGTCAGGAAGCCCTGTTGTTCACCATTGTCCCACGGGCATGGTAGGATGACAGTACCCTTCCTGATCCTCATACATTGTTGATTGGTTGGTAATTAGTTTAATCATGTTGTTGGCCTTGTCTCCTGGGCATGGTTAGATGATGGAATCCATTCTAATTCATATACCTTTCATCTCTTGAAAACCAAATCAAGTAAGTTCAGTTTGAATTCCATACCCCTTGATGCAGGCATAAGATTTCCCTGATCTCTACAAGTGGATCCTCTGAATCCCTAGTTTCCTTCCTCTGAATTCCTTAAAGTTTTAGATAATTATTCCACAATTATTTCTGAAATTCTATTTGATTTAGATCATATCTTAGTCTAGTTCTATTTTTACTTGGTTTCAGATAACGTACAGGTATCAGTCCCTGTGGATTCGACCTCGGTCTTACCGAGTTTATTACTACATCACAACCCTATACTTGGGGAGTGAACAAGTTTTTGGCGCCGTTGCCGGGGACTGATAGTTACGATTTTCTGAAATTAATTAGTTTTAGAATTAGGATAAGATTAGGATTTTATTAACTTTAGTTTTAGATTTTTATTTCTATTTGACTTTTAGAACTAACTTGTTTCCTATTTTGTAGGCCTTTAAGATAGAAATCTCTATTTTGGTACACTCCTTTCATACTCTCTATTTTTCAATTTTCTTGTAGTAATTTACTTTTTAGTTTAGGCTTTCTTAGTTTACTTTAGAAATTTCCGTTTTTCTTTAAAGAATAATTTCTTTTAGAAATTAATTTACTGTTATTTTTCTTTTAAAGTATCGTTTCTCTCCTTTATAGAATCTAACTTATTTTTGTTTTATTTTGCAGGTCCTTAACTTAGGAGCTTCAATTTGGTAATTCCTTTCCAATTTTCCCTCTCTTCCGTTTTAGATTTTCTTTTATCCATCTTTAGGATTAGGCTTTGAATTGAGGGCTGCGAGTGTTTCATGCCCAAGTGGGCCCGTGACAACACTCGACGTCTCTTGACTGAAGGAGGAGTGGTTGAGGGGTTGACTATCCATCGCAGGATTAGACACCGCTCGAAATCCCCTGAGTTAACTGAGGTTATGGCTGAAGACCAACCTCCTCTACTTCCACCCAGGGTGGAGGATAACCATGATGAGAATGAGGTGCAACAGGCACCCCCGCCTCGTACTCTACGAGATTTTCTACAACCGGCGGGAGTGAGTACGCCCTCATGCATGCTTTTTCCTGAAAACACAGGACAAATGGACATCAAGCCAGGAGTTATCCAACTCCTTCCCAAATTCCATGGACTTGAATCTGAAAGTCCATATTTACATTTGAAAGAGTTCGATGAAATAATAGCTACATTATGTTTTCCTAATGTATCTGAAGATACAATTAGGCTGAAACTCTTTCCTTTTTCCTTAAAAGAGAAAGCTAAGACGTGGTTACATTCACTGCGTCCTAGATCCATTGGCACATGGAACGATATGCAGAGGGAATTCATAAAAAAATTCTTCCCACACCATAAAACGATTACCCTCAGAAAAGCGATCATGAACTTTGCCCAAAAGGAAGATGAAACATTCTTTCAATGTTGGGAAAGGTTCAAAGATTTGGTCAGTTCATGCCCACAACACGGATTTGAAACGTGGCGCATTACAAATTTTTTCTATGATGGTGACATCTTCCATGCGCCAAATGGTCGAGACAATGTGTAATGGAGAGTTCATTAATAAAGACATCGACGAGGTATGGGACTACCTCGACAGTTTGGCTGAAAAAACACAATCTTGGGACTATTACCCGAAGTCGAACACCACGTCTAGGCCAACTCAATCAAAGGAGAAAGGTGGATTATATCTCTTGAAAGAAGAGGATGATCTCAAGTGTAAAGTGACTACGCTCATAAGGAAAGTTGAGGCCATGGAAGGAAAGAAGGATAAGGCCAATGAAATTGTTTGCGGCATCTGTGATTGCAACATTCACACAACTGAAAACTGTCCTACAATACCCGCTTTCGAGGAGTGTTGAATGAACAAGCCAATGCCATAAATAATTATCAAAGACTTTTACTGGACCTAACTCCAACACATACAATCCTGGCTGGAAAAATCATCCAAACTTTAGTTGGAGGAATGGACAAACGGCAACTCCTCCAGGTTTCTTCAATCAAAATCCAAATCAAGTGAAACCTCAAGAAGAACCGGTTCAAAATCCCATACAAGAGCTGGCTCAGGCAATGCGGGGAATCACAGATTTTATGCAAAAGATAGATTCTCGTATGACGGTTATAGAAAAGGGGATGCTTCCTGCACAACCTCTCCCCAATCCTAAACCGCAATACGAGAATAATGATCCCAGCTCTTCAAATCAGATGGGACATGCTAAATCCATCACCACTCTTAGGAGTGGGAAGATCATCGATAAAACTCTTCCGGTTAGGCCCGAAAAGCCTCAAGAACCAAAAGAGGACAACAAGGATGGATCCAGTGATGTCCCACAAAAAGTGGAACCGGAACTTCTAGAGAAGCCAGTTGCTCCATTCCCCCAACGGTTGGTTTCACCAAAACCTCTCTCTAACTCTCAGGATATCTTAGAGGTGTTGAAACAGGTGAAAGTTAACATTCCTCTACTTGATGTCGTTAAACAGATACCTTCATATGCCAAATTCCTAAAAGACTTGTGCACGACCAAGCGACGGAAAATTATTCAAAAGAAAATCTTCTTGACTGAGAAAGTGAGTGCCATCCTGAAGCAAGACGTGCCCGAAATTCAAGGATCCCGGTAGCCCAACCATATCATGTGTAATCGGGAACCATCGAATTGATCACGCACTTCTTGACTTAGGAGCGAGCGTCAATTTGATTCCCTACTCGGTATACAAACAGTTAGGTTTGGGTGAATTAAAACCCACCCCAACCACACTACAACTTGCTGATCGCTCTGTCGTGTACCAAGAGGGATAATTGAGGATGTGTTGGTCCAAGTTGATAGATTTTACTACCTGTAGACTTTATCATCCTGACACCGAACCCATCAATAACATGAGCACTCGTTTCTGTCATTCTTGGTCGCCCATTCCTTGCCACATCAAATGCAATTATCAATTGCGGAATGGTATCATGACTATGTCTTTTGGAAATTTGACATTGAGTCAAACATTTTTTCAATAACGGCGGATTTCGAGGATGATGACGATTTCCACGATATTAACATGATTGACTCTTTCGTGGAAGATATGACACCTCGACCTTATCCTCCGACCATCTAGAGACGTGCCTGGCCCACTCCCATGATTTTGATGATGACATGATTAGGAGACGTGCGCCTTGCTTGAACCGCACCGGTACTTGAAGTTAACCGATGGAGGCCACAATTTGAAGAATTACCACAACCGATGTAGTGCCTCTACCGTCTAATCTCAAGCCGAAGCTTGACCTAAAACCTTTGCCCTCGATTTGAAATATGCCTATTTAGGTCGATGAGACATACCGGTGGTGATCTCTGCCACCCGGAGAAAGAACAGGAGAGTATGCTTATATCTACTCTCATTGAGCATAAAGGAGCCCTAGGATGGACGATAGCGGACCTCAAGGGAATCGACCCTTCGATTTGTACTCACCGCATATATCTTGAGGATAATGCAAAACCGCTCGGCAACCACAACGTAGACTAAATCCAAATATGAAGGAAGTGGTTAAAGCCGAGGTTCTTAAACTATTGGATGTGGGTATTATATACCCTATATCTGATAGTCAATGGGTGAGTCCAACTCAAGTGGTCCCTAAGAAGTCCGGAATCACCATCGTAGCCAATGCTAATAATGAACTCGTGCCAACTAGAGTCACTACTGGTTGGAGAATGTGCATTGACTACAGGAAGTTGAATACCGTCACGAGGAAAGACCACTTTCCCTTACCATTCATTGATCAGATCCTGGAAAGGTTAGCTGGTCATTCCTATTATAGTTTTCTTGACGGGTATTCGGGCTACAACCAGATAGAGATAGCCCCTGAAGACCAGGAAAAGACCACATTTACATGTCCCTACGGCACCTTTGCCTATCGAAGGATGCCATTCGGACTATGTAATGCCCCTGCCACCTTTCAGCGATGTATGCTTAGTATTTTTTCTGACATGGTGGGGCAATATCTAGAGGTCTTCATGGATGATTTCTCTGTTTACGGTCCATCTTTCAGCAAGTGCTTGGAAAGTCTTAAATGTGTGTTGAAAAGATGTGAAGAAAAGAACCTGGTACTTAATTGGGAGAAGTGCCATTTCATGGTTCAGAAGGGAATTGTCCTTGGGCATATCATCTCGTCCAAAGGAATCGAGGTAGATAAGGCAAAAATCGATCTTATCTCTAACCTACCTCCACCCAAGAACATCAGAGACGTGCGATCCTTCTTAGGACACGCAGGATTTTACAGGAGATTCATAAAGGACTTTAGTCTTCTCTCTCGTCCTTTATGTAATCTTCTTCAAAGGGATGCTCCGTACGAGTGGACTGAGCAGTGCCAAGAAGCTTTCACCAAGCTTAAGGGCACGTTAACCACTGCACCTATCATGCAGCCACCCGACTGGAACCTTCCTTTTGAACTTATGTGCGACGCTTCTGATTATGCTCTTGGGGCGGTCCTAGGCCAGAGAAAAGACAAGAAGCCCTACGTCATTCACTACGCAAGTAGGACTCTAAATCCTGCCCAAGTGAACTACTCGACTACGGAAAAGGAACTCTTAGCCGTAGTGTTCGCCTGGACAAATTTAGGTCCTATCCGATCGGATCCAAGATCATTATCTATACGGATCATGCGGCACTGAAGTATCTTCTTTCTAAGAAGGATTTTAAGCCCCGCCTGATACGATGGATCCTTTTACTCCAAGAATTTGATTTGGAAATTAAAGATAAAAAGGGAGTAGAGAACGTAGTGGTGATCACCTTTCTCGCCTAAATACCTCGAGTCCCTTGAGACGACTCATATCAATGACATGTTCCCCGATGAACAACTGTTCGAGTCTCCCATTCACCTTGGTTTCCGATATTGCTAATTATCTTGCTACAGGTGCCATACCGACACAATGGTTGCCTAAGATAAGAAGAAATTTTTCACCGAGGTGCGCAACTTTTCTCGGGATGATCCTTATTTATTTAAATATTGCCCGACCAAATTCTAAGGAGATGTGTACAGACGATGAGCATCGAGCATCATCTCCTTCTGTCACTCAGAGGCTGTGGTGGTCACTTTTCGCTAAAAAGACCACGGCCAAGATTCTGCAGTGTGGCTTTTCGCCCACTATGTTTAGGGATACTCATGAGTTTTGCAAAGCTTTGTGAGCGATGTCAAAAATTGGGAGCATTGTCCCGTCGAAATATGATGCCTTTGAATCCCATCCTTATCATTGAAGCATTTGATTGCTGGGGCATCGATTTCATGGGACCATTCTCCCAATCGTTTGGAAATCTGTATATTTTGCTCGCCGTGGATTATGTCACTAAATGGGTTGAAGCGATTCCGTGTCGAAAGAATGACCATCGCACGGTCATTAAATTCCTGAAAGAGAACATCCTTTCTCGATTCGGAACGCCTCGAGCCATCATTAGTGATGGGGGCTCACACTTTTGTAATAGACCATTCGAGAGCTTAATGAAGAAATACGGTATCTCTCATAAGGTGAGCACCCCATACCATCCACAGACAAGTGGACAAGCTGAGATTTCCAATAGGGAGATCAAACACATTTTGGAGAAAACGGTTAACCCAGATCGTAAGGATTGGTCAATTCGATTGACCGATGCCTTATGGGCATACCGTACTGCCTTTAAAACTCCTATTGGAATGTCTCCCTTTAGACTTGTCTATGGGAAAGCTTGTCACTTGCCTGTGGAGCTGGAACATAAAGCATACTGGGCGATCAAAAATCTTAATTTCAATCTAGACAACGCTGGCTCGCTACGCAAACTGCAGTTGAATGAACTTGAAGAAATCCGGAACGACGCATACGAGAATTCGAGAATTTACAAGGACAAGATGAAAGCTTTTCATGACCAACACATTTTTCGAAAATCATTCACGCCTGGTCAGAAGGTCCTTTTGTATAATTCTCGATTACATCTCTTTCCGGGTAAGCTTCGATCTCATTGGACCGGCCCTTACATTGTTGTTACTACTTATCCTCATGGGGCCGTCGAGATAAGAGATCCCGACAATGGCAAGGAGTTTAAAGTAAATGGACATCGTTTAAAGCCATTTGTCGAGAAATTTGATTCAGAGGACATGTCCATGCCTCTGACTGATCCTGTTTACCAGGACTGATCTCCTAGTCCGATGGAGGTATAGGTAGGTTTATCGCTTTCATAGGATTATGGTAGTTGCTTTTGTCTGGCTGAAGACGGTAAACTTAGCACTCCTGGGAGGCAACCCAGCTTTTTCACTTTTCTCATTCATTAGTTCAATGTTTGTGGGTAACATTACTGCAAACCCTCACGAGACTACAACTCGTCCACTAGGGGTAACCTAGGGGTTTAAAGGCTTGTTGCATGCGCTAAATGCAATCGAGAGCACCTGCGAAAGTGGTATAGGTAGGATTTTATTTTTTTGTTACCTTCTCTCTCGTGCTGACCGGATTCCATGCTGCGATCTCTTGAAAAGTCTCTCACGATTCGTCATCCAGGTACTATCTTCTCTTCACTCTTTCTTTACTTTTGTTGTCCTATGCGCATTCCATACTCTTATCCTTTACATTGAGGACAATGTAGCTTTTAAGATGGGGGTGGGAGATTAGGTTACCTAATCAGTTTTTCCTGAGCAAAAATTGTGAAAAATTTTTAAATTTTTTCTGGACTTTCTAGTGAATTCAAAGTGATTGGACGACCATCTTTGATTTAGAATTACAAGATATAGAATATTGGTGATTTACTGCTCTTGGATTCAGTTGCTCGTTAGATTTCACAGTTAAGTTTAATTATTATTCATGATTAGAAGTTATAAACACTGATTGAGTCATGATTTCACATGTCACATCTCGCTTACACATTAAGATTTCAGTTTGAAACTGAAGGGTTAATTTGGTGATCAGTAAGCATAGAAGGAACCAACTGGAACAATTGCCCGTCAAGATCAATTAAAAGGAAGAGATACCATTGACAAAGGATAGGCAAAGAATCTTCACTATAGGTTTGCTCCCTATAAGTGTGGACTTCATTCCCCTTCTTGGTTATTAGTCTTTTACATTTAAAAAAAAA
This sequence comes from Magnolia sinica, assembly GCF_029962835.1. Lineage (NCBI taxonomy): Eukaryota > Viridiplantae > Streptophyta > Magnoliopsida > Magnoliales > Magnoliaceae > Magnolia > Magnolia sinica. The sequence continues at coordinate 84,235,059 of NC_080581.1, forward strand.
AAAAAAAAAAAAAACTGAAGGAATGAAAAGATGATCTTTGAGGCAAGCTTTGGTTATTATGAATTCTTTTGTTGATTACCAACGATATCCTGAAATAAAGAATTGAATTTTAATGTTGAAAGTCGAGATTACACTTTACATCTGTGGAACTCAATGTTTAGGATTATTTCTAATTAAGGGACTAATACTTTGAATGAAGTTTATCGTGTGCTTGAGTTTAGGAGAGAGTAAGGCCCAACATTCATGAATTGTTGAATTCTGAATATCCAGATTGTTTTCCAAAATCACTCGAGTTCATAGAAATTTTCCTGTAATTATCAACTTATTTTTCGCATACTTTGCTCGGGACTAGCAAAATGCTGGTTGGGGGTTGTGTTAAGGGTCAAATATTGCATATCAGACCCATTTATTTCATAAATTTACAAGCATGACACCGTTTAATAGCCTAATTTAATTGAATTTGTGATGCAGGGCGTCTTCATGAGCTTGGACTGGGAAAGGACACTAAAAAGCATGGATTTACCGATCTGATGACACTAAAGCAGGGGACGGACTCCAGAAGACCAAGAGCGACGAAATTATACACCAGGGGTCCGCGGAAATCGAGGAATCAAAGCTCAAGTGGCCTGAAAAGTGTCCAAAATGCAAGATCATAGGGTTCCCACCATCTGATCAGTTCGAAACTTCACACGTGGCTTGAGGACAATAAATAAACCGTACATGTAAAATTTCAGCCCCTGGATCACTGTGGAAGTGGCCCAATGAACAGATCAGCCCTTCAATCAGTCTGTGGGGCCCGCCTGATATCCGGATATGCTTGAAAATTGTTCTACATGGTTTAAACCACGTGTCAAAGCGGATGGACGGAGCAGATTTCTCACAATCATCACAGTAGACTCTATATACACAGCGCGTGTACAGAGTGCACCGCTGCCCGCGCCGCACCGGACGGTCAGCCCGGTCAAAGACGGGCTGACCCGTCTTCTTCTTCCGCAGCAACAGCGGACGGACGCTGTCCGTCCGTTTTCTAGCAGTGGGCCCCAATCAGCACTTACTACGGAGATCTGGACCGTCCATTGTGACGAGAGGTTGGGGTAGACCCTCGCCTAGGTGGCGGAATCTCAGAAGATAATGGAGAGTGGATTTCAATTGTTAAAACGGATGATTAACGGTGGAGCGAAAGAATCAGTGGGCCACACGGAATTCAACATGAAACCAGTCAAATCTTACTGGTTTTTCGACGCAAATCGAATGGTCGGAGTGGATTCTACACACGGCACCAACCAGAGGCTCGCCGCCTTCACAGCGTCCGACCGCGCACGCTCTGCTGCGTAACAGAGGTTGCGGACGATCTTAGTGGGCCATCGACGCGAACCAAATCATCAATCCGGTCCGTCCATCATGTAGAGGGACTCAATTTTGTCAGAACCATGCTGGCCGTTTTCAGCCATGCACGCATACGTGGCCGCTACAACGATCACAAAAGGACCGTTCGAATATCATTACAACAGGAATTCTTCCATGGGCAGCATCAACAGAGGATCAAAACAGACCATGATCGGTCGAAATTCTGAGGAGAAGCTGTTGGACGGCACGGATCTCTCAAATGATAGATAAAGTGGGTCCCACCGAACGTTCTGACGCAGAAAATCTCTCTGCTGCGTGATTCAGAGCCCAATCCTATCACCAAACGTTCTTTCGCAGTAGAGTCCTGCCAGGACTCCACAGCAAGGATGAGAAGAAAGATAAAAGGAGGGAGGAGGTGTTCGTGTAAGGGGGGAGTTTTTGGTGTGCATCCGATCAAGTGCGGCAGGGACGTGGCTGGCGGTTTTGGTTGCTGCTGTGTACGGGAGGAGTGCAGCTGCTGTGCACAAGAGGCAGGGCGTTTTCTGCTGTAACGGAGGAAGGCTGCTGCACGTCAGAGAAAGAAAGAAAAACAAAAGAGAAGGAAAGAAGAAACGGCTGGCACGTGGAAAAAGTGGATGATTTGGTATTTTGCTTTGTTTATTTTTTTCTTTCATTTTTAATTTGTTTAAGAGATTCATCCACATCATGCCAATGTGTGGCTAAACCTCTTAGCTAGGGCTACGAGGTGAAGCTTGTGGTCTGATGGGAGATACTTTGCTGGTGCCTATTGTTTAGATGGACTGATATTGATTTTTGTTCAAATTAAAAAGAGTACTTTCAGTTATTTTTAAGGGTTTGTTGTGACTGAAATTACAATGGATCTGCGATGATTTTGAGTATTACTTTTTCCCCTTTTCATGTTTGTAAAGTCAGGAAGCCCTGTTGTTCACCATTGTCCCACGGGCATGGTAGGATGACAGTACCCTTCCTGATCCTCATATATTGTTGATTGGTTGGTAATTAGTTTAATCCTGTTGTTGGCCTTGTCTCCTGGGCATGGTTAGATGATGGAATCCATTCTAATTCATATACCTTTCATCTCTTGAAAACCAAATCAAGTAAGTTCAGTTTGAATTCCATACCCCTTGATGCAGGCATAAGATTTCCCTGATCTCTACAAGTGGATCCTCTGAATCCCTAGTTTCCTTCCTCTGAATTCCTTAAAGTTTTAGATAATTATTCCACAATTATTTCTGAAATTCTATTTGATTTAGATCATATCTTAGTCTAGTTCTATTTTTACTTGGTTTCAGATAACGTACAGGTATCAGTCCCTGTGGATTCGACCTCGGTCTTACCGAGTTTATTACTACATCACAACCCTATACTTGGGGAGTGAACAGAAATGACACGTTTAGGGTTGAAGAAGCATATCAAGAAGACATGACATCTAGGGATACAGGGACTGATTCAAGTGTTGATATTGATGTGGTGCAATTAGATAGAGATGATTTGCCACCTGATCATGTTGATGCCTCAATAATACGTGATATTGTTACAGATGATAGCGGTTTCATTGATGACGACGTTACGGACAATGAGGATGAAATAGTGATCAGTGATAGTGATGGTGAAGAAATAGCTCTAAGCGATAGTGATACAGACGACGACTATTAAATGTACACATGATTTACATGTTATTTTTGAATTCGAATAATTTATGTATTCCATGTATACGTGAAAATTACAAGTCATGATTAATTTTTTTTATTGAATTGTTTATAATCCACATTTGCAGTTGAGTCAATTTCTGATCATGTCCTCCTTAAACCGGAGCGTAGCAGAATCACGCAACATACTTCATCAGCTATTGCAGATGGATGTTTCGGTCCTATCTTCTTCTGGTAGGGCCATAGAGATACCTGGTCTGGTCGATGAGTGTAGAGTGGAATATATCGACGATGACTCAGAGGAAAGATTATGCTATCTCAAAGAAATTTCGTGGCTGATGGAGATATATAACCGCGGGAAACGAGATATGGAAGATGCGACTCTGTCACTTGTACATCTGAATGGAGTCCCAAGAGACCAGATATCTCCTATTGTGACTGGCATGTTGGCTGTAAATATGTCGAGTGCTTCGCACGAAATGACATATGCTTCTGAAGCATACGATAGCTTACGCAGGGAGTACTTCGGATAGTTTACCTCAAAGTTGTTTCGTATTACAACGAAATATGTGTATTTAATATAGAATGACAATGTATAATCGAATTTTAAATGATTATAAATTAAAGTTTACAGTTTTATTATATTCTGCTTGCATTATAGTATAATGGTCTAATCATATTTTAATCATCTCTCTAAGCATAAACACATGCATTGTACCGTCAATACTACTTGTACAATGTTTTAGTATATTCCACTTGTATTGACATTGTTTAAATTTATAAGTTCATAGCTCGCACATATTCAGTGATGGCACCAGGTGGGAGAGTACGTCGTTCGCGCACTGGATCTACCCCTTTTACTTGTGAAGTGACGGAGCCAGCATCGCCATCACATGTTGCATCGCAGGCGTCTGATCCCTCAGTCGCGCATACACCGAGCACTGCATGTAAGTCTAGACGTATATTTCTTTTAATGATTTCTGTTTATGTTTAAACTTACATATTTTTTTTGCAACAGCGTCGTCGACCAGCTGACAATGACGTGGACCCACGCGCGGGTTGCTTTTAGAGCGACTTACGCGTGAGGGTAGGGTGACGGTAGAGTTCCCACAGGACTGCATTAGACCTGTTGGGAACAATGTCATGTTGTTTACGTCGAAGGTCGGTGTCTTATGTCGATCTCTGATCCTCCCCACCACTCTCCATTGGGGAGACATGACAGATGATGTGCAGCAGCTCATCCGTCAACGCCTTCAGGTAAATTTTAGTAAATTAAAATTTATTTTATAAAAGTTCATTTACAGTTAAGTTATTTTCTTAATAAGTTTATTATCTTAATCTATTATTTACGAAACTGCAGGATAAATTTGACTTGGATTTAAGTGTTCCGCACATCTCCCATGCCGTCGACGACATGATGAAGGAGCGGTTCAAGGATTACCGCAGTAAGTTACACCGGCAATACAAGCGGTGCATGAGCCATGAGGAGGCCGTACAGTCCGCACCGCTGCACGTGACCGATGAAGACTGGCGGATACTCTACGATAGGTTTTCATCTGATTCTTTTCAGGTAATATTTACATATTTATGATATCTTAACGTAATAATTAAATTCGTAATTAATAATAATGTATTATGAATAACGTGTTCATAAGAGGAGCAAAATAAATTCTGACAATAGAGGAAAGTTAGAAGTGAACCACGTAGCTGGTTCAAACTCATTTGTACGACTTCGTCACGACATGGTAAGAAAGTACTGGTAATTATTACGTTTATATATTCTTTCCATGCATTTATATTAATTCTATTGTCTTTTCGATTGTGCAGCGAGATTACATCACTGGCCAGGAGCCCGGACCAGTAGACTACTACAAAGGGACTCACTGTCGGTAGGCGACAGGATCTTGGGTACATCCTAGAGTCAGCGAGATTTGGGTAAAGATCCTTACATTGTAAATTTTATGATAATGTCATTTATTATGAAAATTCATATGTTTTCATTACAGGAGGAGATGAACACCTTACATAGTCAGCCCACTCTTGATGGTACTCAGCGGAGTGAGCCAGAGATCCTGAGTCAGGTGCTTGGCACCCGTTCTGGATATGTGCGTGGGTTTGGCCATGGTGCTAAGCTCATGGCACCCGCTAGAGCTGCCTCCAGCCGATCCATCGTCGTTGGCGACAGTGTCGTACGCCGAGCTGATACTGCAGAGAGAGGTTCAGCAGCTACGGGTCGTCGTCAATAACATCAAAGATCAGCTGGACAGACAGAGGGAGGAGTAGGCGAGGCAGAGGGAGGAGTAGGAGAGGAGGATGGAGGAGGAGCTTGCGAGGCAGAGGGAGGAGAAGGAGAGGAGGATGAACGATCAGCTGGCGAGGCAGAGGGAGGAGCAGGAGAGGAGGATGGAGGAGATGCGGGTGGAGTATGAGCGACGGATGATGGAGATGTTTCAGGTTATCGCTGCACGCTTATCCACTAATGCCCCAGCGCCTCCGCCTTCATCTGTGTGATTTTTTATATATTTGTTTATTATGTTAAGTTTTGAATGAATGTGATGCGGATAAGATTGTTTGTGTTTGGATGAATGTAGTTTATGTTTGGGTTTGGGTTAATTTAATTAGATGGATGTGAATGTGAATATGATGAAATATATATATATATATATATATATATAATAGGTGTATATCAGGATGAATATGATGAAATATATTGTTAACAGGTGTATATCAGGAATTTTGTGCAGAATTTTAAGCGGTATATTAAAAAAAAAAAGGACTTTTAGTAACGAAAATTTTCGTAGCTAAAAGTATTGTAATTTATTTTTAGCAACGAAAATCTTCGCTGCTAAAAAGGCTTGTAAAGTTTTTTAGCGATGAAAATTTTCGTTGCTAAAGGTATAATGAATTTTTTGGCAGCGAAAATTTTCGCTGCTAAAGGTCATGTAAAGGTTTTTTAGCGACGAAAATTATCGTCGCTAGAAATGAACGAATTTTTAGCAGCGAAATTTTTCGCTGCTAAAAGTCTTGTATAGTTTTTTTTAGGATGAAAATATTCGTCGCTAAAAACTGAACTACTTTTATCAGCGAAAATTTTCACTGCTAAAAGTCTTGTACAGTTTTTTTTTTCGATGAACATTTTCGTCGCTAAAAGTAACGAATTTGTAGCAGCGAAAATTTTTGCTGCTAAAAGTCTTGTATAGGTTTTTTTGCGATGAAAATATTCGTCGCTAAAAACTGAACAATACTTTTAGCAGCGAAAAGTTTCGCTGCTAAAAGTCTTGTACTTTTATTTTGGCGACGAAACGTTTCATCGCTAAAAGTAACGAATTTTTAGCAGCGAAAATTTTCGCTGCTAAAAGTCTTGTACAATTTTTTTAGCGACGAAAATTTTCGTCGCTAAAAATCTTGCTTTAGCGACGATTTGAATTTTTCGCCGTTAAAATCTATGTACGTCGGTCTTTTAGCGACGAAGTTAGCGATGAAAATTTTCGTCGCTAAATGTATTTAGTTACGAAAATCTGACTTTTAGCGATGAAAATTTTCATCGCTAAAAGGGGTATTTCTTGTAGTGGGTCCACCGGTATTTCCGATCACATTACCCAACCCTTAGAAAAATCCAGAGCGTTGAACAATAAGCCCTCATTGTTTAATTTGTACCAACCAGTTGATGAGATTGCGATCAAAGAGAAAAATGAAGAAAAATAAGACCGGAGATTAAAGAGAACCAGAGCTTGCATACTAACCTCATTCTTATTAGAGATTTTACCGGAATTCTTGAGAGGATTGGATACGCTCGCGAGGGTCTTGGCTCTAATTGTCCCAAGTATTTGATCTTTCCTGCTTTGTTTTTTTCGTTTCCTAATAAAAGTGTTTTAGATATGGGACGTGGATTGTATACGCCGGCTTCTCTCCGAGGAACTTCCTTGCAACTGAAGCTCTCGGTGGGGCCACCGTGATGTTTGTAATAAATCTGCCCCTTCCATCCGTTTTTTCAGTCATTTTAGTACGGAACCGAACAATGAGGCAGATCCAAAAACTAAGGTGGGCCGCACGACAGGAACAGTGAAGATTGAACGTCCACTGTCGAAACTACCCTGAATTAAACTGTGATGGTTTTATGCCATCCATACCGTTCATAACGTTATTCCTGGTGGGATGAACTGAAAACAGAAAAAGGTTAGCCTGATCTAAAATTTCTGTGGCCCCATGAATGTTTCAATGGTGGATGTTCAATCATCGCTGTTTCTCTTCGCGGGAATTACTGAGAAGGCAATCCGCGTTCGGTTTGGATCTTGGGAACGTGCGGACGCGGATTTCATGCCAAAGCCTTTTGAAGTTTATGCGCTGGGAACCAAATGGGACCCACTGTGATATTTGTAAGAAATCCATCGCGTTCATCCGTTTTCTGAGTTCATTTTAGGACATGAAGACAAAAAAGAACCGGATTTAATACTCATTGGAATGAAAACGTGAGAATTGAACATACACAGTTGAAATATTCATTGGGACACATGAATTTTGAATCATGCTACTATCCGTTTTTTTAATTCATCCCAATCACCTTATGAAGGGTATAGATGTCATGCAAACATCACTACCGACTCTGGGAAGTTTAAACAGTAGGAATTTCGCATCAGGCGGACGCGGATTTTCTGTGGGGCTCTATGATGTTTGTGAGAAATTCGCCTTATTTATCAGTTTTGAGAGCTTATTTTAAAAAATGCAACTAAAATCAGGCCAAATCCAAAACTCAGGTAAGAGAGAAAAACTGGGGAAAGCAATTCCTACAGCTAAAACCTTCTTAGGCTCCACCTGTAAGCTTATATGCCATCCAAACCGTTTGTACGGTCATTTATAATGGGATGAACTGAAAACACAAAAAGGTTATCATGATACATGACCTTTGTGGCTATATGAATGTTGCACTGATGGTTTTTCAATCCCCATTTTCCTCTTGTATGGCCCACCTGAGCCTTTTATCGAGCTCATTTTTGGTCACAAGTCCTAAAATTAGCATTCAAAACGGATTAACGGAATGGATTTTTCACGAACATCACGGTTGGCACCCAACTTCCTGAAAGGCTTCAGCAGGAAATCTGCATCCTACGAAGATGATGCGACCTTACCGTAGGGCCCACCTTAATATATTTATTTTATATGTATACCCTGTTCATCAGTTTTTCCACATTATTTTAGGGCTCGAGCCCAAAAATGAGGCATATCCAACCCTTAAGTGGACCATAGAAAAGAAAAAAGTGGTGATGTAACATTCCACCATTGAAAACTTCTATGGCCCACCGTAATGTTTCTATGATGGGTGGACCATACTAAAGAAAAAGGTGGTGATGTAATGTCCAATGTTCCACCATTAAAAACTTCCTGCAGCCCACCGTAATGTTTCCATGATGTAGATCTGACATCCAACTTATTAATAAGGTCACAAAAATCTAACTTAAAAGAAAAAAATAAAATAAAATAAAAAAATCAGCTTGATAGAAAACTTAAGTAGTCCATTATAAGTCGTTAATCATCCATCACCAATTTGTCGTATTGGTACGGCCCACCTGAGATAGATTTGGATTTGCTTCATTTTAGGGCATGGATATAGCATACATGCATCAAGGTGGGCCCTATAAAAAAAACCTCACCTAATCCGTTCACGTGGGCCTCACCAAACGGTGCACTCCAGGGACACCAGAGATTTCATGAAAGGGCAAGTGCCCGAGTGGGCGACCGAACATGAAGCACTCAGCAATTTAAATATCGTAAGTCGTAACTATAGAGTAAGAAGCTCGATGATCCACATCAGAAAGTGACCGTTGCTGCTCCCCTTTCAGCGGGAATTCCGAAATTCCGATCGAGAAATAAAGAAAACGCATTTTAATTTTCCAAAAACAAGCATTTGTTGCAGGCCGTCCAACAGACAGCGCCAGTTTCTTTTTCTCTTGCTTTTCCCGCTTTTTCTTTCCCTCTCACTGTCTTTGTTTTTAAAAAAAATTCAAAATAAAATCTCCTCTTCTTTTTATCAAATCCACTTTTGAAATTTTCTCACATCCGCCGAACTCTACCTCTTTTCCCAAAGTGGCCGTTTTATGTCTATCGCGACTAAGCAACAAGCGTCTCTCGCCACCTTTGGCGCGTACATTTTGAGTATCCCAATGATCTGAACTGTCCATCTTTCCGATTCTATTTGTCAGGATAAAAGTATGATACGTTTTACTGAACGGTGGGTTTTTTCAATGACCATATGCAGATGAATTTAAAAGAATGAGAAAAAAATGGTCAATGGATCTAATTAAAATCTGAAAATCGAAGGTTTGACAATTCTAATACATTTTTATGGAATCATATCTTACATCCATCATATTATTTAGAATAGAGACGGCTCAAAACATTGGATTGCCTCGGAAAGTTGGCCCCAGCAGGTAGAGATATATGCTAGTTTCTACGTCGCGATGGACGTAAAACGAACTTTCTTTCTTCCGCCCCGCACCTTCGGCAGGTGAGGCGACGCCCGACAACTTCCTTTTTCTTCGACGCATCCTTTTCAAAATAGTGGTGACCCTCCTCCCTACACCTGGTACACGCGTACCGTATCCAGACCATCCAAATTGCGGGGTACGTCATAGATGAAAGGAACGTCTAAAATAAAAATCTTCGATAAATCCCAACCATCAATGGCTGAAGAGAAAAACGAATGGTCCAAATTTAAAGAAAAAATTCATTGGGTTAGTTAGAATCATTGGCACTCAACGACTTTGACGGACCCGATCTGGGTGTGACTATGTCATTTACAAGGTGGATGAGTAATTAGCACTGTAAAGCGGTAGTAAACTATCACAAGAGACTAACTGTTGTTTATTTTTCTTTTATCTATGCGGCGGGAATAGTAATTAAATGGATTTGATGGATAATGGTCCGTGAAAAGGACTGGGCACTGTACATCGCCGGTTGACACAGAACTGTTTTTAATTCATCGCGCTGAATTGGAATTGAAAATTCGTCGCGATGTAGCTCAACGTGAATGGCGTAGAGGAGGATCTGGGCCAACCAAATTGTGGGACAGATCCTGTTGAGGCCCTTAGTTGAATATCAGGAGATAAATATCATCCTATCAATAGGTTTCACCTATTGAATATACTATCATTCATATATTCAATTAAAAGTCCTCCGTCCATATCTATAGATCATTAGTTGTGGAGTTTCTTCTTCGTGACACACAACATTCATTTTATTGCTAGTGCTCCCCTAAACATACACGCCTTCAATAGAGGCTAATGTTCCTTCCCCAACAAGAATATTACGGACAGAAACACCCAGCGTCAAAACCTTTGTGGGCCCACCCTGATGTTTATATGCCATCTAAACCATTCATAAGGTTTATTTCCACGGGGATGAACTCACAGCATAAATATTATCCTCATGCAAAATTTATACGGTCCCCCAAAGATTTCAATGGTAGGCTTTAAATCTCCGCTGTTTAGTGAGGCCTGCCCCCACTTGAGCTTTGGATCTCCTTCGCTTTGGGACTCATTTGCCAACATGATCTGGTGAAACTGATGAACGGAGTGGATTTCACATGAATATCACAATTGGCCTCACATAGTTACTGCTAGAGGCTGCTGACGTCCATGACCCCGATCCAACGGATATGGTATGCATGGCAGTCCGTATGTATCCTATACCAATACAGTCATCTGTATTCTATTTTAATAGAATCACATCAAATCCTTGGGAGGAGACATCTTAGGCACTTGCTGACAACATACAGTGAGTGGCTACTTCGACAATATATGGTGAGAGGCTACTTCATTTCTAGGGAGGATTGCTTGCAGACTTTGTGGGGCCCACCACAATGAATGTGTTATATCTACACCGTTCATCCATTTTGCCAACCCATTTTGATGAATGAGCCCAAACATGAGGTAGATTTAAAGCTTGAACCAAAACTTCGACGGTACCTGAGAAGTTTTTCAAGGATAGGCATTTAATAGCTTCTGTTATTTGTTGTGTTTAATTGTTAATTGAGTATTAGATCTGCCTATTTCTTAGGCTCATGCAGTAAAATAATCTCATAAAATGGATGGACGGTGTGGATATAACATATACATCCACAGCAGTTGGTGACCTTTACACACCAAAACAGCCCGGTGCCCTCACCAGACCTGTTGCACGCAATGGGTACGACACACGGTGCTGCGCATGTGACTCCCACTTTGTCCGTCAAACGCATTCATCAGGGTCAGGACGTGATCAAAGATAGTCTAATCTGTTGTTCATGTGGGCCATACAATAAAGAATGGTAGAGAGGATACACCTGTCACTAAGGTAGCTTGCTTTTTCACCCACATTGTTCACACATGGTCATAACAATCAAGGTTTCGCTTCGAACATCTTTTGTAGAGCTTTGGCAACAGCAGGAATCTAGAAAAAGCCATTATATACTATGGTTATTGGCTCCGACCAGGCTCGGCCCACCTACAAGCTCAGATTGTCATAGGAAAGAGTTAGATTATAGGGTCGGCTCGAAGGAAGATGTGTCTTACATTCACACCTAAGGTCTAACTCCAGTAACGCATGCAAAGAGTAACATCTGGCGCACGATATCAGGGTAACTGCTAGCATTGACGCATGCATCGCTCTCGCTTAATGACATAAATCGTGCCAAGAATAACGGACACGATCACTGCAACTAGGAGGTATAAATAAGAGACATATCAATAGGAATAGGTAAGCAAAATCTCTCACCCAAATTCCCATCTATACTACTTAGACCCAGATTCCTAGCCTGACTTTGGCATTGGAGTGTCCCCTGCTCTAGCCAAGGTCTCCTTTAGCCAAGGTCTCCTTTGTTTACATCTTGTGCAGGCTTACAGAGCTCGACACCAGTGCTTGGAGCTCGGCGAGGGTGAGCCAAAATTTTGCATCAACGAACTTGATACCGGTCCCATCTTTTAGACCCATTACAAAATAGGGTTGGATTTGGGTCTCACATTTTGGACCCTAATTTGGTTAAAAATTGGCCTAATTACGTTTGGGTTAAGTCCATGTGAGGAACCTGATAAAGTTAGGTAGAATCTAATTGTCTGGGTGGGGGGTCCAGCTAGTTTTAGTAGCATACTTATGAGTAGTTAATATATATTTGATGATTATTGCAATAAAGTAAGGTTTTCTTAGCAAACATGTAAGAGAGCCCGTTTACAAACACCCGTGAGCAATGTAAATGCTTTTATTTGTCCTATTTCCAGCGTGAAATGTAGATCCAAAAACCCTTGAGCCCAACTGAATTTGGGTCTTCAAGAACTAGACCCAGGTCCAATTGGGTCTAGGTCTGGGTCTTCAAAAACAAAACCCAAACTCAATTAAATCTTGGTCCAGGTCTTAAAATATGAAACATGAAACTCGGGCCAAAAGAACTCAAACCCAGCAAGACCTGAACACAGGTAGCCTGTATATGGCTACTTTAAGATCCGACCTGGACCCAAACCATGACAGCCCTTGCCGCTAAGCAGCTTCTCAGCAGCTTGGCTTAATTTTTCCAACTTCTTTTTTTTTTTCTTTTCTTCATTTTAAACTTTCTTCCACATTATTTGTTGATTTTTTTTATAACTCTTAGGCTCAGGGAGATTAGCACCCATTTTTATTTTTTTAAATAAAGAAAATTTTAAAACCCTATATTTTTCTGGAAAAAGATATAGTGCTCTCAAAGCAATACACTTTGTCAGCTACTTGGCTCCCGTGGAATAGACGCGTGTAAATCAGTGTGCAATAGCGTGTTGAATAAATTCGATGGGCCCACTGCGATGTATGTGTCATTATCCATACCGTCCATCTATTTTTCCACACATTTTATTACATGATCCCAAATGAAGCATATCCAAAACTAAAGTAGACCACACCACAGGAAACATAAGGAAAATGACATCTGCGGTTGAAAACATATGGAAACATAAGCATCCTCCACCCAAATATTCGTTTTTACCTTTTATTTTTAACAGTAGCCCATGAAAAGCAGGGATGGTGAGGAATGATGAATATTTGACCAGACTGTCGTTCATGTATAACTTTACCGTGCCATTTTTAAAACCCTATATTTTACTGAAAAAGATACAGTGCTCTCAAAGCACTACACTTTGTCGTCTACTTGGCTACCGTGGTACAGACGCGGGTAAATCAGTGTGCAATAGCATGTTGAATAAATTCGACGGACCCACCGTGATGTATGTGTCATTATCCATACTGTCGATCCATTTTTCCACACATTTTCGTACATGATCCCAAAACGAAGCATATCCAAAACTAAAGCGGACCACACCACAGGAACGCAAGGAAAATGACATATACGGTTGAAAACATATGGAAACATAAGCAACCTCCACCCACTATTCGTTTTTACTTTTTGTTTTTAACAGTAGCCCGTGAAAAGCAGGGATGGTGAGGAATGTTGAATATTTGACCAGACTGTCGTTCCCGTATTACTTTACCGTGCCATGGCTTTACCTACAATAATTGCAGCTGAGTTTCCTTTGCTTTACGCGTCCAACGTAAAGTAGCAGCGTTTCTTTCGTGGAATGAAGCAGATCGAGGAAGTATCAATACCTCATTATAAACGAATGAATTAAGCAGAGATCCAACAGAACTTGAAGATAACTTTAATGGCAGACAGCTAAGGTACGGTTGTTTTTCTTTTTTCTTTTTCCTTCTTCATGATTCAACAGACAAAATTTTCATATTGGAATCCACTGAATAACATTCATAGGTGAACATTCTTAAAAAAAAAAGAAGAAGTAATTACCACGATTATCCTAGAAAAAAGTAATTACCACAATTATCCATGTCCATACCATAGATTCCTAATATCTAAACGTTCACATACAACACGGTATGTGAATTTTCTCATAAAACGGTTTATTTCCTGTGAACATGTGACTCAGGCAGAAATCTTTCTAATCAACTCATTTCATGGGATGCATCCATAGTAAGGTAGATCATATGTTATCCACCAATTTGAATGGTATAGCCAGTGGAAGAGGAGTTGCAATCCTCCAAGGGATTTGGCGTTTTGGAGAGCTTTTGGGGAAGATGGGTTTTGATTTGGGAAGAGGAAGGGTGCGAATGGTGAAGGAAAATGGCAAGGAATGGGGTCTTAACCCCCTTTTGCAAAGGAAACGGATTAGCTGGTGTACCACACACCGGCTATATAGCTGGTGTAGGTACCTGTCGTGCGAAGACGGGGCAGGGATTAGGTACTACCCCCGCCTGTTCCGAGCTCGGGACAGGCAGAGGCTCCGAGGGCCATTGAGGGGTCACCGTGATTTGTGAGTTTTATCTATACCGTTCATTCATTTTCACATATCATTTTAGATAATGAAGCTAAAAATAGAGAATTTCCAATGCCTAAAATGGACCACACAGTGGGAATTAAAATTCTACTGTTGAAAATTTCTTAGGAACCATAGAAGTTTTGGATCAAGACTATATTTGTTTTTTCGCTTCATCCAACTATACATGACCATATCAACAGGTCGGATGGAAAATAATCGATACAGTGGACCCTATGAAGGTTTCAATGGTGGGCATCCTTAGTACCGCTACTTCCAGTGGTGTGGTCCACTTGAGACTTAGATCTGTCTTGTTTTTTGTTCAGAAATCTAAAATGATATGAGAATATGGATGGACAGTGTGGATAAAATTTATAAATCACGTGGCCCCTCAGTGGCCCTTGGAGCCTCTGACTGTCCCGAGCTCGGAACAGGCGGGGGTAGTATGTCGTGCCCGCGAAGACGAGTGCTGACAGTCCTCCAGCTCCGAGTTGTATGAACGGTTCAAAGGAGATCAAAGTTACATGGGCCCACAATGATGTATTTATTATATCCACATAGTTCATCCATTTGTTGAGATCATTTTGTAGTAATATACAAAAAATGAATTATATCCAAAGATCAAATAGACCCACCACAAATAGCAGCAGAGATAATGATTTTCACTGTTAAAATTTTCGTAGGGCCCACCGTAACTTTTATTTTCCATCCAATATGTTCATAAGGTCACAAAGATAAGAGGAAAAATAAATTTCATATTGATCCAAAACATTTGGGAACCCCATAAGGGTTTCAATGGTAGACGTTCAATCCCCCACTACTTTTTGCAGCGTGGTCCACTTGATCGTTAGATTTGTCTTATTTTTAGTCTTAAGCCTTAAGACGAGCTCGTAAGATAGATGGACAGTTTGGATATAACACATACCTCATGATGGGACCCATAGAACTTACTGACGTCAATACATCAGCTATATAGCTGGTGTGCAGTACACCAGCCCCCACGTGTAAGACCCCCCTTCCCATCTTTCTTTCATTTTTTTAAAGAAAAAAAAATTATATGGACGCAGAGTCGAGCCAGGGTTGACTGTGTTGCCCTGTCCTACTTTCGTGGCCAGCCATTAGTCGACCGGATGGTGACAGGGTCTATCGGGTCACCGTAGTCCCAAGTTGGTCAGCAACCCGAGTTCAACTGGGTGGTGACAGGGTTGACCCGGTCACCCTAGTCCCCCATTGGTAAGTAACTTGAGGTCAACTAGGTCACCCCTAGTGACTTGGGGTCAACCGGATAGATCCACTTTCTCAATTTCAGACATTTATTTTATTTTATTATCTATTATTTATTACTATTATTATTTTGTTTTCTTGGCGTTCCACATAATCGGAATTAACTACTTAATCTTAATTGATTTTCGGTCACTAACAAATGTATATGACCAGAACGTCGCGTGAAAAGGGGAAACACGAATGGGCAGCATGGATAAGTACACATGCATCAATGTGATCCCATGTGCAGTGCATTTAACAAAAAACCCACATGAATCACTCATGGATTAAACGTACTTTTCATCCCACCTAATCAATTTGTGCTAAACATCCTCTCACCCTATTTCTCTGACTTGAAATCTCTTTCCTCATTCGTCCCGATCCACTCACTCAAGTACTGGTCCATGTTTGGTCTCTAGCAACCGATGCTCCTAAGAGCCAGATTACATCGATTTAGGGAAATCCCAAGTTTAAATTTTCTACACATGAGTTCACACTAGTTAATAATATGGAGGTTGGTTCTTAGGGTTCAATATAACTAGTTTTCAAAATCATATCTATGTCAGCATATTCATTATGGTAAGTCCTTAGCCCACGATTCAGTTTAATCCCAAACTCATGATTTGACACCAACTTGTGATGATCTGAATTTCAGGGGTTGAGTACATACTCGATCCCCGATATTTCGAGTATCAATTAAGCTTTTCGGAAATACCATTTGGTTAAGCGTCTACCAATTATATCATGATCATGCGTAAGAAGTAAACTAAATAGTACATATCATGGTTATCACAAGTGTATGAGGAAAAAAAAAGTCTCATACATGCATACATACATCCAACTAAGTTATAGAGTCCACCCAGCTAAGGACTCAATATACATGTCTAAACATAAAATGCAATAAGCGACCTCATCCTCAAAAGGAAACCAAATTGATGGTCCTAAAACGTCACTTTACATTTGGCCGTCTGCACACTGGAAGTATAAGAACTCGGTATAGTCCACATACTCCTTGACAAGTGTATCCTCTTTTAGGGCACCTGCATCGACGAAATCGTTTGGTTGGTGTTTTAAAACATCGTCCCGGGTTGGGGTGAGTGATCAATTCAGTGCTACTATTTACTTAAGTTTCACATGTTATCAAACAGATACAAGAATGACATGAAAGTCATATATTTGATTATTTAAATACGTGAATGACATGAAATGCGTATGCATGACCTGAGGTTTAATTATACCAATATAGAACCACGTCGACACCATTACTAGTGAAGACGTCAATATATGCGCAATGGTTGGCCTGAAGCACAACCCAACAAATGTTATGGAGTGCATGATTGGCCGAGTATTTATTAATATTTAGTTCAAATAACAAGTTGATAAAGCTAGGATACTGCCATCGAATCTTGAGTTTCTATCCGAATTACATGGATCATTGCGGCACTAGGTAGCTCCTCACCAGTGTCACTTTATCCATTTTGGGTTTCCATTATATCAAGTCCCTATACTTGAATCAGATTTATATTAGGGTTAATCGTCCAGAGACGGCCACGACTAGGGTAAAGGTTGTCACCCGACCTCAATATGGAGAAGTCACACCACTCGTATCATCAATATCATGATAAGTTCGCGTACTTCTTATGTGCTAGCCGGTCACTACAGGGAGGCTCGTCATCCAATGTTTTACCAATGTGGCAACCTCGTCACCCCAGTGTAGGCCGACAGCCTAGGTACAGTGTCTCATACCACTACGTCTAGCCCCCGAGTCTCAACGGATTGTATCACACTAATGGTCATGAATGACCTCATTCTTTGGTGACAGCCAACATGGTATCCCAGATTCCACAATGTGTCTCAAACGTTTATCATACATGCGATTGGGCCATGCAGGAGACTAATTTGATTGTCCAAGAAGAACCCTGGATAGACCGACATTGGGTGCAAGCAAGCCATGTAGCTCCAACTACTGTTGATTGCCTAAGTTCTGCCTTGGGTAGCTACATGAGTCGGGGTGGCTAGATTCGTTGATCATCCCTTGTTTTCAAGGTTAAGCAGGGCTCGACCTCTTCCTATTATAGCTTAATATGACGAAATCGGTAATATAATATTTATTTAACATCAAGGTTTCCAACTTATCTCAAATAGTAAATGTATATGCAAGTGTAGGTTGGAATTTACATGTGTCCACATTCAATACCCAACAAAATATGCAAAGAATATGCCCAAAGTTGTAAAGGAATAAAAAACCCTTTGAAATCTACCATTGTCATTTACAAACCCTAATCAACTACCAACAAAGTAAGCATTAAAATGAGGATGCATTTCATCATACATGTGATCTACCAATAATAATACTCTAATGCCCGGTTTACGAAACCTGAGTATACAAATCATTTTCCGAAAACTCGAGTGTTAAACTTTAAAGATAGTCAACTTTCAAGTAATTTTCTTTTCTCTATTATCTTGAGAGGGGATTCAGAAGAATCGTCATCGAATCTGACTCTTCGTTGGCGATCAACTTCCTAAATAGTAAGACAAACCTGGGGTGGAAATGGAGGTACTGGTTGAGCAGAATATTTGTGCTCCAAAAGACCGAGGAAGTGAGTTTCCGTCATTCTCTAAGGGAGAGGAATGAGCCGGTTGACAGGCTGGCTAGATTGGGCAGTGGCTCCCAGTCCTCCTCCCAGTTTCTCTCTCTCACTGAGGTCCCTCGGGAGATTAGAGGGCTCATTTTCTTGGATAGGGTGGGCCTGGGAGCCCTGAGATTTTAGACCTGTCGGTTTCCATTTTTTTTTTCCTTTGAATTGTGCAGTGGATAGTCATACGATAGGATCTGGCAGGTTTTTTTTTGTAATTGCTGTTCCTGAATTGTACAGAGAACATCATGGTTCCCTTCTTCAAGGAATGAATTCTCTCTCTCTCTCTCTTTTTTTTTTTAAAGGTAATTTTCTTTTCTTTCTTTTTCAGAGTTAGCAGTTTAATTGAAGATAAACAAATCAAAATTAAAGGAAATTTACATATACATTCAAAATATACGAGCGGCTGCCCATAAGGCTTATACAAACCAATATCTCAATACCTATAATTACAAAATAAAATAATTTAACATATAAAAAAATTGTAATTAGTCTTGAGCTATAAAATCACATAGCTTCTCTTAGCAGACGCAGTCATGCATCCCTGATAATTATACCCTACTCCTCATCAATCTAAACATGAATATCATTTAAACCACCTGCAGGACCTGTACGGTTATATATTCGATGAATGAGTGGCCAAATCAGTGTGAATTTCCCTCAAGATTACACATCACCACATTAGTTAAGCATAGTTTTAAATAAGAAAACATACAAAACAATCGATAATGTGATTTTATTTAAATGCATGGGTGCGTGACTGCAAATCAACTGACGATGCACATCCAGTTGGCCAAATGAATGGACCTTTCACACGGTCAGTCCATTTATGCAAAACAATGAGCTTTTCAAACAGTCATCTCATTCATGCATTGGAATGAGTCTTTCAAACAGTCAACCCATTCCTAATAAGAGAATGGACTTTTCAAATAGTCAACCCATTCACGCAAGAGAATGGGCCTTTCAAACAGCCAGCTCATTCAAATTACAAGAGAACAGATCTTTCAAACAATTGACCTGCTCAAGTAAGAGAATGAACCTTTCAAACAGTTGGTCCATTTAAGCAAGATAATGAGTCTTTCAAACGGTCGACTCATTCAACTTGCAAAGGAATGAGTCTTTTAAACAGTCAACTCGCTCATGTAAGAGAACGAACTTTTCAAACAGTCGGTCTATTTAAGCAATATAATGGGCCTTTCAAACAGTTGGCTCATTCAAACAATAGAATGAGTCTTTCAAACAGCCGATTCATTCAATTGCCAATGAACAGGTCTTTCAAATAGTTAACATACTTAGGTAAGAGAATGAACATTTCAAACAGTTAGTCCATTCAAAATACAAAAAGGGTCGTTCGAATGGTGCACTGATCTTTCAAACAGTCAATCAGGCACCCAATAACGCGAGTGTCATGAATGCATGATTAGCCGAGCTGTTATTATTCCAATTTAAGAAAGCTCAAAGGTCACTATGGGGGAGGGGGGTCATCACCCAATATAAGCTGACAGTTCGGGCATAGTGTCCCAAACCACAATTTCTGGCTAATGAGACTCCATCATTAAGATATTTAATCGTGTCTTTGTCAACCAGTGACCAATCATAGTTTAACAAATGAGACTTACCATCACATGGTCATACAAAATAATCCATCAATCCGCTTAGGGCTAATATACAGCAATCCATGAATGGTAAGCCCGCATTAATCTTCCATTTAATCCATCAGTTAAAGTAGCCACTAGGTCGAGGGTCCATTATAATTGCAATCAATCAAGTTACATCTCAAGTCAAACCATACATATATAAGTGGGATTTTCCACTAATAGATGTAACAATTCAAGTTTTACAACAATCCTTAAGTATGAGAAGATATACCATACAACATATAGATATTCATACAAGATAAATGTTGATCATATAATTTGATAATCGGATTCAATAACTAACACAAGTAATCATGAATTAAAGATGTCGGTTA
Organism: Magnolia sinica; assembly: GCF_029962835.1. Lineage (NCBI taxonomy): Eukaryota > Viridiplantae > Streptophyta > Magnoliopsida > Magnoliales > Magnoliaceae > Magnolia > Magnolia sinica. The sequence continues at coordinate 84,255,268 of NC_080581.1, forward strand.
TCAATTGAAATTAAAATTGAACTATCACTTAAGCTAGAATGGAAGATGAAAGCTTGAGGGAAAAAATTCATCACCTTGTGTTTTGAATCGCCTATAATATCACTAGGAAGTGTGTGCACCCTTAATCAAATCAATCGCATTAATCCGATCTATAACTTGACTTGACCTCAATTCGATATCCGTGCTCCAATGTCACTGAACTCAACTAGCCCACCGAGTCAACTCACCTCATGCTCCCCCAACTCGGATTGACCAGGCAATCACAACATCGGTCTATTGGGTTTGAGGGAGAAACACCCTGTTAACTAAAACACACTCAGAACTGAGTCAGTAACTTACTGACTCGGTGTACAAGGATTGGAACCGGTTCGACTTGGTTAGGAGCCGAAAGCCAACATCTTCTCTCATCTTCTTCTTCGATTCTAATTTTTCTTCCTCTCCTTCTCTTTCCTTTTATTTTCTTCATTTCGTTTTCTTTTCTTTTCTTTCCTACTATGCCCAGTAGAGTGGATGGGCTAGACTAGGCCCAACCGATATCCAACATCCTAACTCGACTCAACTAAGTTGAGCAAGTTAGCCATACAACTATCGACTTGATTCGATGTGAATTGCACCCCACTCGGCGGCCCGATCCACTCCTTACTCTCTTGTTTCTCTCCCTCTCCCTCTCCCTCTTCTTCCTTTCTCCTTCCTTTCTTCCTCTTTTTTTGCTATAACGACCAACAGGGTCTGGACTTGACCCAACTAAGTTTGAGTGAGTTCATGACTCAGCTTGAGTTGAGCTGGTGTGGTGATATGCGCGCGCACACACACACACACACTCTCTCTCTCTCTCACTACCTTCCCTATCTTCCTCTTCTTGCCCTCTCTCTCTCTCTCACTTGCCTCTATTTCCTTCCTGCTCCTTCCCTTTTCTCACCCTGTCAACGAACCGGGACGGAGCTTGGCTCAGCCCAACTCGGACTAAGACTCATCTTGCCCTGGTGTGACGCAGCGGTGACCCTCTCTCTCTCTCTCTCTCTCTCTCTCTCTCTCTCTCTCTTTAGTTTCTATTTTTTAGAAGGAAAGCCCTAAAAGGGTGGCCTATATAGGCTATACTAATCCATTTCTACATGCCCCTAATCGTCAGATTAGCTATGAGCCAATGGCTCTCAACCGATCGAATTTGAGATAATGATCGTGGCTTCTGATTGCATGGCCCCTATTAGTCACCAAGGAGGAATTTCTGAGACCATGGCCACCCTAACGGACGTCTTAGATCAATGAATGGGCCTCACCAACCGCTAATAGGTTTCCCGATCAAACGAAGAAGATGACCCAACAGTTAATGACGAGTCATCATCGAGTGGCTGATCTTATAATTAGTAACATATAGATGGTGTGGATTTGTCCCATGATCACTGTGGGACCCACCAGATGTGCGGTTATTAGCATTTTCACTTAATGGATCTTGGTTTCAACATTTGCTGGTGGCTCTCTCATTGCAATGGAAACCCCATAGTGTAGGGTGAATGGGGGGCTAGGATGGTCTAGAATGGAAGGTTGAGATGGAAGGGAGTGGAGGAATGCGGATTGCAACAGCTGGCAACAGACGAAACAAGATTTTCAGTTTCGAAAATACAACCACACGCAAGTCCGGTTTGGGCTGAAAATCGTGTGCATGCACATGGGTTTTGATGTGCAGGAAGGGCGAGGGTTTGGTCGGATTTGAATGGCCAACGAGATGGATAGTTTGGATCATCCTCTTTATCCTCGAAAGTGGCCCATCTAACGATCGAACAACATTCGTTTGCTTGCCGGTGAAAACACGAAAGAGGGAGGAATTCTCTCTTTAAAGGAAACCACGGGTCAAACCCGGTTTGACCCTGTCTATGGTCTAATGTACTGCAGGTGCACACTCATTATGCTACACATAGCCAATTATGGGGTCCACAATGATGTTGGACGAAATTCACTCCATCCATTTGGTTTGAGGGTCCCCACCAGGGCCTCTGACCAGGCAGATCCAAAACTTAGGTGGGCCCCACGGCTTGATTTGGGCCCCATTTGTAGATTCCTGTCAATCTGACGGTCGAGTCATCTTCAGATCCAACCTTCACGGTTCTTAAGGGTTCTTAGTCGATCTTCGAAGAAATCTAATGGTTGTTACTATAATCAGATGGTTGGATTATCTGCCTATGTAATGGATTTCAACATTGAGTGACGTGGCCTGATAAACGATAGATCTAGTGATTTGGATCTCAATTTAAGATGATCTAAGGTTAGGGCATTCCATAGTCCACATTGAATGATTTTAATGGTTTCTAGGGCTGTCCAATTGCAACCTAAAGGTTGATTTTATAACCCGGTGGTTGAATTAGGGAAATCAAGTGTTGGAATGATCGATGAAATGCTGTAGATCTTGTTGTTTAGACTCTTAAATCTAGGACGAATGATTTGATAGTTGAGTTCGCAATTAAACAAGTTCCTAATCTACACTAGTGATTGGTCTTATATATAATTGTATGGTTGGATTTGTACGAATTTGAGTAGATTGTTAATGACCATGATATAAGATGAACAAATAGTGGACCGCGTGATCTAATGCTTGTGATAGACATTGTGCAGTTAAATTGCCTATAGGGTTGTTGAAATCCTAAATTAGGTTTCTCTGATGACTTGATGATCTATCTTGAAGATCAATGGATAGATGGCTTAATATATGGATGGGGACTACTTTCAATGGTCAGATTTAGATTGGAATGAATGTGAGTCTCCAAGTAAGTTAGGTTGGTATTTATACTAAGTTAGCTCACACGGTAACACCCGAGTACTGAAAAGTATGAGGTGTTACAAACACAAACAATGATTTTTATAGCAAAGCATTTAAGGCATACTTGACTTAAGGATTTCTACAAAATCAAAAGGGATCATAGTCTATCACCCTCAAGGGTTGATAAACAGAAACCTAGGAGAATAATTTGCACCTTGTGTTAGCTCGCCCGACTCGGATTTATTCCTGAGGTTAGGATTTTGAAAAGAGTCAGCGAAACCTAAATGATTCGAACAAGCTTTATAATGTTTATAAAAATTCAACCCTAACATCATGATTTTGGGATCTAGGTTCGAAGTTCACCTTCAATGATTGCAGACAGAGATCCAACAAAAGATTTGGTCGTGGCTAGATCACTAATCGGACGGGAAAGAGGCAACCTTCACAATCAGTCTCTCTCTCACACACAATTTCTCTCTCTCTCTCTCTCTCTCTCTCTCTCTCTCTCTCTCTCTCCTCCCCAAGGCTAGGGTATGAAAATTAGGGGGTGTGAATAAAAAGGGTATTTATAGTACCAGAATGTACACAAATGACTCCAAATGCTAAGTTTTCATTATACTAGCCCTATGGGGGTGGTTTCGAACCATGAGAGCCTACAGGAAAGTGCGCAAGTTGATCCAAGACAGGGGACGGGTGCCCCATTAGGGGATCTATATTTGGACATAGTCATCTGACGATCGGACATGCCGATCAATGGATAAGGTCCCAAATTCAGTTCGACAATCACCATTGGTTGATCGAGGGCGCAGTTATACAAATATGTGTAGGGGAATATCTTAAGTCAACGCTCCGAGTTTGGCCATGATCTGACGGTCTGAAGGTCACAACTTCGATAAAATGGGTCAGGTGATCATTTCACTTAAATCTAGGCCATTAACTAAGGTAATCGCACAACTCATGCGCCCGACTTGCAAGCTGAACTTGAGCAATCCAAGGTGTCACCTTGGCCCAATATTCGCAATGGACATTGAGCATGGTAAAACGGATGCTAATTTATAATTTTGAGACCAATAGACTAGAACGTGTGGTGTAGCCCTAATTTAGTTAACTTGGGTAGTTATGGAGTATGTTAACTCTTGAGACTCCTTGTTGGTGTCAACAAGTGGAGGAATTGTCTAAATTCACCCACCCACCTATTTGTGATGTATAGGAACGGTCGTTCGACTCCAATTTCCTTAAATCCATCATTTATAGCATAATTAGGGAACTAAGTTGGAGTAGTACGACCATTTGACAGCTTCACTCGTGTATGTACTAGGGTTTCTATGCGAAATTTTACAGAACGTTACAACCATATCCCTTGCTTCTGATCATTCTTGTTAATTGGATCCCATAACCTTTAGCCAAAATTTTCATTTGCATGTCTCAAGGAGATACACTGTTTTGCTTTGTCATCAAGTTTGGACCACTTATCTTTTAGAACATGCACAAATGATCGACAACTAAACACCTTTAGGTGTTCATAGGAAACATATTTTCTGGTCTATACGCTTTTTGCAACATCTCTATTTAGAGGATTTGAAGGAGATAGATTAATAAGTAACAAGTGATACATACAACATCTCTCCAAAATGATTTTGGTAATTTGATGATTTGACATGTGAAAGGATACACCTAATTCTATCTAAAAGATTGAGATTCATCATTTCTACTACACCATTGTACTATGAACTCTTGGGAATGGATTGCTCATGCCTTTTTTGTTACACCATTGTAGTGACAAAATATCAAATCCATGAAATTTATTTGCCATCTAAAATCTTCATAAGGTTACAAAGACCAGGAAACACAGATATCAGCTTGATCAAAGCTTATGTGGCTCAGGATGTTTTCAACAGCAGGTATCTAATTCTCACTGTTTACTCTAGTGTGGCGCACTTGATCATTGGATCTACTCAAGCAACCGAATTTCTTGGCAATTACGTGGACCACTCAGAAGGGGCTGCTTAGGAATTCCCTGTGACTTCAGCACATTGGTTATTTAACACGTAATTCATTATTTAACACGTATTTGATAACAATCAGTTTCCCCTGCTTGTCACGGACCGTAAATATCTGTTGTCCTTCATCCTCATTGGTCCACATCATCACTTACATGGTCAGCATGGCCGCATTAAATGCAGTGTGTATGACGTGGCTCAATCAGATTTCCTATTTGTTGACAATGTCAACGTATGGCAATATGAAGAGTCGGGATCCTCTGTTATCAGGTCAACAGAGAATTCCTGTTACCCTAATGGTTTGGCGTCCGAAGCTGTTTTTTATTTTTTTTATTTTTTTAGTGAGTGGTGACGTGGACCAATGGGAATTAAGGTATCAGGAATTCTCTGTTGACCTGATAACAGAGGATCCGGACTCCAATAATGAAAAGCAGGGAAACTGATTCGCCAGCAGCGTACATGATGGGAACGGATTGGCTGCTCCCCTGCCACCAGCCCCGTGGCTGATGATCGGTGCTCTGTGGGACCCACCATGATGTATATATTTCATTCATTCAGTTCATCAATTTTTTACAGATCATTTGAGGGCTGTATACCAAAAATGAGAAAGATATAAATCTCAGGTGGACCACACTGCAGGAAAACAATGATGATTGGATATCCACCATTAAAATCCTCCTATGGCCCGCTGTTCTGTTTATTTGACATCCAATATGTTGATTAGGTCATACAGACCCAAATGAAGGGAAAAAAAAACAAAGATCAGCTTGATCCAAAACTTTTATGGCCCCCGATAAGTTTTTAATGGTCGACATTCAACACTGTTTCCTGGAATGAGGTCCACTTGTGATTGGGATATACCTAATTTTTGGTTTCATACTATAAAATGATCTATAAAAATATATGGATGGCATGGATGAAACACATATATCATGGCGGGGCCCATAAAGCACCGACCACCAGCCATTGGCTGGTGGCATATGGGGAGTAGCCAATCCATTTCCGTACATGATAGTCTAGTCAGATATTCATCAATCTTGACCATCCAGGTTTTCCATACTATTCATGAGCCAGTATTAAATATTAATAAAAGAAAAAGTAGAGATTGAGAGGAGGATGCCATCCTGTTAAATAATTGAAGATAATTTCCTTTTCCTTGTCAAATAGGTGTGATGGACTTTGAAAGCTAAGGAAACGTCAAGTATCAGAGAAGAAGAAAAGGAAATGGCAGAGAGTGCTGTGAACTTCTTAATACAATACTTGGGGCCTTTGCTGGTGGATGAAGCGCAGTCGTTGAAGGAGGTCGACGGAGAAGTCCGTGAACTCATAAATGAGTTAGAAAGCATCCAATCCTTCTTAAGGGATGCTGACGCAAGACAAGATACCAATAAAGGCCTCAAGACATGGGTGAAACAAATAAAAGAAGTTGCTTACGACATCGAGGATGTTCTTGACGAGTTCATGCTTGGCCTAGCACAAGAGCAGAACGGCTCCCATGGATTCGTCGATTTTCTTCATAGACCCATCAAACGGTTGAAGGCGCGCCATCAGATTGCATCGTTGCTACGAGATATCAAAACCAGAATCTGTAAGATTACGGAGAGAAAAGATGCTTACGCTCTCAATGGAATAGAGCAAGGTTCAAGCTCCAACAACATGAGTGATCAATGGTATGATCCTCGATTGAATGTTCTTTTCATTGAGGAAGCTCATCTTGTGGGCATTGACATGCCAAGGAGCCAATTGATCAGATGGTTAATGAATGGAGATTCGAGACTCTCGACGATTTCGGTGGTCGGGATGGGTGGCCTAGGTAAGACCACTCTAGTAAAGAAAGTCTATGATAGCCAACAGGTGAAAAAACGTTTTCAAACATATGCTTGGATCACCGTCTCGCAATCGTTCAAACTGGAGGATCTACTCAGAAACATGATAAAGCAATTCTTCAAGGCGAAGAAAGATCCGTCTCCCCAAGGAGTAGATGCGATGACACATCTTGAACTAATCAAAGAGCTACGTAGCTACTTGCAGAACAAAAGGTATGTGCTCGTTCTAGATGATGTATGGGAGGCACATGTATGGAATTTCGTAAGCAATGCATTGCCCACTGGCGAATATGGTAGCTGGGTAATGATCACCACACGCAAAGGTAACGTTGCATCATCTTCTAACATCGGACCCTCCAATCACATCTACAACCTTCAGCCTCTGCATCCAGAAAATGCCTGGTCCCTCTTTTGCCGGAAGGCGTTCCAATCAAACGAGGAGAACAGCTGTCCTCAGGAATTGGAGAAGCTTTCTCAAAGTTTCGTCAAAAAATGCCAAGGACTGCCTCTTGCGATTGTTGCATTGGGTAGTCTTCTGTCAATAAAGGGCAAGACGTATGTTGAGTGGGAGATGATTCACCGTAGCCTCGGATCAGAGCTTGAAAGTGATGACAATCTTAGAAGAATGATGAAAATATTATTGCTCAGTTTCAATGACTTACCTTTCTACCTGAAATCATGCTTCTTGTATTTGAGTATTTTCCCCGAAGACTATCCGATTAAGCGTATGAAACTAATTCGCCTATGGATAGCCGAGGGATTTGTAGAAACAAAAATACGCAGGTCAAAGGAAGAGGTTGCTGAAGGTTACCTCAATGAGCTCATCGCTAGAAATCTCATTCAAGTGGCAAAACGGAAATTAAATGGGAATGTGGTCACTTGTTGCATCCATGATCTTGTGCGGGAGATGATTATTCCAAAATTCAGGGAGGAGCATTTCTTTGCATCTTCTGTTGAAGAGAACACAACGCCATGTAACAGAATCCGGCGTCGGTCCATTTATAAAGATGAGAATTTTCCAAAATTTGATGCCTTCTCCTGCCTTCGCTCGTTGTTCATTTTTGGTGCGGAAGGACTATCTAATGCCCCTGCAATCACTTCATTTTCCAGCTTAAGGTTGTTGAAGGTGGTGGATCTTGAAAATATGTCCATGGAAATCTTTCCTGATGATCTAACAAGCTTGTTGCATTTGAGATACTTAAGCTTGGAGAATACAAAGATCAAGAAGCTTCCTAGTTCGTTGGGGAGACTAAAGAACTTAGAAACATTGAATATTAAGGGCACTTTCGTATGTGAATTGCCGGTTGAGATTCTCAAGCTCAAGTGCCTATGCCACCTTCTGGTTTACCGCTATAGTGAAGACGAGTTTGATGGTAGTACTGTAGATGGAAGTAAGGTGCCTGCTGGAATCGGGAGCATGATATCCCTACAGAAGTTGGCATTCATAGAGGCAGAGAGCGGCATCATTAGAGAGCTGGGGAATCTCACCCAACTGAGGAGGTTAGGCATTATCAAGCTAAGAGTGGAAGATGGGAATGATTTATGCACTTCCATTGAGAAGATGATTCACCTTCACTCCTTTAATGTGACATCAATGGATGAGGAGGAGGTTCTCGACCTGCATTCTTTATCTCATCCTCCGCTACCTCTTCAATGTCTATATTTGAGAGGGCGTTTGGAGAAGTTGCCTGAATGGATTGGCTCGCTTCATAATCTGGTACGAGTTGGTCTGATATGCTCCAGATTGAGGGATGATCCACTCAAAGCCCTTCAGTCACTGCCCAATTTGGTGGAACTCGTACTAGATCGAGCTTATGATGGAGAAGAGTTACGTTGCGAGGGTAGAGGATATCCAAGACTTAAGCAATTATGGCTCATTGATTTGAGCGGGTTGAAGAAGGTGAGGGTGGAGAAGGGAGCAATGTCTAGCCTTGAAATGCTAGATATTAGACGTTGCGAAGAATTAGTGGAGGCGTCGTTGTGGCTCGAACACGTCACTAACCTCAAAGAACTCTACCTGTTTGACACGTCGGAGGCTTTCTTGAAGGGGCTCAGAAAGGATGGAGCGGAAGAGTTAGTGGATTCCATTCGCCACATCCCACTCATAAGATATACAGACACTCAGAGAAAAGTTTATTGGGATTTGTCATGATTCTGAAGAGCAGTTGTCAGGTGAATTCTTTATATTTCCCTTCTTCCTATTTACACTTTATATTTTTGTTGTCTCCGCTGTTTTTTTTTTTTTTTTTTTAATGACTTGCATTTTCTTTTTCTTTTCTTTTTAAATGAAATTTTTACAGTTGTTTCAAGAAGGTCGGTTCCTCTAAAATTATATGGAGTAAGCTTTGTATGTGCCTTATATCTAAGCTATTCATCCGTTTTGACCATTCATTTTAGGGCATGGCCCTCCAGGTAATTAGATAGGCATGATTCTGGAGCATCCCATCACCATGGGTTTCTTTTACTTGATGCACAGGTCAGATGGTATGCACATTTAACATGGAAGCGGATTGGGTGGTGTTGGGCGCTGTGGGGTCTACCTGATGTACGTGTTCTATCCATGGTGTTCATCGGTTTTGCCAGCTCATGCAAGCGTGGACCATGCCATAGGAAACAGTTGGAATAATTAATGATTTCTACAGTTGAAACCTTTCTAGGGCCCACAGTGATGTTTATTTATCATCCAACCTGCTCATAAGACTACACACATGGATGAAGTAAAAACACAAATACAAGCTTGACCCAAAACTTCATTGGCCCTCACGAAATTTTGAACGGCAAACGTTCAATTCACATGGTTTCTTGTGGTGTAGTCTACTTGAGTTTTGCATATACTTCATTTTTAGTCTTATGATCTAAAATTATCTGGTAAAATGGATGAACAGTGCATAAAATACATGAAGCACGGCGGACCCCACAGAGTTTTACTCAGTACACCATCCGCTTCCTTTAGAGGATCCTCCACAGATCCCGTTACATGCGGAAGGTAAAACACCAAAATTCTGTAGAGCCCACCATATCGTACGGACAAGTTCTTTATAATAGGTGCACCTTCTCATGTGCCCAGAAATGAGTGCAGTCCAAAGCGTTGGTGGGCCACACCATGTGCCTCTAAGTTCATTCATTTATGTTTTGGTTCATGATTACCTTCATGCTTGCATTTATTGGACGAGGATTGCGTCCAACAAGGGATTGGATGCATTCCATTGAAACTTTTTCTTATATGATTGTATTTTTTGTAGGACCTGCAAACAAAGAAGGTAGTTGGTGGTGGACATCAAGAGCAAGCGTCATATCTCTTTGACTCTCATTCTAGCTCTCTAGTTACTATTTTAGAATTCAATAAGTGACATTGTCACTTGGCATTCCTTATTTCGAGTTTTAAAAATGTTGTTGCTTGTACTGGTTGTAGTTCACTGTAGTCTGATACTTGTAAGCTCTTGAAGCATCATGGGAGTTTTTTTTTTTTTTTTCCCTAGAGATGGAGCAGGATTTTTGTGGATGGGGATAACTTGAGTAATGCATACTTTTTCATCTATTATTTTTCTTCTCCTTGTAATTGAGAGATCTTTAGTTCTTCCTTTTCGTCTTTTTCTAATTCAGAAATCCTTGTTTGTTTTCCATCTCCTCATAAGTTTCTTGACGGGAGTTTCTTGCAACAACAAGCCATGTGGGGCTTACAGCGATTTTCATGTAAAAGCTACTTCATCCATTAGTTTTACAATCTCATGTTATGATGAGAGACATCCAACCGAAATCTCGGTGAACGGCGGCTGTAACTATAACGGTCCTAAGGTACTAAAATTCTTTCTCAGGTAAGTTATGACCCACACGAAAGGTATAATGATCTGGGCACTGTCTCGAAGAGAGGCTTGGTGAAATAGACATGTCTGTGAAGATGCGGGCCAACCGCACCTGGACAGAAAGACCCTATGAAGCTTTACAGCTCCCTAGGATTGGCTTTGGGCCTTTCCTGTGCAGCTTAGCTAGAGGGCTTAGAGGGCCTCCTTCTGGGGAGGGGGAGCCATCACTGAAATACCACTCTAGAAGAATTGGAATTCTAACCTTGTGTCAGGACCTACGGACCAAGGGACAATCTCAAGTAGAGAGTTTCTATGGGGTTTAGGCCTTCTAAAAGGTAATGGAGGTGTGTAAAGGTTTCCTCGGTGTGAACGAAGATTGCCCCTCGAGTTCAAAGGAAGAAGGGAGAAGACATAGGTGTGTCACACCACACCAATAGGATGCAAACACCCACACTATCATGATGTTTATAAGTCATCCAATCCATTCAAAAGATGATTCCGACTAGAAGGAAAGGAAAATACATATATCTAACTTATCCAAAAATTCTATTGGCGTTCAGTCCCTACCGTTTCTTGTGGTTTGTCTTGCAACTAGTTTATTTTCGTGCTCTCAAGGTAACATGATTTGCTATGATGGATAGAGTGGATTTTCAAACGGACATTAGTGGGCTCATCAGGGCTTCGTGTTGCAGGGACTCCTTATATTAGGAGGAAATCTCTCTGTCGTTGTTTTTTTTTTTTTTTTTTCACTTTCCTCTCTGAAGGAAATCTCTGTCGTGCGTTAAGAATTCCACGGGAGTTGGATTGGAGTGACTGAAGTCTCTCTACTATAGCGCAACCAGTAAAACGTACAAGTTCTTCTGTGGCCACATGTTTTATACATGTAATCCACTCCGTCCATTTGTTGTGATCCTTGATTCTAAGATCTACCAGATACACAACTCATGTGATCTAAATCAAAGTGAACGATGGGGATGACATGCCAATCATAATTTTGTGCGTGTTTATGCACCATTCGTCAAACCGGCTCATCAACAGTAACTCACCGAGTTTGAGGGATTGTACAAAAATCAGACTGATTAAGAAATACAGAGAGACTTGACAAGCTACTTGGTTTTTAGGTGCAATTTTACATTGCTGTAGTTGGTGTGTCCCATATGAGATTTTAATGGCCACGGATTAGGAGAGTCCAGGTAACAGCTTAGTGGGTGAATCCCTGACCATGGGGCCCACCTTGATATGTGTTATATATCCACTCAATCCATTAATTCTTCTAGCTAATTGTAGAGCATGGTCCCAAAAATGAAGCAGATCCAAAATCTCTTGACCATTAAAAACTTATTGTGGGCCACAGAAGTTTTGGATCAAGCTGATATTTGTATTTTCCCCTGGTCCGGACCTATGCAACCTTATCAACAAGTTGGATGGAAAAATAAACATTATGGTGGGCCCTAGGAATTTTTAAATGGTGAGCATTTAATGACAATAATGTTCCTGATTTTCGTACTGTAAGTAGACACATAAAAACATAAATTAAAATGGTTAAAATTTTAATTTTTGTGTTAATATGAAAAACAAATCACTTATTCATTCGGTAAAGACACTATTAGATTTGAGAAAAGTTAGAGGATTGATTCTTACCATCTCCTTTTTTTAAGCTAGCAAAAAAAAGCTGTCCAGTATCCTCATGATGATAAAGAAAATATCTTATATCAGACTAACTAGTTGAACATGCAAAAGTTCCTTCATTAAACTAGAATTACAATGTTCGACCACAAAAGGCAAGAGAAGATTCCCATAATTCAAAGGATTACTTAACATGGATTTGTACATGCCGTGAGGTGGGCCTTCTGTTAGACTGTTTATATTTTGCCAAATTGTATGATGTGTCTTTGATTGGTCCCACATTCCTCTACCTGTTATCTTAATGGAGGAAACACGAAAACATTATATTATCTTTTGTTGTTGATGTCTTAAATCTGTAAATCGATCATTGACAAACTGCTCAATGCCATCGAATAGGTGCACAATCATGCTATCGGAAAAATTCAGAAAATCCATCTCTTCTTTCTAAAACATTTTGGTGTTTTCTTGATGTCATCAAAGGTGTCATCGAGTGCGCGCAAAATTGCTCAAGTGCAGGATTTGTTTCCAATTTCGATTGTGATTCTTGTATATATATATATATATATATGGGTGTAATCGGGATTTGGGGTATCTTAGAGCTTTTTAATTTGTTCTCGGGTCTCAAGGGTATAGCTTGAGTTGATTCGAGGCTTGTTCGGATCTGTAATGAACCGAAAAATTTCGTGCAAAGACCTGAGCACTACCTCAAATTCTTGAGAAGTTAACTGTGGGTTAATTAGCGCTAAACTCGATTGCTTGTGAAATTAGCATCAATCACTTTAAATTTGATCTGCAGGACTCAAAACCTATAGAATCGTTAGCGCTATGTTACCCTAAAATCTGGGATTCAACGCTAAATCCGGTTGCTCTCGGGAGTACTTGGAAACTTTGGATCGGACCTGGACCGCGTGTCGAAAGTCCGATAGTGATAATCTTAGGCATTTCTGGTCACCTTGTTGGGCTTGACCATCACCTCAGAAATCAAGTCCAGATGATGTCCTGAGTCAATTTGCTTGAGTCTGGAGTGAAGAGGGTGACAACGGTGAGAAATTAAATATGATTTATGAAATCTGAGTCGTGTCGCTTGCGCGATGATTTTAAGCAATCTGACTATTGGATTCTGACCCAATTTCACGCTCGGATCAGGAAAGATGGCCCAGGCATGTCATAGTGCTTGTGGACCTGATCGAGTTTCGGTGACCGTTGAATTGAGATTGGTCCGCCACGGCTGATCTGTATATCCGATCGGTACGAAAACTCAGCCTGACCTAGATCCATGGTCAGTGAGCTTAAGTTCGACCGCACGTGGAAAAAGGACCACCGGAAGTGCTCCGCTAGATCGAGAGAGGCCTGATTTGGTTATAACCTATGTATACCTTGGCCCTGGGGCTATTTTCATCCATGTTAGGCCTATATAAAGACCTTAAAACCCTCACTCTCTATTCCATACGAATTTTCTAAACCCTAGCTAAGAGAGAGAGAAAGGAAAAGAGAGAGAAGGTAAGAGAGAAGTTGGTGAATCATCTTGAGATTCTTTCTTGTTTCCCTACATCCTTAAACCGTCACTTCTGAATCATTATTCCGGCGATTCTCAGTTCCTTCTTGGGTAAGTTAATCAAACCCTAGTCTGTTTTAGAGCTTAAAATGGTCTATGTGTTGATGTAGCTCATTTCTATTCATGCCTTAGGTTATCTAGTCGCCGTTGACGAAGACTTATCGTCTGAATCAGTTCGGTGCGCTTTTTCTGGTTTAAGGTGCGGACTATATTCGTATAAGTTATGGTTTTCAAGGCTTTCAATGTCAGATAATGGTTTATTATTGTTGTGGGTGTAATTTCACATGCTAAATGCGATGTTTATATTGCGTTCCTGATATATATGAGTTATGTTGAGATTTGTGTATTCCATGTATATGTAGAAAGTACCGTATACGTATGAAATACGAATATGTGTTTGCCATGATTAATTGTCGTGTACTTGTGCTAGTTGTATGTGTATCAACTCCTTGGCAAAAGGAATTGTCCAAATGTGTGTTATCACCAACATACGTCATGTATGCTGGAATATGTAGTCTAAGTGTTTGTAGAAATGTCTGAATGATCAAGTGTAATATATTATCCTGTTTACGGACGTTGAGAAGAGATTCTCGACTATCCTATTTGTGTGTATGATTTCTCATATGCAATATACATTCTTTGTTGGTTAAATTTAAGCATTTCTTTTATGTAAATTCATGTTAAGTTGATATTCTTCAAATGCTCACATATTGTATGATTTGAATTGTTGTTCCATTACTGTTCTACATTGTTAATATGAATATCTGTTATAATTGAATGTGTTTGGGACTATGAAATAGTCCAGGAAATCGGTAATCGACCTTGAGCTCGTGGCCGAGGTTGCTTTCGCCACGAAGGACGTGTTTGACGAACCCAAGTCGTATTAGGGTTGTCGGCAGTGGTTTGGACACACGGAGTGTTTACGCACTCTATGTCATTCAACTCAACGTGCGCTTGTGCTAGTCGAGTTCGTTAAGTAACCCGATTGTCCTGGTGGATGTACACCATGTATGGACACCATTGTTTGAATCTAGGGTACCAAACTTACCAATGCAATCCCGTTAACCGTTGTACCTTGATCCGCTAAGACTCATGAGCCGGGCATGGTGGTATGGGACACCGTGGTCGAGCTGTCGGCCTACGCTGGGATGACGAGCCTCCCCGTAGTGACCAGTGAGCACACCAGACTCGTGAGCCGATTATGGTGGTATAGGACACTATATTCATGCTGTCGGCCTAATTGATTGGTGACGAGCCCTTTGTAGTGACCTCGAGCATACCTTGATACTGCATTAAGGCGACGAACCTTAGGGTAGTAACTAAGGTATGATAGGCGTGCATTGATTGGTGACGAGCCCTTTGCAGCGACCTAGAACCATATGATCGTATGAGATTGCCTAGGACTGACAACCTTAGAATGGATCATTGTTTGGAAATTGATATGAGGAAGGTACTTTAGCTTCCCAATCCTGCTGTCTGAAAAGGACTAATAATAACTTGGTAATCATATTCATGCACCGCATTGCATGTGCATAGGAGTTGTTGGCACTACGGGAGGTTGTCATGCGTAACGTAAGATGAAGACGCTGAGGGAGTACAGGCGAGGGCATGCATCATTTTTCATACATCCTTGCATTAACAAGAGTACCTTAGACGTGTTTGATTATATTGCCTTATCATTACTGCTTAATTGATTTGATATCATGTTAACTTTTACTGTATAGTTCCACTGATTTGATCACTCACTCCCACATTCTGGGACGGTGTTTCAACACCAACCAGACCCTGTCTTAGATGCAGATGATGACGCGACCCCTGAGGCAGAGCAGGAGTATGAGGATGATGATGACGCGTTTTCTTTTATGTAGTTCTCAGGCAGGTTCATGTGAGCCGTGTCCTGATCTACGGGGATTCTGGGTTTTCATTGGGAATAGATAATTTCATTTTGATACTTGTATTTTGAGATAAACACTTGTAATTATGACCTGGCAGAGCATACATACCACAGGGACTTGCACATGTACACATATATTTCTTTAAGTCTTTCGCTTGCGCTTTTCACTTATCCCTAGATTATGTTTGCAGTTTAACTTAATCTATTCCATATTTTATATACTCATACAAACAACATACATCATTCATTACATATGTTGCATAAGTGATGTTTTGAAACTCGGGAGTTGAGTTATGCTCAACCCCCGAATTTCAGGGCGTTACAGGATCAGATAATCTTTATCTCTTCTAATTTTCTGCTTTCATAGTGCATTATTGTCACTTTGTGCGATGGTTTCTGTGATAGATGCTCTTAGTAGATCCCACTGTGATGTTTGTGAGAAATATGTCCCATCCATCTATTTATGTAAGTCGGAATGGACTAGTTTTTGTCGAGTTTTGGTGCGGTCCACATGATTTTTCATATCACCGTTCAACCTGCGTTTGAACGGTATTTTCCTAAGTATGCGAGCATAGATCATGAAAAATCTCATGTGTACGGTCGGTTTGACCTTCTGAAACAAATGGACGGTCCAGATCATCCTGTTGGTGGCCCACACTGAGATAACGGACGGACCGCTTGTTCGTCTATTGTAAACAGAGGTGGACTCTGTTACGGAGAAACTTGCGGTCAAACGTAAGTTGGACTCTTCCCTTTGCTCGGTGCACTGCGAGTGCACAGCCCATGTGTACTCCCACGTACGCACAGTGGGTCCCATCTTGATGCATGTGAGAACTCTGATCCGTCCATCCTCTTTTTCATTTAAATTAAGGGGTTGATGTCGAAATTGAGGTATATCCAGAGATCAGGTGGGCCCAAAATCGATGGTTTATGAGTTGATCTATCAGTTGGGCCACTTCCATAGAGATCCACGGGTTCAAATTTGACGTGTACGGTTCATTTATGGTCCTCAGGCCATGTATAACGTTGGGAGCCGATCAGATGGTGGGAACCTTATGATCTTGCATTATGGACGTCTTTTCGGCCTGTTTAAAGTGAGTGGCTGGAATCTCTCTGATCTTCGGCGTGTAAATCCTCTATCTTGGTCCCATGGAGTCCCGTCCCATGCCTTAGTGAATTCAGAGCGTCAATCCATACATTTAGCATCATTTTTCAGTCCAGGTTCTTAAACATACCCTGCATTACAAACACGATTAATTCAGGCCGTTAAGCAATATCATAATCGTAAATCCATGCAATCAATGGGGTCTAATATGCAATATTTGACCCTCAACACAATCCCCAACCAGCATTTTGCTAGTCCTGAGCAAAATATGCGAAAATAAGTTGAGAATTCCAGGACAATTTGTATGAACTCGAGTGATTTTTGCAAAATAATTCAAATACGAGACTGTTACGTTGCATGAATGTTGGGCCTTACTCTCTCCTAGACTCAAACACACGGTAAATTTCATAATCAATTTCAAATATTAATCCATTAATTAGACAATTCTAAACATTGAGTTCCATGAATGTATAGTGTAATCTCGGCTTAACACTATTAAAATTCACTTTTCTATTTCAGGATATCATTGGTAACCACAAAAGAATTCATGATAACCAACACCTAAACCGAAACTTGATTCATTCTTCCAACTTTTGATGATTTTCATACTATGTCAACTTTTTTTTTTTTAATTTTAAAGTAAAGCCAAGGAGGGAAAACGAATCCTCACCTATAGGGAGCAGACCCATGGTGAAGACTAGTCGCCCAACTTTTCCCAAATGTCAACCATGGAGAATCGAATCTACACCTATAGAGAGCAAACCTATGGTAAAGACCAGTCGCCCAATCCTTTCAATTTCTCAAGTTGGTTCCTTTCATGTTTAATAATCACCAAGTTATCCCTTCAATGTTGAACTAAAATCTTAATGTGTAAGCGAGATGCGTTTTGCGAAAATCATGACTCAATCAATGTTTACAACTTTTAATTCCAGATTAACGATTCAAACTCAATCGTGAAATCTAAAAGATACTGAATCCAAGAGTCATAAATTATTAACATCACTTATCTTGAAATTTACAAGGTATTCACAAAAAAAAATTAAAAATTTTCACAATTTTTGCTCAAGACCAAGGAAACACTGATTAGCAAACCTAATCTCCCACCCCCAACCTAAAATCTACATTGTCCTTAGTGTAAAAGAAATAAGCATACAATGCACATGGGACAACGAAAATATAAGAGTGATAGAAAGATAGTACCTGGGGGAAAAAATCAAGAAGTTTTCCAAAAGATCGCAGCATGGGCGTCGGTCAGCATGAGAGAGAAGGCAACATAAAAATAACAAAAATAAAATCCTACCTATACCACTTTCGTAGGTGCTCTCGATTGCATTTAGCGTATGCAACAAGCCTTTAAACCCTTAGGTTGCCCCTAGTGGATGAGTTGTAGTCTCGTGAGGGTTTGCAGTAATGTTACCCACAAACATTGAACTAAGTAATGATAAAAATGAAATGAAATGAAGAGCTGGGTTGCCTCCCAGGAGTGCTAAGTTTACCATCTTTAGCCAGACAAATAAAGCAACTACCCTAGTCCTATGAAAGCGATAAACCTACCTATACCTCCATCAGACTAGGAGATCAATCCTGGTAAACAGGAGCAATCAGGGGCATGGACATGTCCTCTGAATCAAATTTCTCGACAAATGGTTTCAATCGATGTCCATTGACTTTAAATTCCTTGCCATTGTCGGGATCTCTTATTTCAACGGCCCCATGAGGAAAAACAGTAACAACAATGTAAGGGCCGGTCCAACGAGATCGAAGCTTACCCGGAAAGAGATGTAATCGAGAATTGTACCAAAGGACCTTCTGACCAGGCGTGAATGATTTTCACAAAATGTGTTGGTCATGAAATGCTTTCATCTTGTCCTTGTAAATTCTTGAATTATCGTACGCATCATTCCGGATTTCCTTAAGTTCATTCAATTGAAGTTTGCGTAGCGAGCCAGCGTTGTCCAGATTGAAATTAAGATTTTTGATCGCCCAGTACGCTTTATGTTCCAGCTCCACAGGCAAGTGACAAGCTTTCCCATAGACAAGTCTAAAGGGAGACATTCCAATAGGAGTTTTAAAGGCAGTACGGTATGCCTATAAGGTATCGGTCAATCAGATTGACCAATCCTTACGATCAGGGTTAATCATTTTTTCCAAAATATGTTTAATTTCCTATTAGAAATCTCAGCTTGCCCACTTGTCTGTGGGTGGTACGGGATGCTCACCTTATGAGAGATACCGTATTTCTTCAATAAGCTCTCAAATGGTTTATTACAAAAGTGTGAGCCCCCATCACTAATGATGGCTCGAGGCGTTCCGAATCGAGAAAGGATGTTTTCTTTTAGGAATTTAATGATCGTGCGATGGTCATTAGTTCGACACGGAATCGCTTCGACCCATTTAGTGACATAATCCACGGCGAGCAAAATATACAGATTTCCAAACGATTGGGGGAATGGTCCCATGAAATCGATGCCCTAGCAATCAAATGCTTCAATGATAAGGATGAGATTCAAAGGCATCATATTTCGACGGGACAATGCTCCCAATTTCTGACAACGCCCACAAGCTTTGCAAAACTCATGAGTGTCCCTAAACATAGTGGGCCAGTAAAAGCCACACTGCAGAATCTTGGCCGTGGTCTTTTTAGCAGAAAAGTGACCACCATAGGCCTGTGAGTGACAGAAGGAGATGACGCTCCGATGCTCATCGTCTGGTACACATCTCCTTAGGATTTGGTCTGGGCAATATTTAAATAAGGATCATCCTAGAAAAAGTTACGCACCTCGGTGAAGAATTTCTTCTTATCTTACGCAGTCCAATGTGTTGGTATGGAACCTGTGGCAAGATAATTAGCAATATCAGTGAACCAAGGTGAATGGGAAATTCTGAACAGTTGTTCATCAGGGAACATGTCATTAATATGGGTCGTCTCAAGGGAATCAGAGGTATTAAGGTGAAAAAGGTGATCGGCCACAACGTTTTCTACTCCCTTTTTATCTTTAATTTTCAAATCAAATTCTTGGAGTAGAATGATCTATCGTATCAGGCGGGGCTTAGAATCATTCTTAGAAAGAAGATACTTCAGTGCCGCATGATCTGTATAGATAATGATCTTGGATCCGATCAGGTAGGACCTAAATTTGTCCGAGGCGAACACTACGGCTAAAGGTTCTTTTTCCGTAGTTGAGTAGTTCACTTGGGCCGGATTTAAAGTCCTACTCGCGTAATGGATGACGTAGGGTCTCTTATCATTTCTCTGGCCTAGAACCGCTCCAAGAGCATAATCAGAAGCGTCGCACATAAGCTCAAAAGGAAGGCTCCAGTCGGGTGGCTGCATGATAGGTGCAGTGGTTAACGTGCCCTTAAGCTTGGTGAAAGCTTCCTGACATTGCTCAGTCCACTCGTACGGAGCATCCTTTTGAAGAAGATTACATAAAGGACGAGAGAGGAGACTAAAGTCCTTTATGAATCGCCTGTAAAATCCTGCATGTCCTAAGAAGGATCGCACGTCTCTGATGTTCTTGGGTGGAGGTAGGTTAGAGATAAGATCGATTTTTGTCTTATCTACCTCGATTCCCTTGGACGAGATGATATGCTCAAGGACAATTTCCTTCTGAACCATGAAATGACACTTCTCCCAATAAAAACCAAGTTCTTTTCTTCACATCTTTTCAGCACACATTTAAGACTTTCTAAGCACTTACTGAAAGATGGACCGTAAACAGAGAAATCGTCCATGAAGACCTCTAGATATTGCCCTACCATATCAGAAAAGATACTAAGCATACATCGCTGAAAGGTGGCAGGGGCATTACATAGTCCGAATGGCATCCTTCGGTAGGCAAAGGTGCCGTAGGGACATGTAAATGTGGTCTTTTCCTGATCTTCAGGGGCTATCTCTATCTGGTTGTAGCCCGAATACCCATCAAGGAAACTGTAATAGGAATGACCAGCTAACCTTTCTAAGATCTGATCAATGAATGGTAAAGGAAAGTGGTCTTTCCTCGTGACGGTATTCAACTTCCTATAGTCAATGCACATTCGCCAACCAGTAGTGACTCTAGTTGGCACGAGTTCATTATTAGCATTGGCTACGATGGTGATTCCGGACTTCTTAGGGACCACTTGAGTTGGACTCACCCATTGACTATCAGATATAGGGTATATGATACCCATGTCCAATAGTTTAAGAACCTCAGCTTTAACCACTTCCTTCATGTTTGGATTTAGTCTACGTTGTGGTTGTCGAGCAATTTTTGCATTATTCTTAAGATATATGCGGTGAGTACAAATCGAGGGATCGATTCCCTTGAGGTCTGCTATAGTCCATCCCAGGGCTCCTTTATGCTCAATGAGAGTAGATATGAGCACATTCTCCTGTTCTTTCTCCAGGTGGGCAGAGATCACCACCGGGTATGTCTCATCTTGACCTAAATAGGCATATTTCAAATCAGAGGGCAAAAGTTTTAGATCAAGCTTCGGCGGCTTGAGGTTAGACGGTAGAGGCACTACATCGGTTTGTGGTAATTCTTCAAATTGTGGCCTCCACCGATTAACTTCAAGTACCAGTGCAGTATCAAGCAAGGCGCACGGCTCCCTAATCATGTCATCATCAAAATCATGGGAGTGGGCCAGGCACGTCTCTAGATGGTCGGAGGATAAGGTTAGAGGTGTCGTATCTTCCACGAAAGAGTCAATCATGTTAATGTCGTGGAAATCATCATCATCCTCTGAGTTGCTACCGTTATTGAAAAAGATGTTTGACTCCAATGTCAAATTTCCAAAAGACATAGTCATGACACCATTCTTGCAATTGATAATTGCATTTGACGTGGCAAGGAATGGGCGACCAAGAATGACGGGAATCTGAGTGCTCATATTATTGATGGGTTCGGTGTCCAGGATGATAAAATCTATAGGGTAGTAAAATCTATCGACCTGGACTAACACATCCTCAATTATCCCTCTTGGTACACGAACAGAGCGATCAGCAAGTTGTAGTGTGGTCAGGGTGGGTTTTAATTCACCCAAACCTAACTATTTGTATACCGAGTAGGGAATCAGATTTACGCTCGCTCCTAAGTCAAGAAGTGCATGATCAATTCGATGGTTCCCGATTACACATGATATAGTTGGGCTACCGGGATCCTTGAATTTCTACGGCACGTCGTGCTTCAGGATGGCACTCACTTTCTCAGTCAAGAAGATTTTCTTTTGAATACTTTGCCGTCTTTTGGTCATGCATAAGTCTTTCAGAAATTTGGCATATGAAGGAATCTGTTTCATGACATCAAGTAGATGAATGTTAACTTTCACTTATTTCAACACCTCCAGAATATCTTGAGAGTTAGAAAGACGTTTTGGTGCAACCAATCGTTAGGGGAACGGAGCAACTGGCTTCTCTAGAAGTTCCGGTTCTAATTTTTGTGGAGCATCATTAGATCCATCATTGTTGTCCTCTTCTGGTTCTTGAGGCTTTTCGGGCCTAACTGGAAGAGTTTTATCAATGATCTTTCCACTCCTAAGAGTGGTGATGGATTTAGCGTGCCCCATCTGATTTGAAGAGCTGGGATCACTAATCTCGTACCGCGGTTTAGAATTGGGGAGAGGTTGTGCAGGAATCATCCCCTTTTCTATAACCGTCATACGAGAATCTATCTTTTGCATAAAATCTGTAATTCCCCGCATTGCCTGAGCCAGCTCTTGTATGGAATTTTGAACCGGTTCCTCTTGAGGTTTCACTTGATTTGGATTTTGATTGAAGAAACCTTGAGGGGTAGCCGTTTGTCCATTCCTCCAACTAAAGTTTAGATGATTTTTCGAACCAGGATTGTACGTATTGGAGTTAGGTCCAGTAAAGGGTCTTTGATAGTTGTTTACGGCATTGGCTTGTTCATTCAACACTCCTCGAAAGGTAGGATTGTAGGACAGTTTTCAGTTGTGTGAATGTTGCAATCACAGATGTCGCAAACAATTTCATTGACCTTATCCTTCTTTCCTTCCATGGCCTCAAATTTTCTTATGAGATTATTCACTTTATACTTTAGATCATCTTCTTCTTTCAGGAGATACATTCCGCCTTTCTCCTTAGATTGAGTTGGTCTAGACGTGGTGTTTGATTTTGGGTAATAGTCCCAAGATTGTGTTTTTTCAGCCAGACTGTCGAGGTAGTCCCATACCTCGTCGACATCTTTATTAATGAACTCTCCATTACACATTATCTCGACCATTTGGCGTATGGAAGATGTCAGTCCATCGTAGAAGAAATTTGTAATGCGCTACGTTTCAAATCCGTGTTGTGGGCATGAACTGACTAAATCTTTGAACCTTTCCCAACATTGGAAGAATGTTTCATCTTCCTTTTAGACAAAGTTCATGATTGCTTTTCTGAGGGTAATCGTTTTATGATGTGGGAAGAATTTTTTTATGAATTCCCTCTGCATGTCGTTCCATGTGCCAATGGATCTAGGACGCAGTGAATGTAACCACGTCTTAGCCTTCTCTTTTAAGGAAAAAGGGAAGAGTTTCAGCCTGATTGTATCCTCAGATACATTAGAAAAATATAATGTAGCTATAATCTCATCGAACTCTTTTAAATGTAAATATGGACTTTCTGATTCAAGTCCATGGAATTTGGGAAGGAGTTGGATAACTCCTGGCTTGATGTCCATTTGTCCTGTGTTTTCAGGAAAAATCATGCATGAGGGCGTACTCACTCCCGCCGGTTGTAGATAATCTCGTAAAGTACGAGGCGGGGGTGCCTGATGCACCTCATTCTCATCTTGGGTATCCTCCACCCTGGGTGGAAGTAGAGGCGGTTGGT
The DNA here is from genome assembly GCF_029962835.1 of Magnolia sinica. Lineage (NCBI taxonomy): Eukaryota > Viridiplantae > Streptophyta > Magnoliopsida > Magnoliales > Magnoliaceae > Magnolia > Magnolia sinica. The sequence goes on from NC_080581.1 coordinate 84,278,649, forward strand.
CTTTAGCCATAACTTCAGTTAACTCAGGGGATTTCGAGTGGTGTCTAGTCCTGCGATGGATAGTTAACCCCTCAACCAATCCTCCTTCAGTCAAGAGACGTCGAGTGTTGTCACGGGCCCACTTGGGCATGAAACACTCACAGCCCTCAATCAAATTTGAAACCTAATCCTAAGAAGGGAGAAGAAAATCTAAAAAGAAAGAGAGGGTTGGAAAGAAGTTACCAAATTGGAGTCCCTAAGTTAAAAACTTGCAAAATAAAACAAAATAAGTTAGATTCTAAAAAGAGAAAAAAATCATTTAAAAGAAAGATAGCAGTAAACTGATTTCTAAAAGAAGGAATTCCTAAAAGAAAGTGAAAATTTCTAAAAATAAATTAGGAAACAAAGTTAGATTCTAAAAGAGTTAGAATTAGAAAGCTAATAAAAATAGAAAGTTAGTTTCTAAAAAGGAAAGTACCAGAATTAGAGAGTTTCTAAAAATAAAGGAAAGATGAGTTAGTTTCTAAAATTAAAAAGAATCTCTAAAAAGGGAAATAACTAACCTAGTTTCTAGAAACAAAAGAGGAAATTTTCTAAAAATAAACTAGTTCCTAAAAATAGAAAAATACTAGAATAAGAAAATTTCTAAAACTCAAACAATAATTCTAAAAATAGAAAAAGTAGAGGAATTAGAAAGAGATTACCAATTTAGAAGTTATTTCAGGGTCCTACAAAATAGGAAAACAAGTTAGTTTCTAAAAATAAAATAAAATAAAAACTTTTTAACCTAAAGTTAGTAAAATCCTAATCTTAACCTAATTCTAAAACTAATTAATTTCAGAAAAACGTAGCTGTCAGTCCCCGGCAACGGCGCCAAAAACTTGTTCACTCCCCAAGTATAGGGTTGTGATGTAGTAATAAACTCGGTGAGACCGAGGTCGAATCCCAAGGGACTAATACCTGTACGTAATCTGAAACTAGGTAGAAATAGAAATAACCTAAGATGAAATCGAAATCAAATATAAATTGATGAATAATGGTGAAATGCTAGTCTAAAACTTAATGAATTCAGAGGAAGGGAACTAGGGATTCAGAGGATCTACTTGTAGAGATCAGGGAGATCTTATGCCTGCATCAAGAGTTATGGAATTTAAACTGAACTTCCTTTGATATAGTTTTCAAGAGATGAAAGGTATATGAATTAGAATGGATTCCATCACCAAACCATGCCCAGGAGACAAAGTAAACAACAGAATTAAACTAATTACCAACCAACCAACAATGTATGAAGATTAGGAAGGGTACTGTCATCCGACCATGCCCATGGAACAATGATGAACAACAGGGCTTCCTGACTTCATAAACATGAAAAGGAGAAAGAAATACTCAAAGCCATCACAGATCTATTGCAATTTCAGTCACAACAAACCATTAAAAACTAAAAGCATTCCCCTAACTGAACCGTACTCAAAGTAGTTCAACAAATTAAATCAAAGGGATAAAAATAGAGTCTCCCATCTCACTACAAGCTTCACCTCTTAGCCCTAGCTAAGAGGTTTAGCCACACATAAACCTGATTAGGCTAAATCTCAAAAACATCATAAAACGTTAACGAAAACAACTGACTTATTCTCTTTCTCTCCCTTGTAATGCATCCACGTCTGCCTCCTCAAGCCGTGCTCACGTCCAGCCAAAATCGAGCCAAGCCCATAACCGACCGCTGCTCCCTCCCTTGAATGTTTCACGTCTGCCCTCGAGATTGGATCCCCCTTCTCTCCTGCACGTCTCCTTCTTATCAGCTGATGGAGGTCGGTGGATTACGCAGTAAAAAATGGTGGACACGAAGCACAGTTGCGTGCGAAGCGTTTACGCAGAGTTGGTGGCTTACGCAGTAAAAACGTAAGCGCGGTTTGCGTTTTTGCTGCGTAAGCCACCAACTCTGCGTAAACGCTTTGCACGCAACTGTGCTTCGTGTCCACCATTTTTTGCTGCGTAATCCACCGACCTCCATCAGCTGATAAGAAGGAGACGTGTGGGAGAGAAGGGGGATCCAATCTCGAGGCCAGACGTGAAGCATTCAAGGGAGGGAGCAGCGGTCGGTTATGGGCTTGGCTTGGTTTTGGCTGGACGTGAGCACGGCTTGAGGAGGCAGACGTGGATGCATTACAAGGGAGAGAAAGAGAATAAGTCAGTTGTTTTCGTTAACATTTTATGATGTTTTGAGATTTAGCCTAATCAGGTTTATGTGTGGCTAAACCTCTTAACTAGGGCTAAGAGGTGAAGCTTGTAGTGAGATGGGAGACTTTATTTTTATGCCTTTGATTTAATTTGTTGACCTACTTTGAGTACGGTTCAGTTAGGGGAATGCTTTTAGTTTTTAATGGTTTGTTGTGACTGAAATTACAATAGATCTGCGATGGCTTTGAGTATTTCTTTCTCCTTTTCATGTTTATGAAGTCAGGAAGCCCTGTTGTTCATCATTGTTCCATGGGCATGGTCGGATGACAGTACCCTTCCTAATCTTCATACATTGTTGGTTGGTTGGTAATTAGTTTAATTCTGTTGTTTACTTTGTCTCCTGGGCATGGTTTGGTGATGGAATCCATTCTAATTCATATACCTTTCATCTCTTGAAAACTATATCAAAGGAAGTTCAGTTTAAATTCCATAACTCTTGATGCAGGCATAAGATCTCCCTGATCTCTACAAGTAGATCCTCTGAATCCCTAGTTCCCTTCCTCTGAATTCATTAAGTTTTAAACTAGTATTTCACCATTATTCATCAATTTATTTTTGATTTCGATTTCATCTTAGGCTACTTCTATTTCTACCTAGTTTCAGATTACGTACAGGTATCAGTCCCTTGGGATTCGACCTCGGTCTCACCGAGTTTATTACTACATCACAACCCTATACTCGGGGAGTGAACAGTAGGGTCACTTGAGCTAGATTTGGATCTACTTCATTCTAGGGGGCATAGATATAACATATATGCATCAAGGTGGATGCGGTTTGGCTAGCGACGTTGTGGTTAGTGGTTGGTGCTCTGTGGACCCACCATGATCTATGTGTTTTATCCATATCGTTCATCATTTTTTACACATCATTTTAATTACTTATCCTATAAATGAGGTAGATCAAAATCTCAAGTGGACCACACCATGGGAAAACAATAGTGATTGAATGTCTACCATTAAAAACCTCTTACAGCCCACTGTAATGTTTATTTGACATCCAACCTGTAGATTAGGTCATACAGACCTAGATGAAAGGAAAAAACAAATCCGCTTGATCTAAAAATTTTGTAGCCCCAAGAAGTTTTTAATGTGAGAGTTGAATAACTATTGTGTGGCCCACTTGAGATTTTGATCTACCTCAATTTTGGGTTCATACCATAAAATTATCTAGAAAAATGGATGGACGGCATGGATGAGACACAAACATCATGCTGGGGTCCACAGAGCACCAACCACTAGCCATTGGCTAGTGGCAGGGGAGTAGCCAATCCTTTTCCCATCAAGTTGGCCCTATAATAAAGCCGCACTAATCCCTGCATGTATTCTGTTCTTTTGTTATTTTTCTCTCTTTTCTCTTTATTGTTTGTGCCTCCCTGAGCGTACACACATGCAATAAAGGCTAATGTAAAGGGAACATAAGTGACAATAGAATGGCACACACGTGCCACATCCAATCCATTTAAAACATTCATCCAACCTTTTATAAGTTTTTCAAAAATAAATCAGGTCCACTTAGCATGTGGGTCCCAATATTTAAAATGATGAATGAATTAGAAAACTTCAGCCAAGTTCTCCAAAGCCGTACATTCATGTTGCAATACAGCAGAAGCGGATTGATTAGTGTACCACACACCATCGACCTGGCTGGTGTGGGTACATGTTGTGCGAAGATAGCACTGACGCTCCTCTAGCTTTGAGTTGTATGAATGGTTCAAAGGAGATCAAAGTTATATGGGCTCCACCATGATGTATTTACTTATATCCACACCATTCATCCATTTAGTAAGAGCATTTAGGACCGTGTGTTCAAAAATGAGTCATATAAAAAGCTCAAAGTGGACCACACCACAAATAGCAATGGGGCACCTTTAAAACATTCATAAGCCCATGATAACATTTATTTTCCATCCAATCTAATAATAAGGTCACACACACTTGTATGAAAAGGAAAAACAAATATAATGTTGATCCAAAACTTCTGTGACCCCTAAAAGGGATTCAAACCCTCAGAGACTTGTATGGTAGACGTTTAATCCCCCACTACTTTTTACAATATGGTCCACTTGATTTTTTGATCCATTTTATTTTTCGGCTCAAGCCTTGCGACCAGCTCACCAAGTGGACGGACAGTTTAGACATAACTCATATCTCATGATGGGACCCACAAAACTTGGTGATGTCAACTCACCAGCCACATCGGTGGTGTGTGTTACACCAGCCAATCCTTGCCTTTGCACGAGAAGATAGCAGTGGTCACTAATGGTGGCATGCAGCGAGCGACATTGAGTAGAGAAGATGGGTTTCAAACCCTCCCGTTGCTGCTATTACATATTCCTGCACATGGTGGCCACTTGCAGAGGCATCCTGGCTAGACTATCGGATTCTAATGTACTATCGATGGTCTCCTATATGGTTATTGATTCAGATGCCATTGTTTCTAGCATGGTCAAGAGGGTCACAATCATCACTAAGGGTTGCTTTTCATCACCATTACTGGCCAAAAATTGCGGTGGTGACTAGTTTGCGAAGGGAAGATAGGGTATGAGGTTGAGGCTACTTTAGAGTCAGAGTTTTCCCCCTCTTCTTTTTTATTGTTGGTTCTACTAAAAAATGAGCCCTTAAGGCCCTTTTTTAGTTATTTCGAATGATCCCTCCACCCGTTATCCAGTGAGCTTACTAGCCCACTTCATTCTATTTGTGGGCTTTGTCTTTGGACCAATTAAATGGCCATCAACCATTCTCGTTGGCGCTTCTCTATGGGCCAGAGTTCTAATGGGCTTTAGTTCATAGACGTTGCATGGTGATCCATATGATTGGGCCGTGTGTTCAGGACTTGGTTTGAGCCTATTGTTTGGACTATTTTAGGCCCTATTTTTGTCCTACTTCTAGCATTTTATTTGTCAAGGGCCAGGTTGGGTTGGGAATTTATTAGGCTTGAGTTCAATGTGCATGGGTTGTAACCAATTTTTCCAACCAAGTCAATTAACCAAATTCACATATCTTGTGAGGTCCAATTTAGGCATATGCTGACCTTTTTCAGTTATGCCTTAGACCCATACTATAGAAGCTGACAAAGACCCTTGATTTAAAAGGAAAGGAGAGAGAAACCAACCCATATGTATCCTTTTTAAAATTCATAATATATTTTAACGAATGATGCCAACTACTTTCTGGGTTAAATCGGACTATTTGATTGATAATCTGTTGAGGGCAAGATTATATTCACAATCTTTAAGTTCAAATCTGTGGAATTGGATCCAGTTATGTTAGCCACCACAGTGACCTCAACCAATAAAGATTTTATAGATTTTAACTATTAATATTGGGATACAGTGGTAGGATTGCATATGGTTGCGTTTGCATTCAATGCAGATGATGACAAAAATGTAGACAATTACCGTCAGGCATAAACATAAATGGTGTGGAGTAAACATCGCTAGTGGTATAAGATTGAGACACTCATCTCACCCATAGGTATTCAGTATCTCATATTTACATGATCGATATTACTTGACTTCAAATTCATGAAAGTCACTTGCGTGTCATGACTTTCTCCCACTGGAGGAGTAATGATGATGTGACCGATTCTCACCAGGGCTGATTTAGTTGGGTTCGTCTTCATTCCGAGTAATTCAATTGAAGGGCCCAATCAATTGAATTGATAAATTTGTCTGATATTCAGTTTTATTTATGAATAGTTTTATATAAACAATCTGCCAATATGAGTATTTTTTTCTTAATCCATTACAATTCCCACTCAAACGCATCATGTCCCTGCATTAACTAGGTCCAATATGTTCAATGGAAAGAGACTATAGAAATTTTCGTAGGTTGCTTATAGCTAGACCTTGTCTTGAATAAATTAGAACCTCCAAAACCATCTGAAAATGCTATTGAGTTAGAGGTTAATCGTTACGAGGCACGGTCCAAATCCAACAGTATGTGTTTCAAAATCATGAAGCACTTGATTTCTGAGACAATGAAGGGTGTCATGCCTAATGTGGATAAGGCGAAAGTTTTCTTGACTGAAATGGAAAACCAATTTAAGAAATTGGATAAGGCTGAAGTGGATTTCTTACTGAATAAATCAACCAGCTCATCTTATGATGAAAAAGGAAACATTCGTTAATACACCATAGAGCAGTTCGAAGTGGTTTTTAAGATCCGCTCTTTGGGCTTGATAGTTAAAGATGACCAACTGGTTTACTTGATCATGAATAACTTTTCTTCTCAATACAGTACCTTCCTAGTAAACTATAATACACTAAAGGATAACTGGACGTTGAATGAACTGATTTCTTAATGTGTCTAAGAGGAGAAAAGGCTCAAGACACTAAGCAAGGCACAAAATGTTAATCTAGTAACCTCAAGATATGGACATGGACATAATATGAAGAAAAAAAAAAAAGGAAACAAGGTTATGATAAGGGATCCTCAGGTCATCCAGCTGAAAATCATGAAAATCAACCTGGGAATAGATCGAGCAACAAGTGGACTAAAAGGAACAATTATATTTTTTACAAGAAGCTGGGCTATCAGAAGAAAGACTACATAAAGTATTGGCTCATAAAGAAGAGTAATAATGCTATCCTGGTTTGTTTTGAATCTAATCTAACTGATGTATCGATAGATTCTTGGTGGATAGATTTGGGAACAACTATTTACATGCATATATACTTCTATGCAAGACTTGCAACAGATCAAGCCACCAACTAATGTGGAATGCTCAGTATACGTAGGCAATGGTGTTAAAGTTGACGCGGAGGCAGTCAGAGTCTATAAACTTAGGTTAAGGTTAGGTCATTTATTGAATCTAGTAGATACATTTTGTGTGCTTTCTATAAGGTGTAATTTGATCTCTATTTTTTCATTTAGCTGAATTAAGTTATTCATTTTAAATTTGAGAATTAAAGATTGATTATTTACTTTGATTCAATTAATATTGGCACCAACTCTGTGGTGAACAACCTATACGAATTAGATTTGATTACTTTACACGTTTATAATGTAAATGCCCTGCATAGAAATAAAATGAGATCTAAGCGAAGACTATATTATAAAAATTCCTTCATAGTGTGGCATAAGCGATTATGTCATATCTCTCATGGGAGATTAGATGGGCTGGTGTGAGAAGAGATTTTTAATTCTCTACACCTATCTGACTATAAAATATGTGTTAACTGTATTAAAGGTAAACTGACCAGAACCAGAAAGAATGGTGCAATAAGGAATGAATGACTCTTAGAACTGATACACACAAACATTTTGTGAGTTATTCCCTATAGCATCTTGGAGTGGGCACAAGTATTTTATCACATTTATAAATGACTACTCTCATTTTGGGTACCTTTATCTTATTAGTGAAAAATCAGATGCCCTAGATGTTTTTAAAATCAATAAAGCTGAAATTGAAAATCAACTCGATGGGAAGATTAAGTTTGTCAGGTCTAACCGTGGTGGTGAATATTATAGCAGATATGAAAAATCAGGTTGCGATCCAAGACTCTTCACTAGATAGCTACAAGATTGTGGTATTGTCGTACAATATACCATACTTGGGTCCCCGGACCAGAATGGTGTGGTCGAAAGCCAAAAAAGTGCTAACCATTCTCGTTGGATTGATGTCATATATGATGAATTGAAATTCATGAAAGACAATAAAGTATGAGATCTTCTTGAGTTACTCTAAGGAAGAAAGTTGATTGGTTGTAAATGGGTATTCAAAACCAAACGGGCCTCCAAGGGTAATATCAAAAGATATAAAGCCAGACTTATTGCTAAGGGTTTTAACCAACGTGAATGCATTGAATTTAAGGAGACTTTCTGATCACTGGTATTTAAAAAGGACTCATTTAGAATTATAATGACTCTTATGGCACATACGAATTTGGAGCTACATTAAATGGATGTAAAGACTGTGTTTCTCAATGGAGTTCTAAATGAGAACATATATATGTTGCAACATGAAGGTTTTGTAGTTGATGACTAAGAATATATGGTTTGTAAACTAAAGAAATCCATTTACGGGTAGAAATAAGCATCACGATAATTGAACCTGAAGTTTCACGAAGCGATTTACTTATATGGTTTCATAGAAAATAATGCAGATGAGTGTATCTATATTAAAATAAGTAGGAGCAAGTTCATCATATTAGTATTATATGTTGATGACATTTTGTTAGCTAGTAGTGATACGAATTTTGAGCAATACCACGATATTCCTATATCAAATATTTAAAATAAAGGATCTTGGTGATGCCTCTTATGTCATTAGTATTGAGATATGTCATGACAGATCATGTGGATGGCTTAGCCTGTCATAGAGAGCCTATATTGATAGGGTACTCTGTTGAGATGAGTATCTCGGCCTTACACCACTGACAATGTATACTCAACACCATTTACGTCTATGTCATACAGTGATTGTCTGCATTTTCGTCATCGTCTGCATTAAATGCAAATGCAACCATATGTAATTCTACCACAATATCCTAATATTAAGAGTCAAATCTGTAAAATCTTCATTGATTGAGGTCATTGTGGTGGTTAACACAACCGAATTCAATTCCATAGGTTTGAACTATAAGATTGCGAATATAATCATGCCATCAACGGATTATTAATCAAACAATCTGATTTAACCCAGAAAGTAGTTGGCATCAATCGTTAAAATATATTGGAATTATAAAAAAGACTTAAGGGCTCATTTTTTAGTATAACCAACAATTAAGAGAGAGAGAGAGAGAGGGGGGAGGGGGGGGGGACCCTGACCCTAAAGCAGCCTCAACCTCATCCCCTACTCTCCCTTCGAAAACTGGCCACCACCATGATTTTCGGCTAGTAATGGTGATGAAAAGCTGCCCTCAATGGTGATTGTGACCCTCTTGACCACGCCGGAAACAATGAGATCTGAATCAATAGTTTGAGAAAGGACTCGTAATCGTATGTCAAAATGTGATAGTCTAGCCAGGATTTGTCTATAAGTGGCCATCATGCATAAGAATCCACAATAGCAACAACGAGAGGGTTCGAAACCCATCTTCTCTGTTGGATGTCACTCACTGCCACCATTAATGGCCGCCACTATCTTTTCAAGTGAAGGTAAGGATTTTCGAACGGGAATGATGGATAAACCTTATTTTGTTGTCTGCAATGGTTGCCAATTTTCGTTGACCACAGAAACAGATGACTGCATGATTGCCAATTTCAAACATGATGGCGGTCGGACAACAAGTTCAGGTGTGAAATTGAATGTCATCCAAGCTTGCCAAATCAGACAGCCGCAAGTAAGGTTTTTTCATGTTGACAAAAGGGGGAAGATGATCATGATTGTTCATTAGCTCTAAAACCAATCTTGACATATCGACGATCGGTCAGAAACCACATCTGAATAAGGTTTGCATATGAAAACCCTTATTATCAAGTCCAATGATCTGCAATCAGGTCCACCATTGAAGCGATTCGAATGCTTCTCGGTACTTAGAATGACTTAACTTATAGTCCTGATCCAGTCCTCTTGATCCAATAACGGACAGTTCAGAATTAGTTTTAGATAGACCCTTCGACGGTGGATCAGAACATATTTCTGAAACTGAAAGGATTTGACATACTTGATACATAGTTGGCTTTGGTACCAACTGTAAATTATATGCTGAATTGAAACTGATCGAGTTATGTATCAAGTATGGATATCAAATTGTAACGTCTCGGAAAAAATCCGTATAGGGACCCAAGTGCCACCTCAGATAGAAATCACCCAGGACCAAAACCTTTAAAAATTAGGTTAATATTAGCAAGTGCTAAACTAGAGTGCTTGTAAAATTAGCACTAATCACTTTAAATATGATCTGCAAGACCCAAAACGTGCAGGATTATTGACGCTACATTACCCTGAAATCTAGAATCTATCCTTAAACCCGGTTGCTCTCGGGAGCACACCGAAACTCCGTATCGGACTTGGACCGCACGTCGAAAGTCTGATTACCCCGAAACTATACGGATATGACCGCATTACTAGACTTGACAACCCCCTCAGAAATCAAGTCCTAATTGTATCTAGAAATGCACAACTTGAGCTCGGAGTGAAGTGTGTGAGAAACGTGAAAATATTTAGAAATAAAATTCGAATTTAAGTAATTTGAGTCGTGTCGCTTGCGGAAAAAATATAAAGATTCAGACCGTCAGAATCTGACCCAAATAGACCCTTGGATCATGAGAAATGTCTCACACATGTAAATGTACTTGTGGCCCTGATCGAGTGACCGTGATCGTTGAACTGAAACTGGTCCGCCACGGTCGATCTGTGAATCCGATCAAAACAAAAACTCAGCCTGACCTAGATCCATGGTCAGGGAGCTTAAGTCCGACCGCACGTGGAAAAGGGGCCACTAGAAGTGCTCCGTTGGACCAGAATAATCCGTATTTGGATATAACCTAAGTATACCTTGGCCCTGGGGCCATTTCCATCAAACCTGGGCCTATATAAGGACCTTAAACCCCCTCTCTCATATCCCATACGAATTTGAGAAACCCTAGGAGAGGGAGAAGAGAAAAGAGAGAGGAAAAGAGAGAAAGTGAGAGTGAGAGTTGGAGATTCTTCCTGGAATTCGATCACGTCGCTCCACACACTTAGCCACCCTCTCTGTATCGCAAATTAGGCGATTCCGACTCCGTACTTGGGTAAGAAAATCTAACCCTAATCTGTTTTAGGGTTTCTAATAGTGTAGGTTATGAAATAGCTAACCTAATTTATGCTATAAGTTGCCAATCTGCCGTAGACAAAGACTTGGCTTTAAAACTGAGTTCACTACGAGTCTACCGGCGAAAGGTGCGGACTATAAACGTATAGGTTATGGTTTTCAAGGCTTTCAATATCGGTTAATGGTTTATTATTTATGTGGGTGCAATTTCACATGCCAAATCCGATGTTTGTATCGCGTTTCTGATATATATGAACTATATTGAGTTTAGTGCATTCCATGTATATGTATAAAGTATCGTATACGTATGAAATTTGAACATGTGTTTGTCATGATTAATTATCGTATGTTTATGCTAGTTGTATGTGTAACAAGTCCTTGGCGAAGGATTTGCCTAATACGTGCTATACCCAACGTACATAATATAGGTTGGGATATGTAGTCTAAGTGTTTGTAGAAATGTCTGAATGATCAGGCATGTAGTAAATTATACTTTATGCGGGCGTTGAGAAGAGATTCTCAACTACCATAACGATGTGTATGATTTCCTCCATGTAACTTATATTCATTGTCTATTTTACTTAGACACTGCATATGTGTGAATTCATGTTTAAGTTGAAATCCATCAAGTGCTCACATGCTGGTATGATTGAAATTGTTGATCCATTACTGTTCTGATTTGCATGTATGATTATCTGTATAATTGAATGTGTTTAGGACTACGGAATAGTCCAGGCAATCGGTAACAAGCATTGAATAGGTGGCTGAGGTTGATTTCACTACATAGGATATGTTCAATGAACCCGAGTCGTACCTTGGTTGTCGGCAGTGGTTAGGCCACACGGAGTGCTTACGCATTTCATGTCGATTAACTCAACGTGCACTCGTACTAGTCAAGCTCGTCAAGTAACCCGATTGACCCGATGTATGTTCACCATGTATGCACACTACTACTTGAATCTAAGGTACCAAACTCACCAGCTAAAATTCCTTTAACCTTGGTACCTCGATCCGCTAAGACTCATGAGCCTGGCATGGTGGTATGAGACACCGTGGTCGAACTGTCGGCCTACGCTGGGGTGACGAGCCTCCCCGTAGTGACCAGTGAGTAACCCAAACTCGTGAGCCGAATACGATGGTATGGGACACTGTATTCGAGCTGTTGGCCTACACTGATCAGGTGACGAGCCCTTGTAGTGACCTCGAACATACTCTGAGACTGCGTAGAGGCGACGAGCCTTTCCGTATCAATAAGAGTACAAACTAGGCCTGCACTGATTAGGTGACGAGCCCTTTGCACAGACCTAGAACCGTAACATCTTATGAGATTTACTAGGACTGAAACCCCAGCATGGATCATCATTTGGGAATTGATATAAGGGAGGTACCTTGGCTTCCTAATCCTGGTATATGAAGAGGACTAATAAAAATTTGGTAATCACGCTCATGCACCGCATTGCATGTGCCATTTGGCGATGTGTAGAGTGCACGAGGGAGTGACTGACATGCGCGATCGTTAGATGAAGATCGCTGAGGGAGTGCAGGCGAGGGCATGCATCATTTATACATACCATTCTTGCGCACATTAATCAAAGTACTTAGGGATGTTCGATTGTATTGCTTTATCATTACTGCTTGACTGAATTGATAACATGTTAACCTTTGCTTTATTGTTCCACTGAGTTGATCACTCACTCCCACATTACGGGACGGTGTTTTAAACACTAACCAAACCCTGTTGTAGGTTCAGACAATGGCGCAGCCTGCGAGGCGGAGCCAGACTTTGATGATGATGAGGAGGCATTCTCATTCATATAGTATTCAGGTGGGTTTACATAGACCGCTCTAATCGACGAGGCTTCAGGGTCATACTTGTAGTGGACTATTATACTTTTGATATTTTGTTTTTGAAACAATAAATATAATTATTGACCTGGTAGAGCACATATACTTTGGGGACTTATACTGATTTGTAAACCTATATATATTCGTTTCAGTCTTCCGCTTGCGTATTACAACTGTCCCTAGATTATGTTTTGCTTATTTGGCTTAATCTTATTCATGTTTTATGCACTAATACAGACAACATTTAATCATCATTACATATGTTGCATAAGTGATGCGTTGGAACTCGGGAGTTGGACTTTTACTCGACCTTCGATTTTCAGGGCGTTACAAGTTGGTATCAGAGCATGATTTGGATTAAACCGGACCTGGGTTATGGTCACACGATCTACACTGATGCATTTAGACCTAGGTGGGTGCGAGAAAAATGTAGAGACAAGCTTAGGATTTCCAGTTTCGCCGATTGGCGAAAGTTACTAAAAACGATCGCCGAGATTGAGTTCGTACACGTCCGTGATTGCTTGAGGCGATCTCGGACCATTTTCAGACCATTAATCGACGGGTTTCGACCATAATTTATCCAATCCTAGCCGTCAACACTCGAGAAAATACGCGATTACATCAGAAATAACTCGAAATGACCCGAAACGACTCAAAGTGGAGTTGGGGGCCAAATGAAACACTTACAGGGGGACCCAGGGTGGGCCTCACATATTTTTACAGTCCAGGGGGTAGGAGGACCTCGCCCAAAGGGCGAGCCCTCGCCGGACTGTCCAGAGACCGGCGAGGGCCTCGCCAGTTCCACGAGGCCTCGCCGGCTGGCGGGCTGGCTCGGGCCAACGCCCCTAGGGCACTGTGTGGCCCACTGATGCATGTTGGATCCATTTAAAACCCTCCAAACATGCCTCCCCTTCATAATCCACCCCTCTAAACTTCCCTTTTTCTTCAAAACTCTTGGGTTCTCTCTCAAATCTCTCCTTCATTCACTCATTTCATCATTTTTCTTCAACACACATACCCTCCCACCGTTTTCCATCAAAACCCTCTCCTATCTCTCTCTTTTCATTTGATTTGAGAGCACAAATTCCTCATTTGTGTCCCATATACCATCAAGTTCAACAACCCCTCCTTTTTCCACCTATCTTCTCTTTTCCATGGCCTTGTTCGAGCTTGTAATGGCCATTTTCTCGATTTTCACACTTTTTTCTCTCATGGGGAAGAAAAGGACTCCTACAGATGAGGCCGAGCCTAGTTGCCCTACTTGTTCAAGGAGGCCTAGAGGTGCCGCTACTAGTGCTAATGTTGATCAGGAGATAAGGACCAACCAGGAGCTTGATCCCCAAGCTCCCCTTGAAAGGATCCTCCTGACGGATATGTCTCATGGGAGATTTTAGGGTCGCACGGTCCTCTTTGAAGCTCATATGGATGAGAGGCTCTTCGGGCAATATCTGGTGATGGACCGCCTGGTCGAAGCCGGATGGGGTCCTATGTTCGAGGGCGAGTACCGCGCAAATGTGGGCACAGTCCGAGCCTTCTACGCCCACATTCGAGAGCTTACGTTGGAGCCCTTGCAGTTCAAGATCCCAGTAGGCAGAGATCGGGAGGCCACAATTGATGCTGGGCTGATAGCTCGACTCATGAAGATGCCGCTTGGCGAAGTGCATGCAAGCGAGAAGAATTTGAAGAGTGTACGGGAAAGGGATCGCCGCACCCGATTCCTTTGTGGACAAGTAGTTCGATGGAATCTAAACAATAGTCTCCTAGAGACCAATATGAGGGACGACTTCCGCCTGCTCCACCACATCTTCACTACAACGTGTACCCTAAGTGGAGCAACCGCAGCGAGTGCACCCGTCTGATGGTAGATTTTCTGTACCAAGTAGGGCAGGAAGAGAAGTTGTGCGTGCCTACGCACATTCTGCGGCAGATAGTTCTTACTGCGCGCTCCACTAGAGCGTCTGATTCACTCCCATTCGGCCGACTCATATGCAAGATTGCATGGGAGTTTGGCTATAGACTTGGGGCGGAAGTACCGGTGCCGACCCATTACATCAACGAGGCTACTCTCAACCAGATGGAAATTGGGCCACGGCAGCGACAAGCTCACCTTGATGAGAGTGAGGATGAGATGGCTAGTGAAGAGTATGATAGCGAGGAGGAGAGCAGAGAAGAGATAGAAGAAGAACAGGAAGAAGAAGAGGAGGCTCAGGATACGGATGAGAGCTCCCCTCCTATGGCAACGGAGCATGACCCTGATCGGGCTGCTAGGGAAGCCCGTCTAGTTCAACTTGAGGAGGGTCAGGCTGCCCTGCGACAGGAGATCATTGATACTCGGGCCCTTGTGAAGCACAAGTTCAAGAAGGTGACCCGCACTTTGAAAGTTATCCTGTGTTGCCTGCAGGATAAGGGTGCCCCTCCTCCATCGCCAGACTCAGATGTCTAGGCATCCATGTCGTTGCCCAGTAGTTTACTTTATTACTGTCTTAGAATGTCTGTGTTTTAATGCTTAAGTGCTTGTGTTTGTGTTTGTTCGTTGTTTTAATGTTAGCAGCTTTACTTGTAATAACTCATGTGTGTTTCCTGTCATGATTCATGTTATGACATATCTCATGTAATTGTGACAATTTTGGTAAATGAAATGTATGAAGTTTCTTCAAACTGTGTGTAAATGCTGTGTGGTTAAGGTTGTGGGCATGCTGAATCTGACCCGGGTTGCACCCTATGTTGTATATAGGGAATGCCACCTAAGACCACACGAAGTACGGCACGTCTCACGCTTGGCGATTCGTTTGACGGGGCACCTCCCCTAAGCGATAGCCATATAGACCCCAGTTCGGGCCCGTCTCCCACTGACACTATGCCGGACTCTCAGCCGGCCACTGGCCCCAGTAATGGGCCTACACCTATTGTACAACCTGTTCCAGAGTAGAACCGTGCGTCCTCCTCGACGCCACCTGTATCTCAGTCGGCTCCCCCTACTGATAGGTTGGAGCAGATGATATTGTTAATGTAGCAGCAGCAGGTACAACAGTAGCAGCAACAGCAGTTTTTGGCCACCATGGCGGAAATTTTTGCCCAGAGCATGGGTGTGGCTTCGCCTGCTCCATTTACACCCCCTACTGGGAATGCAGGTGTTAGCGACCACTTTGAGCGATTCCAGCGCTTACGACTCTCTACTTTTGCGGGTACTCACAGACCCGAGGAGGCCGAGTATTGGCTCGACCGCATCTCTAAGATGCTAAAGCCGCTGCACTGCACAGAGCCTGAGTAGGTGGAGTTGGTCACCTTCATGTTCGAGAAGGAGGCCAGCTTATAGTGGGATAGTGTCCTCCGTACTGTTGCGATTGGACACGTGTGGACGTGGGTAGATTTTGAGGCACGCTTCCACGAGAAGTACTATCCCATCACCTACCGCCACGAGAAGGAAAGTGAGTTCCTTTGCCTCCGACAGGGAGGGATGACAGTGACTGAGTATGAGAACAGGTTCACGGTGTTAGGTAGGTACGCCCCGTTGATTCTGACAGATGAGTCGATGCGTATGCGGCATTTTTCTGAGGACTTGTGACCAGATATTCGGTCGAAGATGTGCTGCGCTAGTATACCTAACTATTCTGAGCTAGTGAGCATGTTCATGAGGGCCAAGTAGGATAGGGACAGATAGTCCCGTATGCGAGCACCGATGGCTCATACGCCACGACCTGAGATTCAGAGCAGACCATTCCTCGGGAAGCGGCCACGGGCAGATTCACCGCCAAGACTGATGGCTCTACCTGCCCCTGTGAGGTGACCTGATGTGTGGTGTGCCTACTGCAAGAGGTCAGGCCACACGGAGGTGACTTGCTTCACCAGGATGAGGGATAACAGCTTTTCACCGGCCCAGAGGATCAACCGCCAGCTTTCCCAAACTATATCACCACCACCTCTACGCTCGGCACTAGCTCATCCATCATTCCGGTCACCTGTACCTCGATCTAGGCCGCTTCAACGGCCTATGGTACCTCAGCCTAACCGTTTTCGACAGGCTCGAGTGCACTCACTTACAGCTGAAGCATCAGAGGCAGCACCTACGCCACCTATGACTTTTGATGTTACAACAAATATCCAAGGTACTCCAGTCTTTTTACTAGTGGACACTGGGTCCACTGTTTCTATCATATCATGTGTAGCAGTTAAGCGGCTAGGGTTGGAAACTAGTCCTATGGTTGGGGTGAGAATCCTTACTGCCACAGGGACTTTCTCGGACGCTACCAAGATCTGTAAGGGGTGTTCGATAGATGTAGGGAGCGGGACAACGTTCCTCGACTTAATTATCACCCCATTACATCATTATAATGTCATTCTCGGTATGGATTGGCTCACAGAGGTGAAGGCAGAGATCGACTGCGATTCTAGAGTGGTGACAGCTTATGGACCAGAGGGCACAACCTTTACTTTCTCAGTGCAGGTCAGTTGGCCTTATCGCATTGATTGTTATGCTTCCATGTTGGAGGACGCTCATGATCCAGCGCTTGAGGGCACTCCTATGGTCCAAGAGTTCCCAGACGTGTTCAAGAAGATACCTGGACTACCCCCTCAGCGTGAAATCGATTTTACGATCGATCTAGTGCCTGGTACGATACCTGTCTCTTCCAACCTATCGCATGGCTCCGTGCGAGATGGAGGAGCTGAGGAAGCAGATTGATGATCTGTTGGATGCGGGCTTTATACAACCCAGTGTGTCTCCTTGGGGAACTCCCGTGTTGTTTGTAAAGAAGAAGGATGGATCTCTGCGATTATGTATTGATTATCGCAGATTGAACCAAGTGACGGTGAAGAACAAGTATCCCTTGCCCAGGATAGATGATCTGTTCGATCAGTTGAAGGGGGCAAGGTAATTTTCAAAGATCGATCTACAGTCAGGGTATTACCAGTTGGGCGTCAGGGATGAGGACGTGCAGAAGACGGCCTTCAGGACCAGTTTTGGACACTATGAGTTTCTCATAATGTCATTTGGCCTTACGAACGCACCAGCCATGTTCATGGGCTTGATGAACAGGGTATTTTGGCCATTCCTTTTCTGATTCGTCATCGTGTTTATTGATGACATCCTTATATACTCCAAGAGTTGGGAAGAGTATGAGGAACACTGCGAGTAGTCTTGGATATTCTGAGGAAGAATCAGTTGTTTGCACAGTACAAGAAGTGCGACTTCTGGAAAGAAGAAGTCAAGTTCCTGGGACATGTGGTGTCCAGAGAAGGGATAGCTATGGACCTTGCTAAGGTAGCCGCAGTTCAAGACTGGAAGCAACCCGGTTCGGTTACTGAGGTGAGGAGTTTCCTTGGTTTGGCAGGTTACTATTGAAGATTCATTCGGGATTTCTCGAAGATAGCTAGGCCTCTGTCTCAGTTAACACGGAAGGATCTGAAGTTCGCCTGGAATGAAAAGGCGGAAGCAGCTTTTCAGGAGCTGAAGGACAAGTTGACGTCCGCCCTTGTGCTAGTATTGTCATAGCAAGGGGTCAAGTATAAGATATACACGGACGTGTCTCGCGTCGGATTGGGTGGTGTTTTGATGCAGAAGGACAGGGTTATTACTTACCTGTCGCGATAGTTGAGGAAACACGAGGAAAACTACCCTACGCACGATGTGGAGTTAGCTGCCGTCATCTTTGCCTTGAAGATCTGGAGGCATTACCTCTACAGAGAGGAGTTCGAGCTCTTTTGCGACCACAAGAGCCTCAGATACATATTCACTCAGCGGGATCTGAATATGAGGCAGCGGCGATGGATGGAGACATTGAAGGACTTCAAGTTCAAGGTCTCTTACCATCCCGGTAAGGCCAACCTTGTGGCAGACGCACTGAGCTGCAAGAAGGCATTAGCATTCGCGGCTCCGTTGATGATAGCAGAGTGAGACATGGTAGAGTTTGTGCGAGACTTTGAGCAGAAACTCATGGTGGAGGAGCCATATGAGGGCATCGCACATATTCGAGTACAACCCCTCATTGATGACAGGATCATCGCGGCTCAGGTAGACGATGAGCTATTGGCGAAGATGAGAGGGCAGGTTAGTGCAGATGAGGATTAAGAGTGGAGCATTGGTACGGATGGGGGCTTACGTTACCGTGGCCGCCTATGCGTCCCGAACCTCCCTGACTTGAGGAAGGAAGTTCTTGAGGCGGCTCATGATTCTAGGATGACTATGCATCCAGGCAGTACGAAGATGTATCGTAACATGAAGATGTCGTACCGGTGGGACAATATGAAGGCTCACATAGCAGATTACGTGTCCCAATGTCTCACGTGCTAGCAGGTCAAGGCAGAGCATCGCCGACCTCCTGGTTTGCTTCAGCCCATGCCCATAGCAGAATGGAAGTGGGACTTCATCTCTATGGATTTCATCTCAGGGCTGCTAAGGACGAGGAAGAGTTATGATTCCATTTGGGTGATCGTAGACCGGTTGACGAAATCGGCTCACTTCCTCCCTATTGGAGTTTCGAACTCTGCAGACGAGTTGGCTAGGTTGTACATCAAGGAGATTGTACGTCTGCATGGAGTTTCCTTGGAGATCGTGTCAGACCAAGACACGCAATTTACATCTATCTTCTGGACTCGTATCCAGGAAGTGATGGGTGTGAAGTTGAAGTTCAGTACCGCGTTCCACCCACAGACTGACGGGCAGACGGAACGGGTGAATCAGATTCTGGAAGATATGTTATGGGCTTGTGTGCTAGATTTCAAGGACAGTTGGGATGACGGTCTTCCTTATACAGAGTTCGCCTATAATAACAGCTTCCAGGCGAGTATTGGTATGGCTCCTTACGAGGCACTGTATGGGCGTCCGTATAGGGCCCCACATTGCTGGGTAGAGGTTGGCGAGAAGAGCTTGATTGGCCCGGAGTTAGTTCAGGCGACTTCAGAGAAAGTCGACATTATCAGGCGCTGACTGCTGACAGCGCAGAGCAGACAGAAGAGCTACACCGATACGAGGTGGCGACCGCTAGAGTTCGAGATCGGAGACCATATATTTCTCAGAGTTTTCGCTATGAAGGGAGTCCTTTGGTTTGGCAAAAAGGGGAAGCTTATGCCTTGATTCATTGGCCCATTCCAGATACTTGATCGAGTGGGGGCGGTAGCGTATCGCCTTGCTTTGCCCACTCCACTTTCGGTTGTGCATAACATGTTTCATGTTTCTATGCTGAAGAAATACGTTTCTGATCCTTCCTACATTATCAAATGGGAGCAGGTACAGTTGAGCGAGGACGCTACTTATGTACTACGACCGACGCATATCCTGGACAGGAAGGAACAGGTGTTGCGGAGCAAAGTTATTCCACTTGTGAAAGTGCTGTGGACACATCACACGGAAGAAGAGGCTACTTGGGAGACAGAAGCCGAGGTTCGAAAGAACTACCCTCAGATTCTCGAGGAGTACGAAAATGTACTAATTTTGAGAATGAAATTTTTCTTTAAGGGGGGTAGATTGTAACGTCTCAGAAAAAATCCGTACAAGGACCCGAGTGCCACCTCAGACAGAAATCACCCAGGACCAAAACCTTTAAAAATTAGGTTAATATTAGCAAGTGTTAAACTAGAGTGCTTGTGAAATTAGCACTAATTACTTTAAATATGATCTGCAAGACCTAAAATGTGCAAGATCATTGACACTACATTATCCTGAAATCTAGAATCCATTCTTAAACCCAGTTGCTCTCTAGAGCACACCGAAACTCCGTATCGGACCTGCACCGCACGTCGAAAGTCCGATTACCCCGAAACTATATGGATATGACCGCATTACTGGACTTGACAACCCCCTTGGAAATCAAGTCCTAATTGTGTATAGAAATGCACAACTTGAGCCCGGAGCGAAGTGTGTGAGAAACGTGAAAATATTTAGAAATAAAATTCGAATTTAAGTAATCTGAATCGTATCGCTTGTGGGCAAAATATAAGGATTCAGACCATCAGAATCTGACCCAAATACACCCTCGGATCAGGAGAAATGTCCCACAGATATCGATGTACTTGTGGCCCTGATCGAGTGACCGTGACCGTTGAACTGAAACTGGTCCGCCACAGTCGATCTGTGAATCCGATCGGAACGAAAACTCAGCCTGACCTAGATCCATAGTCAGGGAGCTTAAGTCCGAGCACACGTGGAAAAGGGGCCACCAGAAGTGCTCCGTTGGACCAGAACAGTCCGTATTTGGATATAACTTAAGTATACCTTGGCCCTTGGGCCATTTCCATCAAACCTGGGCCTATATAAGGACCTTAAACCCCCTCTCTCATATCCCATACGAATTTGAGAAACCCTAGGAGAGAGAGAAGAGAAAAGAGAGAGGAAAAGAGAGAAAGCGAGAGTGAGAGTTGGAGATTCTTCCTGGGATTCGATCCTATCGCTCCACTCACTTAGCCACCCCCTTTGTATCTCAAATTAGGCGATTCCGACTCCGTACTTGGGTAAGAAAACCTAACCCTAATCTATTTTAGGATTTCTAATAGTGTAGGTTATGAAATAGCTAACCTAATTTATGCTATAAGTTGCCAATCTGCCGTAGACAAAGACTTGGCTTTAAAATTGAGTTCGCTACGAGTCTATCGGCGAAAGGTGCGGACTATAAACGTATAGGTTATACTTTTCATGGCTTTCAATGTCGGTTAATAGTTTATTATTGATGTGGGTGCAATTTCACATGCCAAATGCGATGTTTGTATCGCGTTTCTGATATATATGAACTATATTGAGTTTAGTGTATTCCATGTATATGTATAAAGTATCATATACGTATGAAATTTGAACATATGTTTGCCATGATTAATTGTCGTATATTTATGCTAGTTGTATGTGTAACAACTCCTTGGCGAAGGATTTGCCCTAATACGTGCTATACCCAACGTACATAATATAGGTTGGGATATGTAGTCTAAGTGTTTGTAGAAATGTCTGAATGATCAGGCATGTAGTAAATTGTACTTTATGCGGGCGTTGAGAAGAGATTCTCAACTACCATAACGATGTGTATGATTTCCTCCATGTAACTTATATTCATTGTTTGTTTTACTTAGACACTGCATATGTGTGAATTCATGTTTAAGTTGAAATCCATCAAGTGCTCACATGCAGGTATGATTGAAATTGTTGATCCATTACTGTTCTGATTTGCATGTATGATTATCTGTATAATCGAATGTGTTTAGGACTACGGAACAGTCCAGGCAATTGGTAACAAGCATTGAATAGGTGGCTGAGGTTGATTTCGCCACATAGGACGTGTTCGATGAACCCGAGTCGTGCCTTGGTTGTCGGCAGTGGTTAGGCCACATGGAGTGCTTACGCATTTCATGTCGATTAACTCAACGTGCACTCGTACTAGTTGAGCTCGTCAAGTAACCCGATTGACCCGATGTATGTTCACCATGTATGGACGCTACTGCTTGAATCTAAGGTACCAAACTCACCAGCGAAAACCCCTTTAACCTTGGTACCTCGATCTGCTAAGACTCATGAGTCGAGCATGGTGGTATGGGACACCGTGGTCGAGCTGTCGGCCTACGCTGGGGTGACGAGCCTCCCCGTATGACCAGTGAGCAACCCAGACTCGCGAGCCGAATATGGTGGTATGAGACACTGTATTCGAGCTGTTGGCCTACACTAATTAGGTGACGAGTCCTTTGTAGTGACCTCGAGTGTACTCTGAGACTGTGTAGAGGCGATGAGCCTTTCCGTAGCAATAAGAGTACAAACTAGGCCTGCACTGATCAGGTGACGAGCCCTTTGCAGCGACCTAGAACCATAACATCGTATGAGATTTACTAGGATTGACGACCTTAGAATGGATCATCGTTTGAAAATTGATATAAGGGAGGTACCTTGGCTTCCCAATCCTGCTATATGAAGAGGACTAATAAAAACTTGGTAATCATGCTCATGCATCGCATTGCATGTGCCGTTTGGCGATGTATAGAGTGCACGAGGGAGTGATTGACATGCGCGACCATTAGATGAAGATCGCTGAGGGAGTGCAGGCGAGGGCATGCATCATTTATACATACCATTCTTGCATTGATCAGAGTACTTAGGGATGTTCGATTGTATTGCTTTATCATTACTGCTTGATTAAATTGATAACATGTTAACATTTACTTTATTGTTCCACTTAGTTGATCACTCACTCCCACGTTACGGGACGGTGTTTTAAACACCAACCAAACCCTGTTGTAGGTTCAGACGATGGCGCAGCCTGCGAGGCGGAGCCAAACTTTGAGGATGATGAGGAAGCATTCTCATTCATGCAGTATTCAGGCGGGTTTACATATACCGCTCTAATCGGCGGGGCTTCAGGATCATACTTATAGTGGACTATTACACTTTTGATATTTTGTATTTTGAAACAATAAATGTAATTATTGACCTGGTAGAGCACACATACTTTGGGAACTTATACTGATTTGTAAACCTATATATATTCGTTTCAGTCTTCCGCTTGCGTATTACAACTGTCCCTGGATTATGTTTTGCTGATTTGGCTTAATCTTATTCATGTTTTATGCATTAATACAGACAACATTTAATTATCATTACATATGTTGTATAAGTGATGCGTTGGAACTCGAGAGTTGGACTTTTACTCGACCCCTGATTTTCAGGGCATTACACAAATAAATTGATTAAAAGTCATACCTGATTGGGAAGCCATAGTCATATATGATTATGTTCACACCCCAAGTATAGGGTAGCAATGTTGTAATAATCTCGGTAAGACCGAGGTCAAATCCGTAGGGACTGTACTTGTACATAATCTGAAAGTAACTCGAACTAGAACTAGAAGAAGATGTATCTAAACCAGGAAAAATTAAGGGAATAATTGTGAATTTAATTAACTAAAATTTGTAAAATTCAAATGTGGGAAACTAGGGTTTCCAAGGATCCACTTGTATAGATCAGGGAGATCTATGCTTGATTCAAGAACACAACTGGACTTAGAGTCCCATCTTCATCTAGTCGGAGGATATAACCATAAAAATCAAATCTGAACTTCCTTTGATCTAGTTTTCATGAGATAAGAGGCATGAGAATTAGATTTGATTCCATCACAAAGTCATGCCCATGAGATAAAGTAAATAATAGAATTTAACTAATCCACATCCAATTTGAGAGAGTTATGAACGTAGGGAAGGATTCCATCATCCAACCATGTCTATAAGATGATGGTGAACAACAGGGTTCCTATGACCATAACCTCTATACATGTATAGAAAATATTCAAAGCTATCGCAGATCCATTGTAATTTAAGTCACAATCAACTATTAAAAACTATGAATATTTCATATAATCAAACTATAATCAGAGTGAGTTCAACATTATATGAATCAAAGTCGTAGAAAACTACCCATCACACTACAAGCTTCACCTCTTAGCCCTATCTAGGAGGTTTAGCCTGACATGATCATGCTAAAACTCTTAAAGGAAAGGAATAAATAAAACCAGCAGAAAAAAGAAGGAAGAAGGAGGAAGTCGTCGCCGCTCTCTTTTTCTCTCTCTCTCCCATGTCTAGCCTTCACATCCACCTTCATGTCCAAAAGATCCCCCCAGATTGATGATTTATGGGCTGATCTATTCGTTGGGCCACTTCTACAAGGATCCAATAGCTGAAATTTTACGTGTATGGTTATTTTATGGTCCTCGGGCCGTATATAAAGTTTCAAGCCGAACGGATGGTGGGAACCTTGTGATCTTACATTCTGAATGATTTTCAGGCCTCTTTAGCATAAATTGCTTGATTTTCTCGGATCTCCGGGTGTAAATTCTTCGATCTCAGTCCCCTAGGGTCCGTCCCTTGCCTTGGTAACTTTTGAGCGTTAAATCCATGCTTTTAGTACCCTTCTTTAGTCCAGTCTCCTAAATTCACCTTGCAACACAAACATGATTAAAATAAGGTGTTAAACAGTATTATGTTCGTAAAATCATGTAATAATTAACTGGGGTCTAATATGCAATATTTGACCCTCAACAGATTGTCGCAATCTTCTGAACCTTACACTCTTTAGAGAAGCATGGTGATAAGAATAGAGTCAATCCCAATCCAATTAGAACACCATGCATGTGACATATTTGCAACGCACCACCCCTTGTACAATTTTAGATTAATCACAACTTTGTGGGTCCACCGGTATTCCCAATCACATTATCCAACCCTTAGAAAAATCCAAAGCGTTCAATAAGTCCACATTGTTTAATTCTTACAACCAGTTGATGAGATTGCAATTGAAGAGAAAAACGAAGAAAAATAGGACCGGAGATTAAAGAGAACCAGAGCTTGCATACTGACCTCATTCTTATTAGAGATTTTACCGGAATTCTTAAGAGAATTGGATACGTTCGCAAGGGTCTTGGCTCGAATTGTCCTAAGTCTTTGATCTTTCGTGCCATTTCTTCTTCTTTTCTTGTTTTTGTTTTTGTTTTTTTTTTTTTTTCTCTCTCTCTCGTTTGCTAATAAAAGTGTTTTATATATTGGACGTGGATTGTCTACGACAGCTTCTCTCCAAAGAACTTCCTTGCGACTGAAGCTCTCGGTGAGGCCACCGTGATGTTTGTAAAAAATCTGCCCCCTCCATCCGTTTTTTCAGGTCATTTTAGTACAGAAAATGAACAATGAGGCAAATCCAAAAACTCAAGTGGGCCGCCCGACAGGAACAGTGAAGATCGAACGTCCACCATCGAAACTACCTTGAGTTAAACAACCGTGATGGTTTTATGCCATCCATACCGTTCGTAATGTTATTCCTAGCGGGATGAACTGTGAAAACATAAAAAAGGTTAGCCTGATCTAAAATTTCTGTGGCACCGTGAATGTTTCAATGGTGGATGTTCAATCATCGCTGTTTCTCTTCGCGGGAATTACTGAGAAGGCAATCCGCGTTCGGTTTGGATCTTGGGAACGTGCGGACGCGGATTTCATGCCAAAGCCTGAACAAAATGGGGCCCAATGTTTGTAATAAATCTATCCCGTTCATCCATTTTCTAAGTCATTTTAGGACATGAGGCTAAAAATGAGCCGGATTCAATACTCATTTGAACGAAAACGTGAGAATTGAACGTACACAGTTGAAATATTCGTTGGGACAGAAGTTTTTAATCATGGTAATATTCATGTTTTCAATTCATCCCAATGACCTTATGAACGGTATAGATGTCTTGTAAACATCATTGTCGACTCAGGGACGTTTCAACAGCGGGAATTTCGCAGGACGCGGATTTCCTGTGGGGCTCTACGATGTTTGTGAGAAATCCGCCTTATTCATCCGTTTCGAGAGCTTATTTTGGAATATGCAACTAAAATCTGGTCAGATCCAAAACTCAGCCTGCCATACGAGGCAAAAAACTGGGGAAAGCAATTCCTACCTTCTTAGGCTCCACCTATACGCTTATATCTCATCCAAACCGTTTGTACGGTCATTTCTAATGAGATAAACTGAAAACACAAAAAGGTTATCATGATACAAGACTTTTGTGGCTATATGAATGTTGCAACGATGGCTGTTCAATCCCCATTTTTCCTCTTGTATGGCCCACTTGAGCCTTGTATCCAGCTCGTTTTCAGTCACAAGTCCTAAAATTAGTGTGCAAAATGGATTAATGGAATGGATTTTTCACAAACATCACCGTCGGCACCCAACTTCCTAAGAGGCTTCAGCGGGAAATCACCTTACCATAGGGCTCACCTTAATATATGTATTCTATGTAAACCCTGATCATCAGTTTTTCCACATTATTTAGGGCTGAGTCCACAAATAAGGCATATCCAACCCTTAGGTGGACCATAGTAAAGAAAAAAGTGGTGATGTAACATTCCACCATTGAAAACTTCTATGGCCCACCGTAATGTTTCTATGATGGGTGGACCATACTAAAGAAAAAGGTGTGGTGACGTAATGTTCCACCATTAAAAACTTCCCACGGCCCATCATAATGTTTCTATGATGTATATTTGTCATCCGACTTATTAATAAGGTCACAAAAATCTAACTTAAAAAATATATATATAAAATCCAACTTGATAGAAAACTTAAGTAGACCATTATAAGTTGTTAATCATCATTCACTAATTTTTCCTATGGTACGGCCCACCTGAGATTTGGATTTGCTTCATTTTAGGGCATGGATATAGCATACGTGCATCAAGGTGGGCCCAATGATAAAAGCGCACCTAATCCGTTCACGTGGGCCTCACCAATGGTGCAGCCCTTGCCGGGGGGCCACCTTAATGCATGTATTCTATTTTTGTTATTTCTTTTTTTTTTTTTTTTTTTAATTGCTCGTGCTTCCCTAAACGTATATGCCGGCTTCCCTAAACGTACACAACACCAAAATTACGGACAGAAACACCCAACGTCAAAACCTTTGTGTGCCCACCCTGATGTTTATATGCCATCTAAACCGTTCATAAGGTTTATTTCCACGGTGATGAACTCACAGCACAAATATTAGCCTGATGCAAAATTTATATGGTCCCTCAAAGGTTTCAATGGTAGGTTTTAAATTTCTGCTGTTTAGTGAGGCCTGCCCCCACTTGAGCTTTGGATCTCCTTTACTTTGTGACTCATGTTCTAACATGGTCTGGTGAAACTTATGAACGGAGTGGATTTCACATGAATATCACGATTGGCCTCACCTAGTTACAGCTAGAGGCTGCTGACGTCCATGACCCCGATCCAACGGATATGGTATGCTTGGCAGTCCGTTTGTATCCTATACCAATACAGTCATCTGTATTCTATTTTAAGGGCCCGTTTGGCCGGGTGGATTGGAAGGGATTGAATGGTATTAGGGTGGATGGCATGGATTTCAAGGTAATGATGGTGTTGTCAGTGGATTGTCTTAAGATCCATTGGATTGCTATATCGAGTCTGTTTGGCATGCCCGACCAATCCTGGGGTTAAACCTTCCCATCCCTTCCAATCCCTTGATTGGAAGGGATTGGAAGTTAAATCTCGGGATTAGGATGAATTGGATGGGATTTAAGGTAATGATGGTGTTGTCAGTGGATTGTCTTAAGATCCATGAAATTGCTATATCCCGGGATCAGTTCACCGAGTCTGTTTGGCACGCCCAGCCAGTCCTGCGATTTAACTTCCAATCCCTTCCAATACCATCCAATCCCTCCCAATCCGCCCGGCCAAACGGGCCCTAATAGAATCACTTCAAATCCTTGGGTGGAGACATCTTTGGCACTTGTTGACAATACATGATGAGTGGCTAGCTACTTCATTTCTAAGGAGGATTGCTTGCAGACTTTGTGGGGCCCACCATGATGAATGTGTTATATATACATTGTGCATCCATTTTGCCAACTCATTTGATGACATGAGCCCAAACATGAGGTAAATCTAAAGCTTGATCCAAAACTTCTACAGTTCCTAAGAAGTTTTTCAAGGGTAGGCATTTAATAACTTCTATCATTAATTTTTTGTGTTTAATTGAGTATTGGATCTGCCTCACGCAGATGCAGGACCTTGGTGGCGTGTGGATGTTACCAATTTTTGTAGGTGCACCATGATGTGTGTTTTATATCCACACCATCCATTTAATTTGCACAATAATTCCTGTTCATAAGGTCACAAAGACCTGGACGAAGAAAAAACACAAATATCATCTTGATCCAAAGCTTCCGCGGATACAAAGAAGTTTTCAATAGTAGGCATTCAATTCTTATTTCTTTTTGTGGTGTGGTCTACCTCAGCATTGGATCTGCCTCATTTTTAGCCTCATGTCGTAAAATAATCTCATAAAATGGATGCACGGTGTGGATATAACATATATTTGTCCATCAAATGCAGTCATCAGGGTTAGGACATGAGATCAAAGATAGTCTAATCCACTGTTCATGTGGCCATACAATAAAGAATGGTAGAGTCACCAAGGTAGCTTGCCTTTTCACCAGGCCACCACCACCCACAAGCCTCCAAATTCACATGCAGCTCACATAATGTGGTATTTGACTGGCTATCACCCACGAGCCTCCGAAGTCAGAAGACCTCAAAGCCAGTCAAATGCAGCCATTATGTGAGCCGCCATAGTGTTATATATTAAATAGCTTCCTCCCACTTTCAGAAAAGTGGGAGCACACCACTTGTAACTGGGACTATGCTTTTTAGATAAGTAGGAGCACACCACTTATAACTTTGCAAATTGGGAAAGATATAAATCTCACATTTAGACAAGCTCTGCGAAAAGCGACAGGCCTCGTCTATCGTATAAACTATTATACAGTACAAACATGAAAATAAAAAAAAATAAAAAAACTGGCAAGGAGGCAGTCCATTTGTGTTAATACATGCCACTGATTCAGTTGCAACAGCCCTTGATTTTCTGCCACAAATAACCTCCTAACCTACATAGGACTCGGCCACCATCCAGACCAGCTGGGTCCTCTTCCCGAAGAGGGACCATCCTTTATACAACTATAAAAATGCTAAAAAAAATACATGAAAAAAATAATAATAAAACAGAGAACAAAATTATCAACTGAAGGTTCTCTCAGAGTCATGAAAAGTCCCTATAACTCCTTTTTTTAGTATCTATATATCTTATGAGTGGAATGTGCTGAATGGAATTGACTAATTCATTAAACCCATCCGTTGTTAGCCCCCTCAGAAAAGCAAATGGCAAATCCACCGGATAGAGCATTTTGAGGTTAGTGAGATTTTCAAGCCCCAAAGGCACCTCTCCCAACTCTTCACAACATCTGAACCTTAGCTTTTCAAGGCAATACATTGCTCCATTCTCTATTCTCACCTTCTTCAATTCCTTCAAATCAAGAAGGCTTAAATCCTTGAGTCTTGGATATCCTCCCCCCTCGCAACATAACTCTTCTCCGTCGTAGGCTCGCTTGAGAAAGAGTTCTACTAAATTTGGCAGTGATTGAAGGGCTTTGAGAGGGTCATCCATCAATCTAGACCACCTCAAACGAACGGAAACTAGATTTTCAAGTGAGGAAATACATTGAGGTAACTTGAGCAAACGCCCTCTCAAGCACAACCTTTGAAGAGTAGGTGGAGGATACGATAGAGAATGCAAGTCGAGAAGCTCCTCAGCATCCATTGATCACCCGGAAAAGGCTTGAAGGTGGTTCATTTGCTCGACAGAAGTGCACAAATCATTCCCATCTTCTGTTCTTAATTTGATAACACCTAACTTCCTCAGTTCGATGAGATTCCCCAACTCTTTAACAACGCTGCTCTCCGCCTCTATGTACGCCAACTTCTGTAGTGATCTCATACTCCCCATTCCAGTAGGAACCTTAATTCCATCCACAGCATTAAATGGCAAGTAGACCCCCTTTCTAGCATACCGATAAATCAGAAGGTGGCAAAGGTTTTGGAGCTTGAGAATCTCAATTGGCAATTCACATACAAAGGTGCCCTTAAGATTCAATGTTTCTAAGTTTTTTAGCTTCCCCAATGAGTTAGGAAGTTTCTTCATCTTTGTATTCTCCAAGCTCAAATATCTTAAGTGGAACAGACTAGTCAAAGCATCAGGAAAGCTATCCATGGAAACATTTTCAAGATCCACCACCTTAAACAACCTTAAGCTGGAAAAACATGTGATTGCAGAAGCAATAGATAGTCCATCCACCCCAAAAATGAACAAAGAGCGAAGATGGCAGAAACTATCTAATTTAGGAAATTTCTCACCACTGTTGTAAATAGACAGCTGCCGGATTCTGTTACAAAGTATCTTGTTCAGTTCAATAGAACATGCAAAGAAATGCTCTTCCCTGGATTTTGAAATAATGATCTCCTGAACGAGATCATGGATGCGACAAGTA
This sequence comes from Magnolia sinica, assembly GCF_029962835.1. Taxonomy (NCBI): domain Eukaryota; kingdom Viridiplantae; phylum Streptophyta; class Magnoliopsida; order Magnoliales; family Magnoliaceae; genus Magnolia; species Magnolia sinica. Next base: position 84,309,223 of record NC_080581.1, read on the forward strand.
ATCAATTTCCCATATGATTTCCTTTCTGCTACTTGAACAAGATTTCTAGCAATGAGCGCAATGAGGTAACCATCAGCAACCTCTTCCATTGACATGCCTTCATTTCTTTCTGCAAAACCCTCAGCTATCCATAGGCGAATTAGTTTCATACGCTTAATGGCATAGTCTTCAGGGAAAATGCTCAACTACAAGAAGCATGATTTCAGGTAGTAAGGCAAGTCATTGAAACTGAGGAATAATATTTTCATCATGCTTCTAAGATTGTCATCACTTTCAAACTCCGATCCAAGGCTTCGGTGAATCATCTCCCACTCAACATACGTCTTGTCCTTGATTGACAGAAGACTACACAATGTGACAATCACAAGCAGGAATCCTTGGCATTTATCTACAAAGCTTTGAGAAAGCTTCTTCAATCCAGGAGGGCAACAATTCTCGTAGTTCGAATGGAATGCCTTCTTGCAAAATAGAGACCAAGCCTCTCTTGGAGGCAGAGGTTGAAGATTGTAGATGCGATCGGAGAGTCCGACGCAAGAAGATGATGCGAAATGATCTTTACGTGTGGTGATCATTACCCTACTATTATAATTGCTAGCAGGCAATGCATTTCTTATGAAATTCCAAGCATGTGTGCTCCATACATCATCAAGAACAAGTACATACCTTTTGTTCTGCAAATAGCTCCTTAGAACTTGGATGAGCTCAACCTGTTTCATCGCGTCTAATCCTTGGGGAGATGGATCTTTCTTCTCCTCGAAGAATGGTTTTATCATGCTTTGAAGCAATTCCTCCGCTTTGAACGATTGAGAGACATTGATCCAAGCATATGTTTCAAAACATTTCTTCACCTGTTGATTATCATAGACTTTCTTTACTAGAGTAGTCTTGCCAAGGCCACCCATCCCAACCACCGAAATTGTTGAGAGTCTCAAATCTCCATTGACTAGCCATCCAATCAATGTGCTCCTTGGAAGGTCGATGCCCACAAGATCAGCTTCCTCAATGAAAAAAGCATCCAATCGAGGATCATAACATTGATTGCTCATGTTGTTGAAGCTTGAAATTTGCTCCTTATTGAGAGTATAAGCATCTTTTCTCTCCGTAATCTTACGGATTCTGGTTTTGATATCTCGTAGCATCGATGCAATCTGATGGTGTGCCTTCAACCGCTTGATGGGTCTATGAAGAAAATCGAACGAATCCATGGGCGCCGTTCTGCTCTTGTGCTAGGCCAAGCATGAATTCGTCAAGAACATCCTCGACGTCGTAAGCGACTTCTCTTACTTGTTTCACCCATGTCTTAAGGCCTTGATCAGCATCTTGTCTTGCATCAGCATCCCGTAAGAAGGATCTGATGCTTTCTAACTCATCTCTGACTTCGCGGACTTCTCCATCAACCACCTTCAAGGGCTGCGCTTCCTCCACCAGCAAATCCCAGTATTGTATCAAGAAGCTCACAGCACTCTCCGCCATCTCTCTCTCTCTCTCTCTCTCTCTCTCGCACTACAAGAAAACTGACCTTTACCGGCGGTCAAAACCGCCAGCAAAACCCCATAAAACCGCTGGCAAATCCTTTGCCTGCGGTTAGCCAACAGCCGGTAAAGCCTCAGTCGGTAAAGGCTTTGCCGGCGGCCAGGACCTTTACTGATAGTTGTGCTGGACGCCGCTAAATCATCAATTTTTGTTGCAAAAAGGGTCAAAAGCTGCGGATAAAATCCGTAGCTGAATTGATTAGCCCACAGCACGACCGTAGCCATTGGTACCGTAGCTTTTTAAAACTTTGCTGCGGATTAAATTCGTAGCCATAGAACCCATGGCCACCGATAAACCGTAGCCATTGAGAAAATCTTTCTTTAAAAAAAAAAAGGTGACCCGCATGTATTAGTGTTTTTTTTATTTTAAAAAACACAAATCTAAGCAGTTAACATACCTTGGTTAATGTCAATGATCTCCTTGTTACCAATGATTGCCATTGTTTCCAAGGGATTGGTTTCTTCTGTCGAGATTTGGTGAGCTGTGTAGCAGTAAAAGGCATCAGCACCAGTATTTCGGAGTCCTTCAGCAAGTTCAGGCCCTTAATGACATTGAGGTTCACCACCTGTGAGTGGAGGTTCTCTGTTTTGTCTACCAGAAGCTCAATCTTCTCACCACGGTCCAGAACCTGCACAAAGAGATATTACAATGGGTTTATGTTGTTCTGCACATCACACAATTTAAATAATTTAGGGGCTTCAAAAGACAGGGCTGCATGGAGGACACTAATCTTGGCATTTGGGTGGCCTAAGGAAAAAGATTTTCCTAACTGCACATTGAAATATTAGAGGCAACCATCTGCACATTGAATGCTATACATACACTAACAGCATATGGATTATTCCCCTACAGTAACACATCTTTCAAGTCAACAATCTGGGAGAAAAACCACATTAAAGCAACCGCTTAATAAGCAAATATGATACATCAGCGTGAGATCCATGTCATTTATCTGGAGGGCCTCACCATGTACATGTTGTGGCCCAAAATCAAGCTGATTTTGATCATCGGGTGGGCTACACTTTTGAATAGTCATGGCCTAACAACCCAAACAGGCCATCCTCTAAAAGCTAGGTTGGGCAAATTAAAATTTTGAATAGTCATGGCTTAACAAGCCAGCCCCAAATAGTTCAAAATCCAGTCCCAAATCCTACATGTGGTGCTTGTGAGGATAAACAAATGAAGTGATCAATAAAGCATTAGATTGAAGCCTGAAGCAATAAGTTTGCGGAGAAACATTGACATAGATACCTTTGGTTGACTAGAAAAAATGCATGTGCTAAAACCATGGACAGACTAGAAAAAATTGCCAAGATTGTTTAAACCATCCACCATTTTCATCTATGTGGCTTAACTGATTATTTAACCATCCTCACAGTTATGTACATGGTAGAGCACACCTGATACATGGCTCAGATGTCCTGCACATTTTCCAGGTTAGCACGTATCTGCTTGCGGAAGTGCATGTGGAGCCAGCAAACATCCCTGACACAAGGCTCAGATGTCCTGCACGTGTAAGGTTAGCACATATCTGCTTGTAGAAGTGCAAGCGGATCTAGCAAACCTCTTTAAAATCCATGCACTCTGCATTCCTTTGGCTTCTTTAGCAAGTACCCAGAATAAACTTAAAAATTAAACTATAGAAAATCTGAGCTTCTTATGACAAAATCAACTAAATAAACCAACCACTATCATAAAAATTCATCTATCATCCATCATACAGTGCCATCAACAATTTCTGCTTAGGCAACTGTCTTCAAGGAATGAATCTGGACTGTTCATAGTTACAAACTTACAACCTATGGGACACCCTGAAAGAATCACACCAGTCAGATGATCCTATCCACCTAAAAAGTAGCCATCTGTTTTTTTATGACCATCTCTTATCCAAGTTGTATGCCATGGATGGATGGTTAGGATCATCTATTGAAAGTGATTCGTTAGAATCATAAGCAATCCATTATAAGGCGCTTTTGATTTTTTGGACATGTTGTTTCCAGGCATGCCCTTAAATCATTTCTACCAAAGAGAGAAGTGGACTCTCCAGCACTGAACTATACCTGTACATTACACATTAATACGTTGCTAAGAAAGCACCAAACTTATTCCATCACGAATCTCTTTTCTCATTAATACATATGATTAGTACATGATTTATTACTAGCCTTGACTAATATGTTTATTAGAATAGAAAGGCCTAATCACAATAGCCTTTCATCTCAAAATCAATACACTACTGAACTTAAGAGTAGTTAAAATCAGAACTTTGTACTTAGGCTTAAAAAGTGTTGAAGAATAGACAATCCATACAAAGTAAGACACTTAGTTCAAGGCATACAGGTATGATAGAGGGAGACCAGCCAGGAAGTTAACTGATCCAGTAAATTGGTTGCTCTGCAGGTCACTGACAGAATTAACCATGGATCGTTAATGGTATCAACTCACATTGCAATATAAAAAAATTACATAGATTGAAGAAACTTAGCCCATTAGCATACTTACATTTGTTTTAGATTTGTTTTAGATTCTTCAGACCAGTAAATATGTCCCCAATGGAACTGGAGAGGGAATTGTGACTCAAATTCCTGCACTTGGAAAAAAGATCGGTTGGCAAATATGAACTGGCTACTCATAAACCAGAGACTTTAACATGCTCACAGATTACAAGAACTTACAAATAACAGAGAGATTTCAAGGAAGCTAAGGAGAATAGAATATTCTGACTCAGCCGATTGAATGCCAGGTTTCTGCATTGCAAGAAGAAAACAAAAATATATCTTGGAACTGAGATTCAATTTTTTTTTTTTTTTTTTTAAAGATTTAAATCCTATATGGGAGATGGATTTCACAGTAAAGATTCTCTAGATCTTCAGGGCTCTGTAAGAAGTCATACAGCTTCACCTGGTTCCATGCCACCTCAATCCCTTCATATTCATCAAAGCTATGTACCTACATCAAAACCCACCAACATCAGAGAAAATTGAAAAGGACCCAAATGAGAGACAGAAAGAAAAATGAAAAAGGTAGGCCCACTGACTTTCACTGATGATCAGACAGATCAATTTCAAGTATGTTTAAATCATTCATTCCTTTTGTATAACCATGACCCACTTGATGATTGGAGCATGCCAATGGGTCCTTGAGCCAAGTTTAGGAGCTCAAGCCGTGACCAATGTATTGCCATCCCTAGCTTATGTCACTAGCTATTATGCACTACCAAATAAATACATTATACCTTCCCAAGTCTAAAATCTTCAATTTCTTCAATATCATCATCAGGAAAGCGGCCCACAACTGCAAATCCAAATAACTACTAGGAAACTAGCAACCACAGTAATCAGAAAGAAATCAGAAAGAGGTCTTAGAATCCACGTACCTTGGAGTCTTGGATGCTGATAAGTGTATAGTTACTGGAGACACAGTTACACAGTGCCAAACATGATGGTTTTTAGTCGGATTCACGACATCCATACATTCTTTTCTAATTGGCCTGCCTTATATACTTATACATTACATTCATATATATATATATATATATATATATATATATATAAGAACATGAAGGTGTTCAGAGAAAGGGGAATATATATTATGGAAAAAAAAAAATCTATACTTCTTCCATTACCAATATACTCAATTGGCCTGCCTTATATTATACAGATCCCCAATCAGAATCACAACAAAAGCTGATAGCTGTGATCATTAGAACCATCAACTATTTTATAGTACATAAAGGAATAATGGTTATAAATGATTCCAAAGATGGAGAAATGGAAACATGAAAGGAAACAGGATGCAAAGAGACTCACCAAATCCATAGCCAAATACCAACCAAAGAAAGTAACCATTTAATATACCCTTCTTATTTGATCTGTTGAATCTGCAGTAACAGCATAAGCCCATCATAAATACAAACGTTTATTTGATTTTATCATGGTGATCACCTGGCGCAAAAATCATGGTGATCCACTCGCCAAATGGACCACACCATTTCATGATTTCTGCACCAGGTGATCGTCATGATTGTTCCCGCCTTCTACATAACAATGACAGAGTTACAATAGTACCTATATGAAAATGAAACCAGCAAACCTAGAACCCCAGTTAGGTAAAATTTCAAAATTTCCTGAACCCTAGACACCTAATAATCTTGATTTCTCCAATTTTTCCAAAACCCTAAAAACCAAAATTTGCAAAGTTCCCGAATTTTCCACCTACCCTAACACCTAATTTCTCAAAATCCCCAAATTCCCCTTTCAAGGACAGCCAACAGTTCAGAGAACCCACTGAATTTATACTATGAATGCAACCGCTTTTCATGTGCCAAAAATACAGTGGAGCTATAGAAATCCCAAGGAACCCCAACAGTATTCTCATTCAAAGAAAAGGGAGATTTACATAGTAGAGCTGGTCAAACCTGAATATGGCAGAGCCAACTCACCAAAGTAAACATGGCAGGGTGATTGGATGATTTCTAACTACACTTAGATTGGATACCCAGCTGCATTCATAGATGAAGATGAAGCAGCAGAAAGCGGAATTTCTTAAATAGTAATATGTAGAATTCTAGCATATGTTTATTACTGTAAAATGAAAAAAACAAATAAATAAATAAAAATTGCCAATAGAATAAGACTAACAATTTTGTTTATTGAGTTACCTTGAAGAAGGATGAAAAAGAGAAGCACAAAACCATTCTTGTGTACATCCAAGCATAGCATAGGTACTCTGATTCAAGAAAATTGTTATTGTTCTTTTCATTGTGGATTGCTGAAACGTGGGCCATGCAGCAAGAAACAGTCGTGTACTGCTGTGCAGGATATAATTCCTCTATTCTGCATTGGGGGCATGAGCAAGGATCGAACGCACAAGGGGATATAACAGAGAAGAGGCTTACCTAGTTGATCTTTTCATTCGAAGGACCATGAATCCAATGTTCCCTCCAAACAATCGAAGATGATAGAAGACGTTCCGTCTTCCATCCTGATTACTGCAGCTGCAAAGAAGCAAAACCACTCAAACACATCTGGATTAGAAACAGCATAAGCAACCTCAACAGTCTATACATAAATGACATTTCTATTGGGCATCTAGACACATTCAAATGTAGAAACAATGCATTCTTGCATCCACCATCAACAGTCACCACAAACCAGATGCTGCCCATGTTCCAACATAGCACATTGTAAGAGATCCGGGCTGTCCATCAGACGTTTTCTTTGTTCTTTGGGATTTCAGACGTTTCATCATCTTCCCTAAAGGCAATTCAGCCCCCTCTGAGATTTCAATTAGATCATAGGATCTGAACAGAAAACTGTAGGATTTAAACAACATTGAGCAAAACATTTGGCTCATAAGTTAATTTACATATCCAAATAGTGCTAAATTAATCTACTAGGAAATCTCACACATCTGTAGGTTATGGTATCAACATTTGAATCTCACTGGCAGATGGTTTCTATAGACACAGCTAATGAAAGAGCTAAAGACCAACTAAAACGGAAATCATATCAGATTACCATTAAAAAGAGTAGACTAACAGATGCACACAAAATAAAGCCAACAGAACCCAGGGCATTGGACCTGAAGATATTGATGATAAACGGCAAATGGCACTGAATTCGAAAGAAGTGGTAGAAGCTCTTGAACTATGCTCCAAGTAATATTAACAACTTGCTAACATTCAGCCAATTAGTACATCCTTTTGTATATTTACCTAGTAAAACCATTTTCTTTCCACATCTTTGCGGCTTCTGGTGATGCCCTTCTTCCAGGTTTTGTTGATTTGTAAATCTTGTGTAAGTGTTGTCATCATGTATGCCATCTAAGTGGTTAGTAGAACAAGGAGACATATCCATAGGATCCAAAGCTCCATTGCCAGAAGAAAGAGTTGTATCAGTGGTGCTAACTGATGGCTGAGATGAGTTAAAGAGCAGAATTGAAACACAAGTACCAGAACATTAGATGAGACACATTCAGTTGACAAAGAGATGGATACCGAACCTGAATCTGCTCTGGGAACCTCAGTTGGAGATCCAGGCCATTCACCAGCACTCTTCACTTTATGTTGTCTCATCCACCATACACATAGCACACATTCATGTGAAAACAGACCAATCAAATTATATAGCCCTCAGTTTGACTTTTGACCATAGTTCAAAAGTCAAACTAACATAATCATCCTGGCCAATTGATCGAACAGATGATTGAAAACAAAAATGGTCAACAGGGGAAAATTCCCCAGTCATTGTGAATCTATGTGTTGGTCCACTAAAGAAGGGTCAACTGGATGGATGATACAATGGGTTCATCCAACCATATAGTGATTTGTGCCCCATTTACAGAGAGTTGAAACGCAGGACCTCTAGCATGATTAACACAAGAACATTCTTGGTTGATGCATTTCCTCAAACAATTAGCATGCAGATTTTCATATAAAAATAATGAAATGCTTTAGTGAAATAAAAATAGAAATTCATATTATTTTTTTACTTTCTTGATCAATTACAAAACTTTCATATGATTACATTAACTTCATGTAACTATCAACACTGAAATGAAAATGATAAGGGGAAAGAAGTCTCACCAAATTAATTCACAAGAAGAGGAAATGCAAGTTACAAATTCAACGCCACCACATCTTAATAATCGCCTCCATCACTGAAGAACATATGTCGAATCTCATCCAAAAGCCCTAAACCTAGGAGGGAGAAAGAGAGGGAAGGGAAGGGAATAGAATGCAAAAGCCCTAAACCGCAGAGGGGTTTAGATCTGTAACGGTTTGTAGTGAGTAAAAGGACCAGATCTGGCCAGAGGATGAGAGAGAGAGAGAGAGAGAGAGAGAGAGAGAGAGAGAGAGAGAGAGAGAGATGAAGGTTCTCAAGGCGGGAGGGCGAGGACGGGGGCCGAGAGAGAGAGATCGAGCAGAGACGGAGAGGTGCAGAGAGAGAGAGGAAAGGCGCAGAGAGAGAGTCGGCGATGGGGAGAGGAAAAGTGCCGAAAATGAGATCAAAGCATTCGCATTTTGATTTAATAGAGACCCTTTTACGGCAGCTGGATTTGGTTCCAGCCGGCAAAGGGTTCCACCAACAGTCGGTTTTGCCCTAATTTCTTGTAGTGTCGTGACAATAGTAGATGGAAATGGTGACCGTTGAAACCAACAACCCGGATGGTTTTCAGGCTACTCAGTCCAATCAACTGAATGGACCATATGCGAGGACTGGAAGACTTTTGAAATTAGGTAGTTAACCCATCTAAGCAGCATCTAGTAAGGTTCCATTTCACCATGTTACTTTTGAAACTTTCCAAGGGCCATGTATAATTCGAACTTGAAGGCTACAGTTAGTTTATACACACACATAGAAATCAAGGAAGAATATGGAAGTCGGGAGCCAATTTGAATGGGTCCAGCTCCCATCTTTTAGACCCATTTGGAAATCGGGTTGGATTTGGGTCTAGCTTTTTGAACCACGATCTACTTAAAAATCAGGCCTATTGAGATTTGGGTTGTGTCCATATGTGATGAGCGATCCCGTCTTTTAAACCCATTAAGAAATGGGGTTGGATTTGGATCTTGCCTTTTGGACCTGAGCCTAGTTAAAAATTGGGCCTTGTCAGGTTTGAGTTGAGTGCGTGTGATGAACTGGATACAAGTCCTGTCCTTTAGACCCATTAGGAAATTGGGTTAGATTTGAGTCTCATTGGGATTTGGGTTGAGTCCATGTGATGAACCTAATACACTGGTCCCATCTTTTAGACCCATTAGGAAATATTTGGGTCCCACCTTTTAGAACTGGACCCAGTTAAAAATCGGGCCTGGTCGGGTTTAGGTTGAGTACATGTGATGAACCTGATACCAGTCCCATCTTTTAGACCCATTACGAAATCGGGTTGGATTTGGGTCTCACATTTTGGACCTGTACTTGGTTAAAAATCAGCCTAAACAGGTTTGGGTTAAGTCCTTGTGATGAACCTGATACAGTTGGGTAGAATCTAATTGTCTGGGTGGGGGTCCAGCTAGTTTTAGTAGCATATATACTTATGAGTATTTAATATATACTAGTGATTATAGAAACAAAATAAGGTTTTCTAAGCAGATATGTAAGAGAGCCGGTTTACAAACACCTGTGAGCAACGTGAATCCGCTTATCTGTCCTAATCCCAACCCGAAATGTAGATCCAAAAACCCTTGAGCGTAACTGAATCTGGGACTTCAAGAACTAGACCCAAGTCCAATTGGATCTAGGTCTGGGTCTTCACAACAAAGACCCAAACTCAATCGTCAGGGTCTTAAAATATGAAACATGAAACTGGGGCCAAAAGAACCCAAACCCGGCAAGTCCTTAAGACAGGTAGCCTGAGTATGGGTACTTTAGGATCCAACCTTAACCCAACCCCTGATAGCCCTAACCCCTAATCAGCTTCTTAGCAGCTTGGCTTTATTTTTCTTACTTCTTAATTTCTATCTTTTCTTTATATATTTTAAATTTTCTTCCACATTATTTATTGATTTATTTTTATTTTTATTTTTTTTAAAAAGAAAAAAAAAAAAAAAACTCTTATGCTCAGGGAGATTAGCACCCGTTCGTTTTTAAAATAAAGAAAATTTGAAAACCCTATACCAGCGCCCAGAGTCAATGTATCTTATCTTCAAGTGGGCCCTAACACATTTACTGCCATCCTTTGGTATTGTACCTGTGGCTCCCCCTACTAGTGGTATGGCTTGATTTTTGCATATGTATTGTTCCCCATGGTCCAAACCATTAAAATGACAAGATCATCAATGAAGAGCGGGAACACAGTAGAAATATCCTATATCGAAGTTTTTACAACCCTTGAAAGAAAATTGTGATGACCATCTTAATGATAAATTTCTAAGATTAATTGTATATAATGTTGTGGCGGGGGAGATCAGGTCTCTTGGTGAGAGTTTCTCTCTCCCTTTGTTTCCTTCTCTCTCTACCTCATGTATGATTAATCGTATGGATGAAGCATATTTCTCCTAGTTATCTCTCTAGGTGATCTCTTACGTGGTGGTCCATTTAATAAGGGCCTAAGTTTGAGAGTGGCATTTCATAATTTTTATCTTATGCAATATTAATTTCTTGTATAGGTGAGAGATAAGTAAGTTTTGTATTTATGTTTCTTTTTGTTTCTAGTGAAGAAAAAAGTTATATTATTGTCACGTGGAGTAAGTATATTGTCGAACCACATAAAATTTGATAACTATTGTCTCTTGTTTTGGTTTAATTCTTTTGGTTTTTGTTTAGCCATTTTTTATTTTTTATTTTTTTGTAGTTTGGCTTTGCCTATATTAATCATATGCAGGTATTTTTCTGCAATAATTGGTATCAAAGTGAAAGGTTGAAAAACCTTTTTAGCATAAGATTGGTGTTGACATTTGTTTTGTAATTATATTTCAGATGGCTCGAACGAGTTCCACCAGATTCAAAGTGTCAAAATTAGATAAATTCAATGACTCAATATGGAAACTCAAGATGAATGCAATGTTGGTGAATGAAGAATGTGCATTAAATGATTAGCCATGGTAGACATTCTTTTTGCATTAAATGATTCAATTTTGTTCAATGTGTTCGATCAAACCACTATAAAAGATTTATGAGATAGATTGCGAAACCTATAAGATAGAAAATTTATGTCAAACAAGATATTTCTTTGACGACAATTGTATAACGTGAAGAAGAATGAATGGTTCTCTTTGCAAAAATACTTTAATGGGTTTAATATCTTGATTAACATATTGGTTGTGGTTTATGTGAAGATTGACGATGAAGAAAATATCGCACTTATGCTCTGTTTGATGCTAGATTTTTGAAATGGTTTGATTATGATTACGAATCTCAGTAACATTCTAGACCTCAGTATGAAGTTGGCTATATTCATATTATTTACTGAAGAGTCTCATAGAAAAACACCTGGAGAATTTATAAGTGATATTATGATGGTCAAAAGAAAACCTACTAAGAAGGGTATTGGTGGGGGAGATCAAACGAGATCCAAGTTGAAAGGACATTAAACAAGTAAGTGTTGTAATTGTGGAAAAAATAGGCACTTAAGTAAAAATTATAAACTCAAGAAAGTAAAAAAAAAAAAAAAATTACAAATCTAATTCATATGATCAAGCACAAGATACAAATAGTTCCCAATAGAATCTAGTTGAAAAATACAATTCATCCGATTATTGAGAAGTATTGTTTTCAATAATTCCATGAGAAATTTTAAGCCATCCATGAATCAAATCTATATATTACATATGATTCTAAACAGAAGTTATTTCAACACATCAATCATGTGATGTGATATAGTTTACAGGGGTTATAATATCAGGCGTAAAATTATGAGAATTGGAGATATCATAATTACCATATTTGATGGTATCACAGGTATAATTTTCATTGTGCACCGCCTATCCAGCTCATAAACGAATTTTCTATCATTAAAAAAGTTTGGATAAAAATTGTTATAAATTTTTTTTTAGTGAAAATAGTCTATTTCAAACGATTGAAGGGACTATGGTGTGGCCCATTTGAAGGTTAGATCTACTTACATTTTGGGATCATGCTAAAAATGATCGGTTAAAATGAATGGATGACGTGGATAAAACACATGCATCAGGGTGGACCCTACATAGTCCCTGTCAGGGCCATGTCCGTTCTAGTAGAGGATTGGACGCAATTCGCGTCCTACAGGAACTCCCTGTAACTAGGGGTGCACACGGTTCGGTTTGGATCAGTTTTGGGATGAAACCGGAACCGAACCGTTCCTAACGGTTCTAGGAAATTTGGAACCGGAACTGAACCGTTGGCACCCTAGAACCGAACCGGAACCGAACCGTTAAAACCGGTTCGATTCCGGATCGGTTCCACGGTTCTTGGCTTTTTATAATCCAACCCAATTGCAAGCCCATGTCCATCCATGTTGTGGTCCATTTGATGAATGGTTTAGATGTTGTATAAGGTGTTCAAAAATATATTTATGAAAATAATTATTCTAGACAAAATAATTATAAAATATGCAAAAATACATCGGTTCGGTTCAAAGTTCGGTTCTACGGATCGGATCCACGGTTTGGTTCTACGGATCGGTTCACGGTTCGGTTCGGTTCTACATACCCCCAAACCGAGAACCGAACCGTTGTCACCGGTTCTTTGATTTTTGGAACCGGAACCGGAACCGTTGCACTCTAAAACCGGACCAAACCGGACCGTTTGGTCGGTTCTGGTCCGGTTCTACGGTTCTACCTGTTAAATGTGCACCCCTACCTGTAACGGAAACCAGCGGAGTCGGATTGCATCCTGCCACCGTCCACGCAGGGATATCTGGGCCCACCCTGATGTATGAGCTTTATCCACTCCGTCCACCCATTTTGCAATATTATTTTAGCCCATCAATCCAAAAAGGAGGCAGATCCCTGTTCAAGTGGACCACCCACTAGGGATTTAATGTTCACCATTGAATACTTATTGGGAGGTTTGGATCAAGCTGTTTTCCGTTCATCCATGTCTATAGTAACTTATGAATAGGTAATATGGCAAATAGACATCACGGTGATGGTCCACTTGAGCCTTGGATCTGCTTCACTTTTTGGCTCACGCTGAAATGATCTGAAAAAAAATAAGGACGAGATGAATAAAACCCATACATATCCGTGGGTTCCACATAGCCTGTCTGGACGGATTTTGTCCAGACGGGGGTAAGACCCAATCCGCTTTGGATACATTCCCCGGAACGGATTTGGTGAGACCCGGATCAACCGAGGTGGGTGGGACCCTAACTGTGTGGCCACTGTGATGTATCTGACTACATCTAGGCCGTCCATCCGTATTGAAAGCTTGTGGCACGGCATAATAATAAAAAAAAATGAAGCAATTCCAAATCTAAGATGGATCATACTAAAGGAAGCTGTGGTGATTGACCATTAAAAACTTCTTGTGGGCCACAAAAGCTTTAGATCAAGATGATATCTGTGGGGCCACTTCATTCTGGTGTTTTTGACCTTATCAACAGGTTGGATGGCAAATAAACATTTCGGTGGAATCCGTTAAGTTTTTAATGGTGGGGATTCAATCACAGCTGTTTCCTGTGGTGTGGTCCACTTAAGATTTAAGTCAGCTTCATTTTTTGAAACATGGACTAAAATGATCTTAAAAAATGGTTGGACGGTTTGGATTTAAGGAAAATAAATCACTGTGAGCCCCACTGTCAAGGGTCCCACCCACCTAAGTGGATCCGGGTGTCACTTGATCCGCTCCCCCATTCCCCACCAGGAGTAGGGCCTATCAGACGACGGAATTCTCTCTCTCGTGTTTCCTTCGCAGAAACAGTAATGGCGGAGGGAAAAAGCGCACGATAGATCTCTGGCACGTATCTCAACACTTTCCGTCTCCTTCCCATTTTCTTAATCCGAAATAGAAATCTCTCTCTCTCTCTCTCCCTCAGCATTTCCTTCCACAGCAACTAGTGGCGGAGGGAAGCAGCGTACGATAGTCAGATCTCTGGCACGAATCCCGACACTTCCCGTCTCCATCCCTTTTTCCAATCCGAAATAAATCTCTCTCTCTCTCTCTCTCTCTCTCTCTCTGCAAAATGCAAAAAACTGCGCAATCTTGGTTTGTGTGTGGGCCCAGCAGCAGCATCAGCGAGGAGAAACCTCCATCTCTGCTGGCCGACTGGAATTCCTACACCGCTTCCAAAGCAACAGCCTCCGATGACGACGGATCATCGTCTGGCCTAGGGTTTGATAACGAAGCTGCCGTCCGCACTGCCAACGACAAGGTCTCCGGAACTTTCAGCACGTAGGACTCCCAATACAACGGTTCTGATTCTATCCCTGTGTGGGATCTGATGTTAAATTATTGGTTTTGATTTGGTTTGTATTGTCTAATATCCGGTTATGTCACTTTTTATTTTTATTTTTTGTACAAATCCGTGAGATTTCAGGGTGTGTTTGGTTGCTAATGCAGGGGCATTTTCACACCGGGCTCAAGTGGGGTGGCCTGTAGGATACAGGGGCACACTTGGGGTGGGTGGCCCTTGTGAGGCGGGCGCCTCATGTGAGGCGGGTGGCGTGTGTGAGGTGGAACCCATGTGCCCCCAGAAGGACACAAACATGGGCGCTCATTAAACATAGCAGTCCGTTACAAAAATTTCAAAGTCCCACTTGTGCTCATTGATAACAGATTCAGCCTTAATGTTTGCCTTTTGAGGACTGCCGAATGTTTGGGGATAGAACCATCCTCCTACAGGCCCGGAACCATGAGCGTCAGAGCCTTCGATAATTCCTGAAGGCAAGTAGAGGAAGAAATAGATATCGAGTTGCAAATCGGACCAGATATAACCCTTGTTACATTTCAGGTCATTGACATCCCTGCCTTGTTTAACCTTCTGTTGGGACGACCATGGCTCCACGCTATCGGAACCATCGCATCCACTCTCCACCAACGAGTTAAATTCCCTTCAGGAAATCGAATCATCTCAGTGCTCGCCGAGCTAGAAACCATCTTACCAGTGACGGTCAATATCCTAGAAACTGACATCCCAGTGATCGATGTTCAGCATGCGAAGGGTGACATATCGTACCATAGTTTTGAGTTTGAAATTGTAAACTCAATCGTCAATTCACACCTTCTCCCTGTTGAATATGTCATTCCCCCTGCTGAATGGTTAATCCTGAACTATCGTATCGAGTTCCATGAAAAAGGCATAGTTGTAAAGCCAGCACGTGCCAACTTGCAGAGACAGGGACTGAGATATTAACCGACACCGAAAGATCAGGCTAAAAGGCCAAAGAAAAGGCAACCATTCGAGTGCACACCCATCGAATTTGTCAAGGCCGGAGCAGTCTGCAGTGATATGATGACTTCTCTTGAGGATCACCTACAGCGGCTCAATCTAACAGAACATTCCAGTCAAGAGTCCATTTGGCCGCTCATACGGTGGGATAAGATCCTCAAGGTATCAAAAACATATCCAATGCTAGGGGCAGGACCCCCAGACTCATCACATGGGGCTAGGGGCATGGAAGTAGGGGCACCCACGAAGGACACAGGACCAGGGGTGCCCATTACAAAGGACATAGGCAATAAAGAGGAGGCACCCATCTCTACCCACAGTCAAGGGGACACTCCCCCACTATCAACTCAACAGCACAAGGGGTAGAAGCAGCCCATCCACTAGATCGATAAAGGGAAGTGGCCTTCCCTTGACTAGACAGACATCATGATCCCACCACAAGGTGGGTCCGAGGAGCCCGAAGAGCTTCAGCTTCAAAACCAAAAGATCTAATCAGATTCTGACTTTGAGCCCAGCCCAGTAGACATCATGGTCATTAGGAACAATGACGCTCAGGAACAAATAGAACAGAGCAACAGGATCGAAAGGAGGGAAGAACCAAGCTAGTCAGCCATCCCTCTGATGATCGAATCAAGCGGTAGACCTTGCATGGATGCCGGTCCTTAAAAAATGCTGATGTAAATAGCAGTTGGTATCTCGAACCAGGACAGGATCAATTATAGTTTGTAACGCCGTCCTGTTCGAGATCCCATAGCAACACAAAAACATCACATATTCCAAAAGGTACAAAAAAAATCAAATATTCCTCAAAATTACAAAACATCAGAAAATCTTCAAAATTCAAAAACAATGCAAAAACCTTCAAAAATCACTGTGCCAAACACTTCACATGCAGCACATGAGTTTGAGGCCGACTCGTACGATTTCGATCTAGAGTTGGACTTTGAACTCATGGGTTTGGATGAAGCTCTGGATGAGGGAAATGATGATACAACTATCGAACTCGAGGATTCCCTCGAAAAATTTGAAACAAAAGCCAACGTTATGGCCGACGACTTTAAGGTTGTGAACTTGGGATCAGCGAAACTCCCCAAAGAAGTGCGCATCGGTAGATCACTGTCTCCGTAGTACAAGCAGAAGATGATGGAATTCCTGAGACCGAGGTTATCTAACTTCGCATTCTCATATAAAGACATGCCAGGGCTCGATGAAGATCTGGTGGTACACCATTTGCCAACAAAGCCAGACGTGAAGCCTATCAAACAGAAGCTGCGAAAAATGAAGCCAAAATGGGCCTTGAAGGTCTATGATGAAGTCATCAAGCAATACAATGCGAGATTCCTGATAGTCTCCAATTACCTAGAATGGCTCACAAACATCGTACAAGTTCCAAAAAAGGATGGCAAAGTCAGAATGTGCATTGACTTTAGGGACCTCAACAAAGCAAGTCCCAAATATGATTTCTGACGCAGGGGAGGACATGAGGTCGAGCACCGTCTTCCTCAAGAGGATAACTATTCCGAATCCACGGAACTTCTCTGGACTCCTCACAGAGACTTCTCGAATCCACGAGGAAAGAAAGCAGAAAATAGAAATAAATTCTAATAAATTCGAAATTGATTGATGAATAATTAAAAATGAGTTCACAACCCTTTAAATAAGGGTATCAAGCAATAGGAAAGAAATCATAATCAAACTACAACTCAAACTCCTAGAATCTGCGACTTACTATAAATAGTAAACTTACTATTTATAGACGGTCGTGATGTCTACTAGTGCGCAAGGTTTTCGGCCAAAAATAGTAAGTGTCCTATTTGGCTTCACCAAACCGTTCCCCTAATTATTCTAAGCTCTTTTCACGTTGGGCGCAACTCCTAAAGCCCGACGGACGAAGAGTTATAATCAAACTAAAACTTACTATTTATAGTAAAAACGAAATTAAAACAGGGAAACGACCATCGATCAGGGGTTTTTCGTAATTCCGGTTTGCGTAACCCGGCATAGCGGGGTTGGTTGGCTAAAGTAGCTCGTTCTACCCCAAAATCATATATTTTACGTCAGGTAACTCATTCTGGATTGCGAGATACGCCCGATCTAAGGTCCGATGGTCCAGATCACTTCTGTCGTCGACCGGGCCTTTTCTGATCCATCTTGGCCATGAAACTATCTGCGACCCGCTCTACATCAGTCCCCTCCACTTCAAAAGAACTCGTCCTCGAGTTCTCATCTTGCACTGGTTCATGATACTCGGTCAGGTCCGCGACGTTGAAAGTCCGTGAGATTGCCATGTCATCTGGAAGATCAACAACATAAGCGTTGTCATTGATCTTTCGGATGATTGGTACCGGTCCAATCTTTTTATTCTTTAACTTGTTGTACGTTCCGGTCGAAAATCGTTCTTTGCGCAGATGGACCATTACTTGGTCACCCACCTCGAACACTTTTTGTCGCCGATACTTGTCGGCTTGCTCCTTGTATTTTTCGTTCCAGGCATGTAGCTTGGTTTGTACTTCCGCATGAATGCCCATGATCTTGTCAGCCATATGTTCCGCTGCAATGCTCATGCCTAGGAGCTTGGGTAGAGGGACCAAGTCTAATGTGTGGCGAGGAACTCGTTCATAAATAACCTGGAACAGGGATTTTTCTGTCGAGCGGTTCACCATGTTGTTGAATGCAAACTCCGCTTGAGACAAAGCCAAATCCCACTGCTTCGGTTTTTCTCCTGAAATACATCGAAGGAGGTTTCCCAACGTGCGATTCACAACCTCAGTTTGACCGTCAGTCTGCGGGTGGTAGGCGCTGCTGAACTGAAGTCGTGTATCGAATCGAGTCCACAAAGTCCGTCAAAAGTGGCTTATGAACTTCGTGTCACGGTCAGAAGTAATAGTCTTGGGAACCTCGTGTAGCTGCACAATTTCTCTGAAGAATAGATTCGCCACGTGTGTTGCATCGAGAGTCTTCTTGCATGGAATAAAGTGCGCCATCTTGGAGAAACAATCTACTACCACGAACACCGAATCCATGCCGCGTTGTATTCGTGGGAGACCAAGCACGAAGTCTATAGATAAATCCTCCCAAGGGCCGTCAGGCACGGGTAACGGAGTGTAAAGGCCTGTATTATGAGATTGCCCCTTAGAGGTTTGACAAATATAACAACGTTGGACTACCTTTCCCACATCATGTACCAATTGCAGCCAGTAATACCGTTCTTCCACAAGAGCTCACGTCTTGTCTCGCCCAAGGTGTCCACTGAGGCCACTTCCATGTAGCTCTTGGATTATCTGTTCCCTTAGCGAACTGTTTGGGATGCACAGTCGATTTCCCTTGAAAAGGGCGTCCTTGAAGTCATCGTCATCGGCATATATGTCTTTGAGGCGCTCGAACCCGACAACCTCATTGCTCATAGTGACTAACAAAGTTGCACGGCGACTCAATGCATCAGCTACTTTATTCTGTTGCCCTGACTTATGTTTTAGTACGAATGTAAATTCCTGCAAAAACGAAATCTATCTAGTATGCACACGGTTAATGTGTAACGCCCCGTGTTTTCAGGACCCGAGTATATGACTAGTTTCCCAAAAACCCGAGTGTTAACTTTAAAGGATGGTTAAATTCACGTATATTTTTTTTTCTCCTTATCAGAGTAAGCAGATAAGCGTAGAATGGACAAGTAAGCTAAAAGGAAAGTTTAAATTTTCATTTAGAATATACAAGTGGTTGCCTATAATGACTTATACAAACCAATGTCCCCATTCTTATAAATACAAAATTGACATAATATTACATGTGAAACAAGGTAAACTGCAACAATCTTGAATTGTAAAATCATGTAGCAACCCTTAGTGTTGAGGGTCAAATATTGCATATCAGACCCAGTTGCTGCATAGTTTTACAAGCATGATACCGTTTAATGGCCTGATTTAATTGTGTATGTGATGCAGAGTATATTTATGAGCATGGGCTGAAAAAGGGTGGTAAATGCATGGATTTGACGCTCCAGGAGCACCAAGGCAAGGAACGGACTCTAGAAGACCAAGAGCGACGGAATTATACACCAGGGGTCCGCGAAAATTGAGAAACTGAAGCTCAAGTGGCCTGAAAGTCAACCAGAATGCAAGATCATAGGATTCCCACCATCTGATCAGTTCGAAACTTCATACGTGGCCTGAGGACCATAAAGTAACCATACACGTCAAATTTCAGCCATTGGATCCCTCTAGAAGTGGCCCAACGGACAGATCAGCCCCTTTAATCATTATGTGGGGCCCGCCTGATATCCGGATATGCTTCAAAATTGCTCTAAACTGTTTAAACCACGTGTCAAAGCGGATGGACGGAACAGATTTCTCACGATCATCACAGTGGACTCCGTATGCGCAGCGCGTGTACATAGTGCACCGCTGCCCGCGCCGCACCGGACGGTCAGCCCGGTCAAACCATGGGCTGACCCGAGTCCGTCTTCTTCTAAGAGACAGCGTCCGACGCTGTGTCCACCGGGAGATCGTTGTGGGCCCCACTCAATCCTCAGTTCGATGATCCAAACCGTCCATTTGATCCGTAGGATGGCCAAGACCCTCGCCTAGGTGTTTTTTCTCCACCATGCAGCCTATCGCACGTTCCTAGCCGTTTAACGCAGAATGGGTGGTGAAATTCAAAATTCAGTGGACCGCATCAACGGACAACCAAAACCGTCCATCTCCAACCAGAATTCCGAGGCGAATCCAACTGACGGAGTGGATTTCCTCTCCAGCATCGTTCATGGCCTCCACCAACATCCCAGCGCAAGCCCTGTTGCACGCAGCCGGGACTTCCGGGCCGTTCCCTGATCAAGACAGTGATCGGATCATCAATCCAAACCGTTCATTCTCATCAACAGGGAGCCATGACCACCACCAAGAAGTCCGATTTTGATTTTGGACGATCAGTCGTCCAAAATCTCAAGCCAAACGAGGGTTGATCACGAGTCCTCCGCCTGTCGCTGCGAAAACCGTTTCATTCCGACTCCAACACGGTCTCTGGTGCGTAAGACTTCCTCATGGAGGACGGAAGTTGGGCTCGGACGACGGTTCTGTATAAGAGGACGGAAGAAAGAAGAGAAGGGGGTGCTCGGTTTGGTTTTAAACGGGAGAAAAACAGAGGTCGGCTGGAGTTGGGCTCGGTCGTGGGTTTTCTGCTGTAACAGAGAGAGAGCTGCCGGAGCGTCAGGGCTGAAAACGAGAGAGAGGAAAGATGAGAGGTTAAAGATAAGAAGTTTTTTTTCCTTTATTTTTCTTCTCTTTTTCGTTTTCTTTTTCTTTCTATTTGTTTTGGGTTTAGGCCAATCATGAGTGGCTAAACCTCTTAGCTAGGGCTAAGAGGTGAAGCTTGTGGCGAGATGGGAGATACTATTTCCTGCTTTTCATTCAACTGAAGTTGATTTGTATTAATGGAATATTTTTTGTCTTTAAATGGTCTGTTGTGACTGAAATTACAATGGGTCTGCAACGGCTTTGAATATCTCTTTTTTTTCTTTCTTTTTGGATGTTTATGACGTCAGGAAGCCCTGTTGTTCACCATCGTCTCCTGGGCATGGTTGGATGACAGTACCCTTCTTGATCCTCATACATTGTTGATTGGTTGGTAATTAGTTTAATCCTGTTGTTGGCTTTGTCTCCTGGGCATGGTTAGATGATGGAATCCATTCTAATTCATATACTTTTCATCTCTTAAAAACCAGATCAAGTAGGTTCAGTTAATTTCCATAATCCTTGATGCAGGCATAAGATCTCCCTGATCTCTACAAGTGGATCCTCTGAATCCCTAGTTTCTTCCTCTGAATTCCTTAAAGTTTTAGATAATTATTCCACAACTATTCCTTAAATTTTTATTTGGTTAGATCATATCTTAGTCTAGTTCTATTTCTACCTAGTTTCAGGAAACGTACAAGTTTCAGTCCCTGTGGATTCGACCTCGGTCTTACCGAGTTTATTACTACATCACAACCCTATACTTGGGGAGTGAACACTTAGCAAATAGAATCATGCACCCTTGTCAACCATCACCCGCTCCTCACCAATATACGGGGTCACCTGCACTACCTGTACGGTTGTATATTTGATAGATGAGTGGCCAGCTCAGTGTGAATTCCCCTCAAGATTATACACCACCGCATTAGGTAAGCATAGTTATAAAACAACAAGGCAATCAAAACAATACATGATGCAATCTTTTTAAATGCATGGATGCATGAATGCACATCGGCTTGGGGATGCACATCCAGCCGGACTTGGGCTCGTCACCCATGCAAATCATCGACCTGGGAAAATCATCCAGTCGGATAGGGGTCGATAGTCGGTGGTCTGGGAGCTAGCAAAACGATACCCCGAAGATCCTAAGGGCACGTGCTACAGCATCCAGATTAGCCACCCGTCATCGCCAACGTGCTATGGATGCATGATTAGCCAAACTGTTATTAGTCCAGTTACAATCAGCCAATTTAGGTAAGCTCAAGGTCACTACGGGGAGCTCAGAGCCCAGCGTAGGCCGACAGCTCGGGCATAGTGTCCCATTACCACCATCCCCGGCTCATGAGGCTACCACCTTAGGATGTTTAATGGAAAACCGTCAACTAGTGGTCAATCATATTATAACATATGGGGCTTGCCATCGCATGGTTGCACAGTATAAAAACATCGAACCCATATAGGGAAAATACCAGGACAAAGACACATACGGCGATATCAAAGCAAGACACATAAGACAAATATCAAAATAAGCCACATAGGGCGAGTATCAAAATCATGCGATAAAAGACCATCCTTGAAAACCGTTGGACACAACAACCCTAGATGATAGGCCCACATCATTGGTTAATTTAAACCACCATTCAATAACCACTGAGCCGAAGGTCCATTACTATCACAACCAGTCGGGTTACATCCCAAGTATGGGTGTACACATATAGGTGGGGGTTTCCCACTGGTGTACCAATTCAAGTTCCATGAGCAATCCACAAATATTTCATGAACAAATATATAGGATGAACATTAAACAGGCAATGTGGCAATTCAATTTCCACCAGCTAACACATGTGATTATAAGAGAGAGATATCAAATACAAATTTAAATAAAAACTATATCTTAAGCTAATGAGAAGATGGAAAGCTCAAGGGGAAGAATCATCACCTTACACTTTGAATCACTTTCTAGTGTCGCTAAGTACTTGCGCCCTTAGAACCGAACCTTACCATGAATTATAAGTTTATACAATTAGATCCAAGCCTTATACATTGTTTATGGTTAGGATTTTAACCTAGGGTTGGGATCACTTAGATTTAAGGTTTCACCCTAAGGTTTAGGCTTAGGCTAGATTTGTAGGTTTTGTTTATAGGATTTGAACTCTTATTTTGTATGGTCATGGATGATATTATCAAAGGGAATAATAAGTGAATAAGATTAGTCAAATAAATTGGTTATTAATTTAGAAATATTAACCATGGCTACTATTATATTAAATTACCTAACAACAGCCACGATGGATCATATTGCTAATAATTCCAAAACTATTAGTAATATTAACAATATCCTTAACATTTAGCCAATGTGGCACTAATAGTCATTCTGATGAAAATAAATAGTGTGTCTTAGAGTTAATAATAATATTTTAAGAATGACAAGTTAAAATTTTAACATTTTAATAATGAAGATTTTTATATGAATCAACTAATACCCATATGAATAATCTTCTAATGGTAAGTCATTTCTAATTTTAATAACCCAAAAAAAATGGTAATAACAATAGCGATGATAATTAAAATAAATTAAATCTGGACAAAAAGATGTGAGCTCACCTAGTCAACTCAGTTCGAGTTGAGTTGACTCGGCTCGACACAACCGCCCATCTACTCTCCTTCTCTCTTTCTTTCTTCTTCCCATTTTCTTCTTCTGTTGCAACCAGCCAGCCCCGACCCGACTCGCACTGTTGGACTCAGGGAGTTTAGCCGAGTTGACTCAGCGGTGGCTCTCTCTCTCTTCCTCTACCTGTATCTTCTTCCTCTCTCCTCCTACTTCTCTCTTATTTATTTATTTATTTTTTTCTCTTCTCTCTTTCTCTCCATCTCTCTTTTCTCTCCTGCGGACAGGGCTTGAGCAACGGGTCGAGTTGAGATGATGCGGTGCAACAGCCGCACCACTCCATCTTCCTCTTTCTCCTTTCTTCCATCTTCTCTCTTTCTTTTCCAGTCAGAAATGTCCCATTGAGGACGCCAATCCGGTCATATTCGACTCGGTTTGGGTTGCCGGGTGCGGTGGATCGGTGAGGAAGAAGATGACGCCATTAATGGCGGATCTCGAATGGAGGCTTCTTCCTCCGATCTGACAGCATGGGATGGTTCATATGAACCCTAGGGAGCTTATGGATAAGCTCATTTGAAGCTTTAGGATGATTTGGGTGGTGGGTTCGCTGGTGGAAGGGAAACGGTCATTTTTCGCTCGAGCTACAGTAAGAGGTGGAGAGCAGCTGCGGCTACTCGATCCTCTTCATTTATGGAAAAATCCTAACTCTCTAGGGCCATTGGATGAGAACTGGATGACCCGGATTGAATACGGCCGTTCTGTTTTCTCAAAACCGTGGGAGGGATAGGCGTTGGTTTTGCATAGAAAACCTAGCACGTGATTAGCGCGTGAATGGTTTGGGTACGTCCGAAACAAGGGCATGTGATTGGTGGAGAGGCCCTCACATGGATTGCCAGCGTGGAAGAAAACCGGGCTTTCCATTTGTTGGGAAAGAAAGAAACACAAATGGCTCTCTTGCGCTGGAAATTGCAACCCTGTATGGGAGCTTCAAGGTGAGTGACCAGCAGAGTTGTGGTCAAAATCTCACCCTCTACAAGATGAACGGATTGGATCATGAAATCGGGTCCACCCTCATGGGCCATGATCATAGACACGGACGGTTGTCCGTCCGCTGTTGAAAACTGGAGGGAGAGAGAGAAATCTCTCAGTTCGAGAGAGGGCACGGGTCAGCGCTGGTCGGCTTGCCTGGCACGTCTGATGCACACCAGGTGCACTACACCATGGTGTACGTGCACAGAAATATAGGGCTCACCGTGGTGTTTGTGACTAATCCACGCCGTTCATCGTCTTGGCCAGATCATGTAGTCCTATGGGTTCAGATATGGAAAGGATCTAAGCATTTTAGTGGGACACAACATATTTGAACAGCAGATGTTGCCCAACGTCTGATTGCCTCTGGAACCAATCTCATGATTGGCTGTGGCATTGTGTAGGGTCCCTCTTGATGTCGCTTAGGCAAATCCTCTCCCTTCATTTGCTTTGTATGATAATGTTAGGCCATGGGCCAAAATATGGGGTAGATTCGAGTTTTGGATGGGCCACACCACTAGTCAACATGTGGTGATAATTCCGTCACCTTCCTTTTTCGTCCGCTTTTACAACATGCAACAGTTTCTTTTCTTTCTTGTTGTTCAAAATAGATGGGGGTCCACCGGTGATGATCTTCCGAAAGATCAACTCCATTCACCGTCTTTGGCACACCTTGTTAACCCATGGTCCAAAATTTGAAGTAGATCCAAACTTTAGGTGGGCCGCATGATCTGATAATGCATTAAATGGCATTTACCGTGAAATCCCATGCACGTAGAAATTTGAATGAATTGAGATATTTTGTGAGAAATCTACTTTACTACTTGTAGTTGTACGATCCGCTCTGTTCATTGTGTTTAACATGCCCTACTAGGATTAGGGTCCAAAAATGGGGCAGATCTGTTGATCGAGTGGGCTGCACGATATGTTTTAGCTTCAACGGTAGTATATATGTAATGAAATTCATGAATATTTACGATCTTGCCATTCATTTCTCAACCAGCGTCTGACGTCCATTACGTCGAAGTGTGCTGCCCGAATTTCTTGAATTTTGGCAGGCATTCTTCATTTTTCGTACTCTTTTTCTTGGTCCAGTTTGGGCCCCGATCTCCCTAGGATGTCCAAGATGCTTCTTTAGTG
Source organism: Magnolia sinica (assembly GCF_029962835.1). Lineage (NCBI taxonomy): Eukaryota > Viridiplantae > Streptophyta > Magnoliopsida > Magnoliales > Magnoliaceae > Magnolia > Magnolia sinica. The sequence continues at coordinate 84,334,570 of NC_080581.1, forward strand.
GCCTATACACTCCATAATTCAAAATAACATTTATATACCTCCGATTGACAAGTTACCAGGTAGTTGGGACCTAAACCCTGAGATCGTCATGATGATCAATTTATCCTCATATTCGGATGGCCCATTTGGCGGATCCAATCAGGATGGGTGGTCAAATGACTTGTTAAAAATATGGAAACTTGATAGTATGTACTCCAGGCATGTATGTGGGTTGATGTACGGTTAGTTTCGTAAACGGATAAACATAAAATAGGTTTCTAAAGTGATTAGGGGTAGGGCTTATATTACGTTAGATTCGAGTGACTTTTTTACACGTGAAAGTTTCTCAGATTCTGATTCTAATGTTGGGTTAAGCATATTCATATGGTGTGAACAAGGTGAACGGATCAGAATCTTGATCTGATAAATGTACAGACGGATGTATGGATCAAGTAGCTAAATTAATGTGATCTAAGGGCTTAAATTTGATGTGTACGGTTGATTTATGATAATTAGGCCTGGTATAAAGTTTCACACAAAACGGATCATGAGAACCTTGTGAGTTGGAATTCAGGGAATATGTCGATGGCATTTTCGTAATTATTACTGATTTAAGAGTTTTGTGAAATCTAATGGTTCTAGATGATTATATGTCATTTTCTAAGTAATTCTTACAAAAGGACTTATATTTAAATCATTATAAATAAAGACTTATTCATTGATTTAGTTAAAGGAAGGTACATATATCGAACTAAATGAGCAATGGTCGGACGACTTGATTTATGGATGAATATCATTCATAATCTGTCAGATTCATGTTGGAGGATGGATGTAGGGTTAGGTTGACTAGATTGGTACCGTACATATATATACTAAGTTAAATTTATGGTAAAACTCGAGGACTTTCAATACTCGAGTATTGAAAAGTTCGGGGTATTACATAATGTTAGCTTGACTATTAATGAATTTGAGAGCTTGATGGTCCGTATAAAGTATGAATTCCCTTTGAATCAAATAATGTCGCCAGTGCCGCAGTGCCTGGACCACCGCGTACAACTCGATCTCATATGTAGACCATTTCTTACGTACATCGCTAAGTTTCTCGCTGTAGAAGGCTACTGGCCTACCTTCTTGAGACAAAACTCCCCCAATTTCGATATATGAGGCATCACATTCAACTTCAAATAGTTTGTCGAAGTTGGGAAGTACAAGAACTGTGGTCGTGGATAATCTGTACTTGATTTCGGTAAAGCTCCTGTCGGCTTCGTCAGTCCACTGAAACTGCCATTTCTTCATGCAATCTGTGATTGGTGACACAATGGTACTGAAATTTTTCACGAACTGACGATAGAATGTCGCCAGTCCATGAAAACTTCGCACTTCGTGAATATTTGTAGGAACCGGCCATTCTCTGATTGCCTTCACCTTTTCCTCATCCACCCGAATGCCCGTGGATGTGACGACAAAACCCAGGAACAATAGGCTATCAGTCATGAAGCTGCACTTTTTTAAATTGAGGTACAGTTTATTTTTAGTAAGCACTTGAAGGACCTTCTTGAGGTGTTCTATATGGGTGGTTTCGTCTTGACTGTATATCAAAATATCATCGAAGTAAACCACAACGAACTGCCCAATGAAAGGTTTCAGAACTTGGTTCATCAATCTCATAAATGTGCTAGGCGCATTCGAAAGACTAAAGGGCATGACCATCCATTCATATAATCCTTCCTTGGTCTTAAAGGCTGTTTTCCACTCATCACCCGACCGTATTCGAATCTGATGGTAGCCGCTCCTTAAGTCCAATTTAGAGAATATTTTTGCACCCTCTAGCATGTCCAGCATATCGTCCAACCGTGGTATAGGAAACCTGTATTTTATGGTAATTTTGTTGATGGCTCGGCTGTCGACATACATGCGCCAACTCCATCTTTCTTTGGAGTTAATAGAACTGGTACAGCACATGGACTCATGCTCTCTCGAATAAGACCCTTACGGATCAACTCCTCTACTTGTCCCTGCAGAATCTCGCACTCATTCGGACTCATTCGATAATGGGGACGATTCGGTAAACTGGACCCAGGGACAAAGTCGATATGGTGTTGGATATCCCGCATGGGGGGTAACCTATCGGGAAGGTCATCGGGCCAGATTTCTTTGAATTCATGTAGCAGGGGCCTTAGTATTTCAGGGATGTTGGTAGGCTCGAGTTCTTCCCCTTTTACAATTAATGCATAAGTCTGTCCTGTTTCCTTTGATTCTTCCACGAAGTCCCGTATGGTTAAGAGAAAACGGCCCTCCACTTTAGAAGTTTCAGGTGGTCCCTCTGGATCCATAGGGGCCAATATGGTCTTTTGGCCGTCCTTGACGAAGATATATATATTATCTCGCCCTTTATGAGTGGCATCACGGTCAGATTGCCAGGGCCGACCGAGTAGTATGTGACATGCTTCCATGTCGACTACATCGCATACTACTTCATCCTTATAATGTTTGCCAATTGAAAAGGATATGGTGCACCGTTCAGTTACCTTTGTTTCGCTGAACTTCTTGATCCAACCGATTGTATATGGAGAGGGATGACGCTCCGTTTTCAATTGTAATTTTTCCACCATGACCTTGGAGACGATGTTCTCGCTGCTCCCACTATCAATGATCATGTCACAAACCTTTCGATTCACCGTACACCTAGTGCGGAAGATGTTATGCCACTGTGGATGCACTTCTTTTCTTGGTGCATATAATAGTCGCCTCACGACAAGCGACTCGCCGTGATCTTGCTGAATCCAACCTGAATCATCTGCCTCGTCCTCGGTAGTATGCTCCTGTTCTTCAATATCTGGATCTTCATAAGCGTTATCAGCACTACCATCATTGATGGCGAGGTTTGCCACTTTTCGCTGGGGACAAGTATTTGATAGGTGGCCCGGTTGGCCACAACGATAGCAGTTATCGGGCCTTGGCCGAGCATAGGGGTTAGGGATTCTGCTTGGACCAGCAGCAGTAGATATGCCCCTTTGGGGTCTAGCTTGCTCACTTTCCTGATCTCGGTTCTCAAACGTAGGAGGTTGAGTGCGTGCTCCTACGGACTCCTTCCCCTTAGGCTGTGCAGTTCCCTGGGGCAGACCTGCCACAGGAATCCTTGCAGTAGGATAGGTCCGTGTGTTAGGACGTTCAAGTTGCACTTCTGCACGGGTAGCCAACTTGATCGCATCATTCATCGTCCAGACGGACTGCATCTGGACCCGATCCTGGATAGCCATATGCAATCCACCGTTGAATCGGGCGACTTGCTGCGATTCATTCTCGACCAAATCGTTACGCGCCGCCAAGCGGTAAAATTCTTCTACGTATTCTCTCACCGACCGACTACCCTGTTAATAATTTTGGTATTGTTGGAATAATACCTGATCGTAATCGCTAGGGAGGAATCGGGCACGTAGTAGCTGCTTCATCCGCTGCCAGGTGCGGATTGGTGTTTTTGTCTGCCTGGTTCGCGCGAGTTGCAGTTGTTCCCACCAAGCTGAAGCTCTTCCTTTCAACTTGTAGGCCACAAGGTTGACCTTCTTTGCTTCAGGGATGTCCATATAGTCGAAAAATCGCTCAACTTCAGAAAGCCAATCGAGAAAATCCTCAATGTGTAGTTGGCCATTGAAGCTAGGAATATCAACCCTCATCTTGAATTCTCGATCCGTTCGATCTACTCGATCGCCGCCATGTCTGGGGTGTTGGAAGAGTATGTCGTCGATTTCCTCCTCACTGGAGCCCCCTTCCTCAGGAATGACCCTTGGATGCACTGTCGGTACTATCCTGCGATCAGGGCGATTAATTGGGGGTGGAGGATTGCCACCAGGAACACGGAGTTGCCTTAGGTTTTTCGCCAAGAGATCCGCTATGCGGTCGATGGAAGCCTGCAGACCTTGCATGGCTTGCTGATTCTCTCGTTGCGCTACTTCGAAAGCTGCCGTCGTTAAAGGTAAATTCCCTGGAGCACCGCCCATGGGATTTTTAGTATCGGAAAGGATGGGCAATCAAGGTTGGTCTTAGATGATGGATAGTTCATATGACGCAGGGGAGGACGTGAGGTCGAGCACCGTCTTCCTCAAGAGGATAACTATTCCAAATCCACGGAACTTCTCTGGACTCCTCACAGAGACTTCTCGAATCCACGAGGAAAGAAAGCAGAAAATAGAAATAAATTCTAATAAATTCGAAATTGATTGATGAATAATTAAAAACGAGTTCACAACCCTTTAAATAAGGGTATCAAGCAATGGGAAAGAAATCATAATCAAACTACAACTCAAACTCCTAGAATCCGCGACTTACTATAAATAGTAAACTTACTATTTATAAACGGTCGTGATGTCTACTAGTGCGCAAGGTTTTCGGCCAAAAATAGTAAGTGTCCTATTTGGCTTCACCAAACCGTTCCCCTAATTATTCTAAGCTCTTTTCACGTTGGCGCAACTCCTAAAGCCCGACGGATGAAGAGTTATAATCAAACTAAAACTTACTATTTATAGTAAAAACGAAATTAAAACAGGGAAACGACCATCGATCAAGGGGTTTTTCGCAATTCCGGGCTCGCAACCCTGCATAGATAGGTTGGTTGGCTAAAGTAGCTCGTTCTACCCCAAAATCATATATTTTACGTCAGGTAACTCATTCCGGATTGCGAGATACAAGATCTTTTCCTTCATGGACGGTTTCTCAGGTTACAATCAGATCAAGATGGCCGTCAAAGATTGAGAGAAGACTTTGTTCATCACACCATGGGGAACTTTCTGCTATCGGGTTATGCCTTTTGGATTGAAGAATGCGGGAGCCACATATCAGCGAGCCATGACTGTCTTGTTCCATGACATGATAAACAAGGAAATTATGGAAGTCAATGTGGACGACATGATCGTTAAGTCTCGCACAATCGAAGGACATTTTGAAGACCTCAAAAAGCTCTTCGACAAGCTAGAAAAGTTCAAGCTCCGCCACAATCTGCAAAAATGCATCTTCGGCGTGACCGGAGGCAAATTGTTTGGCTTCATCGTCAACGAAGATGGCATCCGAGTAGATGAAACCAAGACAAAGGCAATCATCGAAATGCCACCACCCAAGATGGAAAAGGAGATTCAGGGCTTCCTCGGACGGATCTGGTATATCAGCCGGTTTATCGAGTAGCTCACACCTGTCTGTGAGTCCATACTCAAGCTTCTCAGGAAGAACTCGCCAAAAGAATGGAATGACGACTGTCAAGCGGCCTTCAACAAAATCAAGAAGTATCTGCTAAATCCTCCTGTCCTCATTCCACCTACCCCAGATAGGCCACTATTACTGTACATCTCCATCGCAGTAGAAGCAATCGGATGCGTCCTCGACTAACATGACGACACAAGAAGAAAGGAGCAAACAATCTACTATCTAAGCCAACGGTTCACAAGCTACAAAGCCAGATACTCCATCTTAGAGAAAACATGCCTCGCCCTAGTCTGGGCAACACAACGGTTACGACAGTACATGATCGCTCACCCGATCCTCCTGCTCTCTCGTATGGACCCGTTAAAATACTTGTTTGAGAAACCAACATTAATAGGTAGGATCGCGAAATGGCAACTATTGCTCTCCGAGTTCGACATTACATATGTCACTCAGAAGGCGATCAAGGGGCAAGCACTGGCCGACCACTTAACAGCACACTCTCTACCTGATTATCAACCGCTGAAGACCTTCTTTCCTGATAAAGACATCCTCCTGATCGAGGAAGAAGAAGGAAGGAAGGCAGGAGAGTGGACACTCTTCTTCGACGGAGCCGCAAACTTAAAGGGGAGTGGAGTAGGCGCCATACTCTACTCTTTCGATGACGTCCTAATTCCCATATCCAGGCAATTGGCATTCCGGTGCACCAATAACGTAGCTGAATATGAAGCATGCATTGCTGGTCTAAGAGAAGCCATCATCCTCAATGTGAAGAAGTTACAAGTCTTTGGAGACTCACAACTCATCATCAATCAGACAAATGGTGACTGGAAGACCAATGATGAAAATTTGATCCCGTATCATATCTACCTAGAGAACCTAGCCGAGGAATTCGAAGAAATCAAATTCTCTTACATGCCCTGAGCCAAGAACCAGTTTGCAGACGCTCTGGCTACCCTCGCCTCAATGCTGGAGATTCCAAAAGGAGTCACTGAATGGGAACTCACCGTAGAGCTCCAAGAGGAACCCACATTCTGCCTACAGATTGAAGAAGCCGAAACCTTTCCAAATGATCAGCCATGGTTCGCAGACATCAAAGAATATCTCGAGCATCGGAAGTACCTGGAAGGAGTGACATTAACTGATCACCGCACTATCCAACGGCTAGCAGCCTAGTTCACAATCATCGGGGGCATCCTCTACAAGCGATCCTTTAATCAAGTCCTTCTCCTCTGTGTGGATGAAATAGAAGTAGCGCAAACCATGTCTGAGATCCACGAAGGACTATGCGGTTCACACATGAACAAACATATGATGGCGAAGAAAATACTACGACTCGGCTACTATTGGCTTACAATGGAGACAGAATGCTGCAAACACGTTAGAAAGTGTTTCAAATGTTAGGAACACACAAACCAGATCCATACGACTGCTTCCGAACTCTACAACCTGACAACACCATGGCCCTTCTCCATATGAGGACTTGACATTATTGGCAAAGTCAACCCTAAAGCTTCAAACGGGCATGAGTATATCCTGGTGGCTATGGATTACTTCACCAAGTGGATAGAGGTAACATCCTACACCACCATTGCAATATCACACGTGGTCAAATTTATGAAGAATAATATCATCAGCCAATATGGAATTCCTCAGGCCATCATTGCAGACAACGGAACTCCGTTCGTCAATAAAAGGATGGGCGACTTTCTCGACAAGTTCAAGATTCAACGCCATCGGTCAAGTCCCTACCGTCTTCAAATGAACGATGGGGTCGAAGCCACAAACAAGACTATCATTCGCATTCTTGAGAAGATGGTCAAGACATACTGTGATTGGTTAGAAATGCTTCCCTACGCTGTCACGCCCCGAACTCAGAAACCGAGCTCACAAAATTCTCGATCGCCGAATCCGGCGCCGACAACCTCCGTATTACCCCATTCTCGGCTCCTGACACCTATACACCAGGTTCCGATCCTGGGATACTATAAGGAGGATTTATAATCATCAGTCTGATTCATAATGAGCATAACCATAAACATAACCCACAAACAATACCATAAGAACACCATCACAAAATCCACTATGTTCAAAAACTTTTAAGTACAATGCGTCTGAAAGGAAAATACAATGTAATGAAAGTAACAAAACTCCAGAAGCTCGGCTGCACGCTCCAACTACGGCGAGACTATGGCTGCGACTGCGTCTTGGTGTCACCTGCACGCATCAACCGTGCATAAGCTTATATAAAGCTTAGAGGGTGGTGTAAGTGTGTGCGCAATATAAGCGTGCTCAGAATGCAAGGTCAGAGTAATGCGGAATCATGGCGATGAGTACATGAATGCAATCAACCATACTAAGGCTATGCGGTGAGATAGATATGAATGCTATCGGCCATAACACGGTCATGCGATGCGAGATGCAACTCAAGCATGCCAATCTTCATCATATGTCAGTACAGTTCTCATTCTGGATAATCACCGGGGTTCAGTACACTCCAAATGACACTGCCGCTCTCCTAGCCACACAGTTTAAGTGAGCGTAAGAAACCTCACTATCCGCCTAGCCAATAGTCTGTCAATACCTATCCGGCACGTCGATAGCGGACCCATTCACGAGCTGGTCAAATCAGCCTAGTATTGCCCCCTACCCTCGGGGCGAGTGAGGCCATACCCCTTTCCAACCGACCACGACACAGTGGGAGACGCGGCCTCCTGGTATTTGGCCCTCATGCGCTCATATATCCACTCGGTCTCGACGTTGGAGTCATCCTCTGGTACCATCGGGTTTAGAAATTTTCACCCAGAGACATCTATGGTGCATTGATGCTTAGTAATGATATTTTCGATATCCAATCCAGCCACCCACGATGTGTCTGTGGAGGCTTTGGCCCTGATGTCGCTAGGGCATACAATGATCACAATCACACAAATGCAAGTGCATGAATCATACCATCAGACATGCAATAATCCTGCGCGTATCAAGTGCTCATGTGGGGCGACTCCGCCTATCAGGGAGCTTATAAACGATCTGCTCGAAGGCATATGCTATGATCAGTCACTTCTCATGTCAGGCATACATATGATGCATATGATCATGAATCATGTATCTATGTTATACATGTTATGTGGTGATGGGCTCTGATCAAAACGAAGATGGGCCTAGATGGCCTACACATTGCAAGTGTGGGCCTATTAATGGGCCCTAGGGAGAGTGACAATGTGGACATTTAACCAACATCTTCCTTACAATGTGGGCCTCTAACCATTATTGTTCCCAAGGCACTACCCATTACAAACATCATTATATATACCACAGAGGAATCACGCATTGCAATGGACCTAATTGCGCCCCACCGGGCCTTAAATACATCAACTGGGCCATATCACATGGGCCGTATATTCATCAAGTGGGCCCAAAAATTGAAAATAACGATAAATCACCTACCTTACTAGCCTCTTTCTTGGTCACTTAGCCTCCTTAGCTCCAATGCTCAACGTTTAACGGTGGATGATAGAACTTTGATGGTGGGGATGAGAGATGAGAGGGTGGGCCACACTTGGCTTTTGGGAAGAGTTGGAGAGGCTTGGACGTGTGAGGCTTTGAGTTTCTTGAGAGATTTGAGAAATGAGAGAGAGAGTAAGATGATGGGAGTGATATGGATGGGTGAGGTGTGATGGGTGATGGGTTGGGTTGAAAATCTTGTAAAAGATGCATGGTTGTGGTTGAAATTTGAAAAAAGAGGAATGGTGAGGTGGAGAGAGAGTGGACTTTTGAAAAAAGTAGGGATGAGTTGTTGTACTTGGAGTAAGGCTTGTACTTGACATTGATTGATTGATTGATTGATGAGACATATCATAGAGATTCCCTCGATATTCGCAACGTGCGGCATTTCTTCGAAACAAATGCTGGCCAACATCTCCTGGCCTGGGTATCGGTTCGGTGCGTGAGTCACGGCGTTGGAACCGCGGCGACGACATGGTCGCTAAGATATAGGTTTTGGTTTGAACCGACTTCGGTATGCGGGACTTGGTTTAGGATCGCGCGCAAATGTCAGATACGGTGCGAAGGTTGCCGAAATTCGACCGGAAGGACAACAGAAGTTAATGGAACGATACGGACTAGGATACGGGTCTTACATATGCACTTTGGGCCTATCGAACATTTGTACGGTCTGTTACAGGCGCAACTCCATACGAGCTCACATATGGAATGCAAGCAGTGCTGCCAGTCGACATCAAAATCCCATCACTTCAGATACTGTTAGAAAGTGAAGTCGAGGAAGGTGAGTGGCAATAAGCGAGATACGATCAACTACATCTGGCAGACAAAAAGCGTATGGGTGCACTAAACCACTCCCAATGCTATTAAAGAAGGATCGCACGAGCCTATAATAAGAGGGTCCGCAAAAGGAGTTTCAAGGTCGGTGACATGGTCATGAAACACATCCTACCGCCGCACTTGCCAGATCCCAGTGGAAAGTTCAAACCCTCGTGGGATGGACCGCTGATCATTCGGGAAGTGCTCCTTGGATGTGCTCTTGGCTTACCAATCTGAAAGGAGAAGATCTTCCCAAGCCTATCAACACTGACAATGTGAAAATCTATCACGAGTAACTATACCTAACCTTGTCAATGAATACAACTGTAAAGCTGTATCCTCCACCCCTTTCCCAAAAATTAAAAAAAACAAAAAAAATCCATCTACCCCAAAGATATTTACCCTTCCTCTCACCAAGTACAAAACCAACAAAAAAAAAGAAAAAAGAAAAGAAAAGGGGGGTACCCGTCATTTCTCCCATCAAAGAGGAGGCTGGTAACCACCAAAAAGAAGAAGAAGAAGAAGAAGAAGAAAGAGAGAGAAGAAAAAGACGGGAAATCTCAAAAGAAAGATCGAGAAGAAGAAAAAAGACCATCCCACATCTCTAACTACCCCTTACGGTTGTAATCAAAGACAAGGACAGGAAGGTGACCAATTGGCTGGCTATGAAGGAAGTTTTCTCCGTCTCTTCCGGCACTCCAAAAGTTGTTCCAGCACTACAAAAACTATTTAAAAAAAAGCATGCCTAAGCAAAAGGGGCAAGGTGAAAACCCGAAAGGGCGCCTTGAGTAAAAATAGCAGGTATGCAATGGACTTGGTGAAAACCTAAAAAGGCGTTAATGGTAAAAACAACAGCTGCCAAGGGGCAGGTAAGATCAAAAACCTAGGACGTAGTGAAAATTTGGAAGGACGCTACGAGCAAAAATGACAGGAAGAGCCGAACGTAGTGAAAACCTAAAAAGGCGCTACGGGTAAAAATGGTAAGAAAAAAATAATAAAAAAAATAAAAGTGCAGGTATAGAAGAAGCCGAGGCAGCAGACACCACATCGAGATACAAGGGAAGATCAACTTCGAATCAGTGTTCTATCAAACCCTGTTCGAATCCAAGAGACACAATCCTAGGCCACTCTCTTAGGGAACCAAGATCCCAAAAACACAATTCAGATTATTGCACACAACGTGGGCTGAGCCCAATGGTCTGATCCCAATCATCCAAAGCACAAATCCAAACACCAATAAGCACATGGCAAATTTGGCACAAACAAAACTTTTCATTTCTATAAAAGTCTTGTTACAAGTACTTTACTTCCTTTCTTCAAAAAAACAAGAACACAAAAACAAAGAAAAAATCCATGTATACAGGACAAACAACTGGTCAAAACCAGGGACCACAGGCAAGTTCCTATCCCTCGTACATCGAAAATCTCTGCCTGAGCCTCTCTATCTCCATGTGGAGGTAAACAGCCTCATCCATGTCCAGGCGGTGCGCCACAAACATACTTTCACAATACCGTCGTCTTACTACCATTCAGCGAGCCATATCCTCACATGCATGGCGAAGGACAGTGATCTCGAAAATCAGGTCACCATGTGTCGCAAGAAAAAAAAGACGGATCAACAAATGGTCACTCCTCAAAAGCCTCGAATGAATCATCGACACATGAAGAGGATGAAGCAGTATCGCCAATCATGTCTCGATCATCGGCCTCGTTAACCAAATGCTAACTGGGGACCTGACGATAGAGCAACTGCTCTGCCACCCATCGCTGATAAGGCATTGTCGCCAAAGGGGGAGCCCAAGACTCGAGCTCTAGCATCGTCGCATCCAAAGATCCCTGCTAGGAAATCCAGACTCATCTATATAGAGTGGTCAAGTTAAAAGGAAGAGAGGCATGCCCAAATCCAGAGAAAGCAAAGTCCGGGACATCTTACCAGAAACCAAACTGACAAAGGAATCACACGGGATGATATGAGCAATACCTCCAAAGACCCAGCAACAGCAAAGGAGTGCAAGTTGCGCTACAAATCAATGGTGAGCGACAGAGCCAGGAAACCTCACAGCTAATCTCCCACCCTTACAACTAAGAGAGCATACGGCGATATAGCGACTCAGTGGCCTCAGTGCCTGAAGGAAGACCATCGAGTAGCAGGGACAACACATCGCCGCAGTGGGAATCTGGTTATAAAAGCAGAGGAGTCATATACAGGTGCTCCTAGAACCACACCTGTAAGAAGGCACGGGACAGGTTCAGATCACAAATAGAAAACCACACAAGGGAAAGGAAAAGAGCAAGGGATACCTGAAGGAAAGAGCAGCAACCTCGAAGGATGCGAGTGCGTTCGAGCAAGCACTTAGTCAGGCCTTAGTCAGGCCCAGGAAGAGCTCTGCCATCACCACAGTAACGATGCCCCTGCGAAAAAGAACACGGCGGAATACATCAAGCAGAACCGCCAATGACGACCATCGCCACCCTGGAAAAAGCAGCTCCGCCAAAACACGGAATATTAGGGCATTCAAGCACTGAAGCTGACGATCAGACCCAGGGCTTCCTCGGGCAGTGGAACAACGATCATACAAAAGCTCCAGCAAAAGCTCACCAGCCCCACCCTCTACAGTAGGAAGAGCAGCTAGGAATCCGAACCAGGAAATCCGATCAGTAGAACGAACTGGCTCAGACGAGGGGACATAAGGCTCTCGGGTAAGAGAAAGGCCCAATAAACGCGAAATCTCCTCCAATGATGGGCCTAGCTCCAAGTCATTGAAGGAAAATAAGTTCAACGCAGGAACCCAATCGTACAGAGCTGCAATCAATAGTCGCCAGTCTAGGTGAACTCGATGAAAGTGAAGAACCTCTCGGAAGCGCAAGGAGCCTAGCTCAAAGATCTCGAACTCGGTCAACCTCTCGATCCAGACGTGCAATCACTCAGAACAGGTGTTGTGAGGCTGCAATCGGCAAGTCCGAACGAGCACACCCTCTACAATCTGGACTCCTGGGTCAACAAGAGAATCATCAAAGATGCGCATCCCTCATCCAGCAATCTACCTCATGGTGACGAAAGAAACCGGACTAGCCCATCGCGCCCCGAGAGTGTCTAGAAAGGTTGCGACAGGTGGGCCCAAGCCACCAACGATCGCCACATCAGGAGCAGTCTGAAATGTACAAGCCCCATGAGCTGTAACACCTAAAGTGTCCCAGTAGTTGACCGGGCCAGTATCCTGATTCCTGACAACAGCTGCCTGTCCCATTACTGCCTCGAAGTTCGCACCAAATACCTGACCCAGGCTATCTGCAAAGAATCCATCAACTATCAGATCCAGATTGCTCGAACCTCTAAGGCAGGGCCCACCACCCATCTGAGCCGGATCCACCACATCTACACCGTCCATCGTCACCATGACATCATCCACACCATCCATACTCATCATGGGCCCACCATCCATCACCATCGTCGTAGCATCGGTACCATCAAATCCATCCATCACACCAATACCCACAAATCTTGGTGGCCCATCTGGTGTAGATCCATCAAACCCATCCACCCCAACCTCATGATCACCATCAATGGAGATAGGAGCCATGCCATAAATAACATTAACCCCCTCCAAAGAGCCCATTACTCCTCCACCAACCTCCATCAATGTACCCATAAATGGGTTCTCACCACCATAAATAAAGGACCCACCACCCATCTCCCCTTCATTCATGGATCCACGTCCATCAGGATCAACCATAAAAGACAAAGAGGAGGAAAAGACATGGAAGAAAAAGACAAAGAGAGAAGATAAAAAGGAAGAAGGGGGAGGCAAAGGGAATGATCGGACAATCAGGGAGAAGAGGGAATCTCTGAAAAGGGACTGGGGAATGTACAGAGAAGAAGAGGACTTGCTGGAAGAAAAGATGGACGGAGGCAGTAATCTGATTATCGCCAGCAGCGGTATTCCAAATATCGTCGTCAGACCTGACATTTCTGCATTGATGCAGCGCTGACAGTACAGAACGGGAAGAAAAAAAGTCAGCGGCAGTAGTCCAACTACCGCCCCTGGCCCACATTCGCACGCGGGCAACGGTGGGTCCAATTCCAAGACCCTAGGGACCCATTTCACATCCGGATAAAGGCAAGGGCTGCCAACAATAACATTCGAAGAATCAATGGCAAGAAAGACAGGCATGAAAAGCTTTTACATATATTTGAGTAAAAGTTGTACAAAAAAGCATACGAGATACAATGGAGGCTAATCATCCTCATCAGGAATGTACTCATCTCTACCCTTTCGGCGAACATGTGGACTCAAAATACTGCCACCGGCAAAACGCACACCATCACCAGGAGCATAAGCAGGCTACAATATGGGACTAATACCGTACTGCTCACACTAGGGACTGTACTCTCTCGCTGGATCAACAAAGGTGCTAGCATCAAAGCCTTCCAAAGCAGCAGCTAGTTCTCGCGCTGGCACCGTCCTCCAGTCAAATGGTCCAGATGGTGGGCTGAACGGGACGAGAGGACTCGCCTCCAACTGCTAGAAGAGCCTCTCGCCAAGATACCATTTCGTCACCCGTGGATCCTCCAGGATACGATGCCGCTTTAAGGCTAGGAAAGCCTCCTGGACAACCTGAGAAAGGGCCACATTCGACTAAAGATATGGCCGAGTGTGAAACTGCACAAATAAAAGGACGCACATGAAATACATTTGTAGGGCAACACAGGGCAGCTTGGAATAGGGTAATCAGTTACATCATCAGGAATCAGGGCATCGATGTTCGACCTTCAGGAGAGATCAGAAAACATGCGTGTACGGCTGTAGTTATCCTTGTACCACAACATCATGTGATGAAAAGGAGGTGAATGATCAATCAAGGTGGGCGCCAAGTGGGGGAAATGATCAAAGAAGCACACCTACATGCAGTCACAATCAACGGTTGATTTCGATCATCCCGAAAGGGTAAAGAGTTAGATGAAGGGGATACCTCGATAACCAGATAAAAGCCAGTCAAAGATTGGTTAACGCAGTGACTGGCCTTGTCCAGTCCTTCGTACAAATGAGCAAAAAGAACCGCATTCTAGTTGTACGGAGTGGGGAAGGAGACATCTACCACCAACGTTAACAGGCGGAAACTCATAAGTTCGTTTCCATGTCAGAAGATCATCACTCCCATCGTGTACAATATCAGGGCGCAAGCCTTCACAATCGCTGCAGCCTCGGTCTCAGGGATACGACGAGCAAAGTTCGATGACAGCCAAAGTAGCCTGAATCGATGACCAATGAAATCTGAAGCACCTGGCATCATCCCCAGGAGACTCATCCAATCATCCTCAGAAGGTACTGAGAGATCATCCTCAAAAGGGACAGATCCCCTGTCATACCTAAGCCCCAGCTGCATATAGATATCATACGGGGTAATCCCCCACTCTCCAAAGGGCAGATGAAAAGTATGAGTCCTAGCATGCCATCGCTCCGCCAAGGCCGACAAAAGAGACATGTTCGTCTTACTTAGACGAATTTGGAACAAACTGGCGAACGGGGTGCGCTCCAGCACCTCAAAGAACAGATGCTGCGGATCATGAAACCAATCCAGCCAATGCGTCCTAACTCCGCGTCCCCTCAGGATCGCAAGTGCGCCACCCTCCTGAGCCACGTCAGACAAGTGGCGACCCTCAGGTGGCACAAAACAAGGGTCAGCTGACTGATGAGAAGAACCGGCCTCACTCCTACCAAGACGAGGCATGCTGTATAAACAGAACCCACAGGTAAGCATCCTCGAACCATTTCAAAAGGCCCATTTCCAGGCCCATTCCAAGGCCTGTTTTAAAAGTCCATTTCAAAAGCCACCTCAAGGCCCATTTCCAAGCCCACACCAAGGCTCGTTTCAAGACCCATTTTCAACGCCCATTTCAAAAGCCCACTTCAAGACCCATTTCCAAGGCCTGTTTCAAAAAGTCCATTTCAAAAGCCCACCTCAAGGCCCATTTCCAAGCCCACACCAAGGCTCGTTTCAAGGCCCATTTCCAAGGCCCATTTTCAAAAGCTCATTTCAAGGCCCATTGTTAAAACCCTTCCTCCATGATCCAGGCCCACTTTCACAAGTCCATATTCAAATAAATGCATCTGAGCACATCAAGATCATGATGTGGGGCCTACTTGACAAATCCCATCCATACATCACCCATAAAGGCGACCAACCATCAAAGCGCTCAAGTGGACCCCAAATCACCCATCAAACGGTCCAGATCATTCAAAAATTCAAAAAAAAAAATCCTAAATAAAAAGGTGGGGCTCTTTTATTATCACACCCCACTCTAACAAAACAAAAATAACAATAAACAAACAAAAAAAAAATCTAGCCAATCACTCGGCCCAAAAATAAAAATCCAACAAAATCCAACTGTTGTGATCTAGTCAAACGGTCCAACGGTCTCGATCATGGCTCTCCCAAAGTCCAAGAGAAGATCCAAACCCATCAATGGCTCCCTTAAACAAAAGAAAAAGGTGATCCAGCAAAACATGAGCAAAAATCCTCAAAGGGATGATTCAAGTCACCTGAAAATGAGAGAGGGGAAGAAAATATAAGCCAAAAAACCAACAAAAATCTTACCAAGGATCTTCCAGGGACCACAATGAAGTCCTTGGACATCCAAGGATCAGTTTCAAATAGAGGAGAAGGAGCCACCGTTCGGACCAGCGCACACAACGGACCAACGGACAAAACGGTGAACCAGCGGTAATCGGACAGCCGTCGGCGGCAGTCCGACTACTGCACTCGATCGAATTCTCATGGACAGTGGGCCAGTCCCCTATGCCATGATGAGATGCTTGAATCCTCTCTTTGTCCACTGGGTAAAGACCTAGGGAAAAAGATAAAAAGCAAAAGTTAGAGATTCCCTTTAAATCTCAAAATTCCATCCAAAATCTCACGATAAATTCAATTTCCCACGAGAAATAGAGAATCTTAATAAAGCATACCTTGAAAATTGCTGAAAATTCACAAAAAGGGAAGAAAAATGCATGGTGTTTAATGCCCCATCAATCTAGTGGAGGCCATATGACCACTTGATCTAAACCAGACAATCACGACCATTCATGAGATTGGATGGATATTTTTTTAAAAAATAGCTCCATTAATTTATTAGTGGTAGCCATCTTATCTTTTACAATAAAAACCAGACGATCACAATCATTCATGAGATTGGACGGATTTTTGCAAAAAATCCAAAATATCTTCAAATAAAAACCGTAAGCCCCGCCGACTCAACAGTGGAGGCAACGTGACTGTATGTTTAATTTATAAAAACCGAGCGATGACACCCACCTACGAGATTAAACGGATATCTTTCATATATATATATATATATATATCAAATAAAATCCCCAAAGAGTCTAGCTCCGAAGAGGATAGCTTTAAAAAAAAGGGGGGGGGGGGGGTTTCAAAAACACACGTGGCATGCAGTACACTGAGGAATCTTCCATATTCTCCAGTTGCAGTCAGTGCAAATAACGAAATAAGATTCGATCCCTTCCAGTTTCCCCAAAGGATGTTCGAATCCGTACATGATACATGTACGATTGACCCGATCTCTATATCTAGATAGTCGTACGAATGCGAGTAAAAATGATTGGATCTATCTCTGAAAAGAATAATCAAACTCAAAGTGACAACAATCCATTGTAACCAAAGTATCAAAATCAGCAGAGTGCATGACAAAAGATTACTTGCATATACTTAGTCTGGGATGTTTGCAAGATTTAATCGAGTCCAACTCGGCGTAGTGAGTTCCCCGTAGGGCCACACCAACACGCAGGGCAACTAACCACTTTAACAATCAAATAGAACGAATACTCATAGGGTGATTACATGGCAAAGGAATGACAAACCTAACAGTATGGGAATCCTCGTAAAGCCGCATCAACGCGCAGAGGCCCTACGTTTCAGACTTACTCTCCAATGTTATTAACAATCGGACGTGAAAAGGTTGTGATTGGTGACCTGTAAAGCCACAACGCATGCGCAGGGGACAATCACAATGTTACTTTTTCATCTATTATTTTTCTTCTCCTTGTAATTGAGAGATCTTTAGTTCTTCCTTTTCTTCTTTTTCTAATTCAGAAATCCTTGTTTGTTTTCCATCTCCTTATAAGTTACTTGAGGGGAGTTTCCTGCAACACCAAGCCATGTGGGGCTTACAGCGATTTTCATGTAAAATCTACTTCATCAATTAGTTTTACAATCTCATGTTATGATAAGAGACATCCAACTGAAATCTCGGTGAACGGCGATTGTGACTATAACGGTCCTAAGGTACCGAAATTCTTTCTTAGGTAAGTTCTGACCCGCACGAAAGGCATAATGATCTGGGCACTATCTCGGAGAGAGGCTCGGTGAAATAGACATGTCTGTGAAGATGCGGGCTAACCGCACCTGGACAGAAAGACCGTATGAAGCTTTATAGTTCCCTAGGACTGGCTTTGGGCCTTTCCTGTGCAGCTTAGCTGGAGGGCTTAAAAGGCCTCCTTCTGGGGAGGGGGAGCCATCAGTGATATACCACACTAGAAGAATTAGAATTCTAACCTTGTGTCAGGACCTACGGGCCAAGGGACAATCTGAGGTAGAGGGTTTCTATGGGGTGTAGGCCTTTTAAAAGGTAACAGAGGAATACAAAGGTTTCCTCGGTGTGGACAGAGATTGCCCCTCAAGTTCAAAGGAAGAAGGGAGAAGACGCAGGTGTGTCACACCACACCAAAAAGTAAGATGCAAACACCTACACTATCATGATGTTTATAAGCCATCCAATCCATTCAAAAGATGATTCCGACCAGAAGGAAAGGAAAATACATATATCTAGCTTATCCAAAAATTCTATGGGCGTTCAGTCCCTACTGTTTCTTGTGGTTTGTCTTAGAACTAGTTTATTTTTGTGCTCTCAAGGTAACATGATTTGTTGTGATGGATAGAGTGGATTTTCAAATGGACATCAGTGGGCTGCACAAGGCTTCATGTTACAGGGACTCCCTATATTAGGAGGAAATCTCTCTGTCATTTTTTTTCGCTTTCCTCTCTTGAGGAAATCTCTGTCATTCGTTAAGAATTCCACGGGAGTTGGATTGGAGTGACTGAAGTCCCTCTACTATAGCGCAACAGGTAAAACGTACAAGTTCTTGTAATCCAGTCTGTCCTTTGGTTGTCATCCTTGATTCTAAGATCTCCCAGATACACAACTCATGTGATCTAAACCAAAGTGATGATGGGGATGACATGCCAAGTGAACGATGGGGATGACATGCCAATCATAATTTTCTGCGTGTGTATGCACCGTTCGTCAAATTGGCTCATCAATAGTAACTCACCGAGTTGGAGGGATTGTACAAAAGTCAAACTGATTAAGAAATATAGAGAGACTTAACCAGCTACTTGGTTTTTAGGTGCAATTTTACATTGGTGCAGTTGGTATGTCCCATATGAGATTTTAATGGGCACGGATTAGGGGAGTCCGGGTAATAACTTAGTGGGTGAATCCCTAACCATGGGGCCCACCTTGATATATGTATTATATCAACTCAGTCCATTAATTCTTCTACCTAATTTTAGATCATGATCCCAAAAATGAAGCTGATCCAAAATCTCTTGACCATTAAAAACTTAGTATCGGCCACAAAAGTTTCGGATCAAGCTAATATTTGTATTTTCCCTTGGTCCAGACCTGTGCAACCTTATCAACAAGCTGGGTGGAAAAAAAACATTATGGTGGGCCCTAGGAACTTTTAAATGGTGGGCATTTAATGACAGTAATGTTCTTGATTTTACTACTGTAAGTAGACACATAAAAACATAAATTAAAATGGTTAAAAATTTAATTTTTGTGTTAATAAGAAAAGCAAATCACTTAATCATTCGGCAAAGACACTATTAGATTTGAAAGAAGTTAGAGGATTGATTCTTACCATCTCCTTTTTTTAAGCCAGCAATAGAAAGCTGCCCAGTATCTTCATGATTGTAAAGAAAATATCTTAGGTTAGACTAACTAGTTCGACATGCAAATCTTCCTTCATTAAACTAGAATTACAATGTTCGACCACAAAAGGCAAGAGAAGACCCATAATTCAAAGGATTACTTAACATGGATTTGTACATGCTGTGAGGTGGGCCTTCTCTTAGACTGCTTATATTTTGCCAAATTGTATGATGTGTCTTTGATTGGTCCCTCATTCCTCTACATGTTATCTCAATGGAGGAAACATGAAACCATAGTATTATCTTGTAACGCCCCAAAAATCAACACCCGAGTACATAGACTCCGGTCCCAAGTTCTTAGGTGTTAACTTAATAAAACGCACATGCGTCTTCATTCTAATTCACATTAAGTCTGTACACGAATAATCAAAGTTGCACAATTCAACTTAGCGGAACTAAAGCGAGGCAGAGATAATAAAAAAAAATAATAAATATATGGCAAATAGTCAAAGTACAATTGAAAAGTGGTATTCGCCCTAATGAGGATTATATAAGCTACAATATACATACCTAAAATGGTTAAAGTATAAAGTTTTCAGTTTATTCCAAATCTTTCGGAACATAACAGTAGTGACGCAAGCCGATCTAGGCCTACCCACCGGAGGCCTCGATAGAGCCTGTATCAATAATATGCCTAGTTAGTATTTTAAAATATCGTCCCAGGTGGGAGTGAGTAGGTAACTCAGTAGTTTCATTAGTTCTAAGTTAGACATGTTATCAACACAATCAACGCAGTTAATGATAAATAAGAAATCAAACAATTTCTAAATACTCTTGTTAAACATGTATATGAAGATATGACATGATGCATGCCCTTTCCAAACAACACTCCCTCACACGCGACTCCGACCACCTGGTTCGCAAATGACAACACTTCCTCAACATGTGACTTCAATGCATGTTTCACTGCATTCTAAACTAATGTGATGCGATGAATGATCATGTTAGCCGAGTAATTATTAAGTTTAATTCATCCAGCATATTTGTGAAGCTAGGATACCGACGTTATATCATAAATCCTTATTTGGATCAAATGATTCGTTGCCACACATAGCGACTCCTTACCAATGTCCCTTGATCCAAATTTAGGTATCACCCATTTATCTCACAAATCAACTATTCCAAGTATACGGTATGATACCTAAATGTATGAAGATCAACTCGGTATGTGTTGTCACCCAAACCGAGTATGATCACTCAGTTCTGAGGTGCGGGCTTGTCACATAAAACCAAACACATAAGGAAAGGGTTCGCCACCGAATTCCATTCACATCCGAGTCATTAGAACGGTACTCTGGCATGAAACCAACAACTGAATAATTTGACGGGGGCCATTCGAACAATGGTGTATCACCTCTATTAGTACTCACTGGTCACTACAGGGAGGCTCGTATCCCAGCGTAAGTTGACAGCTCGGACATGGTGTCCCATACCGCCATGCTCGGCTTATGAGTCTTAGGGGATTGTATCACACTAACGGTTATGAGTGGACCATACATTGGGAACATGGTATCCTATATTCAATTTGGTCTTATCATACATTGTGAACATAGATGATTAGTCGGCTAATGGACTAATTTGATTAACCTTGGAGAACCTCGGCATAATCGGCATTGGGCGCAAGCATCCCGTGTAGTCCAGCTATTGTCAGTTGTCCATGTTCACCCAGGTCGATTGAACATGCCTAAGGTGACCGCCCTAACTCGGGCCACCCGTTGATTTGGGCGATTTACCAACTGACCCAACATCGTAGAAATCATAAGCATCGCTATGAACTAAACACTGCATCATGCAATTATAGTGTACATACTACTACGCAATGACCTAGACATTTCATCGAATATGTAAGCATCAATATAGCAATACATTCACTTAGGCATTTCATCAAACATGTGAGCACCAATGAAATAATGGATTCAATCACTTAAAAATTTTATCAAACATGTGAGCAACAATAGAGTAATACATTCATTGGAGCATTTAATCAATCACGTGAGCATCAACAGATCAGTGCATTCAATCAACCATGTAAGCATGCATAGACAAGCAATGACACATATTACAATCAAACACGAAATATGAACATGCTAGCTATTTACAAATCATTCGCCACAATAAATCATTAAATGAGACCCTCAAGGGTCGATAAATGGAACCCTAAGCATAATGGTTCACACCTTTAAGAAGAAATCTTCGATTTTAAGATCTTAGGGTTATGGATTTGGGAAAAATCACAAATTCCTATACAAATACCAAGAAATACGTGAGATCCATACAATTTATCTTAGAAAAACCTAGGTTGGGAAGTAGGTTTGTTTCTTACCTCCCAATCGCGAATGGGGTGAATTCGGGGGAGGAAAATGATCGATGCTAGGACTTTGATTAGAGGAAACCGATAAAGGGAAGCACTAAAGCCTCCCCACTCCTACTCTCACTCTTCTTCTCTTCTTCTTTTTCTTCCTCTTTCTCTCTTTCCCTCCTTTAAAAAATGTAAATTCGTATTGGGAGAGGGGGTGCCCAAATGAGGGCTTTATATAGTGTCAGATGTTGCACAAATGGCCCCAAGGGCTAAGTTTTCATTATACTAGCCCTATGGGAGTGTTTCTAACCTCTAGGGCTCATTATGGGGTGTACATGTCAATATACACCATAGGATAGTTAACCTTAATGATTATCTACGTGTGGATATAATTGGCCCATCATTTGGATGTATTAATCAATGGATATGATTAGAAGTCTGTTTAACGGTCACCAATTGTCGATCGGGGCCATGCCTATATGGATATGAGTAGGAAAATATCATTAACTCATGCCTTGAGTTTGGTTGTGATATAATAGTCGGAAAGTCACAACTTCATGAAAGAGTGAAAGGTCTATTTCACTTAAGTTTCAGATTTTGGCCTAGGAAATTTGCACGTTGCAAGCACTTAGCCTTCGGCCCAAGTTAAGCCGTTTTAAGAACTTTCTTGGTTCGCCACCCACGATGGGCATCAAGCCCAATGAGACATACATTATTTTATAGTTTCGGAACTAATGACCCACTAACGAGGGCCCAAGTTAAGCCGTTTTAAGAACTTTCTTGGTTCGCCACCCACGATGGGCATCAAGCCCAATGAGACATACATTATTTTATAGTTTCGGAACTAATGGCCCACTAACGAGAGGTCTAAAGCTCGTTTGAATAATCAATGGATTTTTGAAATGAATTAGGTAGCAAGATTTCTCGTGGGCAATGATTATGGTTTGGATTAACTATGTGCATAATATGACATATTTGCAATTAGTGAAAATGATGATTCAGTCATAATCACTTTAAACCGTTGGTTTGTAGGCTAAATGGATAATTGGATCACTTTGGTTTGTTAATTACGATCTGACCCCTAGTTGTCTCATCTTTGGGTAAATCTTTAATCTAGTTGTGGTAGTCTTGATTAGTTAGTGATAGGTTAGCTAAATGCGGGCCCCACGTGAATAGATCGTGTGGTTAAACTCGGTGTTTAAGTGATCAGCTGGATTCGTTGGCTTCCTACGGTTGATCAATCGGATTTGTGCAGTTCTTTATTGGTATTACTCGTGTATAGGATAACATCGAATGTTAATGATCGGTAAGTGACAATATAAGTTAATTATAATGAAAATTTTCAAGGGTTTTTGAAAATCCAAAATAACAAAAATCCAAGATGTTACATATCTTTTGTTGTTGATGTCTTAAATGTGTAAATCAATCAGTGACAGACTGCTCGATGCCATCGAATAGGTGCACGATCATGTTATTGAAATTTTTTTAAAAATCCATCTTTTCTTGCTAAAACATTTTCGTGTTTTCTTGATGTCATCGAAGGTGTCATCGAGTGCACACAAAATTGCTTGAGTGTGGGATATATATATATATATATATATATAGGTGTAATCGGGATTTGGGGTATCTTAGAGCTTTCTAATTTGTTCTAGTGTCTCAAGGGCATAGCTTGAGTTAATTTGAGGCTTATTCGGATTGAACAATCTCTATCTCTTGTAATTTTCTGCTTTCATACTGTATTACTGTCACTTTGTGTGGTGGTTTCTGTGATAAATGCTCTTAGTAGATCCCACTTGATGTTTGTGAGAAATATGTCCCATCCATCTGTTTATGTTAAGTCCGACAATGAGACAGATCCAAAACTTAAGCAAGCCGCACAATAGGAACAGTGAGCATTGAACATCCACCATTGAAGGGATGGATTGCTCACAAACATCACAGTGGGCCCCACCAAGGTTCGAGCGCAAGAACTTCCTGAAAGGCTTTGGCAGGAAATTTACGTCCACCTAAGACGGTGCAGCCTTACCGTGGGGTCCACCTTAATATATGTATTCTATATCCACCACAACCATTAGTTTTTCCACATTATTTTAGGGCTTAAGCCAAAAAATAAGGCATATCCAACCCTTAGGTGGACCATACTAAAGGAAAAAAGTGGTGATGTAACGATGCACCATTAAAAATTTCCTACGACCCACCATAATGTTTGGTGATGTTTATTTGGAACCAAAGAAGGCCCAATTGGAGTTAGAAAAAATCCACACCATCAGAACCTTAAATCAGTTGTATATTGCAAATTGGAATGAGTTTTTCGACATATTATATATGATTTTGGGGCATTAGGAACTTTTTAAGCCAACCAACCCTGCTGCACAAGGTTGCCAACACTGGATTTGCAAGATTCCATCAGATCAATAGTCAAAAGTCCATTTAGTTTCGCTTTTATTATAAATAATAAGTTTTAGTTCTAGTATAACTTTTCATCCTTGGAGTTATAGAAGTGTGTCCAATATGAAAATGGGTTTAAAAAGTTAGGAGAATAACGTAGTTAGGCCAAATTGGATATTTATTATTTTTCACCAAAAACCACAAAATCTAATAGGAATAGAATTCCTCTATATAAATAATAGAGTTTACTATTTATAATAAGTTACCTTTTTAGAGTGTTTGAGTTGGAGTCTAAGTCTAAAATCGCATCTTGGTTCGAGTTGGTTCAAGTTCTTTATTTAAATAGTTGTAATTTCTTCTTCTTCTTTTTAATCCCTTGTGGGTCCGAGATACATAGAGTTAGGTTCGAGGCACAGAGAGCCCCATGATTAAAGTAATTATTTTCCCCATGAATAGAGTAAGATCATGTAATTATTTCTTAAGGAAGAAGGTGAAGTTATTAATGGTCAATCACCCATTTTTCCTATGGTAGGGTCACTTGAGATTTGGATCTACTTCATTTTAAGGGGCATAGATATAGCATATATGCATCAAGGTGTATGCAGTTTGGCTAGCGACGTTGTGGCTAGTGGTTGGTGCTTTGTGGACCCACCATAATCTATGTGTTTTATCCATAACGTTCATCCTTTTTACAGATCATTTTAATGACTTATATATCCCATAAATGAGGTAGATCAAAATCTCAGGTGGACCACACCATGGGAAAACAATATTGATTGAATGTCTACCATTAAAAACCTCTTAGGGCCCACTGTAATGTTTATTTGACATCCAACCTGTATATTAGGTCATACAGACCTGGATGGAGGAAAAAAACAAATATCAGCTTGATCCAAAAATTTTATAGCCCCAAGAAGTTTTTAATGGTGAGAGTTGAATAAACACTGTGTGGCCCACTTGAGATTTTGATCTACCTCAGTTTTAGGTTCATACCATAAAATTATATGGAAAAATAGATGGACGGCATGGATGAGACACATACATCATGTGGGGGTCCACAGAGCACTAACCACTGGCCATTGGCTAGTGGCTGGGGAGTAGCCAATCCTTTTCCCATCAAGTTGGCCCTATAATAATGCCGCACTAATCCGTGTATGTATTCGGTTCTTTTGTTATTTTTCTCTCCTCTTTATTGTTTGTGCCTCCCTGAACGTACATGCATGCAATAAAGGCTAAATGTAAAGGGAACATAAATGACAATAAAATGGCACACACGTGCCACATCCAATCCATTTATAAGATTCATCCAACCTTTTATAAGTTTTCCAAAAATAAATCTAGTCCACTCAGTATGTGGGTCCCAATATTTAAAATGATGAATGAATTAGAAAACTTCAGCCAAGTTCTCCGAAGCTGTACATTCCTGTTGCAATACAGTGGAAGCGAATTGATTGGTGTACCACACACCACCGACCTGGCTGGTGTGGGTACGTGTTGTGCGAAGACAGCACTGACGCTCCTCCAGCTCCGAGTTGTATGAACGGTTCAAAAGATATTAAAGTTATATGGGCTCCACAATGATGTATTTACTTATATCCACACCATTCATCCATTTGGTAAGAGCATTTTAGACTGTGAGTTCAAAAATGAGTCATATAAAAAGCTCAAAGTGGACCACACCGCGAATAGTAGTGGGACAATGATTCTCACCTTTAAAACATTCATAGGCCCACGATAACATTTAGTTTCCATCCAATCTAATAATAAGGTCACACGAACTTGTATGAAAAGGAAAAACAAATATAATGTTGATCCAAAACTTCTGTGACCCCTAAAAGGGTTTCAATAGTAAACGTTTAATCCCCCACTGCTTTTTACAATATGGTCCATTTGATTTTTTGATCCATTTATTTTTCAGCTCAAGCCTTACGACCAACTCACTAAGTGGACGGACAGTTTGAACATAACTCATATCTCATGATGAGACCCAAAAAACTTGGTGATGTCAACACACCAGCCACATCGGTGGTGTGTGTTACACTAGCCAATCCTTGCCTTCCCACAAGAAGATAGTAGTGGCCATTAATGGTGGCAGCGAGAAGATGAGTTTCAAACC
The DNA here is from genome assembly GCF_029962835.1 of Magnolia sinica. Taxonomy (NCBI): domain Eukaryota; kingdom Viridiplantae; phylum Streptophyta; class Magnoliopsida; order Magnoliales; family Magnoliaceae; genus Magnolia; species Magnolia sinica. The sequence goes on from NC_080581.1 coordinate 84,360,870, forward strand.
CTCTCGTTGCTGTTATTATGTATTCCTACACACGGTGGCCACTTGCAGAGGCATCCTGGCTAGACTATCTCATTTTGACATACGATCGATGGTCTCCTCTATGGCTATTGATTCAGATGCCATTGTTTCTGGCATGGTCAAGAGGATCACAGTCATCATTGAGGAGCCAGAAATCGCGGTGGTGACCAATTTGCAAAGGGATGGTTGGGTATGAGGTTGAGGCTACATTAGGGTCAGAGTTTTCCCCCTCTTCTTTTTTAGTGTTGGTTCTACTAAAAAAACGAGCCCTTAAGGCCCTTTTTTAGTTATTTCAAATGATCCCTCCACACACACACACACACACACACACACACACACTCTTTCTCTTGTTATTCAGTGAGCTTACTAGCCCACTTCATTTTATTTGTGGGCTCTGTCTTTGGACCAATTAAATGGCCATCAACCATTCTCGTTAGCACATCTCTATGGGCCAGAGTTCTAATGGGCTTTAATTTGTAGACGTTGCATGGTGAGCCATATGATTAGGTCGTGTGTTCAGGAACTGGTTCGAGCCTATTGTTTAGACTATTTTAGGCCCTATTTTTGTCCTGCTTCTGGCATTTTCTTTGTCAAGGGCCATCTTGGGTTGGGAATTTATTAGGCTTGAGTTCAATGTGCATGGGTTGCAACCAATTTTTCCAACCAAGTCAATTGACCAAATTCACATATCTTGTGAGGTCCAATTTAGGCATATGCTGACCTTTTTCAGTTATGCCTTAGACACGTACTATAGAAGCTGGCAAAGACCCTTAATTTAAAAGGAAAGGAGAGAGAAACCTACCCATGTGTATCCTTTTAGAAATTTCCAATATATTTTAACGAATGTTGCCAACTACTTTATGGGTCAAATCAGACAATTTGATTGATAATCCGTTAAGGGCAAGATTATATTTGCAATCTTGAAGTTCAAATCTGTGGAATTGGATCCGGTTGTGTTAGCCACCACAGTGACCTCAATCAGTGAAGCTTTTATAGATTTTAACTCTTAATATTGGGATACAATGGTAGGATTGCATATGGTTGCGTTTGCATTCAATGCAGACGATGATGAAAATGCAGAAAATTACCATCTGGCATAAATGTAAATGGTGTGGAGTAAACGTCGCTAGTTGTGTAAGATTGAGACACTCATCTCACCCACAGGTGTTGAGTATCTCATATTTACATGATTAATATTACTTGACTTCATATTCACGAGAGTCACTTGCATGTCATGACTTTCTCCCACAAGAAGAGTAATGATGATGTGACCGATTCTCACTAGGGTTGATTTAGTTGGGCACTTCTTCATTCCAAGTAATTCAATTGAAGAGCCCAAACAATTGAATTGATAAATTTACCTGATATTCAGTTTTATTTATGAATAGTTTTATACAAATAATTTGTCAATGTGAGTATTTTTTTAATCCGTTACAATTCCTACTCAAACGCATCATTTCCCTGCATTAACTAGGTCTAATTATGTTAAATGGAAAGAGTCTGTAGAAATTTTCGTAGGTTGCTTATAGCTAGACCTTGCCTTGAATAAATCAAAACCTCCAAAGCCATTTGAAAATGCTATTGAGTCAGAGGTTAATCGTTACGAGGCACGATCCAAATCCAACAGTATGTGTATCAAAATCATGAAGCACTCGATTTCTGAGACAATGAAGGGTGTCATGCCTAATGTGGATAAGGCCAAAGTTTTCTTGACCGAAATAGAAAACCGATTTAAGAAATCGGAAAAGGCTGAAGTGGATTTCTTATTGAATAAATCAACTAGCTCATCCTATGATAAAAAAGAAACATTCATTAATACACCATAGAGCAGTTCAAAGTGGTTTCTAAGATCCGCTCGTTGGGCTCGGAAGTTAAAGATGACCAACTGGTTTACATGGTCATAAATAACTTTTCTCTTCAATACAGTACCTTCCTAGTGAACTATAATACACTAAAGGATAAATGAACGTTGGATGAATTGATTTCTCAATGTGTCCAAGAGGAGAAAAGGCTCAAGAAACTAAGCAAGGCATATAATGTTAATCTAGAAACCTCAAGACATGGACATGGACATAATATGAAGAAAAAAAAAAGGAAACAAGGTTATAATAAGGGATCCTCAAGTCATCCAGCTGGAAATCATGAAAATCAATTTGGGAATAGATCGAGTAACAAGTAGACTAAAAGGAATAATCACTTCATCTGCAAGAAGTTAGGCTATCAAAAGAAAGACGGCATAAAGTAGTGGCTCATAAAGAAGGGTAATAATACTATCCTGGTTTGTTTTGAATCTAATCTAACTAATATGTCGGTAGATTCTTGGTGGATAGATTTGAGAACAACTATTTACATGCTTATATACTTCTATGTAAGACTTGCAACAGATCAAACCACCAACTAATGTGGAATGCTCAGTATACGTAGGTAATGACGTTAAAGTTGACGTGAAGGCAGTCAGAGTATATAAACTTAGGTTAGGGTGAGGTCATTTATTAAATCTAGTAGATACATTTTGTGTGCTTTCTATAAGGCATGATTTGATCTCTATTTTTTCATTTAGATGAATTAAGTTATTCATTTTACATTTGAGAATTAAAGATTGATTATTTATTTTGATTCAATTATATTGGTACCAGCTCTATGGTGAACAACATATACCAATTAGATTTGATTGCATCATACGTTATAATGTAAATGTCATGCATAGAAATAAAATGGGATCTAAGCGAATACTATATTATAAAAATTTCTCCATATTGTGGTATAAGCGATTATGTCATATCTCTCATGGGAGATTGGATAGGCTGGTGTGAGAAGAGATTCTCCATTCTCTACACCTATCCGACTATAAAATATGTGTTAATTGTATTAAGGGTAAACTGACCAAAACCAGAAAGAATGGTGTAATAAGGAATGGATGACTCTTAGAAGTGATACACATAAATATTTTGTGGGCCATTCCTTATAACATCTTAGAGTGGGCATAAATATTTTATCACATTTATAAATGATTACTCTCATTTTGGATACTTTTATCTTATTAGTGAAAAATCAAATGCCCTATATGCTTTTAAAATCAATAAAGCTGAAGTTGAAAATTAACTCGATGGGAAGATTAAGTTTGTAAGGTCTAACCGTGGTGGTGAATATTATAGCGGATATGACGAATCAGGTCGCAATTCAGAACTCTTCACTAGATAGCTACAAGATTGTGGTATTGTCGTACAGTACACCATACTTGAGACCCCAGACTAGAATGGTGTGGCCGAAAGCTAAAAAAAATGCTAACCATTCTTGTTGGATTGATGTCATATAGGATGAATTATAATCCATGAAAGACAATAAAGTATGCGATCTTCTTGAGTTACTCTAAGGAAGAAAGTTGATTAGTTGTAAATGGGTGTTCAAAACCAAACAGGACTCCACAGGTAATATTAAAAGATATAAAACTAGACTTATTGATAAGGGTTTTAATCAATGTGAATGCATTGAATTATATTTAATGAGACTTTCTAATCACCAGTATCTAAAAAGGACTCATTTAGAATTATAATAACTCTTGTGGCTCATACAAATTTGGAGCTACATCAAATGGATGTAAAGACTGTGTTTCTCAATGGAGTTCTATATGAGAACATATATATGTTGCAACATGAAGGTTTTGTAGTTAATAGATAAGAACATATGGTTTGTAAGCTAAAGAAATCCATCTACAGGTTGAAACAGGCATCAAGATAATTGTACCTGAAGTTTCATGGAGTGATTTACTTATAAGGTTTCATAAAAAACAATGTAGATGAGTGTATCTACATTAAAATCAGTGGGAACAAGTTCATCATATTAGTTTTATATGTTGATGACATTTTGTTGGCTAGTAGTGAAACACGAATTTTGAGCAATACCATAATATTTCTATATCAAATATTTGAAATGAATGATCTTGGTGATGCCTCTTATGTCATTAGTATTGAGATATGTGATGATAGATCATGTAAATGGCTTAGTTTGTCATAGAGAGCCTATATTGATAGGGTATTCTATTGAGATGGGTGTCTTAGCCTTACACCACTGGCGACGTTTACTCTGCACCATTTACATCTATGCCAGACAGTGATTGTCTACATTAAACACAAACGCAACCATATGTAATTCTACCACTGTATCCTAATATTAAGAGTCAAAATCTATAAAATCTTCATTGATTGAGGTCACTGTGGTGGCTAACACAACAGATTTCAATTCCATAGGTTTAAACTTTAAGATTGCGAATATAATCATGCCATCAACAGATTATCAATCAAACAGTCTGATTTAACCTAGAAAGTAGTTTGGCATCAATCATTAAATTATATTAGAATTATAAAAAAGACCTTAAGGGGGGGGGGGGGGGGGGACCCTGACCCAAAAGCAGCCTCAGCCTCATCCCCTACCGTCCCTTTGAAAACTAGCCACCACCATGATTTTTTGCTAGTAATGGTGATGAAAGGCTTCCCTCCATGGTGATTGTGACCCTCTTGACCACACCGAAAATAAATAAATAGTCTGAGAAAGGACTAGTAATCGTACGTCAAAATGTGATAGTCTAGCCAGGATTCCTCTGCAAGTGGCCATCATGCGTAAGAATCCATGATAGCAACAATAGGAGGGTTTGAAACTCATCTTCTTTGTTGGATGTCGCTCACTGCCACCATTAATGGCTGCCACTATCTCACTACAAGAAAACTCACTTTTACCGACGAATATTTTCGTCGCTAAAAGTTAGTTTTTTGTAGGTAAAAGGTTTTACCGATGAAAATTTTCGTCGGTAAAAGACCGACGCAAAAGTTTTTTACCGATGAAAATTTCAATTGTCGGCAATGGCAGGACTTTTACCGATGAAAATTTTCATTGGTAAAAAATAAGAAAAAAACTTTTACTGACGAAAATTTTCATAGGTAAAAATAATTACAAAACTTTTACCAACGAAAATTTTCATCGGTAAAAAATATTACAAATCTTTTACCGACAAAAGGTTTTGTCGGTAAAAAATAAGCAAAAACCTTTTACCAACGAAAATTTTCATAGGTAAAAATCATTACAAACCTTTTTACCAACAAAAAGTTTCATCGGTAAAAAATAAGCAAAAAACTTTTACCAACAAAAATTTTCGCAGGTAAAAATAAGTACAAACATTTTACCTATGAAAAGTTTCATCGGTAAAAAATAAGCAAAAACTTTTGCCGAAGAACATTTTTGTAGGTAAAAATAATTTTACAAACGAAGATTGTCATGGGTAAAAAATAAGTAAAAACTTTTACCTACAAAAATTGTCGTAGGTAAAAGTCTCAGTTTTTTTTTTTTTTTTCCAATTTCCAGCACAAAATTCCTGATATACACTTGTTACAATAAATTTCACAGATATTCTTCCTGATATGCACCTGTTATATAATATATTTCATCATATTCACATTCACATCCATCTAAACCCAAACTACGTAAATCCATCCAAACATAAACTACATTCATCCAAACATAAACTACATCCATCCAAACACAGACAATCTTATCCACATCACATTCATCCACACATAAATACATATAAGTTTAACATCATAAATAAAATACAATAAATTATTCAAAAGTTGATTGGACTGTCCATTTTGTCCAACACAACTTGATATTTTGTTGGCTCTATTTTTTGTTTTCTTGAAAAAGAATGCTCCAAATGACAGATGAATCATGTTTAGAGCCCAGTGTAGATAATGTATAGCAAAGCACCCTCAATCCTTTGATCCAAAAGCCATGGTTTGAAGGTATTGGCTAAATCTTTGACCCTGCACATACGTTGTATCTTAAAATGATCCACCACACTCAAAGCCACAATTTTAATGAACCTGCATAGCTCATTATCATACTACATCCAAATCATGTGTTGTAGATTGACTTTGGTCAGCTAATGTAGATCTTGTCTAACAAATCACCTCAATCCATTGAGCCAAAATCCATCTATCTATAATCTTAGTACAAAGACTATAGAAGCTAACTATCCTTTATTAGGATTAATCTAGGAGCAGTTCTAAACTTGCATAGCCCCAATAAAAGACTCTAAAAATACTAACATGAAAAACCTTCTCCAAGTGAAACATGTGTATAATATGTAGAAAAACTATCGGGCTATCCCTACTTGTTAAATCTCAGTCAAAAGCATGTGTAGTTGAGCTAGGATGAACTATCGAGCCTCTTGGAAGACCCAAAATAAGTGGAATAAAAAGGTAAAACTAAAAAGAGTGATCATAAGGAAAGCATGATGCACATTGATTTTCAGTTACGAATTTGAGTTTATTAGTAGAAAGAAAAGGAAAGAGGAAAAAGAAAAGAAAAAGCATCCAATGAAATGAGCAGTTCCTGCAACTTATCCTTGTAAGCAACAAGCAGGTCAAGTGTTACTCTAAACACACGTTCCAATGCTTCTCCGGGTAACTGGTCCGCAGGAAGTGCAAGAAGTGAAGTCAATCCCAACAAGCAAACTTTCTTATCATGTTCCCTGCAATCACCATAGGACTATTGAAGCCACAGGAAAAGTTTTACAACATGAGGAGGAAAACAATTTGAGAAGCAGAAGTCACCTTCTAAAATTAGCATGCAAACCACTTTTTTTAAACCTATTGTAGCATCTAAAACCAGAGATTAAAAACTTTTGCTGCCACCTCAAGCTTTTGCAATATGCCACGTGTCATTGTTGCATTGTAGTAAAAGAGCATCAGCAATCTGCAATAAGTTTGAAAGACTTATAACTTAATGTGCCTTGTTCATCTACAATTTTAGCCAATACTAAATTGAATTGTCTTTAGTAAACAAAGATAAGCCAAAATATCCCAAGACATGCTAGAATATGTTGAAATGGAAACACAATGATATAGGGTACTTGAATTCAAACACATTACCGCTAGTAAGAGATTGTACTTTGAGAAGGAAACTAAAAGAACTGTAACAAGACTTCTTAACTCCACAATTAACTTGAATTGTGTGTAAGGTACTTGAATTCAAACACATTACCACTTGTATTGATTTATTTCTCAAGTCCATAGATATGAAATTATAAGTCACCTCTACATGCCTTACTAGAAAATAAATGAAACTTGTACCTGACTCCACCTTAGAGAGGTCAAGAATGTCGTTGATAAGTTGTAAAACCAAATCTCCAGAAGATAGAATGACATCCAACAACTGTCGTTGTTCTTGATCTAGATTTGTGTTGGCAAGGATCTCAGCCATACTAACCCCAGTAAGGGGAGATTTCATGAGACAGTTGCTAACATTTGTTTTGCCCGCATCATTTCCTCTAATGAAAGGGATAAAGAAAAAAGAAAAGAAATATAATAAGTGAAACTTGTAGTCATCCAAAGTTCCAATCCAGATTTAGACAAATAGCAGAAATTGCAATACCCGTTATGTGAATTGTTTTATTCAGTTCTGTTTCCTTGGCCTTTTGCACAGCTATCTGCTCTCAAAGCCTTGCCATCTTTTCTCTTTTTATTACCTGTTATAAGATGAGAAACAATATATTATAGAGAAAATAAACCTTGCTGGCTGCGAGAACATAGAGAAGAAAAACAAGAAAATGAAAAAATGTTTCTTGAAACAACTTGAAAGTTGGACTAGACTTAGACCCAATGATATATACTTGGTTTTTTTAGCGAAAAAATCAGGAAGAAAATGGAGTAAGGGTAAGAAGCTGAAAAGATATGTACTCCTGAAATGTAGCAATGGCATTTTAAATAGAGATTGAAGTTCATTTTAAACACAGGTTGAACCATCATTTGGCTTAGCACTACCATAGAGTCTCAATTTTCAATACTTGGCAAGCAATTTATTTTATAGTTAAGCTCTGGTTTATGAAGGGGTCCTTTAGAATCTAAAGGATTTAAAATTAGTCATACTAAAACAGAGTAATATACTAAAACGGGCCATGCTGATGTGTCATTTCAGTGGAATATTGAAGTCTTTAATAGGCTTGGCAAAGTTTTAAACATTAATATATTACAAGTAATTCAAATCAAACCTGAGTTGATTTGACGCAGGCCTAAATTTCATTCCATTGCCAGCATACCACCAAGAAACAATTGAAAAGACGAGAGAATCCTAAAGATGTAAACGAAATGGATAAATCATAAAAGCAATGCAAATGAAAATATTACAATACGAGAGAATCCTAAAGATGCAAACGATTTTCAGAGCATGGCACCTAACATATTGTATATATTAGACACATTCAGGGTCTAAACTATAGATCAAATGATTTTCAGAGCATGGCACCTAACATGTTGTATAAGCATTGATTAGAGTTAAATTTATGTTAACTTGCAAAACTAATAAAAGAATGCATGACAGTCACAGATGAAAGTACCCCTCCATTTATGGTAATTGACAATAGGTTAAGGTTTAGGTTTAGGAAATCGGGTTCGGGTTCGGGATTGGGTTTAGGTTTGGGTTTTCAAGTTTAGGTTTAGGTTTATGTTAGGGAGTTGAGATTAGGATTAGGTGTAGGTTTAGGTTTAGGGATTTGAGAATACATTTAGGTTTTAGGTTTAGGTTTAGGTTATAGGTTTAGTTTTAGGTTATAGGTTTAGGTTTAGGTTAGGTTATAGGTTAAGGTTTAGGGAATTGAGTTTAGGTTATAGGTTATAGGTTTAGGTTATAGGTTTCACGTTATAGGTTAAGGTTTAGGTTATAGGTATGGGTTTAGGTTAAGGTTTAGGTTTAGATTATAGGTTTTGGGAATTAAGAATAGGTTTAGGTTATAAGTATAGGTTTAGGTTAATGTTGTAGGTTATAAGTTTATGTTAATGTTGTAGGTTATAGGTTTAGGTTTAGGTTTAGGGATTTGAGAATACATTTACATTTTAGGTTTAAGTTTAGGTTTAGGTTTTACATTTAGGCTAAGGTTACAGGTTTAGGTTTAGGTTTAGGTTATAAGTGTAAGTTATAGGTTTAGGTTTAGGTTAGGTTATGGGTTAAGGTTTAAGGAATTGATTTAGGTTTAAGTTAGGTTATAGGTTAAGGTTTAGGGAATTGAGTTTAGGTTATAGTTTATAGGTTAGAGGTTAAGGTTTAGGTTAGGTTAAGGTTAAGGTTAAGGTTTAGGTTTGGGAAATCAGGTTCGGGTTTGGGTTCGGGTTTAGGTTTGGGTTTTAAGTTTAGGTTTAGGTTAAGGAGTTGAGATTAGGATTAGGTGTAGGTTGGTTAAGGGATTTGAGAATACATTTAGGTTTTAGGTTTAAGTTTAGGTTATGGTTATAGGTTTAGGTTTAGGTTAGGGAGTTGAGATTACGAATATGTGTAGGTTTAGGTTTAGGGATTTGAGAATACATTTAGGTTTTAGGTTTAGGTTTAGGTTTTATGTTATAGGTTTAGGTTTAGGTTAGAAGTGTAGGTTATAGGTTTAGGTTTAGGTTAGGTTATAGGTTAAGGTTTAGGGAATTGAGTTTAGGTTATAGGTTAAGGTTTAGGGAATTGAGTTTAGGTTATAGGTTAAGGTTTAGCTTATAGGTTTAGTTTTAGGTTATAGGTTTTGGGATTTGAGAATAGGTTTAGGTTATAAGTATAGGTTTAGGTTAATGTTGTAGGCTATAGGTTTAGGTTATAAGTTTATGTTAATGTTGTAGGTTATAGGTTTAGGTTTAGGTTTAGGTTTAGGGATTTGAGAATACATTTAGGTTTAAGGTTTAGGTTTAGGTTTAAGTTTTACGTTTAAGTTAAGGTTACAGGCTTAGGTTATTGGTTTAGGTTATAGGTTATAAGTGTAGGTTATAGGTTTAGGTTTAGGTTAGGTTATAGGTTAAGGTTTAGGGAATTGAGAATAGGTTAAGGTTTAGGTTTAGGAGATCGGGTTCGGGTTCAGGTTTGGGTTCGGGTTCGGGTTCGGGTTTTCAAGTTTAGGTTTAGGTTAAAGAGTTGATATTAAGATTAGGTGTAGGTTTAGGTTTAAGGATTTGAGAATACATTTAGGTTTTAGGTTTAGGTTTAGGTTTAGGTTATAGCTTTAGGGAATTGAGAATAGGTTAAGGTTTAGGTTCAGGAAATCGGGTTCGGATTCAGGATCGGGTTTAGATTTGGGTTTTCAAGTTTAGGTTTAGGTTAAGGAGTTGGGATTAGGATTAGGTGTAGGTTTAGGTTTAGGGATTTGAGAATACATTTAGGTTTTAGATTTAGGTTTAGGTTATAGGTTTAGGTTAAGGTTATAGGTTTAGGTTTAGGTTATAGGTTATAGCTTTAGGGAATTGAGAATAGGTTAAGGTTTAGGTTTAGGAAATCGGGTTCGGGATTGGGATCGGGTTTAAATTTGGGTTTTCAAGTTTAGGTTTAGGTTAAGGAGTTGAGATTAGGATTAGGTGTAGGTTTAGGTTTAGGGATTTGAGAATATATTTAGGTTTTAAGTTTAGGTTTTAGGTTTAGGTTAAGGTTATAGGTTTAGGTTATAGGTTTAGGTTGGGTTTAGGATTAAGTTATAGGTTACAGGTTATAGGTTATAACTTTAGGGAAGTGAGAATAGGTTAAGGTTTAGGTTTAGCAAATCGGGTTCGAGATCGGGTTTAGGTTTGGATATTCAAGTTTAGGTTTAGGTTAAGGAGTTGAGATTAGGATTAGGTGTAAGTTTAGGTTTAGGGATTTGAGAATACATTTAGGTTTTAGGTTTAGGTTTAGGTTTAGGTTATAGGTTATAGCTTTAGGGAATTGAGAATAGGTTAAGGTTTAGGTTTAAGAAATCGGGTTCGGGTTCGGAATCGGGTTTAGATTTGGGTTTTCAAGTTTAGGTTTAGGTTAAGGAGTTGAGATTAGGATTCAGTGTAGGTTTAGGTTTAGGGATATGAGAATACATTTAGGTTTTAAGTTTAGGATTAGGTTTTAGGTTTAGGTTAAGGTTATAGGTTTAGGTTTAGGGATATGAGAATACATTTAGGTTTTAAGTTTAGGTTTAGGTTTTAGGTTTAGGTTAAGGTTATAGGTTTAGGTTAGGTTTAGGTTTAGGTTATAGGTTATAGGTTATAGCTTTAGGGAATTGAGAATAGGTTAAGGTTTAGGTTTAGGAAATCGGATTCGGGATTAGGTTTAGGTTTGGGTTTTCAAGTTTAGGTTTAGGTTAAGGAGTTGAGATTAGGATTAGGTGTAGGTTTAGGTTTAAGGATTTGAGAATACATTTAGGTTTTAGGTTTAGGTTAAGATTATAGGTTATAGCTTTAGGGAATTGAGTATAGGTTAAGGTTTAGGTTTAGGAAATCGGGTTCGGGATCGGATTTAGATTTGGGTTTTCAAGTTTAGGTTTAGGTTAAGGAGTTAAGAGTAGGATTAGGTGTAGGTTTAGGTTTAGGGATTTGAGAATACATTTAGGTTTTAGGTTTAGGTTTAGGTTTTAGGTTTAGGTTATAGGTTATAGGTTATAGGTTATAGGTTATAGCTTTAGGGAATTGAGAATAAGTTAAGGTCTAGGTTTAGGAAATTGGGTTCGGGATTGGGTTTAGGTTTGGGTTTTCAAGTTTAGGTTTAGGTTAAGGAGTTGAGATTAGGATTAGGTGTAGGTTTAGGTTTAAGGATTTGAGAATACATTTAGGTTTTAGGTTTAGAATTAGGTGTACTCAAATAGTTTCTATACATAGTAGCATCCACAAGTTTTCCTTTCTAATTTCTCTATTTCTTTAGAGGATAGATTCAAAGTTCCAACTAAATGTAAATCCTCTAATGAAACATATTATCTACAATCCTTCCATTCCTAACATTAAATATACAAAGGAATTTAGTTGCAGGAAGTGGGACAGAATTTGTGTAGAGTAGTTGAGATAAAAATTTTAGCCACATACAAAAAATATTGAACCTAGTATTATCTACTACAAACTAGTAACATACAACCAATATTGGGGCACCATACCATAAGCTACAAGAATTTCATGTCCCCCTAAACAAGGTATCCTCCATTGATAACATATATATATATATATATATATATATATACACACACACACACACACACACACACACACACACACACACACACACAAATATATATATATATATATATATATATATATTATAAGTTCTTTATTTTCATTTACATTTGCAAATACATTCATCATCCATCGAAGAAAATTGAAACAAGAACTATCACTATATGAAGAGTGACCAGACTAGGAGCAAAATAAACATGGAGAACCAGTTTGTTTTAAGTCTCTACTCTAAACTATTGGTTTCACTTTAATTAAGCATAATACATCCAAACACAAATACACTAATCACAAATCAAACATTACTTAACTCTTTATTATATTTAAGTATTGAAGATTGATAGGAGAAGATATAGACATCCTCATGCTACAATTTGAAAATATCACCCAAATATCTCACACCATTCATAAATGAACTTTCATTGGCAACCATTCACCATATCACGTTCAATTGCCTCACATGTGCCAAGAAGCTTCTTCTATAAAAGAAAGACTTGCAAACCAAATCCCTATTTAAAACTTAAAAATAAGGTGCTATTATTTATACTAAAACAACTCATAAGCATGTTCCTACAAGCTGGGCTGGTGGTAATCAAGACTCTTAACTCTTGATTATACCAACAACTATATTCCCTAATGAACTCGAAGCCCGAAAAAAGAACATGTAGCCCCTGGCTTAAGCATTTGGTTATAAGAACTGAAAACACCAGTTACCTAAAATGAACTGTAAAGGGTCATTTGGGAGCATGTATTTGGTGGTAGTTGGTGTGAATCAGTAAGGTTAGTACATTTGGAAGAGTGTATTTGGTCCCAATTCACACCAAATACACTAAAAGCCTCTTGTTTTATAATGGTCGTATTACCTTCACAGCTGATTGACAATTCTCAAAGAAATCAATGATGGAGAACATGGTTTTAAGTATAAGTTCTAAAGTACAAGTCACCCAAAGATCAAAACCAGTATCTATCACCTGACTCATTCCAACTTAGCCAGAATTGTTCAGACTCAGTCTGGTTTTGGAATGTGACTTGCCAATGTTAACAATTGTTTTGTTGAATTGATGGTTCTTAGCCATCAATTCAACAAAAGTTACGGCCAAAATTTTCTAACTAAAATATACAGCACTTTTACCGACGAAAATTTTCGTCGGTAAAAATATTATTCCCGACGGTTTTGGTTCGTCAGTAAAAGTTAGGGCGAAAATTTCCTATCATAAATACACCACTTTTACCGACGAAAATTTTCATCGGTAAAAGTGGTTCTCTACTTTTTACCGACGAAAATTTTCGTCAGTAAAACTCTTAGTGGGAAATTTTTCAAAATTGCGAGAAAATTACTTTTACCGACGAAAATTTTCATCGGTAAAAAAATTATTCCCGGCGAAAAAAAATTTCATCGGTAACAATTTCGTCGGTAAAAGTTACCGACGAAATTTTTTTCTTTGGTAAAAATTTTGTCGCTAATAACGCTGTTTCTTATAGTGTCTTGAAGACCCAAATTCAGTTGGGCTCAAGGGTTTTTGGATCTACATTTCGTGTTGGGAATAAGACAAATAATAGCATTAACATTGTTCACGTATGGGTGTTTGCAAACGGGCTCTCTTACATGTCTGCTTAGAAAACCTTATTTTATTGCAATAATCATCAAATATATATTAACTACTTGTGAGTATGCTACTAAAACTAGCTGGACCCCCACCCAGACAATTAGATTTTACCCAACTTTATCAGGTTCCTCACATGGACTTAACCCAAACCTGATTAGGCCAGTTTTTAACCAAATTACGGTCCAAAATGTGAGACCCAAATCCAACCCAATTTTGTAATGGGTCTAAAAGATGGGACTAGTATCAAGTTCGTTGATGCAAAAATCTGGCTCACCCTCACCGAGCTCCGAGCACTGGTGCCGAGCCCTGTAAGCCTGCACAAGATGTAAACAAAGGAGACCTTGGTTAGAGGGACCCTCCGATACCAAAGTCAGGCTAGGAATCTGGGTCTAAGTAGTGTAGATGGGGATTTCGGTAAGAGATTTTGCATACCTGTTCTTATTGATATGTCTCTTATTTATACCTCCTGGTTGTAGTGATCATGTCCGTTATTCTTGGCATGATTTATGTCATTAAGTAGGAGCGACGCATGCGTCGATGCTGGCGCCAGATGTTGCTCTTTGCATGCGTTACTGGAGTTAGACCTTGGGTGTGAATGTAGGACATATCTTCCTTGGAGCCAACCCTATAATCTGAATCTTTCCTATGACGATCCGTGCCTGTACGCGGGCCGAGCCTTGTCAGGGTCAATAACTGGAGTGTATAATGGCTTTTTCCGGATCCCAGCTGATGTCAAAGCTCTAGAAAAGAACTTGGAAGCCGAACCTCGATTGTTATGACCAGGTGTGAACGGTGTGGGTGAAAAGGCAAGCTACCTTAGTGACAGGTGTATCGTCTCTACCGTTCTTTATTGTATGGCCCACATGAACAACGGATTAGACTATCTTTGATCACGTCCTAACCCTGATGACTGCATTTGACGGACAAAGTGGGAGTCACATACGCAGCACCGTGTGTCGTACCCATTGCGTGCAACAGGTCTGGTGAGGGCACTGGTCTGTTCTGGTGCGTAAAGGTCACCAAGTACCTTGGATGTATATGTTATATCCACACCGTCCATCCATTTTATGAGATTATTTTATGGCATGAGCCTAAAAATGAGGCAGATCTAATACTCAATTAACAATTAAACATAAAAAATAACAGAAGCTATTAAATGCCTATCCTTGAAAAACTTCTCAGGTACCGTTGAAGTTTTGGATCAAGCTTTAAATCTACCTCATGTTTGGGCTCATTCATCAAAATGGGTTGGCAAAATGGATGAACGGTGTAGATATAACACATTCATTGTGGTGGGCCCCCACAAAGTCTGCAAGCAATCCTCGGAAATGAAGTAGCCCTCTCACCATATATTGTCGAAGTAGCCACTCACCGTATGTTGTCAGCAAGTGCCAAAGTTGTCTCCTCCCAAGGATTTGATGTGATTCCATTAAAATAGAATACAGATGCCTGTATTGGTATAGGATACATACGGACTGCCATGCATACCATATCCGTTGGATCGGGGTCATGGACGTCAGCAGCCTCTAGCAGTAGCTATGTGAGGCCAATTGTGATATTCATGTGAAATCCACACCGTTCATTAGTGTCACCAGATCATGTTGGTAAATAAGTCCCAAAGCGAAGGAGATCCAAAGCTCAAGTGGGGGCAGGCCTCACTAAACAGCGGAGATTTAAAGCCTACCATTGAAATCTTTGGGGGACCGTATAAATTTTGCATCAGGATAACATTTATGCTGTGAGTTCATCCCCGTGGAAATAAACCTTATGAACGGTTTAGATGGCATATAAACATCAGGGTGGGCCCACAAAGGTTTTGACGCTGGGTGTTTCTGTCCGTAATATTCTTGTTGGGGAAGCAGGAACATTAGCCTTTATTGAAGGCGTGTATGTTTAGGGAAGCACTAGCAAAAAAAAATAGAATACATGCATTAAGGTGGGCCCGCCGGCAAGGGCTGCACCGTTTGGTGAGGCCCACGTGAACGGATTAGGTGCGGTTTTATTATAGAGCCCTCCTTGATGCATGTACTTTATATCCATGCCCAAAAATGAAGCAAATCCAAATCTATCTCAGGTGGGCCGTACCATAGGAAAAATTGGTGATGAATGATTAACAACTTATAATGGACTACTTAAGTTTTCTATCAAGCTGATTATTTATTTATTTATTTATTTTTTTCTGTTAAGTTAGATTTTTGTGACCTTATTAATTAGTTGGATGGCAAATATACATCATAGAAACATTTTGGTGGGCCGTAGGAAGTTTTTAATGGTGGAACATTACATCACCACCTTTTTCTTTAGTATGGTCCACCCATCATAGAAGCATTACGGTGGGCCATAGGAGTTTTCAATGGTGGAATGTTACATCACCACTTTTTTCTTTTCTATGGTCCACTTAAGGGTTGGATATGCCTCATTTTTGGGCTCGAGCCCTAAAATAATGTGGAAAAACTGATGATCGGGGTATACATAGAATAAATATATTAAGGCGGGCCCTACGGTAAGGTCGCACCATCTTCGGTGGACGCAGATTTCCTGCTGAAGCCTTTCAGGAAGTTGGGTGCTGACCGTGATGTTTGTGAAAAATCCATTCCGTTAATCCGTTTTCAACGCTAATTCTAGGACATGTGACTGAAAACGAGCTGGATGCAAGGCTCAAGTGGGCCATACAAGAGGAAAATGGGATTGAACAACCATCGTTGGAATATTCATATAGCCACAAAAATCCTGTATATCATGATAACCCTTTTGTGTTTTCAGTTCATTCCATTAGAAATCACCGTACAAACGGTTTGGATGGCATGTAAGCGTATAGGTGGAGCCTAAGAAGATTTCAGCGTACGAAATGCTTTTCCGAGTTTTTCATTTCGCATGGCGCACTTGAGTTTTGGATCTGGCCTAATTTAGTTGCATATTCTAAAATAAGCTCTCAAAACGTATGAATAAGGCAGATTTCTCACAAACATCGTAGAGCCCCACAGAAAATCCATGTCCGCCTTATGCGAAATTCCTACTATTGAAATTTCCCTGAGTCGATAGTGATGTTTGCATGACATCTGTACCTTTCATAAGGTCATTGGGATGAATTGTACGTTCAATTCTCACGTTTTCGTTCAAATGAGTATTAAATCCAGTTCATTTTTGCCCTCATATCCTAAAATGAACTCAGAAAACGGATGAACAGGATGGATTTCTTACAACTATCACAGTGGGCCCCATTTGGTTCCCAGCGCTGAAACTTCAAAAGGCTTTGGCATGAAATCTGCATCTGCACATTCCCAAGATCCAAAACGAACGCAGATTGCCTTCTCAATAATTCCCGCGAAGAGAAACAGCGATGATTGAACATCCACCATTGAAACATTCATGGGGCCACAGAAATTTTAGATCAGGCTAACCTTTTTCTGTTTTCAGTTCATCCCACCAGGAATAACATTATGAACGGTATGGATGGCATAAAACCATCACAGTTTAACTCAGGGTAGTTTCGCCGGTGGACGTTCAATCTTCATTGTTCGTGTCGTGCGACCCACTTGAGTTTTTGGATCTGCCTCATTGTTCGGTCCCTGTTGAGTTTTTGGATCTGCCTCATTGTTCGGTCCCTGTACTAAAATGACCTGAAAAAATGGATAGAGGGGCAAATTTATTACAAACATCACGGTGGCCTCACCGAGAGCTTCAGTCGCAAGAAAGTTCCTTGGAGAGAAGCTGTCGTAAACAATCCACGTCCAATGTATAAAATACTTTTATTAGCAATGAGAGAAAAAAACAAGAAAAAGAAAAAGAAAAGGCATGAAAGACCAAAGACTTAGGACAATTCAAGCCAAGACCCTCCCAAGCCTCTCCAATCCTCTCTAGAATTTCGGTAAAATCTCTAATAAGAATGAGGTTAGTATGCAAGCTCTGGTTCTCTTTAATCTCCGGTCCTATTTTTCTTCATTTTTCTCTTCGATCGCAATCTCATCAACTGGTTGTAAGAATTAAACAATGTGGGTCTATTGTTCAACGCTCTGGATTTTTCTAAGGGTTGGATAATGTGATCGGGAATACTGGTGGACCCCACAAAGTTGTGATTAATCTAAAATTGTATATGGGGTGGTGCGTTGCAAATATATCACATGCACAGTGTTCTAATTGGACTGGGATTGACTCTATTCCCATCCCCATGCTTCTCTAAAGAGTGTAAGGTGTAGAAGACTCCGACAATCACATATGGCTATGGCTTCCCAATCAGGTATGACTTTTATTCAATTTATTTGATATCCATACTTGATGTATAGCTCGATCCGTTTCAATTTTGTATATAGTTTACAATTGGTACTAGGGCCAACTGTGCATCAAGTATGCTAAATCCTTTCAGTTTCAGAAATATGTTCTGATCCACCGTTGAAGGGTCTATTTAAACTAAATCTGAACCGTCCGTTATTGGATCAAGAGGACTAGATTAGGACTATAAAGTAAATCATTCCTAAGTCCCGAGAAGCATTCGGATTACTTCGATGGTGGGCCTGATTGCAGATTATTGGACTTAACAATAAGGGTTTTTATATGCAAACCCTATTCAAATGTGGTTTCTGACCGATCTTATGTCAAGATTGATTTTAGGGCTATTGAACAGTCATGATCGTCTTCCCCCTTTTGTCAACATAAAAAAAACCTTACTTGCGGCTGTTTGATTTGGCAAGCTTGGATGACATTCAATTTCACACTTGAACTCGTTGTCCAACCGCCATCATGTTTGAAATTGGCAGTCATGCAGTCCTCCATTTTTGTGGTTGACAGAAATTGGCAGCCATTGCAGACAATAAAATAAGGTTTATCCATCGTTCCTGTTCGAAAATCCTTACCTTCACTTGAAAAGATCCAGTCGAAGTTACGCAGATTCGAGTCTGGATCTTGTACGGACTACGGAAATCTGAGGCGGTTTCGCAAGGGTGCGAAAGGGAAGTTTCCTAAACTATAAATAGGGGTCCTTAGGGTTATTCTAAGGTATTCTAAAGCTTTCTAAAAGTTTTTCAAGGGTTCCTAAAGGGTTCTAGGGTTATCAAAGGGTGTAGAAAGGGCGAGATTCGAGGTTGTTCGAATTGGGTAAGTCCTCTCTCTTGTAATTTCTTTTCATAGTGGATTTCTGTCGATTTGTGCCGTGGTTTTTTCTCGCAAGGGTTTTCCACATTAAATCTCTGTGTTCTTCTATGATTGCTTGTTACTATTGAATTACTATCCTAGATCTAGATCTGTGTGATTCTGCAGCATAAATCCCCAACAGTTTCAATGGTAGACGTTCAATCCCCCACTACTTTTTGCAATGTGGCCCACTTGATCATTAGATTTGTCTTATTTTTAGTCGTAAGCCTTAAGATGAGCTCGCAAAATAGATGGACAGTTTGGATATAACATATACCTCGTGATGGGACCCACAGAACTTGATGATGTCAATACATCAGCTATATAGCTGGTGTGCTCTACACCAGCCCCACGTGTAAGACATCCCTTCCCATCTTTTTTTTCATTTTTTTAAGAAAAAAAAATTATATGGACCCAGAGTCGAGCCAAGGCCAACTGGGTTGCCCTGTCCCACTTTCTTAGCCAGCCATCAGTTGACCAGATGGTGACAGGGTCCACCCGGTCACCCTGGTCCCCCATTGGTCAGTAACTTGAGGTCAACCGAGTCACCCCCAATGACTTGGGGTCAACCGGATGGATCCACTTTCTCAATCTCAAACATTTATTTTATTTTTTTATTTATTATTTATTACTATTATTATTTTGTTTGCTTGGTGTGCCACATAATCAGAATTAACTACCTAATCTTAATTGATTTTTGGTCACTAACAAATGTATATGACTAGAACGTCACGTGAAAAGGGGAAACACGAATGGGCAGCATGGATAAACACATGCATCAATGTGGGCTCATGTGTAGTGCATTCAACAAAAAACCCATGTGAATCACTCATGGATTAAACATACTTTTCATCCCACCTAATCAATTTGTGCCAAACATCCTCTCACCCTATTTCTCTGACTTGAAATCTCTTTCCTCATTCGTCTCGGTCCACTCACTCAAGTACTGGTCCATGTTTGGTCTCTAGCAACCGATGCTCCTACGAGCCAGATTACATCGATTTAGGGAAATCCCAAGTTTAAATTTTCTACACATGAGTTCATACTAGTTAATAATCTGGGGGTTGGTTCCTATGGTTCAATATAACCAGCTTTCAAAATCATATCTATGTCAGCCTATTCATTATGGTAAGTCCTTAGCCCAGGATTCAGTTTAATCCCAAACTCATGATCTGATACCAACTTGTGATGTTCCGAATTTCAGGGGTTGAGTACATACTCGATCCTCGATATTTCAAGTATCAATTAAGCTTTTCAGAAATGTCATTTGGTTAAGCGTCTACCAATTGTATCATGATCATGCGTAAGAAGTAAACTAAACAGTACATATCATGGTTATCACAAGTGTATGAGGGAAAAAAAAAGTCTCATACATGCATACATACATCCAACTAAGTTATAATGTCCACCCAGCTAGGGACTCAATATACATGTCCAAACATAAAATGCAATAAGCGACCTCGTCCTCAAAAGGAAACCAAACTAGTGGTCCTAAAATGTCACTATACATTTGGTTGTCTGCACACTGGAAGTATAAGAACTCCTCGGTATGGTCCACATACTCCTCAACAAGCGTATCCTCTTTTAGGGCACCTGCATCGACAAAATCGTTTAGTTGGTGTTTTAAAACATCGTCCCGGGTTGGGGTGAGTGATCAATTCATCAGTGCTACTATTTACTTAAGTTTCATGTGTTATCAAATAGATATAGGAATGACATGAAAGCCCTATATTTGATTATTTAAATACGTGAATGACATGAAATGCATATGCATGACCTCAAGTTTAATTATACCAATATAGAACCATGTTAACACCAGGTTGGCCCGAAGCACAACCCAACAAATGTTATGGAGTGCATGATTAGCCGAGTGTTTATTAATGTTTAGTTCAAACAACAAGTTGATGAAGATGGGATACTGCCATCGAATCTCGGGTTTCTATCCAAATTACATGGGTCGTTGCGGCATTAGGTAGCTCCTCACCAGTATCACTTTATCCATTTTGGGTTTCTATTATATCAAGTCCCTATACTTAAATCGGATTTATAGTAGGGTTAATCGTCAAGAGACGGCCATGACTAGGGTAAAGGTCGTCACTCGACCTCAATGTGGAGAAGGCACACCACTCATATCATCAATATGATGATAGGTTCGCGTACTTCTTATGTGCTAGTTGGTCACTACAGGGAGGCTCGTCACCCAATGTTTTACCAATGTGGCAACCTCGTCACCCAATGTAGGCCGACAACCCAGGTACAATGTCTCATACCACTATGTCTGGCCCCCGAGTCTCAACGGATCGTATCACACTAATGGTCATGAATGACCTCATTCTTTGGTGATGGCCGACATGGTATTCCAGATTACACAATGTGTCTCAAACATTTATCATACATGCGATCAGGCCATGCAAGAGACTAATCTGATTGTCCAAGGAGAACCCTGGATAGACCGGCATTGGGTGCAAGCAAGCCATGTAGCTGCAACTACTGTCGATCGCCTAAGTTTTGCCTTGGTTAGCTACATGAGTCGGGGTGGCTAGATTCATCGATCATCCCTTGTTTTCAAGGTTAAGCAGGGCTCGACCTCTTCCTATCATAGCTTAATATAACGAAATCAGTAATATAATATTTATTTGACATCAACAGGGTTTCAAACTTATCTCTAATAATAAATGTATATGCAAGTGTAGGTCAGAATTTACATGTGTCCACATTCAATACCCAACAAAATATGCAAATAATATGCCCAAAGTTGTAAAGGAATAAAAAACCCTTTGAAATCTACTATTGTCATTTACAAACCCTAATCAACCACCAACAAAGTAAGCATTAAAATGAGCATGCATTTCATCATACATGTGATCTACAAATAATAATACTCTAATGCCCGGTTTTCGAAACCTGAGTATACAAATCATTTTCCAAAAACTTGAGTGTTAAACTTTAAAGATAGTCAAATTTCAGGTAATTTTCTTTTCTTTCTTTTTCAAAGTTAGCAGTTTAATGGAAGAGAAACAAATCAAAATTAAAGGAAATTCACATATACATTCAAAATATACGAGCGGCTGCCTATAAGGCTTATACAAACCAATATCTTAATACTTACAATTACAAAATGAAATAATTAAATATATAAAACAAAATAAATTGTAACTAGCTTCTCTTGGCAGATGCAGTCATGCATCCCTGATAATTGTAACCCATTCCTCATCAATCTAGATATGAATATCATTTAAACCACCTGTAGGACCTGTACGGTTATATATTCGATGAATGAGTGGCCAACTTAGAGTGAATTTCTCTCAAGATTATACACCACCACATTAGTTAAGCATAGTTTTAAATAAGAAAACATACAAAATAATCGATAATGTGATCTTATTTAAATGCATGGGTGCGTGACTACAAATCAACTAGGGATGCACATCCAGTTGGCCAAATGAATGAACCTTTCAAACAGTCAGTCCATTTATGCAAAAAAATGAGCTTTTCAAATAGTCGTCTCATTTATGCATTGGAATAAGTCTTTCAAATAGTCAACCCATTCCTAATAAGAGAATGGACCTTTCAAATAGTCAATCCATTCACGCAAGAGAATGGGCCTTTCAAATTGCAAGAGAATGAATCTTTTAAACAATTGACTCGCTCAAGTAAGAGAATGAACCTTTTAAACAGTCGGTCCATTTAAGCAAGATAATGAGTCTTACAAACAGTTGACTTATTCAACTTGAAAAGGAATGAGTCTTTTAAACAGTCGACTCGCTCATGTAAGAGAATGGACCTTTCAAACAGTCGGTCCAATTAAGCAATATAATGAGCCTTTCAAACAGTCGACTCATTCAAATAATAGAATGAGTCTTTCAAATAGCCGATTCATTCAATTGTCAATGAACGGGTCTTTCAAATAGTCAACATGCTCAGGTAAGAGAATGAACCTTTCAAATAGTCAACATGCTCAGGTAAGAGAATGAACCTTTCAAATAGTTAGTCCATTCAAAATATAAAAAAGGTCATTTGAATGGTGTACTGATCTTTCAAATAGTCAACCAAGTACCCAATAATGTCAAAGTGCCATGAATGCATGATTAGCCGAGCCGTTATTATTTCAATTTATATGCAAGCAGCCAATTTAAGAAAGCTCAAAGGTCACTATAGGGGAGGGGGGTCATCACCTATCATAGGCTGACAGTTCGGGTATAGTGTCTCATACCAGAATTTCTAGCTAATGAGACTCCATCATTAGGATGTTTAATGGTGTCCTTGTCGACTAGTGACCAATCATAGTTTAACAAATGAGACTTACCATCACATGGTCATACAAAATAATCCATCAAGTCGCTTAGGGCGAATATACAATAATCCATGAATGGTAAGCCCGCATTAATCTTTCATTTAATCCATCAGTCAAAGTAGCCACTAGGTCGAGGGTCCATTATAATTGCAATCAATCAAGTTACATCCCAAGTCAAAATGTACATATATAAGTGAAATTTTCCACTAATAAATGTAGCAATTCAAGTTTTACAACAATCCTTAAGTATGAGAAGATATACAGTACAACATATAGATATTCATACAAGATAAATGTTGATCATATAATATGATAATCGGATTCAATAACTACCACAAGTAATCATGAATTAAAGATGTCGGTTATCAATTGAAATTAAAATTGAACTATCACTTAAGCTAACATGGAAGATGAAAGTTTAAGGGAAAAAATTTATCACCTTATGTTTTGAATCGCCTATAATATCGCTAGGAAGTGTGCGCGCCCTTAATCAAATCAATTGTGTTAACCGATTTGTAACTTGACTTGACCTCAATTCTATATCCATGCTCCAATGTCACTGAACTCAGCTAGCCCACCAAGTCAACTCACCTCATGCTCCCACAACTTGGATCGACCCGACAATCACAACATCGGTCTATTGGGTTTGAGGGAGAAACACCCTGCTAACTATTGAGTTTGATGATACAGACCCAAAACAAAACACACTCAAAACTAAGTCAGTAACTTAATGACTCGGTATACAAGGATTGGAACCGGTTCGACTCGGTTAAGAGCCGAAAGCCAACATCTTCTCTCATTTTCTTCTTCGATTCTAATTTGTCTTCCTCTCATTCTCTTTCCTTTTATTTTCTTCATTTTGTTTTCTTTTCTTTTCTTTCCTTCTATGCCCCGTAGAGTGGATGGGCTAGACTAGGCCCAACCGATATCTAACATCCTAACTCGACTCAACTGAGTTGAGCAAGTCAGCCATACAACTATCGGCTCGACTCGATGTCAATTGCACCCCACTTGGCAACCCAATCCACTCTCCTTACTCTCTTATTTCTCTCCCTCTCCCTCTTCTTCCTTTCTCCTTCCTCTCTTCCTCTTCTTTTGCTATAACGACCAATAGGGTCTGGACTTGACCCAGCTAAGTCTGAGTGAGTTCATGACTCAGCTCGAGTTGAGCTGGTGTGGTGACACGTACACACACACACACACTCTCTCTCTCTCTCTCTCTCACTACCTTCCCTATCTTCCTCTTCTTGCCCTCTCTCTCTCTCACTCGCCTCTATTTCCTTCCCGCTCCTTACCTTTTTTCACCCTGTCAACAAACCGGGACAGAGCTGGGCTCAGCCCAACTCGGACTAAGACTCATCTTGCCCTGGTGCGACGCAGCGGTGACCCTCTCTCTCTCTCTCTCTTCGGTTTCTATTTCTGAGAAGGAAAGCCTTAAAAGGGTGGCCTATATAGGCTATACTAATCCATTTCTACATGCCCTTAATCGTCAGATTAGCTATGAGCCAATGGCTCTCAGCAGATCGAATTTGAGACAATGATCGTGGCTTCTGATTGCATGACCCCTATTAGTCACCAGGGAGGAATTTTTGAGACCATGGCCACCCTAACGGACGTCTTAGATCAATGAATGGGCCTCACCAACCACTAATGGGTTTCCCGATCAAACGAAGAAGATGACCCAGCAGTTAATGACTGGTCATCATCGAGTGGTTGATCTTATAATTAGTAACACATAGATGGTGTGAATTTGTCCCATGATCATTGTGGGACCCACCAGATGTGCGGTTATTAGCATTTTCACTTAATGGATCTTGTTGCAATGGAAACCCCATAGTGCAGGGTGAATGGGGAGCTGGGATGGTATGGAATGGAAGGTTGAGATGGAAAGGAGTGGAGGCATGCGGATTGCAACAGCTCACAGCATACGAAATAAAATTTCCAGTTTTGAAAATACGACCACACGCAAGTCTGGTTTGGGCTGAAAATTCTGTGCATGCACATGGGTTTTAATGTGCAGGAAGGGTGAGGGTTTGGTCGGATTTGAATGGTCAACAAGATGGACGGTTTGGATCATCCTCTTTATCCTCGAAAGTGGCCCATCTAACAATCGAACAACATTCGTTCGCTTGCCGGTGAAAACATGAAAGAGGGAGGAATTCTTTCTCTTTACAGGAAACCACGGGTCAAACCCAGTTTGACTGTGTCTATGGTCTGGTGTACCACCGGTGCACACTCATTATGCTACACATAGCCAATTGTAGGGTTCATAATGATGTTGGACGAAATTCACTCCATCCATTTGGTTTGGGGGTCCCCACCAAGGCCTCTGACAAAAAATCAGGTAGATCCAAAACTTAGGTGGGCCCCACGACTTGATTTGGGCCCCATTTACAGATTCCCATCAATCTGACGGTTGAGTCATCTTTAGATCCAACCTTCACGGTTCCTAAGGGTTCTTAGTTTATCCTAGAAGAAATCTAATGGTTGTTAATATAATCAGATGGTTGGATTATCTGCCTATGTGATGGATTTCAGCATTGAGAGACGTGGCCCGATAAATGATAGATCTAGTGATTTGGATCTCAATTTAAGATGATCTAAGGTTAGGGCATTCCATAGTCCACATTGAATGATTTTAATGGTTTCTAGGGCTGTCCAATTGCAACCTAAAGGTTGATTTTATAACCCGGTGGTTGAATTAGGGAAATCAAGTGTTGGAATGATCGATGAAATATTGTAGATCTCGTTATTCAGACTCTTAAATCTAGGACGAATGATTTGATAGTTGAGCTCGCGATTAAACAGATTCCTAATCTAAACTAGTGATTGGTCTTATAATTGTATGGTTAGATTTGTACGAATTTGAGTAGATTGTTAATGACCATGATAGAAGATAAAAAAATCTAATGCCTATGATAGACTTAAGGTTTGTACGAATTTGAGTAGATTTGTACGAATTTGAGTAGATTGTTAATGACCATGATAGTGGACTGCGTGATCTAATGCCTATGATAGACATTGTGCAGTTAAATTGCCTACAGGGTGGTTGAAATCCTAAATTAGGTTTCTTTGATGACTTGATGATCTATCTTGAAGATCAATAGATGGATGGCTTAATATATGGATGGGGACTACTTTCAATGGTTGGATTTAGATTGGAATGAATGTGAGTGTCCAAGTAAGTTAGGTTGGTATTTATACTAAGTTAGCTCACATGGTAACACCCGAGTATTGAAAAGTATGATGTGTTACAAACACAAACAATGATTTTTATAGCAAAGCATTTAAGGCATACTTGACTTAAGGATTTCTACAAAATCAAAAGGGATCATAGCCTATCACCCTCAAGGGTTGATAAATAGAAACCTAGGAGAATAATTTGCACCTTGCGTTAGCTCGGCTGACTTGGATTTATTCCTAAGGTTAGGATTTTGAAAAGAGTCATCAAAACCTAAATGATTTGAACAAGCCTTGTAATGTTTATAAAAACTCAATCCTAACATCATGATTTGGGGATCTAGGTTCGAAGTTTACCTTTAATGATTGCGGACGGAGATCCAACAAAGGATTTGGTCATGGCTAGATCGCTAATCGGATGGGAAAGAGGCAACCTTCACAATCAGTCTCCCTCTCACACACAATTCCTCTCTCTCTCTCCTCCCCAAGGCTAGGGTATGAAAATTCTTATGAGGAGAGGGGGTGTGAATAAAAAGGGTATTTATGATACAAGAATGTACACAAATGGCTCCAAATGCTAAGTCTTCATTATACTAACCCTATGGGGGTGGTTTCGAACCATGAGAGCCTACAGGAAAGTGCGCAAGTCAATCCAAGTCAAGGGACGGGTGCCCCATTAGGGGATCTGTGTTTGGACATAGTCATCTGACGATCGGACATGTTGATCAATGAATAAGGTCCCGAATTTAGTTCGATAATCACCATTGGTTGATCGAGGGCGCAGCTATACAAATATGCGTAGGGGAATATCTTAAGTCAACGCTCCGAGTTTGGCCATGATCTGATGGTCCGAAGGTCACAACTTCGATAAAATGGGTCAGGCAATCATTTCACTTAAATTTATGCTATTAACTAAGGTAATCGCACAACTCATGTGCCCGACTTGCGAGCTGAAGTTGAGCAATCTGAGGTGTCACCTTCACCCAATATTCGCAATGGACATTGAGCATGGTAAAACGGATGCTAATTTATAATTTTGAGACCAATAGACTAGAACGTGTGGTGTAGCCCTAATTTAGTTAACTTGGGTATTTATGGAGTATGTTAACTCTCGTGACTCCTTGTAGGTGTCAACAAGTGGAGGAATTGTCTAAATTCACCCACCCACCTATTTGTGATGTGCAGGAACGGTCGTTCGACTCCAATTTCCTTAAATCCATCATTTATAGCATAATTAGGGAACTAAGTTGGACTAGTATGACCATCTAACAGCTTTACTCTCGTATGTACTGGGGTTTCTATGCGGAATTTTACAGAACGTTACAACCATGTCCCTTGCTTCTGATCATTCTTGTCAATTGGATCCCATAACCTTTTGCCAAAATTTTCATTTGCATATCTCAAAAAGATACACTGTTTTGCCTTGTCATCAAGTTTGGACCACTTATCTTTTAGAACATGCACAAATGATCGACAACTAAACACCTTTAGGTGTTCATAGGAAACATATTTTCTGGTCTATATGTTTTTTGCAACATCTCTATTTTGGGGAGCTGAAGGAGATAGATTAATTAAGTAGCAAGTGATACATATAGCATCTCTCCAAAATGATTTTGGAAATATGATATTAAGGGTCAAATATTGCATATCAAACCCCAGTTATTGCCTGGATTTACGAATATGGTACTGTTTAACGGCCCGATTTAATCATGTTTGTGATGCAGAATATATTTACGAGCTTGGATTGAAATAGGATGTTAAAAGCATGGATTTAACGCCCATGAGTCACCAAGGCAAGGGACGGATCCCAAGGGACTAAGATCGACAAATTTACATGCCAGAAACTCGAGAAAATCGAGAAATAGAAGCACCAGTGGCCTGAAATTGGTACAGAATACAAGAACATAGGGTTCCCACCATCCGTTCAGCTCGAAACTTCATATATGGCCTGAAGACTTTAAATAAGCCGTACACGTCAAATTTCAGTAGTTGGATACCTGTGGAAGTGGTCCAACGGTCAGATCAGCCTATGAATTACTGATCTGAGGCCCACCTGATATTCAAATATGCTTCAAACTCAGGCTTTATCTATTAGATGATATGAGAAAAGATGTGAACAGAACGGATTTCTCACGATCATCATGATGATGGCCCATGAGCATCGCATGTATAGAGAGTGTATGTGCACTCAACGTACACCGGATGGAGAAACCCGGTCAAAGTCGGTGTTGACCGACTTCTTATAAAAAAAATGGCAACTGCCGTTACAGCGAAGTTTCGCTGTAATCGTCGGTTGATGTTGTGAGCCCCACCCATTGTCCATATGAAAAATCCAAACCATTCATCGGATCCATAAAGGCCTGCTCACCAAGTCCTAGGTGACGAAATTTTAAGATACAGCGGATATTAATTTTTAACCGCCCAAACGTATGACGGACAGCTGAATGAAAACATCCATGGGCCACACCGAATTTGATCCAAAAATAGTGATTCCCACCTAGTTTTTCGAGCTGCAACGAATAGATGGAGTGGATTTCTTTGACATTACCGGACATAGACCCAACCACCATCACAGCGTAACCATTACGCATGATCTGTTCACGCCCGGACACTATCCGAGTTTTGCGGATGATTGCATGAGTATGGTGATGATCGGATGGGTAATCCAGACCGTCCATCGTGTAGGCCACTCAAAAACGTCCCAAGGGACAGTATTATTTTGGAAAGAATCACATGAACAGGGGAGTTTAGAGGATCCGATTTGGCTACGAAAGGAGGGTGCTACGCAAGCCTTCTCCACCGCCTTTGCTTTCGCAATCCAGCAAACAGGGTCGGTCCTTCCACCTTCCATGGACGGAATCACCATCCCATACATGCTATAAAGAGAGAGATCAGCAACGGGAAGAGGTATCATCTCTCGGTCGGATGTGCATCAAAAGGAGGAGAGAGAGTAGAGGAGTTAGAGTTTTGTTTCTTATTTTATTGTTTTATTTTTGTTCAAGTTCTAGCCCATTCATGGCTGGCTAAACCTCTTAGCTAGGGCTAAGAGGTGAAGCTTGTGGCATGATGGGAAGACTCTATGGCTTTGATTCATTACTAAACTGATGTTGATCTTGGTTTGCTTTTAAGGAATACCTTTATTTTTTGTAATGGTTTGTTGTGATTGAAATTACAATAGATCTGCGATGGCTTTAAGTATTTCCTTTTCATTATTGTGATTATGCAGTTAGGAAACCTTGTTGTTCACCATCGCCCCTTGGACATGGTTGGATGACGGAACCCTTCCTAACATTCATACATCACTCAGATTGGCTGTGGATTGGTTTAATTCTGTTGTTTGCTTTATCTCATGGGCATGGTTTTGTGATGGAATCCATTCTAATTTACATCCGTCTTGTCTTTTGAAAACTAGATCAACAACAGTTCAGATTCGATTTTAGTGAATACCTTCCAACTGGATGAAAATGGGACTCGAAGTCCAGTTGAGTTCGTGAATCAAGCGTAGACTTCCCTGATATCTACAAGTGGATCCTCTGAATCCCTAGTTTCCTTCCTCTGAATTCCTTAAGTTTTAAATTAATATTTCACAATTATTACGCAAAATCATTCGATTTAGATTTCATCTTAATCTAGTTCTAGTTCTAGTTAGTTTTAGATTACGTACAGGTTTCAGTCCCTTGGGATTCGACCTCGGTCTCACCGAGTTTATTACTACATCACAACCCTATACTTAGGGAGTGAACAAGTTTTTGACACCGTTGCCGGGGACTGACGGTTATGTTTTTTCTGAAATTAACTAGTTTTCGAATTAGTTTAAAATTAGGATTTTTCTAACTATAGGTTTAGATTTTTCTGATTTCTAGAAACTAACCTGTTTTCCTGTTTTGTAGGATCCTGACATAAACTTCTAAATTGGTAATCTCTTTCTAATTCCTCTACTTTTTCTATTTTTAGAATTAGAGTTTGAGTTTTAGATATTTTCTAATTCTAATATTTTTCTATTTTTAGGAAATAGTTTATTTTTAGAAACTTTCCTCTTTTGTTTTTAGAAACTAGGTTAGTTATTTCCCTTTTTAGAAATTCTTTCTAATTTTAGAAACTAACTCATCTTTCCTTTATTTTATTTTTTTTAGAAACTTTCTAATTCTAACTCTTTTAGAATCTAACTTTGTTTCCTAATTTATTTTTAGAAATTTTCTACTTATAGATTTTTTTTTTAGAAACTAACTTTCCTATTTTGTAGGCTTTTAAGATAGAAATTTATAATTCGGTAAGTTCTTTCTCTACTTTCTATTTTTCAAATCTCTTTTAGTAACTTACTTTCTAGTTTAAGACTTTCCTAATTTATTTAGAAATTTCTACTTTCCTTAAGGAATTTCTTCTTTTAGAAACTAGTTTACTTTTATCTTTCTTTTAAAGGATTTTCTAATTTTAGACCTTCTCTTTAGAAACTGACTTGTTTTGTTTTCTTTTACAGGTTTTTAACTTAGGGACTCCAATTTGGTAACTTCTTTCCAACCCTCTCTTTCTTTCTAGATTTTCTTTTCCTTTCTTAGGATTAGGTTTCGAATTTGATTGAGGGCTGCGAGTGTTTCATGCCCAAGTGGGCCCGTGACAACACTCGATGTCTCTTGACTGAAGGAGGATTGGTTGAGGGGTTAATTATCCATCGCAGGACTAAACACCACTCGAAATCCCTTGAGTTAATTGAAGTGATGGCTAAAAACCAACCTCTTCTACCCCAACCTAGGGTGGAGGACATTCAGGATGAGAATGAGGTGCATCAAGTACCCTCGCCTCGTACTTTACGAGATTATTTACAACCAGCAGGGGTGAGTATGCCCTCATGTATGATTTTTCCTGAAAATACAGGACATATGGACATCAAGCCAGGGGTTATCCAACTCCTTCCTAAGTTCCATAGGCTTGAATCTGAAGAACCATATCTACATTTAAAAGAGTTTGATGAGATCATAGCCACTTTATATTTTCAAAATGTGTCTGAGGACACAGTCAGGCTGAAACTCTTTCCTTTTTCCTTGAAGGAGAAGGCTAAGACGTGCTTACACTCACTTCGTCCTAGATCTATTGGCACATGGAATGATTTGCAAAGAGAATTTATAAAGAAATTTTTTCAACGTCATAAAACAATTACCCTTAGAAAAGCAATCATGAACTTCACCCAAAAGGAGGATGAAATATTTTACCAATGTTGGGAAAGGTTCAAGGATTTGGTCAGTTCATGCCCACAACACGGCTTTGAAATGTGGCGCATTACAAATTTTTTCTACGATGGACTGACATCTTCCATGCGCCAAATGGTCGAGACAATGTATAATGGAGAATTCATTAATAAAAATGACGACGAGGTATGGGATTACCTCGATAGTCTTACTAAAAAAATACAATCATGGGATTATTACCTAAAATCGAACACCATGTCTAGGCCGACTCAATCTAAGGAGAAAGGTGGATTGTATCTCTTGAAAGAAGAGGATGATCTCAAGTATAAAGTGACTATGCTCATAAGAAAATTTGAAGTTATGGAAGGAAAGAAGGATAAGGTTAATGAAAGTGTTTGTGGCATCTGTGATTGCAACATTCATACAACTGAAAATTGTCCTGCGATATCCGCCTTTCGAGAAGTGTTGAATGAACAATCCAATGCCGTAAATAATTATCAAAGACCTTTCAATGGACCGACCTCTAATACATACAATCCTGGTTAGAAAAATCATCTTTCAGTTTTCGGTTTTCTGTTTTCGGTTCATCTTTCAGCGAGTGCTTAGAGAGTCTTAAATGTGCGCTGAAAAGATGTGAAGAAAAGAACTTGGTACTTAATTGAGAGAAGTGTCATTTCATCGTTCATAAGGGAATTGTCCTTGGACATATTATCTCGTCCAAAGGAATCGAGGTGGATAAGGCAAAAATTGATCTTATCTCTAACCTACCTCCACCCAAGAATATACGGGACGTGTGATCCTTCTTAGGACACGCTGGATTTTACAGAAGATTCATAAAGGATTTTAGTCTCATCTCTCGTCCTTTATGTAATCTACTTGAAAAGGATGCACCATACGAGTGGACTAAGCCATGTCAGGAAGCTTTCACTAAACTTAAGGGCATGTTGACTAATGCACCCATCATATAACCACCCGACTGGGGCATTCCTTTTAAACTTATGTGCGACGCGTCTGATTATGCTCTTGGGGCGGTTCTAGGCCAACGAAAAGATAAGAAACCCTACGTTATTCATTATGCGAGTAAGACTCTAAATCCTGCCCAAGTGAACTACTCGACTACGGAAAAGGAACTCTTGGCCGTAGTGTTCGCTTTGGACAAATTTCAGTCCTACTTGATTGGATCCAAGATCATTATTTACACTGATCACGTGGCGCTCAAGTATCTTTCGTCTAAGAATGATGCTAAGCCCCGCCTGATACGATGGATCCTCTTACTCCAGGAATTTGACCTAGAAATAAAAGATAAAAAGAGAGTAGAGAACGTAGTGGCTGACCATCTTTCTCGCCTTAATCCCTCTGATTCCCGTGAAATGACACATATCAATGACATGTTCCCTAATGAACAATTGTTCAGAGTCTCCCATTCATCTTGGTTCACTGGTATTGCTAATTATCTTGCCACAGGTTCCATACCGACACATTGGACTGCACAAGATAAGAAGAAATTTTTCATCGAGGTGCGCAACTTTTTCTGGGATGATCCATATTTATTTAAATATTGCCCAGACCAAATCATAAGGAGATGTGTGCCAGACGTTGAGCATCAGAGTGTCATATCTTTCTGTCATTCACAGGCCTGTCGTGGTCACTTTTCTGCCAAAAAGACCACAGCCAAGATTTTGCAGTGTGGCTTTTACTGGCCCACTATGTTCAGGGACACTCATGAGTTTTGCAAAGCTTGTGAGCATTGTCAGAAATTGGGAGCATTATCCCGTTAAAATATGATGCCCTTGAATCTTATTCTTATCATCGAGGCATTTGATTGCTGTGGCATTGATTTCATGGGACCATTCCCCTAATCTTTTGGAAATCTATATATTTTGCTCACTGTAGACTATGTCACTAAATAGGTTGAAGCGATTCCGTATCAGAATAATGACCATCGCACGGTCATTAAATTCTTAAAAGAGAACATCCTTTCCCGATTCGGAACGCCTCGAGCTATCATTAGTGATGGGGGCTCACACTTTTGTAATAGGCCATTCGAGAGTTTAATGAAGAAATGCGGTATCTCTCATAAGGTGAGCACCCCATATCACCCACGGACAAGTGGGCAAGTTGAGATTTCTAATAGGGAGATCAAACACATTTTGGAGAAAACGGTTAACCCTGACCGTAAGGATTGGTCAATCCGATTGACCGATGCCTTATGGGCTTACCATACTGCGTTTAAAACCCCTATTGGAATGTCTCCCTTTAGACTTGTCTATGGGAAGGCCTGCCACTTGCCTGTGGAGTTGAAACATAGAGCCTACTGGGCAATCAAAAAATTGAATTTCAATCTGGACAACACTGACTCGCTACGCAAACTTCAGTTGAATGAACTCGAAGAGATCCGGAATGACGCATACGAGAACTCGAGAATTTACAAGGACAGAATGAAGGCGTTTCATGACCAACGTATTCTACGAAAATTATTCACACCTGGTCAGAAAGTCCTTTTGTATAATTCTCGATTACATCTCTTTCCAGGTAAGCTCCGATCTCGTTGGATTGACCCTTACATTGTGGTCACTGCGTATCCTCATGGGGCCGTTGAGATAAGAGATCCGGACAATGGCAAGGAGTTTAAAGTAAATGGACATCGCTTAAAGCCATTTTTCGAGAAATTTGATTCAGAGGACATGTCCATACCTCTGACTGATCCTGTTTACCAAGATTGATCTCCTAGTCTGATGGAGGTATAGGTAGGTTTCCTGTTTTCATAGGACTAGGGTAGTTTGCTTTATGCTGTTTTAGGTTAATTCGCTTTCTACATTGTTTTAGGATAGTTTTCTTTTGTTCGTTTCTCTCTTGTGCTGACTTGCTTTCATGCTGAGATCCTTGTGTAAAAACTTCTTGAATCCCTCATCTAGGTACAATCTTCCCATCACTTCTCATTTACTTTTATTGTCTCATGTACATTGCAAGCATATCTTTTACATTGAGGTCAATGTAGATTTTTAGTTAGGGGTAGGAGATTAGGCTACCTAATCAGTGTTTTCTTGGTCTTGAGCAGAAATTGTGAAAATTTTTAAATTTTTCTGAAATTTCGTATGAATTCGAAGTGATTTTGACAGCCATCTTAGATTTAGAATTACAAGATAAGTGATGTTGAAAATTTATAACTCTTGGATTCAGCTATTTGTTAGATTTCACAGTTAAGTTCGAACTATTAATCCATGGTTAGAGGTTTTAAATATTGATTGAGTCATGATTTCACAAAACACATCTCGCTTGCACATTAAGGGTTCAGTTCAATATTGAAGGATTAACTTGGTAATCACTAAACATGAAAGGAACTAACCTGAGAAAATTGAATGGATTGGGCGAACAGTCTTTACCATAGGTTTGCTCCCTATAAGTGACGATTCGATTCCCCATGGATGATATTTGAAAAAGAGTTGGGTGTACAGTCTTTACCATAGGTTTGCTCCCTATAGGTGAGGATTTATTCCCCTTCTTGGCGTTACTTTTAATGAAAAAATTAAAAATTAAAAGAATGAAAAAATGATGTGTGAGGCAAGTTTTGGTTATCATGGATTCTCTTATTGGTTACCAATGATATCCTTAAATAGAGAAGTGAATTTTAATGTTGATAAGTCGAGATTAGACTATACATCCATGGAATTCAATGTTTAGAATTGTTCTAATTGATGGTCTAATACTTTGAACTTAATTATGAAGTTTACCGTGTGCTTGAGTCTAGGAGAGAATTATGCCCAACATTCACGAATTTTAGATTTTTCGTATCTGAATCGTTTTTCAAAATATCACTCGGTTTCACAAGAATTGTCTCGTAATTCTCAACTTATTTTTCGCATACTTTGCTCGGGACTAGAAAAATGCTGGTTGGGGGTTGTGTTGAGGGTCAAATATTGCATATCAGACCCTAATTATTGCTTGGATTTACGAACATGGTACTGTTTAACGGCCCGATTTAATCGTATTTGTGATACAGAGTGTATTTACGAGCTTGGATTGAAATAGGATGTTAAAAGCATGGATTTAATGCCCATGAGTCACCAAGGCAAGGGACGGACCCCAGGGGACCAAGATCGACAAATTTACACGCTATAGACCCGAGAAAATCGAGAAACTGAAGCTCTAGTGGCCTGAAATTGGTACAGAATACAAGATCACCGGGTTTCCACCATCCGTTCAGCTCGAAACTTCATATATGGCCTGAAGACCTTAAATAAGCCGTACACGTCAAATTTCAGTGGTTAGATACCTGTGGAAGTGGTCCAACGGTCAGATCAACCTATGAATTACTGATCTGAGGCCCACCTGATATTCAAATATGCTTCAAACTCAGGCTTTATCCATTAGATGATATGAGAAAAGATGTGAACGGAACGGATTTCTCACGATCATCATGATGATGGCCCATGAGCATCACATGTATAGAGAGTGTATGTGCACTCAATGTGCACCGGATGGAGAAACCCGGTCAAAGTCGGTGTTGACCGACTTCTTACACAAAAACGGCAACTGTTGTTACAGCAAAGTTTCGCTGTATCGTCGGTTGATATTGTGGGCCCCCCCATTGTCCATATGAAAAATCCAAACCATTCATTGGATCCATAAAGGCCTGCTCACCAAGTCCTAGGTGATGAAATTTCAAGGTACAACAGATATTGATTTTTAACCGCCCAAATGTAGGACAAATGGCTGAATGAAAACATCCATGGACCACACCGAATTTGATCCAAAAACAGTAGTTCTCACCTGGTTTTTTGAGCTGCAATGAATAGACGGAGTGGATTTCTTTGACATCACCGAACATAGACCCCACCACCATCACAGCGTAACCATTACGCATGCTCTGTTCGCGCCCGGACGCTATCCGAGTTTTGCGGACGATTGCATGAGTATGGTGATGATCGGATGGGTAATCCAGACCGTCCATCGTGTAGGCCACTCAAAAACGTCCCAAGGGACAGTATTATTTTTGAAAGAATCACATGAACAGGGAAGTTTAGAGGATCCGATTTAGCTGCGAAAGGAGGGTGTTACGCAAGCCTTCTCCACCGCATTTGCTTTCGCAATCCAGCAAACAGGGTCGGTCCTTCCACCTTCCACGGACAGAAACACCATCCCATACATGCTATAAAGAGAGAGATTAGCAACGAGAAGATGTATCATCTCTCGGTCGGACGTGCATCAAAAGGAGGAGAGAGAGTAGAGGAGTTAGAGTTTTGTTTCTTATTTTATTGTTTTGTTTTTGTTCAAGTTCTAGCCCATTCATGGCTGGCTAAACCTCTTAGCTAGGGCTAAGAGGTGAAGCTTGCGGCATGATGGGAAGACTCTATGGCTTTGATTCATTACTAAACTGATGTTGATCTTGGTTTGATTTTAAGGAATACCTTTAGTTTTTTTAATGGTTTGTTGTGACTGAAATTACAATAGATCTGCGATGGCTTTGAGTATTTCCTTTTCATTATTGTGATTATGCAGTTAGGAAACCTTGTTGTTCACCATCGCCCCTTGGACATGGTTGGATGACTGAACCCTTCCTAACATTCATACATCACTCAGATTGGCTGTGGATTGGTTTAATTCTGTTGTTTGCTTTGTCTCATGGGCATGGTTTTGTGATGGAATCCATTCTAATTTATATCCGTCTTGTCTTTTGAAAACTAGATCAACAACAGTTCAGATTCGATTTTAGTGATATATCTTCCAACTGGATGAAGATGGGACTCGAAGTCCAGTTGAGTTCGTGAATCAAGCGTAGACTTTCCTGATATCTACAAGTGGATCCTCTGAATCCCTAGTTTCCTTTCTCTGAATTCCTTAAGTTTTAGATTAATATTTCACAATTATTACTTAAAATCATTCGATTTAGATTTTATCTTAATCTAGTTCTAGTTCTAGTCAGTTTCAGATTACGTACAGGTTTCAGTCCCTTGGGATTCGACCTCGGTCTCACCGAGTTTATTACTACATCACAACCCTATACTTGGAGAGTGAACATTTGACATGCGAAAGCATACACCTAATTTTATCTAAAATATTGAGATTCATCATTTCTACTACACCATTGTACTATGAACTCTTGGGAATGAATTGCTCATGCCTTTTTTGTTACACCATTGTAGAGACAAAATATTAAATCCATGAGATTTATTTGCCCTCTAAAATCTTCATAAGGTTACAAAGACAGGAAACACAAAGATAGGAAGTTTTCAACAGCAGGCATCTAATTCTCGCTGTTTACTCTTAGGGCCCGTTTGGCCGGGTGGATTGGAAGGGATTGAATGGTATTAGGGTGGATGGCATGGATTTCGAGGTAATGATGGTGTTGTTAGTGGATTGTCTTGAGATCCATGGGATTGCTATATCCCTGGATTGCTCTATCCAGCCTGTTTGGCACAGCCCGGCCAATTCCGGGATTAAACCTTCTCATCCCTTCCAATTCCTCGAACCAAACACGTCCCAGGTAAGTTTGAACGGATTAGGGTGAATTGGGTGGGATTTAAAGGTAATGATGATGTTGTCAGTGGGTTCACTGGATTGTCTTAAGATCTATGGGATTGGGATCAGATCACCGACTTTGTTTGGCACGGCCGGCCAATCCCCGGATTTAACTTCCAATCCCTTCCAATACCATCCAGTCCCTTCCAATCCGACCGGCCAAACGGGGCCTTAGTGTGGCCCCACTTGAGCCTTGGATCTACTTAAGCAACTGAATTTCTCGAGAATTACATGGACCGATCAAAAGTGGCTGCATAGGAATTGCCTGTCCCTTCAGCCCATTGATTATTTAACACGTATTTGATAACGATCAGGTTACCCCGCTTGTCACGGACAGTAAATTTCTCGTCCTTCGTCACGGTTAGCATTGCTTCATTAAATGCAGTGTATAATGACGTGGCTCAATTAGATTTCTTATTTGTGGCAAGCTGGCAAGCAGAGAATGAGGACATATTTGACAATGTCAACGCATGGCAATGTACGGTGAAAAGCAGGGAAACTGATGTACACCAGCAGCGTACATGATGGGAACGGATGGGCTACTCGCCTTCCACCGGCCCAGTGGCTGATGGTTGATGCTCTGTGGGCCCCACCATGATGTGTGTGTTTCATTCATTCCGTTCATCCATTTTTACAAATCATTTTAGGGCTGTATACCAAAAATGAGAGAGACATAAATCTCAGGTAGACTACACCACAGGAAAACAATGATCATGGATATCCACCATTAAAATCCTCCTATGGCCTACTGTACTGTTTGGCATGGGGAGTAGCCAATTCATGAGCGAGTATTAAATATTAATAAAAGAAAAAGTAGAGATTGAGAGGAGGATGCTATCCTGTTAAATAATTGAAGATAGTTTCCGTTTCTTTGTCAAATAAGTGTGATGGATTTTGAAAGCTAAGGAAACGTTAAGTATCAGAGAGAAGAAGAAAAAGTAATGGCAGAGAGTGCTGTGAACTTCTTAATACAAAACTTGGGGCCTTTGCTGGTGGATGAAGTGCAGTTGTTGAAGGGGGTCGACGAACAAGTTCGTGAACTCATAAATGAGTTCGAAAGCATCAGATCCGTCTTAAGGGATGCTGACACAAGGCAAGATACCAGTGAAGGCCTCAAGACATGGGTGAAACAAATAAGAGAAGTTGCTTACGACGTCGAGGATGTTCTTGACAAGTTCATGCTTGGCTTAGCACAAGAGCAGAACAGCTCCCATGGATTCGTCGATTCTCTTCATAGACGCATCAAGCGGTTGAAGCCGGGCCATCAGATTGCATCGTTGCTACAAGAAATCAAAACCAGAATCCGTAAGATTACGGAGAGAAAAGATGCTTACGCTCTCAATGGAATAGAGCAAGGTTCAAGCTCCAACAACATGAGTGATCAATGGTATGATCCTCAATTGAATGCTCTTTTCATTGAGGAAGCTCATCTTGTGGGCATCGACATGCCAAGGAGCCAATTGATCAGATGGTTAAGGAATGGAGATTCGAGACTCTCGACGATTTCGGTGGTCGGGATGGGTGGCCTAGGTAAGACCACTCTAGTAAAAAAAGTCTATGATAGCCAACAGGTAAAAAAACGTTTTGAAACATATGCTTGGATCACCGTCTCGCAATCGTTCAAACCGGAGGATCTATTTAGAAACATGATAAAGCAATTCTTCGAGGCGAATGAAGATCTGTCTCCCCAAGGAGTAGATGCGATGACACATGTCGAGCTAATCCAAGTGCTACGGAGCTACTTGCAGAACAAAAGGTATGTGCTTGTTCTAGATGATGTATGGGAGGCACATGTATGGAATTTCGTAAGCAATGCATTGCCCACTGGTGAATATGGTAGCTGGGTAATGATCACCACACGCAAAGGTAACGTTGCATCATCTTCTTACATCGGACCCTCCAATCACATCTACAACCTTCAGCCTCTGCATCCAGAAAATAACTGGTCCCTCTTTTGCAGGAAGGCGTTCCAATCAAACGAGGAGAACAGCTGTCCTCAGGAATTGGAGAAGCTTTCTCAAACTTTCGTCAAAAAATGCTGAGGACTGCCTCTTGCGATTGTTGCATTGGGTAGTCTTCTGTCAATGAAGGGCAAGACGTATGTTGAGTGGGAGATGATTCACCGTAGCCTTGGATAGGAGTTTGAAAGTGATGACAATCTTAGAAGCATGATGAAAATATTATTACTCAGTTTCAATGACTTGCCTTACTAGCTACCTGAAATCATGCTTCTTGTATTTGAGTATTTTCCCAGAAGACTATATGATTAAGCGTATGAAACTAACTCGCCTATGGATAGGTGAGGGTTTTGTAGAAAGAAAAGTAGGCAGGTCAAAGGAAGAGGTTGCTGAAGGTTACCTCAATAAGCTCATCGCTAGAAATCTGGTTCACGTGGCAGAATGGAAGTCTAATGGCAAGGTGATCACTTGTCGCATCCATGATCTTGTGCGAGAGATGATTATTCCAAAATTCAGGGAGGAGCATTTATTTGCATCTTCTGTTGAAGAGAACACAATGCCATATAACAGAATCCGGCGTCTGTCAATTTATAAAGATGAGAAATTTCCAAAATTTGATGGCTTCTCCTGCCTTCGCTCGTTGTTCATTTTTGGTGCGTAAGGACTATCTAATGTCCCTGCAATCACTTCATTTTCCAGCTTAAGGTTGTTGAAGGTGGTCGATCTTGAAAACTCGTCCATGGAAATCTTTCCTGATGATCTAACAAGCTTGTTGCATTTGAGATACTTAAGCTTGGAGAATACAAAGATCAAGAAGCTTCCTAGTTCGTTGGGGAGGCTAAAGAACTTAGAAACATTGAATCTTAAGGGCACTTTCGTATGTGAATTGCCGGTTGAGATTCTCAAGCTCAAGTGCCTATGCCACCTTCTGATTTACCGCTATTATCACGGGTTTTATTTGCCTTATAATAATATAGATGGAATTAAGGTGCCTGCTGGAATGGGGAGTATGAGATCCCCACAGATGTTGGAATGCATAGAGGCAGAGAGCGGCATAATTAGAGAGCTGGGGAATCTCCCCCATCTGAGGAGGTTAGGCATTATCAAGCTAAGAGTGGAAGATGGGAATGATTTGTGCACTTCCGTTGAGAAGATGGACTACCTTCAGTCCTTAGATGTGACATCAATGGCTGAGGAGGAGGTTCAACCTGCATTCTTTATCGGATCCTCCGCTGCCTCTTCAACGCCTACATTTGAGAGGGCGTTTGGAGAAGTTGCCAGAATGGATTGCCTCGCTTCATAATCTAGTACGAGTTCATCTGAGATGGTCCAGATTGAGGGATGAATCAGTCAAAGCCCTTCAATCACTGCCCAATTTGGCGGAACTTATTCTAGAGCGAGCTTATGATGGAGAAGAGTTATGTCGCGAGGGCAGAGGATATCCAAGACTCAAGCAATTATTGCTCATTGAGTTGACCGGGTTGAAGAGTGTTAGGGTGGAGAAGGGAGCAATGTCTAGCCTTGAAGAATTAGTGAAGGCGCCATTGTTGCTCCAACACGTCACTAACCTCAAAGAACTCTACCTGTGTGATATGTCGGAGGCTTTCTTGAAGGGGCTCAGAAAGGATGGAGCTGAAGAGTTAGTGGATTGCATTCGCCACATCCCACTCATACGATATATAGACACTCAGACATACACTCTATGGGATTTGTCATGATTCTGAAGAGCAGTTGTCAGGTGAATGCTCTATATTTCCCTTCTTCCTATTTACACTATATTTTTGTTCTCTCTCTTTTTTTTTTCTTCTTTTTAAAGTACTTGCATTTTCTTATTCTTTTGTTTTTTAAATGACATTTTTACAGTTGTTTCAAGGAGGTCGGTTCCTCTGAAATTATATGGAGTAAGCTTTGTATGTGCCTTACATCTAAGCTATTCATCCGTTTTGACCATTCATTTTAGGGCATGGCACTCCAGGTGATTAGATAGGCATGATTCTGGGGCATCCCATCACCATGGGTTTCTTTTACTTGATGCACAGGTCAGATGGTATGCACATTTAACATGGAATCGGATTGGGTGGTGTTGGGCTCTGTGGGGTCCACCTTGATGTATGTGTTCTATCCATGGTGTTCATCCGTCTTGCCAGCTCATTTTAAGGCATGAGCCAAAAATGAAGTAGATCAAGAGTTTTAGTGGACCACACACAGTAAACGGTGGTGATTGAATGCCCACCATTAAAATACTTCTTGCAGGCCACAAAAAAGTTTTGGATCAATCTGGTAGTTATCTTTTTCCTTTTTTCAGGTGTATGTGACCTTATCAACACATTATATGGTAAACATTACGTGGACCGTAAGAAGGTCTCGACAGTTGGCTTTCAATCACCACTAATTCCTCTGTTGTGGTCCACTTAAGCTTTCGATTTGCTTCAATTTTGTGTCCAAACTCTACAAAGTGGGTGTATGTGGTTTATCCACGTCATCCATCAGCTTTTCCAGCTTATTTTAGGGGTTGAGCCCAAATTTTAAGCATATACAAAGATCAAGTGGACCATACCATATGAAACAATTAGAATAATGATTTCCACCGTTGAAACCTTTTTAGGGCCTACAGTGATGTTTATTTCTCATCCAACCTGTTCATAAGATCACACAGACATGGATGAAGGGAAAACACAAATACAAGCTTGATCCAAAACTTCAGTGGCCCTCAAGAAATTTTTAACGGCAAACGTTCAATTCACACTGTTTCCTGCGGTGTAGTCTACTTGAGCTTTGCATATACCTCATTTTTAGTCTTAAGACCTAAAATTATCTAGTAAAATGGATGGACGAAGTGGATAAAATAAATAAATCATGGCGGACCCCACAGAGTTTTACTCAGTACACAATCCGCTTCCTTATGAGATCCTCACAAATCCTGTTACATGCAGAAGGTAAAACACCAAAATTCTATAGATCACACCATATTGTTCTGACAAGATCCACTTCTTTAACAGGGGCGCCTTCTCATGTGCCCAGAAATGAGTGCAGTACAAAGCGTTGGTGGGCCACACCTTCTGCCTCTAAGTTCATGCATTTATGTTTTGGCTCATGATTACTTTCGAGCAAACATTTATTGGAAGGGGATTGCGTCCAACAAGGGATGAGAAAATGACCACTGTAGACAAAACCTTTTACCCAGCGGTTTTTATGAAGGAAGACAAACTTAAGTTACCAAGTTAGACTAGCACGTGCGGACAGCGACTTTGAGGACGAAACTACCCCTCCTTTTTACTGCCGTTGCTTTTCCTCTCCCTTTAACAGAAAACACATGCGCTTTTTCTCGGTACAGATCCCTACGTTCCATTGCAACGAAAAACCGACGCACGGCCGTTTTACTTATCATTTCCCTTACTAAAATTCGAACTTTATCATCTCCATATTATCATTCTACATTTGGCATTTTCTATCTTGGTGAGGGTTACGTAGAATCCTTCAAAGTGGTTGCACCTCCGATCTTCAGAAAGGTACAAAATAATCCCTCATTTGAAAGCATTCGTCCTCAACTTGCATTGAGCGAGGCTATGGTTGCGGGAGGTGCAGATATTAAAAAAAAAAAAAATACCCTAGTGTGGTTTATAGATTCTTTCCTTTGTATTATTGAACAACGATTAACTAGGTACCTGTGGAAATTCAGCTTGTAATTCAGCAAAGGTGCTTGGTCAAACTTAGCCATTGCACACTTTAATTTGAAAAAAGAACTCACAGAAATTGAGACGAGTGGAAGTCAACGACAATTGATCGACTACTCATCGAATTTTATGTGAAGTTCGGTGAATTTCATGTCAGGCTCTTATAATTTCATTTGTTAGGCTTAGTCAATTTTATGCGTTGATCGTTCAAATTCATGTGAAACTTGTTTAATTCCATTTTAGGGCTCACTCAATTTCATTTTAGAGTCGCTCAATTTCATGTTTGCCCAGCTCAATTTAATGCTATGCTAGCTCAATTCAATGTTTGCCCAACTCAATTTCATGGTAGGCTCGCTCAATTCAATGTTTGCCCAACTCAATTTCATGCTAGGCTCGCTCAATTCAATGTTCGCCTAACTCAATTTCATGGTAGAATTGCTCAAGTTAATGTTTGCCAACTCGATCTCATGCTAGGCTCGCTCAATTTAATGTTTGTATTGATAAATTTCATGTTTGCCTCAATGAATTTCATTCTTGTCTCACTGAATTTCATGTCTGTGTTGCTCAA
This sequence comes from Magnolia sinica, assembly GCF_029962835.1. Lineage (NCBI taxonomy): Eukaryota > Viridiplantae > Streptophyta > Magnoliopsida > Magnoliales > Magnoliaceae > Magnolia > Magnolia sinica. The sequence continues at coordinate 84,404,973 of NC_080581.1, forward strand.
TTTCTAGTTTGCCATGCTCAATTTTCAGTTTGCCACGCTCAATTTTCAGTTTGTCATGCTCAATTTCAGCTTTCCTCGATCAAATGTTAGTTTGCCTCGCTCAATATTTACTTTACCTTGCTCAATTTTCCCTCTTCCCTTGCTGAATTTCTTGTTTGCCTCGCTCAATATATACTTTACCTTGCTCAATTTTCCATCTTCCCTTGCTGAATTTCTTGTTTGTCTTGTTCAAAATCTAGGTTGCGTCGCTAAATTTCCAGGCTTCCCTTGCTCAATTATTTATTTTGTGTCACTCAAATTCGAACTTCCCTCGATCGATTTCATTTTTCCCTCGTTCAATTTGTAGTTTGCCTTGCCCAATTTCTAGCCTGTCTCGCTGAACTTTCGCTTTTCCTTCATTGAATATCTAGTTTGCCTCGTTCAATTTATAGGCTGCCTCATTGAATTTCTAGTTTGCCTCGTTCAATTTATAGGTTGCGTCGCTGAATTTTCATGTTTGCCTTAATCATTTCCATGTTTGCCACGCTTAATTCTAGTTGAGGTTTATTCCATTTTATCCGAACCTCGCTCAAATTTATCAAGTGCTTGATATTTAGTATTAATGTATATGATGTAATGCTTAAATTCTTATTACTCTAATTCTAATTAACCATGTGTAGAGAATTTAGCCTTCTATCCCCTTATGGTACATTTGTAATTGCTTAAATATAGGTATATTTCTAGTAGATATGACATGAACCGTCAAATTGCATTTTATTTTGTCTTATACACCATACAATTTGGAATATTTGTTGAATATGGAATGAACTTTTAAATATTCCAAATTGCTTAACCATACTTGAGATTGATATGACACATTTGTGGGCTGTCATTTGAGCTTAGAGGAATTATAAGAATCTATCTTAAATTCATGTGTTGATGTTTAATATAATGATTTGATAATATGTACAATTTAAAGAGCAATCTGGACAAAATTTAAGGGATGTACGTGGGTACCATGATGCCATGATGTATAACATCCACCCATGACATATGAGCTTTACCGGGTGCTCAATGTAAGCCACATGCTGCTCCAGTTACTAGAATAGCTAATTGAACCTATATAGAATTCCCTCAGAAGAAGTAAAATTGCGAACCTAGGGACGTAAAAGTTTAGGACCTTAGGAAATTTCAGATTTAGTTGTTTGAACGTAGAAATGAAACTTAGGTTCCCTTAAAATCATTAGAATAGCCATTCAAACTTGGTTGGAATCACTTTGGAATTATGACATTTGAGAAGATAGAGACTCAATATTTTAAGTTCTCTAGGAAATTGATTGCATAACCATGAAACCTAGGAACAAAACGTAGGTCCCCATTAAAAACTTTTAGAATGATTGTTTGAACTTAGAACTAAACTTAGGAATTATGGGAGAACAAACAATCTGTTATGATGTATATTAGACTAAACAAGAATGTTCCTTGAACTTGACCTTCATTGAACTTTTTAGTAACTTAGGATTTGAATTTTACCATAATTTTCCTTAGTTGAAATTACATTGCGAAGGCACTCAATAGACAGTAGGTGAAATGAGTTTAGGCATTGTAAGCAGTTCCTTACCCATTACATTGTACATTAGATCCAATTTAAGCACTCCCTACACTTAAAACTCGCACTAGGAGTTAACAATGAAAATTCAATAAGAAATCTCATAAGTTAGAGATGATATTTCTCATAACTTTTAGCAATTATCACTAACTAGAAGCAAATGTATAAAGGTTTGAGGAAAAAATTCCAGCACTAAATGGAGCATATTGAGAATAGGATTTTGTATTTCGAATCCTCAAATACATCTCGTTGATCAGAAACAACATCTCTCGTGTGCTTTAACAATTAGAAATAATTAATAGTGAAATTTTAGGTGAAATTTCAACCCTAGACTCTGGTTGTTGAGACTATCTTTGAAAATATATGTAAGTTTAACATATTTTGAACCCAAATCCTCATGTAGAAATGTTAAGTTTGTATATTTTTTTTTGAAAGTGTACTAGGTCATCATAGAATTGTCCCTTATTAAAATAGAAGACTATATGGATATCCCATGATAGATAGCATCACTGAATTTAACAAGCACCACATGAAATCATTCTTATCTCTGAATTTGTAATCCATATAAGCTCTTCTTGTTTATTTAAAAAAAATTAACGCATTGTTTACATTTTATTTCCTTAAGCTATGTATCATCGTCATCTATTATGGAACGTGAGTACTCGCTCCTCTATTATTTAATCGAGTTTTGTCATATGGCAAGCTTCCATTGCTTAATGATTCACTAATATAATGTCATTGTATCGGTTTTCAGATAATGTCTACTACGAGAATCATCTGCTGTTATGGCGGGAAGATTGAATATGAGAACAAGCGATACTCGTACACTGGTGGGGATTCGAAAACTTTTTCACTACGTGTCGAGACTACGTACGAGGAGCTTCTATATAGAATTTACAGGATTATTAAGAGTCAACCAACAGATTGTGATATTAGGATGAAAGTAATGTATCCTTGCACAAATGAATCAATCCCTCCAACTGTAATCGCAGACGACGATGACGTGCGAGAGTTCCTGGCAACACAGTTGGAGCATTCGGATAAATTCATTCCCTTACTCATCGAGACAACGCAACACATTAATTGGAAAACACACATAGATAGCTTGCCTGAGGAACATGGCGTGGAATTTGAATACAGGGCATCTCCATTACAAGTGGTAGTGAGCAATGATCAACTGCCCGAGCCGCCTCAAACATCAAACTTTGTGAGTAGCCAAGTCAGCTGGGCATGTGACCTTAACCTCACTTATGAGTATATGGCACCGCCTTTAGCAACAACAGCAGATCTGCCATCATCATCCACCACCCGAGCTGTACGTGTAAGCGACACTCCGCTTTCAGACCTTGCTAAAAGTGGAAACTTCATCACTCGTCAAGTTCCCGTGCCATTTGATGATGCTGCATTCACCAATGCAGCACTGCTAGAATATACAGATTCGTTGGGTGAACCGATCGATATAGCTGTTGGACAAACATTTAAGGACAAGAGTCGATGCCAGTATGTTCTAAGCCAATTTGCAATTCGTAATAAATTCCATTATAAGGTACTGTACTCAAATTCCAGCAGATTTAGCGTGGTGTGCGTAGAAGATAAATGCAACTGGAGGGTTGACGCAAGTCGGTTGAATGATACCGGAATATTCAAGATACGAAATTATATGTCAGAACACACGTGCGGCATGTCGTGGATGAAGAGTGATCACCGGCAAGCAAGCAGTAAGTTAGCATGTGATCTGGTTGTTAGCCGCATTGAGCAACGGTTAGGTTTGAGGCCACGTGATATTATCTTCGCTGTGCAAGAGAAATATAATATTCTTATCAGTTATAGGAAGGCATGGAAAGCTAAGGAGCTTGCAATTAAACAGGTGATGGGGTCTTACGAAGACTCTTACAATCAACTCCCCCTGTATTTGCATGAGTTGAGGATGGTCAACCCAGGGACGGTGACTGCCGTGCTCGTTAACCAAGAGACTTGGAGGTTTGAGAGGTGTTTTGTAGCGCTCGGACAATGCGTTCGAAGTTTTCAGAAGTCTATGCGGAGGGTATTAGCCATTGATGGGACACACTTAAAGGGTAAATACAAGGGTGTTCTATTCATCGCCACGGCCTTAGATGGGGACAATCGTATATTTCCAATTGCGTTTGGCATCGGGGAATCGGAGAACAACATGAGTTGGAATTGGTTCCTTACCTACCTCAACGATGCGTTAGGGTATCTGGAGGGTCTTGTGATTATTTCCGATCGACATAAAGGTTTAATGAAAGAGGTTCCCCAAGTATTCCCACATGCAATTCATGGGTATTGTGCGTACCATATTTATAGAAACTTGGTGGACACCTTTAAATACAAGTCGTTGGAGATATACTACTGGTGGGCAGTTAAGACTTGCAGGAGGGCTGAATTTGAAAAATTAATGCATGATATTGAAATGGCCAACCCCCCAGTACATGCATGGCTGACAGAAATCGGCTACGAAAGATGGGCATCGTCTCACTTTACAGGTAAAAGATTCAACTTGGTCACCACAAATATATCTGAGTGTGTTAACGCCCTCTTCAAAGAAGCGCGGGAATACCCTGTTACCAAATTGATAGAGGTTGTAAGATGTAAGATACAAGAATTATTTTACAAGAGAAGAGAATCTGCAGCCTCATTTGTCGGTCCGTTGACACCATGGGCGGAGCAACAGTTGAAGGATCTTATACAAAAGGCGCGAGATGTTCGCTGTCATCCGATTTCTCGAGATGAGTACCACGTCGTGGGAAATTATAATGATACAGTCAAGCTCAGCTCACTTTCATGTACATGTCGTGAGTTTGACATGAAGGGATACCCTTGTTTGCATGCCCTGTCCTCATGTATAAATTACAATCTTTCTCATTACTCGTACTGCTCCTCATTCTACACAGTGCAAAATTACTTGAGCACATATAACGAATCGGTGTACCCAGTACGTGATATGAGCGAATGGGAGATTACCGATGGCTTCAAGGAGTACTGTGCGAAAATTAAACCCCCGGGACAGAAGAGGCCATCTGGAAGACCAAAAAAGTTAAGAATTCCCTCACGTGGAGAAGAATCAAAAACATTAAAGTGCGGTCGATGCAATCAATCCGGACATAATCGTCGGACGTGCAAGTTTCCCATACCTGATGTGTAGCATACTTTGTAATTTATTTAGTGTTTTGTATGATATATGTTGTAATATATTTTCTCTCATGCAATAATGTTTTGATTGTCTTGCTCAATTTCTAAGTAACCTCGCTCATTTTCAGTTTGTCGTACTAAATTTCTTATGCTGCCTCACTTAATTTCTTATGTTGTAATATATTGGCACTGATATGATAGGCTGAGTATTTGACACAAGCATAAGGAGCCCTGTTCAAATCTATTGTGTAAAACGAAGTTGCCAGGAGCACCGAAGCATTAAACTAAGGCTGGACAATTACACGATGATACAAAGATGACAATGGAACAAAGGAAATTAAGAGGAATGTCAGAAAACAAAAAAATTGAGCGGAAAAGAAAAGAAACACAAAAGAAAAGGTATATTTGGTTAAGAAAGTCAAGTGAAGCCAACATATGTGAGAAAATGGCAAAAGAACATTTCAATCAACCACATGACAGTACCGAGGAAAAGTTACAAAAGATTAAGGCATGATAATTTGAGATATAAATGACCCGTAAAGCAGCTGCTTTCTTTGGTAGAATCTACACCTATATAAGAAAAAATAAAAGTGTAACAAGAAAAAGGATGAATTGGTGGATATGGGAAGCATACCAGGACAATCACATTACTGCACTGCCTGTTACCCATTGACTACAACTCAGCACCGCAACCTAGTTGCTGTTAGTACCTCACTGGTTTCAAATGGCTGATTTGAATTTAGAAGTATACCCAGGGCAATTTGATAGTGAGCAAGTTGCAACTTCCACAATTTCCAGTTTGGCCCGCTCAATTACCAGTTTGTTCCACTCAATTTCCAAATTGGCCCACTGAAATTCATTCAATGTCCCGCTCAATTTCCAGTTTATCCCACTCAATTTCCAGTTTGGCCAGCTTAATTTCAAGTTTGGTCCGCTAAATTTCCAATTTGGCCCGCTGAAATTCTAGTTTGTCCCGCTCATTTTCACGTTTGCCCGCTTAATTTCCAATTTGGCCCGCTCAATTTTGGCCCCCTCAATTTCCAGTTTGGCTTGCTCAATTTTCAGATTGGCCCACTCAATTTCCAATCATTTTCCAGTTTGTCCGGCTCATTTTCCAGTTTAGCCCGCTCAATTTCCAATTTGGCCCGCTAAATTTCCAGTTTGTCCCGCTCAAATGAATATTCCAAGGACTACTAGTTGAGCACTAAAATAAATCCCCAACTAAAAGGAGTAATATGCATATGAAAGAATCTACTTCTTACAAGGGAAAATAAACCATGCATACATAAAGAAAACATAGCAACTTCAAGTTTCCCAATCAGTTATGGTAACAGACCCACTGGCTTGTCTTCCAATAAGACCTGTCTCAACCATTATCTGCAATAATGAATAGGCTTCGCGTTTACATGCTTGGAATGCTCATCTGATAGTGATATGGACCAGCAGTAACGATTGAGGAATTTTAGGAATTATATACTTTCATGATTTTCCAGCCAAAAAAAACATAAGATAAGCTTACCAGAAATAGATTAAGGTTTCCAGAAAGTCAATCAAGTTTCATGGCAATTGCCACAAGATATCTAGCTCTAGACTCTTTTGATTAGTGTTTTTTGCAATTTTCAGATATCTTGAGGAAATAAAACTAACTTTTCATAGGAATCCATGATAAAGAGATTGAGCACCCCACTTTCAGATATCATGAGGAAATAAAACCAACTTTACTTAGGTGTATTTTATGTAAATTACATATCTTGTTTGATAAATAGAGTAGGGTTGGACATCTAACCCCACTAGTCTCTCCTTTCCTTCAAAGCTTTTCTACTTACACAGAAAATAGGAGCTTTTAATGAACATCCAATCCCACTCAATTTCCAGTTTGGCCCACTCATTTCCTTGTTTGCCCCGCTCAATATCCAGTTTGAACCACTCGTTTCCCAGTTTGGCCCGCTCAATATCCAGTCTGTCCCACTCAATTTCCAATTTGGCCCGCTCATTTTCTTGTTTGGCCCGCTCATTTTTCAGTTTGTCCTGCTCAATTTTCAGTTTGGCCTGCTCATTTTCGAGTTTATCCTGCTTAATTTCCAATCAGGCCAGCTCAATTTCCAGTTTGGCCCGCTCAATTCCCGGTCAATTCGCTTCACTTCACGGTCATTTCTATGCATTTCACGGTCATTCCCGGCGATTCCGTGTTGATTCACGATCATTTCCATGCATTTCATGGTGAATTCCCTTCACCTCATGGTCATTTCCACGCATTTCACGGTCAATTCGCTCCACTTCACAGTCATTTCCATGCATTTCACGGTCAATTCGCTCCACTTCATAGTCATTTCCATGCATTTCACGTTCAATCCCGTCGATTCCGTGTTGATTCACGGCCATTTCAATGCATTTCACGGTCATTTCCCTTCACTTCACGGTCATTTCCATGCATTTCACGGTCAATTCCCTTCACTTCACCATCATTTCCATGCATTTTTTTCTAAACAAACAAACTGAAGTATAGGACTACTCCATTACAAGTTGTATTTTCTATCAAGCAATTTATTTGGGAGAGGGAAATCCAGCATATCTTGTTAGCTTGAGGGGAGGCATTGGAATTTCCTTTGCCTTCAACACAGATGATCTGCACTCAATTATAATTAGTTTATAAGAAACTTATATATTAATCGAGTTTGTGTTGGGTCAGGCAACCCAAGACCTCAATCCAAGCTCAACCCAAGTTTTATCAGGTTGGTGTTTGTATGGCCCAACCCCAAGACCAAACTCGATACATCCTGCCCAAGCCCAACCCAATGTTAGGTAGGCCACAGGTTGGTCGGGTTGAGCCCGCCCAACTTCTAGCCCTATAATCATATACGGTATGTTAAGTAACTAATTTTGGTTTAGAAGATATTCTTGTTATATGAATAAAGAAAGAAATTTTTTTAAAAAAAGTGATAATTTGTTTTTTTTTTTTTTGCATATGCTTATATATACATATTTATATAAATGTTATCTCAGCATCCTCTACCAAAACCCCAATCAGCTCAAGGCAGCAAGGATTATGTACAATAGCTAAGATCTGCACATCTTTCTATTGGTCAGAAAGGAATGAAGACTAATCGAGCAAAAACAATGTATTTTACTATTAGAATATCATTAAGAAGACAACATGTTGCTTTGCTGCATATAACATTTGAGGAAAGAGCTCTTAAGCTACAGTATCTTTTATGATCATTCATTTCCCTTAGGCATCAATACTCATAGACTGCAGTTAGGACTTAAGAGTCCTACCTTGACTAATGAGAAGCCTTTCTGACATCACAGTGGTCTGACATCCATTTAGTGTGATTTTCAGCTTTAGTCCATTCAGAATGGAGGTCATGATTTGGACTGGTCTAAATTGGCTTACACGTATGCCAAATATATCGATGGGTAAATGGTGATGGCATTATGCACACCCATGGTTCTGAATGTCAGTATCAGTTGGTGTATCGGGCCAGCGAAAAAATGAATAAATTAGAGAGAGAGAGAGAGAGAGAGAGAGAGAGAGAGAGAGTTTGTCTTTATGAGAAAACAATACTTGTAAATTAAAGAAAGAAATTTTCTTTTTATGAGAAAACACCACGAAGAATTAGAAGGCAACACTGAAGATCCCTTTTTTCCTGTTGAGGTAAAAGGTAAGCTGATTTCATTTTTGTATGAAACTTCCAATTTCTCCATTTTTGCTGCTGGGAACAATCTCTGACATTTCCTTGTAGGAATCCGAACTAACGAGCATTTTGATCTAATTAAATAGAACAGAGAACATACTATAATTGGAGCAGCACCACATCGCCACTTGTTCACGGGATTTTTCAGGTTGGTCACAGTTGCCATGTATCCATTCAAACCGGCAGCTAGAATGTGATAGCAGATGTGCCCAAGAACCTGCACAGATTTGATTCTTAATCATGCACAGATCATCAACATAACTCGAAAAGGAAAGAAAGCTGTTGTTTTTTAGAACATACATAGGCATATTCACAGTCAAACTTCAATGGTAAAGAACCCCGGGCCTGATAGCCAAAGAAGTGGCAGATAGCATTGAATTTCTTTCCTTTGTAAGTTCCTTCTTTCTGAACAGATCCACTAATATGTCAGTCTACCAGAATATTAGGGATAAAGATAATGAACCTACAGCATTGAAGTTTACCAATCTCTTGTTCATCTCATTCTCTACCAACTGCGCTAGGAGTATCGAGTCTCAATCTGAACAAAAATTTCAAAGCACAAAATCATGGCACCGTGTAACAAGGACTTGAAATAAGCAAGTTAACCATGTCAATAGACTCAGCATCTATGATTTTCTTTTTCTTTTTTGTTCCCAAATAATTTCATTGTTTTTTCTTGGTTTTCTAGCTTTGCTATCTCTGCTTTAATGTATTACCAATTCTCCATTAATAAGATGGATAGATAAAGCCTGCATCTATGATGGCGTCATCACCTACTACTCGAGTCTCCTCTCAGAAGAGAAGTGGATGCAGCCGAGCCCAGACAAGCAAATGTTCGACAGGGTCTTGGAGGTGGAAGCTGAGGCCCTTAGCATGTCAGGCCCCATTGTCGGACAGCCTGGATAGAATACATACCTCAGGTGGGTCCCACTCGACGACTTGTAATGGAGTAGTCCAATACTTTAGTTTGTTTTTTTAGAAAAAAATGACCCTGAAATGATGGTGAAGTGAAGGGAATTGACCGTGAAATGAAATGGAATCACTGGAATTGACCGTGAAATACATGGAAATGACCGTGAAATTTTGTGGAAATGACCGTGAAGTGCATGGAAATGATCAGTGACCACACTAGCTTCCCTCGAAACGTGATAAAAATATCAGCACGGACCTGATACCAACTTTTTTAGTTTTGCTGACAATGAAATTTGATCTGCATTTTCTACATCTCTTTCCACTTTAACCAGCCTAGAAAATAAATGAGACTCACCTGCCTTGTTGGAGTCTCACCGGTCTGAAACACCATATTGTTTCTCCCTAGTCACTTCTCATAACACCAACTAAATTTTTTTGTTCCGTGTTGTCGCTGTTCAAGCTCTTTCCATACAGATGCCAAAGTGACACAAAACTCATTTTCACTAATTTTAACCAACTGATAAAAAATTCTTGATAATGTCTCTCACTCACTTCTAATGATACTCTATTTTCAAAGAATTTCTTATTCCTTTCCTTCTAGATCCACTAGATTATGTCAAATGAAAGCATCCTCAAAATTCGCCCTACTTGATTAAACAACAATTTCAATCACCCACCTACGACCAAGGCCACTTTTCTGGAGAACCCAACAAATTAAAAAGCGTTTGAAGAAGTTCTATATCCCTAGGCATTCTACAAACAAGATATAGGTGATAGAATGATTTTTCTATTTCTCTACACAAGTGGCACATTTCTTGCTTGCTGAGGTCATATCATCTTTGCTGAAATCATTCAGACTCTGGAAGATCCTATCCTTTTTTTGCGGTTGTGGCCTGAAAATATCTTTGGAGGCTTCCTGTCTCTTCATGGCACCCAACAATGTAATAATGACATTAAGTAAACATGACAATTAGAAAACACTAGTTTGATGAGAGTAATTCAGCCTCTAGACAAATTGAATGTTTTTTTTTAAAAGACAAATTCAATACCAAATTGGCTCGCTCATTTTCTAGTTTGTCCCACTCATTTTCCAGTTTGTCCCGCTCATTTTCCAATTAGGCCAGTTTGGCCCGCTTAATTTTCAGTTTGGCTCGCTCAATTTCTAGTTTGGCCCGCTCATTTTCCAGCTTGTCCCGCTCATTTTCTGGTTTGTCCCGCTCATTTTCCAGTTAGGCCAGTTTGGCCCACTTAATTTCCACTTTGGCCCGCTCATTTTCTAGTTTGGCCCGCTCATTTTCCAGTTTTGCCCGCTCATTTTCCTATTTGGTCCACTCAACCAGCTTAATTTCCAGTTTGGTTCGCTCAATTTCTAGTTTGGCCCGCTCATTTTCCAGTTTGTCCTGCTTAATTTCCAGTTTGGCCTGCTCAATTCCCGCTAAATTCGCTTCACTTCACAGTCATTCCCGGCAATTCCGTGTTGATTCACGATCATTTCCAGTTTGTCCCGCTCATTTTCCAGTTTGTCCCGCTCATTTTCTAGTTTGGCCCGCTCATTTTCAAGTTAGGCCAGTTTGGCCCGCTTAATGTTTAGTTCGCTCATTTTCTAGTTTGGCCCGCTCATGATATCTAATGATTAATCAGTCTGATTTGGCGGAAATAATCATTATAGTTCAAGAAATTTTTTGCAACCAAAGACACCCTAACTAAAATGAGATGAACTTTTTTTTTGCCAAAAGAAAAAAAGAGAGAGAGCTTGTTTTCCCAAACTACTGCCATTTATTACTATCGTTTTGCAGCTGAAAATCTCAGCATTTTTTATGGTGGTTAGGCTTGATGATGACATGCAACGATGCTCTCGAGTTGCACCAAAAGAACCAGGTCCAGTTACAACAGTAACAAGATCAATCCCCTAAGAATCTCAACCAATTGACAGACTTGACTGAAGGGGTAAATTACAGCACACGTGTGAGGATCCATTCCATGTACCAGGTGGATCCCAGATGAACATGGGCAGGATTCCTTTTTTCTTCCTCTGTTTTTCTTTTTTTTTAAAAAAAATGCAATAATATCATGAAGATCAATGAAACAAAAACAAGATGGATCAACTGACCATTTTTTCTGGCAGCACGAAAGAGAAGCTCTGCGATAAGGTACTGTGCAGGGTCACCTTCAGGGACGTTTTCAATAAACCATGCGACATGGTCCCATACTTCTTCATTGCTGAAGTACTGGTAAAGCCCATCAGAAGAAAGGACTAAAAAGTGGTCATTCGAGCATGGACGGTGATGGAGAACAGAAGGAATACAAATGACGTATAGAGCAGTCCCAATGTACTCAATCTGAAACATCTCCAACAAAGCTTCATTGCATTTCGGTTGCATCCAAGAAATGAAACATAACCACAGATAAATCAGTTTCACAGAAAAGATGGAAGATCTCCAAGAAATATAATCAAACCAGTTGCCTTCTGACTTATGCTGAAACAAAGAACCAGTTCAGAAATGAGAAGCTTTACTTGCAGCTGCTCTTCTATTTTAATTTATTTGTTAATTTTTCTCAGTTGGTTGATTCAACTCCGACGGCCCAAAAACAAACAACTGGGAAGAGGAATGATCATCACCATCAGCCAATGCATGTCACATCATATATAAATTTTGGAATTTGGAAATGCTGCCCACCAACCTCTTGTATGCCACAACACGAGATAACACCTCCAGGGAAGCTGTGTATCTGAATTCTCTTATTGCATCTTAGATTGAAAAGATGCACTTCCAACTCAAGCAGCAGGCTGCTATGTGCAATTTCTCCTCATGCACATAAACTCACATTAGACTATTAGAGAGAGAGAGAGAGAGAGAGAGAGAGAGAGAATTCGAAAAGGGACAAACTTTTAGACTTTTAGTAGATGCATTTTAGACGGAGAGGGCATTTCCATCTTTTGTGCATCTTTCTTTCCTCTTACAAATGACCACAATATCAGAAGCCCTCAAGCAACGTTATGGATTTTATATCAGAATTCTATGATAGAGGTCACCTCTCTAAGGAACTTGGAGCCACCTTCATTGCCCTTGTCCCCAAAATTGAGCCTATAATTCTAATTGGGAGCCCTTCTAAAATCCTCACCAGAGTTCTTTCCCTAAGAATTAGAGGTGTCTTATAAACGGTGATATCAGAAAATCAAGGTTCTGTCATAGCAAGTAGATGGATCCTCAACCCTGCCCTAATGGCCCATGAATGTATCAACTCCAGACATAGAGAAGGGAAGAATGGATTAGTCTACAAGCTAGATATTAAAAAGACTTACGATCATGTTAACAGGAACTTTTTAGACTATACGCTAGAAAGACTTGGTTTTGGTCTCAAGTGGAGAGGTTGGATTCAATCTTGTATTCAATCCCCATATTTCTCAATTCTGATTAATGGCTCACCTTTTGTTTTTTTCAAGGCCTCTCGCAGTATTGGACAAGGTGACCCAATACATTGTTACCGGATAGGCTTTTGATAGGATGCTTCATAAAGCAAAGGGAAATGATTTAATCCGAGGTTTTAACGTTGCAGAGGCAGGGGTGCAATGTGCAAGTTAGCCATCTTTAGCATGCGAACGACACAATCCTCTTTTGTGATGCAAACCTTACTTCGATTGATAATCTCCAAAAAATCACATTATCCATCGAAGCGGTTTCGAATCTAAATGTTAATGCCTCCAAAAGCGAATTATTGGGGATTCATGTGCCTCATGATGTCCTAATCCAAATGGCAAATGTCTTCATGTGCAAAACAGGATCCTTCCCGTTATCATATCTTGGCTTGCCTCTTTGCATAGGTAAGCTAGTGAAGCATCTATGGGACAAGGTTATCGAGAGAATTGAAAGAAACTTATCAAGTTGGAAGCATTGTTATCTTCCTTAGGAGGGTGGTTAACTCTTATCAAAACTACTTTCTCCAACATGCCAATCTATTTCCTTCACTTCACCCTCATTTCACGATCATTTCCCTTCACTAATTTTGGTTTAGAATGTATTCTTGCTATATGAATAAAGAAAGCAATGAGACAAAGTATAACCGTGAATTTTTTTTAATATGCTTATATATATACACATATTTATATAAAATATGTGTTAGAGAAAAATTGTAGGTAGAATAAAATTTTACATGTCAAAACAGAAATACGACTATAGCTACGGTTATAATCCGTAGCCATATATTCGGCGATCAATCGCGAATCTTGCGATTCCGCCCCAACTCGCTGTCCCATTCGGGGATCAATCCCGGATCCAGCGATTCCGCCCCCGATCTATGGCTACGGATTACAACTGTAGCTATATTTGTATTCCTTTTTTTTAAAAAAAAAAGAAAAGAAAACATGGAATCAATCATCTTTGCCTTAACCTTTCCCTCACTATTTTGATGCATTTTTCTAAGTACATATTTATCTTTATGCTTTAATGCTAGCATTATTAAACCTGAGATCTGCATCCGTGAATTTCTTGGTTTCCATGCAGAGAGACCTCACAGAGTACCCTTCTCTTGAGGTTATAAAATTCAAACATAGAGTAATTTATACTAGACTTTCAACATTTAGGTTAGAGATAAACAATCTGAGTTCGTGTGGACATTTTCCATTAATGAATGTGAGGTTGAGTTCATGACCTACACATGCTGTCTACCTCCTCTCGTTGAGAGTTAAGAATGAATACTTCTTTTATTTGGAAGAGTACATACTAGTAGGCATACTAGTCATGATGCAATGTACACTGAAATGAGAAAAAGGTATAGTAAAAATGTTGATAAAGCAGGCCAAAAACATCACCATTCAGTAACAAATGCACATCCACCCATGCCCTGAAATGACAGAGATTGGTTCTTCAAGAAAGAGGACACTTGGATTTGCAGCAAGCTCAACGGCAATGGTGATCTTCTTTGCTATCTCGAAGGTTTTCCAGTGGCATCACGGACGGACCCAACAAGCTGGTTAGCATAAACCTTCAAGCCGAGTTGGTTGAGGACTAGCTCGACATGGATGTGCCGGCTCATGAAGCTGATTGTTCGGTCAAGCCGGAGGCCAGCACTGAAAAGGAGGGACTCGCTCACAGAAAGGTAAGGCTGGTGGGCGTCTAGCTTCTCAACATAGCCAACAACTCTAGAAAAGGCATAAGACAGGTTGTAGCCATTGGCTTGGACCTCGCCATTAAGGCTGCCATCTGGAGGGACTCTGCCAGAGAGGCATTTGAGGAGAGTGGTCTTACTTGCTTTGGAGCCACCTAATAAGGCTAGCATGGTTCCAGGTTTAGCATAGCCAGTCACACTGTTGAAAACTTGAACTCTTTCTTTCAGTCTGGCATCATACCTGTGGCAAAGGTTAAAATAGATTTAGGAGATGAAGAGATTCATGCTATTGATGCAAGAAGATATTCATGTATGTGCAGATTCAGGGGAATTTTGTGGCAGTGAGATTATGAGCATCTTATCGAATGATAGTTGGAAAGATCTCAGCATACCTAGTGAATGAAATATCCAGGAACAAGATTGTCACTGGCACAACTTGCAGGCCTAGCCGGCCCCACTCCATACTAATAATAATAACAACAACAACAACAGGAGGAAAAAAAAAGAGTTAAATGGCTGCAATGGATAATTTAAAAAAAATAAAGCTATCTCTGATCAGATACATATGTCTAAAGCTGTTTTACATAGTAATCTCTGATCATTGACTGTGGCAGTGACCTATCATTTCTTTTCTAGATCTTATTTTCATGCTCACTAAATTTGCAGGGGAACCTATCTGTTGCTAGAACCCGAACGACCCACCAGATCTCAGTATACGATGGAGTTGGAAGATATGGCTCAGATCACCACATCCATACTGGTACCTGTAATATCCTCCTTCCATGTTATAATCTGTTGCTTTACTTGTATCTCTAATGTTCTTTGGCTAGAATGAGATGTACAATTGACTTCAAGCGGCAAAAAGAGTATGTGCTCTAAACCTAGCTTTGCTAAATGAAATATGAGGTTATGTTGCCAGCCATTCCTCTCTTTGAGATTTTCCCTGTTACATGGAAATTCTATGTTATTTCTTCTCGTATACTATGCGTCTGTTAGCCTGCATTTGGGCACCCAAACTGCAATAGACTTAATGTGAGGAATTACAGTTCAGGTTTTGTTTGTCATTATGAATTAAGATGATGTTAACCCCTAGGTGTCTTTCCGCCAATAATGAAGTGAATTTATTTCGATTCTGTTCGTAACTGAGCATCCAAATGCTCCCTCATGATCCATACATTTGGTTTGCACAAACAGATCGACTGTGACTTCAGACACAACAATCACATGCAATCCTACATGCCGACATGTCAGTATGATGGTTGATATTTATGAGTGATTTTATTCTAATTATAAGTTCATACCAGTACTTTGAGAGCGTGTGTGGGTGCATGATTGAATCGAACTGCAATAGTAGTCTAATAAGGTGCTAATGGTCAAATTGCAATTACCTTCCTGGCGTTGATACCAAGGACCAGTCTCTAAACTACAGCGATGCTGTGTACCTGCAATTTGAGGGATACTTTCATCATGAATGCTACAGCAAATATTCACTAACACACTAAAATCATATATATATTTTTGGATAGAACTGAATATTTTCAATTCAATTCCGTTGTGCATCCAAACACACTGAAATCATATATGTACTACAATACCCCCCCCCCCCCTCAAAAAAAAAAAAAAAAGAGCAAAGGTTAGTGCTGAATCAAACTGATTCAGTCTATGAGATTCTTCTCCTCCTCATATATATCAGCCTGAACAAAGAAAACAAGCCCATACGATTGGATTGACATGATGAATGGACCAAATTTCTGCGAGATATAGCCAAAACATTTCTCCTCTTCAATGAAAGAATTTACGAACTTAACAGGTGAATGGAAGTGTTGCAGCCGCTTTTCAAGCAATGGCCCACTAGATGAGCGGTTTGCATGTGGTTGAAATAATGCAGTGCTCAATGGAAAGCAAAATTTATCTAGGAGTACTATCATCCCACAACATTACTAACATGAAGAAAAGGAGATTTCATTTTCATTGCATAATGGGAAACTAAACTTAGACAATACATATCGTGAACTCCCCATAGGGAGAAGATGACACCATGCTAGGGATGGGGCCACAAAAAGGGGCGGCATGAGGGCCTACTGCTCCTCAGAGTCAGGCGAAAGAGGGGGTGCTCCCTCTTTCTGTACACAGCATAGGACCGCTTTTAGCACGCGGTAAAGCTTCTTGCCCAGCTTCTCTTGTCTCTCAATCCTTGCATCAAGCGATTGGCAGAGCTCTCGTATTTCCTGTAAGGCCAGAGGTGTCTCATTTGCCCTTTCCTTTTCGGATTCCTCTTCCCCATCACTTTCTTCTTCTTCTTCATCGCTCTCCTCTTCTTCTTCCTCTTCGATCTCATCCACATTTTTTCCAAGCCTTGACATCTTGAGTTTCGGGCTAATGTTCATATGGTTGATCGTAGTTTCGTCGATGAATTTCACGGGCTCGGGGTCCCCATTGGATCCCTTGATCCCGTACTTGCGGGCGAGCTTACAGATTAAGCGACCAAATGGAAGTGCTGCATTTCCCCGAGTCGATGTCGCTGCCTTTACGATATTGGTAAGCACAATGGTGGGGAGACAAACTTGTGCTCCCTGGCCCACTTGGTAGAGGAGCTCGACCATGAAACGGGTGCACTCATTCCGGTTGCTAGTCCTTGGATACAAGTTGTACGTACAAATGTGGTGGAGCAGTCGATACGGGAAGAGCAGCTTGGAAGCAGCCACGCTGCTACCACGCTTCCAATCGACCAGCTTCCCACACAGGTGCATAACTCGCTCATCCCTATCCTGTTTCTTCTTCATATTTTTCACATTAATATGCACCTTCCCTACAGGGGCGCCGATGAGCTTGGAGATGACTTGTATGTCAACGCGGACCGTCTGCCCGCCAAAAGGGATGTCGAACCCTAACGGGTTAAAACTTGCCCTACGAATTACAGAGTAGAAGGACCTTACCAAGCCCGTATCAGAGCGATAATTACCCTCAAACATGTGTGCCCAATCGTTGTGCAAGAGACGGTTGAGCAACTCGAACTCGCCAAAGAACTTGCCATCGACGGAGACCTCAAACACGACTTTTCGATTTTGAAATTTCCCTAGGTTCACCTTGGGGTGCGCGGTAGGAGCCATCTTTTCAACACGGTCGTGATCCCTCTTCGAGCGCCTCTCACGGCTTGGCTCCGTGGCAGTAGGAGCAATTGTTAGCTTCAGCTCACTCTGCATTCGCGCACGCCTAACCCGGCTCGGCTCCGCCTCCTCGGGTGCTGCCCTCCTCTTTCCCATGAGGGAAATGATCAACGAAGAGGAGAAGAATGAGGCGATAGCTCCAAGAAGGGTCATTTTCTTACAAACTCAAAGGTGAATGATGCAAGGGTTGAAGCTTGGATAGAGGGATTCCACCACGATTTGACGATTTGGGGACTTGAGGATTTCGAAGTCGGTAGGATTTGGGGATTGGAAGATTTCGAAAGTAGTAGGATTTGGGGATTTAAAGATTTCAGAATTTTTGTAGGAGTTTGGGATGTGAGGATTTCAAAATTTGTAGGGTTTAGGGATTCGAAATGAAAAGAGGGTGAAAGAAGAAGATACGATGGATGTTGAAGTGGGAATGATGTAAGGGATAATGAGATGAAAGGTGAAATGGATGAAGGCCTGGGGATTCCGATTTGAGAGGGTTGAGGGAAGCAAAGAGGGTGAGAGTAGTGAGGGAAAGGAGAGATTTGAGTGAGTGAGTGAAGTAGTGAGACGGCCCAGTCACGTACTGACTTAAATGGGGGGTGGCCTGATCGGCGATTAATCGCGGATCCCGCGATTCCGCCCCAACTCGCTGTCCCATTCGGGGATTAATCGCGGATCCCGCGATTCCGCCCCCACTCCCTGTCCCATTCGGGGATCAATCCCGGATCCCGCGATTCCGCCCCCACTCCCTGTCCCATTCGGGGATCAATCCCGGATCCCACGATTCCGCCCCCACTCCCTGTCCCATTCGGGGATCAATCCCGGATCCGGCGATTCCGCCTCAAATCATTGCCTCGATCAGCAATCAATCGCGGTGGGCCCCACTTTGGTGACCATGGGGGGAAATAGGATTGTGTACTGAGTTACTCAGTACGCTTTTATCATACTGAGTAAACTCAGTTGGGCCTAAGTATGAATGTATGTGGGTTATCCACGCCGTCCATCCGTTTTTCAAGATAATTTCAGTGCTTGAGTCTAAAATAAAAGTATTCCCAAAGCTCAAGTGGACCACACTATAAGAAACAATGGGACTAATGACTTCCACTGTTGAAACCTTGCTAGGGCCGACAGTGATTTTTATTTGTCATCCAACCTATTCATAAGATTACACAGAGATGGATGAAGGTAAAAAACAATTATCAGCTTGATCCAAAACATCTGTGGCCCCCAAGAAATTTTCAACAGTATAATTTCAATTCACACTATTTCCCATGGTGAGGTCCACTTGAGAATTGGATATATCTCATTTTTGGCATCAAGCCATACAATTATCTGTTAAAATGGATGAAACAGCGGCTATAGAGGGGGGCTTCTATGAGCAACAGGACTCTAATAATTGCTGTCATAAAAAGAGCATACGGCGAGGTAGTGTGGTTTATAGAGTGGAATAAAATCACTTGGAGGAACAAATATCTGCAAATTTGTTTTCAAGTACACTATGACAAAAGATTTGCAATTTCAAACACCAGCTTCTAGATTGAGCAACTTGGATTGCATAAATGATTGAGTGAACACATAGCATGTAAAATAGGAACTGTAGGCATTAGTGAGCAGAAATGAGCTGAAATGAGCAAGAATGAATCAGGCATTTCATCGAACACATGGACTGCAATACATTTCATAAAACATAGCATTTGCAAATCATTTCAAATAAACAACACAACAAGTTCTCAAGCATAGATCGCAACCCGTGATCATTATCTGGGCCCTCAGGGGCCGATAAAACGGTAACATAGGGTTCAAACTTGTCGGCGGTTTCGAAGTAGGAGTTCGACGTAGGTTGTAAGGATCTCTACAATAGACGTATTCTATTAGCAAATATGAAAAAATGGCTTCGATAGTCTAGGTTTTTGGGTCGAGGGTCGAATCTCACCTGTTTGTGGTCCCGCTCGCGGCACGAAGTCTTCCCAAGGAAAAGGAGATCAATGTTCCTTGGTTGGATCCCACTTCTCCGAGCTTCCTCTTCTCTTCTCCTTATCTCCTCTTTTGAAATGCCCTAGGAAAACATAGAAAATTCGTGCAAGGTAGAGAGATGTGAGAAAATGGGGTTATATATAACTCTAGTTTTGATGTAAATGGCCCTTCAGGCACTTATACTCCCATACTAACCCTATATGGGTCATTTTTGGTCAGAAAAGGTCACTAGAAATGCCTGGAATCTTCATTATTGACCATGAAGGGAACGCCCTTGACCGATAAATGCATGAAAAATGTGCCTAAATAAGACTTTAACATCACTATTAATTTTATTACAGTCATTCATTCAATAACTCAGAGAAAAACTATAAGCAATTGTTTTTCCTACAGGGACTAACAAATCTAACAAAAGTATATTTTTTGCCCTTTAATCCCATTGACAAGCCTTGCACTGTACTGATTTTTTGAAGCATGCATAGTGATTTATGTCAAATGAAACTGGAAATTGAGTGGGACAAACTGGAAACAGTGTTGAATGAGCGTCGACCATTAAAAACTTCTTGGGGGTCCACTGTGATGTTTGTGAGAAATCCTCCCCGGCTAAGTTCATTCATAGGGTCACAAAGACCTGGATGAGGAAGAAATACGAATGTGTTGAATGATCCAAATCTTCTATAACCCCAAAAAGGGTTTCAATGGTAGACGTTCAATTCCCCATTGCCTTTTAAAGTGTGGTCTACTCGATAGTTAGATCTATCTTATTTTTCATCTCAAGCCTTAATATGAGCTCGTCAAATAGATGGACGATTTGGATATAACACAGACCTCATGATTGGACCCACAAAAGGATGTGGGGATTACCACAAAAAAAAAAAGAACGGAAAAAAAAATGAAAGAGGAAAGAACCTATGGCTACGGTTTTCTATAGCTACAGATTATAACCGTAGCTGTAGACCGGCGATCCATCGCAGCTCCCGCGATTCCACCGCAAGTCGCTGTCCCATTCGGGGATCAATCGTGGATGCGGCGATTCCACCCCCGATCTATGGCTACGGATTGTAACCGTAGCTATAACCGTAGCTATAACCATTACTGTATCCCTTCCTTTATTCTTTACATGGAGAAATTTTATTTTACCTACATTTTTCTCTAACACATATTTATATAAATATGTATATATAACCATATGAAAAAAAAAAATTTATCACTTTTTTTTTTCATTTCTTTCTGTATTCATATAACAAGAATATCTTCTAAACGAAAATTAGTTACTTGACGTATGGGATATGATTTTTGGGCTAGAAGTTGGGCGGGCTCAACCCGACCGACCTGTGGCCGACCCAACATTGGGTTGGGCTTGGGCAAGATGTATCGAGTTTGGTCTTCATGTTTTGCATGAAAAATCATGGAGTTGGAGATTTGATTTCGTTATCCATTGGTTCTTCATGTTCTCCAATTTTTTATCAAAGTTCTCCTTCAACCAGCTCTCAATTGAAAAATCAAGCATGTATGAGGGTTGATCTACTAATTTGTTAAGTCCTTGTTAATTTTCAAGAAATAAAAATTAATTTTTAATTAAAAATTATTAAAAATTATTTTTTTCCCAAGATTTCTCTTCAACTAGCTATCAATTGAGACTAATTTTGAAGTATTTAGGAGTGTTTGATGAAATGATCATCACATACACTCTCAATGTTATGCATTCAATTTGACTATAGTTGCAGGTGTACACTTTTCCAAATCAGTGATTCGGGTGTCACGATCTTATTAACATGATAACTAGATTGTAGTGTCAAGATCTCATTAACTCAATAACTGGATTGCACAAAATTTTGATAATGAATAATATCAATGTAAATTACTATGTAGACGGCTAGTTTACATCCTGCCTACCAGAGTAACTGCCAATACCCTACCTTCCAAATCCAATAATGTATAAAGATTTTGAAAGCAAGTAAAACCCCATTTCACCATTTTAACTTAATTATTTCCCTCAAATGACCGGAAAAAGTTTAATGACATCCAAACTCAAGACTTACGTTATGTCTCTAGCAGCTGAAGGAAATCCATATTCATCAAATAGGCGCATCAGTCACCAATCTGACCATGCAGATCACCGAATACTTTAATTGGAGCCTTCAATTGCAATATCATGGGTTCCTGCATAAATATCTGCTCTGCGGCATAACAAAGTTCACCCATTTCGTATGAGTCCATAAAGAAGTTTCCATTCGTTGGAGCTTTCCAGTTGGGAGGCCTAAGCAACGTAGATATAATCTGCAAAAAAGTGAATCGTAATAAACAGACTGCCCCTTGCTTAAGAGAGCCTTAAAATTAGATATATTCCTGATCATGCTTGCCTTCTTGTGCAGGTCCTGAGGAGACTTCTGTCTAGTGAATAGCATTTTGTTAGGGTATGCCTGATTAAAAACCTAGATGGAACCATTCGTCTGCTTTCATTCTCGAACTGATCCAATGAAAGTTGCCTCACCAGCCAACCCAAGCTACCAGCAGCCTCTTTAGCAACCACCACATGTAGCATCGTGATTGCAGCTTTGTTAACATGAAAAGGATGGAAGTAACTAAGAAACAAGCAAAATAGTGTATGATCCATGCTTCACAGACATTGTGTGAAATGCCATCCACACCACACATGGATGTGGTTGGGAGTGTTGATCTAGTGACCATTATATGGACAGGCAATAAGACAGAAATCATAGTGATTGGCAACTCTGGACAATTGTTGTAGGTTTTGCTCATTAAATGTTGCTTGTTTGAGCTAGCAATCCCTTTTTTAGGCCACTGATTGTATGGCTAGCATAGTTCGATTGATTTGCTTTTCAAGATACACAACACTCACATGGTTAAGCTTTGACTAGTTAAGCTTGGAACTCGCCATAGTTGGAGTTTTATCGAAACTGAAGATGGGAGAATTAACTTCAGACTGAAGAGGTGAATTTTCTGCGATTAGAAGATCATCAAGCAGTACATCTGCAAAAATAGCATAACAGCATTGGACAGTAACTAAAGAAGAATGGTTAATATACAAAGTTTCTAGACCAACGCCATTCAAAATGAGTGGGCCAAACTGAAAATTGAGCAGGACAAACTGGAAAATCGAGCCGGCCAAACTAGGAAATGAGCGGGCCAATCCAGAAATTGAGCGGGCCAAACTGAAAATTCAGCGAGCCAAACTGCAAATTAAGCGGGGCAAACTAGCCTAACTGGAAAATGAGCGGGACAAACTGGAAAATGAGCGGGCCAAACTGGAAAATGAGCGGGACAAACTAGAAAATGAGCGGGCAAACATGGAAATGAGCTGGACAAACTGGAAATTGAGGAGGCCAAACATGGAAATGAGCGGGCCAATCTAGAAATTGAGCGGGCCAAACTGGAAATTCAGCGAGCCAAACTGCAAATTAAGCGGGGCAAACTAGCCTAACTGGAAATTGAGCGGGACAAACTGGAAAATGAGCGGGACAAACTGGAAAATGAGCGGGACAAACTGGAAATTGAGCGGGCAAACATGGAAATGAGCGGGACAAACTGGAAAATGAGCGGGCCAAACATGGAAATGAGCGGGCCAATCTAGAAATTGAGCGGGCCAAACTGGAAATTCAGCGAGCCAAACTGGAAATTAAGCGAGCCAAACTAGCGTAACTGGAAAATGAGCGGGACAAACTGGAAAATGAGTGGGACAAACTAGAAAATGAGCGGGCCAAACAGGAAAATGAGCGAGCCAAATTGGAAATTGAGCAGGACAAACTGGAAATTGAGCAGGGGAAACATGAAATCAGCGGGGCAAACTAGAAAATCATTATGCCCACCCTTTCCTGTGGTATGATCCACTTGATATTTTGATATGCTTCAATTTGGGGCTCAACCCCTTAATTAGATAGAAAAACAGATCGACGGCGTTGATATACTACATGAAACGGATTGACTACTCTCCCTACCACCAGCTAATGGCTGGTGTTCGGTGCTCTGTGGGCCCCATCATGATGTATGTGTTTCAACCATGCTGTCCGTCTTTTTTTATATATCGTTTTATGATATTATACAAAAAAAATGTGGTATATCCTGATCTCAATTGGACCACATTATAGGAAACAATGTTTAATGAACATCGACCAATAAAAACCTTTTGGTGGCCATAAAAGTATTGGATCAAGCTGATCTTTGTTTTTAGCCTTCATCTGGGTCTTTATGATGTAATAAACAGATTGGATTTCAGATAAACAGTACAATTGGCCTCAGGAGGATTTAAATGATGGATATCCAATCACTATTGTTTTCCTGTATTGTGGTACATCTAAGATTTATATCCCTCATATTTTTAGGAAAAAGCCCTGAAATGACAATAGGAAAGGATGAAGATTTCCTACTAAGCAGTTTCAGCAACATAGCCATTACAATGTTGTCTATGTAATGAAGGACTTGGTCCCATGGCTGGCTAGTGGTAGACTCAGGACATGATTTAAGGTCTAATTTGAGGCCCACATATCCAACCAAATTCCATTGATTGGACTTGGTCCCACATATCCAGAACTGGTAGCCTTATTGTTGGGTTTATGCAAAAAACCATATAGTATGGGAGGGTTTCAGACAACCATACACATATCCAAGCCCATGCGGTTGTACATAGAAGAAGTAGCTGAGTGGGTTTTTAGAGTCATTAAGTTGGGACCTCTTATTAAATTTTCTTTCCTTCATGATGGATGGATTAAGTCGAGTTCGACTCGTGTCGAGGTGGGCCAAGCTCGGCTTGACTCGTCCATGCTGAGTCAAGTCGAGTTCGAGTCGAGTCGAGTTGCAATACACCCTGGTCGAACTCGGCTTGAACTCAACTTTACTCGCCTCGAGTTGGCCTTTCAATCCGAGCTGTCTTAGGTTTGATGTTAATTTTGTAGGAGCTGTATATTGTTGTGAATGATGTCTTTACTTCACAGTCATTACCATGCATTTCACGGTCAATTACGGCGATGTCGTATCTTTTCATGGTAATTTCCATGCATTGTTCAGGTCTGTTCATGGCTCTAGAGGTGGATGGCCCGCTCAATTTCCAGTTTGTCCTGCTCAATTTCCTGTTTGGCCCGCTCATTTTTCAGTTTGTCCTGCTCAAATTCTAGTTAGGCCCGCTCAATTTCCAGTTAGGTCCGCTTAATTTCCAGTTTGGCCCGCTCAATTTCCTGTTTAGCTGGCTGAAATTCCAGTTTGGCCCGTTCAATTTCCAGTTTGTCCCGCTCATTTCTATGTTTGCCCGCTCAATTTCCAGTTTGTCCCACTCAACTTCCAGTTTGTCCCACTCAATTTCCAGTTTGTCCTGCTCAATTTCCAGTTTGGCTCGCTCAATTTCCAGTTTGTCCCGCTTTCATTTCAGTTTGTCCCGCTCAAATTTCAGTTTGGCCCGCTCAATTTCTAGTTTGTCCCGCCCAACTTTCAGCCATAAAATCCTGTATGATACGTCAAGTAACTAATTTTGGTTTAGAAGATATTCTTGTTATATGGTTAAAGAAAGAAATGGAGAAAAAAGAGATAAAATTTTGTTTATATGCTTATATATACATATTGATTATAACTATGTGTAAGTGGAATAAAATTCTCCATGTCAAAAACATGGATTAATCGCGGATCTTGCGATTCCACCGTAAGTCGCTGTGACGATCGGAGATCAATCGCGGTTTTGGCGATTCCACCCCAACTCGCTGTGAGGTTCGCTGATCTATGGCTACGGTTTATAACCGTAGCTATAACCATACCCTGATTTTTTTTTTTCGTTTCTTTTAGATGGAGAATTTTATTCTACCTATATTTTCTCTTAACACGTATTTATAAAAAGTTAATCCCACATGTGACTATCAGGCAATTTCCTACATTTAAAAACATTATAATCATTCATTCATTTAATTACCACCAGCATAATTATATATACATTCAATGACAATCATTCATTCAATAATGAATCAATGACAATCCTTCATTCAGAATAAAACTTACAATTACAATCATTCGTTTAATAATGAATCAATTACAATCCTTCATTCAATCAATTATAATTACAATTACAATACTGATGAAAATACAAATCTTGGTGAGTCTGTGTGCACTCACATATGGCCAAGTGCATTCTTCATCCACCCTAGATTGAAAATGGATGCAAGTATCAGTAGTCCACTTGCACCTCCGACAACTATACCGATAACTTCTATCGTGTGTCTTCTGTAATTTTTCAAGGGCGAACCACCGCTAGAAGACTCTACAACATAAAAACAAAGAATCAGTCAACTGAAAAAGGATGAAAACTAAATGCAAGGAAAACATAGAATTCCTCTTATGTAAACTGAATTAATGCTCCAAACAGCGTTCCCACAAACAAATTTTCCGAAAGGACATTCATCCAAACATGCTATGAAATAAATTTCCAGACTAAAAATTTGTTTTCGCTTGGCCTAGCCCTGGCTCATTGACAGTCCTACATGTGACCAGCAGGCATTAAATGAATGTGCGTATTTGAATGCAAAGATCTTTTGGTAATGAATTTGTCTTTTAAAAAAACATTCAATTTATCTGGAGGCTGAATTACTCTCATCAAACCAGTGTTTTCTAATTGCCATATTTACTTAATGTCATTATTACATTGTTGGGTGCCATGAAGAGGCAGGAAGCCTCCAGAGATATTTTCAGGCCACAACAGCTAAAAAAGGCTAGGATCTTCTAGAGTCTGAGATTTCAGCAAAGATGATATGACCTCAGCAAGCAAGAAATGTGCCACTTGTGTAGAGAAATAGAATAATCATTCAATCACCTATATCTTGTTTGTAGAATGCCTAGGGATATGAAACTTCTTCAAACGCTTTTTAATTTGTTGGGTTCTCCAAAAAAGTGGCCTTGGTCGTAGGTGGGAGGATGAAATTGTTGTTTAATCAAGTAGGGCGAATTTTGAGGATGCTTTCATTTGACATAATCTGGTGGATCTAGAAGGAAAGGAATAAGAAATACTTTGAAAATAGAGTATCATTAGAAGTGAGTGAGAGACATGATCAAGAATTTTTTTATCAGTTGGTTGAAATTACTGAAAATGGGTTTTGTGTCACTTTGGCATCTGTATGGAAAGAGCTTGAACAGCGACAACACGAACAAAAAAAAATTGGTTGGTGTTATGAGAAGTGACTAGGGAGAAACAATATGGTGTTTTAGACCAGTGAGACTCCAACAAGGCAGGTGAGTCTCATTTATTTTCTAGGCTGGTTATAGTGGAAAGAGATGTAGAAAATGCAGATCAAATTTCATTGTTAGCAAAACTAAAAAAGTTGGCACAAGGTATGTGCTGATATTTTTATAATGTTTCGAGGGAAGCTAGTGTGGTCACTGATACACCATCAAAGGAATGCATGTTACCTTTACCTTGATATTGCATTTCGAGTCCCTTAGTTTTCATTCACAGAAGCTGTGTCAATTACAGGAAAATAAACAATAAAAGAAAAAGAAACGGTTGGTTAAAAAAGAAAGAAAAAGGTAGTTGTTGGGCTCGTTCATGCACATCTCAAACATTGTTCTCGCCCACAAATGTCAATATTGGGCTGTGTCATTGGCTTCAATTTATTTAACTTTCTGTAATCCAGTCAGATTGAACGGGATCCCACAACATTAATAAAGATGATTTCAGAGCCCAAATGAGAGTGAAATGGTAAATTAGTCACTATAGAGAGAGATTTGTGATCAGTCATTTCTTCAAGTTTGCATTTTGAAATGGCTTGCTAGTTCTACAAGGAGATAGATACATGTATGGCCAACTCCCAGATTGCCCGCTGATTATAACCGTAGCCACAGACGGGCGATCCATCGCAGTTCCCACGATTCCACCGCAAGTCGCTGTCCCAAACGGCGATCAATCATAGATTCGGCGATTCCACCCCCCGATCTATGGCTACAGATTATAACTGTAGCTATAACCGTATTCGTATCCTTTTTTTTTTAACATAGGGAATTTTATTCTACCTACATTTTTCTCTAACACCTTTATGTAAATATGTATATATAAGCATATAAAACCAAAAATTATCACTTTTTTCAATTCTTTCTTTATTCATATAATAAATACTTATAAACCAAAATTAGTTACTTGACGTACCATATATGATTTTAGGGCTAAAAGTTGGGCGGGCTCAAACCGACCAACCTATGACCGACGTAACATTGGGTTGGGCTTGAGTAGGATGTATCGAGTTTGGTCTTAGGGTTGGGCCATACAAACACCAACCCGATAAAACTTAGGCTGGGCTCGAGTTGGGGTCTCGGGTTACCCTGATTAATATATAAGTTCCTTATAAATTTATTATAATTGAGTGCAGATCATTTGTGTTGAAGGCAAAGGAAATTCCAATGCCTCCCCTCAAGCTAACAAGATATGCCGGATTTCCCTCTCCCGAATAAATTGCTTGATACAAAATACGACTTGTAATGGAGCAGTTGTCCTATATTTTAGCTTGTTTGTTTAGAAAAAAATGCATGAAAATGATGGTGAAGTGAAGGGAAATGACCGTGAAATGAAACAGAATCATCGGAATTGAACGTGAAATGCATGGAAATGACCGTGGAGTGGAGCGAATTGACAGTGAAACGTGTGGAAATGACCGTGAAGTGAAGGGAGTTGACCATGAAATGCATGGAAATGATAGTGAATCAACACGGAATCGCCGGGAATGACCGTGAAATGCATGGAGATGACTGTGAAGTGAAGCAAATTGACCGGAAATTGAGAGGACAAAATGAAAATTGAGGAGGACAAACTAGAAATTGAGGGGGCCAAACTGGAAATTGAGCGGGCCAAACTGGACATTGAGCCGGCCAAATTGAAAATTGAGCGGGCCAGAGCGGGACAAACTGGAAATTGAGCGGGACATACTAGAAATTGAGCGGGACAAACTGGAATTTGAGCAGGCCAAACTGGAAAATGAACGGGACAAACTAGAAATTGAGCGGGCCAAACTGAAAATTGAGCGGGACAAACTGGAAATTGAGCGGGACGAACTAAAAATTGAGCAGCTCAAACTGAAAATTGAGCGGGACAAACTGAAAGATGAGCGGGCTAAATTGGAAATTGAGTGGGATAAATTGGAAATTGAGCGGGACAAACTGAAAATTGAGCGGGCAAACATGGAAATGAGCGGGACAAACTAGAATTTCAGCGGGCCAAACTGGAAATTGAGTGGGCAAACATGGAAATGAACGGGACAAACTAGAATTTCAGCGGGCCAAACTGGAAATTGAGGAGGCAAACATGGAAATGAGCAGGACAAACTGAAAATTGAGCGGGACAAACTAGAAATTGAGAGGGCCAAACTGGAAATTGAGCGGGACAAACTGAAAATACAGTGGGACAGTACAAAGATCATTTCATTATCCACCAAAATTACATAGCATGCTATACATCCACCCATATACTTCCGGTAAATATGCAGCAAATTTTCAAGTATGTGCATTTCAGTCTGAGTTCCTTCTCTAATCACGATGGCCTTGGGAGGGTTGATCCGAGGGATGGGTTGATTGCAAAAGGGCCTATTAAAACTATAATGGGTTATCTTCCTGGCTGGCATAATGATTTCAAAACCAGCAAGATAACCCAATATGGTTTTAATCGATACATTTGCAGTCAACCCATCACTCGGATTAACCCTCCCAAGGCCATCATGATTAGAGAAGGAACTCAGACTGAAATGCACGGACATGGAAATTTGCTGTCACTCCAAGATTACTGTAAACCTCATACAATGTATATAACATGAAATGGTACATGAGCGGGACAACAATGTACAAAGTATATTCAACAATGAAATTAATAATCCGTATAATACAACATCTTTCCAAAAATCCTCCCATGCCCTGGACAAATATCATCTACGGACTAGAGACAAGCAATCATATGCTATTGACTTCCTCCAATCGGCAGTGAATTTTTGCATGTCTGTTCCCGCCAAGGTGAGACCGCTACACAAAATGTCAATGAATTTCATTACGAATATGCCGCAGTCATAACCATTGTGCTGCTTCGGCGCAGATTCATCCAGTCTGACGGACCAATTCTTCCCTTCAAGCGCAGTGTTGTCTCCAGTGGCATGGAAGAGAATGGGGAGTGCATCAGTCATGTTCTTCATCTGCTGCTTATACTTCGGCATTACATTTGTGCATAAGCTATCTACAACAACGATTTCTCTTGCTCTAGGGTAGATGACCAACAGAAACCAATGTGAATTTTCATAATTTATGGGCGCATAGACCTGTCCATGATTCACAAAATAATATATTAGTCAAAACATGATAGAACACATAACAGTAACAGATGATGTTCTGTGACGAGTGCATTACCCGTTCATAACACCAAATCGCTTTGGCGTATGGTTTATCTCGCTGCTTGGCAATTGCGTAAGCCGGAGTCAACTGGCCTATTAGCGAGGCCCGTTCTGATGCCGATTTTGAGGCCCGGTATGCGATCAAAACCGGCAAACACCCCTCAAGGCTTTGCTGTTACAAACATACTCAAAGTTCAATACATGTAAGAAAATAAAATCTTCAAACAAATTAAGGTTTGGCGAAATAAACAGTTACCGTAAAATACGTAGGACAGAACTTGCAATCCTGGCGATATGTTATTGAAAGGTCGTTATGCCTTTTTTCAAGGAACTCTATGTATGTGTCGATAGCCTTATCAATAGGATAGTACGATTTAGTCATAGATTAATATAACAATTAATTATATGTCAATCAATGCATACAGAGAATAAATTAGTAATGATTACCTCGCTATCAACCCACGCATCTTTCATCCATATTGTACTAAACCATTTCCATGTTGGGATGTCCTTATTTGCTTCATACCAGTCATCTACCTCTTTCACCTCATGTGCGGATAATGCTCTGAAAGGATCCATATATAGAGGAAATGGTATCGGAGAAGTAGCAAAAGCGGTTACTTGGTTGGGTTCGGGAACCGACCCATGGGTTGTGTCGAATGCAGACAGGGACAAGTACGGAGACATCTTGTAATATGATGGCTTCGATATCCTTTTGGCTCTTCTTTCATAAACGGGATGAGAAGTGGATGCATTCAATACATTACCTTTGGCATTACTATACGATTGCACACCCAGATCCTCGTATCCAGGTTCTTTATCGTCAATATTTACTTCCCCTCTATTCCTCAACTCCTCACCCTCCTCCATCACAAAATGTCCCTTTTGTGTATGAGTACCTTCCTTCTCCTTATTAAACTCCTCCCTCTCATTCGCTAACTTTTCCTTCTCCTCAAAAAACAAGTCCTTCTCCCTCTTAAATTGTTCTTTCTCTTTCAGTAAGGTATCCCTCTCATTAAACATTGCTTCTTTCCTCCTTATCTCTTCCCTCTCTTTTCTCAATTCGTCCCTCTCCTTCTTCAATTCCTCTCTCTCCTTCTTCAATTCCTCTCTCTCCTTCTTCAACTCTTCCCTCTCAATCCGACATTCCTCCATAAAAAGAACATTCTTCATAATACCCACCCTCGGTCCCTCTCCCTCCATGCCTTTCTTATCATTATCATCTGACTCGTCATCCTCTTCATGATCAATCTCATTACCCTCCTCATCCTCCTCATCATCTTCCTGAGTCTCAGTGAGCTACAAAATATATACATGGATATGTCAGAGTAGGGATATCGAAACAATGGTAGATAAAATATAGTTCATTTTTCACAACAGCTCACCTGGAAACTGTCACGCACCGAGCAAACGGCATCTGTTTCCCATTCTCGCAGCGTTGGTTCTAATTTCAATACTACTGATGTCTGCAAAAAAACAAAGAGTAATGTTAAATATAAAAGCGTATACGTTAAGTTAAGCAAAGTAGATGGAAGAGATATATATATATATATATATATATATATATATATATATATATATATATATATAAACTTACAGCTCTACTCTCGAAAATAGCATGTATTCTCTTGTACCTCCAACCCTTCCAGCCTCGATATTGAATGAAGCGTGGAATTTGATGGGGAACATATGAAACAACACATTCTTATAGGGCTGGTAATATCTCTACTGCCCATACCTATTAGAATGGAATTGCACCCGGTTAAAAATTCAAAATTAACTATAGAGGGAAAACATTTAGAAAATAAAAGGTGTTCTTACTTGTAAAGGAAGGACACAACCATACACAGTGTACCGAGGGGAACTTGATGCGGCAACGGCAGATTCGATTCCTTGTGACATTGTATTGTATCCCAAACTACCCCAGGGATACCTATAGAAATCATCTAGCGAGTCCACCAGATGAATATAATCCATGTTACACCTGGTTTTCGGTTCGTTTTCCCTAAGAAAGTACTCCACAACTAGAAGTAGGGCAACCTTCACGACGTCTTCATGCTTATTGGTGTCAATTAATCTCTCAAACATGTCCATTAGGTGCTTCTTTAATACTGGATATTCTTTAAAGTATTTGTCTCTTAATGTACTCGTAATGCAAGAAATATTTGGTACAGTAAGATCTCCAGTCTTAAGACCGGTAATGAGGGCGAAGTCCATCTCGGTAAACTGTAATCGTCTCCCCCTGATCTCAAACACTAGATCACCTTTGTATCTTACAAGAAGAAGGTGAAATAGAGCCCCTATAAATCTAAATGAAGTAATATGCAATAGAAACGAGAAGGGGGATTGCCTAAACAGATTTAGCCGACTATCGTGCTTCTCTACTCCACCCTTCACCTTGTCAAACCACCATGTCAGTGTACACCTAGATGTTGGGTTGGAGATTACAGCAGAATATTCGTCGCCTGCAGAGATGAATTGAAAAACATATCAAAAATAAAATTCATAAGATAAACATAGTGGACAAAATCAGACATAATTGAAAACAATATATCTATGATCTTATGAATAGGTTTGATAACAAACAAACAAGTTATCCTAATGAGCATGTTATCCATGTTAACACAATGAACATGGTGATGTATTATTGACATCCTTATACATTGGTGATCTAATATTCACAGACAATGATAGTGTTATGATTGATGAGTTTATAAAGTCTACTTCGTAATTTTGCTGTAATTTCCAACCCAACATCTAGGTGACAAATATGGGTCTTATGGCGTATTATCTTGAATCAGGATAAATTAAATACATGATGTAATTTTTACATTTGAGAACACGTATATTCATGAAACTCTAAAAATCATTGCGATGAAAAATTCTAAATTAGTGTGCATACTCATGGAAATTACGTTGAAATTGAGCAACGATAAGAAAAACAATCTAATAGATCTTAAAGGGTTTCAAGTTGTTGATTAGAAGTTTTAAATACTTAACTCATACTAGCCTAAAAATCTTGTATATTGTGGAATTACTTAACTATCACATGAAATTTCTAAATTAGATTCATTTACAAGTAGGGAAAAAGATTTTGCATCATTTGAAAGGTATACTTGATCATGGTATTTATATGTGTGCTAAAGAATATACTCTTTTTTCTTCACAAATAGTGATTATGTAGGCCAATTTATATAGACAATAAAAAAGTACGTTAGGCTACTTATTCTATATTCGAAGCGGTTCATTCACATAATTTTTAAAAAAGAAAGATGTGATAACAAACAAACATCACTGTTGGGCCCACTACGGTTTCAATGGTGGAAATCATTATGCCCACTGTTTACTGTGGTATCATCCACTTGATCTTTTGATATGCTTCAATTTGGGGTTAAACCGCTTAAATTAGATGGAAGAATGGATGGACAATGTGGATATACTATGAGCCAAACTGGAAATTGAGCGGGGCAAGCTGAAAATGAAATTGAGCAGGCCAAACTGGAAATTGAGCGGGCCAATCTGGAAATTGAGCGAGACAAACTGAAAATACAATGAGACAAAGTATAAAGATGATCATTTCATCATCTACCAAAATTACAAAGTATGTTATACATCCACCTATGCACTTCCAACAAATATGAAATTGAGTGGATCAAATTAGAAAATCAGCAGGACAAACTAGAAAATCATTATGCTCACTGTTTCTCGTGGTATGATCCACTTCATATCTTCATATGCTTCAATTTCAGGCTCAACCCCTTAAATTAGATAGAAAAGCGGATGGATGGCGTGGATATACTACATGAAACGGATTAGCTACTCCCCATGCCACCAACCAATGGCTAGTGTTCGGTGCTCTGTGGGCCCCATCATGATGTATGTGTTTCAACCATGCCGTCCATCTATTTTTATATATCATTTTACGATATTATACAAAAAATGAGGTATATCCTGATCTCAATTGAACCACATTACAGGAAACAATGTTTAATGAACATCAACCATTAAAAAGTTTTTGGTGGCCATAAAAGTATTGGATCAACATGATCTTTGTTTTTACCCTTCATCTGGGTCTTTATGACGTAATAAACAGATTGGATTTCAGGTAAAGAGTACAGTGGGCCTCAGGACGATTTAAATGATGGATATCCAATCACTATTGTTTTCCTGTATTGTGGTATATCTAAGATTTATATCCCTCTTATTTTTAAGATAAAGCCCTGGATGAACTTTAAAAATGGATGAACGGAATGGATGAAACACATACATCATGGTGGGGCCCACAGAGCATCGACCAGCAGCCATGTACATCATGGTGGGGCCAACGGATCACCGACCACCAGCCACGGGGCTGGTGTTAGGGGGAGTAGCCAATCCGTTTCCTATATTAAATACATTCAATGTGGGCCCAACTAAGTTTAAAATATACCTGTGGTGCGTGCTTTCTTCATTGGACGGACCATTTTCAGAAGAAGACAAAATGTTGATAAGAGGGGCCCACAGAAGGGGTGTTTTTTGGTCTTTCTAACGGGTGAGGAAAGGAGGTGAAAGCAATGGCAGTGAAACAGCAGTGGAAAGGGAGAGGAAAAGCAACACTGAAAAGGAGGGAGAGAAAAAACAAACAGTTGAAAGGGAGAGTAAAAGCAGCGGTGCAGGAGTTTTCGTCTGCGTTTTTCGAAAATGTGAAGAGGGAAGTGAGGAAGAGGAAAAGCAACGGCAGTAAAAAGGAGGGGTAGTTTCGTCCTCAAAGTCGCTGTCCGCACGTGCTAGTCTAACTTGGTAACTTAAGTTTGTCTTCCTTCATAAAAACCGCTGGGTAAAAGGTTTTGTCTACAGTGGTCATTTTCTCACAAGGGATTGGATGCATTCCATTGAAACTTTTTCTTATATGATTGTATTTTTTGTAGGACCTGCAAACAAAGAAGGTAGTTGGTGGTGGACATCAAGAGCAAGCGTCGTATCTCCATTCTAGCTCTCTAGTTACTATTTTAGAATTCAATAAGTGACATTGTCACTTTGGCATTCCTTATTTTGAGTTTTAAAAATGTTATTGCTTGTATTGGTTGTAGTTCATTGTCATGTGATACTTGGCTCCTCAAGCATCATGGGAGTATAATTTTTTTCTAGAGATAGAGCTGGAATTTACGGATGGGGATAACTTGAGTAATGCATACGTTTTTGTCTATTATTTTTCTTCTCCTCGTAATTGAGAGATCTTTAGTTCTTCTTTTTCTTCTTTTTCTAATTCAGAAATCCTTGTTTGTTTTCCATCACCTTACAAGTTACTTGATGTGAGTTTCCTTCAACACCAAGCCATGTGGGGCTTACAACGATTTTCATGTAAAATCTACTTCATCCATTAGTTTCACAAGCTCATGTTATGATGAGAGACATCCAACCAAATCTCGGTGAACCTTGACCGTAACTATAACGGTCATAAGGTACCGAAATTCTTTCTAGGGTAAGTTCCGGCCCGCACGAAAGGCGTCATGATCTGGGCACTGTCTAGGAGAGAGGCTTGGTAAAATAGACATGACTGTGAAGATGCAAGCTAACCGCACCTAGACAAAATGACCATATCAAGCTGTACTGTTCCCTAGGATAGGCTTTGGGTCATTCCTGTGCAGCTTAGGTGGAGGGCGAAGAAGGGCTCATTCCGGTGGGCCGAGCCATAAGTGAAATACCACACAGGAAGAGTTAGAATTCTAACCATGTGTCAGGACCTACGAGCCAAGGGACAGTCTCAGGTAGATAGTTTCTATGGGGCATAGGCCTTCTAAAAGGTAACGGAGGCGTGCAAAGGTTTCCTCGGGCCGGATGGAGATTGCCCATCAAGTGCAAAGGCAGAAGGGAGAAGACGCAAGTGTCACCAAAAAGTAGGATGCAAACACCCACACTGTCATGATGTTTATAAGCCATCTAATCCATTTAAAAGATGATTTTGACCAGAACGAAGGGAAAATACATGTATCAAGCTTAAGTCTCAATGGTGAGCGTTCAATCCCCGCTGTTTCTTGTGGTTTGTCTTGGAACTGGTTTATTTTTGTGCTCTCAAGGTAACATGATTTGTTGTGATGGATAGAGTGGATTTTCAAACAGACATCATTGGGCCCACAGGGCTTCGTGTTGCAAGAACTCCCTATATTAGGAGGAAATGTCTCTGTCATTTTTTTTCGCTTTCCTCTGTCGAGGAAATCTTTGTCGTGCGTTAAGAATTCCATGGGAGTTGGATTGGAGTGACTGAAGTCCCTCTACAATAGCACATCAGGTAAAATGTACAAGTTCTTCATGGCCACATGTTTATACGTGCAATCCACTCCATCCATTGGTTGCGATCCGTGATTCTAGGATCTCCCAGATACACAACTTATCTGATCTAAACCAAAGTGAACGATGGGGATGGCATGCCAATTGTCAAACTGCACTAACTCACCGAGTTGAAGGGAATGTACAAAAATCAGACTGATTGAGGAATACAGAGAGACCTGACAAGCAACTTGGTTTTAGGTGCAATTTTACATTGCTGCCCGTTGGTGTATGTCCCATATGAGATTTTAATGGGCACAAATTAGGGGAGTCTAGATGTAACGCCCTAAAAATCGGGGGTCGAGTAGAAGTCCAACTCCCGAGTTCCAACGCATCACTTATGTAACATATTTAATGATGATTAAATGTTGTTTGTATTAGTGTATAAAACATGAATAAGATTAAGCCAAATCAGCAATACATAATCCAGGGACAGTTGTAATACGCAAGCGGAAGACTTACTCAAATATGTATAGCATTATAACTCAGTATAGGTCCCCAAAGTATGTATGCATTGCCAGGTCAATAATTACATGTATTGTTTCAAATTACAAAATGTCAAAATGTAATAATCCACTACAAGTATAACCCTAAAGCCCCACCTCTCAAAACGGTGTAGGTAAACCCGCCAGAATACTGCATATATGAAAAGGCATCCTCATCGTCTACGAAGTCTACCTCCGCCTCATCAGTCGGGTCTCCATCTGCAACTAAGACAGAGTCTGGTTGGTGTGTACAACACCGTCCCGAAACGTGGGAGTAAGTGATCAACTCAGTGGAAAAATAAAGCAAAGGTTAACATGTTCTCAATTCAGTCAAGCAGTAATGATAAAACAATACAATCAAACATCCCTAAGTACTCTGATTAGTGCAAGAATGGTATGAATAAATGATGCATGCCCTCGCCTGCACTCCCTCTGTGATTTTTATCTAACGGTTGCGCATGTCAGTCACTTCCTCAGTGCTCTGTCTAACACCAAACGACACATGTAGTGAGGTGCATGAACGTGATTACTAAGTTCTTATTAGTCCTTTTCATACTGCAGGATTGGGAAGCTAAGGTACCTCCCTTATATCAATTCTCAAACGATGATCTATTCTAGGGTCGTCAATCCTAGTAAATCTCATACGATGTTACGGTTCTATGTCACTGCAAAGGGCTTGTCACATTATCAGTACAGGCCTAGTTTGTACTCTGTTTGCTACGTAAGGGTTCGTCACCTCTACGCAATCTTAGCGTACGCTCGAGGTCACTACAAAGGGCTCATCACCTTATCAGTGTAGGCCGACGCTCGAATATAGTGTCTCATACCACCGTATTCGGCTCACGAGGCTGTGTTGCTCACTAGACACTACAGGGAGGCTCGTCACCCCAACGTAGGCTGACAGCTCGACCACGGTGTCCTATACCACCATACTCGGCTCATGAGTCTTAGCGGATCGAGGTACGAAGGTTAAAAGGGTTTTCACTGGTGAGTTTGGTACCTTAGATTCAAGCAGTAGCGTCCATACAGGATGAACATACATCGGGTCAATCGGGTTACTTGATGAGCTCGACTAGTACGAGCACATGTTGAGTTGATCGACATGAAGTGCGTAAGCACTCCGTATGGCCTAACCACTGCCAACATCCCAAGTACGGCTCGGATTCATCGATCAGGTCCTATGTGGTGAAATCAACCTCAGCCACCTATTCAATGCCTGTTACCGATTGCCTGGACTATTCTGTAGTCCCAAAAATATTCAATTATAACAGATAATCATACAAGCTAATCAGAACAGTAATAGATCAACAATTCCAATCATACTAGCATATGAGCATTTGATGGATTTCAACTTAAACATGAATTCACACATATGTAGTCCCTAAGTAAAACAGACAAAGAATGTAAGTTACATGGAGAAAATCATACACATCGTTAAGATAGTTGAGAATCTCTTCTCAACGCCCATATAAAGTACAATTTATTACACACTTGTTCATTCAGACATTTCTACAAACACTTAGATTACATATTCCAACATACATGACGTATATTGGTGATAGTACGTATTAGGGCAAATCCTTTCACTAAGGAATTGTCACGTATACCTCAACCATATATCTACGACAGTTAATCATAGCAAATCCATACTCAGAATCTATACACATACAAACATTTTAACAAACACAAGAATACACAATATTCAACATAGTTCATATATATGTGTAAAGTGCGGAAACAACGTGTCTAAGCATGTGATAGCAATTCAAGTCAGTCATAAATCATTAACTGACAATGAAAGCCTTGAAAACTATAACCTAAACATTTATAGTCTGTACCTTTTGCCGGTAGACTCGTAACGAACTCAGTTTAAAAGCTAAGTCTTTGTCTACGGCACCACAATAACCTATAACAGGGAATAGGTTAGCTAATTCATCTAATACGCTAGTCGGAAACCCTAAGACAAGTTAGGGTTAGGTTTTCTTATCCAAGTACGGAGTCGGAATGACCTGTGTAGCGATATAGGAATGGTGGTTGAGTGCATGGAATAGCGGAATCGAATCCCAAGAAGAATCTTCAACTCTCACTCTCACTTTCTCTCTTTTCCCTTCTCTTTTCTCTTCTCTCTCCTAGGGTTTCTCAAATTCGTATGAGGTGAGAGAGAGAGGGTTTAAGGTCCTTATATAGGCCCAGGTTTGATAGAAATGGCCCCAGGGCCAATGTATACTTAGGTTATATCCAAAGGGCGTCTGTTTCAGCCCAACGGAGCACTTTTGGTGGCCCCTTTTCTGTGTGCGGTCGGACTTAAGCTCCCTGACATTGGATCTAGGTCAGGCTGAGTTTTCGTTCCGATCGGGTTTACAGATCAGCCGTGGCGGACCCGTTTCAGTTCAACGGTCACGGTCACTCGATCAGGGTCACAAGTACACCGACATGTGTGGGACATTTCTCCTGATCTGATGGTGTATTTGGGTCAGATTTTGACGGTCTGAATCCTTATATTTGGCCCGCAAGCGACACGACTCAGATTACTTAAATTCGGATTTTATTTCTAAATATTTTCATGTTTCTCATATACTTTGTTCCAGGCTCAAGTTGTGCATTTCTAAACACAATTAAGACTTGATTTCTAAGAGGGTTTTCAAGTCCAGTAATGCAGTCATAACTGTATAGTTTTGCGGTTATCGAATTTTCGATGTGCGGTCCAGGTCCGATACGAAGTTTCAAGATGCTCCCGAGAGCAACTGAGTTTTGAGATGAATTCTAGATTTCAGGGTAATGTAGCGTCAATGATTCTGCACGTTTTGGATCTTGCAGATCATATTTAAAGTGATTAGTACTAATTTCACAAGTACTCTAATTTAGCACTTGTTAATATTAACCTAATTTCTAAAGGTTTTGGTCCTGGGTGATTTCTGCCTGAGGTAGTACTCGGGTCCTTGTACGGATTTTTCCGAGATGTTACACTGGAAAACAGCTTAGTGGGTTAATCCCTGACCGTGGGGCGCACCTTGAAATGTGTGTTATATATCCACTCAATCCATCAATTCTTCTAGCTAATTTTAGGGCATGGTCCAAAAAATGAAGCAGATCCAAATCTCTTGACCATTAAAAAGTTATTGTGGGCCACAAAAGTTTTGGATCAAGCTGATATTTGTATTTTCCCTTCATCTAGACTTATGCAGAGCCTTATCAATAAGCTGGATGGAAAAATAAATATTATGGTGGGCCCTAGGAACTTTTTAATGGTGGGCGTAACGATCCTGATTTTCATACCCTAAGTAGACACATAAAACATAAATTAAAAATGGTTAAAATTTTACTTTTTGTGTTAATATGCAAAGAAAATCACTTAACCATTCAGTGAAGACACTCTTTAATTTAGGAAGAGGTTATAGGATTGATTCTTACCATTGCTACTATTGGTTGTGGGAGATTTCTAAATTTGATATTTTTAAATTTGTTAAAAGATAGAGAAATTTGATATTTTTTAATTTATTAAAAGATGAAATACAATGCATTAAACATATCGTTCTACTAACGTTGGAATACTTAGACCACTTTGATTTATTTAAGTGGCCCCCATATTGAGGAATAAAGATTCCCTAACCCTATGTTGAGGGATGTGATATAAAGAAATTCAAATCAGATGTTTAAATCTTTCATGTGTACCCTAAATCGAGACTTTATTGATCAAAGGTGAGCCAATTATGTGAATTTATTTAGATGAAAGTATAATTTGATTATGTCATGTAATTAGGAATTTCATAAATTGATTAAATCAAAAAACATCTAGTCTTTAGCGTCACCAAATTACATGAGTGATTGATTCATCTGCCTTATGATTAAAATAGATTGGATGTGATTGGTTTGTTTGATGTACTAATGTCGAATTAATTGATTTAATGATTGATGAATGTTGATCTGAGTTGCCATTGTGAATTGCTTGTATTGGTTTATTATATCGCTGAATGCACCAAATTAGTATTGCCTCTAATATCATGAGATTGGTCCAACCTTCTGTATGTTTTCCAAAACTAAATCTGGTCCACTCAGCATGTGGTCCCCATGTGGGTCCCAATATTTAAAACAGATGAATGGGTTATAAAACTTCAGCCAGTTCTCCTGAGCCGTACATTCATGTTGCAAATACAGCGCTACCTTTCTGTTTCTCTCTCTTTCTGGAGACTTCTTGAAAAAACACACTTTTGTACCGTTTTGATCACGGAACCACCGCCCGCCGGAAGTTCTTGTACGTGAAAGCTATGTGGGGCCATCCACTCCGTCCATCGGTCTTTACAGATCACAAAAGTATTTGAGCAGCAAAGTGAGGCAGATCCAAAACTCAGCCTCCGCAACGGGAAAATGAGGGATGTAAACACCCAATGTCAAAACCTTCGTGGGCCCACCCTGATGTTTATAAGCCATCTAAACCGTTCATAATATTTATTTCCACGGAGATGAACTCACAGCACAAATATTAGCCTGATGCAAAATTTATGTGGTCCCCCAAACGTTTCAATGGTAGGATTTAAATCTCTACCGTTTCCTGAGGCATGCCCCACTTGAGCTTTGGATCTCCTTCACTTTGGGACTCATGTTCTAACATGATCTAGTGAACCTGATGGACGGAGTAGATTTCACATGGACATCACGGTTGGCCCCACAAAGTTGCAAAGGCCACTTACGTCCATGACCCGGATCCAACGGATACGGTATGCATGGCAGTCCGTATGTATCCTATTCCAATACAGTAATCCGTATGCTATTCCAACACATGGGATGTATTCTATTTTAATGGAATCGTATGGAAGCCTAGAGAGTGATATAACACAAACATTACAGTGGACCCCACGGAGCTTAGGGTTACTTTGGCTGCTTGGTTCTTTTATCCCACTCTCCAGAACAGATGCGGGACCTCGGTGGTGTGTCCACGTTATCAAGTTTTGAGGGGCCCACCATGATGTATGTTTTATATCCACACCATTTATCTATTTTCCACAATAATTTT
This sequence comes from Magnolia sinica, assembly GCF_029962835.1. NCBI lineage: Eukaryota > Viridiplantae > Streptophyta > Magnoliopsida > Magnoliales > Magnoliaceae > Magnolia > Magnolia sinica. Next base: position 84,446,710 of record NC_080581.1, read on the forward strand.
AAGGCATAATTCCAAAAATGAGGCACATCTATAGCTCAAAGCTCAATTTTATAATACAAATATCATCTTGATCGAAGTGTAATAGGCATTTAATCCTCGTTGCTTTTTGTGGTGTGGTTCACTTTAGCTTTGGATCAACCTTATTTTTAAGTCCATGCTATAAAATAATCTCACAAAATGAATGAACGGGGTGTGGGGATATGACACATGCATTATGATAGAGGCACAGTACTTAGTGATGTGAACTCACTACAATAGACTAGTGCTCTTACCAGACCTTTTTTTTTTTCGCGTTCCAAACAAGTTACCAGACTATTTAATACATTTTGCCCAATTTGGCCGTCTACTTTTTAAACCCAAAAATCCATAAACCACTGTTATGAGTAATCTTTATCTACATCATCCATCCATTATTCCAGCTGGATTTATGGCATTAGGCAAAAAAGAGGTATATCCAAAGATCAAGTGGACCATGCCACATTAAAAAAAGGAATCAAACACTTGTCATTAAAAACTTCTCGGGGTTACTGTTTCTTTTGGCATAGGCCACTTAAGTGTTGAATTGCCTCATTTTTCGGCTCTTGACTGAAAATGTTGTGGCAAAACAGATGGATGGAATGGATGTATCATATACATCACCATCAAGTCCAAAATTTAAACTAATTCTTTTGAACAAGTTACCAAAGCAGAAATTCTAAATTCTACTGAATTTTTAAACCAGTGAAAAGGTAATAATTACCCATTTACCAAGTATTTACACCTGCTTTGAAGAATCCAACAGTCATATGATGGTACTGTGTTTCTCCTACTTTGTCCATCAAATGCAGTCATCAGGGTTTAGGACATGAGACCAAAGATAGTCTAATCCACTGTTCATATGGCCCACACAATAAAGACTGGTAGAGAGGATACACCAATCACCAAGGTGGCTTGCCTTTTAATTGGGCCGCCACCACCCACAAGCCGCCAAACTCACGAGGCATGGCAGCTCACATAATAGTGGCAGTTGACTGACCACCACCCTCAGGCCTCAAATTCTCATGGCGGCTCACATAATGGTTGCATTTGACTGGCTTTCAAGTCATCTGACTTTCGTGATAAGCCATAAAAGAAAGAGCCCTCATTCAAAATTATTGTTACGAAATAAGCTTACTCTATAACGCACCACATGTAACTTTTTTAATGGGCACCCTCTTTCTAATTTTTATAGGTTATCTGATCACCTTTTCTTTGTTTCTTTTAGAAAAGTGAGAGCACACCATTTGTAACTTTTTTAATCAGCGTTTGTTTGTTTGTTTGTTTGTTTGTTTGTTTTTTTTTTTTTTTTTTTTGTTTAATTCGGAAAGATATAAATTTCACTGGGCAGGCTCCACAAAAAATGATTGGCCTCATCTATAAGCTACACAGTACAACCACGCGGAAAAAATAGAAAAAAAAAATGGAAGGATGGCAAGGGACGGTCCATCAGTGTCACCATACATGCTACTGATTCAGTTGCAACAGCTCTTAATACACTCATAACCTCCTGACCTACATAGGCCTCAACCATCATCCATTCCAGCTGGGCCTTCTCTTCCTGTAGACGGACTGTCCATTTTAAAATGATAAAAAAATATTCTTTAAAAAAAAAAAAAAAAAACAGAGAGCAAAATTATCAACTGAAGGTGCACTCAGAGTCATGAAAAGTCCCTGTAACTCCTTTTTTTAGTATCTATATATCTTATGAGTGGAATGTGATAAATGGAATTGACTAATTCATTAATCCCATCCTTTGTTAGCCCCCTCAGAAAAGCAAATGGCAAATCCACCAGATAGAGCATTTTGAGGTTAGTGAGATTTTCAAGCCCCAAAGGCACCTCTCCTAGCTCTTCACAGCGTCTAATCCTTAACTTTTCAAGGGAATACATTGCTCCTTTCTTTATTCTCACCATCTTCAATTCCTTCAAATCAAGAAGGCTTAAATCCTTGAGTCTTGCATATCCTCCCACCTCGCAACATAGCTCTTCTCCGTCGTTAGCTCGCTTGAGAAAGAGTTCTACTAAATTCGGTAGTGATTAAAGGGCTTTGAGAGGGTCATCCCTCAATCTGGACCACCTCAAACGAACGGAGACTAGATTATCAAGTGAGGCAATCCATTGAGGTAACTCGAGGAAACACCCTCTCAAGCACAACCTCACTACAAGAAAACTTACTTTTACCAATGAAACTTTCGTCGCTAAATCCAGTTTTTTCGTAGGTAAAAAGTTTTACCGACGAAAATTTTCGTCGGTAAATTCATCGGTAAAAGACCGACAGTAAAGGCTTTTACCGAGCAAAGGTAAGACTTTTACTGACGAATTTTTTCATCGGCAAAAAATAAGTAAAAAACTTTTACCGACATTTTTTTTCATAGGTAAAAAATATTTACAAAACTTTTACCGACGAATTTTTTCGTCGGTAAAAAATAAGTAAAAATCTTTTACCGCCGATTCGGTAAAAATATTTTCGTCGATAAAAAGTAAGTTAAAAAAACTTTTACCTACGATTTGTTTCGTAGGTAAAAATATTTACAGAACTTTTACCGACAATTTTTTTCATAGGTAAAAATATTTCATGATACTTTACATACGAAACTTTTCGTAGGTAAAAGTATTTACAAAACTTTTCCTTATGAAAAGTTTCGTAGGTAAAAAACTTGGATAAGACTTCTACCTACGAAATATTTCGTAGGTAAGAGTCTCCATTTTTTTTTCTCATTATTCTAACACAAAATTCCTGATCTGGTATACACCCGTTATATAATATATTTCATCATATTCACATTCACACCCATCTAAACCCAAACTACGTAAATCCATCCAAGCATAAACTACATTCATCCAAACATAAACTACATCCATCCAAACACAAAAATCTTATCCACATCACATTTATCCACGCCTAAATACATATAAGTTTAACATCATAAATAAAATACAAAAAATTATTCATATCTCATTTCCTGGTGGGGCTTGCAAAATTCAGTGTGGTGAACATATCGCCGACTGTGCACACAGACCTAGGTCCTTACTCATGCCTTCATGGTAGATTCAAAATAGTTTCAATACAAGGTCATGAGTTCAAGTACCCATTGTGGCCGTAAGCGACTCTGGTGTGTGAGTGTGTGTTAAAAGAAAAAAAAATGTTGATTTATCTTTTTAGATTGAGCCTAATGGTACTTGGTAATTTCTCATCAGGTAGAAATTATTATTAGTTGTTTTTAGAAAGGTGAGATTAGGCCACTTATAATTATATTAACATGATAAAATGTTGTACGTGAGCAAATACCACAAAATAAACAATCTTATGGAAAAAAAATAAATGAAAAGAGAGAGAATATATGAGAGGTGATCCTTATTTCCTTTTATGGATTCAAGCTGCATGTGCCCTACCCAACTTCCTATAAGGAGAAGTTATATGGGTCTTGGAATAATGTTGGTGATAAATCCACCTTGTCTATTAATATTATCATATTGTGTTAGGACATGACTCTAAAAATGAGATAAATCCAAATCTCAAATAATCTATGCTATAAGAGATAGTGGAGAATGGAAATAGATGCATTGTGATGCTTGAGTTCGAGTATGCTTGCTAACAAAGCAAGATTTTCTTGTTTGTTGCCATGTGATTGGGCTACATTATTACATCAATCGGGTTCGGGTTTGGGATCGGGTTTTGGTTTGGGTTTTCAAGTTTAGGTTTAAGTTTAGGTTGGGAAGTTGAGATTAGGATTAGGTGTAGGTTTAGGTTTAGTGATTTAAGAATACATTTAAGTTTTCGGATTAGGTTTAGGTTGTAGGTTTTAGGTTTAGGTTTAGGTTTAGGTTTAGGTTAAGGTTAGGTTATAGGTTATAAGTTTAGGTTATAGGTTATAGATTAAGGTTTATGTTTTGGTTTAGGTTAAGGTTATAGGTTTAGGTTTAGGTTAGGGTTTAGGTTAAGGTTTAGGTTTAAGTTATAGGTTATAGCTTTAGGGAATTAAGAATATGTTAACGTTTAAGTTTAGAAAATCGAGTTCAGGTTCGGGATCGGGTTTAGGTTTGGGTTTTCAAGTTTAAGTTTAAGTTTAGGTTAGGGAGTTGAGATTAGGATTAAGTGTAGGTTTAGGTTTAGGGATTTGAGAATACATTTAGATTTTAGGTTTAAGTTTAGGTTTTAGGTTTAGGTTATAGGTTATTAGTGTAAGTTATAGATTTAGGTTCAGGTTTAGGTTATAGGTTAAGGTTTAGGGAATTGAGTTTAGGTTATAGGTTATAGGTTATACATTATAGGTTAAGGTTTAGGTTTAGGTTTAGGTTATAGGTTTTGGGATTTGAGAATAGGTTTAGGTTATAAGTATAAGTTTAGGTTATAAGTTTATGTTAATGTTGTAGGTTATAGGTTTAGATTTAGGTTTAGGTTTAGGGATATGAGAATACATTTATGTTTTAGGTTTAGGTTTATGTTTAGGTTTAGGGATATGAGAATACATTTATGTTTTAGGTTTAGGTTTAGGTTTAGGTTTTACATTTAGGTTAAGGTTACAGGTTTAGGTTTAAGTTTAGGTTAGGTTATAGGTTAAGGTTTAGGGAATTGAGTTTAGGCTATAGGTTATAGGTTTATGTTATAGGTTATAGGTTATAGGTTAAGGTTTGGGTTATAGGTTAAGGTTTAGCTTTAGGTTATAGGTTTTGGGATTGGGAATAGGTTTAGGTTATAAGTATAGGTTTAGGTTAATGTTGTAGGTTATAGGTTTAGGTTATAAGTTTATGTTAATGTTGTAGGTTATAGGTTTAATTATAAGTTTAGGTTTAGGTTTAGGTTTAGGTTTAGGGATTTGAGAATACATTTAGGTTTTAGGTTTAGGTTTAGGTTTTACGTTTAGGTTAAGGTTACAGGTTTAGGTTATAGGTAGAGGTTTAGGTTATAAGTATAGGTTATAGGTTTAGGTTTAGGTTAGGTTATAGGTTTAGGTTTAGGGAATTGAGAATAGGTTAAGGTTTAGGTTTAAGAAATCAGGTTCCGGTTCGGGTTTAGGTTTGGGTTTTCAAGTTTAGGTTTAGGTTAAGGAGTTGAGATTAGGATTAGGTGTAGGTTTAGGTTTAGGAATTTGAGAATACATTTAGGTTTTAGGTTTAGGTTTAGGTTTAGGTTTAGGTTATAGGTTATAGCTTTAGGGAATTGAGAATAGGTTAATGTTTAGGTTTAGGAAATCGGGTTCAGGTTTGGGATCGGGTTTAGGTTATAGGTTATAGGTTTAGGTTATAGGTTAAGGTTTAGGTTTAGGTTTAGGTTATAGGTTTAGGTTTAGGTTATAGGTTTAGGGTTGGGTTTAGATTATAGGTTATAGGTTTAGGGATTTTAGAATATATTTAGGTTTTAAGTTTAGGTTTAGGTTTTAGGTTATAGGTTTAGGTTATAGGTTTAGGTTTAGGTTTAGGTTAAGGTTAGGTTATAGGTTATAAGCTTAGGTTATAGGTTATAAGTTATAGGTTAAGGTTTAGGTTTAGGTTTAGGTTATATCTGATCAAGAGCCATAATTTACATAATTCATTATGTATAAAGATATAACAACATATGATTTCCCAATAAAAGCATAAAAATCCCCAATAAAAATATATGAGTATATATATAATAATAGTGGGGCATTTCACATGATCATACCAATTGGAGCAACTATCGGTGCAAAATCACGCCTGATCAAATGATCTTAACCACCTGATCAATTTTATTTCTTTATATCTTTTATAGATTTTTTTTCAATTGAGGACTACCTCATTGTGAATAGTAAGGAAGGTTGCAATTGTTTCCTTCACAAGAAGTAATTATTGTGCAAATCAATTCAATATTGAATCGAAAAGTAGCTGAAGATGCAGACATCAAAGTAGGATTTGCCATGCATTTTGCAAGCCAATGGTTAAATAACAGAGCTCAGCAGACATGAGGAATGATTTTGATACAATGCAGTGGAGCTTGCAAAAAAAGAAAATTAGGAATACCTGAACAAGAAGAAAAATCTCAAACAGAATACCTAAAAGCCATGACTCGAAGTTATCAACTGAGGATCTCTTCTCCTTCTTGTCAGGCTCTATATTTTCCTTTGCTATTGTCTCGTTCTCTTCCTCCTCTTCTTCAACTGTGGGAGTGTATTCAGTTAACATGGGCTCCAGTAATTGGGCATGAACTCCATGACGTTTAGAATCAAATCAAAAGCTTGAAGCCTAGAAGCCAATCTTGGTGACTTAAGCAACTCCTGAAAGATATTAAAAAGCATTTGAAAATTTTTGGCTCCATTTATTATAGAAAGAAGTTGAGATGTGATCAATACAACACCTCTAGCATAAATGCCATTTTAAAAAGCCAAAATGCCATTTTGAGCCAAACTTTGTTTGGCATTTGCATCTGAATGTGTATTTATTTATTTTTTTTGATAAAAGCTTGACATTCAGGAAAGTTGAAGTCACCACTAATTTGATCTTACAAGCATTTTTAAATTTTTTTTATTTAAATGAAACTCCATAATAAAGAATCAGGAAAGAACATGGAGAATATCAGCCAATAAGAGATATAAACCCCAAGTAAAGACTTGTAATAAGAAAGCATATGCAGTTCATGTAAGACAACCCAGTATTAAAGTAATTACCTGAAATATCTTAAACCATATGCTGTCCATCCCTTCCCCATTGGGCAACTCATCATTCTATACATTGGGATCCACCTCCTGCAGAAAATGGGCCAAATTTCTAAGCTGATCTAAGTCGAACATAAAGAAAGATAAATGGGCAATAAAAATCAAGGTCTGATTTTAAGGTAAGTAACTAATCTAACAAGCAAAGATAATAGTAGAGGGAGACAAAACCCTATCAAGGTACAGAGCCCTGTCAATGAGACAGAATCTATTACAACTGCTTTATGTTATTATATAGGATACATACTATAAAATTTTGCGCTCTTTGAGATGCACACATCGTGAAATTTTGGTTGAATAACCATTTGTAACTTTCACTCGCTTCAAAACTTTGTAGAAATCATCTTTCTCACTCGATGACATAGTAAAGCATGTAGGTGGCAAATATGTTTTGTTCGATGAAAGTTGCCTTGGGTGCAATGTTTGTCTTATATCCATATCTTGCATGTCGAGATGTACCTTTAAATTGTCCTTTGTTTTCCCTTCAATGTTCAACAGTGTCTTCGAGTACATTGTCACACACGTTCTTTTTAATATATGATTGAGGTATCATAAGTGTCTATACCAACCTCCCACAATTCCTTCAACTCATCTATTAAAGGTTACAAATACATGTAAATATCATTACCAGGTATGAAAAGACCAGGAATAAGAAAGTACATCATGAAATAAGATTACTTCATGCACATCCATGGTGGCAAGTTATATGGTATCAGAATAACTGGCCATGTGCTATGAGTAATACTCATTATCTTAAATAGATTGAAACCGTCAGCTGCTAACCTAAGTCTAACATTGCGACTATCCGATGAAAAAGTCGGATGGTAGTAGTCAAAAGTTTTCCACGCCGGGGAGTCAGCCGGATGCCTTAACATTCCATCTTCGGTGTGACACTCGTAATGCCATTTCATAGAGGACACTATTTTAGATGACATGTACAACCTCTGAAGCCTTGGTTTTAAAAGAAAATGGTGTAATATTTTGGCCGAAATTTTTCTCTCTTTGACAGTCGAAGAAGTCACCTCGTCATCTAATTTATGTTCAAATGTTTTCCATCTGGAAGCACCACATTTACCACATGATTGCTCGTCGACAACCTCCTTCCAATACAACATACAATCATTAGGACAAGCATCAATTTTATTATATTTTAGGCCCATCTCCCCAATAATCTTCTTGGTTTCATAGAAAGACCTTGGTTAGGTTTCACCTTCGGGAAGTGCATCCTTTAACAATTCAAGTAACATCGTGAATGACTTGTCGCTCCATCCATCAAGGCACTTTATGTGATATAGTCGAATAACGAAAGAGAGCTTACGAAAGAGAGCTTTATGTGATATAGTCGAATAACGAAAGAGAACTTATCGACGTCTTCTACTAATTTGAAAAATTGTTGTGTTTTGGTATTAAGCCCTTGTGTAGGTCTATATGCTACATCACTCTCTTGATCATCCGAGCGCAAAAAATCAAATGCATCGTGTAACAATTTGTGCATATTATCATTTGGATCCAGATTAGGCATGGAAGAAGATGTGGCTTCCCCATAAAAATGCCAATAAGTATAACTCATATTAAATCCATCACATACGATTTGATCGTATGCTTCTTGTTGAGATACCTAGAAGTTATTATTGCAGTTCTTACATGGACATAGTTTCCTCCCTTTATCACTTGTATTTGTAAATGCAAAGTCTAGGAGTTTCGTAACTCCACTTAAGTATGCATTGTGTACCCTAAATCATTCAATGCAATTAGAGGACATATTAAACAATGTATCTTAACCATTGGGCCACAACAACTGGAAGGAGAAGTTACTGAGATACCTTGATAAATGAATCCAACTCTTATCCATCACTATGTTCTTCGACTACTTCGACAAGTTAGTTGAAATACAACATTAGTCTGACAAAGCTTCTTAGGAGAGATAAACTAGAATGGGTATAAGAGAAATTTAAGGAAGAGTACTAAAGAGACAAATTATAATGAAACAAGCACCATTACTGCTCACCCTACAAGCGACGATGATTTAGGCATATAATAGAATCCCTAATGGTATCTCTAACTGACTAACTAAATTGTCACCCATCCAAGACTGGATAGGTTGTAATACTTTCATGTTCCCATTCAAATGCCCACACTGAAATTCCGCAGCATATCTCCATGTCTCTCTGGATACGTTGATCTTGCATTTGATTCCCATGCCAAGTATCCACATAATGTGAGGATATTTGACATTAGAAATAAATATAAGAAACGTAACTAGAAAGAAAATGACAGATACAACACAAAACTAGCATGTGCATTTAAATCAGGGAACCGAAAGCATTCTAATCTATCCAACCTTGAATTGTCCAAACGTGGGACAATTTGAGAATTTTTATGCCTCGGAAAGCACACTATATCTATGCTTGGCCACATAAAAATTCTCAAATGGGCAACTAATTGTCCTAATTTTTACGATGTTGAAGACTACATAAAGCCACTGCTTCTCAAAAACCTATAAAAGCAGTAATCGAAGAAGAGCTCGGGGCCTCACATAATACAACCAAGCCAAGCTTTAATTACTTTCCCATCCACCATGGACATTTATCTTATTTATTTATTTATTAATTTAGCCACATTGCTTCTTATATCATGTGGCCCTTAGTATTTTAGTTCTTAGTTTATTCCTCCACCCTTAATCCATGGCATCTCAATAGATCGCTCAATTTTGAACAGAAGGCTATGGGGCTTTCCTACAACGTGTTAGGTGATTTTGCTAGCCATCTCACTACAAAGTATGATCCATACCATATGACGAACGAATAGTCAATTCACGACCGTCTTGCCACATGCTTGGTTCTGACCAAGACCATGAACATGTTGTCACCTCAGTGGCCATTTTGCCATGGAACCCGGCTCCGATCGAGGAACAAAAAGATTATTGAAGATATGCCATCCTTTGGTCGTCCCTCCGTAACGTTGAGTTCCGATCGAGCGACGAATAGACGTTCATCTAGCACATTACGACCATCCCGCTACGAAGCTCAAACCTAATTAGGAAATAAAGGAATCATCATCCTCCAAGCTGATCGTGAGTGCCATTATTGTAAAAATTATTATACTTTCAACTCACATCTTCTTCCCCTATTATTTTTACTGTTGAATTTTGGTAGCAAATCACTCTGAAAGATTTTTTTTTAACTCTAAAGATGTTTATATCATTACTCGAAAAACTTTACGCTACCAGGACAAACATTCAAGCACCCCTACTAGAAGAAAGAGAAGGGCCACCTATCAAATGGTTAGGCCTTTACAAACTCCTAGACTGACTTTCTAACTAATCCAAGTCCAGCTTTGTCACCACTAGTAACCCTCTAGTCTGCACCAGGAGCTCATTCGGAATTTATTTATTTTTTTGAAAAGATCAATGGAGAGATTTCTGGTTACTTCCATTCAAATGATGTTGTGGCTAATCACTGTAATGTAGATGAGCATGACTTATCATTGAGAAAGCTCAATGAGTTTCAGACACATCTTTGTACCCTGCAAAAGGAGAAGGTAGGCATGGTTGTCAATGCTTTCTTTCAGCTCTTCTTTTGGTTATAGTCTTTTTCTTTATTTATTTATTTATTTAAGGAAGAAGACTATATATATATATATATATATATATATATTTATAGGAGAATGAGATACAATCATTCAGGTGGATCCCAACAAAAAGGTAGCGGACTAGACCTATCGTGTATATAAATACAAAAAAACACCTACACAAAAGAACAGGGAACCGAGGCCACCTATACCGCCCCTACAGCAAAACTGACGATCCCTATACATATCCATGGCTTCCAAAAGAAGGCCCAAATGAGAGGTAAAACTCAGTAACAAGCCCCCCTGGTTACTGCCCTTATCGACCCCAACCCCACCTTATCAAGGAATAATATACCTCTAACCTGAGTCGGGAGCTCTTCAAGGCAAAAACTCGGGTAGATGATTGATTCCCACTGCCTGAGCGAGCCATTGTGTCTGCCGCCACATTACCTTCTCTGTAAATATGTACAAACTGAAACTGCCCCCTGCATTTGAGCCGATCAATCCTAGATATCCAGTTCCCCCATTTCCAGCGGGGGGTAGCAATCTCCAGCAGCAAGGTAACCACGAGCTTAGAGTTCGAGTCCACCACCACCTTAAGAAATCCACTGTTCAGGCAATACTCCATTCCATCAAGGATGGCCCGCAGCACAGCATTCACATTTGATCCTACACCATAACCAAAAGAGAATGCAGACGGGAACTCACCTCTGGGAGCTCATTCGGATTATTGAAGTAGTTCCCCCTGGGAGGCACTACCAAGACGGGCCAAAGCGTCTGTCGGAGTGTTTTCTTCCCTAGGAATATGGTGAAAGGAGAACAAGCCTCTGGACATAAGGCCTTCAATTCTCTTTAACCAGTGCCTCCAAGACCAACTCTTTTTGGAGCAACCGCAAATGAGATCAATGACAACCTTAGAATCTGACTTCATCTCTACCCTTGTAAGTCCCTGAGCCAAGCAATTAAAGAGGTCGTTCCAAACAACACGCAATTTCGCTATGTTGCTAGACCCTTCTCCAAAACCCACTGCAAATGCAAAAATTAGCTTCCCATCTAAGCCTTTGCATAACCCTCCACCACTTGACAGACCAGGGTTCCCACGCACCAAGCCATCAATATTAAGCTTGGCTCATCCCATCCTCGGCATCTTCCACCTCACAACCTCAAATCGAGCTTCATTCAGGGACCTGTGCACATCTGGAAACAGCAGTCTTAGCCACAATTTAACTTGGGCCACCGTGGCAGTGCTAGAGCCGACCTTACCATCCATCTTCATGGAGTTCCTACATCGCCAGATCTCCCAGAGGATGAGGCTAGGGGTCACCTTAATGCACTTGGTATTACTTCCTCTGGAGATCGCCAGCCACCATTGCTTCAATCTAGCTTCCATAGAGAGGGCCATTAAGGAGGGGATCCCGAACATGGCTCCAAAAAGACTCTAGACTTTAGACGCTAGCACTCCATGGAGGAAGACGTGAGGGAGATATTCCACCTTGACTCCAGAAGAACGCCCTTGGATTGCACTCTAAACTCCACCTCGACAGTCCCCTGTAATAATCTACAAACAAAGGTTGTTATCTTTGGAGGAAGCTTCCCTTGCTAGACCCCTTTGGCCCAACTCTTTCGCTGGGCTGTGGACATACAGAGGTCCCATGCTGATCTCACTAAAAAATTGCCTGAGGGATCAAGGGGCCAGAAGCATCAGTCCACATCGTCTGACGTCGCAAAACCACCTTGAAAAATAAAATCCAGCACGATTTGCTGCAGAAAATTGAAGGTAGAAGAAGGAGGAAGAGGCCTATCCTTACCCAATAAAGCTTTCACGAGAAGCCCACCAATAGCTTTAGGAATTTGCGCTTCTGCCAGCAAGTTCAGCGACCCCAACCTGGTCCAATTTTCAGCCCACAAACTCTTGTCTCCACTACCAATCTGCCACTGGATGTTATCTTCCAATAACGGGAATAACTCTCTGACAAATTTCCATAAAGGAGATGCAATCACCAATGCCCCTGCCCTTCCAGCAGGCAAAAAGTCCTGTGGGTACTTCGCCCTCATCAATGCTGCCCATTGGCTAACTATCTGCCTAAAGTTTGCTGACCATGCCAACTTCAACCTGAAAACCTTCATGACATCCTTCAAGACTCTGATTCCTAGTCCCCCCTCCTCTAGGCTTGCAAATCTGCTTCTAGCTGAGCCAATGGTGCTTCCTTTTGCCGTCAACCCAGCCCCAAAGAAAGTTGGAGAATTTTTTTTCCAGATCATCCAGGACAGCTATAGGCACCTTGGACGCAGTTAGGACATGGATTGGGATGCTTCCCAGGATGTGTTTAATCAAGGTAACTCTCCTAGCTTGTGATAAGAATCTCGCGGTCCAACCATTTATCCTATTTTGGATCTTATCCTTCAAGAATTGGAAATCGGCTTTCTTCAATCTAACCTTTGAGATAGGCACGCCCAAGTGCTTAAACCCAGCCCTGGCTCTAGGGAATCTGAGCAAATGCTCAATGCTTCTGATCTTGCTATCTGATACCTTATCCGAGCACAAGAAGGAACTCTTGATGAGGTTAATTTTCTGCCTTGAGGCCTCTTGGAAGGAGTTGAGAAAAATCTTTGTAGCTTTGATCGACGAACGACCCCTATTTAGAAAAAGTGGGGTGTCATTCGCAAAAAGTAGGTGAGAGATAATTGGGCACCCCTGCTTGAGATGGAACGGACGCCCAGGCCCTATTTCCATGAGCTTTTTGTAACCTCTATTTAAAGCTTCTGCAACAATGATGAGTAGACTAGGCAATAGAGGATCACCTTGGCGGAGCCCTCTTGAGGACTCGAAGTAGCCCGTTGCTTCCCCATTTATACTGACCCATTTAGACCAACAACTTTCCATTATATTGACCCATTTCTCACTAAACCCAAATCTACTCATAACCTAAAAGAATAAGTCCTAAAGTCCGTAAACTCATGTGTATTGACATAAGGTAAAAAGAATCCATTCAGAAGGTTTAGCCTCCTATCATTTCACAAATCACCTAAATGGAGCACAATACAGGTAGTCAAGAGGACTCTGAATCCTGTGTCCAGTCTCTAATATGTCCATCTTGGTGCAGGGGACACCAACAATTCAATCCACCCTTAAGTCATGTATACTCTGGCATGCTTGCGCATCATAATCACACACGGAAATCAAATCCAAGCCCTCACTCATGTGGCCTAGCTTGATTTAATTGAGCCAAAACAAAGATGCCATGCATGGTAACATCCCATCCACTGGATATAATTGTGTCAGGCCAGGTGTGAATAGGGACCAGTCAAGCCACGGACTATTTACTTCCACGACCGAGAGAATACAAGTGAAATGATCTCGTAGCATTTTGAAATCTTTTTTGAAAAAGTTAGTTGGAATATAATGTTGATATTAATTAGGCAACTGCTTATATATATATATATATGTATGTATGTATGTATGTATGTATGTATGTATACACGTAATATATATATATGTGTGTGTGTGTGTGTGTACACCTATGTGTGTGTGTGTATATATATATATGTATATGTATATATATATATATATATATATATATATGTATATATATAGGGGTGCACACGGGTCGGTTCAGTCCGATTCTGGGGTGAAACCAGAATCGAACCGTTCCTAACGGTTCTACGATTTTTGGAATCGGAACCGGACCGTTAGCACCCTAGAACCGAATTGGAACCGGACTGTGAAAAACGGTTTAGTTCCGGATCGGTTCCACGGTTTTGGACTTTTAAAAATTTGACCCAGTTGGGTCTCATTTGGTTGATTTTCAATTGGGCAAGCTGACAGACAACAGGCTTGTCAGAAAATGGAGAATTAATTTAGTAAAAGTGTCTGGATGCTCGTCATAGCCCAATGATGCCAGCTGGTTGGAGATTTCAGTGGGCTTCTTAGAAATTTAATGGCATTGCTCAAGTTTTCGATTGAAGCTGAATTTGGATTATTATTTTCCTTTTTGAGGCTTGGTGATTCACGGCTATGGGATTTTGTGCTGGTGATGCAAGTTTTGATCATGATTTTTCTCTTGACCAAACTTCTTTGGTTATTGAGGCTTAGTGGCTGAATGGGGCATCTCAACTGGGAATGGTTGAAGGTGGAGCATTGCTGGCAAGAAGATGGTTTCCAAGAGTACTCAAATTTGTTGATTGAATTCCACAAGAGTTTTCAACTTGTTGTTTGAAGGTGCGGAGAGGGACTGCTTGGCTTGTGTTGGGAATTCTTTTCCCCTATCTTAATTCTATTAATAAATTCAGTCATTGCTTTCTCATACATACATATGTCTATATAATGAAAATATTAAAAGAAGCTCTAGCTTGGTGAGGAGGGATTCTAAGACTATCTTTCTAGTAGGAACTCTTGGCCCCTTGTTGATTTTATTTTATCACCTCATTTCATTGTTCTTTTGTGGTTTTCTAGAATACATCCCGATGTATTGCTATAGGGTATGTCAGGTCTTTATCTGTTGGATCTTGAATCTTGTTTGGTGATCCAAGCTATTTACAAGATGGCCTCGTTGTGGATGGGGATGCCCAATAATGAAACTCTCGTAACTCTTTTCCTTTAATATAGACCAGCCCTTAATGACTGTTTTCTAGGCCATTGATCAACTGTTTAGGATCTTCTGATCTTCAAGATTCTCTAGTTGGTCGCTTTTGTGTGTATCTCATCAAATCAAATGGTTATTAGTCGCTTGCAAGAGTCCTGGGCCCTGGGCAATTGCACGCAGACGGCGAGAGAGAGGGCAGGGGCAGGGGCAGGGGCGAGAGAGATTAGGTTTTTTTTTTTGTTTTAACCTAAGTTTGGATCAATGGTTCGGATCCAATGTTCGGATCCATGGTTCGGGCCACAGTTCGGATCAACGATTCGGTTCACGGTTCGGTTCGATTTTACATGGCCCCAAACCAGAACCGAACCATATCCAACAGTTCTTAGGAATTTGGAACCGAAACCGAAACCGGTGCGGTCCAACACCACATTACTCTCTCTAACTTCATCCACCATTCTATCCATCAGGCTATATGTATGTGTGTGTGTGTCTATATATATATATATATATATATATATATATATATATATATATATATATATATATATATATATATATATATATATATATATATATATATATATATATGGGAAATGGTTCTATGCTGTAGACTTCTCATGAGGTCAAGCCGTGTGGCCCCACCGTGATGCATGTCAAACATCTACCCCATCAATCAGTCAACCGATGACTTTTGTGGGCGACACCACGTACAAAAGTTGCAACGGGTTACTCTCCTATTAAAACATTCATAATCATTTGTTGTGCCCATCGAGGTGTGGTATACAAATCCAGCCAATTCATTATGTGTGTCCCACTTGGATGAGGGGTCAGACAAAGTTTCATACGCATCCAAATTTCTTATATATATATGGGAAAAGGTTCTATGCGGTCCAGCTCATGGGAACTTTCCATGAGGTTGAGCTGTGTGGGCCCCACCATGACGCGTGTTAAACATCAACATTGTGCATTCAGATGCACCATTCCATGGTGGGAGTAGGGCTTAAAAATCAAGTCAACCCGTGACTTGTGTAAGGAGAAAATGACCACTAAAGACAAAACCTTTTACCCAGCGGTTTTTATGAAGGAATGCAAACTTAAGTTACCAACTTAGACTAACACGTGCGGACAACGACGTTGAGGACGAAACTACCCCTCCTTTTCACTTTCACTGCGAAGACGAGCGCTAACGCTCCTCCAACTGAGAGTTGTACGAGCGGCTTAAAAGAGATCAAAGTTACATGGCCCCACAGCTATGTATTTATTATATCCACAACGTTCATCCATATTTCTAGATCATTTCGGAGCATTATCAAAAAAAGGAAAATCATATCCAAAGATCAACTGGGCCACACCACAGAGCAGCGGAAAGTTGATTTTCATCGTTGAAACTTTTGTAGGGTCCACCATAACATTTATTTTCCATCCAATCTATTCGTAAGGTCACAAAGACCTGGATGAAGAGGAAAAAAAATTTCATAATGATCCAAAACTTGTGTGGCCCCTAAAAGGGTTTCAACGGTAGACGTTCAAGCAGAATGGTAATGGCATATGCACAGGGATATGGATATAGCTACGGTTATAATCCATAGCCATAGCAGTAGCCTGGCAATCAATCCTAAATCCTGCAATTCCACCGGAAGTCGCTGTCCCTATTGGCGATTAATTGCGGATTTCGCAATTCCACCCCCCGATCTATGGCTACGGATTATAACCGTAGCTATAACCGTATCCCTATGCACTTTCTTTTTTCTTATTTATTTATTTTTATTTATTTTTATTTTTTACGTGGAGAATTTTATTCTACCTACATTTTTTTCGAACACATATTTATATAAATATGTAAATATAAGCATATAAAAAAAATTCTCTTTTTTTCATTTCTTTCTTTATTCATATAACAAGAATATTTTCTAAACCAAAATTAGTTACTTGACATACCATATATAATTTTAGGGCTGAAAGTTGGGCGGGCTCAACCCGACCAACCTGTGACCAACCCGACATTGGGTTGGGCTTGGTCAGGATGTATCGGGTTTGGTCTTGGGGTTGGGCCATACAAACAGCAACTCGATAAAACTTGGGTTGGGCTTGGGTTGAGGTCTCGGGAATTGCTAGGAAATGCATGGAAATGACCGTGAAATGAAGGAAAATAATCGTGAAAGAAATAACCGTGAAATGAAAGGAAATGACCATAAAATGGATGGAAATGACCACGAAATGTATCGAAATGATCGTGAAATGAAGGGAAATGACCGTAAAATGCATGGAAATGACCGTGAAATGAAATGGAATCGCCGGAATTGACCGTGAAATACATGGAAATGACCGTGAAGTGAAGGGAAATGACCGTGAAATGCATGGAAATAATCTTCTAAATAGCATTAATTGCTAGTATTTATCATAAAAGCTAACTTTTTACAAATTTCTAAGAAGAGTCTGATGGAAGACTGAGAAAACTACAAATTTCTAGTTTTTTAATAACTACAAAAACCAAAAACTAATCAGTAGTAAAAATTATAACCATTCTTAGTCTTGCTTGGATTATCAGAGAACAAAATCAAACCACCTCTTCAGGATGAGTTCTTTCGGTTGGTGTAGTACATTTCCACTAATTTACAGCCTTCCTTTTCTTCATTTTAGTATTCATGGACCAGCACAACACAAAAGTATTCATGGACCAGCACATGCAATATTAAACAGATGTGAGCGCTGGATCCCTTTTTTAAGGGCTAACCTATGGGTCAACTATTTTGACGACTTCGTTTGGTAGAGGTTTGAAACCAAGCATCCAACCTTCGAACAATACGACCTAAAAAACCGCAACACAATCAAAATATTGAACATTGATCATCATATATACCATACACATAATCAAAAGGTTATTTTGGGTGTTCTTGAGTGCACTCTCAAATTCACGGTTGGCAGGGCTTTTATGGCAAACGTGTAAGTGTTGGGTGGGGCGGCAGAGAAAACAGAACAACATTATGAGGGACATGTTTTCATGATTTTTCAGTTATTTGCATCTGGAGAACTTGTAGCATGGAGGAATTTCAGAAAGTAGAAATTAAGCGGGCCAAACTGGAAATTGAGCGGGCCAAACTGAAAATTGAGTGGGCCAAACTAGAATTTCAGCGAGCCAAACTGGAAATTGAGCGGGCCAAATTGGAAATTGAGCGGGTCTAACTAGAATTTGAGCGGGACAAACTAGAAATTGAGCGGGTCAAACTGGAAATTGAGCGGGACAAACTGGAAATTGAGCGGGTCAAACTGAAAATTGGGAAATTGAGCGGGACAAACTGGAAATTGAGCATCATTCAAAGCATTCCTCAGAAGATCCATAAAATATTCTTTTGGGACACCTCCATAGTTTAGTAGTGAAATTAAAGTCTTATTTAGGTACGTTTTCCTTGGCTGGTTGCTAAAAAAAGAAGACAAGTAATTTGGATCAACTCTTCACATCACATTTGTAAATAACCCATAACCGTTACATACGAGCACTGAAAGCAAACAAGGTATTGTACTATTATTCACACAACCAATTCGAAGATGGAGAACCCCAACTTCTCACCCTAATAAAATTTCAAATACTCCTAACAATGATGGAATTTATTCATAGAAGGATTGAAATTCTTCCTACAACATATGATGTATAATCCTAAGAAAAGGTCGGCAACACTGGCAAATGAGCTGAGGAGTCTTATTAGGACATGGGAGATCGTCAATGTATATAAAATAATCCTCCACGGGTGATGCTACAACCAATTTACTACACAATTAACAAAGAAGTGATCACGAATTTATCGATGAACCAATAGGGTTAGTTCATAATGGAGTATCCCAATATTATTCTGATTTTCCATCTGAAAGGATTTGAATCAGAAAAGGTTGGATGTTTGGTCCCTCCAAGACATCCAGCACCAAACTGAGAGACCATTCAGAACTAGTTTCTCAGCAATCAGGAGATATTTTTGGCATTCTAGGGCATGCAGCCCCAAGAGGATAAGCTAGGATGTTCGCTTTGTGAACATTTTCATAAAAATTGACTAATCTGGTAGATATACCCTGGGTTGTTGGAAACTTATATTAGGCGCATTCCCTATAACTGATGAAGAATCTTGGATATACCCTGGCCCTATAAATGTGGGATCCATCTTAGGTGTAAGACCCGTATCCTAGTCCGTACCGTTCCATCAGCTTCCGCGGTCCTTCCGGGCAAATTTCGGCAACCTTCTCACCATATCCGACGTTTGCGCGCGATCTTAAGCCAGGTCCCGCACACCGACGTCGGCTCGATCCGAAACCTATATCTTGGCGGGCGACCGCGCCATCGCCACGGTTCCAACGCCGTGACTCGCGCACTGAACCGATACCTAGGCAAGAAGATACCGATCTGCGTTTATTCCGAAGAAACACCGCGCATTGCGGATTTCGAGAAAATCTCTACAATTAGTCCCATCAATCAACCATTAATGCAAGCCTTACCTCAAGTACAACAACTCATTCCCTCCTTTTTCAAAAGTCTACCCTCTTTCCACCTCACCATTCCTCTTTTTCCTATTTTCAACAACAACCATACCTCTTTTACAATTTTTCAACCCAACCCATCACCCATCACACCTCACCCATCCTTATCATCTCTCTCTCTCTCTCATTTCTCAAAATCTCCTGAACAACTCAAGCCTCAAATGTCCAAGCTTTCCTCTCCCTCCCAAGTGTGGTCCACCCTCTCATCTCTCATCCACACCATTAATCTCCCATCATCCACCGTCCAAGGCAAAGGCAAGGAGCATTTGAAGCCAAGGGAGCAAGGAGGAGGCTTAAAGGTGGGTGATCCACCGTTGAAATCTTGATCTTTAAGGCCCACTTGTTGTGGGACCCATTTTGATGTATGTATTGTATCAATGGAGGGCCCATAGTGGCAGGGTCCCTCCTCTCTATCTCACCGTATATTTCTCTCTCTTTCGTTGTGATGGTGTGGATCCCACCAATATGTGTTACATCTACCCCGTCCATTTACATCAGACGGTGTGGCCCACTCTATTACAGGTGATGATCCACACCATCCACTGTTTGGATGGGCCCAATGCATCTTTTTATATATATGTATATATATATATATATATATGTTATATTTTATATATATATATATAATATATATAATATAATATGTATTTATATATATATATATAATATAAGATATATATTATGTGTATATGTACATATATTGGTGGGCCACGTCCACGTGGGACCCACCACAATGATGTGAGTCTGTAAGTCGTCCAGCGTCCCTGGACGCAGGACGTTGGCAACAGTGAAGTGCTAACTGGCATGGGTGTGTACTTTTAAAAAAAAAAGAGAGAAAGAAGTGGTGGGCCTCTCATGCAAGCCCCACCCTGATGTATAGGTCAAATCCAAGCCGTCCATCCTCTTCCTCAGATCATTTTAGGCGTTGAGCTGAAAAATGATCTCAATCTGAGCTTATGGTGGGCCATAACATAGCGAACAAGTTTTCTACCATTGAAATACATCCCGATGCTGCTGTACATCAGAAAACTATTCAATATTAGTCTCAATAGATTTGTGTCGAGCCACAGGGGCCTATGAATGGTGTGGATCTTGCTGATGTGGGCCCCGCCTGTGGAAAACCACAGAAAAATGATATTTTCAAAAAAAAAAAAAACAAAAGCAGCAACTGCTGCCGCCACTGACAGCAGGCGCAGGCAGCGCCTGCGCTTGATGCGTTTGGACCATCAGAACCGTGCATTTGGTGGGTCCCCACGGACCAACCGTCCATCCCAAAAATCTGCCTTATACGGAACTCATGTGGGCCATACCATTTAAAATCATGTGAAGACATGCCAAAACATATAAAATTACTTGGTGGGGCCTACCTGAGTTTTGGACGTTGCTGAAATTCGGTCTGAACCATCGGTCAGGTGGGACACATATAATGGGTGGGCTGGATTTGTGAACTACATTTCGGTGGGCCCCACGTCCACCCCCATCCAGGTGGCCTTATAAACAGGTTGGACGTCAAATAAATGTCACGGTGGGCTCCCTGCCCACGTGACCTGTTCAACAGGTTAGATGAAAAATAAACATTTCGGTGGGCCCCTCCCTGACTGCGTGGCCCCGTGAACGGGTGGGCGCAAATAAACATTTTAGTGGGCCCCTGGTCCACATGACCTATCAACAGGTTGTATGGAAAATAAACATTACAGGGGGCCCATTTTGGACGAAAAATAAATATTACAGTGGGCCCTATCCAGGCCCACGTCACCTTGTGAATAGTTTGGATGTCAAATAAATAGTACAGTGGGCCCTATCCAGGCCCATGTCACCTTATGAATAGTTTGGATGACAAATGAATAGCACAGTGGGCCCTATCCAGGCCCACGTGACCTTATGAATAGATTGGGTGATAAATAAATATTATAGTGGGCCCTACCCTGGTCCACATGACCTTATGAACAGTTGGTTGGAAAATAAGCATTATGTTGGGCCCCAGGTTGCTTGGAAAATAAACACTACTGTGGGCCCCGGTCTGACTGACCGTATCAATGGGTTGGATGGGAAATAAACATTATGGTAGGCCCCACATGGGACCCACTTAAGTATGTATTCCACACCCTCCATTAGTGTGGGCCCCCACCATGATGCATGTGTTTCATCCAAACCGTCCAATCATTTGGAAAATATTTTAATGCCATGTGATAAGGCCCATCTTGGTATGTTTGTGGGCCATCCGTTGAGGCCCACCTTGATACATACAAGGCCCACCTTGATTGTATAAGGCCCATATTATGAGGCCCATTATGATGTATGCAAAGCCTATGTGACTAGGCCCATGTTGATGCATTTGTGGCCGTCATTGAGGCCCACCTTGATATGTATATACGAGACCCATGTATGAGACTCATTTGATGTACTGGAGGCTCATGGGTCAAGGCCCAATAGGACGTACATAAGGCCCAATGTAGTGTAATTCCACCATGGTACATGTATTGATTTTGTAACGGGCCCCGCCTTGGGAGCAATGCTGGTTTGACGTCCACATTGAATGGATAATGTTGGTTAAATGTCCGCATTATAACTCTCCCTAAGGCCCACTGATAGGCCCATACTTGTGGTAAGTAGGCCGTCTAGACCCATCTCCGTTATACATAGAGCCCATCTCTTTATATATGTTTAGTATAGATCCATGATTCATGATCATTCGCATCATATGTATGCCTGATGTGAGGAGTGACCGATCATAGCATATGCCTTCTGGCAGACTGTTTATGAGCTCCCTAATAGGCAGAGTTGTCCCATATAAATGCATAGTACACGCAGGACTGTTGCATGACTGATAGTATGATTCATGCACTTGCATTTGTGTGATTGTAGTTACTATATGCCCTAACGACATCAGGGCCATAACCTCCATAGACACACCGTGGATAGCTGGGTTGGATACCGGAAATATTTGGTTCTAGCATACGGGCGCTATAGATGTTCCTGGGTGAAAGTCCCTAAACCCGATGGTACCAGAGGATGACTCCAACGTCGAGACCGAGTGGATATGTGAGCGCACGAGGGCTGAATACCAGGAGGCCACGTCTCCCACTGTGTCGTGGTCGGTTGGAAAGGAGTGTGGCCTTACTTGCCCGAGGGTAGGGGGTAATACTAGGCTGAGTTTGACCAGCTCGCGAATGGGTCCGCTATCGACGTGCCGGATAGGTATTGGCAGACCATTGGCCAGGCGGATAGTGAGGTTTCTTACGCTCACTTGGACTGTGCGGCTAGGGGGACGACAGTGCCATTTGGAATGTATTAAACCCCGGTGATTATCCAGAATGAGAACTGTACTGATATATGATGAGGTTTGGCATGCTTGAGTTGCGTCTCGCATCGCATGACTATGTTATGGCCGATAGCATTCATATCTTGCACCGCATAGCCTTGGTACGGCTGATTGCATTCATGTGCTCATCACCATGATTCCGCATTCCTCTGACCTTGCGTTCTGAGCATGCTTACATTGCACACACACTTACACCACCCTCTAAGCTTTCTATAAGCTTATGCACGATTGATGCATGCAGGTGACGCCAGGACGCAGTCACAGCCATAGTCTCGCCGTAGTTGGAGCATGCAGCCGAGCTTCTGGAGTCTTATTTCTTTTGTTACATTGTATTTTCCCTTTTGACGCATTGTACTCAAAAGTTTTTAATCATAGTGGATTTTGTGGTGGTGTTCTTGTGGTTATTGTTCGTGGGTTATGTTTTTGGTTATGCTCGTTATGAATCAGACTGATGATTATAAATCCTCCTTATAGTATCCCAGGATCGGAATCTGGTGAATGGGTGCCGGGATCCGAGAATGGGGTTCTATGGAGGCTGTCGGTGCCGGATTCGGCGATCGAAAATTTTGTGAGCCCGGTTTCCGAGTTCGGGGCGTGACAGTAGGTGGTCTAAATAGTTCACATTTTGGCTTCATTGTGTATAGAACATCCTCACAATGTTCTATGTCTTCTACTACAAGTTTTATGTGTTTATATCAAAGAGCCATTGTTTTTTGTTATGTTTGCAGCTTTTCATTGTTTTATGTTCAATTACGAGTAGTTACACCATCCAGGCATTGTAATGCCTAGTAATTGAAATATCCAATGCATCTAGATGCCCCCAATTCAAATGATCCTGAAGTAATCTCACATAGTTTTGTTTCTTAAAATTCTAAAGACTTACCATTTATAATTGGTAAAATTGGAGAAGCTATATTGGTGGGTATTTTGAATGTGGCTTATTTCCCAGGGTATTCATTATGTCAAAGCACCGTTCTAACGTACCTAAAAAAATGTTATGACCAGTTTGATATTTGTCATGTTTCAGGACTTGCACATTTGTGTAAGGACAATGGATTTTCAATCTTTTAGAGTTTATTAATTACTCTCAAGAGCAGTTGAAGTTGGCAAAGCTAGCCCTTCTCTCCTTGTTCAGGTCTATTCATGGCTCTGGAGGTGGCATTTTCTAGTTTGTCCCGCTCAATTTTCAGTTTAGCCCGCTCAATTTCCAGTTTGTCCCGCTCAATTTTTAGTTTGTCCAGCTCATTTCCATGTTTGCCCACTCAATTTTCAGTTTGGCCCGTAGAAATTCTAGTTTGTCCCGCTCATTTCCATGTTTGCCCGCTCAATTTTCAGTTTGTCCCGCTCATTTTTCAATTTGGCCCGCTCATTTTCCAGTTTGTCCCGCTCAATTTTCAGTTTGGCCGGCTCAATTTCTAGTTTGTCCCGCTCATTTTCCAGTTTGGCCCGCTCAATTTCTAGTTTGTCCTGCTCAGTTTTTAGTTTGTCCCGCTCATTTCTATGTTTGCCCGCTCAATTTTCAGTTTGGCCCACTGAAATTCTAGTTTGTCCCGCTCATTTTCATGTTTGCCCGCTCAAATTCCAGTTTGTCCCGCTCAATTTCAAGTTTATCCCATTCAATTTCCAGTTTGGCCCGCTCAATTTCTAGTTTGGCCCGCTCATTTTCCAGTTTAGCCCACTCATTTTCCATAAATTTTAATCAAGAGAGTAAGATTTGATTGACAGAGCTAACCTTGGCCTCAGAATAGAGGGTTTGTATGGTTCTTGTTGCCTTCTAAAGCTCTTTGACCTGTGGAAATTTACAACAGTAGGAGGTATGCATTAATTTGCTTGTTTGAAACGAATAAATCATCACTAACCAGCAAAAGCTAAAGAGCATCTTACCATTTTCTTAAGTTACATAGCAGATCAGCCAGCTACTTTCTAGTTTCATGGAGTAGAGATAATACTTTACCATAGAACCACAACACTATTTCCGTTTAGTAACAATAGCTCTATTCACATAATCACAGGAGAAACAAAGAAATCAACATATTACGTACAAAAGGGGAAACTGTCCCAGGAGTCAAAAGTGGCATCTTTAGTTGGCATTTGTTAAAGATGGATGGCATGGTCATGAATGCCTAATAAGAGTGATCCGTTGGAATCATATGGAGGGGTTAAAGATGAACAGTCTACATCAATGGATTGGACTAGGTATCCCAAAGCAATTACGTGCACTATAACTTACATTACTCTGAAAGCAATGGAGCATCTCTCCATCTCCTCCACTTTCTCTTCTTTCTTGGCCTCAGCAGCTCCACCACAGGCACTTGCAGCCACAACAAAGCCACCACCATTGAACCATTAGGCACTGAAGCAAACTTCTCCCTACATAATGATAATACAAATTAACAAGATCTCACCACCAACTTCAGTCTAATTCTTTGGAAAAACTTCCCCTTCATTTAATAGCACGTTTATTCATAATAATCAAAATACATCAAGAAAGGGGCAGCGATTGTTCAATAAAAATAAAGATCTAGGAACATTTTGGTAATGAATTTGTCTTTTAAAAAAAACATTCAATTTGTCTAGAG
Source organism: Magnolia sinica (assembly GCF_029962835.1). Taxonomy (NCBI): domain Eukaryota; kingdom Viridiplantae; phylum Streptophyta; class Magnoliopsida; order Magnoliales; family Magnoliaceae; genus Magnolia; species Magnolia sinica. The sequence goes on from NC_080581.1 coordinate 84,471,973, forward strand.
GCTGAATTACTCTCATCAAACCAGTGTTTTCTAATTGCCATGTTTACTCAATGTCATTATTCCATTGTTGGGTGCCATGAAGAGATAGGAAGCCTCCAAAGATATTTTCAGGCTACGATAGCAAAAAAAGGCTAGGATCTTCCAGCCTGGGAGATTTCAGCAAAGATGATATAACTTCAGCAAGCAACATATGAAATGCAAATAACTGAATTTTGAAAGGCATATAACTGAATTTTGAAAGGCATATAACTGTTTGTAAGTTTTGGGAGATGGTTCTTGTTGGCATTATTGTGTCATTTGTGTGGTGGTGAGAGTATCGGATTAAACAAAAATGGAATCAATGTTGTTTTGTAGTTTAATACTAAACGCGAGAATTGTTTGAGACTTTTGAGTTGGTAGTTATTTTGTTTTTGAATGATTTCTTTTAAAAATTGGAAATCAGCATTTTCTTGGACGTTTTTTTTTAAAAATTTTTTTTCTGAGAGATGGGATTTTAACATTCGTTGTTTAATTTGTTTGGGAGTGAGTCTTGGATTTAAGGAATGGGATTTGAAGTTGTTGGTGATTTAATGTTGACCATGGGGATTGTATGTGGTAATTGTTTATCTTGCTCAATCATCGGTGTGAATTGGAACGACTAGAAGAATGTGGTTGAAACCTGCATGTTGGTGTCTTTTAGAAGATTTGGGGGATAGATTATGGTCTATAATTGGTCAGCAATGAGTCTTGGGTTTGAGAATGGAACTTAAAATTGTTAGTGGTTAAGTACTAAACTTGAACTTTCCGAGAAGTGTAAGAAAGTTGTTAGTTGAATTGCTGGAAGTTGGTATTGGTTTGGTGCTTTTTCTTGGAAGTTTTCAGAGAGGGACTTTTAGCCATTCAATGTGTAATTAGTGTCGTACTGAGAAGGATTCATGTTTTTATAAATGGCCTACGTGAGGAAGGCACAAAGAATTTTAATTTTAATAAAGCAAAAACTTTACAAGCGTCGACTGACTTAGAGCTGGAAGTCCAACCTGCTAAATCAATCTGGATTCTCCTTACAACTATACTAATTGAACTATGGAGGTTACAAAAGCAACAATTGTTCCTTTCCCCCCAAATAGCCCAAAGTGAAGCCATTGTACCAACCTCACCTAACCTGACCAGAATTCCTGCTGTGTTGTGATTGTGGAAGTTGCAACTCTCTCATTGTCAAATTGCCCTAGGTATACTTCTAAATTCAAATCAGTCATTTGAAACCAGTGAGGTACTAACAGCAACTAGGTTACAGTGCTGAGTTGTAGTCGATGAGTAATAGGAAGTGCAATAATGTGATTGTTCTAGTATGCTTCCCATATCCACCGATTCATCCTTTTTTTGTTACACTTTTCTTTTTTCTTATATAGGTGTAGTTTCTACCAAAGAAAGTAGCTACTGTATAGGCCATTTATATCTCAAATTATCATGCCTAAAAATTCAGCGAGAGAAACCTAAAAATTCAGCGAGGAAACCTCGAAATAGAGCGAGGGAACGTAGTAATTGAGCGAGGGAACCTATAAATTGAGCAGGGGAACCGAGGAATTGAACGAGGGAACCTAGAAAATGAGCGAGGAAACCTAGGAATTCAGTGAGGGAACCTAGAAATTTAGCGAGGGAACTTGGGAGTTGAGTGAGGGAACCGAAGAATTGAGCGAGGTCCGCTCAATTTCCAGTTTATCCCGCTCAATTTCCAGTATGGCCCGCTCAATTTCCAGTTCGGCCCGCTCAATTTCTAGTTTGTCCCGTTTAATTTCCATTTTGGCCCGCTCAATTTCTAGTTCGTCCCGCTCATTTTCATGTTTGCCCGCTCAATTTTCAATTTTACCCGCTCAATTTTCAGTTTATCCCACTGAATTTCCAATTTGGCCTTCTCAATTTCCAGTTTGTCCCGCTCAATTTCTAGTTTGGCTCGTTTAATTTCCAATTTGTCCCGCTCAATTTCCAATTTGGCCTACTGAAATTCTAGTTTGTTCCGCTCATTTCCATGTTTGTCCGCTCAATTTTCAGTTTAGCCCTCTCCATTTTCCAGTTTGTTCTGCTCAATTTTAAATCTGGCCCGCTGAAATTCTAGTTTGTCCCGCTCATTTCCATATTTGCCCGCTCAATTTTCAGTTTGGCCCTCTCCAATTTTCAGTTTGTTCTGCTCAATTTCCAATTTGGCCCGCTGAAATTCTAGTATGTCCCGCTCATTTCCATGTTTGCCCGCTCAAATTTCAGTTTGACTCGCTCAATTTCCAGTTTGGCCTGCTCAATTTTCAGTTTATCCCGCTCAATTTCCAGTTTGGCCTGCTCAATTTTCAGTTTGGCCCGCTCAATTTCCAATTTGGCCAGCTGAAATTCTAGTTTGTCCCGCTCATTTCCATGTTTGCCCGCTCAATTTTCAGTTTGGCCCTCTCCAATTTCCAGTTTGTTCCGCTCAATTTCCAATTTGGCCCGCTAAAATTCTAGTTTGTCTCGCTCATTTCCATGTTTGCCCGCTCAATTTCCAGTTTGGCCTGCTCAATTTCCAATTTGGCCTGCTGAAATTCTAGTTTGTCCCGCTCATTTCCATGTTTGCTCACTCAATTTTCAGTTTAACCCTCTCAATTTCCAGTTTGTTCCACTCAATTTTCAATTTGGCCCGCTGAAATTCTAGTTTGTCCCGCTCATTTCCATGTTTGCCCACTCAATTTCCAGTTTGGCCCGCTCAATTTCCAGTTTGTCCCGCTCAATTTCTAGCTTGGCCCGCTCAATTTCCAATTTGTCCTGCTCAATTTTTAGTTTGGTCCGCTCAATTTCCAATTTGTCCCACTTAATTTTCAATTTGGCCCTCTGAAATTCTAGTTTTTTTCGCTCATTTCCATGTTTGCCCGCTCAATTTCCAGTTTGGCCCGCTCATTATGAGCTTAGCACAATAGCCCACAATGATGTGTTCTTGTCGTGAGTCCCATCATGTTCTAATTTTTTTGTTTCTTATCCAAAATTTCAAGATTTTCAAGGTCCCATCATGTTTGGATTTTTAAAATAATTCCCAGTTCAAAGATTTTCAAGGTCTTTTCTATGCATTTCACGATCAATCCCGGTGATTCTGTTTCTCATTTCACTCTGGAATGGGAAGTCAATGTATATATTGTCCCCAGATATGATATTGACATGTAGGAGTTTACATGTGAGATGAGTCACCGAAAATGATGTGGACCAATAAAAGCATTTCACGGTCAATTCGCTCTACTTCACGGTTAATCCCGGCGATTCCGTGTTGATTTATGGTCATTTCCATGCATTTCACGGTCAATTCCCTTCACTTCACGGTCATTTCCATGCATTTTTTTCTAAACAAATAAGCTAAAGTATAGGACAACCACTCCATTACAAGTCGTATTTTGTATCAAGCAATTTATTTGGGAGAGGGAAATTCGGCATATCTTGTTAGCTTGAGGGGAGGCATTGGAATTTCTTTTGCCTTCAACACAAATGATCTGCATTCAATTATAATTAATTTATAAGGAACTTGTATATTAATCGGGTTTGTGTTGGGTCAGGCAACCTAAGACCTCAACCTGAGCCCAACCCAAGTTTTATTAGGTTGGTGTTTGTATGGCCCAACCCCAAGACCAAACTCGATACACCCTGCCCAAGCCCAACCCAATGTCGGGTCGGTCACAAGTTGGTCGGGTTGAGCTCGCCCAACTTTTAGCCCTAAAATCATATATGGTACGTTGAGTAACTAATTTTGGTTTAGAAGATATTCTTGTTATATGAATAAAGAAATAAATGAAAAAAAGAGATAATTTTTTTTTTATATGCTTATATATGCATATTTATATAAATATGTGTTAGAGAAAAAAGTAGGCAGAATAAAATTCTCCATGTAAAAAAAAAAAAAATGCATACGGATACGGTTATAGCTACGGTTATAATCCGTAGCCAAAGATCAGGGGTGGAATCGCTGGATCCGCGATTGATCGCCGATCGGGGCAGCGACTTGCGATGGAATTGCGGGAGGTGCGATTGATCGCCGAGCTATCGCTATGGCTACGGTTATAATCCGTAGCTATAGAAAACTGTAAAACCGTAGCAATAGCTTCCTGGTTTTTTTAATTCTTTTTTGTTTTTTGTTTTTTTTTTCTGTTGTAATCCCCACCGGCTTTTGTGGGTCCCATCATAAGGTCTGTGTTATATCCAAACCGTCCATCTATTTGGCGAGCTCATATTCAGGCTTGAGACGAAAAATAAGATAGATATAACTATCAAGTAAACCACACTATAAAAGGCAATGGGGGATTGAACGTCTACCATTGAAACCATTTTAGGGGTTATAGAAGTTTTGGATCATTATGAAATTTGTTTTTCTTCTTCATCCAGGTCTTTGTGTCCCTATGAATGAACTTAGATGGGGAGGATTTCTCACAAACATCACAGTGGGCCCTCAAAAAGTTTTTAATGGTCGACGCTCATTCAACACTGTTTCCTGTAATGTGGTACACTTGAGATTTGGATATACCTAATTTTTGGTCTTATACCATAAAATGATATGGAAAAATATATGGACGGCATGGATGAATAGTATACATCATGGTGGGGCCCACAGATCACAGACCATCCGCCGTTGGCTGGTGGCAGGGGGAGTACCCAATCCGTTTCCGTGAAAGGAGGGGTAGTTTCGTCCTCAACCTCGGTGTCCGCACGTGCTAGTCTAACTTGGTAACTTAAGTTTGTATTCCTTCATAAAAACCGCTGGGTAAAAGGTTTTGTCTACAGTGGTCATTTTCTCCCTGTGTAAGCCGCGCCGCGTACAAAAGTTAAGAGGGGCTACCCTCCATTAAAACATTCATAATCATTTATTGGGCCCACCGAGATGTGGTTCACAAATCCAGACCATCTATTATGTGTGTCCCACTTGGATGAGGGGTCAGACCAAGTTTCAGATGCATCTAAATTTCTGGTGGGCCTCACCAAGTGCTTTTATATGTTTTAGGCACGTATTCACATGATTTTAGATGGTATGGCCCACCTGAGTTCCGCATACAGATGATTTTTGTGATATCCCACAGTTTAAAGGGTACCCATCAAATGCATAGTATTGATGTACGACACACATAACAGTGGAGCCCACACAGCTCAACCTCACGGGGAGTTCCCATGAGCTCAACCGTACGGAACCTTTTCCATATATATATATATATATATCACCGACGGCCAGTCATGAAAAGTATGGAAACCTTAATTTATAATCATCACTGATATTTTATTAAACCAACCCTCGTGTACGTCCATCAATAATGACGTCCAGCACCTAAACCTGCATAGGGCAGTAGGTGATGCTTATTTGTCATCCAACTGTTCATTACGTAAACATTCGGCAATACAGTCCTCACATCACCTAATCAACTGATTGGATGTCAAATAAACAGTACAGTGGGCCTGAGGAGGATTTTAACGGTGGATATCCAATCACTATTGTTTTCCTGTAGTGTGGTCCACCCGAGATTTACATCCCTATAATAAACAGTACAGTGGGCTATACAGTCCTCACACCACCTGCGTCGGTTAAGTAAAGGTGCCCCCCACAAACCACATACGCGGATTGCGTCCTACCCCTCTGTGAGGCCCAAAGTGATGTAAATATTTTATCCATGCCGTTAATTACTTTTATTAGTCCATTTTAAGTTATGACCCAAAGAACGAGGTAGGTCCACAGCTCCAGTAGACCACACCAAAGGAAGCTGCAGTGATAATGACACCCACCGTTGAAACCTTTATGAGGGCCACTGTGCTGTTTTATTTACCATCCAACCTATTAATAAGGTCATATAGACCTGGATGAAGTGAAAACACAAATATAAGCTTGATCCGAAACTTCTCCACCTCCCAAGAACTTTAATTGTGGAAATTCAATCCCCACTTTGTGGTCCACTTAAGACTTCTACCTGCTTGATATTTTGAATTATGTTTTAAAATGATCTAAGAAAAACGATTAACGGCGCGGATAAAACACTTACATCACTGTGGGCCCCACAAACCATGTCTATGAAGTAGGTACACGCGGAGGACGCAATCCGCGTCCACAACCACGTCTGTGAAATAGGTGTACGCGTATTTGCCGCGACAGCATTTCCACGTGAGAGAAAAAAAATGGATGAAGCGAAAACACAAAACTTACTGTATGTAAAACTTTTGTAGCTATACAAATGTTTCAATGGCAGCCATTGAATCTTCACTGTTTCCTCTCGTGTGACCCACTTGATTTTTAGATCCGCTTCATTTTTAGTCGCATGCCTTAAAATTAGCTCGCAAAACCGATGAACTGATTAGATTTACCACAAACATCACGGTGGCCAACTAATATACTAATGCAGGAACTTGGCTTTTCCCAGGAAATCCGGGTACCAAATAGGTGGCAAGCCGGGTCCACGCACCGCACCCTTTTCTCTTTAATTGTCTTCCTGGCTCCGAACGGACAGTTCTGTGGGTGGGCCCACTGTGATGTATCTGTACATCCAAACCATCAAATCCTTTTTCTCATATTATTTTAAAGCATCAAAACAAAAATAAGGCAGATCCAACTATCAATTGGACAACACCACAGATGACTCTGACATTTAATGCAACTGACATCTAATGCTTTCTGCATTTTAAATGCAACCAAGCTTATTATTTGGTGTGGTCCACTTGAGCGTTGGATATGCCTCATTTTTGTGTTCATGCATTAAAATAATCTGAAAAAAGGGATTGACGGCTTGGATGTACAGATACATCACGGTGAGCCCGCCCACAGAACTGCCTGTTCGGAGCTAGGGACGGCTGGGGTAGTACGCAATCCGCGTCCCTTCCACCGGCTGTCATGGGCAGCCGAGTGTGTTTCCCATACCGTGGGGCCCACCTAAGTCGGTCGAGTAAACGTGACCAGGCAAACCGCGTCCGCAGCAAGTCGGGTCCCACATGCAGCTCCCATTTCTTTGTAATTATATTCCACCAGCTGTCATGGTAGTGGAGTTGGTGCTTCCTGACCTGCGGCCCACCTTGATGTTTGCGTGGTATATGCAAGCCGTCCATCAGTTTTTCAGCTTATCATAATTTTAAAAATGTAAATCCAAATATTAAGTAGACTATACCATATGAAACAGTGGTATTAAACACTAACCATCCATCCAATCTTTTGATAAGGTCACATCCAATCTTTTGCTAAGGTCACACAGATTTGATAAAGGTACGTAGAAAACAAATATCAGTGTGGTTCTAAACTTTTGTCACCTAGAAGGAATTTTCAGCGGTCAGTGATCACTACTTTCCATGGGCATGGCTGACTGAGATTTGGATCTGCTTCAGTTTGGAGACCGTACCTTAAAATGAGCTGGGAAAATAGACCAACAGCATGGATACAAAAGTATGACTAGAGCTGTATGCGAGAATTCAGTTTGACCCAAGTTTAGCTTGCCTCGCCTACGCAAGGCTCTCTGTCAGAGATTCACACAAGCCCGAGCTTGCATATTCATACTGTTTATGTTTGATTTAGTCCAAATTATACTAGCTTGGTTTAGTTTGATCCAAATATTCAAGCTGAGCTAAGCTGAACTGAATCAAGTTCTAATAAGGGCAAGCTCATTTACACACACACACACACACACACACATATATATATATATATATATATAATTCAATCATATTTTCTAGACCGAACGGGGCTATGATTGGTTAGGGGTTGCTTTTAGTTTCCTCATGCTAGAGCCTGAGATTACAATGGGCAGGCTCTTCTTCTTTTTATCATGGAAAATCAGCCGCAATGTATATTTTTGTAATGGGATAATATCTTCAGATATTTTCAAAAAGTATGTGTTGATTTGAAACTTTTATCCCCCAGCATGTTTGGATCATGAGTTGTGATACACCGGACGTTTGGATCTACCTTATTTTTGTTCTTATCCTGTAAAATGAGCTGAAAGTTTTTATAAATACCTAGATAAAACATATATATTTTAGTGGGGCTCATAGAGCATCGACACGACTATGTGGCTGGCAGATGTTGAGACTAGTAGCCAATTTGAATTTCGCTTCATGGTTCTGAATAAACTTTGTAGGCCCACCGCGATGTACATGTATTATCCACGCCGTTCATCCAGTTTTACGTATCATTTTAGGACATTATCCAAAATTGATTCATATCCAAAGCTCGAGCTAGCTGAACCATAGGAAACCATGTGCATTCATGTTATATATATTATGCATTATCCATGTCATCATATATATATATATATATATATATATATATATATATATATATATATATATATATATATATATATATATGTTACATATCATTTTACATATCCAAAGCTCAAGTAGATCACACCACATGAAATAGTGTGCCAAATAATCGAGCTAAAGCAAGCCAAGCTAAGCTGAGCCCAGCTTTCAAGCTAGCTTGGTTTGTCTCCAGCTCAAAATAATTGATTCACGGAATTACCCGGTAACAGCTAATCCACTCCTACTACCCTGGATTGACTCAAAAGTGTGGTGTATTTTGAAACTATGATCGTGATACTATCATTCAGTGTATTTATCGCGATATATCCAGAATCTGAGAAATTTATCCGACTGGTGTGCAGAAAGCAAGGACCGAAGAAAGGAAGAAAGAAAAAACCCAAATTTGAGAGAGAAGAAGAAGAAATGGCGGAGAGTGCTGTGAGCTTCTTAATGCAATACTTGGGGCCTTTGCTGGTGGATGAAGCCAATTCGTTGAAGGGAGTCGACGGAGAAGTCCGTGAACTCAGAAATGAGTTAGAAAGCATCAGATCCTTTTTAAGGGATGCCGATTCAAGACAAGATACTGATGAAGGCCTCAAGACATGGGTAAAACAAATAAGAGAAGTTGCTTACGACATTGAAGATGTTCTCGATGAGTTCATGCTCGCCCAAGCACAAGAGCAGAACGGTGCCCATGGATGCATCGATTTTCTTCATACACTCATCAAGCAGTTTATGGTGCACCATCAGACTGCATCCTCAATACGAGATATCAAAACCCGAATTCGTACGATTACGGAGAGAAAAGATGCATACGCTCTCAACAGGACAGAGCAAAGTTCAAGCTCCAACAGCATGAATGAGCCTTGGCATGATCGTCGACTGGATGCTCTTTTCATTGAGGAAGCTGATCTTGTGGGAATTGAAAAGCCTAGGAGCCGTTTGATGAAATGGTTAGTCAAAGGAGATTCGAAACTCACGAAGATTTCAGTGGTCGGGATGGGTGGCCTTGGCAAGACCACTCTGGTAAAGAAAGTATATGATGACCAAAAGGTGAAGAAACATTTTGAAACATGTGCTTGGATCACTGTATCGCAATCGTTCAAAGGGGAGGATCTACTCAGAAGCATGATAAAGCAATTCTCCAAGGCAAAGGAAGATCCGTATCCCCAAGGATTTGATACGATGACAAAGTTCGAGCTAATTCAAGTGGTACAGGACTACTTGAAGAACAAAAGGTATTTACTTGTTCTTGATGATGTATGGAGTGAACATGTATGGAATTTCTTAAGAAATGCATTGCGCGCTAGTGAATGTGGTAGCAGGGTAATGATCACCACACGCAAAGGTGACGTCGCATCATCTTCTTGCGTCGGACCCTCTGATCACATCTACCATCTTCGAGCTCTAAGTCGAAGAAACGCTTGGTCCCTCTTTTGCAAGAAAGCATTCCACTCGCATGAGAAGAATAGTTGCCCTCCTGAATTGGAGGAGCTCTCTCGAAGCTTTGTCAATAAATGCCGGGGATTACCGCTTGCAATTGTCGCATTAGGTAGTCTTTTGTCGATCAAGAACCAGACATATGTTGAGTGGGAGATGATTCACCGTAGCCTTGGATTGGAGCTTGAAAATGATGACAATCTTAGAAGCATGATGAAAATATTATCTCTCAGTTTCAATGACTTGCCTTACTATCTCAAATCATGCTTCTTGTATATGTGTGTTTTCCCTGAAGATTATGCCATTAAGCGTATGAAACTAATTCGGCTATGGATAGCAGAGGGTTTTATAGAAAGACATGAAAGCAGGTCAATGGAAGAGGTTGCTGAAGGTTATCTCAATGCGCTCATCACTAGAAATCTCATTCTAGTGGTAGGACAGAGGCCTTGGGGGCAGCTGATGACTTGTCGCCTCCATGATATCGTGCGGGAATTTGTTATTTCAAAATCCAGGGAGGAGCATTTCTTTGCATCTTCTGTTGAAGAGAAGACGACATTGTGTAACAGAATCCGGCATCTGTCCATTTACAGTGGTGAGAATTTTCTAAAATATGATACCTTCTCCCATCTTCGCTCTTTGTTCATTTTTGAGGTGGACGGACTATGTACCACCTCTGCAATCACATCGTTTGCCAGCTTAAGGTTGTTGAAGGTGGTGGATCTTGAAAATGTGTCCGTGGAAATCTTTCCTGATGATCTGACAAGCTTGTTGCATTTGAGATACCTAAGCTTGGAGAATACAAAGATCAAGAAGCTTCCAAGTTCGTTGGGGAAGCTACAGAACTTAGAAACATTGGATCTTAGGGGCACCTTTGTATGTGAATTGCCAGCTGAGATTCTCAAGCTTGAGTGCCTCCGCCACCTTGTGGTATATCGCCATAACAGAGATGGGGCTTACAGGTCATTTAATTACATAGATGCAATTAAGATGCCTGCTGGAATGGGGAATATGAGATCCCTACACACGTTGGAAGTTGTAGAGGCAGAGAGAGGCATCATTGCAGAATTTGGGAATCTCACCGAACTGAGGAGGTTATGCATTATAAAGCTAAGAAGGGAAGATGGGAATGATTTGTGCACTTCCCTTGATAAGATGAACAACCTTCACAGTTTTGAAGTGTCTTCAATGGATGAGGAGGAGGTTCTCGACCTGCATTCTTTATCGCATCCTCCCCTGCCTCTTCAATGTCTGAGGTTGGAAGGGCGTTTGGCGAAGTTACCTGAATGGATTGCCACGCTTCATAATCTGGTAAGCATTCGTCTGATGTGGTCTAGATTGAGGGATGACCCACTCAAAGCCCTTCAATCACTGCCCAATTTGGTGGAACTCGAGCTAAGGCGAGCTTATGATGGGGAAGAGTTATATTGCCAGGGCAGAGGATATCCAAGTCTCAAGGAATTATTTCTCATTGAGTTGAGGGGATTGAAGAAGGTGAGATTGGAGAAGGGAGCAATGTCTAGCCTGCAAAAGCTAAAGATTAGACGTTGTGAAGAATTAGTGGAGCCGCCGTTGGGGATCCAACACCTCATCAACCTCAAAGAACTCCGCATGCAGGATATGTCAGAGGCTTTCTTGAAGGGGCTAAGAAATGAGGGAGACGAACAGTTAGTGGATTCCATTCAGCATATCCCACTCATACGATATTTTGACAGACAAGAACGGACTAGTCAAGACTTCTCACGATTTAGGAGAACACCCAGAAGGTTAAAGCAGTTATCAGGTGAATGTTTTATATTTCCTTTTTTTTCTATTCACGGTAGATATTTTTGTTATCCATAGATATTAATGTTTTTTAATTTCTTTTTCAAATACTTTCATTTTCTCTCTCTTTTATTTTTTGACATTTTTATGATTGTTTGAAGGAGTCCAGTTCGTCTAAAATACAACCTAGTAAACTTATTTCATAATAAGAAACAGGATCCTCTACTCGTCACAAACAGAGATTTTCTTTTTTCCTGCATTATAATTGGTCCATGTTATCATTGACATTGTTAGCAATACTATGTTAAATGCAGTCTATGATAATGTGGCTCAATTAAAATGTAATAAATAAGAAAATCTTGTTTGTAGAAAGCAGAGGATCCAGACTTGTCATGACATTATCTGACGGACCCACTTGGTCTGTACACCTCAGCATGAAAGTTGCATGTCCTGAGAGCCCAGCCAACGCTCCATTTTGTGAGCCACCATGTGGCACGGATTCTGAGGTTTGTTGGTGGCAGTGATTTTATAGGCATGATTTTAGGGTGGGCCCTAGTAAAGTTTGAACCATGGGTGGCAGTGATCAGCTTCACTTTTGGGCTCATGCCCTAAAATGAACTGGCCAAACAGATGAATAGTGTGGATATAAAACATATACATCACAATAGTCCCTATAAAACATAAAACATGCAGGTGTTGTTGTAAGGGCCTCTGTCTGTTGTGGAGAGTGAGATAAATGGTCTTAGATTGCATGCAGCCGACCTGCAGCCGTAAGATCTCTGAAACTCACTGTGATATTTGTGTTATATCTACTCTATCCATTGGCGTATCTTCACACATCTCCCTGCCATCTGTTCGTTTTGTTCCAAAGCTTACAAGAATTAATGGATTATCTATTAGTTAACTTGACATTCTATATAAATATATACTTTTTTATATGACTCTGTTTTCAGGAACTGCAAACGAAGAACAGTAATTGGTAGTGGGCATCAAGAGCTGGGGCTATATCTCTTTGACTCTCATACTTGCTCTCAAGTTGCTGGTTTTTTATTTTTTATTTTTTATTTTTATTTTATTTTATTTTTTATTTTTAAGTGTGAATAGAAAACTCTGTAAGTAGCATTGTCACTTTAGCCATCCCTCATTTCAAGTATCAAAAATGCTGTTATTTATTTCTATTAGTTGTAATTCATTGTATGTGATATTTGTAAGCTCTCAAAGCATACTAGAAGTTTTTTTTTTTCCTTTTCTTTTCTTGTTGTTGTTGTTATAGAGGGTATGTGGATATGGATAACTTGAACAATGCTTACCTTTTCATCTCTTGTTTTTCTTGTTGTAATTGAGAAATCTATGGGTATCTTCTTCTTGCTTTTTTTTCCTTTGTTTCCTAAGCACTTATTTTTCTTCTCCACCCAATCGAGAAATCATCATTTGCTTTTCTTAGCTTCTTTTTTTTTTCATCTCCTAAAGTTACCTACATTGAACGGTAGTTTCCTATAATAAGAAGCCCTATAAGCTCGTCGTGATGTTCACGTAAAATCTATTATAAAATATTAATTTTTTAAATATATTTTAAATTAAAAAATAATATATATATATATATATATATATATATATATATATAATATAAAATGTGTTGAAAAAACACATTTTTCATGGTTTTTAGAATAGTCCCACATTGGAAAAGGAGAAGAACTTTTTGTGGTTTATATGAGTGTGGAGTATTATAATACTTATACATATGTTCCAAAGGAGAATAGAACTTGCGCACTGGAACACCCGCGAGTGCGCTCGGGCTCGGTGCGAGGGCGTGGGCATGTGAGGCAGTGTGGCTGTAGAGGCACTAGTGGCGCACTTTGCACGTCTGCAGCGAGACGTGTGCAAGTCACGATGCGACTAAGTGGCTAAGGCGGATGGATGACTGGACGAAATCTAGACGACTGAATGAGAGTCTCTCTGAATTTATAGAGAGTTAGAAAAAAGAGCTATTGCAGCAGATCTGTAACAGCCGTGCCATTAGTGTAGGGTCCAGCTATAACTGCTGCATGGCTAGCCCAACAAATAGAAAATGGCAAGCTGCTGTCTCACAACAGTCAGCATGCAACAGCTTAATGGCCCATGCACAACAGTTAGAAAACGAATCAAAGCATCTCCTCTCCTACAGACCAAAATATCAGCAGTATAACAAGGTTGATCAGAACCATTGCTTGAAGAATAGACCAACGGTGTGGTTTAGAATGGTTCAACTGAACCAGTGGCTGAAGACCTGACCAGTGCAGTGGTCTAAATTAACAATTCATTCTCTTCTCTTTTCTCTTTTGAGATTTTTCTTTTATTATAATTCTGCCAGATAGTGTGTATAAGAGTTCCGTTAGTGGGCCTTCGTGTTTGCTGAATGCAGACCCATACTAGGCGCGTCGTATCCTAGAAGCAGTTTGCCTGTAACCTATCAGCATACTCAATTCACTTGAGTAGGGGCAAATAACGCTTTAAGGACAATATTTCAGACGTGCTTCAGCCTGTCCTTAGTTCAGATCATCTTGATTTTTAGATTTCCATATTTTAAAGAAATATTTTATTTTGTATAATTTCCAATAATCTTAAAGCGTTATTTGATGGAAGCCGACAGTATTTCATCCATCAAGTTGATGAATCATGACTTGATACGTCTTGATCGGTTCGATGGAACCAATTTTACGAGATAGTAAGACAAGCTGAAATTTCTTCTTACAGCGCTGAAGATCTACTACATACTAGATCCAAATATACAACCACCCCCTGAAGTATCCGACAAAGACACACCTGAACAGGTGGCTACCCCATACCAAATAAGCTGAAGATGAACTTTTGTGTCAAGGACACATTCTCAGCGCGCTCTCCAACCGCCTGTACGATCTGTACCAACAGACGTCATCAGCAAAGGAGATCTAGGCCGCTCTGGAGTTTAAATACAAGGCTGAAGAAGAAGGAACCAACAAATTTCTCATCGTTAGATATTTGACTTCAACATGGTAGATAACAGACCGCTATTGCCTCAAACCAAGAATTGCAGCTAATAGTAAATAAAATTAAAGCCATCAAAATTGATCTTCCTAAATCATTCCAAGTCGGGGCTATAATTGCTAAATTACCACCGATGTGGGAAGACTATAGAAAGAAGTTACTGCATAAAAATGAGGACTACACACTGGAACAATTCCAGAAACACCTCAGAATTGAGGAAGAATCTCGTAACCGTGACAGAAAGAATGATAACAGGAATGTCTCATCCAAGGTACATGCAGTAGAGAACACTAATAATAAGAATCCCGAGAAGGACAATTCCCTGAAACCTAATAAAGGAAAATTCAAGAAAAACGCCCAAAAGAAGAACGAAAAGTTCAAAGGCCCATGTCATGTCTGTAGAAAAATCGGGTACTATGCTCGAGTATGCCGATATCGCAAATCTAAAAAAGAGGCAAGTGCAGTAGAAGAAGGCGATATTGTGGCTATGATCACTAAGGTGAATACCATCCAAGGCAAAGTTCTAGGTTTGTGGTATGATACTGCCATTACAGTACATGTGTGCTACGACAAATCAGCCTTCAAAACCTATAAGGAATTGACTGATGGTCAAGAAGTCCAAATGGGTAATGAAGTCCGATCGAAGGTCATCGGCAAAGGAACTGTCGAACTGATATTCACCTCTGGGAAGAAAGTGATTCTGACTAATGTACTGCACGTCCCAAACATGAGGCGAAACTTAGTTTTTAGGGATCTTCTGGGTAAACCAAGCATAAGGGTAGCGTATGAGTCAGGTAAACTGATTCTGTCAAAGAATGTGAATTTTGTCGGAAATGGATATGCTTGTAAAGGGATGGTTAAGTTTTCTCTGAATGAAAGTAGCACTTTTATGTATATGATTGAATCCGCTGGACTGTGGCATGATAGACTAGCCCATATAGGATATAGTACCTTAAAGTTCATAACTAAGAATAGTTTAATCTCATACATAGATAATAAAATAGATAAATGTGAAGTGTGCATACGATTCAAAATGACGAAGAAACTTTCTCCAAGTGTTGAAAGATCGTCTCAAGTATTGGATCTTGTGCATAGTGACATCTATAAGTTAAACGACATTCTTACTCGTGGAGGTAAACGATACTTCATAACTTTTATAGATGATTGCTCTAGATATATGTATGTTTCTCTGTTAAAGAACAAAGATGAAGAATTGAACATGTTTAAAATATATAAAGCAGAAGTAGAAAATCAACTAAATAAGAAGATAAAAATTCTCCGTAGCGATAGAGGAGGAGAATACTTCTCAAATGAATTCGATAACTTCTGTGAAGAACATGAACTAATACATCAATGTAATGCGCCATACACACCTCAACAAAATAGAATAGCTGAAAAGAAGAATAGAACATTAGTAGAAATGGTCAACTCAATGCTGATAGAACAAAGTTGCCACTAAGTCTATGGGGTGAGGCACTACTTGCAGCGTGACATATACTAAACAAAATTCCATCTAAAAAATATAAAATATCTTCATATGAAACATGGAGAGGTAGAAAACATAACTTAAGATATCTAAAAGTGTAGGGGTGTCTTACATATTGCAGAACCCCTGATCCGAAAAGAACTAAGTTAGGACCAAGAGCTATTAAGTGCGCCTTCGTAGGATATGCACAAAATAGTAAAGCTTATAGACTTTTAGACATAGAGTCTAATACAATAATAGAATCAAAAGACGTTGAGTTCTTTGAGAACTCACTATCCTTGGAGTCAAAGGATAATGAAGTCCAAACTCCTAATAGAGAACCAGATAGCACAGCTCCACAGATAGTGGAAACTGTTGAGGGTCGAATATTGCATATCAGACCCTAGTTATTACCAGGATTTACAAACATAGTACTGTTTATCGGCCTGATTTAATCATGTTTGGGATGCAGGGCGTATTCACGAGCCTGGACTGGGAAAGGGTACTAAAAGCATAGATTTAACGGTCTGAAGTCACCAAGGCAAGCGACGGACCCTAGGAGACCAAGATTGACAGATTTGGACGCAGGGATCCAAGAAAATCGAGAAATTGAAGCTCAAGTGGCCTAAAAAGTGTCCAGAATGCAAGATCATAAGGTTCCCACCATCTGATCAGTTCGAAACTCCATACGTGGCCTGAGGACCATAAATTAACCGTACACGTCGAATTTCATCTATTCAGTACCTCGGGAAGTGTCCCAATGGACAGATCAGCCTATAAATTAGTGAATTAAGGCCCACCTGATATCTGGATGCGCTCCAATTTTGGTTTCAACAGTATACATGAGGTGAAAAAGTGGATGGATGGATTGGATTTTGCATATACATCAGGGCGAGACCCACTCTATGAAGGTGGGGTGCACAGAAGCCGTGCACTCACCGTGCACGGAGTGAGCCAAGTCGGTCAGCAAGCGCTGACCCGACTCCCGTTTCTGCTGCGCGAAATCAGGCAACAGGGACATGCGATCCAGCCTTGTGGGCCACCATCGTGACTTAAAGGTCCGATCTGGACCGTCTAGCAGAATCCTATAGGTCCTCTAACCATCGCCTAGGTGGTGGAATCCTGAAAGATGAGGGATATTTGATTTCATCCATTAAAACAGACGATAGACGGTGGAAGAAAAACATCGGTAGACCACACCAAAACTCGACAAAAACCAGCCCATTCTGAGCGAAAAATCGAGATAAATCCGGTGGACGACTTGGATTGATCATTTGAAGCTGATTGTGGACCCCACCATCAGACAGCGTAGGTGCGTAACGCACTCTGTTTCGCAGCCGGACGCTGTCCGGCTTTCGCGGCGGGTTGTGCGCTCTTGGGGGCGATCGGACGGCTGATCTGAACCGTTCATCATGTAGGTCGGCCAAGAAACTCCTAGAGGACATTCTCCTTTTAGAAAGAAAGCAAGAAAAATGGGAGTGGGAGGCTCCAAATTTGACTGCGTAAGGTTTATTCACGCAGCCGAATCGTCTGCGGACTGCTGTGCGTAAAGAGAGCTTCCGCAGCTTACTCGTCCGCGGACTCCAGCCCTCCACCACCCCTGGATGTATAAAGGAGAAAAACAGAAGAAAAGAAAAAGGGGGAGAGCATTGAAGGAGGAGCCGTGGCTGGAAAGAAAGGAAGCTTGGACGATTGGAACGTGGGAGAGAGAAGGAAGCAGCTGTGGGTTTCCTTCTTTTCCTTTATATTTCTTTTGCTTTGTTTGCTTTGTTAAAGGTTCAGCCCATTCATGTGTGGCTAAACCTCTTAGCTAGGGCTAAGAGGTGAAGCCTGTAGCGAGATGAGAGATACTATTTCATGCTTTTAAATTTCTGAACTGAATTTGATTTTAGTTGATTATGGAAGGAATGTTTTTAGTCTTTAATGGTCTGTTGTGACTGAAATTACAATAGGTCTGCAATGGCTTTGAATATTTCCTTTCTCTTTTTATGTTTATGGCGCCACAGGAAGCCCTGTTGTTCACCATCGTCTCCTGGGCATGGTAGGATGATGGTACCCTTTCTAACTTGCATGCACTGTGATTGGTTGGTAATTAGTTTAATCCTGTTGTTTGTTTTGTCTCCTGGGCATGGTTAGATGATGGAATCCATTCTAATTCATATACCTTTCATCTTGTGAAGACTAGATCAAGTAAGTTCAGTTTGATTTCCGTGATTCTTGATGCAGGCATAAGATCTCCCTGATCCCTACAAGTTGATCCTCTGAATCCCTAGTTTCCTTCCTCTGAATTCCTTAAGTTTTACATTAATCTCTCACCAGTATTCATCAATTTATATTTGATTTAGATTGCAACTTAGGCTAGCTCTAGTTCTATTTAGTTTCAGGAAACGTACAAGTTTCAATCCCTGTGGATTCGACGTCGGTCTTACTGAGTTTATTACTACATCACAACCCTATACTTGGGGAGTGAATCGAAACTCATGTTGAACCTCGTAGGAGTCAAAGGACAAGAATAGAAAAGAGTCTAGGAGATGACTAAATAGACTCATAACGCGTCATTTTCTATCTTGTAAAATGAGATAGAGAAAATGTTATAAGAAAAATACCTATAGCAATGAGTATAGAAGATGATCCTAAAATATATAAAGAGGTTGTATCCTCTAGAGATTCGGCTTTCTAAAAAGAAGATATAAATGATGAAATGGAATCCATAATGTCAAATCAAACATGAGAACTAGTTAACTTACCTCCAGGTTCTAGACCCATAGGTTGTAAGTGAGTATTTGGAAAGAAATATCACACCGATGGGACTATCCAAACCTTTAAAGTTCGACTACTAGTTAAGGATTTTAGAAAAAAAGAAGGGATAGATTACTTTGACATATACTTTCCTGTAATTAGGATAAAATCCATTAGGATATTATTTGCGCTAGCTTCCATATATCATTTTCTGATCTACCAAATGGATATAAAGACCGCATTCTTAAATGGTGACCTTAATGAGGATGTATACATGGAACAACCTTAAGGTTTTGTTCTACCAAGAAATGAAAACAATGTAGATTAGTCAAATCTGTGTATGGATTAAAACAAGCACCAAAACAATGGCATGAGAAGTTTGATTCCAAAATACTATCTCATGGATTCATGTATAATATAGCTGACAAATGCATATATTCTAAAGTAGATGGTAGTTGTATCGTTATTATTTGTCTATATGTTGATGACATGTTAATAATAAGTAATAAAATTGAAGGTGTGACTGAAACAAAGAGGTTTCTATCTTCCGTATTCAAAATGAAGGATCTTGGACAAGTTAATACCATCCTAGGTATCAAAGTTAAAAAATATTGTGGGAGTTATGCTTTGTGTCAATCTCATTATATTGAATGCTTTGTGTCAATCTCATTAAAACAAGCACCAAAATAATGACATAAGAAGTTTGATTCCAAAATACTATCTCATGGATTCATGTATAATGTAGCTGACAAATGCATATATTTTAAAGTAGATGGTAGTTGTATCATTATTATTTGTCTATATGTTGATGACATGTTAATAATAAGTAATAAAATTGAAGGTGTGACTGAAACAAAGAGGTTTCTATCTTCCGTATTCAAAATGAAGGATCTTGGACAGGTTGATTCCATCCTAGGTACCAAAGTTAAAAAATATTATGAGGGTTATGCTTTGTGTCAATCTCATTATATTGAGAAGATACTACAGAAGTTTAACCATTTAAATATAAAAGAAGCAAAATCCTCATTTGATCCAAGTATCAAGTTAAAAGAAAATGCCGGAAGAACAGTTGCACAATTAGAATATGTGAGTGCTATAGGGAGTCTTATGTATGCTATGCAATGCACTAGACCTAATATCGCATATGCTGTGAGTAAACTTAATAGGTTTACTAGTAATCCCAGTACTGAACACCGGAATGCAAGCAATAGAGTCCTTGGTTACTTAAAAGCAACCAAATATTTAAGACTATTTTATTCAGAATTTCCTGCCGTATTGGAAGGATATACTGATGCGAGTTGGAAATCGAGTGCAGGGGACAACAAGTCTACTACAGGGTAGGTATTCACCCTAGGAGGTACAACTGTATCTTGGGGATCCAAGAAACAGACTTGTAGTCTGAATTCATAGCCTTGGCTACAATAGGCAAAGAGGCTGAGTGGATAAGGGATCTTCTATTAGAAATCCCTTTCTGTGTAAAGCCTATATCAGTTGTGTCACTATATTGTGATAGTGAAGCCACATTAGCTGGAGCCTATAGCGGCATATATAATGTTAAGTCTAGACATATCAGTCTTCAACATGATTATATCAGACAATTGATTAGAGATGGAATCATTGCTATTTCCTATGTGAAATCAAGCAATAACCTAACAGATCCTTTCACTAAACCTCTACCGAGAGAGGTAGTAAAGGCTATATCTAGAGGGATGGGGTTGAAACTCTTCAACCAATGTTTTACCAGTGATGGTAACCCAACCTGAAGTCAGAAAATCTCTAATTTTAGGTTTAATGTGTAAGAATAAGTCACTAATATGTAGAAAGTTTTCAGCACTAAATTATACAACCTCATCCATAATAGATAAGTGCTGAGCATTGCGAAAGAGGGTTGAGTCTTAAAACTCTTAATGAAATCCAGTCTAAAGGACAAATGTCTTATAGTAATGAAGACACTGGAAGAATTTCACTTATATAAACGTAGAGATGGTGCTGTCTTTCATGAGAGTTAGGAGTTTCTCTCGGGATCGCTCACGAAATAGGAGAAGCACATGGCCATTAATTATGCGGAGTAAGATTGTGGGAACTCTAATAAACACATAGCGAATATGTGTGTGGTTTCTCCGACTCTGTTACCTAGGAATAACTAGTTCAACGTTACGGCTACCAGTCATTTCGATAGAGTTTTGAGATACTTATACTAAGGGAAGATTAAAATCGAAAGATATCTTTCTTTATGTATATAAGCTGATTATTCTGTCAGAAATATTTTATCGAAAAAAAGAAAAAAATATATATTTTGTAAAAATCAGTGGGGGATTGTTATAAAATATTGATTTTTTAAATATATTTTAAATTAAAAAATAATATATATATATATATATAATATAAAATGTGTTGAAAAAATACCTTTTTCATAGTTTTGAGAATAGTCCCACATTGGAAAAAGAGAAGAACTTTTTGTGGTTTATATGAGGAGTGTAGAGTATTATAATACTTACACACATGGTCCAAAGGAGAATGAAACTTGCGTGTTCCGGTGCGTAGTACTGAAACGCCCGCACCTGCGCTCGAGCTCGAGCACGGGCTCGGGCTCGCTCTCGCTCTCGGTCACGGGCTCGGGCTCGGTGCGAGGGCGTGGGCATGTGAAGCAGTGTGGCTGTAGAGGTGCTAGTGGCGCACGTTCGCATTGTGTCACAGAGGGTCGCTCCTTCGCGACCTTGAGCGAATCAGAGCGAGACGTGTGCGAGTCATGGTGCGACTAAGTGGTTAAGGCAGATAGATGGCTGGACAAAATCTAGAGGACTGAATGAGAGTCCCTCTGAATATATAGAGAGCTGGAAAAAAGAGTTGTTGTAGCAGATCTGTAACAACTGTGCCATTAGTGCATGGTCTAGCTGTAACTACTGCATGGCTAGCCAACAACTAGAAAACAGCTAGCTACTGTCTCACAATAGTCAGCATGTAGCAACTTAATGGCCCATGCACAACAGTCAGAAAATGGCCATAAAACGGCTAGTTTTCTCCAACAGTTAGAAAACGGTCATGGGATTTATTTCCCTGGACCATAACCCCCAGTCACCACAGCCTATATAAACAAGGCTTGGGTGGGTTTCCAAACCATCTCACAACACTCCAGCAATCCCAATACGAATCAAAGCATCTCCTCTCCTAGAGACCAAAATATCAGTAGTATAACAAGGTTGATCAGAACCATTGCTTGAAGAATAGACCAACAGTGTAGTCTACAACGGTTCAACTGAACCAGTGGCTGAAGACCTGACCAATGCAGTGGTCTAAATCAACAAATTCATTCTCTTCTCTTTTCTCTTTTTGGGAATTTTCTTTTATTATAATTCTGCCAGATAGTGTGTACAAGAATTCCATTGGTGGGCCTTCGTGTTTGTTGAACGCAGACTCATACCAGGCTCGTCGTATCCTAGAAGCAGTTTACCTGTAACCTATTAGTATACTCAATTCACTTGAGTAGGGGCAAATAACGCTTTAAGGACAACATTTCAGACGTGCTTCATCCCGTCCTTAGTTCAGATCATCTTGATTTTTCAGTTTCCATATTTTACAGAAATATTTTATTTTGTATAATTTCCAACAAAATCCACTCCCTTTATTAGTTTCGAAGGCTCATGTTAATATGAGAGGCCATGTTGGATGGCCTCGAGGAATGCGTTTGGCGGGGTTTTGGTAGGAACCGGTAGAAACTCTTCGGGTGGTTTCCTTTTCGCTTTCTCGGCATACGGATTTGGATCCAACATGAGAGCTGAAATACGGGCTTGCTGGATGGCCTTGAGGAATGCGTTCGGCGGGGTTTCTCTAAGGTCGAAATGTCTAGTGATTCCAAGACAGTGGTCGCTGCTATCCATAGCCTCTTGTTCTTCTCCTGGCCCATTTGGTATTGGATGACTTGGATTCGCGCCATCATGAATATCATCGACATCCATATCTCCCATACCCTTAGAGAAGCCAACTTGGTGGCCGACTCACTGGCCCGCTTGGGGAGTGAAGGCCAGCTGGACAAACGCTTCCATTCTGTGGAGTGTCTTCCTTCTTATGTTTGTGGTCTCATTTTCCTGGATAGAGTAGGCCTTAGCAATCTAAGGATCGCCTAATTCCTCATCGCTCTTTGTGATTTTCTGTGTTACGATAGGCGGGCCCTTCTCATTTTGTCGTTGGGCCTGCCCAAAATACCCTCGTGTATATTTCCTACTCCATAACAATAAAATTTTCTCTCCTCTTTAAAAAAAAATGTTAATATGAGAGGCCAAAAATGAAAGAGATCCAAGACCTAGGTATGCCAAAATACAGGAAACAATGAGAATGGAAATGCCCACACTATCATGATGATCCATTCATAAGATTGAATGATTCTCACCAGGATGTGATGTAGAGTGGGTCCGAAAATCTTTCATGGCAAAGATGGACTAGAGAAGCAACAATTAGAGGTGGCAACGATTCGAACCGTCAGAACCCTAAATTAGTCGTATCTCACAACGCTGGGTTGCCGACATTGGATTTGAAAGATTCCATCATATTTATGGTCAAAACTCCCATTAAATTTCATTTTTACTATAAATAGTAAGTTTTAGTTTGAGTATAACTTTTGATCCTTTGAGTTGTAGAAGTAGTGTCCAACATAAAAATGGCTTAGAAAAGCTAGGAGAATAACATGGTTGGGCCAAATTGGACACTAGTTTTGGCCCAGAACCATAAAGTCTAGTAGGAAAAGAGGTTAATTATAAATAGTAAGTTTACTATTTATATTAAGTCATGTTTTCAGGGTGTTTGAGTTGGAGTCTAAGTCTAAAACTTCATCCTAAGTTTGAGTTCCTTATTTAAAGAGTTGTAATTTATTTTTATTTTTATTTTTTATTTTTTTTAAAATTTTTTAAAATTTTTTTTAAAATTTTTTTTAATTTTTTTAATTAATTAATTATTTATTTATTATTATTATTATTTTTTATGACCAATCAAGTTATTTCGAATTTATTAGGAATTATTCTTGCTTTTATCCCTCGTGGATTTGAGGAATCTTTGTAAGGAGTATAGAGAGCTCTGTCAATTTGAAGTAGTTATCCCTTAAGAAGAAAGTGATCGACCTCATCACATTCTCTCTACACCAGGATGAAGGGAAGAAAACTCAAATATCAGCCTAATTCAAAAATTACATTGGTTCTAAGAAAGTTTCAATGGTGGGCATTCAGTTTTCACTGTTTTATGTGGTTCGAGTCTTCGATTTGGTTTTTTTTTTTTTTTTTTTTTCTACTCAAATAGTGGCCCCACAGGGCTACGTATTGCAGGAACTCCCTATATTAGGAGGAAATCTCGGTCGAGTTCAGACTTGAGTGACCAAAATCTCCCCAACAATAATGCATCACCTGAAACGCTGTAATCCACTCTGTCCATCAGGTGTGATCCTCGATTCTTGGAACTCTCAGATACACAACTCAGGTGGGCCAAACCGCAAGGATGGGGATGGTGTGCATGCGTGCGCTGCCCTGTCATGCACCTCTCATCAAACCAATTCATTAGGTGTAACTCACCAGGGAGATGGAAATGTACAAAAATCAGACTGATTAAAAACCATGAAGGTACTTAGCGGTTTTAGGGTCATCTTTAGCAACTTACTATTATTTTCTCCAGCAAGTTTAATCTCCAGCAAGTTATGTTTTCTGTTTTCAGTAGTAGCAAATTGCTAACCGTAGATTTTCCTGAATACGTGTCAGAGGTGAAAAGGATCTGAACCATTCATTAGTAGGTGCCACCAAACTATCCAAACCTCCTAATCACCCCATGTCTTAAAACTGGGCGTTGATTTTTTATTATTTATTTTTAAATTCAAATCGAACAGTCAAGACCATATAGTAGCAATCGTTACACTTTGTCTAGTGAGAAATGGGATCTCCACTCCGTATCCTATGCTAGGAAACGTAATCACTACAATTATCCATGTAAATGCTTTTAATTATAATTAGGCAGACCATCTGTTGAAGAATGATGCAATGCTCCGACCAAGAAAACGTATCCTATGCCCACCAAATTGAAGACTCGAACCACATAATCGGATTTCTCCACATAATCCGATTTCTCCACTCGAACCACAGGGCTTCTAAGAAAACGTAATCAATACAATGCTCCGACCCTTGTAGAAATCGGATTAATTGACTCTTTTGATGGGCTGAACTTATAATGAGGTAGACCATCTGTTGTCCACTGATGTACAATGGCATAGATAGTGTGATGAGTGGATTGATCTGATTTTCTGCCCAGATGATCTTTCTTGTGTGGCCAATATTTTGCACAGCAAGAAAGCAATATTGTTATGAAAGTTTGTATATAAATATTAGAACTTTTCTTTCTCTAATGTGCTGCATGCAAGCTTTCTTGACGCCTTCAAAGAGGAACAATAAAATGTGACCCCGAAGGGAGCATGAAGCCCCAAAGCAAGGTCAATATCATAGTAATGGCTGAGAGCCTACTAAATAGATAGGTTCAGCCATGATTGATGACATTTTTTTTTTCTAAGGGTATGTTTGGATTTGTTAAAACATTAACTCAAGAAATGTCATTTTCATGAAAATAGGTTTCGTTAATTGTTTGGAAACACTTTTTTAAAAAATAAAATAAAATAAGAATAGTGGACACTTGCCACAAATTTCATTAATTGCAGAAATTTTCAGCCATTCGGGTGGGTCCCAACAAAAAGGAAATGGACCACACCTAGATCATATAACCTCAAGCCGAGCTAGACACACAGAATAAAAAATAAAAGTGGAGGAAGCAACCTCTTGCTCACCAGACCTATATAGAAACTCTACAGGCCCTGGAAAAAAAAAAGAAAAAGAAAGCACTCAAGGGCATCTAAAAGTTCCTAAACCTGCATTATCCAGAACGAGAACACCTCTAACTAACCTTGGAAGGTCTGAGCGGGATCTATATATTCTGTCTGGACATCCTTCACTTGCTAGCCTCGCCAGCGCATCTACCACCGAATTCCCTTCTCAGAAAATGTGGTTGAAATAGAGGTTGAGGCTCTGCCTTTTTTGCTGGATTTCTCCCAGTGTGTACCAAATATTCCATGGAATGGGGGCTGAGGGATCCTCTGCCGCTTTTGCTATGAGCTTGGAATCTGTTTGCACCATGATATTGGCTAGGCCCAAATTAGAGCAAATGGTCAGACCATCTAACAAGGCCTGAGCTTCCGCTACTGTGTTGGATGTTGTCCCATAGTATCTGTGGAAGGCAAAAATGATTCGGCCTAGGTGATCCCTGCAAACACCCCCTCCTCTGCTCTCACCTAGATTGCCTCTCGAAGAGCCATCGATGTTGAGTTTCAGCTAGTCTTTTGTATGCTTAGCCCGTCTAACAAAAGTGGGCTTGCCTACAACAGGGGGGATGGATCTGTTGATCTTCAGAACCTGGAGAGATGATTTCTGATAAAGATTTCCTATCAGGGATGGGAATGGAAGAGCCAATCTCTCTCAGCCAGCGCGAAACTTTGAAGATGATAAGTTTGGTAGACATAACTTGGCCCCTCAAACCGGGCTGCATTTCTGCTTAGCCATGTCTCCCAAATGATGAAGGAGGGGGCGATGCCAATGAGGAAAGAGGTTCTAGATTTCAGACTTGCCTTTGAAGTCCATTGCTGTAATCTCTGGATAATAGATTGGTTGTGGATGAGGGGAATATCAAACAACCGGTCGAAATAGCTCCAAACTTTCCTCGCTGTGTAGCAATGATAGAACAGATGGTTGATGTCTTCCACTGCATTTAGGGGCTGATCAGGTTCAGAGCTTGACTGTTGGCCCCAGTTTTAACCACTTCTCTGAGGGTCGACATCTGGACCGGCGGAGGCTATGATCGAGTTCACTGCTTCATGATGAGCATCAGTTGAGGGGGGTCTGAGAAGACTGTTGCTGCGAAGGGTGCTTTGAACAGCATTCACATCTTGATGCCAGAGAACCTCCTACACTCTGCACAACCGCGTCAACTGGGACAGCTCTATGGATACATTTCCAAATTAAAATCACCACTTTCGGGGGGAGGAATTTATTCTAGATCCACTTAGACCAATGTTTAATAGAGTGGTGCTGTCTGGTTCCATTCCAAACTATTTTAAGTGTGAATTTGCCTGAGGTTGATAGATCCCAAATCAGCCTATCTGCTCTACTAGAAAGAGGAACAACATTGGCTTTAATGGTCTGCATTGCTACAGGCGGGATGATTTGCTGGACGTCGGAAAGTCTCCATCGGCTAGCTTGGGAGATGAAGTCACGGACTGTGACATTCAGCAAATGATGCGGGATTAGGCCCTCAACAGTGCCAGTAATAAATCAGCTACCCGTCTTGTTCTGAAACCAAAAGCTGATATTACCTTCTCCAACGAGCCATCTGGAATGTTGTAAAGTGAATGGCAAAGATCTGAGGATCTCTTTCCAGCCTGAGGAGGGAGCCCGAGCCTGTCAAACCTTTATTAGAGATGAGTTTCCGAAAGTATTTGGCTGTGAAGTAGTTTTCCCATAGAGACGTTCCCTGTAACAGATGCTAGCCCATCTTGGCTCTGAATGCTCGCATGACATCATCATTGCTCTTGATTCCCAACCCACCTTCTTGGATTGTAGTACATAATTTCGACCACCTCACCCAATGTCTTTTTTGGCCTCCTTCCGAGCTACCCCAGAAGAAACTAGCAAGGGCCCTGTCAAGAGTTTTATTTACTGATTTTGGGGTGTTAATGGCAAACATCAGATGGATTGGAATACTGGTTAACATGTGTTTGATGAGCACCAATTTCGCCGTAGGGTTGAGGAGCTTGGCCTTCCAACCATCAATCTTGCTGGCAACCTTCTAGAGAAGTTGGTGTAGGAGCGAGCCTCTGATTCTACCTTTGGTGAGGGGGACTCCAAGGTAAACCATTGGGAAAGAAGCTTGTTTGAAACCTGTAAGGTTGCACAACCTTTGGGATTTGCTAATGGACGTTGTCTTGGGGACAATGAAAGATGTTTTGGAATTATTAACTTTTTGACCTGAAGCCCTTTCATATTCACAGACAAATCTGAGGAGAATACGCACATTGGATTGCCTGCCATTAAGAAATAAAACAGCATCATCAGCAAAAAGGAGGTGGGTAATTCTGGGACAGTTTTTTGGAAGCTTATACGGCTAGCAGCTCCCTGAAGAGAAGAGGTTGAAGATGCCCCTGCTAAGCACTTTAGAAGCAAGAATCAAGATAGATGGCGATAGAGGATTGCCCTGCCTTAGGCCTCTGCTAGCTTTAAAGAAACCAAAGCTTCTGCCATTAATTAAGATGGAAAACCAGACGTCTTTCCAACAACGCTGCAGAATGGAGATCCATAGGTGATCAAAACCAAAATTTTGTAGCACCTAGGAGACGAAGTCCCATTCCATCTGGTCATATACCTTTTCCATATCTAATTTGATGATCAAGTTACCACCATAAACCTTACGATCAATCTCATAGGCCATCTCTCTAGTTATAGAAATATTTTCAGCTATCGATCTACCCTTTACGAATGCACCTTGCTGCTTTGAAATAATAACCAGAAGAATGTGAGCGAGCCTAGAAGCCATAATCTTGGAGAAAATCTTCATTATGCAGTTTCATAGACTGATTGGTCTAAAGTCTGTAATGGATTCAGGTTTTTTTTATTCGGGATGAGGCAAAATTGGGTACATTGAAACGCTCCGGGGATCAGCCCTCCTTGGAGGAAGTCTTTGGCTGCTTCAAATAGATCTATGCTGATCACTTCCCAACATGCAGAGTAAAAGGCTCCTCCAAATCTGTCTGGGCCTGGAGCACTATCAGTCGGGATAGATGACACGGCTTCCTTAACCTCTTCCATCGAGAGGGGTCTCATGAGGCCAACATTCATCTGATCAGATACCATCCTCGGGATGCAGTTGAGAATATCATCATTAGAGTTGCTGCCTTCAGATGAAAACAACTCTTTAAAGTACTTCTCAGCTTCGTCACCAATATCTTCTATCTTCTCAGTAATTTCACCCGAGGCCCTTTCAGCTTTTTGATCGCTAGTCTCCTATGATTGTTGAGAATTGAGTCATGAAAAAATCTTGTATTTCTATCTCCTTCGGCTAGCCACGTGTTCCTTGATTTTTGTTTCCAAAATATTTCCTTTTGAAGATAAGCATTTTTTAGCTTCACCTCCGCTAAGTTGAGTTTGAGAGAATCAGCTTCAGATTGCGTGTTGAGGAGGTTGAATTCAGCGCTATTCACCTTGTCCTCTGCCTCTTGAATATTTATGTTAATATCACCAAATACCTATTTGTTCCAAGTTTTTAGCATGGACTTCAGATTTTTCAGTTTAATGAAAAACTTGTACATGGGCGTTGCTGCAATGTCATTATCCCAGCTAGCCTTGATTGCCCTCATGAAATCATTGTGGTACGTCCACATTCTCTGGAATCTAAATGGGCGGGGGAATTTTGCAGATTCATTTAGAAAGGAAAGCAGAATGGGAGAATGGTCAGAGTGGGATCTCGTTAGGTGTTTGACCTTGAAACCTGAGAGATTTCTCATCCAATCTGCTTTGATGAGCATCCTATCAAGTCTTGCTCATCTTCGACTTCTACCGGCCCTGTTGTTGCACCATGTGAATGAAAATCCAGAAAAACCAGCATCCATGAGCCCCATGTCGTTGATCACATCCTGGATGTCTGTCATTGCTGCAGTCAACTGCTTAGGGCCTCCAAGCCTCTCTTCCGGGCTAATTGTGGTGTTGAACTCTCCACAAGCCAGCTAAGGGCCCCTGATGGAGCTGTATATACTTCTCATTTCTTCCCATAAATACTTTCTCTGCTCCTTTTAAGTAGCTAGCATTCACTGTTGTGATGGAGATTGGGTGGGACAGACTGTCTGAGGAGATCTTGATAGTGATGCACTGTCTGGATACCTGAATCGTTTGGATATGGATGTGGCCTCTTGCCAAAATCCAAATTCTATTATTCACTATTTCTTCTGCAATCTGACTTACAAAACCCAATTTAGCAACCATTGCTAATCTCTTGGATTCCTTGATCATCGGCTCCCGAAGGATGAGAATTGCAATGTTATATTTCTTAATCATTCGTTTCAAATAGTGGGTAGTTTGAGTATTGCCTACCCCTCTCGCATTCCAAGATAGGATACTAGTCATCCGTAACCCATCTCCTCTGCTCGGCCCTCCTCTATAAGCTCTTAAGTCTCTGGCTTTTCCTGTTGATGAGATTTTGCTTTGGGAGATTTTTCCTTTATTAGGCTTCTACTCTTTCTGGACCTTCATCCTGCGAGCTATTACTCAAACCTGTGTTGCTAGTCTACCCTTGGATAAACACCCAGAGAGTCAGAGCTTCAATCTGTTTTTTGGATTCTTTCTTTTTTACTTGCCTGGGTATCCTGAATTTCTCCTGCTATGGCCTCAGTATCTTCTGAGTCTCCTCTTTCATCTGCTTCCTCTGCTGAGTCTTCAGCGCTGGACTCTAGCTCCTTGACTACGGACCATGCTGGGGAGAATGGAAGGTTTACCACGTTTAAATATGCAGTGATACGATTCTGGGCTGAAGGAGCATTGACCGTCTTTTTCGCAGAGCCTTCCTTGAACAAATCTTTCATTCCTGAGAGCCATCTATCCCAATCCACCATCACGACAGGTCGTTGGGAGATTCCTTTGGCTAGATGAGTCATCCTGAATCCGTTGATTGATGTTCTGTATTCTGTTCTGTTGTATAGGTAGTGCGTCCATTGGGCTACTTTGCTGTGGTGAACTGATTACCTGTATATGTCCTGTAACAGTTGCCACTATAATGTATGTGTTTTATCCACACCGTCCATCCATTTTTCCATATCATTTTAGTATGTTAACCCCAAAATGAGGCCGATCAAAGGCTCAAGTGGACCCCACAGTGAGGATTGAACATTTACCATTAAAAACTTCTTGGGAGCTGCAGAAGTTTTGATCAAGCTGATATTTGTGTTTTCCCTTCAACCAGGTCTACCTGATCTTATGAACAGGTTAGATGACAATTGATTGTCACGTTGGATCCCTAAGAAAGTTTCAACGGTGGGCATAATGTGGTCCACTTGAACATTGAATCTGCTTCATTTTTTGGCATACATCCTAAAATGATATGAAAAAAATGGATGGACGGTGTGGATGAAACCCACACATCATGTTGGCCACTCAGAGCCCTTGCTTGTGTCAAGGAGGGGGTTACTACCAATGGTTAATGTTAAGTGCTGGACAGTGGAGAAGTGGAGAAATGCCATGGCTATAATTTTCTGCCAGTTATGATTTTCAAAACACAGGCTATCCTTGATAGCCTCCACGAGTTAGACAGTTCAGATTTTGCCCGTGTCACTGCTGGGTCAGGTCTGGCAGGTAAAAATGATTTAAGCCCGAGCCCAACCTAAATACTTATCAGGCCATGCATTGAGGCCTGCGCAGGGCCTATGGGTTAGGCTAGTAAGGCCAAGCCCGGCCCAAAGCCAGGTCGGGATACCCTGTCCATTGCCTCACTTAGATGGAGGGCTGCCATAACGTTCCTGACTTTATTGGTGGTAAAATTCTCTGACTTTTTAAATTAGGTTGGTCATTAGCTCTGAAATCTACTGGCTATGTGGGCATGTCCACGGAGCCATGTACTGCATGGATGAGAATGGTTCTTCAGTAACACGTTTGCTGATCCGATCGTCCGATAAGTGGACCTTTTTGAATGTTTTCTGCCACCATCCAGCTTGTAGGCTATTGAACACACGACTCTTTTTCGTTTTTTTTTTTTTTTTTTTTTTCTGTGTACCCTGATAGAGTGTGATGGTTGAGGCGCAGGCAGGCAGTCGGAGCTTCCAAACTCCTTATGTATTAATTCAAAAGTAAGACGTCCATATTGATTACAAACCCACTGTAGATAGGCCATCTTCCCAAAATCGGATTGGTTAGGCTATCCTGACCTCTGTTACATGAGGTTTGTTGATCTGAGACCAACGGCTATCTTTCATTTCAACCGTCTACTAAATATCGACTCAACGGCTAGCTAGTATTTCAACCGTCTACTAAATATCGACTCATCGGCTAGCTAGGTAAACAAATCAATGTCATTTTCAGTTTATAATCCATATATGCTTGGGCCCACAGATTGGACGGTTTAATTTGGTTGTTTGGATGCCAAGCACACGGTTGAGTGCAAGGGTATCGAAGTTTTTTGTACTGTTGACGATGGTTAGGAATGTCTAATCACGGGGCTATTGGGGCCGCTGCCATGTCCGCAAAAAATCCAATCCATTGATCACGGGAACTCCCAACATTGAAACCTTCCCAGGGCCGAATCTAGATGTTTATATGTCATCCAAACCATTCATAAAGTTACTACCACTGGGATGAAGTGAAGAAACAAATATTAGCCGCACAAAGGTTTCAATGGTGGGCGTTCAATCCCCACTCTTTTCTATGGCTCGCCCGGTTGAATTTGGATCTACCTCAATTTTGTACTCATCTCTTAAAAATGAGCTGGTGAAACTGATGGACGGTGTGGATGTCATGTCGCATCCTCCCACGGAAACTTCTCGCAGGGAGGGGCACAGGCAATTTGTGTCCCTTCCGTCTGTAACGGGCTTCGTGTATCCCTAGCTGTGGGGCCATTGTGATGTACGTGCCTTACATTCGTACCGTCCATCTATGTATTTTGACAGTTTAGGGCATGATTCCAAAAATCACAGGTGGACCACAATACGGGAAACAATGGTGATTGACCATTAAAAACTTCCTGTGGGCCACGAAAGTATTGGTCAACCTGATATTTGGGTGGCCCTTCATCCAGCTCTTTTTTATCTTATCAAAAGGTTGGATGGTAAATAAACATTCCGGTGGCCCCTAGGAAGTTTTTAACGGTGGGTATTCAATCGCCACCGTTTCCAGTGGAGTGGTCCACCTAAGATTTGAATCCGCTTCGTCCACTTAATTTTTGGATCATGCCCTGAAATGAGCTGTAAAAAAGGATGACGGCGGGGATGTAAGGAACGTACATCAAGATGGGCCAAACAGTCAAGGTGGATCCGGGGATCGATGGAAGCCGCGGCGTCCGTCTGGTATTTTTAAATGGGTCCACCTTATCCACTGGTTAAATACTTAAATACCATCCAAGTTGGCACGTGTGCTGCCTGAGAAGACTGGAGAGTGTCCGTCTGGCGCCAGCGAACCTCCCTGTGTAGCTCCTCATCTTTCAAGTCTCTCTCCGACTCTCTCATAAATGAAAGGCTGCAGTCTCCAAATCCCAATTCAAATGGAAGCTTCCTCAATATCTCGAAGGTATTACAGCTTTCAATCCGAAGTCTAAAATTACGCCCCCCCCTTATAATTCTCCTCCTTTCATCTCCTAAATCTAATTTCTCTTCAAAGATAATTACATTTGCATCTAGACATCTGTAGCTTTTGAAGAATGTAAAAATCTGGACTTTGCTTGCATTCAATTCTCTCTCTCTCTCTCTCTCTGTTTTTTTACCGTCAAAATGTTAAAAAAAGAAAAAGATAAAGAAAAAAGGAACTTGACTGAGTGTAGTTTCTGATTATTTGTTGCTCGTAGATTCTGATTACTACTGAGTTTGGATGCGCTTAGTATTCACCGAGAATCTGTACACTCACATTTTCACTACCTGTAAGCTGTGTGGGTGGGTATCACAACACATATTTCAAAATGGGCTATATTTGAAAAATTCTTATTTTGAAGATGCAGCTGATTCCTGCCAAACCATCTTTAAATGGTGAGAGAGGCAATGGATGTGCCTCTCGGTGAGCCCTGTGCTCGATGAAGTCTGTGTGTGTGCTACAGGAGGATGTGGCTTTTCTGTAACCTCTGCCTACAAGGAGTAAATGTGGGCGGAAGCTCTATGGGGCCCACCATGCTACATCCATCCACTCTGTCCATCAGTTTTGCCAGCTTATGTTGGGACAGTAGTCCAAAAAGTAGGCAGATCCAAACTCAAGTGGGCCACACCTTAGGAAACAGTGGGATTGGACACCCACCATTTAGGCCTCCTTTGGGGCTATCATGATGTTTATAGGTCATCCAGACTGTTCATAAGGTTATTAATGTAGGGGCATTTTCACACCGGGCTCGAGTGGGCTTGCTTGTGGGATGCAGGGGCACACTCGAGGTAGGCGGCCCATGTGAGGCGGGTGGCTCGTGTGAGGCGGTACCCATGTGATTTGGGGCTCACGAGGGGGGTTTGGCCAAGGTCCTAACCCATGAGATGTGGAGCCTGAG
Organism: Magnolia sinica; assembly: GCF_029962835.1. Lineage (NCBI taxonomy): Eukaryota > Viridiplantae > Streptophyta > Magnoliopsida > Magnoliales > Magnoliaceae > Magnolia > Magnolia sinica. The sequence goes on from NC_080581.1 coordinate 84,505,910, forward strand.
TTATGAGATAAAAGAGATTGATTCGCCATGCTCTAATAGTTCGAGCTTTTAGAGCAAGTGGTTAATTGTCCTGCATCAGTTATTCTCACCAACAAGAATGGAAAATACACATGTCGTTCTTGTCCAAAACTTTTGTGGCCCCACAAAGGTTTCAATGGTTAGTGTTCAATCCACACTATTTCCTGTGGCATGGTCCACTTGATTTTTGGATCTGCTGAATTATTTCGGCTCATGTCCTAACACGAGTTGGTGAAACTGTTGGACAGAGAGGATGTTGCACGGACATCCCAGTGGGTCCCATAGAGCTTCTGCCTATGCTCTACAGGGACTCCCACTGTAGGTGAGGGCTGCTGGAAAGAATTGAGTTTTCAGGAGCTAGACTATGAGTTGTGTTTGTCAAAAGTAAGTCACTAGATTGTGTAGACTGCAGTTCAGAAAATCATGGGCCTGTTGTGGCTGGAATATTGCCTGAAAATCGTACCTATTTGAGAGATTTCTACTTTCGTTGGCTTGAGGTCATTTAATAATATATGCCATTTAACTCCTGGAAGTTTCGGGTTGAAAATACTAGAATGCGTTAGTTCAGATGTAACCCAGAAATACTATTTACCATTATTCGCTGCCTATCAAACATCATCATCTTAGCCGTATCCCAACTACTTGGGATTGCTGCCTATCAAATTCTACTGACAAAATGGTGGGGCTGCCCATATGGTTGTTGGGCCAAAGCAAATCACATCATTCTATTTTGCTGAGAATTGTGTATAATTCTTTCAGTTCGTACCAACGCATTCAATAACTCTAACGGCTACTGTTGTTACCGTTATGATAATGGCCATTATGGCTTTTTTTTTTTTTTCCTTTTTTCTTTTAAATTTTTTTTTGAACAAAACCTTATCAGCCCCGTAATGGACTGTTATGGGCCTTGTTTTTTTAAATTCCCTGTGAAGGCTGTTATGGCATCATAACGTGTAACGGTTCCCTTCGTTAGTGTTTGCGGATACATTGGTTTGTACTTCTTTTAGATTAATATTCGCATTTGTGTGTATGAAATAACCCTCCTGGCTTACCGCTGACTTAAGAACTATTGATGATTCCAGAACCAAACGATTGCATTTCTATTTCTTTCTTTCTTTCTTTCTTTCTTTCTCTTTTTATTGCATTCGGTTCTTGGTTGGGATGCAGTGCTGAAACTTCCAACGGCATTTCCTTCTGATGTTCATTACTATGCCGCACGTGTTAACTGCTAACTAATTTTCAAACAGTTGTTGATCAGATCATGATTCACATGAGTTGAGTTGGCTTGGTCGGGCTCCATAACCAAGTCTGAACTCAAAAAAGAAGAAGAAAAAGAAGAAGAGAAGAAGAAGAACATAGTTTTCATTGATTCTGATCAAAAGACCAATTTCTGAATTAGAGTCCCAATCCCGAGCTTTTCAACATTGATTCTAATCTATTATGGTCTTTTATTTGTAGCCTATCTGATGAGATTGTTGAACTAGTTTTTTCTTTTTATGGACAGTGGGAAACCAAGGACGGCTCAAGGTGATGGATTGGCCAGTAAATTGGCTCCCCGAACAATCTGCAGAGTCTCGAGGAGGAGGTTATCGTTGGAATCTATGGGATTCAGTGCTGCTGTACTATATGTTCGTCCTGCTCTTACGGCGCCATTGCCAGAGATGAAGGAACCTGAAATCATCCGGTAATAAGATTTGAGATGTGGATTTTTTTTAGCTGTTGGAACTCTGTCATATGAAAGATGGAACATGTATTAAAAACCAATGGTATGGGGCCCAGGCATGTGTTCACAGCATCCAATCCATCCATAAGATGTTTCACCTCCGAAAACCTTCAGAGCCTAAAAATCAGCCTGATTCAAAACTCAGATGGGCCACAGAACAGGGAGCATATTAAGAGGAAGTGCCCACCGTTTATTAGTGTCGTGAACCACTGTCTTGTGTATATATAATCAAGGCCGTTGAGACCCTTCACCCGGTCGAGATGAATGGTTAGGCCAAGATTTAAAATGTTTTGCGACTCATATAGGAACTTGTGAAATTTGAGAATAGACATTCCCTCCCAAGCTTGTTCTCTTTCTTTTGGCCTACCTTTTGTATCGGGTGCTAGGGTTTTTTTGAGGTAATGCATCGGAGAGATGGGTTGGATGGTGTCAATACATCACCTGAGCACCATATCTTCCCAGTATCACCATAAGCTTAGGGTGGTACTGGTACCACTTGAGTGTGCCCCTGAAAACAATGCATGTTATCTGTTGGAGAAATACTAGGGTGAACCATGTGAGGTAGGGTTGAAGAGGTGATTCATTACATACAAGCCAATGTGTAACGTTTTTTGGGATGTGAAACGATAATCAGGTTAGGACTGTCATAACCATTCTTTGGCCCACAAATAGGTGGTCCACTCATCAGTTGAGCCGCATGTGTATTAGAAAAATGGATGGATAGGAAAAAGATGAATAATTGTCTATATTCAATGTGGACATGTGGTCCATCTGATGAGTAGATATTGATTTAGGTCATGGTGGTCCTCAACTGATGGGTGGTCTGTATTCTGCATGTGTGTGGCATGTCTGCGTGTTTAATGTGAATACCTCGTTGCCAGAGTACGATTACATGTATTGATTCTGGAAGGGATTAGGTTCAACAGATCCTTAAAAAAATAATCCAGATTCTATAGATATGGGTGTGTTACCAGGATTGGTCACTGCTCACAAGTTAAATTTCTTGCCCGTTCCGCATGGTTCACAAAAAATTCTAAATTACTAGTAACTCAAAGACTTCAAAAATCATAGTAAATTTGGATTTCAAGCCTTGGGAAAGGGAAATCCCTTATCTGAGCATCCGAGTATCAGACTTGGATAGTCCAATTTTTTGAAGGATCCAAGTATCCTAGTGTGAAATCTCTATTCAATCTCTTAAGCGAATCGCCTCAGCATTGCCATTGCTGTTGGGAGAATAAAAACCAGTGGCCACATCCTCAATCATTCAATGGAATCATGTTAAACAAAGTTGAAGAAAGAAACAAGAAATTGTTTTCTTACATTGTCTTCTATTGTTATCAGTTCTTTTGAGCAATGCATGTTTGAAATTTGAAGCATCCAGGTCTCTAAAGCTAAGGAGTGGAGTGAAAATCCAAGGTACAACTTCATGATATTTCATTTGAGCTCTCTCTCTCCCTCTCTCTTTGTATGAATGATGATGATTATATTAGAAGAACAAACAACGGCAACCAACCACAACTGATCCTCTCATCACTCAACAAGCCGGGTACCAAAACAAAACAAAAAATACAGAAGGGAGAACCCAATCATGAAGGCAAGGAGACCAAAGAGGATTATCTTCCAAAGAACACCTTTGGAACTCCTTTCCTGGCAAAGCCCTGTTACTCACAATTCTTCTATTTAGCGGATCAATCGACAGAACTTTACCTTAAAAAAAATTCTTCTATTCCTTCTCTTCCACATATCCCAAATAACCTAAAAAGTTACCATCCTCTAAGGCATTTACTTTCTTCCATTTAATGGCCGTTACCAATTCAAAACCAAGTTCCAGATAGGCTAGTTAATCATCCACGAGATCCCAAAAAGATGAGGCTAATGGTTCCACACCTCTTTCACCACCATACAATGAATGAAAAGTGGTCCGCATATCTTTCCTCTTTTCTGCACATGAAGCAGGTATTTGGTAGGGAGATGTTTTTCATTTTTTAAATGATCCACCATCAAAATTTTCATTGCTGGTGCAAATCAAGCAAAAGCCTTAACCCTAGGGGCACTGGTGCCTTCCAAAGTGAAACACAAGAGGAAGGTGCTTCCTCCCTAACTGTTAGTGTGGGGAAAAAAAGACCAAGCCAAGAATGAGCCATCTGTCAACCTCGTCACTTTAGATGAACTGATTAACAACAATTCTTCATTTGAAATATTTCTTTGCAATCTGATATTTCAAGTCGACCACCCCTTGACAGCTCATTAACATCAACAGATTTTTCATCCTTCACTTCAGTAAGCACGAACGGGTGTTGAACTGAAATCTCAAGAGGCACTTCAACCAACCATGCATCCTTCCAAAAGCGAACTTTGCCACTATTCTCTACTAGACAACTCATACTCTTCCCAAATTCCAATGCCACCCTAATCGAAATATCCATACCAGCTCCCTCGGACCGTTGTCCCACCTTGTAATGGCTTTCTAAATCTCAGAATCCATGATCATAGAATAATGCCCCAGGAATAACCGACCCCTCGATTCACCATATTTCCTACGAATTGCTGATGTCTATAATAAATTCGGTTACTGCACAAACCTCCACTATGACTTATTAAGGAGCTTCTGTTCCTCTCACTCACATTAAGAATTCCCCAGCCTCCAAAGTTCATTGGCTTTTGAACCTCCTTCCAATTGATATTTATGGCCTGGTTCATTCCCTTCCCCATAAGAAAATTTCTTTGAAGCTTCTTGATTTTTTGAGCTGCAACTAGTCAGCTGCAAGAATTTTGAGAAGTGATAGGAAGTAAGTTGGGGGGTTGGAGAGAGCAGCCTTTGTTCAAGTTCTTTTAAATGTTAAGGCAGAGCCCCCATTGATGCTGCCAATAGTGACTTGACATTGGATGGTGCTCTGTGGCCTGCGCCCAGCGCCCCCCCCCTCCTCCCCAAAAAAAATGATGTATGTCTTTTATCCACGCCGTCCATCCATTTTGCCAGCTCATTTTAAGGCATTATCCAAAAAATGAGCCAGATATAAATCTCAGGTGGACCACACCATAGGAAATAGTGGTACTTGAATGCCACCATTAAAAACTTCTTGGGGGCCACAAAAGTTTTGGATCAAGCTGATATTTGTGTTTTACCTTCATCCAGGTTTGTGTGACATTATCAATAGGTTAGATGGAAAATAAACATTTTAGCGGGCCCTAGGAAGTTTTTAATGGTGGCGGTTCAATCACCACTATTTTCCTGTGGTGTGGTCCACTTGAGATTTGGATATGCCTCATTTTGGGCTCATGCCCTAAAATTAGGTGGCAAAATGGGGGGGATTCAGTATAGTCACTTTTTCGCTCCACAAGGATCAAGATCAAATGAATGTTCATTCTCTTTCTATCGAATGGAGATATATTTCTGACCTCTCAATGACTAATGATCGAGTGAGACGCATTTTTTTTAGTTCGGATCCTTCTAGTAAAAAAGGGAGGGGGATTCTTGATTATTCAAGACTTGATCGAATCATATCTAATGGTCATTGGAATTTCCTATATCCTGCCATTCTCCACGAGAATTCTGATTTATTGGCGAAAGGGCGAAGAAAGAGCACTACCCATTGGCAACGTTGCAACTAGTAGTGTTAGTAGGCAATCCATCCTCCCTTTAAAAAAAAATCCTTAAGGTGAACATTTTATCAAATTAACCATGTCTCTTGTTTTAGTTGTTTGTATTTTATCACCGAGTTTTTAACTAGGTTATTAATAAGACAAGATGATTAAAGCTACTCATTGCATGATTCATAGAAAACGAAATTGAAGCAGATGTGTTATATAAATATTGTGGGGAATTACTTTTTTTCTCATATTGCATAAAAGATAGCATGTATTATGATATGTCTAGTGGAACATGGACACTCCATTTTATTGTCACAACTTGTTTGAATGACCCTTAGTCTGATGCCCACGACAAGCCATGGCTATCAAGAAAAGACTCTTTATTTAAGTTTTTCCCCTTTCTTTTGATATCCTATATTCTTCTATATAGCTAAGTCAGTTTTATTTAGTAACTTTATTTTATTATACTATGTTTTAGTGAATAAATAATTGCTAATAATATATTTTTCGATACCGTCATATAACCATGTGGATGTGTCTGCATATCGAGTCTTCAAAACTGTCTTGTTTGGAACTAACTCATGTTTTTCTACTATGTTATGTTATGACCTGTTTATTTCGTAATACTATACTATTTTGAGTGACAACCTCTCTGGTTTTCAAACAATCACGAGGCACTTTTAATATAGTTAGAACCTGAGTCGGTTTTTTGTTTGAAGATATTGTTGAAGGGGAAGGAGTAGAAGCGCATGAAGGAGACTTGGTTGAATTTAATTATGTTTGCCGGCGTTCGAATGGATATTTTGTTCATAGGTAAGGTATTCCTATTTCTTTTTGGTCTTTCTTTAACTGGTAAGAAATTCTATGTAGGAAAGGAATTACATCATACAAGCGACCATGATTCCTAAAGACAAGACAATGCATGACTAAATGAAAGATTTTATCCAGATGTGAAAGCCTGGATTTTATGGAATCCATAACAGGTTTTCGAGGTTCAGATTTTTCAATGGCAACCCATCCAACAATAATTTTAGAATCACCACTGTGGTTTCCTCAAAGTGATTTTAATTTTTTTTTTTTTTTTTTTTTTTAATTGGTGTTTGCTGTCACTTTTGGGTTCTACATATTGTCGAAAACATGATCAGTAAATAGTTAAACATTTCAAATCTTTAATAATATTAATATCAAGAAAAGGTAGCTATTCCCACTTCCTGACATTCATCAAATTTTTTTTTTTAAATCTATTTGATTGCTTATTAATATACTAATTCTTTAATTTCTTTTATATATATATATATATATATATATATATATATATATATATATATATATATATATATATATATATATATATATATATGAAAAGATGCCATCCTCTTAACTTCTCTTCTTCTTCTTCCTTTTTTTTGCAAATGCAGCACCGTGGATCAATTTAGTGGAGAGAGTAGGCCCGTGGTACTCCCTCTGGATGAGAAACAGGTTTGTTACCGTTAATTTCATTTACCAAATTCAGAATGAACATGTTATTTTTCTGTCCTGTTATAATTTCTGAAAGTAAAGATGCCTATTTCTCATCCTATTTATAGATTTTGATGTTCTTTCATGATCATCTAAGGGGCTGTTTGGATGCCTGTAACATTTCTAAAATGTAACAAAGTTACAGGTGAGATTGTTGCAAGTAGGAACTGGCTTCTTTATGTTTCTGATGCTCTTTTTATGTAATCCGGTGTACAGTATCAGTGAGTTGGTTAGCTGCCTGGCTGTGCAGCGGCTTTTTTTTTTTTTTCAAAAGGAGGGCTGTGCCCTGAATCTTTGATAATAAGAACAGATGATGTACACTCTACAGTTTCGGGTGGGCACCTCACAATACACCGGGCCTCAACTATCATATCAACTAATCAGAAGGCTGTGCAGCGGCTGTATCTTTCTTCTTTTTCTTTTTAAAATAAAATTTTGATTACCAATAAAATAAATAAATTAATGGTATAATACAAATGCATGTTTGATTCTTTCTTTTTCCAGAATATGGATATTGCTACTATGATCATCCTGAGCAAATATAACATTCAGCTTAAAGGGGAATTTTTCGATACTCTGGCTGCATATGGCACTTGATACGCAGTCATATATAAAGTCAAGTTAATCTGACTAAATTTTGTAACCCGCTGTAGCAAAGTCAGTCTAAAAGTTATATTGGTCGAATAATCCTAACCTCTGATTCGTGGATGCTTGCTGTTTGAACTAGGACCATTGGATATTTTTCATTTTAACAGTCCATTGTATGTCCAGAAATCTAATAGTCAGGTAACCAGGTGCTAAAAATATTTTGTTTGTGATACATCTGAACTGATGTCCATAATTTGTATGGTTAGTTTTATTAATTGTATGGCACATGCAATTTCTCAGTAATTTTTAACTGCTTGCTTATAATCTATCACATGGTGCCAAAGTATGAAAGTATTTCTCCTTAAAGAATGCATCTTTTCTATTTCAGATGAAAGATTTAAAACCTATAAACAAAGGAGAACTAAGATATCATTCAATGCTGTCCATAGAAAGCAGATGACTTCCCGCTTTTCTGTGAGATGGATATATATGTAGTTGGGGCGCACTCCACTGGAACCACCATATGTGATGTAAGACAATTAACCACTTGCTCTAAAAGCTCGAACTGATAGAGCATGGCGAATCAATCCCTTTATCTCATAGCCTAGGCCCCACATCCCATTGGTTAGGACCTCAGCCGAACCTCCATCGTGGGCCTCACTTCACATGGGTTCCGCTTCACATGAGCCACCAGCCTCACGTGGGCCGCCCACCCTGATTGTGCCCCTACATTCCACAGGCCACCCCACTTGAGCCCGGTGTGAAAATGCCTCTGCATTAATATGCTTATGCTGGTAGTTGGCAGAGGTGGGGCCCACGTGATGTATTCACACCATCCACCCGTCTATCATATGCATCACCTCGGAAAACCCCCTGGGACCCGAAATGAAGTCCGATCCAAAATTAAGGTGGACTGCAGTAAAGTGACCAAGCTGGGAGGGAATGCCCGCCCTTTAATTTCTCAGGGGCCCACCTGATTCACAAAACAACCTAGATTTTGGTGTAACCCTTCTCTGCAGTGGATGAAGGTTCTGAACAACCTTGATTATATATAAAGAACGCAGTGGGCTCCTCACATTAATCAATGATGGGTGTGCCCTCTCAATATGTTCCTTGTGCTATAGCCCATCTGAGTTTTCAAGCTGATTTTCAGGCTCTAAAGGTTTTCTGAGGTAACACATCTTAAGGATGTGTTTGATTATGTGAAAACATCATTGGGCCCCACATTTGCCTAGTACCACTGTAGTATTGGTACCACTGGAGTGTGCCCCTACGTAGTTTACATTGGTTATAGTAATATACTAATCATGTGATGGTGTTCCTTCCAGATCATACGGGGCTTGAAGGAGGTTTTAATTGGCATGAAGGTTGGAGGTGAGCTCCTAAGTTAATGCTCCATTTAGATTGCTCAATTAAATTTAGTCGTAATTATTCAAATTGAATAAAGCGGAAAAGACCAAAGTAGAGGTAGCCGCACTTCATAGCAAGGGAGTGGCCCCAAATTGCAATCACTGTTGTCTCTAGTCCAACTTTGAATGCATGGAATTGCGATTCAAGGGTTCATCACTGATTTTTTTAAGTCCAACTTCGACTGATTTTCTCATGACTATACATTTGTTCAGTTAATTAAGGCTACTCAACATAGGTTAATAGTTATGGATGTTTATATTAAGAGATGGAAGAAATGGAATGAAATTAATAGGTGTCAAAAAACTAGGTGGTGGAATTTAAAATGAAAGAAAACAATGTTATTTAGAAATAATTTGATGGAAAGTGAAAAGTGGAATGTTGGGGAAGAAGTAAATGTTATGGCGAATGAGACAGCTGAATACATTATGAAAGTGGCAAAGGATGTTTTAGGAGTTTCAAGAGGGAAAAGGCAATCATATAAGGAAACTTGGTGGTGAAATGATGGCGTACAAAAGGCTATTAATGAGAAGCGTTTATGTTTCAAAGCCTAGCAAGAGACTAGAAACAATGAAAATCTTGAACAATATAGAAATGCCAAAAGATTTAGTAAGAAAGTAATAAGTGAGGCTAAACTTAAGGCTTATGATGATCTTTACAATAGATTAGGGACACGAGAAGGTGAGAAAGATGTCAAGAAAGGAGGAGAAGATATTTTTAGAACTTGTTAAATGACAATTACTTGGAGATCATATGTATAAAAGGAACCATAAACTCAAATGATGTTGGAGTCCATATATACTTTTGTAGGAGTAGGATATCTGAAGTTAAAAAAGCTTTGAGAAAGATGGAAACAGGAAAGGTCCTTGGACCCGATGGTATAACAATAGAGGTTTGTAAGTGTATGGTAGATATTGGGTTGTTTTGGTTGACAAAGTTGTTCACAAGATTGTAAGATAGAAGAAAATGCCAGATGAATGTATGGGAAATACTGTGGTGAGACATACGGAGCATGGGGTTAAACTTTTGAGCCATACTATGAAACTTTTGGGAAAGAGTAGTTGAGCAAAGACTAAAGCATGAGATGAATGTATCAAAAAATCCGTTTGGTTTCATGCTAGGGAGGTCTACCATTGAAGCTATTTTGTACTCAAATAATTGATGGAGAAATATAGGGAGAGGAGGAAGGGCGTTCACATGGTCTTTGTTGACTTACGGGAAGCTTAGGATGGGTCCCTAGAGAGTTAATTTGGTGGGTGTTGGAAAAGGAGTTTTAAGAGGATATATGGCATGGATATGTTTGAGGGAGCAATAACAATTGTGAGGAGCGTTTGGTTTCATGCTAGGGAGGTCTACCATTGAAGCTATTTTGTACTCAAATAATTGATGTAGAAATATAGGGAGAGGAGGAAGGGTGTTCACATGGTCTTTGTTGACTTAGGGGAAGCTTAGGATGGGTCCCCAGAGAGTTAATTTGGTGGGTGTTGGGAAAGGAGTTTTAAGAGGATATATGGCATGGATATGTTTGAGGGAGCAATTACAATTGTGCGGACCACTAGTTGAGAGACGAGTTTCCAATTACTGTAGGCTTGCACCACAGGTTGGCGTTGAGCCCCGAACTTTTCGCATTGGTCATGGACGAGTTAACGAGGCATTTGTAGAAAGAGATTCCATGGCGTATGTTGTTTGCAGATGATATAGTTTAGTTTGACCAGTCGAGGGAGGGCATAAACACAAAGCTAGATTTATGGAAGGCTGCTTTAGAATGTAAATGGTTTAAAAGTAGTTGGACTAAAATGGAGTATATTGAGTGAAGTTTTAGTAGCAATAGGAGTGAGAATAGGGAATTAGTAAAGATAGCTGACCCAAAAGTTTCTCAAAATGACCACTCTTGATATCTTGGGTTAATAATTCATGAGTGGAGAGATTGAGAATGATGTTGCCATAGAATTCAAGCAGGTTGGAAGAAATGGAGACGCGTCTTTATAGTTTTATGTGATCGTCATGTACCACTCAAATTGAAAGGGAAAATTTGTAGGATGGCTATTAGACTGGCCATTCTTTTGGAATAGAATGTTGGGCAGTTAAGGAACATGATGTCCATAGGATGTGTTGCTGAAATGAGGATGTTGAGATGGATGAACGACGATACAAGGATAGAATTAGAAACGAATGCATTCGAGGGAATTTAGAAGTAGCACCAATAGATAATAACATGAGGGAAAATAGACTTGATGGTTTGGTCATGTGTAATGGAGACCAAGATATATGCTGGTTAGGAGGAGTGAGTTGGTACAAGTTGAAAGCCCTAAAAGGGCAAGGGGAAGGCCCAAAAGGATTTGGGTGGAGGTAACGAGAAAAGACTTGATGACCATTGATAGAGTGGGATTGGGGAAAAGGATTCATGTAGCTTCCCCCAGTTAGTTGGGATAAGGCTTAGATGATGATGTCATTTTTTTTTCAGTTGATCGTGACCCACCTGACCACTGGACCGACCTGATTCTTGGCATAGGAATTTAAGTAGCTGTACCCTTCTGATGGATGTCTTGGATATTTTACCTGTTCCCCACGCTGGCAGATGTGGTGGTGTGTGCATTAGTTGACCTTGTACACGTTTGTGGGCTTAGCAAAGCTCTGATACGGATACATGATTTTACTGCAACCATATTACCATAGATGTGCTAGAGGACTCTGTATGCATATGTGCATACTGCATATACTAATGTAGGTACATGTGAAAGTATGCATGTACGTGTGCATTTATGTCCTTTGAACTGTTAAATGAAAAATGTTTGCAGATTGGTTTTATTGGTAAGATTCGTGCTGTTTATTTCTTCTCTTTTCTTTCTGATATCAAGGCTACAATTTCTACCGAGTAAAGTGGATATTGTTAGAAAGTTGACAAAACAATTACTTTCTGCTTTCAAGTTCCTCTCTTCCATGGTAAAAGTTTCAGACTTGAAATTTTGGTTCTTCTGCAGGGAAGAGGAGAGCACTGATACCTCCCACTGTTGGATATGTCAGCGAGACCTTGCAACCAATCCCTGATGAGGTATGGGTTCTGCCACTTTTACAAAGCAACATAGACATACATAGATGTTTGGTTCCTGAAATGGTGACTCAAAAGAACAGAAACTGCCAAACTTGTTTGTGGAGTCATATTTTAATATTAAAAGATGAGCCCTATTCTAAACTGTTTCATTTGACTTCTCTTGCTTGGCCAATCCATGATGGGACCGACATGGATGATTGAAAAAAATGATGTGGACCATCCATCTGATGGGTCCCACAGTGGATGGTGATGGTATAAATATTATACCAGCTGGTGGACAGTCCCGTATATCTATTTATCGCATTCAAACAGAACAGGAATCTAAAAAGATAAAATGGTCAACAATCTACCTTTGATGGAGAAAATAAGGCAGTTAGTATTGTACCACCAGAGCAACTTCCATGTCATTGCACATCACTGTAATGCCCAAAAAGATGGACGGTCGGCGGATGCTAATTATTTTCTACTCAATGTTTTAGATGTGAGAAAAACTGAGAGAACCTTTTTCTTTTAAGAAAATTATGGAGGTTTTTGTATTGTAAAGCTGTCTAATTGACTTAGGCTGCCTTCGGATGCGATATCCAATCGAATTGTAATTTAGTAATCTAATAGAGTTGAAATGACCAAATTGTGATTTCCTAAGTGTCTATACTGAATGTCTGGGTTCCAATTTACAATTATGTTACTTGCATGTTGGAGTTGAAAGAAAGCTAATTGCAATTTGAGGGTGATTTCCTTGTCATGAATTGTAGGAAAATGTTGTAGTTTCGTCATTTCCTCTTGATTAAACTATATGTTGGTGACTCCTCCACTTGTACATTCAGAGTCTGAAGGAATTACTACATCTATTTTCCTATTGACTCTTATGGGACGTTTTCAACCTTGCAATGGCACTCCCACATTACAACACATGATCTGAACCTTCGGTCTGTGGGCCACACTCTGGTATGAGTAATGAGAACTGAGATTTATTCATGAGATTTTGTATTGATCTCATTCCACATGTATGATCTCTCTTGGGCATTCATGTTGTTTGATTTGATTTCTTCCACTAACACGATCTTAGCTAAAGAGAACCAACAGAGTTTCATGTATTCAAAACAATTAGTAATTGAAAAATTAATCAAATACCAAAACAAAATTGAAAAATATTTAAACAATAGTTTCGAAACTCGAAATTTTATAAAGATTGAAGAGGTTTGAAGAGCAAGTTGACTTTCATTGAAATTGTCAAGGATCTTCGAGTTCATCCAAATTTTGTTGAGTTGAATAAACCAAGTCAACCGAGTCTTGACCATGTATGGAGCCAAGTTTTTGTTTTTCCTTTTTCTTTTTTCCGCTTTAGTTTTCATTATAATCTTGATGAAATGATAAAGTTGAGTTGACTTGGCAAAGTCAACTTACACTCAACGTTTCAGTAGATCAAGCTTAGAAATTCATGCTTTAGTTAAATTTCTTGTTCTGGTTAATATAAGAACAGTGAACAAAAGAAACACCATAGTCTGCAGAATGATAGGAGTGAAAGGGGAAAAACTTAGCCTCTTGACTGGAACAGGGCCCAGATCAAGGAATGTGAAAATGGTTACCTGTTACGTAACGGTAATGGTGGGCTACGCATTCGGGCTGTAGCAGCCGTTACAGAAAACGTCCTTTAATGGCTGATATCTTTTTTCTGGCACAGATGGCTATTATTTTTTCCCTTAAATCAAGCACGATCTACTTTTGGGCCATGACCAATCACTATTCCACATTTATATTGTAAGATTAAAAGACTAAAGGATTTAATGATCTATCATTGACATGTTTAGTTAACATTTCAGTTTGGTCCTCGCCGGAGCCTTCTGGCTCATGTGAACGAGCCATTGGTCCTTGAAGTTCAGCTCTTGAAGGTTCTGTGATTATCTGTATGTTCTTCCAATCTTTATATTGTAAGATATCATAGAGAAGTTTGGATCAAATACATCCTTTCTCCTTGTGTTTTAGATGCCAGAGAAGGAAAAAACCTTTTGTTCTTAGGAAATGTGGAGATTTGTTGTGATGCTCCGTCTACTTAGTTGCTAATGGGCCATTTCCTTTCATCAAGTAAATATACCCAGCACCATTTACACCCACCCGTTTTAATAAATACTACCTTTCATTTACTATCCAAGAATGGTTATGTAATGGGGACCATTACACATTATAGGGCCATAGTGGCTTTTACTGAACAAATGGCCCGTTACGGTCAGCATGGAAAATGGCCGGTACAGTTCTTTTTATTTTTATTTAATTGGCTGTAATGGCCATTATTGCTCCTATTATCGCTTGAATCTGGATGGGATTGCGACTATACCTGTAAAAAGCAAAGGACAATGGGCACCGATGTTAGCCAGGGACCGTCTGATGCTTAAGTTAGGTGGGTAGATTTATCATAGGAAGAGAACTTGAGTTGGGAATTTTTGTGCGTCCGTTCCTTGCAAGACAACGGGTGTATTTACAAGGTGCTTTAGGCGGCTTGCATATCTTAACAAGATCTATTAGATACGCTAAAGGGTTTGAATTTTAGTGGGGATCTGCTCTCGAGATTATCACCGAGCCCACCTCGATCAACGTGATCTTCAGCTAAGATCTCGTTAGGTCTATCATTGCTCGGTACGATGCAGGATTTTTTCTGAATATTCCTCATCTGGGGTTGAGATCGGCTCGGGAGCTCATTCCTAGCACCCAGCTTTGTCTTCAAGCAATTCAGCTCGGTAGGTGAGTCTTTCCTCGGAGCTCACTCCTTGGGTTTCTCCGCAGAGCTTAGGCTCATCTATATGATGGATACGTTGGTGGTTTGGGGAGCCCATTCGGGCGATTTGTCGCCAGCGTCGCCCTGGTCCTCCCCATGATGTATATGTGTCCTATGTAGCAGGCTTCTAGCAGTTTAGACATTAGTTCCCATTTTTTTAAGGGAATACTGTTAGAAACCTCTACAATTGGGCCGATCCACATGATATTAGCTTGATTATTCATCGGGTGGGCCCCATTGTGGATTTGTCATTGACAGGACATTAGATTACTTATGGTGTGGTCACTTGCTTTTGATTTACGTCATTTTTTAGTTCATGCCCTAAAATGAACGGCGGATAAAACACATACATCATGGTAGGGCCCACAGAGTCCGACTCGTTTTCGGAGTTGCAACGTTGTTGTGGTAAGTAATTAATGCAGAAAAAAGTCATGTTAGCAGGCGACGCGGATTAGCTACTTACAAGTTTAGTAGCGGAAACTTGCCATAAAGTGACGTGACCAAGTTTCGCGGGCCCCAACATGATGTATGTATTGTATCCACACTTTCTATCAATTTGGAGAGATCATTTTAGGGCATGAGCCAAAGATTGAGTAAGATCTAAAGCTCCAGTGGACCCCCCAAGAAAACATGGGGAGAGTGACGCCTACCGTCGAAACCTTCCTAGGCCCACCAAAATGTTTATTTGAGTTCAAACTTGTTAATAAGTTAACACAGAAGGGAAAACACAGACATCAGCTTGATCCAAAACTTCTGCGGCCATTAGAAAATTTTAATGGTAGCCGTTCAATCTCCCTATTTTATGTGGTGGGTCCACACGAGCATTGGATATTGCTTTTTCTTTAGCTCATACCCTAAAATGTCTCTCCAAATGGATGGACAGACGGTGTGGATACAACACATATATCATAGTACGGACCACTCTCTCCTGCACTTGAGATATGAATCTGCTTTAATGTTGGGACCATGCCTTAGAATAAGCTGCAAAAAATGGATGGGCGGTGTGGATATACAAGATGTAGATCAAGGTGGGCCCCACGGTCAGGGAATCACCCTGTACAGTGTTACCCAGGTAACACCTCCCGCTGTAATGGACTTAAATAGTGTGGACGCAGATGCGAAAGCCTTTCCAAGGACAGTGGTGTTTGTATGCCTGCCATTGAAATCTCACTGGGTCCACCATGATGTTTATATGCCATCCATACAGTTAATAGTTTCATTCCTACTAGGATGAACTGAAATTTGCATTTTCCATTCATCCCGATCTATTTGACCTTATGAGCAGGTTGGATGGCATATAAACATCACGGTGGGCCCTACAAATGTTTCAATGGTGATCAGCGTCGTTATCACTGCTGCTTCTTGTGGTGTGGTCCACTTGATCCAGTGGATAAAAGTCATGGATAAAAGGGAAACGGATCGGCTGCTCACCTTGCCAGCCAATGGCTAGTGGTTGGTGCTCTGTGGGCCCCACCATGATGCTGTGTTTCATCCATGCCGTCCACCTATTCTTCCGGATCATTTTATTTTATGAGCACAAAAATGAGGTTGATCCAAATCTCAAGTGGATCACACAGTGTTGATTGAAATCCCACCATTAAAAATTCCCCGGGGCCACAAAAGTTTTGAATCAAGCTGATATATATATATATATATATATATATATTTCACTTCATCGAAGTCTGTATGACCTGTTGATTAGATGGTGGACATTCAATCACAACTGTTTTCCTATGGTGTGGTCCACCTGAGATTTAGATCTACCTCATTTTTTGGATCAAGCCCTAAAATTATCTTTCAAAATGGATGGACGGCGTAGATAAAAGAAATACATCATGGCAGCGTCACTAGCCAAACCGCCTCCGGATAGAACCCATACATCACGGGTGGTCCCATAGAGACTCTACCCGGACCGATTTCCATCCAGCGGGGCTGGACATAATCCACTTATCCGTCTACTATCAATCATTGTGTTCATCGCAAGATATTCGGAATCTACGAAAATTGTCCCACTGGTTATAAGAAAGAAAGAAGAAAACGGAAATTTAGGAGAGAAGAAAAAAGAAGAAATGGCGGAGAGTGCTGTGAGCTTCTTAGTTGAATACTTGGGAGCTTTGCTGGTGGAGGAAGCACGGTTGCTGAAGGGGGTCCATGGAGAAGTCTGTGACATCAGAGATGAGTTAGACAGAATTAAATCCTTTTTAAGGGATGCTGATACAAGACAAGACACAGACCAAAGCCTCAAGATATGGGTGAAACAAGTAAGAGAAATCGCTTATGATGTCGAGGATGTTCTCGACAAGTTCATGCTCGGCAAAGCACAAGAGCAACACGATTCTCAGGGATGCATCGACTTTCTTTATATACTCATCAAGCAGTTCATGGTGCATCATCAGACTGCATCCTCAATACAAGATATCAAAACCCGAATAGGTATGATTACGGAGAGAAAAGACGCTTACGCTCTCAATAGAATAGAGCAAGGTTCAAGCTCCAATAACATGAGTGATCAATGGTATGATCCTCGATTGAATGCTCTTTTCATTGAGGAAGCTCATCTTGTGGGCATCGACATGCCGAGGAGGCAATTGATCAGATGGTTAATGAATGGAGATTCGAGACTCTCGACGATTTCGGTGGTTGGTATGGGTGGCCTAGGCAAGACCACTCTAGTAAAGAAAGTCTATGATAGCCAACAAGTGAAGAAATGTTTTGAAACATATGCTTGGATCACCGTCTCGCAATCATTCAAACCAGAGGATCTACTCAGAAACATGATAAAGCAATTCTCCGAGGCAAAGAAAGATCAGTCTCCCGAAGGAGTAGATGCGATGACACAGGTCGAGCTAATCCAAGTGCTACGGAGCTACTTGCAGAACAAGAGGTATGTGCTTGTTCCTGATGATGTATGGGAAGCACATGTATGGAATTTCATAGGCAATGCATTGCCCACTAGTGAATATGGTAGCTGGGTAATGATCACCACACGCAAAGGTGATGTTGCATCATCTTCTTGCATTGGACCTTCCAATCACATCTACAACCTTCAGCCTCTGCATCCAGAAAATGCCTGGTCCCTCTTTTGCAGGAAGGCATTCCAATCAAATGAGGAGAACAGTTGTCCTCAGGAATTGGAGAAGCTTTCTCGAAGTTTCGTAAAAAAATGTCAAGGACTACCTCTTGCAATTGTCACATTAGGTAGTCTTTTGTCAATGAAGGGAAAGACGTATGTTGAGTGGGAGATGATTCACCGTAGCCTTGGATCAGAGCTTGAAAGCGATGACAATCTTAGAAGCATGACGAAAATATTATTACTCAGTTTCAATGACTTGCCTTACTACCTGAAATCATGCTTCTTGTATTTGAGTATTTTTCCAGAAGATTATGCCATTAAGCGTATGAAACTAATTCGGCTATGGATAGCTGAGGGTTTTGTCGAAAGAAATGAAGGCAGGTCAATGGAAGAGGTTGCTGAAGGCTACCTCAATGTGCTCATCACTAGAAATCTTGTTCTAGTGACAGAACGGAAATCTTATGGCAAGGTGATCACTTGTCAAATCCACGATCTTGTGCGGGAGATGATTATTCCAAAATTCAGGGAGGAGCACTTCTTTGCATCTTCTGTTGAAGAGAACATGAACAGAATCCGGCATCTGTCGATTTGCAACGATGGTGAGAATTTTCCAAAATTTGATGCCTTCTCCCGTCTTCACTCTCTGTTCATTTTTGGGGTGGATGGGCTATTCAAAACTCCTGCAATCACATCGTTTGCTAGCTTAAGGTTGTTGAAGGTGGTGGATCTTGAAAATGTGTCCGTGGACATCTTTCCTGATGATCTAACAAGCTTGTTGCATTTGAGGTACCTAAGCTTGGAGAATACAAAGATCAAGAAGGTTCCAAGTTCGTTGGGGAAGCTAAAGAACTTAGAAACATTGAATCTTAAGGGCACCTTTGTATGTGAATTGCCAGTTGAGATTCTCAAGCTCGAGCGCCTCCACCACCTCCTCGTTTATCGCTATCATATAACGGTGGTTTATTTACCTTTTAACTCTGTGTATGGAGTTAAGGTGTCAGCTGGAATTGGGCATATGAGATCCCTACAGAAGTTGGCATGCATAGAGGCAGAGAGCGGAATCATTAGAGAGCTGGGGAATCTCACCCAACTAAGGAGGTTAGGCATTATCAAGCTAAAAAGGGAAGATGGGAACGATTTGTGCACTTCTGTTGAGAAGATGGAGTACCTTCAGTCCTTGGATGTGACATCAATGGATGAGGAGGAGGTTCTCGACCTGCATTCTTTATCGCATCCTCCGCTACCTCTTCAATGTCTATATTTGACAGGGCGTTTGGAGAAGTTACCCAAATGGATTGCCTCGTTTCATAATCTGGTCGCCGTCTGTCTGAGATGGTCCAGATTGAGGGATGATCCACTCAAAGCCCTTCAGTCACTGCCCAATTTGGTGGAACTCGAGCTACGGCGAGCTTTTGATGGAGAAGAGTTATGTTGCGAGGGCAGAGGATATCCAAGACTCAAGCAATTATTGCTCATTGAGTTGATGGGATTGAAGAAGGTGAGGGTGGACAAGGGAGCAATGTCTAGCCTTGAAGAGCTAGATATTAGACATTGTGAAGAATTAGTGGAGGTGCCGTTGTGGCTGGAACATCTCACTAACCTCAAAGAACTCTACCTGCAAGACATGTCTGTGGCTTTCTTGAAGGGGCTAAGAAAGGATGGAGTGGAAGAGTTAGTGAATTCCATTCAGCACATTCCACTCATACGATACACAAACACTCGAGAAAGTACTTATTGGGACTTATCATGATTCAGGAGAGGACACTCACAAGATTAAAGCAGTTGTTGGGTGAATGTTTTATATTTCCCTTCTTCCTAATCACAACTGATATTTTTGTTCTCTACAAAGATTCACGCTTTTTTCCTCTTGCAAATGCTTTCATTTTCTTCTTTCCTTTATTTTTGTGACATTTTTATAGTTGTTTCAAGGAGGCCGGTTGTTGGGAGACCGCAGAAGCATGCACAGAAACACACGATTTTACGTGGGAAACCCTTGTGGGAAAAAAGTACGGCACAAAGCGACAACAAAATCCACTATGAATAATGAATTTTAAGAGATTGATGAACTTACAGATACAAAGCCCTTCCGAAAACCCACTGTCACACTCAAAACCCACTATGGTTAAAGGGATTGACGAGTGGTCTACATTCAACGTACATGTGTGGCCACCTGATGACCAGATTGGCCTGATCTTTTGGCCACATTACATAAACGTTTGATCCTGCTTGATGAACGACCTGAATCTCTCATGTTGGTGTGAAATAGTATCATGCAGGGAGGGTAGATCTGTCACAAGTAACCATAGCAGGGCTTTTTCTCATTTAGTTATGAACCTCACCATCAGTGACCCTGTTCCTTTTCAGCATTATAAATCTGAAGTTAATGGTTCAAAACCCAGTTGTTCTTTACAAAAAAGAAGAAGCACAATTCATGAATATTAAGCAAATTTTCTTAGTCGAAGTAAAATGGATAAGATGAGACTTCTCTCACTGCCTCAGGACTTGTATAATGGCTACCAGTTTTAGCACACTGCAATCCTATGAAAAATGATCTGAAAGAGAAAAACCAGTTAGGAAATCTTCTATCTGTAATAATGTGGATTTATCTCCCACTTAAAACAACTAGGTGATACTACTACATGCAGAAAAGAAACAGATGCAGAACCTAATGCTTAAATATAAGTTCCTCACTTTGGGATCTTGACTGCTGGTTCTGTTGACAATATTGATAGGCTCCTCAAGTACTTGAAAAACAAGCGCTGCCTCGCAGTCTCTTAGACATTTCGCAATCTATGGAAGTTCTGTGTGAAATTGCCAAAACATTAAAAAAATTACATTACCTCAACAAAGTCCATCAACAAGAGAGACAGCATTGAGGGACTTATTGGAGCAACACAGGCGCCCCAAAAATGCAATTGATCTGGCAGCCCTAATTCAAATACTGAATACCTCATATCAAAAAGACCAAGGTATTCAAAATCAGTTACAACGGCCGTTACATAACGGTAACGGTCATAACCGTTATGTGTCACAGGGTCGAAACGGCCATTACAGAAAAAAATAGGCCATAACAGTCCGTAACGGTCCTGTAACAGTTTTTTCCAAAAAAAAAAAAAAGGGCCATAACGCCAATACGGAGGCCGTAACGGCTGTTACGGCCCATATCATAACGGTAACGGTGGTGGTTGTTACGGCCACCGTTACCGTTTTGGAACACCCTGAGAAAGACAATAGGATAACATCCTTACTTCCATCCTAAAGCTCTATGAAAAGACGGACTGTTGAGTTTGATTGACTAGTTGTCAAGTGCCAGTTCCAATCAACTAGTGCATCTACAAAATCATTGCGAAAGTGTTAGCATGCAGGTTATGCATGACTCTTGGTAACATTGTTTCTGCATCACAAAGTGCATTCATGTCCGGGAGAATGGTTTTGGATAGGCCTTTTATCACCATGAGATGGTCGGCGAGCATATTGAGAAGAGGTTCAAAGTTTTTCTCCTTAAGGATGACATGGAAAAGGAACACAACCGTTTCAACTGGAAATTCATAGTTTATTTGCTTGGGAAGACAAGATAATTATTTCCTAACTAAAGCTCCTATAAAAGGGCAGACTGTCGAACTTGATTGAGTAGTTGTCAATTGCTAGTTCTGGTTCGCAAATTAAGGGTGCAGCATTTGGATGCACAAATGAATTGAATTGCGACCATTCAGTTAAATCAAAGGGAAATGATGAAAGCTTCAATGGTTGGCATTCATGATAAGGAAGCAGCCCTCAAATTAAATTAAATTCCTTTGGAGTCCAACTTGAAAGACTCCAAAGGAATTTAAGTTGGCTAGTCTCTCAATAAAGTGGAAATCATCAAATTGTTTTCATGTCCCTAGTATTCATATTGAGAGACTAGGCTTCAGGTTACAACGCAAGTAGAGAGACTAGGCTTCGTCAGTTGTGACTTGAAGCCTAGTCTCTCAATATGAATACCGGGACGTGAAAACAATTTGATGATTTCCACTCTATTGAACTAATTATGGCAATTTAATTGGAAGGGCACCCAAATACATCCTTCTGAATGAATAAGTCAAACGAACTGACTTTTCACTATGTTTACGTTCTTTTCATTATACTAATCTCTTTAGATAATGGTCTGAGTAGAGGATTTTCAAAGTTCTGTTTCTCAAAAATTCCAAATTTGGTGTTATCTACAGCCTGCATAGAACATCACCCTTCTTTCTAATGAGAACATCTCACAAGCAACTAGTTGTCGATTGAAAATCATGTAACTAGTTGCATGTGGTGCCCACCATGGTGTGTGTATGGAATCCAACCCATCTTACAGGGTTTGCCTATTTATTGCTATGATATTTCGGTGATTTTCACAATGTCTCAAATACAACTAGTACCATAGTATATTTAATCATTTTAAGAAGTTAAGTGAGAGTTAGCCACTAAATTTAGAGATATTCAAATGCTGAATATAAATCTACCCTGATGTCTAATCATCCCAATCTGACAAGATAAAAAAGCTTGTGAAAGAATTTTGTAGAATATAACTAAAGATGGAAATATTAAAAGAAAAGGGTCCAATGAGCATTATCCAAAAAGAGAAGAAAAGAAAAAACTTTTTGAAAGGTAACAATAGAAGAAGAGAAGGAAATAGTGAACATTTAGCTATAATGACTTCAACAACCGGTCTAGTGTCACGCCACTCTTTCCCCAACCTTCCCCATCCCATCATCTTTTCCTCATTTGCCTCAAACTCCTGAGCAATCAACATTATACATGATAAATAGTAATGCGAGGGCATTTTCACACCGGGCTCAAGTGGGGTGGCATGTGGGATGTAAGGGCACACTCGAGGTGGGCAGCCTGTGTGAGGCTGGTGGCTCGTTTGAGGCAGGCCTCACCCATGTGGGGCAGGTGGATCATGTGAAGCGGAACCCATGTGAAGTGGGGCCCACGAGGGGTTCGGCTGAGGTCCTCATGGGATGTGGGGCCTGGGCTATGAGATAAAGGGATTAATTCGATCACCATGTTTTTAAAGCAACTGGTTAATTGTCCTGCAACAAAGTGGTATCATGCAAGTGAAGCTGCCATACAAGTGAAGCCGCCATACTAAGATTTCACTATTTCTCGGGTGGGCCCCACTTGCAAGCCCTAGTGAAAAAGAGGTAATTCAAGCTGAGAAGTATATGATATCTGAATCTTAATCTAGTGAAGTCAAAAAGAAAAAAGAAGAAAATTGAAATAATTTGTGCAAAAAAAACTTCAAAATGAACTTTCTTTCTTCCCCTCTTTGATGACGAATCATCCTTCCCTTTCAAAGGCACTGCACAGGAAGTACATAATAATAATAATAATAATATATATATATATATATATATATATATATATATATATATATATATTAGCTGTTAAAAAAAACCCTCAAAAATATATCTCATGAACCCTGAATTACTTGCTGCAGCTAGAAACTTCTAAAATTAGACAATTAAAAAAATGGAGGTGCCATGCAATGCTTTGGCACAACAACGTAACGCTAGGGTCCATCTTTCACTGATTCGGAACAGTCATCCGACCAACACCACTATAGATGGGCAATGCCAGAGAAATCTCATTCATTCAACTATTTCAATTTGACGGCCATTTTACCTTGCTATCCACACTCCAAAAAAAATAAATAAACCATTGGAGCAAATGGTTAAAATCTGTCTGGAGGAGATTTTTTTGCACATGATTCGGATTAACCGTCTGATGCAGGACAATTAAGCACTTGCTCTAAAAGCTCAAACTGATAGAGCATGGAAAATCAATCCATTTATCTCATAGCTCAGGCCTTACATCCCATTAGGATCTTGGCCAAACCCCCTTATGGGCCCGACTTCACATGGGTTCCGCTTCACATAAGCCACTACCCTCACACGGGCCGCCCACCCTGAGTGTGCTCCTGCATCCCACAGGCTACCTCACTCGAGCTCAGTGTGAAAATGCCCTACATTACCGTCTTGATGATGAGAAGGTGGGGCCCAACCGCTATATGCTGCTTCCCAAACAAAATACCACTTCATTCCCTTCACATAGCAACCTAACTGCAGGGCTCACCTTTCACTGATCTAGAAAACAGTCATCTGGCTGGCACCATTGTAGATGGGCAATGCTGGATAAATCTTATCCATTGAACTATTTAAATGTGGCGGATGACCAATTTACCCTGTGGTCAACATTCAACCAGAAAAGGAAAGAAACCTCCGGAGAAACTGGCTAAAATCTGTTTGATGGGTAAGATTTTTCGAGCATGAACCCAACTGAAATTTTGTTGTCTGAACTAAAAAAAAAAAAAAAAAAAAACATTTTGCTCGGCATAACTCTACATGCATTACCTAAAAGAGGGGAGTTGAAATTCACACCATCGATTGATGACAGATAACCCTTTTCTCCCAAAAATAATCCTAATTTCTGGATCAACCAATGCCGCATTGAGAGAGAGAGAGTGAGAGAGAGAGAGAGAGAGAGAGAGAGAGAGAGAGATCTAATTACTGCCTGCCACGATAATTATAAAAATAAAAAATCTATAGAAGATGAGGTGAAATTTCTGTAAAGGAAGAGATGGAGGAGATGATGTTCTGACCGTTCTCTCTCGCGGTGGAATTCGAAACGGTGTTTTTATTAGAAAAGTTTTTTTGGATACACCGAAAATAAAAAAATAGAAAAAATAAAAATTATCACTAGGCTGAATCACGTATAAAATATGTTGTCCTTAAAGCGTGATTTGCCCCCTTATCAACTGCTGATAGGTTACAGGCGAATTGCTTCCAGGATAAGACAAGCCTTATCTAGATCCAGCGTGCAACAATCACGATAGGTCCACTATAGAACAATTTAACGCAGTAGATTTATTCTAGCAGACTTAGACGATGGAGATGATAACAGTATTCTAGTATGAAGCTATGGACTACTGTATCTGATTTGATGGGAGAGATGGTGTGTTGAGATGATGAAATCAGACTGGAATGGTCCAGTTTATATAGGCCTCAGGTTTAGACCCGTTGATGTGTGGTATTCAATGGTCCAGAATGTTTGAAAAATATTTTTGGACGTTGTCCATTAATCCTAGACGTTTCTGGTCATTAGATCTGTAGATCTGATCGTTGGATCATCCTGGCCCGTCCGTTTTCGGACCGTTGTGGCTTTTAAGGTAGCCATCCGTTTAAGAAACGGCTAGACGTTTCGGATTTAAGATCCGACCATTCTCAGTGACCTATAAAACCCAGGCTCATTTCCAACATTTCAGATCCACACCGTCCTAAGGCTCTGACCCGACTCATCGCACCGCGATCGCACCGTCTCGCGCGGGTTCGCGTAAGGTCGCGAGGGAGCGACCACTTTGCGACACGATGCGCACTTGCGAAGTGCAAAGTGCGCCATCTAGCGCCACTACAGCCACTAAAGCCACACTGCCTCACTGCCCATGCCCTCGCCCACGCCCGTGCCCGTGCCCGTGCCTGAGCGCGTGCACGTGCGTGTGTTCCAGTGCTTCGCACTGGAACATGCAACCCGTGTTTCATCTCCTCCAAAAAGCTCCAAGTAAGAATACCCTTCTCAACATCTCATATAAACCACAAAATTATTCTTTACATTTTCGATTGGGACAAAGCACATACACCGCACTTTTTAATTTAAAAATTCAAAAAAGTATTTTGGCGGGAAAATCTTGAAATTTTAAAAATTTTGAAATTTCATTTTTATTATTTTTAAACCACTGATTTTCAATAATCCCCCACTGATTTTTAAAATAATGAAAACTCTGCCAGAATAATAACAGTTATTATGCATAAAGAAAGATAACTTGCGATTTGAATCTTTCCTTAGTGTAAGCATTTTAAAGTTATTTCGAAATTTCTGGTTGCCGCAGCATTAAACCAATTATTCCTTTATGATATAACCGAAAATACTACACACATAATAGCTTATGCGTTAGGTGTTCCTTTATAATCTCGCTTAGCACTTTTAATGGCCATGTGCTTATCCTGTTTCATGAACGATTCCGAGATAACTCTAAGTCTCATGAGAAGCGGCACCACTTCTACGTTCACATAGGTGAAATCCTTCCAGTGTTTCCGTTTAAAACACTTGTCCTGTTTGATTGGATTTCATTAAGAGTTCAATACTCATCCCTCTTTATAACGGCCAGTACTATCATCCTGTATGAGGTTATCAATTTATTTAGTGCTGAAACTTTTCACTTATCAGTGAATTGTTGTTATCCATTAAACCCAATATTTAAAGATTTTCTAATTTAGGGTTGGGTTTCTTTCACTGGTGAAACTTTAAGTAAAGAGTTTCAACCCCATCCCTTTAGATGTTGTCCTTACTACCTCTCTCGTTAGAGGTTTAGTAAAAGGATCAGCCAAGTTATTACTTGACTTTACATATGAGATCGCAATGATTCCATCTTGAATCAATTGTCTTACATAGTCATGTCGCAAACTTATGTGCCTGTACTTCCCATTATAGGTACCACTATAGGCTCTTGCTAACGTAGCTTCACTATCACAATGAAGTGAAACAGCCAGTATAGGCTTCACATAAAATGAGATTTCTAAAAGAAGATGCCTTAACCACTCAACCTCTTTGCCTGTAGCAGCTAAAGCTATGAACTCAGATTCCATATTTGAGTGCGTTATGCAAGTTTGTTTCTTGGATCCCCAAGATACAACTGCACCTCCTAGGGTGAATATCCACCCTGTAGTGGACTTGTTGTCCCCTGCACTCGATATCCAACTTGCATCGGTATATCCTTCCAACACTGCTGGAAATTCTGAGTAAAATAGCCCTAGTTCTTTAGTTTCTTTAAGATAACCTAGAACTCTACTAATTGCTTTCTAGTGTTCAACACTTGGATTACTTGTAAACCTACTTAGTTTACTCACAGCCTATGCTATATCCGGTCTTGTGCATTGTATTGCATACATAAGACTACCTATAGCACTAGCATACTCTAGTTGTGCAACTGCTCTTCCACTGTTTTCTTTTAACTTGAGACTTGGATCAAACGGGGTCTTTGCCTCTTTAATTTTCAAGTGATTAAAATTGTTTATTATTTTCTTAATATAATGAGACTGACATAATGCAAAACCCCCACTATATTTTTTAACTTTGATACCTAATATAGTATCCACTTGTTCAAGATCTTTCATTTTGAAAACTGAAGAGAGAAACTTTTTGGTTTTAGTTACACCTTCCATTTTATTACCGATTATTAACATATTATTTACATGCAAGCATATGATTACAACATAATCATTATATACTTTTGAATATATGCATTTATCAGCAATATTTGTTCAAAACCATAAGACAGAACTTTAGAATCAAATTTATCATGCCATTATTTTGGTGCTTGCTTTAATCCATACAAAGACTTAACAAGTCTACATACTTTTCTTTCATTTTCTGGTAGAACAAACCCTTCTGGTTGCTCCATGTAAACCTCCTCATCGAGATCACCATTCAGGAATGCTGTCTTCATGTCCATTTAATGGATATGAAGATGATGTATGGATGCAAGAGCAAATAAGATCCTAATCGATGTTATTCGAGCTACGGGTGAATAAGTGTCAAAATAATCAATTTCTTCTTTCTGTCGAAAACCCTTAGCAACTAATCTTGCTTTAAAAGTTTGAATTGTACCATCTGTGTGATATTTTTTCTTAAATAC
This sequence comes from Magnolia sinica, assembly GCF_029962835.1. Taxonomy (NCBI): domain Eukaryota; kingdom Viridiplantae; phylum Streptophyta; class Magnoliopsida; order Magnoliales; family Magnoliaceae; genus Magnolia; species Magnolia sinica. The sequence goes on from NC_080581.1 coordinate 84,533,365, forward strand.
CTACTTACAACCTATTGGTTTAGAACCTGGAGGTAGATTTACCAATTCCCATGTTTGGTTAGATATTATAGAATTCATTTCATCATTAATGGCTTCTTTCCAAAAAGCGGAGTCTCTTGAAGATATAGCTTCACTAAAGGCTTTAGGTTTATCTTCTATAGTCAAAACCATATGTATTTTCCTAATCACCTTCTCTCTATCACCCTCAACTAGATGAAAAGAGAGTCGTTGAGAGTCTATTTGATCAGGATCAAGACTCTTTTCTACTCTTCACTACGTGAAAAATGGAAAAAAATGACGGATTTAGAGACGGTTCTGGACCGTCTCTAAAATTGCTTGGTTTAAAGACGCTTTAGAGACGGTCGTAAACCGTCTCTAAATTTTTAGACGGCCCTTAACCGTCCTTATTATTGTCTTAAAATTTTGAACGTTGACAAATCATTTAAAACGGTCAAAAACCGTCGTTAACTGCAGATAAAAGACGGCCATTGACCGTCAGGAATAAGAGACGGTCCCTGACCATCTTATATGGGAGAATTAGAGACGGTCAACGATTGTCCCTATTAGAGACGGTCATTGGCCGTCTCTTACTGGTAATTTGAGACTGTCAAGGACCGTCTCAATTAGAGACGGTCGTTGGCCGTGTTTTCCTATAATTTGGGACAGTCAAAGAGAGTTTATCTTAGGGACGGTTCTGAGCCGTCTCTGTCTGAGACTGTCAAGGACCGTCTCGTATTGGTAATCTGAGACTGTCATTGACCGTCTCAATTATAGACGGTCATCAGCTGTCTTTTACTAGCTTTGGTAGACAGTCAAAAATAGCTTGTATTAGGGACGGTCCTTAACAGTCTCTATTTGAGACTGTCAATGACCGTCTCTATTAGAGACGGTCCTTAGCCGTCTTATTGTGGTTATTTGAGACTGTCAAAGACCGTTTGCATTAGAGACGGTCCTAAACCGTCTCTAATGCTCAAGTTTTACAAACAAATGAAATTATGAATTTCGAAAAAAAAAGTAAAAAAACTTAGAAAAATAACTAATGATGTTTAAGAAAAAAATTTAGATTTTGAAAAAAAAATGTAATTTTATAAAAATCTAGATTTTGAAATAAAAATTAAGAACTTTTAATAATGTTGATAATTTTGAAAAAAAAATTCGATAAGAAAATGATATTTTGAAAAAGAAAATTTTAAAAATTAAACAAAATTGTAAAAAAATTGTCAAATTGTAAAAAAAAAATATATTTTAAAAAAGAAAACTAGATTTTGTATTTTGAAAAGAAAAATTAAAAAGTTGTATAACAAAAGTGATATTTAGAAAAATGATATTTTGAAAAAGAAAATTTAAAAAATTAAACAAATTTGTAAAAAAATTGTCAAATTTCAAAAAAAAAAAAATTTAAAAAAGAAAACCAGATTTTGTATTTTGAAAATAAAAGTTAAAAAGTTGTATCACAAAAGTGATATTTAAAAAATGATATTTTGAAAAAGAAAATTTAAAAAATTAAATAAAATTGTGAAAAAAATTGACAAATTGTAAAAAAATATATATTTTAAAAAAGAAAACTAGATTTTGTATTTTAAAAAGAAAAATTAAAAATTTATATAACAAAAATGATATTTAAAAAATGATATTTTGAAAAAGAAAATTTAAAAAATTAAACAAAATTGTGAAAAAATTGACAAATTGTAAAAAAATATATATATTTTAAAAAGAAAACTAGATTTTGTATTTTGACAAGAAAAATTAAAAAGTTATATAACAAAAGTGATATTTAAAAAATGATATTTTGAAAAATAAAATTTAAAAAATTAAACAAAATTGTGAAAAAATTGACAATTGTAAATTTTATATATATATATATATATATATATATATATATATATATATATATATATATATATAAAAAAAACTAGATTTTGTAGTTTGAAAATAAAAATTAAAAAGTTATATAACAAGATTTTGATAAAAAAAAAATGATATTTTGAAAAAGAAAATTTAAAAAATTAAATGAAATTGTGAAAAAATTGACAAATTGTAAAAAAAATATATATTTTAAAGAAGAAAACTAAATTTTGTAAAAAAAAAAAATGTTAAATTTATTTATAATAAAAATGATATTTAGTTAAAAGATTTAAAAAAATATACATTTTGAAAAAAAAAATGTTAAATTTATTTGTGAAATATAAAATAACTAAATTATTAGGCACATCCACTAATTGAACCTTTAATCGTTATTGGACAATCTAATCAGTTCAAATTGAATAGTAAATAACTTCAGATGTTTAAATCAAATTTCACTGAATTGTTGATCAATATTGTATGCCTAATATCTTTCTCATATGTAGACATGTAAAATGAGCCAAATATTCTGGTTAAAATTGAGGCGAGTAACTAGTCAAATTGAGAGTATTGATAGTAAAATAGGGTGAATGGACTAGACATGTAAAATGGGCCAAATATTCTGGTTAAAATTGTGACCCAACTTACTAACCTCGTGAGAACCTAAGAATTGATGTTAGTAAATTTTGTGGGCCCCATCATGATGTTTGTCGAACATTAACACTGTGGATTTGATGTGTCCCCTTTATGTTATGAGATATCTAAAAAATCATCGGTAAACGAAACTCAAGTGGGCCATACCATTTAAAACTATGTGAAGACATCCTAAAAAATATAAAAACACTTGTTGGGGCCCACATGAGTTTTGGATGCGGTTGAAACTTAGTCTAACCCGTCATCCAAGTGGGATACACATAATGAGTGGGTTGGATATGTGAATCACATTTAGGCAGGCCTAATATATGATTATGAATGTTTTAGGGAAACCTTTCTCCATTACATTTAAGTGAGTTACTCGTTACCTTTACCAGAGTAAACTCTGTGGGATTCACCGTTATTTATTTATTTTTTCCACTCCATTCATCCATCTAAAAAACAAAAAGGAAGCATATCCAAAGCTCAAGTGGACCACACCACAAGAAATAGTGTGATTGAAACTCTACCATTTAAAATTTCTTAGAGGCCATAGAAGTTTTGGATCAAGCTGATGTTTGTGTTTTCTATTAATTTATATATTTTTAATATTATGAACAACCTTTAATTGTTTTTAAACAATTTGATCAATCCGGACTTGAAGAGTAAATAACTTCAGATGTTTAAATCAAAATTCACTTAAATTGTTGATTAATCTTGTTTGCCCAATATCTTTCTCATATGTAGTATGATCGAGGCGAGTAACTAGTCAAATTGAGGGTAATGATCAGTAAAATAGAGTGAATGGACGGTGTCGATATACATAAAATATATCAAGGTGGGCCCTACACGGTTAGAGTAACACCCATGAAGGAGTTACCTAAATACTGAAATGGTACTATAAGGCACCTCATAGGAACTTCCCATGAGGTTAATCTACGTGCGCCCCACCATGATGCGTGTAGAACATCAACACCATGCATTTAATGTGTCCCCTTTAAGTCCAAAAATCAGTCATATATGAAACTCAGGCGGGCCATAGCATCTAAAACTATGCGAAGACATCCCTAAAATATATAAAAGCATTTGGTGGGGCCCATATGAGTTTTGGATGTGTATGAAACTTGGTCCAACTCCTCATCCAAGTGAGACACACATTATGAATGGGCTGGATCTATGAACCACATCTAAGTGGGCCCAATAAATGATTATGAATGTTTTAATGGGAGAGTAACCCTCTCAACTATAGTATGTGGTGTGGCCCACCCAAGTCATTGATTGACTTTATTTTTAAGCTCGTGGCCCACCATGGAATGGTGCATCTGACTGACGGGGCAGATCCAAAGTTCAAGTGGACCCACCATAGAAAAGAGTGGGATAGTGAATAAATGAATAAATCATGGTGGGCCCCACAGGATTTACTCAGTGCACTTAGGGTACCGAGTTACTCTATACGCAATCCGCTTCCATCCAGAAACATACGTGGTTTGGCTAGTTACACTGCCACTAGCCAGGTTGCTAGTAGTCGATGCAATGTGGACCTCACCACAATGTATGTGTTTTATTCACGCCGTCCATCCATTTTAAAAGATAATTTTATGACTTAATCCCGAAAATGAGATAGATATAAATCTCAGGTGGACCACACCATGGAAATTTTTTTTTTGATTGAATGTCTACTGTTAAAAACCTCTTAGGGCCCACTGTAATGGTTATTTGACATCTTACCTATTGATATATTAGGTGTAAAAAATTGGATGAAGTGAAAAAATATATATTAGCTTGATCCAAAACTTTTGTGAGCCCTACTATGATGTATATGTTTAATCCATGTCGTCTATCTATTTTTAAAGATCATCTTACGGTATGAAACCAAAAGTGAGATATATCCAAATCTTAAGTGGACCACATTCCAGGAAACAATGTTGAATGAGCGTCAACCATTAAAAAACATTTTGGGGCCATAAAAGTTTTGGATCAAACTGATTTTTGTTTTTCCCCTTCATCTGGCCTTGTATGACCTAATCAACATATTGGATGTCAAATAAACAGTATAGTGGGTCTTAGGAGGATTTTTATGTGGTTCACAAATCTAACCCATCCATTATGTGTCCCACTTGGATCAAATTGATTATTTCTATTTCATTTCAACATGCATTATTTGCATTTGATGTATTTTATTTATTAGATTGTTAAAATTTGTTGGGGTATTTTGTGAAGCTGTTTAGATTATCTATATATATTAGCATTTTTTTTTGTGTATTTGTTGTTACATTTGGACTTGCTTTGCATGTTATTGTTGCTGTTTACAATTACTGAGTGTTGGAGAATTTTCACTAAGTGAATGCTGACAGTGGTTTCTAGATGGTTAGAGAAAAGATGATGGATGTTTCATATTTAGCATGAATGTGTGGCCCACCTAATGAATGTATCAAACTGATCTTGGGGTATGATAGACATTATATGGTGATCTACATGAGTGGCCTAGAACTCACATGTGCCATCCTTGAATATCCTTATGTATGTGTTGAGTATAGACCATTGGGTCTCTTTTCTCCAAAATTATATGTTATAATGGATGGATAGAGTGGATAAAATGAATAAATCATGGTTGGTCCCACAGGATGTATAAAAATAGATGGGCTACATGAATAAATCATGGGAACGGATTGGCTACTACCCTTGACACCAGCCATTGGCTGGTGGTTGGTGCTCTATGGGGCCCACCATGATGTATGTGTATCATCCATGCCCTTCATCTATTTTTATATATATTTTATTATATGACGAAAAAAATGATTATATCTCAATCTCAAGTGGACCACATTATAGGAAATAGTGTTGAATGAATTTTGACCATTAAAAACATTTTGGGGGCCATGAAAGTTTTGGATCAAGTTAATATTTATTTTTTCCCTTCATATGGGTCTTTGTGACTAAATCAATAGATTGGATGTCAAATAAACAGTACAGTGGGCCTTAGGAGGATTTTAATTGTGAATATCCATTCATTATTTTTGTCCTGTGGTGTGGCCCACCTAGGATTTATATCGCTATCAATTTTTGTATCAAGCACTAAAATGATCTTTAAAAATGTATGAACGGAATGGATGAAACATGTACATCATGGTGGGGCCCACAATGCACCCAATCTCCCTCCCCCAAAATTGGGCGCGCGCTCAAAAGAAGCCGCGCCCAATCTCCCCCTCAATTTGCCCTACCTCTGCCTTCTCTCTATCTCTCCCTCTGCTCTCGCCGCCATCCCTCTGCCCTCTCTCTATCTCTCCCTCTGCCCTCGCCGCCATCCCTCTGCCCTCTCTCTCTCTCTCTCTCTCTCTCTCTCTCTCTCTCTCTCTTCTCTCTCTCGCCGTCCCGGTCCCAGACACCAGCGCGACTCTCGCCGTCCCGGTCCCAGACACCCGCGCGACTCTGAGCTTCTTCCTACCCGCGCGACTCTGAGCTTCTTCCTACCCCCGACTCTCTCTCTCTCTCTTCCTGACTGGTGCGACCAGCAGCCCCTGCCCTTCATCTGGTGCGGCTAGCAGCCCCTGCCCTTCATCTGGTGCGGCCAGCAGCCCCTGCCCTTCATCTGGTGTGGCCAGCAGCCCCTGCGCTTCATCTGGTGCGGCCAACAGCCCATCCCTCTCTCTCAACCTCTCTGCCACTCTCCGGAGGATTTCTTCCCCAAATCTGACGACGCATCTTTCCGGTGAGCATAATCTTTCCAGCGAGCATCCCCTAAGTCAACCTCTCGACGTTGTTGGTATCTCTCTCTCAAACATTGAATGTTCAAGCCATAATATAAAGATTTTCATTTTTTTGTTATTTATTTATTTATTTATTTCCTCATCTGTAGATCTAGATATTATTATTTTTTCATATATTTTGGATTTTTATTTTTTTATCTGTTTGGGATTGGTTTATAGGTGGATGCCCTAAATCTCTTGGTGAATGGTATGATATGCCAAATCCATTTTTAATCCTTGGTTTTGTTGTTATATCAGTTTAGATTATTTTTGTTTGATTGGGAAAGCAATGGAAACTACATTGTGGACATGCACACCCCTTGTTTGATGGTTGGTGTATGAGAGAGAAATGTGGCGACCAAGAAGGAGAGAGGAAAATCACCCATCTAAGTGGGTCTATCTAAGCAGTCCATGCTGAAGCAACTGATTGTATCTTTGGTGAATGCACTGAACTCTAATCCAACCTCAATGATTGAAAAAAAGATTGTTGGATTGGTAAGCATTTTATAACCTGAGGGAATAGAGAATCCTGATGTCTATTTCTCTGAAAGGGCATTTTTCTCATCATTTATGCTTCTTTAGAATTGATTCTTAGTTACCATTGTATGTATTTCGTTTTTAATTGCACAGTCAATGTCCACCAATTCAATGGTCAGATAATCAAAATAATCTTCTTCTTCTTTTTTCTGGTTAATGATACATCTAGACTAGAATATATTATTTGGATAGTTTAATTTGAATTTCTTGTATGGCAGGTATTCAATTTTAACATAAACTAAATCCACTAAATTCTTGTGAGGTTCTTTCTCTTTTTTGGGTGTTGTTGGGTTATGTTAACGGGGTTGCTTTTGCTTTCGTTTGCAAGTTATAACCAACTTGCTGCTTATCATTTGATTCATTTCTGCCTTCAAATATCCTCCTTAATCCTGGCCCCTTGAACCTAGCAGTAGAGCCTTAGAGAAGAAGAAAAGGAACACATGAGTTTCTATGAACACCATGAATCTAATATCCAGAACTCCCAAGAAGCACCAGATGCCGCCGTTTAATAAAAAGAGAAAGGAACTTCAATGTATGGTGGACTATACCATGAGAAATGTTGGATTTAATATTGCTCAAGTCATTAGGATATAACCCATGTATGGAGGATTTCATGTTTCCATGCTTGGGCCACCAATCAAAAACAGAGTTCTCAACTTGTGGCTGGCCATGATGTGAGTTTTTGTATTATTTGGATGGCAAAGAACCATCAATTGAACAAAACAATTGTTAACATATGTCTAGCAACCCCTCAACATCTACAGTCCCCTTTTTCTGCAGGACAGGAAGCCAAAATAGGACAGGATTTTAAAGCTCAGGCTGAAATAGGTGAAATCAAGGACATTACTTGAATGCTACTGCAGGTACATGCGAAGAAATGATCCAAAGGGCCATATTTGCTAGGGAATTGGGAGTTCCAACATGGCAGGAATCTGAAATTTAAGGCTATATCAGTTCCTTTTGTTTGCAGCTTGATTTTGAGTTTTATGATCGATTTTCATAAAATGTGTGTGAATTTCAACATTAAGTATTTGTTTTTGAAATCTTTAACTGCACGTTATCCTAAAATTTGAATGATCCAAATGACTTTTAAGATGGATTTCCATGAAAATATATATGAATCTCGATGAAATGTATGCTTATAAAACAATGTTGAAATCCTAGGCTCTGCTTGTTACTATATATGTGCAACCTAATGGTCTTTAATAGAAATGATGTCACCTAATTCAGATTCAGAGACCAGATCATTCTAGAAGCTGTGCACCCTATGGTAAAAATCAGAGTTCCTAGATAACTTTTCTGGTTAAAGACGTATATTGCTGATTGTAACAGGAGAAAAATTTACAAAGAAAATCACATGACTTGGGAGTTATTTTTTAGAGATGTTCTTTTCAAATAAAAACAAATTCAAAACCATTAGCATCGAACATTTAGGCATTTTCGAAAACTGAGTTATTTATTTTCTTATTTTTGCAAGTTACAGTCTTTGTCTAGCATCCTTTGTCTAGCATCAATGCAAATCAATAAAAAGGAAAGAAAGGGGAAAAAATCAATATTCCAATTAATCACATGACTAATATTCTTTCCCATCCTAGGATACTTGATGTTTCTTTGAATAAGAATCAAGAGAAAGCTTCTAGACCAAACCCTTCTTTTGCTTATGCAAGTAGAGAAGCTAACAAGATTGCCAACACCCTAACGAAAGTTGTAACTTGTAAGATTCTCTTGGTGGAAGATTTTGACGGCTTTTGCATAAGAAAATATTAGCTTTCTGCATTTTAATCTAGTATTATGGGACAACATTTGATATATCGGCAGGCTCTTTCTTAACAAAACTGCCCCCATTAGTAATTTTTAAAATCTGCATGCAAACTGTGTTCCTTACGTTGGTCAGTGGCATTTTTGTTCCAGTAAATGCATGCCTAAACCTAAACCTAGAACTCAAATGTAAACCTAATCCCGAACCCGAACCCGATTTCCTAAACTTAAACCTTAACGTATTCTCAAATCCCTAAACCTAAACCTACACCTAATCCTAATCTCAACTCCATAACCTAAAACCTAAACTCAATTCCCTAAACCTTAACCTATAACCTAACCTAAACCTAAACCTATAACCTACACTTATAACCTAAACCTAAACATATAACTTTAACCTAAACATAAAACCTAAACCTCTAACCTATAACCTACACCTATAATCTAAACCTAAACTTATAACTTAAACTTATAACCTTAACCTAAACATAAAACTTAAACCTAAACCTATTCTTATAACCTAAACATATCCTTATAACCTAAACCTATTCTCAAATCCCAAAACCTATAACCTAAACAGTAACCCGAACCCGAACCCGATTTCCTAAACCTAAACCTACACCTATTTTCAATTCCCTAAACCTTAACCTATAACCTAACCTAAACCTAAACCTATAACCTACACTTATAACCTAAACCTATGATCTTAACCTAAACTTAAAACCTAACCTAAACCTTAACCTATAACCTATAACCTAAACCTAAACCTAAACCTTAACCTATAACCTAAACTTATAACCTTTACCTAAACTTGTAACCTTAACCTAAACTTATTCTCAAATCCCAACCAGAAACAATTTGAGACGACATTCAGTGATACTTTGCTAAATATGAAATTTATGACCTTTAGTAACTTGGTTAATTAAAAAGAACTACGTAGTGGCTTGATCCCAATTTGACTTTTTGGATACGTAGGCAGCCGTTCGTAATGTACTAGAATATCGGTGCAGCTACAAATCTTTTTTCTCTTTTGAATTGTAATAGACTGTATCGGTTGCATTTTTCTCTGTTATACAGGTTGTGGCTATTAAAAATATAATATCACCTCCTTATAAGAAAACATTTAATGATGTGTATAGGTAAATTCATTTTTTCTTATTCCTTATATTGTTTTCCAGTTCTATTTGTGTTGGTTTCAGAGTACAGGTAGCAATAGAAATTGTTGGTCGATTGTCGCTTATGGACAAAGGGATGAGTAACCAACAATACGAATATGAGATGCCTTCCCCAGGTATCCAAATGCTTTTAGATATAATTATGTTTTTTTTAAATGTATTAGATCGAAATTGATGGAGCAGACTCGGATGTGCGTCGGAGCTATCCGGATGTTGAGCGGGGGTCCCTGGAAGGTGGGAACCGCTGTTATGACCATGATAAAGCTGTCCATTTCCTATGGACAACATTGGAGTGGCCTGACCATTTGGATAGGCCATGTTTATATATTAACTCGAAATTGATGGAGCAGACCCGGATGTGCGTCGGAGCTATCCGGATGTTGAGCGGTGGTCCCTGGAAGGTGGGAACCGCTATTATGACCATTATGAAGCTGTCTATTTCCTATGGACAGCATTGGAGGGGCCTGACCATTTGGACATGCCGTGTTTATGTATTTGATCAAAAATAATGGAGCAGACCCGGATGTGCGTCGGAGCTATTCGGAAGAGCGGGGTTCCCTGAAAAGAGGGAACCGCTATTATGACCATGATGAAGTTGTCCATTTTTTATGGACAGCATTGGAAGGGCCCGGATGGCCGTGTTTATATCTGTATTTGCAGGGACCATACCCTTAACCTAAACAAAAACCTATGACCTAAAACCTTAACCTATAACCTAAACCTCAACTTTAACCTAAACCTAAACCTAAAACTTAAATGTATTCTCAAATCCCTAAACCTAAACCTACACTTAATCCTAATCTTAATTCCCTAACCTAAACCTATACCTAAACTTGAAAACCCAAACATAAACCCAATCCCGAACCCGAACCTAAACCTTAACCTTAACCTATTCTCAATTCCCTAAACCTATATCTTATAACCTAAACATAAACCTAAACCTTAACCCATACCTAAAACCTAAACCTAAACCTTAACCTTAACCTAAAACCTAAACCTATAACCTAAACCTAAATCAAAACATATAACTAAAACCAAAACCTATATCCTAAACCTAAACGCATTCTCAAATCCTATAACCCATAATCTAAACCTAAACCTAAACCTAAACCTAAACCTATAACCTATAACCTAAACCAAAACCTATAACCAAAACCAAAGTCAAAACCTATAGCTTAAACCCGAACCCAATCTCAAATCCAAAAACCTATAACCTAAACCGTTAACTTATAACCTAAATCAAAAGCTATAACCTAAACCAAACCAAACCTAAACCTATAACCTAAACTCAAATCCCTAAACCTAAACCTATACCTAATCCTATAACCTAAACTCAAATCCCTAAACCTTAACTTATAACCTAACCTAAACCTATACTTATAACCTAAAACTATTCTTAAATCCCAAAACCTATAACCTGAACCTAACCTTTCCCTAAACCTATAACCTAAACTCAATTCCCTAAACCTAAACCTAGACCTAAACCTATACCTATAGCCTAAACTCATATCCCTAAACCTTAACCTATAACCTGCTAACCTAAACCTATACTTATAACCTAAAACTATTCCCAAATCCCAACACCTATAACCTAAACCTAAGCTTTCCCTAAACCTATAAGCTAAACTCAATTCCCTAAAGCTAAACCTACACCTAATCCTAATCTCAACTCCCTAACCTAAACTTAAAGATAAACTTGAAAACTCAAACTTAAACCCAATCCCGAACCTGAACCCGATTTCCTAAACCTAAACCATAACTCATTCTCAAATCCAAAAACCTATAACCTAAACCTAAACCAAAATCAAAACTTATAACCTAAACCCGAACCCATTCTCAAATCCCAAAACCTATAACCTAAACCTGATCCCGAACCCGAACTCGATTTCTTAAACCTAAACCTTAACCTATTCTCAATTCCCTAAACCTATAGCTTATAACCTAAACTTAAACCTAAACCTAAACCTTAATCTAAACCTATAACCTATAGCATAAACCTAAACCTAAACCTAAACTTGTAACCTGTAACCTAGACCTAAACCTAAAACCTAAATGTATTCTCAAATCCTTAAACCTAAACCTAAACCTAAACATTAACCTAAACCTATAGCCTATAGCCTTAACCTAAACCTATAACCTCTAACCTAAACATAAACCTAAAACCTAAATGTATTCTCAAATCCCTAAACCTAAACCTACACCTAATCCTAATCTCAACTCCCTAACCTAAACCTAAACCTAAACTTAAAAACTTAAACCTAAACCCGATTCCGAACCCGAACCCGATTTTCTAAACCTAAACCTTAATCTATTCTCAATTCCCTAAACCTATAGCTTATAACCTAAACTTAAACCTAAACCTAAACCTTAACCTAAACCTATAGCCTATAGCATAAACCTAAACCTAAACCTAAACCTAAACCTGTAACCTATAACCTAAACCTAAACCTAAAACCTAAATGTATTCTCAAATCCTTAAACCTAAACCTAAACCTTAACCTAAACCTATAACCTATATCCTTAACCTAAACATGTAACCTATAACCTAAACTTAAGCCTAAAACCTAAATGTATTCTCAAATCCTAATATCAATGCCCTAACCTAAACCTAAACCTAAACTTGAAAATCCAAACCTAAACCCGATCCCGAACCCGAACCCGATTTTCTAAACCTAAACCTTAACCTATTCTCAATTCCCTAAACCTATTGCTTATAACCTAAACCGAAACCTAAACCTATACCTAAACCTAAAACCTAAACATAAACCTAAAACCTAAATGTATTCTCAAATCCCTAAATCTAAACCTACACCTAATCCTAATCTAAACTTTCTAACCTAAACCTAAACCTAAACTTGATAACCCAAACCTAAACCCGAACTCGATTTCCTAAACCTAAACCTTAACCTATTCTCAATTCCCTAAACCTATAGCTTATAGCCTAAACTTAAACCTAAACCTAAACCTAAACCTAAACCTTAACCTAAACCTATAGCCTATAGCATAAACCTAAACCTAAACCTAAACCTGTAACCTATAACCTAATCCTAAACCTAAACCTAAAACCTAAATGTATTCTCAAATCCTTAAACCTAAACCTTAACCTAAACCTTAACCTAAACCTATAACCTATATCCTTAACATAAACATGTAACCTATAACCTAAACCTAAGCCTAAAACCTAAATGTATTCTCAAATCCCTAAACCTAAACCTATACCTAATCCTAATATCAACTCTCTAACCTAAACCAAAACCTAAACTTGAAAATCAAAACGTAAACTCGATCCCAAACCCGAACCCGATTTCCTAAATCTAAACCTTAACCTATTCTCAATTCCCTAAACCTATTGCTTATAACCTAAACCGAAACCTAAACCTATACCTAAACCTAAACCTATAACCTAAACATAAACCTAAAACTTAAATGTATTCTCAAATCCCTAAACCTAAACCTACACCTAATCCTAATCTAAACTTTCTAACCTAAACCTAAACCAAAACTTGAAAACTCAAATCTAAACCCGATCTCGAATCTGAACCCGATTTCCTAAACCTAAACCTTAACCTATTCTCAATTCCCTAAACCTATTGCTTATAACCTAAACCTAAACCTATAACCTATAACCTTAACCTAAACCTAAACCTAAAACCTAAATGTATTCTCAAATCCCTAAACCTAAACCTAAACCTACATCTAATCCTAATCTCAACTCCCTAACCTAAACTTGAAAACCAAAACGTAAACCCGATCCCGAACCCAAACCCGAACCCGAACCCGATTTCCTAAACCTAAACCTTAACCTATTCTCAATTCCCTAAACCTATTGCTTTTAACCTAAACCTATACCTTAACCTAAACCTATAACCTATAACCTAAACATAAACCTAAAACCTAAATGTATTCTCAAATCCCTAAACCTAAAGCTACACCTAATCCTAATCTCAACTCCCTAACCTAAACCTAAACCTAAACCTAAACTTGAAAACTCAAACCTAAACCCGATCCCGAATCCGAACCCGATTTCCTCAGCCTAAACCTTAACCTATTCTCAATTCCCTAAACCCATTGCTTATAACCTAAACCGAAACCTAAACCTATAACCTAAACATAAACCTATAACATAAATGTATTCGCAAATCCCGAAACCTAAACCTACACTTAATCCTAATCTCAACTCCCTAACCTAAACCTAAACCTAAACTTGAAAACTCAAACCTAAACCCAAACCTTAACCCGAACCCGATTTCCTAAACCTAAACCTTAACCTATTTTCAATTCCCTAAACCTATAGCTTATAACCTAAACTTAAACCTAAACCTTAACCTAAACCTATAACCTATAACATAAACTTAAACCTAAACCTAAACCCGTAACCTATAACCTAAACCTAAACCCAAAACCTAAATATATTCTCAAATCCTTAAACCTAAATCTAAACCTTAACCTAAACCTATAACTTATAGCCTTAACCTAAACCTATAACCTATAACCTAAATATAAACCTAAAACCTAAATGTATTCTCAAATCCCTAAACCTAAACCTATACCTAATCCTAATCTCAACTCCCTAACTTAAATCTAAACCTAAACTTGAAAATCAAAACCTAAACCCGATCCCGAACCCGAACCCGATTTCCTAAACCTAAACCTTAACCTATTCTCAATTCCCTAAACCTATAGCTTATAACCTAAACTTAAACCTTAACCTAAACCTATAGCCTATAGCATAAACCTAAACCTAAACCTAAACCTAAAACCTAAATGCATTCTCAAATCCTTAAACCTAAACCTAAACCTATAACCTATAGCCTTAACCTAAACATGTAACCTATAACCTAAACCTAAGCCTAAAACCTAAATGTATTCTCAAATTCCTAAACATAAACCTATACCTAATCCTAATCCAAACTTTCTAACCTAAACCTAAACCTAAACTTGATAACCCAAACCTAAACCCGATCCTGAACCCGAACCCGATTTCCTAAACCTAAACCTTAACCTATTCTCAATTCCCTAAACCTATTGCTTATAACCTAAACCGAAACCTAAACCTATACCTATACCTATACCTATACCTATACCTAAACCTAAACCTATAACCTATAACCTAAACATAAACCTGAAACCTAAATGTATTCTCAAATCCTTAAACCCAAACCTACACCTAATCCTAATCTCAACTCCCTAACCTAAACCTAAACCTAAACTTGAAAACTCAAACCTAAACCCGATCCTAAACCCGAACCAGATTTCCTAAACCTAAACCTTAACCTATTCTCAATTCCCTAAACCTATAGTTTATAATCTAAACCGAAACCTAAACCTATACCTTAACCTAAACCTAAACCTATAACCTATAACCTATAACCTAAACCTAAACCTAAAACCTAAATGTATTATCAAATCCCTAAACCTAAACCTAAACCTACACCTAATCCTAATCTCAACTCGCTAACCTAAATCTAAACCTAAACTTGAAAACCAAAACCTAAACCCGATCCCGAACCCGAACCCGATTTCCTAAACTTAAACCTTAATCTATTCTCAACTCCCTAAACCTATTGCTCATAACCTAAACCTATACCTTAACCTAAACTTATAACCTATAACCTAAACATAAACCTAAAACCTAAATGTATTCTCAAATCCCTAAACCTAAACCTACACCTAATCCTAATCTCAACTCCCTAACCTAAACCTAAACCTAAACTTGAAAACTCAAACCTAAACCCGATCCCGAACCCGAACTCGATTTCCTCAACCTAAACCTTAACCTATTCTCAATTCCCTAAACCCATTGCTTATAACCTAAACCGAAACTTAAATCTATACCTTAACCTAAACCTATAACCTATAACCTAAATGTATTCTCAAATCCCTAAACCTAAACCTACACCTAATCCTAATCTCAACTCCCTAACCTAAACCTAAACCTAAACTTGAAAACTCAAACCTAAACTCGATCCCGAACCCGAACCCGATTTCCTAAACCTAAACCTTAATGTATTCTCAAATCCCTAAACCTAAGCCTACACCTAATCCTAATCTCAACTCCCTAACCTAAACCTAAACTTGAAAACTAAAACCTAAACCCAATCCTGAACCGGAACCCGATTTCCTAAACCTAAACCTTAACCTATTCTCAATTTCCTAAACCTATAGCTTATAACCTAAACTTAAACCTAAACTTAAACCTAAACCTAAACCTTAACCTAAACCTAAAACCTAAATGTATTCTCGAATCCCTAAACCTAAACCTACACCTAATCCTAATCTCAACTCCCTAGCCTAAACCTAAACCTAAAGCCGATCTCGAACCCGAACCTGATTTCCTAAACCTAAACCTTAACCTATTCTCAATTCCCTAAACCTTTATCTTGTAACCTAAACCTAAGCCTAAAGCTATACCTAAGCCTGTAACCTATAACTTGAACCTAAACCTAAAACCTATTGCTTATAAACTAAACCTAAACCTAAACCTAAACCTAGACCTTAACCTAAACCTAAATGTATTCTCAAATCCCTAAACCTAAACCTACACCTAATCCTAATCTCAACTCCCTATTCCAAACCTATAACTAGATCCCGAACCCGAACCCGATTTTCTAAACCTAAACGTTAACCTATAACCTAACATAAGCCTAAACCTATTACCTGCACTTATAACCTAAACTTATAACCTAAACATAAACCTAAAACCTAAACCTAAACCTAAAATCGAAATGTATTTTCAAATCCTTGAACCTAAACCTACACCTAATCCTAATCTCAACTCCCTAACCTAAACTTGATAACCCAAACCTAAACCCGATCCCGAACTCGGACCCAATTTCCTAAACCTAAACCTTAACCTTAACCTATTCTCAATTCCCTAAAGCTATAACCTATATACTATAACCTATAACTAAAACCTAAACCTTAACCTAAACCTATAACCTAAGCCTAAACCTTAACCAAAACCAAAACCAAAACCAAAACCTATAACCTAAACCTTAACTTATAACCTATACCTATAACCTAAACTTATAACCTATAACCTAAAACCTAATCCTAAACCTAAACCTAAAACCTAACACCTAAAACCTAAAACCTAAACCTAAACCTATTTTAATGATCAGTTTTATTTTTAAAAAGTGCTTACTTTTTTGGAAGAAGTTTATGCAATTCTTCATGATTTTGAATTATAATGTTTTGTTGGTTTAATATTTTTTTTCAGGTGAAAGACACAAAAAGAAAATTGTTGCTGATTTTTTTTCTTTTTTTATTTATGATGTTAAACTTATATGTATTTATGTGTGGATGAATGTAATGTGGATAAGATTGCTTGTGTTTGGATGGATGCAATTTATGTTTGGATAAATGTAGTTTATGTTGGATTTACGTAGTTTGGGTTTAGATGGATGTAGTTTATGTTTGGATGAATGTAGTTTATGTTGGATTTATGTAGTTTAAGTTTAGATGGATGTGAATGTGAATATGATGAAATATATTATATAACAGGTGTATATCAGGAAGAATATGATGATGTAACAGGTGTATAATGACCCTTTTATAAGGGACGGTTTATGACAGTCCTCTTTAAGGACGGTTCATGATCGTCCTTTTAAAGGATGGTCTGTGGCCGTCCTTTGAAGGCCCATAAGAGATGGACCATGATAGTCCCTTTTAAGGACGGTCATGGACCGTCCTTAAAAAGGACGGTCTATGGCCGTCCTATAAAGGCTCATCAAAGACAGTCTACGACGGTCTTTTTTAAAGACGGTCCACGACCGTCCTTTTAAAAGACGGTCGATGGCCGTCCTTTAAAGGCTCATAAGAGACTGTCACGACCGTCCTTTTTTAGGACGGTCTATGACCGTCTTTTTTTTGTCAATAAAAATGACGGTTTTCGACCGTCCTTTAAGTAATACGACACGTCAAAATTTGACGACCCTTGCGACGGTCCATGACCGTCCTTTTTGGTCGTTTGAGACGATTTTGGACCGTCCTTTTTTTGCAGTTTTGGCATAGTGCTTGCTCTTTGACTCCTACGAGGTTCATTAGAAGTTTTCTCTTCTATTTGTGTTTCTTTTATATTTTCATTAGGAGATTGAATCTCAGCATTCTTTTTCTTCGTGAATACAGAATTCTCAAAGAACTCTACATCTCTAGACTTTATGATTACATTGGAGTCTAAGTCTAGAAGTCTATAGGCCTTACTATGTTGTGCATATCCTACAAGGATGCACTTGATAGCTCTTGGTCCTAATTTAGTTCTTTTAGATTCTGGAGTTCTGTAATATGCAAGACACTCCCACACTCTAAGATACCCTATGTGTAGTTTTCTTCCTTTCCATATTTCGTATGGAGAGGTCTTAGTTTTCTCAGATGAAATTCGGTTTAAAACATGACATGCAGCCAACAGTGCTTCTCCCCATAGGTTTAATGACAACTGTGCTTGTATTAGCATTGAGTTTACCATTTCTACGAACGTCCTATTTTCTCTCTCTGCTACACCATTTTATTGTGGTGTATAAGGTGCTGTGCACTGATGCATTATGCCGTGTTCTTCACAATAGTTAGAAAATTTATTAGAGAAATATTCTCCTCCTCGGTCCCTACGAAGGATTTTAATATTTTTATCTAATTGATTTTCTACTTCAACTTTATAGATCTTGAATGCATTAAATGCTTCATCTTTTGATTTTAACAGATATATATATATACATACTTATCTCGAACAATCATCTATAAATGTTATAAAGTACCTTTTACCTTTCCGGGTAAGAACGCCATTTAGTTCACATATGTCAGTATGCACTAGGTCTAATATTTGAGATGATCTCTCAACACTAGGGAATGGTTTCTTGATTATTTTAAACCGTATGCATACTTCACATTTATCTCTGTCACTATCATTGTATGATATTAGGCCGTTCTTAGCCATGAGTTTTATGGTACTGTAGCCAATATGGGCTAGTCTACCATGTCATAGCGTTACAGACTCAATCATGTAAGCAGAAGAATTTTTTTCATTTAAAGAGAGTTTGATCATCCCATTACAAGCGTATCCCTTACCCACAAAGTTTCCATTCTTAGACAAGATCAGCTTGCCTGATTCAAACATAACCCTAATCTCAGGATTGCTTAAGAGATCCCCTGAGACAAGATTCCTTCTTATTTCTGGGACATGCAGTACGTTGGTCAGGATTACCTTCTTTCCAGAGGTAAAGAGTAATTCCACAGTTCCTTTGCCTAGAACTTTCGATCGTCCTTCATTTCCCGTTTGAACCTCTTGACCATTGGTGTCATCTTCATAGGTTTTGAAAGCAGATCGATCATTACATACATGGACTGTGGCACCTGTATCATACCATCAACCAGGGATTTTATCTTGAACTAGGTTCACTTCCGTGACCATGGCTACGATTTTATCGTCTACTGTATTAGCCTCTTTCTTAGGCTTTTTTCGGTCCCTTCAGACTCGGGCGAAATGCCCGGTCTTGCCGCAGACATAACAAGCTCCCTTAGGTTTGTCGTTTTTCTTCTTTTGGGTTTTCTTGAGTTTCCCTTGATCTTTGTTAGGTTTAAGGGAATCAGCTTTCTCATCGGTATTATTTTGGGATGTCTTTTCTACTGCGTTCACCTTGGATGATGATGCACCATTAGCGTCATCCTTTTTGTATCGGTTACAGGATTCTTCTTCAATACGAAGATGTTTCTGGATTTGTTCTAGGGTGAACTCTTTGAATTTATGCAGTAGTTTCTTCCTGTAGTCTTTCCAGCTCAGAGGCAACTTTGCGATTATAGCTCCGACTTGAAAGGATTCAATAAGATCGATTTTTATAGCTTTTATTTTATTTATAATAAGTTGTAGTTCTTGGATTTGGGTAAGCAGTGGTAGATTGTCTACCATCGTGAAGTCGAAATACCTGGCAATTAGAAATTTCTGTGTACTTTCCTCTTCAGCCTTGTATTTGTATTCCAGTGCGCTCCAAATTTCTTTCGCTGATGTGGTCCCCGTGTACAAATCGTACAATCGATCAGAGAGAGCATTGAGGATGTGGCCATGACACACAGTTCATCTTCTTGTCGCTTGATCTTAGCAGCGATTTGTTCTGGAGTGTCAGTGTCCTTTGCTTCAGGCAGAGGCTGGAGAGTCGGGTCCAGGATGTAGAAGATCTTCAGAGCGGTCAACAGGAATTTCAGCTTGTCCTGCCATCTAGTGAAATTTGAACCATCGAATCGGTCCAATCGGATCAGATCCTGGTTTATCAGTTTGATTGATGCAACACTTTCGGTGTCCATAATCACGCTTTAAGATTGTTAGAAAAGTTCTTTTGTATACACCGAAAATAAAAAATAGAAAAAATAAAAATTATCACTAGGCTGAATCACGTATAAAATATGCTGTCCTTAAAGCGTGATTCGCCCCCTTATCAACTGCTGATGGGTTACAGGCGAATTGCTTTTAGGATAAGACAAGCCTTATCTGGATCCAGCGTGCAGCAATCACGATAGGTCCACTATGGAACAATTTAACGCAGTAGATTTATTCTGGCAGACTTAGACGATGGAGATGATAACAGTATTCTAAAATGAAGCTATGGACTGTATCTGATTTGATGGGAGAGATGGTGTGTTGAGATGATGAAATCGGACTGGAATGGTCCAGTTTATATAGGCCTCAGGTTTAGACCCATTGATGTGTGGTATTCAATGGTCCAGAACGTTTGAAAAACGTTTCTGGCCGTTGTCAATTAATCCCAGACGTTTTTGGTCATTAGATCTGTAGATCTGACCGTTGGATCATCCTGGCCCGTCCGTTTTCGGACCGTTGTGGCTTTTAAGGTAGCCATCCGTTTAAGAAACGGCTGGACGTTTTGGATTTAAGATCCGACCGTTCTCAGTGACCTATAAAATCCAAGCTTATTTCAGTGCAAAGTGCGCCATCTAGCACCACTACAGCCACACTGCCTCACTGCCCACGCCCTCGCCCACGCCCACGCCCGTGCCCGTGCCCGTGCCCAAGCCCAAGCCCAAGCCCGAGCCCGAACATGAGCGCGCGCGTGCGTGCGTGTGTTCCCACTGGAACACGCAACCCGTGTTTCATCTCCTCCAAAAAGCTCCAAGTAAGAATCTCATATAAACCACAAAACTATTCTTTGCATTTCCGATGTGGGACAAAGCGCACACACCGCACTTTTTAATTTTAAAATTCAAAAAAGTATTTTGGCGGGAAAATCCTGAAATTTTGAAAATTTTGAATTTTCATTTTTATTATTTTTAAACCACTGATTTTCAACAGTTTTTCATCGCGGTTGGGACTGAGAGTCGCTATTCCCCCTTTCTCTGTCATTGCTGGGAGTTTCAAACACATCCGACTATAGCCTGAAGAGAGTTTTTTCAAGCTAAAACCACACAAGTTAATGATACCGTAGAAGTCACGTACGAGCTAAAATTGGATAAGCTAAAACCGTACTAAAACCGCCCATATTACTGTTCCCAGGTCGCAGCAAAGTGACGTGAGAGCTGTACACGAACCGAGTTAGCTCGGTTAACTCTCTCGACTCAACTCGACTCGAAAAAACTCGATTCGACTCGGTTCGAAACTGATTTCGACCGAGTCAAGCTGATGTTTTGGAGCTCGAAAAAATTTCTAGCCGAGTTCGCGCTTGCCCGAGGCGACTCAACTCGGATCGAATGGGCTTGGTGACCCCATTACGATTGATATTAATGTTGCTCGCCAAGTGTTTACTGAAATGACTCAATGAAATGCTGTTTTGGGTGCATACATTCTCCACCGTATCAGCTAGTGGTGAAGAAGAAATGGATACGAAGCAAATCACTACAAAAAATTTTATGTTATAGAACTACACTATAGATTTTTTTACAGTATAGTTGGATTTAAGGGCCTGAGTTGTAAATGAGTAATCATTATTTACCATGGTAAACACTTACATCTTTCCCAATGCTAACTTGACCCGTTACTTTCTAAGCACTTAAATAGAAGAATTTGTAAAATAAATATGGGGCCCACCATAATGTGTGTGGCTTATCCACACCGTCCATTCATTATGCCAAATGAATTTAAAGCATGAGCCTAAAAATTAGGCAAATCCAAAGGTCAAGTGGACCACACCACACGAAATTATGTGAATTGAATGCCTACCATTAAAAACTTGTTGAGGCCCTTAGAAATTTTAGATCAGGCTTATATTTATAGTTTTCACTTATTTATGTCCATATGACCCTATGAACAGGTTAGATGGTGAATAAACCTCAATGTGGGCCCAGTAAAAGAATCAACTTTCAACGGTGGACAAATTAAGTCCATTATTTCCTTTCATGTGGGCCAATTGAACATTAGATCTTCCTAATTTTTTCAGATCAAGCCTCAAAATATTTTAATAAAACCGATGGACAACATGGATATATTATATACATTGCGGTGGACCCCATGGATTTAAGTCAACAATTTTGGACAGGTTTTCTAGGTGAAATTACTCACTTGTTTTCAAACAAGTGAAAAAAATGTAATAATTACTTTTTTACAGCGATTTACTTGGATTATGGAAAACCAAACAGGCCCTTAAATCATGATTTTGATGTTGCTATGCTGTTACTATTTTGCATCATGTGAAAATTTGAAGATGCCCTTTACATGTTTGAGAAAATGTTACATTGGCTCAAACTCAGCCAGAGTTGCTCACTAAACGGAGCCGAGCTAGCCAGTCAACCTTGAGGACCGAGTCCAGCCGAGTTCGAGATGGAGTTGGCTACTGGCCAAGCTTACCTTACTGGCATGTTGAAGTCACAAATTCTATCATAAAATATGTGTTATATCCAAACCATTCATCCATTTGACCAGCTTATTGTAAGGTGTGAGCCGAAAAAGAAGACAGAGACAGAGATCAAGTGGACCACACCGAAAAAAGCAGTGTAGTTCACTTGAACTTTGGATATAACCTTTTTTTTTTTTCTCCTGTTTAGGTAACTTTAATCTCTTTTGAGTTTCTTTTCAGTTAGTACAACTCTGAACTTGAAGAGCGTTAGTGTTCATCTTCACCCCATACATACCCACACCGCCCAATCCATTTCCCATTTCCCTGGGACCTGCAAACAAAGAAGGTGGTTAGTGATGGACGTCAAGAGCAAGCGTCATCTCTCTTTGACACTCGTTCTAGCTCTCTAGTTATTATTTTAGAATTCGATAAGTGACATTGTCACTTTGGCATTCCTTATTTCGAGTTTTAAAAATGTTGTTGCTTGTACTGGTTGTACTTCATTGTTGTCTGATACTTGTAGGCTCTTGAAAGCATCATGGGAGTATTTTTTTTTTTTTTTTTCTTCTAGAGATGGAGCTGGAATTTGTGGATGGGGATAACTTGAGTAATGCATACTTTTTCATCTATTATTTTTCTTCTCCTTGTAATGGAGAGATCTTTAGTTCTTCTTTTTCTAATTCAGGAATCCTTGTTTGTTTTCCATCTCGTTGTAAGTTACTTGACAAGAGTTTCCTGCAACAACGTGAAGCCATGTGGGACTCACAGCAATTTTCGTGTAAACTCTATACTTCATCCATTAGTTTTACAAGCTCATGTTATGATGAGAGACATCAAAGACACAAGTGGGACACACCACACTAAAAAGTAGGATGCAAACACCCACACTATCGTGATGTTTATAAGCCATCCAATCCATTTAAAAGATGATTCCGACTAGAATGAAGGGACAACACATATAACAGTCTTATACAAAAGTCTCAATGGTGGGCATTCAGTTCCTACTGTTTCTTGTCGTTTTGTCTTGGAACTTGTTTATTTTTGTGCTCTCTAGGTGACATCATTTGCTGTGATGGACAGAGTAGATTTTCAAACGGACATCAGTGGGCCCCACAGGGCTTCATGTTGCAGGAACTCCCTATATTAGGAGGAAATGTTTGTCGTTTTTTTTTTTTTAAAATTATTATTTTAATTCCACGGGAGTTGGATTGGAGTGATCAAGTCCCTCTACAATAGGACAACAGGTAAAACGTACAAGTTCTTTTGTGGCATATTTTATATGCATAATCCACTCCCTCCATTGGTTGCGATCCATGATTCTAGGATCTTCCAGATACACAACTCATGTGATCTAAACCAAAATGAATGATGGGGATGACATGCTAACCATAATTTTGTGCATGCACCATTCGTCAAAACGGCTCATCAGCAGTAACTCACCGAGTTGGAGGGAATGGACAAAAATCAGACTGATTAAGAAATACGAAGAGACCTGACAAGCAACTTGGTTTTACGTGCAATTTTAGGTGGATTACAGGTACTTCCAGATGGAATGTGCGGTACACAATATTCTTAATATACCATTTAAACCAGTTACCAGGGGTGCCCCGCCAAGATGAAGGGGCCCAGCAAAACACATGCCATTCCAAACCTTCCGGTAGCTGCCTCCCTGAATAAATAAGTATGTTTTGAGGCCTGATTGTCTTACATTGCTCAACATGGGATGTCCACACATGGGTATTGGATTTGGATGACTCTTGGCAACCAAGGGAGAACATGAGGCGCCCTAGGTGCATGGTTTGGATTCCACATAAACATCACAGGTGGGCCCTTCAGAACTTTGAATGCATGGTAATTATCATTTGTTAAAACGGATGTCATCACTCCCCATAAATTGTTTTTAATGTTTTTCCATGTTGTAAGTAGTTATTATTTATTCAAATATTAGAAGTTTAATTATTGAATATAGAGTCAAGCCAGCTCCACATCGTGGGTACAAGTGGCCCCGTATGAGTGGGCCCACGGTTGGAAATCTAGAGATTCAAGACGAGTGATCACATGGACCCCACACAAGCCAGCAATAGAAAGCTGCCCGGTATCCTCCTGATGATAAAGAACATATCTTAGATCAGACTAACTAATTCAACATGCAAAAGTTTATTAAACCAGAATTACAATGTCGACCACAAAAGGCAAGAGAAGATTCCCATAATTCAAAGGATTACTTAAAATGGATTTGTTCATGCCCTGAGGTGGACCTCTTAGACTATTTATGTTTTGCCAAATTGTATAATGTGTCTTTGATTGATCTCTCATTCCTCTGCCTGCTATCCTAATGGAGAAAACATGAAACCATAGTATTATCTTTTGTTGTTGATGTATTTGTTGGACGTAGGCCAGTGGGGCCCACTTGTGAGCAATCACTAGTGGGTACGTCCCATGTTTTCTTCGATCTCTTCCTTTGAATTAAATTTCAAATTCAAATATGAATTTGATTTTTAATTGAAGATAGGGATTTAATCGGATTATTTGGCCTTATCCCAATCCCACCCAAACTCTCATTCCTCTGTTATAAAAAGGAATGTGCTTCTCTCGTGTAAAAGCAATTGAGTCATACGATAAACCGAGAGTATACAGAGAGATATTGTGTGCGCTATAGTCTGTCCATTTTAGCTTGTCCTTGGGACGATCTGATCCATAGATCGCAATTCGGGACCATTATATATCGTAGGATCAGAGGTATGAGCTAACAATAAATGGTCCAAAGCTCGCAAGAAGGCGAAGAAGAATAATCAAGAACAGAAGACCACAGCACCTGCTCCAAATCTCAAGAAGGGGAATGGAAAGAAGAAGCAGAAAAAGACAAATATAGTCGGCTTTGTCTGTGAAAATTTTGGCCATTATGCTTGGTAGTGTGCCCATAAAAAGATGATAATTTCTTAGTCACTAGATACTTTGTATGTAGTCATTTATTCTGAAATCCTTTTCGTTGATACTATATCTAATGAGTGGATTTTGAAGACGTACAAGGGATTGGTGTTCTCCATCTCCGTACGCGCATAGGCTAAACAATAATCCTTCGTGATACTCTTTTTGCACCGGGGATGCTTCAGAATTTAATTTCTGTTTCTAGGTTATTATTTGATGGTTTTGATATCCGATTTTTCGGGACAAGAGTTTCATTGAGACTGAATAACCTTATCTTTGCATGGAAAAATTTAATTTCAGATTTATTTATTCTAGATGTACATTGTGATAATGCCCATCTTGCTTTATCTGCTATGTCGAATAAAAATGTAGTATATGAATCTCAAAAATGGCACACGAGGTTAGGTCACATCGGAAAGAATCGTATGACAAGACTATTACGTTCTGGTCTGTTAGACTCCTTATCCAAAGTTGATTTGTCATTTTGTGAACATTGTGTGTTCGGGAAGACATCGAAGAAACCATTTTCCAAAGCGGCTAGGTCCAAGGGCACACTAGAGATATCCATTCAGATATCTGTGGACCCTTTAATATACAGCCAGAAACAGATGTCAATACTTTGTCACTTTCATTGACGATGACTCGCGCTATGGATATGTGTATTTCATCTCACAAAAATCTGAGGCTTTTGATTGTTTTTTTTAAATATAAAGCTGATGTGGAAAATTAGCTTGAGAAAAATATTAAAATCCTTCGATCTGATAGACGTGGCGAGTATACATCTGAAACATTTAAATCATATTGTGAAAACATTAGATTTGTTCGGCAGTACACAATGGCTTACACTCTACAACAAAACGGTGTTGCAGAAAGAAGGAATATGACACTATTGGACATGGTTAGATCGATGATGGTACAAGCCAATCTCTCTACCACATTCTAAGGAGACGCACTGTTAACAGCCGTCTACGTCCTTAATAGAGTCCCATCCAAATCCATTCCTAAGACTCCATATGAGATGTGGTCTAGGAGGACTCCTACGTTAGACAACCTACGCCCTTGGAGATCTTTGAGATATGTTTTGCTACCTACTTAGCATAGAGGTAAACTTGATAGTAAAACCATTGAATGCGTGTTCATTAGGTACTCAATGCATTCAAAGGGATACGTTCTAGTTTATGAGGACCATGGACGATGGATTGAGATAGAATTCCGAAACGTGACCTTTGTTGAAGATAATATCCAAGCTGAATGAAACAAAAAGTTCCAATAGAACTTTTTGAAATACCCGATGTATCTCAGAAGAGTGGGAGTTCTGCTCCTCAAGATGAAGATGCTCCAATAGTTCACCAGGACAGTGGGAGGACATCTCAGCAGGCTCCTGAGTTACGTCGAAGCGAAAGAGGATTGATTCCCCGAAGATACGTCGATATTGAGGGGCAAACATTCTCTTGCATTGCAGTTGATGATGATGAACCTGATTCGTATCAGGATGCATTATTATCTTCTTACTCGACCGATTGGGTAAATGCTATGGACGAAGAGATCGCTTCCATAGAGAAAAATAAAGTCTGGGAACTTGTTGATCTGTCTTCCAATCGCAAAGTAATAGGTAATAAATGGGTACTTAAGATCAAAAGAAAGACAGATGGTACAATGGACAAGTATAAAGCACGATTAGTTGTTAAAGGTTTTACATAACAAGAAGGCATTGATTACGAGGAGACCTTTTCACCAGTTGCAAAGTTCTCCTCAATCCATATGATTTTGTCCATTGTCGTAAGTTTAAACTTAAAGTCATATCAGATAGATGTAAAAACTGCATTCTTAAATGGTGACTTGAATGAAGAGATATACATGCAACAGCTCATGGATTATGTAGACAAAAAGCATCCAAAGAAAGTCTGCAAGTTGTTGAAATCTATCTATGGGCTGAAGCAATCTTCAAGACAATGATACATGAGGTTCCACTTGGCCATCACTACTTTTGGATTTACGATAAGTGAAGAAGATCATTGTGTATACATGAAACGGTCTGGAAGATCTTTTCTGATACTATCTCTATATGTAGACGATATCCTGTTAGCTGGTAATAACATGTAATTGTTGATATCGACTAAAGATTGGCTATTCTCGAACTTTGAGATGAAAGACCTCGGTGAAGCTAACTTTATTCTTGGGGTAAAAATCATCAGGGATCGCCCTAAGAAATTTTTAGGCTTGTCTTAAGCAACCTGTATATAAAAGATCTTAGAGCGGTTCAGGATGAAAAATTCAAAAGCTGTTGAAACTCCTATGGATAAAGCTATCAAGCTAGACAGGAAATCGTGTCCCCAAACTGAAACCAAGAAATTGGCTATGTCCTCATTACCTTATGTAAGTGCAGTAGGGAACTTAATGTATGTTATGCTTTGCACCAGACTGGATATTAGCTATGCAGTTGGCATAGTCAACCGTTATCAGAGTAACCCGGGACAGTCTCATTGGCAAGCCGTCAAACGTATATTCCACTATCTCAGAGGAACAAAAGACCTAATATTGTGTTATGAAGGCACAAGCCTCGAGCTCAAAGGATATTCAAATGCTACTTGGGGTAATGACGTTGACGAGGGAAAGTCTACTTCAGGGTATGTATTCTTACTCGGAGGAGAAGCTATCTCATGGTCGAGTAAGAAACAGACATCCACAACTCTTTCATTTATGGAGGCTGAGTACATTGCATGTTATGTTGTAGTTCAGGAGTGTATATGGGTTCGCAGATTTCTATTGAGTCTGGGTGTTGTACCGATTGTTCGTCAGCCTATATCGCTGAAGATAGACAATACTTCTACCATTGACTTGGCAAAGGATCCTAAACACCACCAGAAATCTAAGCACATTGAAATCAAGTATCATTACGTCCGTGATCAAGTGAGAGATGAAAAGGTCACCCTCAACTACATTCCTACTAAGGAGATGATGGCTAATCCCATGACGAAACCTATAGCTAGAGATCTATTTCAGGTTCACGTCAGGCATATGGGATTGAGGAAAGTTTGAATGATGTATTTGTTTTGTAAGACATTCGATCTTTCATGAATAATATATTTCTTTTATTCAGTATTGAACACTAATATAAATTAGGTAAGTAGATCATCAGCATTTACTTTGAGATCATGTAGGATTTCTATTTTTTTTTGTCGGCAGGCCGGTTCCCTACTCGCACGGATTGACCAACCTTGAATGTACAAGAGAGGTACATTTGGGGCTATGTTTATACATTGAGGTATGAACTTCCCTTTATTGTGAATAATAGAAGATGATGATATGAGTGAGTCGTATCCGCCTACAATCTTATAAAGATTGTAGATGAGACTGATACAGTCGAATAACATAATCGCACTATTCTGTTACATGTGATCAATGTTATGGCCTAAAATTAAAGCTAGGTTATGTGGTTATGAGATGAGTCATACCTCATATGGAATGACTTGCGTATTGTAGACCCAACATTCACCTAGCATTGTCTACTTTACGTCGTGAATCGTAGCCACATGCTGGGACCTTTTACCTACAGATTGCTTTGATTCGATCTAATCACTGCAACGTGCGAGTAGCTAGTCCCGTAGGTGACTCTGTGTCTTTAGCTACTCTCCTCTTATGTATATGAGGATGAGATTGAGTGTTGCTACTTTAGTGTACTATGACGAAAGGTCCTTGATTGGCCAGACTCAATTACGCTAGGAAAGCAGCTTGATTAATTCTAAATTACACATCTGCGTGGGGAAGATCCGTGATAGCTACACCAAGTTTGTAGAACTATAAATACGCACTTGAAGACTTATCCGCCGGCAGTATCGAGTTGTTTTTTATTAGACTTTTGCAAACAGTATTTTTCTTAAAAAGCATATATATATATATATATATATATATATATATATATATATATATATATATATATATATATATAAGTATTGCTTTGAATTGGTTTAGTCGAAGTTTGTGAAAAATCAAGTTTTCAGAATAACTCGATAAGTTGGATAAGTGCGTATGTTGGCCGAGTACTCTAGATCGGGAGTTAACTTCATCCGGTGTGGTCATGCAGACTAGGACAGGCATTGAAAAGCTTGGGTTATTGAGTACTAGTCAGGTCGTCACTTAGTACTTAAGCAACTATGAGAAGATTATGGTGATCCAGCTGGTCCCACGCCTCTGATTCTTTTGATCGCGATGTTTGGTTCTTCGATTGTTATAAGGTAAGTTAGATGGATAAATTTATGTGCCTATCCTACAATGTGATTGAGTGGGAGATGTTGGACGTAGGCTAGTGGGGCTCACTTGTGAGTAATCACTAGTGAGTACGTCCCATGTTTTCTCTGGTCTCTTCCTTTGAATTAAATTTCAAATTCAAATATGAATTTAATTTTTAATTGAAGATAGGGATTTGATCGGATTATTTGGCCTTATCCCAATCCCACCCAAACTCTCCTTCCTCTGTTATAAAAAGGAATGCGCTTCTCTCGTGTAAAAACAATTGAGTCATACAATAAACCGAGAGTATACAGAGAGATATTGTGTGCGCTATAGTTTGTCCATTTTAGCTTGTCCTTGGGACGATCTGATCCATAGATCGCAATCCGGGGCCACTATATACCGTAGGATCAGAGGTGTGAATAGTTCCATTTGCTCCAGTAGTAGATAGGCGGGCCGTTGAAGCACCGTTCTTCTGCTTTGTGAAGGTTCCAAACTTCGTGTAGACTGTCAGATCTTGAGGGCTCACCTTCCGCGCTTCCCAACAGTATTAAATCTGTAAATCGACCATCGATAGACTACTCAATGTTATTGAGCAAAGTTTGATGCCATTGAACAGGTGCACGATGCCATTGGAAAAATCCAGAAAATCCATCTTTTCTTGCTGAAACATTTTGGTGTTTTCTCGATGCCATCGAATGTGCCATTAAGCGTGCGCGCAGAATTGCTTAAGTGAGAGATTTGTTTTCAATTTCGATTGCAATTCTTGTATATATATGTTATATATATATATGGGTGTAATTGGGATTTGGGGTATTTCAGAGCTTTCTAATTTGTTCTAAGGTCTCGAGGGCATAGCTTTAGTTGATTCGAGGCTTGTTCAGATCGGATAATCTCTATCTCTTGTAATTCTCTACTTTTATAGTGCATTACTGTCACTTTGTATAGTGGCTTTTGCGACAGAAGCTCTCAGTGGGTCCCACTATGATGTTTGCGAGAAATTTGTCTTGTCCATCCATTTTTGTCAAGTCATTTTAGCATGTGAGTTCGACAATAGGACAAATCCAAAACTTAAGTGAGCCGCACAATATGAACAGTGAGGATTGAACGTCCACCATTGAAGGGATGGATTACTCACAAACATCACGGTGGGCCCCAATGAGTTTCGAGCCCAAGAACTTCCTGAAAGGCTTTGGCAGGAAATTTGTGTCCATCTAAGATGGTGTGGCTTAAAGTGGGGCCTGCCTTAATATATGTATTCTATATCCACTCTAACGATCAGTTTTTCCAAATTATTTTAAGGCTTGATATTTTAGGTCTTGA
Source organism: Magnolia sinica (assembly GCF_029962835.1). NCBI lineage: Eukaryota > Viridiplantae > Streptophyta > Magnoliopsida > Magnoliales > Magnoliaceae > Magnolia > Magnolia sinica. Next base: position 84,564,304 of record NC_080581.1, read on the forward strand.
GCCCAAAAATGAGGCATATCCAACCCTTAGGTGGACTATACTAAAGGAAAAAGTGGTGATATAACGTTGCACCAATAAAAACTTCCTATGGCCACCGTAATGTTTGGTGATGTTTATTTTCCATCCAACTTATTGGTAAGGTTATGTAAAGCAGGTTGTGGACATTTTCTTAGCGAAGATGGAACCAGAGAAGGCCCTATCAGAGTTGGAAATGATCCAGATCATCAGAACCTTAAATCAGTTGTATCTTGCAAATCAGAATGAGTTTTTCGACATATTAATATATATGATTTTAGGGCAATAGGAACTTTTTAAGCCAAACAACCCCGCTACACCAGGTTGCCTACGCCAGATTAACAAGAATCCATCAGATCAATAATCAAAAGTCCATTTAGTTTCGCTTTTATTATAAATAGTAAGCTTCAGTCCAGCATAACTTTTCATCCTTTGAGTTGTAAAAGTTGTGTCCAACATGAAAATGGCTTTAAAAAGTTAGGAGAATAATGTAGTTAGGCCAAATTAGACATTTATTATTTTTTTAAACCGAAAACCACGGAGTCTAACAAGAATAGAGTTCCTCTATATAAATAATAGAGTTTACTATTTATAGTAAGTTACCTTTTAGGGTGTTTGAGTTGGAGTCTAAGTTTATATTGCATCTTGGTTTGAGTTCTTTATTTAAATAGCTGTAAATTTTTATTTTTTAATTTTAAATCCCTTGTGGGTCTGAGATGCATAGAGTTATGTTCGAGGCACGAAGAATGTAACAACTTAAAATTTTACGTTGGCTAAAAAATTTTAAGTCTTGAAAATTTTCAAAAATAAAGATGAAATTGGTGGCAACCACGCTCACCATTATCTTATCCATCTTATCTGAGGAACTATCATTTCTTTATAAGGGCGGACCTTCCATCCGATTATAAATAAAGAAAAAAAAAATCAAGAGAGAAAAGATAGGGAAGAGAGATAGATAAAGGGTAAGAAAGACTTGCAATGTTAGTATTTAATTTAATTTAATTTAATTTTTTAATTATTTATGTTATTAAGCTTTGGGTCTGCATGATGGATGGTGTGGATTAATTTACCATGGGTGCAATGCATGTGCATATATATCAACAAGTGCATATATCAACAAGGGCATATACCCACTGGATGCATCATCGATACCATTCGCAACATTGGCATTAATTACATTATTTGTGTTGTATTTCTGTTTTTTATGTTTTATTTGTGTGTATTATTTTAATTATTTCGTGCACGAACCATGATGGGTTCACTCATTGGGCATGGCCAGCTGACGGTGTGTTGATGAAAAAATCGTACAGATGGAATTGAAGCGGATAAACCAACTCAATGGCAAGAATATGAAGCTAAACCAGTGGATGATCTATAGGAACACTGGCCATATTTAACTGAAGATGAGGTTACTTTGCTGGATCAGTGAAATAATTAAATGGGACGTGTTTCCTCTTATTATTCTCATTTTTTGTTTTAAAATGACTTCTAATTTAGAGTTTATAATTTTTGAATAACTTGATAATTCTAATGACTTAATAAAAGTCTCAATTTGGTGAACAAAAATATTTTAGCTTGTATTCTTGACTATCATAGATGTGTGGTGGTGAATATTTGTCAATGGATTAGTGGTTGATATGATTGTATTGATGAATGTTAATGAGAACATAGAATTCAGATTATATTATGTCTCTATTAAATAATGTGATTCATTGATTTAAGTACACTAAGTGTACGAGTCATGGATCGTAACTCAAGTCTGAGGGTGCACAATCAGTACCTGAATTTCAAGGTGTGACAGAGAAACCCATGATCAGAGTAATTATTTCCCTCATGATCAGAGTAATTATTTCTTAAGGAAGATGGTGATTTGGATCAATTACCCATTTTTCCTATGGTAGGGTCACTTGAGATTTGGATCTACTTCATTTTAGGGCATAGATATAACATATATGCATCACGGTGGCCTTATAATAAAGCCTAATCCGTGCATGTATTACATTCTTTTATTATTTTTCTCTCTTTATTGTTTTTGCCTCCCAGAATGTACACGCCTGCAAATGCCTACAATAAAGGCTACTGTAAAGTGAACATAAGTGATAATAGAATGGAATACACGTGCGACAACCAATCCATTTATAAGATTGGTCCAACTTTTTATATGTTTTCCAAAAATAAATTTGGTCCACTCAGCATGTGGGTTCCAATATTTAAAATGGATGAATGGATTAGAAAACTTTAGCCAAGTTCTCTGAAGCCGTACATTCATGTTGCAATACAGCGGAAGTGGATTGATTGGTGTACCACATACACCACTGACTTGGCTGGTGTGGGCACGTGTCGTGTGAAGACAATGTTGATGCTCCTCCAGCTCCGAGTTGAACGAACGGTTCAAAGAATATCAAAGTTATATGGGCTCCACAATGATGTATTTATTTATATCCATGCCGTTCATCCATTTGGTGAGAGCATTTTAGAGCATGAGTCCAAAAATGAGTCATATAAAAAGGTCAAAGTGGACCACACCACAAATAGCAGTGAGGATAATGATTCTCACCATTAAAACATTCATAGGCCCACCATAACATTTATTTTCCATCCAATCTGTTCATAAGGTCACATAGACTTGGATGAAAAGGAAAAACAAATATGATGTTGATCCAAAACTTTTATGACCGTTAAAAGGGTTTCAATGGTAGACTTTCAATCCCCCATTGCTTTTTACAGAGTGGTCCACTTGATTTTTTATTTGTTTTATTTTTCGGCTCAAGCCTTACTACGAGCTAACCAAGTGGACGGACGGTTTGGATATAACTCATATCTCATGATGGGACCCATAGAACTTGGTGACATCAACACACCAACCACATTAGTGGTGTGTGTTACATCGGTGGTAGAAGCAGATTGGCTTGAGTAACACACACCACTGATTGACAATCATGTAGTCCTCTGTTTCTATGGTTGACGGAAATTAGTAGCCATTGCAGATAACGACATAAGCTTTATCTATCGTACCTTTTAAAATCCTTGCCTTTGCCTGAGAAATAGTACTGGTGGCCATTAATGGTGGTAGCGAGTGACATTCAGTAGAGAAGATAGGTTCCAAACCCTCCCGTTGCAGCTATTATAGATTCTCTATAGGGTGATGCAATCAAAACTACAGTTCATATCCCTAACAGGATCCCCAACAAGGTGATAAGTAAAAGTCCATTTGAATTGTGGAATGAAAAAAGCAAAGTCTCCAATATCTACATGTTTGGGGATGTCCTGCTGAGGCCAAAGTTTATAATCCGCATGAAAGAAAGCTCGATCCTAGTACCATAAGTTGTTTCTTTATACAATACCTAGAAAAGTCAAACGGTTGTCAATTCTACTATAAATTTTACTCCATCAGGATCATTGAGACTAGGAATGCCAAATTCATTGAGGATACTGGTAGGAGTACAAACATTTGAAATTTTGAATTCGATAAAGAAAGGACTATAATTCCTGTCATGGTCATTCCAAACACATTGGTGTGAATCCTACATTTGAGGCTATAGTCACTACAGATCACCATTATGAACCTCTTATACAACCCACTAAGGAAAGAAATTAAAATCACACTAAAAAGGGTGAACTATTAAGAAGTTTATAGACATTAAGATTTGCCAATAAAATTGGTGTCTAAACTTTAGCGAGGGCTTGAGATCATGTTCTTGTAGAGGAGCTTAAAATGCTTATTAGATTGAAGAATCACTAATAAAAGAGCATGCATTTTATTAGGATAGACTCTAGAAGGTTTGATAGAACTTGGAGTACACTTGGGTCTCTAAAATATCAAAATCCATCATTTGAACAAAGATCTGAATATAATATTTATAAACAAAATGTTTCAACGGATCTCTAACGGCTAATATCGATCAATCAACCAAGGGTTATTGATTGATCGAACAAGGCCGAAATAGTCCAGTGAACTTGCGGGACTGTTTTGGCTAAGTTCAATCGATCAATCGAGGAAATGCTCGATCAAACTCCTCCCTAAGTTGTCTAGTTTGTATAGTTTGATTTGCAGCAACTTAGGACATTAATAGGTAATCTAAGCATGTTCAATTAACACTCCTATGGCTATGTGAAAAGGAGGACATTCATGCAATATGTATTTTGAATTTGTGCATGCAATTATAGAGCTGTACATGAACTGAGTTAGCTCAGTTAGCTCGCTTGACTCGAATCGAAAAAGCTCGATTCGATTCGGTTCGAAACTAAGTTTGAGCTGAGTCGAGCTGATTTTTTGAGCTCAAAAGATTTTTGAACTTCGAGCTTACCCAAGCTCAACTCAACTCGAATCGAACTCGGATCAAACTAGTTCAGTGACTCGGTTACTTTGATATTGATGTTGCTCACCAAGTGTTTGATGAAATGACTCAACGAAGTGTCAGCTGGTGGCAAGGAAGGTATGTATATGAAACAAATACTTTTTGTTCTTGATTTTTAAGTTGCTTAAAAGGTGTTTGTGAAAATGTTGCACTAGCGAACTCAGCTCGAACTCGCCTTGAACCTGCCCGAGCTGCTAATCAAATCGAGCAGAGCTGGCTAGTCAGGCTCAAGGACTGAGCTGAGCCGAGTTCAAGCTGGGGTCAGCTAGTGGCCTAGCCGAGTCAAGTTGTGCCAAGCTTGACTCGTGTACACCTCTACATGCAATATGAAATTTGATACTCTAAATTCCTAGACTGATGCCAATTGGGTACTATCCCTGCCTGTCCCTAACGAGGAAAGGACAGACCGTATTGTATAGGTTTTATCCACACCGTCAATACATTTTAGGGGAGCCCAAAAATAAGGTAGATCCATCACTAAAGTGGACCACACCACACGAAGCTGCAATGATAATGGAACTCACTGATGAAACCTTTCCAGGGTCCACCGTGATGGTTAATTGCGATCCAACCTATTCATAAGGTCACGTATACCCATATGAATGGAAACACAAATATCAACTTGATCCTAAACTTTTGTGGCCGGCCAAAAAACTTCCATGGCCTCCAAATAGTTTTGGACAGTAGGTGTTTAATCGCCACTTTGGGGTCCACTTGAGCCTTGGAACTACCTCATTTTTAATCCTGTACTGTAAAATAGTATGGCCAAAATAGATGAACCGTGTGTATAAAACCCATGCAACATGGTGGCCCCTGGAAGCCTCCGTTTGTTCCTAGCTAGGTAAGGCCGGGTAGCATCCAACAGGTGGCCCCATAGACAATCAGTCATTGCTCTGATGGTGGTGATCAAACATCATTAATAGGTCATCTACAGTGAAGGCATCGTACATGTAGGTCAATCCAGACAGGTCAAGAAAAAAAAATAAAAATCAGCAGCCTTATTTGACAAACAAATGTAAATTAATCAGGCATTAAGATTTTTGAATAAAAAATGTTGACTTACAATGTTTTTGAATAAAAATAATTATTAGGTGGACCATTAAAAATGTTGATTGAATGGCCTACGATTAAAAACTTCTAAAGGCATATTTTAATGTTTCGGTAGTGTTTATTAGCCATCCAAGTCCTTGATAAGGTCATATAATACTGGAAGAAGGAAAAAAACAAAAAAAAAAAAAAAAAACAAATATCAACTTGATCCAGTACTTTTGTGGCCCATTAATTGTCAATCACCACTGTTTTCTATCTTGTGGTCCACTTGATCACTGAATCCGCTTATTTTTGGAATGTGGCTATAAAATGGTCCGAAGGTGGGCCCATGGTAAGGGCCACACGGTCTTTGGTGAGTCCGGAGTCTCACCTCACCTAATGGGCTCCGCGGTTGAGACCGTCCTTTCAAAATTTGGAAGAATCAAGCCCCCAAGCAAGGCCAATCGCCTTCTAGACAGGTTCTAGGTTGATTTACTCATTCAAAGGGTTGTAACAGAATTTTTCAAACATAAATTCAAGAAATGTCGTTTTCATGCAAGTAGTCTTTTCATTTATTTATTTATTTATTATTATTATTATTATTATTTCTTGTAAATTTCGTAGAAATACCCAAGTCGGTGGGCCAAATCTAATGGCTATTGCCCCAATACCTTATTTGATCAAATAATTTTAGCTGTCTGATGAAAGGAAACTTGCACATACAAAATTACTTCTTTCAACCGTCAAAGTAAAGGCCATTGATCAGACAGTTGGGGATCTTTTGAACAAGGTGAATTTCAGGCAGTGTCACATTGAAAGGGTGGCCCATGAAATGGTCCGTCTGCGTTGTTCACCTGTATTAACACGTACAGTGTACAAGTGCATGTGCACAATAATATATACTCTTCTAAAGTACGGTAGATAAATAATTCAGTGCATTAACCTTTTCTTAGCCGGTGGCTTTGCAAACCGAAGAGCCGATTGCATCGGACGCGGATTGCGTCCTACTCCCGCCGGGACGGTAATCCGTCCGGGCATGGCTCTGTGCGGCCCGCCATAATTTGCACCGTTCATCGCTTTTCTCATATCTTTTTAAAGCATCATACAAAAAACCAAGCAGATACACAGTTCCAGTGGACCACATCAAAGGAAGCTGCAGTGATAATGACACCCACCGTTGAAACCTTTCTAAGGGCCACCGTGATGTTTTTTTTTTTACTACCCAACCTTTTAATAAGGTCATGCAGACTTAGATGTTTTGAAAACACAAATTTCAGCTTGATCTAACACTTTTCCAGCTCCTAAGAAGTTTTTAATAGTGGATGTTCAATCCCCACTTTATGGTCCACTGAAGCCCCGAAACTACCTCAATTTTTGGCTCATACCTTAAAATAATCATATAAAAACTATTAATTGTGTGGATAAAATACTTACATCACATTGGGACCCACATAGCCCTGCCCGGATGGATTACCATCTGGACGGGGTGGGACGCAATCCGCGTCCGATTGCATCTGCCCCGGGCACAGAGATATACCTTTACAAATCTACTTCGTCACTACAACAATTTAGTCCTTTTGCGACAAGTCAACTCGTCGCTAAAAACTCCAAACTTGTCGTTAAAAACTCTAAACTTGTTACTAAAAACTTCTTGTGATGAGTGTTGCTTGTCGCCAAGTTTGTTGCAACTAAGGTGTCATAAATTCTATTTAGCGGCGACAATGACAAGTCGTTGCCAATAACTCAATTATTTACGACGACCTAATAACTTGTCACAAAATATAGTTAATTAAGGACGAGTTGACACGTCGCCATTGCATATCGTAAAATGTCGCTAAATATGAGACTTGTTGCGAATAAAGACGTTTTGCGACGAGTCCTCGTCGTTACTAACAAACCCAAATTCGTCACAATTTTTTTTTTTTGCAGCGAGTGTTACTTGTCTCCAATTTTGTTGCAAATAATAAATATTTATGACGACTTAATAAATCATCGCTAAATATAGCTTATTTGCGACGAGTTTACACATTGCATATTGTAAAACGTTGCTAAATATGAAAGTCGTTACGAAATATGGGAAATGATTTTATGAGTTCGAGCATTGTGGGCCCCACGTGATGTGTGTCAAACATCAACACCATCAGCAAGATACACTATTCCATGGTGGCTTGGGTGGGCCACACCACATACAACAGTTGAGAGGGCCTACCTCCCTTTGAAACATCCAAAATCATTTATTAGGCCCACTAAAATGTTTTTCACAAATCCATCCCATCCATTGTTTGTGTCACACTTGGATGAGGGGTCGGACCAAATTTTAACTGCATCCAAAACTCAAGTGTGCCCTACCAGGTGCTTTTATATGTTTAAGCATGTCTTCACATGGTTTTAGATGGTATGACCCACCTAAGCGCCCCGTATATGGTTGATTTTTAGGATATCCCATAGCCTAAAGGGGACTCATCTAGCTGATGGTGTTGATGTTTGACACACATCATGGCAAGGCCCACATTGCTTGACCTAATGGGAAGTTCCCATGACGTTAATGTGTGAAATGTACTCCAACTATTAGCTGCATCTTAACAATACATTCATGGCACAAAACTTTAGGCCCGTAAGTGATATATGTGAGCCACACCAAGTGAAATTATTTCGACAGTGGGTGTTCCCTTCATTATTTCCACTTATATGGCCTAGTTGAATTATTATTGTGGGTGATTTTTAAGCCCTATTAGTAAATTCTTATCACACGCCTTATGATCGGAGTGACCGGGAATGGCTTCGATGGGATCCTCGGATCCACCGAGGTAGGTGGGATCCCTGATGGTGAGGCCCACCGTGATGTATTTTTCTAATATTCATGCCATTCATTTGTTTTAAAAACTCATTTTAGGACATGATCCAAAAATTGAAGCAAGTCTAAATCTCAGGTGGGCCATATCAAGGGAAACAATTTGGAGTGTAAGTTTTGCTCTGTACAATATTTCCCATATGCAGTCCACCTGAATTACGGTTGGAGCTGGTTTTTTAGTCCTAGATCTAAAGTTAAGTCACTCACTTGATAGTTGGAGTGAATTTCCTAAATATACAAGTAAACTTGCGCTGGACCACCCCTTACCCGGTGAAATTTAAAGGGCTTTTACGCAATGTGATAAGAATTGATTATGTGAGTGAGGAATTCACGATTATTTAAGTGGTGGTGAAGACTCAATGGGCCCCACCTTGATGTATGTTATTTATCCATGCCGTTGATCCATTTTTTCATATCATTTTAGGGGATGAGCCCAAAACTTGAGCATATCCAAAGCTCAACTGGACCAAACCATAAAAAACAGTGAGGATAATGATGTCCACTGTTGAAACCTTCCTAGGGCCCACAATGATGTTTATCTATCATCCAACCTGTTAATAAGGTCACGCAGCCCCAAATGAATGGAAAACACAAATATCAGCTTGATCCAATATTTTTATGGCCCCACAGAAGTTTTGAACGGTAGGCAGTCAATTCATATGGTTGATGTGGTCTGATTCAGTACAGCTCTAAATATACTTCAAGTTTGGTTGCATGTCCAAAAATGATCCGGCAAGACGGATGAACAGTGTGGATAGAGCATACACATCATAGTGGGTCCCATAGAGTCTTCACAATGGTAAAGGGTGGTGTGCGCCTTACCGTACAACCTGCAAACCGAGCCTAACATGTGTGCGTATGTTTGGACCATACATTAATGTGAAGCCCACGTAAATCACGGATAGGACTGATTTTTAACCCTCTAAACTAAATATGAGATTTTTCATCTGTCGGATGAAGTGTATTACACATACATATCTCGGTGAGGGCCACCGGTTCCAGTCAACAAACCACACGGTAAATTGCTTATTTACCGACTAGTACGCAGGAGACCGGAGGATATATATATATATATATATATATATCACCGACAGCCTCTCATGAAAGTATATAAACCTTAATTTATGGTCAGCACTGGTATTTTTTTTTTATTTTCGACGTCCCTTCTACGTCCATCAGTAATAACGTCCACTTCTGAAACCTGCACAGGGCAGTAGGTGATGCTTATTTGCCATCCAACTGTTCATTACGTTACAGTGGGTCATACAGTCCTCACACCGGTTAAGTAAAGGTGTCCCCACAAACCACGCCCCGGAAATAGGTGCATGCGGATTTGCCGTCCATTCATTTTGAGAGCTCAATTTACGATTACAAAAAATAAAATAAATAAAAATAAAAAATCCAAAACTCTAGTAGTGGGAAAAAAAATACCTGCCATTGAAACCTTCCTTGCTCTATTTTAATGTTTATATGCCATCCAACCCATTTATAAAGCCATTTATGCTAGGATGAACTTAAAACATAGCAAACTTAGCCCATGTAAAACTTTTGTAGCTATACGAATATTTCAATGGTAGGCATTGAATCCTCACTGTTTTCTCTTACGTGATCCACTTGAGTTTTGGATCCACTTCATTTTTAATCGCATGTCCTAAAATGAGTTTGTAAAACGGATAAATAGGTTGGATTTCTTACAAACATCACGTTGGTCCATCTAATATAGCAGCGCAGTAACTTCTCCTCGATAAAAGGCTTTTCCCACCCGGAAGCGGATTGCTTACTGAGTAAACTGTGGGGCCCACTATCATTCAAGCATTGTATCAACTCCGTCCATCCGTTTTATCATATAAATTTAGGGCTTTACACCAAAGATTATGCATAGCCAAAGCTCAAAGTGGACTACTCCACCGGAAACAATTTGAATTGAAGTCTACCATTGAAAAGTTCTTGGAGGCCAAAGAAGTTTTAGACCAAGCTGATTTTTTTTTTTTTTTGTTTTTCCATTCATCCATGCATGTGTGATCGTATGAACAGTTTGGATGACAAATAAACATCACTGGGGGCCTTAGAAAGGTTTCAACAGTGGAAATCAATAGTTCTAATGTTTCCTGTGGTATGGTCTACTTGATCTTTTGATATTCTACAATTTTGGGATCAGCACCTAAAATAATATTGAAAAATGGATGGACAGAATAGATAAACCACATGAATTTACAGTGGGCCCAACAGAGTTTACTCAGTACTACAAGAGTGTACTGAGTAACTCAGTACGCAGTCCGATTTCACGCCGGAGACTGTGTGGCCCACCTAAGTCAGTAGGGTAAGCGTGATCAGGAAAACCGCATCCGGTAGCAAGCCGGGTCCCAAATGCAGCTCCCATTTCTTTGTAATTATATTCCACCAGCTATCATGGAAGCGGGCAGCTCCCATTTCTTTGTAAGTATATTCCACCAGCTGTGATGGTAGTTGAGTTGGTGAGTCCCTGACCGTGAGGCCCACCTTGATGTATGCGTGGTATATGCAGGCTGTCCATAGCTTTTCAGCTCATTATAATTCCAAAAATGAAGTGGATCCAAATCTTAAGTGGACCACACCACAGGAAACAATGGTCATTGAACACCCACAGCCATCCAATCTGTAGATAAGGTCACGTAGACCTGGATAAAGGTTAAAAAAACAAATATCAGCTTAGTTCAAAACTTTTATGGCCTACGAGAAAATTTTAGTCAATGATCACTACTTTCTATGGGCATGGCGGATTGAGATTTGGATATGCTTTTGGTCGGCGACTATACCTTAAAATGAGTTGGAAAAATGAGTGTACAGCATGGTTACAAAAGACATGCACAAAGGTGGGCCTCAAAGTCAGGGAAACACTCATTATAGGTAGAGTTGTACACAAACGGTGTTAAATTGAGTTTTAGCCAAGTTCCGTTTGACATATTTACCTAACACTCTCGGATAGAGCTTCACACAACCTGAGCTTCGAGCCTATTCCTGCTGTTTGGTCATGATTTATTTCAAATTATACGAGCTTGAGCTTGGTTCGGTTTGGTCTAAATATTCGAGCAAATCTAAGCCGAACCGAATCAAGTTCAAACAAAGGTCCGCTCATTTTTTTTTAATTTAAATAAGCAATATATATATATATATATATATATATATATATATATATATATATATATAGAGAGAGAGAGAGAGAGAGAGAGAGAGAGAGAGAGAGAGAGAGAGAGAGCTGAAACTTTTGTCCTCCAGCAAGTTTGGATCTTATATTGTGGTGCACGGAGGTTTGGATCTTCCTTATTTTTGGTCTCATACCGTAAAATGAGCTGAAATTTTTGATAGATGTATGAATAAAACATATATATCATGGTGGGGCCCACCAAGCTTTGACACCAGCTACGTGGTGTGTGTTGAGATCAGTAGTCAATTTGAATACTGCTTTAGTGTACTACTGCTTTAGTGTACTAAGTAAACTTTGTGGGCCCCTACGGTCATGTATATGCATTATCCAAGTCATCCATCTATTTTTACGTATCATTTTAGGACACGATCCAAAACCGAATCACATCCAAAGCTCAAGTGGACCAAACCGTACGAAACGGTGTGCACTCATGTATATATGTTATGTATTATCTATGTCGTCATGTATACATATTATCAATGCCGTCTATTTGTTTTTACATATCGTTTTAGGACATGATCCCAAAATTGAATTATATCCACTGCTCAAGTGGATTACACCACAGGAAATAGTATGCCGAATCAAATTGAGTTAAATTAAGCCGAGCTAAGCTGGTACTGCCCTGGTTTGAGTTGGTTTTTTATTTTTATTTTTAATTTTTAATTTTATTTTTAAATGAGCTTAAATCCAAGGCTTTGTTTGGTTTGAACTTCTATTAGAACTCATCTAAGCTAATCCTTTTCAAAGCAATCCAAGCCCAGCTTTCAAGCTGGATTGGTTTGTGTCCAGCTTTAAATTATTGATTGGAATTTTGGCCGTACTAGCATTGAGGTATGGCAAAAATCTCTAAATGGATGGGAAGTTTCAAATATTCTTAGGGATGTCATCTAATAGTTTTTTGAAATTTTTTTGGACTAAATTGCCCCTATTCTTGGAACTTGGTGACTGTATGGAGCTTCTTTTTCTTCTTTCTTTACAATTTTTCTAGGGCTTCTACTTCCGTTTAAAAAATATTTTCTAATGACCCACTATCACTATTTTCAGCTGCATTTTCCTGCGTATGTTCACCGCTAACAACTTCTTCAACACATGGGCAAGCCACTGATACGTGGAAGATATATTAAATATATTCTTTATTTTATTATTTTAGAATAGTTTTTTCTTACAAATAGAATCCACTTTTGGTTGTGGATAAAGAGGGGTGGTGGGGGTTATTGTTGTCATGAGGAGAAGTGATTGTTAAGATTTAAGGTAGATGAGGATAGTTGTGGTTATCATGTGTAAGATAATGAAGAAAACAAAATTTGAATTTGGTAATGCATTACCTTAAAATGCAATGAACATGTATCATTTTTTTAAGGGTTAAGGTTGTGTGTTAAGGGTTTGGGTCGTGGTTCTTATATGTTAAGGGTTAAGGTTGTCATGTGTTAAGGATTTGAGTCATGGTTATCATGTATTAAGGGTTGAGGTTGTCATGTGAAGGGTCGACATTGTCATGTACTAAGAATCAAGGTCATCATGTTACAAGGGTCGAGGTTGTCATGTGAAGGGTCAACATTGTCAAGCACTAAGGGTCAAGGTCATATGTTATAAGGATCAGGGTCGTGGTTGTAATATGTTAAGGGTTGAGTTCATGGTTGTAATGTGTTAAGGGTCGATGTTGTCATGCTATACAAGTCGAGGTCGTGATTGTAATGTGGTAAGTGTCGAGGTTATCATGTATTAAGGGTATAACTAGGTTGTCATGTGAATGGTCAATATTGTCACGTGCTAAGGGTCGAGGTTGCCATGTTATAAGGGTCGAGGTCGTGGTTATAATGTGGGAAGGGCCGGGGTCATGGTTGTAATGTGGTAAGGGTCGAGGTTATCATAAAAGTGTCGACATTGTTATGTGCCAAGGGTCGAGGTTGTCATGTTATAATGGTCGAAGTCGTGGTTGTAATATGGTAAGTGTTGAGGTCGTAATGTTATAAGGGTCGGTCATGGTTGTAATATGTTAAGGGTCGAAGTTGTAATGCTATAAGGGTTGGGGTCATGGTTATAATGTATTAAGGGTCTAGATTGTCATGTGTTAAGGGTTGTGGGTCCTGTCGTGGGTTATGTATTGAATGAATCCATTTCGTCCATTGGATTTAAAATTTAATTTAACGTCATGGGTCAAAAAATGAGTTACATCAAAAAAATTTATGGTCCTTAAAAATTAAGTTTTCAATGGTAGGTTTTCAATCTCACTGCTTTCTATGGCGTGGTCCACATGAGTCTTTGATATCTCTTATTTTTGGACTCATGTCTTAAAATGATCTTTCAAAATGAATGGATGGGGTAGATAAAATATATACATCACAGTGCGCCTCAAAGGACCATCCATCTCTAGATAGGTCCGGTTACCTATCCGGGTCATGTGGCATTACATTGAAGAGAATGTAGAAAGAAAAGCTTTTTGAAGTACTATTGTAAGCTATGTTGGGCCCACTGTGATGTTTGTAGGAAATCCACTCCATCCATTCATTTTGTAAGATCATGTCAAGACATGAAACAAAAAATTGGATAGATTCGAAAATTCCTTAGACCACATGATTGGAAATAGTGGAAAGGAATTGCCTACCACTCTAAACTCTACCAAAATGTTTATATGCAATCCAAGCTATTCATAAAGTGGCCCAAATGCTCATGAACTCCTTACCATAGGAACGGATTGAAAGAATGAAATTATTAGCCTGATCCAAAGCTTCTGCATCCCCATGAATGTTTCAACCGTGGACGTGTGATCTCCGGTTTTATGTTGTGTGGCCCATTTGAGCTTTAAATTTACCTCTTTATGTGCTCATGTCATAAAATTATTTGACAGAACATGTGAGTGGTGTGGATTTCTTACAAACACTACAGGGGCCCGACAGTATTTACCCCCATGCATTCCAATCCCTCAGGCCGCTGTCTTGCGATGGCTCAACACAAAAGGCAGCCTGGGTAATTTCATCTCATCCTTTATTTATTTATTTTTATTTTTTTATTTTTTTAAAAGGTGTTATGTAAGTAGGTAGGACATTTGTCTCATCATACTAATATTTTGACTTGGATTAGCTACTGATAGGTTGAGTAGGGACATTGGCTACTGAAGTTACATCACCAAACTGTATGAACCCACCATGATTTATGTGTTGAATCCACACCATCCATCTACTTAGAGAGGTCATTTAAGGGTATGAGCCAAGTAATGAGACAGATAGAGAGATACAAAGCTGCATTAGAACCCACCACAGAAATCGATGGGAGAGTGACACCATAGTTGAAACATTCCTAAGGTCCACCGTGATGATGTTTATTTGAGATCCAACCTCCTCATAAGTTAACAGAGACATTAAAGAAGGGAAAACACAAATAACACCTTGATCGAAAACTTTTATGGCCCCTAGAATTTTTTAACGGAGGGCGTCACTCTCCCCACTGTTTTCTTTGGTGGGGTCCACTCGAGCTTCCAATCTAACTCATTCTTTGGCTCATGCCTTAAAATAATCTCTCCAAATGGATGGACAGTGTCGATACAAAACGTACATCATGGTGGGCCCACAGAACACGGTGGCGTCACTTCAGTAGCATCGCTACTCAACCTGTCAGTAGCTGATCCGCAACCCTAATATTTGGGCCATTTGGGATACCACAATGTTTAATTCTTTAATCATTTATTGGTCAAAATCGCTATTCGACCAGATTGTCATTCATGTATGGCTTTATCGTGCCCGGCGTTACCTTCAATAATTAAAGATGAATTTCCTTTGCTTTCCGCGTCCAACATAAAGCAGCAGCGTTTCTTTCCGGGATTTAGCAATCGCCCAATGAAATGAAGCAGAGAGAGGAAGCATCAATACCTCACTCTAGACGAATGAATTAAGCAGAGGCATTCATCTTCATCATCCCACAAAGCTTGAAGATGACTTTAATGGCAGACAGCTAAGGTACGTTTTTTTTTTCTTTTCACCTCCTACATGATTCAACACACAAGATCTTCATATTGGAATCCATTGAATAACATTCAAGGTGAACATTCTAGAAAAAAGTAATTACCACAATTATCCATGTCATTACCATATATAGGTTCCTCGTATCTAAACGTTCACAACACTGTATGTGAACTTTCACATAAAACGGTTTATTTCCTGTGAACATATGACTCAGGCAGAAATCAAACGAATCAACTCATTTCATGGGATGCATCACAATTAGGTTGATCATATGTTGTCCACCGATTTGAACGGTATAGCTAGCCACTGTGATGAGTGAATTGGTCAGATTTTCAGCCCAGATGTTCTTTATTGTGTGGCTAACAATTTGCATGGCTCAACATCATGGGA
This sequence comes from Magnolia sinica, assembly GCF_029962835.1. Classification (NCBI taxonomy): domain Eukaryota; kingdom Viridiplantae; phylum Streptophyta; class Magnoliopsida; order Magnoliales; family Magnoliaceae; genus Magnolia; species Magnolia sinica. The sequence goes on from NC_080581.1 coordinate 84,580,090, forward strand.
AACCACGCAACTTTCCCTCGTATGTGAAATTAACGGAATTAATAATATAAAATATTTAGTGGATGAAAATCATTTCAAACACAAGCAAACAAGTCTTCAAACAAGTAGGATGCAAGAGACACCGATAATTTTTTACATGGAAAACCGTCGGATGTGAAGGAAAAACCCACAGGACCTAGCCCGGCATAAATCCATTATAATCAGTTAGTTGCTCGATTTGTTTTTGGTTGTGTAGACGTGCCAGAATCGATACAATGGTTCGATCCAAACCGATCAACTTCGACCCTCGAGCGCCAAAATAATCAGATATATGTCCAATATGAACGTATATGACCAGAATCGATACAATGGTTTGTATAGTTTGATTTGTAGCAACTTAGGACCTTAATAGGTAATCTAAGCATGTTCAATTAACACTCCTATGGCTATGTGAAAAGGAGGACATTCATGCAATATGTTTTTTGAATTTGTGCATGCAATTAGAGCTGTACACGAACTGAGTTAGCTCAGTTAGCTCGCTTGACTTGAATCGAAAAAGCTCAATTCGACTCGGTTCGAAACTAAGTTTGAGCCGAGTCGAGCTGATTTTTTGAGCTCAAATTTTTTTTTGAAATGAGTTCGAGCTTACCCAAGCTCGACTCAACTCGAATCGAACTCAGATCAAACCAGTTCAGTGACTCGGTTACTTTGATATTGATGTTGCTTACCAAGTGTTTGATGAATGACTAAACGAAGTGTCGGCTGGTGGCAAGGAAGGTATGTATATGAAATACCTGTAAAACCACTACTACTGTTTTATATACAGTGAGAAGTTGAAGGTGCAGTCCATGTGTTTGTGAAAATGTTGCACTGGCGAACTTGGCTCGAACTCGCCTCGAACCTGCCTGAGCTGCTGATCAAATTGAGTAGAGCTGGCCAATCAGGTTCGAGGATTGAGCTGAGCCGAGTTCAAGCTGGGGTCAGATAGTGGCCGAGCCGAGTCAAGTTGTGCCAAGCCCGACTCGTGTACACCTCGACATGCAATATGAAATTTGATACTCTAAATTCCTAGACTGATGCCAATTGGGCACTATCCCTGCCTGTCCCTAACGAGGAACGGACAAACCGTATTGTATAGGTTTTATCCACACCGTCAATACATTTTAGGGGAGCCCAAAAATAAGGTAGATCCATCACTAAAGTGGACCACACCACACGAAGCTGCAGTGATAATGGAACTCACTGATGAAACCTTTCCAGGTCCACCGTGACGGTGAATTGCGATCCAACCTATACAAGGTCACGTATACCTAGATGAATGGAAACACAAATATCAACTTGATCCTAAACTTTTGTGGCCGGCAAAAAAACTTCCATGGCCTCCAAATAGTTTTGGACAGTAGGTGTTTAATCGCCACTTTGGGGTCCATTTGAGCCTTGGAACTACCTCATTTTTAATCCTGTACTGTAAAATAATATGGCAAAATAGATGAACCGTGTGGATAAAACCCATGCAACATGGTGGCCCCTGGAAGCCTCCGTTTTTTCCTAGCTAGGTAAGGCCGGGTAGTATCCAACAGGTGGCCCCATAGACAATCAGTCATTGCTCTGATGGTGGTGATCAAACATCATTAATAGGTCATCTACAGTGAAGGCATCGTACATGTAGGTCAATCCAGACAGGTCAAGAAAAAAAAATAATCAGCAGCCTTATTTGACAAACAAATGTAAATTAATCAGCCATCAAGATTTTTGAATAAAAAATGTTGACGTACAATGTTTTTGAATAAAAATAATTATTAGGTGGACCATTAAAAATATTGATTGAATGGCCTACCATTAAAAACTTCTAAAGGCATACTTTAATGTTTCGGTAGTGTTTATTAGCCATCCAAGTCCTTGATAGGGTCATATAATACTGGATGAAGGAAAAAAACCAAAAAAAAAAAAAAAACAAATATCAACTTGATCCAGTACTTTTGTGGCCCATTAATTGTCAATCACCACTGTTTTCTATGTTGTGGTCCACTTGATCACTGAATCCGCTTATTTTTGGGATGTGGCTATAAAATGGTCTGAAGGTGGGCCCATGGTAAGGGCCACACGGTCTTTGGTGAGTCCGGAGTCTCACCTCACCTTAATGGGCTCCGCGGCTGAGACTGTCCTTTCAAATTTTGGAAGAGACAAGCCCCCAAGCAAGGCCAATAGCCTTCTAGACAGGTTCTAGGTTGATTTACTCATTCAAATGGTTGTAACCGAATTTTTCAAACATAAATTCAAGAAATGTCGTTTTCATGCAAGTAGTCTTTTCATTTATTTATTATTATTATTATTTCTTGTAAATTTCGTAGAAATACCCAAGTCGGTGGGCCAAATCAAATGGTTATCGCCCTAATACCTTATTTGATCAAATAATTTTAGCTGTCTGATGAAAGGAAACTTGCACATACAAAATTACTTCTTTCAACCGTCAAAGTAAAGGTCATTGATCAAACAGTTGGGGATCTTTTGAACAAGGTGAATTTCAGGAGTGTCACATTGGAAGGGTGGCCCATGAAATGGTCCGTCTGCGTTGTTCACCTGTATTAACACGTACAGTGTACAAGTGCATGTGCACAATAATATATACTCTTCTAAAGGACGGTAGGTAAATAATTCAGTGCATTAACTTTTCCTTAGCCGGTGGCTTTGCAAACCGAAGAGCCGATCGCATCGGACGCGGATTGCGTCCTACTCGCGCCGGACGGTAATCCGTCCGGGCAGGGCTCTGTGCGGCCCGCCGTAATTTGCACCGTTCATTGCTTTTCTCATATCTTTTTAAGGTATCATACAAAAACTGAAGCAGATACACAGTTCCAGTGGACCACATCAAAGGAAGCTGTGGTGATAATGACATCCACCGTTGAAACCTTTCTAAGGGCCACTATGATGTTTTTTTTACTACCCAACCTTATAATAAGGTCATGCAGACTTAGATGATTTGTAAACACAAATTTCAGCTTGATCTAACACTTTTCCAACTCCTAAGAAGTTTTTAACGGTGGATGTTCAATCCCCACTTTATGGTCCACTAAGCCCCGAAACTACCTCAATTTTCGGCTCATACCTTAAAATAATCATATAAAAACTATTAATTATGTGGATAAAACACTTACATCACATTGGGACCCACAGAGCCCTGCCTGGATAGATTACCGTCCGGACGGGGTGGGACGCAATCCGCGTCCGATTGCATCTGCCCCGGGCACAGAGATATACCTTTACAAATCTACTTCGTCACTACAACAATTCAGTCCTTTTGTGACAAGTCAACTCGTCACTAAAAACTCCAAACTCGTCACTAAAAACTTCTTGTGACGAGTGTTGCTCGTCACCAAGTTTGTTGCAATTAAGGTGTTACAAATTCTATTTAGCGGCGAAAACGACAAGTCGTTGCCAATAACTCAATTATTTACGGCGACCTAATAACTTGTCACAAAATATAGTTAATTAGGGACGAGTTGACCCGTCGCCATTGCATATCGTAAAACGTCGCTAAATATGAGACTCGTTGTGAACAAAAACGTTTTGTGACAAGTCCTCGTCGTTGCTAACAAACACAAATTTGTCACAAATTTTTTTTTTTCGGCGAGTGTTACTTGTCTCCAATTTCGTTGCAAATAATAAATATTTGTGATGACGTAATAAATCATCGCTAAATATAGCTTATTTGCGACGAGTTTATACATTACATATTATAAAACGTTGCTAAATATGAAAGTCATTACGAAACATGGAAAATAATTTTATGAGTTCAAGCATTGTGGGCCCCACGTGATGTGTGTCAAACATCAACACCATCAGCAAGATACACTGTTCCATAGTGGCTTGGGTGGGCCACACCACATACAATAGTTGAGAGGGCCTACCTCCCTTTGAAACATCCATAATCATTTATTAGGCCCACTAAAATATTTTTCACAAATCCAGCCCATCCATTGTTTATGTCACACTTGGATGAGGGGTCGGACCAAATTTCAGCTGCATCCAAAACTCAAGTGGGCCCCACCAGGTGCTTTTATATGTTTAAGCATGTCTTCACATGGTTTTAGAAGGTATGGCCCACCTGAGCGCCCCGTATATGGTTGATTTTTAGGATATCCCATAGCCCAAAGGGGACTCATCTAGCTGATGGTGTTGATGTTTGACACACATCATGGCAGGGCTCACATTGCTTGACCTAATGGGAAGTTCCCATGACGTTAATGTGTGAAATGTACTCCAACTATTAGCTGCATCTTAACAATAGCACAAAACTTTAGGCCCGTAAGTGATTTATGTGAGCCACACCAAGTGAAATTATTTCGACGGTGGGTGTTCCCTTCATTATTTCCGCTTATATGGCCTAGTTGAATTATTACTGTGGCTGATTTTTAAGCCCTATTAGCAAATTCTTATCACACGCCTTATGATTGGAGTGGATTTCACATACATGCCAAGTTGGGATCATCCCATCCCACGCTAGGCAGGACCGGGAATGGCTTCGATGGGATCCTCGGATCCACCGAGGTAGGTGGGATCCCTGATGGTGGGGCCCACCGTGATGTATTTTTCTAATATTCATGCCATTCATTTGTTTTAAAAACTCATTTTAGGACATGATCCAAAAATTGAAGCAGGTCTAAATCTCAGGTGGGCCATATCAAGGGAAACAATTTGGAGCGTAAGTTTTGCTCTGTACAATATTTCCCATTTGCAGTCCACCTGAATTACGGTTGGGGCTGCTTTTTAGCCCTAGATCTAAAGTTAAGTCACTCACTTGATAGTTGGAGTGAATTTCCTAAATATACAAGTAAACTCGCGCTGGACCACCCCTTACCCGATGAAATATAAAGGGCTTTTACGCAATGGGATAAGAATTGATTATGCAGTGAGTGAGGAATTCACGATTATTTAAGTGGTGATGAAGACTCAATGGGCCCCACCTTGATGTATGTTATTTACCCATGCCATTGATCCATTTTTTCATATCATTTTAGGGGATGAGCCCAAAACTTGAGCATATCCAAAGCTCAACTGACCACACCATAAAAAACAGTGAGGATAATGATGTCCACTGTTGAAACCTTCCTAGGGCCCACAATGATGTTTATCTATCATCCAACCTTTTGATAAGGTCACGCAGCTCTAAATGAATGGAAAACACAAATATCAGCTTGATCCAATATTTTTATGGCCCCACAGAAGTTTTGAACGGTAGGCAGTCAATTCATATGGTTGATGTGGTCTGATTCAGTACAGCTCTAGATATACTTCAAGTTTGGTTGCATGTCCAAAAATGATCCGGCAAGACGGATGAACAGTGTGGATAGAGCATACACATCATAGTGGGTCCCATAGAGTCTTCACAATGGTAAAGGGTGGTGTGCGCCTTACCGTACAACCTGCAAACCGAGCCTAACATGTGTGCGTATGTTTGGACCATACATTAATGTGAAGCCCACGTAAATCACGGATAGGACTGATTATTAACCCCCTAAACTAAATATGAGATTTTTCATCTGTCGGATGAAGCGTATTACACATACATATCACGGTGAGTGCCACCTGTTCCGGTCAACAAACCACACGGTAAATTGCTTATTTACCGACTAGTGCGCAGGAAACCGTAGGAGATATATATATATATATATATATATATATATATATATATATATATATATATATATATATATATATAAAATCACCGACAGCCGCTCATGAAAAGTATAGAAACCTTAATTTATGGTCAGCAATGGGTTTTTTTTTTCCGACGTCCCTTCTACGTCCATCAGTAATAACGTCCACCTCTGAAACCTGCACAGGGCAGTAGGTGATGCTTATTTGTCATCCAACTGTTCATTACGTAACAGTGGGTCATACAGTCCTCACACCGGTTAAGTAAAGGTGTCCCCACAAACCACGCCCGGGAAATAGGTGCATGCGGATTTGCTGTCCATTCATTTTGAGAGCTCAATTTACGATTACAAAAAATAAAATAAATAAAAATAAAAAATCCAAAACTCAAGTAGTGGGAAAAAAAATACCTGCCATTGAAACCTTCCTTGCTCTATTTTAATGTTTATATGCCATCCAACCCATTTATAAAGCCATTTATGCTAGGATGAACTTAAAACATAGCAAACTTAGCCCATGTAAAAGTTTTGTAGCTATACGAATATTTCAATGGTAGGCATTGAATCCTCACTGTTTTCTCTTATGTGATCCACTTGAGTTTTGGATCCACTTCATTTTTAATCGCATGTCCTAAAATGAGTTTGTAAAACGGATAAATAGGTTGGATGTCTTACAAACATCACGTTGGTCCATCTAATATAGCAACGCAGTAACTTCTCCTCGATAAAAGGCTTTTCCCACCCGGAAGCGGATTGCTTACTGAGTAAACTGTGGGGCCCACTATCATTCAAGCATTGTATCAACTCCGTCCATCCGTTTTATCATATAAATTTAGGGCTTTACACCAAAGATTATGCATAGCCAAAGCTCAAAGTGGACTACTCCACCGGAAACAATTTGAATTGAAGTCTACCATTGAAAAGTTCTTGGAGGCCAAAGAAGTTTTAGACCAAGCTGATTTTTTTTTTTTGTTTTTCCATTCATCCATGCATGTGTGATCGTATGAACAGTTTGGATGACAAATAAACATCACTGGGGGCCTTAGAAAGGTTTCAACAGTGGAAATCAATAGTTCTAATGTTTCCTGTGGTATGGTCTACTTGATCTTTTGATATTCTACAATTTTGGGATCAGCACCTAAAATAATATTGAAAAATGGATGGACAGAATAGATAAACCACATGAATTTACAGTGGGCCCAACAGAGTTTACTCAGTACTATAAGAGCGTACTGAGTAACTCAGTACGCAGTCCGATTTCACGCCGGAGACTGTGTGGCCCACCTAAGTCAGTAGGGTAAACGTGATCAGGAAAACCGCATCCGGTAGCAAGCCGGGTTCCAAATGCAGCTCCCATTTCTTTGTAATTATATTCCACCAGCTATCATGGAAGCGGGCAGCTCCCATTTCTTTGTAAGTATATTCCACCAGCTGTGATGGTAGTTGAGTTGGTGAGTCCCTGACCGTGAGGCCCACCTTGATGTATGCGTGGTATATGCAGGCCGTCCATAGCTTTTCAGCTCATTATAATTCCAAAAAAGAAGTGGATCCAAATCTTAAGTGGACCACACCACAGGAAACAGTGGTCATTGAACACCCACAGCCATCCAATCTGTAGATAAGGTCACGGAGACCTGGATAAAGGTTAAAAAAACAAATATCAGCTTAGTTCAAAACTTTTATGGCCTACGAGAAAATTTTAGTCAATGATCACTACTTTCTATGGGCATGGCGGATTGAGATTTGGATATGCTTTTGGTCGGCGACTATACCTTAAAATGAGTTGGAAAAATGAATGTACAGCGTGGATACAAAAGACATGCACAAAGGTGGGCCTCAAAGTCAGGGAAACACTCATTATAGGTAGAGTTGTACACAAACGGTGTTAAATTGAGTTTTAGCCAAGTTCCGTTTGACATATTTACCTAACACTCTCGGATAGAGCTTCACACAACCTGAGCTTCGAGCCTATTCCTGCTGTTTGGTCATGATTTATTTCAAATTATACGAGCTTGAGCTTGGTTCGGTTTGGTCTAAATATTCGAGCAAATCTAAGCCGAACCGAATCAAGTTCAAACAAAGGTCCGCTCATTTTTTTTTTTGTTTAAATAAGCAATATATATATATATATATATATATATATATAGAGAGAGAGAGAGAGAGAGAGAGAGAGAGAGAGAGAGAGAGAGAGAGCTGAAACTTTTGTCCTCCAGCAAGTTTGGATCTTATATTGTGGTGCACGGAGGTTTGGATCTTCCTTATTTTTGGTCTCATACCGTAAAATGAGCTGAAATTTTTGATAGATGTATGAATAAAACATATATATCATGGTGGGGCCCACCAAGCTTTGACACCAGCTACGTGGTGTGTGTTGAGATCAGTAGTCAATTTGAATACTGCTTTAGTGTACTACTGCTTTAGTGTACTAAGTAAACTTTGTGGGCCCCTACGGTCATGTATATGCATTATCCAAGTCATCCATCTATTTTTACGTATCATTTTAGGACACGATCCAAAACCGAATCACATCCAAAGCTCAAGTGGACCAAACCGTACGAAACGGTGTGCACTCATGTATATATGTTATGTATTATCTATGTCGTCATGTATACATATTATCAATGCCGTCTATTTGTTTTTACATATCGTTTTAGGACATGATCCCAAAATTGAATTATATCCACTGCTCAAGTGGATTACACCACAGGAAATAGTATGCCGAATCAAATTGAGTTAAATCAAGCCGAGCTAAGCCGGTACTGCCCTGGTTTGAGTTGGTTTTTTATTTTTATTTTTAATTTTTAATTTTATTTTTAAATGAGCTTAAATCCAAGGATTGGTTTGGTTTGAACTTCTATTAGAACCCATCTAAGCTGATCCTTTTCAAAGCAATCCAAGCCCAGCTTTCAAGCTGGCTTGGTTTGTGTCCAGCTCTAAATTATTGAATGGGATTTTGACCGTACTAGCATTGAGGTATGGTAAAAATCTCTAAATGGATAGGAAGTTTCAAATATTCTTAGGGATGTCATCTAATAGTTTTTTGAAATTTTTTTGGACTAAATTGCCCCTATCCTTGGAACTTGGTGTATGTATGGAGCTTCTTTTTCTTCTTTCTTTACAATTTTTCTAGGGATTCTACTTCCATTTAAAAAATATTTTCTAATGACCCACCATCACTCTTTTCAGCTGCATTTTCCTGCGTATGTTCACCGCTAACAACTTCTTCAGCACATGGGCAAGCCACTGATACGTGGAAGATATATTAAATATATTCTTTATTTTATTATTTTAGAATAGTATTTTCTTACAAATAGAAGCCACTTTTGGGTGTGGATAAAGAGGGGTGGTGGGGGTTATTGTTGTCATGAGGAGAAGTGATTGTTAAGATTTAAGGTAGATAAGGATGGTTGTGGTTATCATGTATAAGATAATGAAGAAAACAAAAATTGAATTTTATAATGTATTACCTTAAAATGCAATGAACATGTATCATTTTTTTAAGGGTTAAGGTTGTGTGTTAAGGGTTTGGGTCGTGGTTCTTATGTGTTAAGGGTCAAGGTTGTCATGTGTTAAGGATTTGAGTCATGGTCGTCATGTATTAAGGGTTGAGGTTGTCATGTGAAGGGTCGACATTGTCATGTACTAAGAGTCAAGGTCATCATGTTACAAGGGTCGAGGTTGTCATGTGAAGGGTCAACATTGTCATGCACTAAGGGTCAAGGTCATATGTTATAAAGATCAGGGTCGTAGTTGTAATATGTTAAGGGTTGAGTTCATGGTTGTAATGTGTTAAGGGTCAATGTGGTCATGCTATACAGGTCGAGGTCGTGATTGTAATGTGGTAAGTGTCGAGTTTATCATGTATTAAGGGTATAACTAGGTTGTCATGTGAATGGTCGATATTGTCACGTGCTAAGGGTCGAGGTTGCCATGTTATAAGGGTCGAGGTCGTGGTTATAATGTGGTAAGGGCCGGGGTCATGGTTGTAATGTGGTAAGGGTCGAGGTTATCATAAAAGTGTCGACATTGTTATGTGCCAAGGGTCGAGGTTGTCATGTTATAATGGTCGAAGTCATGGTTGTAATGTGGTAAGTGTTGAGGTCGTAATGTTATAAGGGTCGGTCGTGGTTGTAATATGTTAAGGGTCGAAGTTGTAATGCTATAAGGGTCGGGGTCATGGTTATAATGTATTAAGGGTCTAGATTATCATGTGTTAAGGGTTGTGGGTCCTGTTGTGGGTCATGTATTGAATGAATCCATTTTGTCCATTGAATTTAAAATTTAATTTAACGTCATGGGTCAAAAAATGAGTTACATCAAAAAATTTTATGGTCCTTAAAAATTAAGTTTTCAATGGTAGGTTTTCAATCTCATTGCTTTCTATGGCGTGGTCCACATGAGTCTTTGATATCCCTTATTTTTGGACTCATGTCTTAAAATGATCTTTCAAAATGAATGGATGGGGTGGATAAAATATATACATCACAGTGCGCCTCAAAGGACCATCCATCTCTAGATAGGTCCGGTTACCTATCGGGGTCATGTGGCGTTACATTGAAGAAAATGTAGAAAGAAAAGCTTTTTGAAGTACTACTGTAAGCTACGTTGGGCCCACTGTGATGTTTGTAGGAAATCCACTCCATCCATTCATTTTGTAAGATCATGTCAAGACATGAAACAAAAAATTGGATAGATTCGAAAATTAGTTAGACCACATGATTGGAAATAGTGGAAAGGAATTGCCTACCACTCTAAACTCTACCAAAATGCTTATATGCAATCCAAGCTATTCATAAAGTGGCCCAAATGCTCATGAACTCCTTACCATAGGAACGGATTGAAAGAATGAAATTATTAGCCTGATCCAAAGCTTCTGCATCCCCATGAATGTTTCAACCGTGGACGTGTGATCTCCGGTTTTATGTTGTGTGGCCCATTTGAGCTTTAAATTTACCTCTTTATGTGCTCATGTCATAAAATTATTTGACAGAACATGTGAGTGGTGTGGATTTCTTACAAACACTACAGGGGCCCGACAGTATTTACCCCCATGCATTCGAATCCCTCAGGCCGCTGTCTTGCGATGGCTCAACACAAAAGGCAGCCTGGGTAATTTCATCTCATCCTTTATTTATTTATTTTTATTTTTTTATTTTTTTAAAAGGTGTTATGTAAGTAGGTAGGACATTTGTCTCATCATACTAATATTTTGACTTGGATTAGCTACTGATAGGTTGAGTAGGGACATTGGCTACTGAAGTTACATCACCAAACTGTATGAACCCACCATGATTTATGTGTTGAATCCACACCATCCATCTACTTAGAGAGGTCATTTAAGGGTATGAGCCAAGTAATGAGACAGATAGAGAGATACAAAGCTGCATTAGAACCCACCACAGAAATCGGTGGGAGAGTGACACCATAGTTGAAACATTCCTAAGGTCCACCGTGATGATGTTTATTTGAGATCCAACCTCCTCATAAGTTAACAGAGACATTAAAGAAGGGAAAACACAAATAACACCTTGATCGAAAACTTTTATGGCCCCTAGAATTTTTTAACGGAGGGCGTCACTCTCCCCACTGTTTTCTTTGGTGGGGTCCACTCGAGCTTCCAATCTAACTCATTCTTTGGCTCATGCCTTAAAATAATCTCTCCAAATGGATGGACAGTGTCGATACAAAACGTACATCATGGTGGGCCCACAGAACACGGTGGCGTCACTTCAGTAGCATCGCTACTCAACCTGTCAGTAGCTGATCCGCAACCCTAATATTTGGGCCATTTGGGATACCACAATGTTTAATTCTTTAATCATTTATTGGTCAAAATCGCTATTCGACCAGATTGTCATTCATGTATGGCTTTATCGTGCCCGGCGTTACCTTCAATAATTAAAGATGAATTTCCTTTGCTTTCCGCGTCCAACATAAAGCAGCAGCGTTTCTTTCCGGGATTTAGCAATCGCCCAATGAAATGAAGCAGAGAGAGGAAGCATCAATACCTCACTCTAGACGAATGAATTAAGCAGAGGCATTCATCTTCATCATCCCACAAAGCTTGAAGATGACTTTAATGGCAGACAGCTAAGGTACGTTTTTTTTTTTCTTTTCACCTCCTACATGATTCAACACACAAGATCTTCATATTGGAATCCATTGAATAACATTCAAGGTGAACATTCTAGAAAAAAGTAATTACCACAATTATCCATGTCATTACCATATATAGGTTCCTCGTATCTAAACGTTCACAACACTGTATGTGAACTTTCACATAAAACGGTTTATTTCCTGTGAACATATGACTCAGGCAGAAATCAAACGAATCAACTCATTTCATGGGATGCATCACAATTAGGTTGATCATATGTTGTCCACCGATTTGAACGGTATAGCTAGCCACTGTGATGAGTGAATTGGTCAGATTTTCAGCCCAGATGTTCTTTATTGTGTGGCTAACAATTTGCATGGCTCAACATCATGGGAAACCACGCAACTTTCCCTCGTATGTGAAATTAACGGAATTAATAATATAAAATATTTAGTGGATGAAAATCATTTCAAACACAAGCAAACAAGTCTTCAAACAAGTAGGATGCAAGAGACACCGATAATTTTTTACATGGAAAACCGTCGGATGTGAAGGAAAAACCCACAGGACCTAGCCCAGCATAAATCCATTATAATCAGTTAGTTGCTCGATTTGTTTTTGGTTGTGTAGACGTGCTAGAATCGATACAATGGTTCGATCCAAACCGATCAACTTCGACCCTCGAGCGCCAAAATAATCAGATATATGTCCAATATGAACGTATATGACCAGAATCGATACAATGGTTTGTATAGTTTGATTTGTAGCAACTTAGGACCTTAATAGGTAATCTAAGCATGTTCAATTAACACTCCTATGGCTATGTGAAAAGGAGGACATTCATGCAATATGTTTTTTGAATTTGTGCATGCAATTAGAGCTGTACACGAACTAAGTTAGCTCAGTTAGCTCGCTTGACTCGAATCGAAAAAGCTTGATTCGACTCGGTTCGAAACTAAGTTTGAGCCGAGTCGAGCTGATTTTTTGAGCTCAAATTTTTTTTTGAAATGAGTTCGAGCTTACCCAAGCTCGACTCAACTCGAATCGAACTCAGATCAAACCAGTTCAATGACTCGGTTACTTTGATATTGATGTTGCTCACCAAGTGTTTGATGAATGACTAAACGAAGTGTCGGCTGGTGGCAAGGAAGGTATGTATATGAAATACCTGTAAAACCACTACTACTGTTTTATATACAGTGAGAAGTTGAAGGTGCAGTCCATGTGTTTGTGAAAATGTTGCACTGGCGAACTTGGCTCGAACTCGCCTCGAACCTGCCTGAGCTGCTAATCAAATTGAGTAGAGCTGGCCAATCAGGTTCGAGGATTGAGCTGAGCCGAGTTCAAGCTGGGGTCAAATAGTGGCCGAGCCGAGTCAAGTTGTGCCAAGCCCGACTCGTGTACACCTCGACATGCAATATGAAATTTGATACTCTAAATTCCTAGACTGATGCCAATTGGGCACTATCCCTGCCTGTCCCTAACAAGGAACGGACAAACCGTATTGTATAGGTTTTATCCACACCGTCAATACATTTTAGGGGAGCCCAAAAATAAGGTAGATCCATCACTAAAGTGGACCACACCACACGAAGCTGCAGTGATAATGGAACTCACTGATGAAACCTTTCCAGGTCCACCGTGACGGTGAATTGCGATCCAACCTATACAAGGTCACGTATACCTAGATGAATGGAAACACAAATATCAACTTGATCCTAAACTTTTGTGTGGCCGGCAAAAAAACTTCCATGGCCTCCAAATAGTTTTGGACAGTAGGTGTTTAATCGCCACTTTGGGGTCCACTTGAGCCTTGGAACTACCTCATTTTTAATCCTGTACTGTAAAATAATATGGCAAAATAGATGAACCGTGTGGATAAAACCCATGCAACATGGTGGCCCCTGGAAGCCTCCGTTTTTTCCTAGCTAGGTAAGGCCGGGTAGTATCCAACAGGTGGCCCCATAGACAATCAGTCATTGCTCTGATGGTGGTGATCAAACATCATTAATAGGTCATCTACAGTGAAGGCATCGTACATGTAGGTCAATCCAGACAGGTCAAGAAAAAATAAAAATCAGCAGCCTTATTTGACAAACAAATGTAAATTAATCAGCCATCAAGATTTTTGAATAAAAAATGTTGACGTACAATGTTTTTGAATAAAAATAATTATTAGGTGGACCATTAAAAATATTGATTGAATGGCCTACCATTAAAAACTTCTAAAGGCATACTTTAATGTTTCGGTAGTGTTTATTAGCCATCCAAGTCCTTGATAGGGTCATATAATACTGGATGAAGGAAAAAAACAAAAAAAAAAAAAAAACAAATATCAACTTGATCCAGTACTTTTGTGGCCCATTAATTGTCAATCACCACTGTTTTCTATGTTGTGGTCCACTTGATCACTGAATCCGCTTATTTTTGGGATGTGGCTATAAAATGGTCTGAAGGTGGGCCCATGGTAAGGGCCACACGGTCTTTGGTGAGTCCGGAGTCTCACCTCACCTTAATGGGCTCCGCGGCTGAGACTGTCCTTTCAAATTTTGGAAGAGACAAGCCCCCAAGCAAGGCCAATAGCCTTCTAGACAGGTTCTAGGTTGATTTACTCATTCAAATGGTTGTAACCGAATTTTTCAAACATAAATTCAAGAAATGTCGTTTTCATGCAAGTAGTCTTTTCATTTATTTATTATTATTATTATTTCTTGTAAATTTCGTAGAAATACCCAAGTCGGTGGGCCAAATCAAATGGTTATCGCCCTAATACCTTATTTGATCAAATAATTTTAGCTGTCTGATGAAAGGAAACTTGCACATACAAAATTACTTCTTTCAACCGTCAAAGTAAAGGTCATTGATCAAACAGTTGGGGATCTTTTGAACAAGGTGAATTTCAGGAGTGTCACATTGGAAGGGTGGCCCATGAAATGGTCCGTCTGCGTTGTTCACCTGTATTAACACGTACAGTGTACAAGTGCATGTGCACAATAATATATACTCTTCTAAAGGACGGTAGGTAAATAATTCAGTGCATTAACTTTTCCTTAGCCGGTGGCTTTGCAAACCGAAGAGCCGATCGCATCGGACGCGGATTGCGTCCTACTCGCGCCGGACGGTAATCCGTCCGGGCAGGGCTCTGTGCGGCCCGCCGTAATTTGCACCGTTCATTGCTTTTCTCATATCTTTTTAAGGTATCATACAAAAACTGAAGCAGATACACAGTTCCAGTGGACCACATCAAAGGAAGCTGTGGTGATAATGACATCCACCGTTGAAACCTTTCTAAGGGCCACTATGATGTTTTTTTTACTACCCAACCTTTTAATAAGGTCATGCAGACTTAGATGATTTGTAAACACAAATTTCAGCTTGATCTAACACTTTTCCAACTCCTAAGAAGTTTTTAACGGTGGATGTTCAATCCCCACTTTATGGTCCACTAAGCCCCGAAACTACCTCAATTTTCGGCTCATACCTTAAAATAACCATATAAAAACTATTAACTATGTGGATAAAACACTTACATCACATTGGGACCCACAGAGCCCTGCCTAGATAGATTACCGTCCGGACGGGGTGGGACGCAATTCGCGTCCGATTGCATCTGCCCCGGGCACAGAGATATACCTTTACAAATCTACTTCGTCACTACAACAATTCAGTCCTTTTGTGACAAGTCAACTCGTCACTAAAAACTCCAAACTCGTCGTTAAAAACTCCAAACTTGTCACTAAAAACTTCTTGTGATGAGTGTTGCTCGTCACCAAGTTTGTTGCAACTAAGGTGTTACAAATTCTATTTAGCGGCGAAAACGACAAGTCGTTGCCAATAACTCAATTATTTACGGCGACCTAATAACTTGTCACAAAATATAGTTAATTAGGGACGAGTTGACCCGTCGCCATTGCATATCGTAAAACGTCGCTAAATATGAGACTCGTTGTGAACAAAAACGTTTTGCGACGAGTCCTCGTCGTTGCTAACAAACACAAATTTGTCACAATTTTTTTTTTTTCGGCGAGTGTTACTTGTCTCCAATTTCGTTTCAAATAATAAATATTTGTGACGACTTAATAAATCATCGCTAAATATAGCTTATTTGCGACGAGTTTATACATTACATATTATAAAACGTTGCTAAATATGAAAGTCATTACGAAACATGGAAAATAATTTTATGAGTTCAAGCATTGTGGGCCCCACGTGATGTGTGTCAAACATCAACACCATCAGCAAGATACACTGTTCCATAGTGGCTTGGGTGGGCCACACCACATACAACAGTTGAGAGGGCCTACCTCCCTTTGAAACATCCATAATCATTTATTAGGCCCACTAAAATATTTTTCACAAATCCAGCCCATCCATTGTTTATGTCACACTTGGATGAGGGGTCGGACCAAATTTCAGCTGCATCCAAAACTCAAGTGGGCCCCACCAGGTGCTTTTATATGTTTAAGCATGTCTTCACATGGTTTTAGATGGTATGGCCCACCTGAGCGCCCCGTATATGGTTGATTTTTAGGATATCCCATAGCCCAAAGGGGACTCATCTAGCTGATGGTGTTGATGTTTGACACACATCATGGCAGGGCTCACATTGCTTGACCTAATGGGAAGTTCCCATGACGTTAATGTGTGAAATGTACTCCAACTATTAGCTGCATCTTAACAATAGCACAAAACTTTAGGCCCGTAAGTGATTTATGTGAGCCACACCAAGTGAAATTATTTCGACGGTGGGTGTTCCCTTCATTATTTCCGCTTATATGGCCTAGTTGAATTATTACTGTGGCTGATTTTTAAGCCCTATTAGCAAATTCTTATCACACGCCTTATGATTGGAGTGGATTTCACGTACATGCCAAGTTGGGATCATCCCATCCCACGCTAGGCAGGACCGGGAATGGCTTCGATGGGATCCTCGGATCCACCGAGGTAGGTGGGATCCCTGATGGTGGGGCTCACTGTGATGTATTTTTCTAATATTCATGCCATTCATTTGTTTTAAAAACTCATTTTAGGACATGATCCAAAAATTGAAGCAGGTCTAAATCTCAGGTGGGCCATATCAAGGGAAACAATTTGGAGCGTAAGTTTTGCTCTGTACAATATTTCCCATTTGCAGTCCACCTGAATTACGGTTGGGGCTGGTTTTTATAGCCCTAGATCTAAAGTTAAGTCACTCACTTGATAGTTGGAGTGAATTTCCGAAATATACAAGTAAACTCGCGCTGGACCACCCCTTACCCGGTGAAATATAAAGGGCTTTTACGCAATGGGATAAGAATTGATTATGCAGTGAGTGAGGAATTCACGATTATTTAAGTGGTGATGAAGACTCAATGGGCCCCACCTTGATGTATGTTATTTACCCGTGCCATTGATCCATTTTTTCATATCATTTTAGGGAATGAGCCCAAAACTTGAGCATATCCAAAGCTCAACTGGACCACACCATAAAAAACAGTGAGGATAATGATGTCCACTGTTGAAACCTTCCTAGGGCCCACAATGATGTTTATCTATCATCCAACTGGTTAATAAGGTCACGCAGCTCTAAATGAATGGAAAACACAAATATCAGCTTGATCCAATATTTTTATGGCCCCACAGAAGTTTTGAACGGTAGGCAGTCAATTCATATGGTTGATGTGGTCTGATTCAGTACAGCTTTAGATATACTTCAAGTTTGGTTGCATGTCCAAAAATGATCCGGCAAGACGGATGAACAGTGTGGATAGAGCATACACATCATAGTGGGTCCCATAGAGTCTTCACAATGGTAAAGGGTGGTGCGCGCCTTACCGTACAACCTGCAAACCGAGCCTAACATGTGTGCGTATGTTTGGACCATACATTAATGTGAAGCCCACGTAAATCACGGATAGGACTGATTATTAACCCCCTAAACTAAATATGAGATTTTTCATCTGTTGGATGAAGCGTATTACACATGCATATCACGGTGAGGGCCACCTGTTCCGGTCAACAAACCACACGGTAAATTGCTTATTTACCGACTAGTGCGCAGGAAACCGTAGGAGATATATATATATATATATATATATATATATATATATATATATATATATATATATATATATATATATAATCACCGACAGCCGCTCATGAAAAGTATAGAAACCTTAATTTATGGTCAGCAATGGGTTTTTTTTTTTCGACGTCCCTTCTACGTCCATCAGTAATAACGTCCACCTCTGAAACCTGCACAGGGCAGTAGGTGATGCTTATTTGTCATCCAACTGTTGATTACGTAACAGTGGGTCATACAGTCCTCACACCGGTTAAGTAAAGGTGTCCCCACAAACCACGCCCGGGAAATAGGTGCATGCGGATTTGCCGTCCATTCATTTTGAGAGCTCAATTTACGATTACAAAAAATTAAATAAAAATAAATAAATAATCCAAAACTCAAGTGGCGGGAGAAAAAACATCTGCCATTGAAACCTTCCTTGCTCTATTTTAATGTTTATATGCCATCCAACCCATTTATAAAGCCATTTATGCTAGGATGAACTTAAAACACAGCAAACTTAGCCTATGTAAAACTTTTGTAGCTATACGAATATTTCAATGGTAGGCATTGAATCCTCACTGTTTCCTCTTATGTGACCCACTTGAGTTTTGGATCCACTTCATTTTTAATCGCATGTCCTAAAATGAGTTTGCAAAACGGATAAATAGGTTGGATTTCTTACAAACATCACGTTGGCCCATCTAATATAGCAGCGCAGTAACTTCTCGATAAAAGGCTTTTCCCACCCGGAAGCGGATTGCCTACTGAGTAAACTGTGGGGCCCACTATCATTCAAGCATTGTATCAACTCCGTCCATCCGTTTTATCATATAAAGTTAGGGCTTTACACCAAAGATTATGCATATCCAAAGCTCAAAGTGGACTACTCCACCGGAAACAATTTGAATTGAAGTCTACCGTTGAAAAGTTCTTGGAGGCCAAAGAAGTTTTAGACCAAGCTGATTTTTTTTTATTTTTTTTTGTTTTTCCATTCATCCATGGATGTGTGATCGTATGAACAGTTTGGATGACAAATAAACATCACTGGGGGCCTTAGAAAGGTTTCAACAGTGGAAATCAATAGTTCTAATGTTTCCTGTGGTATGGTCTACTTGATCTTTTGATATTCTACAATTTTGGGATCAGCACCTAAAATAATATTGAAAAATGGATGGACAGAGTAGATAAACCACATGAATTTACAGTGGGCCGAACAGAGTTTACTCAGTACCATAAGAGCGTACTGAGTAACTCAGTACGCAGTCCGATTTCACGCTGGAGACTGTGTGGCCCACCTAAGTCGGTCAGGTAAACGTGATCAGGAAAACCGCATCCGGTAGCAAGCCGGGTCCCACATGCAGCTCCCATTTCTTTGTAATTATATTCCACCAGCTATCATGGAAGCGGGCAGCTCCCATTTCTTTGTAAGTATATTCCACCAGCTGTGATGGTAGTTGAGTTGGTGATTCCCTGACCGTGAGGCCCACCTTGATGTATGCGTGGTATATGCAGGCCGTCCATAGCTTTTCAGCTCATTATAATTCCAAAAATGAAGTGGATCCAAATCTTAAGTGGACCACACCACAGGAAACAGTGGTCATTGAACACCCACGGCCATCCAATCTGTAGATAAGGTCACGGAGACCTGGATAAAGGTTAAAAAAACAAATATCAGCTTAGTTCAAAACTTTTATGGCCTATGAGAAAATTTTAGTCAATGATCACTACTTTCTATGGGCATGGCAGATTGAGATTTGGATATGCTTTTGGTCGGCGACTATACCTTAAAATGAGTTGGAAAAATGGATGTACAGCATGGATACAAAAGACATGCACAAAGGTGGGCCTCAAAGTCAGGGAAACACTCATTATAAGTAGAGTTGTACACAAACGGTGTTAAATTGAGTTTTAGCCAAGTTCCGTTTGACATATTTACCTAACACTCTCGGATAGAGCTTCACACGACCTGAGCTTCGAGCCTATTCCTGCTGTTTGGTCATGATTTATTTCAAATTATACGAGCTTGAGCTTGGTTCGGTTTGGTCTAAATATTCGAGCAAATCTAAGCCGAACCGAATCAAGTTCAAACAAAGGTCCGCTCATTTTTTTTTGTTTAAATAAGCAAATATATATATATATATATATATATATATATATATATAGAGAGAGAGAGAGAGAGAGAGAGAGAGAGAGAGAGAGAGAGAGAGAGAGAGAGCTGAAACTTTTGTCCTCCAGCAAGTTTGGATCTTATATTGTGGTGCACGGAGGTTTGGATCTTCCTTATTTTTGGTCTCATACCGTAAAATGAGCTGAAATTTTTGATAGATGCATGAATAAAACATATATATCATGGTGGGGCCCACCAAGCTTTGACACCAGCTACGTGGTGTGTGTTGAGATCAATAGTCAATTTGAATACTGCTTTAGTGTACTAAGTAAACTTTGTGGGCCCCTACGGTCATGTATATGCATTATCCAAGTCATCCATCTATTTTTACATATCATTTTAGGACACGATCCAAAACTGAATCATATCCAAAGCTCAAGTGGACCAAACCGTAGGAAACGGTGTGTACTCATGTATATATGTTATGTATTATCTATGTCGTCATGTATATATATTATCAATGCCGTCTATTTGTTTTTACATATCGTTTTAGGACATGATCCCAAAATTGAATTATATCCAATGCTCAAGTGGATTACACCACAGGAAATAGTATGCCGAATCAAATTGAGTTAAATCAAGCCGAGCTAAGCCGGTACTGCCCTGGTTTGAGTTGGTTTTTTATTTTTATTTTTATTTTTATTTTTAATTTTTAATTTTATTTTTAAATGAGCTTAAATCCAAGGCTTGGTTTGGTTTGAACTTCTATTAGAACCCATCTAAGCTGATCCTTTTCAAAGCAATCCAAGCCCAGCTTTCAAGCTGGCTTGGTTTGTGTCCAGCTCTAAATTATTGATTGGGATTTTGACCGTACTAATATTGAGGTATGGTAAAAATCTCTAAATGGATGGAAAGTTTCAAATATTCTTAGGGATGTCATCTCATAGTTTTTTAAAAAAATTTTGGACTAAATTGCCCTTATCCTTGGAACTTGGTGTCTGTATGGAGCTTCTTTTTCTTCTTTCTTTACAATTTTTCTAGGGCTTCTACTTCCATTTAAAAAATGTTTTCTAATGACCCACCATCACTCTTTTCAGCTGCATTTTCCTACGTATGTTCACCGCTAATAACTTCTTCAGCACATGGGCAAGCCACTGATACGTGGAAGATATATTAAATATATTCTTTATTTTATTATTTTAGAATAGTATTTTCTTACAAATAGAAGCCACTTTTGGTTGTGGATAAAGAGGGGTGGTGGGGGTTATTGTTGTCATGAGGAGAAGTGATTGTTAAGATTTAAGGTAGATAAGGATGGTTGTGGTTATCATGTGTAAGATAATGAAGAAAACAAAAATTGAATTTTGTAATGCATTACCTTAAAATGCAATGAACATGTATCATTTTTTTAAGGGTTCTTGTGTTAAGGGTTTGGGTTGTGGTTCTTATGTGTTAAGGGTCATGGTTGTCATGTATTAAGAATTTGAGTCATGGTTGTCATGATTTAAGGGTTGACGTTGTCATGTGAAGGGTCGACATTGTTATGTACTAAGAGTCAAGGTCATCATGTTACAAGGTTCGAGGTTGTCATGTGAAGGGTCAACATTGTCATGCACTAAGGGTCAAGGTCATATGTTATAAGGATCAGGGTCGTGGTTGTAATATGTTAAGGGTTGAGTTCATGGTTGTAATGTGTTAAGGGTCGATGTTGTCATGCTATACAGGTCGAGGTCATGATTATAATGTGGTAAGTGTCGAGGTTATCATGTATTAAGGGTATAACTAGGTTGTCATGTGAATGGTCGATATTGTCACGTGCTAAGGGTCGAGGTTGTCATGTTATAAGGGTCGAGGTCGTGGTTATAATGTGGTAAGGGCCAGGGTCATGGTTGTAATGTGGTAAGGTTCGAGGTTATCATAAAAGTGTCGACATTGTTATGTGCCACGGGTCGAGATTGTCATGTTATAATGGTCGGAGTCGTGGTTGTAATGTGGTAAGTGTTGAGGTCATAATGTTATAAGGGTCGGTCGTGGTTGTAATATGTTAAGGGTCGATGTTATAATGTTATAAGGGTCGGGGTCATGGTTATAATGTATTAAGGGTCTAGATTATCATGTGTTAAGGGTTGTGGGTCCTGTCGTGGGTTATGTATTGAATGAATCCATTTCGTCCATTGGATTTAAAATTTAATTTAACGTCATGGGTTAAAAAATGAGTTACATCAAAAAATTTTATGGTCCTTAAAAATTAAGTTTTCAATGGTAGGTTTTCAATTTCACTGCTTTCTATGGCGTGGTCCACATGAGTCTTTGATATCCCTTATTTTTAGACTCATGTCTTAAAATGATCTTTCAAAATGAATGGATGGGGTAGATAAAATATATACATCACAGTGCACCTCAAAGGACCATCCATCTCTAGATAGGTCCGGTTACCTATCGGGGTCATGTGGCATTACATTGAAGGGAATGTAGAAAGAAAAGCTTTTTGAAGTACTATTGTAAGCTATGTTGGGCTCACTGTGATGTTTGTAGGAAATCCACTCCATCCATTCATTTTGTAAGATCATGTCAAGACATGAAACAAAAAATTGGATAGATTCGAAAGTTAGTTAGACCACATGATTGGAAATAGTGGAAAGGAATTGCTTACCACTCTAAACTCTACCAAAATGTTTATATGCAATCCAACCTATTCATAAAGTGGCCCAAATGCTCATGAACTCCTTACCATAGGAACGGATTGAAAGAATGAAATTATTAGCCTGATCCAAAGCATTTGCATCCCCATGAATGTTTCAACCGTGGACGTGTGATCTCCGGTTTTATGTTGTGTGGCCCATTTGAGCTTTAAATTTACCTCTTTATGTGCTCATGTCATAAAATTATTTGACAAAACATGTGAGTGGTGTGGATTTCTTACAAACACTACAGGGGCCCGACAGTATTTACCCCCATGCATTCGAATCCCTCAGGCCGCTATCTTGCGATGGCTCAACACAAAAGGCAGCCTGGGTAATTTCATCTCATCCTTTTTTTATTTTTTTTTATTTTTTATTTTATTTTTTTAAAAGGTGTTAGGTAAGTAGGTAGGACATTAGTCTCATCGTACTAATATTTTGACTTGGATTAGCTACTGATAGGTTGAGTAGAGAGATTGGCTACTGAAGTTACATCACCAAATTGTATGAACCCCACCATGATTTATGTGTTGAATCCACACCATCCATCTACTTAGAGAGGTCATTTAAGGGTATGAGCCAAGTAATGAGACAGATACAGAGATACAAAGCTGTATTAGAACCCACCACAGAAATCGGTGGGAGAGTGACACCATAGTTGAAAC
This sequence comes from Magnolia sinica, assembly GCF_029962835.1. Lineage (NCBI taxonomy): Eukaryota > Viridiplantae > Streptophyta > Magnoliopsida > Magnoliales > Magnoliaceae > Magnolia > Magnolia sinica. Next base: position 84,603,319 of record NC_080581.1, read on the forward strand.
ATTCCTAAGGTCCACCGTGATGATGTTTATTTGAGATCCAACCTCCTCATAAGTTAACAGAGACATTAAAGAAGGGAAAACACAAATAACACCTTGATCGGAAACTTTTATGGCCCTTAGAATTTTTTAATGGTGGGCGTCACTCTCCCCACTGTTTTCTTTGGTGGGGTCCACTCGAGCTTCCAATCTAACTCATTCTTTGGCTCATGCCTTAAAATAATCTCTCCAAATGGATGGACAGTGTCGATACAAAACGTACATCATGGTGGGTCCACAGAACACGGTGGCGTCACTTCAGTAGCGAGTCTCGCTACTCAACCTGTCAGTAGCTGATCCGCAACCCTAATATTTGGGCCATTTGGGATACCACAATGTTTAATTCTTTAATCATTTATTGGTCAAAATCGCTATTCGACCAGATTGTCATTCATGTATGTCTTTATCGTGCCCGGCGTTACCTTCAATAATTAAAGATGAATTTCCTTTGCTTTCCGCGTCCAACATAAAGCAGCAGCATTTCTTTCCGGGATTTAGCAATCGCCCAATGAAATGAAGTAGAGAGAGGAAGCATCAATACCTCACTCTAGACGAATGAATTAAGCAGAGGCATTCATCTTCATCATCCCACAAAGCTTGAAGATGACTTTAATGGCAGACAGCTAAGGTACGTTTTTTTTTTTTTTTTTCACCTCCTACATGATTCAGCACACAAGATCTTCATATTGGAATCCATTGAATAACATTCATAGGTGAACATTCTAGAAAAAAGTAATTACCACAATTATCCATGTCATTACCATATATAGGTTCCTCGTATCTAAACGTTCACAACACTGTATGTGAACTTTCACATAAAACGGTTTATTTCCTGTGAACATATGACTCAGGCAGAAATCAAACGAATCAACTCATTTCATGGGATGCATCACAATTAGGTTGATCATATGTTGTCCACCGATTTGAATGGTATAGCTAGCCACTGTGATGAGTGAATTGGTCAGATTTTCAGCCCAGATGTTCTTTATTGTGTGGCTAACAATTTGCATGGCTCAACATCATGGGAAACCACGCAACTTTCCCTCATATGTGAAATTAACGGAATTAATAATATAAAATATTTAGTGGATGAAAATCATTTCTAACACAAACAAACAAGTCTTCAAACAAGTAGGACGCAAGAGACACCGATAATTTTTTACATGGAAAACTGTCGGATGTGAAGGAAAAACCCACAGGACCTAGCCCGGCATAAATCCATTATAATCAGTTAGTTGCTCGATTTGTTTTTGGTTGTGTAGACGTGCCAGAATCGATACAATGGTTCGATCCAAACCGATCAACTTCGACCCTCGAGCGTCAAAATAATCAGATATATGTCCAATATGAACGTATATGACCAGAAATATGAACGCATATGACCAGATTCTGAGAAAATCGGTTACTTACTCAGCCACTTGTAAAAAGTTATAACGATTAGGTAATAATTAGAGGTGGGGTTCTTCATTCGGAGATGAATTACCTTGTGCATTTCACAAGAAATGTGACTTTTAGAATACCATTGCAAATCAAACAAAGGAAAAAACTCACAATCGGTCACTAGGAGAAATTGCAAGAATGTGTCGATTAAAAGAACTGCTTGATATTAGATAAAAAACAAATCCAGAGTATTAGTGTAGACTTGGATTATAACTAAAGATTATGGCTAAAAATTACTGCTACTCGTAGGATAAGCTGAGATGAGAGATAAATTAATAATTGTTTTATAGTTTGGTTAGTTGGGTTTTTGGATTAGGGTTTTTCTCTAGTGAATTCCTTTGTTATTTATAGATTTATGTTGTAGCTTATTCTTTCATTATTGCAATGGTCACAACCGTTCAAAAACCTTTTTAGGTTCTTCTCTTTTCCAGTTCATTCTTTTAGCATGTTTCTCTTTACAACGGTTCCACTTTTGTCGACCAAGGATTTGTTGCCCTCGATCGCCTTTAATATCTTAAATAGCTTGACCACGTTTTTTGTATATCAACCACAACACTCCGTTGACCATACATTGATGTGTAGAACTAATAATTTATGCCAGCCGTAATCCTGCAAAAAGTGCTCCAAATCTTAAAGATCTTTTTATCCATTTCTTATTCGTCATGTAATGTCACATGTCTCCCTCCTATTGTCTTTCACAGAATAGCTAAAAATAGGGTACAATATTTTCCCTCACGTCGCTTCGACTTTGGAAAAAAAGTGACAGCGACGTTATTCCATTGCTCAATATCATAATTACAATCGGTCGTTAACCACATGTTATTACCCCATTGATTCTATGCGACTGATGCCGTTGTCACACTCTTTTAGGTTGTCCATGTGATGCGTCGTATAAAATATATCATATGACAAGTTATAATTGTTACTGTACTTATTTGTGCACCTTATTTATCAATCATGTGGGTCTATGTATCAGTGAGTCAGTTGAGCCTTCATTGGAAGAGAAGGAATATCGAAGACATGAAGACATGAAGCATCAAGTAGTGAAGAAACAATTTAATTATCTAAAGCCTTAAGAATTCATTTGAACATGTTCTGCTGGGCTTTATAGCAATTTCATGCAATTTTTGGTCTCACCGAAGCCCCCCTTCAGTCCCAACGAAGGTGCTCAAAACAGGACAAAAAGAAAAGCTCTAAAATTCATGTATTTCGATTCCAGCCGGCGTTTGTACCCTATCCGGCCGAGTCATGTTTTCGGCCAATCAGGGCTAAATTCGTGCAATCTGTATGGATGCACATGTTATGGCTGCAGAATTTTCTGTAGATATGGACAGTCGCATTTCGATAAGTGGAGGCATAACATATCAATTGTTACGCAGCACGCCAACAACGCAGTGAGCCGAGATCCAATCTCAAGTCTCACCCACAAACGGTAAACAAGAAGAAATATAAACTAGAAACAGATCAAAGCAATCCAAACAAACCACAAGACAAGATATACGTGGAAAAACCCCAAACTAGGGTAAAAAACCACGTATGCAAACTTCCACTATGAAGAAAAATGAAGATTACAAGGTAATATACTAACCTCTCCCTTGGAAGTATAGAGAAAATCCCTTGCCCACACCTTAGAAAAATTTTCTAATATTTGCCTTAACCCTAGAATAGCCCTAGGGACCCCAATTTATATTTTTGACAACTTCCCTAGCGCAACCTTGAGAAAGGCGACTCAGAAATCCACAGTCTGCATCAAATTCAGAAACGAATCTGCGTAACCACGACTGGTCGAGCAGACTGCACGACCAGTCGAGAGGATCCCATGACCGGTCGAGAGGACCCCACGACCGGTCGTGCTAGGGCCACGACCGGTCGAGCACCTCGGAACCCAAAATTGATGCTCATTGGACTTTGAGTTGAGCCAGTCCACGACTGACACGACCGGTCGAGTGGGCTCCATGACCAGTCGAGCAGGGGCCACGACCGGTCATGCGTGGCCCCAGATGTGGCTTCACTTCTCAACAATCTCCCACTTGGAGACACATCGCCATAAACCTTTGTCTTCTTTATCTAGAGTGCACCACCTCCCCGTCCTCAAGGCAGAAGACCAATCAAAGTTGAACAGAGCTTCAGCTTCTCCCGTGTGACCACCTTGGTCAGCATATCCGCAAGATTCTCACTTGTATGAATCTTCTCTAGAGCAATCGATCCATCTTCTAGTAACGAACGTATGAAGTGATATCTGATGGCAATATACTTGGTCCTTGAATGAAAGGCTGAATTCTTAGCCAAGTGTATTGCACTCTGACTGTCACTGTACAGCTTGCAATCTGCTTGCTTCTTACCTAACTCCTCCATAAAACCTTGCATCCACACCATCTCCTTGCACACTTCTGTAGCCGCAACATATTCTGCTTCCGTCATACTGATAGATACTATCTTCTTTAACTGAGAGACCCAACTGACTGCAGCACTACTTAGAGTAAAGACATAACCTGTAGTGTTTCTTTTGCTGTCGATATCTCCTGCCAAATCTGAATCCACGTAGCCTTGTAGCTTGATTTTCGATCCACCATAACATAGCCCTACTCCTTAGTACCTGCCAGGTATCTAAGGATCCACTTCATAGCTTCCCAATGTTCCTTCCCGGGGTTGTTCATGAACCTGCTAACAACTCCCACTACTTGAGCAATGTCTGGCCTCATGCTCACCATAGCATACATGAGACTCCCAATAGCTGACGCGTATAGGACTTTAGCCATGTAGTCCCGTTCCTCCTGCGTCTTTGTACCTTGCTCCTTAGATAGCTTGAAGTGGTTGACTAATGGAGTGCTAACCGGTTTAGCACCTCCTATATTGAATCGATCAAGTACCTTAGCTATGTACTCTACCTGTGACAAAATCAGTTTCTTATTTTTCCTATTATGCTTTATCCTCATGCCTAGGATTTGTTTTGCAGCTCTTAAATCCTTCATGAAAATTCTCTAGACAGTTATCTTTTGAGATCTGAGATGTCCTTCATGCTTGAACAAGCCACAAGCATATCATCAATGTACAGAAGAAGGATGATGTACGACGTATCAAACTTCTTTAAGTAATAATAGTGGTCTGCATGACATCTCCTGTAACTATTTCTCGACATGAAACTGTCGAACTTCTTGTATCACTGCCTCGGGGCCTGCTTCAGGCCATATAAACTCTTCTTCGATCTGCACACCTTGTTCTCCTTTTCTGTTCCACGTATCCTGTCGGTTGATGTATGTATATCTCTTCTTCAAGGTCCCCATGAAGAAAAGCTGTCTTAACATCTAGCTGCTCTAGATGTAAGTCCTCTAAAGCCACTATACTCAAGACCATGCGAATCGTAGACATTTTCACTGCAGGTGAATATTTCAGTGAAATCGATACCTACTTTTTGTTGAAACCCTTTCACAACCAGTCTAGCCTTGTACTGTTTCGAACCATCGTACTCCTCCTTTAGTCTGTAAACCCACTTGTTATGAAGAGCTTTCTTACTCTTGGGTAGAGTGACTAGCTCCCATGTATGATTGGACTTAAGAGAGTCTATCTCCTCATCCATGGCCTGCTCCCACTTAACCCGTATATCCGACTGCAATGCCTCTTCAAAATATTCTGGTTCACCATTATCTGTCAGCAGTAGATAATGTAAGGAGGGCGGACCATGGATCTCCTCTCCCGAGTAGACCTCCTCACAACCAGCATATGCGGCTCTGCCTCATAATGCTCCTGTGTATGATCATCCTGTGGCGCTGTAACACTCGTATCCTCTAACTCTTCCAACTCTACGAATTCCTTTTTCTTGGCCTTATTTTCCTGTGCACTGTCCTTATGCATCACTTTTTCATTGAAGACTACGTCCTTGCTTTTGATGATTTTCCTATTTTCTGCGTCCCAAAACCTATAGCCAAAATCATGCTGGTCGTAGCCTATAAACGTGCACCTCCTGGACTCGCATCCTGTTTGTTTCTGTGCTCTGCATCAATGTGAACATATGAAGTGCAACCGAACACTCTGAGATGTGTAAGGTTCACTTCTTTCCCAGTCCACGTTTCTTTTGGTAGCCCACCATCCAATGGTGCTGAGGGACTTCTATTGATGAGATATGCGGCAATATTCACAGCATCTACCCAAAAAGTCTTGGGCAACCCTGCATGAAACCTCATGCTCCTGGGGCACTCAAGGATGGTCCTGTTAATGCGCTCAACCACACCATTCTGCTGAGGTGTCCCTGTAATCTTTTTCTGATGTTTGATTCCATTTGCTACACAATACTTCTCAAATCTTTTATCACAGTACTCTCCCCCATTATCAGATCTGAGACATTTTACTATTTTACCTGTCTCATTTTCTACTATAACTTTTCACTTCTTAAATACATCAAATACATCAGATTTATGTTTTAAGAAATAGACCCACAGTTTTCTACTAGCATCATCAATAAAGGAAACAAAATAATGTGAGCCACCAAGAGATAATACCTGTGTCGGTCCCCACACATCAGTGTGTAAAAGCTCCAACAGATGCGTCTTTGGAGCGCATCCCGTCTTCTTGAAACTTACTCTCTTCTGCTTACTACACACGCAGTCCTCGTAGAATTCTAAGTCAATAGACTTCAGCCCTGGTAGCTTCCCTTTTGACAATAACATTTTCATCCATTTCTCACTCACATGTCCCAACCTCTGATACCATAACTGCCCATTCACTCCAGTTGATGCGACTGCGAGTGAACTATACAATCTTGAAGTCACGTACAAGGCACATTCCTTTTTCCCTCGAGATATCACCAAGGCACCTTTTATGATCTTCCAGGAATCACTAGTGAATGTCGTCACATAACCGGTATCGGCCAACTGCCCCACTGAGATCAGATTCCTTCTCAAACTCGGTACATGTTTGACATCCTTCAATTATAACGCTGTTCCATCTTTCTAATTTATATGAACATCTCCCTTTTCAATAATACTACACGGCTCATCATCACCCAGGTAGACTCTCCCAAAGTTACTTAACACATAATCACATAGAACTTCCTTACACGAAGTGGCATGAAATGAAGCACCCGAATTTATAACCCAAAACTCATTCCTCGCATCAAGAGACAAGATCAACGCCTCTGTGTCACTCTCCTCAGATAGATTCACTGAATCCTTCTCGCCTTGAGAGCTTCCTTCTTGTTTCTTGAGCGCCCTGTAATCACGTCTCATATGCCCCTTCTTGTCGCAATACCAACACCCGGCTTTGTCTTTTGGTCCCTTGGGCTTCTTCCTCGACTTAGAACGTCCATGTTTATTACCTCATTTGTTTAGCGATCTTCCTCTTCCTTCAATGTTTAGAGCATTCCCTGAATCCCTTGAAACTCCTGATGTCTTTCTTCTAAATTCTTCGCTGAGAATTAGACCGGGCACATCATCAAATTTTAACTTTGTTGACCCTAAAGAATTGCTCACAGCAATCACCAAACCATCCTGACTGTCTGACAAACTGGATAAGATCAATAACGTCCTGACCTCATCCTCAAAAACTATGCCAACGGATTCCAACTGGCTCGTGACTGTATTAAACTCGTTTAGATGTTCAGCCACGCTCCCACCATCTGACATCTTCATATTGAATAGCTATTTTATAAGATGAACCTTGTTGGACGCTGAAGGTTTTTCATATATGGTGGCTAGAGCTTCCATTAATTCTTTTGTAGTTTTCATCTTAGATATATTAAAGGCGATACTCTTAGACAAAGAGAGTCGGATCGTTCCTAAAGCCTTCCTATCTAGTAAAAACCATTCATCATCTGTCATCTTTTCTGGTTTCTTCTCTTTCCTCCTAGAGGAATATAGAGGTCCTTCTGATACAAATAATCCTCCATCTGCATCTTCTAGAAGGCAAAGTTTGAACCATCAAACTTCTCAATTCTAGTCTTCCCTTCTTCCATCATCGCTCCCAATAAACCAATAGCTCTGATACCAGTTGTTGTGCAGTACGCCAACAACGCAGTGAGCTGAGATCCAATCTCAAGTCTCACCCACAAAAGATAAATAAGAAGAAATATAAACTAGAAACAAATCAAAGTAATCCAAACAAACCACAAGATAAGATATACGTGGAAAAACTCCAAACTAGGGTAAAAAACCACGGATGCAAACTTCTACTATAAAGAAAAATGAAGATTACAAGGTAATATACTAACCTCTTCCTTGGAAGTACAGAGAAAATTCCTTGCCCACACCTTAGAAAAAATTTTCAATATTCGTCTTAACCCTAGAATAACCCTAGGGACCCCAATTTATAGTTTTGGCAACTTCCCTTTCGCACCCTTGCGAAAGGCGACTCAGAAATTCGCAGTCCGCATCAAATTCGGAAACGAATCTGCATAACCAGACTGGTCGAGCAGACTACACGACAGGTCAAGAGGACCCCACGACTGGTCGTGCCAGGGCCACGACCGGTCGAGCACCTCAGAACTCAAAATTGGTGCTCACTGGACTTTGAGTCGAGCTAGTCCACGACTGGTCATGACCGGTCGAGTGGGCTCCACGACCGGTCGAGCAGGGGCCACGACTGGTCATGCACGGCCCCAGATGTGGCTCCACTTCTCAACATCAATTACATTAAAGGGATCAATGAAGGTGCGACTAAATTCGGATGACTAAGTGATAGGTGGCTAACGATTGAATTCGCACGACTGCTGGACAAATGGCCGAAAGAAAAACCAAAAGAGTAAGAACGTGGGAAACATCTAGAATCCTAATAATGGAGAAACAGTTACAATAACCGTCAGAACGTGGGAAAGATCTATAACTATTGGATCAAAGCTTATAAATAGGAAAGCAAAGCAAGCAGAAAGCTCATCTCATACCAAGCCAATCAAACCAAAATCTATCTATTAACTACATTTGCAATTATCTTGTTAAGTTACATTCCTTAGTGTAATTATTTACTTTGACTAATGAGTAAATTATGCTTCTTAGCGTAATCGTTCACTTTTCCAACTTGCGATTTACATTCTGTAGCGTAATCCATAGCATTATTTCGGTAGCTGATAATTTTAGCTGTAATTAGAGTTTATGCTCGCATGTTGAACTTAATCCGATCATCAAAGTATCCTTCAACAACCTACAGTGGCTAACTATAAGGATTTCTCTCTAATTCCATTTAATCTGTATTGAAAAGTTCTTTAGTACGGAAGGCGAAGGAGTAACCCATCATCAAAGGATGAACCACACCCTCTAACTATCGCCTAATCCATTTACACAATGAATGAGTAGTTGAATAGGCAACTAGGCTTCTCAAGACTTGGTCATACTCTATGTTTGCCTACTTTAGTGCTCGGGATTATTGTTGTTTGGCAAAAAAATCATTGATACGGAGTTTACAGATCTGTATATTTGACCAAAAAAGTTTTTTGCTATGAAGAGCTCATATAGGAAGGGGCCAAGAGAGCTAATTCATCGTTAGGATCGTATTACAACGACCCTAACTATGAAATCACAATTGCCGAGGTAGTAGCTAAGAAGCCATTGGTTGGTTTAACGTTGGTCAAAGCAGAGTCAGCCGCCCCGACCTCGTAAAAGGCTCAGAAAGTATATATTTTTGATATCACCCGTGCTGAGGAAATATTTGATATTTTGCTAGCTGGAAAATTCATTAAAATTTCCGTCAATAATAAAATACCACCAGCCGATGAATTACAAAAGACCGACTATTGCAAATGGCATGCCCCTTGGTCATATTTCATTAACAAATGTGTTGTTTTTATGAACATAATCCAAGACCATATCGATCGTAGCTTACTGAATTTCCTGAGAAGGATAAGGAAGTAATGTTTATCAACAATGATCCATTTCCATCCAACACGAAGGTAGACATGGTCATAACTAATTGCGGAGTCATCCAATGCCGAAGATTGATCTCAACTCGAATAATTCGTTGGGGAAGGCTGGTCGACAAGGGCGGAGATACCATTGTGCTCCTCGTCCTCATAATGATTGACCGACCATTACCGATGATAAGCAACAAAACTCTTGGATTTATGGCCGATGCACATGAGAAATCATGTCATAATCAGGGAACCCTCCTGAAAGGGGAAGGGAATACCGCGATAGAATTCATGGTCGACAATGGCCAACGAATTCATCTTATGTTCGCTGCTCATATTGGGGACCACCTTTGATGAGGATGGTCTAGCCTCCAAGCACATGGGAAGGGGTATGAAAATGAATTGTTCACCCAAAGTTTCCAGCAGTGCCGGAAACCATGGCAAAGACTCAAAAGAGTTGATGGTAGATATAGAAAGTCACGATAAAGAGAGAAGCAAAGAAGGGAGGGGCATTCCACTAGCTACGTGTTAGACTTCCTCGTCCATTTTAGAAAAATCCTAGGTTAGATGAGTAAGTGGCGGTGAATGTGGTTGACGCTATCATACCAATTGAAGCACAAGACATTGTCGATCCGCCAAACAAGTTGGCAGGGTCAAAAGATTTAAAGAAGAAGATATTGGCGGCAATTTGTCTGATTATTTGAGTGAAGATTGTTTCCCGGTAGAAGAATGGCTGGTCAACGAACTCTCATCAACCACAAATGTAGAAAAACATGCGCCGATGATTGAATTCTTGATCGAACCTACAACCAAGGAATCCCCTAGCCAGATTGATAGAATCGAATCTGAAACACTTGGGTGGCAAGGTTTAAGTGGTGAAATTCTATTTGGTTCGTTATCTCCTGTGACATTCCATTACAATATGGTCTTGACGTTGCCGAATAGCTTTCAAGCATGACCCACACAACCAAACACAATGCCTGAGATGTAGAAGAACATTCTCCTCCAATAATCATACAACATGCTTTCGATCCTGTTTGAGGAAGGAGAGAGAAGCAAAGTCAGGCTGAGAAAACACCGCACATTAATACGGTCACTATAGCGGCTGATGGGGGCATCTGAAAAAAGTAATTAACGATAAACCTACTAGCGACATGACGCAACACCTTAAACCATTGTATATATCAGCCCATTTAGATGGATATCTTGTGACCAGGATATTTGTAAACAATGGAGTCGTAGTCAATCTGTTATTGAAGAGGATGATGGCTAAATTGGGCAAGATAATGGCCGATTTAATCGCGTCAGAGGTAACCTTTAGTAATTTCACTGGCCACATCACAAATACACATAATGTCTTACTGGTTGATCTGACCGTGTGCACTAAGATGGTGTTGGCATTATTCTTTGTGGTGGATACTTCATCAAGTTACAATGTATTATTAGGGAGGGATTGGATCCATTCTTGTATTATTAGGGAGGGATTGGATCCATTCTTTCGCATGCATCCCATCCTCTCTTCACTAATTCTTCATTTTCTAGAATCAAAACAAGGTAGAATTAGTTTTGGCTGGTAATAAGCCATTCTTGGCCACATCAAACTTTAACGAAGCATATTATTACGTCGAATAGGTAGGAGCTATCAAGTTTAATAGAAGAAGTCCTACTGGAATTACCGTGAAAAAAGAACCCGATAAGAATTGTGCAAGTCATCCCAAAAGTGACTCGAACTAATAATACCCAGCTGAAGGACATTGTCCTTTATCGGTCAATCCCTCTCTGTGTCATTAAGGAAATTCCATGACTGAAGTGCTAAAAAAGGAGACAGTTAGGGCCGAGTTCATGGCCAGAATAAAAAAAACTTGAAGAAAGTTTGAAGGTGTGAACGCTGGGAAATCAGTGCCCACGCTTTGGCGTTGGAAGTGTTATGTTCTTGGTGTTCGTGGGGGTGACCTGATTGATGTAAATTTGGAGTCGCCACTAGCCACTTGATCTCAAAATTCCACAGATGGCTAGAACTTGTAGAATATGTAAAGCTAGAGAATCCAAGGACTCTCTTGCTTTAAGTTGACTCCTGGTCTGCGATCCAGGATTTCGAGCAAGGGACCTCGGTTATGAAGAGGGAAGGTGTTAGGCATCCTCTTTGCCCATACAAATGTACGGTCTCTACTCTGTGTGGTAAATAATTTCAAGGGATGAATGATGTAGTCGGAGTGGGACTAGACACACTTGAATTTTTAATGTAGCAAGATCGAGGATCCCAGCAAGCTAAAGAGCATACGTCCTAAGATGTACTAGGGAGGCAATTGAAATGATGCTTATGTAATGGTAAAGAAAAAGTGGAGTAGATCACTATGAGTTTCTGATGTGACAGGATCCAATATATGGCAAGTCACAGAGCATACATTCACTAGTGATCTAGAATAGTAAGGGGGTTGAGAAGATAGAAGATGATATGATGAATGCTTAAATAAGAAAATGAGATAATTTTTGACTTGCTCTTGAGATGGCTAGAATATGGAATACACCATGACCAATTTAGGCTAAACTGTGAGATCGGGATGGCTTGGAGGAGGCTAAGGGATGGTTAAAAGATTGGATCTTGAAGGCTTGGAGCTCCTTCTCACCCTCACTCTCTTCCTCTCTCTCTCTCTCCCTCTCTCACTTGAAAAATTTTAGAATGATTGTTGTGTAATCTTGTTGTTTTTAGAAATGAGGAGAGGTGAAGGCTATTTATAGCCTTTTGTGATGGCATTTTGGTAATTATTGGGTTTGTGAAGGGTAAAATCTGACATGACAGCTTGGGATTAGTTGAGGAGAGAGAAATGTCATGTGACATGTGCTTATATGCTCTTGGGGCTAGGTAAAAGGGTAAATAGGGTAAACTTTGGGGGTAATTCCATATGAAAGTTGACTTTGGGATGGGGGACAGTTGTGTGCTCAGAGGGGACACCTGTCGGATAAGGAGCGGCAATCCGACTACCACCCGCGGTAGTTCGATTACCGCCCGGGCTGGGTTTCCTCTAGGCTTTGGCTGGTGGGCTTGCTTCGGTGTTTTGGCTTGGTCCAAAGTCTGTTTTCAGAGTTTTGGCTCAAAATGATTGAGTGAATTTCAGGGAATTGTATTGATTTGTATGTAGGCACTGGCTTGGGTGGTGGTTAGGGTTTAGATTAGGGTTTAAGCTAGGGTTAGGGTTCAAGTTTAGGATATGATCAGGGTTTCCGGATTGTCTGTCTTCTCAAGATGCTAGCCTGGGTGGGGTGTCTACAGAAGAAGACCTAGGTCTATTTGTGAATTTAGCTTAAATAAATGAATTGAGTGAAGAAGACGGTTTAAAGGTTAAAGATCTCCTCGAAGAAAAAGAGGATGGTCGACTGCAAGTTCAAGACCTACTTTTTGAGGTTAATTTAGAGACAGATCATGACCCAAAACCAGAGTTTATAAGTAACTTATTACGTCTGCCAGAAAAAGAGATGTTAACAAGCTTGCTTTCAGAGTTCACTGATTGCTTCACGTGGGATTATCAAGACATGTGGGACTTGATAGATCCCTGATAAAACATAGATTACCTAGGAAGGAAGGGCATAGGCCGTATAAACAAACACCAAGGCAAATGATAGTCAAGATCACTATCAAGATTAAATAAGAGATCGAGTGACTCTAGAAAGTTGGTTTTATTTGATCGATTAAGTATGTAGAATGGATGTCGAATATAGTCCTCGTGATGAAGAATAAAGGTAAATAGAGAGTATGTATCAATTTTTGAAATTTGAATCTGGCTACATCGAAGGACAAATATCTCATGCTAGTGGCTGATCAACTTATAGACTGGGTCGCGGGGCATGGAATTGTGTCTTTCTTAAATGGACATTTTGGGTACAATCAAATATACATAGCATTGGATGTTATTCCCAAGACAGTGTTTAGATGTCCAGGATTGGGAACATATTGTTACGTTTTGATGCCTTTTGGGTTGAAGAACGTAGGTGCCACATACCAAAGGGTAATGTACATCACGACATGATTGGTCGCTTTATGGAGGTCTATATAGATGATGTGCTAGTTAAGTCGGTCAACGTGAGTGAGCATCTACGACCTTTGTGTAAATCCTTCGAATGGATGAGACGCCACAGGTTAAAGATGAATGCACTATAGTATGCTTTTGGCATCTCGGCTGGTAATTTCTTAGGCTTCCTAGTACATCAAAGATGGATTGAAATTGATTAAGACAAGGCCCATGCTGTGATTAATGCATGGCCTCCAAGAAATAAGGTTGAGCTACAGAGATTCATGGGTCATGTAAATTTTTTGAGATGATTTATATCTAACTGCGTAGGCAAGACTAATGTCTTTTCTCCTTTACTCAAATTGAAACAGGGGACTGAATTTGTGTGGGAAGAGGAACACTAGCTGGCTTTTGACAAAATTAAAGAATATCTAATGAAGCCACTCATGTTGATGTCCCCTGTATAAATCGATCGCTTAAGCTATATATGATAGCCTCAACAGGGTCGATCAGATCTCTTATTGCACAAGATGATGACATGTGAAAAGAAATAATAATTTATTATTTGAGTCAGACATTACTTGATGCAGAGAAAATACATCCAACCATAGAAAAATTATGCTTATCATTGTACTTCGCGGCCTCTAAATTAAGACATTATTTGTTGGCCGAGAGAGTAAACATAATATTATAACTGATTCAGTAAAGTATATGTTAAACTGGATGATTCTTAGTAGACAAATTGGTAAATGGATATTGACCTTGTCCGAGTTTGATTTGTATTACGTGCCACATAAAGTAGTAAAAGGCCGAGCCAAAGCAGATTTTTTGACCGATCACCGTCTAATCTAGAAAAGCAAATTCCTCCAAATATTGTGGATTCATAAATCGTGCAACTCACACTATGGAAATTGATTTTCAATGGATCGAGGATACAAGAGATGTTTAGGGATGGAATAGTGTTGATTGCTCCTAATGGGAATCGTTAGGAGTTTGCATTCCATTTATAATTTAAATGTAACACAATCATGTCGAGTATGAAGCCATGATAATCAGTTTAGAGATATTGTGAGAATTATGAGTAAAAGACGTGATGATCATTTGAGATTCATAGTTAGTGATAAATCAGATGGCAGGATCGTTTAAGTGCACTAGTCCATCTTTATTACCATAATACGATGTGGCAATCTAATTAATCAAACAATTTGATGAATTCCAACTGATGCACATCACTCGAAAGTATAATGTGGATGTCAATGAAATGGCGCAATTAACTATATGACTAGAAGCCTGGAAAGGATCAACTAGTTGGTCGATCATGGTCCAGAGGCCTTTACCTTGTTTTCCAAAGAGGAAATATAGCAGAAACTTGTCAAATAAAAGTGGAAGAGGATGATTGAAGAGCTCCCCTCATGGGTTACTTACAAAGTCCTTGTACCAAAAATGACAAGAGTATACAGAAGTAGGCCATAAATTATGTAATGGTTGATAACGAATTATACCGAAAAGGGGCCGATGGGGTTTTACTCTGATACTCATCTAAGAAAGAAGCTATGTCGGTCATGAAGGGGTTTGTGGGGCCCACCAGGCAGGAAGGAAAATGAGGCTTATACTTAAAGGCTATGGGTATTTCTGGTGAGAAATAATGGCCGACTGCATCTAATACGCAAAAGGGTGTGGGGCTTGCCAAAGAAATGAGCTAGTCTAACATGTGTCTGCGACCAAATTACATCCCATGATAAAGACTTGGCCATTTTGGGGATGGGCGATTGACCTAATTAGCCATATCCACCCACCTTCGACCCAGCTAGACACGGTCATCATAGTAGCAACCGATTACTAAATGGAATGAGGCAAAACACATGAGAAAGGTTGGTCATGAAGAGATCATCAACTTCATCAAAACCAACATCATCCATCATTTTGAGGTGTCAGAATCCATTACCATGGACCGAGGTGCCACCTTCTCGGCCAAGGAAATGTTTTCCATAGCCGACCGATATGGCATAAAGATCTTACATTCGACTCCATATTATGCCCAGGCCAATGGTCAGGCTGAGTCTAACAACAAGGTGATCAAAAATATTTTGAGAAAGATGATACGATGGAATCCACAAGAATGACATCTCAAGTTATTTGAAGCTTTGTGCGCTTATAGAGTATCACCTCACACAAGCACAGGGTTCAATCCGTTTACATTAACTTATGAGCACGAGGCAGTATTGCCTTCGGAAATCATGGTTTCGTCATTACGTGTTGGGCATCAATCCCATCTATTTGTTTCAGAGTTCACAAAAGCGATATTGGACAAGCTTGAGGAATTGGATGAGGCTTGTATCAAGGCTCTGAATTCAATTATGGCCCGTAAAGAGGCTATGATGCGAGCGTATAACAAAAGGGTTAAACGAAAGTCCTTTGGAGAATGGGACATGGTGTGGAAGATGATTTTACCCATCAGCCAGAAAGACTGAGCATTTGGCAAGTGGTCACCCACTTGAGATAGGTCATATGTCATTGAGCAAGTACTTAAGGGAGGAGCCTACATTCTAAAGGACTTGAAAATATTGCATAGGCCCCTATAAGCGGCCATTTTTTAAAATAATGCTTTCCTTCACTATGGGAAGTTATCAAGAATTGGGATGAAATAGTTCAGTAGAATAAACATATTTTACATTTAAATAAAGCTTCGAACAAGGGTCTGCTAGTTACAATAGATATATGCTCAAATAAAGTCCAGAGGCCATTAGTTACAAAATGTCTCAGTCAAGGTAGAAGATGAGAAAGAAGATGACAGGAAGAAGAAGAGGGGTAAAATGGGAGCTATAAGTGGGCCGCCTTGACGTCTTCAAAGCATTTGGTGGCCTCGACTTTTGGTTCACTTGCCACGTTGTACCTCTTGGTCCACGAAGCCTCCTAGCTCACGAGCTCGGCCGAGGTGCACTCGGTCTAGGCGATGCGCTGGTTGTTGGCCACTTACTCCAAGTTGGCCGCTCTCTTCCCAGCCTCGCTAGTCTCAGCGTGGTCTCGATAGAATGCTATCTGGGACTCAATGAATGCAATCAGTTCAGGATTTTTAGGCCGATCACGGCTTGGGTAACTTAGATGGATCTAAGCCAAATTTGCATTCAAGTGCTCACGTCCGTGTCTAAACTAGCATAACATCTTTTTATTACACTCGTGCTCATGAGTCTAATGCAACCCGTTCTTCCAAGCTGTTTAAGAACAAGCTGTTAGAGCCCTGCATTCAGCACTAAGGGCCAACAAGCTATTCAAGGCGGTAATACAGCGTTCGATCTCTCCATCGGCCTCAGCATACTCATCCTCAAGCCGTCGGAGCTCAGAGAATGTTTAAGATCTCCTGAGGAGGTCGTTGATTCTCAGGGAGGTCGTTGGGATCCCTAAGGAAAGGAAAGAGATTTCCTGTAAAGGAAGAAGGTGAGAAGGATTCTATGCCTTCCTTAAAAATTTCCTTCATTATTTTGGTGGATAGAGCAGAGAAGTCCATAGATGTTGAAGCTTCTACGTAAGAATTCAGGTTTGAATTGGTTCATGGGGTATTTTGGAGCCTAAGTGCCACTTTTATATATCAGAATGCGGCAAATAATACGCATAGGGAGCGGTGCAATGGTTGGGTATCCGAGAATGAATAAGTCGTTCCTAGGATCACATGAATATAATGGAATAAATGTATCTTTCTAAGGAAGCGAGGTGTTATCAGCATGGCTAAGGTATGGCCTATATTGGAAAAATAGCTAAGTATTGAACATGTGTACTAAAAGGTAAGGGCCATACTAACTATTAAAGATTGCCATACAAAAGTACCCCCGGCTATTCAAATTTTATTCATCACTTTGTTGGTCATCAACCGAATTGCTACATGAAGTAAAAATGAAAATAATAAGTCCAAGGGTGGTCAATTGAATGAGTAAGGCTATTATTTACAAGATGATGTAGATGAAGAATAAAGAGAACATGATGAGGGAGAATAGGAAAGAGATGAAGAATATGGTCAAGATCATCTACGAGTAGGCCCACTTGAGTTCTTCAAATCTTTTTATGACCGTAGCTTTTGCCTCCCTCGTTGCATGTTGCCTCTCTATCTATGAAGCATATTGACCCGCTAGCGTGATAGAAGAGCATTCGACATAAATGAGACACTGGCTGAGAACTTCATGCTCCTACTCGACCAATCTTTTCTCGGCTTCACTAAATTCGAGGCTGCCCCGGTAGAATGCTATCTGGGACTCGATGAATATGACCATCTCCTCTCTCTTAGGCTTACTTTGGCTTGGGTAAAGCTGATGAGTCTGAGTCAAGTCATCAACCAAATGGTTACGCGCGAGCTTTATCGACCGTAGCATGCCCTTGTTAATATTATATTTGTGGGTCCAACCTAATTTATTCTATGAAGTCATTTCCTGATGGGCTGGTAGAGCTCTGCATTCAGCACCAAGGGAAAACAGGCGTGATAAAAAGGCAGCACAATGATCAAGCTATTGATCGGCTGTTGCGTATTCCTCCTCAAGCCGTTGGAGTTCTGAAAGAATTTCCAAAATCTCCCAAGGAGGCCAATAGCCTGCAGAAAGCTCAACAACGACTTAGAGGAAAAGAGAAGGGTCAGGCAGAGAAGAGCGAGAGAATGAGTCTATCCCTCCTGAAAGTATTTCCTCTATGATTTTAATCGACTGAAAAATGGAGTCCATTAAGGATTGAAGTGATGGCGTCAAAGGCTTTGGTTCAAGTTGGTTCGTAGTGCAGCTTAAGACTCAAGTTTCACTTTTATAGACAAGATGCAACAGTGAATATGAATAGGGGATGGTGTGATGGTTTTGTTTTCGAGACTGATTAAGCCGTTCCCGGTGTTGTTGGGATACAATGAAATGAATGGGACTTTTCTAAAGAAATAGGGTACTTCCATCTTAGTAAAGATGTGACAAGTATGGCAAAAAGTAGCTAAGTCCTGGACATACGTACCGCAATACAAGGACTAGACTAACGGTTAAAGTGCTACTTAATTAAAATATTAAGGCCAAAATAAAGGATGTCCAACATCCTCAATTTATTTAAAATCCAGAATTTATTCACTACTTTTCTGGTCATCAACCACATTGTTACAGAAGGAAAATTTTTTATAAAAAAAGGCAAAAAACTTAAAAGTAGTCAATTGAATGACTAAATCTTCATCTACTCAAATTCTTCATGAAGAGCTTGTATCTCTGCTTCAGCCTTCTCTTTAAAAGGAGCCCAACTAGTCTATTCTTCTATAATATGTGGTAAAAGATTAAGTAGTTGGTCGACACGAGTCCCGATCGATGAAACTTCACATTTGGCCATCTTCCGAGCATTATAACTTACTCTTGACCACATTTGGTATATAAGGATTTGTTCGATCAAGAGTGACAAATCCTCTGGATCGGCCAACTCTTTCGCATAGAAAGCACTACCCCATTCTTCTAATTCTTCTATCAGTACAACTCTGTAGGATTTCAGCATCTGGAACATGGTACAGTTGAACTGATGTACTTGAGCACATTGCAACCATTCATAATAGGCCAGTTCATGCTTACGACTCATTTTGGCTAAGTCTTCTTTGGCCTCATATTGTTGTTGCAAGTAGCGCGAATTTACCTAGTGGGAATAATTTAGGCCACTGAAGCGTGTTCCCCTAGTGGTTAGATGTCTTAACTTTAGGAATAGCTCTTCAAGTCAATTTTTTAGTTCGGCAAAGGGGTTAGCACCTATCACAAAGGAAGCATCATTGGCGAATTTATTAGCGTTCTCAAGAAAGAGTAATCCTTCAAGCCCAGTTCAAGGATCTAGCTTTCAAATATGATTCAACATCTGCAATGAGAGGTGGGGGACTGGAAGACATTTGAAAAGATTGGGATCATGTGAAATGATAATGAAGTGAGGGACGGTGAGTCGTTTAAATAGTAGGTGTTTGACACCCACGATCTAAAGTCGTTGCCTTGCAGATAAAAAGGCAAAGCAATAAGAGCGCCGCACGTTCCTATTTGTTAGGAAAATAAGGAGAACAAACCACGCTCTACCATGTTTTAAAGATCACTCCATGATCAGTTGCAAGTAATAATAACGAGAAATCAGAAGAACAAAAGTCACATGAAAAGGGCTCGGTGACCATTCATTGACATAAATAAAGTAGTTATATTTAAAAGTCGGAAGATAGGAAATTCTGTAAAAAAATTTTGGCCATTTCCAACTGACTTTTTGTAACCACAACACTGCTTCCCTCTTGGCCGCTGATCGAGACAATTAATTGTCACTTCTACCTGAGCGTGTATAGCGACAACCAACTTGGATACCTCCTCTTTAGCTTTGAGGCGCTCTACGCATTCTTCTCCTAGCTCTTGTCTCAACGCAAGCAACTCACGACCTCTAAAGTCATGATCTTAATTTCCAAATTTTCAATTTTAGTTTTGAAAGCCTTCACTGCAGCATTCTTGGTCGAGAGTTTCTAAGTAGTTTCGCACTAGTCCTCCTGGATTTGGCCGCATCCCTTTCAGCTTCGGTGTAAGCAATGACCACACCAGCATGGTAACATGTCTCGAACACTCCTTGGATCTCCAAGAGAGTCGATATTCTGGTTGCTAGAGGAGAGTCCGACCGAGAAAGTACACATGCTAGTTTGACCAATCGATTGAATCTCTCAATCGATTTAGCATCAAAAGACTCTGCCAACCCTTTTTAAAGGAGTTCACACAGTTCGTATCTCAAATCCTGCAGGCTGTTGGGATGAGAGAGAGATATTCTGCCATGGATGTCTCTCTGGTAAGGGCTCTCAAAAGAAAGAGAATGTCATCCATAGGAGGAAGGTCGATAGGAGCAGGAGCAGCATCTCCAAGGATGACCAATGGGGAAGTTGATGAAAGTGGACTGACATCAACCATTTCAACTCGATAGATGTTGTAGGGATCTCAACCGAAGTGGCTTCAACCAGCTACTCAATATCGACCGATTGCGGTTTTAAAGTCTTGGCCAGGACTTGTCTAGCTACTTCCCTCGAAGTTTCAACGGTCATCTCTTCCTCTGTCAAGACTTTTTCGGTCTCAACCGATCCCTCAGGAACCATTGTCGCATCTGCTATTTTAAACTTGGTCGAAGCTGAAACCTCCTCAATCGTCATGGGTGATGGAGGAAGTGGCAGAGTTAGAACTAGCTTAAGACTAAAAGGCTAAGTGGAGTATATCAAAATTCTTCGTTAGGCGGTTGGCACAGCAGGAGAAGGAGTTTGTTACACACGTTCTGAGTCAACAAGAACAGTGCTAACTTTTTTCGAGCTGCTGGAGGGAATTTCTTCTGCACTGGTTGTTGTCTTTAAATCAAGAGACACTACCTCGGTGGTCGCCGGAATGGGATCTTCAGGACCATTGGAGTCACTGTCATTGTGGTCTTTACAATTGTTGAGGCCATGGTTAATGGAAGAATGACAGTCAAATGAATTGCTAGTATTGGTGGCATGTCTTGCCGCTGAGTATCTACCTCCTCCACCACTGGCGCTGGCAACTCTCAGGTAATTGAAAAGACCGAAAAAATATTAGTAAGGGTATAAGTAAGGAAATTACTTTAAGTAAATATGCAAGTGATTTCCACCTAAGTCAGACCGAACCGCATGGACAACTAACAGATCCTTGATAGCTTGAGGATTTTTTTTTTTTAATTTTATTATTTTATTATTTTATTATTTTTTTTTACAGTTACTAATGGCTGAGTGGAACTTAGGAATGATGGAGGATTAGGACGATAGGGCATGATAAACTTTTCGAATGGAAGGTTAGAAATGTCCAATCTTTCTCTATCCCACAACCATTTATTCTAGTATTTATTGAAATGAGCTTCCTCATGGCATTTTAATCCTTCATCAATCTCTTGGGAATAATCTGTGACACCAAGACTGGGTTAGTATTTTGTTTTAAAATATTTTTCTAAAGCTGATACAGCCTCGGCTGTAAAAGTACTTGATGTCCGACTCGATCATAATCTTGGCCGATCTCTTGTCATCGATTCATGAGACTGGGAAGATCGCTGCTATGGGAGGAAAGGCTAGGAATTTTTAAAGGAGGATGACTGAGGATACCTCCCAAATCTGAAATCTTCTTCAGAGCCATCTGCTGCAGTTAAGCGGCTGAAAGAATATCAAGATGCTCCTGTGTAATCTATGGGGCCCCTAAAATAGGTGCTTCATTTGTCGAAACAGGAGAAGTGGTGGCCGATCTCATCCTCGCCCTCATTGTTCTTTTTGCAGTAGCGGCAGGCGCGGGCACTTCCTTTCTTGCTTGCCACTAAACTCAATTGAGAGTAAAATTGGGATATAAGCTTTATAACACTTTTGTCGCCCATGAATTTAGTATACTGACGATCCCACCATACCACAAAGTTGTTCATTGCTTTAAGAGACTCAGATATGTTGGGATCTTCAAGGTGAGCGACTCCTTACGATAAGAGTTGCTAAGAGAAACATAAAGCCCTCCATCGGTCACTATTACGCGATCGTAAGGAGGTTCGTTGTATGTTTTATTATGAGTGAGAGGTAGGGCTGAAAGTCGGGGAGGGTTGAGTCAGGTTGGTGCTCAACCCTAACCCAACCCAACCTCAGGCTAAGATTTCTCAACCCAAGCCCAACCCAAGCGGACTCAATCGGATTGGTCGGGCTCGTTGGGTTAATAAATGCCAGTATTTTCATTATTACATTAGTCTATTATATTTTCATGTATGTAATTATTTACCGTAGAGAACTTCATTTTTTTCAAAACAAACAAGCTAAAATATAAGACAACTACTCCTTTAAAAGTCGAATTGTGTAGCACACAATCTATTTTTTAGAGAAATCCGGCTTATCTTGTTAGCTTTACTCATCAGAAATGATGTGGACCAATGAAACCCGACGTCAATGGAATTTCTTGTGCCTTCAACATAGACGATCCCCACTCAATTATAACTTATAGGTAACTATATATCAATTGGGTTCAGGTTGGGTCAGGAAACTTGAGAATTCAACCCGAGCCCGACCCAAGTTTTATCGAGTTGATGTTTGTATGGCCCAAGCCTGAGATTGATCTCGATACCTCCTACCTGAGCCAACCGAATGTCGGGTCGATCATGGGTCAATCAGGTTGACCGCACCCGACTTTCAACCCAGAGTCAGAGGGCACCTAATGTATTGCATCAAATCTAATCGTCGAGCGAACAGGGAAGGATGATATTGCTTGACCCCGACTTGGTGGGCCACACTTTGGTAGATCCCGCCCATCGCTTGTTAGTACACACCCATGTCAGTACACACACTCCATGTTAGCCACCCCTCACTAGGGATCAACAAACAGGTTCCTCTGCTTGTCATGGACAATAAATTTCTGTTTTCCTGCTGATTAGTCCATGTCTTTACTAGCACCGTCCGCACTGCTATGTTTAATGTATTATATGATTATATAGGGCGCGGATTGGATACTGACAAGCCAGTAGCCATCGAAGTGACGTCACCAAGCTATGTAGACCCACCATGATGCATGTGTTGTGTCCAACCATTTTTAGAGATAGTTTTATGGAATTACAAAGAGAATGAGATAGATCTAAAGTTCAAGTGGACCCCACCATAGAAAATAGTGGGTCCACTTGAAATTTAGATCTATCTCATTATCTTTGAAATGTTTCAACGGTGGGTGTTACGGCTCCTGCATAGACTCAGATCATTATAAGGTATGAGCCAAAAACTGATGCAGGTACAGGGCATGAGTGGACCCCAAACGTCCACCATTAAAAATTTCTTAGTAGCTGGAGAAGTTCCAGATCAAGCTGATATTTGCTTTTTCACTTCATCCACGTCTGCATGACCATATGTATAGGTTGGATGGTAAAAAAACATCACGGTGGCCCTTAAAAAGGTTTTAACTGTGGGTGTCATTATCATTATAGCTTCCTTTGGTGTGATCCACCGGAGCTGTGGACCTACTTCATTTTTAGCATCATACCTTAAAATGATATGAGAAAAGTGACTAACGGTGTAGATAAAACACTTACATCACGGTAGGCCCACAAAGCCCTGCCCGGACGGATTACCGTCCCCGCGGGGTGGGACGCAATCCATGTCCCATTAGATTTCCTCTTTTGTCGCAAGTAGAGGATCTTGGAAGCGGATTGGTGTAGGTACGTGTCGTGCGAAGATGAGAGCTGACGCTCCTCAAGCTCCGAGTTATACGGACGTTCGAACAAAATCAAAGTTATATGGCCCCCCAGTGATGTATTTATTATATCCATACTGTTCATCAATTTTTCAAGATAATTTTAGAGCATCATACAAAAAATAAATCATATCCAAAGATCAACTGGACCACACCACAAACACCAGCGGGGATAATATTTTCACTGTTAAAAAATTCGTAGGCGACATCCAATCTGTTCATAAGGTCACAAAGACATTAATGAAGAGAAAAAACAAATTTCATATTGATCCAAAATTTCTGTGACCCTAAAAAGGGTTTCAATGGTAGACGTTCAATCCCTCACTGCTTTTTGCGGTATGGTATATTTGATAGTTATATGTCTTATTTTTTTGTAACAAGCCTTAAGACGAGCTCGCCAAATCAACGGACGGTTTGGATATAACACATACCTCATGATTAGACCCACAAAACTTGCTGACGTCAATACACCAGTTGTATAGCTAGTGTGTGGTACACCAGCCAATCCGCTTCCGAGGATCTGAATTCATTTGAAAATGTCAACGTATGCCAATATATGGTGAAAAGCAGGAAACTGATGTGCGCCAGCAGAATGAATGATAGTCTGGTCAAATATTAATCATCCATTAGGTTTTAAATAATATTCATGAGCCAATACTAATATTAATAAAAGAAAAGTAGAGATTGAGAGGAGGATGTTATCCTGTTAAATAATTGAAGATAGTTTCCTTTTCCTTGTCAAATAGGTGTGATGGACTTTGAAAGCTAAACGTTAAGTATCAGAGAGAAGAAGAAAAAGAAATGGCAGAGAGTGCTTTGAAGTTCTTAATACAACACTTGGGGCATTTGCTGGTGGATGAAGTGCAGTCGTTGAAGGGGGTCGATGGAGAAGTCCCCGAACTCATAAATGAGTTTGAAAGCATCAAATCCGTCCTAAGGGACGCCGACGCAAGACAAGATACCGATGAAGGCCTCAAGACATGGGTGAAACAAATAAGGGAAGTAGCTTATGACTTTGAAGATGTTCTCGACGAGTTCATGCTCAGCCAGGCACAAAAGCAGCAGGGATGCGTCGATTTTCTTTGTATACTCATCAAGCAGTTTATGGTGCGCCATAAGACTGCATCTTCGATACGAGATATCAAAACCCGAGTCAGTAAGATTAAAGAAAGAAGAGATGCTTACTCTCTGGATAGTACGGGGCAAACTTCAAACTCCAAAAAAAAGGATCCTCGACCGAAAGCTCTTTTCGTTGAGAAAGCTGATCTTGTGGGCATTGATGAGCCAAGAAAGAAATTGATTGAACGGTTGGTCAATAAAGATTCAAGACTTTTGACGATTTCAGTGGTCGGGATGGGTGGCCTTGGCAAGACCACTCTGGTAAAGAAAGTCTATAATGACCAACAGGTGAAGAAATATTTTGAAACATATGCTTGGATCACTGTCTCACAATCGTTCAAAGCGGAGGAACAGCTTCGAAGCATGATAAAGCAATTCTTCAAGGCGAAGGAAGATCCATCTCCCCAAGGTTTAGACGCGATGACACAGGACGAGCTCATACAAGAGCTATGGAGCTACTTGCAGGACAAAAGGTATGTACTTGTTCTTGATGATGTATGGGAGGCAGACGTATGGAATGACATAGGCGGTGCATTCCCCAATAACGAAAATGGTAGCAGGGTAATGATCACCACACGCAAAGGTGACGTTGCATCATCTTCTTACGGACCCTCCAATCACATCTACCACCTTCAGCCTCTGCATCCAGACAATGCATGGTCCCTCTTTTGCAGGAAGGCGTTCCAATCAAACGAGGAGAACAGCTGTCCTCAGGAATTGGAGGAGCTTTCTCAAAATTTCGTCAAAAAATGCCGAGGACTGCCTCTTGCGATTGTCGCATTGGGTAGTCTCCTGTCAATGAAGGACAAGACGTATGTTGCGTGGGAGATGATTTACCGTAGCCTTGGACTAGAGTTTGAAAGCGATAACAGTCTTAGAAGAATGATGAAAATATTATTGCTCAGTTTCAATGACTTGCCTTACTACCTGAAATCATGCTTCCTGTATTTGAGTATTTTACCCGAAGACTATCCAATTAAGCGTATGAAACTAATTCGTCTGTGGATAGCCGAGGGGTTTGTGGAAAGAAAAGAAGGCAGATCAAAGGAAGAGGTTGCTGAAGGTTACCTCAATGAGCTTATCGCTAGAAATCTGGTTCAGGTGGCAGAAAGGAAATTATATGGGAAAGTGAGCACTTGTCGCATCCATGATCTTGTGAGGGAGATGATTATTCCAAAATTCAGGGAGGAGCATTTCTTTGCATCTTCTGTTGAAGATAACACAATGCCTTGTAACAGAATCCGGCGTCTGTCCATTTATAAAGATGAGAATTTTCCAAAATTTGATGCCTTCTCCCGCCTTCGCTCGTTGTTCATTTTTGGTGCGGAAAGACTATCTAATGCCCCTGCAATCACTTCATTTTCCAGCTTAAGGTTGTTGAAGGTGGTGGATCTTGAAAACACATCCATGGGAATCTTTCCTGATGATCTAACAAGCTTGTTGCATTTGAGATACTTAAGCTTGCAGAATACAAAGATCAATAAGCTTCCTAGTTCGTTGGGGAAGCTAAAGAACTTGGAAACATTGAATCTTAAGGGCACTTTCGTATGTGAATTGCTGGCTGAGATTCTCAAGCTCGAGCACCTACGGCACCTTCTGGTTTACCGCTATAGTACTGGAGATGGGTATTATATACCATTTGATTGTATAAATGGAATTAAGGTGCCTGCTGGAATCGGGAGCATGAGATCCCTACAGAAGTTGGCATTCATAGAGGCAGAGAGTGGCATCATTAGAGAGCTGGGGAATCTCACCCAACTGAGGAGGTTAGGTATTAACAAGCTAAGAGTGGAAGATGGGAATGATTTATGCACTTCCATTGAGAAGATGATTCACCTTCAGTCCTTTTCTGTGACATCAATGGATGAGGAGGAGGTTCTCGACCTGCATTCTTTATCGCATCCTCCGCTACCTCTTCAACGTCTATATTTGAGAGGGCGTTTGGAGAAGTTGCCTGAATGGATTGCCTCGCTTCATAATCTGGTAAAAGTTTATCTGAGAAGGTCCAGATTGAGGGATGATCCACTCAAAGCCCTTCAATCACTGCCCAATTTGGTGGAACTCATACTAGATCGAGCTTACGATGGAGAAGAGTTATTTTGCGAGGGTAGAGGATATCCAAGACTTGAGAAATTATTGCTCACTGAGTTGAGCGGGTTGAAGAAGGTGAGGGTGGAGAAGGGAGCAATGTCTAGCCTTGAAAAGCTAGATATTAGACGTTGCGAAGAATTAGTGGAGGCGCCGTTGTGGCTCGAACACGTCAATAACCTCAAAATACTCTACCTGTACGATATGTCAGATGCTTTCTTGAAGGGGCTCAGAAAGGATGGAACCGAAGAGTTAGTGGATTCCATTCGCCACATCCCACTCATACGATATATAGAGACTCAGGCATACACTCATCGGGATTTGTCACGATTCTGAAGAGCAGTTGTCAGGTGAATGCTTTATATTTCCCTTCTTCCTATTTACACTTTATTTTATTTTATTTTATTTATTTTTTAAATTACTTGCATTTTCTTTTTCTTTTCTTTTTTAAATGACAATTTTACAGTTGTTTCAAGGAGGTCGGTTCCTCTAAAATTATATGGAGTAAGCTTTATATGTGCCTTATATCTAAGATGTTAATCCGCTTTGACCATTCATTAGATAGGCATGATTCTGGAGCATCCCATCACCATGGGTTTCTTTTACTTGATGCACAGGTAAGATGGTTTGCACATTTAACATGGAAGCGGATTGGGTGGTGTTGGGCTCTGTGGGGTCAACCGTGATGTATGTGTTCCATCCATGGCGTCCATCCATGTATGTGTTCCATCCATGGCGTCCATCCGTTTTGCTAGCTCATTTTAAGGCATGAGCCCAAAAATGAAGTAATCAAAAATTTTAATGGACCACACACAGTAAACAGTGGTGATTGAATGCCCACCATTAAAATACTTAAATACTTCTTGCACCCCACAAAAAAAGTTTTGGATCAATCTGATATTTGACTATTTCCTTCCTTTAGATCCTACGTGACCTTATCAACACGTTACATGGTAAATAAATATTAGGTAGACCATAAGAAGGTGTCAACGGTTGGCTTTCAATCACCACCATCCTCTTTTGTCGTCCACTTAAGCTTCGGATCTGCTTCAATTTTGGGTCCATGCTCTACAAAGTGGATGTATGTGGTTGATCCACACTGTCCATCCACTTTTGCAGCTTATTTTAGGGGTTGAGCCCAAAATTTAAGCATATCCAAAGATCAAGTGGACCATGCCATACGAAACAGTTGGAATAATTAATGATTTCCACCATTGAAACCTTTCTAGGGCCCACAGTGATGTTTATTTATCATCCAACCTGTTCATAAGACTACACAGACATGGATGAAGGGAAAACACAAATACAAGCTTGACCCAAAACTTCAGTGGCACTCAAGAAATTTTCAACGGCAGAAGTTCAATTCACATGGTTTCCTGTGGTGTAGTCTACTTGAGCTTTGCATATTCTTCATTTTTAATCTTAAGACTAAAATTATCTGGTAAAATGGATGTACAGAGTGGATAAAATACATAAATCACGGTGGACCCCATGGAGTTTTACTCAGTATACAATCTGCTTCCTTTAGAGATCCTCCACAGATCCCGTTACATGCAGAAGGTAAAACACCAAAATTCTATAGAGCCCACCATATTGTACGGACAAGTTCTTTATAACAGGTGCACCTTCTCATCTGCCCAGAAATGAGTGCAGTCCAAAGCGTTGGTTGGCCACACTATGTGCCTCTAAGTTCATTCATTTATGTTTTGGTTCATGATTACCTTCAAGCATGCATTTATTGGACGAGGATTGCGTCCAACAAGTGATTGGATGCATTCCATTGAAACTTTTTCTTATATGATTGTATTTTTTGTAGGACCTGCGAACAAAGAAGGCAGTTGGTAGTGGACATCAAGAGCAAGCGTAGTATCTCTTTGATTGACTCTTACTCTAGCTCTCTAGTTACTATTTTAGAATTCAATAAGTGACATTGTCACTTTGGCATTCCTTATTTTGAGTTTTAAAAATGTTGTTGCTTGTATTGGTTGTAGTTCATTGTCGTATGGTACTTGTAAGCTCTTGAAGCATCATAGGAGTTTTTTTTTTTCTAGAGATGGAGCTGGAATTTGTGGATGGGGATAACTTGAGTAATGCATACTTTTTCATCTATTATTTTTCATCTCCTTGTAATTGAGAGATCTTTAGTTCTTCCTTTTCTTCTTTTTCTAATTAAGAAATCCTTATTGGTTTTTCATCTCCTTATAAGTTACTTGACACACCAAGCCATCTGGGGCTTACAACAATTTTCATGTAAAATGCACTTCATCCATTAGTTTTACAATCTCATGTTATGATGAGAGATATCCAACCGAAATCTCGGTGAACGGCGGCTGTAATTATAATGGTCCTAAGGTACTGAAATTCTTTCTCGGGTAAGTTCCGACCCGCACAAAAGGCATAATGATCTAGGCACTATCTCGGATAGAGGCTCAGTGGCCCGCACGAAAGGCGTAATAATCTGGGCACTGTCTCGAATAGAGGCTTGGTTAAATAGACATGTCTATGAAGATGCGGGCTAACCGCACCTAGATAGAAAGACCCTATGAAGCTTTACAGTTCCCTAGGATTGGCTTTGGGCCTTTCCTGTGCAGCTTAGCTGGAGGGCTTAGAAGGCCTCCTTTTGGGGAGGGGGAGCCATCAGTGAGATACCACTCTGGAAGAATTAGAATTATAACCTTGTGTTAGGACCTACGGGCCAAGAGACAATCTCAGGTAGAGAGTTTTTATGGGGTGTAGGCCTTCTAAAAGGTAACAGAGGCGTGCAAAGGTCCTCCAGTTCAAAGGAAGAAGGGAGAAGACGCAGGTGTGTCACACCACACCAAAAAGTAAGATGCAAACACCCACACTATCATGATGTTTATAAGCCATCCAATCCACTCAAAAGATGATTCTGACCAGAACGAAAGGAAAATACACATATCTAGCTTATCCAAAAATTCTATGGGCATTCAGTCCCTACTATTTCTTGTGGTTTGTCTTGGAACTAGTTTATTTTTGTGCTCTCAAGGTAACATGATTTGCTGTGATGGATAGAGTGGATTTTCAAACGGACATCAGTGGGCTCCACAGGGCTTCGTGTTGCAAGGACTCCCTATATTAGGAGGAAATCCCTCAGTCTTTTTTTTTTTTTCCGCTTTCCTCTCTCGAGGAAATCTCTGCCGTGCGTTAAGAATTCCACGGGGAGTTGGATTGGAGTGACTGAAGTCCCTCTACTATAGCGTAACAGGTAAAACGTACAAGTTCTTCTGTGGCCGCATGTTTTATACATGTAATCCACTCCATCCATTGGTTGTGATCCTTGATTCTAAGATCTCCCAGATACACAACTCATGTGATCTAAACCAAAGTGAACGATGGGGATGACATGCCAATCATAATTTTGTGCGTGTGTATGCACCATTCGTCAAACCAACTCATCAACAGTAACTCACCGAGTTGGAGGGATTGTACAAAAATCAGACTGATTAAGAAATACAGAGAGACTTGACAAGCTACTTGGTTTTTAGGTGCAATTTTACATTGCTGCCGTTGGTGTGTCCCATATGAGATTTTAATGAGCACGGATTAGGGGAGTCCGGGTAACAGCTTAGTGGGTGAATCCCTGACCATGGGGCCCACCTTGATGTATGTGTTATATATCCACTCAGACCATTAATTCTTCTAGCTAATTTTAGAGCATGATCCTAAAAATGAAGCAGATCCAAAATCTCTCTTGACCATTAAAAACTTATTGTGGGCCACAAAAGTTTTGGATCAAGCTAATATTTGTATTCGCTCTTGGTCCAGACCTGTGCAACCTTAGGAACAAGCTGGATGGAAAAATAAACATTATGGTGGGCCCTAGGAATTTTTAAATGGTGGGTGTTTAATGATAGTAATGTTCCTGATTTTTGTACGGTAAGTAGACACATAAAAACATAAATTAAAATGGTTAAAAATTTAATTTTTGTGTTAATAAGAAAAACAAATCACTTAATCATTCAGTAAAGACACTACTAGATTTGAGAGGATTAATGATTCTTACCATCTCCTTTTTAAGCCAACAATAGAAAGCTACCCGGTATCCTTGTGATGATAAAGAAAATATCTTAGATTAGACTAACTAGTTCGACATGCAAAAGTTCCTTCATTAAACCAGAATTACAATGATCGACCACAAAAGGCAAGAGAAGATTCCCATAATTCAAAGGATTACTTAACATGGATTTGTATATGCCGTGAGGTGGGCCTTCTCTTAGACTGTTTATATTTTGCCAAATTGTATGATGTGTCTTTGATTGGTCTCTCATTCCTCTGCCCATCATCTTAATGGAGGAAACACGAAACCATAGTATTATCTTTTGTTGTTGATATCTTAAATCTGTAAATCGATCATTGATAGACTGCTCAATGCCATCGAACAGGTGCACGATCATGCTATCGGAAAAATTCAAAAAATCCATCTTTTCTTGCTAAAACATTTTGGTGTTTTCTTGATATCATTGAAGGTGTCATCGAGCGCGCGCAAAATTGCTTAAGTGCTGGACTAGTTTCCAATTTCTATTTTGATTCTTGTGTGTGTGTGTGTGTGTGTGTGGGTGTGGGTGTAATCGGGTATCTTAGAGCTTTCTAATTCGTTCTAGGGTCTCAAGGGCATAGCTTGAGTTAATTCAAGGCTTGTTCGGATCGAACAATCGCTATCTCTTGTAATTTTCTACTTTCATAGTGCATTACTGTCACTTTGTGCAGTGGTTTCTGTGATAAATGCTCTTAGTAGATCCCACTGTGATGTTTGTGAGAAATATGTCCCATCCATCTGTTTATGTAAGTCCGACAATGAGACAAATCCAAAACTTAAGTAGGCTGCATAGCAGGAACAGTGAGGATTGAACATCCACCATTGAAGGGATTGATTGCTCACAAACATCACAGTGGGCCCCACCGAGGTCTGAGAGCAAGAACTTCCTGAAAGGCTTTGGTGGGAAATTTGCATCCACCTCAGATGGTGCAGCCTTACCATGGGGTCCACCTTAATATATGTATTCTATATCCACCACAACCATTAGTTTTTCCACATTATTTTAGGGCTTAAGCCCAAAAATGAGGCATATCCAGCCCTTAGGTGGACCATACTAAAGGGAAAAAGTATTGATGTAACGTTGCACCATTAAAAATTTCCCATGGCCCACCGTAATGTTTGGTGATGTTTATTTGAAACCAAGGAAGGCCCAATTGGAGTTAGAAACAATCCAGACCATTAGAAACTTAAATCAGTTGTATATTGTAAATCAGAATGAGTTTTTCAACATATTATATATGATTTTAGGGCAATAGGAACTTTTAAGCCAACCAACCCCGCTGCACCAGGTTGCCAACACCGGATTTACAAGATTCCGTCAGATCAATAGTCAAAAGTCCATTTAATTTCGCTTTTATTATAAATAGTAAGTTTTAGTTCTAGTATAACTTTTCATCCTTGGAGTTATAGAAGTTGTGTCCAATATGAAAATGGGTTTAAAAAGTTAGGAGAATAAGGTAGTTTGGCCAAATTGGATATTTATTATTTTTTACCAAAAACCACAAAATCTAATAGGAATAGAATTCCTGTATATAAATAATAGAGTTTACTATTTATTATAAGTTACCTTTTTGGAGTGTTTGAGTTGGAGTCTAAGTCTAAAACCACATCTTGGTTCGAGTTCTTTATTTAAATAGCTGTAATTTCTTCTTCTTTTTTAATCCCTTGTGGGTCCGAGATACGTACAGTTAGGTTCGAGGCACAGAGAGCCCCATGATCAAAGTAATTATTTTTCCCATGAACAGTGTAAGATCATGTAATTATTTCTTAAGGAAGACGATGAAGTTATTAGTGGTCAATCAACCATTTTTCCTTATGGTAGGGTGACTTGAGATTTGGATCTACTTCATTTTAGGGGCATAGATATAGCATATATGCATCAAGGTGGATGCGGTTTGGCTAGCAACGCTGTGGCTAGTGGTTGGTGCTCTGTGAACCCACCATGATCTATGTATTTTATCCATACCGTTCATCCTTTTTTACACGTCATTTTAATGACCTAACACATAAATGAGGTAGAACAAAATCTCAGGTGAATCACACCATAGGAAAACAATAGTGATTGAATGTCTACCATTAAAAACCTCTTAGGGCCCACTATAATGTTTATTTGACATCCAACCTATAGATTAGGTCATACACTGGATGAATTAAAAAAAATAAATATCAGCTTGATCCAAAAATTTTGTAGCCCGAAGAAGGTTTTAATGGTGAGAGTTGAATAAACCCTGTGTGGCCCACTTGAGATTTTGATCTACCTTAGTTTTGGGTTCATACCATAAAATTCTTTGAAAAAATGGATGGATGGCATGGATGAGTGACACAGGGATGAACGTGATGAGGATAACTACTCCGAATCCACGGAGCTTCTCTGGACTCCTCACAGAGACTTCTCGAATCCACGAGGAAAAAAAGTGGAAAATAGAAATAAATTCGAAATTGATTAGTTCTTCAATAAAAATGCATTCACAACCCTTTAAATAGGGTTACCAAGCAATGGGAAACATAATCAAACTACAACTCGAACTCCTAGAATCCGCGACTTACTATAAATAATAAACTTACTATTTATAGACGGTCGTGATGTTTACTAGTGCGCAAGGTTTTCGGCCAAAAATAGTAAGTGTCCTATTTGGCTTCACCAAACCGTTCTCCTAATTATTCTAAGCTCTTTTCACGTTGGGCGTAACTCCTAAAGCTCGACGGATGAAGAGTTATAATCAAACTAAAACTTACTATTTATAGTAAAAACGAAATTAAAACAGGGAAACGACCGTCGATCAGGGGTTTTTCGCAATTTCGGACTACGCAACCCAGTGTAACTGAGTTGGTTGGCTAAAGCAGCTCGTTCTACCCCAAAATCATATATTTTACGTCAGGTAACTCATTCCGGATTGTGAGATACGCCCGATCTAAGGTCCGACGGTTCGGATTACTTCTGTCGTCGACCAGGCCTTTTCTGATCCATCTTGGCCATGAAACTGTCCGTGACCCGCTCTACATCAGTCCCCTCCACTTCAAAAGAACTCATCCTCGAGTTCTCATCCTGCTCTGGATCATGATACTTGGTCAACTCCGCGATATTGAAAGTCCGTGAGATCACCATGTCATCTGGAATATCAACAACATAAGCGTTGTCATTGATCTTTCGAATGATTAGGATGGGTCCAATCTTCTTATTTTTCAACTTATTGTACGTCTTGGTCAGAAATCTCTCTTTGCGTAGATGGACCATAACGCGGTCGCCCACCTCAAACACTTTTTGTCGCCGATGTTTATCCGCTTGTTCCTTATACTTCTCGTTCGAGGCATGTAGCTTGGTCTTCACTTCTGCATGGATGCCCATGATCTTGTCTGTCATATGTTCTGCTGCAATGCTCGTGCCTAGGTGCTTGGGCAGATGGACCAAGTCAAGTGTGTGATGAGGCATTCGTCCGTAAATAATCTGGAATGGCGATCGCCCTGTTGAGCGGTTCACCATGTTGTTGAATGTAAACTCTGCTTGAGACAAGGTGTTCACTCCCCAAGTGTAGGGTTGTGATGTAGTAATAAACTCAGTGAGATCAAGGTCGAATCCACAGGGACTGAAACTTGTACGTGATCTGAAACTAACTAGATATAGAACTAGCAAAAAGATGTAATCTAAATCCAATAGAATTTAAGGAATAATTGAGGAATAATTATCTAAGACTTAAGGAATTCAGAGGAGGGAAACTAAGGATTCAGAGGATCCACTTGTAGAGATCAGGGAGATCTTATGCCTGCATCAAGAATTATTGAATTTAAACTGAACGTACTTGATCTGATTTTCAAGAGATGAAAGGTATATGAATTAGAATGGATTCCATCATCTAACCATGCCCAGGAGACAAAGCAAACAACAGGATTAAACTAATTACCAACCAATCAATAGTGCATGAAAGTTAGGAAGGGTACCGTCATCCGACCATGCCGATGAGACGATGGTGAACAACAGGGCTTCCTGACGTCATAAACTTAAAAGGAAAGGAACATGCTCAAAGCTATCTCAGATCCATTGTAATTTCAGTCACAATAGACCATTAAAAACTACAAACATCCCTTAATAATTAAACCACAATCAAGTTTAATTCACAATTAAATAATTAAATCAATAAATAGAGTCTCCCATCTCACTACAAGCTTCACCTCTCAGCCCTAGCAAAGAGGATTAGCCCGTCATGATGTGGCTACCCTGAAAATAAAGAAAATAAAAAAAACTTTCCTTTCTATCTCTTTCCATGCTCCACGTCCAGCCCCAAACCGTGCCTGCAGCCAACCTCTATGTACTCTCTCCCGCACCTTCACGTTTTCGCCCCCTCTTTCCAGCCACAACTCCCCCTTTTTAAGGATAAAAAGCCTCCTCCGAGAGCTGCTGTGGAGTCCCAATAGGTTGCGGAAACAGTCTTTTCGCAGTCAGGAACGCACGTCCCTGTTTTTCACAGCAAAACAGCCTCCGTTTGGTTTGATTTTGCGGCGCGAAATCAACATATTTGTTGATTCTGACACCTTGGCTAGGGCTATGGTAATCTGTTGAAGCATGTGGATGGTCTGGATCATCAATCCGACGGTGATCAGAAGAACACAGGGGCCCACGGCGTTCAATTTTTGCGGTCTGCGAAACAGAGCCAGCGCTTCTTGCGCTGGCTGTTGGTGGGACCCAAATCCTTTCAGTTTCTCCGAAATCCACTCCGTTCATTGTAATCACATCGAAAAAATAGTAAGAAATGGTTGGCTTCATGTTGGATTCGGTGTGGCCCATGCGATCTTTGTTCCCACTGTCCATACCTGCGTGCGGTTAAGATCTTCACCCGTATGCTTGCATGAAGGAGAAAGGAAACCTAGGCGTCGGTTTTGGCTAACCCTTGGAACGAATGGACGGCTCTGATCATCGCTCCGGGCGTCTAGTGGGGCCCACAAGCAGAACCGACGGACGAACGGCATTAACGCTGTTTGCATTTTTAAAAAAAAATTGAATTCTGTCGGTCAGCGCCTGCTGACCGACTTTGAGTGCACGGGTGCACGGCTGGTGCACTTGCAGACTGTACACATGCAATGCACATGGGGTCCATCCTGGTGTATGTACAAAATCTCCTCCGTCCATCTGGTTCTTCACATGATTTAAGGCATCGAGACCGAAGATGAGGCATATCCAGAGATCAGGTGGGCCCCAGATTAGTGAATTGTGGGCTGAAATGTCCGTTGAGCCACTTTTACAGCGATCTAGTGGATGAAATTTTACGTGTACGGTTCATTTATGGTCCTCAGGCCACGTATGGAGTTTCAAACTGATCAGATGGTGGGAACCCTATGATCTTGCATTCTGGACACTTTTCAGGCCCCTTGAGCTTCAATTCCTCGATTTTCTTCGATCCCTGGCGTGCAAATCTGTCGATCTTGGTCTCTTAGGGTTCGTCGCTTGCCTTGGTGACTTCAGACTGTTAAATCCATGCTTTAAGTACCCTTTCCCAGTCCAAGCTCATGAATACGCCCTGCATCACAAACATGATTAAATCAGGCCGATGAACAGTACTATGATTGTAAATCCTGGCAATAACTGGGGTTTGATATGCAATATTCGACCCTCAACACAAGGCCAAATCCCACTGCTTTGATTTTTTTTCCTGAAATACAGCGAAGAAGGTTTCCTAACGTGCGATTCACAACTTCGGTCTGCCCATCAGTCTCATGTTTGTCAGACCTCTAAGGGGCAATCTCAGAATACGGGCCTCTACACCCCGTTACCTGTGCCTGACGGTCCTTGGGAGAATTTATCAATGGACTTTGTGCTTGGTTTCCCATGAACACAACGTAGCACGGATTCGGTGCTCATGGTGGTAGATCGTTTCTCCAAGATGACGCACTTTATCCCATGCAAGAAGACCCTCGATGCAACACACGTGACGAATCTATTTTTCAGGGAGGTCGTATGGCTACATGGGGTCCCCAAGACCATTACTTCCGATCGTGACACGAAGTTCATTAGCCACTTTTGACAGACTTTATGGAATCAATTCGATACACGACTTTAATTCAGCAGTGCGACTTTTCCCACATCGCATACTAATTGCGGCCAGTAATACCGCTCTTCCACAAGAGCTCACGTCTTATCTCGCCCTAGGTGTCCACCGAGGCCACCTTCATGTAGCTCTTGAATAATCTGCTCCCTTAGAGAACTTTGGGGGATGCACAATCATTCCCTTTGAAGAGAAAATCATCCTATATATGAAGGTCACTGGGGTGACCTTCGTAGCACTTCATCCAAGAATCTTTGAAGTCCTTATCCCCGGCATACATCTCCTTGAGACAGTTAAAGCCGACCACCTCGTTGCTCATCGTAACAAGTAGTGATGCACGACAGCTAAGTGCATCAGCCACCTTGTTCTGCTGCCCTGACTTGTACTTCAGAACGAACGTGAATTTTTGTAAAAATGTAACCCATCTAGCATGCACACGATTCACGTTAGTCTGACTATTAATAAACTTTAATGCTTGATAGTCAGTGTACAAAATAAACTTTCTTTAAATCAGATAATGCCGCCAATGTCGCAGCGCCTGAACAACTGTGTACAACTCAAGCTCATAAGTCGACCACTTCTTTCGGGCTTCGCTGAGCTTCTCATTGTAGAAGGCTACCGATATGCCTTCCTGTGATAATACTCTTTCAATTCCGATGTATGAAGCGTCAAACTCAACCTCAAACAATTTGTCAAAATTAAGAAGCAGCAAGACCGAGGTTGTAAACAAACAATTCTTGATCTCATGAAAGCTCTTGTCAGCTTTATCGGTCCACTGAAACGGTCTTTTTTTCATGCAATATGTTATAAGCAAGACTATGGTGTTAAAATCTCGCACAAATCGACTATAGAAAGTCCTCAACCCGTGAAAACTCCTTACCTCATGAATGTTTGTCGGGATCGACCATTCCCTAATAGCTCGCACTTTTTCATCGTCCACACGAATGCCTGTGGACGTTACAACAAATCCTATAAACAACATGCTATCAATTAAAAAACTACACTTCTTCAAGTTGAGGTATAACTTGTTAATTTGTAGGACCTGCAGCACCTGCCTAAGATGTTTCATGTGCTCTGCCTCATCCTGGCTATATATTAATATATCATCAAAATATACCATCACAAATCGGCTAGTGAACGGTTTTAGAACTTAATTCATCAAACGCATAAAAGTACTTGGTGCGTTCGATAGGCCGAAGGGTATGGCCAACCACTCATACAACCCTTCCTTGGTCTTGAATGCCGTTTTCCACTCATCACCTGGTCGAATATGAATCTGATAGTACCCGCTCCTTAGATCTAGTTTAGAGAACACCTTGGCTCCTTCTAACATATCGAGCATGTCATCCAACCATGGTATTGGGAACCGATATTTGATAGTAATTTTGTTGATTGCCCGGCTGTTGACACACATGTGTCAGCTTCCATCTTTTTTGGCGTTAATAATGCTGGTACGACACATGGGCTCATGCTCTCTCTAAAGAGACCCTTATGGATCAATTCCTCTACTTGCCCCTGAAGTATCTCACACTCCTTCGAACTCATCCGATAATGAGGGCGATTGGGCAAGCTAGCCCCAGGGACGAGGTCTACATGATGTTGGATGTCCCTCATGGGGGTAATTCATCAGGTAAATCTTCAGGCCAGACTTCTTTGATTTCGTTTAGCAACAGTCTTAAACTTGGAGGGATGTTTGAGGGTTCCTCTTTTTCGCGCTTCACCACTACGACGTATACCTCTACGGTTTTTTTAGATTCCTCCATGAAATCTCGAATGGTCAAGAGGAAACTCCCCTCCACTTTAGAGGCTTCAGGGTAGTTCTCTGGTGCCATAGGGGTAAAGATTATTTTTCAACTATCCTTGACGAATACGTAGACATTATCTCGTCCCCGATAGGTCGCATCATGGTCCGACTGCCAGGGTCGACCAAGTAATATATGACAAGCTTCCATATCGACCACGTCACAAAGTATTTGATCCTTATAATTTTTACCAATTCAAAACGAGATAGTGCATTGTTCAGTTACCTTGGTCTTATTTACCTTTTTTATCCAGCCAATTGAGTACGGGAAAAGATGTTTCATCGTTGGTAGCCGCAACTTGTCCACCATCACTCTCAAGACGATGTTCTCGCTACTACCACTGTCTATGATCACATCACAGACCTTTCCATTGACGGTGCATCGAGTACGAAATATATTGTGTCGCTGTGGATATAATTCCTTTCGTGGGGCATACAGTAATCGCTTCACAACTAGAAATTCGCCATGATCCTAGCCTGTCACTTCATCGCCACTTGCTATTTCTTCAGTGGTTTGTTCATATTCATCAAAGCGATGGTCTTCTTCTGTGGCCTCATCTTCAGTGCCCCATTCATTTATAGTTAAGTGTACTGTGGGACATTGAGGATAAGTGTTTGATAAGTGGCCTGGTTGGCCACAGCGGTAACAACTGTTCGACCTTGGCCGAGCATAAGGATTTGAAATCCTACTCGGACCCGTTGTTGTAGGTGCTGCACGTTGAGGTCTGGATGAATCGCTCCCCATATCACATTTTGCTATTGTAGGAAGTTGAGGTACTTGGTCTTTTCCTCGTGGCAGCACTGGATCCTACGTGAGACCCGTCATGGGAGGTCGAGTTGAAGGATATGGACGAGTAGAAGCTCTTGTAAGTTATGTTTCTGCCCTACCCGCCAATTGAACTGCTTCATCCACGGTCTCGACTGGGTACATCTGAACTTGGTCCTGAATTGTCGGTCGCAACCCACCTATAAATTGTGCCACCTTCTATCACTCAGATTTTGACAGATCGTTTCGTGTAGCCAACCATTGAAATTCTTCAGTGTAATCTGTGACGATTTGATTTCCTTGTCTACAATTTTGATTTAGCTGGAATAATATCTGCTCATAATAACTGGGGAGAAATCATGATCGAAGAAAACGTCTCATCCGT
This sequence comes from Magnolia sinica, assembly GCF_029962835.1. Lineage (NCBI taxonomy): Eukaryota > Viridiplantae > Streptophyta > Magnoliopsida > Magnoliales > Magnoliaceae > Magnolia > Magnolia sinica. Next base: position 84,643,080 of record NC_080581.1, read on the forward strand.
GGCCATGATGAGATGGGTGCCTTGTTTTGGCGGGGCTCGTGAAAGTTGTAATTGTTCTCACCATGCAGAAGCACCATATTTTAATTTAAACACTACCAATTTTACCCATTTATGATCTGGCACGTCCATATAATCAAAATATCTCTCTACTTCGGCTAGCCAATAAAGAAAATCTTCTATACGTAATAAACCGTTAAAACTAGGAAGTTTAGCTTTACCTCGATAGTGTCTTTCAGCACGATCTAGATGATCACCTTCATGGATTGGTCGTCGGGCAAAACCCTCATTAAGGTCCTCGTTGATAGAACTTGAATCATCTGGTGTAGCCCTACGGTTTGTCACTAGTAGTACTCTATGAAAATCAGGGTTGCGTCGTACAACAACCATGGGTGGTGGAGCCACTATAGGTGGGGGAGCAACCAAAGGTGGTGGAGCATCGCCTAGGACTCGAGGTAGAAGTAGCGCATCCGCAAGACGGTCGAGAGTTGTCTGCAGCCCTTGCATGGTCAACTGACTCTCCTAGTGGAAAACTTCCATTAATTCCGAAAGATAACGGATCCTTGGATCACCGTCCACAGGATTTTGATTCATACCTTCATTGTTTGCAATCAGCCCAATCGAGGGGAATCCTCGCTCTGATACCAATTGACATAAGGATGAATGTGATGAGGATAACTACTCCGAATTCATGGAGCTTCTTTGGACTCCTCACAGAGACTTCTCAAATCCACGAGGAAAGAAAGCAGAAAATAGAAATAAATTCTAAGAAATTCGAAATTGATTAAATTGATGACTAAGAACGAGTTCACAACCCTTTAAATAGGGGTACCAAGCAATGGGAAAGAAATCAGAATCAAACTACAACTAAAACTCGTAGAATCCGCGACTTGCTATAAATAGTAAACTTACTATTTATAGACGGTCATGATGTCTACTAGTGCACAAGGTTTTCGGCCAAAAATAGTAAGTGTCCTATTTGGCTTCACCAAACTGTTCCCCTAATTATTGTAAGCTCTTTTCACATTGGACGCAACTCCTAAAGCCCGACGGATGAAGAGTTATAATCAAACTAAAACTTAATATTTATAGTAAAAATGAAATTAAAGCAAGGAAACGACCGTCGATCCAGGGGTTTTTCACAATTCCAGGCTGTGCAACCCGGCATAGCGGGGTTGGTTGGCTAAAGTAGCTTGTTCTACCCCAAAATCATATATTTTATGTCAGGTAACTCATTCCGGATTGCGAAATACGCCCGATCTAAGGTTCGACGGTCCGGATCACTTCTGACGTCGACCGGGCCTTTTCTGATCCATCTTGGCCATGAAACTGTCCGCGACCCGCTCTACATCAATGAGACACATATGTCATATTGGGGTCCACAGAGCACCAACCACTAGCCATTGGCTAGTGGCAGCTGGGGAGTAGCCAATCCTTTTTCCCATCAAGTTAGCCCTGTAATAAAGCCGCACTAATTTGTGCATGTATTCTGTTCATTTGTTATTTTTCTGTCTTTTCTCTTTATTGTTTGTGCCCCCCTGAACATACACGCATGAAGTAAAGGCTAATGTAAAGGGAACGGAAGTGACAATAGAATGGCACACACGTGCATCCAATCCATTTATAAGATTCATCCAACCTTTTATAAGTTTTCCAAAAATAAATTTGGTCCACTCAGCACATGGGTCCCAATATTTAAAATGATGAATGAATTAGAAAACTTCAGCCAAGTTCTCCGCAGCCGTATATTCATGTTGCAATACAGCGGAAGCCGTACATTCATCCATACTGTTTATAACATTATTCCTGGTGGGATGAACTGAAAACAGAAAAAGGTTAGCCTAATCTAAAATTTCTGTGGCCCCATGAATGTTTCAATGGTGGATGTTCAATCATCGCTGTTTCTCTCCACGGGAATTACTGAGAAGGCAATCCGCGTTCGGTTTGGATCTTGGGAACGTGCGGACGCGGATTTCATGCCAAAGCCTTTTTGAAGTTTTTGCACCGGGAACCAAATGGGGCCCACTGTGATGTTTGTAAGAAATCCACCCCGTTCATCCATTTTCTGAGTTCATTTTATGACATGATGCCAAAAATGAACCGGATTCAATACTCATTTGAATGAAAACGTGAGAATTGAACGTGCACAGTTGAAATATTCGTTGGGACTCATATGTTTTGAATCATTCTAATATTTTTATTTTCAATTCATCCCAATGACCTTATGAACGGTATAGATGTCATGCAAACATCACTGTCGACTCAGGGAAGTTTCAACGGTAGGAAATAATAGGGATGTGGATTTCCTGTTAAAGCCTTTTGCAGGTATAAGTTCCTTCTCGGAACTTAGGTGGTGTTACATGATGTTAGTGAGAAATCCACCTTATTCATCCATTTTGAGTGCTTATTTAGGCCAGATCCAAAATTCAAGTGGGCCATACCAGATGAAAAACTGGGGAAAGCAATTCCTACGGCTGAAACCTTCTTAGGCTCCACCTATACGCTTATATGCCATCCAAACTGATTGTACGGTCATTTCTAATGCGATGAAATGAAAACACAAAAAGGTTATCATGATACAGGACTTTTGTGGCTATATGAATGTTGCAACGATGGTTGTTCAATCCTCATTTTCCTCTTGTATGGCCCAATTGTGCCTTGTATCCATCTTATTTCAGGTCAAAAGTCCTAAAATTAGCGTGCAAAACGGATTAACGGAATGGATTTTTCACAAACACCACGGTCGGCACCCAACTTCCTGAAAGGCTTCAGCAGGAAATCTGCGTCCACCCAAGATGGTGTCACCTTACGGTAGGGCCCACCTCACCTTAATGTATGTATTCTATGTAAACCCTGATCATCAGTTTTTCCACATTATTTTAGGGCTCGAGCCCAAAAATGAGGCATATCCAACCCTTAGGTGGACCCAACGTCAAAACCTTTGTGGGCTCACCCTGATGTTTATATGCCATCTAAACGGTTCATAAGGTTTATTTCCAAGGGGATGAACTCACAGCATAAATATTAGCCTGATGCAAAATTTATACGGTCCTCCAAAGGTTTCAATGGTAGGCTTTAAATCTCCGCTGTTTGGTGAGGCCTGCCCCCACTTGAGCTTTGGATCTCCTTCACTTTGGGACTCTTGTACTAACATGATCTGGTGAACCTGATGGATGGAGTGGATTTCACATGAATATCACGGTTGGCCTCACATGCTTACATAGGCCGCTGACGTCCATGACCCCGATCCAACGGATATGGTATGCTTGGCAGTCCCTATGTATCCTATTCCAATACAGTCATCTGTATTCTAGTTTAATGAAATCACATCAAATCCTTGGAGGAGACATCTTTGGCACTTGTTGACAATACATGGTGAGTGGCTACTTCATTTCTAAGGAGGATTGCTTACAGACTTTGTGGGGCCCACCGTAAAGAATGTGTTATATATACACCGTTCATTTATTTTGCCAACCTATTTTGATGACATGAACCCCAAACAAGAAGACATGAGCTCAAACATGATGTAGATCTAAAGCTTGATCGAAAACTTCCACGGTACCTAAGAAGCTTTTCAAGGTAGGCATTTAGTAACTTCTGTTAACCGAGTATTGGATCTGCCTCACGCAGATGCAGGACCTTGGTGGTGCGTAGATATTACCAACTTTTGTGGGTCCACCAAGATATGTGTTTTATATCCACATCATCCATCTAATTTGCACGATAATTCCTGTTCAGAAGGTCACAAAGACCTGGACGAAGAGAAAACACAAATATCATCTTGATCCAAAGCTTCCATGGATACAAAGAAGTTTTCAATAGTAAGCATTCAATTCTTATTTCTTTTTGTGGTGTGCTCCACTTTGGCATTGGATCTGCCTCATTTTTAGGCTCATGCCGTAAAATAATCTCATAAAATGGATATGGTGTGGATATAACATATACTTGTCCATCAAATGCAGTCATTAGGGTTGGGACATGAGATCAAAGATAGTCTAATCCACTGTTCATGTGGGCCATACAATAAAGAATGGTAGAGAGGATACACCGGTCACCAAGGTAGCTTGCCTTTTCACCAGACCACTACCACCCATAAGCCTCCAAATTCACATGGCAGCTCACATAATGGCTGTATTTGACTGGCTATCACCCACAAGCCTCGATAGTCACATGGCAGCTCACATAATGGCTGCATTTGACTAGCTTTCAGGTCATCTGACTTTCATGATAAGGTATACCAAAAAAGAGCCGTGATACATTGTTGTTATGAAATAAGCTTACTCCATAGTGTTATATATTAAACAGCTTCCTCCCACTTTTCAGAAAAGTAGGAGGAAAAAAAAAAAAAAAAAACTGGCAAGGAGGCACTCCATTTGTGTTAATACATGCCACTGATTCAGTTGCAACAGCCCTTAATTTTCTGCCACAAATGACCTCCTAACCTACATAGGCCTCGGCCACCATCCAGCCCAGCAGGGTCCTCTCAAGCACAACCTTTGAAGAGTAGGTGGAGGATATGACAGAGAATGCAAGTCAAGAAGCTCCTCCGCATCCATCGATCTCGCAGAAAAGGCTTGAAGGTGGTTCATTTTTTCAACGGAAGTGCACAAATCATCCCCATCTTCTGTTCTTAATTTGATAACGCATAACTTCCTCAGTTCAATGAGATTCCCCAACTCTCTAACCACGCTGCTCTCCGTCTCTATGTACGCCAACTTCTGTAGTGATCTCATACTCCCCATTCCAGTAGGAACCTTAATTCCATCCACAGCATTAAATGGCAAGTAGACCCCCTTTGTAGCATACCGATAAATCAGAAGGTGGCGAAGGTTTTGGAGCTTGAGAATCTCAATTGGCAATTCACTTACAAAGGTGCCCATAAGATTCAATGTTTCTAAGTTTTTTAGCTTTCCCAATGAGTGAGGAAGCTTCTTCATCTTTGTATTCTCCAAGCTCAACTATCTTAAGTGGTACAGACTAGTCAAAGCATCAGGAAAGCTATCCATGGAAACATTTTCAAGATCCACCACCTTAAACAACCTTAAGCTGGAAAAACATGTGATTGCAGAAGCAATAGATAGTCCATCCACCCCAAAAGTGAACAAAGAGCGAAGATGGCAGAAACTATCTAATTTTGGAAATTTCTCACCACTGTTGTAAATAGACAGACGCCGGATTCTATTACAAAGTATCTTGTTCTGTTCAACAGAAGATGCAAAGAAATGCTCTTCCCTGGATTTTGAAATAATGATCTCCCGCACGAGATCATGGATGCAACAAGTGATCAATTTCCCATATGATTTCCTTTCTGCTGAACAAGATTTCTAGCGATGAGTGCATTGAGGTAACCTTCAGCAGCCTCTTCCATTGACCTGCCTTCATTTCTTTCTACAAAACCTTCAGCTATCCATAGCCGAATTAGTTTCATACGCTTAATCGCATAGTCTTCGGGGAAAATGCTCAAATACAAGAAGCATGATTTCAGGTAGTAAGGCATGTCATTGAAACTGAGGAATAATATTTTCATCATGCTTCTAAGATTGTCATCGCTTTCAAACTCCGATCCAAGGCTTCGGTGAATCATCTCCCACTCAACATGTCTTGTCCTTGATTGATAGAAAACTACCCAATGCGACAATCGCCAGCAGTAATCCTTGGCATTTATCTACAAAGCTTTGAGAAAGTTTCTTCAATCCAGGAGGGCAACAATTCTCGTAGTTCGAATGGAATGCCTTCTTGCAAAACAGAGACCAAGCCTCACTTGGAGGCAGAGGTTGAAGATTGTAGATGTGATCGGAGAGTCCGACGCAAGAAGATGATGCGACATCATCTTTGCGTGTGGTGATCATTACCCTACTATTATAATTGCTAGCAGGCAATACATTTCTTATGAAATTCCATACATCATCAAGAACAAGTACATACCTTTTGTTCTGCAAGTAGCTCCGTAGCATTTGGATGAGCTCGACCTGTGTCATCACGTCTAATCCTTGGGGAGATGGATCTTTCTTCTCCTCAAAGAATTGCTTTATCATGCTTCGAAGAAGTTCCTCCACTTTGAACGATTGCGAGACAGTGATCCAAGCATATGTTTCAAAACATTTCTTCACCTGTTGGTTATCATAGACTTTCTTTACTAGAGTAGTCTTGCCAAGGCCACCCATCCCAACCACCGAAATCGTCGAAAGTCTCGAATCTCCATTGACTAGCCATCCAATCAATTTGCTCCTTGGAAGGTCGATGCCCACAAGATCAGCTTCCTCAATGAAAAGAGCATCGAGTCGAGGATCATACCATTGATTACTCATGTTGTTGGAGCTTGAAATTTGCTCCTTGTTATTGAGAGTACAAGCATCTTCTCTCCGTAATCTTATGGATTCTAGTTTTGATATCTCGTAGAAACGATGCAATCTGATGGCGTGCCTTCAACCGCTTGATGGGTCTATGAAGAAAATCGACGAATCCATGGGAGCCGTTCTGCTCTTGTGCTAGGCCAAGCATGAATTCGTCAAGAACATCCTCCACGTCGTAAGTGACTTCTCTTACTTGTTTCACCCATGTCTTGAGGCCTTGATCAGCATCTTGTCTTGCATCGGCATCCCGTAAGAAGGATCTGATGCTTTCTAACTCATCTCTAACTTCGCGGACTTCTCCATCAACCACCTTCAACGGCTGCACTTCCTCCACCAGCAAAGCCCCCAAGTATTTTATCATGAAGCTCACGGCACTCTCCGCCATCTCTCTCTCTCTCTCTCTCTCTCTCTCTCTCTGGTAACAATAGTAGATGGAAATGGCGACTGTTGAAACCAACAACCCGGATTGTTTTCAGGCTACTCAGTCCAGTCAAATGAATGGACCATGTGCGGGGACTGGAAGACTGTTGAAATTAGGTAGTTAACCTATCCAAGTAACTTCTAGAAAAGTTCCATGTCAGCATGTTACTTTTGAAACTTTTCAAGGGCCATTTATAATTCCAACTTGAAGGCAACGGTTAGTTTATACACACATAGAAATAAAGGAAGAATATGGAAGTCGTGAACCGATTTGAATGGGTTAGGTTCTCGGCCAAACAGCCTCGTGAATGAGCCTCGCGGGCGCCTCATGTGAGGCCAGCCCCACCCATGTGAGGCGGGTGGCATGTGTGAGGTGGAACCCATGTGATGTGGGGCCCACGAGGCTGTTTGGCCGAGAACCTAACCCATGAAATGTGGGGCATGGGCTATGAGATAAAGGGATTGATTCGCCATGTTTTATTAGTTCGAGTTTTTAGAGCAAGTGGTATTAGAGCAGGAGGTCTCAGGAGATGACCAAATTAGAATTCCTTTAGTATTCATATTGAGGTGCTAGTATTCAAACTGCAACTTCCTGATGACTGGATTGGCTTATTTTCATGCCAAGTGATCTTTTGGTGGGGCCCACCTTTTTGAATGGCCTGATTGTCCTACACATGCGACGGATTGGCAGAAAGATGGGATTGCAATAACTTAGTATCATACCGGGAGATTGGTGGGAGACTGGTGGTGAGAAACCAATTATGGGTCCCATGTGCACGGATTTGGTATCAAACAGGAAAGCTCCCTGTTCGTGATGAACTGGTAACTCGGCCTCCAAATGGATAATTGTGAGCAACCCCAAAAACAGTGAAACAGGCATGCACTTTACAAGGTCAAAGCATTGAATGTGCTTGCTTCACACTTTCAATGGAATGTTGAAGGCTCAAAGATAAGGATCTACTGATTTTCTGAGTGATCTGCTTTTTCTTTTCATTGTATTTAAATCATCTGATAATCTTCTTGATTTTGTTGTGTTTTCAACTATTGAATTCATGAGTCACTGCTAATCAATGTATTGTCCTGCCACTATCCCACTGTTTGGTAATACTAATACAGCTTACATATTTGAGATTGAGAAACTTTTGTTTGTGTTTTTCCCATGAAAAGAATCACCCATATTGATTGTCGTGGATATAACCGAACTGGCTTGTTGACTGGAAATACAACTAATCATGGTAGGAATGCCTTAGAGCTGAGCCAATTAGAATACCATGATGGACTTGCCGAGCTGAAAGAGCACCAACAGAGAGATGAGCCCTGCGTCGACCTTGAATTGAGCTGTTTAAAGGTAGAGCTCAGTGATGAGAACCACCTCCTGACCTGACTAGATCGACCCCTGAGCTGGAGGGACAGCAAAACCCATAGAGAATTCCACTTTGAATCAAGAAAAGAAAGATTTGATATGATTCTATCTGAGGATCACGCCGATTGAGGCGGGCTCAACGATACTTGAGAAGTGGATCCCCAGCCAAATAAGGACCCGCTAGCAAATCTGGCGTATCCGGATATACAAGTCTTGAAGCCGCATAAACATCCTATAAGTAAACCCACTGCAATTGGAGAATTGTAAGCACCAAAAACCCTAACTCAAGTCCCACCTCTCCTCTCAGTCTACCCATCTAACTTAGGGATGGCAGGGTCCTTGGCCACAATCAGCACCCCTGCTGTCCTTTGCATATTATTGATGCAGGTATATGTGCATCTACAAGCGTCGCATCTGTTCATCCAAATTCAAGCAATAACATTGGTATTTATATATGAACATCTTACATAGTGATTTCTCACCTAATAGAAATTATATTGAGGTAGTCTTGATATTTTTCCTTCCCTCAATTGGCAATCTCAATGATGTTCAACTATGAGGTTTACCTTATCTTGTTCATCCAAATTGCCACTTTGGATGGACTATTGAACTGAATTGAGAATAAATTGTTTAAACAAGAGGAAATTACCAAGTTGTGCCTACATATTTTCTTGGATTCATGATGAGGAAGTAGCCTCTCAAATTGTATTCACACTTGTCTCAACTCCAACTTGAAAATACTGTAATTGCAATTTAGGGGTGGATTCCAGGTAAGAACAGGGAAGAATTGGGTATCCGTGGAACAACATAAACAAATGAAGGATGTAGGAAAGACTTTGAAATAAAGAACTAGAATCAAAGTTTATGAGGGTGATAATGTGAAATTTTGGGAAGAGATGTGCATCAACGTGAGTGAAGAGCCTCTCATGAGAGTCTTGCATTGCCTCTATATGGTGGCCACGACAAAGGAATTCCTCGTGCAAGATTGTTCTAAAGTCTTGGAGGGTAAGAATTGGGTATATGTGGAACACCATAAACATATGAAGGATGTAGGAAAGACTTTGAGATAAGGAACTAGAATCAAGTTTATAAGGGTGATAATGTGAAAATTTGGGAAGAGATGTGCATCAGCATGAGTGAGGAGCCTCTCATGAGAGTCTTGCCTTGCCTCTATATAGTGGCCACAACAAAGGGATCCTCCATGCAAGGTTGTTCTAAAGTCTTGGGGGGTAAGATCATTTGGAACATCACCTTGAGAAGAAAATCTCATTGACGATGAAATGGACTTTTCTCAGTTGTTGGAGGATATGAATGAAGTCTTACCAAAGGGAGGATGCTTGAATTTGGAAATAGATCTCAAGCTCATTCCTCTTTATTGTTGACAAAATTTGGAGGCTTCCCCCTCACGCCTGCGCTTGGTCTTCTTTAATCCCCCAAAGGTTGAAACCTTCCCTCGGATGGCAATGGCAGACAATTCTCAATTTGTACACATCAGGGGTTAGGCTTCCTAGCATCCCCTTCTTGTGAAAGGAGGAAACAACCCACCTTGTTCATCCATTGGACCCAAGCGATGAAGATATGGGACCACTTCCTAAATACTTTCAACATGAATTGGGTATGTGAGAGGACCTTTGCCTTGCTCTATCTAGCTGTGAAGGAGGCCTATTTAAAGAAAGGGGTAGGACATTTTGGAGAACGCTTATGTTGGCTTTGTGTTGGGAAATCCAGTAGTACAGGAATAACTGTATATTCAACTATAAAGAGGCACCAGTGGAGAGAATTACTGTCAAATCAAAAGCAACCTAGCATATCAGGCCACATGCTGCACCGAATTTACAGGGATATTGACTTTGGACTTCTATTTCAAATGGTCACTGGTGGTGAATAGTGAAGCATCGTTCCCCAATTTTGTGCCACATTGGAAGTGTCCTTCGGAAGGATAGCTGAAGGTAAATTTTGAAGTCTCCTCCCAAGGCCTTCTGAACATACATTATTATTTTCAGTTTCTCTCGACCAGCTAGATTGGGAGATGCAATGTAAGGGGGAAGCCCTTCTTTTGAAAGAAAGGCTGAAGTTAATAGAGCGTGGTCCAGGCTAGTGATCATTGAAAGAGACTCCTCAAACGTCATAAATTGGGGAGCAAATGAGCAAGGGTCATTCAGAGCCTGCTCTAATATGCTTTTGATGAAATTTGCCTTATTCCTTCAAAATTAAACATATCGTCTGCTGATGTAGGTAGGGAGGCACATGAGATAGCCAATGTGTTATCTAGAAGGGCCTCTTCATTCCCCCTTGTGTATTTCTATGTTTCTTGTCTAAGGATGGTAATCATACTTTGGCCGTTCCACTTTATTAATGCAATTTAATTAGATAGTTCATCCAAACACACCCCTAATTGCTGCATATAATGTTTTCCGCGTGGAAGTATTTTCTTAGTTTTCTGTATGTCAGTGTGATATTACTAGGGTTTCAAAAGGAGTTTGGGGACTACCAGGCAACTTCCAGTCAGCTACTAGCAGCATTCCTTCTGCAAAATCTCTCATGTACAGAAATTTTCCTGGCAGCCAGAATTTTCTTCATTTTCATCGCATTCACCATGTACCTTCCAGTCATGGTGCTGAAGCCTCAAAAATTTGCTCTTTGTTTTACCGTCGGTTGTGCCTTTATCGTAGGATCGTTCTTCTCACTCAAAGGCTCGAAGAATCAGCTTTTGCACATGTTCTCAAGAGAGGTATCTCACCTCCTAACATCTTAATTAATCTATTGCAATAATTATTTAATAGTTATCCAAAATCTGCAATAGTCTAGGTCCAGTTGGACTGATCTATATGTTTGTATAGAGCCTGTATCCAATACAAAGCTTTGTATGTTAAGGTTAACATTTAGAACCAAACAAAAAAAAAAAACACTATCTACATGCATCCATGTCCATATAAGTGCATTTTACTGCTTCTAAATACAAGACGTGAACTTAAGTCCCTATGTAGATGCACTTAAAATGTTCTTAGATGACTTAGATTCAGTTAGATGCATTTTGTACGTTAATATGAATGTAGAAAGCTTTGTATTGGATCTGGCCTCATTTGAATTATCTGCAAACTTAAAACGTGGGTGAATTTAGAAAAAAGAAGGGGGGTTTAGGTCCACCTTATTGCAGTTGATGAGAACAGTCAGTTAAAATTGTAGGAATCTTGTGCATTGGATGAGGTGAAAAAGAAAAGGGAATCACGATATGCTTGGGTTTTGAGGAATTATATGGTCTTGCTCATCAGCATTCTTACAGTTTGGTACTAGAGGAGTGTCCCTGCATGTCAGGCACTTTTCTGTTGATCCAAACCATTGATATGGTGGCCCTTTGGATGATGGATGCCCAAGAATCTTCTGTTTTGAATGAGCTCAACCCATGTACCAGTAAACAAGAAATACATGGTTTGGTGAAAAGTGCAGCTATAGTCTACATTCAATCTGAAAAGGGCAAAGATCAATGGACTAGGATCTCCATGTCTGGCAGATTTCTGGTGCATCCCTCATCCGTATTTAGGGTCATCACATCAATGGTTTGCATCACTGAATCATAGGCCCCGCATTCAGGGAATCCTGTATGTACATTTCTTTTGATGAGCAAGGCCTATATAATTCATCTTTAATTTCAACCATCTATTTATCCATTTGTCCTAGGATGGCAGTCAAAAACATTCTTTATGGAGCATGTCCCTTTGCAAATTGAAACCCATTTGAATTCTCTTTAAGTAGTTAATATGAAATCTTCTCTGGCTGTTTTTTCGCGGAGGCTTCCATTCACAGTGGGATTTATTGGCAGCATGGTAGGTACCATATATGTGTCAATGGTGCTTCACAGCTACGTTCTCTCTGTTTTCTTCTCTGTTTTACAGGTATCACATTGTCAATTTGTGTCCTTTTTCTTCACTCTACTTTCTTTCTTTTAACCCAAACAACTGAAGTTATGTGATAGAGTGGAATAGTGGAAAAGGATTCATGCAGCTGACCCAATTAGTTGGGATAAGGTTTAGATGATGATTGATTGATTGATTGATTGATAAGTAGACATTAATGGATAGGGTCCTCTTCTCTTTTTCTTTTTCTTCGGTTTCTTTTCCATTCACCTTTGTTTTTTAATAATTTTCGCCCCTTTGTATTTCACCATGTTTAATTGAATGAAGTATCAGATGATGCTCGATTGAAAGAAATGTTTTTTTTTTTTTTTGACCTGGCAATTGTACAGGCTGGGGCTGTCTTTGGCAACCTAATCCATTCATCTGGTGGGTCCAATCATCTGATGGGCATGCCTCAAAAACTCCCTATCGGATGATACTATCAATCTGATAATTGTGGGGAATTACAACCCACAGTCCACATCTGATGTGGTGCCAAGTGGATGGCCAGTGTATTCCAATGGCAGAGATTTCTGGGATATCTACCTTTAACCAGGAACCAACATCATTGAGTATCACCAAATATTCACCAAGGCTGCATCAGAGACTAACTAAACCACAATACTGGTGTCTGTCAATTTTAAAATTTCCATCCATCTACCGATGGCTGAATTAGAAATAACAATGGGATCAATTTTTCACCAGAGAGATTTTCGAGAGAATATATCACATCAGATCAATGTATTGCATTTTGGGCAACAAGAAAGACTCTGATAATCATTTTTTTCAAAAATATCAGCAGATAAATTCATGATTCCAAGCTAGGAAATGATTTAGTGGCACTATTAACGCAAGTAAAACTGTATGTGATGGCACAAGGAACCGGTAAAAAGTTTTTTCTCCTTTTGATTTCAGATTTACAAAAGCAGAATAGGGGAATAAAAAGACTACTGGAATGAGAAAGACCTTGCTCCAATGGGCAGCGAGCAGGATCTTCTCCAAAATAAATGGCCAGTGCATCTGCATTTCAACCCTGTCAAACATCCAGCCCAGAAATCATGTTCGGTACCAAATATTTTTGTCAACAGCATAAACATTTCGTAAATTTTAACTAGTATCATCTAAGTGAAGAACTGATACATACCACCCCAGAATAAGTGAAGTTAATGACCTCACTTCAGCTTCAGCAACAACAAGAAATTCCTTTAAAGTCTGAACAGTCAAAACACTTCAATTAGATGTGCCAATACACATAGGAATATTATTTGAAAGGAGAGTTGAAAGGACAAGTTCAGACAGGGAACCACTATTTACATCTTACACCCACCCTTATTGAAAGGTATGTAGAAGGTTAGCTTGCATAAAATTTTAATTTTTGGTTTCTCTATATGATTTAAATGACATGTGGTTACTCTTAATCCAACGTAAAGTGCATGACTGACTAATCTTTTTGTTCCGATAGTGACAGGGACTCTGAAAGGATACGATCAGTTACTTAACCTAGTGCTTGATGAAGCACTAGAGTTTCTAAGTGGTATTTATTTATTTATTTTGTTTTTGAAGATTGAATCGAAGAGGTATTTATCTCACGACTCTTGGTTGGAAGTTATGGCTGCTACTTATCAAAGAGATTTTGTTGATGAGTTGTACCAGACTAGGGTGCATTTGGACGCAGCACAAATCGATATTGGGTTAAGAACTAGTACGGTGTCAAGTTTACTTGAAAAAAAAATCAAGAAAAAAGAAAAGAAGAGAAGAACCAGTAGGTCCCATTCTCATGTCACTAATGTTTTTTTTTTTTGGGTGGAAAATGGAGCCCACCTACCACAGCTTCTGTCCTCTGACCCTTCCCAAGTGCACAGTGGCCAGTCCTGCTGGCTGCTGGAATAACCGACCCGTATCAACTTGGGGCACATGCAAACAGGTTGTCATGATAGCTGCAGATGCCACTGGGGCCATGATCCCGTTCAAACTGGCAGATTGCTGGTACAGGGGTGATTGAACATTGAACTTCTTACGATCTCTGCTGTATGGCCAGCCTCATTTATTTGCTTCCGTTACTAGTGTGCCAGTCATTCGCTGCCCCTTTCTAGCCTCTCCTAATTGACTGGACCACACCGGATTCGCCAACCATCATCTCCTTTTTAGCTTGTCTGTTCAGCTTTGAATATAGAGATGCTACCTCATTCAAGTCTTCGCTTCTATAAAGTTGGTCATTTAATTTCTGTATCCAGAGAAGTACCTATCATCACATGCATCAACTGTGAACTACCGCCATTAGCAACAAAATGGAACTATCAGTTGAATAACTCAAGCCGTGGGTCATTTACGCCACTAGCTCTAATGCCACTTCCCTTCCATCTGAAAATAACTCTCATTGTCTCAAATAATTCTTTGTTGCATTCATTCTTGCTTGCATTGTCTTTCTATTGCATGCGAGAAGAGAGTATTTATTAATGCTTGTTGTGCTGGCTTTATGGCCTTGGGGTTGCTTGATGTGTTTTCTGGGTTTCTTAGCTCTCAAGACGAGGAGTTGGTTGTTCATCTTTGAGGTTTCTGCTTCCAATCCCGGCTTTGCAGGGGAGCAGGGGTTTGCTATTCTGTTAGTAGGAATGGCCGGCTTGAGGGCCACAGGATGTCGTATGCCTTTTCTTTTCCCCCCTTTTAGTTCCTTTTTGCTTTTTAGGATATATGATGGATGAACTTGGTTTCATTGCAGAACTCATGGATTGTAATGCTTTGGTTTCATGGCAGAAAAAAAGGAATTATTGCAAGGCATTTTTTTAAATCTTCTTTTGAATCTCTAGTGCTTAATTAGCGCAAAAGGTTTATCTTAATTTCTGTTTTTAGCTTCACAATTTCTTTCACGATGCATGAACTTGGTTTGTCTAAGAAATTTCTCACAAGTCTTTGAAGGTCAAATTCAATTATAACTTATGGTATGGTTTAATCATACACAGGTTCTTATCTTGGACATTTTGACATATATTCATGTAGTACCTTGTACTCAGTTGTAGACAGTTTGCAAATGGCAAGGTTTTGAAGATTGCAAATATAATTGTTGGCATATCTTGAAGGATCCAACAACAGAAATTAACTTTTTAACTCTCAAAATTTACCTTGGAAGGTTTTAGTCACCATTACTGTAGGGCTTTTAGATTGTATAGCAGAGGTGTGTGCAATAGTGGATGGGCTTTGTACCTGTTATAGCTTGGGTCTTAGAAATCTGCAAGTGGAAAGTGATTCTATAATTATTTTTGAAGGGATACATGTGCATTCAGAGGGCCCATCTGGTATTGGTGGATTGAAATTCAGAAACATGCATCAATTCATCCATTCTATCTGAGGGGCGAACTCAGTGGTATTGGTATATGTTTCCGTCCACAAATGTTTCTAAAGATAAGCTACACAGAGGAAATGGAGAGCTTATCTATTTCCTATTGCATTCATGTTGGCTAGATCATCTTATGTTGAACTTCTCCCATGTTTAGCAATGGCCCATTCAGCAATTTTCCACATGTATTGCAATTATCAATATAGGACTCATGGTAGAATTTGTCAATCTATGTCAATTTTAGTAGATCCTGTATATATTCTTGTTGCAGTTTCAAATTTTCCTTCAGCATTAATGTTCAATTTCTTGTTGGTATTTGTTCATGTTACTTGCAACCTATGAAATAACATGTTTGAGTTGGCGAATTGGCTAGTTGGCAATTACAAAACTGATAACTGCACAAATAGCATTACCATCAACCCAGGGAGTTTCACTGTTTGTGAGAAAGCAGCTTGAGCTGTTATTTACATGGATTGCACCGGATCATCTGCAATGTCATGCTGTTTCTTATTTAGGATACTATTGTAGAGCTAAGCTCCTTAGCATGCAAAGGAGCTTGCAAATACCTCTTTTGCAAATACAACAGAAGGTTTTTTTTTTTTTCATTTTATAGGCATCAAAATATCCTGCTTGGGTTGTTTAACATCCTGAATTTTCATGGCCAGAGTTTATACTCGAGTCCGAGAAAACCGGGTGTTAATAATGTAAAACTTGGATGCTTTAGAGATCGCATCTTATATTTGTTATAGACTATATCCAGATACATTTGAGAAGGTAACATTCACAAGAATAAAATTAACTATATTCTTTATTCCAAGGTCAAATAAATCATCAAATGCTCTCACAATGGGAGCTTAATACAAGTTCTGAGTTGCGCAACGGAATTATAAAGAAAGTAAACCATAAATTAATCTTCCTAGTTTATTCAGTAAAGTCTTCTGCCAGGGTCGGGTCTTCTGGGTCCTTGACTTGTACGTCACCTACAATATCTGTACGGTTGGGAGAGGGTTAATGCCCTACTTATATTGATGATTACCCTTTAAAATTAACAGTGTAAAGGTTTTGATACGTCCTATACTCCACATCTACAAGAGGTATCAATGCACAAGCAATCTATATGAGATGCACGCCTAGCAAAGTATATGCGGTTTATCTCACTTAGCGATCACCATAATTTGGAATACGATTATAGTTATTCGACTTGCCCCACATCCCATACTACGGAGATTCACTGGCGTGTCCCACATTTAACATGGATTTATGCAGTTATCCTAAGACGAACACCACACTGACCAGGTGAATCACGCAACCCGGATTGGAGTGATTAACTGCGACATCCAACCCTTAAAAGACTGGATTGGAGTGACTAAATGTGAAATCCAACCCCCAAAAGAAAGACCGGATTGGAGCGACTAAATGCGATATCCAACCCCCAAAAGAAAGAACTGATATATCACGCATATATAATGATTTACATGCACTAGTTGTTGCACCATCACCCGTGAAATATGGAATTATATGTTGCCATAGGGCCGCTACCGAAAACGCATTATGCCCATGATATTGATTCGATCGCTAGAGGAGGGATTCGCGACATAGTACTTGCACCAAGAGAGAAACCCTTGAACCATGAGAGTTTAGGAATATCAAGACACCTGCTCGAGCCTTTAAGGTAAATAAGAGACGAGTGGCAATGACCATCTCAAAGAAGATTAAAGGCAAGTGCAAGGCTCGTATCCCTAGCCTCACATAAATTCAGGAAGATTCCTTGAAATGGATATCATGTTAAAATCCCAAAAGGCTAATAATTGTTATGACAATTTAAAATGAAAACAGAGGAAAAGTAATGGAAATTTGAGAACAGATAAAAAGGAACGTAAAAGAGAAGATAAAATGCATTAACTCAATTAAGACAAAAGGTACATAAAAGGCGGGATAAAATAACATGAAGGCATAAAAAGGCAGGATAAATATAACTACTTAAATTAATGTAAGCTTAAAGGATAAAACCCTCGCATCTAGTGTTGTTTTCTCCTTGAAGGTGGGTTTGTGTCGAGGTATTAAACCCTTAACCTAGTGTTTAACAACTTGTGAATGGTTATTACTCGTTAGCTAGTCTAATCAAGATTTGGCAAGAAGGGGAAGAAGAGGTTTAGAAGGGAAAATTGGACGTGACCTACCTCGGATGTCGAGTGTTGCCGGTTTCCCTCTTCTTCTTTTTTTTCTTTTCTTTCCTTCTTTCTTTAATTTCTTTTCCTTCTTTCCTTCTCTCTCTCCTCTTCTTTTTTCTCACTCTTCTCTCCTTGCTGGACGACTGCCAGTCTGGGCGAACGGAGTCTCTCTCTCTCTCTCTCTCTCTCTCTCTCTCTCTCCTTTGCTATGTTCTCACGACTGTGGGGAGATGGGTTTTTATAGGCATGGGAATGCTCAGAATTCTTGCACGTATTCCTTACGCAAGGTGCCGCCTGCGTGATCTGTTTACGCAGCCTCTCTTTCTGCGTAGAGAGTTGGTCGCGGATCGCGCCTAAAGAAACGGTTCGTCTAGCGACCCTGGTGCGGGATCTTTTTCCGAACGACCTTCATTGGAGCGGTCGGAATCCCTTAGGGATGGGTTTGAATGACCTTGATTTCGCCATTGGTTGGGTTGCTGATCCCTGTGCGTTGGGTTTTGCAGATTTCAAACAGAAAAGGCTCCCCTTTGTACCTGCTATTGGGGACGCAACGGCTTGCATGGGTCCTACTAGATCTTGTGTTCTTGGTTGGGGTTGAGAGCTAGACTCGATAGACGGTTCAGATTACTCAAATTTGTCGAAATGGTGGCCCACCTAGATTGCCGGTTCGCGGATCTCTTGATGCATGGTGATCTGCGACGGACTATGTTCGTACGTGGAGGTCTGGACGGCATGCGGAGAAACCTAGAGTCCAATTGGTTTTTCCCTCTAGTTGCAATGAATGGTCCCGATCATCCATAAAGGTGATGTTGGTGGCCCACGAATCTTCCAGCGGATGATTGTCCGCTGTGAGAAGAGGGTTCGCAGAGTCAATCGGGTCAAGGTGACTTTGACCTCTTATAGTTACGGTGTACCGTGGCAATGCGGAGTCCATGTGCATACGTTGCTCCTACTGTGGGGTCCACGTGTGGTTTGGAGTAAATTGGCTCCGTTCATTAGTCTTAGCGGGCTGACATTAAGGTCCGTGTCAGAAATGGGGAACTAGGGCTGGTCCTATGTGGGCCATATCATCAATTGTTATGTTTAGTCATCGATCTTGATGATCCAACGGCTGCATCTTGGTATGTACGTTCAATTTATGATGATTAGGCTTGATATAAGGTTTTACATGAACCGGATCATGGGAACCATGTGATTTGGAATTTAAGGGTCTAGGGTGATGGGGTTTTCGTAATTACTTCTGATATAGGCATTTTGGGAGATCCAATGGTTCCACATGATTGTAGACATGTTTCTAAACAATTTTTATAAAAGAACTTATGTCTAAATAGTTATGAATGGAGAGTTATCTACTAGTTTATTTAAGGGAAAGTTGTGTCGGTTCACGTGTGCATGGTCTTATTTTCAACTCAAGGGTCAGATGCCTTGATTTTGGTATCATTCTCATATACGTTTTACATTGACTCTCATGGTAATGCGCGAGAACTTTCGATACTCGAGCATCGAAGAGTTCGGGGCGTTACAGGTTGCCTGTCATAATCAATATTCTGTAGTTCAAAATCCATTAGGAAGTTTGATATCTGTTAGGCCATAAATGTTTTGATTATTTTGCCAGATTCATGGATGTTTAAGTTCCATTAGCAATCCAGCTTATAAAACTGTTGACTGTTGTAAGATCAACCTTAGAAATGACAAGCTCATGAAAGGGTCTGGACAATGCCTATGATGAGAACATCTAAATCCGAAATTTTATTCATGTGCAGAAATTCATTAATGAAAAATTGGGTGCTTCTGCTTGCAAGCAAATACCTTGACTATCAAACTGGAGAAAATATGTAAGTTTTGGAAATAAGCTGATAATCACATTTTATTGTAGATTAATTCAACCCCTTGTTATCATCCTTTTCATAAGCCAGGCTACTGTTCATTTTTTGCAAAATTTTCTGAATTTCGTCAACTCATCCACATGCCGATGTTGCATGGCCTGAAAGCTGCACTTAACATTCATCTCAACCATTTGTGTTGGTCCATGTCCTTTTTTTTTTTCTGAGAATTGTACTCTCATGAGCTGGCCTTCCTACAATCATGATGGCAGGAGTCTCAATGGAAGAAAGAAAAGACGATGATGAGCGGATGGAAAACAGTCATTTTGAGGATGGTACATCGAGTATGGAACAGAGTGGGGTGAATCAGCAGACACTTTCAGCTGCTGCCAAGCAATCTATGCAGGAATCGATGGGTTACCAAGATGTTGAAGTTGCAAATGACCAAAATTCTGTTGAAAATGCATCAGAAGTTGCTCCTGGTTATGTGCCAAGTGAACTTAGTGAACAAATTATTTTTGAAATCTCTTCATTGATGGTCCGCCCATTAGGTGTTGCACAAGGAACATTTCAAGTAAGTACGATATTTAAAAGTTTCTAAGCTAGATTCATTTGTCAGTTATCCATAGATCACATTTTACTGGTTATTTTTGGGCGTATATTTCCTGCTCAGAATTCTTAGCTGTCAAGGCATAGAATCTCCAAGATAAATGGCTTGATGTAAAAGAAGTTATGTTGTTTTAACTTATAAGTTATGTTGTTATAGCTTTTATGCTTCAATGTCTCTTCCATGAGCTTTGATGTTAATCACATCAATTGTTCCTACTAATGGCATGCAAGAAAGTTGTTCTACCAAATATGTATAGAAATCTGCCAACTGTATAGAAAATTTCTTATCAGTTTGGTTATTGGTCTATCTTTGCTAAAGAAGGGTATGGATCATCTCCAGGTAGCAGTGCTGATAATGACACTATTGTTCAAACCTTTTTAGATCCCTCCGTCCATAAGGTCCCATAAACCAGCACAAAGGAGACCTTGATCAAAAAGTTTTCAATGGTGGGCGTTCAACCCCCACTATGGGCCTTAGATCTGCTTTATTTTTTAGCTTATAACCTAACATGATTCAGCAAAATGGATGAACCGCGTGGTAAAACACAAATATCAGGGTAGGCATTATAGAGAGGATCAAATCAGGTGAGAACACAGCCTCACCCAGGACAGCGCAACCCTTATTGTGGGCCCGCCTTGATGTATGTATTCTGTATTCTAATTGTGCATCTGTATTTTTCATATTATTTTAGGGCATGATCCCAAAAATGAAGAAATACAAATCTTGGGTGGACCCAGCTCTAGGAAAGAGTAGTACTGTATGCCTCAACATTTTCTGCCGTGTTTTTTTTTTTGCCAACGAATCTGTTGTTAAGGTCACAGAAGCCTGGATGAAGGTACAAATATCAGCTTCATCTAAAAATTTTGTGGCTCCTTAATCGTCAATCACCACTTTTCCTACAGTATCGTCTACCTGTTAATTGGATCTACTTCATTTTTGGTATAGTGTCCTAAAATGATATGGAATAATAGAAAGAGTAGGCAGATATAAAATATATACATCAAGCTTGGGCCTGCCATTAGAGTTGTACACGAGTCGAGTTAGCTCGGTTAGCTTGCTCAACTCGCCTCAGCTCGAAATTGGATTCGGATCTAGTTAGGTTAGTTTTTTGAGCTTAAAAAAATTGAGTCGAATTTGAGCTTGCCCGAGCTCGACTCAACTTGGATCGAACCTCAACTCGAATCGAATCAGCTTGGTGACTCAATTATTTTGATATTGATGTTGTTCGCCAAGTGTTTAATGAAATGGCTCAACAAAGTGTTGTTTCGGGTGTGTACATTCTTCGCAAGATCAGCCAGTGACAAGGAAGGAATTGATACGAAATAAATCACTACAAAAAAAATTCTTTACACATTCATTCACCCACAAATTGAAACAAACGACTCTAGATGTGAAGGCAAGAAAAGGGGGTGCCTTCATCACCTTCAACAAGCAGAAAATTATTTTTCACTTTCCTAGTTACAGCAATGGTATGTCAAAAGTACAGCATTTACACTTATAATTGAAGCTATGAATCTGGGTGTGGTACCAATGACAAGAGATGCTATATTATTTAATTTTATTCTATTTTTCCTGTTTGAACTGGGCTTGAAGATTTTCCTTCATTTATTTGTCTTTCTAAAATAGGGTTTGGTTTGCATGATAGCATTTGGGTTTTCATGAAGACTGAGAAGCAATCAGCCTATCAAGAACCTGAGTTCACTAATCTATATGTAAAGAATCTGGAAAATGGGTTGACTGATGATCTCTTTGGGAAAAGTTGTGTATTTGGGAATATAATCAATGCTATTGTAATGAAGGATGATTATGGGAAATCCCAGGGCTTTGGGTTTGTTAGCTTCGAGTTGCCAAAAGACACTAAGAAGGCTATGTAGGCCATGAATGGTGCACAACTGGGTAAGTTATGTTCATTGTAGTTATTTCTGTTTGTCTAATTTGCAAGATCATTTGTTCAAATGAATACTTACAGTAGGATCTTTGTTTGTTGGCCAAGATTAAAGAATCTCCATGTAGGAAGGGCTCAAAAGAAGGCTGAACGAGAGCAGATGCTAAGTTGCGATTTCAAGGTAAGGCATAGCCAACAGTTTCTAAAGTTTCGAGTAATTTCTTTTTGTATTGATCTGTGATTGTTGTCAAACTTATGGTGAAGTCGTAATCTTAAACATATTGTACTTTGCAGGGTTTGAACGTGTATGTGAAAAAACCTCGTTGACTCTATTGATGACAACAAATTATGTGAAATTTTTGGTACTTCGGCAAAACAAGTTCAGCAAAGTGATGCTTAATGATGAAGGATTTGAGTAGGGGATTCGGTTTTGTGAGTTTTTCCACTCTTGCTGATTCCATCAATTATTATTTTAAAAATGCATTGCTCAAAGCATGTATTAGTCAGTTTGATTTTGTTTTGGGCAGTGCATTACTCTCATAAATATGATCTGAATGTCAATTAGATTCGTCTGTTTTGGGCGAATGCACATACAATATTGCCCAATATATGAACAGATAGTTGATGTCTGTAAAATAGAGAGAAACTTTGGTATTCTTGGGCCAAAATGCGTTTTCATCTTTACCTTGAAACTAATCATTTTTTTAAGGAAATACAAATTTTGTATGTTTAGAATTTGGATGATAAATCTGATTTTGATTTCATCATTTTCTTTTGTAAACTTCTCAAATAGGTTGGTTGGTCTAGTGTTTTGGAGAAATGGGTATATCTAGTATTGGATGTGTGCGTTGATTAGGCAATGAAAAATTAATTTTCATTATTAATTTTTTAAATTAATGAGAAAAGGCCGATGGCTAAAACTTTCAAAAACGCCGACGGTTTTGGGCATTGCCCTTAGCCGTCAAAGACGCCGACGCTCCCTTTCTCGACGAAAAGCCGTCAGGGAAGGTCATTGCCGACGGGTTTTAGCCGTCGGCGTTGCCCTATTTTTTTGTCAATGAAAAGTTTGGGGTGTTGCAGTGGATGCGGCTGGTTGAAAGTCTTATAGTCTTGATAAGTCGGGTGGGTCTGAATGATCGTCACTCTGGGTTGATATTAATGCTTGCATGCGGATTCAAATGATTCTTTGGTAAGTATGTAATAATTGCGCAGGCAGCGAACCCACAACTGATTTCTAGGCACAATAGTTGCAGAGTGACCCACTACTTTATTATAATTGGTTATCTTTTTTGCTCTCTTTTCTGTGTGTTTTTTTTCACTCTTTTTTACTTTTCTGATTTTTTTAAAAAATTTTTTGAAGTTTTTTTTATAGAGTCAAATACAGAAATTAAGTGGCAAGCAGATGAAGGGACTAATATATGCTGGATTATAGAATATAATCAAATGCAAATGCAAATGAGTACAAGAATTGTTGGAAATGAAACAGGAACAGTAATTACTAGAATGCAGAAAGTAACTAATTGTATTTGGACTAGTAGATATTGGAATAACAAAAGAGAAATGGAGTGTGAGTTGGAATTGTCAGTTGGTTAGTATGTTAGGAAGTTAGCAAGGACCAATACTATTATAATGGAATGAACTAAGTTATGAAACCCTAAAGAAATTAGAAAAACCCCATGCTTCAAATCAGCCTAGACTAGTGGGGCTAGCACGTCCCCAATTGATACACATTCTGTGTGCACCACCCCGCGGATTTCTCATTCGTCCTGTCCGTGATGAGGACAGAATGAATGGAAGTTCACGGGCCGTGTTACTTTTGGAATGATGCTCAAGTATGAGTAATTAGTTTGATTTGTCTTTACCTCCTTGGCTATTTCTAAGGGAGATAGAATGGTACATCCGGCGTGTTAGAATGTTTTGGAGTGGCTACTAGCCAAAATGTGGCTTAACTATGGTAGGCTAGAATCCATAGAATTATCGAATCGACGAGAGGTCCAAGGAACCCTCTATTAGAATGACTCTTATACCGATCTGCACCATAAATACTAAGCGAGGGTCATGGTTATGTAAAGGAAAGGGGATTAGACACCATTTTCCGCATATACACCTGTATGGTCTTTACTTGGCATGATTTTATTAATTTCTTTAGGGATTCTGTAATAATTTGTCTAATGGATAAAATTAAAGAAAATAAATGAGTAAAAATAATAATAAATAAAGAGAACCACTGAGAATGTATAGAGTTGGAATTGATCTGCTTGAATGGGCGGAAAGAAGGGGAAAATCAGACATTTTTATTTGAAAAGAGATGGTCAGATGCTTCTGATCATACTCCTCTTCATTTGAGCTGCTTTGATGATCAACCATTGTAAAAATTGCTAATAGATTCACCAATTAACTTAGGAAAACCTTTGGCTTTCACTCTCTGAACACTTCTTGGTTCCTTGCCATTACTCCCTTTGTTTGGTCGATAAGGGTGGGAATTTATAGAAGAAAAATTAAGATAAGAGGAGCTATAGGCCGTCACTTAGTCGAAAGTAGGTTGATAGTGTGAGGGAACTGGATTGCTTGCCTCATCTATTCATAGGTTGTTGGTGAGAACGTGCCCATCATTTTCCCCTCATTTCTTTCATCCTTTTGTCGTCCAGTAATTAATACTTTCCGTCGGCAGTTCAATCCTACTGAAGCTTAATAAGCGGGTCCCTATAGGGTCATGCCCTAAAATGAGCTTTGGAAAACGGTTGGACGGTGTGAATTTAAGGCACATACGGCACTGTAAGATCCGGGGTCTCATGTAATCACATACAAGGTTATGTAGTAAATAAAAAATAAAAAATACCTATCCCTTTTCCCTTGAGTAATTGAAGATATAATAAGATTCTTTGTCGGCTACTTGGCTCCCGTGGTACAGACGCCGATTGTACACCGGGTAACTCAATATGCAATAGCGTGCTGAATAAATTCCATGGGCCTGCTGCGATGTGTTATTATCCATACCGTCCATTCATTTTTCCATACATTTTAGTACATGATCTCAAAATTTACGCATATCCAAAGCTCAAGTGCACCACACCACAGGAAATGATTAAAATGGCATCTATGGTTGAAACCTTCCTAGAGCCCCAATTGATGTTTATTTGTCATCCGTCCTGTTCATTGACCCTCCATGACGTTTATTTGAGATCCAAACTGTTTATAAGTTAACACAGATATGGAATAAGGGAAAACATAAACATCAGCTTGATCGAAAACTTCTGTGGCCCCGAGAAGTTTTTAAGGGTAGTCGTTCAATGCCCACTTTTTTCCGCGGTGGGGTTTGTTTAAGATTTGGATCTGGCTCATTCCCTGTCTCATGCCCTAAACTGAGCTCTCAAAATGGGTGGACGGTGTGGATACAATACATCCATCATAGTAGGGCCCACAAAACGTGATGAGGTCACTTCAGTAGGAGCGAGTCTCCCTACTATCATTCATGTATGTCTTTGTTGTGCCCGTGGCGTTACCTACTAATTGAAGCTGAGTATCATATCCTTTGCTTTCCGCGTCCAACATACAGTGGCAGCGTGGAATGAAGCGGAGAGAGGAAGCATCAATACCTCATTATAAAAGAATGAATTAAGCAGAGACATTCATCTTCTTCATCCAACAAAGCTCGAAGATAACTTTAATGGCTGATAGCTAAGGTACGGTTTTTTTTTTCATGATTCAACGTAAGATTTTCATATTGGAATCCACTGAATAACATTCATAGGTGAACATTCTAATTTTCTCATAAAAGTAATTACCACAATTATCTTTGTCCATACCATAGATTCCTAATATCTAAACGTTCACATACAACACTGTATTTTCTTATAAAACGGTTTATTTCCTGTGAACATGTGACTCAGGCAGAAATTGAACTAATCAACTCATTTCATGGGATGCATCCATAGTTAGGTAGATCATATGTTATCCACCGATTTGAATGGTATAGCCAATGGAAAAGGAGTTGCAATCCTCCAAGGGAATTAGAGTTTTGGAGAGCTTTTAGGGAAGATGGGTTTTGATCCGGGGAGCGTAAGGGTGTGAATTGTAAAGGGAAATGGCAAGGAATGGGGTCTTAAACCCCTTTTGCAAATGCCCCGAGTGTAAGACCTCCCTTCCCATCTTTCTTTCATTTTTTAAAGAAAAATAAATAAATAAAATTGTGGACCCAGTCCACCGGGTCAAGCAAGGGTGGACCGGGTCACATCCATCAAGCCAGGGTCGACTGGGTTGCCCTGTCCCACTTTCTTGGCTAGCCATCCGGGGTCGACCGGATAGAATTGGGGTCAATCGAGTCACCCCCAGTGACTTGGGGTCGACTAGGTCACCCTAGTCCCCCGATTGGTCAGCAACCCGTGGTTGACCGGGTCACCCCAATGCCTTGGGGTCGATCAAGTGGATCCACTGTCTTAATTTCAGCCATTATATTATTATTTTATTCTTTATTTATTACTATTATTATTTTGTTTACTTGGTGGACCACAGACTCGGAATTAACTACCCAATCTTCATTGATTTTTGGTCACTAACAAATGTATATAACCAGTACGATCACGTGAAAAAGGGGAACACAGATGGGCAACATGGATAAACACATGCATTCATGTGGGGCCCATATGTGTAGTGGATTTAACGAAAAACCCACGTGAATCCCTCATGGGATTAAATGTACTTTTCATCCCACCAAAACCCACCTAATCACTTTGCACCAAACATCTTCTCACCGAATTTCTCAACTTGAAATCTTTCCTCATTCATCTCAGTCCACTCGCTCAAGTGGTCCATGATTAGACCAATCTGGCAACCGATGCTCCTACAGGCTAGAGTACATCGATTTAGGGAAATCACAAGTTCATACTAGTTAATAATTTGGGGGTTGGTTCCTAGGGTTCGATATCACTAATTTTCATAATCCTATCTATGTCAGCGTATTCATTATGGTAAGTCCACAAGTCCACGATCTATTTTAATCACAAACTCATGATCTGATACCAACTTGTGATGTCCCAAATTTCAGGGGTCGAGCATATACTCGATCCCCGATGTTCTGAGTATCACGTAAGCCTTTTGGAAATATCATTTGGTTAAGCGTCTACCAATTGTATCATGATCGTGCGTAAGAAGTAAACTAAACATTGTATATCATGGTTATTACAAGTGTACAAGGAAAAAGAAAAAAAAAAAAAAATAAGTTCCATACATACATACGTACGTCCAACTAAGTTAGTCTACCTAGCTAGGGATTCAATATACATGTCCAAACATAAAATGCAATGAGTGTCCCCGTCCTCAAAAGGAAACCAAACTGGTGGTCCCAAAACACCGCTTTACATCTGGTCATTTGCACACTGGAAGTATAAGAACTCCTTGGCATAGTCCACATACTCCTCAACTGGTGTATTCCCCTTTATGGCACCTGCGTCGACGAAATCGTTTAGTTAGTGTTTTAAAACATCGTCCTGGATTGGGGTGAGTGATCAATTCAGTGTTACTATTAACCGAAGTTTCACATGTTATCAAATAAATATATGCATAGGCCATGATAGCATATTAAAACACAAAAAGTCTTATATTTGGTTATTTAAATGCATGAATGACATGAAATGCATATGCATGATCTAGGATTTAATGATACCAATATAGAACCATATCAACACTATCACTGCCGAGGACGTTAACATATGCGCAATGGTTAGCGCGAAGCACAATCCAACAAATGCTATGGAGTGCATGATTAGCCGACTGTTTATTAATGTTAGTTTAAACAACAAGTTGGTAAAGTTGGGATACCGCCGTCAAATATTGGGTTTCTATCCAGATTATGTAGGTCCTTGTGCCACTAGGAGGCTCATCACCAATATCCCTTGATTCATTTTGGATTTTCATTCTATTAAGTCCCTATACTTAAATCAGATTTATAGTAGAGCTAATCATCCGAGGACGGCCACGACTAGGGTAAAGGTTGTCACCTGACTCCAGTGTGGAGAAGGCACGCCACTCGTATCATCAATATCATGATAGGGTCGTGTCCTTTTTATGTGCTAGTCGGTTAATACGGGGAGGCTCGTCACCTAATGTTTTACCAATGTGGCAGCCCCATCACCCCAGCGTAGGCCAACAACTCAGGCATAATATCATATACCACCATGTCTGGCCTTCGAGTCTCAACGGATCATATCGCACTAATGGTGATGAATGACCTCATTCTTTGGCGACAGGGTATCCCATATTGATACATGACCATATGATGACCTAATCCTAGATGCATGTATAATCAGGTTAAAGAATGTTCAAATAAATACACCAATTAACTAATCATTTCCAATCAAAGAGATTACGTAAATTTCAAAACAAAGATGAGGTCATTCTGTTAGGATCATGTCCCTTAGTATAAAATCATGTAAACAGTAAAAAGGGAGGACCTAGGGATATGAAGATATCTTAGATCTAGCATAAGTCAGTTCACGGTCAACTTTGGATCTGATTCTATTGACTAACCATCCATATTTTCTGTTCAAATTAGAAAGGGAGTATCCAAAGAGGAACGAAATGGGTGAAGAATGAAAGGTTTAAGATGAAGAAAGTACGGGTCCTTTTGTCATCAAAAGAAAAGAATGAGGATGATTTTTACCTTTTCCTGAACCTCGAAGATTTAGAAAGAAGGAAACTTAAAATCGGGGTGGAATCCTCAACAGCAAAGGGTCAATCTTGAAACCCTAATATCTTGAATAAAGAGGAAGAAAATAGATGAATTTTTATTCATTCAATAAAAATCAAATGGGGTTTCTCACAATGTATATATAAGCTATGAAAAAAGTAAAAGTGTATTAAAGCCCCTAAAAACAAGAAAAAAAAAAAGGATAAAAAATAAAGAAATTACAATAAAGCCTCTAAAATAAGAAAAAAGAATAAAAAAGCCTAAAACTAAAACACCCGTATTGTAGGGTGTGAAATTCGACCCATGGATCTATGGTCAGGGTGCGGTCATGCCGCTCTTGCACTCATAACGCGTTAGAAAATGGGTCCGATGGACCTAACATCCATCTGCATAAACTCCTCCTCTCTGGTACTCTGTTGGCTATACCTCCTCCTCTAGTCCACTCTAAAGGGTACACTACTGATGTCCGCATCAATTCTCCTCGGGTAGGAAGAATTCTCCATTGGCGAAAGTGAACTCCTGCATCTCTCTAGCAAATTAAGGTTGATACGTTGCAGCTATGCCTCTGTGATCCAAGAGTCATCTATAATGGGCCTGTTCATCCATTTAACTAGGAATTTATGGAAATCCCCGGAACAAGTGGAAACCGCCTCGGAGTCTAAAATTTCCCATCTCGTCTCTTCTCGGTACAAGTGGAAGAGAAGGTAAGATGGGTATAAGAAGATCAGGCTGTGGCCAAGGTCCATATATAAGGGGGTCTGGGAAGAAACAAGAGAACTAGTAGATAGAGGTAATGGCTCGTGAAAGGGAATTAAATCTTCCATATTAAATGTGGAATTGATGCCCATGGTAGCGGGGATATCAACAACATAAGCATTAGACCCTAACCTTGTCATGATTTTATGTGGGCCTATACTACGAGCATGAAGCTTCTTCACAGATCCAGATGAAAACCGATTAGACCTAATACAAATCATGACGTCATCTCTAGGTTGAAATTCCCTAAATATCCTGTAAGTGTCAACAGAAAGTTTATAATGTTCATTACTTGAATTAATCTTCTTCATGATCTTACTATGCAATGCATGTATATGCTAGGCGAAGGATTCTCCTAACTTTAAAGGACGTTGTGGGGTAGCCATGGGGATCAAATCTATGGGGGCTTGGGGTCTAAGACTTGAAATAATTTCAAACGGACTCATTCCTATGGACCTGTTCATTGAAGAATTATACGCGAACTCTGTTGTGGGAAGAATAGTGTCCCAGGTCCTGTGATGGTCTCCAAATAGACATCTTAACAAATTCCCTAGGGTATGGTTCACTACCTCTGTTTGACCATCTGACTAGGGATGATATGTTAAAAGAAACTGGAGCCTCGCACCCAAAAGATGTCACAGAGTCTTCCAAAAATAACTAGTGAACCTAGTATCTCTATTAGATACGATGGATCTAGATACTCCATGGAGTCGCATAACCTCCTGAAATAATAACTTAGCAACGTGTGAGGAATCTGAGGTCTTATAACAGGGTAAGAAATGGGCCATCTTTGAAAATCAATCAACAACTACGAGTATGTAGTCGTACTTATGAATAGTCTTGGGAAGCCCAAGCACGAAGTCCATAGTGACATCTTGCCACGAGGCATGTGAAACTGGCAAATGAGTATATAAACCTGTATTTTGCTTCCTCTGCTTCGCTAGTTGACATGTCCAACACTGCCCTACAATCTTAGCCACATCTCGCTGGAGATTAGGCCAATAAAAATGATTAGATATAAACCAAAGTGACCTGCTATCCCTCCAGCATATAGATTTGAAAGAAACTAGAAAATCACGGAGGGACGTGCGTGAGATACAGAGCTTGTCCCTTCTAAAATGATATCTATCTGTAAGGACGAACTCCGCACTCCTTGAGGGCGCGCGGCTCACTAGACAATGACACATAAATGATTCCAAAATTAGGACAATTTGAGTATTCACCCTTGAGTTTCTCAAAGCCTGTAACTTCAATACTCATGGATAGCAGCGTCATGATACCACGGCTAAGCGCGACAACAACCTTATTCTCTTTTCCGTCCTTTTGCTTATGCACAAACATGTACTCTTGAAGAAATCATGTCCACTTGGCATGCCTAGGGCTCAACTTATTCTAAGAGCTCAAATATTTCAAGGCCTCATGATCAAAGCACTGGACGAATTCTTGCGGTAATAAATAATGTCGCCACCGCATAGAACTCCTTGTCATAAGTAGAGTAGTGTTGTTTATCCTTGTTCAGCTTCTCACTAAAAAAAGGTCACATGATGTCCCTCTTGGCTTAACACTCTGCCTATGGCAATTCCTGACGTGTCATGCTACGTTAAAGGCTTTGGTAAAGTCAGGTAGAAGTATGACTGGCGTTTTCATTATCTTCTTTTTAATTTCTAAGAAAGCCTATGCCGTGGCTTTAGTCCATTGAAACTCCCCTTTTTGTATGCAATTTGTGATGGGATCCATAATCGAACTAAATCCACAGATGAACCGTTGATAGAACGTAGCTAGGCCATGAAAGTTTCGCATGTCATGTATGGTACGCGTCTCAGGCCAATTGACAATGGCCTTGACTTTCTCAGGGTCTGCAGACATACCCTCTGACGATTCAACAAACCCTAGGAAGATAACACGGGAGGTAAAGAAGGAAAACTTCTTAATGTTCGCACAGAGCTTTTCTGCGCGCAAGGTGTTACAAACCTACCTTAAGTCCTCGATGTGTTAGCTAGGGGATGTACTATAAATGAGGATATCATCGAAGTACACAACTAAAAACTTGCCCATAAAGGGTCGCAGCACCTGGGTCATCACCCTCATAAATGTACTTGGGGCATTGGTTAACTCGAAGGGTATAATTAGCTACTCATAGAACTCGTCCTTTTTCTTAAAGGCAGTTTTCCATTCATCTCCCAGGCGAACACGAATTTGGTGATAACCACTCTTGAGGTCAATTTTCGAAAAGATAATAGAGGTGGCCATCATGTTAAGCATGTCATCAAACCTCAGGATGGGAAACCGATATTTGACAGTATTCTTGTTTATGACTCTACTATCAACACAATGCGCCACGTGTCGTCTTTCTTGGGCGTAAGAAGCGCGGGCATGGCGCATGGGCTCAGACTCTTACAAATGAATCCCGTTTTATGCAATTCATCCATCTGCCTTTTCAACTCGGCATGCTCGGTGGGGTTCATTCTGTAGTGAGGAAGGTTTGGTCGGGTCACCCCTGGGATGAGATCTATCACATGCTGAATGTCTTGCATTGGTGGAAGCTCATCTAGAAGGTCCTTAGGGAAGACATCTCGAAACTCCTCTAGGACCAGACGAGACTCCTGCGGTATTCCTATAGCAACCTCAGGTGTACCCTCCTTAGCCAGTAGGTCATACACCATAGTCCCCGCATTAGTCTCTCTTTCAAATTCCTTAGCATTTATGATGTGGAGAGACTTCGACTAAGGCGCCCTTTAACTCTTAAGATCGCCTAAGGACGCAACATCTTTCACTCCTGTTAACAATTTGGGAGGGAGCGGGCTCAAGACAAGCTTATTTCCTTCATGCTTAAATACACAATTATTCATACGCTCAAATAGTGTGACATCTTTGTTATAGAGCCATCGCATTCTCAAGATGATATGACCAACGTCCATCGTGACCACATTACACCATAGCTTGTCCTTGTATGGTCTAAACTCAATCGGAACAAGGCTTGGCTGGGTTACAGGGAGGGATGTCACATTCACCCAAGAAACTTTGTATGGGTTGGGGTGAGGGACTGACTTCAACCTCAGACGACTCAAAGTAACTGGGGAAACTACATTCTCACAGCTCCCACTGTTTATGATCACTTTGTAGCTCTTTTCTCCACACTTGGCGTAAGTGTGGAAAATGATGGTTCTGCGCCAATCTTCACTTTCCTTCATCTGGGTCAAGGCGCACCTCACCACTACAAGTGGGATAGTTTCCACAGTATCATCCTCAGCATCACTAGCTGGGTCAAGGGAGGGGATAATGATCTCCTCATCACCTTGGTCACCATCAACTTTATCTGCCACTTCTTCTTCTGTGGGGTGTTCAGAAACAAAGGCAAGCGCCCATCCTTATTTGAACACTTGGCAGCGATGTGACCCATACCACCACAGTAGTAGCACTGCCCTGACATCGTAGGCCTAACACTTGGTCCAGCCATATTATTACTTCGATATCTGTTGACTGGCTGGGTACCAGGTTGAGCTCTAGGTTGAATTCCGACTTGGGGTCTCGCTCCCTGCGGAGCTACTCTAGGCATAGTAGGTCGAAAATCAATCCCCCTCACATTGGACTGGCGCACACAGTGCTCCAGTTCCTGCATCACTTGGTAAGCATGTTCCAGACTGGTGATCATGTGTAGCGTGAGCTCCTGTTGAGGCTCAGGCCTGAGGCCCATACGGAAACAAGAGAGAACCACAGTAGGGTCCTCGTCCACATCGCATCTCATCATATATTCATCGAACTTGGTGACGTATTCCATCACCGTCATCGATCTTTAGCACAAAATGTGTCATTGATCTAACAATCTCTACCTGTAAGAAATGGGAACATACTTCTCTCACAACAACTCTTTCATCTCAATCCAAAAGAGAACTGACCCCTCTCCAGATCGCTCACGACGACGCTCCACATTTTCCCAATATAGTTTTGCTTGGCCCATCAATTTCATCTTGGTGAATTCGACTCGTTGTGGGTCTGTTAGACCGTGCCACTCAAAGAAGTAGTTCATGTCTGCTAACCAGTCGGAAAAAACTTTGGGGGATGAATTTCCCATAAAAAATGGGGGCGTCAACCTTGATGCCCTTTATGATCCTATAAACAGAGTCCTCGTGCTCATGATATCTCTAGGGGTGTTGACGACGCACCCCATCATGGTCCTCCCATTGTATGGGAATAACAAGATTACGATTGTATGTGGGTGGCAATAGATATATCCCATCATATCTGTTGCTAGGCTAAGCCTATGCCCAAACCATCCCTAGGCAGATCAGGGCCCAAAACTTGGGATTGATCAACAACCCCGATGTCGGGGGTCCCCTAGGCTCCACCTATAGTGGCGGTTGGAATACCTACCTCTAGACGCGTGAATCTACCATTTTGATGCGCAAACTGCTGCGCGATATCATCCTTAAAGTTCGAAAAGTTGATCGAGTCTCTTAGTTAGTCCCTTCATAGCCTTGACAAATTGATCGAAATCGATGGTGTAATGGAGACCAAATTCACGACCAGTGCGCGTGGGCATACACCAGGAATGACAAGTGAATGGTCCTAGATCTATGTGCGAGAAAGGGTAAAAAATGATGATACCAATGCAATGCAACTACCCTCTATGGCCTATATCTATATGGGTACTCAACAAAACCTAGAAAAAAGGTTGACTAAACTCAACAAAATATGTCCCCTTCGCAGAGCCGGTCACGCGGGTCGAGCTAGAAGATGTTGAACATACATAAATTGCTGCTTAAAATCTTATTGTTCAATTTTTTTTTATAGTATTAATGACTGAATATCTTGAGATTAAAGATATTGAAATAACCAATTGAGGATCGACACTCATTGAAATATTCACGATCGTTATAGGATTCACTGATATGAATTATAGACAACTATCTTGTGTACCACTTGAAACTTAAACGATTTTTATTTTTATTTTATTTATTTTTTAAAAATTTGGGTAAAGGGTTTTCGTAGAAAATTTTCACCACCAAGACGGATTGAAATTAAACTGACTTATGCTAAAACTGAGCTCTGATACCAAATTTGATGTAGGGACATGTGATAACCTAATCCTAGATGCATGTATAATCAGGTTAAAGAATGTTCAAATAAATACTCCAATTAACTAACTGTTTCCAATCAAAGGAATTAAGTAAATTTGAAAATAAAGATGAGGTCATTCCTTCAAGATTATGCCCCTTAGCATAAGATTGTGTAAATAGTAAAAAAGGAGGGCCTTGGGATATGAGGATATCCTGGATCTAGCATAAGTCAGTCCACGGTCAAGTTTGGATCTGATTCTATTGATTAATCATCCCTCTTTTTTGTTTAGCCATGTAGCTCCAACTACTATCGATCGCCCAAGTTCCTCCTTAGTCAGCCACATGAGTTGGGGTGGCCAGATTAGTCAGTCATCCCCTGTTTTCAAGGTTAGGCAGGGGTTGACCTCTTCCTATCATAGCTTAATTCATAGAATATAATGAAATCAGTAATATAGTATTTATTTGACATCAATAGGGTTTCAAACTTAGCTCAAATAATAAATGTATATCAAGGCAAGTGTAGGTCGGAATTTACATGTGTACACATTCAATAGGCAAAAAGAAAAAAAAAAAAAAAAAAAAAAAGAAGAAGAAGAAGAAGAAGAAGAAGAAGAAGAAGAAGAAAAACATGCCCAAAGTTGTAAAGGCATAAAAAACCCTTTAAAATCTACCATTGCCATTTACAAACCCTAATTAACCACCAACAAGTAAGCATTAAAATTAGCATGCATTTCATCATACATGTGAGCTACCAATAACAACACAAACAAGGATTTTTTTAGCATATCATTTAGGGAATACTTGACTTAAGTATTTTTACTAAATCAAAATGGATCATAATCTATCACCCTCAAGGGTTGATAAACGGAAACGTAGGAGAATAATCTACACCTTGCTTTAGCTAGCATGACTCGGATTTGTTCATAGGGTTAGGTTTTGAAAAGATTCACAGAAACCTGAATGATTTGAACAACCCTTGTAATGTTTAGAGAAACTCAACCCTAACATTATGATTTGGGGATCTAGGTTCAAAGTTTACCTTCAATGCTTCTAGATGGAGATCCGACAAAGGATTTGGTCGTGGCTAGATCGCCAATCGGAAGGGAAAGAGGCAACCTTCACAACTAGTCTCCCTCTCTCACACAACTTCCCTCTCTCTCTCTCTCTCTCTCTCTCTCTCTCTCTCTCTCTCTCTCTCTCTCTCCCCCAAGGTAGAACCTACTAGTATGGGGAGAGGGGGTGTGAATAAAAAAGGTATTTATAGAGCTAGAATGTGCACAAATGTCTCCAAAGGCTAAGTCTATATTTTACTTACCCTACGGGGTGGGTTTAGAACCACGAGAGCCTATAGAAAAGTGCACGAGTCAATACAAGTCAGGGGACGGGTGCCCCATTAGGGGATCTATGTTTGGATATAGTCATCTGACGATCGAATGTGCTGATTAATGGATAAGGTCCGAAACTCAATTTGACGGTCACCATTGGTTGATCGGGGCCACTGATATGCGTAGGGGAATATCTTAAGTTGGCACTCTGAGTTTGGCCATGATCTGACGGTCCGAAGGTCACAACTTCGATAAAAGGGGTCAGGTGATCATTTCACTTAAGTCTAGGCTATTAACTCAGGTGCTTGTATAACATACACCTAATTCTATCTACAATAGTGAGATTCATCATTTCTGCTACACCATTGTCCTATAAAGTCTTGGGAATGAATTGCTCATACTTTTTGTTACACCATTGTAGCGGTAGAATATCAAATCCATGAGATTTATTTGCCCTCTAAAATCTTCTTAAGGCTACAAAGACTGTGAAACACAAATATCAGCTTGATCAAAGCTTTGCTCAAGAGGTTTTCAACCGTAGGCATCTAATTCTCATTGTTCACTGTACTGTGGCCCACTCGAGCCTTCAATCTACTGAAGCAACCGAATTTCTTGAGAATGACGTGGACCAATCAGAAGCAGCCACACAGGAATTCCCTATGCTTTCAGCACATTGATTATTTAACACCTATTTGATAACAATCAGGTTCTGTGCTTGTCATGGACCATAAATTTTTGTCTTCCTGTATTCTGATTGGTCCATGTCATCATTGACATTATCAGCACTGCCGCATTAAATGCAGTATGTGATGATGTGAAATACGGATTAACATTTTAAAAAAACGTGTGCGAAGATGTGGCTCAATCAGAAATCCTGTTTGTGGCAAACAGAGGATCCCGATTCATATGACAATTTCAACGTATGGCAATGTATAGTGAAAAGCAGGATGATAGTTTGGTCAGATATTCATCAATTGTGACCATCCATTAGGTTTTCTATACTATTCATAAGCCAGTGTTAAATATCAATCAAAGAAAAAGAAGAGATTGAGAGGAGGATGCCATTCTGTTAAATAATTGAAGATAGTTTCATTTTCCTTGTCAAATAGGTGTGATGGACTTTGAAAGCTAAGGAAACGTCAAGTAACAGAGAGAAGAAAAAGAAATGGCAGAGAGTGCTGTGAACTTGTTAATACAATACTTTGGGCCTTTGCTAGTGAATGAAGTGCAGTCGTTGAAGGGGGTCCGCGGAGAAGTCCGTGAACTCATAAATGAGTTTGAAAGCATCAGATCCGTCTTAAGGGATGCCGATGCAAAACAAGATACCGATGAAGGCCTCAAGACATGGGTGAAACAAATAAGAGAAGTGGCTTATGACATTGAGGATGTTCTCGATGAGTTCATGCTCAGCCAAGCACAACAGCAGCAGGGTGCTTGGGGATGCATCAATTTTCTTCATATACTCATCAAGCAGTTTATGGTGCGCCATAAGACTGCATCATCGATACGAGATATCAAAACCCGAGTCAGTAAGATTAAAGAAAGAAAAGATGCTTACTCTCTGGATAGTATAGGGCAAACTTCAAGCTCCAAAAAAATGAGTGATCAATGGTATGATCTGCGACTGAAAGCTCTTTTCATTGAGGAAGCTGATCTTGTGGGCATCGATGTGCCAAGGAGTCAATTGATTGAATGGTTGGTCGATGAAGATTCAAGACTTTTGATGATTTCAGTGGTCGGGATGGGTGGCCTTGGCAAGACCACTCTGGTAAAGAAAGTCTATGATAACCAACAGGTGAAGAAATGTTTTGAAACATATGCTTGGATCACTGTCTCACAATCATTCAAAGCGGAGGAACTGCTTCGAAGCATGGTAAAGCAATTCTTTGAGGAGAAGAAAGATCCATCTCCCCAAGGTTTAGACGTGATGACACAGGTCGAGCTCATACAAGTGCTACGGAGCTACTTGCAGAACAAAAGGTATGTACTTGTTCTTGATGATGTATGGGAGGCAGACGTATGGAATTTCATAGGCAATGCATTGCCCAATAACGAAAATGGTAGCAGGGTAATGATCACTACACGCAAAGGTGATGTCGCATCATCTTCTTGCATCGGACCTTCTGATCTCATCTACAATCTCCAACCTCTGCATCCAACAGAGGCTTGGTCCCTCTTTTGCAAGAAGGCATTCCACTCGCACAATGAGAATAGATGCCCTCTTGGATTGGAGAAGCTTTCAGAAAGCTTTGTAGATAAATGCGGAGCGCTTGCAATTGTGACATTAGGTAGTCTTCTATCCAGCAAGACGAATGACGAGTGGGAGATGATTCACCGTAGCCTCGGATCGGAGTTTGAAAGCGATGACAATCTTAGAAGAATGATGAAAATATTATTGCTCAGTTTCAATGACTTGCCTTACTACCTGAAATCATGCTTCTTGTATTTGAGTATTTTCCCCGAGGACTATCGGATTAAGCGTATGAAACTAATTCGCCTATGGATAGCCGAGGGCTTTGTAGAAAGAAAAGTAGGCAGGACAAAGGAAGAGGTTGCTGAAGGTTACCTCAATGAGCTCATCGCTAGAAATCTGGTTCACGTGCATGAATGGAAATTATATGGGAAGGCGGTCACTTGTCGCATCCATGATCTTGTGCGAGAGATGTTTATTCCAAAATTCAGGGAGGAGCATTTCTTTGCATCTTCTGTTGAAGAGAACACAATGCCTTGTAACAGAATCCGGCGTCTGTCCATTTATAAAGATGAGAATTTTCCAAAATTTGATGCCTTCTCCTGCCTTCGCTCGTTGTTCATTTTTGGTGTGGAAGGACTATCTAATGCCCCTGCAATCACTCGATTTTCCAACTTAAGGTTGTTGAGGGTGGTGGATCTTGAAAACACGTTCATGGAAATCTTTCCTGATGATCTAACAGGCTTGTTGCATTTGAGATACTTAAGCTTGGAGAATACAAAGATCAAGAAGCTTCCTAGTTCGTTGGGAAGCTAAAGAACTTGGAAACATTGAATCTTAAGGGCACTTTCGTATGTGAATTGCCGGCTGAGATTCTCAAGCTCAAGTGCCTATGCCATCTTCTGGTTTACCGCTATAGGACTGGAGACGGGTATTATATACCATGTGATTGTGTAGATGGAATTAAGGTGCCTGCTGGAATCGGGAGCATGAGATCCCTACAGAAGTTGGCACATATAGAGGCAGAGAGCGGCATCATTAGAGAGCTGGGGAATCTTACCCAACTGAGGAGGTTAGGCATTATCAAGCTAAGAGTGGAAGATGGGAATGATTTATGCACTTCCATTGAGAAGATGATTCACCTTCACTCCTTTTCTGTGATATCAATGGCCAAGGAGGAGGTTCTCGACCTGCATTCTTTATCACATTCTCCGCTACCTCTTCGATGTCTAAATTTGATAGGGCGTTTGGAGAAGTTACCTGAATGGATTGCCTCACTTCATAATCTGGTCGCCGTTTGTCTGAGATGCTCAAGATTGAAGGATGATCCACTCAAAGCCCTTCAATCACTGCCCAATTTGGTGGAACTCGAACTAGATCGAGCTTATGATGGAGAAGAGTTATGTTGCGAGGGTAGAGGATATCCAAGACTGAAGAAATTATGGCTCTTTGAGTTGAGCGGGTTGAAGAATATGAGGGTGGAGAAGGGAGCAATGTCTAGCCTTGAAGAGCTAGATATTAGACGTTGCGAAGAATTAGTGGAGGCGCCGTTGTGGCTCGAACACGTCACTAACCTCAAAATACTTGACCTGTATGATATGTCGGAGGCTTTCTTGAATGGGCTCAGAAAGGACGGAGTTGAAGAATTAGTGGATTGCATTCACCACATCCCATTCATACAATATACAGACACTCAGACAAATGCTCATTGGGAGTTGTCATGATTCTGAAGAGCAGTTGTCAGGTAAATGCTTTATATTTCCCCTCTTCCTATTTACACTTTATATTTTTGTTCTCCCCGTTGCTTTTTTTTTTTTTTTTTTAAAAAATTTTTAAAATTTTTATTAAAAAAAAAAATTACTTGTATTTTCTTTTTCTTTTCTTTTTTAACGGCATTTTTACAGTTGTTTCAAGGAGGTCGGCTCCTCTAAAATTATATGGGTTTCTTTTGCTTGATGCACAGGTCAGATGGTATGCACATTTAACATGGAATCGGATTGGGTGGTGTTGGGCTCTGTGGAGTCCACCTTGATGTATGTCTATCCACAGCGTCCATCCCTTTTGACAGCTCATTTTGAGGCATAAGCCCAAAAATGAAGTATATCGAGAGTTGTAGTAGACCACACACAGTAAACAGTGGTGATTGAATGCCCACCATTAAAATACTGAAATACTTCTTGCATGCCACAAAAAAGTTTTGGATCAATCTGATATTTGTCTTTTTCCATCAGGTCTGTGTGACCTTATATGGTAAATAAACATACGTAGACCCTAGGAAGGTCTCAACGGTTGGCTTTCAATCTCCACTATTTCCTCAGTTGTTGCGGTCAATTTAAGCTTCGGTTTTGGTCCACCAGCTTATTTTAGGGGTTCAGCCCAAAATTTAAACATACCCAAAGATCAAGTGGACCATATCATAGGAAACAATTGGAATAATGATTTCCACCATTGAAAACTTTCTAGGGCCCACAGTGATGTTTATTTTTCATCCTACCTCTTCATAAGATCACATAGACATAGATGAAGGGAAAACACAAATACAAGCTTGATCCAAAACTTCAGTGGGGTTGAAGAAATTTTCAATGTTTAGCATATAATTCACATTGTTTCCTATAGTGTGGTCCACTTGAGCTTTGGATGTACTTCATTTTTAGGCTTGAGACCTCAAATTATCTAGTAAAATGGATGGATGGAGTACTGGATAAAATACATAAATCACGGTGGAACCCACAGAGTTTAACACGAAGATTCTATAAGAGCCCACCATATTGGTCGGACAAGATCCACTTCTTTAACAGGTGCACCTTCTCATGTGCCCAGAAATGTGTGCAGCCCAAAGCGTTGGTGGGCTACACCTTGTTCCTCTAAGTTCATGCATTTATGTTTTGGTTCATGATTACTTTCAAGCATACTTCATTGGAAGAGGATTGCGTCCAACAAGGGATTGGCCGGATGCATTCCATTGAAACTCTCTTATATGATTGTATTTTTTGGTAGGACCTGCAAACAATGAAGGTGGTTAGTGACGGATATCAAGAGCAAGCGTCATATCTCTTTG
This sequence comes from Magnolia sinica, assembly GCF_029962835.1. NCBI lineage: Eukaryota > Viridiplantae > Streptophyta > Magnoliopsida > Magnoliales > Magnoliaceae > Magnolia > Magnolia sinica. The sequence continues at coordinate 84,684,001 of NC_080581.1, forward strand.
ACTCTCATTCTAGCCCTCTAGTTTACTATTTTAGAACTCAACAAGTGACATTGTCACTTTGGCATTCCTTATTTCCAGTTTTAAAAATGTTGTTGCTTGTATTGGGTGTAGTTAATTGTTGTCTGATACTTGTAAGCTCCTGAAGCATCATGGGAGTATTTCTTTTTCTAGAGATGGAGCTGGAATTTGTGGATGGGGATAACTTGAGTAATGCATACTTTTTCAACTATTATTTTTCTTCTCCTTGTAATGGAGAGATCTTTAGTTCTTCCTTTTCTTCTTTTTCTAATTCAGAAATCTTGTTTGTTTTCCATCTCCTTATAAGTTACTTGATGGGAGTTTCCTGGAACACCAAGCCATGTGAGGCTTATAGCGACTTTCATGTAAAATCTATTTCATCCATTAGTTTTACAAGCTCATGTTTAATGAGACATCCAACTGAAATCTCAAAGAATAGCGGAACTATAACGGTCCTAAGGTACTAAAATTCTTTCTCAGGTAAGTTCACCTGCATGAAAGGTGAAATGATCTGGGCATGGTCTTGGAGAGAGGCTCGGTGAAAAAGACATGTCTGTGAAGATGCGGGCTAGCCGCACCTGGACAGAAAGACCTTATAAAGCTTTAATGTTCCCTATGATTGACTTTGGGCTTTTCCTGCACAGCTTAGGTGGAGGGTGAAGAAGGCCTCCTTCCAGGGCCTTGAGCCATCAATGAGATACCTATATGACGTAGGGATGAACGTGATGAGGATAACTACTTCGAATCCACGGAGCTTCTTTGGACTCCTCATAGAGACTTCTCGAATCCATGAGGAAAGAAAGCAAAAAATAGAAATAAATTCTAATAAATTCGAAATTGATTACTTGATGAATAAAAACGAGTTCACAACCCTTTAAATAGGGGTACCAAGCAATGGGAAAGAAATTAGAATCAAACTACAACTAAAACTCCTAGAATCTGTGACTTACTATAAATAGTAAACTTACTATTTATAGACGGTCGTGATGTCTACTAGTGCGCAAGGTTTTCAGCCAAAAATAGTAAGTGTCCTATTTGGCTTCACCAAACTGCTCTCCTAATTATTCTAAGCTCTTTTCACGTTGGGCGCAACTCCTAAAGCCCGACGGATGAAGAGTTCTAATCAAACTAAAACTTACTATTTATAGTAAAAACGAAATTAAAACAGGAAAATGACCATCAATCTAGGGTTTTTTTTTTTGCAATTTCGGGCTGCGCAACCCGGCATAGCGGGGTTAGTTGGCTAAAGTAGCTCGTTCTACCCCAAAATTACATATTTTACATCAGATAACTCATTCCGGATTGCGAGATACGCCCGATCTAAGGTCTGACCGTCCGGATCACTTCTGTCGTCGACCGGGCCTTTTTTGATCCATCTTTGCCATGAAACTGTCCGCGACCCGCTCTACATCACTATATTAGGAGGAAATCTCTCTCTATCGTGTTTTTTTTTTTTTTTTGGTTCTTTTTTATTCTCTTTCCTCCCTCGAGGAAATCTCTATCGTGCGTTAAGAATTTCACGGGAGTTGGATTGAAGCGACTGAAGTCCCTCTACAATAGGGAAACAGGGAATACATACAAGTTCTTTCGGGGCCACATTTATATGTGTAATCTACTCCGTCCATTGATTGTGATCCTTGATTCTAGGATCTCCCAGATACATAACTCATGTGATCTAAACCAAAGTGAATGATGGGGATGGCATGCCAATTATCAAACTGCAGTAACTCATTGAGTTAAAGGGAATGTACGAAAATCAGACTGATTAAGAAATACAGGGAGACCTGACAAGTAACTTAGTTTTAGGTGCAATTTTACATTGCTTCCGTTGGTTCATATGAGATTAGGAGAGTCCAGGTAATAGCTTAGTGGGTGAATCGCTGACCCTAGAGCCCACCTTGATATATGTTGTAAGACCTGTATCCTAGACCGTACCGTTCTGTAGGCTTCTGCGGTCCTTCCGGTCGAATTCTGGTAATCCTCGACCTGCATCTGACATTTGCGCGTGATCCTAAGCCAAGTCCTGCATATCAACGTCGACTTGATTCGAAACTTGTATCTTAGCAACCGCGCCGTCGCCGCGGCTCTAATGCTGCGACTCGCGCACCGAACTGATACCCAGGTCAGAAGATGTGGGCCTGTGTTTATTTCGAAGAAACGCCGCGCGTTACGAATTTCGAGGAAATCTCTACAACATGTCCCATCAAATCAAGTCAAGTACACCACCTTACCTCAATGCCACCTCACCCAACAACAAGTACAAATGACCACTCCCTCCTTTTCCATAAGTCAACTCTCTCTCTCCCCTCACCATTCCTCTTTACAAATTTTCAAATAAACTCATACCTCTTCTTACAACACCCATCCTATATCATCTCACCACCTCCCTCACTCTCTCATTCCATCTCCTCACTCCTAAGTAAAAAAAATAAATTTCATACGTCCAAGCCCTCCCAAGCTCTCCCAAATCAATAAGTGTGGCCCACCCTCTCATCTCTCATCCCCACCATCAAAACTCCATCATCCACTATTAAAAGTTGAGCATAAGAACTAAGGAGGCTAAGGGATCAAGGAGGAGTGCAAGATGTGGGTGATCCACCGTTGATTCTTATTTTAGGGCCCACTGGTTGGTGGGACCCATTTTGATGTATGTGATGTAACCATGAGGGGCCCATAATGGCGGGTCCCTTTATCATCGTCTCTCTCTCTCTCTCTCTCTCTCTCTCTCTCTCTTTATATGATGATGATGGTGAAAGGGTGTGTGGCCCATCTAGTGTGTGTGTGTCTCACCTTGGAGCATATATTTTATCCATTCACCTTCATGTGGGTCCCGCCTGATGGATGTGTTGGATCTACACAATCCAACCCATTAGTGGGCCCAGACGGAAGGAAAAACACAAACATCAGGTGATCCAAACAGGCATGGGCCACGTACATGTGGGACCCACCATGATGTTGTGTTTATCCATGTCGTCCAGCGTCCCTAGACGCTGGACGTGAGGCAGGGAGTGGATAGCATGGAGAGCGTGTACTGACATGGGTGTGTGCTTGCAAGCCAAAAAAAAAAAAGAGCTTTTGAGGTAAGCTACTCATGTAGGCCCTACCTTGATGTAAAAATCAAATCCATACCGTCCATTTCATTTCTCAGCCCACTTTAGGCGTTGAGCCGAAAAATGAACCCAATCCGATTTTCTGGCGAGCCCTGGTATGGAAAACAACAATTTTCACCTTTAAAATTCATTAGGACCCACCTTGATGTCTCTACCCACCAAAAACATACTGCATATTGGACTCGTTTGATTCGTCATGGGCCATAGAATCCAATGGGTGGGGTGGATTCTCAAGACGCGGGCCCCACATGTGAAAAACCTCAAGAAAACAATTTTAAAAAAATGCATGCTACTATAGCAGGCACTGCTGCTGTCAGCCGCGTGTGCAGGAGCTGCTACGTTGGCGGACGGACGGACGGACTACAAGGACCCATGGTCCTAGCCGTGGGCCCCACCATGATATGGTTTGGACATCCACACCGTGCATGTAGTAGGCCCACTTAGGGCAGTGGGCCACCCCAAAAATCAGCCTCATTCGGAACTCAGGTGGCCCACATGGCAGGAAACAGTGGTGATTGACATCTGCCATTGAAACTCTTTTGGGCTCGTAGAAGTTTTAGATCATTATGAAATTTGTTTTCCTCTTCATCTAGGGTCTGTGTGACCTTACCAGCGGATTGGATGGCAGATAGATATTTTGGTGGGCCCCACATGGGACCTCACAATGATGTATGTGTTCTTTCCACACCGTCCACACCACTGGACGGTGGGACCTCACAACAATGTATGTGTTCTCTCCACACTGTCCATCCTTATGGGACCCACCATGATGCATGTCGTGCATCCAAACCGTCCAACCATTTTGGAAGCTCATTTTATGGCATGAGCTAAAGAATGAGTCAGGTCTACAGTTCAAGTAGACCCCACCATTTAAAATAGTGGAAATAGTGGCATTCACCGTTCAAAATTTCCAAGGGCCATAATAGTTTCTTATTAGGCTGATATTTGTGTCCACTTCATCTATCACTATGTTAAACTTATGAATTGGTTGGATCTCAAATACATTATGGCGGCCCACACCGTTATGTGATCATCCATTGCAGGTGGACCACACCACAGAAATAATGGAGGATTGAACGTCTATCATTGAAACCGATTTGGGTCACGGAAGTTTTGGATCAATGGAGAATTGTTCTCCCTCTTAATCCAGGTCTTTACAACCTTATGATTTGATTGGTTGGAAAATAAGCTTTATAGTGGGCCCTTTGATTTATTTAATCGTAGAAATTATTATCTCCATTACTATTTGTGGTATGGTCCAAATGATCATTCATTATGATTTTTTTGGGATGTGATTAGGCCCATCTTGATATATTTGTGGCCCATTGTTAAGGCTCACTTTGATATATATGAGGCCCATGTGATTAGGCCCATCTTGATATATTTGTGACACGTTGTTGAGGCCCACCTTGATATATATAAGACCCATGTTATGAGGCCCACTTGATGTATTAGAGGCCCATGGGTCGAGGCCCAACAGGATGTACATAAGGCCCATTGCAATGTGTGATTTCACCATGGTTTATGTAATGATGTTCATGGCAGGCTATGCCTTGGGAGCATTGATGGTTTGATGTCCACATTGTAAGGATGATGTTGGTTAAATGTCCGCATCGTCACTCTCCCTAGGACTCATTGATAGGCCCATACTTATAGTGTGTAGGTTACCTAGGCACATCTTCGTTATGAACAGAGTCCATCACCATATAACATGTTGAGTATAGTTCCATGATTTATGCTCATATGCATCATATGTATGCTTGATATGAGGAGTGACTGATCATAGTATATGCCTTCGGGTAGATTGTTTATGGGATCCCTGATAGGCAGAGTTGCCCTACATGAGTGCGCGGTACGTGCAGGATTGCTGTATGACTGGTAGTGTGATTCATACACTTCGCATTTGTATGACATGATTACTATATGCCCTAGCGACATCAAGGTCATTGCCTCCACAGACACATCATGGGTGGCTGGGTTGGATACTGAAAATACTGTTTCTAGTATTGGGGTGCCAAAGATGTCCTTGGGTGAAAATTCGTAAACCCGATGGTACCAGAGGATGACTCCAACGTCGAGACCGAGTGGATATATGAGCGCACAAAGGCCGAATACCAGGAGGCCGCGTCTTCCACTGTGTCGTGGTCAGTTGGAAAGGGGTGTGGCCTTACTCGCCCGAGGGTAGGGGCATTACTAGGTTGAGTTTGACCAGCTCGTGAATGGGTCTGCAATCGACGTGTCGAATAGGTATTGGCAGACTATTGGTCAGGCGGATAGTGATGTTTCTTACACTTGCTTGGACTGTGCGTCTGGGAGAGGGGCAGTGCCATTTGGAGTGTATTAAACTCCGGTGATTATCCAAAATGAGAGCTGTATTGATATTTGATGGGTTGTATATGGATTTGGATCAAGATTGATATGCTTGATTTGCATATCGCATCGCATGGTCTTAATATGGATTTGGATTAGGATTGATATGCTTGATTTGCATATCGCATCGCATGGTCTTAATATGGCCGATAACATTCATATCTTGCACCGCATAGCCTTGGTACGGTTGATTATATTCATGTATCTATCAGCATGATTCCACATTACTTTGGCATTGCATTCTCAGCACGTTCATACTACGCACACACTTACACCACCCTCTAAGCTTTCTATAAGCTTATGCACGATTAATGTATGCAGGTGACGCCAGGACGCAGCCATAGCCTTGTCGCAGTTGGAGTGTGCAGCCGAGCTTCTGGAGTTTTTGTTACTTTTATTATATTGTATTTCCCTTTCATATGCATTGTACTCAAAGTTTTTGATCATAGTGAATTTTGTGATGGTGTTCTTATAGTTATTGTTCATGGGTTATGCTTATGATTATGCTCATTACGAACCAAATCATGTTTGAAATCCTCCTTATATGATCCCAGGATTAGAACCTGATGTATGGGTGTCGGGAGCTGAGAATGGGGTACTATGGAGGTTGTTAGCATAGGATTCGGCAATCGAAAATTTTGTGAGCTCGGTTTCCGAGTTTGGGGCGTGACATATGTGTTTTATATCCACTCAGTCCATTAATTCTTCCAGTTAATTTTAGGGCATGGTCCCAAAAATGAAGCGGATCCAAATCTCTTGATCATTAAAAACTTATTGTGGGTACAAAAGTTTTGGATCAAGCTGATATTTTTATTTTCCCTTTATCTAGACTTGTGCAACCTTATCAACAAGCTGGATGGAAAAATAAACATTATGTGGGCCCTAGGAATTTTTTAATGGTGGGTGTTCAATGATGGTAACTTTCTTGATTTTACGGTAACACGGAACAATTTATTTTTTTTCGATGGTGTGTGGTACACCAGCCAATCCCCTTCCTTGTTCTTTTTTTTTGTGAAGAGGAATTTTATTTATAATCAGCCAAAGATTTACAATCTTTCAGGCGGGAACCAACAAAAAGGATTGGGCCTCGCCTATTGAATACCAGAAAGAACTAAGGCTATGGACAAAAATACAACCGAACATCCACAAGGAAAACTGCCCAAAAAGGGGCCAGCGGTGGACCGATTAAGAAAATATGAGAATACCAATCCCAACATTGTCGAGGACTAGAGAACCCCTGATGGTTCTCAGAAAGTCTGCCCGGGAGGTGTAGAGGCAGTTGGCTCGCCCCTCACTAGCTAATCTAGCTAAAGCGTCCACCACCGAGTTTCCTTCACGGAAGATGTGACAAAAGGAGAGGTTGAGAGGATGAGTCAACTGATGAATGACTCCCATCAAGTACCAGATATTCCATGGGCAAGGGGCCGAGGGGTCGTAAGTTGCATCCATAAGGCTCTGCGAATTTGATTCAACAATAATGTTTGATAGGCCCAATTTAGAGCAAATGACAATGCCGCCAAGCATTGCCTGACCTTCAGCGATTGTATTCGTGGCTCTGCCATAGCCTCTATGGAAAGCAAAAATCAGTCTCCCTTGATGGTCCCTGCAGACGCCCCCCTGAATATAAGTTAAAAATGGTTAAAATTTTACTTTTTGTGTTAATAAGCAAAGAAAATCACTTAACCATTTGATAAAGACACTCTTAGGCTTGGAAGAGGTTATAGGATTGATTCTTACCATTGCTACTCTTGGTTGTGGGGGATTTCTGAAAATTGATTTCAAATCTAAAATATGATATTTTTTAATTTGTTTCCACTTGAAATTTGATATATATATATATATATATATATATATATATATATATATATATATATATATATATATATATTAATTTGTTAAATGATGAAATACAATGCATTAAACATATCATTCTAATGACGTTGGAATACTTAGACCACTTTGATTTATTTAAGTGGCCCCCACACTGAGGAATAATGATTCCCTAACCCTATGTTAAGGGATGAAATCTTAAAAAATTCAAATCAGATGTTTAAATCCTCCATGTGTACCCAATTCAAAGGTGAGCCAATTATGTGAATTTATTTAGATGGAAGTATAATTTGATTATGTCATGTAATTAGGAATTTCATAAGTTGATTAAATCAGATAACATGTCGAATTCAACGTCACCAAATTACATATGAGTGATTGATTCATCTGCGTTATGATTAAAATAGATTGGATGTGATTGGTTTGTTTGATGTACTAATGTCGAATTAATTGATTTAGTGATTGATGAATGTTGATCTGAGTTGCCATTGTGAATTGCTTGGATTGATTTATTATATCGTTGAATGCACCAAATTAGTATTGCCTCTAATATCAAGAGATGTATGTGATAAAAATTGCCTATGTTGATGTATCAATGATTGGACATTCATCAATTACATAGCACACTTCGTGTTAATTCTTAGATGCCAGCTCTAGATGAATTGCATGCACACTTTGTACCGAGTTCTTAAGAGACCATCCTTAGATGCCTAGGATATGTAGAAGCCTGCCCAAGGGGCAGATGTGAGAATTTCCCATATGCCTACCCATTATGGTAGAAGTCTGCTGGATGGATATCCAACCCAAGCTAGCAGATGGTTTTCCCACTTAATGCATTATTTACATCATTTGCAAATTGCATCCGCATGACATCCTCTCGCATTCATCTACATTTCTATATTGGAGTGGTTATATTGTATTTCTGTTGTACAATTTTACTTGTACCCATGCACGAATCATGTTGGGTTTTCTCACTAAGCCTGGCTAGCTTATGTGTGTTGATAAATAATGGTGTGCCGGACGCACTTGATAGATTGGAGAGTGAGTTTCAATGCAATAGAGAATTCTAGGAGGTGGGCAACCTCCTGCAGGCTATTAAAGGCACCCTTTTCCTTGACCATGTGGGCTTAGGTAATCTAAGGATCGAGGGGCCTTTTGTAAAGGGACCCTATGCAGGCCTAGGCTATATCATAGGAGAGCCCAAGATGATTATTTTGGGCTTTGGGTTTTCCCGTATCTATGTATTTCTGACTGTTCCGCTCTTTTCCTTCAAAAAAAAAAAAAAAACCAAAATTCAGCCTAATCCGTAACATGGGTGGATTATAGAGACTTTTAGATGGAATGTGGGGTGCACAATATTCTTTATATACCATATAAACCAATTATCATTAGGGGTGCCCCACTAAGATGAAGGGGCCAGCAAAACACAAGCCATTCCAAAGCTGAGGTAGCGGCCTCCCTGAATAAATAAATATGTTTAAGGCAGGGTTGTACTACATTGCTCAACATGGGATGTTGAACAATATTTTTCTTTTTTAGTTTTTTTTTTTTTTTTTTTTTAACTTTGATATATTAATAGAAGGGAAAAATTTACACAGGGATATTCGGGCAAACCTAACATCAAAAAGGAGAAAAGGACCACCTATCATGAGGAATAAATGAACAACTACACCCTTTGGGAAAAAAAACAAGAAAAACTCAATCCTTCCACAAATTGCCAAGCCCCACTCTATCTAGAAATGGGATGTCCAACATGGGTATTGGATTTGGATGACTCTTGGCAACTAGGGTGAACATGAATGGTGAAAATTGTGGTTTCTTCAAGTCCACTAGAGGGCTGAGACAAGGCGATCCTCTTTCTCCTAGCCTTTTCATTCTTGCGGTAGAAGCTTTCAGCTGAGGACTCTCTAGGCTGCTTTCAAGTGGGTTATGTCAGTCATTCAAGTTAAAGCAAGGTTGTAAATAGATCTTCCATCTACTTTATGCAGACAATACTATCTTGTTCTTTAATGAGTCCTAAAAATCCATTAAAGCGACAAAATCATTCCTCCTTAACTACTAGTCCACTTCAGGTCAAAAGGTTAACCTTAGGAAGAGTTCTTTCTTCTGTTCTCCCAAGTTGTCTGTTGCCAAAATCAGGACCATCGAAAGATCCCTTGGCTTCGGTAAATCTGGGGGTTTCTCTTACTTGGGGGTCTCGATAGTGAAAGGTAGGATCAAATGTATTATGTTTAATCTATTAATTGGCAAGATGGTAGCCAAGATACAAGGGTGGAACACCAGAATTCTCTCCCAAGCCGGTAGATTAGCACTGATCACCTTCGTCGTTAGTGGGATCCCGGTCCACACGTTGGCTGCCACGGTGGTTCCCAAGAAAGTCCTGAAAACTATGGAAAGCTTCTTTTGGGGCTGGCAGGAAGGCAAAAGGAAACTTCATTGGAAGAAATGGAGTGTCATTTCCTTGCCTAAGGAGGAGGGAGGCCTGGGCATCAGGAAATTGAAGGAGCCTATGAGAGTTCTTCACATGAAAATGGCATGGGCGATCTGGTTCGGGAAGGATAGCAGCCTTTGGGTAGAATTTATGTGATCAAAATACCTGTAGAGTGGAGTTGAAGCGAGCTCCAATAGGCCTTCCCTCGGATGCTTCGCCCATCTAGAAGGTTTGGTGGGTCTCTTCCCTATTCTGGATAGAAATGTTCAATGGGAAGTGGGTCGAGGTTCTTGCAACATGTAGGAGATTAACTGGTCTAGGATGGGCCCCCTCATCTCTTTGCCTTCTCTAGATATCTCGTCAAATATGATGGGGCTATGCGTTGTAGATTTCATTGAGGAGGACGGTCTCAAGTCGGAAATCCCTTTTGCTCTTCCTGGTTGGATCAAGGATCATATTCAGCTCAGAGGAATCTACACCTTGGATTCTGAAGACTCCTGCATTTGGCCTTTTGACCCCTTAGGCAAATTCTCCGTCAAAACGGCTTGGGAAGTGGGAAGAGATAATGGTCAGAAAATGCTCTGGGGGAAGAGGGTGTGGCACCCCAAGATTCCTTAAAAAAATTCTTTGTTTGTGTGGAGGTTACTACTGGAAGCCTTGTCAGTCGATGATAGCATTCAGAAGAAGGGGATTTGCATGGCCTCTAAATGTGATTGTTGGGGCTGACCCGGTTTCCAAACTAGTAAGGGAATCTCTTCCTCACCTATTTCTATCTGGATTCCTAGTTGACAAGATGTGGAATATGCTTGCTGGTTTTTTTGGAGTGTCCCTATCTCAGCACATTTTGATCCAGGGCTGGCTCCACTGGTGGTGGCAACAGTCTCTTCCTTTTAGAAGAATCCCCGTTGTTCTCCAGTTAGCCCTAGCGTTTTTGTTGTGGCAAATTTGGAGGGCCAGGAATGATGCAAGGTTCGTCGGTCGCGGTTTTATTGTTCAAGGGGTTTTCCTCAAAGCTAAATGGTGGATGAATTCCTACTTCCCTCACATTCAGAGGAACCCCTCTGAGGCATCATTTTCTCCAGAATTTACTGGCTATCAGCAAATCCATCCATTTCGCCCCTCCCATGACTTCATTATAGTTAAATGGATCAGGCCGAGGGAGGGCTGGTTTAAGTTGAATGTTGATGGCTCCTATCTTTTAAATCCAGGGCCAGTAGGAGGTGGGGGTATATGCAGGGACCACCTCGGTAAGTTGATTTTTTCTTTCGTCAGCGAATGTGGGAACTCATCTAATAATTGGGTTGAACTACGGACTGTTCATGACGAAATGAAGTTCTGTGTGGCTCTTGGTTTAGGGAGAGTGCTCATTGAATCTGACTCAAAATGGGTAGTGGATAACATCAAGGGGAAGTCCTCTTGTGCCTAGAAATGGTCATATTGGCTATCTAGAATTAAGAAGCTTAGTCTCAAGGGCTCCTTCTGGATCTCCCTTATTCCTAGAGAAGCTAATGGGTCGGCGGATGGTTTGGCTAGAGAGGGCAGCAAGAGACAATCTGACAGATCCTTCAGCGAGGTTTCCTCCCTTTCTCGGCTAGTAAAAGGCAGTTTCTTGTTAGATAAAGCTGGTCTTAGCTCCATTAGGGAGTGTCATAGATCATCCTCTGTATAAGATATGATGGGTGGGACAAGCCTTTGGCCCCAGTTTCCCGCTTGAATAACCTAGAATTGTATATTTTGGCTTATATATGATATTCATAGTAAAAAAAAAAAAAACTAGGGTGAACATGAGGCGCCTCAGGTGCATGGTTTGAATTCCACATAAACATCACAGGTGGGCCTTATAGAACTTTGAACGCATGGTAATTATCATTTGTTAAAACAGATGTCATCACTCCCCATTATTTTTTATGTTTTGCCAAGTTGTAAGTAGTTATTAGTTATTCAAATATTACAAGTGTTAGGGTTGAGGCGGAAAGATAGAAAATTAATCACCTAAAGATAGGCTTAAGGCATATTACGATGTCGCTATATTTAAGGCGATATTTGCACCCTATTGGTGATTAAACCAATTGCAAAAGGGCTACAACAAATTTGCCTCCAGGATACAATAAGCCTCTTCTCCAAAACCAGAGAAATGTCGGCTTCATCTTGAAAAATTGAAAAACTTTACCCTGAACACACTTTTACAGCGTGCAACCCTTACTTCTGTACTGTTACAACTTACCCTTAAAAATTATTTGCAATTTACTGCATGAAAAACTATTTGCAGTTTAGCACCTGAAAAACTGTAACTTTTCAAAAACCATCCAAAATCAAAAATGGAGAAGAAGAACAAGATGGATAGGAGATTGTTGGAATTGTTGTTTTCGAATTGACCCAAAGATGGGCTTATATAGATGTGGTTTATTGAGCTAGACCGTTAGGCAATTGGATAAAGCTTAATGTGGATGGGTCGGCCAAGAGGAACCCGGGCTTATTGGGTGGAGGTGGAATTTGCAGGGGGGCGGATGGTAATATGCTATTTGCTTTCTCAAATGGCTATGGTTTAGGCTTGAATAACAACGTCAAATTTAGAGCAGTGTGTTAAGGGTTGCTTCTCTGTGTTAACCAAGGGTACTGGAAGGTGGTGGTAGAGTCAGCTTCGAAGCTGGTAGTGGATGCTTTAAACCTCACATCCGATGTAGGCTGGAAATGGTGGCATTGGATCACTCACATCTCAGGCCTCAACCACCTTGTTCTTTCTAATTCGAACATATCTACAGGGAAGGAAATGGCTCAGCTGATGGTCTGGCCCGAGAAGGAAGTGAGCTCCAGTGCAACCGTCGGTATTACGAGACAAACCAACTCCCCTCACACATTAGAGGGCTGGATTTTCTAGACAAGGTGGATCTAGGTTCAATTAGAGAATTGGACAGTGTATAGCTCCATATGATAGGCTTTTGCGGGGATCTTTTCATGCCCTGCAAGTGGCCCGAATATCTATAATTTTCCCCCTCATCAATACAAAATCGTTTGCTTTAAAAAAAATGAAAATACATCTTCTTCCATGGTGTCTTTTCAACAATGACATCCCTCCACCATTAATGGCATCTTTTCACCTACATTTTGAATTCAAATGATGCTTCATTTACCAAGGGGCACTACCATTCACAAATGAATGGTCACCAACAATCACCAAAAGCCGCAACTCTTTTCTCAAATTTTCTTTTATAATTCAAAAACTCTTTTTTCTTATTTAAAAAAAACTCAACAACAAGTTTAATTATTGAATATGGAGTCAAGCTGGCTCCACATCGTGGGTACAAGTGGGCTCGTGTGAGTGGGCCCACGGTTGGAGATCTAGAGATTCTAGACGAATGATCACATGGACCCCACAGTTGTCCCAAGAAAAAAATGCTTCCTTTTTTAAAGCTCGCAATCAAAAGCTCCTCGGTATCCTCGTGAACATATCTTAAGATCAGACTAACTAGTTCAACATGCAAAGTCCCTTCATAAAACCAGAATTACAATGCCAACCATAAAAGGCAAGAGAAGATTTCCACAATTCAAAGGACTGCTTAACTTGGATTTGTACATGCCGTGAGGTGGGCCTTCTCTTAGACTATTTATGTTTAGCCAAATTGTATAATGTGTCTTTAATTGGTCCCTCATTCTTTTGCCTATTATCCTAATGGAGGAAATGAAACCATAGTATTATCTTTTGTTGTTAATATCTTAAATCTGTAAATCGACCATTAACAAACTGCTCGATGCCCTCGAGCAAAGTTTGATGCCATTGAAAGGTGCTCGATGCCATCGGAAAAATTTTAAAAATCCATCTTTTCTTGCTGAAACGTTCTGGTGTTTTCTCGATGCCATTGAAGGCATCTAATGTGATTGAAGGCATCATCGAGTGCGCACGCAGAGTTGTTTAAGCGTGAGATTTTTTATTTTTTTTTGATTTCGATTGTGATTCTTGAATATGCTATATATATGGGTGTAATCGGGATTTGGGGTATCTCAAAGCTTTCTAATTCATTCTAGGGTCTCAAGGGCATAACATGAGTTGATTTGAGACTTGATCAAATCGAATAATCTCTCTTTTGTAATTTCTGCTTTCATAGTACATTACTGTCACTTTGTGGAGTGGTTTTTGCAACAGAAGCTCTCAGTGGATCTGCGATGTTTGTGAGAAATATGTCCCGTCCATCTATTTTTTTAAAGTCATTTTACTATGTGAGTTCGACAATGAGACAAATCCAAAACTCAAATGGGCTGCACAACAAGAACAGTGAGGATTGAACATCCACCATTAAAGGGATGATTGTTCACAAACATCACGGTGGGCCCCACCAAGGTTCGAATGCAAGAACTTCCTGAAAGGCTTTGGCAGGATATTTGCACATAAGACAGTGTGGCCTTACCGTGGGGCCCATCTTAATCTATGTATTCTATATACACCTCGACCATCATTTTTCCCACATTATTTTAGGGCTTGAGCCCAAAAATGAGGCATATCCAACCCTTAGGTGGACATATTAAAGGAAAAAGTGGTGATGTAACGTCGCACCATTAAAAACTTCCCACGGTCCACTGTAATGTTTGGTGATATTTATTTTCCATCCAACTTATTGGTAAGGTTATGTAAAGCGGGTCGTTGACACTTTCTTGGCAAAGATGGAACCAGAGAAGTCGCAATTGAAGTTGGAAACGATCGAGATCATCATAACCTTCAATCAGTTGTATCTTGTAAATTGGAATGAGTTTTTCGACATATTATATATGATTTTGGGACAATAGGAACTTTTTAAGCCAACCAACCCCGCTACATCATGTTGCCTATGCCAGATTAGCAAGATTCCATAAGATCAATAGTCAAAAGTCCATTTAGTTTCGCTTTATTATAAATAGTAAGTTTTAGTTCTAGTATAACTTTTCATCCTTTGAGTTGTAGTTGTGTCCAATATGAAAATGGCTTTAAAAGTTCGGTGAATAATGTAGTTAGGCCAAATTAGATATTTTTTATTTTATTTTTATCAAAAACCGCGAAGTCTAATAGGAATAGAGTTCCTCTATATAAATAATAGAGTTTACTATTTATAATAAGTTACTTTTTTAAGGTGTTTGATTTGGAGTCTAAATCTAAAACTGCATCTTGGTTTGAGTTCTCTATTCGAATAGCTGTAATTTCATTTTTTCTTTTAATCCTTTGTGGGTTCGAGATAATTAGAGTCATGTTAAAGGCACGGAGAGCCCCATGATCAGAGTAATCATTTTTCCCATGATCAGAGTAATTATTTCTTAAGGAAGACCGTGAAGTTATTAATGGTCAATCACCCATTTTTCCTATGGTAGGGTCACTTGTGTTAGATTTGTAAGTGTTTCTTGTACATAATAGAGGATAGAAGAAACGATAATGAAATGATCAGATTTATCGGGTTCAAGGCTCGACTTGAGTAGTCAATTTCTCAAGACAGATTTACTATTTTTTTTCTGGAAGTTCCAGCAAGTGCAAACGAAGGAAATCTGTAAATTGTCTTCAGGATACAAGGAACTCTCAATCAGATTTTCAACACGAAAATTTGCACATTTAAGTATTGAACAGATCTCTAATTTATACACCGATATACCTTAAGACGTTTAGAAAAAAACTCAACAAGAGATCAGATCAAGAGTAATTGCACAGAAGATGATATGATCTTAGGAATTAAGAGTATCTCATTCTGGATTATAGTATCCAGGATTTATATCAATTGAAAGGTTATGGATTTCTTCCTAAAGAGGTGCTAAAGTGCCTCTTCAAGAAATTCATACCCATTCACAACAAATAATTGCCTTCTATGAAAGGACATGACTCTTTGTCCTATGATAGTTATTTTTGTACCCATTCAGACAGAAGCAATCATCCAACAGGAAAAACTGTATCCATATAAGCGACACATGGCATAGGTGCCGCATGTACAATCATGTTACAATTACTCTCAATCAATAAAAAAGGTAATAAAATAACAAGGTACCATGGCCCAAAAAGTTTGAACCGAGTGCCAAAAAGACTAAGGCTCTCTTAGCTCCATGCGACGATGTGCACGTGCGAAGTGCTAAGTGGGCATAATAAAGTGGCCAAGCAGCCTTATAGCCCATGCTACGCACGCGGAAGGTGCTTCGCACCGTCCTTGAGGAGATTTGAACTCTAGTTGCATAAGCAAAAAGTCATTCTCTTACCGACAGGTTATACACACTATTTATGGAAAGTTTAAATAATCAATATATTTATTTACTTTCTAAAAATAATTTTTATATTTAAAATTTATTTTTATTCTAAAAAACACAACAATCCCCCATAATTTCAAAAATAAAATCATATTCTAGAACGAATGGTGTATCAGTATAAATAGATATATAAGTAAAGGTATCTTTTAGATTTGAACATTTACTTTAGTGTATACATATCAAAGTTATGTCAGGTACTTAATAACTCATTAGTCTTGAACTAAGGACCTTATATGACTCACCGGACACATAATACACATATAGTTATATATAACTGGAGATCTAAAAAGTTTACACATTTCTGACCTTATGCGTATCCTTATTTCATAAGCATTTTAGAGAAGATCCCAATCTCTTCAAAAGTGGCCTCACTTATCTACTCATATAAGTAGATCTATCAAAGATGATTCCGCTTCATCTCAGCAAAGTCTTCTTATAGATCTATTAAAAGTTAGTACTCAGCCTCTTAAGATATGAAGAAACCAAACACTAGACTTTTAGGAATGAGACTCAAATTTTCTTTTTCTAGTGTATGTTTCAGTCACATACTTGACTTGTTTGTCCCTTTGAACCGAGCTTATATTTCAAAACATAGGTAGAATTGCTATCAAGAGTGAAAGTTATATCTTTATGTATCTTAGTCCCATTCTTTTAGTGGTTCTCCTTATTTGATCTCTTGATAAACCTTTTATCAAGGGATCTGTTAAGTTCAAGATAAATTTAACAAATTTCACTGTGATTACTCCATCTCTGAGCAATCATTTAACAAAGTTATGTCGTGGACGTACATTTCTATACTTAACATTATAAGTCTTACTCATAACACGAAAAAGAGTACTATCATAAAAGATAGATATGGCAGGAGTGGATTTTAGCCAATACGGGATTTTCAACAGTAGGTATCTTAGTCATTCACCTTATTTACAAGTAGTGTCAAGTGCAATAAACTCATTTTTCATTGTAGAGTGAGATATGCACGTTTGTTTTTTAGATGCCTATGATATTGCTCCTCCTCCAAGAGTGAATATCCAGCCACTTGTATATTTAGATTGTATGCTATCTGCGTTCCAGCTTGCATCGATGTACCCTTCAAGTACAGTGAGATATGATTTATAATGCAGTCCTTAGTCTATGGTTTCTCTTAGATACTTTAAAATTCTCGAAATCGCATTCCAGTGTACTTGTCCTGGATTACTGGTATACCTGCTTAGCATTCCTACTGTGAACGCTATATCGAGTCCAGTGCAATTCATTGCATACATTAAACTCTCAATAGCACTTGCATATTCTTGTTGTGTGCTTTACATCTACAAATATTTTTAACCAATTTAATACTTCGATCAAATGGGGTTGAAACCGGTTTACCATCATAATGATTAAACTTCTTTAACATTTTCTCTAGGTAATAAGATTGTGTTAAGGCTATTCCATTATTAAGATTATAAATCTTAATACATAATATTACATTGGTTTTACCCATATTCTTCATGTCGAAGTTAGTACTTAAAACCTTTTTTGTTTCTTTCACACATTCCTCATTTGGTCCAAATATTAGCATATCATCTACATATAGGCAGATAATGATTTAACATTTAATATATATGCACTTATCTGCTTGGTTTATTCTAAAACTATTAGATTGTACTACTTGATTAAACTTCTCATGTCATTGCTTAGGAGCTTGCTTGAGTCCATAATGAGTTTGACCAATTTATATAATTTCTTCTCTTGCCCAGGTTAAACAAACCATTCAGGTTGTTTCATATAGACTTCCTCATTTAGATCATTATTTAAGAATGCCATTTTGACATCCATTTGATGAATTACTAGATGGTGAATTGCTGTAAGAGCAATTAAAGTCCTAATGGTAGATATACAAGCAACAGGAGCATATTTATCAAAAAAATCGATACGTTCCTTTTGTCTAAATCCGTTGGCTATCAATTGAGCTTTAAACTTATTTATAGATCCATCAAGATTGAACTTTCTTTTAAAAATCCACTTACATCATATAGGCTTTAAACCTGGTGGAAGATCGGCCAAACACCAAGTGTTATTTGAGACTATAGAATCCATTTCATCATTTATGGTTTCCCTCCAAAACTGTACATCAGGAAATGAGAGAGCTTCACTAAGTGTTAATGGATCACTTTCAATACTTAGCGGTAGAGTAATCTCCTTTCGTATTTCATTTCTATCCCCTTCTATAAGGAATATATAGAAATCTGGGCCAAAAGATGTTTTTTTTCTTGCCCTTTTCGATCTTCTTGGTTCATTTTCTTCGGGATGAGTGTTAGATTTATCATGAAAGCTGTTAGGGTCTTCGTTCATTGGTTCTATTATATTTTAATCAACTTGTCTTTTTGTATGATTATTTATATAATCTTTGTATATTGTATTTTCAAAAAATATAGCATCCTTACACTCTATAATCATGTTTTTGTCAGCAAAAGTAGATTGTTTCAAAACCAAAAATCTATATATAGGACTATTAATCCCATAACCCATAAAGGCACATATGATTCCTCTAGAACCTAATTTTACTCTCTTAGAATCAATAATTCTAACTTCTACTATACTTCCCCATAATTTGTAGTAATGAAGATATGGTTTCTTCTTTTTTCACAATTCATATGGGGAGATATCCAATTTTTTATGTGGGATAACATTTAAAATACGGTTTGCTGTTAATAATGCACCCCGCACAAATTCAATGGTAATCCAGAATTTAATATCATACAATTGATCATCTCAATTAATGTCTTATTTTTGCGTTCTGCTAAACCATTTTGTTGAGGTGTGTAAGGTGCTGTAAATTTATAGATTATACCATATGATTCATAGAATTTATTGAATTCATTAGAAGAGTACTCACTCCCTCTATCACTTCTAAGGGTTTTAATCTTTATATTCAACTGATTGTTCACTTCGGCCTTATAAAGCTTAAACTTTTCAAAGGCTTCATCTTTAGATTTTATCTAGTATACATAGGATAATCTACATGGGATAATCTAGTGAAGTCATCGATAAATGTAATAAAATACCTTTTTCCTTCACTAGTTAAGGTATTATTTAAATCACAGATAGCGGAATGAATTAACTCCAAGGGTTGTGATTTTCTCATACCAGTCCCAAATGGTTTTCTGGTTATTTTAGAATGGGTACACACATCATATTTTTCTTCTTGTTGAATTTCATATTTTAGTATAAGTCATAGGATCTTCATTCTTTTCATTGAATGATAGTTAACATGACCTAGTCTAGCATGCCATAAAGATATAAAATTCACTATATAAATTGAAACATCATTATTATTACTAATATTTAGTTTAATTATATCATTATATGAATATCGTTCGCCTACAAACATACCATTTTTGGTGATAACCAACTTATCAGACTCAATCACTATTTTGAATCCTCTCTTATTGAGAAGATCACCTGACACTAGATTTTTAAACATGTCAGGTACATGCAATACATTTGTTAATGTTAGTCTTTTCCTAGATGTAAATTGAAGCTCGACTATTCCTTTTCCAACAACGTTCGCACGAACGTTATTACCCATCTTTACTTCTTGTTCAGTTTTAGTACCTTCATAGGTCTTGAAGATGTTTTGGTCCTTCGATATGTGAATGGTTGCACCAGTATCTAGCCACCATCCACCATCAGATATTACTGTGTTAGCTTCAGTAACCATTGTTACAAGTTGGTCTTCTGACATGTTAGCCTGAGCTTTTAGTCGTTTCTTCCTGTGTCGACATTCCTTTATATAGTATCCATGCTTATTGTAGAAGTGACACTTGCCATTTTTCTTTCCCTTTTTCTTAAACTCTAAATCTTTCTTTAGGGCAATAGATTTGGAGTTCTGAAATTTTGGCTTGTCATCTTCTACTATATTTGCTTTGGAATGATTTTTCGATGTACTTTCTTTCTTGTCTCGATTTCTGGACTCTTCTTCTATACGAAGATGTCGTTAAAGCCCTTCAAGATTGTACTTCCTCTCATCATGTTTCAATTTCTTTTTATAATCAAATCAAGATGAGGGTAATTTTGCAATGACTACACTGACCAGGAATTCTTCAGGAAGATCTATACCACCAATCTTCAATTCATCAACCAAGTTTTGTAGTTCGGTTAATTGAGAGAGAATTGGCTGATCATTTTTAAACTTGAAGTTGACATAATTGCTGATCAGAAATTTCTAAGTACTGATCTCTTCAGTTTTACATTTTTTATCCAATTTTGTTCCCAGATCTTTAACAGAGGATATTTTATGGTACGAATTATACATAGAATTAGAGAGGGCGTTTAGGATATGACCTTTACATAGAAAATCATCCTCCTTCCTTTTCTTCTGTTCTTCCTTCACTTGGTCTGATTCATCTTCTTTTGGCTTAGGTAGAGAAGATAGATCATCATCTACAATGTAGGATAATTTGATAGTAGTCAAAAAGAAAAGCATCTTCTGCTAGCATTTTGAGAAGAATTGACCGTCGAAACGATTCAGTCGTATAAAGTCTTGGTTCATAACTTGAATGAAATGAATTGTCTCCATTGTGAATAATTTTGTCTCGAATGTTAGATTTGTTAGTATTTCTTGTATACAACAGAGGACTGAAGAAACAATAACGAAACGATCAGATTTATCGGGTTCAAGGCTCTACTTGAATATTCAATTTCTCAAGACAGATTTGTTGTTCTTTTTCTGGAAGTTCCAGCAAGTACAAACGATAGAAATCTGCAAATTGTCTTCAGGATACAATGAACTCTCAATCAGATTTTCAACATGAAAATTTGCACATTTAAGTATTGAACAGATCTTTAATTTTGACACCGATATGCCTTAAGACGTTCAGAAAAAACTCAGCAAGAGATCAGATCGAGAGTAATTGCACGGAAGATGATGTGATCTTAGGAATTAAGAGTATCTCCTTTTGGATTATAGTATTCAGGATTTATATCAATTGAAAGGTTATGGATTTCTTCCTGAAGAGGTGTTAAAGTGCCTCTTTAAGAAATCCATACCAATTCACAACAAATTGCCTTCCATGAAAGGACATGGCCATTTGTCCTATGACAGTTATTTTTGTACCCATTCAGACAGAAGCAGTTATCCAACAGGAAAAACCTATATCCATATAAGCGACACATGGCATAGGTGTCACATGTACAATCATATCACAATTACTCTTAATCAACAAAAAAATAATAAAACATCAGGGTATCATGGCTCAAAAATTTTGAATCGAGTGCCAAAAAGACTAAGGCTCTTAGCTCCTTGCGACGATGCGCATGTGTGAAGTGCTACGTGTGCCTAATAAAATGCCCAAGCAGCCCTACAGTCCACGTCGCATGTGCGGATGGTGTGAAGGAGATTTGAACCCTGATTGCATAAGTAAAAAACTCATTCTCTTACCGACTGGATATACACACTATTTATGAAAAGTTTAAATAATTAATATATTTATTTATTTTCTAAAAATAACTTTTATTTTTGAAATTTATTTTTATTCTTAAAAACACAACAATCCCCATAATTCCAAAAATAAAATCAGATTTTAGAACGAATGGCATATCAGTATAAATAGGTGCATAAGTAAAGGCATCTTTTGGATTTGAAGCTTTACTTTAATGTATACGTATCAAAGTTATGTCAGGTACTTAGTGACCCATTAGTATTGAATTAAGGACCTTATATGACTCACCGGACACATAACATACATCTATTTATATATAACTGGAGATCTAAAAGTTCGCACATTTCTGACCTTGTGCGTATCCTTATTTCATGAGTATTTTAGAGACAACTCCAATCTCTTCAAAAGTGGCCTCACTTCTCTACTCATATAGTTAGATCTATCAAAGATGATTCTACTTCTTCTCAGCAAAGTCTGCTTATAGATCTATTAAGATTTAGTACTCAGCCTTTTAAGATATGAAGAAACCAAACACCAGACTTTTAGAAATGAGACTCAATTTTTTTTTCTAGTGTATGTTTCAGTCACATACTTAACTTGTTTGTCCCGTTGAACCTACCTTATATTTCAAAACATAGGTAGGGTTGCCATCAAAAGTGAAAGTTATATTTTTATGGATCTTAGTCTCATTCCTTTAGTGGTTCTCCTTATTTGATATCTTGATAAACCTTTTGTTAAGGGATCTACTAAGTTCAGGATGAATTTAACATATTCTACTGTGATTACTCTATCTTTGAGCAATCCTTTCACAAAGTTATTCCTTAGACGTACATTTCCAGACTTACCAATACAATTCTTACTCATAGTATGACAAAGAGTAGCCTGACTATCACAAAAGATAGATATGGCAGGAGTAGGTTTTGGTTAATACGGGATTTCCAATAGTAGTTATCTTAGCCATTCACCTTCTTTACAAGCAGCGCTAAGTGCAATAAACTCACTTTCCATTATAGAGTGAGATATGCACGTTTATTTCTTAATTAGATGCCCATGATATTGCTCCTCCTCCAAGAGTGAATATCCAGCCACTTGTAGATTTAGATTCTATGCTATCTGCATTCCAGCTTGCATTGTTATACTTCTCAGGTACAACGGAATATGATTTAGAATATAGTCCATAGTTTATGGTTCCTCTTAGATACTTTAAAACTCTCGAAATCGCATTCTAGTGTACTTGTCCTGGATTACTGGTATACTTGTTTAGCATTCCTACTGTGAATGCTATATGATGTTTTATTTAAACCAACACGATTTAAATGATTTTTAAACTCGCAAGTATACGAATCAGATGCAGATACGGTACGTATTACGAGATCGTTCCCACGAGGACTGATCGTCACAATTCAAATCTATGATTCTCCTTAACTAATCCAACAAATAATGGAATGAATTACTAAGCACAATTTTATGAAAAATAATTAATTAAGAACAGGGAAAAAAATTCAATCAGAGAGAGAGCACTAGGACTTTCGAATCCACCCCTAATTATCCTAACCCTTGTTTTGTCTGTTGATTCACCTTGATCTAGATTGATACCACTTATACAGAGAAAGCACAATCTGTGTCCTTAATCGGGCATACAAACTGTCTAATTCCTTTAAGCAATGCCATGAATGACATATCCCATATCCTTGGTCGGGTACATGGAATGTACATTCATTAAAGCACCCTGTTTCTTCCTCTATAGGAAACTTGTTCTTGATCAGACACAAGCACTTATAATAAGCATCCAAACAACATCCATATATATACTTTAATCATAGATGGAGAAGTATAGAATTTAAACCCATAAAGCCCACTTAAAGAAAGAAACAAATTAATTGAAATTCAAAGTAAATCAACCAATACAAGAGCTAATCAAATTAGGGGCTTCATCTTAGCCCTAGCTGAGAGATTAGTGACCCATAAAATTCATAAAAAATATTAAATAAAATTCATAAAAAAAAACGTCAAACCAAACAATCTCTTTCTCTCTTCTTTCTTCTCTTTCTTCTTTTTCTTCTCTCCCTTGCTCCAGATCTGGAATCCCCTGGTTCTGAATGCCTTTCCCACATCCAAAACTCCCCTTTTATAGCTGCTGGATGGCTGGGATCGGTGGTAGAGTCGTAGGACTCGAAGTGTAATTTTTCGCAGCCGTGATCGGTGGGCCCCACAGAGGTATTTTCTAGAAAATCCACCCCGTCCATTGGATTCAGGACGAAATTTCAGTCAAGAATGGGTGGTTTTGAATGTCCATTGACACGGCCCAGAGAAGAAAATACAAAAAGATCAGTTTTGAACGTCGCCGGGTAGCCCTTTTATGGCCTCTGTACCGCACACGTGTGTCCGCATGGGAGTGGAATATCAGCATGATTTTGTAGTTCTCGAACCCATCTACACGATGGGTGGCTCGGATCGGCCGTACGGGTGATGTACGGGGCCCACAATCCTTCGCAAAACGGCCAGCGGTCGTCCTTTACGCGGACGCGAAAACAACTTCCGTGGCAATGGTGGGACCCATTTTGATTATTATTTCAATAATCCGATCCGTCCAATGGATGCAGGACGGAATTTCGATCGAGAATGAACTATTTTCACTGTCTGCTGATGCGGCCCACGTGATTTCCTGCTCTACCGTCCAACCTGCTTTTAAACAGTTAGATTTCCATAAACGCTCTCTTTTGAAATTCGGTCACCTACAAGTTGGCAATAGGGACACTGGAATTCTGGTGGACGGCTTGGATTGTCCGTCTGGACAATGTATGGGGCCCACAAGAGCAACCGACGGTGGTGCTATGCGAACACTGTAACGGCTATTGCCGTTTTTGCTGAAGACGGTCGGTCAAACCGACTTTGACGCGTTTTAGCGGTCGGGTGTGGCGCGGCTACACATGTCCTCAATACACACGCCACCCATGCGGGGTCCACTACGATGCTGTAGAGAAATCCAATCCATCCATCCTGTTTCATTTCTTATTTAAACCGTATGGGTCAATTTTGAAGTATATCCAGATTGTAAGCGGGCCTAAAATTGGAGATTAATGGGCTGATCTGTCCGTTGACCCACTTCTCGAGATATCCAATGGTTGAAATTTAATATGTACGGTTTATTTATGGCCTCCAGGCCATATATGAAGTTTTGAACTGATCGGATGGCGGGAACCATGAGATCTTGCATTCTGGACCCTTTTCGGGTCTCTTTATCGTGCTTTCCTCAGATCCCAGGCGTGTAAAATCTTCACTATTGGTTTTCTGGAGTCCATCCCATGCTCTGGAGACTTTGGATCATAAAATCCATGCCTTTAACATCAATTTTCAATACACACTCCTGATTTCATCCTGTAATAAAAACACGAGTAAAACACTCCATTAAGCCTCATCATGTACGTCAATTTAGGCAATTACTGGGGTCTGATATGCAATATTTGACCCTGATCACTATATCGGGTCTAGTGTAATTCATTGCATACATTAAACTTTCAATAGCACTTACATATTCTTGTTGTGCATTTTACATCTACCAGTATTTTTAACCAATTTAATACTTGGATGAAATGGGGTTGAAACCGGTTTACCATCATAATGATTAAACTTCTTTAACATTTTCTCTAGGTAATAAGATTGTGTTAAGGCTATTCCATCATTAAGATTATAAATCTTAATACCTAATATTACATCGGCTTTGCCCATATCCTTCATGTCGAAGTTGGTACTTAGAAACTTTTTTATTTCTTTCACACAGTCCTCATTTGGTCCAAATATTAGCATATCATCTAAATATAAGTAGATATGATTTGACCTTTAATATATATGCACTTATCTGCTTAGTTTACTCTAAAACCATTAGATTGTACTACTTGATCAAACTTCTTATGCCATTGCTTAGGAGTTTTCTTGAGCCCATAAAGAGATTTGACCAGTTTAAACACTTTCTTTTCTTGCCCATGTTGAACAAACCATTCAGGTTGTTCCATATAGACTTCCTCATCTAAATCACCATTTAAGAATGCCATTTTGACATCCATTTGATAAATTACTAAGTGGTGAATTACTATGTGGTGAATTGCTGTAAGAGCAATTAAAGTCCTAATGGTAGATATACGAGCAACAAGAACATATGTATCGAAAAAATCGATACCTTCCTTTTATCTAAATCCTTTGGCTACTAATCGAGCTTTAAACTTATTTATGGTTCCATCAAGATTAAACTATCTTTTAAAAATCCACTTACATCCTATAGGCTTTGAACCTGGTGGAAGATCGCCAAACACCAAGCGTTATTTGAGACTATGGAATCCATTTCATCGTCTATGGTTTCCATCCAAAACTATGCATTAGGAGATGCGAGAGCTTCACTAAGTATTAATGGATCACTTTTAATACTTAGCGGTAGAGTAATTTTCTTTTGTATTTCATTTATATTCCCTTCTATAAGGAATATATAGAAATCTGGGCCAAAAGATGTTTCTTTTCTTGCCTTTTTCGATCTTCTTGGTTCATTTCCTTTTGGATGAGTGTTAGATTTATCATTAAAGCTGTTAGGTTCTTCGTTCATTAGTTCTATTATATTTTAATCAACTTGCCTTTTTGTATGATTATTTATATAGTCTTTGTATACTATATTTTCAAAAAGTATAGCATCATTAGACTCTATAATCATGTTTTTGTCAGCAAAAGTAGATTGTTCCAAAGCCAAAAATCTTTATACGGGACTATTAATCTCATAATCCACAAAGGCATACCTGATTCCTCTAGGACCTAATTTTACCATCTTAAAATCAATAATTCTAACTTCTACTATACTTCCCCATACTTTGTAGTAATGAAGATATGGTTTCTTCTTTTTTCTCAATTTATATAGGGAGATATCCAATTTTTTATGTGGGATAACATTTAAAATATGGTTTGTTGTTAATAATGTTTTCCCCTACAAATTCAGTGGTAATTCAGAATTTAATATCGTATAATTGATCATCTCAACTAATGTCCTATTTTTGCATTCTACTAGACTATTTTGTTGATGTGTGTAAGGTGCCGTAAATTCATGGATTATATCATTTGATTCATAGAATTCATTGAATTCATTAAAAGAGTACTCACTCCCTCTATCACTTCTAATGGTTTTAATCTTTATATTTAACTGATTTTCCACTTCGGTATTATAAAGCTTAAACTTTTCAAAAGCTTCATCGTTAGATTTTATCAAGTATACATATGAAAATCTAGTGAAATAATTGATAAATGTGATAGAATATATTTTTCTCCACGAGTTAAGGTATTATTTAAATCACAAATATCGGAGTAAATTAACTCGAAGGGTTGTGATTTTCTCATGTCAGTCCCAAATGATTTTTTGGTTATTTTAGAATGGGCACACACATCATATTTTCCTTCTTATTGAATTTCATATTTTGATATAAGTCATAGGATCATCATTCTTTTCATTGAATGATAGTTAACATGACTTAGTCTAGCATGCCATAAAGATATAGAATCTACTATATAAACAGAAACATCATCATTATTATTATTACTATTATTCAGTTTAATCATACCATTACATGAATATCTTTTGTGTACAAACATACCATTCTTGGTGATAACCAACTTATCAGACTCAATCACTATTTTGAATCTTCTCTTATTGAGAAGATCGCCTGACACTAGATTTTTAGACATGTCAGGTACATGCAATATATTTGTTAGTGTCAGTCTTTTACCTGATGTAAACTAAAGCTCGACTACTCCTTTTCCAACAACGTTTGCGTGAACGTTATTACCCATCTTTACTTTTTGTCCAGTTGAAGTACCTTCATAGGTCTTGAAGATGTTTCGGTCTTTCGATATGTGAATGGCTACACCAGTATTTAGCCACCACATCCACCATCAGATATTACTGTGTTAGCTTCAGTAACCACTACTACAAGTTGGTCTTCTGCCATATTAGCCTGAGTTTTTAGTTGTTTCTTCCTATGTCGACATTCCTTTATGCAGTTTCCAAGCTTATTGTTGAAGTGACACTTGCCCTTTTTCTTTCCCTTTTTCTTAAACTCCATATCTTTTTTTGTGAGAATAGATTTGGAGTTCTGAAATTTTAGCTTGTCATCTTTTACTAAATTAGTTTTGGAATGATTTTCCAATACACTCTCTTTCTTGTCTCGGTTTCTGGACTCTTCTTCTATACGAAGATGTCGTTGAAGCCCTTCAAGATTGTACTTCCTCTCATCATGTTTCAATTTCTTTTTATAATCAAACCATGATGAGGGTAATTTTGTAATTATTACACTGACCAGGAATTCTTCAGGAAGATCTATACCACCAATCTTCAATTCAACAACAAAGTTTTGTAGTTCAGTTACTTGAGAGAGAATTGGCTAATCATTTTTAAACTCGAAGTTGACATAATTGTCGATCAGAAATTTCTGAGTACTGATCTCTTTAGTTTTACATTTTTGATCCAATTTTGTCCCTAGATCTTTAGCAGATGATATTTTACGGTACGAATTATACATAGAATTAGAGAGGGCGTTTAGGATATGACCTTTATATAGAAAATCATCCTCCTTCCTTTTCTTTCGTTCTTCCTTCACATGATCTGAGTTGTCTTCTTTTGGCTCGGGTAGAGAAAACAAATCATCATCTAGAATGTAAGATAACTTGAGAATAGTCAGAAAGAAAAGCATCTTTTGCTACCATTTTGAGAAGAATTGACCGTCGAAATGATCCAGTTGTACAAAGTCTTGGTTCATAACTTGAATGGAATGAATTGCCTCCATTGTGAATAATTCTGTCTTGAATGTTAGATTTGTAAGTGTTTCTTGTACACAACAGAGGATAAAAGAAACGATAACGAAACGATCAGATCTATCGGGTTCAAGGCTCAACTTGAATAGTCAATTTCTTAAGACAAATTTGTTGTTCCTTTTCTAGAAGTTCTAACAAGTGCAAACGAATGAAATTTGCAAATTGTCTTCAAGATACAATGAACTCTCATTCAGATTTTCAACACAAAAATTTGCACATTTAAGTGTTGAACAGATCTCTAGTTTTGAACTCAACAAGAGATTAGATCGATAGTAATTGCACGGAAGATGATATGATATTAGGGATTAGGAGTATCTCCTTCTAGATTATAGTATCCAGGATTTATATCAATTGAAAGGTTATGGATTTCTTCCTGAAGAGGTGTTAAAGTACCTCTTCAAGAAATCCATGCCAATTCACAGCAAATAATTGTCTTCCATGAAAGGACATGACTCTTTATCCTATGGCAGTTATTTCTGTACTCATTCAGACAGAAGTAGTTATCCAACAGGAAAAACTGTATCCATATAAGCGACAGATGACAAAGGTGTCACATATACAATCATGTCACAATTACTCTTAATCAACAAAAAAGGTAATAAAACATCAGGGTACCATGGCTCAAAAAGTTTGAACCGAGTGCCAAAAAGACTAAGACTCGCTTAACTCCTTGCGACACATGCGAAGTGCTAAGTGCCCTTAATTAAGCGCCCAAGCATCCCTACAACCCACGCCGCGCGCGCGGACAGTGCGAACCGTCCTTGAGGAAATTTGAATCATGATTGCATAAGCAAAAACCCATTCTCTTACCGACTAGCTATACATATTATTTATGAAAAATTTAAATAATTAATATATTTATTTACTGTCTAAAAATAACTTTTTTTTTAAAAAAAATTATTTTTATTCTAAAAAACACAACAACTTGAGATTTGGATGGGCACAGATATAGCATATATGCATCAAGGTGGGATCCTTACGCTTGCTCCAGTGGTGGGCTCTTAGGAGTTTCAACACCGGGTCAAAGGTTTGAGTATCCATAGGTGGTGAAATCCCACTAAGGCGTGAGTGTGTGTGGTGTATGTGCGTGTGTAAGAAAAAGCCAGGCTAGTTCTCAGTGCTCTGTGGACCCACCAAGATCTATATGCTTTATCTATACCGTTCGTCCATTTTTACACATCATTTTAATGTTTTATCCCACAAATGAGGTAGATTAAAATCTCAGGTGGACCACACCATGGGAAAACAATAGTGATTGAACGTCTACCATTAAAAACCTCCTAAGGCCCACTGTAATGTTTATTTGACATCCAACCTATAGATTAGGTCATACAGACCTGGATAAAGGACAAAAAAAAAAAAAAAAAAAAGAAAAAAAAAGAAAAAACACAAATATTAGCTTGATCCAAAACTTTTGTAGCCCCAAGAAGTTTTTAATGGTAAGAGTTCAATAAACACTATGTGGCCCACTTGAGATTTTGATCTACCTCAGTTTTGGGTTCCTACAATAAAATTGTCTAGAAAAATAGATGAACGGCATGGATGAGACACATACATCATGTTGGGTCCATAGAGCACCGACCACTAGGAGTAGCCAATCCTTTTCCCGTCAAGTTGGCCCTGTTGTAAAGCCGCACTAACCCATCCATGTAGTTTGCTCTTTTGTTATTATTTTAAGTGACAACAGAATGGCACACACATGCGACATCTGATCCATTTATAAGATTCGTCCAACCTTTTATATGTTTTCTAAAAATAAATCTGATCCACTTATCATGTGGGTCCTAATATTTAAAATGGATGAATGGATTAGAAAACTTCAGCCAAGTTCTCTAAAGCCGTACATTCATGTTGCAATACAGCGGAAGAGGATTGATTGGTGTACCACACCACCGACCTGGCTGGTGTGGGTACGTGTCGTGCGAAGATAGCGCTGACTTTCCTCCAGCTCCAAGTTGTACAATGATTCAAAGAAGATCAAAGTTATATGGGCTCCACAATAATGTAATTATTTATGTCCATACCATTCATCCATTTGGTGATAGCATTTTTGAGCATGAGTCCAAAAATGAGTCATATGAAAACTTCAAAGTAATTGCACCACAAATAGCAGTGGAGACAATAATTCTCAATGTTAAAACATTCGTAGGCCTACCATAACATTTATTTTTCATTCAATTTGTTCATAAGGTCACACAAACTTGGATGAAAATAGAAAACAAATATAAGGTTGATCCAAAACTTCTGTTACCCTAAAAGGGTTTCAATGGTAGACATTCAATCCCCCAGTGCTTTTTACGTGTGGTCCACTCAATATTTTGATCTGTTTTATTTTTCAGCTCAAGCCTTACAAAGAGAACACTAAGTGGACGGATGGTTTGGATATAACTCATATCTCATGATGGGACCTACAAAACTTGGTAATGTCAACACACCAGCCACATCGTGGTGTTACAACATGCAGTCCTCTATTTCGATCGTCAACGGAAATTGACAGATATTGCCGACAACGACCTCCGTTCAAAAATCATTGCCTTCACCTAAGAAGATAGTGGTGGCTATTAATGGTGGCAGCGAGCAAATTCGGTAGAGGAGATAGGATATTAGCATCTTTTATTGGTTGCACAGCAATTTGGGCAAATTCATCTTCAAGTTAATTAAAGAAGTTGCACTTAACTACTATGGACTATTGCATATGGGCCTGACCTTAGATTTTCTATGCCCTAAATGACTTTTTATGTAATTATTCTAATCATATGAACTCATCAAACATGGTAGAAAAAGAAATTATTTAGATCTTCCATTGAAAAATTAGGACATTTAATGCTTCAAGTGGGCCACAATCCATGGAACAAATGAATGGCTAAGAAATTTAGTTTGAGTCATTCATTCTTTCATACATCATGGCCCACCTGAGGATGAAATGTCCTGATTTATGAGCCAAAATATTTAATCAATGTGGCCCACCCAATAGAAATTCTAGCATTTAGCAATCATGATCATACCTTGAGGGCCTGTTTGGCCAGGCAGATTAGGAGGTATTAGGAGGGATGGGATGGATTTTAAGGTAATGATGGTGGTGTCAGTGGATTGGGTTTAAGATCCATGTGATTATTATATCCTGGGACAAGTTCACTGAGTCTGTTTGGCACGCCCGGCATATCACGGAATTTTACCTTCCAATCCTTTCCAATCCGTCCGACCAAACACGCCCCAAGCACGATTGAACGGGATTAGGAGGGATGGGATCAATTTTAAGGTAATGATGTTGATGTCAGAGGATTGGTTTAAGATCCATGGGTTTGCTATATCCCAGGACAAGTTCATTGGGTCTATTTGGGCTCATTTGGCATATCCTGGATTTTACCATCCCGTCCCTCCTAATCCCATGGGATTCGTCCGGCCAAACACGCTGTGAAATGCTACCTTTGAATTGATGCATGTAGGTGTTCAACTTGTTGAAATCAAGTGGGCTCTTCTCCCTGCATACAAAAATAGAAATGTAATCTGATGTTATCATCTTTTATTAGGTTTGTTGAAATCAAGCTTCATAAGTGCCCGTATGGGCGACGCACGGAAATGCATTGATCTGGTTTTGGTTTCCACAATGTAATAGTAAGATTAGTGCCATGTACTTAACATTGTTGACTCTATGTTAAGGATTAGTCTAGCAGAGTCCTTGAAGAACAAGGTTACAACTTCCTCAACGAAATTTGGGTTTCCGTCGTCTTGCAACTCCTCCAACTGAATGAATTGCTCATCTAAGAATCTCTGTAACCATACCCAGATTTTTGTTTTATTTTCCAACCTTCCTTGAGAATGTACATTGCTACCTAAATTGCACCTGAGTTTTGGAAATAGACGATGATTGGGATGTTTAGTGAAATTGAAGAGGCACAACAGATGCATGATTTGGATTCTACATACACATCATGTGAACTCCACATAATATGTGATCATTCTAGGGAAGAAATGATAGGCCCACTATGATAATTTCCAATAAATTGTATCCTCCATATTGAAAGCAAAAAAAAATGTATACTAAAATAGTTTCAGCAACCATGACCCGAAAAAATTAAAAAAAAAAAAAAAAAAAAAAAAAAAAAAAAAAAAAAAAAAAAAAGGAAGAAGAAGAAGAAGAAATCCTTGGTAATTTTAAACTTATAGAAGCCTAAAATGGCATTCTTCACATAAATGACTCTTAACATGACAAAAATCACCTCAAAATCAAAGTGGGTTTTTTTTTCATAATATAAGAAAAATTGTTGTTACAATCTTAGTACTTATATAAGTGTAGAAGAGAAGAACCTGCTCAAAAAGGGACTTTTTCATGTAGGTAATCTGACATTACAGATGAAGGTTCTCTATCTTCACAATTGAGAGAAATGAGATAAAATGGAACTAAGGAGAGTACATGCATGCTAGTTAGAACTTAGAATGGGGCCTTACTATTTAAAACGTATTTTAGTAAATTTTTATTTACTAATATAATTATACTTTGGCAGGATTTTAAATATCATTTTAGATGCCGAGTTCCCTGTTTGTCACTAACATGGAACTTCCCTGTTTGGTTCCTAATCTGTAAATTTGGGACTCATTATTAGTTCATCCATGCCATTGATCTGATGCCCGCCATCATGGATGAAACATGAAAAATAAAATAAAAAATCTCCCTAATTGGAATATCCTAACTACCAAATCATTTTCTTCATTGAATGTAGACTGTTAGTGCATTTCTTTTTAAACGTGTATTGACATGCCTAAAATGGAAAGGTTAGAGTCAACCAAATGAAGAGATTTTTCAGTGAGATTTACACTAAAAAAAGGACAATGAGAACCTAATTACCCTATCAGTTAAATGAAGTTTGAAGTAATTTCTGGAAGAAAAATCTTGACTCATGAGGTCCTACTTTTACCAATCCACATGAACCATGTTCCCAAAGGACAAGTAGCATTGTAATGACAACACATAGGAAGATGCACTCTGATAACAAAAACAAGGAGTACAGAAAATTTAGATTTTCCTGTGAGATTATAAAACAATGATATTCAATTATTGGCATCAAATGAACTACAATTCCCTTTAAGTTTATAGCCCATCAAAGACATAAATTCCACCTGATTTTCAATTAGATGTTTGGGACCATCCTATCATGTGTGGCTTACCTATGATGGCCCATCCCTTTGATAAATGAACATCACATGGAAATGAGAGCAAAGTGGAGAAAAGAAATCAACAAAGAATAACTTTCTTTGAAAATGAAACATTTTCCAAAGAATATCTATTTTCTTGGAAACAAATTTTCAAGAAAACTTGTTTTAATTAGACTAAAAAATTAAACGTAAGATTAGTAAACTTAAAAATAAATCTCCTAGTTGTATCCAGGAGTGCTGGACAGAGAGACAGACATGCATCAACACTTGACACAGCTTAATTTCAAAAGAAGTGCAATGTCTTTGTTACATAGGTTTGGATGCATCCCTTGTTCTTTACATAAGTTTGGAACTTTGGATGCATCCCTTGTTCTTTCTCCACATATCCTTTTGAATTTATTAAAATGATAAATTTATTAAAATCATAGGAAATACAAGCTTTTCCATAATTTCAATTTCTACCACAAACATTAGTCTTTTAAGAGAAATACAAGCTAAGTATGCAAAAATATGGTAAAGCATAATGCATGAAGCTTTTATCAAATTATGGAAAAATGGTAATTAATAATCTAAGAGTAATTAACCATCATTCGAGCCTTAAATGACTTTGCCTTACCTTCCACTGCTTTCACACCTCCAGAAACAACATAGTTACCCTACCATTATGGAATGAATTTAATGTCCAATATTGAGAAATAAAGAAAGGCTTCCTAAATTGGATAAAAGAAAATACTCAATGACAATCTTACTGGACAGAGGAAGTTTGCAATTTGATCTTTATTTTTCTCATCTACTTCTTCATTAGGTGCATCACATAGCAGCTGGACCTTTTCTGAATCTAGTTCTATGACACCAACCAAGTACTGTTAGCAGCATCTGCAACTTCCTGAAGAAATTGAAGAAGTATCATTGACTAGCAAAATGTCTTGAATCTATCAATACCAGGTTTTGCAAAGAGAAACTATTGATCATCTACCTAAGGAATGGAAAGAGAAACTACCCAGTGAGCCAGTTTAGATGCCCCCCTACATGGCTTCTCCTCTGACCTTGACCAGCCAGAGTCCATCCTCGAAACCTGTAATGCAGAACATCTAATCCAAGATATCCAAAACCCATTTGACTCTCACATCATTTCCACACACAAGTAGAACAGATCCAGTCATTACCAAGTCAGAACCGATACCGAGCATAACCTGAAATTGTGCTAATAATCCCATTACCAGGAGCAGTTTAGAGAGAGAAATGACTTTTGTTTTATTAGTAAGAAATGACAAAAATAGATATGCAAAATTGCAACCCCTAGAGTTCAGGCATGCACATTCTTTCTTATGGCAAATCCTGAGCAAGAAACACACAGCGAGGTTATACCTCGCTCATTGCATCTGCAACATAAAATTTTATGAGATCTTCATAAAGATTGGATGATCGCTGAATTTCAGCCACCTCAGCCCAATACTCTAGGACCAGAAGTGCATATTCACAACACCTGCAGTAGCATAAAAATTAAAATTAAAAAAGAGGAAGGCTCTAAGAACTGTGGAGAGGTTACTGCCACTAGAAGAAAATTTTTGAGGATATTCAGGTACTACCAAGTGCGCTTGCATTGGTTGGACAGCTATCATGAATAAAATTCTTATTGGCAACCTTCTCAGCGGTGGCTTCTGTTTCGAGTACAGGTATCATGTTGTGTTGTAGAAGAGACCACATATCATTTATTCCTCAGCCCACTGGATTGATTTAGCATTCTTTCATTGAGTATCATGGTATCTAAGATATGTTGACAATCTGATCTAGCTGGCCTTTTCAGTTAAACCTTAAATGACAAAATTTGTAGACGCTGTCTGCAGCAATTTTATGGGAATACTGAAAGTAAGGAATAACAATTCTTCTAAAAACAGAGTGAAAATATTGGCATTGGCGTGGTGAGCCAGCAGACGAAGGACCTCTAATTGCATTGGCATACAAGTAACTCAGATTAATATATCCAACTTGTCAGCACCAACTTAGATGCATCATAATCCAAAAATTACCTTGATTTGATTACCTAACTAACCAATTGTGGACAAGTATCAGATGGTTAAAATTGAAAAATAAAAATAAAAAAATCCAACAGTTCAACAAGTAAGTTTCCACAAATCAAGGTTACGATTGTTGAACCAATCTGATTTTCAAATTATATCCTCTATCTACAGTGGACCCCAAAATTTGAATGGCATAATGAGAAAATGCACGTCATGTTTACAGATCTGTCTCTAAGTGTCTGTGTATCATGCATCAAACTCTACCAAAGTATGAAGCCCACTGTAGAAGCTTCAAACATCAGAACACTGATCCCGCGGTGCCCATGAGGGCCATAAGAGTGATGAGCCCTCACTGCATCATAAGAGCTAAAATATTCAAGAAGCTCTTGATTTCCCATGCCTAGACACTGCAATTTGTGTCCAAACATAAAATAATGTGCCCGGGGTTCAGGTAAAATAATATTAAGCCACAATTTACAAGATGATCTTGAAATGCTTGAAGCATCTCTACTGGCATTTTCTGTTCTCCAAGCCCAACTTCCCAAATCTGAAAGAGAGATGTCAGAACTCTTCCATTTGTAAAATAGAGTCTAATTCAGTTGGAATTCAGATCATCATTATAAAATAAAATAAAAATAGGGATGTGCCTGATTGTTTGTGTAGACAAGGGCTTGCATCTTGAACATGCAGGCCATGTTGGCACATACGCATGGTGGTTGCGTATAAGAATTTGATCAAAATAAAATCCATCCTTATTCCTATCTTCTCTCAACACAATCAAAATCAGAAACTAAAGCAACCCAAATCAAGAAATTCAATCCTTATCATTGAAGTTAACCACCAATACAAATTCCTTCTAATCGAATAAAAACATATCAAAAAAGAAAAGCCCAAGTAAATATCATTTGATATAAACACTAAAAATCACTATTTAAACACACCTTTTTCCTTGTACTTCTAGTAACACAACAATACACTAGCATAACAGTATTTAATCGCCATGAAAGCTTCTCTACCGCATACATGGCCTACATCTCACACGGCTAATAAGGACACCTCAATCACATAGCCAAGCACCTAAGTAGTATGTTTTTGGTCTAATTGAGGATACAACTAGAAGAATTATAATCTGATGTCGAGGTGTGATCTAGCAGAATCAGAAATGTATCAGGTGACTCATTACTATAGAGTGTTTAGAAGAAGCATTCAAAACAGGATGATGGAGATCCAACCATAAACTATGAATGAAGCCTATTAGATTGTGATGCACATGCAGGAGAAGCACATTTGGATGACAACTGATTCCTCTAATGGCTGAGAGTCCCAGGTCTTATGAATTGTTTGAGCGATATCCATATTAACGAATTCAAGAAGGAGAGGTTCACCCACTCCACGACAAAAAGCGAGTATTTGCATTTAATCCGTTTGGATACCACTAAATAAGCTACCTTTTCTACTTACAACAGTAGATAAGTGACTTATTTCAGATAAATAAGTTTGGTTTATGATTAGTTATAAATAACTTTTTTACTCAAAAGTACTTAATTACTTCAGTTAATTTTTTTAGCTTTTCTATTTTTCATAAGTTGCTGAAGAGAGACATTAGGAGAGACAAAAGAGATGAGACGCTGGAAAATATATTGCTTGCCAAACGTGCTTATCTTCTTAATAAGTAGAAACTAAGATAAGCTACTTGTGGAATAAGTAGCTTATGTTAAGCAACTTACAATTCAAACAGGCACTAGGAGTAGAAGAAAAAATAGGAAAAACTGGAGCTGGCGCATTACCTGAGACATTCATAATAGAAACTAGAGATCAAAAGAGTTTTGTTGAACTTATAACATGGCTTCTTGACTGAGTACGAGTCAGCTTGGATGGGTTGCATCCGACTTTGACAAGTTGGCAATCGATTACTAATGCACTATTAGGGGAAGGTCGCCAATCTGATGCAAACACAACTTCGAATACAAAATCCTCAGGCCCTGTTTGGTTGCCACTCGAAATGAGCTCATGTCATTTTTTTAAAAACAGTAATCATGTATTAGAGATTGAAATGATTAAAATCTTTGATAACCCATAACTAAAATAAGATGAAATTATCTTTAAGTTGCTAAAAAGTTACTTTTTCTACTTACAACAGTAGATAAGTGACTTATTTCAGATAAGCATGGCTAGGACTGTCTAAGGGGTGGCCCTGCTTCAGACCATGCTTGAACCTGTCATGTATGGCCCAATCAGGTCAGGCCTGGTCTTAGGTTATTTTAGCCTGGCCCCACTTGGTATGTATGTGTTCTATTCAACAAACATTCAAGTCCAATCTGATTAAGGGATGTATTAGGTCAGGCCCTGTTTGGTTATGACCTCAGGGTTTGGGCCTTAGCATCAGACAAGGCCTAGCCCATATGTGGCCATGGCCACCCCTGGCTTGTTTGGCACATGACCTGACTTTAGTATTTAAGGCACTGGTAACATGTGGACATATCTATAAAATGTGCCACCCCACATTATCCTAGGGCCCAAAAATCAGCTCAGGTGGGTCATAAGGGAGGGAGATTTTTTGGGCAAGACAAAAATCAGGTTGTACAGCATCTCACCTTGTTCCCTGTGTTGTGGCCCACTAGAGTTTTGGATGGAGTTGATTTTTTAGCACCGTAATAATTTGAGGGGACGCATCTGATGTACAGGTTGGATGTGATATATACACCACATAGGCCCCACATTACACTTAACTAATTCCATAATTAGGCCATTAGTGGCTAAGTAGTTAATGGTCCAAATTCAGTGAAGTGTTATTGCATGGAATTAAAACAAAAAATGAGCATAGAATGTCCAAAAAAATGCTATCGGAATATTACAATTTAGAAATACAAGGATTAGAACCAATGCTCAAGAACATTCTATCAGTGTGTGGAGTCAGCACTGGACAATCAGGTAAGCTCAAAACAATGAAACAAACGAGTCGAGTTTTAATTCAGACAATTTTTTTGTAGGAACAAATTTCAGAGGAAGAAACTAGGTGGGGGCAGGGGAAGTTAGGAATCAAGATACAAGGTTAAGAACACTAGTGCCTACTTGAAAAACTAATAAAAAGACTAGTTGAAATGGCATCTACAGATATAAAAACTGTTTCTACCTTGTAGTGTTAGAATAGTGCGGTAATCACATAACAATACCATAACCGACCCCATAACTGCTAAAAGAAAATCACTAACATGGCACAAGAAATCACAGTAAAATAAAATGATGTGTTAACTTTTGAGTTTTGACCAATCCGTGGTAACTTAACCACTATACATATTCTCAACAGAGTAAGTCTCCCAACACTGTTTCAGACACTATCTTTCAAAAGAAAAATCAAACACTCCACTAGTATTAGAAAATAAATACTGGCATGGGTTGCTAGAACCAATAATGTGAAGTGCATCTCTTGATTTGTACAGTACTACAGCTTACTCTTACCATATATTAGCAAATAAATACCAGCACACGTTGCTAGAACTTACAATATGAAGTGCATCTCTTGATTTCCACAGTACTACAGCTTACTCTTACCTTTCTCTATTGGCTTAGAAAATGGGCCAACAAATAAAATCTTGATTTGGGAGTTGAAGTGCATAGCACAACTTCCCAAAGCACCAATGACTCAAAGTTTTCCATCAAACTTAACTTCTCTCTTGAGAAAAAGCTACCATAACAAGAGCACTCAAGGACCCGTTTGGACACACTGTCACAACCAGGGTTCGGAGACAATACACGGATTTTGAAGCCTGTTTGGATCCCACCAGCAATTGTCAGTTTGGGACACACCCAATGATTTAGTAGGCAAATCGACGAGATTTCAGAAACTTATTTGGCTGCAGTACCTTCCCACAGTCAACAGTCAACAGTCTATCCAAACAGGCCCTAATGGAGTTCCATGAAGTGTGTTCTGGAACACATATACCTTACACATTGCACTTGCTTAAACCTTCATGGTGATTGTTGGGGAAAATAATATGACAAGTCCGGAGACTCGGTTATTTTATGGACTAACTCTACTAAAACCGACTAAAAGATCCGAGCCAATAGTTCGGGTCGAGCAAGATAAAGCCAAAGGAGAGACTTGTTCGGATTTGTTGGAAATGAATCCCAACCGAAGTTGAGAGTCGAGAGCCTTAGGCGAGTATAGGGCACATCAAGTTGACTCTGTTAACGAGGCAGCAATGTCTAAAGAGACCTATTAAAGGTCCCAAATCAGAAAGCCACCTGACCGATTATAAAAACAACCCATATATGGTTGGTTGCAGTATCGGTTATCGGATAGAAGGAAAACATCGGTCCTGAACCGACCCAGTTTCGTCCAATAGTAGGAAAAAAGTCTCCTATGTAAGCCAGCCGAGATTACAAATCTATTGAGGCCGAGCCAAGCAAAGGAGAGACGGTGTAATCTTAAACACCATCCCAAGAATCTTGTAGGAGGATCCCTGATCCTGGAAATCTTGGGATTGGAAAGTATCCGTAAACAAAACACCATATAAATCAAATCTCCAAAATATCGAGAAAGAATCCCCATACGGCGGGATCCTCCTTCTCTTATAAATAAGAGAGAGTCCAAGGATGAAAGGTACGCAAAAAACTCTCTCCCGAACTCCCTCAATATAATACGACCCAAATTCCTGGCCTGACTTTGGCATCAGAGGGTCCCCTGCTCTAGCCAGAGTCTCCTTTGTCTTCTTCCTGTGTAGGCACTGGCCGGCCAGAAAAAGTGACGACCAGATTTTTGCATCAACAGTTTGGCGCCGTCTGTGGGAAACGATACAAAAAGTCATTTTCTACAATCTATCCAAAGGTTGAAAAATGTGCTTTAAAAGTGGTCACTAGAAGAACGGTCCCAGAAGATCCGAATGAGGCTACCGCCGTTGAGCCATCGGATGCAAACGTTGCTCGAGGGACTCAAGGTCAGAATTCCACTATTCGACCAGTGACCTCTATTGGGACGAGAAATACTCAGCGGAACCGAGGTAATGGGCGACTGGATAAAAAGGTACAGGAACTCAGATCCGACATCAACGTCATAAAACAGCTGTTGGAACAAATACACCGGCAACAAGTTTCGCTGGGTATTCAGACGACTAACGCCCCGTAGCAAGTTGTTGATTCCGAGCCTGATGCCCCGCAACCGAAAATCCTCCAGAAAAGTCAGCCCCAAGGTCCATCCGAGCCGGCCCCTACTCATTCCACTACTGCCATTCTGCCTCCCACTGACCTCCGACATGAAATCGATCGGTGAAGGTGAAGTCGGCCTCCGATCGAGCAAATGGCCGAAAGTAACAAACCTTGGAAAGCCGACCTTCAAGATTTCAGGAGGAAGGTATGGGAGGAGATCGAAGACGTGAAGTAGGGTCAAGATTTGTGTCAGAATCGGCCCGAAACAAAAGCATCCCCGTTTTTGGAGGAAGTAATGCAGGCCTGACTACCGGAACGTTTCCGTCTTCTGTAAATTACGCCTTTCACGGGTAAAACTGACCCAAATGAGCACATCGAATGCTTCCAAACGTACATGGAACTACATGATGCCTCGGACGTCGTGATGTGCCGGGCCTTCTCCCTCACCTTGGCCGACGTAGCCCGACTTTGGTTCAAACAGCTGAAACCAAAGTCCATCCGTCCCTTCAACTATCTGAAGAACGGGAGACATTTATCCGTGGCTCTGGACAGGAAACGATTAAGTGCTGCTACCCGTCCAGTCAGTCTTTGTATATCTTTAATCATTTTTGGAGATTCCATGTCAAGCAGGGCTTTTATCTTTTCCGGGTTAGCTTCGACGATATGCTGACGTCTTTGCTTGGAGCCATGAAGATATGCAAGGAATCGACCCGTCAGTGATCACCCATCGACTCAATATTGATCCGACCTACCAACCAATCCGACAGAAGCAACAACAATGGTTGATTTCCTGATAGTTGACTAATCGTCCGTGTACAACGCTAGACTCGGTCGACCCTCTCAGAGTATCCTCCATGCCATCGTATCTACGTACCACCTATCCATGAAATTTTTGACTGAGTCGGGAGTAGCAATCGTCAAAGGAAATCAATAGGACGTGAGACGTTGCTACATGAAAGCTGTAAAAATACCCATCGAGAAAGCTCCAGCCGAAGTATCAATGATCGAGTCGCTAGAACCCCGGGTCGAGACACATGAACAAGG
Organism: Magnolia sinica; assembly: GCF_029962835.1. Taxonomy (NCBI): domain Eukaryota; kingdom Viridiplantae; phylum Streptophyta; class Magnoliopsida; order Magnoliales; family Magnoliaceae; genus Magnolia; species Magnolia sinica. Next base: position 84,725,636 of record NC_080581.1, read on the forward strand.
GTAGCTAGTTGAAGATCTCATCTCGGTGCCCTTGGTTGAGACAGACGAGTCCAAAACAGTGCAAGTTGGCTTGTCTCTGTGACCACCCTTGATAGATAATTTGATAGCCCTGCTCCGACGATATGCTGATGTATTTGCTTGGAGCCATGAAGATATGCAAGGAATCGACCCGTTAGTGATCACCCACCGACTCAATATCGATCCGACCTACCGACCAATCCGACATAAGCGACAACCTCTCGGCCCTGAAAGGTACGCTGTCATAAAAGAAGAGGTTAGCAAGCTCCTCAAGGCAAAATTCATAGAAGAGATATACTATCCGGAATGGGTAGTAAATGTCGTACTGGTGAAGAAAGCTAACGGGAAGTGGCGAGTCTGTATCGACTATACCGACCTAAATAAAGTCTGCCCGAAGGATAGCTTTCCTCTTCCAAGGATAGACTATTTGGTAGATACTACCGCGGGGCATGAACTTCTTAGCTTTATGGATGCGTATTCAGGGTATAATCAAATTGTAATGCATCAGTCCGATAAATCTAAAACAACCTTTGTCACTGACAAAGGCCTTTATTGTTACCGTGTGATGCCGTTTGGTTTGAAAAATGTTGGTGCGACTTATCAGAGATTGGTGAACAAAATCTTTGCTCGGCTGATCGGCCGAATGATGGAAGTGTACATTAACGACATGCTCGTCAAAAGTGTACGTGCGACCGACCACATAGCCGACCTAGAAGAAATGTTCCTCATCTTACGTAAGTTCCGAATGAAACTGAACCTGAGCAAGTTCGCCTTTGGTGTAAGCTCGGGAAAGTTCCTCGGTTTCTTGGTCAGTTAGCGAGGGATAGAAGCTAACTCGAAAAAAATAAAAGCCTTGCTTGACATGGATTCTCCAAAAATGATTAAAGATATACAAAGACTGACTGGACGGGTAGCATCACTTAATCATTTCCTGTCCAGAGCCACGGATAAATGTCTCCCATTCTTCAGACAGTTGAAGGGACGGCAAACGTTAAATTTGATAGAAGAGTGCGAAGCAGCGTTTCAACAGTTAAAGTCTTATCTCAGATCCCCCCCAATCTTATCAAAACCCGAGTCAGGAGAAGCTCTACTGTTGTACCTAGTGGTGTCCAAGGCAACAGCTAGCTTAGCCCTGATACATGAGCACGAAGGAAAGCAGCTGCCGGTTTACTATGTTAGCAAAGCACTATTACCGGCGGAGATGAGATACCCACTCTTGAAAAAGGTGGCCCTAGTTCTAGTAGTCTCCTCGCGCCAACTTTGACCATATTTCCAAGCCCATACCATCGTCGTAATGACCGATCTCCCACTGCGTCAGATTCTACAGAAACCGGATGCATCTGGCCGACTTAAGAAATGGGCGATCGAACTCAGCGAATTCGACATTCAATATAAGCCGAGAGTAGCAATCAAAGGGCAAACTGTGACCGACTTCATTGCTGAAGTAACACCATAGGCCAACCTGATGAATGAGCATACTGCCGAGCCCGTTGAAGAATTAACTACTGCTTCTCCCGTATCATCGTCCGACTCGATACCCTGGAAGCTGTATGTTGACGGTTCCTCCAACTCTAAGGCAAGCGGAGCAGGAGTAGTTTTGAAAACTCCAGATCAAACCTACATGCAATATGCCTTAAGACTTGGATTTCAAGCGTCGAACAATACAGCAGAATATGAAGCATTGTTGCTCAGCCTTCGACTCGCGGCCAGCTTGGGTGTTAGGCATCTAAATATTTTCAGTGATTTTCAGCTGGTTGTTAACCAAGTTACCAGTGCATATCAAACACGGAAAGAACAATTAAAAGCGTATATGGAGAAAGCGAAAGAACTGATCAAAGGCTTTCAATGTTGTATCGTTACTCAGATTCCTCGGACAGAAAATGCCAAAGCCGACCTATTAGTAAAACTCGCCTCCGCTAAAGAAGACGATATGCGGAGTGCATTCGGTGGTCGTTGCTAAGCTAAGTGTCGATGAACGATTATTCGATGCGTACATCGATCGACTCGGAGCCTTCTTGGATTGATCGATCGTCGATATCTCGTTAAGGGTGAGTTGCACGAAGACGCGCCCGGTTTGATGATTAAAGGTCTGAGCCTCGTTATACCATACTCGGCGGGACGTTATACAGAAAAGGTTATTATACTCCGCTGGCACATGATATGCAAGCCTAGGTAGCGGTATATGCTACTGAAAAATGCGAAGGGGATGCAGCCAGAGCTTGATTAGGGAGGATGGTCAAAGCGCATAAGGTATTGTGTCGAGGATACTCTTTAGTAGGCTATCTGACATGGCTCTCGTAAGCTCATTGAAAATGCGGCGGATATCGGAGATTCGTAGTTTTCCCAGGCAACCTCGGCCGACACTATGTAATGGTCATTAGCCGCCCGCACGATGGGAATTGACATCATAGGGCCACTCCCACGTATATCCACACCGCCCATCCATTTTTTGCAGCTTGTTTTAAGGCATGGTCCCAAAATTAAAGCAGATTCATATCTAAGTGCTGGAAAGAGTGGTCGTCTGTTTGTTTGTCCTCATTAACCGATTGGATGAAAAATAAATATTATGCTCTGCCTTTGGAAGTTTTTAATGGTGGGTGTTCAATGATCCCTGTTTACCATTATGTGATTTACTTGAGATTTTGATTAGCTTTATTTTTGGGACCATGCCTAAAATGCGGTGGAAATTCTATGATCGGTGTGGATATACGACACATATGGAAAGGTGGGAAAGGTGGGCCCCATAGTCCAGCTAACATTTTTATGTTTTCAGTTCATCCCAATACTAATGACCTTATGAATCAGTATGGATGACATATATAAACATCAATGGCGGATTCCGTTAGAGAACTTTGGAGAATCCTAAAAGCACACAGGGGAATCAAGTAAAGTACTACCAATCATAAAAGTAAGTTCAAACATAAATGATTTGAATTTTATATAGTATAAAACCACAGTGCAAATCGGCAAGTAATACATTCTAAATTTATAAATATAAGATATAGTGTTATTGATTCAAACAAGCCTCGAATCCACTTCACAAGCCTAAATTATACCCTTACATCTTTAGGGACGAATTGGAAAGCCTAAAACTCTAAGTCTCTTCAAATCCTTATTACACCCGATATATATAGCATCATATAGTATTATAATTGGAATAGGAAACAAATTCCGCACTTAGGCAATTCTATGCACACGTTTGATGGGACTTCGATGACATCGAGTGGTAATACTAAAAAGTTCCAGCAAGGATTTTCTCGATGACACTTCGGTGGCATAGACAAACTCTGTTATTTTACAAATTTAAGAAATCATCAATAGACCCAAGAGAATGGTGGGCATTTTCTTATTCAGTTTCTCCAACGTGCAGCCATTAGAGTTTTAGATCAGCCTCATTTTTTTAGAGTCAATTTCCTAACATGATCCACTAAAACAAATGAAACGAGTGGATTACTCACAAACATTACAGTGACCCCACCTAGCTTCCCATATCGGAAGCTTTCCGGAAAAGGGTTTCACAGGATTATGCCTCCCCCAACTGCCAACCATTAATGTAAACTAATCTTATCAGTTGCAGTTTGGTTCATAATTGTTGTTCATTCTTTCTTTTTTTATTTTTAAATTTTCTTCCAAATTATTTATTATTATTTTTTCTTCTTACGACTCAAGAGGCTGGTACTTATTTATTTTTGAAGAGGTCTCAGGTCCGACCAGGTGGACTGCAAATTACGGTCCACCCAGTTGGTAACTCCCAACCTTTTAATGGGCTTATGATATCCAACCCATTAAATAGGTTGGACTCACTGCCATGACTACCTTGTGCAATAATCAGCCACATCCATTTGTCAAAAGGTCTAAACTTTTATATTGACATTTATCAGTGGCCAGATATTGTTATACATGGAGGGAAATCCCCTTATCAGTAGATTGATCTGATTTTTGCATTAGGTAATTTTCATGGTGGGACTAACCTATTGGAAGTTTTGGATTTTGCATGCACTTTTTAGGTTGGTTGATATACACTGAGTGAAAATGTTATGGACCTTTTTTTTTAAAAGTAGATTTTAAAACATTTCATTATGGAAAGGTGATCCAGTGCGAGCAGTACTGCATGCAATCGTATTCCTAGGGACGCGCATTTCCTGCCAAAGCCTCTACGCAAGGATGCTGGGTGGGACCCACTACAATGTATGTGATAAATTCATTACGTTCATCTGTTTTGGGAGCTAATTTTAGAACATGAGACCAAAAATGAGGTGGATACAAAACTCACGTGGGTCACACGAGAGGGAAAATTTGAGAAAGAAATTTTCACCGTGGAAACCTTCCTGGGCTCTATGTTGATGTTTATATGCTATCCAAACCGTTTATAAGGTCATTCCAAATGGGATGAAGTGAAAACACCAAAAATAATATATATATATATATATATATATATATATATATATATATATATATATATATATATGTATATAGATATATATATATATATATAATGGAAATGGTTCTCTGTGGTCCAGCTCATGGGAACTTCACATGAGCTCAAGCTATGTGGCCCAGTCAGATGCACCATTCCATGGTGGGCCGCGGGCAAGTCAATCGATGACTTTTGTGGGCCACACCATGTACAAAAGTTGAGAGGGGTTACACTCCCATTAAAACATTTATAATCATTTGTTGGGCCCACAGAGTTGTGGTTCATAAATTCAAACCATTCATTATATGTTTCCCGCTTGGATGAGGGGTCAGACCAAGTTTCAGATGCATCCAAATTTCAGGTGCGCCCCACCAAGTGCTTTTATATGTTTTAAGCATGTCTTCACATGATTTTAGATGGTATGGCCCACCCGAGTTCTGTATAAGGCTGATTTTTAGGATATCCCATAATTGAAAGGGGACCCATCAAATTTACGGTGTTGATGTTTGACAAGCATCACAGTGGGACCCACCCAGGTTGACCTCTATCCAGGCCTGTGTGACCTTTTCAACCGATTGGATGGATGGTGGGTGTTCAATGACCACTATTTCCTGTGGTGTGGTCCACTTAAGATTTGGATCCATTTCATTTTTGGAATTATGATGAGCTGAAAAACTAATGGACGGCTTGCATGCACTACGCATACATCAAGATGGGCCACAAGGTCAGGGAAGCACCAACTCCACTACCATAACAGCTGGTGGAATATAATTACAAAGAAATGGGAGCTGCCCAATACCATGACAGCTGGTGGAATATATTTACCAAGAAATGGGAGCTATTGGACGCGGTTTGCGTAGTCAGGTTTACTGGACCGACTTAGGTGGGCCCCAAAGAAGAGGGAGCGGTACGTGGGACCCGGCTTGCCACCTATTTGGTACCCAGATTTCCTGGGAAAAGACTTTTATGAGGAAGTTCCCTGCGCTTGATGAACAAGTGGCTAGTTGATTGTCTTAAATGTGAGCCCTATATGATATATGGGATGGCCTTTCGTGTCTCCTTGGAGCTTCGTAGGGTGCTCGTTGAGTCAGATTTCAGATGGCTAGTTGATTGTCTTAATGGCCTTTCGCCCCTTGCCTGATTTTGGGGTTACTGGATGGGGGAGGATTCGTAGGTTGGGAGCTAAGGGATGTTTTCGCTCTCTCCTATTCCCAGGGAGGCGAGCAGCCATGCTGATGGCCAAGTAAAGGATGGCAGCGCAAGGCAAGAAACCCGCTTATTCAGGGACTCCTTCAATCTCCCTGGTCTGGTTAAGGATGAGATCTTTCTAGACGAAGTGGGCATTGGCCCGATCAGATATTTTCATAGGAATTTTAATGTATAGGATATGATAGGCAGGGCTATCTCATTTTTGAATCCGGTCCTGTCCGAATGGATGTATCTTATAACCTTTGCTATCAATGAAACTGCTCTTATAAAAAATTAAATAATAATAATAATAATAATAATAATAAAGTTGTTGCGCTGGTATATTAGGTGAGCCACCGTAATGTTTATGAGAAATCCAAACTGTTCATCCGTTTTGCAAGCTCATTTTAGGAATGTGACTAAAAATGAAATGGATCCAAACCTCAAGTGGGTCACATGAGAGGAAACAGTAAAGATTCAATGACTACCATTGAAACATTCATATAACTACAAAAGTTTTACATAGCTATAAGTTTCCTGTGTTTTCAATTCATTCCAGTATAAATGACTTTATAAATGGCTTGGATGGCATATAAACATTGAAGTAGAGATAGGAAGGTTTCAAGGGCAGGTGTTTTTTTTCCTCTCATGTAACCTATTTGAGTTTCGGATATGCTTATTTATTTATTTTTTTCTTTTTGGAACGTCGTGAAATGAGCTCTCAAGATGAATGGACCAGTCGATTTTCTCCATCTAGCATCTCAGCACGGGAACTGCTGCTGTGGCGGCGAATCCGCGTCCACCTATTTCACTGGCCTGGTTTGTGAGGACTCCTTTACTTAACGGACCCAGGTGGTGTGAGGACTGTATGGCCCACTGTTATGTAATGAACAGTTGGATGACAAGTAAGCGTCACCTACTGCCCTGTGCAGGTGTCAGTGGTGGACGTCATTATTGGTGGACGTACACAAGGGTTCGGTTATATATATATAGAGAGAGAGAGAGCAATGGTCTTCCTGCGAACCACCCCGCAGGCTACCCTGGTGCAGCCCAATTCCCACTACAAGCTACCAAGTTCTGTGGACCTCACAATGATGTATGTGTTGTATCTGCAACGTCCATCCATTTGGAGATATTATTTTAAGCCATGAACCAGAGAATGATGCAGATCCAAAGCTTTAGTGGACCCCACCATAGAAAACAGCGGGAAGATTGATGCCCACCGTTGAAACCTTTCTAAGGCCCATCATGATGTTTTTTCAAAATCCAACCTGTTCAAAAGTTAACAAAGATATGAAAGAGGGAAAATACAAATATAAGCTTGATCGAAAACTTTTGTGGCCTCTAGAATTTTTTAACGGTGGTGTCACTCTCGCCATTGTTTTCTGTGGTGGGGTGGAGCTTTGGATGTTTCTCATTCTATGGATATTACCTTAAAATGATCTCTCCAGATGGATGGATGGTGTGGATGCAAAACATATATCATGGTGGGGCCACAACATTTGGTGACGTCACTTCTCACCCTGTCACTAGCCCATCCGCGCCCAGGTCTTTTACGGGGACTGCGTACTGAGTAAAGTCTGGGGCGGCCTCCGTGATTTATATATTCCATCCACTCCTTGCATCCATTTTAACAGATAATTTTAAGTTAATTTTAAGGCTTAAGCCCAAAAATGAAGTGTATCCAAAGCACAAGTGGGCCACACCATAGGAAACAGTGTGAATTGAATGCCAACCGTTGAAAATTTTCTTGGGGTCCACAAGTTTTGGATCAATCTGATATTTCTGTTTTCCTTTCATCCATATCCGTGTGATCTCACGAATAGGTCGGATGACAAATAAACATCACTATAGACCCTAAAAAGGTTTCAACGGTGGAAATTATTATTCCCCATGTTTCCTGTTCTATGGTCCACTTGAGCATTGGAAATGATTCAATTTTTGTCACAACCATTAAAATGTGCTTGAAAAACGGATGGACCGCATGGATAGACTACATACATTCACACGAGGCCCAACAGAGTTTACTCAGAACGCAATCGGATTTCCTCTTTGCGTCGGGAATTAGACCGCACCAAATAGCCCGCGGGCTGTACTTGTTCTTGATGATGCATGGAGCACACATGTTTGGAATTTCATAAGAAATGCATTACCTGCTAGCAATTATAATAATAGGGTAATGATCACCACACGGAAAGATGATGTCGCATCATCTTCTTGCGTCGGACTCTCCGATCACATCTACAATCTTTAACCTCTGCCTCCAAGAGAGGCTTGGTCTCTGTTTTGCAAGAAGGCATTCCATTCGAACTACGAGAATTGTTGCCCTCCTGGATTGAAGAAGCTTTCTCAAAGCTTTGTAGATAAATGCCGAGGATTGCCGCTTGCAATTGTCGCATTGGGTAGTCTTCTGTCAATCAAGGACAAGACATATGTTGAGTGGGAGATGATTCATCGAAGCCTTGGATCAGAGTTTGAAAGCGATGACAATCTTAGAAGCATGATGAAAATATTATTCCTCAGTTTCAATGACTTGCCTTACTACCTGAAATCATGCTTCTTGTATTTGAGCATTTTCCCCGAAGACTATGCGATTAAGCGTATGAAACTAATTCGGCTATGGATAGCTGAAGGTTTTGTAGAAAGAAATGAAGGCAGGTCAATGGAAGACGTTGCTGAAGGTTACCTCAATGCACTCATCGCTAGAAATCTCGTTCAAGTAGCAGAAAGGAAATCATATGGGAAATTGATCACTTGTTGCATCCATGATCTCGTGCGGGAGATCATTATTTCAAAATCCAGGGAAGAGCATTTCTTTGCATCTTCTGTTGAGCAGAACAAGATACTTTGTAATAGAATCCGGCGTCTGTCTATTTACAAAAGCGGCGAGAAATTTCCAAAATTAGATGGTTTGTGCCATCTTCGCTCTTTGTTCATTTTTGGGGTGGATGGACTATCTATTGGTTCTGCAATCACATGTTTTTCCAGCTTAAAGTTGTTTAAGGTGGTGGATCTTGAAAATGTTTCCATGGATAGCTTTCCTGATGCTTTGACTAGTCTGTTCCACTTAAGATATTTGAGCCTGGAGAATACAAAGATGAAGAAGCTTCCTAACTCACTGGGGAAGCTAAAAAACTTAGAAACATTGAATCTTAAGGGCACCTTTGTATGTGAATTGCCAATTGAGATTCTCAAGCTCCAAAACCTTCGCCACCTTCTGATTTATCGGTATGCTAGAAAGGGGGTCTACTTGCCATTTAATGCTGTGGATGGAATTAAGGTTCCTACTGGAATGGGGAGTATGAGATCACTACAGAAGTTGGCATACATAGAGGTGGAGAGCAGCGTGGTTAGAGAGCTGGGGAATCTCATCGAACTGAGGAAGTTGGGCGTTATCAAATTAAGAACAGAAGATGGGAATGATTTGTGCACTTCCGTCGAGAAAATGAACCACCTTCAAGCCTTTTCTGCAAGATCGATGGATGCGGAGGAGCTTCTTGACTTGCATTCTCTGTCATATCCTCCACCTACTCTTCAAAGGTTGTGCTTGAGAGGGCGTTTGCTCAAGTTACCTCAATGGATTGCCTCACTTGATAATCTAGTCTCCGTTCGTTTGAGGTGGTCTAGATTGAGGGATGACCCTCTCAAAGCCCTTCAATCACTACCAAATTTGGTAGAACTCTTTCTCGAGCGAGCCTACAATGGAGAAGAGTTATATTGCGAGGCAGGAGGATATCCAAGACTCAAGGATTTAAGCCTTCTTGATTTGAAGGAATTGAAGAAGGTGAGAATAGAGAATGGAGCAATGTATTGCCTTGAAAAGCTGAGGATCAGAGGTTGTGAAGAGTTAGGAGAGGTGCCTTTGGGGCTTGAAAATCTCACTAACCTCAAAATGCTCTATCTGGTGGATTTGCCATTTGCTTTTCTGAGAGGGCTAACAAAGGATGGGTTTAATGAATTAGTCAATTCCATTCAGCACATTCCACTCATAAGATATATAGATACTAGGGACTTTTCATGACTCTGAGAGAACCTTCAGTTGATAATTTTGTTCTCTGTTTTTTTTTTTTTTTTTTTCTCATGTATTTTTTTTAAAGCATTTTTATAGTTGAATAAAGGATGGTCCCTCTTTGGGAAGAGGACCCAGCTGGTCTGGATGGTGGCCTAGGCCTATGTAGGTTAGGAGGTTATTTGTGGCAGAAAATTAAGGGCTGTTACAACTGAATCAGTGGCATGTATTAACACAAATGGACTGCCTCCTTGCCAGTTTTTTTTTTCTTTTTTTCTTTTTCCTGGTTTTATAATAGTTTATACAATAGACGAGGCCTGCCGCTTTTCGTGGAGCTTGTCTAAATGAGATTCATATCTTTCCAAATTTTCAAAGTGGTGTGCTCCTAATTTTCTAAAAAGCAAAGTCCCAGTTACAAGTGGTGTGCTCCCACTTTTCTGAAAGTTGGTAGGAAGCTGTTTAATATATAACACTATGGAGTAAGCTTATTTCATAACAACAACGTATCACGGCTCTTTTTTGGTATACCTTATCATGAAAGTCAGATGACCTGAAAGCCAGTCAAATGCAGCCATTATTTGAGCTGCCATGTGACTTTGGAGGCTTGTAGGTGATAGCCAGTCAAATACAGCCATTCTGTGTACTGCCATGTGAATTTGGAAGCTTGTGGGTGGTGGTCGCCCGGTGAAAAGGCAGGCTACCTTGGTGACAGGTGTATCCTCTCTACCATTCTTTATTGTATGGCCCACATGAACAGTGGATTGGACTATCTTTGATCTCATGTCCTAACCCTGATGACTGCATTTGATGGACAAATATATGTTATATCCACACCGTGCATCCATTTTATGAGATTATTTTACGGCATGAGCCTAAAAACGAGGCAGATCCAATGCTGAAGTGGACCACACCACATAAAGAAATAAGAATTGAATGCCTACTATTGAAAACTTCTTTGTACCAACGGAAACTTTGGATCAAGATGATATTTGTGTTTTCTCTTTGTCCAGGTCTTTGTGACCTTATGAACAGGAATTATTGTGCAAAATAGATGAATGGTGTGGATATAAAACCTACATCATGGTGGACCCACAAAAGTTGGTAACATCCACACACCACCAAGGTCTGGCATCTGCGTGAGGCAGATCCAATACTCAATTAAACACAACAAATAACATAAGCTATTAGAAGTTTTGGATCAAGCTTTACATCTACCTCATGTCTGAGCTCATGTCTTCAAAATAAGTTGGCAAAATGGATGGACAGTGTAGATATAACAAATTCATCTTGGTAGGCCCCACAAAGTCTGCAAGCAACCTTCTTAGAAATGAAGTAGCCACTCACCATATATTGTCAACAAGTGCCAAAGTTGTCTCCTCCCAAGGATTTGATGTGATTCCCTTAAAATAGAATATAGATGACTGTATTGGTATATGATACATACGGACTGCCATGCATACCATATCGGTTGGATATGGCCATATGGGTCATGGACGTCAGCGGCCTCTGTGACAATGTGAGGCCAACCCTGATATTCATGTGAAATCCACTCCGTTTATCAGGTTCACCAGATCATGTTAGCTCATGAGTCCCAAAGTGAAGGAGATCCAAATCTCAAGTGGGGCAGGCCTTAGGAAACAGTAGAGATTTAAAGCCTACCGTTGAAACCTTTGAGGGACCATATAAATTTTTTATCAGTCTAACATTTGTGCTGTGAGTTCATCCCGTGGAAATAAACTTATGAACGGTTTAGATGGAATATAAACATCAGAGTGGGCCCACAAAGGTTTTGACATTGGGTGTTTCCATCCCTAATTTTCCTGTTGTGTAGCCCGTTTGAGTTTTGAATCTGCCTCACCTTCCGGCTCAAGTACTTTTGTGATCTGTAAAAACCGATGGACGGAGTGGATGGCCCCACATAGCTTCCACGTACTAGAACTTCCGGCAGGCAGTGAGTTACGTTCCGTGATCAAAACGGTTCACAAGCGTGTTTTTTAAAGAAGTCTCCAGAAAGAGAGAGAATCAGAAAGGTAGCTCTGTATTGCAACATGAATGTACGGCTCTGGAGAACTGGCTGAAGTTTTATAACCAAATCATCTGTTTTGAATATTGGGACCCACATGCTGAGTGGACCAGATTTATTTTTGGAAAACATACAGAATGTTGGACCAATCTTATGAAGGGATTGGATGTTGCACGTGTGTGACATTCTGTCACTTGTGTTGCCTTTACATTAACTTTTATTGCAGGCGTGTACGTTTACATGCCATCCATACCGTTCATTAAGGTCATTTCTACTCGGATGAATTGAAAACACAAATATTAGCATGATTCAAAACTTACGTGCCACGCGAATATTTCAACTGTGGAACGTTCATTTCTCATGTTTTCGGCTCATTTGCGTATTGAATCGGCTCATTTTTCTAAAATGAACTCAGAAAACGGATGAACGGTATGGATTTCTTAAAAACATCAGAGTGGGCCCATTTGGTTCCCAGCGAAGAAACTTCGTGCGAAAGGTTTTTTTTGCATAAATTCCGCGTCCGCATGTTCCCAAGATCCAAACCGAACGCCGGTTGCCTTCCCAGTAATTCCCGCGAAGAGAAATAATGAGGATTGAACATCCACCATTGAAACATCCATGGGCGCACAGAAATTTTGGATCAGACTAACTTTTTTCTGTTTTCTGTTCATCCCACCAGGAATAACGTTATGAACGGTATGGATGGCATAAAACCATCACAGTTGAACTCAGGGTAGTTTCGACGGTGGACGTTGAATCTTCACTGTTCCTGTGGTGCGGCCCACTTGAGTTTTGGATCTGCCTCATTGTTCGGTTCATGTACTAAAATGACCTGAAAAAACGGATGGAGGGGGCAGATTTCTCACAAACATCATGCTGGGCCCCATCAAGAGCTTCAGTCGCAAGGAAGCTCCCAGGAGAGAAGCTATCGCAGACAATCCACGTCCAAGATATAAAACCCTTTTCTTAGCTTTTAAAAAAAAAAAAGAGGAGAAGAAAGAAGAAAGAAGAAAAGGCGTGAAAGATCAAATAGTTAGGAAAAGTCGAGCCAAGACCCTCGAGAGCGTATCCAATCCTCTCAAGAAATCCGGTAAGGTCTGTAATAAGAATGAGGTTAGTATGCAAGCTTTGGTTCTCTTTAATCGCCTGTCCTTTTTTCCTTCATTTTTTTTCTCTTCGATTGCAATCTCATCAAGTACTGGTTGTAAGAATTCTATAAGGTGGGCCTATTGATCAACGGTCTGAATTTTTCTAAGGGTTAGATAATGTGACCGACAATACTAGTGGACCCCACAAAATTGTGATTAATCTAGAATTATATAAGGAGTGGTGCACTACAAATATGTCACATTCACAATGTTCTCGTTGGACCCTCTAAACTAAGCCTACATATGAAGCTTCTATTCCCATCTCCCGAATTCTCTAAAGGGTGTAAGGTGCTGTATACTTGGCAATCACATACGGCTATGTAGGGGTGTACACGAACCGAGCTAACCGCTCGGTTAGCTCGCTCGACTCGACTTGAAAAAGCTCGATTCGTCTCGGTTTTGGTTTTACATCCTAAAATGATCTCAAAAAAATGGATGGACGGTGTGGATTTCTCACAAACATCACATTAGCCCCACCTACGTTTCCAGTGCAGGCAGGAAATCCTTGTCCATGCGGGTTTATTACCGGGCCAACTTGATGGGAAAAGGATTCGCTACTCCCTGCCACTAGACACGCTGTGAGAGGCTTTCACGGGAAGTTCCTGCGTTGGAAACCAGGTGGGTCTCACTGTGATGTTTGTGAGAAATACTTCCCATCCATCCGTTTTGTGAGTTCATTTTAGGACATGAGGCCAAAAATGAACCGTATCCAATGCTCGAGTGGGCTATACTAAAGGAAAAGATGGTCAGGAAAATTCCTATAGTTGAAACCTCCCTGGGTTCGTTGGTGATGTTTCCGTACCATCCATACCGTTAATAATGTCATTCCTTCTGGGATGAACTTAAAACACAAATGTTAACATGATTCAAAACTTATGTGGCCCCACGAATGTTTCACCTGTAGATGCTTAATTATAACATTTTCAGCCAACTTGAGCATTGGATAGGTTCATTTTTAGCCTCATGTCGTAAAATGAACTCTCAAAATGGATGGACAGGAAAGATTTCTCACAAATAGCATAGTAGGCCCCACCTGGGCTCCCAGTGCAGGAACTTCATGCGAAAGGCTATTATTGCAGGGAATCCCTGTCCCCTGCTGCTAGCCAATGGCTAGTGGTTGATGCTTTGTGGACCCCAACATGATGTATGTGTCTCATCCATGTTGTCCATCCATTTTTCTAGATAATTTTACAGTATGAACCCAAAAATGAGGTAGATCAAACTCTCAAGTGGGCCACACAGCGTTTATTGAATTCTCACCATTAAAAACTTCTTGGGGCTACAAAAGTTTTGAATCAATCTAATATTTTCTTTTTTCCTTCATCCAGGTTTGTATGACATAATCTACCGGTTGGATGTCAAATAAATATTACAGTGGGCCTATGAGGTTTTTAATAGTAGACGTTCAATCACTACTATTTTCCCATGGTGTGTTCCACCTAAGATTTTGATCTACCTCATTTATGGGATAGAGCATTAAAATGATGTGTAAAAATGGATGAATAGTGTGGATAAAACACATAGATGTGGGCCCACAGGGTACTGACCACTAGCCAGCCGGCTAGTGGCAGCATAGCTAGCCAAACCGAATCCACCTTGATGCATATATGCTATATCTATGCCCTAGAATGAAGTACATCCAAATCTCAAGTGACCCTACCATAGGAAAAATGGGTGATTGACCATTAATAACCTCATGATATTCCTTAAGAAATAATTACTCTAATCATGGGGAAAATAATTACTCTGATCATGGGGCTCTCCGTGTTTCGAACCTAACTACATGTATCTCATACCCACAAGGGATTTTTTTTTTTTTTTTTTTAAAATTTAAATAAGAAGAAATAACAGCTATTTGAATAAAGAACTCAAACCAAGGTGCAGTTTTAGACATAAGCTCCAACTCAAACACTCTAAAAAGGTAACTTATTACAAATAGTAAACTATGTTATTTATATAGAGGAATTCTATCCCTGTTAGATTGTGGTTTTTGGTAAAAACTAATAAATATCCAATTTGACCTAACTATGTTCTCCTAACTTTTTAAACCCATTTTCATATTGTACACAACTTCTATAACTCAAATTCAAAGGATGAAAAGTTATTCTAGAACTAAAACTTACTATTTATAATAAAAGCGAAACTAAATGGACTTTTGACTATTGATACAATGGAATCTTGCATATTTGGTGTAGGCAAAGTGGTGCGGCGGGCTTAGTTGTCTTAAAAAGTTCCTATCGGCCCAAAATACTATTTAATATGTTGAAAAACTCATTCCAATTTGCAAGGTACAACTGATTTAAGGTTCTGATGGTCTGGATTGTTTTTAACTCCAATTGGGCCTTCTTTGGTTCTATCTTCACTAGGAAAGTGTCTACGACCTGCTTTACATAACCTTACCAATAAGTTGGATAGCAAATAAACACCACCAAACATTATGATGGGCCGTAGGATGTTTTTAATGGTGCAATATTACATCACCACTTTTTCCTTTAGTATGGTCCACCAAGGGTTGGATATGCCTCATTTTTGGGCTCAAGCCCTAAAATAATATGGAAAAAGTAATGGCCAAGGTGGATATAGAATACATATATTAAGGTGGGCCCCACGGTAAGGCCACACCATCTTAGGTGGACAAAAATTTCCTTCCAAAGCCTTTCTGGAAGTTTTGCAGTTGAACCTGGGTGGGGCCCACCATGATGTTTGTGAGTAATCAATCCCTCCAATGGTGCATGTTCAATCCTCATTGTTCCTATTTTGCGGCCTACTTAAGTTTTGGACCTGTCTCATTGTCGGACTCACATACTAAAATGATTTGAAAAAACAGATGGACAGGACATATTTCTCACAAACATCATAGTGGGACCCATTGAGAGCTTTAGTTGCAAAAACCACCGCACAAAGTGAAAGTAATGCATTATAAAAGCAAAAAATTACAAGAGATAGAGATTATCAACAAGCCTCGAATCAACTCAAGTTATGCCCTTAAGACCCCATAATTAATGAATTAGAAAGCTTTGAAATACCATAAATCCCGATTACACACATATATATAGCATATGCAAGAATCACAATTGAAATCGGAAACAAATCACGCATTTAAGCAATTTTGCATGCACGCTTAATGGCAGATTTGATGGCATCGAACCCCTTCGATGGCATCGAGAAAACATCAAAATGTTTTAGCAAGAAAAGATGGATTTTTTGATTTTTTTTTCGATGGCATCAAGCACCTGTTTAATGGCATCGAACTCTGCTCGACAACATTGAGCAGTCTGTTGATGGTCAATTTACAGATTTAAGACATCAACAACAAAAGATAATACTATGGTTTCATGTTTCCTCCATTAGGATATAACAGACAGAGGAATGAGGGACCAATCAAAGACACATCATACAATTCGGTAAAATATAAACAATCTAAGAGAGAGCCCACCTCACGGCATGTACAAATCCTTGTTAAGTAGTCCTTTGAATTATGGGAATCTTCTCTTACCTTTTGTGGTTGACATTGTAATTCGCGTTTAATGAAGGAACTTTTGCATCTTGAATTAGTTAGTCCGATCTAAGATATGTTCTTTATCATCATGAGAATACTGGGCAGATTTCTATTGCTGGGTTTAAAAAAAGGAAGCATTTTTCTCCGGACAACTGTGGGTCCTTGTGATCACTTGTCTAGAATCTCTATTTCTCCAACCGTGGGCCCACTCATAAAACTGTGGGCCCAATTGTACCTACGATGTGGAGCTGGCTTGATTCCATATTCAATAATTAAAGTTGTAATATTTGAATAAGTAATGACTACTTACAACATGGCAAAACATAAAATATTATGGGGAGTGATGACATCTATTTTAACAAATGATAATTACCATACATTCAAAGTTATGAAGGGCCCACCTATGATGTTTAGGTGGAATCCAAACCATGCACCTGGGGTGCCTCATGTTCACCCTAGTTGCCAAGAGTCATTCAAATCCAATACCCATGTGGGACATCCCATGTTGAGCAATGTAGTACAATGAGGCCTCAAACATATTTATTTATTCAGGGAGGCCGCTATCTGAGCTTTGGAATGGCTCATTTTGTTAGACCCCTTTGTCTTGGTGGGGCACCCCTGATGATAACTGGTTCAGATGCTATATAAAGAATATTGTGTACCCCACATTCCATCTAGAAGTCTCTATAATCCGCCCATGTGCCTTGAACAGCCTGCAGGAGGTTGGCCCGTGTGTCCACTTGGGTTGGATACTTGTTAACTTGCATATAAATAAATTCACATAATCGGCTCATCTCCTAGAACCAAGAGTAGTGTGATGGTAAGAATCAATCCTCTAACTTCTCCCAAATCTAGGAGTGTCTTTATCTAATGGTTACGTGATTTGTTTTGCTTATTAACACAAAAATTAAAATTTTAACCATTTTAAATTTATGTTTTATGTGTCTACTTACTTACATTACCAAAATCAAGAACATTACAGTCATTGAATGCCCACTATTAAAAAATTCCTAGGGCCCTATAATGTTTATTTTTCCATCCATCTTGTTGATAAGGTTACGTAGGTCTGGACAGAGGGAAAATAAAAGTATCAGCTTGATCCAAAAATTTTAAGGCCCCCGATAAGTTTTTAATAGTCAAGAGATTTGGATCTGCTTCATTTTTGGTACCATGCCCTAAAATTAGCTGAAAGAATTGATGGATTGAGTTGATATATAACACATATATCAAGGTGGCCCCCCAGTCAGGGATTCACCCACTAAGCTATTACCTGGACGACCCTAATCCGTGCCCATTAAAATCTCATATGAACATACACCAATCGTAGCAATGTAAAATTGCACCTAAAAGAAAGTGCTGGCTAAGTTCGGGTTCAGTGATAGATGTATCGGGGTCTTAGAGAATTGTTGGGCTTTCAACTGGTTCTTAGTGTTAATTAATGGTGAATCAACAGGTTTTTTTAAGTCCTCCAGAGGTTTGCGTCAGGGGGACCCTCTATCCCCAACCCTTTTCATCCTAGCTGCGGATGCGTTCTCCAGGAACTTCAGGAACTTGATGCTGAGAGGGTGGTGCCAGCTCTTCCAGTTGAGAACAAGCTGCCCCCTTGCATCCCATCTCATATTCGCTGATGACACCCTGCTCTTCCTGAATGGGAGCAGGTCCTCTCTCCAAGCTATTAAGGCTTTCCAGGACTTCTTCCAGCAAGCCTTGGGCTAAAAGATTAACCTCAGGAAGAGCAATTTCATTTGTTCCAACAAACTGTCGGAGGGCAGGATCAGAAGCATTGAGTGGACCCTAGAAATTGGGAGGTCGAATGGGGGATTCACATACTTAGGCGTCCCCTTCAGTAGAGGCAGAGCTCGTGCAGCTGATTTCAACTTCCTGTTGGACAATGTCCAGGCTATAATCAGTGGCTGGAAAGCTAGGCAATTGTCCCAGGCCAGGAGAGCTACCCTTATTAGGCATGTGTTGAGCAGTCTCTCCCTCCACGTCATTGCAGCGTTAGTAGTCCTTGTTCAAACTCTTGCAAAGATGGAAAGAAGCTTCGCTAGGTTCTTCTAGGGGTGGTTGGAAGGTATACAGAAACTACAGTGGATCACTTGGAAGAAGATTTCTTTCCCAATCAAGGAGGGAGGCCAATGTAATAGAAAACTTAAGGAGGTAGTCAAAGCTATGAGGCTCAAAATGGCTTGGGAAGTGAAGTGTGGGGAAGAGATGGGACCGTGGGTGAGCCTAATGAAAGCTAAATACAGTGCAGACCTTCAGCTGGGGAGTGGGGCCTCCACGTCCGCTTTTGCTTCGCCGTTGTGGAAGAAAATTAGCAGGTTTTTCCCCCAGGTGGAGGAGAACAGTCTTTGGTTAGTTGGTGAAGGGGCTAGAAATCTCTAGGTGGAGAATTGGTCGGGTCTTGGCCCCCTGCTGCCGAGAACGGTCAGGCCAGTGCCTGATTCCCACCTCAACCTTAAGATACATGAGTTCCTTGGCCCCAATGGTCCTTTGCCTCCTTCGTCGGTATTTTCCTTCCTCTCGCAACCAGATATCGATATGATTTTCCAGAGGGGTTCGCTACTTTTGAGGGTCTAGACCGCTGTATCTGGCCCATGACCCAATCAGGGAAGTTAACTATTAAAGCTGTGTAGGAATTTAATAGGCAGAGATCGGTAGACAGAGCCTGGCTTTTCCAGACTGGGCAGCAGAATTGGCCCCCAAAAATTGCCAATTTCATTTGGAAGCTTCTGCAGGGGGCAGTTCCAGTTGACACTCACGTCCAGGAGAAGGGGATTCACCTTGCATCTAGGTGTCAGTGCAACGCAGAAAGTTCCCAGTCCAGCCCCTTTGTCGAGTCCATCATCCATCTATTCCTCCTTAGCGAGCTGGCGGCTGCAGTTTGTGCGCATTTCAGCTATATTTTTAACATTCCCCCTCTCCCCTGCCTTTCCCTTCTCGCCAGACTGACCCAATGGAGGGCTACCGCACCTGCCGGGAGAGGATCGGTTCAGCTTCGCGTTTTCTCTGCTTGTTGCATTCTGTGGAAAATTTGGCTGGCAAGAAACCGTGCCGGATTTGACCACAAGCTGGTGAGTGCAACCGCGATCATTTCCAGGGTGAAATGGTGGGGCGCATGGTTGTTTAAGAGGTCGTTTCCTGCAGGTCCGAGGATCCAGGGTGTTTCATCTCATGCTAGGTCTCAGGAGGGTCCTCCTATTCGTAGGGTGGCTATAGTCAAATGGATCAGAGCAAAGGTGAACTGGGTTAAACTTAATGTGGATGGGTCTGCTAGAGGCAACCCAGGGCCGTCAGGGGGCGGGGGCTCAGTAAGAAGTGCTAGCGGCGAGTTCCTTGTTGGTTTTTGGGCATCCTATGGGATGGGATCTAACAACAAGGCGGAATTGAGAGCCGTGCATGATGGCCTCGCATTGTCCCTCAGCTCAGGCTTCTCGAATATAGAGATTGAATCAGACTCTAAAATCACAGTGGTTATTATCTCTGGGAAAGCGGCACTTGGGTGGAAATATGCTTACTGGTTAACAGAATTAAGGCCCTCATGACTAGAGGAAACATCTCCATCCAGCTCATTTGTAGAGAAGGTAATGACCCAGCTGACGGTATGGCCCGGGTGGCAAGCGAGAGTCAATTGTCCCGTGTCTGCCGCCTCTTTCGTGACCTTCCTGCCCAGATTAGGGGCCTTGTTTGTTTGGATAAAGCAGGTCTAGGTCAGTTCGGCTAATGTAGGCGGACCCCTGAGGGCCGTTGTTTTATCCTTTTGCTTTTTGTTTTGTGGGGTTCTCCCTCTCCTGTACAGTTTATGATAAGTGGGCTGCCTTTTGTTGTAAGCGGCCCCACCTGAATGTATTCCTCTCTGCAGATTAATGGAGCGGGGAGGCCCTATGAGCAGGGTCGTGCCCCTTTTTATAAAAAAATAAAAAAATATAAAAAATTGCACCTATAACTAAGTTTGCTTGTGAAGAGAACATGTGGCCACAGAAGAACCTATACGTTTTACCCATTCCACCATTGTAGAGGGACTTCAGTCACTCCAATCCAACTCCCATGGAGCTTTTAAAAAAAAAAAACGGGAGGGGGATTTCCTCTGAATACAAGGAGTTCCTGCAACACGAAGCACTGTGGAGCCTACTGATGTCCGTTTGAAAATCCACTCTGTCCATCACAACAACAACACGAAGCACTGTGGTGCCCACTGATGTCTGTTTGAAAATCCACTTTGTCCATCACAACAAATCATGTTACCTCGAGAGCACAAAAATAAACTAGTTCCAAGACAAATCATGAGAAACAGTGGGGACTGAAAGCCACCATTGAAACTTTATTGGAGCCTATGGAATTTTTTGATAAGCCTGATATATGTGTTTTCCTTTCATTCTAGTCCGAATCATTTTTTGAATGGATTGGATGGCTTATAAACATCATGAATGTGTGGGTGTTTGCATTCTACTTTTTGGTGTGGTGTGACCCACTTGCGTCTTCTCCCTTCTACCTTCGCACTCGAGGGGCAATCTCCATCCAGCCTAAGGAAACCTTTGCACACCTCTGTTACCTTTTGAGATGCCTACATCCCATAGAAACTGTCTACCTGATATTGTCCCTTGGCCCATAAGTCCCCGCTTGGAAGGAGGCCTTCACCCTCCACCTAAGCTTTGCAGGAAAGGCCCAAAGCCAATCCTAGGGAACATTAAAGCATCATAGGGTCTTTTTGTCTATGTGTGGTTGGCCCGCATCTTCACAGACATGTCTATTTCACCGACCCTCTCTCCGAGATAGTGCCCAGATCATTATGCTTTTTGTGTGGGTCAGAACTTACCCGAGAACGAATTTTGATACCTTAGGACTGTTATAGTTACGTATAGCCACCGTTCACCGAGATTTCGGTCAGATGTCTCTCATCATAACATGAGTTTGTTAAACTAATGGATGAAGTAGATTTTACATGAAAATCGTTGTAAGCCCCGCATGGCTTGGTGTTGGAAGAAACTCACGTCAAGTAACTTATAAGGAGATGGAAAACAAACAAGGATTTCTGAATTAGAAAAAGAAGAAAAGGAAGAACTAAAGATCTCTCAATTACAAGTAGAAGAAAAATAATAGATGAAAAATTATATATGCATTACTCAAGTTATCCCTATCCACAAATTCCAGCTCCATCTCTAGGAAAAAAAAAAAAAAAATACTCTCATGATGCTTCAGGAGCCTACATGTATCAGACTACAATGAACTACGACCAATACGAGCAACAACATTTTTAAAACTCGAAATAAGGAATGTCATAGTGACAATGTCACTTATTGAGTTCTAAAATAGTAACTGGAGAGCTAGAATGAGAGTCAAAGAGATATGACGCTTTCGATCTTGGTGTCCATCACTAAACCACCGTCTTTGTTTGCAGGTCCTACAAAAAATACAATCATGTAAGAGAGAGTTTCAATGGAATGCATCCAATCCCTTGTTGGACGCAATCCTCTTTCAATGAATGTATGCTTGGAAGTAATCATGAACCAAAACATAAATGCATGAACTTAGAGGCACAACGTGTAGCCCACCAACGCTTTGGACTGCACTCATTTCTGGGCACATGAGAAGGTCCACCTGTTAAAGAAGTGGATCTTGTCCGAACGATATGGTGGGCTCTTATAGAATTTTCGTGTTTTACCTTGTGCGTGTAACAGGATTTGCGGAGGATCTCTAAAGGAAGCGGATTGTGTACTGGGTAAACTTTGTGGGGTCTACCATGATTTATATCTATTTTATCCACTCCGTCCATCCATTTTAACAGATAATTTTAGGTCTTAAGACTAAAAATCAAGTATATACAAAGCTCAAGTGGACTACACCACATGAAACAGTGTGAATTGAATGTCTACCGTTGAAAATTTCTTGGGGGCCACTGAAGTTTTGGATCAAGCTTGTATTTTTGTTTTCCCTTCATCCATGTCTGTGTAGTCTTATGAACAGGTTGGATGATAAATAAACATCACTGTGGGCCCTAGAAAGGTTTCAATGGTGGAAATAATTAATTATTCCAACTGTTTCCTATGGTATGGTCCACTTGATCTTTGGATATGCTTAAATTTTAGGCTCAACCCCTAAAATTAGCTAGAAAAGTGGATGGACGTACGGCGTGGATAAACCACATACACCCATGTTGTAAAGCATAAACTGAAGCAGATCCAAAGCTTAAGTGGACCACAACATAGGATAGTGGGGATTGAAAGCCAACCGTTGACACCTTCCTAGAGCCCACGTAATGTTTATTTACCATCTAATCGCGTTGATAAGGTCAATAGGACCTGAAGTAAGGAAAAAGACAAATATGAGATTGATCCTAAACTTTTTTGTGGCATGCAAGAAGTATTTAAGTATTTTAGTGGTGAGCATTCAATCACCACTGTTAGCATCCTACTTTTTGGTGTGGTGTGACACACTTGTGTCTTCTCCCTTTGCCATTGCACAATCTCCATCCGGCCCGAGGAAACCTTTGTAGGCCTCCATTACCTTTTAGAAGGCCTACGCCCCATAGAAGCTATCTACTTGAGATTGTTTTTTTTTCAAAAGGATGATTGTATTTCACAAAAGAGGAATTTACAGGGCCTTTGGGCGGCCATCACAAAAAGGATGATACCTCACCTATCATATAGGGAGCATGAGCTAAATCCCTCTCAATTATCCTAAGCCTACTCTATCCAAAAAGAGAATGCCTATAGCAATATCCGGAAGATCAGTTTTGGCTGAAAATCGTGGAGTTGGCTTGTGAGGCACTACTTCTCCTAGCCAGGTGGTCGGCTACCGCATTCGCCTCCCTAGGAGTACGCGAAAAGGAAATGTGTAAGAGGCCATATAAAGCTTTGACCCTCGCGCACCAATACCACACGGACCATGCAGGACTAGAGTTGGCTGACAGGATTTGAATAGTTGATTTGGAGTCGCTCTCCACCTCGATCCTAGAAAAACCCAGCTAAACACATCTCATCAGACCTTCCTAGATGGCCCATAGCTCGGCCCGAGAGCTTGAGCCATTACCATAACCCGACGATAAGGCAAAAATAAATTTGCCTTCCCAATCTCTACCCAGATCACCTCTGCCCGATGGCCCTAGGTTACCCAACGCTGACCCGTCGACATTGATCTTGATCCAGCCGCTTCTGGGCCTCAGCCATTTAATCACTCGAGGGGAGGGAAGCTTGGAAGAAGGAGTGATCATACGCAGTTGCGCGAGGAGCGAAGAAGATAATTGATTGAGGGACCTATGGAGGGGAAGCGATGGGCTGATCATCTACTTGAGATTGTCCCTTGGCCCGTAGGTCCTAACACAAGGTTAGAATTCTAACTCTTCCAGAGTGGTATCTTATTGATGGCTCGGGCTACTCGGAAGGAGGCCTTCTTCGCCCTCCACCTAAGCTGTGCAGGAAAGGCCCAAAGCCAATCCTAGGGAATAGTAAAGCTTCATAGGGTCTTTTTGTCTAGGTGTGGTTAGCCCGCATCTTCATAGACATGCCTATTTTATCGAGCCTCTCTCCAAGATAGTGCCCAGATCATTATGCCTTTCGTGCGGGTTAGAACTTACTCGATAAAGAATTTCGGTACCTTAGAACTGCTATAGTTATGTCCGCCGCTCACCGAGATTTCGGCCGGATGTCTCTCATCATAACATGAGCTTGTAAAACTATAATAGATGAAGTAGATTTTACATGAAAATCACTGTGAGCCCCACATGGCTTCATGTTGTTGCAGGAAACTCATGTCAAGTAACTTAATTACAAGGAGATGGAAAACAAACAAGGATTTCTAATTAGGAAAAGAAGAAAAAGAAGAACTAAAGATCTCCCCGTTACAAGGAGAAGAAAAATAATAGATGAAAAAGTATGCATTACTCAAGTTACCCCATCCACGATTTCCAACTCCATCTCTTAAAAAATGAAATAAAATAAAATAAAATAAATACTCCTATGGTGCTTTAGGAGCCTACAAGTCTCATGCCACAATGAACTACAACCAATACAAGCAACAACATTTTTAAAACTGGAAATAAGGAATGCCAAAGTGACAATGTCACTTATTGAGTTCTAAAATAGTAGCTAGAGAGCTAGAATGAGAGTCAAAGAAATATGACGCTTGCTCTTGATGTCCATCACCATCCACTTTCTTTGTTTGCGGGTCCTACAAAAAAAATAAAAATACAATCATATAAGAGAAAGTTTCAATGGAATGCATCCAATCCATTGTTGGACGCAATTCTCTTCCAATAAATGTATGCTTGAAAGTAATCATGAACCAAAACATAAATGTAGGGGTGTACATCGAGTAGAACCCTCAACTCGACTCGGCTCGGCCACTAGTTGACCTTAGCTCGAACTTGGCTATCTCAGTCCTCGAGCCTGACTGGCCAGCTCAGCTCGGTTCGGTCAGCAGCTCAGGCCAATTCGAGTCGAGTTTGATCCAAGGTCAAGCCGACTTTGCCTTTGCAGCATTTCCACAAACACCTGGACTGCACCTTCAAAATCCCATTGTTTGTAAAACAACAAAAATGGTTTTACAGGTATTTTATCAAACACCTTTTAGGCAACATAAAATCCAGGAAAAAATGGATATTTGTTTCATGTACAAACCTTCCTTGCCACCAGCCACACTTCGTTGAGTCATTTCATCAAACATTTGATGAGCAACATCAATATCGAAGTAACTGAATCACTGAACCGGTTCGATCCGATTTCAATTCGAGCTGGGTTCAATCCAAGTTGAGTCAAGCATGGGCCAGCTCGAACTTGGCTCAAACTCATTTTCACGCTAAAAAAATCAGCTCGACTTGGCTCGAACTCAGCTTCGAACTGAGTCGAATCAAGCCTTTTCAAGTCGAGTGAGCTAACCGGGCTAGCTTGGTTCGTGTGCACCTCTGCATAAATGCATGAACTTAGAGGCACAAGGTGTGGCCCACCAACGCTTTGGACTGCACTCATTTTTGGGCACACAAGAAGGTGCACCTGTTAAAGAAGTGGATCTTGTCCGAACAATATGGTCGGCTCTATAGAATTTTGACGTTTTACCTTCCGCAAGTAACAGGATCTGCAGAGGATCTCTGAAGGAAGCGGATTGCGTACCGAGTAAACTCCGTGGGGTCCATGATTAATGCATTTTATCCACTCTGTCCATCCAGTTTACTAGATAATTTTAGGTCTTAAGACTAAAAATGAAGGTATATGCAAAGCTCAAGTAGACTACACCACAGGAAACAGTGTGAATTGAACGTTTACCCTTGAAAATTTCTTGGAGGCCACAGTAGTTTTGGATCAAGCTTGTATTTGTGTTTTCCATTCTTCCATGTCTGTGTGATCTTATGAACAGGTTGGATGAGTTTTCCCATCATCTATATCTGTGTGATCTTATGAACAGGTTGGATGAGAAATAAACATCACTGTGGGCCCTAGAAAGGCTTCAACGGTGGAAATTATTATTTCAACTGTTTGGTATTGTATGGTCCAATTGATCTTTGGGTATTCTTAAATTTTGGACTCAATCCTTAAAATAAGCTGGAAATGTAGATGGACGGCATGGATAAGCCACATACATCCACTTTGTCGAGCATGACCCAAAAATGAAGCAGATCCCAAGCTTAAGTGACCACAACAGAGGAGAGGAAATAGTGGTGATTGAAAGCCAACCCTTGAGACCTTCTTAGGGTCCACGTAATGTTTATTTATTATCTAACGTGTTGATAAGGTCACATAAATCTGAACGAAGGGAGAAGACAAATATCAGATTGATCAAAACTTTTTTGTAGCTTGCAAGAAGTATTTTAATGGTGGGCATTCAATCACCACTGTTTACTGTGTGTGGTCCACTAAAACTCTTGATCTACTTAATTTTTGGGCTCATGCCTTAAAATGAGCTGGCAAAACGGATGAACGCAATGGATAGAATACATACATCAGGTGGACCCCACAGCGCCCAACACCACCCAATCCGCTTCCATGTTAAATGTGCATACCATCTGAACTGTGCATCAAGTAAAAGAAACCCATGGTGAAAGGATGCCCCAGGATCATGCCTATCTAATCACGTGGAGGGCCATGCCCTAAAATGAATGGTCAAAACGGATGAATAGCTTAGATATAAGGAACATACAAAGCTTACTCCATATAATTTTAGAGGAACCGGCCTCCCTGAAACAACAGTAAAAATTTCATTTAAAAAAGAAAAGATTAAGAAATGCAATTTAAAAAAAAAAAGAAGAGCAACAGACAGAACAAAAATATAAAGTGTAAATAGGAAGGAGGGAATCCACTAACTCTTCAGAATCATGACAAATCCCGATAAGTATTTGTCTGAGTGTCTATATATCGTATGAGTGGGATGTGGCGAATGGAATCCACCAACTCTTCAGCTCCATCCTTTCTGAGCCCCTTCAAGAAAGCTTCCGACATATCATACAGGTAGAGTTCTTTGAGGTTAGTGACGTGTTCGAGCCACAGCGGCGCCTCCACTAATTCTTCGCAACGTCTAATATATAGCTCTTCAAGGCTTGACATTGCTCCCTTCTCCACCCTCACATTCTTCAACCCGCTCAACTCAATGAGCCATAATTTCTTAAGTCTTGGATATCCTCTACCCTCGCAACATAACTCTTCTCCATCATAAGCTCCATCTAGTAAGAGTTCCACCAAATTGGGCAGTGATTGAAGGGCTTTGAGTGGATCATCCCCCAATCTGGACCACGTCAGATGAACTACTACCAGATTATGAAGCGAGGCAATCCATTCAGGCAACTTCTCCAAACGCCCTCCCAAATATAGACGTTGAAGATGCAGCGGAGGATGCGATAAAGAATGCAGGTCGAGAACCTCCTCCTCATCCATTGATCTCACTTCAAAGGAGTGAAGGTGAATCATCTTCTCAATGGAAGTGCATAAATCATTCCCATCTTCCACTCTTAGCTTGATAATGCCTAACCTCCTCAGTTGGGTGAGATTCCCCAGCTCTCTAATGATGCCGCTCTCTGCCTCTATATGTGCCAACTTCTGTAGGGATCTCATGCTCCCGACTCCAGCAGGCACCTTAATTCCATCTTTAGGATTAAATGGCTGATAATACCCTTCTCCAGTACTATAGCGGTAAACCAGAAGGTGGCATAGGCACTTGAGCTTGAGAATCTCCACCGGCAACTCACATACGAAAGTGCCCTTAAGATTCAATGTTTCTAAGTTCTTTAGCCTCCCCAACGAACTTGGAAGCTTCTTGATCTTTGAATTCTCCAAGCTTAAGTATCTCAAAAGCAACAAGCTTGTTAGATCATCAGGAAAGATTTCCATGGACGTATTTTCAAGATCAACCACCCTCAACAACCTTAAGCTGGAAAATGAAGTGATTGTAGGGGCATTAGATAGTCCTTCTGCACCAAAAATGAACAATGAGCGAAGGCAGGAGAAGGCATCAAATTTTGGAAAATTCTCATCTTTATAAATGGACAGACGCCGGATTCTGTTACAAGGCTTTTCAACAGAAGATGCAAATAAATGCTCCTCCCTGAATTTTGGAATAATCATCTCCCGCACAAGATCATGGATGCGACAAATGCTCACCTTCCCATCTAATTTCCTTTCTGCCACGTGAACCAGATTTCTAGCGATGAGCTCATTGAGGTAACCTTCAGCAACCTCTTCCTTTGACCTGCCTACTTTTCTTTCTACGAACCCCTCGGCTATCCATAGGCGAATTAGTTTCATACGCTTAATCGGATAGTCTTCGGGGAAAATACTCAAATACAAGAAGCATGATTTCAGGTAGTAAGGCAAGTCATTGAAACTGAGCAATAATATTTTCATCATTCTTCTAAGACTGTCATCGCTTTCAAACTCTGGTCCAAGGCTACGGTGAATCATCTCCCACTCGTCATACGTCTTGCCGGATAGAAGACTACCTAATGTGACAACTGCAAGCGGTAATCCTTCGCATTTATCTACAAAGCTTCTCGAAAACTCCTCCAATTCAGGAGGGCAATTATTCTTCTCATGCGAGTGGAATGCCTCCTTGCAAAAGAGGGACCATGCATTTTCTGGATGCAGAGGTTGGAGATCGTAGATGGGAGCAGAGGGTCGGAAGCAAGAAGAACGTGCGACGTCACCGTTGCGTGTAGTGATCATTACCCTGCTACCCTTTTTGTTTTGGGGGAATGCACCGCCTATGTCATTCCATACGTCTGCCTCCCATACATCATCAAGAACAAGTAAATACCTTTTGTCCTGCAAGTAGCTCCATAGCTCTTGTATGAGCTCGTCATGTGGCATTGCGTCTAAACCTGGGGGAGATGGATCTTCCTTCGGCTTGAAGAATTGCTTTATCATGCTTCGAAGCTGTTCCTCCGCTTTGAACGATTGCGAGACAGTGATCCAAGCATATGTTTCAAAACATTTCTTCACCCGTTGGTCATCGTAGACTTTCTTTACCAGAGTGGTCTTGCCAAGGCCACCCATCCCGACCACTGAAATCGTCAAAAGTCTTGAATCTTCATTGACCAACCGTTCAATCAATTCCTTTCTTGGCACATCGATACCCACAAGATCAGCTTCCTCAACGAAAAGAGCTTTCGGTCGGGGATCCTTTTTTTTGGAGTTTGAAGTTTGCCCCGTACTATCCAGAGAGTAAGCATCTTTTCTTTCTTTAATCTTACTGACTCGGGTTTTGATATCTCGTATCGATGATGCAGTCTTATGGCGCACCATAAACTGCTTGATGAGTATACAAAGAAAATCGATACATCCCTGCTGCTCTTGTGCTTGGCTGAGCATGAACTCGTCGAGAACATCTTCAACGTCATAAGCTACTTCTCTGATTTGTTTCACCCATGTCTTGAGGCCTTCATCGGTATCTTGTCTTGCGTCGGCATCCCTTAAGACGGATTTGATGCTATCAAACTCATTTATGAGTTCGCGGACTTCTCCATCGACCCCCTTCAACAACTGCACTTCATCTACCAGCAAAGGCCTCAAGTGTTGTATTAAGAAGTTCACAGCACTATCTGCCATTTCTTTTTCTTCTTCTCTCTGATACTTGACGTTTAGCTTTCAAAGTCCATCACACCTATTTGACAGGTAAAAGGAAACTATCTTCAATTATTTAACGTGATGACATCCTCCTCTCAATCTCTACTTTTTCTTTTATTAATATTTAATACTAGCTCATGAATAGTGTGGAAAACCTAATGGATGGTCAAGATCGATGAATATCTGATTAGACTATCATGTACGGAAACGGATTGGCTACTCCCCATGCCACCAGCCGATGGCTGATGGTCGGTGCTTTGTGGGCCCCACCATGATGTATGTGTTTCATCCATGCCGTCCATATATTTTTATAGATCATTTTATGGTACGAAACCAAAGATTAGGTATATCCCAATCTCAAGTGGACCGCATTACAGGAAACAGTGTTGAATGAACTTCGACCATTAAAAACTTATTGGGGACCATAAAAGTTTTGGATCGAGCTGATCTTTATTTTTTTCCTTTCATCTAGGTCTGTATGACCTAAACAACAGATTGGATGTCAAATAAACGGTACAGTGGGCCATAGGAGGATTTTAAGGTGAATATTCAATCATCATTGTTTTCCTGCGGTGTGGTTTAACTTAGATTTATATATCTCTCATTT
The DNA here is from genome assembly GCF_029962835.1 of Magnolia sinica. Lineage (NCBI taxonomy): Eukaryota > Viridiplantae > Streptophyta > Magnoliopsida > Magnoliales > Magnoliaceae > Magnolia > Magnolia sinica. The sequence goes on from NC_080581.1 coordinate 84,755,591, forward strand.
TTGGTATACAGCCTAAAATGATCTGTAAAAATGGATTAACGGAATGGATGAAACACATACATCATGGTGGGCCCACAGAGCACCGACCATCAGCCGCGGGGCTGGCAGGGGAGTAGCCAATCCGTTCCCATCTTGTACGCTGCTGGCGCACATCAGTTTCCCTGCTTTTCACCGTATATTGCCATACGTTATGTACCCGGATCCTCTGCTTGCCAGCTTGCTACAGATAGAAAATCTGATTGAGCCACGTCATCACATACTGCATTTAATACAGCAGCGCTGATCATGTAAGAGATGATGTGGACCAATCATGTAAGTGATGATATGGCATGAGAAAAAGAATGAGATAGATCTAAAGTTCAAGTGGACCCACCACAGAAAACCGTGGGATCAGTTACACCCACCGTTGAAACATTTATAGGACCCACCATGATGTATTTTTTAGATCCAACCTATTCATAGGTTACCGTAGAGATAGATGAAGTGAAAACAAAAATATAAGCTTGATCGGAAACTTCTGTGGCACCTTAAAAGTTTTGAACGGTGGATGTCACTGTCCCACTGTTTTCTATGGTGGGGTAAACTTGAAATTTAAATCTATCTCATTATTTTTCTCATACTATAAAATGATCTCTTCAAATGGATGAACGGTATGGATACAACGCATGCATCATGGTAAGGCCCACAAAGCTTAGTGACGTCACTTCAGTATAATCAATGTGCTGAAGGCACAGGGAATTCCTAAGCAGCCACTTCTGATTGGTCCACGTAATTTCCTAGAAATTCGGTTGTTTGAGTAAAACCAATACTCAAGTGCGCCGAACTAGAGTAAGCAGTGAGAAATAGATGCCTACCGTGGAAAACTTCTTGAGCCACGTAAGCTTTGATCAAGCTGATATTTGTGTTTCCTGGTCTTTGAAACCTTATGAAAATTTTAAATGGAAAATAAATCTCATGGATTTGATATTCTGCCGCTACAATGGTGTAACAAAAAGGCATGAGCAATCCATTCCTCAGACTTTACAGTACGGCGGTGTACTAGAAATAATGAATCTCACTATTTTAGATGGAATCAGGTGTATGCTTTCGCGTGTCAAACTACCAAAATTATTTTGGAGAGACGCTTTGCATGGCTTGATTCTTAATTAATCTATCTCTTTCAGCTCCTCTAAATAGAGATGTTGCAAAAAGTATATAGACCAGAAAATATGTTTCCTATGAACACATAAGATTATTTGTGCATGTTCTAAAAGATGAGCAGTCCAAACTTGATGACAAGGCAAAATAATGTATCTTCTTGAGATATGCAAATGAAAATTTTGGCTAAAGGTTATGGGATCCAATTGACAAGAATGATCAGAAGCAGGTGACATGGTTGTAATGTTCTGTAAAATTTCACATAGAAACCCCAGTACATATGCGAGTGAAGCTGTCAGATGGTCGTACTAGTTCAACTTAGTTCCCTAATTATGCTATAAATGATGGATTTAAGGAAATTGGAGTCGAACGCCTGTTTCTACACATCACAAATAGGTGGGTGGGTGAATTTAGACAATTCCTCCACTTGTTGACACCAACAAGGAATATCGAGAGTTAACATACTCCATAAATACCCAAGTTAACTAAATTAGGGCTACACCACACGTTCTAGTTTATCGGTCTCAAAATTATAAATTAGCATCCGTTTTACCATGCTTAATGTCCATTGCGAATATTGAGCTAATGTGACACCTCGGATCGCTCAACATGAGTTATGCGATTACCTTAGTTAATAGCCTAGATTTAAGTGAAATGATCACCTGACCCATTTTATCGAAGTTGTGACCTTCGAACCATCAGATCATGGCCAAACTTGAAGCATCGACTTAAGATATTCCCCTACGCATATTTGTATAGCCGCTCCCTCGATCAATCAATGGTGATTGTTGAACTGAATTTGGGACGTTATCCATTGATCAGAATGTACGATCGTCGGATGACTATGTCCAAACATAGATCCCCTAATGGGACACCTGTCCCTTGACTTGGATCGACTTGGACACTTTCCTGTAGGTTCTCATGGTTTGAAACCACCCCCATAGGGTTAGTATAATGAAGACTTAGCATTTAGAGCCATTTGTGTACATTCTGGTACTATAAATACCCTTTTTATTCACACCCCCTCTCCTCATATGAATTTTCATACCCTAGCCTTTGGGGGGGGGGGGAGAGAGAGAGAGAGAGAGAGAGAGAGAGAGAGAGAAACGGAAATTGTGTATGAGAGGGAGATTGATTGTGAAGGTTGCCTCTTTCCCATCCGATTGGTGATCTAGCCATGACCAAATCCTTTGTTGGATCTCCGTCCGCAATCATTGAAGGTAAACTTCGAACCTAGATCCCTAAATCATGATGTTAGGGTTGAATTTTTCTAAACATTACAAGGCTTGTTCAAATCATTTAGGTTTCGGTGACTCTTTTCAAAATCTTAACTTTAGGAACAAATCCGAGTCAGGTGAGCTAACGCAAGGTGCAAATTATTTTCCTAGGTTTCTATTTATCAACCCTTGAAGGTGATAGACTATGATCCCTTTTGATTTTGTAGAAATCCTTAAGTCAAGTATGCCTTAAATGCTTTGCTATAAAAGTCATTGTTTGTGTTTGTAACACCTCGTACTTTTCAGTACTCGGGTGTTACCGTGTGAACTAACTTAGTATAAATACCAACCTAACTTACTTGGACACTTACATTCATTCCAATCTAAATCTGACCATTGAAAGTAATCCCCATCCATATATTAAGCCATCCATCCATTGATCATCAAGTCATCAGAAAAACCTAATTTAGGATTTCAACCACCCTGTAGGCAATTTAACCGCACCGTGTCTATCACATACATTAGATCATGCGGTCCACTATTTGTTCATCTTATATCATGGTCATTAACAATCTACTTAACTTCGTACAAATCCAACCATACAATTATAAGAACAATCACTAAGACCAATCACTAGTTTAGATTAGGAACTTGTTTAATCGCGAGCTCAACCATCAAATCATTCATCCTAGATTTAAGAGTTTGAACAACGAGATCTACAATGTTTTGTCAATCATTTCAACACTTGATTTCCATAATTCAAACACCGGGTTATAAAATCAACCTTTAGGTCGCAATTAGACAGCCCTAGAAACCATTGAAATTGTTCAATGTGGACTATGGAATGCCCTGGCCTTAAATCATCTTAAATTGAGATCCAAATCACTAGATCCACCGTTTATCAGGCCACGTCACTTGATGTTGAAATCCATTACATAAGTAGATAATCCAACCATTTGATTATAGTAACAACCATTAGATTTCTTCTAGGATCGACTAAGAACCATTATGAACAGTGAAGGTTGGATCTGAAGATGACTCAACCATTGGATTGACGGGAATCTGCAAATGGGGCCCAAATCAAGTCGTGGGGCTCACCTAAATTTTGGATATGCCTAGTTTTTTGTCAGAGGCCCTGATGGGGATCCCCAAATCAAATGGATGGAGTGAATTTCGTCCAACATTATTATGGACCCCACAATTGGCTGTGTACCATAGTGAGTGTGCACCTGCGGTACACGAGACCATAAATACGGTCAAACTGGGTTTGACCCATGGTTTCCCATAAAGAAAAAGAATTCCTCCCTCTTTCGTGTTTTTGCCAGCAAGCGAACGAATGTTGATCGATCGTTAGATGGGCCACTTTCAAGGATAAAGAGGATGATCCAGATCGTTTATCTCATTGGCCATTCAAATCCGACCAAACCCTCGCCCTTCCTACACATCGAAACCCATGTGCATGCACACAATTTTCAGCCCAAACCGAACTTGCGTGCAGTCGTATTTTCGAAACTGGAAATCTTGTTTCATTGTTGCCAGCTGTTGCGATTTACATGCCTCCACTCCTTTCCATCTCAACCTTCCATTCCAAACCATCCTAGCCCCCCATTCACTTCACACTATGGGGTTTCCATTGCAACAAGAGAGCCGCCGCTGAATGTTGAAACCAAGATCCATTAAGTGAAAATGCTAATAACTGCACATCTGGTGGGTCCCACAGTGATCATGGGATAAATCCACACCATCTATATGTTACTAATTATAAGATCAACCACTCGATGATGACCTGTCATTAACAGCTAGGTCATCTTCTTCGTTTGATTGGAAAACCCATTAGCGATTAGTGAGGCCCATTCACCAATCTAAGACGTTCGTTAGGGTGGCTATGGTCTCAGAAATTCCTCCCTGGTGACTAATAGGGGCCATGTAATCAGAAGCCACGATCATTGTCTCAAATTTGATCGTTCGAGAGCCGTTGGCTGATAGCTAATCTGACGATTAGGGGCATCTAGAAATGGATTAGTATAGCCTATATAGGCTACCCTTTTCTGTCTTTCCTTCTCAGAAATAGAAACCGAAGAGAGAGAGAGAGAGAGAGAGAGAGAGAGAGAGAGAGAGAGTCACTGCTGTGTCGCACCGGGCAAGACGAGTCGTGGTCCGAGTTGGGCTGAGCCTAGCTCCGTCTTGGTTCGTTGACAGGGTGAGAAAAGGGAAGGAGTAAGAAGGAAATAAAGGCGAGTGAGAGAGAGAGGGGGCAAGAAGAGGAAGATAGGGAAGGTAGTGAGATAGAGAGAGAGAGTTTGTGTGTGTGTGTGCGCGCGCGCGCGCACGTGTCACTACACCAACTTAACTTGAGCTGATTCATGAACTCACTCAAACTCAGTTGGGTCAAGTCCGGACCCTGTTGGTCATTATAGCAAAAGAAGAGGGAGGAAGGAGAAAGGAAGCAGAGGGAGAGGGAGAGAAACGAGAGAGTAAGGAGAGTGGATCGGGCTGCTGAATGGGGTGCAATTCACATCGAGTCAAGTCGAGTCAATAGTTGTATGGCTAACTTGCTCAACTCAGTTGAGTCGAGTTAGGATGTTGGATATGGGTTGGGCCCAGTCTAGCCCATCCACTCTACTGGGCATAGTAGGAAAAAAGAAAGAAAGAAAAGAAAACGAAATGAAGAAAATAGAAGAAAAGAGAAGGAGAGGAAGAAAAAGTAGAATCGAAGAAGAAGATGAGAGAAGATGTTGGCTTTCGGCTCCTAACCAAGTCGAACCAACTCCAATCCTTGTATAACTAAGTCAGTAAGTTACTGACTCAGTTCTGAGTGTGTTTTGCTTTGGGTCTTGATCATCAAACTCAATAGTTAGCAAGGTGTTTCTCCCTCAAACCCAATAGACCGATGTTGTGATTGCCGGGTTGATCTGAGTTGGGGGAGCATGAGGTGAGTTCACTCGATGGGCTAGCTGAGTTTAGTGACATTGGAGCATGGATATCGAATTGAGGTCGAGTCAAGTTACAGATTGGATTAACACGGTTGATTTGATTCCAAGGGCACGCACACTTCCTAGCGACATTGTAGGCGATTCAAAATATAAGGTGATGCTTTTTTCCCCTTAAGCTTTCATCTTTCATGTTAGCTTAAGTGATAGTTCAATTTTAATTTCAATTGATAACTGACATCTTTAATTCATAATTACTTGTGTTAGTTATTGAATCTCATTATCAAATTATATGCTCAACATTTATCTTGTATAAATATCTATATATTGTATTGTATATCTTCTTATACTTAAGGTTTGTTGTAAAACGTGAATTGCTACATCTATTAGTGGAAAATCACACTTATATATGTACATTCTGACTTAGGATGTAACTTGATTGAGTGCAATTATAATAGATTCTCGACCTAGTGTCTACTTTGACTGATGGATTAAATGGAAGATTGATGCGGGCTTACCATTCATGGATTAATGTATATTCTCCCTAAGTGGCTTGATGGATTATTTTGTATGACCATGTGATGGTAAGTCTCATTTGTTAAACTATGATTGGTCACAAGTTGACAAGGACACTATTAAACATCCTAATGTTGGAGTCTTATTAGATAGGGATTATGGTATGCGACACTATGCTCGAACTGTCAGCCTATGCTGGGTGATGGCCCCCCTCCCCCATACTGACTTTTGAGCGTTCTCAAATTGGCTGCTTGTAAATTGGAATAATAATGGCTTGGCTAATCATGCATTCATGACACTTGGGCGTTATTGGGTGCCTGATTGACTGTTTGAAAGATCAGTGAACCATTCAAACGACCATTTTTGTATTTTGAATGGACTAACTATTTGAAAGGTCCATTCTCTTACTTGAGCATGTTAACTATTTAAAAGACTCGTTCATTGGTAATTGAATGAATCAGCTGTTTGAAAGACCAATTCTATTGGTTGAATGAGCCAACTGTTTGAAAGGCCCATTATATTATTTAAATGGACCGACTGTTTGAAAGGTTCATTCTCTTACATGAGTGAATCGACTGTTTGAAAGACCCGTTCCTTTGCAAGTTGAATGAGTCCACTGTTTAAAAGACCCATTATCTTGCTTAAATGAACCGGCAGTTTGAAAGGTTTAATCTCTTACTTGAGCGGGTCAATTGTATATGTGAATTTCCTTTAATTTTGATCTATTTCTCTTCCATTAAACTGCTAACTCTACAAAAGAAAGAAAAGAAAATTACCTGAAATTTGGCTATCTTTAAAGTTTAATACTCGAGTTTTCAAAAAATGATTTGTATAGTCAAGTTTCGAAAATAGGGCATTAGAGTATTATTATTGGTAGATCACATGTATGACAAAATACATGCTCATTTTAGTGCTTACTTTGTTGGTGGTTGATTAGGGTTTGTAAATGGCAATGGTAGATTTTAAAGGTTTTTTATTCCTTTACAACTTTGGGCATGTTCTTTGTATATTTTGTTAGCTATTGAATGTGTACACATGTAAATTTTGACCTACACTTGCATATACATTTATTATTTGAGATAAGTTTGAAACCCTATTGATGTCAAATAAATATTATATTACTGATTTCGTCATATTAAGCTATGATAAGAAGAGGTCGAGCCCTGCTTAACCTTGAAAACAAGGGATGGTCGACGAATCTAGTGTAACACCCCTTACTTTTCGGTACTCGGGTGTTACCTTGAAGATCTAAATTAGTTTACACGTGCATGGGAATACATTTGACTCACCTTAAGCATCATCCTCCAGTGGTCCTCAATCTATCCATCTCAACCGTCTAGTACGACCTTGATCAGGTCATCTGACTGTTGAAGTCTCAAAGACAAACAATAATCTCATCATGAAATTGACTTTTATCTTCATAACCCACTGCATTGCTAGGATCCCAAGGGCAATGAAAGTCTAAACACTGCCCTATTAGATAGATTGAACCACACATTATCAATTTTGGGCCTTATATCATCAAGATCCACCATCAAACCAAATTCACGTTGTAACAGAATACAAACCAACCTTACAGATCCAACCCTACTATTGTAAAAATTCAATTACGCAAGGCATACTAGGAAGTTCCAAGTAGTCCTAAAGCCTCCAATCACCAATTACACACAATCCAACCAGGGGATCGCAATACCAACCATGGGACCACGGGACATGACAGGCATTTGTTAAGCACAAATAAATATAAATTAGTTACTAATAAGTTGATCAGTCAGTGCAAGGTAAAATAAATATGTAAATAAAATAATTATCATAATAAGAATGTTAACAATAACATTGTTAAACGATATCTTAATAGTAAGAAAAATATAGTAAATGCCACCTGGACATTCCTAGTCATTGCTATGATTGTTAATGGACTCCTATTATTTAAGTAGGACTCCTTTAGATCGTTGATTTTTGATAGTATGGCAATCTGACCGTTAGAGCAATAGAAATCGACGCTAATAGACTATATATAGTTCATTGGTATGGCCCACCTGAGCTTTACATTCACCTCATCTTTGGTCAGGGGCTCTGATTGGGCCCTCCAAGTGGAATGGAGGGAGTGTATTTACAAATCACATTATGGTGGACCCCATATACATGGCGCATGTGCATAGGACGTGTTCACCCGCTGAACACTGGGTCAGGAAACCCAGTCAATCGGGTTTGACCCGAAACTTTTCGAAAAAGAGAGGCTTCCCTCTCTTTCTCTTGCTGTTCCCGCCTGCGAGCATTTTTAAACGGATGGTGTCCGTTTGCTGCGAACGTGGCCCACCATTGGCCACCGTTCTATTGATCCGAACCATCCATTTGATAGAGGGCCCGCACCGGACAAACCCCACCTAGCTTCGCACCTTGGAGCACTTGTGCATGCAGATGATTTCTGGCACAATGAACGCGTGGGTGCGGCATCTCCCAAAAAATGAAAGTTTCCATTTTTTTTGTCTGCCACGCTGGAGATCCGCGTGCTCCCTCCCATTTCCATCCCAGTCGTTCCCCCCGATGATATCTCAGTGCTCCTTTCGACGCCAAATAAGGGCAGGCAATCGTCTGCTAGGCAAGCCGGGGTGGGAGACATTCTCACTTCTGGAAAGTCCCGCTGGGGCGATCCCAACCTATCCCTAAGCTCCGTAGGATCATCATGATTGTTCAAGCTAAGGTAGCTATAGAGATAGCTGAGAAATTCCCCTCCACTCGAGAAGGAAGACGCAGCGGATTATCTCTTGAGATGTTGCACTTGAAAGAAATATAAATTGAAAAGTGGACCCCACACTGATCACGGGCCCCATCTGGCTCATCCAATCGGTGCAGATCACCGTGATAGGCCCAAGAAAGAAAAACACCATTGCAGGCGGCACCATCTTCCGCATCAAACTGAAAAACACTGTGATGGTGTGGGCCCCATTACAGGTAAAAAGGAGAGAGAGGGAACGAGTGCAGGGTAGGTGTGAACTCGGTGCCTCATTGAGTTGACCCGGCCTGTTCGGATTAAGGCGAACCAGTGCAGAATAGTAGCACCTTTGTTAGGAGAAGAAAAAAGAGGGAGAGTGGGAATCAAAAGAGGGAGATAAAATAGGAGAAGAAATAGAGAAGAGAAAATGAGAGTGAGAGAGAGAGGTGGCTGTCGGGCTGTGTGGGATCGACTTGTAGGGCTGAAATCAGCCCGAGTTGGAGACGGGTCTAGTCCATTCCAGACCTCGTGAAAGTCCATAGAGAGAAAGAAAGGAAGACGAAGAAAAAGAAGAGAGTGAGGGAGACTGTGCCACATTGAGTCGGGGCTGCTGTCCGACCTTATGCCACATTGCATCGAGTCAGTCAGTCTACCCGAAATGAGTTGAGTCTTGTGGGGTAGATACTCAAAAAGAGAGGGAGGAGAAGCAAGAAGGAGAAAAGAAGAGAGTGTTTGAGAAGGGTTGAGAATAGGGTGTTTGCACCCTTCGAGTCAACCCGACTCGCTGTCGAGTCTGGCGTACGAGTTGGGCTTGGTTCAGTCTAGCAACCCTGCTGGTGTATGGGTTTGAGTGAAGAAGAAAGTGAGAAAAAGAAGAGAAGGAAGAAGAGAAAGAAGGAAAGGGAGAAGGAAGAGAGAATAAATGTGGGAGCTGAGTCAACTCGGTTTGGGACCGAGTCAGACTGCTAGTCCATTGGTTGGGTTGAGTCCAGAGGCTGCTGGACCTCTCTAAAAAAGATGAAGAGAGAGAGAGAGAGAGAGAGAGAGAGAGAGAGAGAGAGAGAGAGAGAGAGAGAGAGAGAGTGGGAGAAGAAATAGAGAAAGAGAAGGAGAAAGTGATAAAGAAGAGAGAGGGCATTGGGTCGTCGGTTACTGCCGAGTCAACTCAGTAAATGGCAAAATCTAGCTCATTGCTGGATTTTCCAATCCATCTCCAGGATCTCCCATTATTGTTATTGTAACCAGATAGGTAATTACATCTTACTCCGCTTTTGTTTTTACCTAAGTAATGTGCCCATAAGACATGGAATGAAACTGATCCAACTTAGCAACATTCACTGAGTTTGGTTATGAATTGAGTTAGTTCAAGGGCTGATTCGGTACAGCCTTGCAGTGACAAGGTCCTGCGGTTCAAATCCTCGTCAGGATTATGCCGATTAGATCGCCATCAGGGCCAAATCTGACCATTCGAATTGATTGACTTCTTTCACCGAGTTGAGTTCTATTGTCAATGATATTATTATAGGTTCCTTTTACTATTGTTATTACTATTATGAGTCACTATTAGTATTATTATTCATTGTGGGTTATTATTAGATAAGATAATATAATATTAGCCATTGTTAATATTCCTAAAATTTAAAACTAATTTACTTTATTAATTTTATTCATTTATTATTCCCATTAATAATATCATTAATAGCTACACAAAATAGAGTTCAAATTATATAATCAAAACCTAGAATCTAAGTACATGACTAAACTCTAGGGTGAAACCCTAAACCTAAGTGATCCAAACCTTAGGCTAGAACTTTAACAAAAAACAATATAAAACTTAGATCTAACCATACAAAATTTATAATTCATGATAGGATTTGGTTCTAAGGGCACAATCACTTAGCGACATTAGAAGGTGATTCAGTTCATCAGGTGATGATTTCTTCCCCTTGAGCTTTCCGTTTTCCCATTAGCTTAATGTAACGCCCCGAATTTCAGAAGGGGGGGGGGGGGGGGTAGGTACTTGACTTCCAAATTTCTAGGTTCTACTTATGCCCTACTGGGTTTCAGAATTGGTGTAATTTGTTCATTTCATAAGCAATGGGGAAATTTAAGTAGATCATGCAGCATAAATCAAGACTAAAATAGTAAACACATGTGCAATTATCATGGAGTAAGAAGATCCGACAAAGAGATAATATAAGTGAACATGAGGGACCGTGTCTCACAAAAATACACATAATCCAGAAATATAAATCCTTCCTTGAACCTCATCACTAGTCCTAAGACGGCCTATGGTGATTCACCTAAAAGCTGAAAGTAAGAGAGCTCCTTCTCCTCGTCTATACTCACCCCATCTAGCGCTTCTTGCTCCATAACACTTGCATCTAAGCTAGGGTTTGGTTGGTGTTTTAAAACATCGTCATAGAGTGAGAGTGAGTGATCAACTCAGTGGATACCATTATCAATAAGTTACACATATTATCAAATACATGGACAAAGTTAGAAAAATGCAATCATTTATATAATACTAACCACTCTTATTAATGCATATGCATGGTTTCATGATATGATGCATGCCCTTACTTCCAACACTCCCTTAAGCGACAACGTTTAACGATTGCAATGCATAATATTCCCTCAATGCGACCTCGATTGCTAAATCACCAATCTTAACTAATACAATGTGATGGTGAGATGTTAGCCGAGTATTTAATTAAATTCATTCATCCAATAAGATTAGGGAAGCTGAAACACCTCTATTTAATCAATGACCTTATCTAAATCACTTGGCCCAAGGCATACGGAGCAGATCTGAGCCTGCGATCCATGATGCAAATTTAGGTATCATCCATCTGTCTCACAAATCAATAATTTTAAAGGTAAGGCACGATACCTAAAGGTATGAGTCGTTACCCAAACACCGAGTATGATCACTCATTTCTGAGGTGCAGGCTTGTTACATAACAAAATCACCACAAGGAATGGCTCATCATTTAATTCCATTCATTCCTGGGTCGTTCGAACGATAATCTGACACGGAATCGTCGGCCAGGTAATTTAACGGGGGTCGTTCGAAAAAGGACCTATCACCTCCTATGCTCGCTAGTCACTAAGGGGAGGCTCGTCACCCCAGCATAGGCCGACAGCAAGGACACAGTGTCTCATACCATCATGCCCGGCTCCCGAGTCTTAGTTACTCACTGGTCACTATGGGGGAGGGGGGGGGGGGGGGGGGGGCTCGTCGTATCATTAATGGTTAATAGTGGCCTCTCAAAGGTATGAGGTATTTCAAATTCAGGCAAGCGTGTACATACATGGTTAACGAACATGGATGACCAGCTGGTGAGCCAATTTGTCCCCTCTAGACGAACTACGTACAAATCATATGACATTGGGAGCAACATCCTACGTAGTCCGACTACAGCCGACTATCCATAATTCGAGGTCAAATTTGCCCATGGACAGCCTTACTAGAGGGGGCTGCCCATGTGGGTTCTGAAACTTACTGGCTGATCTGGAAAGGGGGCAGGGTATAAGTGAATGATGTTAAAGTAGATATCGGTCTACTTCTAGTTATGAGGGATTTAGGCATACATAGAAGTAAATTATAGACATGAAAATCATGATTCATCAAGGATTCTTAAATACATGAAAAATTTAAACAAACATGTATACAAGCTCAATTTCAAAGAAACAATCATGCATAGAATGAAAAACAGTAATTAATCATGTGCATAGGGAACATGCAGCGAAATTTTCTTTTTTTTAAAGAATTTGGAGAATGTGTCCTAATTTTATACTCATGAATATCAGGAATTAAGGCAATGCAAGGATCCTGGGTGATTGAGAGACCGAATTCTCCCTAAATCAAAAAATATTTGAAATAACACTCCAATTCCACAATTAACATACATGCAACTGACATACAAGCAAATTCCACACCCATAATCACTAATTTCGGCCTAAATTTGAAAAATGGCCACTTATAGCTAATGGTCCGCACCTAGGAGTTACCGAAGGCTCACAGAGTAGCTTTTGGGGTGTCAGACTCGTGGGTTGACGCGTCGGAGCCTATGTCACATAGATTCGTAGGTTAGGACGCATGCACGTGGCTCCTCATGCTAGAATTAGGGAGATGATAGGGTGGTTACCTTTTTGGATCGTAGCAAATCCCCTCTTGTGGTGGCAGAAATGTAGTTTTTGGCGTGAAGTCGTGGTAGGAGAGGGAATCCTCTCAATTCCCACTCTCTGAGCTCACTCTCTCCTCTTTCTCCTCTCTCTCTCTCTCTCTCTCTCTCTCTCTCTCTCTCTCTCTTCCTCCATTGCTGGAAAATTCGTATGAGAGGGTGGGAGATGATTTTTAGAGCTTATATAGCCTGAAAATTAGCTCATTTGGCCCTGAGAAGGCTGTACCTAATGCATATACCCTTGGTGGGTGTATTTTTTACCCTTGGGCTTGTCCCAGTGCCCTCCCTGGCCCATCTATATTATGGAATATGTGGCCCATATTCAGATGAAGGTTTGTCCCAAGTTTGGTGGCAAACGGATGAGTCAATTGATTGAAGGGGCCCGATTTGTGATCAACGGTCAATGATGATTGATCGGGCCCATAATTATACGGATATAAGTAGGAAAATATCCTTGACTCATGGCCTGAGTTTGATTGCAATTCCAACGGTTGGAAAGTCTCAACTTCACCGTTTTAGTGGTGGGGCCAACTCACTTAAGTTTCAGGTTTCAAGTCCTGGAGAGTCACGCCTTTCAAGCTCTATTTTCACGGTCCAAGTTGTATGGTTCGGGGCATCGTTTGGGCCCACAATCCGCGATGGATGTTAAGCCTAGTGAGATGGACATTATTCTATAATTTTGAAACTGGTGGCCCACTAACAAGCGGTCAGGAGCTCATCCAGGTAATCAGGGCATTTTTTTGAATGAATTCGGTAGGGAGATTTCTTGGGTGCAGTTGTTAGGGTCTGGATTAATTAAGTTCACAGTATGACCTATTCAAAATTAGTGAAAATGGTGATTTAATCATAATTACCCTAAATCGTTGGTTCTCAGGCTAAATGAGTAAGTAGGTTGATTTGATTTATAAATTAAGATCCGACCTGTAGTTGACTCGGCTTTAGGTATGTTTTTATTTGGTTATGGTAATCTTGATAAGTTAGTGATGAGTCGGTTAGATTTGGGCCTTAGATGAACAATTCACAAGGCTGGTCTTGAGGTTTAAGTGATCAGACAGATTGGTTGGCTTCATACGGTTCGTTAGTCGAATTTTTATGGTTCTTTATTGGTATCACCTACATATAGGCTCACCTTGAGCATTAAGGGCCAGTAAGTGATGACGTGGGATAGTTATAAATTTATTTTTTAAAAAGTATTTTTAACAATCCAAAATAGTAAAAATTCAGGATATTACACTTAAGTGATAATTTTTTTTATTTTTATTTTTTTAAAATTTTAGTTGATAATTGATGTCTTTATCTTATACTTACATGTGCTAGTTGTTGGAATTGAATGCTAGATTACATGCTCAATATTTATCCTGCATATTTTCTTATGCTTGTGGATTACTTGTGGATTGATTATGAAACTTAAACTGGTACATCAATCAGTGGGAAACCCCACTTATAAATGTACACCCACACTTGGGATGTAACCTGATTGATTGTGTTTATAATGGGCTGTCGATTTAGTGGTTACTTGAATGATACGAATATTGAAGTGGGCCTACCATCCATGGGTTATTGTGTCCGTGTGACTTTTGAGGATGGTCTTTTTATCGCATCTACTTGATATTTGCCCTATGCAGCTTAGATTGGATATTTTCTCTATATGATTTTGATTTTCTATTTGCCCTATGTTGCTTAGACTTAGTATTTTTCCTATATGGCTTCGATGATTTATTTTTACATAACCACGCGATGGTAAGTTCCATATGTTGAACTATGACTGACCACTAGTTGATGAACTTCCATTAAACATCCTAAGGTGATTGTCTCATGAGCCGGGGATGGTGGTCATGGGACATTATGTCCGAGTTGTTGGCCTACGCTAGGTGATAAACCCCCCCAGTGACTTTTGAGCTTTATTAAACTGGCTAGTTATAAATGGAATAATAACAGATGGGTTAATCATGCATTCATAGTATATGGGCGATGACGGGTGACTAATTCTGGATACTGTAGCATGTGTTCTTAGTCGTGGTATCATTTCACTAGCTCTCAGACCATCGACTATTGACCCACCTTTGGTGAGTTTGGCACTACGCATATACTATGTAATTTCGCTGGTGATCGGCCACTTGCATGGGTTTTGCCCAAAAGCCAACTGGATGAGCATTCCCAGTAGATGTGCACTCATGCATCCATGCATCTAATAAGACCGCATCACGTATTTTTTTGAATATCTTTTATTTATAACTACGCTTACCTAATCAGCAGTATGTAATTTTGAGGGGAATTCACACTGAGCTGGCCACTCATTCATCAAATATATAACCGTACAGGTAGCACAGGTGGCCTAAATGATATTCATGATCAGATTAATGAGGTACAGGGTACGATCCTCAGGGCTACATGGCTGTATCTACCAAGAGAAGCTGCGCGATCTTACGGCTCAAGTTTATATGCATTTTATTATTTCTCATGTATTAAATTGTGTAATTCTTGTAATTGTTAAGCGTTGAGACATTGGTTTTTATAAGTCATTTGGGTAACCGCTCGTATAATTTGAATGTATATGCAATTTCCTTTATATTTGGTTTATTCCTATTCCGCTAAACTGCTCACTCTGAAAAAGAAAATAAAAGAGTAAAAATATATGTGGAATTCGGCTATCCTTAAAGATTAACACTTAGGTTTTTGGAAAACGAGTCATATGCTCAAGTTCTGAAAACTCGGGGCATTACATCTAGCCACCCCTACTCATGTAGCTGACCTTAGCAAAACTTAGGCGATCGACAGTAGTTGGAGCTACATAGCTTGCTTGCACCCAATGTCGGTCTATCCAGGGTTCTCCTTGGACAATCAGATTAGTCCCTTGCATGGCCCGATCGCATGTATGATAAATGTTTGAGACACATTATGGAATTTGGGATACCATGCTGACTGTCACCAAAGAATGAGGTCATTTATGACCATTAGTGTGATACGATCCGTTGAGACTCGGGGGCCAAACATAGCGGTATGAGACACTGTACCTGGGCTGTCGGCCTACACTAGGGTGACGAGCCTCCCCACAGTGACCGGCTAACACGTAAGAAATACTAGACCCTGTCATGATATTGATGATACGAGTGGTGTGCCTTCTCCATATTGAGGTCGGGTGATGGCCGTCTCCAGACGATTAACCCTACTATAAATCTGATTTAAGTATAGGGACTTGATATAATGGAAAGCCAAAATGGATTAAGTGATACTGGTGAGGAGCTACCTAGTGCCACAATGACCCATGTAATTTGGATAGAAACCCGAGATTCGATGGCGGTATCCCAGCTTCATCAACTTGTTGTTTGAACTAATAAATATTAATCAGCACTCGGCTAATTATGCACTCCATAACATTTGTTGGGTTGTGCTTCAAGCCAACCATTACGCATATGTTAATGTCCTCAATAGTGATGGTGTTGATGTGGTTCTATATTGGTATAATTAAACATCAGGTCATGCATACACATTTCATATCATTCGCGTATTTAAATAACCAAATATATGACTTTCATGTCATTCCTGTACCTGTTTGATAACATATGAAACTTAAGTAAATAGTATCACTGAATTGATCACTCACCCCAACTCGAGACAATATTTTAGAACACGAACCAAATGATTTTGTCGATGCAGGTGCCCTAAAAGTGGATACGCTTGTTGAGTAGTATGTGGACCATACTGAGGAGTTCTTATACTTCCAGTGTATAGACAACTAAATGTAAAGTGACGTTTTAGGGCCACCAATTTGGTTTCCTTTTGAGGACGTGGTTGCATATTGCATTTTATGTTTGGACATGTATATTGAGTACCTAGCTGGGTGGACTCTATAACTTAGGATGTATGCATGCATGTATGAGACTTTTTGTTTTCCTTGTACACCTGTGATAACCATGATATGCACTGTTTAGTTTTCTTCTCACGCATGATCATGATACAATTGGTAGATGCTTAACCAAATGACATTTCCAAAAGGCTTAAGTGATACTCGAATGTCAGGGATCGAGTATGTATTCAACCCCTGAAATTCAGAACATCACAAGTTGGTATCAGATCATGAGTTTGAGATTAAATTGAATCGTAAGCTAAGGACTTACCATAATAAATATGTTGACATAGATATGATTTTGAAAATTAGTTATATTGAACCCTAGAAACCAACCCCCAGATTATTAACTAGCGTGAACTCATGTGTAGAAAATTTAAACTTGGGATTTCCCTAAATCGATGTAATCTGGCTTATAGGAGCATTGGTTGCTAGAGACCAATCATGGACCAGTATTTGATTGAGTGTACCAAGACGAATGAGGGTGGATCGATCTGGTTGACCCCAAGTTACGGGGTGACCCAGTTGACCTCAAGTTATTGACCAATGGGGGAACAGGGTTACCAGGTCAACCCTATCACCACCCTGTCAAACTCGGGTTGTTGAGGGTGATCTGGTAGACCTTGTCACCATCACGTCGACCTGCATGGTTGGCCAAGAAAGTGGGACAAGGCAACCCAGTCGACCTTAGCTCGACCCTGCCGGCTTGGTCCATGTGAAAAAAAAAAATTTCTTTAAAAAAAAAATGAAAGAAAGATGGGAAGGGAGGTCTTACACGTGGGGCCTGGTGTACCGCACACCAGCTATATAGCTGGTGTATTGACATCAGCAAGTTATGTGGGTCCATCATGAGGTATGTGTTATATCCAAACTGTCTATCTATTTTGTAAGCTCTTCTTAAGGCTTAAAGGCTAAAAATAAGATAGATCTAACTATCAAGTAGACCACAGTGCAAAAAAGCAGCGGGGGATTGAACGTCTACCATTGAAACCCTTTCGGGGGGTTCCCTGATGTTTTGGATCAGTATGAAATTTATTTTTCCTCTTATCTTTGTGACCTTATGAACACATTGGATGGAAAATCAAAGTTACGGTGTGCCATACGAAAATTTTAATGGTGAAAATCACTATCTCCGCTGTTATTTGTGGTGGGTCCATTTGACCTTTAGATATGATTCAATTTTTTGTATATTACTATAAAATGATCTCAACAAATGGATGAACGGTATGGATATAATAAAGACAGCACTGTAGGGCCATGTAACTTTGATTTCCTTTTACCCGTTCGTACGACTTGGAACTCGAGGACCGTCACCGCTCGTCTTCGCACGACACGTACCTACACCAGATATATATAGCTGGTGCAAAGGAAACGGATTGGCTACTCCCCCTGCCACCAGCCAATGGCAGGTGGTCGGTGCTCTGTGGGCCCCACCATGAAGTGTGTGTTTCATCCATGCCGTCCACCTATTTTTATAGATCATTTTATATGATGAGAGAAAAAATGAGGTATATTGAAATTGACAGTGAACCACATTACAGGAAACAGTGTTGAATGAACGTTGACCATTAAAAACGTTTTGGGGGCCATAAAATATTTGGATCAAGCTGATATTAATTTTTTCCCTTCATCCTGGTCTTTATGAATCAATCAACAGATTGGATGTCAAATAAAGAGTACAGTGGGCCTTAGGAGGATTTTAATGGTGGATATCCAATCATTATTGTTTTCCTGTGGTGTGGTCCACTGAGATTTATATCCCTATTATTTTTTGTAATAGTCTCTCAAATGATCCGTAAAAATGGATAAACGGAATGGATGAAACAGTTACATCATGGTGGGCCCACAGAGCATCGACCACGGGCCACGGGGCTGGTGTCAGGGGGAGTAGCCAATCCGTCTCCGTTGCAAAAGGGGTTTGAGACCCCTTCCTTGCCAATTTCCTTCACCATTCACACCCTTCCTCTTCCCAAATCAAAACCCACCTTCCCCAAAAGCTCTCCAAATCCCTTGGAGGATTGCAAATCCTCTTCCACCGGCTATACCATTCAAATCGGTGGATAACATATCATCTACCCGACCATGTTCACAGGAAGTAAACCGTTTTATGAGAAAGTTCACATCCAGTGTTTTATATGAACGTTTAGATATTAGGAATCTATGGTATGAACATGGATAATTGTGGTAATTACTTTTTTCTAGAATGTTCACCTATGAATGTTATTCAGTTCTGGATTCCAATACGAAGATATTGTGTGTTGAATCATGAAGAAGAAAAATAAAAAATAAAATAACGTACCTTAACTGTCTGCCATTAAAGTCATCTTCAAGCTTTGTTGGATGAAGAAGATGAATGCCTCTGCTTAATTCATTCGTTTATAATAAGGTATTGATACTTCCTCTCTCTGCTTCATTCCACGAAAGAAACACTGCTACTTTATGGACGCGTAAAACAAAGGAAACTCAGCTTCAATTATTGAACGGAAAGCCATGGGCACAAGAAAGTCATACATGAATGAGTCTGGTCAAATATTCATCGTTCCTCGCCATCCCTGCTTTTCGTGGGCTTTTGTTAAAAATAAAATGTAAAAACGAATATTGAGTGGAGGATGCTGATGTTTCCTTATATTATTAATTAGCTATGACAAAAGGATGAAAAAAGTGGGGGGAAACCATTAATAAATGAAGGGCACATTCTCACCGACAACCTATATGCTATGAGAGGCAAGCAACGCAATCCCCTCGTACTAGCAATCTAATTCCCTCACACCATCAACCTAATTTCCTCTCAGTGACAGCCTATAGCTCCTCTTACTTTAATTTTTCTTCTATAAATTCACACCCTCATTGATCAAACAAAGACAGTAAGGATAAGGAACCGAGAAGTGATTAGAGAGTGAAAGCTAAAGATTTTCTTAAGTTAATTGGTGAATCCATTGACAATTTTCACAATGGTCAATCATCGAAGCAGCTCAAATGAAGACTAGGAGTACGATCAGAGGTGTCTGGCCATCTCTTTTCAAATAAGAGTGTTTTATTTTCCCCGTCTTTCCACCTATTCAAGACAGTTCGATTCTAACTCTATACTTTCCAAGCAGTTCTCTTTATTTATTATTAGTTTTGCTCATTTCCTTTCTTTAAATTTATCAATCTGACAAAGTATTATAGAATCCCTAAAGAAATTAATAAAATCATGCCAAGTAAAGACCATACAGGTGTATGCAGTGGAAAATGGTGTCTAATCCATTTTTTTCCATAACCATGACCCTCACTCAACATTTATGGTGTAGATTAGTATATGAGTCATTCTAATAGAGGGTTCCTTGGACCTCTCGTCCATTCAGCAATTCTACAGATTTCGGCCGACCGTAGATTTTGAAGCATCAATTTGGCTATTACCTACTCCAAAACATTCTAACACGTAAGAAGTGCCTTTTTAACTCCCTTGGAAAGGTATTGCACAGCCAAGGTGGTAAAGCCAAATCAAACTAATCACCCATACCATGAGCATCATCCCAAAAGTGACACGACACGTGAACTTTCATTCCTTCTGTACTCATTACGGGATGGGGTGATTGAGAAATTTGCGGGGCGGCACACACAGAATGCGACTCTACTGGGGACGTGCTACCCCCACTAGTTTAGGCCCGACTTGAAACATGGGATTTTTCTAATTTCTTTGGGGATTCATAACATAGTTCATTCCATATAATACTAGTCCTTACTAACTTCCTAACCTACTAACTGACTGAAGATTCTAGTTCACACTGGTCCCATTTCCTTTTTTGTTATTCTAGTATCTACTGGTCCAAATACTTAGTTACCTTCTACATTCTAGTATACATTGGTCCTATTTCATTTGTAACAATTCTTGTACTCACTAGCCTTTGCATCTTATTATATTTTGTAATGTAGTATACACTGATCTCTTCATCTACTTACCTCTTAATTTCTGTGTTTGACTCTAAAAAAAAAAAACTAAAAAAATCAGAAAAACAAAGAGTAAAAAAAGGAGAAAAAAAACACACGCAAAAGAGAGAGAGAGAGAGAGAGAGAGAGAGAGAGAGAGCAAAAAAGATAACCAATTATGAGAAAGCAGTGGGTTATTCTGCAACCATTGTGCTCAGAAATCAACTGCGAGTTCGTTGCTCTACCCAATCATTACATACTTACCAAAGAATCATTCGAACCAGCACACAAGTAGTAATGTTACCCTAGGGTGGCGATCATTCAACCCACCAAACTCACCAAGACTACAAGACTCTCAATCAGCCGCATCCACTCCCTCAATAACCGACATGGCCCTCAACTTAAATAGATTAGAGAACATGGTAAACCACCTTTACGCGGGAATTGCACCACTCATCCATAACATGTGACAACCTATATAGCATTGACATACGTCTTTCATTTCTAACCGTCTACCAATTCTAACCCATCCCCCTTAACGGGAACCAAGTTCACTTTCAAACCCCACCAGTCATAGTCATTCAAACTCTAGCACACCCTCCCCCTAACGGGAACCAACCAGCACAATCCATTCAATCCCAGTCCGATCAATTCCAGTAGCGTCCCCTAACAAAAATCTATTCCAATCTCAACCTAGTCAACCACAACGATTACATGTTGTTTCTAGATATCAGTCCAACCAAACTCGCCCTCCCAGCGGGACCACATTCCTATTCCCTCATCCTAACATGCATTAAAACCCTCAAGCCAAGGAGCACAGGAACATCGAAGAAATCGACCAGTACGAAGAAGAGCCTAACTGAATGTCGCAAGGGGTACAACCTCCTTTGGCCCAACAGAATGAACTTGATCGACTTCGGGAATACTTCGAGGACCAACTAAGGTCCATGCGAAGCGAGTTTCAAAAGAAACATGGGGTGGAGCTTCCATTCACAAAAATTAGGGATCTTTATCTATAATGCCTCGGATTTCGGGGGCCGAGTGTGAACTCGGCTCCCAAATTCCCGGGTGTTACATGTGCCCTATTGGGCTCTTGAATTTGATACATTTAGTATATTTCCTAAGCAGTGGGGAGTTTAGTAGACCATGAAGCATAAATCAACCATAGAATAATACCAAGTGCAACTATATATATATATATATATATATATATATATATATATGTATGTATGTATGTATGTATGTATCCATGTTCAAAATGCAAGGTAAAGTAAAGGCAGAAGGGACTAGTCCCACCCACACATCATCCCTAAAATGACTAAGACCCTGGCCCGTCCCTCGCGGTCATCCCTACAACAGACTACGAGGATCTACCGAAGATCCAGAAGTATGACAACTCCTCTTCGTCCACGCTTGCTCCATCAAGCACGTCTAACTTTGTAATCCCTTCATCTAAGACGGTTTCTGGTTGGTGTTTTAAAATACCGTTCCAAAGTGGGAGTGAGTAGCTAACTCGGTGGTACCATTAACAATAAGTTACACATGTTATCATATGTGGGAATAAATTTAGTGAAAGGCAGACATTCAGAGAAACCTAATTACTCTTGTTAATATAAATGCATATTTCAATGACATGATGCATATCCTTTCCTCTAACAATTCCTCGAGCGACAATATCTAACGATCACAATACCTAACACTCCTTTAATGCGACCTCGACTGCCGAATCGCCAATACTAACTAATGCAATGTGATGGTGAGATGCTAGCCGATTATTTAATTAAGTCCGTTCATCCAGCAAGATTAGGGAAGCTGAAACACCTCCATTTAATCAATGACCTTATTCAGATCACTTGACCCAAGGTGGCCGTAGCGGATCTAAGCCTACGATACATGATCCAAATTTAGGTATCATCCATCTGTCTCATAAATCAATAATTTTAAAATAGAATATATATATATATATATATATATATATATATATAAAATTCTTAAGAGACACCGAATACTGAAACCCTAATATAGAAAGATAAGTCTAGTCCATCGGCAACTCGTAGTTATAAAAATTTCAGTTTCAACACGTCTATCATTAACAATGTATATGTCACTTTTAGTTACAAATTTATTTATTTATTTATTTATTTATTATTAAGTTTATTTTTATTTCACAAAATTTCATTTCATTTTAAGTTCTATAAAAATCATAAAAATTCCACAAGTACCAGTTGTCCAAAATCGATGATTTTCTATATGATTCCATAATGTCTTTATTCCTTATAACATTTGCTATATTTTTAGTTAGTGAAATATTTTAAAAAACTTTTTTGATAGTTTATCATTAAGTTTAAAGTCATCCCATAAATTTTCAATTCATTTAGATTTGTAGAAAAATTATTAAAATTATAGAAGTAATAGCTGTCCAATACTAATGATTTTTGGATAGTTGTCAAAACATCCTAAAATCATTTATATTTTAATTTTTAATTTATTTTTATATGAAACTAGACTATTAAGCTTTAATCTAACTTTTAAATCACCTAAATCAGAGTTATATTGAGGGAGATATGACTTTTTTAAGTTAGTCCAAAATGATAGAAAATCGCAGAAATTAAATTCCAGCGGTGGTCATCTGGGGGTGGCGGAACCTTGTGGTGTCTACAGGTGGCGCGCCGTTTTGGCGGTGGTTCTGCCACTCTTTGTTGGAAAATGACGTATCTTGCAAATTAGAATGAGTTATTTGGTGTGTCATATATGATTTTGGGATAGGAGGAGCCACTTTATCCAAAAAAAAAAAAACTAGGTTCTTTGGTGAGATTACATCAAGTTAATGGTCAAAAATCTATTTTATTTACATTTTTACTATTTATAGTAAATTTTAGTTTAATTATAGCTCTTCATCCCTTGAGCTTTAGGAGTTGTGTCTAATATAAAAAGTACTTAGAAAAATTAGAAGTATAAAGTGGTGGAAGGTGAGATTTTTGAAGAAGATGGGTTGGAAGGGGAGATCCTAAAGGTTAATGATTCTGGGAGGGAATGAGATTTGAAAATTTACCTTGGAGAGGGGGCTTCTTATGGAAAAAAATGGATTTGAAAGAGAGGGTGTCATGCCCTAAACTCGGAAACTGGGCTTACAAAATTCCCGATCGCCGAATCCTGCGCCGACAACCTCCGTAGTACCCCATTCTCGGATCCCTGCACCCATTCGCCGGGTTTTGATCCTGGGATGCTACGAGGAGGATTTTCAACATCAGTTTAGTTCATAATAAGCATAACCAAAGGCATAACCTACAAACAATAACGAAGAACTCCATCACATTTCCACTATGATAAAAAACTTTATAAGTACAATGAGTATAAAGGAAAATATAATGATAATGGACAAAAAGCTCCAAAATGATCTGTCATGCGCTTTAACCTCAGCGCTGCTGCAATCCAACTTCACCTGCACGCAAAGGTTGTGCATAAGCTTATGGAAAGCTTAGAGGGTGGTGAAAGTGTGTGCGCAAGGTAGTAATACAATTATGCAGTATCAGAGTAATGCAGAACATGCTGATGAATCCATGAATACTATTAACCGTAACAAGGCTATACGATGTAAGGCATGAATGATGTCAGCCGTACCAAAGCCATGCGATGCGAGGCATGAATGATATCGGCCGTACCAAGGCCATGCGATGCGAGATGCAACTTAAGCATATGAATCCTCATCTAAGTCCATATACCAATACAGCTCAACTCTGGAATATCACCGGGGTCTAGTACACTCCAAACCAGATTGCCGCCCTATCGCGCGCAATAAGGCGAGTGAAAGAGACCTCACTATCCGTCTGCCAATATTGAGGTCGGCTCGTTAGCGAGCCCATTCCTCGAGCTAGTCAAACTCAGCCTAGCTTTGCCCCCTCCTCTCGGGGGGGTAAGGCTGCACCCCCTTCCAACTGACCACGATACAGTGAAAAGTGCGATCTTCTGGTAATCGGCACTCGGTGCTCATGCACCCACTCGGTCTAGACGTTGGAGCAACCTCCTGGTACCATAAGGGTTTAGGGACTTTCACCTAGGGATATCTATAACACCCCATGTAGAATAAGATTTTTGGTATCCAATCCTGCCAACCATGATACGCTTGTCGATGCTATGGCCCTGATGTCACTAGGGCGTACATTAACCATGTCACACAATGCAAGATGCATGAATCACGCAATCCAGTCATACAGCAAACACGTGCGTATCGCGCACTCGTGCGGGTAACTTCCCTTACCAGAAAGTCCATAACAATCTGCCCAATGGCATGTGCTATGATTAATCACCCATCTCATTGTAAGCATGCAGATGATACGTATGGACATGTATCATGATGTTATGTTGTTATATACTCATAATTGGAATCGATAATCGCATACGGTGAGTGCGCCCTCCTTACTTGGGTTAACTCACGAAGAGAATGGGCCTAACAAGGCCTAGGAAATGTCACAATGAGGACATCTAACCATCATTGCCCATCAATGTGGACATTTAACCAACATTACTCCCAATGAGTGGCCTACATAAAGAATTCATACACAATATAACGGCCATATATACATCACATTGGGCCTCGCTCATGGGCCTCACATACATCGCACCGGGCCGATTGAATGGGCCGATTCGAATGAGCTGATTCAAATGGGCTGACTAAGTGGGCCGAATCAAATGGGCTGATTCAAATGGGCCGATCAAATGGGCCACACCAATGGGCCAAATGTATGTCAAATCGGGCCCACCCTTATGTATTTTGAGATTCGATCTATTCATAAGTTATCATAGAGATAGATGAAATGAAAACAAGTATCAATTTAATTGGAAACTATTATGGTTCATAGGAGTTTGAATGGTGAATGTCACGGTCCACTATTTAAATGGTGGGGCCCACTTGAACTTTAGATCAGACTCACCTATTTTCCCATGCTGTAAAATGACCTCACAAATGGTTGGATGGCATGGATACAACACATGCATCATGGTGGGCCCCACCGTCCAAACAGTGGACGGTGTAGATAAAACACATACATCATCGGGGCCCACACCACAGGGATGGAGCACATACATATGGAGTGGGTCCCACCGTCAGATGGACGACGTGGGATACAAAATATACATCAAAGGTGGGCCTGCGGGCTGCTGACGTTAAGAGAGCAACTGTATAGCTGCAGCATGTGCAGCGTTCTGCCTAAAAAAAGAGAGATGGGTCCCACGGACCCCACCATTAAGTAATATATAAAATATGTATATAATATATATTAAAAGCCAGCTGCTGCACATGCAGCTTTTCTGCATTTAATAGAGAGAGGTGGGTCCCACGTAGGGCCCACCATAGCAGGTATATATATAGTATAATATAATATAATATATATAATATAATATAATATACATATATAATGTATATACAATGTCCAGGCCCTGGACGGCCAGGACGGTTGCACATGAAACTGTAACCCCACACATGGGGTGGGTCCCACCGTTCAAACATGGTGGACGGCTTGGATGAACACACATAGGATGGTGTGGCCCATCTGGATGGGTGGAGGACGGGGATGGGTCCCATGGACCCCACCGTCACTCACACTGCACTATTAGCCACCCTCCCTAGGCAATCAATGCCAAGACCTCAGCGTTGCAACGAGGTATCTTTCATTCAGCCTAGTAGGAGCTGTGGATGGGTCCCACCATTGAAAACGAGGTACCTATCACTCAGCCTACCACTGGAGCTGTGGATGGGTCCCACCATTGAAAACGAGGTACCTATCACTCAGCCTACCACTGGAGCTGTGGATGGGTGTGGATAAACACATCAAGGAGGGCCCCACACGGATATGGGTCCCACTGTCTAGGGGCAGTGGACGGTTTGGATAAAGCACATACACTATGGTGTGGCCCACCAAAGGGGATGGACGACATGGTGGGTCCCATGGACCTCGCCGTCAATTAACACTTCACTGTTTTTAGCACACCCACAGTCAGTCCACACTTCACTGTTAGCCCCACCCCGCGACAGTACACACCTCACTGCGAGTCCATGCCCAGCGTCCCTCGACACTGGACAGTGTGGATATGAACAGGCATCATGGTGGGTCCCACATGGACGTGGGCCACCTGATTGGATCAATCTAGTATTTTTGTTTCCCTTTCATCCGGGCCTGTGTGACCACCCGGTCATGCAGGCCCCAAAAAGGGATCAAGGTGGCCCGCTATTTGGGTGGCCTGTGTAAAATACACACATCATAGGTGGGCCTTGATCATAAAAGAGAGAGAGAGAGAGAGGGAGAGGCCCGCTATTTGGATGGCCTGTGTAAAATACACACATCATAGGTGGGCCTTGATCATAGGAGAGAGAGAGAGAGAGAGAGAGAGAGAGAGAGAGATCGGAGATAACGGAGGGGCCCCTCTTGGATACAAGCATACATCAAAGTGAGTCCCACCATATGTGGGCCCTTAGATCACAAAAAGACAATACAAAAAAAGAATAAAATATGAGTCCAAGATCACCCACCGTCCACTTCTTCTTGCTCCCTTAGCTTCCTTTGTTCCTTAACTTCGATCTTAACGGAAGAGATGGAGTTTGGATGGTTGAGATGGAAGATGAGAGGGTAAGAAGTGGGCCACACACAAAGCTCTCTTGGAGGTGAAAGAGCTTGGACGTGGGATTTCTCTCTTGCTTGGGAAAGTGGGTTGAGAAATGAGAGAGAGAGAGAGAGAGAGGGGGTTGTAAAGAGAGAGAGAGAGATGGGTGATGGAGTGATGGATGTGATGAGTGATAGGTGTGTAAGAAAATTTTGACTTTAAGGGGTAGATGGTGTAAGAAAAGTATGGGGTGTGTAAGAGCTTTTTGACTTTAGGAGTTGCTTGGGGATGAGTGTGAGGTGATGGTGTACTTGACCTTGATGGGATTGATTGATAGATTGAGGTGACATGTTGTAGAGATTCTCTTAGGTTTTGCAACGCGCGGCGTTTTCCTCAAACTGAACGTGGGCCCACATCTCCTGGCCTGGGTATCACCTCGGCGCACGAGATGGGGCATCGGAACCGCGGCGACGACGCGGTCGCTAGAGTGTAAGTCTCGGGTTGAGTCGACTCGGGTTGACAGGACTCGGCTTAGGATCGCACGTAAACGTCAGATAAAGGTCGAAGGTTGTCGGAATGCGACCGGAAGACCGCGGAAGCCTACGGAACAGTACAGTCTAGGATACGGGTCTTACAGAGGGTTTGTGGATTTTCAGAAAGAGGGGCTTAGGAAAATTCGTTTCTAAGGGTTTAGAGTTAGAATGAGGTGAGTGTAGAGAGGGAATAGAGTTAGAATAAGCTTAGAAAGGGTTCCTAGGGCTTTTAATGGTTAGGAGGGCAAAAGAGGGGGTCCCCACATGTGGGAGGGCCCACCGGAGTTCGGAGTCGATGGCGACCCGCCGGCCTAGCGGAGGCCCCGCCACCCACTAAAGGGATCGGCGGCAGCCGGCCGATCTGGCAATGGCCCCATCACCCTCTGGGGAAATAATAATAATAATAATAATAAGGGAAATGAAATGACAAACTGCTACCATAATTTTCTAATCCGAAACAAGCAAAGATAGCAACTAATTTGCATCATTTTTTAGCACTGAAAATTAAATCAAGAAAAAAAAAAACAGCAAGACAGTGAAGAAACCAACTAAAATCACATCCAAGCATTAAATCAAGCAAAAAAACTAGTGAAACAGAGCAGAAATGCAGAACGATTTAAGGAAATATGAGAAAGAAAGCTGATCTGTTACCATAAAAACATATCAAAGGCAATCAGAGAGATAAGTCTGAAGAAAATCCAATGCACTAGGGCTTTATTTGAGGATATTTGACGTAGATAAAAAGGGATGGGTGATAGGGACTGTTGAAAGAGTTTTGAAAGCTTTCTAGGGCCAAGTGATTGTTTGACTGTGCATATGCATGCCAGTGAATATCACCCAGAAGACTGACTGTGGAACAAATGAATATAAATAGAAATTATGTTAGAGAGACTCACTTGAGGGAGACAAGATGCAAGCTCTCCAAGTACCGAGTTTGTAGTTGCAACCAAGTAAGGTAGATAGGGAGATGACAAATATAATGGTAGCAATCGAGTCCAAAGGTACCGTTTCTACTCTCCAAACGAGAAGATCCTATTTGGGTGCCCACTTAAAAATGAGTACTCATTTGAGTGTGCATTTGAAATTCTTGATATTTGGTGTAACCAAACACACCCTCAATCATAATTATGCATTAGAAATCATGATTGTTTGTTATCAAAATTACTTTTAATCTGTACATATAAGATTAACTCCAATGAGATTGGCTCATTTTTAAGTGGCATCCAAACAGGCTCTATGTTTTCTATTTTGTGTTTTTATATTTTTGTAATAGTGTAGTGGATCATACTCATGCAAAACCCAACATGGATCATGCATGCATGCTTGTCAATCTAGACTGTCTAAATCATGGGTCCCACTAGGTGAGGTTAGCACAAAAAAGTATAATTAAGTTAGATTCATCCAATTTGTGTGATTTCTAGAACATGCCCCCATCTAGAGTTGGCCTGATTTTGAATGGTCTGGATATACATATTCCAACAATTTTATGATTTCAACTTCAAATTTCTTTTTGTGCATGATATAATAATTGGAAAAGAATCCCTGTAAATACATGCCACTTATTTGTTTGAAAAAAAACAAAAAAAAAAAAAAAGACTTGGCATATTTTGAGCTTTCCAGACATGTGACAAATGGCCATCCATCACTTATGTAGAGGTGGAAGCTACGAGGGGCCCACCAAGATGTCCGTAAGGAATCTACCTCTCCCATCACTTTTGCCAGCCAGCTCATGCTCTAGTACATGATTTGAAAAATGAGGTAGATCCAAAACTCAAGTGGGACACACTACACAAAACATTGAGAATGAATGGAAACACCCACCATTGAAAACTTCCTGGGTGCTTACCATGATGTTTGTATGCCATCCAAACAGGGGCTGTTTTGCTACCCATCCCCTTCCTATTTCTTCCCCCCAGCAACTCTTTGATATGCACCAGTTTGATTGGTCGCACCAAAATTTCATGGTATTTGTTGCAACCAAAAACAACCTAAAACAAATATGAAATTATGAGAAGAGAAATGTCTCTGTGGGTAGAGAGAGCTGAATCAGAAACCAGTAAGATTAGAGCTGAATCAAGCTTAAGCACTTCTGCTCAGTCCTTTCGTGCACACCAGTACATCAAAACTCAAACCAGCAGTTGACTGACAGAAAGAAAGGCTAGGATTGACTAAACTGCCGTTTGGATTCAAATTTTCAGTACTGTGATTGAGCATAAGAAAGCACATTGGACATAGCTGGCACTCAACCTACCAAAATCCCAATTTTTCAAGATCCCTTTTAACCAAATAGACACTTGTATGCATCCGCTCACAACATTTGTTAGATTGAAATAGATAGTCTATTCCTCACATTTAAAATGAATATGCATTACAATTACTATGGCACTATTATCCTTTCATAATCATATACATGAAATCTTTCTTATATACTAAAAAAAAGATTTGAAGTACTGCATCAGACAGGCCTAAAACACAAAGAGGACGAACAACATTGATAGATTTCAAGAAATTGGCACAAAACCCAAAATACACCACTTACAAGCAGAGCTAAACTCAGACAATGCAAATCCCTAACTAGGGATTTGACAATACACATCCCTAATTAGGGATTTGTTATACAAATCTCCAATTAGGGATTCGACAATGCATATCCCTAATCAGATATTCTAAATTACAGAAAGCAACAGTGAAAAGGGGAAAACCTTACCTTAATCCTGAGAATTCGAGATTTACGAGCAGCAGAAGGCCGAACTGTAGCAGAGGGCCGATGAGATAGGGAGATAGAGGACTAGGGTTTAGAGAGAGAGAGAGAGAGAGAGAGAGAGAGAGAGAGAGAGAGAGAGAGAGAGAGAGAGAGAGCGAGTGAACGCGCGCGATAGAGGGTTAGGGCTTTGAGAGGGGGAGAGGGAGAGAGGGAGGGATAGGCAGAGAGAGAGTGCGAAGAGGGAGAGAGATAGGCAGAGAGAGAGAGAGAGTGCGGAGAGGGAGAGAGATAGGCAAAGAGAGAGTGCGGAGAGAGAGAGAGAGAGAGAGAGAGAGAGAGAGAGAGAGAGAGAGAGAGATGTGGGCGCTGGATGTGGGCACGAGAATGAAATTTGGTGTTTTTTTGCGGGCGGACGCCCACTTGAGACGAACGGTGGTGATGTGTTAGGGGCTACGTGTGGCCCACCATAATGTATGTCATTTATTTGTGTCGTCCAATAAATTCAACTAATTTTTTAGAGCTTTATCCCAAAAATTCTGACAAATAGAAGGCTCACATGGACCACACTAGAAATCAACAAAAGGCACTTAATCTCCATTGTTTCCTATGGTGTGGTCCACTTGAGCTTTAAATTTATCTAATTTTAGGGGCTAATGCATTAAAATTAATGTCAAAAAGGATGGACGGCTTATTAAATACAAAAATTATGGTGGGCCCCATAGAAGTTCTAACAGATGTGCCTTTGCCGTGGCGGGGCACGGCTATTTAGCTACAGATTAAATCCGTAGTAATATAGCTACGGTTTATATCCGTAATTAAAACCTCCCATAGTCCATAGTCTTTGCTCATTTTTTCAGTAGTGCCAGGTTAATGGTCAAAAATCTATTTTATTTATATTTTTACTATTTATAGTAAATTTTAGTTTAATTATAGCTCTTCATCCCTTGAGCTTTAGGAGTTGTGTCTAATATGAAAAGTACTTAGAAAAATTAGAAGTATAAAGTGGTGGAAGGTGAAATTTTTGAAGGAGATGGGTTGGAAGGGGAGATCCTAAAGGTTAATGGTTCTGGGAGGGAATGAGATTTGAAAAATTAGCTTGGAAAGGGGGCTTCTTATGGAAAAAAATGGATTTGAAAGAGAGGGTTTGTGGGTTTTGAGAAAGAGGGGCTTAGGAAAATTCGTTTGTAAGGGTTTGAAGTTGGAATGAGGTGAGTGTAGAGAGGGAATAGAGTTAGAATAAGCTTAGAAGGGGTTCCTAGGGCTTTTAATGGTTAGGAGGGCAAAAGAGGGGGTCCCCACATGTGGAAGGGCCCACCGGAGTTCGGAGTCGATGGCGGCTCGCTGGCCTGGCGGTGGCCCCGCCACCCACTAGAGGGATCGGTGGCGGCCAGCCGATCTGGCAGTGGCCTCATCACCATCTGGAGGGGTCGGCGGAGGCCCGCCGACTTGGTAGCAGCCCCGCCACTCCCTGTAATGTGGTTGACGGTGGCTCACCGATTTGGCGGCGGCCCCGCCATCATTTGTGATGTTTGGCATTGACCTACCCCAAACAGCAGTGGCCCGCCATTTCCCTGAGCATTTCTTGGGCTATGGGGTAGGGGGTGACCCCTTTGTTGCGATGAATAAGGGGTGGTGGTGGCACCGTTGATTCAACAGTGAAACCGCTAGCTACTGTCCATTTTTTTTTATTTTTTTTTATTTTTTTTTTGTGGTGGCACCTCTTGGGATTGTCCAAAAATCTATTTTTAGTAGTGGCACCACGGGGCCAAAAATTTGAACTTTCACTCTTTCTAGCGATTTTGGTGGATCCCACATCACTCATTTTCTTCTTAAACATATATAAATGCATGCACGGATATGCACACCAATTGATAAATCAAATGTAATGCCAAGGATGCCCAACTCCCAAGTTGGCAAAAATTTGAGATGTTACATTAAATAGACTATCAACTATTGTGTTGGTAATGTGCTGGTAATGTGCTGGTTTTTTTTTTTAATGTCTTGATGAATGTTAAATAGGCAAAACATGTACTGGTGAAAAACTTGATTTAGCCTCAATTGTTGAAAACGAAGGTTAAAAACTGAATTTAGTTTCGGTTGATGACAATAGAAGCTAAATTCATCTTTAGCCTTGGTTTTTCCTTCATTACCTAAACTGAGGCTTCAACTCTGGTGGCTAAAGAATTTAGCCTTAGTTGTTGAGAACCTAGGTTAAAAATATATTTATTTTTGATTAGAGGTAATCAAAGTTAAAACTTGATTGAAAATAACATAAGCTAAAAACTTGATTTAGCCTCATTTCTAAACAACCGAAGTTAAAAAGCCTTTTTAGCCTCGGTTGCTAAAATTAAGGCATTAAGGCTAAAGCTTTTAGCCACAAGCCTCGGTTTAGATAATTGAGGTAAAACTGAGGTTAAAGGCTTTATCCTCAGTTTTTTTCCTTTTTTGCCACAATTTTAAACTAAGGCTAAATGCTTTATTATTATTATTATTATTATTATTATTATTATTATTATTATTGTAGTAGTAGTGGTAGTGGCACGTAATTATCATATGGGGCACTTGGTACGGAAGTGGTTATTTCCTCAAAAATTTCCTCATTTCTTGAAAATGATGTCTCTTAAGTGTGAGCAAGGGCAAAACAGTGTTTCCAAACAATTAACGGAAACCTACTTCATGGAAATGACATTTCTTGATTAAGGTTTTACCCAGTCCAAACTTACCCTTCCAGAAACAAAATAAATAAATAAAAAGTCATCAATCATGGCTGAACCTATCTATTTAGTAGGCTCTCAGCCATTAATATGACATTGACCTTGCAAAACGGTGTTTCCAAACAATTAACGGAAACCTACTTTCATGGAAATGACATTTCTTGAGTTAATGTTTTACCCAGTCCAAACATACCCTTAGAAAAACAAAATAAATAAATAAAAAGTCATCAATCATGACCGAACCTATCTATTTAGTAGGCTCTCAGCCATTAATATGACATTGACCTTGCTTGGGTTCATCCTCCCCTCCCGATCACATATTATTGTTCTTCTTTGAAGGTATCAAGAAAGCCTGGATGCAGCACATTAGAGAAAGATAAGTTCTAATATTTATATATAAACTTTCATAACAATATTGCTTTCTTTGCTGTGCAAAATATCAACCACAAGAAAGATCACCTGGGCAGAAAATCAATCCACTCATCAGACTATCTATGCCACTGACATCAGTGATCAACAGATGGTCTACCTAATCACAAGTTCAGCCCATCAAAAGTATCAATTAATCCGATTTCTACAAGGGTCGTATGCTCATCATGAGTGACATGTTCTTGGTAAATAAAGCGTTTACATGGATAATTGTGGTGATTTTTTTTTTTTCTAGCATAGGATACGGAGTGAATATCCCATTTCTCACTAGACTAAGAGTAAGTGTTACTATATGGTCCTGACTGTTCGATTTGAATTTTAAAATAATAAATAAAAAATCAACGCCCATTTTTAAGTCATGTGGTGATTGGGAGGTTTGGATATAGTTTGGTGGCACCTACTAATGAATGGTTCAGATCCTTTTCCCTTCATCTGGGTCATCAGATTGGATGTCAAATAAACAGTACAGTGGGCCTTAGGAGGATTTTAATGGTGAATATCCAATTATTATTGTTTTCCTGTGGTATGGTCCACTGAAGATTTACATGCCTATCATTTTTTTTAATCAATCCTAAAATTATCTATAAAAATGTATGAACGGAATGGATGAAACACATACATCATGGTGGGGCCCACAGAGCACTGATCATCAGCCACGGGGCTGGTGTCAGGGGGAGTAGCCAATCCGTCCCCGGTAAGATGATCCGGCGGCACTGCTTGCAATCGTTTTCCTAGGGACACAGATTTCCTGCCAAAGCCTCTGCGCAAGGATGCTGGGTGGGGCCCACTGCAATGTACGGGATAAATTCATTCCGTTCATCAGTTTTGGGAGCTAATATTCAAACGTGAAACAAAAAAGGAGGTGGATACAAAACTCAAGTGGGTCACACGAGAGGGAAATTTTGAGAAAGAAATTCCCACCGTTGAAACCTTCCTGAGCTCCAAGTTGATGTTTATATGCTATCCAAACCGTTTATAAGGTCATTCCAAATGGGATGAAGTGAAAACACCAAAAAAATATAGCCTGATACAGAGCTTTTATGGCTTTAAGAATGCTTCAACAGTGCTCCCTGAATTCCATCTATTTCCTCTCTTGTTGCCGTATAGGATACACCCTTTTTTTTTTTATGTTTCACGTCC
Organism: Magnolia sinica; assembly: GCF_029962835.1. Classification (NCBI taxonomy): domain Eukaryota; kingdom Viridiplantae; phylum Streptophyta; class Magnoliopsida; order Magnoliales; family Magnoliaceae; genus Magnolia; species Magnolia sinica. The sequence goes on from NC_080581.1 coordinate 84,790,167, forward strand.
TAAAATGATCTCTCAAAACGTATGGACGGGTTGATTTCAAACAAACATCTCAATGGGCCCCACCCAGCATCCTTGCGCAGGAACTTCTGGGAAAGGCTTTAGCAGGAAATCGGCTTCCTTTATCATGAGTTACATGCAAAGCTCATGCTACTCAGATGTTGATCTTCTCTTTTTTTTGTCCGTCCATTTTTCAAATCATGGATGGAATTGTTAGGATTGTTAGATAAACATTAAGGTGAAGTTAATTTTTGTATAAAAGTCCATGAAATGTGTACCTGACATAATGAGCTGTATGGATGATTTGAGCCGGAATTTCAAGTGTCCCGAGTAACAGGGAACGTTATAAACCGTTGTACCATTCGAGCGTTCCATCAATTTTCAACTTGCTATTTATTTAAAAGCATTGGTTGTTCCATACACTTCTTGACTTTTTCAATGTAGCTTAACTGCTAGCGAAACTCGCTACTGAAGCGACGTCACCAAACCAAGTTGTGTGGGCCCTACTATGATATATGTGTTGTATCCACACCGTATATCCATTTGGAGAGATAATTTAGGGCATGAGCTAAAGAACGTAATATCCAAAGCTCAGAGTGAACCCCCAACAGAAAATAGAGAGATTGAATGGCTACCATTAAAAACTTCTAAGGACCACGGATGTTTTGGATCAAGTTGATATTTGTGTTTTTCCTTTATTCATGTTTGTATTAACTTATGAACAGGTTAGAACTCAACTAAACATCATGGTGGATATAAGAAAGTTTCCTATACTCATTCTTTGGCTCATGCCCTAAAACGATTTGTCCAAATTGATAGACAGTGTGATACAATACATACACTACCAAAAAAACGGGTAAAGGCTACGGATTAAATCCGTAGCCATAGACCTAAGGCTACGGATTAAGTCCGTAGCTAGTCCGTAACACGACCGTCGTCGTAGGTGCCATAACGATAAGTCTGGAACCTATAGCTACGGATTTAATCCGTAGCCTTAGGTCTATGGCTACGGATTTAATCCGTAGCCTTTTCCTCTGTAGCAAAAAAAATAAACAGCTATAGATATTATTTGTAGCTGAAAGTCCGTAGCAATAGGGTAAAATTTAAAAGGCTATACCTATCTGATTATTGGCTACGGATTTAATCCGTAGCTATATTGTAAATAGCTACAGACATAATCCATAGCAATTATATCCGTAGCAAAAACTTCAAACAGCTACGGATATTATTTGTAGCTGAAAGTCCATAGCTGAGTGCCAAAATTAAAAAGGCTACACCTGTTTGATTAGTGGCTACGGTCAATATCCGTAGCTATTTTGTACATTGAAAAATTAAATCACCTGTTCATTCAATTACCACCTGTTCATTCAAATACCACCTGTACAATCATTCATTCATTCATCACCTGTTCATTCAAATATCACCTGTACAATCATTCATTCATTCAATTACAATCATTCATTCATTCAATTACAATTACAATCCTTCATTCATTCAATTACAATTACAATCCTTCATTCAATTAATTACAAATACAATCAATTACAGTTACAAATACAATAATGCTGAAAATACAAATCTTTGGCTTCATTAGAGAAATGTGCTCGACTTCACCGAATTTTAGCAGCTTCGTATATTCCATCATCCTACAAACAGTCATGTCATTCATAAATTAGAATGCCCATTAGAGAAAAGAAAGACAGTAAAAGAAGTACATCACGTATAACCACTTTTTTTTTTTTCTTAATGAATTAAAAAAAAAAAAACTCAAAGAGGAATGAAATTGACACAAAAGAAATGGTCTCACCATATGATTATAGGTTTAGGTTTGGTTTAGGTTTAGGTTTGGTTTAGGTTTAGGTTATAGGTTTAGGTTAAGGTTAGGCTATAGGTTATAATTAAGTTTAGATTATAGGTTAAGGTTTAGGTTATAGATTTTGGTTTAGGTTTAGGTTAAGGTTTAGGTTATAGGTTATAGCTTTTGGGAACTTGATTACAGGTTAAGGTTTAGGTTTAGGAAATCGGGTTAGGGTTCGGGATCGGATTTAGGTTTGGGTTTTCAAGTTTAGGTTTAGGTTAGGGAGTTGATATTAGGATTAGGTGTAGGTTTGGGTTTAAGAATTTGAGAATACATTTAGGTTTTAAGTTTAGGTTTAAGTTAAAGGTTTTAGGAAAGGTTATAAGTTTATGTTAGGTTTATGTTTAGGTTTAGGTTTAGGTTATAGGTTATAGCTTTAGGGAATTGAGAATGGGTTATGGTTTAGGGAAAGGTTAGGTTTAGGTAATAGGTTTTGGGATTTGGGAATAGTTTTAGGTTATAAGTATAGGTTTAGGTTAGGTTATAGGTTAAGGTTTAGGGATTTGAGTTTAGGCTATAGGTTTAGGTTTAGGTTTAGGTTTAGGTCTAGGTTGAGGTTTACGGAATTGAGTTTAGGTTATAGGTTTAGGTAATAGGTTTTGGAATTTGGGAATAGTTTTAGGTTATAAGTATAGGTTTATGTTAGGTTATAGGTTAAGGTTTAGGGATTTCAGTTTAGGTTATAGGATTAGGTTTAGGTTTAGGTTTAGGTCTAGGTTTAGGGATTTGAGTTTAGGTTATAGGTTTAGGTTTAGGTTTTATGTTTAGGTTTAGGTTTATGTTTGGGTTTTGGGATTTGAGAATGGGTTCGGGTTTAGGTTATAGGTTTTGGAATTTGAGAATGGGTTCGGGTTTAGGTTATAAGTTTTGGTTTTGGTTTAGGTTTATGTTATAGGTTTTTGGATTTGAGAATGGGTTATGGTTTAGGTTTAGGAAATCGAGTTCAGGTTCGGGATTGGATTTAAGTTTGGGTTTTCAAGTTTAGGCTTAGGTTTAGGCTAGGGAGTTGAGATTAGGATTAGGTGTATGTTTAGGTTTAGGGAATTGAGTTTAGGTTATAGGTTTAGGGAGAGGTTAGGTTTAGGTAATAGGTTTTGGGATTTGGGAATAGTTTTACGTTATAAGTATAGGTTTAGGTTAAGGTTTAGGGATTTGAGTTTAGGTTATAGGATTAGGTTACGGTTTCGGTTTAGGTTATAGGTTTTGGGATTTGAGAATGGGTTCGGGTTTAGGTTATAGGTTTTGGTTTTGGTTTTGATTTTGATTTTGGTTATACGTTTGGGTTTAGGTTATAGGTTTTTGAATTTGAGAATGGGTTCGAGTTTAGATTATAGGTTTAGGTTTAGGTTTAGGTCTAGGTTGAGGTTAGGTTATAGGTTTAGGTTTAGGTTTAGGTTTAGGTGTCGGTTTAAGTTTAGGTCTAGGTTGAGGTTAGGTTATAGGTTTAGGTTTAGGTTTAGGTTTAGGTGTCGGTTTGGGTTTTGGTTATAGGTTTAGGATTAGGTCTAGGTTGAGGTTTAGGGAATTGAGTTTAGGCTATAGGTTTAGGTTTAGGTCTAGGTTAGCGGTTAAGGTTTAGGGATTTGAGTTTAGGCTATAGGTTTAAGTTTAGGTGTAGGTTGAGGTTAGGTTATAGGTTTAGGTTTAGGTGTTCACTCCCCAAGTGCAGGGTTGTGATGTAGTAATAAACTCGGTAAGACCGAGGTCGAATCCACAGGGACTGATACCTGTACGTTATCTGAAACCAACTAGAACTAGAACTAGTCGAAGATGCGATCTAAAACAAATAGAATTTAGGAAATAGTTGCGGAATGATTATCTAAAACTTAAGTAACTCAGAGAAATGAAACTAGGGATTCAGAGGATCCACTTGTAGGGATCAGGGAGATCTTTTGCCTGCATCAGGAATTATGGAAATCAGACTGAACTTACTTGATTTGGTTTTCAAAAGGTGAAAGGTGTACGAATTAGAATGGATTCCATCATCTAACCATGCCTAGGAGACAAAGCAAACAACAGAATTAATCTAATTACCAATCAATCAACATGCCATGAAAGTTAGGCATAGTACCGTCATCCGACCATGCCCATGAGACGATGGTGAACAATAGGGCTTTCTGACTTCATAAACATGAAAAGGAGAAAAGGAACGTGCTCAAAGCTATCACAGACCCATTGTAATTTCAGTCACAATAGACCATTAAAAACTACAAACATTCCCTTAACAATTAAACCATAATCAAGTTCAATTCACGATTAAATAGTTAACCCAGCAATCAGAGTCTCCCATCTCACTACAAGCTTCACCTCTTAGCCCTAGCTAAGAGGTTTAGCCCGTCATGATGCGGGCTAAATTCTAATTAAAAGAAGAAGAAGAAGAAGAAGAAGAAGAAGAAGAAAGAAAACAAGGAAGTAGAGTAAAGGAAGAAAAAAAACTTCTCTCTCTAGCTCTCAGACCGTGCACAGCAGCAGCAGCAGCCCCGTTTTCTTCCAAGCCGTGCCCAGCAGCAACTCCCCACGTCCCTGTCTTTCTCCCAAGCCGTGCACACCTCCAGCTAACCAACTCCCTCTCTCGTTCCAAACTAAACCGGCTCCCCTTTCTCTGCTCGTTCCCTCCTGCCCACCGTGGATACCCCTCTCTCTCTCGATCACACGCTCCTTATAGAGCTGTCCTCCGGGAATCCTACCAGAAATAGGACGCGGAGCTACTCCTTACGCAGCCAGGACTGGTGGAGATCCGGAGTCCGCAAACAAGCCGGCTGGGAAGCTTGCTCTACGCAGCGTGCGAAGCAGGGATGGTTCCGGTTCGACGCTGGTGATGATGGGCCCCCATTATAGTATTTCTTTTGAACATCAGAGCCGTTTAATGTATTTGTAGGACCGATTTAGGCCATGAGCCAAAATCTGGAATGAATTCAAATCTTAGGTGGGCCACAATATCGATCAACGTGGAGTCCTTTCCTCCCATCTTCCAATCTTGCTGTTGTGCATGGTTGCAAAAGAACACCATGGTTCTTGTTGAAATCGTTCCTTGGACCCACTGGACAGCTCGGATCATCCATCTAAATGATCTTTGTGGGCCACAAGAATCCAACCCGAGCCCCTGTTTCTGATTTTCGTTTCTGCTTCGGATTCCACGGAAGTGCAATAATTAGTGGGGCCATTATGGAAATCTTCTAGAAAATCAGCTCCGTCCATTAGCTTCCTCATGAAAAACCGGTCAGTCCTGATCAGTTTTGGATCAAAACCCGTGGTAGCCCACCTGTCAGATCTTTCGACCGTCTAATCTGCGTTTACACGGTTGAGACGCCATTGTCGCTGGCATTTTGAAACTCTTCCACCTAGGCCTTGGTAATATGGACCTATCTGGTCTCATGGACGGTGCTGATTAGTCCTTAGAATCGTGCTGGCGGCCCACAATAGAGAACCGCAATCCCTGTTTCCCCCGCAGGAGAAAAATTCGAATTAGAGAGGGAGACTCGGTCAACTTGTTGCCGTGCACGGTGAGTGTACCTATGCTGTACATGTGCACTGCACATGTGTGTCCCACGCTGATGTTTGTGAGAAATCCGTTCCGTCCATCAGTTCTGTCAGCTCATTTAAACTGTTGAGACCAAGACTGGAGAATATCCAGATATCAGGTGGGCCCCACTTAAGGATTTAAGGGGCTGATCTGTCCGTTGGGCCACTTTCATAGTGATCCAGGGGCTGAAATTTTATGTGTACGGTTTATTTATGGTCCTCAAGCCACGTGTGAAGTTTCGAACTGATCAGATGGTGGGAACCCTATGATCTTGCATTTTGGGCACTTCTCAGGCCACTTGAGCTTCGATTCCTCGATTTCCGCGGACCCCTGGTGTATAATTTCGTCGCTCTTGGTCTTCTGGAGTCCGTCCCCTGCTTTAGTGTCATCAGATCGGTAAATCCATGCTTTTTAGTGTCCTTTCCCAGTCCAAGCTCATGAAGACGCCCTGCATCACAAATTCAATTAAATTAGGCTATTAAATGGTGTCCTGCGTGTAAATCTATGCAACAATTGGGTCTGATATGCAATATTTGACCCTCAACATTAGGTTTAGGTTTAGGTGTCGGTTTGGGTTTTGGTTATAGGTTTAGGTTAGGTTATAGGTTAAGGTTTAGGGATTTGAGTTTAGGTTTAGGTTTAGGATTAGGTCTAGGTTGAGGTTTAGGGAATTGAGTTTAGGCTATAGGTTTAGGTTTAAGTCTAGGTCTAGGTTAAGGTTTAGGGAATTGAGTTTAGACTATAGGTTTAGGTTTAGGTTTAGGTTGAGGTTTAAGGAATTGAGTTTAGGCTATAGGTTTAGGTTTAGGTCTAGGTCTAAGTTAAGGTTTAGGGAATTAAGTTTAGGTTTAGGTTTAGGATTAGGTCTAGGTTAAGGTTTAGGGAATTGAGTTTAGGTTATAGGTTTAGGTTTAGGTTTAGGTTGAGGTTTACGGAATTGAGTTTAGGCCATAGGTTTAGGTTTAGGTCTAGGTCTAGGTTAAGGTTTAGCGAATTGAGTTTAGGCTATAGGTTTAAGTTTAGGTCTAGGTTGAGGTTAGGTTATAGGTTTAGGTTTAGGTTTAGGTTTAGGTGTCGGTTTGGGTTTTGGTTATAGGTTTAGGATTAGGTCTAGGTTGAGGTTTAGGGAATTGAGTTTAGGCTATAGGTTTAGGTTTAGGTCTAAGTTAGCGGTTAAGGTTTAGGGATTTATGTTTAGGCTATAGGTTTAAGTTTAGGTGTAGGTTATAGGTTTAGGTTTAGGTGTCGGTTTGGATTTTGGTTATAGATATAGGTTAGGTTATAGGTTAAGGTTTAGGGATTTGAGTTTAGGTGCAGGTTAAGGTTTAGGGAATTGAGTTTAGGCTATAGGTTTAGGTTTAAGTCTAGGTCTATGTTAAGGTTTAGGGATTTGAGGTTAGGTTTAGGTTTAGGATTAGGTCTAGGTTGAGGTTTAGGGAATTGAGCTTAGGCTATAGGTTTAGGTTGAGGTTTAGGGAATTGAGTTTAGGATATAGGTTTAGGTTTAGGTCTAGGTCTAGGTTAAGGTTTAGGGATTTGAGTTTAGGTTTAGGTTTAGGATTAGGTCTAGGTTGAGGTTTAGGGAATTGAGTTTAGGTTATAGGTTTAGGTTTAGGATTAGGTCTAGGTTGAGGTTTAGGGAATTGAGTTTAGGCTATAGGTTTAGGTTGAGGTTTAGGGAATTGAGTTTAGGCTATAGGTTTAGGTTTAGGTCTAGGTCTAGGTTAAGGTTTATGGAATTGAGTTTAGGTTATAGGTTTAGGTTTAGGATTAGGTCTAGGTTGAGGTTTAGGGAATTGAGTTTAGGCTATAGGTTTAGGTTGAGGTTTAGGGAATTGAGTTTAGGCTATAGGTTTAGGTTTAGGTCTAGGTGTAGGTTAAGGTTTAGGGATTTGAGTTTAGGCTATAGGTTTAGGTTTAGGTTTAGGTCTAGGTGTAGGTTAAGGTTTAGGGAATTGAGTTTAGGCTATAGGTTTAGGTTTAAGTCTAGGTCTAGGTTAAGGTTTCGGGATTTGAGTTTAGGTTTAGGATTTGGATCAGGTCTAGGTTGAGGTTTAGGGAATTGAGTTTAGGCTATAGGTTTAGGTTTAGGTCTAGGTCTAGGTTAAGGTTTATGGAATTGAGTTTAGGTTATAGGTTTAGGTTTAGGATTAGGTCTAGGTTGAGGTTTAGGGAAATGAGTTTAGGCTATAGGTTTAGGTTTAGGTCTAGGTCTAGGTTAAGGTTTAGGGATTTGAGTTTAGGCTATAGGTTTAGGTTTAAGTTTAGGTTAAGGTTTAGGGAATTGAGTTTAGGCTATAGGTTTAGGTTTAAGTCTAGGTCTAGGTTAAGGTTTAGGGATTTGAGTTTAGGCTATAGGTTTAGGTTTAGGTTTAGGTCTAGGTTAAGGTTTAGGGATTTGAGTTTAGGCTATAGGTTTAGGTTTAGGTTTAGGTTGAGGTTTCGGGAAATGAGTTTAGGCTATAGGTTTAGGTTTAGGTCTAGGTCTAGGTTAAGGTTTAGGGATTTGAGTTTAGGCTATAGGTTTAGGTTTAAGTTTAGGTTGAGGTTTAGGGAATTGAGTTTAGGCTATAGGTTTAGGTTTAAGTCTAGGTCTAGGTTAAGGTTTCGGGATTTGAGTTTAGGTTTAGGATTTGGATCAGGTCTAGGTTGAGGTTTAGGGAATTGAGTTTAGGCTATAGGTTTAGGTTTAGGTCTAGGTCTAGGTTAAGGTTTATGGAATTGAGTTTAGGTTATAGGTTTAGGTTTAGGATTAGGTCTAGGTTGAGGTTTAGGGAATTGAGTTTAGGCTATTGGTTTAGGTTGAGGTTTAGGGAATTGAGTTTAGGCTATAGGTTTAGGTTTAAGTCTAGGTCTAGGTTAAGGTTTCGGGATTTGAGTTTAGGTTTAGGATTTGGATCAGGTCTAGGTTTAGGTTTAGGGATTTGAGTTTAGGCTATAGGTTTAGGTTTAGGTCTAGGTATAGGTTAAGGTTTAGGGAATTGAGTTTAAGTTATAGGTTTAGGTTTAGGTTTAGGTTGAGGTTTAGGGAATTGAGTTTAGGTTATAGGTTTAGGTTTAGGTTTAGGTTGAGGTTTAGGGAATTGAGTTTAAGCTATAGGTTTAGGTTTAGGTCTAGGTCTAGGTTAAGGTTTTGGGATTTGAGTTTAGGCTATAGGTTTAGGTTTAGGTCTAGGTCTAGGTTAAGGTTTAGGGATTTGAGTTTAGGCTATAGGTTTAGGTTTAAGTCTAGGTCTAAGTTAAGGTTTAGGGAATTGAGTTTAGGCTATAGGTTTAGGTTTAGGTTTAGGTTGAGGTTTAGGGAATTGAGTTTAGGCTATAGGTTTAGGTTTAAGTCTAGGTCTAGGTTAAGGTTTAGGGATTTGAGTTTAGACTATAGGTTTAAGCTTAGGTCTAGGTTGAGGTTAGGTTATAGGTTTAGGTTTAGGGAATTGGTTTAGGTGTCGGTTTGGGTTTTGGTTATAGGTTTAGGATTAGGTCTAGGTTGAGGTTTAGGGAATTGAGTTTCGGTTATAGGTTTAGGTTTAGGTTTAGGTTGAGGTTTAGGGAATTGAGTTTAGGCTATAAGTTTAGGTTTAGGTTTAGGTTTAGGTTATAAGACATAGGTTTAGGGAATTGAGAATAGGTTAAGGTTTAGGTTTAGGATATCGGGTTTAGGTTCGGGGTCGGGTTTATGTTTGGGTTTTCAAGTTTAAAGATAGGTTTAGGTTAGGGAGTTACGATTAGGATTAGGTGTAGGTTTAAGTTTAGGGAATTGAGAAAAGTTAAGGGTATGGTCCCTGCAAAGCAAATACAGATATAAACAAGGCCATCCAACGCAAATGCCAGGCCCCTTCCAATGCTGTCCATAAAAAATGGACAGCTTCATCATGGTCATTCCAATGGTTCCCACCTTCCACGGACCCTCGCTCATCCGGATAGCTCTGACGCACATCCGAGTTTGCTCCATCAATTTCAAGCAAATACAAATATAAACACGGTCTGTCCAAATGGTCAGCCCACTCCAATATTGTCCATTAGAAATAGACAGCTTTATCATGGTCATAACAGCGGTTCCCACCTTCCAGGGACCCCCGCTCATCCGGATAGCTCCGACGCACATCTGGGTCTGCTCCATTAATTTCGAGCAAATTTAATGGAGCAAATACGTAACCACTTGGTCCCAAATACTTACTTTATAAAAGAAAATCTCCCATGTCTTCTCAAATTTTCTATTTCGATCTTTTTTAGCTCAAATCCATGTCAATGCATGAGAATCATACATAAACATAGATTTTAAGCAAAATACATGAGGGAAATTACAACATAGATATCATGCACATGATATCACATAATGTACTGTTTAATAAACTACACATGTGCATTCTTGACAAGAGACGTACCAGATGCTTGAATCTGAAATATGCAGCTCCAACCCTCCCACATGCAACATCCACCTGAAAGAATGCGCATAACCGTCATGCTTGAGTAATCATTATAGGAATGTACAAGTAAAACTATAAAACCAGAGATACTCACTGCATTTTCAAGATCTCCTCCATAGTTGACGATTCATTCTAAAGCCCTTCTCCCTCCTCCTTTACCCGGGCTTGGGACCGGCAATGCAAGGAGTTGCATTGGCGGAGTTAAAAAAGAGCTTAGGCTCCATTTGGTTTTAAAAAAAAAATATTTTTATAAATACTAATGTGATGACCAAATGGAGCCTAAGACTATAAATACGTTCAAATATAGAGTACAAAATTCATTCAATATTAAAAGAAATAAAAAAACAAGTGCCAAATTAGTTCAAAATGCACACAACAAGTTCAAAATTAGTTCAAAATGCACACAACACATGTTCAATTATACAGTACCAAATTTGTTCAAATTATTGAATTCTCAAAGCCTCTTTCCCCCATTGCACATACAGGACAACCATACTTACCCTTTGTCCTACAACCAGAAACGTTACCATATGCTGGAAAGTCATGAATTGTCCAAAGCAGAACAGCACGCATGTTGAATTTATTTTCATGGTATGCATCGAACGTCGTGACCCTTTCTCGCCATAACTTTTGCAGTTCATCAATCAATGGTTGTAAATAAACATCAATATCCTTTCCTGGTTGTCGCGGTCCCTCAATGAGCAAAGTCAACATAGTAAACTGAGGTTTCATGCAAAGCTTTGGTGGAAGGTTGTACGTCACACACATAACAGGCCATGAACTATGCGACATACTGAAAGTGCCGAACGGGTTAAACCCATCTGTAGCCAAACCCAATCGAACATTGCGAGGCTCAGCTGAAAAATCTGTATACTTGTCATCAAGATTCTTCCATGCAATAGAATCAGCTGGATGCTCCATCTTTTCATGTTGAAATTTTCTGGTTGAGTGCCAAGACATTTCTTTCGCCAACCATGGCACACTGAACATTCTTTGTAGCCTTGGTGTTAATGGAAAATACCTTAACACCTTCCTAGGTATTGTAGATCCTTTTTTCTCAGAACCCATTTCAGTCTTGTACCTAGAAGTTTTACAATTTGGACAAATGGTTTTCATCTCGTTCTCTCTCCAGTATAAGATGCAGTCATTTGGACAAGCATGGATTTTCACATAATCAAGACTCAACTTTGTGATGATCTTCTTCGCTTGGTAGGTATTAGTTGGGGCCTTGTTACCGGAAGGTAACACCTTCTTTAGTAGTTGAAGGAGCTCTGTAAAGCTTTTTTCACTCCATCCATGATTCACCTTTAATTTGAAAAGCTGTACAATGAAAGTCAGCACGGTGAAATCTTCGGCCCCAGGGTATAGCTCAGTCATTGCGTCTCGTAGATTTGCTTCAAACTCATTAGTTTCATTTTCTCCGAAGACGCCTTCAACTATAGGGGTCACGTTGGGCTCATCCTGTACAACTTCATCTAGATTATTACCACCAAGTTCTTGAACGATCGCGTTGTAAACCTCATTTAAGTTCGAGACACTATGATATTGTTGGGAACTTGATTCACGTACAGTACACTTAGGTGATACATGTTCCCCATGCATGTTCCAAACCCTATAGCTTGGGTCGAATCCATTTTTCATTAGATGTATTTCCATATCATCATAAGAAACCGGAAAACGTGCACATCTGCAAGTGGTGCATGGACAAGGAACAAATTCTCTACCAGGAAGGTTTTCTTGTGCAAACTTTGAAAAACTTCTGATTCCAGAAAGAAAACGTGGGTCAGGGAAACTTAGTGTCATCCACTCCCTATTCATTACAGCCAAATCTCGATTAACCAATGGGTCCATTTTCAACCTGCACCTTACCAAAAATTAAAGTTGGAAATTAACCTAATGCACCATCCTCCTTAAAAGTTAAAAATGAAGAAAGTGCTATCAGATGATTGGACCCATACAGATATTATCTACCAAATACAATGTATTAAGGAGTTTGCCATCATTGTATTTTTACAAAAAATTAATAATGCAATTAATAAGTATAATATTAAACCACTTGCATAGATGAAAAGTCTCGCATGCAATTCTAATATATCAAGCTAAATGATGGATCGTACTAGTCAAAGACTTCACCACACAAGGGCAATGGAATGCTTACAGGATTAACATGTTTTATGACACGTGGTGGATGAGTCACCAACATTTAAAAAAATGGTGTAAATGCACATGCTAGTCCAACACTTCAATCATATTTCTCAATATATATATATGAATGCCTATGCCAGTAACATAAAAGACATTGTAAATAAAAAAATTTAAAAAAAATAAAAAACATAGAAATTCAAATTGATGTCACAATCTGACAAACTCATAAAAAAATAATTCTGGAATTCCTTTCAGGATCTTAAGACAATCCACTGACATCACCATCATTACCTTTAAATCCCATCCAATCCACCCTAATCCCTTTAAAATTGCTTGGGACGTGTTTGGTTCAAGGGATTAAAAGGGATTGGAAAGTTTAATCTCGGGATTGGCCAGGCGTCCCAAACAGACCAGAAATAGCAATCCCGGGATATAGCAATCCCATAGATCTTGCACCAATCTATTGACGCAACTATCATTACCTTGAAATTCGTACAATCTACTCTAATACCATCCAAATCCATCCAATCTGCCCAGCCAAACAGGCCCTAATGGTGGGCATTCAATCACCACAGTTTCCTATGGAACATGATGCAAGTTTCAAGTAAATGATGCCACGTTACAGGAGATTTAGGGTGAGAATTTTATTGGTTGTTTCTTTCCGGGCAAGTGCCTCCAACCTAGGCACACTCAATTCGCTTATACGAATGGGAAAATTCATCACTAGGAGCCTGTTTGGACTGGGAAAAGATGAGAAAAGTACAGTGATTATCCAATCATAGACTCTATGAGCATTATTTAAACATGGATTCCCATGGATTCTATTTTTTGAGGATCTTGTTTCGATAGAAAGTGGAAATCTCACATTCCTCTCACAATTTTCACGTTCTATATTGTGCATGAAAATTTGACTATGGAAAGGCTAGCAATCGCTTCCAATCTCACCATTTCCTTTGCTATCCAAACAACAAAAAAGGTCCAAATAATGGAAAACCCTCGAGTTTTCTTTTCTTTTCCCACAACCCAAACAGGCCCTAGATTTCAAAGCATGGAAGAATGATCTAGCTGAGAATTGTGAACTTTCAGATCCTCTTCTCATCTATACTCGTAAAGAAAAACACATCAATCAACACCATCAACAATACTTCACATATCTTTGTTTGTTATGCCTTGAACTACCAAACAATTAATTCCACACCGACACACCCCTAAGAACTCAAAGCACTCACTAAGAAAGCACTCCTTTAGCGCATCCCCCAAAGGGACGAAGCTCCAACAAAGAAGATATGATCTTATATGAGTGTGTCAAGCTTTCCGATGGCTAGTCGGGAGAAGTAAGGTGTTCAAGCAAGATCACCTAAAGAGAAGAAAGACAAAGATTTGAATCCTTTGCCTTCATAATCTCCACTAGGTAGATCATGTATTGATGCACTACGACTTTGTGAGGGCCCTATAGTGGAGATTCTCCGATTTTTCAAGCAAATTTTGGTGATGCCTTAGATGATTGGCCCCTTCTTTCAAGTATGGCACGGAGGTTGCCAAGGCCTAGAAAGAATGGTCTGTTGAAGGCTAACTTAGCTAGCAGGGTTTTAGTCGATATGGCCTAAACGCAAGTAGAGAACTTTCGAAATCTTGTGGGTTCACCAAAAGAGGTGCATCTCAAGGAGGCCTTTCTAATGGAAATTAGGGGAGCTAATTCCATGTTGCGTTGGAAGTTTGGAACAAATAATCAATGTTGTCAAAATCATTATTGTATTGCAAATCATAATAGGGGTTGAATCATATCGAATCGAAAATCATATTGTAAATTGTAAGATTTTTATGATTTTCTACAAAAAGGAAAAATATAAATAAGCAAAAAAAATTAAAAACTTATCAATCATCCTTTTGCCATCAATATGCGCCAAGTAATACCATGTTATGATAGCGATAAAGGATTCTTATCTTCCCTTTTTATTATTATTTATCTTTCAAGAAATTTCATTTAAAAAACATACAAGGATCCTTTGATAATTTATGTTCTTGTGACATTTCATGAATTAGAATCACGTTGGAAAAGTGGCATTTGATTATGTAGACCAACAGAAAAAGATATTTTGATTTCTAACCACTATTCCACAATACAGATAAGTCCACATGATCGTAAGCACCCATGAAAACATTCCAGATAAGTCATACATTAATTTGGTGTTTCAACTAGTTAAGAAGTAAGAGATCTTAAAAAGAGTGAGAGAGAGAGAGAGACACACACACACACACAGAGAGAGAGAGAGAGAGAGAGAGAGAGAGAGAGAGAGAGAGAGAGAGAGAGAGACAGCTCCATGATTTAATGTTGAAGAAAATATATATCATTTAATCTCTCATAAAGAGCACAATAAAATAATTTACCTTTTCTAAATGATTCTTAAAGCCCCCACCAATTTAAAAACATAATATGAAAGCCGAGGGAAGCTTAAATAGTATAGGCACGAGTTTCACCGAATGCACCCAGAATTTCACTTAAGCCACAGCATTCATATGCACATTCTTCACCATGCATACGGACACAAGCGCAATGGGCGAGATTGTGAGATTGTGTGGAATGTATGACAAGCAAACATCATGGCACATGAGCCTGACTTAATGTGTATTACTTTGCATCGTAACAAACCTACACAACTTTTGGATTTTGTTAAACCATATATGGAATGTAGACTGAATATGTTTATCTGTCATTGGTAAGTGGCCTACACAAGTTTTGGATTTGTCGAGCCATATTTGGATAGCTAAAATCACAAGGTCCAAAATATTGGTTTCAATGTATGTGGTCGAAACCTTAAACCGCATTGGTACGTCACTGATTTGACGCTGGACATTCGATGAATTGAGCCATTCAGTGCATTTCTTTTCTTCTTCTTCTTTTTTACTTTTTATTTAAGAACTTAAAAGATTAAAGGGGATTTATTTGAAACTCTGGCAGAATTTGATGGTTGATGAACAGGCAAACCATAAACATTGCTAATGGTTTGGATTATAGTTTCTGATGGAGCTCAAGCATCAATGGATGAACACCCACCAATAATAGTAGCTTCATCTATAAATAAAACAATACTCACTACCTTCTCATTGCCTATACTTTGCAAGAGTTTAACGATCCAAAAATCATTTCCAGCATAGAGAAGTACTAGACCAAGCATAATTTGAATTGTAAATCAGGATTTAAATCATAAATCATAGGATTCAAATCAGAGAATCGTAGGATTTATATAAAATGGGATACAAGGTGAGATTCAAATCGTCTTACTTAAAATTCAATTCAAATCATAAATCGTAGATATTAGGATTTTGACAACACTGCTAATAATTGTTCATCCATCCGTTCCTCTAAGGTTGTTTGAAAGGTCCAGACCATTCATCAGACAGAGCCCAACATGAACATCCCCTGGGCAAAAAACCAAACTGGTCTACTCATCAGGCGGACCATACGTGTACATTAACTATGGACCATTCATTGCCCTTTCTTTCCACCATCCATTTTACTCAGAAACTAGCATGCAACCTAATGAGTGGACCACAACCACAGGTTTATAATCCAAGGCATGTTCATCCCACCTGATTACTGGCTAGGATCTTACACCCTTGTGTAACAACAGCATGTTCCCCCCAATTCACCGTCCAAGCGAATCTCCTTCGCATTTCTCCTCACAAATTCCAACTTCCAATCACCGAACATATAAATTAAAACCGTAAATAACAATCTGCAGAATCTAACCAGCAAAACCTAAACAAAGAATTATAATTCACAAGGCAATACCTGACACCGGCACACAATTCTCCCGACTGCACAATCCCCGTTGCTGCCGACTCAGCAGCCGGCGATGCCTCCTGAGCAATTATTACAATTATCTGTAAAAATAGATGGACGGCATGGATGAAACACATACATCATGGTGGGGCCCACAGAGCACCGACCACCAGCCATTGGCTGGTGTCAGGGGGAGTAGCCAGTCCGTTCCCCCGTTTGGCTGGGTGGATTGAAAGGGATTGAAAGGTATTATGGTGGATGGCCTGGATTTCTAGGTATTGATGGTGTTGACAGTGGATTGTCTTCAGATACATGGGATTGCTATATCCCTGGATTGATATATCCAGTCTGTTTGGCACACCCGGCTAATACTGGAATTAAACCTTACCATCCCTTCCAATCCCTCGAGCCAAACGCGTCTCAGTTGGCTGTTGATCACCGACTCTGTTTGGCACGCCCGACCAATCCCAGAATTTAACTTCCAATCCCTTCTAATAACATCCAATCCCTTCCAATCAGAAATGCCAAACGGCCCTTAGATTTCAAAAACAGAAGGGGCAAATCCTTCCAATCCCTTCCAATAACATCCAATCCCTTCCAATCCGACCGGCCAAACGGCCCTTACATTTCAGAAACAGAGAGAGGGGAATGCAAATTGAACCTCTGAAAGATTTGAGAAAGAGATAAATAGGGAAAAAGAAATATACTCACCGTACGATGCTTCTTCTTCTTCTACTTCATGCAGCGAAATGGGTTTCGGAGGACTATGGAATGCGGCCTTGAGACAGTGAGAGAGGGTGAGGGAGATCGGGAGATGAAGAGAGGGCAAGGGAACGAGAGAGACTGAGTGCGAGAGAGAGAGAGAGAGATGGAGACGGAGATGGAGAGTGGGTTTCTGGTTTGGAGGGCGGGAGATAATGCCGCTGGGTTGGGTTTTTGGAGGGAGATGGCGTTTTCGACGGGCGTGTGACGGACGGCCCTGAGCGGTTTTAGAATTTTAGTTACGTGGGGCCCACTGTGATGTATTTCATACATCCACTCCATCCAATAAATTTAAAATATTATTTTAATTATGATGAACAATTCATTTAGATCAAATCTTTAAGCTGACCACACAACAAATTAACAGTACACATTTAATTTATATTATTTCTTATGGTGTGGTCCACCTAAATATTCAATCCACATAATTTTTCGGCTTATGCAACAACATTATATATCCGAATTTTCGGACGGCTAAGATCAAATACATATATTCCAGTGGACCTCATGGATCCCCCTCAGCACCATATAGGTTATAGGTTGAAATATATGTTTTAGCTACAGAGAACCTAGGCTATAGCTACGGATTAAATCCGTAGCTATTTTGCTACGGATTTAATCCGTAGCTAAAAGCTTTCAACTTCCATAGCCTTCACTCGATTTTTTGGTAGTGATATACCATGGTGGGGCCAAGAAACTTGGTAACGTCACTTAGTAGCAAATTTCTGAAAGTAGCTAATCCGCGTCGCCTGCTAAAATGACTTTTTTTCTGCATTAATTACTTACCGCAACAACTACATTGGAACTCCAAAAACGACTAGGACTCTGTGGGCCCTCCCATGATGTATATGTATTATCTACCGTTAATTTAGTTTGCTGGATCATTTTAGGGCATGAACTAAAAAATAATGTAAATCCAAAACAAGTGACTGCACCGTAAGAAGCAGTGGGAATAATCATTCCCACTATTGAAACCTATGTAGGGCCCACCACGACTTTTATTTGAGATCCAACATGTTCGTAAGGTCAAACGCAGACGAAGGGAGAACACAAATATCAGCTTTCTTCAAAACTTCTATAGCCCCTAATAAGTTTTCAATGGTAGGATTTCATTCCTCAGTCTCTCCGCCATTTCTCCCTCTCTTTTTTTTTCCTTTTTTTTTTTTTTTCCCGTCTTTCAAGCTTGCATTTTCTTCTTTCTTCCCTTCTTCATTTCTCATCACCGATGGGACAAATTTTGCAGATTCTAAAAATCTCTAAGTCAATGACAGCCAGAGCAGATTTAGACTTATCCAGCTAGCACGGTAGTGGGTTTTATTCTTATTGTGAGGCCTACCTTGATGTATTTCTTGTATATCCAACGCTGTCTGTTCATTTTTCCTGGCAAAACCAAACCTCAGGTGCACCACACCATATGAAAATAGTGGTCATTGACTATTAAAATATCTTATGGGAGAATACACAATATTAAGTGAAGCTTAAGTTTAGTGGAATTGTAATCAATGGACCACATTTCATAACTGAAATCCGTCACCTATGCACATACAACTTAGATTTCACGTGTAAATGGCACATATGGATAGACATCATGGATTGAACATATGCATCAACATGAGGCCCACAGATGTAATGGATTTCAGAAATCCTGCAGCATGGACACTGGGGCCTGAATGATGCAATATCAGGATTAATCCAATCCTTCCCCCATTTCCAAACGGAAGATGAAATTTGCAATGACCAAATGCAATTCCATACCACCTACCTAATACCATGCACCAAACTGGCAGGCAATCAACACATCCTAGCTTTCCAGCTCAGCACAAAGTGGGCCATTTTGGAATAACAATCAACCGTAATCATGATGGAGTCACAATGTGATACGTGCAAATGAACCACTTATTTTTCATCATACAATTTCAAGACTTGATTGGCAGACAACCATCTTTTTCTTTTTTGTCTTTTATTTTTTTGTACGTCCACATCATGACGATGACATTCCCTACCTAATGAGTTAGCACGATCTCTAACACGTATACTGTACACACGCACAGATGTCTCACCCGTGTAAGGTGAACCATACCAGGAGAGCTCCGAAGGGCAATTCAAAATACAACTGCCAACCTGAAACGTGCAAGAAATAAGTTTGAGCATGCCTTGGCCCACCTGATGAACCATGCCAGGAGAGCTTGGAAGGGCAATTCAAAATACGCACATGTATGATCGATGATTTGAAGAAAAAGGAAAAAAGTTGGCCAAGTTCCATATACAACACGAGTATGATCGATCGTTGGTTTGAATTAAAATTTATTTATTTTTAAAAATTTTTTATTTAAGGACCAAAGTCTATAGATGACACACACATGTGACCCACCTGATGAGCAGACCAGCTTGAACATTTGGGCAGGGCATGTTAACATACAAGAACCCACCTGATGAATGTCCTGGATCTTGCAACCTTCAATCATTGATGGCTCAATATCTTTTAAGAAAAAGATACTACTATCAGTAACTCCTGACAGAACTTCACATGACATTAGAATGATTAAAATACTTCATTAATAATCCTTGCTGTGAATGGGAAATTAACAAAAGCTAAATCAACATTCCACTGTCGTGCCAATGACAAATCCACAATGGGGCCCACCTGATGAATAATCAAGCTAATATCATGTGGGTGGGCCCAATTTTAGAGGTTTCTAACAGTATTCCCTTCAAAAAAAAAAAAGAAAAAAAGAAAAAAAAAAGGGAATTAATGTCTAAACTGCTAGAAAGAGACCACCGTCGCATGATGGCCAGTGCCATTACCCTTGCGAATGGCGTTGTTACGAGGAAAACCGAAGTGGCCTGCTACATAGGACACATATACATCATGGGAAGGACCAAGGTGATGCTGGCGACAAATCGGCAGAATGGGCTCCCCAAACCACCCACATATCGATCATATAGATGAGCCAAGCTAAGCTCTAAGGAGAAACCCAAGGAGTGAGCTCCGAGGAAAGACTCGCTTACCAAGCCGAATTGCTTGAAGGCAAAGCTTGGTGATATGATTGAGCTCCCAAGCCCATCTCAACCCCATACGAGGAATATTCGGAAAAAATCTCGCATCATACCGAGCAATGATAGATCCGACGAGATCCTAACCGAAAATCATGTAAATCGAGGTGGGCTTGGTGATAATCTCGGGAGTAGATCCCTACTAAAATTCGAACCCTTTAGCGTATTTGATAGATCTTATTAAGATATGCAAGCTGCTTGAAGCACCTTGTAAATACACTTGTTGTCTTGCAAGGAACGGACGCACAAAAATTCCCAACTCAAGTTATCTTCCTATGATAAATCTACCCACCTAACTTAAGCATCAGAGGGTCCCCGGATAACACCGGCTCCCATTGTCTTTTGCTTTTTACAGGTGCAGTCGCAAGTCAATCCAGATTCAAGTGATAATAGGAGCTATAATGGCCATTACGGCCAAATAAATAAATAAATAAATAGAGGAACTGTATCGGCCATTTTCTACAAATGCCCCATTAACTCGTCCATGACCAATGCGAAAAGGTAGGGGCTTAATGCCAACCCGTGGTGCAAGCCTACAGCTCGTCTCTCAACTGGTAGTCCTCACAATTGCTATTGCTCCCTCAAACATATGCCATACATCCTCTTAAAGCTCCTTTCATAACACCCAACAAATTAACTCTCTAGGGACCCATCGTAAGCTTCCCCTACGTCAACAAAGACCATGTAAACGTCTTTCCTCCTCTCTCTATATTTCTCCATCAATTATCTGAGTAGGAAATAGCTTCAGTGATAGACCTCCCTAGCATGAAACCAAACTAATTTTTTGAGACATTCATCTTATGCTTTAGTCTTTTGCTCAATCACCCTTTCCCAAAACTTTCATAATATGGCTCAAAGTTTAACCCTATGCTCCATATGTCTCCATTATTTTTATAAATAGTTACTATAGTATTTCCTATACATTCATCTCGCATTTTCTTCTATCATACAATCTTGTGAACAACTTTGTCAACCAAAATAACCCAGTATCTCCGTACACTTACAAACCTCTATTGTTATACCATCTGGTCCAAGGGCCTTTTCTTGTTTTCGTCTTTCTCAAAGCTTTTTTAACTTCAATATCCCACTCCTACAAAAGTATATATGAACTCCAACGTCATTTGAGTTTATGGTTCATTTTATACCTATAATCTCCAAGTGATTGTCATTTAACAAGTTCTAAAAATAGCTTCTTCTCCTTTCTTGACATCTTTCTCACCTTCTCTTGTCCCTAATATATTGTAAAGATCATCATAAGCCTTAAGTTTAGCCTCACTTATTACTTTCTTAACAAACCTTTTGCCATTTTTATATTGTTCAAGAATTTCATTGTTTCTAGTGCCTTGCTAGGCTTTGAAACATAAACGTTTCTCATTAATAGATTTTTGTATGTCGTCGTTCCACCACCAAGTTTCCTTATATGATTGTCATTTCCCTCTTGATACTCCTAAAACATCTTTTGCCACTTTCATAACACTCAGCCGTCTCATTTCCCCGTAACATTTACTTCTTCCCCTACATTCCACTTTTCTCTTTCCATCGAATTATTTTTGAATAACATTGTTTTCTTTCATTTTAAATTCCACCATCTAATTTTTTGACACCTATTAATTTCATACCATTTCTTCCATCTCTTAATATAAACATCCATAACAATTAGCCTATGTTGAGCAGTCTTAACTAATTGAAAAAATGTATAGTCATGCGAAAATCAGTCGAAGTTGGACTAGAAAAAATCAGTGATGAACCCTTAAATCGCAATTCCATGCATTCAAAGTTGGACTAGGAACAACAGTGATTGCAATTTGGGGCCACTCCCCTGCTATGAAGTGCGGCTACCTCTTACTTTGGTCTTTTCCGCTTTATTCAATTTGAATAATTACAACTAAATTTAATTGAGCAATCCAAATGGAGCATTAACTTAAAAGCTCACCTTCAACCTTCATGCCAATCAAAACCTCTTTCAAGCCCTGTATGATCCGGAAGGAACACCATCACATGATTATGATTAGTATATTACTATAACCAATGTAAACTACATAGGCCGGGGCACACTCCAATGGTACCGACACTACGGTGATACTAGGCAAATGTGGGGCTCAATGATGTTTTCAAAGAATCAAACCCATCCGTAAGATGTGTCACCTCAGAAAACCTTCACAGCCTGAAAATCAGCCTGATACAGAACTCAGATGTGGGCTACAGCACAAGGAACATATTGAGAGGGAGCACCCATCATTGATTAATGTGAGGGGCCCACTGCGTTCTTTATATATAATCATGGTTGTTCAGACCCTCATCCAATGCAGAGAAGGGTTACGCCAAAATCCAGGTTGTTTTGTCAACCAGGTGGGCCCCTGTGAAATTAAAGGGTGGGCATTCCCTCCCAGTTTGGTCGCTTTTCTGTGGTTCACCTTAGTTTTAGATCGGACTTCATTTTGGGTCCCAGGGGGTTTTCTGAGGGGATGCATATGATAGACGGGTGGATGGTGTGAATACATCATGTGGGCCCCACCTATGCCAGTTAGCACCATAAGCATATGGTGGTACCAGTACCACTGGAGTGCACCCCAACTACATGTAACCATCTCAGAGAAAAGTGGGAAGTCATCTGCTTTCTATGGAAAGCATTGAATGATATCCTAGATCTCCTTTGTTTATAGGTTTTAAATCTTTCATCTGAAATAGAAAAGATGTATTCTTTAAGGAGAAATTCTTTGATACTTTGGCACCGTGTGATAGATGATAAGCAAGCAATTAAAATTACTGAGAAATTGCATGTGGCATACAATTAATAAAACGAACCATACAAGCTATGGACATCAGTTCAGATGTATCACAAACAAAATATTTGTAGCACGTTATCTGACCATTAGATTTCTGGACACACAACGGACTGTTAAAATGAAAAATATCCAATGGTCCTGGTTCAAACAACAAGCATCCACGAATCAGAGGTTAGGATCTATTCGACCAATATAACTTTTAGACTGACTTTGCTACAGTAGGTTACAAAATTTAGTCAGATTAACTTGACTTTATATATGACTGCGTATCAAGTGTCATATGCAGCCGGAGTGTATCGAAAAACTTCCCTTTAAGCTGAATATTATATTTGCTCAGCATGATCATAGTAGCAACGTCCATATTCTGGAAAACGAAAGAGTCAAACATGATTTTCATATGTACTATACCATTAATTTATTTTTTTTATTGGTAATCAAAATTTTATTTAAAAATGAAAAAGAAGAAAGATACAACCGCTGTACAGCCAGGCAGCTAACCAACTCACTGATACTGTATACCGGATTACATACAAAGAGCGTCAGAAGCATAAAGAAGCCAGTTCCTACTTACAACAATCTTACCTATAACTTTGTTATAATTTAGAAATGTTACAGGCATCAAATAGCACCTTAGATGATTATGAAAGAACATCAAAATCTATAAATAGGATGAGAAATAGGCATCTTCACTTTCAGAAATTATAACGGTAAATGAAAATTAACACATTCATTCTGAATTTGGTAAATGAAATTAACGGTAACAAACCTGTTTCTCATCCAGAGGGAGTACCACAGGCCTACTCTCTCCACTAAATTGATCCACGGTGCTGCATTTGCAACCAAAAAAAAATAGGAAGAAGAAGAAGAGAAGTTAAGAGGATGGCATCTTTTCATATATATATATAAGAAATTAAAGAATTAGTATATTAATAAGCAATCAAATAGATTTAAAAAATAAAAAATAAAAAAATCTGATGAAGGTCAAGAAGTGGGAATAGCTACCTTTTCTTGATATTAATATTATTAAAGATTTGAAATGTTTTATTTACTGATCATGTTTTCAACAATATGTAGAACGCAAAAGTGACAGCAAACACCAATTTAAAAAATTTTAAAAATTAAATTAGAAAAAAAAAGCACTGTTTAGCGGATTTGAGGGAAACCAGTGCTGATTCTAAAATTATTGTTGGATGGGTGGCCATTGAAAAATCCGAACCTCGAAAACCTGTTATGGATTCCACAAAATCCAGGCTCTCTCATCTTGATTAAATCTTTCATCTAGTCATGCATTGTCTTGTCTTTAGGAATCTTGGTCGCTTGTGTGATGTAATTCCTTTCCTACATAGAATTTCTAACCAGTTAAAGAAAGACCAAAAAGAAATAGGAATACTGTAACACCCCGTACTTTTCTGTACTCGGGTGTTACTATGAGAACCCGACTTAGTATAAATACAACCTTAATTTATGTGAACATTCACACTCTGGCCTAAATCCTACCGTCGAGATGGTAGGGCAACTACGAGGTTCGAGATCTACTGTCCAACTGATATGTAGGGGAATCTAATTTTAGGAGTGATCATCAGATCTAGAACTATGGATCTACCTCAAGTCAGATGGGTAGCCTATCTTAAGTTGATACCCAAATAATTCATTTGAAATGCGATGTAATTGTACATATATGTTAAAATACAAAGTAATTTTACAATTATTCATAATAATACATATGTTACTTAAATTATCCAAAGTATATATATTATTTGAACTATAAATAAAATAAATTTTATGCCAACACATTATCATATGATTGATATACATTGATTAATATTTACATTTTTAAATTTACCTATATATTATTGCATTATATTATATATAATATATATTTTTTGCTATACTAACATGTGCATATATAATCACAAAAAATACATTATAAATACTAACGATTTAAATAAATACTTATCTATAACTATTGATGTATTATGCTAAACAAACATGTAAATGTATTTTTACTATATAATCTAAAATATTAATTACTAATATTTATTATAACGAATATATAATAATATTGTATTAAGTAATTAAAGTACACTTTGAATGGTATTATTAATATTTATATATACATAAAAGAAGAATATACATACATACATACACACACACACACACACACACACACACACACACACACACACACACACATATATATATACACATACATACATACATACATAATATTACAAATTAAATACCTTATTGACTGATAAGTAATTATTAATATAAAATATGAAATAATACAATAAATGTATTATAAGTTGGGTATATACTTATAATATATACTATATCATATATTAATGTAATTAGCATTATACGATACATTATTTTTATACAAATATTGAAACTAATGGATGGGCTAGATTTCACCTAACGTCACCATGGGCCGCGCAAACTACTAACCAAGCATGAACTTGGTGTATATGGGCCACCTGAGTTTAGGATCTGCCTCAGTCCTTGGGTCGGGCTCTAATATGAGTTGACGAAGTAGATGAACGGAGTGGATCGGATTCACATACCCCTGTGGACCCTACATACGTGTTGCGTGTGCACCAAGGGTGAATCACCCGCTATGCACCAATCCAATGGGCACGGTCAGACATCTCTGACTCGTGCCCCTCCAAGAAAGGAGAAATCTCTCCCTCTCCTAGGGCATGGGCTTTAGATGACCCTTGGTTGTGATGAGTTAATTAAATCGTGTGTGGTTAGCCATTAGTTCAGCAAACTCCATTTAAAACTGAGTTTATTAGCCATTTTGCACCTAGAGCTCTATCTTGTCACTAGATCATCAACCCGGTGTACTTGGGCTCATTTAAAGTAGAGCTTGACTCATTTTTGGGATGTCCTTAGATTAGGTTTCTCAATGGAGATGGTATGGATAATTGGTTTATGAATCAGACTTGAGTTTTGGGATTGGGTTGAGCTAAGTCACACACTCGTATTGCACTAACTAACAAACTTGCCAACTCAGTGCACTTCACGGGATCTTGAGGAGACCTGATCGATTGAGCTTCATTAAGGTTCCACCACTATAGGAGGCCTTGCCTTGAGGGTGGGTATAATTATATGACCGACTATCTCAAAGCTCCAAATTTTCCATGTCGAGACTTGCCTACTTGATCAAGTAAAATCAAATCATCCCTAAGTTGGACCAAGGTGAGCTAACTCTCTAGTCACCTTCTACTAGTATAAATAAATAAATAGTAATAATAATAATAAGCTATGTTATTTATCTTCTTGTGTTGGTTGAGTGTAGGTATTTAGTAGAGGTTACCTTAGATCACTCTCGTTGAAGTCAAGTAGCTGTGGACATTGCGATTGGATTCAAGTTAACTACATCTAATAATTGATCAAATGTGAGGACTCACCCTTTGAACTTCCCACTTAAATTCATTGATCTAATCATAGATGTTGCATTAATCCCTTCCCTTTAGTATCTCCTAAGTCACTTGATTGAACTGTTTAACTAATTGTGTGAATATGTGAATATATTGATATGTTGTGCACCTGATTCCTGTGTTTGATAACGAATATATCTCTTTAACTAAAGTAAGCATAGATGATTGATGATAACATGCTATCTTAAGTTGTATATTGTTAATTAACTGTATGTGTGCCGTTATGATTTAGTGATGTAATAAATGGGACCTGCCGTGAACTCACTACCTTGCGGTCCATATTTGACTTACGCGACTTAGATCATACATATGCCTTACATGCCTTAGACCGCATGTTTGCCCTTTATGACTTTGATGGAACGTTAACGCCATTCTATGGCTTGTTGGTTATACCTGTATATCCCATTGATTTTCAGTCATTATGCGGAGTTCGTTATGATTTATGAGTGAAACTAAAGTTTGTTGTCAATTTTCTAGCCATCTTGCGGAGTTCATATGATTTCGGAATGACGTCAGAGCCACTACGTGAAAAATGAAAAAAAATGACGGATTTTGAGACGGTTATGGACCGTCTCTAAAATTCTTTGGTTTAAAGACGGTTTAGAGACGGCCGTAAACCGTCTCTAAAATTTTAGATGGCTCTTGACCGTCTCTAATGTTGTCTTAAAATGTTGAACGTCTACAAATCATTTAAGACGGTCGAAGTCCGTCTTATATGCAGTCATTTGAGACAGTCACTGGCCGTCTGCATTAGAGACGGTCATTGGCCGTCTTTTACTTATAATATGAGACGGTCAAAGACCGTCTCTAATAGAGACGGTCCTTAGCCGTCTTATAGCCCTGGTAAAGTCCGTCTCTATTAGAGACTGTCAAGGACCGTCTTTATCAGAGACTGTCAATGACCGTCTTTATTAGGGACTGTCAATGACCGTCTCTATTAGGGACTGTTCAGGACCGTCCCTATTAGAGACGGTCCTTAGCCGTCTTATAGCGGTCTTTTGAGACCGTCTAAGACCGTCTGCATTAGAGACGGTCCTTAACCGTCTCTAATGCTCAAAAAAATATAATTGAGAAGCTTAGAAAAAAAAATAATGAATTTAAAAAAAAAAAAGAAGTTGAGAAGGTTAGAAAAAATTATGAATTTCTAAAAAAAAATATTTAAAAAGCTTAGAAAAAATAATTAACAATGTTAAAATAAATAAATAAAACTGATTTTATAAAAATCAGGATTTTGAAAAAAAAATTAAGAACTTTGAATAAGAAGCTTAGAAAAAATAATTAACAATGTTTTAAAAAAAAAATAATTAAGAACCAAAAAATAATGAATTTCGAAAATTTTTTTATGAATTTCGAAAAAAAATAGTTAAGAAACTTTGAAAAAATAATTAAGAACCTAAAAATTAAACAAAATTGTGAAAAAATTAACAAAAAATAGTTAAGAAGCTTAGAAAAAATTAAACAAAAATAGTTAAAAAGCTTAGAAAAAATTAAACAAAAAATAGTTAAGAAGCTTAGAAAATAATTAAGAACCAAAAAATTAAACAAAAAATAGTTAAAAAGCTTAGAAAATAATTAAGAAAAAATTAAACAAAAAATAGTTAAGAAGTTTAGAAAATAATTAAGAAGCTTAGAAAATAATTAAGAACTAAAAATAGTTAAGAAGCTTAGAAAATAATTAAGAACCAAAAATAGTTAAGAAGCACCAAAAATAATTAAGAAGCTTGGAAAATAATTAAGAAGCTTAGAAAAATAGTTAAGAAGCTTAGAAAATAATTAAGAAAAAATTAAACAAAAAATAGTTAAGAAGCTTAGAAAATAATTAAGAACTAAAAATTAAACAAAAAATAGTTAAGCTTAGAAAAAATAATTAAGAACCAAAAAATTATGAATTTCGAAAAAAAAATAGTTAACAAGCTTAGAAAAAATAATTAACAATGTTTTAAAAAAAACTTATTTTATAAAAATCTAGATTTTGAAAAAAAAAAAAATTAAGAACTTTGAATAATATTGATAACTTTGAAAAAAGAAAGATTTCGATAAAAAAAATGATATTTAATAAAAATATTAAAAAAAATTAAACAAAATTGTGAAAAAAAATTGACAAATTGTAAAAAAATATATATTTTAAAAAAGAAAACTAGATTTTGTATTTTGAGAAGAAAATTGAAAAGTTATATAACAAAAGTGAGATTTAAAAAATGATATTTTGAAAAAGAAAATTTAAAAAATTAAACAGAATTGTGAAAAAATTGACAAATTGTAAAAAAAATATATATTTTTAAAAAGAAAACTAGATTTTGTATTTTAACAAGAAAAATTGAAAAGTTATATAATAAAAGTGAGATTTAAAAAATGATATTTTGAAAAAGAAAATTGAAAAAATTAAACAAAATTGTGAAAAAATTGACAAATTGTAAAAAAATATATTTTTTAAAAATGAAAACTAGATTTTGTATTTTGACAAGAAAAATTGAAAAGTTATGTAACAAAAGTGAGATTTAAAAAATGATATTTTGAAAAAGAAAATTTAAAAAATCAAACAGAATTGTGAAAAAATTGACAAATTGTAAAAAAAATATATTTTTAAAAAAAGAAAACTAGATTTTGTATTTTGACAAGAAAAATTGTAAAGTTAGATAACAAAAGTGAGATTTTGATGATGTGTTGTATATCCTTGCCGCCCTATGTTTCTCCAACCCATTTTTAGGCCGGCTATAAAAAATTATGTAGATTTAAACATTAAGTGGACCACATCACTGGAAAGAATGAGAATATAGTACCTCGCCATTAAAAATTATAAAGAGCCCATCGTAAGGTTTTAGTAATGTTTATTTGCAATCCAACTTGTTAATAATGTAAAGAAGATCTAGATGAAGGTAAATTATAAAGATCAAATTGATCCAAAACTTTTGTGGCCTTCAAAAGGTTTTTAATAGTTATTTATCATTGTTTTGATTGGTATGACCCACTTGAGATTATTGAGTTCTTATGATTTGAAATCACATCCTAAAATATGATGGAAAAAATATGAGGACGGTTCAATTACATAAAACATATCAAGGTGGGCCCTACACGGTTAGAGTAACACCCATGAAAGAGTTACCTAAAATAGTAAAATGGTACTATAAGGTCACCTCGGGGGAACTTCCCATGAGTTTAATCTGTGTGTGCCCCACCATGATGTGTGTAGAACATCAACACCATGCATTTGATGTGTCCCCTTTAAGTCCAAAAATCAATCATATATGAAACTCAGGTGGGCCATAGCATCTAAAACTATGTGAAAACATCCTTAAAACATACAAAAGCATTTGGTGGGGCCCACATGAGTTTTGGATGTGTATGAAACTTGGTTTGACTCCTCATCCAAGTGGGACACACATAATGAATAGGCTGGATCTATGAACCACATCCAGGTGGGCCCAATAAATGATTGTTAATGTTTTAATGGGAGGGTAACCCTCTCAACTATAGTATGTAGTGTGGCCCACCTAAGTCATGGATTGACTTTATTTTTAAGCTTGTGGCCTACCATGGAATGGTGCATCTGATTGACGGGGCAGATCCAACGTTCAAGGTTGAAATCATTATTCCACACTGTTTTGTGTGGCATAGTCCACTTGAGTTTTGGATTTACCGAAAATTTGGGATCAACACACACCGTTCATCCATTTTTCGAGATCATTTTACAGAATTATTTAAAAAATGAATCATATTCAAAGATTAAATGGACCACACCACAAATAAGGGGAACAGATTGGCTACTCCCCCTACACCATCCAATGGCTGGTGGTTGGTGCTGTGTGGGCCCCACCATGATGTATGGCCCCATGACCATTTTTTATTTTTATTTTTACTTTTGAACCAGTTGGATTTCAAATAAACTTTACGATATGCCTTAGGATAGTTTCAACGGTGGGAATCACCTTCCCGTTGTTTTTTGTGGTGGGGTCCACTACAGATTTTTATCTGTCTCATTCTTTGGCTCGTGACTTAAAATGATATCTCAAAATGGATGGACGGTGTGAATATAACAAATACATCATAAGTTTTTATATATATATGGAAAATGTTCTATTCGTCGAGCTCATGGGAACTCCCATAAGGTTGAGCTATGTGGGCCCCACCATGACGTGTGTCAAAAATCAACACCGTGCATTTGATGGGTCCCCTTTAAATTATAGGATATCCTAAAAATCAGCCATATACAGAACTCTGCTGGGCCATACCATCTAAAATCACATGTAGACATGCCTAAAACATATAAAAGCACTTAGTGGGGCCCCACCTAAAATTTGGATGCGTCTGAAACTTGGTATGACCCCTCATCCAAGTGGCACACATATAATGGATGGGCTAGATTTGTGAACCACATATATGTGTGCTCAAAAAATAATTATGAATGTTTTAATGGAGGGTAACCCCTCTCAACTTTTGTGTTCAGTGGTCTGTGGGCCCTACCATGATGTTTGTGTTTCATCCATGCCGTCCATCTATTTTTATAGATCATTTTATAATATTACAAAAAAATGAGTTATATCCCAATCTCAAGTGGACCACATTACAGGAAAAAGTGTTAAATGAATGTCGACCATTAAAAACTTTTTGGGAGCCGTAAAAGTACTGGATCAAGCTGATGTTTGTTTTCTCCCTTCATCTCGGCCTTTATGACCTAATCAACAGAATGGATGTCAGATAAACAGTACAGTGGGCCATAGGAGGATTTAAATGATGGATATCCAATCATTATTGTTTTCCTATGGTGTGGTCCACCTAAGATTTATATCCCTCTTATTTTTAGAATGAAGGCCTAAAATGATCTTTAAAAATGGATGAACGGTTTGGATGAAACACATACATCATGGTGGGGCCCACAGACCACAGGGGGAGTAGCTAATCCGTTCCACCCCAAAACCCACTCCCGCGCGCGCCCATCTCCAGCAACCCCAAATCCCTCTCGCGCGCCCGCCCCTCCCAAAACCCAAACCCTCTCTCGCGCCCGAAATCTCTCTCTCTCTCTCTGAAATCCGGCCATGGCTACTCGTCTCAACCGTCGATCAGCTGTGGGCCATCCTGAAAGATTCCATCACAGCTTACACAGGCCTCTCCCCGACTACCTTCTTCATGGTCCTAGCCCTAGCGATGGCCTTCTACTATGCCATCTCCAACTTCTTCGATTCTCCACCTCCTTCGCAGAGGTCGAGGGATTACGAGGAGAAGATGGAGCCTCTGCCGCCTCCGGTCCAGTTCAGGGAGATCACGGAGGAGGAGCTGAAGGTGTACGACGGATCGAACCCTAAGAAGCCACTGCTGATGGCGATCAAGGGCCTTCCGTTGCTTGTGAATCTTCGATTCTCAGGTATGATGTAAACCTTTTCCCTTCTTGCTGTTGCTTTCTGCAATTTAAAATACCTGATTAGGGATTTGCATTGTAAATGTTATACTGATGCTCAAGCAGAGGATTAAAATGGAATCCCCAATCTGATTCCAGATTAAAATCCCCAATCTGGCAACTGGATTTGGGGTTCGAATTCAAAATCCCTAATTGACTGATTCGAATCCAAAAAAAAAAATTCCTAATTTCAACTGGATTATGGGGTATATGACTGGAATCCCCAATATGGGACCTGGGATTCGAAATCCCTAATTTCTGATTTGGGGATTCAAATCAGAAAGCCCTAATTACTGGATTTGGGATTTGAAATCCCTAATTTCTGATTTGGGGATTCGAATCAGAAAACCCTAATTGCTGGATTTGGGATTCGAAATCCCTAATCAGCCTATATGGGATTCTTTTTTTCTTTTTTTTTTTTTAATTTTTTACACACGCACACAACCCCACACTCTCATGCCACACGCACACTCGATATTCAGCTGTGATGATGATGTAATTTTATTTTTTTCCCATTTCTAACACCTTCAAATTTGGACCACTCACTATTTACTTTTGACCATCTACTTGATAGCCATCAATCAGATAGTAAGGATTGCTTGATCAGTGTGATTTTTGAGATGCTCCACTCATAATGAGTTATGAGACCCACAATTTCGATGATCTGGTTAAATCTACTAGATGTCTTTTCATTAGATTTTAAATGCCTGTGTATTGCTGAGCATTTTATAATAATAATTTTGATTTTGCTTAGTTGGGCAGTTTGAAATTTTCAATCTAAGAATATAGGCATCTCCTGTAGTA
Organism: Magnolia sinica; assembly: GCF_029962835.1. Taxonomy (NCBI): domain Eukaryota; kingdom Viridiplantae; phylum Streptophyta; class Magnoliopsida; order Magnoliales; family Magnoliaceae; genus Magnolia; species Magnolia sinica. The sequence continues at coordinate 84,822,139 of NC_080581.1, forward strand.
GGTCTTATGAAACTGCCTCAAATCGGAGATGCCTCAACTGTAGTAGGGGTGTTTTTGCCCTAGCCTTGGCTCGGATTTTGGGATGTTTATGGCTTAATCATGCCTTTTTTTTTTTTTTTTTTTTTTTTACTTTCATAGCTCTGATTTGGTCGAAATGTTAGGGTTTTAATTGTTGATTGTAGATCTGGTTTGTGTTTTTTTTTTTTTTTTCCAGCCACAAGATTTGATTGTAAGAAGACTAGAAACAGAGAATACCTTCATGAGCAGCCACCTCAGGAAAATATGTTATATTGTGCCTTGTGTTATAATCAGGGTCTTTTGCATGGGAACTTCTTCTCTAGTTTTGTTGCAGGCAAGATAACCTTTCTACTAATCCAGAGGTTTAGGTTGATTTTACAAAACGGGATTGACTTTTTTTTTTGGTATATATGCATTGGATTAATTGTAAAATAAGGTCATAAAGGTTTTCAAGTTTAAGATTCAGATGTTGATCTATTAGAGCAATCGGTGAAACAAAATTATAAGTGATGTATCATCCATTGATTACAGGCAATAGGCAATTTTCAGATATATCACAAGCTCACGTGACACAATCTGGTGACTCTTAAAGTAGTAACCCATGACAATTTCCAGATTAGTACAACTCTTAGAGCAGTTACCCATGACAATTTCCAGATTGGTATTCTAAGTGTGATTGTGTATGCTTGCTTGCGAGGAATTTCAGGTTTAATTTGTAATAATTGTTTTCATCTCATTTTATCATTTGCAATCCTATTCCACTGATTTGGTATTGGAGCAGATAGCAACAACCATTTCAATGGACATGCATCTATTCCTCAGAATTTTAGAACTCCACTATTGTTACAAGTGGTTGCATCCTATTCCTCAGAATTTTAGAAAGAAACAAAACAATGTATAGAATTTGCATCTCATGTATGGTTTATGAACTTTCAACATGCCTAATTTCTTTTGAAGGTCAAGTGGTGGACATGAGACTAACAACTACATGCTTACTGAATTCTGAGAAGTTTCCTGTCATAGTCTCGAATTCATTATTTTCCAATCAGGTACATACTTTATTTCTTCCAAATTTGTATTCTTTGGCCCTTTCTGTAACCATTAGATAGATGATAATCTATGAAGAACAGTATGTCAGGCACTGGCACTCTTAACAATTACATACTGCTGCACTTTACACACTGCATGGAGACAGATTGATGGCAAATACATCTGTTCAAAGATGGCACATGTGGGCATTCATGTCTTGTGGCTGCAAGTAGTATTCCTCTGTTATGTAACTTTTGTGTAACAGTAACATGTATTGGTAACTAATAACCAACTCCACCTAGCTAGTTGTCTAGTTGCCAACATGCTGCAAATGAGTAATCCTCATCTTGAAAATCAGTCTGATCCACTCAGTAGTGGACCACAACTGATGCTTACACGAGATGACTGTCGAAAGCTTTATTCGAGTTTTGGTTCATTGTAAGCTTTTCAAGTGACCTTTTTCCTGCATTTTTTGGCTTGGAATTACTCAACTAAGTTCCTGCTATAGCTGATAGATGGTGTGTTCATGGCTGTAGCTAATAGATGGTGTGTTTGTGCCTCATAGGTATCCATTTGGTCATGAGGAACTTGTTGTTTGTGAGGACATTGATCAGGTAAGTTTCTATGGAAATTGCATGAAAACATTGTGAGAAAGCACCATTGATTTTCTCATGTGTGGTTTAAGGTCGCAGACATAAACAGAGAACAATGGAATCACTCTACATGGAACCTGCTTATCTGGATTCTCCTCATCTAAATAATTCATAAAATTGTACTTTGAAGGATTTTGTTTCATATTTGTCATTGATGATGCTTCTCTCTGTTTCTTTAAAGACAGCTATTGAGGACATTAGAGGTAATTCATTGCAATTATGCTACAATATTAGATGGTTTTTTTTTTTTTTCCCCGATAACTGCTTTAGGCATTTTCACAGTTTACACTACTTGATGAATGGTCAGATCTTTGGCATGTGTACTATCTGATGGTGGGAATCATTTTTGCATTTTTGCTATCTGATGAATGGTCAAATTAGAACACAAATTGCATTTTTGCAGGCGATCGAGATTGCTTTCAAAGTTGAAATCATGCATTTTTGCCTTCTATTTTCAAGGTTTGCAAAGTGAAAATCTGGCCCTTTTGAACCTTCCCTAATTGCACAAGTGGCTGAACCGTCTCTGTAAGTTACACATAATTTGTCATCCACTAGTTTCTGTAAATGAAAATAAGAGGATTGATTTTAACAATATGGTCGTCATGCACATGGACAGAAAATGCTTGCAATGAATGTTTATGAGTACTTGGTAATTTTGGAGTCCTTGGTTAGGGTTTGGGCTGAAAGTACGAGTGCTGGAGCTGACGCTTTCGAAGTCCGAACTCATTCTTTTGAAAAATAGAAAAATGAAAATATTAGTAAATATGGATTTTCTTGTTAAGAAAAAAATGGAAGGTAAAGAAGAGACATAATTGAAACTTTGCCCTGTGAAAAGTAATATTAACCATGTTACTTTCCCCGTTGAATTTGACGTTCAGGAAATGGACCTTTTCCAGAAAACCATGGATTTAAAACCATTAAATCCTTCTTAGAAATCTGAGTTTATTGAACCAAATTGAATTATTACAATTCAATTTTGTTGAATATCCAAACGCAAGGTTTCCATGAATTAGGTAAATGAATTCATTCTAACCCATTTTGTTGAATAACCAAACGCAAGGATTTTTATTTATTTATTTATTTATTTATTTATTTATTATTGTTATTATTATTTTTTGTGATATGCAATAGCTTTTCAGAATTCATATGTAGGTGCATACTTGTGCTCATTCACATGGACTTTGACTATCTTTCTTAAATTTCTTTGGTTTTTCTAATTTTTGTATCTAATTTTGACTTTCTAGGCCCTAAAACAAGATTCGAGGTGCCGTCAACAATGCTAACAGAATCCTCCAGGTCAGATTATTGATTGGACCTGATTTTATTTAAATGATCTTGATAATCCATTTTATTTAAATAAGCAGACCCGGATGTGCGTCGGAGCTATCCGGATGTTGAGCGGGGGTCCGTGAAAGGTGAGAATTGCTGTTATGACCATGATGAAGCTGTCCATTTCCTATGGACAACATGGAGTGGCTTGGCCATTTGGACAGGCCATATTTATGTATTTACTCGAAATTGATGGAGTAGACCCAGATGTGCGTCGGAGCTATTCGGATGTTGAGCGGGGGTCCCTCAAAGATGGGAACCGCTGTTATGACCATGATGAAGCTGTCCATTTCCTATGGACAGCATTGGAGGGGCCTGGCCATTTGGATAGGCCGTGTTTATGTATTTGATCGAAATTAATGGAGCAGACCCGGATGTGCGTCGGAGCTATTCGGAAGAGCGGGGTTCCCTGGAAAGAGGGAACCGCTATTATGACCATGATGAAGCTGTCCATTTTTTATGGACAGCATTGGAGGGGCCTGGCATTTGTGTCGGATGGCCGTCTTTATATCTGTATTTGCTTTGCAGGGACCATACCCTTAACCTAAACCAAAACCTATGACCTAAAACCTTAACCTATAACCTAAACCTCAACCTTACCTAAACCTAAACCTTAACTTAAAACCTAAACCTAAACCTACACTTAATCCTAATCTTAACTCCCTAACCTAAACCTATACCTAAACTTGAAAACCCAAACATAAACCCAATCTCGAACCCGAACCTAAACCTTAACCTTAACCTATTCTCAATTCCCTAAACCTATATCTTATAACCTAAACCTAAACCTAAACCTTAACCTATGCCTATAACCTTAACCTAAACCTAAACCTAAACCTATAACCTTAACCTAAAACCTAAACCTATAACCTAAACCTAAATCAAAACATATAACCAAAACCAAAACCAAAACCTATATCCTAAACCCAAATGCATTCTCAAATCCTATAACCCATAATCTAAACCTAAACCTAAACCTATAACCTATAACCAAAACCAAAACCTGTAACCTAAACCAAAGCCAAAACCTATAGCCTAAACCCGAACCCATTCTCAAATCCAAAACCTATAACCTAAACCGTTAACCTATAACCTAAATCAAAACCTAAAACCTAAACCAAACCTAAACCTAAAACCAAAACCTAAAACCTAAACCTATAATCTATAACTTAAATCAAAACATATAATCAAAACCAAATCCCAAAACCCAAACCTAAACCTAGAACCTAAACCTAAACCTATAACCTAAACTCAAATCCCTAAAACTAAAACTAAACCTAATCCTATAACCTAAACTCAAATCCCTAAACCTTAACTTATAACCCAACCTAAACATATACTTATAACCTAAAACTATTCTCAAATCCCAAAACTTATAACCTAAACCGAACCTTTCCCTAAACCTATAACCTAAACTCAATTCCCTAAACCTAAACCTAGACCTAAACCTAACCTATTCTTAATTCCCTAAACCTATATCTTATAACCTAAACCTAAACCTAAACCTATAACCTATAACTTTAACCTAAACCTAAACTTAAACCTGTAACCTATAACCTAAACCTAAACCGAAAACCTAAATGTATTCTCAAATCCCTAAACTTAAACCTACACCTAATCCTAATCTCAACTCGCTAACCTAAACCTAAACCTAAACTTGAAAATCCAAACTTAAATCCAATTTCGAACCCGAACCCGATTTCCTAAACCTAAACCTTAACCTATTCTCAATTCCCTGAACCTATAGCTTATAACCTAAACCGAAACCTAAACCTAAACCTATAACCTATAACCTAAACATAAACCTAAAACCTAAATGTATTCTCACATCCCTAAACCTAAACCTACACTTAATCCTAATCTCAACTCCCTAATCTAAACCTAAACCTAAACTTGAAAACCCAAACCTAAACCTGATCCTGAACCCGAACCCGATTTCCTAAACCTAAACCTCAACCTATTGTCAATTCCCTAAACCTTAACCTATAACCTAACCTAAACCTAAATCTATAACCTAAACCTAAACCTAAACCTATAACCTAAGTGTATTCTCAAATCCTTAAATCTAAACCTACATCTAATCCTAATCTCAACTCCTTAACCTAAACCTAAACCCGATCCCGATTTCCTAAACCTAAACATTAACCTATTATCAATTCCCTAAACCTAAACCATAACCTAAACCTAAACCTATAACCTATAACCTTAACCTAAACCTAAACTTAAACCCGTAACCTATAACCTAAACCTAAACCCAAAACCTAAATGTATTCTCAAATCCCTAAACCTAAACCTACACCTAATCCTAATCTCAACTCCCTAACCTAAACCTAAACCTAAACTTGAAAACCTAAACCTAAACTCGATCCTGAACCCGAACCCGATTTCCTAAACCTAAACCTCAACCTATAACCTAACCTAAACCTAAATCTATAACCTAAACCTACACCTAATCCTAATCTCAACTTCCTAACCTAAACCTAAACCCGATCTCGAACCCGAACTCGATTTTCTAAACCTAAACATTAACCTATTCTCAATTCTCTAAAACTATATCTTATAACCTAAACCTAAACCTAAACCTTAACCTTAACCTAAACCTAAACCTATAACCTATAACTTTAACCTAAACCTAAACCTAAACCTGTAACCTGTAACCTATAACCTAAACCTAAACCTAAAACCTAAATGTATTCTCAAATGTTTAAACCTAAACCTACACCTAATCCTAATCTCAACTCCCTAACCTAAACCTAAACTTAAACTTGAAAGCCCAAACTTAAACCCAATCCCGAACCCGAACCCGATTTCCTAAACTTAAACCTTAACCTTTTCTCAATTCCCTAACCTATATCTTATAACCTAAACCTAAGCCTAAACCTAAACCTTAACCTTAACCTAAACCTAAACCTAAACCTGTAACCTATAACCTAAACTTAAACCTAAAATCTAAATGTATTCTGAAATCCCTAAATCTAAACCTACACCTAATCCTAATCTTAACTCCCTAACCTAAACCTAAACCTAAACTTGAAAACCAAAACCTAAACCCGATCCCGAACCCTAACCCGATTTCCTAAACCTAAACCTTAACCTATTCTCAATTCCCTAAACCTATAGCTTATAACCTAAACCTAAACCTAGACCTAAACCTGTAACCTACACCTAAAACCTAAATGTATTCTTAAATCCCTAAACCTAAACTTACACCTAATCCTAATCTCAACTGCCTACCCTAAACCTAAACCTGATCCCAAACCCGAACCCGATTTCCTAAACCTAAACCTATTGCTTATAACCTAAACTGAAACCTAAACCTATACCTTAACCTAAACCTAAACCTATAACATATAACTTAAACATAAACTTAAAACTTAAATGTATTCTCAAATCCCTAAACCTAAACCTACACATAATCCTAATCTCAACTCCCTAACCTAAACCTAAACCCAAACTTGAAAACCCAAACTTAAACCTGATCCCGAACCCGAACCCGATTTCTTAAACCTAAACCTAAATGTATTCTCAAATCCCTAAACCTAAACCAACACCTAATCCTAATCTCAACTCCCTAACCTAAACCTAAACTTAAACTTGAAAACCCAAACCAAAACCTGATCCCGAATCCGAACCCGATTTCCTAATCCTAAACCTTAACCTATTCTCAATTTCCTAAACCTAAACCTATAACCTATAACCTAACCTAAATCTAAACCTAAACCTGTAACCTATAACCTAAACCTAAACCTAACACCTAAATGTATTCTCAAATCCCTAAACCCAAACCTACACCTAATCCTAATCTCAACTCCCTAGCCTAAACCTAAACTTGAAAACCCAAACCTAAACCCGATCTCGAACCAGAACCTGATTTCCTAAACCTAAACCTTAACCTATTCTCAATTCTCTAAACCTATAGCTTATAACCTATACCTAAACCTAAACCTAAACCTAAACCTATAACATATAACCCAAACCTAAACCTAAAACCTAATATATTCTCAAATCCCTAAATCTAAACCTACACCTAATCCTAATCTCAACTGCCTAACCTAAACCTAAACCTAAACTTGAAAATCCAAACCTAAACCCGATCCCAAACCCGAACTCGATTTCTGAAACTTAAACCTTAACCTATTCTCAATTCCCTAAACCTATAGCTTATAACCTAAACCTAAACCTAAACCTAAACCTAAACTTAAACTTTAACCTAAACCAATAACCTATAACCTAAACCTAAACCTAAAACCTAAATGTATTCTCAAATCCCTAATCCTAAACTTACACCTAATCATAATCTCAACTTCTTAACCTAAACCTAAACCTAAACTTGAAAATCCAAACGTAAACCCGATCCTGAACCCGTACCCAATTTCCTAAACCTAAACATTAACATATTCTCAATTCCCTAAACCTATAGCTTATGACCTTAACCTAAAGCTTAACCTAAACCTAAACCTATAACCTAGAACCTAAGCCTAAACCTAAAACCTAAATGTATTCTCAAATCCCTAAACCTAAACCTACACCTAATCCTAATCTCAACTCCCTAACCTAAACCTAAACCTAAACTTGAAAACCCAAACCCAAACCCGATCCCAAACCCGATTTCCTAAACCTAAACCTTAACCTATAACCTAACCTAAACCTAAACCTATAACCTAAACATAAGCCTAAAACCTAAACCTAAACTTAAAATCGAAATGTATTCTCAAATCCCTAAACCTAAACCTACACCTAATCCTAATCTCAACTCCCTAACCTAAACCTAAACCTAAACTTGAAAACCCAAACCTAAACCTAATCCCGAACCCGAATCCGATTTCCTAAACCCAAACCTTAACCTATAACCTAACATAAACCTAAACCTATTACTTGCACTTATAACCTAAACCTATAATCTAAACATAAGCCTAAAACCTAAACCTAAACTTGATAACCCAAACCTAAACCTGATCCCGAACTCGGACCCGATTTCCTAAACCTAAACCTTAACCTTAACCTATTCTCAATTCCCTAAAGGTATAACCTATATACTATAACCTATAACTAAAACCTAAACCTTAACTTAAACCTATAACCTAAGCCTAAACCTAAACCTAAACCAAAACCTATAACCTTAATGTTAACCTATAACCTAAAACCTAAACCTAAAACTTAAAACCTAAACCTGTTTTAATGATCAGTTTTATTTTTAAAAAGTGCCCACTTTTTTGGAAGAAGTTTATGCAATTTTTCATGATTCTGAATTATAATGTTTTGTTGATTTAATATTTTTTTTTCAGGTGAAAGACACAAAAAGAAAATTGTTGTTGATTTTTTTTCTTTTTTTATTTATGATGTTAAACTTATATGTATTTATGTGTGGATGAATGTAATGTGGATAAGATTGCTTGTGTTTAGATGGATGTAGTTTATGTTTGGATGAATGTAGTTTATGTTGGATTTATGTGGTTTGGGTTGTTTAGATGGATGTGAATGTGAATATGATGAAATATATTACATAACAGGTGCATATTAGGAAGAATATGATGAAATATATTGTAACAGGTGTATATTGACCCTCATAAAAAGGACGGTCCATGACAGTCCTTGTAAAGGACGGTCTATGGCCGTCCTTTGAAGGCTCATAAGAGACGGTCCATAACAGTCCTTTTTAAGGACGGTCCATGACCGTCTTTTTAAAGGACGGTCTATGGCTGTCCTTTGAAGGCTTATCAGAGACGGTCTACGACAGTCCTTTTTAAGGACGGTCCATGACCGTCCTTTGAAGGCTTATCAGAGACGGTCGATGACAGTCTTTTTTAAGGACGGTCATGGACCGTCCTTTTAAATCTTATAGGAGACGGTCCGAGACCGTCCTTTTTAAGGACGGTTCAGGACCGTCCTTTTTTGGGACGGTCCATGACAGTCTTTTTTTCCATCAATAAAAATGACGGTTTTCGACCGTCCTTTAAGTAATACGACACGTCAAAATTTGACGGCCCTTGCGACGGTCCATGACCGTCCTTTTTGGCCATTTGAGACGGTTTTGGACCATCCTTTTTTCGCAGTTTTGGCGTAGTGAGCTTTCATGATTGGTTCCCTCTCATCTTACGGAGTTCAGTCATACCATAATTTCTAGGTGGAGCTGAAGTTCTCTTATCGATTTTCTAGCCACCTTGCGGAGTTCACATAAGATATGATTTCCGGGTAAAGTAGATGTTTGTATGTTGGTTTCCTAGCTACCTTACGGTGTTCAGTCGTACCATGATTTCTGGGTGGAGGTGAAGTTCGCTTATCGATTTTCTAGCCATCTTGCGGTATTCACGTACAACATGATTTTCGAGTGGTCTAGGGTTTGTATGTTATTTGTCTCTTCATCTGCGGTGTCGGTCGTACCATGATTTTCAGGTGGAGTTAAAGTTCGCTTATCGATTTTCTAGCCATCTTACGGAGTTCATGTACGATATGATATTCAGATGAAGAAGAGATTTGAAGGTTGATTTTCTATTCACTTCATGGATTTCACTTATACCATGATTTGTAGGTGGAGCTGAAGTTCGCTTATCGATTTTCTAGCCATCTTGCGAAGTTCACGTACAAATACGATTCTCGGATGTAATAGAAAGTCGTATGGTTAATTATTTGGTATCTAGACATGTTTCCTTGCATTGTGACTGCCATTATATTTTGCTTATGATGAAATTATGTTGATTGGTTCGATTTTCTTAATATGAGTATGACTATGAAATGTCCTGTTTAGTGTATCTAATTTCATGACTTGTAACCTATATCAGATTATGAATGATAAGTGCGTAATCTTAGAGGATGCTCCTCACTGCGATAGCCATTGACGCTATCAAACTGTAACAGTTGATGCAGGTATAGAGCAAGCTGATGATGTTCACTGGATCGCCAGAGCAGATCGGTTATTTGGGGAGTTAGGCGGGTCCCTGTGACCCATATTGAGTTCCACCATTACATGATAGGTTTCTGGTTTTTGTTATTAATGAACTTTGTATTTGGGATTATATAACTCCTGTATGGGCGCCACATTCAAAAATTTGGTGATGATCAAAATATTTTTATTTAATGCATGATTTATTCTAGCTTCGTTGCTGTTAACTCTAATTAATGACAAATGTTTCAAATTTACACTAGATTTTATAGGTTAACACTTAGGTTTTTGGGATACGGGTTATATACTCGGGTCCTGAAAATATGGGGTGTTACAAATACCTTACCTATGAACAAAATATCCATTTGAACGCTAGCAGACATAATTAAATTCAACCAAGTCTCCTTCACGCGCTTCTGCTCGTTCCCCTTCAACAATATCTTCAAACAAAAAATGGACTCAGGTTTTAACCAGTGTTCAAGTTGTCGGTATCGCTATAAGTTTCACTAGTTGGAGATAAAGATATAATATCATTATCGCCGATAATATCACCGATAACCGAAAATGCAAGGAAAAAGGGGGAAACATGGAGTAAATGGTTGAATTTTTTAGTGAAACTTCATGACATGCCTAAATATGCATATTTACATATTTATGAATGAAAAAAATGCAAAAAGAATGCATTAAATAAGAAGTTTTCACTTAATAAGGGCCAAAAGGCATGCGTTGTCATAAGAAATCACTCAAATAGTAACCAAAATGAGTTTATATAATACAAATGCAAGCTTATAACAATTAAGACATGCAAAAGCAAATGAATTAAAAAAAATATATACATTTCTGGCTACATTTCATCCCCACATAGAATGACGAGGTGGCTCGTAATCATTATCCAAATTTCGTGGCAGTTGAGAGTAGTACTGTTGCCCAACATGTTAGGCCCACCAATTATCCACGCCTTCCATCCGTTTTTTTAGCTCATTTTAATGGTTGTTTCGAAATTTGAAGCAGGTCTAAAGCTCAAGTGGACCACACCACATGAAACAATGGTAATAATGATTTCCACAGTTGAAACCTTGGTAAGTCCTACAGTGATGTTTATTTGTCATCCAACCTGTTCATAGGATCACAAAGACATGGATGAAGGAAAAACACAAATAACAGATTGATCTAGAATTTCTTTGGCCTCATGAAATTTTAGATAGTATAATTTCAATTCACACTGTTTCCCGTGGTGAGGTCCACTTGAGATTTGGATATATTTAGTTTTTAGGCTAAAGCCCTCAAATTATCTATAAAAATGGATGGACAGAGTGGATAAAAAATGTAAATCACAGTAGACCCCACGTAATTTACTCAATACGCGACACATATGTACCCACCCGAGTCCGTAGGGACATGGATTAGCTATGACGGGTTGAGCAGCGAGACTTGCCACTAAAGTAACGTCAAGCATTATGTGGCCTCACCATGGTTTATGTTTCGTATCTACACCATCCAACCATTTGAAGATATCATTTTAGCATATGAGACAAAGAATGAGTCAGATCCAAATCTCTAATGAACCACACCACATGAAAACAATAATGATTGGATAACCACCGTTAAAATCCTCCTAAGGCGCACTATACTGATTATTTGATATCCAATCTATATGATTAGGTCATACAAACCTAGATGAGGGGAAAAATCAAATATTAGCTTGATCCAATACTTTTATAGGCTCCAGAAAGTTTTTAATGGTCTACGTTCATTCAACACTGTTTCTTGTAATGTGGTCCACTTAAGATTGGGATATACCTCATTTTTGGTCTCATACTCTAAAACGGTCTCGAAAAATAGATGGATAGTGAGGATACAACACATACATCATGGTGGGGCCTACAGAATGTTATGGTAGGCCCAACAAATTGTTTAACGGTGAAAATCATTATCTCCGCTGCTATTTGTGGTGTGGTCCAGATGATCTTTGGATATGATTCATTTTCTGGATAATGCTCTAAAATAATCTCAAAAAATAGATGAACAATGTAAATATAATAAATACATCACCGTGGGGCCCATGTAACTTTAATCTCCTTTGAACCGTTCGTACTACTCAGAGCTCGAGGAGCGCCAGTGCTCATCTGCGCACGACACGTGCCTACAAAAGCTATATAGCTACTGTGTGGTACACCAGCCAATCCACTTCCCTTTTTTAATAAACTGGCAACGACAATGGCGATTTCAATGATTTTTCCATTAAAACTCTCAAAAATCTCTCCCCAAATTCAGATTTTTTTCAAATCCCAAATTAAATCCCCGTAAGCCTATGTAGAAATCTAGTTTCCTTTCAAAGCTATTCTATTAAAAGGAAAAAGAGGGTTTTAGGTTTTTCGTTCTTGTTAAAGATCCAACGCTGTTGATCGCGATTGGCCAACCAAATCCAGCCGAAGGCCACTCCTTGAGGTAGATCTTGAGTTAAAAGGTAAGAGAGCTTCTTCTTCTTCTTCTTCTTCTTCTTCTTTTTTCTATATTTTTTTCCGAATAAGAGGGTCGTCACCTAATGTCGCCAAAAACATGGCATTTGTTTTGCCTATTTTATAGAAATCTACAGACCAGTGATCCGAAATTCTCACCGATAATATCGAAAATATCGGCAACATCCAGAAGAGAAACGAAATATTGGGTTTTCGGTATCGCAGGTTTGGCGACATCGATAATATTGGCGATATTATTGATTTCTCGTCGATAACTCAAACACTGGTTCTAACTATATAAAAGCACCTCTTGATTGTTTGAAACCAGAGAGGTTGTCACTCAGAAAATAGTATAGTATTAAGAAATAAATAGATCATAATTAACGTACAAGAAAAGCATGAGTTGGTTCCAAACAAGACAGTTTAGAACACTCGATATGCAGACACATCCACATGGTTATATGATGGTATCGAAAAATATATTATTAGCAATTATTTAGTCACTAAAACATGTATAATAAATAAAGTTAAGCACCCCTGATGGTGGATAATTTAAAAAATGCAAAACATCTCCCTACCACATACATGCTTCATGTGCAGAACAGAAGAAAGATATACGGACCTAATGCAGGGGCATTTTCAGACCGTGCTCAAGCGGGGTCGCTTGTGGGATGCAGGGGCACACTTGGGGTGGGTACGGCCTACGGAGGAGGTCTCATGTTCGAGACTCCTCACCGGGGGTGATTAATACACATTTCACACCAGGCTCGAGTGGGGTAGCTCGTGAGATGCGGGGACACACTCGAGGTAGGCGGCCCATGTGATTTGGGGCCCACGTAGGGGGTTTGGCCGAGGTCTTAACCCATGCGATGTGGAACCTGGGCTATGAGATAAAGGGATTAATTCGTAATACTCTAACAGTTCGAGCTTTTAGAGCAAGTGGTTAATTGTCCTGCATCAAATTGGTATCAGACCAAGAGGTCTCGTGTTCAAGACTCCTCACTAGGGGTGATTAATGCAGGGTCATTTTCACACCGAGCTCAAGTGGGGTCGCTTGTGGGATGCCGGGGCACATTTGGGGTGGGTGCGGCCTACGGAGGAGGTGTCGTGTTCGAGACTCCTTACCGGAGGAGATTAATGCATATTTCACACCAGGCTCGAGTGGGGTAGCTCGTGAGATGTGGAGGCACACTCGGGGTGGGCGACCCATGTGATTTGGGGCCCACGGAGGGGGTTTGGCCAAGGTCCTAACCCATGCGATGTGGGGCCTGGGTTATGAGATAAAGGGATTAATTCGTCATACTCTAACAGTTCGAGCTTTTAGAGCAAGTGGTTAATTGTCCTGCATCAGGACACCTTTTCATTAATTGTATGGTGGCAAAAGAGGTGTGGAACCATTAGCCTCATCTTTCTGGGATCTCGTGGATGATTAACTAGCCTATCCAAAACTTGGTTTTGAATTGGCGATAGGCAATAGGGGAATAACGGGGTTAGGCTAAATTGGACACTTGCTATTTTTGTCTTAAAACCATGAAGTCTGGTAGAAATCATGACACCATAAATATTAAGTTTACTATTTATAGAAAGTCACGATTTTGGGGAGTTTGAGTGGAGTTTGATTCTGAAATTTCTTCTTAGAATTGATATCACTACTTAAAGGATTATAAACTCCTTTTTATTATCACTCAAATCTATTTTCAAATTTATAATTAGAATTTATTTTTTATTTTCTTCCCTCATGGATTCGAGGAATCTCTGTGAGGAGTCCGGAGAAACCCCGTGGATTCGGAGTAGTTATTCTTGAGGAAGACGGTGCTCGACCTCACCATGTCCATCCCTCGCGTCATATCATTTTTGGCAAGGGCCCTCAAATGAGGCTGATACAATGTGGGCCACACGATAGGAAAGAATGGGATGGAACTCCCACTGTTGAAAAATCTTTAGGCCATCTGGGCCCACTACGATTGTAGATCTGCCTCATTTTTATGCCTATACAATAAAATATTCTAAAAAAATAGATGATCGTTGTGGATTCTGAAAATCATTAAAGCGGTCCACATGGTTTAGGTTATGCTAGCATATTAATTTATATCAATTAATGCCAGAGCCAGAAGTTTGATGAACATTTAAGTCCAGACGGCCAACGCTGCTCAACTTAGGTGAGGCCCACCATTATATTTGTGACAAATCCACTTAGTCCATCTATTTTGCTATGTCATTTTTGGTCATGGGACCAAATATGAGTCCAATGAAAAGTTAAAGTGGGCCAAACCGACATGAAACAATGGGGAATACATACTCTCCATTCGTAGGGCTACAAGATGTTTTGTACTAGAGTTGTACATGAACCGAGTTAGCTCGGTTAGCTCACTCCATTCAGCTCGAAAAAGCTCGATTCGACTAGGTTCGAAACTATGTTCGAGCCAAATCGAGCTGATTTTTTGAGCTTGAAAAAATTTCAAGCCGAGTTCAAGCTTGCCCGAGCTCAACTTGACTCGGATCGAACCCCAATTCAAATCGAACTTAGTTCGGAGACCCGGTTATTTTGATATTGATGTTGCTCAGCAAGTGTTTGATGAAATGACTCAATGAAGTGTCAGCGGGTGGCGAGAAAAGTATGGATATGAAACAAATACCCTTGTATCTTGATTTTTATATTTCCTACTTACTGTTTGATGAACTGTAAACCGATGCTACTACTTTACATTCCATGAGAAATTGAAGGTACCCTCCATGTATTTGAGAAAATGCCACGGAGGCTCGATCTTAGCTCTAACTCGGCTCAAACTACCCCGAGCTACTGACCGAATTGAACCAAGTGGCTGAGTTGAGTCGAGTTGTGCCAAGCTCGACTCGATTCAAGTCGTGTACACCTCTATTTGTGACAATCCAGACCATCCATCTGTTTCTCTGATCTTTCTTTTTTTTTTTTTTTTTTTTAATAGCGGAGGTCGATGCCAAGCTCCAATGGGTGAAACGGCTAGAAACAGTGGGGATTGAACTCCTACAATATAAATTCTTGGGGTCATCATGGGCCTATGCTGAAATTTGGATCTGCCTCATTTTGGGGTGCATACCCGAAAATGGGCGGGAAAAACAGATGGATGGGGTGAATTTCTCACAAACAACAAGGTGGGCCCCATGTACTATTGAAGGTGGTTTTCAACGTAACTTGGGAGATTGCCAAGTGCATTAAGTGAGGGCAGTCAGGTCAATACCAAAAAACAAAAACCTATTTATATAGGTACCTAACATCAAGCGTTTTAATGTCTAATAGTGAAAACTTTTGAGAAATAGTTTAAAAGTAAAAAGTTTTCGTTCCCTTTTTTTTCTTTTTGTCTCTTAAGTTAGGTTTTTGTGACTTATCAATAAGTATTTTTTTTTTTTTTTTTTTAACACGCACACACGCACACCCACACACTCACGCGGCAGTGGGCTTTCACCACCCATGGATACTCGAACCCTTGACCGGGTGTTGAAACTCCCGAGAGTCCACCAACCGAGCAAGAGCAAGGATCTAAGTTGGATTGAAAATAAACGTCACTGAATAATACAGTGGGCTGTAGGAAGTTTTTAACGGTGGAACGTTACATGACCACTTTTTCCTTCAGTGTGGTCAATCTAAGGGTTGGATATGCCTCATTTTTGGGCTCAGGCCCTAAAATAATGTGGAAAACATGATGTTCGGTGTCAATATAGAATAAATATATTAAGGTGGGCCCTACGGTAAGAATCAACTTGTGCCCAATGGATGAGTCGTTTCCCTTTCTCATTTGCATTCGGAATGGGGAGATATTATTTCAGGTTATGAGTGGCGGTTTGTATTACTATGATTTACAAAGCAAAAGCTTCCGGCATATTTATCAACGGAGTGGATTATTGCCGACTTACAATGCACACATTGAAAGCTCGCTGCAAATAAGTAGATCTTTGGTAATCTTGATGTGCCCATTACTACTTCTGCGAAGTAAAAATGAGAGAGAGTTCCGTAGTCTGATAGGCCCTACTCCTGTCGGGGAATGGGGGAGCGGATTAGGCGACAGCCGGATCCACAGATGTAGGTGGGACCCTTGACGTTGGGGCTCACAGGAATCTATGTAACTTAAATCCACACCGTCCAACCATTTTGAAAGAACATTTTAGGGCATGATCCCAAAAATGAACCTGACTTAGATCTTAAGTGGACCACACCACAGGAAAAAATCCATGATTGAATCCTCACCATTAAAAACTTCATGGATTCCACTGAAATGTTTATTTTCCATCCAACCTGTTGATAAGATCACAAACACCTGGGGATGAAGTGACCACACCAATATCATTCATACAAAGTTTTTGTGGCACACAAGAAATTTTTAATGGCCAATCACCACTGTTTCCTGTAGTATGGTCCATCTGGGATATGGAATTGCTTATTTTTTGGATTATGCCCTAAAATGAGCTTTCAATACAAATGGACCATACTATAAGAAACAGTAGTGATTGACCATTAAAAATCTCTTGTGGGCCACAAAAACTTTGGATGAAATGATATTTGTGTGGTCACGTACATCACAGTGGGCCTCGCAATCAGCGGTAGCACCCACCTCGGTTGATCCTGGGTCTCACCTAATCGGCTCCCGGTGAAGGTACGGGAAGCAGACTGCGTCCTACCCCGCCTAGACAAAATCTGTCCATACAGGGGCTACATGGGGGCCATAGATCTATCTGTATGAACAAAATCCACCCGTTCATCCATTTTTTTATTTTTTTTTCAGATTATTTTAGCATATGAACCCAAAAGTGAGTTAGATCTATGGCTCAAGTGGACCACACCATAGGAAGCAGCGATGATAGTGACATTCACCGTTAGTAATAATTATAATAATCATAATAATGCGTAGAAAATTAAAAATGAAGAAAATTAAGAAATTAAGAAGTAAGAAAATTAAAGCCAAGCTCCTAAGAAGCCGCTTAGGGGCTAGGGCTGTCATCGGTTAGGTTCGGGTTGGATTCTAGAGAACCCATATGCAGGCTAGCTGGGTTCAGGTCTTGCCGGGTTTACTACGTGAAAAATGGAAAAAAATGACGGATTTAGAGACGGTTCCGGACCGTCCCTAAAATTGCTTGGTTTAAAGACACTTTAGAGATGGTCGTAAACCGTCTCTAAACTTTTAGACGGCCCTTGACCGTCCTTATTATTGTCTTAAAAATTTGAACGTCCACAAATTATTTGAGACGGTCGAAAACCGTCGTTAACTGCAGATAAAAGACGGCCATTGACCGTCCGGAATAAGAGACGGTCATGGACCGTCTTATATGCTGGAATTTGAGACTGTCAAAGACCGTCCCTATTAGAGACGGTCATTGACCGTCTCTTACTGGTAATTTGAGACTGTCAAGGACCGTCTCAATTAGAGACGGTCGTTGGCCGTCTTTTCCTATAATTTAGGACTGTTAAAAAGAGTCTGGATTAGGGACGGTTCTTAGGTGTCTCTGTTTGAGACTGTCAAGGACCGTCTCGTATTGTAGGTCCTTAACAGTCCCTATTTGAGACTGTCAATGACCGTCTCTATTAGAGACGGTCCTTAGCCGTCTTATTGTGGTTATTTGAGACTGTCAACGACCGTCTACATTAGACTAATGCTCAACTCAAACATTAAAAACAAAAAAAAAAATTATGAATTTCGAAAAAAAAAAACGTTAAAAAGCTTATAAAAATAACTAACAATGTTTAAGAAAAAAATTTAGATTTTGAAATAAAAATTAAGAACTTTTAATAAAGTTGATAATTTTGAAAAAAAAAATTCGATAAGAAAATGATATTTTGAAAAAGAAAATTTTAAAAAATAAACAAATTTGTAAAAAAATTGTCAAATTGTAAAAAAATATATTTTTTAAAAAAGAAAACTAGATTTTGTATTTTGAAAAGAAAATTTAAAAAGTTGTATAACAAAAGTGATATTTAAAAAATGATATTCTGAAAAAGAAAATTTTAAAAATTAAACAAAATTGTGAACAAATTGACAAATTGTGAAAAAAATATATATTTTTAAAAAGAAAACTAGATTTTGTATTTTGAAAAGAAAAATTAAAAAGTTATATAACAAAAATGATATTTAAAAAATGATATTTTGAAAAAGAAAATTTAAAAAATTAAACAAAATTGTGAAAAAATTGACAAATTGTAAAAAAATATATATTTTAAAAAAGAAAACTAGATTTTGTATTTTGACAAGAAAAATTAAAAAGTTATATAACAAAAGTGATATTGAAAAAATTATATTTTGAAAAAGAAAATTTAAAAAATTAAACAAAATTGTGAAAAAATTGACAAATTGTAAATTATATATATATATATATATATATTAAAAAAGAAAACTAGATTTTATATTTTGAAAAGAAAAATTAAAAAGTTATATAACAAGATTTCGATAAAAAAAATGATATTTTGAAAAAGAAAATTTAAAAAATTAAATGAAATTGTGAAAAATTTAACAAATTGTAAAAAAATATATATATATTTTTTTAAAAGAAAACTAGATTTTGTATTTTGACAACAAAAATTAAAAAGTTATATAACAAAATAAGATTAAAAAAATGATATTTTGAAAAAAAAAAAAAAAAGAAATTAAACAAAATTGTGAAAAAATGTAAAAAAATATATATTTTAAAAAAGAAAACTAGATTTTGTATTTTGACAAGAAAAATTGAATAAAAAAAAGGATCTATACCAAATTAAATGGATGTGGCCTACAATACACAAGGTGGGATTAAAAACATGTAAACGTGAAAAGAAAAAAGAAAAAGAAGAAGAAGAAGAGTG
Organism: Magnolia sinica; assembly: GCF_029962835.1. Taxonomy (NCBI): domain Eukaryota; kingdom Viridiplantae; phylum Streptophyta; class Magnoliopsida; order Magnoliales; family Magnoliaceae; genus Magnolia; species Magnolia sinica. The sequence continues at coordinate 84,841,312 of NC_080581.1, forward strand.
TTAACTCGAGGTTAAAAAAAAATATACACGTTTAAGAAAGAGGAGTGCAAATCAAAGTTCCTTAATACCTTGGTAAAAAAGAAAATGGTCTAAATTCAACGGTAATATCAGATGGTTGAGATTATCCAGTCATTGTGATATTAAAATAAGTGTTCTACCCAACATAATAGATGTGCCCTTCAACATAAGTGCAGACCAAAGGAGATTGAAGCATATAGATGTTTAAAAAGAATAGTACAAGTCAATGTTCTTCAGGATAGTCAAAAAGAAAATGGTCCAAATCAATCCAACGGCAATTTCAGATAGATCATTCAATCAGTGTGACCTTTGGAGAGGTACAGGTATGTCAGGTGTTGCCAACATTAAGAATTGGTACCAAATGCATACATTAGTATAGGCCATTCTCATGTTATCATTTTTCGGCTATTAACTCGTCTCCAAAGCAATGAGATATAAACTTGCACAGCTTAGATATAGTTTAAGCTGCTTGTTAATTAAAAAGGAATTGGAATATAGTTTAAGCCAAATGGAATCTAAAAAGAAAAAGAAAAAAAAAAGACGACCGGCATCCATCAAATCATACCAAGTCCACCAATCAGATTTTGTATTTTGACAAGAAAAATTAAAAAGTTATAACAAAAGTGAGATTTAAAAAATGATATTTTGAAAAATAAATTTTAAAAAATTAAACAAATTTGTGAAAAATTTGACAAATTGTAAAAAAAATATATATTTTTAAAAAAAAGAAAACTAAATTTTGTAAAAAAAAAATGTTAAATTTATTTATAATAAAAATGATATTTAGTTAAAAGAGAAAAAATATATACATTTTGAAAAAAAATATGTTAAATTCATTTGTGAAAAATAAAATTACTAAATTATTAGGCACATCCACTAATTGAACCTTTAATCATTTTTAGACAATCTAATCAGTTCAAATTGAAGAGTAAATAACTTCAGATGTTTAAATCAAATTTCACTGAAATTGTTGGTCAATCTTGTATGCCCAATATCTTTCTCATATATATCTAGCCTGATTGAGGGGAGTAACTAGTCAAATTGAGAATTAATTAGTAAAATAGAGTGAATGAACTAGACATGTGAAATGGGCCAAATATTCTGGTTAAAATTGTGACCCAACTTATAACTGACCTTGTGAGAACCTAAGAATTGATGTTAGTAAGTTTTGTGGGCCTCATCATGATGTGTGTCGAACATCAACATTGTGGATTTGATGTGTCCCATTTATAGTTATGAGATATCTCAAAAATCATCGGTAAATGAAACTCCAGTGGGCCATACCATTTAAAACTATGTGAAGACATCCTAAAAAATATAAAAGCACTTGGTGGGGCCCACATGAGTTTTGGATGCGGTTGAAACTTGGTCTGACCCCTCATCCAAGTGGGACACACATAATGAGTGGGTTGGATATGTGAATCACATTTAGGCAGGCCCAATATATGATTATGAATGTTTTAAGGAAACCTTTGTCCACTACACTTAAGTGAATTACTCGTTACCTTTATCAAAGTAAACTCTGTGGGGTTCACCGTTATTTATTTATTTTATCCACTCCATTCATCCATGTTAACAGATAATTTGAGGTCTAAAGAACAAACAGGAAGCATATCCAAAGCTCAAGTGGACCACACCACAGGAAATAGTGTGATTGAACCTCTACCATTTAAAATTTCTTGGTGGCTATAGAAGTTTTGGATCAAGCTGATGTTTGTGTTTTCTATTCATTTATATATTTTTGATATTATGAACAACCTTTAACTGTTTTTGGACAATCTGATCAGTCCAAACATGAAAAGTAAATAACTTCAGATGTTTAAATCAAAATTCACTCAAATTATTAATCAATCTTGTTTGCCCAATATCTTTCTCATACGAAATATGTTCGAGGCGAGTAACCGTTTTTGGATGTTGGTCGGTGCTCTATGGGTCCCACTATGATGTATGTGTTTCATCCATGCTGTCCATCCATTTTTACAAATCATATTAGGGCAAAATACTAAAAATGAAAGGGATATAAATCTCAGGTGGACCACACCACATGAAAATAATAGTGATTGGATATCCACCATTAAAACCCTCCTAAGGCCCACTGTACTTTTTATTTGACATCCTATCTGTTGATTAGGTCATACAGGCCTAGATGAAGGGGAAAAAAATATCAGATTGATCCATAACTTTATATGGCCCCCAAAAGGTTTTTAATGGTCGACGCTCATTCAACACTGTTTCTTATAATGTGGTCCAGTTGAGATTGGGATATACCTCATTTTTTGTCTCATATCATAAAATAAAATGAAAAATAGATGGATGACAAGGATGAAACATGCACATACATCATGGTGGGGCCCACAGAGCACAGACCATGTGATCCATGACCGCTCGTAAGAGAGACTCACTCTCTGTCCTCTCACACAGTCTCTCTCTCTCTCTCTCTCTCTCTCTCTCAGATGGATGACGTGGACATAATGGACCATACCACAGGAACACATTAGGAATAATGATTTCCACCATTGAAATCTTCCTATGGCCTACAATGATTTTTATTTGTCATCCAACCTGTTCAATAGATCACAAATACATGGATGAAGGGAAAACTAAAGTATCAACTTGATCCAAAACTTCGGTGGCCTTACAAATTATTTTAATAGTAGATGTTCAGTTTATACTATTTCCTATGATGTGGTCCACTTCAGATTTTTATAGGCTTCATTTTTGAACTTATGTAATAAAATTATATGTTAAAATGGATAGATGGAGTGGATAAAATAAATAAATTATGGTGGCCCCCATAGGATTTACTCTGTACGCTTGAGAACGATTGACTACTCCCCTGACACTAACCAATGACTAGTGTTCAGTGCTCTATGGCTCCCACCACGATATATGTGTTTCATCCATGCTGTCCATATATTTTTATAGATAATTTTACATTATGAGACCAAAAATGAGATATATGCAAATCTCAAGTGGACCACATTACAGGAAACGTGTTGAATGAGCGTCGACCATTAAAAATATGATCAATAGGCATAAAAGTTTTGGATCAAGCTTATTTTTGTTTTTTCCCTTCATCTGGTCCTGGATGACCAAATCAACAGATTTGATGTCAAATAAACAGTACAGTGGGCCTTAGGAGGATTTTAATGGTGGATATCCAATTACTATTGTTCTCATGTGGTGTGGACCACCTGAGATTTATTTCCCTTTAATTTTCAACATAGAGCCTAATATGATTTGTAAAATTGGATGGACGGCATGGATGAAAATCATACATCATGGTGGGGCCCACAGAGCACCGTCCAATCTCAGGCAAAATTTGGGCGCGCGCTCAAAAGAGCCGCGCGCCCACATTCCCTCTTATCTCTCTCTCTCTCTCTCTCTCTCACCCCTGCCCTCCCTCGGCGAGGGCTCTCTCTCTGTCTCTCTCCCTCGCCGCCCTCCCTTCCTCGCCGCCCTCTCTCACTCTCGCGCATCCTCTCTCTCTCTCGGTCCGCTCTCCACCGCGCCCTCTCTCTCTCTCGGTCCGCTCTCCACCGCGCCCTCTCTCGGTGCTCTCTCTCTCTCGGTGCTCTCTCTCTCGTACATCCACATGAGGTATCTCTCTCTCTCTCTCTCTCTCTCTCTCTCAATCTCAAGACCGATTGAAACTATTTGGTGATTTAGGGATTTGGGGATTTAGGGATTTGGGGATTGGGGATTTAGGGCCCGTTTGGCCGGGTAGATTAGAAGGGATTGAATGGTATTAGGGTGGATGGCATGGTGATGATGGTGTTGTCAGTGGATTGTCTTGAGATCCATGGGATTGCTATATCACTGGATTGCTATATCCAGTCTGTTTGGCACGCCCGGCCAATCCCGGGATTAAACCTTCCCATCCCTTCCAATCCCTGGAGCCAAACACGTCCCTGGCAAATTTGAACGGATTAGGGTGGATTGGATGGGATTTAAAGGTAATAATGATTTTGTCAGTGGATTGTCTTAAGACCCATGGGATTAGGATTAGATCATGACTCTGTTTGGCACGCCAGGCAAATCCCGGGATTTAACTTCTAATCCTTTCCAATACCATCCAATCCCTTCCAATCCGACCGGCCAAACGGGCCCTTAGGGATTTTGGGATATGGGGATTTAGGGATTTTGGGATTAAGGTGGGCCCTACTGAGTTTACTCAGTACAATAAGAGCGTACTGAGTAACTCAGTATGCAATCCGATTTCGTCTGCAGCACCCCCATGATCTATGGCCCCACCATGATGTATATATTGTATCCATGCCATTCATCCATTTTTACAGATCATTTTAGGGCTTTATCCCAAAAATTAGAGCTGGTGCTTTTGATCAGTTGAAGCAGAATGCAACTAAAGCTAAGATTCCTTTTTATGGAAAATGTAAGTAAGTTACAGGTGACGTAGTTACAGTTGGCATTTGGGGGAGGAAAGTCACCTGTTTGGGATGAGGGGATTTTAATACACCAAAAAAAAAAAAAAAATAGTTGCCAGCAATTTTATGTGCATAGATGGTTCTCCTGCATAATAGGAAAAAGACTGGAGGATTTTTTGAATGTAAATTCTAAGGACCTGTTTGGGTTCCACTTTAAAATGAATTCATATCTTTTTAGTCGATCTCTAATTCATATCTTATAATTACATGAACTTGGATTACACTCTAAAATTCAGTTTATGTAATTCACATTTCGGATCTGACATTAATAGAGATGCAGAACTTGTACAAGCACTTCTGTAGAAATTTGTCTGATATGTGCTCGTGCATAGTATCTTTGAGCTGATTGTTCCAAGATTGTATTCCTCCTGCCTGTTCTTGGCAATGCTGGGAGCAATACATTGAAATCATACATGACGAACAGGGTATACTATTTGCTGGAAATTCATTGAAGCAGAAGTGGCAGTGAGTTTCGCGACATTGTTTCAATGCAATCTCCAAAACACTGTAACAAGAAGCATACACAGATTTAGTGTACTAGGTCTTAACCAATCAGACATTTTGAGAACTGTACAATGTCTAAATGGACCTGAGATCTCTTTGCTTTTCAGAGGCATTGGGTAGATTTTGGTATAAAATAGTCACCAAACTCATCAGTGTACATTTTCATTTAATGTGGACTGGGCAATTTTTGACACCATCAATTGCTTTATCACTCTACCTGATGATTTGACCCACTTGATCACCAAACATCAGGCACCCCTGATGGTTTTCTCAGATGACCTAGACATGTGACTGTGCGTTGCCTTCGCAAAGCTCTATAAATATAAGAAAAATTGCATGGCTATCTGCATTCTTACAAAGTGCTCTGTAAATACAAGAAAAAAAATTGCATGGTTGTCCTGTTCAAGATGCTATTTTCTGGATACATACAAATGTGATGTAATCAGCAGTTGCAGGATTTTTCTTGACATCACAGTGTGACTTTTTCTTCCTTCATCAAACTGATCTGAATCCGATTGGTTCATGGAGATCCTGGTCAAGTGTCTTTATTTTCAAGTTCTTTAGCTTTGCTGTACATTCTGTCTGGAACACTGTTAGGACCTGAACAAAAAAGGCCCTTGTTTGCTTTAAATGAAATGTTTAACCCGGCCTGGATCCCAAGAAAAATAGCTGGAAAGTTATGGGGATCTTTGAGAGCTACTGTGCTTGCATGTTGTACATGTGAAGCTACAATTCTCTTGATCCTTTGATGTTTGATTTTTAGGGATCCAAGTGTTGCGGTTGTGCATAGAGGTCTATTTTTTTTCATTATATAGCTTTGTATTGAGGGGTTAGTTAGGGCCATCCCCTATCTAGGTGTATCTATTTTGTTTCATGAAATATACACAGCAGTGGCAGTGTGGTATTATTATTTATTATCATGATTCCCTTATAAAAATTGAATGTGATTTTTTTTTTTCGGTGCTGATGCCTCAAAAATTTTGAATCATAGGTATGAGTTCAAAAGCAACCATGGAGAATGGGTCATCACAGTGAAACCCGATTTAGGTCCTGGAATATTTGAATGAGTTCCAAATTTGTACATTAGTTCCAAATTTGTTAATGCTGCCAGTGCTGCTCGTCTTTTGGTCAGATAAAATATGTTTATGTCTACATAACACTGCTTGTTTCATTTTGTGCTTTTTCCTAACATTTTCACATAAAAAATCATTTGTGCTGTATCCACAACTACATGGAGTCAGACCCTGTAAAAATTGCAGCAGAAGGTGTAGAACGGTTTAAGAAGGAAAATTGTGATCTGATAATTGTAGACACAAGTGGACACCACAAACAGGAAGCGGCTCTGTTTGAAGAAATGCACCAAGTGTTTGAAGCAACGGTATTCATTTTCTTATTCTAAAGGTTTATCACTCTTATTCATTTATGTTGGTTGCCAACATGCTATCTATATCACATTTAAGTTCCTTGATGTTGTAGAAACCAGATCTTGTTATATTCGTTATGGATAGCAGTATGATATGTTCGTGTGATGTCTGGACAGTCTCTGTAGGTATGTCACACCCTTTTATCATACTTATCTGCAAAATGCACTTATCCACAATGCCTTCAAATTGATTTTGATATATTCTTTGGTGACATCAAGATCTTATATATATGACTTTTATCATTTATGCAAAATACGCTTATATATAGTGTTTCCAAATTGATTTTGAAACCCAGCATTGTTTCAAGAAGAACCTTCATTTTGTTTCATGAATAGAGGATGGACAAGTGATGAGCTTTTTTGTTGTATTAGAAAGAAAATTTGTTAGGAGATGTCTGAGTGAGGCACATGGCATAATTGTGAGTCCATCTCTCCATATGTCATATTGGTTATATATGAAAAGATCATCAACTATCTACCCTGTTTCAATCTAGAAAAAAAAAGAAGCAGTATTTGGTCTAGCTGGATGTTTCTGACTAATAAATTGAACCTTATTGATAAATTGGAAAATTTTTATTTAGTAAATGTTTTCTTGATTTTTTCTTATTCCTTATATTGTTTCCCAGTTATATTTGTGTTGGTTTCAGAGTACAGGTAGCAATAGAAAGTGTTGGTCGATTGTGGCTTATAGACAAAGGGATGAGTAACCAACAATACGAATATGGGAGGCCTTCTCCAGGTATCCAGATGCTTTTAGATATAATTATGTGTTTTTAAATGTATTAGCTCGAAATTGATGGAGTAGACCCGGATGTGCGTCGGAGCTATCCGGATGTTTAGCGGGGGTCCCTAGAAGGTGGGAACCGCTGTTATGACCATGATGAAGCTGTCCATTTTCTATGGACAGTATTGGAGTGGCCTGATCATTTGGACAGGCCATATTTATGTATTAACTCGAAATTGATGGAGCAGACCTGGATGTGCGTCGGAGCTATCCGGAAGAGCGGGGTTCCTTGGAAAGAGGGAACCGCTATTATGACCATGATGAAGTTGTCCATTTTTTATGAACAGCATTGGAAGGGCCTGGCAATTTGTGTCGGATGGCCGTATTTATATCTGTATTTGCAGGGACCATACCCTTAACCTAAACCAAAACCTATGACCTAAAACCTTAACCTATAACCTAAACCTCAACCTTAACCTAAACCTAAACCTAAACCTAAACCTTAACCTAGACCTATAACCTATAGCCTTAACCTAAACCTGTAACCTATAGCCTTAACCTAAACCTAAAACCTAAATGTATTCTCAAATCCCTAAACCTAAACCTACACCTAATCCTAATCTCAACTCTCTCACCTAAACCTAAACCTAAACATGAAAACCAAAACCTAAACCCGATCCCGAACCCGAACCCGATTTCCTAAACCTAAACCTTAACCTATTCTCAATTCCCTAAACCAATTGCTTATAACCTAAACCGAAAGCTAAACTTATACCTTAACCTAAACCTATAACCTATAACCTAAATCAAAACCACGTTTCCCTAAACCTAAACCTAAACCTATAACCTATAACTTAAATCAAAACCAAAACCAAACCTAAACCTAAACCTAAACCTATAACCTATAACCTAAACTCAAACCTAAAACCTAATGTATTCCCAAATCCCCAAACCTAAACCTACACCTAATCCTAATCTAAACTCCCTAACCTAAACCTAAACTTAAACTTGATAACCCAAACCTAAACCCGATCCTGAACCCAAACTCGATTTCCTAAACCTAAATCTTAACCTATTCTCAATTCCCTAAACCTATTGCTTATAACCTAAACCGAAACCAAAACCTAAACCTAAACCTAAACCTAAACCTAAACCTATAACCTATAGCCTAAACATAAACCTAAAACCTAAATGTATTCTCAAATCATTAAACCTAAATCTGAACCTGAACCTAAACCTTAACCTAGACCTATAACCTATAGCCTTAACCTAAACCTAAAACCTAAAAGTATTCTCAAATCCCTAAACCTAAACCTACACCTAATCCTAATATCAACTCCCTCACCTAAACCTAAACCTAAACTTGAAAACCAAAACCTAAACCCGATCCCGAACCCGAACCCGATTTCCTAAACCTAAACCTTAGCCTATTCTCAATTCCCTAAACCAATTGCTTATAACTTAAACCGAAAGCTAAACTTATACCTTAACCTAAACCTATAACCTATAACCTAAATCAAAACCACCTTTCCCTAAACCTAAACCTAAACCCAAAACCTATAACTTAAATCAAAACCAAAACCAAACCTAAACCTAAACCTATAACCTATAACCTAAACCTAAACCTAAAACCTAATGTATTCCCAAATCCCCAAACCTAAACCTACACCTAATCCTAATCTAAACTCCCTAACCTAAACCTAAACCTAAACTTGATAACCCAAACCCAAACCCGATCCTGAACCCAAACCCGATTTCCTAAACCTAAACCTTAACCTATTCTCAATTCCCTAAATCGAAACCAAAACTTATACCTTAACCTAAACCTAAACCTAAACCTATAACCTATAACCTAAACATAAACCTAAAACCTAGATGTATTCTCAAATCCCTAAAACTAAACCTACACCTAATCCTAATCCCAACTCCCTAACCTAAACCCGATCCCGAACCCGAACCCGATTTCCTAAACCTAAACCTTAACCTATTCTCAATTCCCTAAACCAATTGCTTATAACTTAAACCGAAAGCTAAACTTATACCTTAACCTAAACCTATAACTTATAACCTAAACATAACCTAAAACCTAAATGTATTCTCAAATCCCTAAACCTAAACCTACACCTAATCCTAATATCGACTCCCTAACCTAAACCTAAACCTAAACTTGAAAACTCAAACCTAAACCCGATCCCGAACCAGAACCCGATTTCCTAAACCTAAACCTTAACCTATTTTCAATTCTCTAAACCTATAGCTTAAACCTAAACCTAAAACTTAACCTAAACCTTAACCTAAAGCTATAACTAATAGCATAAATCTAAACCTAAACCTAAACCTCTAACCTGTAACCTATAACATAAACCTAAACCTAAAACCTAAATGTATTCTCAAATCCTTAAACCTAAACCCAAACCTTAACCTAAACCTATAACCTATAGCCTTAACCTAAACATGTAACCTATAACCTAAACCTAAACCTAAAACCTAAATGTATTCTCAAATCCCTAAACCTAAACCTAAACCTAAACTTGAAAACTCAAACCTAAAACCGATCCCGAACCCGAACCCGATTTCCTAAACCTAAACCTTAACCTATTCTCAATTCTCTAAACCTATAGCTTATAACCTAAACTTAAACCTAAACCTAAAACTTAACCTAAACCTTAACCTAAACCTATAACCTATAGCATAAACATAAACCTAAACCTAAACCTCTAACCCGTAACCTATAACTTAAACCTAAACCTAAAACCTAAATGTATTCTCAAATCTTTAAACCTAAACCCAGACCTTAACCTAAAACTTAACCTAAACCTATAACCTATAGCCTTAACCTAAACATGTAACCTATAACCTAAAGCTAAACCTAAAACCTAAATGTATTCTCAAATCCCTAAACCTAAACCTATACCGAATCCTAATCTCAACTCCCTAACCTAAACCTAAACCTAAACTTGAAAACTCAAACCTAAACCCGATCCCGAACTCGAAACCGAACCCGATTTCCTAAACCTAAACCTTAACCTATTCTCAATTCTCTAAACCTATAGCTTATAACCTAAACTTAAACCTAAACCTAAACCTTAACTTAAACCTTAACCTAAACCTATAACCTATAACCTAAATATAAACCTAAACCTAAACCTGTAACCTATAACCTAAACCTAAGCCTAAAACCTAAATGTATTCTCAAATCCTTAAACCTAAATCTAAACCTTAACCTAAACCTATAACCTATAGCCTTGACCTTAACCTATAACCTATAACCTAAACATAAACCTAAAACCTAAATGTATTCTCAAATCCCCAAACCTAAACCTACACCTAATCCTAATCTCAACTCCCTAACCTAAACCTAAACCTAAACTTGAAAACTCAAATCTAAACCCGATTTCCTAAACCTAAACTTTAACTTATTCTCAATTCCCTAAACCGATAGCTTATAACTTAAACTTAAACCTAAACCTTAACCTAAACCTATAACCTATAGCATAAACATACACCTAAACCTAAACCTAAACCCAAAACCTAAATGTATTCTCAAATCCTTAAACCTAAATCTAAACCTTAACCTAAACCTTAACCTAAACCTATAACCTATAGCCTTAACCTAAACCTGTAACCTATAACCTAAATAAAAACTTAAAACCTAAATGTATTCTCAAATTCCTAAACCTAAACCTACACCTAATCCTAATCTCAACTCCCTAACCTAAACCTAAACCTAAACTTGAAAACTCAAACCTAAACCCGATCCCGAACCCCAACCCGATTTCCTAAACCTAAACCTTAACCTATTCTCAATTCCCTAAACCTATAGCTTAAAACTTAAACTTAAACCTAAACCTTAACCTAAACCTATAACCTATAGCATAAACCTAAACCTGTAACCTATAACCTAAACCAAAACCCAAAACCTAAATGTATTCTCAAATCCTTAGACCTAAATCTAAACCTTAACCTAAACCTATAACCTATAGCCTTAACCTAAACCTGTAACCTATAACCTAAATATAAATCTAAAATCTAAATGTATTCTCAAATCCCTAAACTTAAACCTACACCTAGTCCTAATCTCAACTCCCTAATCTAAACCTAAACCTAAACTTGAAAACCGAAACCTAAACCTGATCCCGAACCCGAACCTGATTTCCTAAACCTAAACCTTAACCTATTCTCAATTCCCTAAACCTATAGCTTATAACCTAAACTTAAACCTAAACATAAACCTTAACCTAAACCTATAACCTCTAGCCTTAACCTAAACCTGTAACGTATAACCTAAATATAAACCTAAAACCTAAATGTATTCTCAAATCCCTAAACTTAAACCTACACCTAATCCTAATCTCAACTCCCTAACCTAAACCTAAACCTAAACTTGAAAACTAAAACCTAAACCCGATCCCGAACCCGAACCCGATTTCCTAAACCTAAACCTTAACCTAAACCTAAACCTAAACTTGAAAACTAAAACCTAAACCCGATCCCGAACCCGAACCCGATTTCCTAAACCTAAACCTTAACCTAAACCTATAACCTATAGCATAAACCTAAACCTAGACCTAAACCTGTAACCTATAACCTAAACCTAAACCTAAAACCTAAATGTATTCTCAAATCCTTAAACCTAAACCTAAACCTTAACCTAAACCTATAACCTATAGCCTTAACCTAAACACGTAACCTATAACCTAAACCTAAACCTAAAACCTAAATGCATTCTCAAATCCCTAGACCTAAACCTATACCTAATCCTAATCTCAACTCCCTAACCTAAACCTAAACCTAAACTTGAAAATTCAAACCTAAACCTGATTGCGAACCCGAACCCGATTTCCTAAACCTAAACCTTAACCTATTCTCAATTCCCTGAACCCATTGCTTATAACCTAAACCGAAACCTAAACCTATACCTAAACCTAAATCTATAACCTATAACCCAAACATAAACCTAAAACCTAAATGTATTCTCAAATCCCTAAACCTAAACCTACACCTAATCCTAATCTCAACTCCCTAACCTAAACCTAAACCTAAACTTAAAAACTCAAACCTAAACCTGATCCCGAACCCGAACCCAATTTCCTAAACCTAAACCTTAATGTATTCTCAAATCCCTAAACTTAAACCTACACCTAATCCTAATCTCAACTCCCTAACCTAAACCTAAACCTAAACTTGAAAACCAAAACCTAAACCCGATCCCGAACCCGAACCCGAACCCGAACCCGATTTCCTAAACCTAAACCTAAACCTAAACATAAAACCTAAATGTATTCTCGAATCCTTAAACCTAAACTTACACCTAATCCTAATCTCAACTCCCTAACCTAAACCTAAAGCTAAACTTGAAAACCCAAACCTAAACCCGATCTCGAACCCGAACCCGATTTCCTAAACCTAAAACTTAACCTATTCTCAATAATTCCCTAAACCTTTTATCTTGTAACCTGAACCTAAGCCTAAAGCTATACCTAAACCTATAACCTATAACTTAAACCTAAACCTAAAACCTATTGCTTATAAGCTAAACCTAAACCTTAACCTAAACCTAAATGTATTCTCAAATCCCTAAACCTAAACCTACACCTAATCCTAATCTCAACTCCCTAATCCAAACCTCAACCCGATCCCGAACCCTAACCCAATTTCCTAAACCTAAACCTTAACCTATAACCTAACATAAATCTAAACCTATTAACTGCACTTATAACCTAAACCTATAACCTAAACATAAGCCTAAAACCTAAACCTAAACCTAAAATCAAAATGTATTTTTAAATCCTTGAACCTAAACCTACACCTACACCTAATCCTAATCTCAACTCCCTAACTTAAACTTAAACCTAAACTTGATAACCCAAACCTAAACCCGATCCTGAACTCAGACCCGATTTCCTAAACCTAAACCTTAACCTTAACCTATTCTCAATTCCCTAAAGCTATAACCTATATACTAAAACCTATAACTAAAACCTAAACCTTAACCTAAACCTAAACCAAAACCTATAACCTAAACCTTAACCTATAACCTATAACCTAAATTTATAACCTATGACCTAAAACCTAATCCTAAACCTAAACCTAAACCCAAACCTAAAACCTAACACCTAAAACTTAAAACCTAAACCTAAACCTATTTTAATGATCAGTTTTATTTTTAATAAGTGCTCATTTTTTTGGAAGGAGTTTATGCAATTCTTCATGATTCTGAATTATAATGTTTTGTTGGTTAATTTTTTTTTTTTCAGGTGAAAGACAGAGAAAATTGTTGCTGATTTTTTCTTTTTTAATTTATGATGTTAAACTTATATGTATTTATGTGTGGATGAATGTAATGTGGATAAGATTGCTTGTGTTTGGATGGATGTAGTTTATGTTTGGATGAATGTAGTTTATGTTAGATTTACGTAGTTTGGGTTTAGATGGATGTAGTTTATGTTTGGATGAATGTAGTTTATGCTGGATTTACGTAGTTTAGGTTTAGATGGATGTGAATGTGAATATGATGAAATATATTATATAACAGGTGTATATCAGGAAAAATATGATGATGTAACAGGTGTATATCAGGAAGATTATGATGATGTAACAGGTGTATATTGACCCTCTTATAAGGGACGGTCCATGACCGTCCTTTTAAAGGACGGTCTGTAGCCGTCCTTTGAAGGCCCATAAGAGACGGACCATGACAGTCCTTTTTAAGGACGGTACATAACCGTCCTTTTAAAGGACGGTCTGTGGCCGTCCTTTGAAGGCCCATAAGAGACGGACCATGACAGTCCTTTTTAAGGACGGTCCATGACCGTCCTTTTAAAGGACGGTTTGTGGCCGTCCTTTAAAGGCTCATAAGAGACTGTCCCAGACCATCATTTTTAAGGACGGTTCACGACCGTCCTTTTTTGGGACGGTCTATGACCGTCCTTTTTTCGTCAATAAAAATGACAGTTTTCAACCGTCCTTTAAGTAATACGACACGTCAAAATTTGACGGCCCTTGCGACGGTCCAGGACCGTCCTTTTTGGTCATTTGAGACGGTTTTGGACCGTCCTTTTTTCGCAGTTTTGGCGTAGTGGTTTGGGTCTTTTGGCCCAAGTTTCATGTTTCATATTTTAAGACCCGGACCAAGATTCGATTGACTTGGGTCTATTTCTTCAAGACCTGGATTCAGTTGGGCCCACCATAGCAGGTATATATATAGTATAATATAATATAATATAATATACATATATAATGTATATATAATGTCCAGGCCTTGGACGGCTTGGACGGTTGCACATGACACTGTAACCCCACACATGGGGTGGGTCCCACCGTTCAAAGATGGTGGACGGCTTGGATGAACACACACACGATGGTGTTGCCCATCTGGATGGGTGAAGGACGGGGATGGGTCCCATGGACCCCACCGTCACTCACACTGCACTGTTAGCCACCCTCCCTAGGCAATCAATGCCAAGACCTCAGCGTTGCAACGAGGTATCCTTCATTCAGCCTACCAGGAGCTGTGGATGGGTCCCACCATTGAAAACGAGGTACCTATCACTCAGCCAACCACTGGAGCTGTGGATGGGTGTGGATAAACACATCATGGTGGGCCCCACATGGACATGGGTCCCACTGTCTAGGGGCAGTGGACGGTTTAGATAAAGCACATACACTACAGTGTGGCCCATCAAAGGGGATGGACGACATGGTGGGTCCCATGGACCCCACCGTCAGTTAACACTTCACTGTTTTTAGCACACCCACAGTCAGTCCACACTTCACTGTTAGCCCCACCCCATGACAGTACACACCTCACTGCAAGTCCACATCCAGCATCCCTGGACACTGGACAGTGTGGATATGAACAGGCATCATGGTGCGTCCCACATGGACGTGGGCCACCTGATTGGATCAATCTAGTATTATTGTTTCCCTTTCATTCGGGCCTGTGTGACCACCCGGTCATGTAGGCCCCAAAAAGGGATCAAGGTGGCCCACTATTTGGATGGCCTGTGTAAAATACACACATCATAGGTGGGCCTTGATCATAGAAGAGAGAGAGAGAGAGAGAGAGAGAGAGAGAGAGAGAGATCGGAGATAACGGAGGGGCCCCGCCACTATGGGTCCCTCTTGGATACAAGCATACATCAAAGTGGGTCCCACCATATGTGGGCCCTTAGATCACAAAAAGACAATACAAAAAAAGAATAAAATATGGGTCCAAGATCACCCACCGTCCACTTCTTCTTGCTCCCTTAGCTTCATTTGCTCCTTAACTTCGATCCTAACAGAAGAGATGGAGTTTGGATGGTTGAGATGGAAGATGAGAGGATAAGAAGTGGGCCACACACAAAGCTCTCTTGGAGGTGAAAGAGCTTGGACGTGGGATTCCTCTCTTGCTTGGGAAAGTGGGTTGAGAAATGAGAGAGAGAGAGGGTTGTAAAGAGAGAGAGAGAGAGAGAGAGAGAGAGAGAGAGAGAGAGATGGGTGATGGAGTGATAGATGTGGTGAGTGATGGGTGTGTAAGAAATTTTTGACTTTAGGGGGTAGATGGTGTAAGAAAAGTATGGGGTGTGTAAGAGCTTTTTGACTTTAGGGGTTGCTTGGGGATGGGTGTGAGGTGATGGTGTACTTGACAAGTACTTGACCTTGATGGGATTGATTGATAGATTGAGGTGACATGTTGTAGAGATTCTCTTGAATTTTACAACGCGCGGCGTTTTCCTCAAACTGAACGTGGGCCCACATCTCCTGGCCTGGGTATCACCTCGACGCATGAGATGCGGTATCGGAACCGCGGCGACGACGCGGTAGCTAGAGTGCAAGTCTCGGGTTGATAGGACTCAGCTTAGGATCGCGCACAAATGTCGGATAAAGGTCGAAGGTTACCAAAATTCGATCGGAAAGACTGCGGAAGCCTATGGAACAGTACGGTGTAGGATACGGGTATTACAGAGGGTTTGTGAGTTTTCAGAAAGAGGGGCTTAGGAAAATTTGTTTCTAAGGGTTTAGAGTTGGAATGAGGTGAGTGTAGAGAGGGAATGGAGTTAGAATAAGCTTAGAAGGGGTTCCTAGGGCTTTTAATGGTTAGGAGGGCAAAAGAGGGGGTCCCCACGTGGGAGGGCCCACCGGAGTTCGGAGTCGATGGCGGCCCGCCGACCTAGCGGTGGCCCCGCCACCCACTAGAGGGATCGGCAGCGGCCGGCCGATCTAGCAGTGGCCCCATCACCCTCTAGGGAAATAATAATAATAATAATAAGGGAAATGAAATGACAAATTGCTACCATAATTTTCTAATCCGAAACAAGCAAAGACAGCAACTAATTCGCATCATTTTTTAGCACTGAAAATTAAATCAAGAAAAAAAAATAGTAAGACATTGAAGAAACCAGCTAAACCAAGCATCAAATCAAGCAAAAAAACTAGTGAAACAGAGCAGAAATGCAGAACGATTTAAGGAAAGATGAGAAAGAAAGCTGATCTGCTACCATAAAAACATATCACAGGCAATCAGAGAGATAAGTCTGAAGAAAATCCAATGCACTAGGGCTTTATTTGAGGATATTTGACGTAGATAAAAAGGGATGGGTGGTAGGGACTGTTGAAAGAGTTTTGAAAGCTTTCTAGGGCCAAGTGATTGTTTGACTGTGCATATGCATGCCAGTGAATATCACCCAGAAGACTGACTGTGGAACAAATGAATATAAATAGAAATTATGTTAGAGAGACTCACTTGAGGGAGACAAGATGCAAGCTCTCCAAGTACCGAGTTTGTAGTTGCAACCAAGTAAGGTAGATAAGGAGATGACAAATATAATGGTAGCAATCGAGTCCAAAGGTACCATTTCTACTCTCCAAACGAGAAGATCCTATTTGGGTGCCCACTTAAAAATGAGTACTCATTTGAGTGTGCATTTGAAAATTCTTGATATTTGGTGCAACCAAACACACCCTCAATCATAATTATGCATTAGAAATCATGATTGTTTGTTATCAAAATTACTTTTAATCTGTACATATAAGATTAACTCCAATGAGATTGGCTCATTTTAAGTGGCATCCAAACAGGCTCTATGTTTTCTATTTTGTGTTTTTATATTTTGGTAATAGTGTAGTGGATCATACTCATGCAAAACCCAACATGGATCATGCATGCATGCTTGTCAATCTAGACTGTCTAAATCATGGGTCCCACCAGGTGAGGTTAGCACAAAAAAGTATAATTAAGTTAGATTCATCCAATTTGTGTGATTTCTAGAACATGCCCCCATCTAGAGTCGGCTTGATTTTGACTGGTCTGGATATACATATTCCAACAATTTTATGATTTCAACTTCAAATTTCTTTTTGTGCATGGTATAATAATTGGAAAAGAATCCCTGTAAATCCATGCCACTTATTTGTTTGAAAAAAAAAAAAAAAAGACTTGGCATATTTTGAGCTTTCCGGACATGTGACAAATGGCCATCCATCACTTATATAGAGGCGGAAGCTACGAGGGGCCCACCAAGATGTCCGTAAGGAATCTACCTCTCCCATCACTTTTGCCAGCCAGCTCATGCTGTAGTACATGACTTGAAAAATGAGGTAGATCCAAAACTCAAGTGGGACACACTACATGAAACATTGAGAATGAATGGAAACACCCACCATTGAAAACTTCCTGGGTGCTTACCATGATGTTTGTATGCCATCCAAACAGGGGCTGTTTTGCTACCCATCCCCTTCCTATTTCTTCCCCCCAACAACACTTTGATATGCACCAGTTTGATTGGTCGCACCAAAATTTCATGGTATTTATTGCAACAAAAAACAACCTAAAACAAATATGAAATTATGAGAAGAGTAATGTCTCTGTGGGTAGAGAGAGCTGAATCAAAAACCAGTAAGATTAGAGCTGAATCAAGCTTAAGCACTTCTGCCCAGTCCTTTCGTGCACACTAGTACATCAAAACTCAAACCAGCAGTTGACTGACAGAAAGAAAGGCTAGAATTGACTAAACTGCCGTTTGGATTCAAATTTTCAGTACTGTGATTGAGCATAAGAAAGCACATTGGGCATAGCTGGCACTCAACCTACCAAAATCCCAATTTTTCAAGATCCCTTTTAACCAAATAGACACTTGTATGCATTCGCTCACAGCATTTGTTAGATTGAAATAGATAGTCTATTCCTCACATTTAAAATGAATATGCATTACAATTACTATAGCACTACTATCCTTTCATAATCATATACATGAAATCTTTCTTATATACTAAAAAAAAAAAGATTTGAAGTACTGCATCAGACAGGCCTAAAACCCAAAGAGGATGAACAACATTGATAGATTTCAAGAAATTGGCACAAAACCCAAAATACACCACTTACTAGCAGAGCCTCAGACAATGCAAATCCCCAACTAGGGATTTGACAATACACATCCCTAATTAGGGATTTGTTATACAAATCTCTAATTAGGGATTTGACAATGCATATCCCTAATCAGATATTCTAAATTGCAGAAAGCAACAGTGAGAAAGGGAAAACCTTACCTCAAACCTGAGAATCCGAGATTTACGAGCAGCAGAAGGCTGAACTGTAGCAGAGGGCCGATGAGATAGGGAGATAGAGGACTAGGGTTGAGAGAGAGAGAGAGAGAGGGGGGGGGGGGGAAGCGAGTGAACGCGCGCGATAGAGGGTTAGGGCTTTGAGAGGGGGAGAGGGAGAGAGGGAGGGATAGGCAGAGAGAGAGTGCGAAGAGGGAGAGTGATAGGCAGAGAGAGAGTGCGGAGAGGGAGAGAGATAAGCAGAGAGAGAGTGCGGAGAGGGAGGGAGGGAGAGAGAGAGAGAGAGAGGGGGGGGGGATGTGGGCGTTGGAATGAAATGTGGGCGCTGGATGTGGGCACGAGAATGAAATTCGGTGTTTTTTTGCAGGCGGACGCCCACTTGAGACGAACGGTGGTGATGTGTTAGGGGCTACGTGTGGCCCACCATAATGTATGTCATTTATTTGTGCCATCCAATAAATTCAACTAATTTTTTAGAGCTTTATCCCAAAAAGTTTGGCAAATAGAAGGCTCACATGGACCACACTAGAAATCAACAAAAGACACTTAATCTCCATTGTTTCCTATGGTGTGGTCCACTTAAGCTTTAAATTTATCTAATTTTAGGGGCTAATGCATTAAAATTAATGTCAAAAAGGATGGAAGGCTTAGATTAAATACAAAAATTATGGTGGACCCCGTAGAAGTTCTAACAGATGTGCCTTTGCCATGGCGGGGCACGGCTATTTAGCTACAGATTAAATTCATAGTAATATAGCTACGGTTTATATCCATAACTAAAACCTCCCATAGTCCATAGCCTTTGCTCATTTTTTCGGTAGTGTCAGGTTAATGGTCAAAAATCTATTTTATTTACATTTTTACTATTTATAGTAAATTTTAGTTTAATTCTAGCTCTTCATCCCTTGAGCTTTAGGAGTTGTGTCTAATATGAAAAGTACTTAGAAAAATTAGAAGTATAAAGTGGTAGAAGGTGAATTTTTGAAGGAGATGGATTAGAAGGGGAGAACCTAAAGGTTAATGGTTCTGGGAGGGAATGAGATTTGAAAACTTAGCTTGGAGAGGGGGCTTCTTATGGAAAAAAATGGATTTAAAAGAGAGGGTTTGTGAGTTTTGAGAAAGAGGGGCTTAGGAAAATTCGTTTGTAAGGGTTTGGAGTTGGAATGAGGTGAGTGTAGAGAGGGAATAGAGTTAGAATAAGCTTAGAAGGGCTTCCTAGGGCTTTTAATGGTTAAGAGGGCAAAAGAGGGGGTCCCCACATGTAGCATGTGGAAGGGCCCACCGGAGTTCGGAGTCGATGGCGGCTCGCTGGCCTGGCGGTGGCCCTGCCACCCACTAGAGGGATCGGTGGCTGCCAGCCGATTTGGCAGTGGCCTCATCACCCTCTGGAGGGGTCGGCGGAGGCCCGCCGACTTGGCAACAGCCCCACCACTCCTTGTAATGTGGTTGACGGTGGCTCGCCGATCTGGCAGCGGCCCCGCCGTTATTTGTGATGTTTGGCAATGGCCTGCCCCAAACGGCAGTGGCCCGCCATTTCCTTGAGCATTTCTTGGGCTATGGGGTAGGGGGTGACCCCTTTGTTGCAATGAATAAAGGGTGGTGGTGGCACCGTCGATTCAACAGTGAAACCGCTAGCTACTGTCCTTTTTTTTTTTTTTTTTGGTGGTGACACCTCTTGGGATTGTCCAAAAATCTATTTTTAGTAGTGGCACCACGGGGTCAATACATGCTCTATAAAATTTGAACTTTCACTCTTTCTAGCGATTTTGGTGGATCCCACATCACTCATTTTCTTCTTAAACATATATAAATGCATGCACGGATATGCTCACCAATCGATAAATCAAATGTAACGCTAAGGATGCCCAACTCCCAAGTTGGCAAAAATCTGAAATGTTACATTAAATAGATTATTAACTATTGTGTTGTTAATGTGCTGGTTTTTTTTATGTCTTGATGAATGTTAAATTGGCAAAACATGTACTGGTGAAAAACTTAATTTAGCCTCGATTGTTGAAAGCGAAGGTTAAAAACTGAATTTAGTTTCGGTTGATGACAATAGAAGCTAAATTCATCTTTAGCCTTGGTTTTTCCTTCGTTACCTAAACTGTGGCTTCAACTCCGGTGGCTAAAGAATTTAGCCTTAGTTGTTGAGAACCTAGGTTAAAAATATATTTATTTTTGATTAGAGGCAGTCAAAGTTAAAATTTGAATTTAGTCTTGATTGAAAATAACATAAGCTAAAAACTTGATTTAGCCTCATTTCTAAACAACCGAAGTTAAAAAGCCTTTTTAGCCTCGGTTGCTAAAATTAAGGCTAAAGCTTTTAGCCACAAGCCTCGGTTTAGATAGTTGAGGTAAAACTGAGGTTAAAGGCTTTATCCTCAGTTTTTATCCTTTTTTGTCACAATTTTAAACCAAGGCTAAATGCTTTATTATTATTATTATTATTATTATTATTATTATTATTATTATTATTGTAGTAGTGGTAGTGGCACGTAATTATCATATGGGGCACTTGGTACCGAAGCGGTTATTTCCTCAAAATTTTCCTCATTTCTTGAAAATGATGTCTCTTAAGTGTGAGCAAGGGCAAAATAGTGTTTCCAAACAATTAATGGAAACCTACTTCATGGAAATGACATTTCTTGAGTTAATGTTTTACCCAATCCAAACATACCCTTCCAGAAACAAAATAAATAAATAAATAAATAAAAAGTCATCAATCATGGCTGAACCTATCTATTTAGTAGGCTCTCAGCTATTAATATGACATTGACCTTGCAAAACCGTGTTTCCAAACAATTAACGGAAACCTACTTTCATGGAAATGACATTTCTTGACTTAATGTTTTACCCAATCCAAACATAGCCTTAGAAAAACAAAATAAATAAATAAATAAATAAAAAGTCATCAATCATGGCCGAACCTATCTATTTAGTAGGCTCTCAGCCATTAATATGACATTGACCTTGATTGGGCTTCATCCTCCCCTCCCGATCACATATTATTGTTCTTCTTTGAAGGCATCAAGAAAGCCTGGATGCAGCACAATAGAGAAAGATAAGTTCTAATATTTATATATAAACTTTCATAACAATATTGCTTTCTTTGCTGTGCAAAATATCGACCACAAGAAAGATCACCTGGGTAGAAAATCAAATCAATCCACTCATCAGACTATCTATGCCACTGACATCAGTGATCAACAGATGGTCTACCTAATCACAAGTTCAGCCCATCAAAAGTATCAATTAATCCAATTTCTACAAGGGTCGTGTGCTCATCATGAGTGACATGTTCTTGGTAAATAAAGCGTTTACATGGATAATTGTGGTGATTACTTTTTCTAGCATAGGATACGGAGTGAATATCTCATTTCTCACTAGACTAAGAGTAATGATTACTATATGGTCCTGACTGTTCGATTTGAATTTTAAAATAATAAATAAAAAATAAACGCCCATTTTTAAGTCATGTGGTGATTGGGAGGTTTGGATATAGTTTGGTGGCACCTACTAATGAATGGTTCAGATCCTTTTCACCTCTGACACATATTCAGGAAAATCAGAGATGCTTACGGTTAGCAATTTGCTAATACTGGAAACAGAAAACGATGACTTGCTGGAGAATAAACTTGCTGGAGAAAATAGTAGTAAGTTTGATAAAGATGACCCAAAAACCGCTAAGTACGTACCTTCAAGGTTTTTAATCAGTCTGATTTTTGTACATTCCCTTCTACCTGGTGAGTTACACCTAATGAATTGGTTTGATGAGAGGTGCATGACAGGGCAGCGCACGCATGCACACCTTGTGGTTTGGCCCACCTGAGTTGTGTATATGGGAGTTCCAAGAATCGAGGATCACACCTGATGGATGGAGTGTATTATAGCGTTTCACGGTGCTATTATTGGAGATTTTGGTCACTAAGGTCTAATCGCCACCTAGATTTCTGTTAATATAGGGAGTTCCTGCAATACAAAGCCCCGTGGGGCCACTAATTGAGCAGAAAAATAATAATAATAATAATAAAATTGAAGAGTCGAGCCACATAAAACTGTGAGAACTGCATGCCCACCATAGAAACTTTATCGGCTGATATTTGAGTTTTCCCATCATCCTGGGGCAGAGAGGAACGTGATGAGGTCAATCATCTTCTTCTTCAAGGGATAACAACTTCAAATCCACGTAGCTGTCTGTATTCCTCACTGAACTTCCTTGAATCCACATGGACAAAAGCAGGAATAATTCCTAATAAATTTGAAATAACTTGATTAATGATAAAAATGAAAACAAAAACTGAAATTACTACTCTTTAAATAAGGAACTCAAACTTAGGACGGAGTTTTAGACTTACACTTCAACTCAAACACCCTAAAAATGTGACTTAATATAAATAATAAACTTACTATTTGTAATGGACCACTATTCCTACTAGACTTTGTGGTTTTCAGCCAAGAATAGTAAGTGTCCCATTTGGCCCATCCATGTTATTCTCCTAACTTTTCTTAAGCCATTTTCATGTGGACCCAACTTCTACAACTCAAAGGATCAATAGTTATACTTGAATTAAAACTTACTATTTATAGTAAAAACGAAATTGAATGGGATTTTTGACCATCCATCTGATCGAATCCTTCAAATCCAGCGTTGGCAACCTAGCGCAGCGAGATACTATTGATTTAGGGTTCTGACGGTCCTAACAGTTTCCGCCTCAAAACCACACCATCCACAAAGTTAATTTACTCAGTACACTAAAGCAGAATTCAAATTGGCTACTCATCTCAACACAACCCACCACGTAGCTGGTGTCAAAGCTTGGTGGGCCCCATCATAATATATATGTTTTATTTAAACATCCATCAAAATTTTCAACTCATATCATGGTATGAGACTAAAAATAAAGAAGATCCAAACCTCCGGTACACCATGATATATGATCCAAATTTGTTGTAGGACAAAAAGTTTCAGATAAATACATATGATTCAATTATATATATATATATATATAGCTTTTACCAAAAAAAAAAAAAAAACCAAAAAAAAAAAAAAGAGCTGACCCTGTTCGAACTTGATTCCTCGCTCGGATATTTGAACCAAACTAAACCAAGCTTAAGCTCGTATAATTTGGACTAAATCAAGCTTAAACCGTAGGAACAGGCTCAAAGCTCGGCTCATGTGGAGCTCCAATGGGAGTGTTACATAAATAAGTTAAACCAAACTTGGGTCAAACTCAATTTAGCTCGCTAATATACAACTCTAGCCATGATGAGTGTTTCCCTGACTTTGAGGCCCACCTTCATGCATGTCTTCTGTATCCCACGCTGTCCATCCGCTTTTCCATCTCATTTTAAGGTATAGTCCCCGAACTGAAGCAGATCCAAATCTCAGTCGACCATACCCATAAAAAGTAGTGATCATTAATGGCTAAAATTCTCTTGTAGGCCACAAAATTTTTGAACAACGCTGATATTTGTTGTTTACCTTTATCCAGGTCTGTGTGACCACTATTTTCTATGGTGCGGTCTACTTAAGATTTAGATCTACTTCATTTTTTGAATTATAATGAGCTGAAAAACTAATGGACGGCTTGCCTATACCACGCATACATCAAGGTTGGCCTCACGGTCAGGAAAGCACCAACTCCACTATCATGACAGCTGCTGGTGGAATATAATTACAAAGAAATGGGAGCTGCCCACTAGCATGACAGCTGGTGGAATATATTTATAAAGAAATGGGAGCTCTCGGCTGCGTGTGGAACCCGGCTTGCTACGGGACGCGGTTTGCGTGGTCAACGTTTACTCGACCGACTTAGGTGGGCCGCACAGTATGGGAACCGGTGGAAGACAATTACAAAGAAAAAGGGACCGGTGTGCGTGGGACCCCGCTTGCCACCTTTTTGGTACCCGGATTTCCGGGGAAAAGCCTTTTATCAGGTGGGCCACCTTGATGTTTGTGAGAAAGCCAACCTGTTCATCCGTTTTGCAAACTCATTTTAGGGCATGCAAGTAAAAATGAAGCAGATCCAAAACTCAAGTGGGCCACATGAGATGAAACAGTGAGGATTCAAAGACTATCACTGAAACATTCATATACTTACAAAATTTTTACACAGGCTAAGTTTTATGTGTTTTCACTTCAACCTAGTATAAATAGCTTTATAAATGGGTTGTATGGCATATAAACATTAAAGTAGAGCGAGGAAGGTTTGGATGGAAGGTGTATTTTCTCCTCTCATGTGGCTTACTCGAGTTTTGGATTTTTTTAAAAAAAAATTTCAGCACCTCGTGAAATGAGCTCTCAAAATGAATAGCCGTGTCGATTTCTCAGAAGCATCGCGGTGAGCCGCATCTAGCATCCTACCACAGGAACTGCTGTAACGGCAAATCCGCGTACACCTATTTCACAAACAACACCTTTACTTAACCGACCCAGGTGGTGTGAGGACTGTATGGCCCACTGTACTGTTTATTACAGGGATGTAAATCTCAGTTGGACCACACCACAGGAAAACAAGCCCACTGTACTGTTTATTACAGGGATGTAAATCTCAGTTGGACCACACCACAGGAAAACAAGCCCACTGTACTGTTTATTACAGGGATGTAAATCTCAGTTGGACCACACCACAGGAAAACAATAGTGATTGGATATCCACCGTTAAAATCCTCCTAAGGCCCACTGTACGTACTTTTTATTTGACTTCCAATCTAACTGTTGATTAGGTGGTGTGAGGAGTACTGTATGGCCCACTGTTACCTAATTAACAGTTGGATGACAAATAAGCATCACCTACTGCCCTGTGCAGGTTTCGGTGGTGGACGTCATTATTGATGGACGAACACGAGGGTCGGATGAAATAATATCAGTGCTGATTATAAATTAAGGTTTCCATACTTTTCATGAGTGGCTGTTGCTGGTAGAAGCGAATATATATATATATAGCTTCCTAATTAATATCAAATTTACATTCAACTGAAAAGATTAAAAAATGCTATCAAGTGATTTAATTACGATCATTGCACTTCTTGTATTATCTGGTCGTGCAAGTAAGTAGTCGGTGGCATGATTGGTCCCTGTTTACACCCGGCTTAGCACAATTAGATCTGACAGATGGGATGTTACCATGTGTGACACCTTTGTTTTGGCTTAATTAAATCAAGTTAGGCCACACATGTGCGCAAGGGCCTGGATTTGATTTTCGTGTACAATTATGATGTGCCAGCATGCCAAAGTCTACACGATTAAAGGGTTGATTGAATTAGTGGTGTCCCCTACAACGAGACGGACATATTACAGATAGAATTCAGAGTCTTCTTGGTCACCTATATTGTGCTTCGTTCAAGTAATTTATGAAAGGGCAGAAGGCTAAACCTTCCGAATGGATTCTTTTTACCTTGTGTTAATAAACATAAGTATATAGACTTAAAGACTTATTCTTTAAGTGTGATTCACTACCAAAATTCAACAGTAAAAATAATATGGGAAGAAGATGTAAGTTGAAAGTATTCTTATATTAATGATTTTTACAATAGTAACACTCACGATCAGCTTAGAGGATGATGATTTATTTGTTTCCCAATTAGGTTTTACCATCGTAGCAGGACAATCGTGACATGCTGGATGGATGTATGTTCGTTGCTCGATAGAAACCTAGCGTTATAGTGGGACGATCAATGGAGGGCAAATCTTTAATAATATTTTGGTTGCTCAATCGGAACCAGGCTCTGTGGCAAGATGGTCGGTGAGATGACAACATGTTCATGATCTTGGTCGAAACCAAGCACGTGGTAAGACGGTCGTGGATCGACTATCCGTTTGTCATATGATGTTGACCATACTTTGTAACGAGATGGCTTGCAGAATCACCCTATACATCATAGGAAAGTCCCACAGCATTTCGTTCAAAATTGAGTGATCTTCCTTGCTATCTATCGAGATGTTGTGGATGAATGGTGGAGGAATAAACTAAGAACTAAAAAACTAGGGCCCTAGTTGGTGTAGGTACATGTTGTGCGAAGACAAGCATTGACGCTCCTCGAGCTCTGAGTTGTATGAACAGTTCAAATGAGATCAAAGTTACATGGGCCACACAATGATGTATTTATTATATCCACCCCATTCATCCATTTCGTTATCATTTTAGATCATGGGCCCAAAAATGAGTCATATCCGAAGCTAAAGTGGGCCACACCACATATAGCAATGGGACAATGATTATCACCGTTAAAACAATTGTAGGGCCCACCATAACGTTTATTTTCCATCCAATCTATTCAAAAGGTCACACATACCTAGATGAAGTGGAAAAACAAATATAATACATAGTAAGGGCAACACCCACTCTCCTGCCATGACAATTGGTGGGAGACGATTACAAAGAAGTGGGAGGCACGTGTGGGACCCGGCTTGCCACTTATTTGAGTGTGCGGTACCGACATAGGTATGCTCCACAATAAGGGGTAACACACACTCGGCTGCCCATGCTAGCTGGTGGAAAAGGAAAGGGAGTTGTGTGTGGGACCTACCTTACCACCTATTTGGTACCTGAAAAACCTTTTATCACAAACTGTGCTGGGATATTGGGTGGGGTCCACTGTGATGGTTGTGAGAAATCTAACCTGTTTTTCAAACTCAATTTAAGATATGCCCTAGAAATTGAGGTAGATCTAAAACTTAAGTGAGCCACACAAGAGAAAAAAGCAGGGATTCAATACCACCATTGAAACCTTAGTATGACTATAAAGGTTTTGTATCCTACTGAGTTTTTTGTGTTGTTACTTCATCTGAGTGGAAATACTTTATAAACAATTTGGATGGCATATATGTAAGTGCTATATGTGGAATTGCCGAAGGACTTTGTTGTGCATTAGATATAAAGATCTGAAGAAGTGAATGGCGTACCTTGTTGTGATGTCATTGCTATATATAAGGATGTTGAGGTTTTCTTTTCTTAACACCCTTTAGAGAAGATACGATGAGGCTCAAGCTTCTATCGATAGTGTTGGATTGGGGACCTAGCCTTGTTAATGTAGGTTAGAAGGATGAGGAGTTTGAAACCTATCAGAACTCCTCTCCCCAAGGCTCTACACAAATTGGTAATCCTAATTCTATTAAGACATTGTGCGCATATCACAGTAGCAGCATACTACTCCTTACACGAATTCTAGATGTATCACAACTTAGTGGGGCCTACTGGTGCACCTGATCACATTACCCAACCCTTAGGGCAATCTAGACCATTGATCAATAAGGCCCACCTTATAGAGTTCTTCTAATATAAACATTAGAGCCAAAAAAGTTTTTAATATTGTAGGCATTTTTTTCCTGTAAATTTCCATCTCATGTGGCTCATTTAAGTTTTAGATCTGGTTTTGTTTTTTAGCCCCATGTTCTAAAATGAGCTGTCAAGATAGATAAATAAGTGAATTTCTTAAAAACATCAGGATGAATGCAAATCCATGTACACCTATTTCATGTAGGTGATTTTTAGGCCTTCTTTACTTAACCCAAAAAATGATTCATATCCATAGCTTAGGTTGACCACACCACAAATTCCAGTGGAGACCATAATTCTCACCTTTAAAATAAAATTTAAAAAAAAAAAAAAAAATTACACATGCACACACGCCCCACACACTCATGCTAGTGGAATTTCACCACCTATGGGCACTTGAACCCTTGATCTGGAGTTAAAACTCCTGGGAGTCTACCACCCAAGCAAGAGTAAGGACCCACTGTTAAAACATCCATGGGGCCCAAAATAAGGTTTATTTTCCATCCAATCTATTTACAAGGTCATACAGACTTGGATGAAATGGAAAAAACAAATATCACATTGATAAAAAACAAATAACATATTGATCCAAAACCTTCTGCACTGTGGTCCACTTGATCTGTTAATGTCTTCCTTTTTTCTTTTCTCTGTTTTTTTTACCTCAAGCTTTATTGCGAGCTCGCAAAATGGAAGGACAGTTGGGATATAACATATACCCACATAACTTGGTGACGTCAACATACCGGAAACGGAATGGCTACTCCCTCGCTTGCTGGGGGTCGGTGCTCTATGGGCCCCACCATGATGTATGTGTTTCATCCATTCCGTCCATCTATTTTTATAGATGATTTTATGTTAGAAAGTAAAAAATGAGGTATATAGAAATCTCAAGTGGACCACATTACAAGAAACAGTATTGAATGAATGTTGACCATTAAAAACGTTTTGGGGCCATAAAAGCTTTGGATCAAGCTGATATTTATTGTTTCCTTCATCTGGGTCTTTATGACCTGATCAATAGATTGGATGTCAAATAAACGGTACAGTGGGCCTTAAGAGGATTTTAATGGTGGATATCTAATAATTATTGTTTTCCTGTGGTGTGGACCATCTAAGATTTATATCCCTATAATTTATTTTATCAAACCATTAAATGATCTGTAAAACTGGATGAACAAAATGGATGAAACTCATACATCATGGTGGGGCCCACAGAGCACCGAGTGATGGGGCTGGTGTCAGGGGCATTAGCCAATCCGTCTCCCACCATACCAACCAGATCGGTAGTGTGTGGCATACTAGCCAATCTGCTTCCCACACCAGCTATATCGCTGCTGTAGCTGCGTGCCGTGCGAAGACAAGCACCGGCGCTACTCGAGCTCCGAGCTGTACGAACGGTTGAAAGGAGATCAAAGTTACACGGCCCCACGGTGATGTATTTATTATATCTACACCGTTCATCTATTTTTAGGGAGCATTTTAGAGCACTATCCGAAAAACCGAATCATATCCAAAGATCATGTGGACCACACCACAAATAGCAGCTGAGATAATGATTTTCATAGTTAAACAATTCGTAGGACCCACCGTAATGTTTATTTTCCATCCAATCTCTTCACAATATCAAAAAGACCTGAATTAAGAAGTAAAACAAATTTCATACTGATCCAAAACTTCTGTGACCCCAAAAAGGGTTTCAATGGTAGACGTTCAATCCCCCACTGCTTTTTGCAGTGTGGTCCACCCGATAGTTAGATCTGTCTTTTTTTCTTTTCTTTTTTTTTTTTTTAAAAAAATCTTAAGCCTTAAGACAAGCTCGCCAAGTGGATGGACGGTTTGGATATAACACATGCCCGTGATCAGACCTACAGAACTTGCTGATATGAGGTACACTAGTCAATCCGCTTCCGCTAGTGTGAGGTACACCAGCCAATCCGCTTCCGACAACTAAGCATCACTTATTTCCCCATGAAACGGATTAGCTACTCCGACTGCCACCAGCCCGGTGGCTGGTGGTCTGTGCTCCGTGAGCCCCCACTATCCGTTGGATGTCAAATAAACAGTACAGCGGGCCTCAGGAAGATTTTAATGGTGGATATCCTATCACTATTATTTTCCTGTGGTATGGTCCACCTGAGATTTATATCCCTCTATTTTTTTTCAATCCCTAAAATGATTAGGTCATACAGACGTAGACGAAGGAAAAAAACAAAAATAAGGTTGATCCAAAACTTTTATGGCACCCAGAAAGTTTTTAATGGTCAACATTCATTCAACACTTTTTGCCTGTAATGTGGTCCACTTGAGATTGGGATATAACTCATTTTTTATCTTATAATATAAAATGATCTAGAAAAATAGATGGATGGCATTGATGAAAAACATACATCATCTTGGGGCTCACATAGCACCAACCACTAGCCATTGGCCGGTGGCAGGGGAAGTAGCAAATCCTTTTCCTTCCCCGTACAGGTTTCAGTGGAGGGCGTCATTATTGATGGACGTACATATGAGGGTAAAAAAATATCAGTGCTGGCTATGGATTATCTTTTCCATACTTCCATCATAGTTGCTGCTGATAGAAAATAAAATTTTATAAATAATTGCCTAATTAATATCAAATATACATTCCAACCAACTTTTTCGAAAAAGATTTCATGATGCTACCCGGTAATTTAATTGCGATTATTTTATTTCTGTGTGTAACAGTTATTTTTAATTAGGGTTGATGCCTGTGGGATGCTGTGTGCTGATATTGGTGGCTGGTGGGACAGATTGATTGCTGGACTCTGTACTCTGTGCTCTGTCTTTAGCTACTATCTTGAAGCTGTTTGGGTGGACTCTTGGGCTATTTGCAAGCTAGTTCTTTATGTATTCTGATGTTTGATTGCTGGTTAGATGGCTGCATCAGGGAGTTGTTTGATGGATGCTTTGATGAGGGGAATGGTTTGTTGTGAGTGTTTGGCCGTTGGCTTGTCCTACTAGCTGTTTCTGCTGATCTTGCATGGCTTGATGCGCTTGGTGGATGTTTACTTGCGGTTGTTTGGTGATGCAGGCAAGGACGTGATGAGGTCGATCACCGTCTTCCTTGGGATAACTACTCCGAATCCACATAACTTTTTTGGACTCCTCACAGAGATTCCTTGAATCTATGAGGGACGAAAATAAAAATAATTTCTAATAATTCAAAACAAATTAATTAATTATAAAAGAACGAAATTACAATCCTTTAAATAGTGAACTCAAATCTAAGATGGAGTTTTAGACTCAAAACTCCCTAAAAACGTGACTTACTACAAATAGTAAACTTACTATTTATAGACAGTCATGATTCGTACTAGACTTCATAGTTTTCAGCCAAAAATACCAATTTGGCCTAACTATGTTATTCTTCTAGCTTTTCTAAGCCATTTTCATGTTGGGCACAACTACAACTCAAAGGATCAAAAGTTAGACTCCAATGAAAACTGACTAGTTACAGTAAAAACGAAAATAATAGGGACTTTGACCGTCAATCTGATTTTATCTCGCAAATCTGGTGTGGGCAACCCAGCATAGCAGTGTTGGTTGGCTAAAGTAATTTCTCCTGCCCCAAAATCATATATGATATTTCGAAAAACTCATGTCGGTTTGCGTGATATAACCGTTTTAAGGTTCTGACAGTCTTGACCACGTCCGCCTCTGATCAGGCCTTCTCTAGTCCATCTTTGCCATAAAAGTGTCCCGGCCGCTCTACATCATTTGGCTGCTGGGATGGCTTGTATATTACAAGGTGTGCTCGCGGGTTTCAGATGCGTCGCCTCTGGTTTATGGAGGGCTGTTCCAGGCTAGGCTCCTGCAATTCAGTCCTCTATGGACCTTGTCACCTTGATGTGAAATCGTGGCAATGCCCTATCAGCTGCCAATCCTGATTGTGGAGGAAATTTGGGAGGATGATTGTTGTGGTTGAGGCTGGGGTGATTGTGATAATTAGGCTGATGTTAGGCCTCATGACCGTGGAGAGGCTAGGTGCTGTCTTAGTTGATTATCCTGAACTTTCCCCTGCACTGGTTTCTAGCAGGGATGTCCTTGTTTGAGTGTCATCTCTGCTATCAGGTTCCAGTTTTATGTTCTGTGGGGATATTTCTGCTGTGGAGCCGGTTATCGGCATCCCTCAAGTTGCAATTGGTCTGCCCCTATTTGGCGGCAGCACATTCTTTCCATCATCGTTGTTTATATGTGTGTGTGTGTGTGTGTGTTGATTTTGTATGGTTCGTATGATTGATGAGGCCCATTTCTTTTTGTCACGCTTACTTGAATACTTGTTTCTTTTCCAATCAACATAGTTTTACGTGGTATGCTCCCACCCTTATATGAAATAAAAAATGGTAAGCGCACTTGTTGAATGGTGAAGATGTCACGCACATAATATGGTGGATTCCGGTCCATCCTGTTAAGATTTTCATGGGAAGACAGCATACTCATGAAATAAGAAGCCAATTTTCACTACAATGCTACCATATAAGCTTTTCTACAACACTTATTCAACTCTACGAAAGCATATACAATTGCATGAAAAAGTTATTCAACTACCTAAATGACCACTATGTTGAATATGTATGCCAGCCAACTTCTGCATCAAGTGAGACACCCGTGGTGATAGGATGCCCCAAAATCATGCCTATTGAGCCACCAGGTGGGCCACCCAATGGACCACGACCCACAATCCTTCAAATTCCCATGGTGACTTACATAATGCTTGCATTGGCCTAGCCTCCAAGGCATCCAACTTTCACGCTTGGGTTTACTCTAAAACATTGTAGAAGAACTGGCCTCCTCAAAGAACTACAAAAATGTCAAAAAAAGAAGAAGAATGAGAAGGAAAAGGAGAGAGAGAGAGAGAGCAAAAAAAAATAAAATAAAAAAATCAACTGCAAATAGGAAGAGAAATATAAAAGATTAACCTTACAAGTGCTTTTACTCTGTGGGTGTGTTCTCCATGATCATAACAAGTCCCAGCGAGTCCCTTTATGAGTGTCAAAACATCGAATGAGTGGGATGTGCTGAATGGAATCCACCAACTCTTCAACTCCATCCTTTCTTAGCCCCTTCAAGAAATCCTCCGACATGTCCACCAGGAAGAGATTTTTGAGGTTAGTGAGGTGTTCGATCCACAACGGCACCTCCACCAATTCTTCGCAACATCTAATACGTAGGTCTTCAAGGCAAGACATTGCTCCCTTCTCTACTCTCACCTTCTTCAATCCCCTCAACTCAACGAGCCGTAATAGCTTAAGTCTTGGATATCCTCTTCCCTCGCAACATAACTCTTCTCCATCATAAGCTCGCCATAGCGTGAGGTCCGCCAAATTGGGCAGTGATTGAAGAGCTTTGAGTGGGTCATCCCTCAATCTAGAACATCTCAGACGAATGGCAACCAGATTGCGGAGCAAGGCAATCCATTCAGGTAATTTCTCCAAACGCCCTCTCAAATAAAGATGTTGAAGAGGCAGCAAAGGATGAAATATATAATGCAAGTCAAGAACCTCATCCTCATCCATTGATGTCACGGAAAAGGAGTGAAGGTGATTCATCTTCTCAATGGAAGTGCATAAATCATTCCCATCTTCCACTCTTAGCTTGATAATACCTAACTTCCTCAATTGGGTGAGATTCTGAAGCTCTCTAATGATTCCACTCTCCGCTTCTATGTATGCCAACTTCTGTAGGGATCTAAGACTCCCCATTCCAGCAGGCACCTTAATTCCATCCACATCAGTAAATGGCACATGAAACCGTGTCCTTCGATAACGATAAACAAGGAGGTGGCGGAGACACTCGAGCTCGAGAATCTCAACCGGCAATTCATGTACAAAGGTGCCCTTAAGATTCAATGTTTCTAAGTTCTTTAGCTTCCCCAATGAACTAGGAAGCTTTTTTATCTTTGTATTCTCCAAGCTTAGGTATCTCAAATGCAACAAGCCTGTTAGATCATCAGGAAATATTTCCATGGTCACATTTTCAAGATGGACCACCTTCAACAACCTTAAGCTGGAAAATGATGTGATTGTAGGGTTGTTAGGTAACCGATCCACCCCGAAAATGAACAAAGAGCGAAGACGAGAGAATCCCCCATATTTTGAAAAATTCTCACCACCATTGCAACTGGACAGACGCCTGATTCTGTTAGATGGTAATGTGTTCTGTTCAACCAAAGATGCAAAGAAATGCTCCTCCCCGGATTTTGAAATAATGATCTCCCGCACGAGATCATGGATGCGACAAGTAATCACCTTCCCATATTTCTGTCTTGCCACTAGAACGAGATTTCTAGCGATAAGTGCATTGAGGTAACTTTCAGCAACCTCTTCCATTGACCTGCATTCATTTCTTTCTACAAAACCCTCGGCTATCCATAGTCGAATTAGTTTCATACGCTTAATGGCATAATCTTCGGGGAAAATACTCAAATACAAGAAGCATGATTTCAGATAGTAAGGCAAGTCATTTAAACTGAGCAATAATATTTTCATCATGCTTCTAAGATTGTCATCATTTTCAAGCTCCGATCGAAGGCTACGGTGAATCATCTCCCACTCGACATACGTCTTGTCCTTGATTGATAGAAGACTACCTAATGTGACAATTGCAAGCGGTAATCCTCGGCATTTATCTACAAAGCATTGAGAAAGTTTCTCCAATTCAGGAGGGCAACTATTCTCGTCGTGCGAGTAGAAGGTCTTCTTACAAAACAGGGACCAAGCCTCTCTTGGATGCAGAGGTTGAAGATTGTAGATATGATCAGAGAGTCTGACGCAAGAAGATGATGCAACATCACCTTTGCGTGTGGTGATCATTACCCTGCTACCACATTCGCTATTGGGTAACCCATTTCTAATGAGATTCCATACATGAGTACCCCATACATCATCAAGAACAAGTACATACCTTTTGTTTTGCAAGTAGCTTCTTAGGACTTGGATTAGCTCGACCTGTGTCATCGCATCTACTCCTTGGGGAGATGGATCTTTGTTCGCTTCTAAGAATTGCTTTATCATGCTTCGAAGAATATCATCTTCTTTGAATGACTGAGAGACAGTGATCCAAGCATATGTTTCGAAACTCTTCTTCACTTGTTGGCTATCATAGACTTTCTTT
The DNA here is from genome assembly GCF_029962835.1 of Magnolia sinica. NCBI lineage: Eukaryota > Viridiplantae > Streptophyta > Magnoliopsida > Magnoliales > Magnoliaceae > Magnolia > Magnolia sinica. Next base: position 84,876,388 of record NC_080581.1, read on the forward strand.
ACGAGAGTAGTCTTGCCAAGGCCACCCATCCCAACCACAGAAATCGTTGAGAGTCTCAAATCTCTATTGACTAACCATCCCATCAATTGGCGCTTTGGTGCATCGATGCCCACAAGATCAGCTTCCTCAATGAAAAGAGCATCCAGTCGACGATCATACCATGAATCAGTTATGTTGTTGTAGCTTGAACCACCTTGCTCGATCCTAGTGAGAGCATAAGCATCTTTTCTTTCTGCAATCTTATGGATTTGGGTCTTGATATCTCGTATCGAGGATGCAATCTGATGGCGCACTTTCAACCGCTTGATGAGTCTAGGAAGAAAATTGAAACATCCCTGAGTGCCATGCTGCTCTTGTGCTAGGCCGAGCATGAACTCATCAAGAACATCCTCAACATTGTAGGCGACTTCTCTTACTTGTTTCAACCACGTTTTGAGCCCTTCATCGGTGTCTTGTCTTGCATCGGCATCCCGTAAGAAGGATCTGATGCTCTCTAACTCATCTCTGATTTCACGGACTTCTCTATCAACCCTCTTCAATGACAAAGCTTCCTCCACCAGCAAAGTTGCCAAGTATTGTATTAAGTAGCTCACAGCACTCTCCGCCATCTCTCTCTCTCTCTCTCTCTCTCTCTCTCTCTCTGTTGTGACAACAGTTAGTCTCTGTCCTTGGCTAAACATATGAGATACACAGCATTAATTTGAGCCAAACAGAAGGTGGACAAAAATCAGGATCGTCCATTCGTGAGTGGGGACAACACTGCTGAGATTAATAGATATAAGGGCCTGTTTGGGAGCGTGGATTTGGAACCCCTGGATTCGGAACCCTGGATTTGGAATCCTACCGATGTGTTTGGTACCTTGGATTAAAAATACCCTCTAATCCACGGAACTTCTCTGGACTCCTCACAGAGACTTCTCGAATCCACGAGGAAAGAAAGCAGAAAATAGAAATAAATTCTAATAAATTCGAAATTGATTAATGAATGAATAAAATCGAGTTCACCACCCTTTAAATAAGGGTATCAAGCAATGGGAAAGAAATCATAATCAAACTACAACTCAAACTCCTAGAATCCGCGACTTACTATAAATAGTAAACTTACTATTTATAGACGGTCGTGATGTCTACTAGTGCGCAAGGTTTTCGGCCAAAAATAGTAAGTGTCCTATTTGGCTTCACCAAACCGTTCCCCTAATTATTCTAAGCTCTTTTCATGTTGGGCGCAACTCCTAAAGCCCAACGGATGAAGAGTTATAATCAAACTAAAACTTACTATTTATAGTAAAAACGAAATTAAAACAGGGAAACGACCGTCAATCAAGGGGTTTTTCGCAATTCCGGGCGGCGCAACCCGGCGTAGCGGGGTTGGTTGGCTAAAGTAGCTCGTTCTACCCCAAAATCATATATTTTACGTCAGCTAACTCATTCCGGATTGCGAGATACGCCCGATCTAAGGTCCGATGGTCCGGATCACTTCTGTCGTCGACCGGGCCTTTTCTGATCCATCTTAGCCATGAAACTGTCCGCGACCCGCTCTACATCAGAATCCTACCGATGTGTTTGGTACCTTGGATTAAAAATACCCTCTAATCCAAAAGTAGCTATGCATGTTATATTCACATGAGTTTCAATTTAATTACTAAATCAACTTTAATATCTCTAAATAACATATGTCCGTAATGTTTGACAAAATGGTTGTGATAAGGCCCTTGAAATATACTTTGTCTAAAAATGATGAAATTCAAGTCTTATTATTATTTTTTTTTTTACACGCGCGGACACACCCCGACACACTCATGCTGTAGTGGGATTTCACCGTGATACTCGAACCCTTGACCGGGTGTTAAACTCCTAAAAGTCTACCACCGGAGCAAGAGTAAGGATCCACATGACTCTATATACATGTGCGGCCACTTTATGCTTGGTTTGTTCAGGCCAACTTGATGGTGTAGCCCAGCTTTTTCACGGCTCAGATTTCCCCCAAAATGAGACAGTGGTGGAAAATAAAAACATCATTTATCAACGCATAAGTCAACATTTTTTCATTCAACAATCATTTTCTTGACTTGTTTAGATTGACGTACACTGTGGATGCCGTATTCAGTACGTTCCACCAACATAGAGCGATGACCGTTGGTCTGCTGGAGCATCATATTTCGTATTGCATGCACTAACCCGGAAACACATTGGGGTAATCAAGACCATCCAAATTGATGACATACGTATAGATGGAGCATGATATATAATTTAAAAAAAAAAAAATGCACTGAGATTCTAAAACAACAATCTGAATTTTTATTTATTTATTTTTAATTTGGGCCAGTCACGGTTTACTTTGAACCATCCATTTGAAATCCACTATCGAATGGTAATGATTTATTGATGAAAACATTTGCTTCAACCACAGTTGATGGGGAATGGTCTGGATAGCTGGAGATAATGGCTCACGTGAGGAGCACGAGACACCGCGCATTTGCAAAATGGTGCTGGACTAATTAAAGATGCTGACTTCACTAGGTTTTGAAAGAATAGCGGACCTATTCTCAGTTACCATGCATCGCCTTTGTTACCATCATGGATGCTACACGTGTGATCTATCCAAGCTGTTCATTAGATATTGTTCAGTTTCAACATGCCATACCAAAAGCAAAAGAAGAAAAAAAAATCAGATGGCACACTGATCAGGTGAGAATTTGGACCGGTGATTTTTTTTTTTTTTTCCAGCCACACATTTTTTCTCTTTCAAGTGTTTTCTGCCTGTTCAGCGACCGGAATGTACGGTGTACCACACACCACCCACCTTAATTTACGGAGTCGCATTTACTCAAAGGACTTGTGCAAGAGTGCCAGATGCTCCATTGCATCAGTCGGCTTGACTACTGCATCGTACACATATTCATCCATAAAGTGACCGGTCGTATAATGGAAGATAGCATGTATGTAGCCTTTGCATTCTTTAATCCTACTCAACAATAAGTCTCCAAAAGTCCCACATACCTGAGTGATGTCTTCGGCACGTCATCTAATGCAATATAGATTTGGTTGTATCTAGATTGCCCATCCATAAAAGACACCTTATGGGGTCGTTTGGCACCGTGGATACGAGTGGATTTGAGGGGGTATTAAATCCACTGGTTGTTTGGCAACATAAAGTAACGGGGCTTTCAAATCTAAGGGGTTTCAAATCCCCTTTTTAAGGGGGTTTCAAATCTAGGTGAGAGCTTGGATTACACCTAAAATCATTTCAATAGTTGCAGTGTAACATATGTGTCACTATACTATTATTATATTGGGCACATGGCCCACTAATGATGATCAGCACTGTCTAAACATTGTCTATGTAAATTAGCAACGTCCAAACATTGTCTAGCACCGTCCAAACATATTGTCCAGCACCGTCTAAACATTGTCCATGTAAATTAATAATTAAAAATCGCTGGCTAGTCACTCAAACATGATCTTGTGCTTGTGGCCCATTCGAGACTTGGAATTTCATCAAATTTTTTTTACACACACACACCCCACACACACGTGCTTACACATGCACGCCGTGGGATTTCACCACTGGTGGGTACTCGAACCCTTGACCCGATGTTGAAACTCCTAGGAGTCTACCACCCAGGTAAGAGTAAGGACCCTTTTTGGATTAAAGTTGATTCACACTCCAGGGTGCCAAACATACCGAGAGGATTTCAAATCCAGGGGGTTTCAAATCCTAGGGGTTCCGATTCTAGGGGGTTCCAAATCTGCGCTCCCAAACAGGCCCTAGCAACCCGATCGATGAGCTGATCGGACAACGGCATGGGATATTCATCTTTTGGTGTAGGTAGGTTTAAATTTCTAATGTCGATACATAGCCTTACTATTCTTTTTCATCACTGGGACAACATTTAGCATCAATTCCGCATATTTGATCGGTCGGATGAAACCAGCCTTCAGTAATTACTCAATTTCATCTTTGATCTTGAGGTAACTTATGTCATCATCTTCCTAGGCGGCTGTTTGTATAGCCAATAACCTTCTTTCTTGAATAATATATGCTCAACCAGAGATCGATCAAGCCCTGACATTTCATGATAATCTTATGCAAAATAATCAACAAAATTAGAGAGCCGCTTTGCCAACTCTTTCTCAAGAGGTTGCAAAAAGTCACTTATGAATGTCAATTTCGAATCCTGTTCTATACTTAGATTGATCTCGACTAACGAATCCTAAACTTGCGGTCGAGAATCTTCCTTCACTTCTGACTTTTCTTCGAAATCAATGTTGTGGCTCTCAGTCGATTCCTCCAACTGGGCCAAATGTATGAAATAGCCTTCATTGGCTTCCCTAAGCTTTCTTTAAGCCCTTTTATTTTGGTCGTGAAATCGGCCCAATTTACTTCATCCCTTGGCATCCCGATCATGGGAACTCTTCAATGGTGTAGTGGGAGGTCAACCAATGTAGAACAATATCTTTCAGCTGGACATCATTGGTTCTGGTGATCTCCAGAATAGCCTACACAATGCTATCTGGATTCCTTTTTACTGTAATCTCAGTAGGGCGACCAAACTTATTCTCCCAATGAATCTAATAGGTCTCACTTCTTCACCATAGTAATTAGCTTCATTGGCATTCGACGTGGCCAAGAAAGGCTTGTTGTCAGCCAGGACTAGCTCGACCTTATCTTGGTTCCAAAAAAATCACAAAATGATGGAGAGAGAATGGGATGCATGCAAACGAATGGATCTAGTCTCTCCCCAATAGTGCTTTATAGCTTGACGAACTATCCACAACAAAAAAAATGGCGCCAAGACCGTTTTGATGCCTACGGTCAAATCGACCACCAAGACCCCATGCGTGTTGGTGACATGGCCAGCAAAATTACTAACAGTGACTTCTGATGGGATCAGATCGGTCGTAGTTTTTCCTAGCTTAGCCATCATTCTCCATGGCAACAAGTTCAGTAGCTCCATTATCTTCCAGAATTCTGGAAACAGGACATCCGTCTATATAAGCTAACATGTACAACGGCTGTGTTGTGTCATTGTGGGTGGGCTTGTCGATAATTACCCTTTTGGATACACCCCCGGCCGTGACAGTAACCATGTTGACATGTGGTGCTTTGTCAACTTTAAATTCACTTTCTTCGCTCTCTTCAAATGGGAAAGAAGCATGTTGTTGTATGATCACTGGAGGAGCATATTCTTTTGCATCACCAGCCATCATGTTGGGTTGAGTGGGACTCGCTAGAAAGCTAGACAACAATGTAAAGACCATATTGCAATGAAACGTTACATTCCACAAATTTCTTTCCCAATTTTTTTTTTCTCTCGTCAGATTGGGATGATTAGACATCACGGTAGATTTACTTAGCATGTAAACATCTCTAAATTAATTAGTGGCTAACTCTCACTTCTTTTTTTCCAATAAACTTAAGCTGCTTGTGTTTCATGAGGAAATGAGCCCAAGGTTGTACAAAGTGTGGTTTGGGAGGGCCAGCGACAAAAGGGAACCGGCCCCCCGATCATGTACGAAAAGAGAAGCTGAATATAAATTCACGATTATGCTCCTTTCAAGTTGGACACCAAAGGAATTTAATTTAATTTGAGAGCTGCTTCCTTGTTATGAATGCCAACCATTGTAGCTTTCATCATTTCCTATTGATTTAACTGAATGGCTACAATTCAATTCATTTGTGCATCCGAATGCTGCACCCTTAGCTTGTGAACCAGAACTAGCAATTGACAATTACTCAATCAAGTTCGACAGTCTGTCTTTGACAGGAGCTTTAGTTAGAAATAAGGATCTTGTCTTCCCAAGCAAATAAACTATGAATTTCCAGTCGACACAGTTGTGTCTATGTCAACCCTAAGGAGAAAATTTTTGAACCCCTTCTTGATATGCTCGCGCGTCTACCATCTCGTGGTAATAAATGGCCTATCCAAAACCATTCTCCCGGAAATGAATGTACTTTGTGAGAGAAATAATGTTATGCACTTTGTGAGGCGGAAATAATGTTACCAAGAGTCATGCATATCCGGCATGCTAGCACTTTTGCAATGATTTTGTAGATGCACTAGTTGATTGGAAGTGGCACTTGACAACTAGTCAATCAAGCTCAAAGTCCATCCTTTCATAGAGCTTTAGGATGGAAGTAAGGATGTTATCCTATTGTCTTTCTTAAGGTGTTCCAAAATGGAAACGGTGGCCATAACAGCCACCACCGTTACCGTTATGATACGGGCCGTAATGGCCGTTACGGCCCTCGTATCGGCATTACGGCCCTTCTTTTGTTTTTTGAAAAAACTTTTACATGACCTTTACGGGCTGTTATGGCCTGTTTTTTCTGTAATGGTCGTTTCAATCTTGTAACGTGTAACGGTTATGACCGTTACCATTACGTAACGGCCGTTATGTAACCAATTTTGAATACCTTGGTCTTTTTGCTTTGAGGTATTCAGTATTTGAATAAGGGCTGTCAGATAAATTGCATTTTTTGGGCATCTATGTTGCTCCAATAAGTCCCTCAAATAGCTCTCTCTTGTTAATGGACTTTGTTGAGGTAATATATTTTTTTAATGGTTTTGGCAATTTCATACAGAACTTCTATAGATTGCGAAATGTCTAATGGACTGCAAGGCAGTGCTTGTTTTACGAGTAATTGAGGAGCCTATCAATATTGTCAACAGAATCAGCAGTCAAGATCCCAGAGTGAGGAACTTATATTAAGCATTAGGTTCTGCATCTGTTTCTTTTCAACATGTAGTAGTATCACCTAGTTGTTTTAAGTGGGAGATAAATCCACATTATTACAGATAGAAGATTTCCTAACTGGTTTTTCTCTTTCAGATCATTTTTCAAAGGATTGCAGTGTGCCAAAACTGGTAGCTATTATACAAGTCCTGAGGCAGTGAGAGAAGTCTTATCTTATCCATTTTACTCCGACTAAGAAAATTTTCTTAATATTCATGAATTGTGCTTCTTCTTTTTTCGTAAAGAACAACTGTTTGAACCATTAACTTCAGATTTATAATGCTGAAAAGGAACAGGGTCACTGATGGTGAGGTTCATAACTAAATGAGAAAAAGCCCTGCTATGTTTACTTGTGACAGTGGGATTTCGAATCAACCCTCCCTGCATGATATAATTTCACACCAGCATGAGAGATTCAGGTCGTTCATCAAGCAGGATCAACTGTTTATGTGATGTGGCCAAAAGATCAGCCCAATCTGGTCATCAGGTGGCCACACATGTATGTTGAATGTAGACCACTCGTCAAACCCTTTAATCATAGTGGGTTTTGAGTGTGACATTGGGTTTTCAGAAGGGCTTTGTATCTGTAAGTTCACAATCTCTTATAATTCATTATTCATAGTGGATTTTGTTGTCGCTTTATGCCGTAGTTTTTTCCCACAAGGGTTTCTCACGTAAAATCGTGTGTTTCTGTGCATGCTTCCGCGGTCTCCCAACAACCGGCCTCCTTGAAACAACTATAAAAATGTCACAAAGATAAAGGAAAGAAGAAAATGAAAGCATTTGAAAGAGGATAAAAGCGTGAATCTTTATAGAGAACAAAAATATCAGTTGTGATTAGGAAGAAGGGAAATATAAAACATTCACCCAACAACTGCTTTAATCTTGTGAGTGTCCTCTCCTGAATCATGATAAGTCCCAATAAGTACTTTCTCGAGTGTTTGTGTATTGAATGAGTGGAATGTGCTGAATGGAATTCACTAACTCTTCCACTCCATCCTTTCTTAACCCCTTCAAGAAAGCCACAGACATGTCTTGCAGGTAGAGTTCTTTGAGGTTAGAGAGATGTTCCAGCCACAACGGCACCTCCACTAATTCTTAACAATGTCTAATATCTAGCTCTTCAAGGCTAGACATTGCTCCCTTCTCCACCCTCACCTTCTTCAATCCCATCAACTCAATGAGCAATAATTGCTTGAGTCTTGGATATCCTCTGCCCTCGCAACATAACTCTTCTCCATCAAAAGCTCGCCGTAGCTCGAGTTCCACCAAATTGGGCAGTGATTGAAGGGCTTTGAGTGGATCATCCCTCAATCTGGACCATCTCAGACAGACGGCGACCAGATTATGAAACGAGGCAATCCATTTGGGTAACTTCTCCAAACGCCCTGTCAAATATAGACATTGAAGAGGTAGCGGAGGATGCAATAAAGGATGCAGGTCGAGAACCTCCTCCTCATCCATTGATGTCACATCTAAGGACTGAAGGTACTCCATCTTCTCAACAGAAGTGCACAAATCGTTCCCATCTTCCCTTTTTAGCTTGATAATGCCTAACCTCCTCAGTTGGGTGAGATTCCCCAGCTCTCTAATCATTCCGCTCTCTGCCTCTATGCATGCCAACTTCTGTAGGGATCTCATATGCCCAATTCCAGCTGACACCTTAACTCCATACACAGAGTTAAAAGGTAAATAAACAACCATTATATGATAGCGATAAACGAGGAGGTGGCAGAGGCGCTCGAGCTTGAGAATCTCAACTGGCAATTCACATACAAAGGTGCCCTTAAGATTCAATGTTTCTAAGTTCTTTAGCTTCATCAACGAACTTGGAACCTTCTTGATCTTTGTATTCTCCAAGCTTAGGTACCACAAATGCAACAAGCTTGTTAGATCATCAGGAAAGATGTCCACGGACACATTTTCAAGATCCACCACCTTCAACAACCTTAAGCTAGCAAACGATGTGATTGCAGGAGTTTAGAATAGCCCATCCACCCCAAAAATGAACAGAGAGTGAAGAAGGGAGAAGGTATCAAAATTTGGAAATTTCTCACCATCGTTGCAAATCGACAGATGCCGGATTCTGTTCATGTTCTCTTCAACGGAAGATGCAAAGAAGTGCTCCTCCCTGAATTTTGGAATAATCATCTCCCGCACAAGATCGTGGATTTGACAAGTGATCACCTTGCCATAAGATTTCCGTTCTGTCACTAGAACAAGATTTCTAGTGATGAGCACATTGAGGTAGCCTTCAGCAACCTCTTCCATTGACCTGCCTTCATTTCTTTCGACAAAAGCCTCAGCTATCCATAGCCGAATTAGTTTCATACGCCTAATGGCATAATCTTCTGGAAAAATACTCCAATACAAGAAGCATGATTTCAGGTAGTAAGGCAAGTCATTGAAACTGAGTAATAATATTTTTGTCATGCTTCTAAGATTGTCATCGCTTTCAAGCTCTGATCCAAGGCTACCGTGAATCATCTCCCACTCAACATACGTCTTTCCCTTCATTGACAAAAGACTACCTAATGTGACAATTGCAAGAGGTAGTCCTTGACATTTTTTTACGAAACTTCGAGAAAGCTTCTCCAATTCCTGAGGACAACTGTTCTCCTCATTTGATTGGAATGCCTTCCTGCAAAAGAGGGACCAGGCATTTTCTGGATGCAGAGGCTGAAGGTTGTAGATGTGATTGGAAGGTCCAATGCAAGAAGATGATGCAACGTCACCTTTGCGTGTGGTGATCATTACCCAGCTACCACATTCACAAGTGGGCAATGCATTGCTTATGAAATTTCATACATGCACCTCCCATACATCATCAAGAACAAGCACATACCTCTTGTTCTGCAAGTAGCTCCGTAGCACTTGGATTAGCTCGACCTCTGTCATCGCATCTACTCCTTCAGGAGACTGATCTTTCTTTGCCTCGGAGAATTGCTTTATCATGTTTCTGAGTAGATCCACTGGTTTGAATGATTGCGAGACGGTGATCCAAGCATATGTTTCAAAACATTTCTTCACTTGTTGGCTATCATAGACTTTCTTTACTTGAGTGGTCTTGCCTAGGCCACCCATACCAACAACTGAAATCGTCTTGAGTCTCGAATCTCCATTCATTAACCATCTGATCAATTGCCTCCTCGGCATGTCGATGCCCACAAGATGAGCTTCCTCAATGAAAAGAGCATTCAATCGAGGATCATTCCATTGATCACTCATGTTATTGGAGCTTGAACCTTGCTCTATTCTTTTGAGAGTGTAAGCGTCTTTTCTCTCCGTAATCATACCGATTCGGGTTTTGATATCTTGTATTGAGGATGCAGTCTGATGATGCACCATGAACTGCTTGATGAGTATATAAAGAAAGTCGATGCATCCCTGAGAATCGTGTTGCTCTAGTGCTTTGCCGAGCATGAACTTGTCAAGAACATCCTCGACATCATAAGCGATTTCTCTTACTTGTTTCACCCATGTCTTGAGGGTTTGATCTGTGTCTTGTCTTGTATCAGCATCCCTTAAAAAGGATTTGATTCTGTCTAACTCATCTCTGATATCACAGACTTCTCCATGGACCCCCTTCAGCAACTGTGCTTCCTCCACAGCAAAGCTCCCAAGTATTCAACTAAGAAGCTCACAGCACTCTCCGCCATTTCTTCTTTTTCTTCTCTCATAAATTTCTGTTTTCTTCTTTCTTTCTCATAACCAGTGGGACAATTTTCGTAGATTTCGAGTATCTAGCGATGAATACAATGATTGATAGTAGACGGAGAGGTGGATTACGTCCAGCCCCGCTGGATGGAAATCGGTCCAGGTAGAGTCTCTATGGGGCCACCCGTGATGTATCGGTTTTATCCGGATGCGGTTTGGCTAGTGACGCTGCCATGATGTATTTGTTTACGCTGTCCATCCATCCATTTTGAAAGATAATTTTAGTGCTTGATCCAAAAAATGAGGTAGATCTAAATCTCAAGTGGACCACACCATAGGAAAACAGTTGTGATTAAATGTTCACCATTAAAAACCTCCTTGGGCCACAGTAATGGTTATTTGACTTCTAACCTGTTGATTAGGTCATACAGTCTTCGATGAAGTGAAAATTATATATATATATATATATATATATATATATATATATATATATATATATATATATATATATATATAGACACGGGAAAAGGTATCATGCGCTCGACCTCACTAGTCCGTCCCATGACGATGAACTGTGTGGGCCCCACTGTAATGTGTTTTGAACATCTACCCCATCAGTCAGATGCACCATTCCATCATGCGCCTTGGTCTCAAAACTCAAGTTAATATGTGACTTGTGTGGGCCACACCACATACAGAAGTGGGGAGGGGCCGTGCACCATTAAAACATTCATAATCATTTTTGGGTCCACCGAGATGTGGTTTGCAAATCCAGACCATCCATTATGTGTGTCCCACTTGGATGAGGGTTCAGAACAAGTTTCAGAAGCATTCAAAACTCATGTGGGCCCCACCAAGTGATTTTATATTTTTGTGGCATGTCTTCACATGATTTTAGATGGTATGGCCCACCTGAGTTCCGTATACGGTTGATTTTTGGTATATCCCATAATCTAGAGGGGACCCATCAAATGCACGGTGTTGATGGTCAACACGCATCATGGTGGGGCCCACATATATATATATATATATATATATATATATCAGCTTGATTCAAAACTTTTGTGACCCAGGAAATTTTTAATGGTGGGATTTCAATAAACACTGTGTGATCCACCTGAGGTTTGGATCAACCTCATTTTTGTGCTCATACAATAAAATGATCCGGAAGAATAGGTGGGCGGCGTGGATGAAAAACAACATCATGGTGGGGCCCATAGAGCACCAACCACTAGCCATTGGCTGGCCGGGTCAGTAGCCGATCCGTTTCCCTTTTATCCATGACTTTTATCCACTGAATCAAGTGGACCACACCACAAGAAGCAGTGATAACGACGCTGGTCACCGTTGAAACATTTGTAGGTCCCACTGTGATGTTTATATGCCATCCAACCAGCTCATAAGGTCAATTAGCCTGGGATGAATGGAAAATACAAATTTCAGTTCATCCCTGTAGGAATGAAACTATGAACCGTATGGATCGCATATAAACATCATGGTGGACCCAATGAGATTTCAAAGGCAGGCATACAAACACTGAAACGGATTGGCTACTCCCCCTGCCATCAGCCCGGTGGCTGGTGGTCGGTGCTCTGTGGGCCCTACCATGATGTATGTGTTTCATCCATTCCATTTATCCATTTTTAAAGATCATTTTAAGTATTTACTCAAAAAATTAGACGGATATAAATCTCAGGTAGTCCACACCACATAAAAACAATAGTGATTGGATATCCACCATTAAAATCCTCCTAATGCCAGTGTACTGTTTATTTGACGTCCAATCTGTTGATTTGGTCATACAGGCCCAGATGAAGGGAAAAAACAAAAATCAGCTTGATCCAAAACTTTTATGGCAACCGAAATGTTTTTAATGGTTGACACTCATTCAACACTGTTTCCTGTAATGTGGTCTACTTGAGATTGGGATATGTCTCGCTTTTTGGTCTCATACTGTAAAGTTATCTGTAAAAATATATGGACGGCATGGATGAAACACATACATCATAGTGGGGCCAAAGAGCACCGTCCATCAGCCATTGGCTGGTGTCCGGGGGAGTAGCCAATCCGTTCCCTACAAACACCACTGTCTTTGGAAAGGCTTTCGCATCCGCGTCCACACTTTTTAAGTCCATTACAGCGGGGAGGTGTTACCCGGGTAACACTGTACAGGGTGATTCCCTGACCGTGGGGCCCACCTTGATCTACATCTTGTATATCCACACCGCCCATCCATTTTTTGCAGCTTGTTTTAAGGCATGGTCCCAAAATTAAAGCAGATTCATATCTAAGTGCTGGAAAGAGTGGTCGTCTGTTTGTTTGTCCTCATTAACCGATTGGATGAAAAATAAATATTATGCTCTGCCTTTGGAAGTTTTTAATGGTGGGTGTTCAATGATCCCTGTTTACCATTATGTGATTTACTTGAGATTTTGATTTGCTTTATTTTTGGGACCATGCCTAAAATGCAGTGGAAATTCTATGATCGGTATGGATATACAACACATATGGAAAGGTAGGAAAGGTGGCCCCATGGTCAAGCTAACATTTTATGTTTTCAGTTCATCCCAGTAGTAATGACCTTATGAATCAGTATGGATGACATATATAAACATCATGGCGGATTTCGTTGGAGAACTTTGGATAACTCTGAAAGCACGTGGGGAATCAAGTAAAGTACTACCAATCATAAAAGTAAGTTCAAACATAAATGATTTGAATTTTATATAGTATAAAACAACACTGCAAATTGACAAGTAATACATTCTAAATATATAAATATAAGAGATAGTGTTATTGATTCAAACAAGCCTCGAATCCACTTCACAAGCCCAAATTAAGCCCTTACATCCTTAGGGACAAATTGGAAAGCCTAGAACTCTAATTCTCCTCAAATCCTTATTATACCCGATATATATATAGTATCATATGGTATTATAAACGGAATATGAAACAAATTCCATACTTAGGCAATTCTACGCACGCACTTGATGGGACTTCGATGGCATCGAGTAATAACACTAAAAAGTTCCAGCAAGGATTTTCTCGATAACACTTCGATGGCATAGACGAACCTTGTTATTTTACAAATTTAAGAAATCATCAATAGACCCAAGAGAACAGTAGGCATTTTCTTATTCAGTTTCTCTATTGTGCAGCCCATTAGAGTTTTAGATCAGCCTCAATTTTTTAGAGTCAATTTCCTAACATGATCCGCTAAAACAAATGAAACAAGTGGATTACTCGAAAACATTACAGTGACCCCACCTAGCTTCCCATTTCGGAAAGCTCCCGGAAAAGGTTTTCACAGGATTATGCCTCCCCCAACTGCCAACCATTAATGTAAACTAATCTTATCAGTTGCAGTTTGGTTCATAATTGTTGTTTATTCTTTCTTTTCTTATTTTTGAATTTTCTTCCAAATTATTTATTATTATTTTTTCTTCTTACGACTCCAGAGGCTGGTACTTATTTATTTTTAAAGAGTTCTCAGGTCCGACCAGGTGGACTGCAAATTACGGTCCACCCAGTTGGTAACTCCCAACCTTTTAATGGGCTTATGATATCCAACCCATTAAATACGTTGGACTCACTGCCATGACTACCTTGTGCAATAATCAACCACATCCATTTATCAAAAGGTCTACACTTTTATATTGACATTTATCAGTGGCCAGATATTGTTATACATGGAGGGAAATCCCCTTATCAGTAGATTGATCTGATTTTTGCATTAGGTGATTTTCATGGTGGGACTAACCTATTGGAAGTTTTGGATTTTGCATGCACGTATTAGGTTGGTAGATATCCACTGGGTGAAAATGCTTTGGACCTTTTTTTAAAAAGTAGATTTTAAAACATTTCATCATGGAAAGATGATCCAGTGCTCTAAAAGCACTGCATGCAATCGTATTCCTAGGGCTGCCAAAGCCTCTACGCAAGGATGCTGGGTGGGACCCACTGCAATGTATGTGATAAATTCATTACGTTCATCTGTTTTGGGAGCTAATTTTAGAACGTGAGACCAAAAATGAGGTGGATACAAAACTCAAGTGGGTCACATGATAGGGAAAATTGGAGAAAGAAATTCCCACCGTGGAAAACGTCCTGGGCTCCATGTTGATGTTTATATGCTATCCAAACCGTTTATAAGGTCATTCCAAATGGGATGAAGTGAAAACACCAAAAATAATATATATATATATATATATATATATATATATATTATGGAAATGGTTCTCTGTGGTCCAGCTCATGGGAACTTCACATGAGCTCAAGCTATGTGGCCCAGTCAAATGCACCATTCCATGGTGGGTGTCGGGCAAGTCAATCGATAACTTTTGTGGGCCACACCATGTACAAAAGTTGAGAGGGGTTACGCTCCATTAAAACATTTATAATCATTTGTTGGGCCCACAGAGGTGTGGTTCATAAATTCAAACCATTCATTATATGTTTCTCACTTGGATGAGGGGTCAGACCAAGTTTCAGATGCATCCAAATTTCAAGTGGGCCCCACCAAGTGCTTTTATATGTTTTAAGCATGTCTTCACATGATTTTAGATGGTATGGCCCACCCAAGTTCTGTATAAGGCTGATTTTTAGGATATCCTATAATTGAAAGGGGACCCATCAAATTTACGGTGTTGATGTTTGACAAGCATCACAATGGGACCCACACAGCTTGACATCTATCCAGGCCTGTGTGACCTTATCAACCGATTGGATGGATGGTGGGTGTTCAATGACCACTATTTCCTGTGGTGTGGTCCACTTAAGATTTGGATCCATTTCATTTTTGGAATTACGATGAGCTGAAAAACTAATGGACGGCTTGCATGCACTACGCATACATCAAGATGGGCCACAAGGTTAGGGAAGCACCAACTCCACTACCATAACAGCTGGTGGAATATAATTACAAAGAAATGGGAGCTGCCCAATACCATGACAGCTGGTGGAATATATTTACAAAGAAATGGGAGCTATTGGACGCGGTTTGCGTGGTCAGGTTTACTGGACCGACTTAGGTGGGCCCCAAAGAAAAGGGAGCGGTACGTGGGACCCGGCTTGCCACCTATTTGGTACCCAGATTTCCAGGGAAAAGCCTTTTATCAGGAAGTTCCTGCGCTTAATGAACAAGTGGCTAGTTGATTGTCTTAAATGTGAGCCCTATATGATATATGGGATGGTCTTTCGTGTCTCCTTGGAGCTTCGTAGGGTGCTCGTTGAGTCAGATTTCAGATGGCTAGTTGATTGTCTTAATGGCCTTTCGCCCCTCGCCTGATTTTGGGGTTACTGGATGGGGGATGATTCGTAGGTTGGGAGCTAAGGGATGTTTTCAGCTCTCTCCTATTCCCAGGGAGGCGAACAGCCATGCTGACGGCCAAGTAAAGGATGGCAGCGGAAGGCAAGACCCGCTTATTCAGGGACTCCTCCAATCTCCCTGGTCTGGTTAAGGATGAGATCTTTCTAGACAAAGTGGGCATTGGCCCGATCAGATATTTTCATAGGAATTTTAATGTATAGGATATGATAGGCAGGGCTATCTCTTTTTTGAATCCGGTCCTGTCCGAATGGATGTATCTTATAACCTTTGCTATCAATGAAATTGCTCTTATAAAAAATTAAATAATAATAATAATAATAATAATAATAATAATAAAGTTGTTGCGCTGGTATATTAGGTGAGCCACCGTAATGTTTATGAGAAATCCAAACTGTTCATCCGTTTTGCAA
Organism: Magnolia sinica; assembly: GCF_029962835.1. Taxonomy (NCBI): domain Eukaryota; kingdom Viridiplantae; phylum Streptophyta; class Magnoliopsida; order Magnoliales; family Magnoliaceae; genus Magnolia; species Magnolia sinica. The sequence goes on from NC_080581.1 coordinate 84,892,522, forward strand.
GCTCATTTTAGGAATGTGACTAAAAATGAAATGGATCCAAACCTCAAGTGGGTCACATGAGAGGAAACAGTAAAGATTCAATGACTACCATTGAAACATTCATATAACTACAAAAGTTTTACATAGCTATAAGTTTCCTGTGTTTTCAATTCATTCCAGTATAAATGACTTTATAAATGGCTTGGATGGCATATAAACATTGAAGTAGAGATAGGAAGGTTTCAAGGGCAGGTGTTTCTTTTTCCTCTCATGTAACCTATTTGAGTTTCGGATATGCTTATTTATTTATTTTTTTCCTTTTCGGAACGTCGTGAAATGAGCTCTCAAGATGAATGGACCAGTCGATTTTCTCCATCTAGCATCTCAGCACGGGAACTGCTGCTGTGGCGGCGAATCCGCGTCCACCTATTTCACTGGCCTGGTTTGTGAGGACTCCTTTACTTAACGGACCCAGGTGGTGTGAGGACTGTATGGCCCACTGTTATGTAATGAACAGTTGGATGACAAGTAAGCTTCACCTACTGCCCTGTGCAGGTGTCAGTGGTGGACGTCATTATTGGTGGACGTACACAAGGGTTCGGTTATATATATATATAGAGAGAGAGAGCAATGGTCTTCCTGCGAACCACCCCGCAGGCTACCCTGGTGCAGCCCAATTCCCACTGCAAGCTACCAAGTTCTGTGGACCTCACAATGATGTATGTGTTGTATCTGCAACGTCCATCCATTTGGAGATATTATTTTAAGCCATGAACCAGAGAATGATGCAGATCCAAAGCTTTAGTGGACCCCACCATAGAAAACAGCGGGAAGATTGATGCCCACCGTTGAAACCTTTCTAAGGCCCATCATGATGTTTTTTCAAAATCCAACCTGTTCAAAAGTTAACAAAGATATGAAAGAGGGAAAATACAAATATAAGCTTGATCGAAAACTTTTGTGGCCTCTAGAATTTTTTAACGGTGGTGTCACTCTCGCCATTGTTTTCTGTGGTGGGGTGGAGCTTTGGATGTTTCTCATTCTATGCATATTACCTTAAAATGATCTCTCCAGATGGATGGATGGTGTGGATGCAAAACATATATCATGGTGGGGCCACAACATTTGGTGACGTCACTTCTCACCCTGTCACTAGCCCATCCGCGCCCAGGTCTCTTACGGGGAAGCGGACTGCGTACTGAGTAAAGTCTGGGGGGGCCTCCGTGATTTATATATTCCATCCACTCCTTGCATCCATTTTAACAGATAATTTTAAGGTAATTTTAAGGCTTAAGCTCAAAAATGAAGTGTATCCAAAGCACAAGTGGGCCACACCACAGGAAACAGTGTGAATTGAATGCCAACCGTTGAAAATTTTCTTGGGGTCGACAAGTTTTGGATCAATCTGATATTTCTGTTTTCCTTTCATCCATATCTGTGTGATCCCACGAACAGGTCGGATGACAAATAAACATCACTATGGACCCTAAAAAGGTTTCAACGGTGGAAATTATTATTCCCAATGTTTCCTGTTCTATGGTCCACTTGAGCATTGGAAATGATTCAATTTTTGTCTCAACCATTAAAATGTGCTTGATAAACGGATGGACCGCATGGATAGACTACATACATTCACACGAGGCCCAACAGAGTTTACTCAGAACGCAATCCGATTTCCTCTTTGCGTCGGGAATTAGACCGCACCAAGTAGCCCGCGGGCTGTACTTGTTCTTGTTGATGTATGGAGCACACATGTTTGGAATTTCATAAGAAATGCATTACCTGCTAGCAATTATAATAGTAGGGTAATGATCACCACACGGAAAGATGATGTCGCATCATCTTCTTGCGTCGGACTCTCCGATCACATCTACAATCTTCAACCTCTGCCTCCAAGAGAGGCTTGGTCTCTGTTTTGCAAGAAGGCATTCCATTCGAACTACGAGAATTGTTGCCCTCCTGGATTGAAGAAGCTTTCGCCAAGGATTGCCGCTTGCAATTGTCACATTGGGTAGTCTTCTGTCAATCAAGGACAAGACATATGTTGAGTGGGAGATGATTCATCGAAGCCTTGGATCGGAGTTTGAAAGCGATGACAATCTTAGAAGCATGATGAAAATATTATTCCTCAGTTTCAATGACTTGCCTTACTACCTGAAATCATGCTTCTTGTATTTGAGCATTTTCCCCGAAGACTATGCGATTAAGCGTATGAAACTAATTCGGCTATGGATAGCTGAAGGTTTTGTAGAAAGAAATGAAGGCAGGTCAATGGAAGACGTTGCTGAAGGTTACCTCAATGCACTCATCGCTAGAAATCTCGTTCAAGTAGCAGAAAGGAAATCATATGGGAAATTGATCACTTGTTGCATCCATGATCTCGTGCGGGAGATCATTATTTCAAAATCCAGGGAAGAGCATTTCTTTGCATCTTCTGTTGAGCAGAACAAGATACTTTGTAATAGAATCCGGCGTCTGTCTATTTACAAAAGCGGCGAGAAATTTCCAAAATTAGATGGTTTCTGCCATCTTCGCTCTTTGTTCATTTTTGGGGTGGATGGACTATCTATTGGTTCTGCAATCACATGTTTTTCCAGCTTAAAGTTGTTTAAGGTGGTGGATCTTGAAAATGTTTCCATGGATAGCTTTCCTGATGCTTTGACTAGTCTGTTCCACTTAAGATATTTGAGCCTGGAGAATACAAAGATGAAGAAGCTTCCTAACTCACTGGGGAAGCTAAAAAACTTAGAAACATTGAATCTTAAGGGCACCTTTGTATGTGAATTGCCAATTGAGATTCTCAAGCTCCAAAACCTTCGCCACCTTCTGATTTATCGGTATGCTAGAAAGGGGGTCTACTTGCCATTTAATGCTGTGGATGGAATTAAGGTTCCTACTGGAATGGGGAGTATGAGATCACTACAGAAGTTGGCATACATAGAGGTGGAGAGCAGCATGGTTAGAGAGCTGGGGAATCTCATCGAACTGAGGAAGTTGGGCGTTATCAAATTAAGAACAGAAGATGGGAATGATTTGTGCACTTCCGTCGAGAAAATGAACCACCTTCAAGCCTTTTCTGCAAGATCGATGGATGCGGAGGAGCTTCTTGACTTGCATTCTCTGTCATATCCTCCACCTACTCTTCAAAGGTTGTGCTTAAGAGGGCGTTTGCTCAAGTTACCTCAATGGATTGCCTCACTTGATAATCTAGTCTCCGTTCGTTTGAGGTGGTCTAGATTGAGGGATGACCCTCTCAAAGCCCTTCAATCACTACCAAATTTGGTAGAACTCTTTCTCGAGCGAGCCTACAATGGAGAAGAGTTATATTGCGAGGCGGGAGGATATCCAAGACTCAAGGATTTAAGCCTTCTTGATTTGAAGGAATTGAAGAAGGTGAGAATAGAGAATGGAGCAATGTATTGCCTTGAAAAGCTAAGGATCAGAGGTTGTGAAGAGTTAGGAGAGGTGCCTTTGGGGCTTGAAAATCTCACTAACCTCAAAATGCTCTATCTGGTGGATTTGCCATTTGCTTTTCTGAGGGGGCTAACAAAGGATGGGTTTAATGAATTAGTCAATTCCATTCAGCACATTCCACTCATAAGATATATAGATACTAAAAAAAGGAGTTATAGGGACTTTTCATGACTCTGAGAGAACCTTCAGTTGATAATTTTGTTCTCTGTTTTTTTTTTTTTCTCATGTATTTTTTTTAAAGCATTTTTATAGTTGAATAAAGGATGGTCCCTCTTTGGGAAGAGGACCCAGCTGGTCTGGATGGTGGCCTAGGCCTATGTAGGTTAGGAGGTTATTTGTGGCAGAAAATTAAGGGCTGTTACAACTGAATCAGTGGCATGTATTAACACAAATGGACTGCCTCCTTGCCAGTTTTTTTTTTCTTTTTTTCTTTTTCCTTGTTTTATAATAGTTTATACAATAGACGAGGCCTGCCGCTTTTCGTGGAGCTTGTCTAAATGAGATTTATATCTTTCCAAATTTTCAAAGTGGTGTGCTCCTAATCTTCTAAAAAGCGAAGTCCCAGTAACAAGTGGTGTGCTCCCACTTTTCTGAAAGTTGGTAGGAAGCTGTTTAATATATAACACTATGGAGTAAGCTTATTTCATAACAACAACGTATCAGGGCTCTTTTTTGGTATACGTTATCATGAAAGTCAGATGACCTGAAAGCCAGTCAAATGCAGCTGTTATTTGAGCTGTCATGTGACTTTGGAGGCTTGTGGGTAATAGCCAGTCAAATACAGCCATTACGTGAGCTGTCATGTGAATTTGGAGGCTTGTGGGTGGTGGTCTCCCGGTGAAAAGGCAGGCTACAGGTGTATCCTCTCTACCCTTCTTTATCATAGGGCGCACATGAACAGTGGATTTGACTATCTTTGATCTCATGTCCTAACCCTGATGACTGCATTTGATGGACAAATATATGTTATATCCACACCGTGCATCCATTTTATGAGATTATTTTACCGCATGAGCCTAAAAACGAGCAGATCCAATGCTGAAGTGGACCACACCACATAAAGAAATAAGAATTGAATGCCTACTATTGAAAACTTCTTCGTATCAACGGAAGCTTTGGATCAAGATGATAGTTGTGTTTTCTCTCCGTCCAGGTCTTTGGGACCTTATGAACAGGAATTATTGTGCAAAATAGATGAATAGTGTAGATATAAAACATACATCATGGTGGACCCACAAAAGTTGGCAACATCCACATACCACCAAGGTCCCACATCTGCGTGACGCAGATCCAATACTCAATTAAACACATCAAATAACATAAGCTATTAGGAGTTTTGGATCAAGCTTTAGATCTACCTTATGTTTGAGCTATGTCTTCAAAATAAGTTGGCAAAATGGAGGGACAGTGTAGATATAACAAATTCATCATGGTAGGCCCCACAAAGTCTGCAAGCAATCCTTCTTAGAAATGAAGTAGCCACTCACCATATATTGTCAACAAGTGCCAAAGTTGTCTCCTCCCAAGGATTTGATGTGATTCCATTAAAATAGAATATAGATGACTGTATTGGTATAGGATACATACGGACTGCCATTCATACCATATCGGTTGGATATGGGTCATGGACGTCAGCGGCCTCTGTGACAATGTGAGGCCAACGCTGATATCAGGTTCACCAGATCATGTTAGCTCATGAGTCCCAAAGTGAAGGAGATCCAAATCTGAAGTGGGGCTGGCCTTAGGAAACAATAGAGATTTAAAGCCTACCGTTGAAACCTTTGAGGGACCATATAAATTTTGTATCAGTCTAACATTTGTACTGTGAGTTCATCCCTTGGAAATAAACTTATGAACGGTTTAGATGGAATATAAACATCACAGTGGGCCCACAAAGGTTTTGACATTGGGTGTTTCCATCCCTAATTTTCCTGTTGTGTAGCCAGTTTCAGTTTTGGATCTGCCTCACTTTCCGGCTCAAGTACTTTTGTGATCTGTAAAAACCGATGGACGGAGTGGATGGCCCCACATAGCTTCCACGTACTAGAACTTCCGGCAGGCAGTGAGTTACGTTCCGTGATCAAAACGGTTCACAAGTGAGTTTTTTCAAGAAGTCTCCAGAAAGAGAGAGAATCAGAAAGGTAGCTCTGTATTGCAACATTAATGTACGGCTCTGGAGAACTGGCTGAAGTTTTATAACCAATTCATCTGTTTTAAATATTGGGACCCACATGCTGTGAGTGGACCAGATTTATTTTTGGAAAACATACAGAATGTTGGACCAATCTTATGAAGGGATTGGATGTTGCACGTGTGTGACATTCTGTCACTTGTGTTGCCTTTACATTAACTTTTATTGCAGGCGTGTACGTTTACATGCCATCCATACCGTTCATTAAGGTCATTTCTACTCGGATGAATTGAAAACACAAATATTAGCATGATTCAAAACTTACGTGCCACACGAATATTTCAACTGTGGAACGTTCATTCTCATGTTTTCGGCTCATTTGAGTATTGAATCCGGCTCATTTTTGGCCCCGTGGCCTAAAATGAACTCAGAAAACGGATGAACGGTATGGATTTCTTAAAAACATCACAGTGGGCCCATTTGGTTCCCAGCGAAGAAACTTCGTGCGAAAGGTTTTTTTTGCATGAAATCCGCGTCCGCACGTTCCCAAGATCCAAACCGAACGCCGGTTGCCTTCCCAGTAATTCCCGCGAAGAGAAATAATGAGGATTGAACATCCACCATTGAAACATCCATGGGCCCACAGAAATTTTGGATCAGACTAACTTTTTTCTGTTTTCTGTTCATCCCACCAGGAATAACGTTATGAACGGTATGGATGGCATAAAAACATCACAGTTGAACTCAGGGTAGTTTTGACGGTGGACGTTGAATCTTCACTGTTCCTGTGGTGCGGCCCACTTGAGTTTTGGATCTACCTCATTGTTCGGTCCACGTACTAAAATGACCTGAAAAAACGGATGGAGGGGGCAGATTTCTCACAAACATCATGGTGGGCCCCACCGAGAGCTTCAGTCGCAAGGAAGTTCCTTGGAGAGAAGCATGTCGCAGACAGTCCACGTCCAAGATATAAAACCCTTTTCTTAGCTTTGAAAAAAAAAAGAAAAGGCATGAAAGATCAAAGAGTTAGGAAAATTCGATCCAAGACCCTCGAGAGCGTATCCAATCCTCTCAAGAAATCCGGTAATGTCTATAATAAGAATGAGGTTAGTATGCAAGCTTTGGTTCTCTTTAATCTCCTATCCTTTTTTCCTTCATTTTTTTCTCTTCGATTGCAATCTCATCAAGTACTGGTTGTAAGAATTTTATAAGGTGGGCCTATTGATCAACGGTCTGGATTTTTCTAAGGGTTGGATAATGTGATCGACAATACTAGTGGACCCCACAAAATTGTGATTAATCTAGAATTATATAAGGGGTGGTGCTTTACAAATATGTCACATTCACAATGCTATAGTTGGACACTCTAAACTAAGCCTACATATGAAGCTTCTATTCCCATCTCCCGAATTCTCTAAAGGGTGTAAGGTGCTGAATACTTGGCAATCACATACGGCTATGTAGGGGTGTACACGAACCGAGCTAACTGCTTGGTTAGCTCGCTCGACTCGACTTGAAAAAGCTCGATTCGACTCGATTTGAAGTTGAGTTTGAGCCAAGTCGAGCTGATTTTTTGAGCTCGAAAATGAGTTCGAGCAGGCCCCAGCTCGACTTGACTTGGATTGAATCCAACTCGAATCGAACTTGAATCGAACCAGTTCGGTGACTCGGTTACTTTGCCATTGATGTTGCTCACCAACTATTTGATAAAATGACTCAATGAAATGTGGCTAGTGGCAAGGAAGGTTTGGATGGTTGGTAAGGAAGGTTTGGCTGGTGGCTAGCAAGGTATGTACATGAAACAAAAACCTTTTTTCTCTCCTTTTTTTAATTTTTTTAATTTTTATGTTACTTAGAAGGTTTTTGATAAAATACCTGTAAAATCATTGCCTCTATTTGTAAAACAGTAGGATTTTAAAGTTGCATTTCAGGTGTTTGTGGAAATGCCTCAATGGCGAATTCGGCTCGATCTTAGCTCGAACTTGGCCCGATCTGGCCCGAGCTGCTGGCCGAACCGAGTCAAGTTGGCCAGTTAGACTCGAGGACGGAGTCGACCCTAGTTCAAGCTGAGGCCAACCAGTGTTCGAGCTGAGTCGAGCTGAGGCTAGCTCGACTCGGTTCGACTCGATGTACACCCCTACAGCTATGGCTTCCCAATTAGGTACGCCTTTTATCCAATTTATTTGATCTCCATACTCGATGCGTAGCTCAATTAGTTTCAATTCTGCATATAGTTTACGGTTGGGGGCCAGTTGTGCATCGAGTATGCTAGATCATTTTAGTTTTAAAAATTTGTTCTGATCCACCGTTGAAGGGTCAATTTAAACTAAATCCAAACCGTCCATTATTGGATCAAGAGGACTAGATCAGGACCATAAATTAAGTCATTCCTAAGTCCTGAGGAGCATTTGGATCACTTCGATGGTGGGCATGATTGCAGATCATTAGACTTGACAATCATGGTTTTCATATGCAAACCCTATTCAGATGTGGTTTCTGACCGATCTTCGATACGTCAAGATTGGTTTCAGAGCTAATGAAAATTGTGGCTGTCTAATTTGGCAAGCACGGACGACATTTGATTTCACACCTAAAGTCGTCATCCAACAATCTTCATGTATGAAATCGACAGTCATGCAATCATCTGTTTTTGTGGTTGACGAAAATTGGCAGCCATTGCAGACAACAAAATAAGGCTTATCTGTCATTCCCGTTTGAAAATCCTTGCCTTCGCTTGAGAAGATAATGGCAGCCATTAATGGTGGCAATGAGCGACATACAATAGAGAAGATGGGTTTCAAACCTTCTCATGGTTGCTATCATGGATTCCTACGCATGGTGGCCACTTGCAGAGGCATCATGGCTAGACTTTTGCATTTTGACGTACGATTGCTAGTCCTCTATTTAACTATTGATTTAGATTTCATTTTTTCCATCATGGTCAAGAGGGTCATAGTAACCATTGATCAGGGCGACTTTTCATTGCCATTATTGGCAAAAAAATCACGGCAATGGCCAGTTTTAGAAGGGACAATAGGGGATGAGGATGAGGCTACTTTACAGTCAGGGTTTTCCCCTTCTCTCTTTTTTTCTAATCGTTGGTTTTACTCGAAAACAAGCCCTTAAGGCCTTTTTTTTTTTTTTTTGTAATTCCAATATAATTTAATGATTGATCGCAACTACTTTTTGGGCTAAATCAGACTATTTGATTGATAATCCGTTGATGGCATAATTATATTCGCAACCTTGAAGTTCAAATCTATGGAATTGGATCCGGTTGTGTTAGCCACCACAGTGACCTTAATCAGTGAAGATTTTACAAATTTTGACTCTTAATATTGGGATACAGTGGTAGGATTGCATATGATTGTGTTTGTGTTCAATGTAGACAATGACGAAAATGCAAATGATCACTGTCTGACACATATGTAAATGGTACGGAGTAAACGTTACTAGTGGTGTAAGGCTGAGACACTCATCTCACCCACATGTGTTGAGTATCTCATATTTATATGATCAATATTACTTAGATTCATATTCAGGAGAGTCACTTGCATGTCATGACTTCCTCTCACAAGAGGAGTAATGATGATGTGACTGATTCTCACCAGGGTTGATTTGGTTCGGTCCATCTAGATTCTAGGTAATTCAATTGAAGGCCCTTATTAATTGAATTGATAAACTTTAATGATATTCAATTATATTTATGAATGGTTTTATATAAACAATCTGCTAATGTGAGTATATTTTTTTAATCCGTTATAATTCTAACTCAAACACATTATGCCCCTACCTTAACTGGGTCTAATTATATTCAATGGAAAGAGTCTATAGAAATTGTCATGGGTTGCTTGCAGTTAGACCTTACCTTGAATAAACCAAAACCTCTAAAAACATCTAAAAATGCTACTGAGTCAGAGGTTAATTGTAACGAGGCATGGTCCAAATCCAACAGTACGTGTCTCAAGATCATGAAGCACTCGATTTCTGAGACAATGAGGGGTTCCAAGCCTAATGTGGATAAGGCTAAAGTTTTCTTGATCGAAATGAAAAACCGATTTAAGCAATCAGATAAGGACGAAGTGGGTTTTTTACTGAATAAATTAACCTGCTCATCTTATGATGGAAAAGAAAACATTCGTGAATACATTGTATAGTAGATTAAAGTGGTTTCTAAGATCCGCTCTTTGTGCTTAAAAGTTAAAGATGACTAACTGGTTCACTTGGTCATGAATAAGTTAACTCCTCAATACAAAACCATCCTTGTGAACTATAATACACTAAAGGATAAATGGATGTCAGACAAATTGATTTCTTAGTGTCTAGGAGGAGGAAAGGCTCAAGATACTAAGTCATAAAATGTTAATTTAGTAACCTTAGTACATGGACTTGGACATGAACATAATGAGAAGAGAAAAAGGAAACAAGGTTCTAATCAGGGATAAGGGATCCTCAGGTCCTCTGGCTGGAAATCATGAAAATCAACCTAGGAATGCATCAAACAATAAACGGGCTAAAAAGAATAATTGCTTCTTTTATAAGAAGTCGGGCCATCAGAAGAAAAATTGTATGAAGTACAAGCAGTAGCTCATAAAGAAGAGTAATAATAGTATCTTGGTCTGTTTTAAATATAATCTAACTGATTTGTCGGTAGATTCTTGGTAAATAGATTTAGAAACAACTATTCACATTTGTACTTCTATGCAGGACTTGCTACATAGGAGGCAACCAACTTATGTGGAACGCTTAATATATATAGGCAATGGTGTTAAAGTTGACATGTAGTCTTAGGTTAAGGTCAGGTCATTTCTTAAATATAATAGATAAATTTTGTGTTCCTTCTATAACGCATAATTTGATCTTTATTTCCCTTTTAGATAAAGGTTATTCATTTAAATTTGAGAATAAAAGTTAAGTATTTACTTTGATTCAATTAATGTTGACACCGACTTTATAGTGAAGTGTGATATAAGGATTACACACGTAGTATGATGATATGTACCTATCCTTTTGAGGTCCTGGAGCTTTCATACGTTTTCAATAAATCGTGACTATAATTTCGCTTTCTCAAAATAAATCGCGCATACATAAGAGAACCAGAAATTAACTTTATACTAAAATCATCAAGAATTTACAAATGAGATCTCTTCAATGTCCGTAAAACATGCTCAACTACTACTATCTGAATAAATTTGTGGGATCAATGACTCCCATGGATATTACATGTTCCTAAAATGGTATGATAGGAAGTCCTTTAGTGAGTGGATCTGTAATGATCTACTTAGTTCTAATGAACTCTACATACATTAGACGATTTTGAAGTTTTTCATTCATAATAAGATATTTGATGTCAATATGTTTTGACCTTAATGAATACTTGTTACTGATAAAAAAGGAAACTGCAGTTGAATTATCACAAAAGATTTTCAATAGTTTCGGGATATGCTGTAGTACTTGCAAACTTGAGAAGAAACATTATAATCATAATGCCTGATTTGATACTTTACGATAAGTTATGAACTCAGCTTACATGGTAGATAAGGTCGTGGTCAATTGTTTCATGCTTTTCAAGGATACAACCCCGCCAACCATCATGAATATGTAACCCGAGGTGGACTTCTTTGTATCAACGCAACTAACATAATTTGCATCCAAGTACCCAACCAATTCTAGATGATCAAACATTTTTATGTGAGTCCGAAGTCCTTTGTTCTTTGCAGGTAGAATAACACCTTCTTTGCAGCTATGAAATGCTGCATTCCCATATTAGATAAATACCAGCCTAACAATCTAATTGCAAAGGCAATATCCGGTCACGTGCAAACTTGAGCATACATAATGCACTCTTTTACTGACATGTATGGAAAATTCTTCATTCGATTCTTTTCCAAATCATTCTTAAACACTAGAACTGGCCGGAATATTTATTACCCTTTACTATGGGTGATTGTTCAGGAGCACATTTTTGCATGTCATACCTTTCGAGTACCCTATTAGTATAGACTCTCTGTGACAAGCTAAGTCATTCACATGATCTGTATGATGCCCCGTCACTGTGTGGTCACATGTGGGCGGGCCCTGAGGTGGTTGGCAGGCTACTGTGCACACAGTGAAGGTGGAACTTTTTCTACCTCGGAAGCGTCATTTGAAGTTGTGGTGGCTATAAGTTGGGTTCCTTCCTTAATAGGTATGACACGTTTTAAATCTATAAGCTTCAGTAAAGTGGACAATATCATGTGCTGTGGGGGCGGGCCTTACAATCAGTCACGATGTTTCTCAATGCCAATGACATAAGAGGCATCATCAAGATCCTTCATTTCAAATCTTTGAGATAGGAATATCTTTGTATCGCTCAACATTCGTGTGTCACTACTAGCTAATAAAATATCATCAACATATAAAATTAATATGACGAATTTGCTCCCATTAATTTTAACATAGATACACTCATCTACAACATTTTCTACGAAACCATATGAGGAAATCACTTCATGAAACTTTAGGTACCATTGTCGTAATGCCCGTTTCAATCCGTAGATAAATTTTTTTAGTTTATAAACCATATGTTCTTAGCCATTGACTACAAAACCTTCAGATTGCAACATATATATGTTCTCATTTAGATCTCCATTGAGAAACATAGCCTTTACATCTATATCTTCTCGCACCAGCCTATCCAATCTCTCACGAAAGATATGATATAATCGCTTATATGACAACATGAAAGAATTTTCATAGTCTAGTCTTCACTTAGATCCCATTTTATTTCCATGCGGGCCATTTACATTATAAATGTGTGAGGCATTCAAATCTAGTTGATATATTTTGCTCACCATCGAGCCAGTGCCAATATTAATTGAATCAAAGTAAATACTCAATTTTTTATTCTTAAATTTAAACTAATAACTTAATTCATCTAAATGAAAAAAAATAAAGATCAAATTACGCCATATAGAAGTCACACAAAATGTATCTAATATATTCAATAAATGACTTGACCCTAAACTAAGCTTACAGACTTTGACTCCCTCCACGTCAACTTTAACGCCATTGCCTACACATACTAAGCATTCTGCATTAGTTGGTGGCCTAATCTGTAGCAAGTCGTACATAGAAGTACATATGTAAATAGTTGTTTTCGAATCTATCCATCAAGAATCTACCAACACATCAGTTAGATTATATTAAAAACAGACCAGGATAGTATTATTACCGTTCTTTATGAGCCCCCACTTGTACTTTATGGAGTCTTTCTTCTGATGGCCTGGCTTCTTACAGAAGAAGCAATTATTCTTTTTAGTCCACTTGTTGGATATGATTCATTTTTTGGATAATGCTCTAAAATGATCTTTAAAATTAGATGAATAGTATAGATATAATAAATACATCCGTGGGGGCCATGTAACTCTGATCTCCTTTGAACCGTTCGTACAACTCGGAGCTTGAGGAGCATCAGTGCTGGTCTTCGCACGACATGTACCTACAACAGTTATATATATAGTTGGTGTGTGGCTGTCTTCTCACGACACGTACCCACACCAACTAGGTTGGTGCATGGTGTGTGGTACACCAATCAATCTGCTTCAGTTGTATTGCAACATGGATGTACGGCTTCGGAAACCTTGGCTCAAGTTTTCTAATCCATTCATTCATTTTAAATATTGGGACCAACATGCAAAGTGGACAGATTTATTTTTGAAAAACATTTAAGAGGTTGGACGAATCTTAAAAATGGATTGGATATCACACGTGTGTGCCATAGCCTTTATTGCAGGCATGTACGTTCAGGGAGGCACAAACAATACATGCATGGATTAGTGTGGGTTGGATGCGGATTTCCTGCAAAATCCTTTCGCGTAAAGTTTCTGGGCTGAAAACCTAGTTGGGTCCACTGTAATTTTTGTGAGAAATCTACCAGTTCATCCATTTTTTGAGATCATCTTAAGAACTGAGATTAAAATTGAGAAGGATCCAAGACTCAAGTGGGTTGCACTAAATGAAAAGGTGGGCAGTAAATTCCTACCATTGAAACCTCCCCGGGATCGACGATGTTGTTTACATGCCATCCATACCTTCATAACATCATTCATGCTGAGATTAATTGAAAACACAAATAGTATCCTGATTCAAAACTTCTGTTTTCCCATGAATATTTCAACCATGAGCGTTCATTCCTCATGTTTTTGGCCCACTTGAATTTTGGTTTTACGTCCTAAAATGATCTCAAAAAAATGGATGGACGGTGTGGATTTCTCACAAACATCACATTAGCCCCACCTACGTTTCCAGTGCAGGCAGGAAATCCTTGTCCATGCGGGTTTATTACCGGGCCAACTTGATGGGAAAAGGATTCGCTACTCCCTGCCACTAGACACGCTGTGAGAGGCTTTCACGGGAAGTTCCTGCGTTGGAAACCAGGTGGGTCTCACTGTGATGTTTGTGAGAAATACTTCCCATCCATCCGTTTTGTGAGTTCATTTTAGGACATGAGGCCAAAAATGAACCGTATCCAATGCTCGAGTGGGCTATACTAAAGGAAAAGATGGTCAGGAAAATTCCTATAGTTGAAACCTCCCTGGGTTCGTTGGTGATGTTTCCGTACCATCCATACCGTTAATAATGTCATTCCTTCTGGGATGAACTTAAAACACAAATGTTAACATGATTCAAAACTTATGTGGCCCCACGAATGTTTCACCTGTAGATGCTTAATTATAACATTTTCAGCCAACTTGAGCATTGGATAGGTTCATTTTTAGCCTCACGTCCTAAAATGAACTCTCAAAATGTATGGACAGGAAAGATTTCTCACAAATAGCATAGTAGGCCCCACCTGGTTCCCAGTGCAGGAACTTCATGCGAAAGGCTATTATTGCAGGGAATCCCTGTCCCCTGCTGCTAGCCAATGGCTAGTGGTTGATGCTTTGTGGACCCCAACATGATGTATGTGTCTCATCCATGCTGTCCATCCATTTTTCTAGATAATTTTACAGTATGAACCCAAAAATGAGGTAGATCAAACTCTCAAGTGGGCCACACAGTGTTTATTGAATTCTCACCATTAAAAACCTCTTGGGGCTAGAAAAGTTTTGAATCAATCTAATATTTTCTTTTTTCCTTCATCCAGGTCTATATGACATAATCTACCGGTTGGATGTCAAATAAATATTACAGTGGGCCTATGATGTTTTTAATAGTAGACGTTCAATCACTACTGTTTTCCCATGGTGTGGTCCACCTAAGATTTTGATCTACCTCATTTATGGGATAGAGCATTAAAATGATGTGTAAAAATGGATGAATAGTGTGGATAAAACACATAGATCATGGTGGGCCCACAAGGCACAGACCACTAGCCACCCGGCTAGTGGTAGCATAGCTAGCCAAACCGAATCCACCTTGTTGCATATATGCTATATCTATGCCCTAGAATGAAGTACATCCAAATCTCAAGTGACCCTACCATAGGAAAAATGGGTGATTGACCATTAATAACCTCACGATCTTCCTTAAGAAATAATTACTCTGATCATGGGGAAAATAATTACTCTGATCACGGGGCTCTCCGTGTTTCGAACCTAACTCTATGTATCTCATACCCACAAGGGATTTTTTTCTTTTTTTAAAAAAGAAGAAGAAGAAGAAGAAATAACAGCTATTTAAATAAAGAACTCAAACCAAGGTGCAGTTTTAGACATAAGCTCCAACTCAAACACTCTAAAAAGGTAACTTATTACAAATAGTAAACTATGTTTTTATATAGAGGAATTCTATCCCTGTTAGATTGTGGTTTTTGGTAAAAAATAATAAATATCCAATTTGACCTAACTATGTTCTCCTAACTTTTAAAACCCATTTTCATATTGTACACAACTTCTATAACTCAAACTCAAACGATGAAAAGTTATTCTAGAACTAAAATTTACTATTTATAATAAAAGCGAAACTAAATGGACTTTTGACTATTGATACAATGGAATCTTGCATATTTGGTGTAGGCAACATGGTGTGGCAGACTTAGTTGTCTTAAAAAGTTCCTATCGGCCCAAAATACTATTTAATATGTTGAAAAACTCATTCCAATTTGCAAGGTACAACTGATTTAAGGTTCTGATGGTCTGGATCGTTTTAAACTCCAATTGAGCCTTCTTTGGTTCTATCTTCACTAGGAAAGTGTCTACGACCCGCTTTACATAACCTTACCAATAAGTTGGATAGCAAATAAACACCACCAAACATTATGATGGGCCGTAGGATGTTTTTAATGGTGCAATATTACATCACCACTTTTTCCTTTAGTATGGTCCACCTAAGGGTTGGATATGCCTCATTTTTGGGCTCAAGCCCTAAAATAATATGGAAAAAGTAATGGCCGAGGTGGATATAGAATAAATATATTAAGGTGGGCCCCACGGTAAGGCCACACCATCTTAGGTGGACAAAAATTTCCTACTAAAGCCTTTCTGGAAGTTCTTGCACTTGAACCTGGGTGGGGCCCACCATGATGTTTGTGAGTAATCAATCCCTCCAATGGTGCATATTCAATCCTCATTGTTCCCATTTTGCGGCCTACTTAAGTTTTGGACCTGTCTCATTGTCGGACTCACATACTAAAATGATTTGAAAAAACGGATGGACAGGACATATTTCTCACAAACATCACAGTGGGACCCATTGAGAGCTTTAGTTGCAAAAACCACCGCACAAAGTGAAAGTAATGCATTATAAAAGCAGAAAATTACAAGAGAGAGATTATCAACATGCCTCGAATTAACTCCAGTTATACCCTTAAGACCCCATAATTAATGAATTAGAAAGCTCTGAAATACCATAAATCCCGATTACACACATATATATAGCATATACAAGAATCATAATTGAAATCAGAAACAAATCACGCATTTAAGCAATTTTGCATGCATGCTTAATGGCACATTTGATGGCATCGAGAAAACATCAAAATGTTTTAGCAAGAAAAGATGGATTTTTCGATATTTTTTCCGATGGCATCGAGCACCTATTTAATGGCATCGAACTCTCCTCGACAACATTGAGCAGTCTGTTGATGGTCAATTTACAGATTTAAGACATCAACAACAAAAGATAATACTACGGTTTCATGTTTCCTCCATTAGGATATAACAGACAGAGGAATGAGGGACCAATCAAAGACACATCATACAATTTGGCAAAATATAAACAATCTAAGAGAAAGCCCACCTCATGGCATGTACAAATCCTTGTTAAGTAGTCCTTTGAATTATGGGAATCTTCTCTTACCTTTTGTGGTTGACATTGTAATTCGGGTTTAATGAAGGAACTTTCGCATCTTGAATTAGTTAGTCCGATCTAAGATATGTTCTTTATCATCATGAGAATACTGGGCAGATTTCTATTGCTGGGTTTAAAAAAAGGAAGCATTTTTCTCGAGACAACTGTGGGTCCTTGTGATCACTTGTCTAGAATCTCTATTTCTCCAACCGTGGGCCCACTCATAAAACTGTGGGCCCAATTGTACCTACGATGTGGAGCTGGCTTGATTCCATATTCAATAATTAAAGTTGTAATATTTGAATAAGTAATGACTACTTACAACATGGCAAAACATAAAATATTATGGGGAGTGATGACATCTATTTTAACAAATGATAATTACCATACATTCAAAGTTATGAAGGGCCCACCTATGATGTTTAGGTGGAATCCAAACCATGCACCTGGGGTGCCTCATGTTCACCCTAGTTGCCAAGAGTCATTCAAATCCAATACCCATGTGGGACATCCCATGTTGAGCAATGTAGTACAATGAGGCCTCAAACATATTTATTTATTCAGGGAGGCCGCTATCTGAGCTTTGGAATGGCTCATTTTGTTAGACCCCTTTGTCTTGGTGGGGCACCCCTGATGATAACTGGTTCAGATGCTATATAAAGAATATTGTGTACCCCACATTCCATCTAGAAGTCTCTATAATCCGCCCATGTGCCTTGAACAGCCTGCAGGAGGTTGGCCCGTGTGTCCACTTGGGTTGGATACTTGTTAACTTGCATATAAATAAATTCACATAATCGGCTCATCTCCTAGAACCAAGAGTAGTGTGATGGTAAGAATCAATCCTCTAACTTCTCCCAAATCTAGGAGTGTCTTTATCTAATGGTTACGTGATTTGTTTTGCTTATTAACACAAAAATTAAAATTTTAACCATTTTAAATTTATGTTTTATGTGTCTACTTACTTACATTACCAAAATCAAGAACATTACAGTCATTGAATGCCCACTATTAAAAAATTCCTAGGGCCCTATAATGTTTATTTTTCCATCCATCTTGTTGATAAGGTTACGTAGGTCTGGACAGAGGGAAAATAAAAGTATCAGCTTGATCCAAAATTTTTAGGGCCCCTGATAAGTTTTTAATAGTCAAGAGATTTGGATCTGCTTCATTTTTGGTACCATGCCCTAAAATTAGCTGAAAGAATTGATGGATTGAGTTGATATATAACACATATATCAAGGTGGCCCCCCAGTCAGGGATTCACCCACTAAGCTATTACCTGGACGACCCTAATCCGTGCCCATTAAAATCTCATATGAACATACACCAATCGTAGCAATGTAAAATTGCACCTAAAAGAAAGTGCTGGCTAAGTTCGGGTTCAGTGATAGATGTATCGGGGTCTTAGAGAATTGTTGGGCTTTCAACTGGTTCTTAGTGTTAATTAATGGTGAATCAACAGGTTTTTTTAAGTCCTCCAGAGGTTTGCGTCAGGGGGACCCTCTATCCCCAACCCTTTTCATCCTAGCTGCGGATGCGTTCTCCAGGAACTTCAGGAACTTGATGCTGAGAGGGTGGTGCCAGCTCTTCCAGTTGAGAACAAGCTGCCCCCTTGCATCCCATCTCATATTCGCTGATGACACCCTGCTCTTCCTGAATGGGAGCAGGTCCTCTCTCCAAGCTATTAAGGCTTTCCAGGACTTCTTCCAGCAAGCCTTGGGCTAAAAGATTAACCTCAGGAAGAGCAATTTCATTTGTTCCAACAAACTGTCGGAGGGCAGGATCAGAAGCATTGAGTGGACCCTAGAAATTGGGAGGTCGAATGGGGGATTCACATACTTAGGCGTCCCCTTCAGTAGAGGCAGAGCTCGTGCAGCTGATTTCAACTTCCTGTTGGACAATGTCCAGGCTATAATCAGTGGCTGGAAAGCTAGGCAATTGTCCCAGGCCAGGAGAGCTACCCTTATTAGGCATGTGTTGAGCAGTCTCTCCCTCCACGTCATTGCAGCGTTAGTAGTCCTTGTTCAAACTCTTGCAAAGATGGAAAGAAGCTTCGCTAGGTTCTTCTAGGGGTGGTTGGAAGGTATACAGAAACTACAGTGGATCACTTGGAAGAAGATTTCTTTCCCAATCAAGGAGGGAGGCCAATGTAATAGAAAACTTAAGGAGGTAGTCAAAGCTATGAGGCTCAAAATGGCTTGGGAAGTGAAGTGTGGGGAAGAGATGGGACCGTGGGTGAGCCTAATGAAAGCTAAATACAGTGCAGACCTTCAGCTGGGGAGTGGGGCCTCCACGTCCGCTTTTGCTTCGCCGTTGTGGAAGAAAATTAGCAGGTTTTTCCCCCAGGTGGAGGAGAACAGTCTTTGGTTAGTTGGTGAAGGGGCTAGAAATCTCTAGGTGGAGAATTGGTCGGGTCTTGGCCCCCTGCTGCCGAGAACGGTCAGGCCAGTGCCTGATTCCCACCTCAACCTTAAGATACATGAGTTCCTTGGCCCCAATGGTCCTTTGCCTCCTTCGTCGGTATTTTCCTTCCTCTCGCAACCAGATATCGATATGATTTTCCAGAGGGGTTCGCTACTTTTGAGGGTCTAGACCGCTGTATCTGGCCCATGACCCAATCAGGGAAGTTAACTATTAAAGCTGTGTAGGAATTTAATAGGCAGAGATCGGTAGACAGAGCCTGGCTTTTCCAGACTGGGCAGCAGAATTGGCCCCCAAAAATTGCCAATTTCATTTGGAAGCTTCTGCAGGGGGCAGTTCCAGTTGACACTCACGTCCAGGAGAAGGGGATTCACCTTGCATCTAGGTGTCAGTGCAACGCAGAAAGTTCCCAGTCCAGCCCCTTTGTCGAGTCCATCATCCATCTATTCCTCCTTAGCGAGCTGGCGGCTGCAGTTTGTGCGCATTTCAGCTATATTTTTAACATTCCCCCTCTCCCCTGCCTTTCCCTTCTCGCCAGACTGACCCAATGGAGGGCTACCGCACCTGCCGGGAGAGGATCGGTTCAGCTTCGCGTTTTCTCTGCTTGTTGCATTCTGTGGAAAATTTGGCTGGCAAGAAACCGTGCCGGATTTGACCACAAGCTGGTGAGTGCAACCGCGATCATTTCCAGGGTGAAATGGTGGGGCGCATGGTTGTTTAAGAGGTCGTTTCCTGCAGGTCCGAGGATCCAGGGTGTTTCATCTCATGCTAGGTCTCAGGAGGGTCCTCCTATTCGTAGGGTGGCTATAGTCAAATGGATCAGAGCAAAGGTGAACTGGGTTAAACTTAATGTGGATGGGTCTGCTAGAGGCAACCCAGGGCCGTCAGGGGGCGGGGGCTCAGTAAGAAGTGCTAGCGGCGAGTTCCTTGTTGGTTTTTGGGCATCCTATGGGATGGGATCTAACAACAAGGCGGAGTTGAGAGCCGTGCATGATGGCCTCGCATTGTCCCTCAGCTCAGGCTTCTCGAATATAGAGATTGAATCAGACTCTAAAATCACAGTGGTTATTATCTCTGGGAAAGCGGCACTTGGGTGGAAATATGCTTACTGGTTAACAGAATTAAGGCCCTCATGACTAGAGGAAACATCTCCATCCAGCTCATTTGTAGAGAAGGTAATGACCCAGCTGACGGTATGGCCCGGGTGGCAAGCGAGAGTCAATTGTCCCGTGTCTGCCGCCTCTTTCGTGACCTTCCTGCCCAGATTAGGGGCCTTGTTTGTTTGGATAAAGCAGGTCTAGGTCAGTTCGGCTAATGTAGGCGGACCCCTGAGGGCCGTTGTTTTATCCTTTTGCTTTTTGTTTTGTGGGGTTCTCCCTCTCCTGTACAGTTTATGATAAGTGGGCTGCCTTTTGTTGTAAGCGGCCCCACCTGAATGTATTCCTCTCTGCAGATTAATGGAGCGGGGAGGCCCTATGAGCAGGGTCGTGCCCCTTTTTATAAAAAAATAAAAAAATATAAAAAATTGCACCTATAACTAAGTTTGCTTGTGAAGAGAACATGTGGCCACAGAAGAACCTATACGTTTTACCCATTCCACCATTGTAGAGGGACTTCAGTCACTCCAATCCAACTCCCATGGAGCTTTTAAAAAAAAAAAACGGGAGGGGGATTTCCTCTGAATACAAGGAGTTCCTGCAACACGAAGCACTGTGGAGCCTACTGATGTCCGTTTGAAAATCCACTCTGTCCATCACAACAACAACACGAAGCACTGTGGTGCCCACTGATGTCTGTTTGAAAATCCACTTTGTCCATCACAACAAATCATGTTACCTCGAGAGCACAAAAATAAACTAGTTCCAAGACAAATCATGAGAAACAGTGGGGACTGAAAGCCACCATTGAAACTTTATTGGAGCCTATGGAATTTTTTGATAAGCCTGATATATGTGTTTTCCTTTCATTCTAGTCCGAATCATTTTTTGAATGGATTGGATGGCTTATAAACATCATGAATGTGTGGGTGTTTGCATTCTACTTTTTGGTGTGGTGTGACCCACTTGCGTCTTCTCCCTTCTACCTTCGCACTCGAGGGGCAATCTCCATCCAGCCTAAGGAAACCTTTGCACACCTCTGTTACCTTTTGAGATGCCTACATCCCATAGAAACTGTCTACCTGATATTGTCCCTTGGCCCATAAGTCCCCGCTTGGAAGGAGGCCTTCACCCTCCACCTAAGCTTTGCAGGAAAGGCCCAAAGCCAATCCTAGGGAACATTAAAGCATCATAGGGTCTTTTTGTCTATGTGTGGTTGGCCCGCATCTTCACAGACATGTCTATTTCACCGACCCTCTCTCCGAGATAGTGCCCAGATCATTATGCTTTTTGTGTGGGTCAGAACTTACCCGAGAACGAATTTTGATACCTTAGGACTGTTATAGTTACGTATAGCCACCGTTCACCGAGATTTCGGTCAGATGTCTCTCATCATAACATGAGTTTGTTAAACTAATGGATGAAGTAGATTTTACATGAAAATCGTTGTAAGCCCCGCATGGCTTGGTGTTGGAAGAAACTCACGTCAAGTAACTTATAAGGAGATGGAAAACAAACAAGGATTTCTGAATTAGAAAAAGAAGAAAAGGAAGAACTAAAGATCTCTCAATTACAAGTAGAAGAAAAATAATAGATGAAAAATTATATATGCATTACTCAAGTTATCCCTATCCACAAATTCCAGCTCCATCTCTAGGAAAAAAAAAAAAAAAATACTCTCATGATGCTTCAGGAGCCTACATGTATCAGACTACAATGAACTACGACCAATACGAGCAACAACATTTTTAAAACTCGAAATAAGGAATGTCATAGTGACAATGTCACTTATTGAGTTCTAAAATAGTAACTGGAGAGCTAGAATGAGAGTCAAAGAGATATGACGCTTTCGATCTTGGTGTCCATCACTAAACCACCGTCTTTGTTTGCAGGTCCTACAAAAAATACAATCATGTAAGAGAGAGTTTCAATGGAATGCATCCAATCCCTTGTTGGACGCAATCCTCTTTCAATGAATGTATGCTTGGAAGTAATCATGAACCAAAACATAAATGCATGAACTTAGAGGCACAACGTGTAGCCCACCAACGCTTTGGACTGCACTCATTTCTGGGCACATGAGAAGGTCCACCTGTTAAAGAAGTGGATCTTGTCCGAACGATATGGTGGGCTCTTATAGAATTTTCGTGTTTTACCTTGTGCGTGTAACAGGATTTGCGGAGGATCTCTAAAGGAAGCGGATTGTGTACTGGGTAAACTTTGTGGGGTCTACCATGATTTATATCTATTTTATCCACTCCGTCCATCCATTTTAACAGATAATTTTAGGTCTTAAGACTAAAAATCAAGTATATACAAAGCTCAAGTGGACTACACCACATGAAACAGTGTGAATTGAATGTCTACCGTTGAAAATTTCTTGGGGGCCACTGAAGTTTTGGATCAAGCTTGTATTTTTGTTTTCCCTTCATCCATGTCTGTGTAGTCTTATGAACAGGTTGGATGATAAATAAACATCACTGTGGGCCCTAGAAAGGTTTCAATGGTGGAAATAATTAATTATTCCAACTGTTTCCTATGGTATGGTCCACTTGATCTTTGGATATGCTTAAATTTTAGGCTCAACCCCTAAAATTAGCTAGAAAAGTGGATGGACGTACGGCGTGGATAAACCACATACACCCATGTTGTAAAGCATAAACTGAAGCAGATCCAAAGCTTAAGTGGACCACAACATAGGATAGTGGGGATTGAAAGCCAACCGTTGACACCTTCCTAGAGCCCACGTAATGTTTATTTACCATCTAATCGCGTTGATAAGGTCAATAGGACCTGAAGTAAGGAAAAAGACAAATATGAGATTGATCCTAAACTTTTTTGTGGCATGCAAGAAGTATTTAAGTATTTTAGTGGTGAGCATTCAATCACCACTGTTAGCATCCTACTTTTTGGTGTGGTGTGACACACTTGTGTCTTCTCCCTTTGCCATTGCACAATCTCCATCCGGCCCGAGGAAACCTTTGTAGGCCTCCATTACCTTTTAGAAGGCCTACGCCCCATAGAAGCTATCTACTTGAGATTGTTTTTTTTTTCAAAAGGATGATTGTATTTCACAAAAGAGGAATTTACAGGGCCTTTGGGCGGCCATCACAAAAAGGATGATACCTCACCTATCATATAGGGAGCATGAGCTAAATCCCTCTCAATTATCCTAAGCCTACTCTATCCAAAAAGAGAATGCCTATAGCAATATCCGGAAGATCAGTTTTGGCTGAAAATCGTGGAGTTGGCTTGTGAGGCACTACTTCTCCTAGCCAGGTGGTCGGCTACCGCATTCGCCTCCCTAGGAGTACGCGAAAAGGAAATGTGTAAGAGGCCATATAAAGCTTTGACCCTCGCGCACCAATACCACACGGACCATGCAGGACTAGAGTTGGCTGACAGGATTTGAATAGTTGATTTGGAGTCGCTCTCCACCTCGATCCTAGAAAAACCCAGCTAAACACATCTCATTAGACCTTCCTAGATGGCCCATAGCTCGGCCCGAGAGCTTGAGCCATTACCATAACCCGACGATAAGGCAAAAATAAATTTGCCTTCCCAATCTCTACCCAGATCACCTCTGCCCGATGGCCCTAGGTTACCCAACGCTGACCCGTCGACATTGATCTTGATCCAGCCGCTTCTGGGCCTCAGCCATTTAATCACTCGAGGGGAGGGAAGCTTGGAAGAAGGAGTGATCATACGCAGTTGCGCGAGGAGCGAAGAAGATAATTGATTGAGGGACCTATGGAGGGGAAGCGATGGGCTGATCATCTACTTGAGATTGTCCCTTGGCCCGTAGGTCCTAACACAAGGTTAGAATTCTAACTCTTCCAGAGTGGTATCTTATTGATGGCTCGGGCTACTCGGAAGGAGGCCTTCTTCGCCCTCCACCTAAGCTGTGCAGGAAAGGCCCAAAGCCAATCCTAGGGAATAGTAAAGCTTCATAGGGTCTTTTTGTCTAGGTGTGGTTAGCCCGCATCTTCATAGACATGCCTATTTTATCGAGCCTCTCTCCAAGATAGTGCCCAGATCATTATGCCTTTCGTGCGGGTTAGAACTTACTCGATAAAGAATTTCGGTACCTTAGAACTGCTATAGTTATGTCCGCCGCTCACCGAGATTTCGGCCGGATGTCTCTCATCATAACATGAGCTTGTAAAACTATAATAGATGAAGTAGATTTTACATGAAAATCACTGTGAGCCCCACATGGCTTCATGTTGTTGCAGGAAACTCATGTCAAGTAACTTAATTACAAGGAGATGGAAAACAAACAAGGATTTCTAATTAGGAAAAGAAGAAAAAGAAGAACTAAAGATCTCCCCGTTACAAGGAGAAGAAAAATAATAGATGAAAAAGTATGCATTACTCAAGTTACCCCATCCACGATTTCCAACTCCATCTCTTAAAAAATGAAATAAAATAAAATAAAATAAATACTCCTATGGTGCTTTAGGAGCCTACAAGTCTCATGCCACAATGAACTACAACCAATACAAGCAACAACATTTTTAAAACTGGAAATAAGGAATGCCAAAGTGACAATGTCACTTATTGAGTTCTAAAATAGTAGCTAGAGAGCTAGAATGAGAGTCAAAGAAATATGACGCTTGCTCTTGATGTCCATCACCATCCACTTTCTTTGTTTGCGGGTCCTACAAAAAAAATAAAAATACAATCATATAAGAGAAAGTTTCAATGGAATGCATCCAATCCATTGTTGGACGCAATTCTCTTCCAATAAATGTATGCTTGAAAGTAATCATGAACCAAAACATAAATGTAGGGGTGTACATCGAGTAGAACCCTCAACTCGACTCGGCTCGGCCACTAGTTGACCTTAGCTCGAACTTGGCTATCTCAGTCCTCGAGCCTGACTGGCCAGCTCAGCTCGGTTCGGTCAGCAGCTCAGGCCAATTCGAGTCGAGTTTGATCCAAGGTCAAGCCGACTTTGCCTTTGCAGCATTTCCACAAACACCTGGACTGCACCTTCAAAATCCCATTGTTTGTAAAACAACAAAAATGGTTTTACAGGTATTTTATCAAACACCTTTTAGGCAACATAAAATCCAGGAAAAAATGGATATTTGTTTCATGTACAAACCTTCCTTGCCACCAGCCACACTTCGTTGAGTCATTTCATCAAACATTTGATGAGCAACATCAATATCGAAGTAACTGAATCACTGAACCGGTTCGATCCGATTTCAATTCGAGCTGGGTTCAATCCAAGTTGAGTCAAGCATGGGCCAGCTCGAACTTGGCTCAAACTCATTTTCACGCTAAAAAAATCAGCTCGACTTGGCTCGAACTCAGCTTCAAACTGAGTCGAATCGAGCCTTTTCAAGTCGAGTGAGCTAACCGGGCTAGCTTGGTTCGTGTGCACCTCTGCATAAATACATGAACTTAGAGGCACAAGGTGTGGCCCACCAACGCTTTGGACTGCACTCATTTTTGGGCACACAAGAAGGTGCACCTGTTAAAGAAGTGGATCTTGTCCGAACAATATGGTCGGCTCTATAGAATTTTGACGTTTTACCTTCCGCAAGTAACAGGATCTGCAGAGGATCTCTGAAGGAAGCGGATTGCGTACCGAGTAAACTCTGTGGGGTCCATGATTAATGCATTTTATCCACTCTGTCCATCCAGTTTACTAGATAATTTTAGGTCTTAAGACTAAAAATGAAGGTATATGCAAAGCTCAAGTAGACTACACCACAGGAAACAGTGTGAATTGAACGTTTACCCTTGAAAATTTCTTGGAGGCCACAGTAGTTTTGGATCAAGCTTGTATTTGTGTTTTCCATTCTTCCATGTCTGTGTGATCTTATGAACAGGTTGGATGAGTTTTCCCATCATCTATATCTGTGTGATCTTATGAACAGGTTGGATGAGAAATAAACATCACTGTGGGCCCTAGAAAGGCTTCAACGGTGGAAATTATTATTTCAACTGTTTGGTATTGTATGGTCCAATTGATCTTTGGGTATTCTTAAATTTTGGACTCAATCCTTAAAATAAGCTGGAAATGTAGATGGACGGCATGGATAAGCCACATACATCCACTTTGTCGAGCATGACCCAAAAATGAAGCAGATCCCAAGCTTAAGTGACCACAACAGAGGAGAGGAAATAGTGGTGATTGAAAGCCAACCCTTGAGACCTTCTTAGGGTCCACGTAATGTTTATTTATTATCTAACGTGTTGATAAGGTCACATAAATCTGAACGAAGGGAGAAGACAAATATCAGATTGATCAAAACTTTTTTGTAGCTTGCAAGAAGTATTTTAATGGTGGGCATTCAATCACCACTGTTTACTGTGTGTGGTCCACTAAAACTCTTGATCTACTTAATTTTTGGGCTCATGCCTTAAAATGAGCTGGCAAAACGGATGAACGCAATGGATAGAATACATACATCAGGTGGACCCCACAGCGCCCAACACCACCCAATCCGCTTCCATGTTAAATGTGCATACCATCTGAACTGTGCATCAAGTAAAAGAAACCCATGGTGAAAGGATGCCCCAGGATCATGCCTATCTAATCACGTGGAGGGCCATGCCCTAAAATGAATGGTCAAAACGGATGAATAGCTTAGATATAAGGAACATACAAAGCTTACTCCATATAATTTTAGAGGAACCGGCCTCCCTGAAACAACAGTAAAAATTTCATTTAAAAAAGAAAAGATTAAGAAATGCAATTTAAAAAAAAAAAGAAGAGCAACAGACAGAACAAAAATATAAAGTGTAAATAGGAAGGAGGGAATCCACTAACTCTTCAGAATCATGACAAATCCCGATAAGTATTTGTCTGAGTGTCTATATATCGTATGAGTGGGATGTGGCGAATGGAATCCACCAACTCTTCAGCTCCATCCTTTCTGAGCCCCTTCAAGAAAGCTTCCGACATATCATACAGGTAGAGTTCTTTGAGGTTAGTGACGTGTTCGAGCCACAGCGGCGCCTCCACTAATTCTTCGCAACGTCTAATATATAGCTCTTCAAGGCTTGACATTGCTCCCTTCTCCACCCTCACATTCTTCAACCCGCTCAACTCAATGAGCCATAATTTCTTAAGTCTTGGATATCCTCTACCCTCGCAACATAACTCTTCTCCATCATAAGCTCCATCTAGTAAGAGTTCCACCAAATTGGGCAGTGATTGAAGGGCTTTGAGTGGATCATCCCCCAATCTGGACCACGTCAGATGAACTACTACCAGATTATGAAGCGAGGCAATCCATTCAGGCAACTTCTCCAAACGCCCTCCCAAATATAGACGTTGAAGATGCAGCGGAGGATGTGATAAAGAATGCAGGTCGAGAACCTCCTCCTCATCCATTGATCTCACTTCAAAGGAGTGAAGGTGAATCATCTTCTCTCAAATGGAAGTGCAGGCTAAATCATTCCCATCTTCCACTTCAGCTTGATAATGCCTAACCTCCCCAGTTGGGTGAGATTCCCCAGCTCTAATGATGCCGCTCTTCGCCTCTATATGTGCCAACTTCTGTAGGGATCTCATGCCCTGACCCAGCAGGCACCTTAATTCCATCTTTAGGATTAAATGGTTGGATAATAGGAGTGCTGGACAGAGAGACAGACATGCATCAACACTTGACACAGCTTAATTTCAAAAGAAGTGCCATGTCTTTGTTACATAGGTTTGGATGCATCCCTTGTTCTTTACATAAGTTTGGAACTTTGGATGCATCCCTTGTTCTTTCTCCACATATCCTTTTGAATTTATTAAAATGACAAATTTATTAAAATCATAGGAAATACAAGCTTTTCCATAATTTCAATTTCTGTACCACAAACATTAGTCTTTTAAGAGAAATACAAGCTAAGTATGCAAAAATATGGTAAAGCATAATGCATGAAGCTTTTATCAAATTATGGAAAAATGGTAATTAATAATCTAAGAGTAATTAACCATCATTCGAGCCTTAAATGACTTTGCCATACCTTCCACTGCTTTCACACCTCCAGAAACAACATAGTTACCCTACCATTATGGAATGAATTTAATGTCAAATATTGAGAAATAAAGAAAGGCTTCCTGAATTGGATAAAAGAAAATACTCAATGACAATCTTACTGGACAGAGGAAGTTTGCAATTTGATCTTTATTTTTCTCATCTACTTCTTCATTAGGTGCATCACATAGCAGCTGGACCTTTTCTGAATCTAGTTCTATGACACCAACCAAGTACTGTTAGCAGCATCTGCAACTTCCTGAAGAAATTGAAGAAGTATAATTGACTAGCAAAATGTCTTGAATCTATCAATACCAGGTTTTGCAAAGAGAAACTATTGATCATCTACCTAAGGAATGGAAAGAGAAACTACCCAGTGAGCCAGTTTAGATGCCCCCCTACATGGCTTCTCCTCTGACCTTGACCAGCCAGAGTCCATCCTCGAAACCTGTAATGCAGAACATCTAATCCAAGATATCCAAAACCCATTTGACTCTCACATCATTTCCACACACAAGTAGAACAGATCCAGTCATTACCAAGTCAGAACCGATACCGAGCATTAAAACCTGAAATTGTGTTAATAATCCCATTACCAGGAGCAGTTTAGAGAGAGAAATGACTTTTGTTTTATTAGTAAGAAATGACAAAAATAGATATGCAAAATTGCAACCCCTAGAGTTCAGGCATGCACATTCTTTCTTATGGCAAATCCTGAGCAAGAAACACACAGCTAGGTTATACCTCGCTCATTGCATCTGCAACATAAAATTTTATGAGATCTTCATAAAGATTGGATGATCTCTGAATTTCAGCCGCATCAGCCCAATACTCTAGGACCAGAAGTGCATTTTCACAACACCTGCAGTAGCATAGAAATTAAAATTAAAAAAGAGGAAGGCTCTAAGAACTGTGGAGAGGTTACTGCCACTAGAAGAAAATTTTTAAGGATATTCAGGTACTACCAAGTGCGCTTGCATTGGTTGGACAGCTATCATGAATAAAATTCTTATTGGCAACCTTCTCAGCGGTGGCTTCTGTTTCGAGTACAGGTATCATGTTGTGTTGTAGAAGAGACCACATATCATTTATTCCTCAGCCCACTGGATTGATTTAGCATTCTTTCATTGAGTATCATGGTATCTAAGATATGTTGACAATCTGATCTAGCTGGCCTTTTCAGTTAAACCTTAAATGACAAAATTTGTAGACGCTGTCTGCAGCAATTTTATGGGAATACTGAAAGTAAGGAATAACAATTCTTCTAAAAACAGAGTGAAAATATTGGCATTGGCATGGTGAGCCAGCAGACGAAGGACCTCTAATTGCATTGGCATACAAGTAACTCAGATTAATATATCCAACTTGTCAGCACCAACTTAGATGCATCATAATCCAAAAATTACCTTGATTTGATTACCTAACTAACCAATTGTGGACAAGTATCAGATGGTTAAAATTGAAAAATAAAAATAAAAAAATCCAACAGTTCAACAAATAAGTTTCCACAAATCAAGGTTAAGATTGTTGAACCAATCTGATTTTCAAATTATATCCTCTATCTACAGTGGACCCCACAATTTGAATGGCATAATGAGAAAATGCACGTCACATTTACAGATCTGTATCTAAGTGTCTGTGTATCATGCATCAAACTCTACCAAAGTATGAAGCCCACTGTAGAAGTTTCAAACATCAGAACACTGATCCCGCGGTGCCCATGAGGGCCATAAGAGTGATGAGCCCTCACTGCATCATAAGAGCTAAAATATTCAAGAAGCTCTTGATTTCCCATGCCTAGACACTGCAATTTGTGTCCAAACATAAAATAATGTGCCCGGTTCAGGTAAAACAATATTAAGCCGCAATTTACAAGATGATCTTGAAATGCTTGAAGCATCTCTACTGGCATTTTCTGTTCTCCAAGCCCAACTTCCCAAATCTGAAAGAGAGATGTCAGAACTCTTCCATTTGGAAAATAGAGTCTAATTCAGTTGGAATTCAGATCATCATTATAAAATAAAATAAAAATAGGGATGTGCCTGATTGTTTGTGTAGACAAGGGCTTGCATCTTGAACATGCAGGCCATGTTGGCACATATGCATGGCGGTTGCGTATAAGAATTTGATCAAAATAAAATCCATCCTTATTCCTATCTTCCCTCAACACAATCAAAATCAGAAACTAAAGCAACCCAGATCAAGAAATTCAATCCTCATCATTGAAGTTAACCACCAATACAAATTCCTTCCAATTGAATAAAAACACATCAAAAAAGAAAAGCCCAAGTAAATATCATTTGATATAAACACTAAAAATCACTATTTAAACACACCCTTTTCCTTGTACTTGCAGTAACACAACAATACACTAGCATAACAGTATTTAATCGCCATGAAAGCTTCTCTACTGCATACATGGCCTACATCTCACACGGCTAATATGGACAACTCAATCACATAGCCAAGCACCTAATTAGTATGTTTTTGGTCTAATTGAGGATACAACTAGAAGAATTATAATCTGATGTCGAGGTGTGATCTAGCAGAATCAGAAATGTAGCAGGTAACTCATTACTATAGAGTGTTTAGAAGAAGCATTCAAAACAGGATGATGGAGATCCAACCATAAACTATGAATGAAGCCTATTAGATTGTGATGCACATGCAGGAGAACCACATTTGGATGAAAACTGATTCCTCTAATGCCTGAGAGTCCCAGGTCTTATGAATTGTTTGAAGGAGAGGTTCACCCACTCCACGACAAAAAGCAAGTATTTGCATTTAATTCGTTTGGATACCACTAAATAAGTTACTTTTTCTACTTACAACAGTAGATAAGTGACTTATTTCAGATAAGCATGGCTTGGCCTGTCCAAGGGGTGGCCCTGCTTCAGACCATGCTTGAACCTGTCATGTATGGCCCAATCAGTTCTTGGGTCAGGCCTGGTCTCAGGTTATTTTTGCCTGGCCCCACTTGGTATGTATGTGTTCTATTCAACAAACATTCAAGTCCAATCTGATTAAGGGATGTATTAGGTCAGGCCCTGTTTGGGTATGACCTCAGGGTTTGGGCCTTAGCATCAGACAAGGCCTAGCCCATATGTGGCCATGGCCACCCCTGGCTTGTTTGGCACATGACCTGACTTCAGTATTTAAGGCACTGGTAAGGTGTGGACATATCTATAAAATGTGCCACCCCACATTATCCTAGGGCCCAAAAATCAGCTGAGGTGGGTCATAAGGGAGGGAGATTTTTGGGGCAAGACAAAAATCAGGTTGTACTGCATCTCACCTTGTTCCCTGTGTTGTGGCCCACTAGAGTTTTGGATGGAATTGATTTTTTAGCACCGTAATAATTTGAGGGGACGCATCTGATGTACAGGTTGGATGTGATATATACACCACATAGGCCCCACATTACACTTAAGTAATTCCATAATTAGGCCATTAGTGGCTAAGTAGTCAATGGTCCAAGTTCAGTGAAGTGTTATTGCGTGGAATTAAAACAAAAAATGAGCATAGAATGTCCAAAAAAATGCTATCGGAATATTACAATTTAGAAATACAAGGATTAGAACCAATGCTCAAGAACATTCTATCGGTGTGTGGGGTCAGCACTGGACAATCAGGTAAGCTCAATACAATGAAACAAACGAGTTGAGTTTTAATTCAGACATTTTTTTTTTTGTAGGAACAAATTTCATAGGAAGAAACTAGGTGGGGGCAGGGGAAGTTAGGAATCAAGATACAAGGTTAAGAACACTAGTGCCTACTTGAAAAACTAATAAAAAGACTAGTTGAAATGGCATCTACAGATATAAAAACTGTTTCTACCTTGTAGTGTTAGAATAGTGCGGTAATCACATAACAATACCATAACCAACCCCATAACTGCTAAAAGAAAATCACTAACATGGCACAAGAAATCACAGTAAAATAAAATGATGTGTTAACTTTTGAGTTTTGACCAATCCGTGGTAACTTAACCCCTGTACATATTCTCAACAGAGTAAGTCTCCCAACACTGTTTCAGACACTATCTTTCAAAAGAAAAATCAAACACTCCACTAGTATTAGAAAATAAATACTGGCATGGGTTGCTAGAACCAATAATGTGAAGTGCATCTCTTGATTTGTACAGTACTACAGCTTACTCTTACCATATATTAGCAAATAAATACCAGCACAGGTTGCTAGAACTTACAATATGAAGTGCATCTCTTGATTTCCACAGTACTACAGCTTACTCGTACCTTTCTCTATTGGCTTAGAAAATGGGCCAACAAATAAAATCTTGATTTGGGAGTTGAAGTGCATAGCACAACTTCCCAAAGCACCAATGACTCAAAGTTTTCCATCAAACTTAACTTCTCTCTTTGAGAAAAAGCTACCATAACAAGAACACTCAAGGACCCGTTTGGACACACTGTCACAGCCAGGGTTCGGAGACAATACACTGATTTTGAAGCCTGTTTGGATCCCACCAGCAATTGTCAGTTTGGGACCCACCCAATGATTTAGTAGGCAAATCGACGAGATTTCAGAAACTTATTTGGCTGCAGTACCTTCCCACAGTCAGCAGTCAACAGTCTATCCAAACCGGCCCCAATGGAGTTCCATGAAGTGTGTTCTGGAACACATATACCTTACACATTGCACTTGCTTAAACCTTCATGGTGATTGTTGAGGAAAATAATATGACAAGTCCGAAGACTCGATTATTTTATGGACTAACTCTACTAAAACCGACTAAAAGATCTGAGCCAATAGTTCGGGTCAAGCAAGATAAAGTCAAAGGAGAGACTTGTTCGGATTTGTCGGAAATGAATCCCGATCGAAATTGAGAGTCGAGAGCCTTAGGCGAGTATAGGGCACATCAAGTTGACTCTGTTAACGAGGCAGCAATGTCTAAAGAGACCTATTAAAGGTCCCAAATTAGAAAGCCACCTGACCGATTATAAAAACAACCCATGTATGGTTGGTTGCAGTATCGGTTATCGGATAGAAGGAAAACATCGGTCCTGAACCGACCTAGTTTTGTCCGATAGTAGGCAAAAAGTCTCCTATGTAAGCCAACTGAGATTACAAATCTATTGAGGCCGAGTCAAGCAAAGGAGAGACGGTGTAATCTTAAACACCGTCCCAAGAATCTTGTAAAAGGATCCCCGGTCCCGAAAATCTTGGGATCGAGAAGTATCCATAAACAAAACACCATATAAATCAAATCTCCAAAATATCGGGAAAGAATCCCGATATGGCGGGATCCTCCTTCTCTTATAAATAGGAGAGAGTCCAAGGATGAAAGGTACACAAAAAACTCTCTCCCAAACTCCCTCAATACAATACGACCCAGATTCCTGGCCTGACTTTGGCATCGGAGGGTCCCCTGCTCTAGCTAGGGTCTCCTTTGTCTTCTTCCTGTGCAGGCACTCGTTGGCCAAAAGGAGGGACAACTAGATTTTTGCATCAACAGTTTGGCGCCGTCTGTGGGAAATGATACAAAAAGTCATTTCCTACACTCTATCCAGAGGTTGAAAAACGTGCTTTCATGGTGATCACTAGAAGAACGGTCCCGGAAGATCCGAATGAGGCTGCCACGGTTGAGCCATCGGATGTAAACGCTGTTCGAGGGACTCAAGGTCAGAATTCCACTGCTCGACCAGCGACCACTGTTGGGACGAGGAACACTCAGCGGAACCGAGGTAATGGGCGACTGGATAAAGAAGTACATGAACTCAGATCCGACATTAACGTCATAAAATAGCTGTTGGAACAAATACACCGGCAGCAAGTTTCGTCGGGTATTCAGACGACTAACGCCCCGCAGCAAGTTGTTGATCCTGAGCCTGATGTCCCACAACCAACAATCCCCTAAAAAAGTCAGCCCCAAGGTCCATCCGAGCCAGCCCCCACTCATTCCACTACTGCCGTTCTGCCTCCCACTGACCTCTGACATGAAATCGATCGGCGAAGGCGAAGTCGGCCTCCGATCGAGCGAATGGCCGAAAGTAACGAACCTTGGAAAGCCGACTTTCAAGATTTCAGGAGGGAGGTGTGGGAGGAGATCGAAGACGTGAAGCAGGGTCAGGATTTGTGTTAGAATCGACCCAAAACAAAAGCGTCCCCGTTTGTGGAGGAAGTAATGCAGGCTTGACTACCGGAACGTTTCCATCTTCCATAAATTACGCCTTTCACGGGTAAAACCGACCCAACTGAGCACATCGAATGCTTCTGAACGTACATGGAACTACATGATGCCTCGGACGCTGTGATGTGCCGGGCCTTCTCCCTCACCTTAGCCGACGTAGCCTGACTTTGGTTCAAATAACTGAAACCAAAGTCCATCCGTCCCTTCAGCTGTCTGAAGAATGGGAGACATTTATCTGTGGCTCTACACAGGAACGATTAAATGCTGCTACCCATCCAGTCAGTCATTGTATATTTTTAATCATTTTTGGAGACTCCACGTTAAGCAGGGCTTTTATCTTTTTCGGGTTAGCTTCGACAATATGCTGACGTCTTTGCTTGGAGCTATGAAGATATGCAAGGAATCGACCCATCAGTGATTACCCACCGACTCAATATTGATTTGACCTACCGACTAATTCGACAGAAGCGACAACAATGGTTGATTTCTTGATAGTCGACCAATCGTCCGTGTACAACATTATACTCAATCGACCCTCTCTGAGTATCCTCCATGCCGTCGTATCTACGTACCACCTCTCCATGAAATTCCCGACTAAGTCGGGAGTAGGAGTCGTTAAAGGAAATCAGCAGGACGCAAGATGTTGCTACATGACAGCTGTAAAAATACCCATCGAGAAAGCTCCAGCCGAAGTATCAATGATCGAGTTGCTAGACCCCCGGGAAGAGACGCATGAACAAGGGCAGCCAGTTGAAGATCTTGTCTCGGTGCCCTTGGTCGAGACAGATGAGTCCAAAACAGTGTAAGTTGGCTCGTCTCTGCGACCACCCTTGAGAGATAATTTGATAGCCCTGCTCCGACGATATGCTGACGTATTTGCTTGGAGCTATGAAGATATGCAAGGAATCGACCCGTCAGTGATCACCCACCGACTCAATATCGATCCGACCTACCGACCAATCCGACAGAAGCGACGACCTATCGGCCCCGAAAGGTACGTTGTCCTAGAAGAAGAGGTTAGCAAGCTCCTCAAGGCAAAATTCATAGAAGAGATATACTATCCAGAATGGGTAGTAAATATCGTACTAGTGAAGAAAGCTAACGGGAAGTGGCGAGTCTGTATCTACTATACCGACCTAAATAAAGCCTGCCCGAAGGATAACTTTCCTCTTCCAAGGATAGACCAGTTGATAGATAGTACCGCGGGGCATGAACTTCTTAGCTTTATGGATGCATATTCAGGGTATAATTAAATTGTAATGCATCAGTCCGATAAATCTAAAACAACCTTTGTCACTGACAAAGGCCTTTATTGTTACTATGTGATGTCGTTCGGTTTGAAAAATGCTGGTGCGACTTATCAGAGATTGGTGAACAAAATCTTTGCTCGGCTGATCGGCCGAACAATGGAAGTGTACATTGACAACATGCTCGTTAAAAGTGTACACGCGACCAACCACATAGCCGACCTAGAAGAAATGTTTCTCATCCTACGTAAGTTCCGAATGAAACTGAACCCGAGCAAGTGCGCCTTTGGCGTAAGCTCGGAAAAGTTCCTCGATTTCTTGGTCATTCAACGAGGGATAGAAGCTAACTAGAAAAAGATAAAAACCATATTTGACATGGAGTCTCCAAAAATAATTAAAGATATACAAAGACTGACTGGACGGGTAGCAGCACTTAATTATTTCATGTCCAGAGCCACGGATAAATGTCTCCCGTTCTTCAGACAGTTGAAGGGACGACAAACGTCGAATTGGACGGAAGAGTGCGAAGCAGTGTTTCAGCAGTTAAAGTCTTATCTCGGATCCCCCCCAATCTTATCGAAACCCGAGTTAGGAGAAGCTCTGTTGTTGTACTTAGCGGTGTCTAAGGCAGCAGTTAGCTCGGCCCTGATACGTGAGCACAAAGGAAAGCAGCTGCCAGTTTACTACATCAGTAAAGCACTATTATCGGCGGAGATGAGATACCCACTCTTGAACAAGGTGGCCTTAGTTCTAGTAGTCTCCTCCCGTCAACTTCGACCATATTTTCAAGCCCATACCATCGTCGTAATGACCGATCTCCCACTGCGTTAGATTCTACATAAACCGGATGCATCCGGCTGACTTACGAAATGGGCGATCGAACTCAGCAAATTCGACATTCAATATAAGCCGAGAGTAGCAATCAAAAGGCAAGTTGTGGCCGACTTCATTATTAAAGTAACACCATAGGCCAACCCGATGAATGAGCATACTGCTGAGCCCATTGAAGAATTAACTACTGCTTCTCCCGTATCATCGCCCGACCCAATACCCTGGAAGCTGCATGTCGATGGTTCCTCCAACTCTAAGGCAAGCGGGGCAGGAGTAGTTCTGGAAACTCCAGATCAAACCTACATGCAATATGCCTTAAGACTTAGATTTCAAGCGTCGAACAATACAGCAGAATATGAAGCGTTGTTGCTCGGCCTTCGACTCGTGGCCAGCTTGGTGTTAGGCATCTAAATATTTTCAGTGATTCTCAACTGGTTGTTAACCAAGTTACCGGTGCATATCAAACACGGAAAGAACAATTAAAAGCGTATATGGAGAAAGCGAAAGAACTGATCAAAGGCTTTCAATGTTGTATCGTTACTTAGATTCCTCGAACAGAGAATGCCAAAGCTGACCTATTAGCACAACTCGCCTCCGCCGACAAAGACGATATACCTAGGTCTGTTCCGGTCGAGTACATCGCTAAGCCGAGTATCGATGAATCAGTTAGCTCGATCGTGCATACGATCGACTCAGAACCTTCTTAGATTGATCCGATTGTCTGATATCTCAATAAAGGTGAGTTGCCTGAAGACAGCGCCGAGGCCCGACAATTAAAGGTCCGAGCCTCCGTTATACCATACTCAACCGGACGTTATACAAGAAAGGTTATTATACTCCACTGCTGCGATGTCTAAACCCTAGCGAAGCGGACTATGTACTACGAAAAATCCACGAAGGGATCTGCGGAAACCATTCAAGAGGATGGTCACTCGCGCATAAGGTATTGCGTCAGGGATACTACTGGCCGACTATCCAACATGACACTCGTAAGCTCATTCAGAAATGCGACAGATGTTAGAGATTCGCAGTTTTTTCGAGACGACCTCCAGAAGCGCTGACACCTATGACCGGTCCTTGGCCCTTCGCACAATAGGGAATCGACATCATAGGGCCACTCCCAGTGGGAAGAGCCCAGACCAAGTTCGTTGTCGTGGCCGTGGATTACTTCATGAAATGGGTCGAGGCTGAGCCATTGGTAAAAATAACCGAGCAAAAATCATTGATTTCGTGTGGAAGAACATTATCTGTCGGTTTGGAATACCCCAGACCATTGTTACCGACAATGGAAAGCAGTTCGACAATAATAGCTTTCGTGAAATGTGTGGCAACCTTGGGATCAGAAACATATACTCATCGCCCCACCATCTTTAGACGAATGGGCAGGTTGAGGCAGTCAACAAGATCATCAAACACCACCTCTAGACCAAGCTCGATCGAGCTAAGGGAGCGTGGGCTAAAGAATTTTTAAAAATATTGTGGGTATATCGAACTACAGCATGAACTGCTACGGGTGAAACTCCTTTCTCCCTTGCTTATGGTTTGGAATTCGTCACTCCGGTCGAGATCGGGTTGCCTTCAGCCCGAGTCAGTTCGTTTAACGAAGAGGATAATGAACAACTCCTAGCACTCGGACTCGATCTTGTGGACGAACGAAGAGAATGAGTGTTCACTCCCCAAGTGCAGGGTTGCGATGTAGTAATAAACTCGGTGAGACCGAGGTCGAATCCCAAGGGACTGATACCTGTACGTAATTTGAAACTAACAAGAGCTAGAACTAGAATGAGATGAAATCTAAATCAAGTGTAATTTGATGAATAATTATGAAATAAATTAATTAAAAACTAATAAAAATAAAGGTGAGAGCTAGGGTGCCAAGGATCCACTTTTAGCAATTGGGAAGCTACCTTGCATATTTCAAGGACACAGCTGGAATCAGAGTCTTATCTTATCCAGCTGGTAAGAAGAGATTTGTCAGATCTCTAGACTTCTTATACATCTAATCATCAATAGATAAGATTGGTGAAGATTTGGAAGTGATCCCATCACCTAACCATGCCCAGGAGACAATGGCAAACAACAGCAATTTACTAATCTTACGGCCAATCATAAGAGAATTGTGAAAGTTAGGAAGGGTTCCGTCACCCTACCATGCCCATGGGACGATGGTGAACAACGGGTCTTACTAATTTCACAATCTCAATAATAGAAAACATACTTAAAGCTATCGCAGATCCATTGTAATTTAAGTCACAATAAACCATTAAAAACTAAAAGTATACCTTCATAATCAAACTAAAATCCAAGAGAATCCATAAAACATGAATTAAAGCAAAACAACCATCCTAATCACGCTACAAACTTCACCTCTTATCCCTAGCTAAGAGGCTTAGCCAACCATAGACATGATCAACTAAAGTCTCTTAAAACATCAAAAGAAGGAAAGAAATTAAAGAGGAAAAGGAAAAGGAAAACTCCATGCTGATGGCCGTCCACCCTCTCTCTCTCTCTTTCTTCCCACGTCCAAGCTCGGAAGGTGCCTCCACAACTGCCCTAGATCATCTCCCCCCCTCTCTCATATTTACAACCTCCTTTTATAGCTGCTGGAAGGCTGGAGTCGGTGGCAGAGTCGTAGCAGGAAACGGAGTGCAACTTTTCGCAGCCAAGTTTCAGTGTCTCAAAACTCACCACTTTCCTCGCTCAATTTTTAAAGAAACACAATCCTTTAGGACGTTTTTGAGTGCTCTACATGATGGATGGTTCAGATTTACCATATGATGAAAGATGGTGGGCCACAACCGCCTGGAAATCTGAATTTTTGCGGATGTGCGAAAGCTTTCGCACCTCTTCGCTGTCGTGATTGGTGGCCCCACAGAGGTATTTTCAGGAAAATCCACCCCGACCATTGGATTCAGGATGAAATTTCAGTTAAAAATGGGTGGTTTTGAACGTCCATTGATGCGGCCCAGAGAAGAAATCACGCCAAAAATCATTTTGAACATCGTAGGACCGCCTGTTTGTGGCCTCTATATCGCGCACATGTGCACGCATGGGTGTAAAATTTCAGTAAGGTTTTGTAGTATTCGAGGCCGTCTACATGATGAACGGATCAGATTGGTCGGACAGGCCATGGGTGGGGCCCACAAACTTTTGCAAAATGGACTCTCGTCGGATGCGAAATAGGAACGTGGAAGCTTCCGTTATGACGTTGGTGGGGCCCACAAACTTTCGTAAAATGGACTCTCGCCGGATGCAAAATAGGAACGTGGAAGCTTCCGCTATGACGTTAGTGGGGCCCACTTTTCTGCTGTTTTGAGAGATCGACGCTGTCCACTGCATTCTGCTCGAAAAACCATTCGGGTATGAATGTTTTTGAATTGGATTTGGTGTGGCCCACATGATCTTCTATTCCGCCGTCCATCCGGTGTTTGACGGTGGAGATTGCCTGAGTGCATGCATAGGACCAAAAGGGAACCTAGGTGTGGTTAATACCTGTTGAGGGTCAAATATTGCATATTAGACCCCAGTTACTATTTGGATTTACGAACATGATACCGTTTAATAGCCCGCTTTAATCATGTTTATGATGCAGAGTGTATTTACGAGCATGGACTGAAAAGGAAGCTTAAAGCATGGATTTAACGCTCTGATGACACTAAAGGCAAGGGACGGACTCCAAGGGACCAAGATCGACGGAATTAGGCACCAGGGATCCGCGAGAATCGAGGAACTGAAGCTCAATGGCCCGAAAGACATCCAGAATGCAAGATCACAGGGTTCCCACCATTCGTTCAGCTCAAAACTTCATACATGGCCTGAGGACCATAAATTAACTGTACATACCGAATTTCATCCTTTCGATCCCTGTGAAAATGGCCCAACGAACAGATCAGTCCCTTAAACTCTGATTTTGGGCCCACCTGTTATCTGAATGTGCTTCAATTTTGGTCTCAACCCTTTAAATTATATGAAAAATAGGTTGAATGGAGCAGATTTTCTAAATACATCTCAGTGGACCCATGCTTGAAGCACGTGTACACAGTGCCCGTGGTCCTGCTGTGCACCAAATTTCATGACCGACTCAAATCTTCTTCCTGCGCAAAAACACCAGCGGACGGAACGGGTTTTGATTGTGGGCCACCATCATGGTCCATATGATGAATCTGGACTGTCCATTAGAATCCCAAGGTCCATTTTATCATCGCCTAGGTGACGAAATTTAAAGAGGACAACTTGACTGGTTTTCAACCGTTCAAACACGGAACGAACAGCAGAAAGAAAAGTTCTGTAGGCCACATCGAATCCGATCCAAATCTGACCATTTCCAAATGGTTTTTTGAGATAAATCCAATGGACGGACTGGATTTCACCGCTGACATCAAGCATAAGGTCCACCAACGTCACAGCGTAAGAGGCTGCGCAAGCTCTGTTTCGCAAATAGAGATGCGGCCGATCCAAGTGGGCCACCATCGCTGATCAGATGGCTGATCCAGGCCATCCACCTGCTATTTCATTCAAAAACGTCCCAGGGGATGTTTTCTTTTTAAAGGAAAAGATGGAAGATGACCCAGCAACTTCAGCTCAGATTGGTACGTAACTGTGCTGCGTAAAGAACTCTCGCACCGACTTCCGACGCAGCTGCGTAAACTGTTGTCCACCAACTCCAGCAAGGACAGTGCTCCACCGCCCTCTCCTGCTATAAAAGAAAGAGAAGAAAGAGAGCCAGGGGGATCGAAGCTCGGTTTAGGAGGCTTCAACGTGGAACATGAGACAGGGATATAGGAAAGTAGTTTTTGTTTTTTTTTCTCTCTCTTTTCTTTTTATTTTGTTTGTTTTGGATCCAGCCCATTCATGTTGGGCTGAACCTCTTAGCTAGGGCTAAGAGGTGAAGCCTGTAGCGAGATGGGAGATTACTTTATGCTTTTAATGTGAATGCATGAGCTGAATTTGTTTTTAGTTGATTATGAAAGGAATGTTTTTAGTCTTTAATGGTCTGTTGTGACTGAAATTACAATAGGTCTGCAATGGCTTTGAATATTTCCTTTTTCTCTTTTGATGTTATGACTTCAGGAAGCCCTGTTGTTCACCATCGTCTCCTAGGCATGGTAGGATGATGGTACCCTTCCTAACCTTCATAGCATGTTGTTGGTTGGTGATTAGTTGAATTCTGTTGTTAACTTTGTTTCCTGGGCATGGTTTGGTGATGGAATCCATTCTAATTCATATACCTTTCACTTCTTGACGACTATATCAACGGAAGTTTAGTTTAAATTCCATAATTCTTGATGTAGGCATAAGATCTCCCTAATCTCTATAAGTGGATCCTCTGAATTCCTAGTTTCCTTCCTCTGAATTCCTTAATTTCTATATTAATCTATCACCATTATTCATCACTTTATATTGGAGTTAGATTTCATCTTAAGCTAGTTCTATTTCTACCTAGTTTCAGATACGTACAGGTTTCAGTCCCTTGGGATTCGACCTCGGTCTCACCGAGTTTATTACTACATCACAACCCTATACTTGGGGATTAAACAATACCCCCCATCTGTACATAATGAACGGGCTAGATGGAATATTTGGATGAGGGGTGGGCCCCACTACGTGAAACTGGCGAACTGGGTGCGTCCGCTGTTTGAAACAGAGAGGGAGAAGGAGAGACGGGTCAGCCCGTCTTTGACCGGGCTAACCATCCGGTGCGGCTCGCGTGTGCGTGCACTATATGCGTGCACACCCTCATGTGGGGTCCACTGTGATGT
Organism: Magnolia sinica; assembly: GCF_029962835.1. Lineage (NCBI taxonomy): Eukaryota > Viridiplantae > Streptophyta > Magnoliopsida > Magnoliales > Magnoliaceae > Magnolia > Magnolia sinica. The sequence continues at coordinate 84,934,874 of NC_080581.1, forward strand.
TTGTGAGAAATCCGTTCCGTCTATCCTTTTCCGCATCCACTTTAAGGCATTGACAATGAAATTTAAGTATATCCAGATATCAGGCGGGCCCAAAATCAAGATTTTAGGGGTTGATCTGTCCGTTGGGCCACTTTCACAATACTACAATGGCTAAAATTTGATGTGTATAGTTAATTTATGGCCCTTGGACCATGTATGAAGTTTCGAGCTGAACGAATGGTGGGAACCCCATGATCTTGCATTCTGGATGATTTTTGAGCCACTTGAGCTTCAATTTTCTCGATTTTCGCGGATCCCTGGCATGTAATTCCATTAATCTTGGTCCCATGGAGTCCGTACCTTGCCTTGGTGAATTCTGAGCGTTAAATTTATTCCTTTCTCCCTTGCTTATGGCTTGGAAATCGTCACTCCGGTCGAGATCGGATTGCCTTCAGCCCGAGTCAGTTCATTTAACGAAGAGGATAATGAACAACTCCTAGCACTCGGACTCGTGGACGAACGAAGAGAAAGAGCTCGACAACTTATGAGAACTCGGTAGCAGCAGGTTACTCGGTTCTATAACGCCCGAGTCACAGAGTCAAGGTCAGACGTTTTCGAGTGGGAGACATGGTTCTCCGAAAGACGTTCCTCAATACTAAGGAAGTTGGCTCAGGAACACTGAGGCCCAACTGGGAAGGGCCCTATATCGTCTCAGCCACCATTCGACCAGGGACATATCAGTTGGAAGACCTAACCGGATGACTACTATCTCACCTGTGGAATGTCGAGCATTTGAAAACCTATTACCCCTAAAGTTCGCACGGTAAAGCAATGAAAGAGACTCGGAAAAACCATGCATGTAAATTGAGTAAAAAATGAATAAAATGAAACTGATCATATTCATTTATCGGTATGTTACATCGAGTTACATCTTACTTCGACAATACATTGTTAGACTATAAAGGGGCAAAAGAAAGATCGGCCACAACGTGCGAATGTCTTCTTCGGTTAACGCTATTCTCGAGCTTACCCGGAGCCGGTATTAGTACCACAAATGGAGCCGATGATGGTACCAAAAACTGAGTTCCCAGCGGAGCTGGTGTTAGTGCCAAAAATGGAGCCGATGATGGTACCAAAAACCGAGCTTCAGGGCTCTCAAGGGTCATTCGGAATGACCTCTGGAGCCTGAGCCGCTTCAGGCTCGACCCCGGTACCACCCGCAACATCGTCAGGCTCAGCCGCTTCAGTCACCGGATCCTCGGGAGGCCCATCCTCAAATTTCGAGAGGTCAAGGTCGAGAAAAAATTTCTTCACCACTTAGATACAAGCTGGGTACTCGCTCGCGTATAGGCGATCTCTCTCGTCCTCGAACTCCGGAGACTCAAAGAAATCTTTTACGGCCTTCTCTCCCGCCTCTTTCTTGGCCACCTCGAGCGCCGTTTTTGTATCGACCTTCAGCCGGGTTAGCTTATCCTCGAAGGCGTCACGAGCCAGGCGAAGTTGCCGACTCTCATCAGTAGCCCATTTCAGCAGCTGAGCCATCCGAGCACATTCAACTATAACATCTTCAGTCGCCTTCCGAGCCAAGCTCAACTCGCCAGTTAAGCGGCCGACCCTAGTCGAGGCAATCTCAAGTTGAGCTTCTGCCTCTGCTGCCCGTCTCTAAGCCGCTTCGACATCCACCACATTTTTCTGAGCCTTCTTAGCGTTGGTCAGGTCTACGCTGGCTCTTAGTAGGCAAGGAGCGAGCTGCACAATAAAAAACACTACTAAGTCCGATTAAAGCTAAAAGAGACAAAGAGCTAGAGAATAAAATTTGAAACCCCACCTGGAGCAAGACCTTTGTAGCATGGGAGAGTATCCAACTCCCAGGAGCTTCGAAGATGGAAGCGAATTCCCTTTCGCTCCCGGCAGAAACAGCCCAAGGCACCATATCTGCCACGGCACAATGGAAGGAGGATTACTCCTGCGGAGCCGACTCCTCCCTTGAACTCTCCCCTCTCTATTCCTCTCTTCGCCCCGAGACTCGTTCAGCGACCTGTGCTGGCTCGAGAGTCGCTCGGGACTCTATAGGAACATCCTCCGCCCTCTCTTCGGGGTCAGAAAGATCGACGACGGGCGGGATGGCCGAGGTAGTGGCGACTGGGGCAAAAGACTCTGTGACCGAGGGAGCAGTCTTAGACTTCTTCGGGGGCCGAGGATTCGACAGAAGGACTGACCTAGGAGGAGCCTTTAACTTCGACGGCCTCAGGAGGGGTCGAGCTTCAGCCATTTCTGTGTCAGATAAAATGCAGAATCAGAAAAATTCAAGAAGGATGTGCCTAAGTAATTCAAAGATACCTGTCACGGACGAGTCCAGGCCTGAGAGAAAAAGACGCTCCAGCTGTAAGAGGGACTTCCAAGACCTGTCTTCCGGGCTCAACGTCCACAGGTCTCTGATCTGAGCTAATGCATTGGCTGCTAGCTTCGGCTTTCTCTTGAGATATCTGCAGAAGACGTTTAGTTAGACTCAAGAGGAGTTTAACAAAACAAGATGAGGAAAAAGGCGTGCCAAGTCACCTGCTTTAGAGAACACCCGGGGAACGAGGGATTCGAACAGCCCAGGCTCGACAGTTTCCCAGCGAACGCATGCCCAGAACTACCTCTCTCTACAATGCTTGTTAGAGGTAGAAGGGTCGGTTATCAAAGAACCGCCCTTGTTCCGCCAAGCACTCAAAAAATACCAGCCAGGCTACGAAGTATTCGGCCGAATTTGGTATCGATAGAGGAACTCATCCACAGTCAGTGGGGGCTGTTCAACCTCAGCCCATAACACTGCACATCCAAACAAGTTCCTCCACCCATTCGGGACTATCTGCCTAGGAGCAATTCTGAGCCGGGAAAGAAAATCCCGAATAATAGGTTGTAAGGGTAAACGCAAGCCACATTGCATGGCGACTTGAAAAATTGGGACCATCCCAGGAGGGGATGGTCGGGCAATTCATTCGGAAGCGGAAGTTGAAGAATTACTGAGTCAGGGACATGATACCCTATTCGGATCCTATTTAAGTCCATCTCAGTCAAAACTGAGGGAACCGGCCCCTTTTGTTCATCTTCGACCTCCTCACTCTCGGCAGCCTCTCCTTCTTCAGCTGTCGACTCAGCAAATCGAGCCGATCTCCGTAGGGGGACTAACTCAATGGTTCCTCCAAACTCGACCCTCATCGGTCTCCTAGAAAGAGCCGACTCAGAGGTTCATAATTCTTCCTCCTCTTCCTCTTAGTCATCCCCTAGGAAAAAGGGGGTGGGCCTGCCCGGGGCATGTCTCAAGACAAAGGGGCCCTCCGGGGCAGGGCGTTCCGCTGGAGTCCTACTGGACATCCTAGCGGTGAGCTGGAAAGCCTCATTGGCACTCATCGCCATCTCCGCCAGCAAGGAAGGCGATTCCGAAACATTCCAAAAAAAACTTCGTTTCGCCCTCATCACCAGAAATCTCCTCCTGGAGATTTGAATGATGCATAGTCACTGAACGTCGAAAAGAAAAGGAGGAAAGATAAGACTCACCGGAAAAATGATAAGCACATAGTTGAGGAGGAGGGAAGAAAGCAAGGACGGAGAAGAATGGTAACCGCAAACGTAGCTGAGAAAAGAGAAGGGAGAATGGGAGAGGAAAATGAATTGGGCAGATGAAAGTGTGAAAGTTGATCCCGCTCCTCCTTTTATAGCCGAGCCACGTGACAGTAGCGTTTAAGGAGGAGTCAAATCAACGCCTATTTCGACTCTCCCGCCCGACGCGTGGCGCATGCCGACTAACGCAAGTAACATCTTCGCCACGTGTCTGGCGCTCATAAGCGGACAAAACGACTTGACGGCTGTTCGCTCATGCGACCTCGAGTAACGATCCGTCGCATGTCAAGAACGACACAAGAAGCAATAAATACCCCATCATAACCTCGGTCTACAATACAGTACTCCTTAGTGCCGATATAACTAACACAAGGAGTATGGGGCTTACTGTTGGGGAAAATAATATGACAAGTCCGGAGACTCGGTTATTTTATGGACTAACACTACTAAAACCGACTGAAAGATCCAAGCCAATAGTTCGGGTCGAGCAAGATAAAGCCAAAGGAGAGACTTGTTTAGATTTGTCGGAAATGAATCCCGACCGAAGTTGAGAGTCGAGAGCCTTAGGTGAGTATAGGGCACATCAAGTTGACTCTGTTAACGAGGCAGCAATGTCTAAAGAGATCTATTAAAGGTCCCAAATCAGAAAGCCACCTGACCAATTATAAAAACAACCCATGTATGGTTAGTTGCAGTATCGGCTATCGGATAGAAGGAAAACATCTGTCCTGAACCGACCCAGTTTCGTCTGATAGTAGGCAAAACGTTTCCTATGTAAGCCAGCCGAGATTACGAATCTATTGAGACCGAGCCAAGCAAAAGAGAGACGGTGTAATCTTAAACACCGTCCCGAGAATCTTATAGAAGGATCCCCGGTCCCGGAAATCTCAGGATCGGGAAGTATCCGTAAACAAAACACTATGTAAATCAAATCTCCAAAATATCGGAAAAGAATCCGCATATGGCATGATCCTCCTTCTCTTATAAATAGGAGAGACTCCAAGATGAAAGGTACGCAAAAAACTCTCTCCCGAACTCCCTCAATACAATATGACCCAGATTCCTAGCCTGACTTTGGCATTAGAGGGTCCCCTGCTCTAGCCAGGGTCTCCTTTGTCTTCTTCCTGTGCAGGCACTCGCTGGTCAGAAGGAGGGATGACCAGATTTTTACATTAACAGTGATCATTATTGTTGATTTGGTCTAATGGGCTATGGCCCAAAAGGCAAGATTTTGGTAGCATTACAATCATCAGTGGCTTCAAGAATATGCACAAGCAATACAAGAAGATAAGTAATTGAACTGTTGAATTTGCTAGTATGACTGTGGCTCTATTACAGTGCACTCTACCTGATGAATGGCCCTGAACTGTGACACATAGAAGTCAAATCCTAGCCCTTTCAAATTTATGCAAAAATCCATCAATGGTGAAGTCTGACAAATGTTTTGGCCCTAATATAAATTGGATAATGACCCTTTTGAATTTATACAAAAAGAAAAAAAAGAAGCCCAATTATAATGATGAATGCCATCTTAGAAATGATTTCTGATAAGTAGCTACATTAGCTTAGAGCTCAAATATTTCTAGACTTCCCAGCTTCTATACAAACTTCAGATTTATCAGAACCGATATGAGTTTCCATTTGGACAGGGGATAGCCCAAAAACTGGGATATTGGCTCCATGACCTCCATGTCCCCAAAAAATGTGGCCACAAAATACAAGTTAATTAGGGATTCAACATAGCAAATCCCTAATTAAGGTTTCACATTGTAAATCCCTAATTAGGATTTCACCATTGTAAACTAATTAGGGTTTCAACATTGAAGATATTCGATCGATCGATCGAGAGAGAGAGAGAGAGAGAGAGAGAGAGAGAGAGAGAGAGAGAGAGACCAAGAGTGATTGTGCCATGGAGGTTGCTTCACCGCCTGATTGAGAGAGAGCTCTTACTTGGTAGAAGGGGAGAGAGAGAGAGAGAGAGAGAGAGAGAGAGAGAGAGAGAGAGAACTGCGGTGGGTAGCTGCTGGAGTTGCAGCAGAAGGTGGTTCTCACCGAGAATATGGGTTGTGGAGCTGCAGAGAGAGAGAGGAGAGAGAGAGTAGGCATCGTGGAGTTGCAGAGAGAGAGAGAGAGTGGGGGCGGGGAGAAGGAGAGAGTCAAGGGGCGTGGATCACAATGAGAGGGTTGTTGTTTTAATATTTATAGATACCCTTTGCCAGCACCTGATATTACTTAGCGCCGGGCAAAGGATCCCACGAAGCACGGGATAAGCCCTGTTTTCTTGTAGTGTTGTAATCCTATCAATGGAGCTGAATTGATTGGAAAGAAGAGATCGGAAACAGGTCATTTGATATATAGCAAGGTTGGCTTTATGAGCTGAGAGGTTATTTGGTATGCATACAAGACTTGATTGATGCAGTCCTTACAACTAGCGAAGTTACTTGGTTTGCATAAAACAACATACCAGATTTAAGCACTACAAGTCTTCCGAAGGATGTAGCAAATGGGCTAAAATTCTCTTTCCAGTCGGCTGAAATCTCTTTGTTCACTTCCAGTGTAAGAACTGGTTTACCAACTGGTTTACCATCTCTGCGTCTGGAATATGAAGATTCATGGCTAGTTCTTTTTGGTTATCTTCATTCATGAGGCAGGTCTTCAATTACATGCTTTTCAAGTTCGACTTGAAATGAATGAAACTGCAACTTGGGGATATCCTCATGAAAATCATGCACATTATTGCAACTTCACCATTTTCCTTTTTTGAACCAAATGTTCCATTTCATTTCAGTTATGCATCCAGATGCTTCCCTGAGATCTCGAAAGTCCATAGTCTCATATTTCAAATTTAATATTTCTGCATCTCCTTCAACTCCCAACTCCTGAGAGTCATTTTCAGTAGTGACTATAGCCTCTACATGTAGACTCTCCTCTTGATGAAATATGAATTAGCAGTGCTGCTTGAATAACCTCCATCCTTTTGAGTTTGCCTCTTCCTATAGCTCACCATACAGAGTATTGTTGTAATCCATTCGATGAAGTGTCCATCCGAAATATCCATCCAGGATGAAGTGAGTTGTATTCTACTTGCTTCAAAAACCATATTAGATATTTCAAATTGATCCAATCCATTCAACTGATTGTAGCGCCTCTGCTCCAGTCAGGCTCCATACTGTGATATTGTTCCGTAGATTTGATTTTGTACACCTGTTCTACGTCAACTATATTTTTCCATGTGCCTCCGAAACAGCCTTGCATAACTTTATCCATGCTCAAATCCAGCTCGACCTAAAGAAGGTTTCAAATGTCACCAGTTCTTTACCTGTTGATGCTTCAGTAACTAGCATTTGATTCCCCAAGACATACGGGCTTCATTTTTCCCATGCTGATTGAGATTTCATGGTGCATTGCTTTGTAATGGTGCTTCTATGATACCTGCCACCAGATAACTTCAGTCATGTTTAGCATATTGCCATTGAGAGCTACTCAAGACTGTTGAAAGTAAAGTCTGTTTGGGCTTTTCTCAACTCTTTGGGAAATAAACTGCTGCTTGATGGACATAGGAAAGAAAATCAGCAAGTGTTCCAAATGCATGACCAGCTTTTCTTGTTCAGAAGGTAGGATATGCTGAGAAACAAAAATGCAGCCCAAAGCATTCTACAATATTAGATTTCAGGAAGCAAACAAAGTATCATCACCATTTCATATAGGAAGTATCATTACCATTTCATATAGGAAGTATCTTGGTTAGTGGACATGTAAATTGGAATCCACCATTAGGAGGATCAATGACCTCCTGACTGTCAGCCCAATCTGAAAATTTCCTCTTACACGGGAGTGATTCTACTGCTCTATGGTATGAATACCTACTTTATTCATTGTAAACACTTTACATGCTAGCCAAACAGACAATTTGTTAACCTGTAAACAGATTACCACTTAGAAGCCAAACAGAATAGCATGTAAACCAATTACACCTGAAACTCTTTTCAGGTGTAATGTGTTTACAACTAAAAAAAAATTACAGGCATCCAAACGACCCCTAAATCTCGTCTTATTTCAGGTGTAATGTGAATAATAATGTTCACTTTATTATCATATTTCAGTTTCTGCTCTATTCTCTTTTCTTTTTACATGCTTCACTTTCCCAGGATGACATAGATTCGTAAGAATCTTTTAGTACCTTATCAATTGATATGTACTAGGGGTCCATAAACATGGATATGTACCTTATCAATTGATAGCATTTCTGTATTGAAAATCTGTCAGACAAGTAGTCACCACTCATCAGCCAAGTCAACCCTCTCTGCCCCACTCTGAATCTTCCCAACTAATGTGCATTGCATGGATTGCAGGCAGGAAATATGCATACATGGAAGCAGAGGCTCAAGACCTAACTTTGGAAGACATTCCAAAATTGCCAAGTGCATACAAAGATGTGGTGACTAAGTATTCGATGCTACATAAGGCTCTAAGAGGTCTCTCTCTAAATGAGGAGACGTTGCCCCCTGTACTTAGAGAAGACCTTGCTAATTGTGTTGCAGCAACTGGAGATGACAGAATTAGAGAGTTCAAACTTAGCCCAGCATGGTACTGGCGGATGAAGTTAAAAGAAAAAGGATACTGTAAGTGCAAAATGTATTGTATTCCCCCCTCCCCCCCCCCCCCCAACTTTTCATTCATGTGCTTGACATGCAATTTTTAAAAATTGAATGAGGAGAAGTCTATGTAAAATTTTTGAATAGACACCCTCACAAGTGTAAAGATGATCAGGCTGGAAGCAGCTAATCAATGGGAAAGAACAACAATTGCTTGGTCAAAGTTTCCCAATCACCATGACTTTGGTCAATATCCTATGCACTGTCCATCCATGTTGTCATTTTTTACTGTTTGCAGTCCACTTCATGAGTGGACTGGCATGATTTTTAAGCCACCAATTGATCCCTGGATCTCATACACAGGTTCCACATGTGCATGTTTGATAGATTATCATCTTAATATCTTTTTTTTTTTTTGGCACAATTTTTAAGCCACCAATTGACCCCTGGATCTCATACACAGGTTCCACATGTGCATGTTTGATAGATTATCATCTTAATATATATATATATATATATATATATATATATATATATATATATATATATATATATATATATATATATATATATATATTTGGCACAATTTTTAAGCCACCAATTGACCCCTGGATCTCATACACAGGTTCCACATGTGCATGTTTGATAGATTATCATCTTAATATCTTGTCTTTTTTTTTTTTTTTTTTAAATAAATGAGTTCGTTTAGCTAATGTCAGGACGCAGGATCTCCAGCCATGTCTCACTAATTGGAGCCTACATATAGAGATGGTCCGATGATAGGAATTATCTACGCTCTGTTCTGGATGCTATGTTTAATGGGCCACTGTAAGAAACTTTTACTGAAATCTTCACCATGTGTAGATGAATCATGAATGTAGGACATTCAAATGAAAATTTTCAACCATACAACACGAAAATGAAATGGTCTGGGATCATCCTTGCGGAGAAGATCACCCATTGGTGAATTTTTTATTCCAATTCTGCTTTGCTGTTGGAGATGAAACAAGAGACCCTGAGCAGGAGGAAGAAAAGTTAGCTCAAGTGAGGGACTGGATTTCTTCTAGGCACACTGAGACCGTCTATCTCTCTGATGTTCTTTCAAACTTTCCCAATGTATCCGTGGTAAAGATGAATACCACCTGCTCAGCTAAATTATTATTCAGGATTAAATCCTGTTTGATTTTACCATTGAACTGGATAGCAAATTGACCAACTTGTAGTTTCCTTACTATTAGTATAGAGGGATTAGGCTCTAAATTACAATAATGTTTCTTTCTCAAGATGGAATAGAAATGAAATGCAATTGCAATTTGAGTGCTTCTTCCTCATATGATTACTAGGCAACACAATATCATTTGATAATTTCCATTGATTGAACTGAATTTTCACAATTTGGTTTAATTGTGTATCCAAACAAGCTCTTGATGTTTTAATTGAGATAGTTCTGTTCTAAGGGTAGAGAAACAGTCAGACATGTATTTAATTAGTGAAAATGATTTGCAGGTGTTAACAGAAGGTAATTGGACCCAAATTGCAGTTCAGTTACACACCCATAAGCACCATTATAGTTTCTAGAGGACTTGAATTTGTTGGAAAGAATGCTGGTTTGGAAGAAAACTTATATAATGGAAAAAAAAAAAAAAAAAAACAACAACTATTTTTGACACTTGTCTAAGTGGTTTTTATGTTAATTTCTGAAAAAAGAAAGGAAAAATCTTTTCTTATTGAACTTATTTTGCCATTTGGGTTAACACTCATTTGGGACATTTTGTGTTGATTCTCAATAGAGACAAAAGATTGGTACTTCTCTTAAATTCTGATGCCTGCTAATGTTTTTCATGTGTAAAGTTGTTAGGGAAATTGCAGTTGAGCACCTATATTTATGTGTAATTACAGTTATCCACCTATATTTATACTCACCCTGATTGATTTTAAGTACACCCACTTTCAATTTCTTGAATTGTAGTGCAGAATTAAATGAAGTTGTACGCAACCAAGCATGGTGTATGTCCCCCTCCCCTCAGTGGCATGGGTATATCAGAAGCATTTTTAACTTATTGCAGTTGTGCTAGGTGGTTTTGGGTTTTGGGTTACTGTATTGAAGGAGATGAAAAGATGCTACTCTATGAATACCTGCTGAACAAGAGCTTAGATTTCTTCATCTTTGGTTTGTCTATATAACCATAAGAAGCTTTCAATTCAAGCTTATGTTTGGATTAGCATGACTAATGATTTTATACATTTGGATGGAAACATGAAGATGAAAAACGAAGCAAATTGATACTGCTAGATTGGGAGAGGCGCTTCAACATCATCTTAGGGATCGCTTGAGGCCTTTTGTATCTTCACCAAGATTCAAAATTGATACTGCCATTGCAATATAATTTCTACAGATAGCTTTACATCTAGATCTAAATTAATGATAATTTTTGTTTTATTTGTTGTACTTGATTTTATCTTTCCTCTCAACTCTTGTCATTGATTATTTTTTTTAGAGACTAAATCCAAATCTTATTTCAGGTAATTCATTGAGAACTCAGAGGTTTGCTGGCTGGTTTCGAAGATTCGGATTCAACTACAGTAATCATTTTAGATAGTTTAATCCAAACTGCCCAAATTTTATTTCTTGATCAAACTTTGGTTTCTATGCTAGTTTGAATGTAATCATTATCTTTACTAAGAAGGTAAGAATTAGTTTATAGTTTTTAAGATCTACATCATATGATTAGTGAGAATTGGAATATATAGTTTTTGTTAGCATATATTTAATTATTGTATCAACGTTCTTCCTAAGATTTCTTTTAGATGGAGTTGTAATGATCCGTCATAGCCAGGTGGCAACCTGGGATTGGGTATCATATATACAATTAATTTTTTATGGAAATATAGATTTTACGTGTGGGATTTGGATGGTAGATCTGTTTTTTATTTCAATTCTGATTTCTTCATTTTCTTATGCTTTGACTTACCTTTTCAAATAGGTGAGGCTTTGGAGAACTTTTGTTAGTATTAAGCTAGTTTTTGATCTATGCACTAATTAGGGAATCTATTTTCGTAATTAACTTTTTTTACTTAATGAGAAACGCCGGTTTTAACCATCGGCGAATGGCTTTTTAGCCATCGGAAGCGCCGACGATTTTGGCTGTCGAAAATGGCGACAATTTTGGTCATCGGACTAAGCTGTCAGAAATGCTGACGGTTTTGACCATCGGAAATGCCAACGAATATTAACCGTCGGCAAGCAACGCCAACACCCCCTTTCCTAATGGCACTTCTGACGGCTAAAAGCTGTTGGGGAAGGCCATTGCTAATGATTTTTAGCCATCGGCCTTGCCCTGTTTTTTTGGTTGTAAGCTTTCCTACAATGTGTTAGGTGATTATGTCAGTTATCTCCCTACAAAGTATGGTCCACACAATATGACGAACAAATAGTCAATCCATAACCGTCTTGCCACGTGCTTGGTTCCAACCAAGACCACGAACATGTTATCACCTCAGCGAAATCTTGCCATGGAACCCAATTCCGATCGAGGAACGAAAAGATTATTGAAGATCTGTCATCCATTAGTCATCCCTCCATAACGCCGAGTTTTGATCGAGCAACAAACAGATGTTCATCTAGCACATTACGACCGTCCCGCTACGAAGCTCAAACCTAATTAGGAAACAAATAGATCATCATCCTCCAAGCCGATCATGAGTGCCATTATTGTAAAAATTATTAATAGAAGAATATTTTTGACTTGCATCTTCTTCCCCTATTATTTTTATAGTTGAACTTTGGCAGCGAATCACGCTGAAAGAATAAGTCTAAAGTCCGTAGACTCATGTCTATTGACACAAGGTAAAAAGAATCCATTCATAAGGTTTAGCCTCCTATTATTTCACAAATCACCTAAACGGAGAGCAATACGGGTAGTCAAGAGGACTCCGAATCCCGTGCTCAGTCTCGAATATGGCCGTCTTGGTGCAGGGGACACCAACAATTCAATCAACCCTTCAGGTCATGTATACTCTGGCATGCTTGTGCATCATAATCGCACATGAAAAATCGAATCCAAGCCCTCACTTGTGCGGCCTAGCTTGATTTAATTGAGCCAAAATAAAGATGCCATGAGTGGTAACATCCCATCGATTAGATCTAATTGTGCCAAGCCAAGTGTAAATAAGGACTAGTGAAGCCACGACCTATTTACTTCCACCACCGAGAGAATACAAGGAAGTGAAATGATCTCAATTAAATCACTGGGTAGCATTTTGAAATCTTTTTTAAAAAAGTTAGTTGGAATAAAAATTTTATATTAATTAGGTAGCTTATATATATATATATATATATATATATATATATATATATATATATATATATATATATATATGTACAGAAACGTTCACCTGCGAACCAGTTCGTACGTACTACATACGAACTTTTTTGAGAACCCATCATACGTGATGTGGATCCAAAATCTGAACCGTTCATGTGAAGCAGCACCTCGTGAAACCCCCCAGGCCCAAGTTTTACTTTGATCTAAAACTTTGATGGGCCATGAAAAATGAAAACAGTTTCCTCCCTTGATTTGCATTTCTCTTTGCTATGGCCCACCAGAATATTAGATCAGGGTGAAAATTTGTCACATGGGGTTTTATGGGATTCCGCATCACATGGACCATTCAGATTAGACACCCATGGCACGTGTGCAAAGGTGCGCACGTGCGTAGGTGCGCAGGGGAGCATGACTCTATATATATATATATATATATATATATATATATATATATATATAGAGAGAGAGAGAGAGAGAGAGAGAGTAATGGTCTCCTGCGAACCATCCCGCGGGCTACTTGGTGCAGTCTAATTCCCGACGCAAAGAGGAAATCGGATTGCGTTCTGAGTAAACTTTGTTCGGCCCCGTGTGAATGTATGTGGTCTATCCACGCGGTCCATCCGTTTTTCAAGCACATTTTAATGGTTGAGACAAAAATTGAATCATTTCCAATGCTCAAGTGGACCATAGAACAGGAAACATTGGGAATAATAATTTCCACCGTTGAAACCTTTTTAGGGTCTATAGTGATGTTTATTTGTCATCCGACCTGTTCGTGAGATCACACGGATATGGATGAAAGCAAAACAGAAATATCAGATTGATCCAAAACTTGTGGACCCCAAGAAAATTTTCAACAGTTGGCATTCAATTCACACTATTTCCTGTGGTGTGTCCCACTTGTGCTTTGGAAATACTTCATTTTTGGGCTTAAGCCTTAAAATTACCTTAAAATTATCTGTTAAAATGGATGCAAGGAGTGGATGGAATATATAAATCACGGAGGGCCCCACAGACTTTACTCAGTACGCAGTCCACTTCCCCACAAGGGCGGGATGGGCTAGTGACAGGGTGAGAAGTGACGTCACCAAATTTTGTGGCCCCACCATGATATATGTTTTGCATCCACACCGTCCATCCATATGGAGAGATCATTTTAAGGTAATATCCAAAGAATGAGTCACATCCAAAGCTCCACCCCACCACAGAAAACAATGGCAAGAGTGACACCACCGTTAAAAAATTCTAAAGGTCACAAAAGTTTTTGATCAAGCTTATATTTGTATTTTCCCTTCTTTAATATCTTTGTCAACTTTTGAACAGGTTGGATTTTGAAAAAACATCATGGTGGGCCTTAGAAAGGTTTCAACAGTGGGCATTAATCTTCCCGTTGTTTTCTATGGTGGGGTCCACTAAAGCTTTGGATCTACATCATTCTCCGGCTCATGGCTTAAAATAATATCTCCAAATGGATGGACGGTAGATACAATACATACATCATTGTGAGGTCCACAAAACTTGGTAGCCTGCAGTGGGAATTGGACTGCATCAGGGTAGCCTGCGGGGTGGTTCGCAGGAAGGCCATTGCTCTCTCTCTCTCTCTCTCTCTCTCTCTCTCTCTCTCTCTCTCTCTCTCTCTCTCTCTCTCTATATATATATATATATAACCGAACCCTTGTGTACGTCCATCAATAATGACGTCCACCACTGACACCTGCACAGGGCAGTAGCTGATGCTTACTTGTCATCCAACTGTTCATTACATAACAGTGGCCATACAGTCCTCACACCACCTGGGTCGGTTAAGTAAAGGAGTCCTCACAAACCAGGCCAGTGAAATAGGTGGACGCGGATTCGCCGCCACAGCAGTTCCGGTGCTGGGATGCTAGATGGAGCAAATCGACTGGTCCATTCATCTTGAGAGCTCATTTCACGACGTTCCAAAAAGAAAAAAATAAATAAATAAGCAGATCCAAAACTCAAATAGGTCACACGAGTGGAAAAAAAAACACCTGCCCTTGAAACCTTCCTATCTCTACTTCAATGTTTATATGCCATCCAAGCTATTTATAAAGTCATTTATACTAGAATGAATTGAAAACACAGGAAACTTATAGCTATGTAAAACTTTTGTAGTAATATGAATGTTTCAATGGTAGTCATTGAATCTTTACTGTTTCCTCCCGTGTGACCCACTTGAGGTTTGGATCCATTTCATTTTTAGTCACATTCCTAAAATGAGCTTGCAAAATGGATGAACAGTTTGGATTTCTCATAAACATTACGGTGGCTCACCTAATATACCAGCGCAAGAACTTTATTATTATTATTATTATTATTATTATTTAATTTTTATAAGAGCAATTTCATTGATAGCAAAGGTTATAAGATACATCCATTCGGACAGGACCGGATTCAAAAAAGAGATAGCCCTGCCTATCGTATCCTATACATTAGAATTCCTATGAAAATATCTGATCGAGCCAATGCCCACTTTGTCTAGAAAGATCTCATCCTTAACCAGACCAGGGAAATTGGAGGAGTCCCTGAATAAGCGGGTTTCTTGCCTTGTGCTGCCATCCTTTACTTGGCCGTCAGCATGGCTGTTCGCCTCACTGAGAATAGGGGAGAGCTGAAAACATCCCTTAGCTCCCAACCTACGAATCCTCCCCCATCCAGTAACCCCAAAATCAGGCGAGGGGCGAAAGGCCATTAAGACAATCAACTAACCATCTGAAATCTGACTCAACGAGCACCCTACGAAGCTCCAAGGAGACACGAAAGGCCATCCCATATATCATATAGGGTTCACATTTAAGACAATCAACTAGCCACTTGTTCATCAAGCGCAGGAACTTCCTGATAAAAGGCTTTTCCCAGGAAATCTGGGTACCAAATAGGTGGCAAGCCGGGTCCCACGTACCGCTTCCTTTTCTTTGGGGCCCATCTAAGCCGGTCCAGTAAACCTGACCACTCAAACCGCGTCCAATAGCCCCCATTTCTTTGTAAATATATTCCACCAGCTGTCATGGTATTGGGCAGCTCCCATTTCTTTGTAATTATATTCCACCAGCTGTTATGGTAGTGGAGTTGGTGCTTCCCTGACCTCGTGGCCCATCTTGATGTATGCGTAGTGCATGCAAGCCGTCCATTAGTTTTTCAGCTCATCATAATTCCAAAAATGAAATGGATCCAAATCTTAAGTGGACCACACCACAGGATCGTGGTCATTGAACACCCACCATCCATCCAATCGGTTGATAAGGTCACACATGCCTGGATAGATGTCAAGCTGTGTGGGTCCCACTGTGATGCTTGTCAAACATCAACACCGTAAATTTGATGGGTCCCCTTTCAATTATGGGATATCCTAAAAATCAACCTTATACAGAACTCGGGTGGGCCATACCATCTAAAATCATGTGAAGACATGCTTAAAACATATAAAAGCACTTGGTGGGGCGCACTTGAAATTTGGATGCATCCGAAACTTGGTCTGACCCCTCATCCAAGCGGGAAACATATAATGAATGGTTTGAATTTATGAACCACACCTCTGTGGGCCCAACAAATGATTATAAATGTTTTAATGGGAGGATAACCCCTCTCAACTTTTGTACATGGTGTGGCCCACAAAAGTCATCGATTGACTTGCCCGCGGCCCACCATGGAATGGTGCATCTGACTGATGGGGTAGATGTTTGACATGCATCATGGTGGGGCCCACATAGCTCGAGCTCATGTGAAGTTCCCTTGAGCTGGACCGCGGAGATCCATTTCCATTATATATATATATATATATATATATATATATATATATATTGGTGTTTTCACTTCATCCCATTTGGAATGACCTTATAAACGGTTTGGATAGCATATAAACATCAACATGGAGCCCAGGAAGGTTTCCACGGTGGGAATTTCTTTCTCCAATTTTCCCTCTCGTGTGACCCACGTGAGTTTTGTATCCACCTCATTTTTGGTCTCACGTTCTAAAATTAGTTCCCAAAACAGATGAACGTAATGAATTTATCACATACATTGCAGTGGGTCCCACCCAGCATCCCTGCGTAGAGGCTTTGGCAGGAAATCCGCGTCCCTCGCAATACACTTGCATGCAGTGCTTTTAGAGCCCTGGATCATCTTTCCATAATGAAATGTTTTAAAATCTACTTTTTTAAAAAAAGGTCCAAAGCATTTTCACCCAGTGGATATCTACCAACCTAATACTTGCATGCAAAATCCAAAACTTCCAATAGGTTAGTCCCACCGTGAAAATCACCTAATGCAAAAATCAGATCAATCTACTGATAAGGGGATTTCCCTCCATGTATAACAATATCTGGCCACTGATAAATGTCAATATAAAAGTGTAGACCTTTTGATAAATGGATGTGGCTGATTATTGCACAAGGTAGTCATGGCAGTGAGTCCAACGTATTTAATGGGTTGGATATCATAAGCCCATTAAAAAGTTGGGAGTTACCAACTGGGTGGACCGTAATTTGCAGTCCACCTGGTCGGACCTGAGACCTCTTTAAAAATAAGTACCAGCCTCAGGAGTCGTAAGAGGAAAAAATAATAATAAATAATTTGGAAGAAAATTCAAAAATAACAAAAGAAAGAATAAATAACAATTATGAACCAAACTGCAACTATTAAGATTAGTTTACATTAATGGTTGGCAGTTGGGGGAGGCATAATCCTGTGAAACCCTTTGCCGGGAACTTTCTGATATGGGAAGCTAGGTGGGGTCATTGTAATGTTTGTGAGTAATCCACTCGTTTCATTTGTTCTAGCGGATCATGTTAGGAAATTGACTCTAAAAAAATGAGGCTGATCTAAAACTCAAATGGGCCGCACGATAGAGAAACTGAATAAGAAAATGCCTACAGTACTCTTGGGTTTATTGATAACTTCTTAAATTTGTAAAATGACAGAGTTTGTCTATGCCATCGAAGTGTCATCGAGTAGGTGTCGATGCCATCAAAGCTATCGAGAAAATCCTTGCTGGAACTTTTTATATTACTACTCGATGTGATCGAAGTCCCATCAAGCGCATGCGTAGATTTGCCTAAGTGTGGAATTTGTTTCTTATTCCGATTATAATATTATATGATACTATACATATCAGGTGTAATAAGGATTTGAGGAGAATTAGAGTTCTAGGCTTTCCAATTTGTCCCTAAGGATGTAAGGGTATTATTTAGGCTTGTGAAGTGGATTCGAGGCCTGTTTAAAGCAATAATACTATCTCATACATTTATATTTTTAGAATGTATTACTTATCAATTTCCACCGTGATTTTTTCTGAAAAAGGTTTTACCATGTAAATTTCAAATGGTTTATGTTTGAACTTACTTTTGTGATTGGTAGTACTTTACTTGATTGGCCTGTGTGCTTTCAGAGTTCTCCAAAGTTCTCCAACGGAATCCGCCATGATGTTTACATATGTCATCCATACTGATTCATAAGGTCATTACTATTGGGATGAACTGAAAACATAAAAATGTTAGCTGGACTATGGGGCCCACCTTTCCCACCTTTCCATATGTGTCGTATATCCACACCGATCATAGAATTTCCACCGCATTTTAGGCATGGTCCCAAAAATAAAGCTAATCAAAATCTCAAGTAAACCACATAATAGTAAACAGGGATCATTGAACACCCACCATTAAAAACTTCCAAAGGCGCAGCATAATATTTATTTTTCATCCAATCGGTTAATGAGGACAAACACACAGACGACCACTCTTTCCAGCACTTAGATATGAATCTGCTTTAATTTTGGGACCATACCTTAAAATAAGCTGCAAAAAATGGATGGGCGGTGTGGATATACAAGATGTAGATCAAGGTGGGCCCCACGGTCAGGGAATCACCCTGTACAGTGTTACCCGGGTAACATCTCCCCGCTGTAATGGACTTAAAAAGTGTGGACGCGGATGCGAAAGCCTTTCCAACGACAGTGGTGTTTGTAGGGAATCGGATTGGCTACTCCCCTGACACCAGCCGATGGCTGATGGACGGTGCTCTTTGGCCCCACTATGATGTATGTGTTTCATCCATGCCGTCCATATATTTTTACAGATAACTTTACAGTATGAGACCAAAAAATGAGACATATGCCAATCTCAAGTGGACCACATTACAGGAAACAGTGTTGAATGAGTGTCAACCATTAAAAACATTTCGGTGGCCATAAAAGTTTTGGATCAAGCTGATTTTTGTTTTTTCCCTTCATCTGGGCCTGTATGACCAAATCAACAGATTGGACGTCAAATAAACAGTACACTGGCATTAGGAGGATTTTAATGGTGGATATCCAATCGCTATTGCTTTTATGTGGTGTGGACTACCTGAGATTTATATCCCTCTAATTTTTAGGGTAAATCCTTAAAATGATCTTTAAAAATGGATAAACGGAATGGATGAAACACATACATCATGGTAGGGCCCACAGAGCACTGACCACCAGCCACCGGGCTGGTGGCAGGGGGAGTAGCCAATCCGTTTCAGTGTTTGTATGCCTGCCTTTGAAATCTCATTGGGTCCACCATGATGTTTATATGCGATCCATACGGTTCATAGTTTAATTCCTACTATGATGAACTGAAATTTGCATTTTCCATTCATCCCGGGCTATTTGACCTTATGAGCCGGTTGGATGGCATATAAACATCACAGTGGGACCTAAAAATGTTTCAACGGTGACCAGCGTCGTTATCACTGCTTCTTGTGGTGTGGTCCACTTGATTCAGTGGATAAAAGTCATGGATAAAAGGGAAACGGATCGGCTACTGACCCTGCCAGCCAATGGCTAGTGGTTGGTGCTCTATGGGCCCCACCATGATGTTGTGTTTCATCCATGCCGTCCACCTATTCTTCCGGATCATTTTATTGTATGAGCACAAAAATGAGGTTGATCCAAATCTCAAGTGGATCACACAGTGTTGATTGAAATCCCACCATTAAAAATTTCCTGGGCCACAAAAGTTTTGAATCAAGCTATATATATGTGTGTGTGTGTGTGTGGACCCCACCGTGATGCGTGTCGACCATCAACACCGTGCATTTGATGGGTCTCCTCTAAATTATAGGATATCCCAAAAATCAGCCGTATACGGAACTCAAATGGGCCATACCATCTAAAATCATGTGAAGACATGCTAAAAACATATAAAAGCACTTGGTGGGGCCCACCTGAGTTTTGAATGCTGCTGAAACATGGTCTGAACGCTCATCCAAGTGGGACACACATAATGGATGGGCTGGATTTGCAAACCACATCTCGGTGGGCCCAAAAAATGATTATGAATGTTTTAATGGTGCACATCCCCTCCCCACTTCTGTATGTGGTGTGGCCCACAACAGTCACGGATTAACTTGATTTTTGAGACCTAGGCCCACGATGGAATAGTGCATCTGACTGATGGGGTAGATTTTCGAAACTTATCATGGTGGGGCCCACACAGCTCAACATCATGGGACGGACTCGTGAGGTCGAGCGCGCCCCCCTCCCCCCCCCCCCCCACACACACACACACACACATATATATATATATATATATATATATATATATATATATATGACCTAATCAACAGGTTAGAAGTCAAATAACCGTTACTGTGGCCCTAGGAGGTTTTTAATGGTGGACATTCAATGACAACTGTTTTCCTATGGTGTGGTCTACCTGAGATTTAGATCTACCTCATTTTTTGGATCAAGCACTAAAATTATCTTTCAAAATGGATGGACAGTAAACAAATACATCATGGCAGCGTCACTAGCCAAACCGCATCCGGATAAAACCCATACATCACGGGTGGCCCCATAGAGACTCTACCTGGACCGATTTCCATCCAGCGGGGCTGGACGTAATCCACCTCTCCGTCTACTATCAATCATTGTATTCATCGCAAGATACTCGGAATCTACGAAAATTGTCCCACTGGTTATAAGAAAGAAAGAAGAAAACGGAAATTTATGAGAGAAGAAAAAGAAGAAATGGCGGAGAGTGCTGTGAGCTTCTTAGTTGAATACTTGGGAGCTTTGCTGGTGGAGGAAGCACAGTTGCTGAAGGGGGTCCATGGAGAAGTCTGTGATATCAGAGATGAGTTAGACAGAATCAAATCCTTTTTAAGGGATGCTGATACAAGACAAGACACAGACCAAACCCTCAAGACATGGGTGAAACAAGTAAGAGAAATCGCTTATGATGTCGAGGATGTTCTTGACAAGTTCATGCTCGGCAAAGCACAAGAGCAACACGATTCTCAGGGATGCATCGACTTTCTTTATATACTCATCAAGCAGTTCATGGTGCATCATCAGACTGCATCCTCAATGCAAGATATCAAAACCCGAATCGGTATGATTACGGAGAGAAAAGACGCTTACACTCTCAATAGAATAGAGCAAGGTTCAAGCTCCAATAACATGAGTGATCAATGGTATGATCCTCGATTGAATGCTCTTTTCATTGAGGAAGCTCATCTTGTGGGCATCGACATGCCGAGGAGGTAATTGATCAGATGGTTAATGAATGGAGATTCGAGACTCTCGACGATTTCGGTGGTTGGTATGGGTGGCCTAGGCAAGACCACTCTAGTAAAGAAAGTCTATGATAACCAACAAGTGAAGAAATGTTTTGAAACATATGCTTGGATCACCGTCCCGCAATCATTCAAACCAGTGGATCTACTCAGAAACATGATAAAGCAATTCTCCGAGGCAAAGAAAGATCAGTCTCCTGAAGGAGTAGATGCGTGACACAGGTCGAGCTAATCCAAGTGCTACGGAGCTACTTGCAGAACAAGAGGTATGTGCTTGTGGTTGATGATGTATGGGAGGTGCCTGCATGGAATTTCATAAGCAATGCATTGCCCACTAGTGAATATGGTAGCTGGGTAATGATCACCACACGCAAAGGTGACGTTGCATCATCTTCTTGCATTGGACCTTCCAATCACATCTACAACCTTCAGCCTCTGCATCCAGAAAATGCCTGGTCCCTCTTTTGCAGGAAGGCATTCCAATCAAATGAGGAGAACAGTTGTCCTCAGGAATTGGAGAAGCTTTCTCGAAGTTTCGTAAAAGAATGTCAAGGACTACCTCTTGCAATTGTCACATTAGGTAGTCTTTTGTCAATGAAGGGAAAGACGTATGTTGAGTGGGAGATGATTCACCGTAGCCTTGGATCAGAGCTTGAAAGTGATGACAATCTTAGAAGCATGACAAAAATATTATTACTCAGTTTCAATGACTTGCCTTACTACCTGAAATCATGCTTCTTGTATTTGAGTATTTTTCCAGAAGATTATGCCATTAAGCGTATGAAACTAATTCGGCTATGGATAGCTGAGGGTTTTGTCGAAAGAAATGAAGGCAGGTCAATGGAAGAGGTTGCTAAAGGCTACCTCAATGTGCTTATCACTAGAAATCTTGTTCTAGTGACAGAACGGAAATCTTATGGCAAGGTGATCACTTGTCAAATCCACGATCTTGTGCGGTAGATGATTATTCCAAAATTCAGGGAGGAGCACTTCTTTGCATCTTCTGTTGAAGAGAACATGAACAGAATCCGGCATCTGTCGATTTGCAACGATGGTGAGAATTTTCCAAAATTTGATACCTTCTCCCGTCTTCACTCTCTGTTCATTTTTAGGGTGGATGGGCTATTCAAAACTCCTGCAATCACATCGTTTGCTAGCTTAAAGTTGTTGAAGGTGGTGGATCTTGAAAATGTGTCTGTGGACATCTTTCCTGATGATCTAACAAGCTTGTTGCATTTGAGGTACCTAAGCTTGGAGAATACAAAGATCAAGAAGGTTCCAAGTTCGTTGATGAAGCTAAAGAACTTAGAAACATTGAATCTTAAGGGCACCTTTGTATGTGAATTGCCAGTTGAGATTCTCAAGCTCGAGCGCCTCCGCCACCTCCTCGTTTATCGCTATCATATAATGGTTGTTTATTTACCTTTTAACTCTGTGTATGGAGTTAAGGTGTCAGCTGGAATTGGGCATATGAGATCCCTACAGAAGTTGGCATGCATAGAGGCAGAGAGCGGAATCATTAGAGAGCTGGGGAATCTCACCCAACTGAGGAGGTTAGGCATTATCAAGCTAAAAAGGGAAGATGGGAACGATTTGTGCACTTCTATTGAGAAGATGGACTACCTTCAGTCCTTAGATGTGACATCAATGGATGAGGAGGTTCTCGACCTGCATCCTTTATCGCATCCTCTGCTACCTCTTCAATGTCTATATTTGACAGGGCGTTTGGAGAAGTTACCCAAATGGATTGCCTCGTTTCATAATCTGGTCGCCGTCTGTCTGAGATGGTCCAGATTGAGGGATGATCCACTCAAAGCCCTTCAATCACTGCCCAATTTGGTGGAACTCGAGCTACGGCGAGCTTTTGATGGAGAAGAGTTATGTTGCGAGGGCAGAGGATATCCAAGACTCAAGCAATTATTGCTCATTGAGTTGATGGGATTGAAGAAGGTGAGGGTGGAGAAGGGAGCAATGTCTAGCCTTGAAGAGCTAGATATTAGACATTGTGAAGAATTAGTGGAGGTGCCGTTGTGGCTGGAACATCTCTCTAACCTCAAAGAACTCTACCTGCAAGACATGTCTGTGGCTTTCTTGAAGGGGCTAAGAAAGGATGGAGTGGAAGAGTTAGTGAATTCCATTCAGCACATTCCACTCATTCGATACACAAACACTCGAGAAAGTACTTATTGGGACTTATCATGATTCAGGAGAGGACACTCACAAGATTAAAGCAGTTGTTGGGTGAATGTTTTATATTTCCCTTCTTCCTAATCACAACTGATATTTTTGTTCTCTACAAAGATTCACGCTTTTTTCCTCTTTCAAATGCTTTCATTTTCTTCTTTCCTTTATCTTTGTGACATTTTTATAGTTGTTTCAAGGAGGCCGGTTGTTGGGAGACCGCGGAAGCATGCACAGAAACACACGATTTTACGTGAGAAACCCTTGTGGGAAAAAACTACGGCATAAAGCGACAACAAAATCCACTATGAATAATGAATTATAAGAGATTGTGAACTTACAGATACAAAGCCCTTCTGAAAACCCACTGTCACACTCAAAACCCACTATGATTAAAGGGTTTGACGAGTGGTCTACATTCAACATACATGTGTGGCCACCTGATGACCAGATTGGGCTGATCTTTTGGCCACATCACATAAACAGTTGATCCTGCTTGATGAACGACCTGAATCTCTCATGCTGGTGTGAAATTATATCATGCAGGGAGGGTAGATTCGAAATCCCACTGTCACAAGTAAACATAGCAGGGCTTTTTCTCATTTAGTTATGAACCTCACCATCAGTGACCCTGTTCCTTTTCAGCATTATAAATCTGAAGTTAATGGTTCAAACAGTTGTTCTTTACGAAAAAAGAAGAAGCACAATTCATGAATATTAAGAAAATTTTCTTAGTCGGAGTAAAATGGATAAGATAAGACTTCTCTCACTGCCTCAGGACTTGTATAATGGCTACCAGTTTTGGCACACTGCAATCCTTTGAAAAATGATCTGAAAGAGAAAAACCAGTTAGGAAATCTTCTATCTGTAATAATGTGGATTTATCTCCCACTTAAAACAACTAGGTGATACTACTACATGTTGAAAAGAAACAGATGCAGAACCTAATGCTTAATATAAGTTCCTCACTCTGGGATCTTGACTGCTGATTCTGTTGACAATATTGATAGGCTCCTCAATTACTCGTAAAACAAGCACTGCCTTGCAGTCCATTAGAAATTTCGCAATCTATAGAAGTTCTGTATGAAATTGCCAAAACCATTAAAAAAATTACATTACCTCAACAAAGTCCATTAACAAGAGAGAGCTATTTGAGGGACTTATTGGAGCAACATAGACGCCCAAAAAATGCAATTTATCTGACAGCCCTTATTCAAATACTGAATACCTCAAAGCAAAAAGACCAAAGTATTCAAAATTGGTTATATAACGGCTATTACGTAATGGTAACGGTCATAACCGTTACACGTTACAAGATTGAAATGACCATTACAGAAAAAACAGGCCATAACAGCTCGTAATGGTCATGTAAAAGTTTTTTCAAAAAACAAAAGAAGGGCCGTAATGCCGATACGAGGGCCGTAACGGCCATTACGGCCCGTATCATAACGGTAACGGTGGTGGCCGTTATGGCCACCGTTACCATTTTGGAACACCTTAAGAAAGACAATAGGATAACATCCTTACTTCCATCCTAAAGCTCTATGAAAGGATGGACTTTGAGCTTGATTGACTAGTTGTCAAGTGCCACTTCCAATCAACTAGTGCATCTACAAAATCATTGCAAAAGTGCTAGCATGCAGGATATGCATGACTCTTGGTAACATTATTTCCGCCTCACAAAGTGCATAACTTTATTTCTCTCACAAAGTCCATTCATTTCCGGGAGAATGGTTTTGGATAGGCCATTTATTACCACGAGATGGTAGACGCGCGAGCATATCAAGAAGGGGTTCAAAAATTTTCTCCTTAAGGTTGACATAGACACAACTGTGTCGACTGGAAATTCATAGTTTATTTGCTTGGGAAGACAAGATCCTTATTTCTAACTAAAGCTCCTGTCAAAGACAGACTGTCGAACTTGATTGAGTAATTGTCAATTGCTAGTTCTGGTTCACAAGCTAAGGGTGCAGCATTTGGATGCACAAATGAATTGAATTGTGGCCATTCAGTTAAATCAATAGGAAATGATGAAAGCTACAATGGTTGGCATTCATAACAAGGAAGCAGCTCTCAAATTAAATTAAATTCCTTTGGTGTCCAACTTGAAAGGAGCATAATCGTGAATTTATATTCAGCTTCTCTTTTCGTACATGATCGGGGGCCGGTTCCCTTTTGTCGCTGGCCCTCCCAAACCACACTTTGTACAACCTTGGGCTCATTTCCTCATGAAACACCAGCAGCTAAAGTTTTTTGGAAAAAAAAAAGAAGTGAGAGTTAGCCACTAATTAATTTAGAGATGTTCACATGCTGAGTAAATCTACCCTGATGTCTAATCATCCCAATCTGACGAGAGAAAAAAAAATAAAAATTGGGAAAGAAATTTGTGGAATATAACGTTTCATTGCAATATGGTCTTTACATTGTTATCTAAATTTCTAGCG
Source organism: Magnolia sinica (assembly GCF_029962835.1). Classification (NCBI taxonomy): domain Eukaryota; kingdom Viridiplantae; phylum Streptophyta; class Magnoliopsida; order Magnoliales; family Magnoliaceae; genus Magnolia; species Magnolia sinica. The sequence continues at coordinate 84,960,563 of NC_080581.1, forward strand.
AGTCCCACTCAACCCAACATGATGGCTGGTGATGTAGAAGAATATGCTCCTCCAGTGATTATACAACAACATGCTTCTTTCCTATTTGAAGAGAGCAAAGAAAGTGAATTCAAAGTCAACAAAGCACCACATGTCAACATGGTTACTGTCACCGCCGGGGGTGTATCCAAAAGGGTAATTATCGACAAGCCCACCCACAATGACACAACACAGCCGTTGTACATGTTAGCTTATATAGACGGATGTCCTATTACCAGAATTCTGGAAGATAATGGAGCTACTGAACTTGTTGCCATGGAGAATGATGGCTAAGCTAGGAAAAACTACGACCGATCTAATCCCATCAGAAGTCACTATTAGTAATTTTGTTGGCCATGTCACCAACACACATAGGGTCTTGGTGGTCGATTTGACCGTAGGCATCAAAACGGTCTTGGCGCCATTTTTTTTTTTGTTGTGGATAGTTCGTTAAGCTATAACGCACTACTGGGGAGAGACTAGATCCATTCTTTTGCATGCATCCCATTCTCTCTCCATCATTTTGTGATTTTTTGGAACCAAGATAAGGTCGAGCTAGTCCTGGCTGACAACAAGCCTTTCTTGGCCACGTCGAATGCCAATGAAGCTAATTACTATGGTGACGAAGTGAGACCTATCAGATTCATCGGGAGAATAAGTTTGGTTGCCCTACTGAGATTACAGTAAAAAGGAATCCAAATAGCATTGTGTAGGCTATTCTGGAGATCACCAGAACCAATGATGTCCAGCCGAAAGATATTGTTCTACATTAGCTGACCTCCCACTGCACCATTGAAGAGTTCCCATGATTAGGATGCCAAGGGATGAAGCAAATTGGGCCGATTTCACGACCAAAATAAAAAGGCTTAAAGAAAGCTTAGGGAAGCCAATGAAGGCTATTTCATACATTTGGCCCAGTTGGAGGAATCGACTGAGAGCTACAACATTGATTTTGAAGAAGAGTCAGAAGTGAAGGAAGATTCTCGACCGCAAGTTCAGGATTCATTAGTCGAGATCAATCTAAGTATAGAACAGGATTCGAAATTGACATTCATAAGTGACTTTTTACAACCTCTTGAGAAAGAGTTGGCAAAGCGGCTCTCTAATTTTGTTAATTATTTTGCATAAGATTATCATGAAATGTCAGGGCTTTATCGATCCCTGGTTGAGTATATATTATTCACGAAAGAAGGTTATTGGCTATACAAACAGCCCTAAGTTACCTCAAGATCAAAGATGAGATTGAGCGATTACTGAAGGCTGGTTTCATCCGACCGATCAAATACGCGGAATTGATGTTAAATGTTGTCCCAGTGATGAAAAAGAATAATAAGGCTATGTATCGACATTAGAAATTTAAACCTACCTACACTAAAAGATGAATATCCCATGCCGTTGTCCGATCAACTTATCGATCGGGTTGCTAGGGCCTGTTTGGGAGCGCGGATTTGGAACCCCCTAGATTCGGAACCCCCAGGATTTGAAACCCCCTGGATTTGAAATCCTCTCGGTGTGTTTGGCACCCTGGATTGTGAATCAACTTTAATCCAAAAAGGGTCCTTACTCTTACCTGGGTGGTAGACTCCTAGGAGTTTCAACACTGAGTCAAGGGTTCGAGTACCCACCAGTGGTGAAATCCCACGGCGTGCGTGTGTAAGCGCGTGTGTGTGGGGTGTGTGTGTGTAAAAAAAAATTTGATGAAATTCCAAGTCTCGGATGGGCCACAAGCACAAGATCATGTTTGAGTGACTAACCAACGATTTTTAATCATTGATTTACATGGACAATGTTTGGACGGTGCTGGACAATGTTTGGATGTTGCTAATTTACATGGACAATATGTTTGGACGGTGTTGGATAATGTTTGGACATTGTTAATATATATGGACAATGTTTAGACAGTGCTGATCATCATTAGTGGGCCATGTGCCCAATAGAATAAGTATAATGACACACATATGTTACACTGCAACTATTGAAATGATTTTAGGTGTAATCCAAGCTCTCACCTAGATTTGAAACCCCCTCAAAGAGGGGATTTGAAACCCCCTGGATTTGAAAGCCCTGTTACTTTATGTTGCCAAACAACCAATGGATTTGAAACCCCCTCAAATCCACTCGAATCCACGGTGCCAAACGACCCCATAGGGTGTCTTTTATGGATGGGCAATCTAGATACAATCAAATCTATATTGCATTAGATGACGTGCCGAAGACATCACTCAGGTACGTGGGACTTTTGGAGACTTATTGCTGAGTAGGATTAAAGAATGGAGCATCTGACTTATTGCACGATGTCGTAGTCAAGTCGACTGATGCAATGGAGCATCTGACACACTTGCACAAGTCTTCCGAGTGAATGAGACTCCATGAATTAAGGTGGGTGGTGTGTCGTACACTGGATATTCCGGTCGCTGAACAGGCAGAAAACACTTGAAAGAGAAAAAATGTGTGGCTGGAAAAAAAAATAAAAAATCACCGGTCCAAATTCTCACCTGATCAGTGTGCCATCTGATTTTTTCTTCTTCTTTTTCTTTTGGTGTGGCATCTTGAAACTGAACAATATCTAATGAACAGCTTGGATAGATCACACGTGTAGCATCCATGATGGTAACAAAGGCGATGCATGGTAACTGAGAATAGGTCCGCAATTCTTTCAAAACCTAGTGAAGTCAGCATCTTTAATTAGTCTAGCACCATTTTGCAAATGCGCGGTGTCCCATGCTCCTCACGTGAGCCATTATCTCCAGCTATCCAGACCATTCCCCATCAACTGTGGTTGAAGCAAATGTTTTCACCAATAAATCATTACCATTCGATAGTGGATTTCAAATGGATGGTTCAAAGTAAACCGTGATTGGCCCAAATTAAAAATAAATAAATAAAAATTCAGATTGTTGTTTTAGAATCTCAGTGCATTTTTTTTTAATTATATCATGCCCCATCTATACGTATGTGATCAATTTGGATGGTCTTGATTACCCCAATGTGTTTCGGGGTTAGTGCATGCAATACGAAATATGATGCTCCAGCAGACCCACGGTCATCGCTCTATGGTGGTGGAACGTACTGAATACGGCATCCACAGTGTACGTCATTCTAAACAAGTCAACAAAATGATTATTGAATGAAAAAATGTTGACTTATGCGTTGGTAAATGATGTTTTTATTTTCCACCAACGTCTCATTTTGGGGGAAATCTGAGCCGTGAAAAAGCTGGGCTACACCATCAAGTTGGCCTGAAAGAGTCATGTGGATCCTTACTCTTGCTCCGGTGGTAGACTTTTAGGGGTTTTAACACCCGGTCAAGGGTTTGAGTATCATGGTGAAATCCCAGTACGGCGTGAGTGTGGGGGTACGTGTGCGCGTGTAAAAGAAAAAAAAATAGGACTCGAATTTCATCATTTTTAGACAAAGTATATATCAAGGGCCTTATTACAACCATGTTGTCAAACATTACGAACATATATTAGTTAGAGATATTAAAGTTGATTTAGTAATTAAATTGAAACTCATGTGAATATAACATGCATAGCTACTTTTGGATTAAAGGGTATTTTGAATCCAAGGTACCAAACACAACGGTAGGATTCCAAATCCACGGGTTCCGAATCCAGGGGTTCCAAATCCACGGTCCCAAACAGGCCCTTATATCTATTAATCTCAGCAGTCGTCCCCACTCGCGAACGGACGATCCCGATTTTTGTCCACCTTCTGTTTGGCTCAAATTAATGCTGTGTATCTCATATGTTTAGCCAAGGACAGAGACTAACTGTTGTCACAACAGAGAGAGAGAGAGAGAGAGAGAGAGAGAGAGAGAGAGAGAGAGAGAGAGATGGCGGAGAGTGCTGTGAGCTACTTAATACAATACTTGGCAACTTTGCTGGTGGAGGAAGCTTTGTCATTGAAGAGGGTTGATAGAGAAGTCCGCGAAATCAGAGATGAGTTAGAGAGCATCAGATCCTTCTTACGAGATGCTGATGCAAGACAAGACGCGGATGAAGGGCTCAAAACGTGGTTGAAACAAGTAAGAGAAGTCGCCTACAACGTTGAGGATGTTCTTGATGAGTTCATGCTCGGCCTTGCACAAGAGCAGCATGGCACTCAGGGATGTTTCAATTTTCTTCCTAGACTCATCAAGCGGTTGAAAGTGCGCCATCAGATTGCATCCTCGATACGAGATATCAAGACCCAAATCCATAAGATTGCAGAAAGAAAAGATGCATGCTTTCACTAGGATCGAGCAAGGTGGTTCAAGCTACAACAACATAACTGATTCATGGTATGATCGTCGACTGGATGCTCTTTTCATTGAGGAAGCTGATCTTGTGGGCATCGATGCACCAAAGCGCCAATTGATGGGATGGTTAGTCAATAGAGATTTGAGACTCTCAACGATTTCTGTGGTTGGGATGGGTGGCCTTGGCAAGACTACTCTCGTAAAGAAAGTCTATGATAGCCAACAAGTGAAGAAGAGTTTCGAAACATATGCTTGGATCACTGTCTCTCAGTCATTCAAAGAAGATGATATTCTTCGAAGCATGATAAAGGAATTCTTAGAAGCGAACAAAGATCCATCTCCCCGAGGAGTAGATGCGATGACACAGGTCGAGCTAATCCAAGTCCTAAGAAGCTACTTGCAAAACAAAAGGTATGTACTTGTTCTTGATGATGTATGGGGTACTCATGTATGGAATCTCATTAGAAATGGATTACCCAATAGCGAATGTGGTAGCAGGGAAATGATCACCACACGCAAAGGTGATGTTGACGTGTACGGTTAGTTTTTGGTCCTCGAGCCATGTATAAAGTTTCGAGCCAAACAAATGATGAAAACCCAGTGATCTTGCATTCTGGCTGACTTTCAGGCCGCTTGAGCTTCAGTTTCTCAATTTTCGCGGATCCCTGGCGTGTAATTCCGTCGATCTTGGTCCCTTGGAGTCCGTCCCTTGCCTTGGTGCATTCTGAACGTTAAATCCATGCTTTTAGCATCCTTTTTCAGTCTATGCTCGTAAATACACCTTGCATCACAAACACGATTAAACTGGTGCATTAAATAGTATCATGTTCATAAATTCAGGTAATAATTGGGTCTGATATGCAATATTTGACCCTCAACACAACCCCCAACCAGCATTTTGCTAGTCCCGAGCAAAGTATGCGAAAAATAAATTGAGAATTACAGGATAATTTCTACAACTCAAGAGATTTATGAAAAATAGTTCAAATACTCGAATTCTAAGATTCATGAATGTTGGCATTACTTTTTCCTGAAATCAAGCTCACGGTAAACTTCATAATCAAGTTCAAAATATTAGTCCATCAATTAGAATAATTCTAAATATTGATTTCCATGGATGTATAGTCCAATCTCGACTTGTCAACATTAAGATTCACCTTGATATTTAAGGATATCATTGGTAACAAATAAGAGAAATCACGATAACCCAACTTGGCTTACACCTTATCTTTTTATTCTTTTAATTTTTGATTTTTTTTTTTCATTAGAAGTAACGCCAAGAAGAGGGATCAAATCCTCACCTACAGGGAGCAAACCTAAGGTAAAGACTGTACACCCAACTTTTTCACATATCATTTATGGGGAATCGAATCCTCATCTATAGGGAGCAAACCTATGGTAAAGACTATTCGCCCAATCCATTCAATTTCTCAAGTTGGTTCCTTTCAGGTTTAGTGATTACCAAGTTAATCCTTTAATATCGAACTGAAACCTTAATATGCAAGTGAGATGTGTCCTGCGAATTCATGACTCAACCAATGTTCACAATTCTAATAATGGATTAACAATTCAAACTTAGCTGTGAAATTTAATAGATAACTGAATCCAAAAGTCATGAAGTACCAACATCACGCATCTTGAAATTCTAAGTGCCCTAGATGGCCTGTCAAAATCACTTCGACTTCATCAGAAATCCTGAAAAATTAAAAATTTTCACAATTTTTGCTCAAGATGAAGAAAACACTGATTAGGTAACCTAATCTCCCACCCCCAACCTAAAAGCTACATTGTCCTCAATGTAAAAGAAATAAACATGCGATGCACATGGGACAACGGAAATATAAGAGGAGTGATGGAAAGATAGTACCTGGACGAAAGAATCAAGAGGCTTTCCAAAGATATCTACGTAAGAGCGGGTCAGCACAAGAGAGAAACCAACAAAAATAAAATAAAATTAACAATAGCACAAATGAAATCCTACCTACACCACTTTCGCAGGTACTCTCGATTGCATTTAGCATATGCAACAAGCCTTTAAACCCCTAGGTTGCCCCTAGTGGACGAGTTGTAGTCTCGTGAGGGTTTGCAGTAATGTTACCCACAAACATTGAACTAACTAATGATAAAAACGAAATGAAATGAAGAGCTGGGTTGCCTTCCAGGAGCGCTAAGTTTACCGTCTTCAGCCAGACAAATAAAGCAACTACCCTAGTCCTAAGAAAGCAAGGAAAAACTACTGAGTCAAGCCGCAAGGTTCCTCTTTCGACCAGTATCTTGATAAGTTTCTTAGTAAGTTCCTCAACAGGATCATCCAAAAGCCCTTTTTGCAATAGGCTTGGACGCCTTGGAGCTTGACTTTCCAGAGAAACTTATGTACCTCATTAAAATTTTACTGTTGATTCGCTTGAGGTATCCAAAGTATATATGATTCACCTGTGTCAGAAAAAGTTACAAAGTTAGTATCCCATGGTGAATCAGAGACTACAGGTAGATCAAATTGAGAAAAATTTTCAGGAAGTGGTGTAGTCTCATCACATTCCGAAGTAGCAAACTTCAGTTCAATTTTCAGCTCTTCCTCCTCTAATGGTAAACATTCAGGATCTGTGGAAGAAGGGGCTTCAGAGTAAGGGTTCTCTCGGTCAGTGATGACTACCGAGATGTTGTCTTGCAAGGCATTCACTATGTCTCTTATCATGGGATCATTTGAATCTGCAAAGTGTGCCAAACAATCATCAAAAGAGTTGGGACATTCAGCTGAGGGTGACTCATTTTCCACATTAAAGCTTGTGATGATCTGCCCAAGGAATCCATTGTCTTTAAAGGTAAACGGAGGTGTGCTCTCTTGCTCCAGCCCTACACAGATAGATTGAAAATTAATAGGGGAAGCATTAATGTGATCACTTTGTTCATTGAAACTACTCAATCGAGGTGTTGAATTGTCAAACGTGTACAACTCAGATGGTGGCCTCAACTTAGTGGTTTCAATTTCCAAGGTCGTAGCGAGCAACTCGTCCTTCTCCCGAATCACATCATCATTTAATTCAGAGGAGTGGTCCAAACATGTTTCACAAGAGTTAAAAGGGTCGATTGTAAGGGGCTCATCTTCCACCTTAAAATCAGACATGTCAGGTGAGGGGAGTGGCTCATTATGACCGACCACTTCATGTACATCTTGATCATTGACCTGGACCAAACTTGAGATTGATTCTAGGGGACTTTGGGCTGTATATTCATGATGATCATCCCAATAAGCATCATCGTCTAATTCCGTGCAGTACACACTTGGGATGTGGTCACTCTCCTCACATTCTACACCTAAGTTTGGTTGAGGTTTGAAAAAACTAACCTCTACATCATCATTGAGATCCTCTGTGTCATGTGAGGAAAATGTGTCATCATCACTGTATTTGAAAGATACCCACGCATCTTGACCATTCCTTTGAACAGTCATCGAGATCAACTCATCGGGAAATTGAACCATATGCTCATTGATAGAATCCAACTCCTCATTTGTAATTCCAGAGTTCTTCCAAAACGAGTTAGGATCACTTTTCTCGCATTGTATTTCTGGAATGAATTGTGGTTGAGATAACCGAGCCTCCTCTATCTTATCAAGGCGCGAATTAAGCGCTTCCAACGATTTTCTCATTTCCGTGAGATAGGCCAGGCTACGCTGAGCTAAATCCTCTTGGATTGTTTCTGGTTGGATATCAATGGTAGGGTATCCAAGAGGATAATCATTATAACATATAGTTGGTTCATCTTCCAAATTTTGATGTTTCCCCTGGTAATAGTCATACTGATCATACATGGGAGAATATAATGGTTGATAATAATCCTCGTTTCCATAATTACGATCATATACGGCCCTATTAACCGATGGAACATAACGTTCTAGTCGGTTCTCAATGTCTGTTCTTGATGGAGAAGAATCTTGAGGTATACGTTGAATTCCACAACCCTCAGGCATTCCCCAATATCTCTTATCCATCTCGGCATATGCACATACCCACGCTTCCATGGTAGAACCCTAACTCTGAGTATAATCCTAGAAAAAAAAAGAAAAAAAGAAAAATCCTACAACAATACATAAAGTAAGAGGAGAAGTTAGAAAGATGTTACCAGACTAAAGATTCTTATATTAAGATCCTGCAAAAGAAAACAACAGAAATTAGTTTCTAAATTTAAAAATTCTAAAGTAATGTTAGTTTTTAAACAAAAAGTCTACAAATAAAATTTTTTTAAAATAAATTAGGAAACAAAGTTAGATTCTAAAAGAGCCAGAATTAGAAAATTTCTAAAAATAAAGGGAAGATGAGTTAGTTTCTAAAATTAGCAAGAAACTCTAAAAAAATAAAAAATTAAAAAAAATTAAAAAAAAAAATAGGAAAATAGTAGAATTAGAAAATTTCTAAAATTCAAACCCTAATTCTAAAAATAGAAAAAGTAGAGGAATTAGAAAAGGATTACCAATTTAGAAGTTTATGTCAGGATCCTACAAGACAGGAAACAAGTTAGTTCTAAAAATCAAATAGAAATAAGAATCTAAAACTAATTCTAAAACTAATTAATCCCAGAAAACGTAACCATCAGTCCTCTGATCATATCTACAATCTTCAACCTCTGCATCCAAGAGAGGCTTGGTCCCTGTTTTGTAAGAAGATCTTCTACTCGCACGACGAGAATAGTTGCCCTCCTGAATTGGAGAAACTTTCTCAATGCTTTGTAGATAAATGCCGAGGATTACTGCTTGCGATTGTCACATTAGGTAGTCTTCTATCAATCAAGGACAAGACGTATGTCGAGTGGGAGATGATTCACCGTAGCCTTCGATCGGAGCTTGAAAATGATGACAATCTTAGAAGCATGATGAAAATATTATTGCTCAGTTTAAATGACTTGCCTTATTATCTGAAATCATGCTTCTTGTATTTGAGTATTTTCCCTGAAGATTATGCCATTAAGCGTATGAAACTAATTCGACTATGGATAGCCGAGGGTTTTGTAGAAAGAAATGAATGCAGGTCAATGGAAGAGGTTGCTGAAAGTTACCTCAATGCACTTATCGCTAGAAATCTCGTTCTAGTGGCAAGACAGAAATATGGAAAGGTGATTACTTGTCGCATCCATGATCTCGTGCGGGAGATCATTATTTCAAAATCCGGGGAGGAGCATTTCTTTGCATCTTTGGTTGAACAGAACACATTACCATCCAACAGAATCAGGCGTCTGTCCAGTTGCAATGGTGGTGAGAATTTTTCAAAATATGGGGGATTCTCTCGGCTTCGCTCTTTGTTCATTTTTGGGGTGGATCGGTTACCTAACAACCCTACAAGCACATCATTTTCCAGCTTAAGGTTGTTGAAGGTGGTCCATCTTGAAAATGTCACCATGGAAATATTTCATGATGATCTAACAGGCTTGTTGCATTTGAGATACCTAAGCTTGGAGAATACAAAGATAAAAAAGCTTCCTAGTTCTTTGGGGAAGCTAAAGAACTTAGAAACATTGAATCTTAAGGGCACCTTTGTACATGAATTGCCGGTTGAAATTCTCAAGCTCGAGTGTCTCCGCCACCTCCTTGTTTATCGTTATCGAAGAACACGGTTTCATGTGCCGTTTACTGATGTGGATGGAATTAAGGTGCCTGCTGGAATGGGGAGTCTTAGATCCCTACAGAAGTTGGCATACATAGAAGCGGAGAGTGGAATCATTAGAGAGCTTCAGAATCTCACCCAATTGAGGAAGTTAGGTATAATCAAGCTAAGAGTGGAAGACGGGAATGATTTATGCACTTCCATTGAGAAGATGAATCACCTTCACTCCTTTTCCGTGACATCAATGGATGAGGATGAGGTTCTTGACTTGCATTATATATTTCATCCTTTGCTGCCTCTTCAACATCTTTATTTGAGAGGGCGTTTGGAGAAATTACCTGAATGGATTGCCTTGCTCCACAATCTGGTTGCGATTCGTCTGAGATGTTCTAGATTGAGGGATGACCCACTCAAAGCTCTTCAATCACTGCCCAATTTGGCGGACCTCACGCTATGGCGAGCTTATGATGGAGAAGAGTTATGTTGCGAGGGAAGAGGATATCCAAGACTTAAGCTATTACGGCTCGTTGAGTTGAGGGGATTGAAGAAGGTGAGGGTAGAGAAGGGAGCAATGTCTTGCCTTGAAGACCTACGTATTAGATGCTGCGAAGAATTAGTGGAGGCGCCGTTGTGGATCGAACACCTCACTAACCTCAAAAATCTCTACCTGGTGGACATGTCGGAGGATTTCTTGAAGGGGCTAAGAAAGGATGGAGTTGAAGAGTTGGTGGATTCCATTCAGCACATCCCACTCATTCGATGTTTTGACACTCATAAAGGGACTCGCTGGGACTTGTTATGATCATGGAGAACACACCCACAGAGTAAAAGCACTTGTAAGGTTAATTTTTTTATATTTCTTGTTCACTCCCCAAGTGTAGGGTTGTGATGTAGTAATAAACTCGGTAAGACCAAGGTCGAATCCACAGGGACTGATACCTGTACGTTATCTGAAACCAAGTAGAACTAGAACTAGACTAAGATGCGATCTAAACAAAATAGAATTTAAGAAATAATTGTGGAAGAATTATCTAAAACTTTAAGGAATTCAGAGGAAGGGAACTAGGGATTCAGAGGATCCACTTGTAGAGATCAGGGAGATCTTATGCCTGCATCAAGGATTATGGAATTCAAACTGAACTTACTTGATTTGGTTTTCAAGAGATGAAAGGTATATGAATTAGAATGGATTCCATCACCAAACCATGCCCAGGAGACAAAGTAAACAATAGAATTAAACTAATTTCCAACCAATCAACAATGTATGAAGATCAGGAAGGTACTGTCATCCTACCATGCCCATGGGACAATGATGAACAACAGGGCTTCCTGACTTCATAAATATAAAAAGAGGAAAGAAATATTCAAAGCCATTGCAAACCCATTGTAATTTCTGTCACAACAGACCATTAAAGACTAATAAAAATATTCCTTATAATAATCAACTAAATCAAATTAAGTTCAGAAATTTAATCTACTTGCATGGAATAGACTCTCCCATCTCGCTACAGGCTTCACCTCTTAGCCCTAGCTAAGAGGTTTAGCCACACATGATATGGGCTAAATTCTAATTAAAAGAAAGAAGAAGAAGAAGAAGAAAATGAGAAAAGGAGGAAGAAAGAAAAAACCGGATCAGCTCCCACATCCAGCAGTCCCAAAACCGAGCCACTGCTTCCACGAAAAGCCCAGCTTCAATCCAACTCCCAGCCGTTGATGCCAGCCACGTCCACCTCCTCAAAAACTCCCTAGCTGTTTCACTCCAGCAGCCTTAGCAAAAGAAAACCAGCCGCTGCTGTCTAGCCTCCCAAAACTGAGCCTCCCCCCTCTTTTTCTTCCTTTCTTATAGGCAGCCCAAGCATCCGTCCGTATCTGTGTGCGAACGGGAGCCTCCTTGCTGCCGTAGGCGATCAGGAACCTCCGCAGATAGGTCGGCGCAGAAGTCTGTTTTCGCAGCAGAACCGGATCCTCCCAACGCCCATGCTCCTATGATTCTCTTCGAACAAATAACATCCCTTGGGACGTTTTCGAGTGGCCTACACGATGGACGGACCAGATCGGCCGTCCGATCATCACCATGGGCATATAAGAGTCCCAAAACAAGTCAGCAGCGGCCGCGCGGTGAACAGGGCCTGCGGACGGATCGCCGCTGGACTCTCGGTGGGGCCCATTATCGGTGTCAGAAGAGAAATCTACGCCGTCCATTAATCTCCCCTCGAAAAACCGGTTAGGACTGGTCAGTTTTGGGCTGATTTCGGTGTGGCCCACCGAATTTTTCTCCCTACCGTCCGTCCTGCGTTTGGACTGTTAAAATCTGATCCACGTTTTTTTCAAGAAAAACCCCACCTAGGTCTTGGTGATATGGGCCGTAAAATTCTTATGGACGGTCCAGATTGGACCGCCGAATCAAGATGGTGGCCCACTGTACCCACCCGCGGGCTCTGTTCGCGCGCTGGAAGCTATTCGAGTTGGAGAGGGAGAGGGAGAGCTCGGTCAGCGCCCGTTTTTTGACCGTGGTATGGTCGGGTGTGCCGTAGGTGAGACTGCTATGTGTGCACACCCGCTACATAAAGTACATCCCTTGATGTTTCTACAAAATCCACACCGACCATCTGCTTACCCATCTCATTTTAAGCATTGACCCCAAACTTGAAGCAGATCCAAACATCAGGTGGGCCTTAAATTGTTGATGTGTGGGCTGATATGTCCGTTGGGCCACTTCTACAATGATCTGAGGGCTAAAATTTGATATGTACGGTTAATTTATAGCCCTCAGGCTATGTATGAAGTTTTGAGCCAATCAGATGGCGAGAACTATGTGATCTTGCATTCTTCACCAATTTCGGGCCTCTTTAACGTGAATGACTTGATTTTCTCGGATCCCTGGTATGTAAATTCTTCAGTCTTGGTTCTTTGGAGTGCATCCCATGCTTTGATGTCATCAGAACGTTAAATTCATGCTCTTAGTACCCTTTTCCAGTCCATACTCGTAGATACGCCCTGTATCACAAACATGATTAAATCAGCCCTTAAACGGAATTATGCTTGTAGATCCAAGTAATAACTGGGGTCTAATATGCAATATTTGACCCTCAACATTTCTCTTCCTATTTGCAGTTAATTTTTTTATTTTATTTTTTTTGCTCTCTCTCTCTCTCTCTCTCTCTCTCTCTCTCTCTCTCTCTCTCTCTCTCTCCTTTTCCTTCTCATTCTTCTTCTTCTTTTGACATTTTTGTAGTTCTTTCAAGGAGGCCAGTTCTTCTACAATGTTTTAGAGTAAACCCAAGCGTGAAAGTTGGATGCCTTGAAGGCTAGGCCAATGCAAGCGTTATGTAAGTCACCATGGGAATTTGAAGGATTGTGGGTGGTGGTCCATTGTGTGGCCCACCTGGTGGCTCAATAGGCATGATTTTGGGGCATCCTATCACCACGGGTGTCTCACTTGATGCAGAAGTTGGCTGGCATAGATATTCAACACAGTGGTCATTTAGGTAGTTGAATAACTTTTTCATGCAATTGTATATGCTTTCGTAGAGTTGAATTAGTGTTGTAGAAAGCTTATATGATAGCATTGTAGTGAAAATTGGCTTCTTATTTCATGAGTATGCTGTCTTCCCATGAAAATCTTAATAGGATGGACCGGAATCCACCATATTATGTGTGTGACATCTTCACCATTCAACAAGTGCGCTTACCATTTTTTATTTCATATAAAGGTGAGAGCATACCACGTAAACCTTTGTTGATTGGAAAAGGCACAAGCATTCAAGTAAGTGCCACAAAAAGAATGGGCCTCATCAATCATACGAACCATACAAAATCAAGACACACACACACACACATAAACAACGATGATGGAAAGAATGTGCTGCCGCCAAATAGGGGCAGACCAATAGCAACTTGAGGGATGCCGATAACCGGCTCCACAACAGAAATATCCCCACAGAACATAAAACTGGAACCTGATAGCAGAGATGACACTCAAACAAGGACATCCCTGCTAGAAACCACTGCAGGGGAAAACTCAGGATAATCAACTAAGACAGCACCCAGCCTCTCCACGGTCATGAGGCCTAACATCAGCCTAATTATCACAATCACCCCGGCCTCAACCACAACAATCATCCTCCCAAATTTCCTCCACAATCAGGATTGGCAGCTGATAGGGCATTGCCACGATTTCACATCAAGGTGACAAGGTCCATAGAGGACTGAATTGCAGGAGCCTAGCCTGGAACAGTTAGCCCTCCATAAACCAGAGGCGACGCATCTGAAACCTGCGAGCACACCTTGTAATATACAAGCCATCCCAGCAGCCAAATGATGTAGAGCGGTCGGGACACTTTTATGGCAAAGATGGACTAGAGATGGCCTGATCAGAGGCAGAAGTGATCAAGACTGTCAGAACCTTAAAACGGTTATATCACGCAAACCGACATGAGTTTTTCGAAATATCATATATGATTTTGGGGCAGGAGAAATTACTTTAGCCAACCAACACTGCTATGCTGGGTTGCCCACACCAGATTTGCGAGATAAAATCAGATCGACGGTCAAAGTCCCTATTATTTTCTTTTTTACTGTAACTAGTAAGTTTTCATTGGAGTGTAACTTTTGATCCTTTGAGTTGTAGGAGTTGTGCCCAACATGAAAATGGCTTAGAAAAGCTAGGAGAATAACATGGTTAGGCCAAATTGGATAATTACTATTTTTGGCCAAAAACTATGAAGTCTAGTAGGAATCATGACTGTCTATAAATAGTAAGTTTACTATTTGTAGTAAGTCACGTTTTTAGGGAGTTTGAGTCTAAAACTCCATCCTAGATTTGAGTTCACTATTTGAAGGATTGTAATTTTGTTCTTTTATAATCAATCAATTTATTTTGAATTATTAGAAATTATTTTTATTTTTGTCCCTCATAGATTCAAGGAATCTCTGTGGAGTCCAGAGAAGTTCTGTAGATTCAGAGTAGTAATCCTGAGGAAGACAGTGATCGACCTCGTCACGTGTTTGCCTGCGTCACCAAAACAACCGCAAGTAAACATTCACCAAGCGCATCAAGCCATACAAGATCAGCAGAAACAGCTAGTAGGACAAGCCAATGGCCAAACACACAACAAACCATTCCCCTCGTCAAAGCATCCATCAAACAACTCCCTGATGCAGCCATCCAACCAGCAATTAAACATCAGAATACATAAAGAACTAGCTTGCAAATAGCCCCAGAGTCCACCCAAACAACTTCAAGATAGTAGCTGAAGACAGAGCACAGAGTACAGAATCCAGCAATCAATCTGTCCCACCAGCCACCAATATCAGCACACAGCATCCCACAGGCATCAACCCTAAATAAAAATAACTGTAATATACAGAAATGAAATGATCACAATTAAATTATCCGGTAGCATTTTGAAATCTTTTTTGAAAAAGTTGGTTGGAATGTATATTTGATATTAATTAGGTAGCTATTTATAAAATTTTCTTTTCTAGCTATCAGTAGCAACCATGATGAAAGTATGGAAAAGATAATCCATAGTAGGCGCTAATATTTTTTTACCCTCCTATGTACGTCCATCAATAATGACGCCTGCCACTAAAACCTGTAGGGGGAGGAAAAGAATTTGCTACTTCGCTGTGTGAGCACTACCGTGGTGTATGTGTTGAGGGTCAAATATTGCATATTAGACTCCAGTTACTACCTGATTTTACGAACATAATAATGTTTAAAATTATATTTTAATCATGTTTTTGTTGCAAGGTAAATTTAGAAGTTTGGACAGAAAAGGGTATTAAAAGCATAAATTTAACGCTTACAAATTACCATGGCAAGGGACGGATCTTAGGGGACCGAGATTGAAAAATTCACACACCAAAGATTGAGAAAATCAAGTGATCTTAAAGTTAAAGGAGCCTGAAAATTGTCCTGAATATAAGATCACAAGGTTCCCACCATCCGTTTGGCTCAAAGCTTTATATCTGGCCTGAGGATCATAAAGTAACCGTCCACATAAAATTTCAACGATTGGATCTTTGTGAAAGTGGTCCAACGGATAGATCAGCCAATAAATCATAAATTTGGGGCCCACCTGATCTCTGGATTCACTTCCAATTTGGTATCAACTCCTTAAATTAGATTAGAAACCAAATGGACGGTGTGGATTTTCTAGAAAACATAATTGTGGGGCCAACACGCATGATGCACGTGCACCACGGCAAGAACACCCGCAGTGCACCGGAGCAAGGGAGTCTCTTACGCAAGGGACGCACGTCCAGCTGCTGTGGAGTGTAGTGGGCCACCACCATCGTCCCGATGGTTGATCTGGACCGTTCATTATGTCTATGGCGGTACGACCACAATCATGGAGTCCTTTTTCCACCATACAAGCATGGCAAGAAGATCACTGTCAAATGCAGGATGAACAGCGGGAAGATTTGATACAGTGGGCCGTGAAAAACTTGACCAAAAGCACCCATTTCTAACTGAAATTTCACCATGGATTCAATGGACGGAGTTGATTTCTCCTTTAATGCCGATCAGGGGCCCATCGTACGTCCCAGCGCAGGTTCATGCACAAGAATGTACACAGTAGCGTCCGACCCTTCGTGGGCTATTGTATGATCGTGGACACGATTGGTTGGATGATCTGAACCGTCCAGATGGAATCCCATCCAAGGTTGACCACCACCATGGAACCAAAACAGATTGTGTGATGATTACCGTCCCAAAACTCTCATTCCAACGCAAGATGGTTGTGTTTCGCTGCACAAGGTGCGAAAGGAGTTGCTGCTTAAGCTCTCCACCGAATTCCAGCCACCGACCCTCTCCAAGCCTATAAAAGAGAGAGAAAGAGATGTGAGGGGAATCCTTGGACGTGTGGAGCACGAGAGAGAGAGAAGAGGATGTGCAGCTGGTTCTTGGCTAGAAAGTTTTCTTCCTCTTCATTGCTTTGTTTTGTTTATGTTTTTTCCTTTAAGAGCTTAGTTTCATCATGTTGATGATGGGCTAAACCTCTTAACTAGGGCTAAGAGGTTAAGCTTGTAGTATGATGGGGCGTTGTTTATGGCTTTGATTCATGTTATGTTGAACTATCCTTGATTTTGGTTTGATTATAAGGAATATTCATAGTTTTTAATAGTTTATTGTGACTTAAATTACAATGGATCTACGATAGCTTTGAGTATGTTCTTTTCATTATTATGATTGTGAAGTTAGGAAGCCCTGTTGTTCACCATCATCTCATGGACATGGTTGAATGATGGAATTCTTCCTAACGTTCATAACTCTCTCAGATTGATTGTGGATTAGTTAAATTCTATTGTTTTCTTTGTCTCATGGGCATGGTTTAGTGACAGAATTAATTCTAATTCTCATACCTCTCATCTCTTGAAAACTAGATCAAAGGAAGTTCATATTTGAATTTTAATGAATTATCTTCCAATTGGACGAAGATAAGACTGTGATTCCAATTGTGTTCTTGAATCAAGTATAGATCTTCCTGATCTCTACAAGTGGATCCTTGGAAACCCTAGTTTCCCGCCTTTGAATTTTACAAGTGTTAGTTTAACAATTCACCATTATTTTCCTATATTCTACTAATTTAAATTACATCTTCTTCTAATTCTAGTTCTGGTTATTTTCAGAGTACGTATAAGGTTCAGTCCCTGTGGATTCGACCTCGGTCTTACCGAGATTATTACTACATCGCAACCCTATACTTAGGTTGTGAACAGTATGTTTTTCATCCATGCCATCAATCTATTTTTCTAGATTATTTTATGGTATGAGATAAAAAATGAGGTATATCCTAATCTCAAGTGGACCACGTTACGGGCAAAAAGTGTTGACCATTAAAAACTTTTCGAGCACCATAAAAGTTTTGGATCAAGCTAATCTTTGTTTTTTCCCTTCATCTAAGTCTGTATGACCTAATCAACAGATTGGATGTCAAATAAATAATACTATGTGCCTTAGGAAGATTTTAATGGTGGATATCCAATCACTATTATTTTCCTGTGGTGTGGTCCACCTGAGATTTATATCCCTCTATCTTTCTATCAATCCCTAAAATGATATGTAAAAATGGATTAAAGGAATGGATGAAACATTAATAGCGGGGCTCACAGAGCACCAACCACCAGCCACCAGGCTGGTGGCAGTGGGTGTAGCCAATCCATTTCATGGGGAAATAGGTGATGCTTAGTTGTCGGAAGCGAATTGGCTAGTGTACCTCACAACAGTTATATAGCTGTTATATTGACATAGTTCTGTGGGTCCGATCACAAGGTATGTGTTATATCCAAACTGTCCATCCATTTGGTGATCTTAAGGCTTTAGACGAAAAATAAGATAGATCTAACTATCAAGTGGACCACACTGCAAAAAGCAGTGGGGGATTAAACGTCTACCATTGAAACCCTTTTTGGGGTCATAGAAGTTTTGGATCAGTATGAAATTTGTTTTTCCTCTTCATTCAGGTCTTTTTGACATTGTGAACAGATTGGATGGAAAATAAACATTATGGTGCGCCCTACGAATTGTTTAGCTGTGAAAATCATTATCTCAGCTAGTATTTGTGGTGTGGTCCATATGATCTTTGGATATAATTCGTTTTTTGTATAATGCTCTAAAATGATCTCTAAAAATAGATGAAAGGTGTGGATATAATAAATACATCATCGTGGGGCCATGTAACTTTGATCTCCTTTGAACCGTTCATACAACTCAGAGCTCGAGGAGCGTCGGTGCTTGTCTTCGCATGACACGTACCTACAGCAACAATATAGCTGGTGTGGGAAGCGGATTGGCTGGTGTACCACACACTTTACGTGGGGTATATGTTATATCCCAACTGTCCTTCCATTTTGTGAGCTCATAGTAAAGCTCGAGCTGAAAAAAATAAGACATTCAAAGATCAAGTGGACCACAGTGCAAAAGGTTTTGGATCAATATAATATTTGTTTTTTCCATTTCATCCAAGTCTGTGTGACCTTGTGAACAGATTGGATGGAAAATAAACCTTATTTTGGGCCCTATGAATGTTTTCATGGTGAGAATTATGGTCCCCACTGGAATTTGTGGTGCGGTCAACTTAAGCAATGGATATGCATCATTTTTGGGTTAAATAAAGGAGGCCTAAAATATCACGTACATGAAATAGGTGTACTTGGATTGTGTCCATCCTGATGTTTTTAAGAAATTCAATTATTTATCAATTTTGAGAGCTCATTTTAGAACGTGGGGCTAAAAAACTAAACCAGATCTAAAACTTAAATGAGCCACGTGAGATGGAAATTTAGAGAAAAAAATGCCTACAATATTTAGAACTTTTTTAGCTCTACCTTAATGTGTATATTATAAGAACTCTATAAGGCGGGTTTTATTGATCAACTGTCTATATTGTCCTAAGGGTTGGATAATGTGATCAGGTGCACCAATGGGCCCCATTAAGTTATGATACATCCAGAATTTGTGTAAGGGGTGGTGTGCTGCTACTATGATATGCACATAATGTCTTAATAGAATTAGGATTACCAATTTGTGTGGAGCCTTAGGGAGAGGAGTTTTGATGGGTTTCAAAGTCATCATCCCTCTAACCTACATTAACAGGGCTAGGTCCCCAATCCAACACCATCGACAAAAGCTTGAACCTTATCGTATCTTCTCTAAAGGGTGTTAGGAAAGGAAAGCCTCAACATCCCTGAATACAACAATGACATCACAACAAGGTAAGCCATCTACTTCTTCAAATCTCCATATCCAAAGCATAGCAAAGTCCTTCAGCAATTCCACATATAGAACTTACATATATGCCATCCAAACTATTTATAAAGGTATTTCCACTCAGATGAAGTAACAACACAAAAAACTTAGCGGGATACAAATCCGTTATAGTCATACTAATGTTTCAATGGTGGTATTGAATCCCCACTGTTTTCTCTTATGTGGCTCACTTAAGTTTTAGATCTACCTCAATTTGGGTCCTTACTTTCGCTCGGGTGGTAGACTCTCAGGAGTTTCAACTCTCGATCAAGGGTTCAAGTACCCATAGGTGGTGAAATTCCACTAGCGTGAGTGTGTGGGGTGTGTGTGCGTGTAAAAAAAAAACAAAAACAAAAAAAATAAATAAATAATAACATCTACCTCAATTTCTAGGGCATATCTTAAATTTAATTTGAAAAACAGATTAGATTTCTCACAACCATCACAGTGGACCCCACCCAATATCCCAGCGCAATTTGTGATAAAAGGCCTTTTGGCTACCGAATAGGTGGTAAGGTAGGTCCCACACACCGCTCCCTTTCCTTTTCCACCAGCTGTCATGGACAGCCGAGTGTGTGTTTCCCTTATTGTGGAGCCTACCTATGTCAGTACCGCACCCTCAAATAAGTGGCAAGCCGAGTCCCACACGTGCCTCCCACCAACTGTCATGGCAGGGGAGTGGGTGTTGCCCTGACTACGTATTATATTTGCTTTTCCACTTCATCTAGGTATGTGTGACCTTTTGAACAGATTGGATAGAAAATAAACGTTATGGTGGGCCCTAAAATCATTTTAATGGTGATAATCATTGTCCCATTGCTATGTGTGGTGTGGTCCACTTGAGCTTTGGATATGACTTATTTTTGGGCCCATGATATAAAATGATAACCAAATGTATGAACGGGGTGGATATAATAAATACATCATTATGTGGCCCATGTAACTTTGATTTCATTTGAACTATTCATACAACTCGGAGCTCGAGGAGCGTCAATGCTTGTCTTCGCACAACATGTACCCACACCAGCTAGGGCTCTAGTTTTTTAGTTCTTAGTTTATTCCTCCACCATTCATCCACAACATCTTGATAGATCGCAAGGAAGATCACTCAATTTTGAACGGAATGTTGCGGGACTTTCCTACGATGTACAGGGTGATTCTGCAAGCCATCTCGTTACAAAGTATGGTCAACACCATATGACGAACGGATAGTCGATCCACGATTGTCTCGCCACATGCTTGGTTCCGACCAAGATCACGAATATGTTGTCATCTCACTGACCATCTTGCCAAGGAGCCTGGTTCTGATCCAGCAACCAAAATATTATTAAAGATCTGCCCTTCATTGATCGTCCCACTATAACGCTAGGTTCCGATTGAGCGACGAACACATGTCCATCCAGTACGTCATGACCGTCCCGCTACGATGCTCAAACTAGTTGGGAAACAAACGAATCATCGTGAGTGTTACTATTGTAAAAATCCTTAATAGAATAATACTTTCAACTTACATCTTCTTCCCATATTACTTTTACTCTTGAATTTTTGTAGCGAATCACACTTAAAGAATAAGTCCTTAAGTTCCTATACTCATGTCTATTAGCGCAAGGTAAAAAGAATCCATTCAGAAGGTTTATCCTCTTGTCCTTTCATAAATCACTTGAACGAAGCACAATACAGGTGACCAAGAGCACTCTAAATCCTATCTTTAATATGTCCGTCTCATTGCAAGGGACACCAATAATTCAATCAACCCTTTAGTCATGTAAACTCTGGCATGCCGGCGCATTATAATTGTCGACGAAAATCAAATCCAGGCCCTCGCTCATATGTGTGGCTTAACTCGATTTAATTAAACCAAAACAAAGGTGCCACTCATGGTAACATTCCATCTGACAAATCTAATTGTGCCAAGCCGGGTGTAAAGAGGGACCAATCAAGCCACCGACTACTTACTTGCACGACCAGATAATACAGGAAGTGCAATGATCGTAATTAAATCACTTGGTAGCATTTTTTAATCTTTTTAGTTGGAACGTAAATTTGATATTAATTAGGAAGGTGTATATATATATATATATATATATATATATATATATATATATAGAGTCATGCTCCCCTGCGCACCTACACAAGTGCGCACCTTTGCACACGTGCCATGGGTGTCTAATCTGAACGGTCCATGTGATGCGGAATCCCATAAAAGCTCATGTGACAAATTTTCACCCCGATCTAATATTCTGGTGGGCCATAGCAAAGAGAAATGCAAATCAAGGGAGGAAACTATTTTCATTTTTCATGGCCCATCAAAGTTTTAGATCAAAGAAAAACTTAGGCTCGAGGGGTTTCAGGAGGTGCTGCTTCACATGAACGGTTCAGATTTTGGATCCACATCATGTATGATGGGTTCTCAAAAAAGTTCGTACGTAGTAGGTACGAACTGGTTCGCAGGTGAGCGTTTCCGTGTGTATATATATATATATATATATATATATATATATATACACACACACACACACACCTTCTACCAGCGACAGCCACTGATGAAAAGCATATATTTTTTTTCTATCACCGACAGCCACTCATGAAAAGTATGGAAACCTTAATTGCCACCCATGAAAAGCATATATTTTTTTTCTATCACCGACAGCCACTCATGAAAAGTATGGAAACCTTAATTTATAATCAGCACTGATATTATTTTATCCGACCCTCGTGTACGTCCATCAATAATGACGTCCACCACCGAAACCTGCACAGGGCAGTAGGTGATGCTTTTTTGTCATCCAACTGCTGATTACGTAACAGTGGGCCATACAGTCCTCACACCACCTAATCGACAGTTAGATTGGATGTCAAATAAAAAGTACAGTGGGCCTTAGGAGGATTTTAACGGTGGATATCCAATCCTATTGTTTTCCTGCGGTGTGGTCCACCTGAGATTTACATCCCTGTAAAAAACAGTACAGTGGGCTATACAGTCCTCACACCACCTGGGTCGGTTAAGTAAAGGTGTCCCCACAAACAAAGTTCGTGAAATAGGTGTATGCGGATTTGCCGTTACAGCAGTTCCTGTGGCGGGTGGGATGCTAGATGGTGCTCACCGCGATGTTTCTGAGAAATCGACTCGGCTATTCATTTTGAGAGATTTTACGAGTACTAAAATAAAAAATTTAAAAATCCAAAACTCGAGTAAGCCACATGAGAGGAGAAAATACACCTTCCAACCAAACCTTCCTTGCTCTACTTTAATGTTTATATGCCATCCAACCCATTTATAAAGCTATTTATACTAGGTTGAAGTGAAAACATATAAAACATAGCCTGTGTAGAACTTCTGTAGGTATATGAATGTTTCAATGATAGTCATTGAATCCTCACTGTTTCTTCTCATGTGGCCCACTTGAGTTTTGGATCTGCTTTATTTTTAGTTGCGTGTCCTAAAATGAATTTGCAAAACGGATGAACAGGTTGGATTTGTCACAAACATTAAGGTGGCTCACCTAATATACAAGCGCAGGAACTTCCCGATAAAAGGCTTTTCCCAGGAAATCCGGATACCAAATAGGTGGCAAGCGAGGTCCCACGCACACCGGTCCCTTTTTCTTTGTAATTGTCTTCCACCTGCTGTCATGGGCAGCCGAGTGTGCTTCCCATACTGTGCGGCCCACCTAAGTCGGTCAAGTAAACGTTGACCACGCAAACCGCGTCCCGTAGCAAGCCGGGTCCCACACGCAGCCGGCAGCTCCCATTTCTTTGTAATTACATTCCACCTGCGTGGAATGAAGCAGAGAAAGGAGGTATCAATACCTCATTATAAACGAATGAATTAAGCAGAGGCATTCATCTTCTTCATCCAACAAAGCTTGAAGATTACTTTAATGGCAGACAGTTAAGGTACGTTATTTTATTTTTTGTTTTTCTTCGTATTGGAATCCAGTACTGAATAACATTCATAAGTGAACATTCTAGAAAAAAGTAATTACCACAATTATCCATGTTCAAACCATAGATTCCTAATATCTAAACGTTCCCATACAACACGGTATGTGAACTTTCTCATAAAACGGTTTACTAGTGAACATGGTCAGGTAGATCATATGTTATCCACCGATTTGAATGGAATAGCCAGTGGAAGAGGAGTTGCAATCCTCCAAGGGATTTGGAGTTTTGGAGAGATTTTGGGGAAGGTGGGTTTTGATTTGGGAAGGGGAAGGGTGTGAATGGTGAAGGAAAATGGCAAGGAAGGGGTCTTAAACCCCTCTTGCAAAGGAGACGGATTGGCTACTCCCCCTGACACCAGCCCCCTGGCCGGTAGTCGGTGCTCTGTGGGCCCACTATGATGTATTTGTTTCATCCATTCCGTTTATCCATTTTTACGGATCATTTTAGGAATGATACAAAAAATAATAGGGATATAAATCTCAGGTAGACCACACCACAGGAAAACAATAATGATTGGATATCCACCATTAAAATCCTTCTAAGGCCCACTGTACTGTTTATTTGACATCCAATCTGTTGATTGGGTCATAAAGACCCAGATGAAGGGAAAAAATAAGTATCAGCTTGATCCAACGATTTGATGGCCCCCAAAACGTTTTTAATGGTCAACATTCATTCAAAACTGTTTCCTGTAATGTGGTTCACTTTGGAATTCAGTATACCTCCTTTTTTCTCCCAAATCATAAAATGATCTATAAAAATAGATGGACGGCATGGATGAAACACATACTTCATGGTGGGGCCCACAGAGCACCAACCAACAGCCATTGGCTGGTGGCGGGAGTAGCCAATCCGTTTCCTGCGCACCAGCTATATAGCTGGTGTAGGTACGTGTCGTGCGAAGACGAGCGGTGACGCTCCTCCAGCTCCGAGTTGTACGAACGGTTCAAAGGAGACCAAAGTTACATGGCCCCATAGTGATGTATTTATTATATCCACACCGTTCATCCATTTGTTGAGATCATTTTATAATAATATACGTAAAATGAATCATATCCAAAGATCAATTGGACCCACCACAAATAACAGTGGGGATAATGATTTTCACCGTTAAAATTTTCGTAAGGCCCACCATAACTTTTATTTTCCATCCAATATGTTCATAAGGTCACAAAGATAAGATGAAAAATAAATTTCATATTAATCCAAGACATCAGGAACCCTGAAAGGGTTTCAATGGTAGATGTTCAATCCCCCACTGCTTTTTTGCAGTGTGGTCCACTTGATTGTTAGATCTGTCTTATTTTTAGTCTTAAGCATTAAGACGAGCTCGCAAAATAGATGAATAGTTTGGATATAACACATACCTCATGATGGGACCCACAAAACTTACTGACGTCAATACACCAGCTATATAGCTGGTGTGCGGTACACCAGCCCCCACGTGTAAGACCTCCCTTCCCATCTTTCTTTCATTTTTTTAAAGAAAAAAAAAATCCTGTGGACCCATCGACCGGGTCCAGCCATGGTCCACCGGGTTGCACTGTCGACTTTCTTGGCCAGCCATCCAGGGACAACTGAGTCGACCGGATGGTGACCGGGTGGACCGGGTCACCCTAGTCCCGTTGGTCAGCAACCCGAGTTCGACCAGGTGGTGACAGGGTTGACCCGGTCCCCAATTGGTCAGTAACTTGAGGTCAACCAGGTCACCCCTGGTGACTTGGGGTCAACCTAATGGATCCACTACTATCTCAATTTCAGATGTTTATTTTATTATTTATTATTTATTATTATTATTATTTTATTTGCTTGGTGTGCTACATAATCGGAATTAACTACCTAATTTTAATTGATTTTGGGTCACTAGCAAATGTATATGACCAGAACGTCACGCGAAAAGGGAAACATGAATGGGCGGCATGGATAAACACATGCATCAATGTGGGCCCAGGTGTAGTGTATTTAACAAAAAACCCACGTGAATCACTCATGGATTAAACGTACTTTTCAACCCACCTAATTAATTTGCGCCAAACATCCTCTCATTGGATTTCTCTGACTTGAAATCTCTTTCCTCAATCGTCTCGGTCCACTCACTCAAGTATTAGTCCATGATTGGTCTCTAGCAACCGATGCTCCTATGAGCCAAATTCCATCAATTTAGGAAATTTCCAAGTTTAAATTTTCTACACATGAGTTCACACATGTTAATAATCTAGGGTTTGGTTCCTAGGGTTCAATATAACTAATTTTCAAAATTATATCTATGTTCATTATGGTTAGTCCGTAGCTCACGATTCAATTTAATCTCAAACTCATGATATGATACCAACTTGTGATGTTCTGAATTTCAGGGGTTGAGTACATAATCGATCCCCAATATTTCGAGTATCACTTAAGCCTTTCGGAAATGTCATTTGGTAAGTGTCTACCAATCGTATCATGATCATGCGTAAGAAGTAAACTAAATAGTGCATATCATGGTTATCACAAGTGTACGAGTAAAAAAAAAGAGTCACGTACATGCATACATACATCCAACTAAGTTATAGAGTCCACCCAGCTAGGGATTCAATATACATGTCCAAACATAAAATGCAATAAGCGACCTCATCCTCAAAAGGAAACCAAACTGATGGTCCTAAAACGTCACTTTACAATTGGTTAGCACACTGGAAGTATAAGAACTCCTCGGTATGTTCCACATACTCCTCAACATGCGTATCCTCTTTTAGGGCACCTGCATCGACGAAATCGTTTGGTTGGTGTTTTAAAACATCATCCCCGGTTGGGGTGAGTGATCAATTTAGTGCTACTATTTACTTAAGTTTCATATGTTATCAAACAGATACAGGAATGACATGAAAGTCCTATATTTGGTTATTTAAATATGTGAATGAGATGAAATGTGTATGCATGACCTGAGGTTTAATTATACCAATATAGAACCACGTCAACACCATCGCTAGTGAGGATGTCAGCATATGCATAATGGTTGGCCTAAAGCACAACCCAACAAATGTTATAGAATGCATGATTAGCCGAGTGCTTATTAATGTTTAGTTCAAATAGCAAGTTGATGAAGCTAGGATACCACCGTCGAATCTCGGGTTTCTATCTGAATTACATGGGTCGTTGTAGCACTAGGCAGCTCCTCACGAATATTACTTAATCCATTTTGGGTTTCCATTATATCAAGTCTTTATACTTAAATCAGATTTATAATAGAGTTAATCGTCTGGAGACGGCCACAACTAGGGTAAAGGTCATCACCTGACCTCAATGTGGAGAAGGCACACCACTCGTATCATCAATATCATGATAGGGTCGCGTACTTTTTACGTGCTAGCCGGTCACTACAGGGAAGCTCGTCACCCAATGTTTTACCAATGTGGCAACCTCGTCGCCCTAGTGTAGCCCAACAGCCCAGGTAAAGTGTGTCATACCACTATGTCTCGCTCCCGAGTCTCAACAGATCGTATCACACTAATGGTCATGAATGACCTCATTCTTTGGTGACGGTCGACATGGTATCCTAGATTCCACAATGTGTCTCAAACGTTTATCATACATGCGATCGGGCCATGCAAGGGACTAATCTGATTGTCTAAGGAGAACCCTAGATAGACCGGCATTGGGTGCAAGTAAGTCATGTAGCTCCAACTATTGTCGATCGCCTAAGTTCTGCCTTGGTCAGCTACATGAGTTAGGATGGGTAGATTCGTTGACCATCCCTTGTTTTCAAGGTTAAGTAGGGCTCGACCTCTTCCTATCATAGCTTAATATGACGAAACTAGTAATATAATATTTATTTGACATCAACAATGTTTCAAACTTATCTCAAATTATAAATGTATATGCAAGTGTAGGTCAGAATTTACAAGTGTCCACATTTAATACCCAACAAAAATGCGAAGAACATGCCCAAAGTTGTCAAGGAATAAAAAAACCATTTGAAATCTACCATTGCCATTTACAAACCCTAATCAACCACCAACAAAGTAAGCATTAAAATGAGCATGCATTTCATCATACATGCGATTTACCAATAATAATACTCTAATGCTCGATTTTCAAAACCTAACTATACAAATCATTTTCTGAAAACTCGAGTGTTAAACTTTAAAGATAGCCAAATTTCAGGTAATTTTCTTTTCTTTCTTTTTCAGAGTTAGCAGTTTAATGGAAGAGAAACAAATCAAAATTAAAGGAAATTCACATATACATTCAAAATATACGAGCGGATGCCCATAAGGCTTATACAAACCAATATCTCAATACTTACAATTACAAAATGAAATAATTTAACATATAAAATAAAATAAATTTTCACTAGTCTTGAGCTATAAAATCACGTAGCTTCGCTTGGAAGATGCAGCCATGCATCCCTGATAAATATTGTACCCTACTCATCAATCTAGACATGAATATCATTTAAACCACCTGCAGGACCTGTACGGTTATATATTCGATGAATGAGTGGCTAACTTAGTGTGAATTCCCCTCAAGATTACACACCACCACATTAGTTAAACATAGTTTTAAATAAGAAAATATACAAAATAATTGATAATGCGATCTTATTTAAATGCATGGGTGTGTGACTACAAATTAATTGGGGATGCACATCCAGTTGGCTAAATGAATGGACCTTTCAAACAATCAATCCCTTTATGCAAAACAATGAGCTTTTCAAACAATCATCTCATTCATGCATTGGAATAAGTCTTTTAAACAGTCGGCTCATTCCTCTTAAGAGAATGGACCTTTCAAATAGTTAATTCATTTACGCAAGAGAATGAGCCTTTCAAACAGTCGGCTCATTCAATTTGCAAGAGAACTGATCTTTCAAACAATTGACCCGTTCAAGTAAAAGAATGAACCTTTCAAATAGTCGGTCCATTTAAGCAAGATAATGGGTCTTTTAAACAGTCAACTCACTCATGTAAGAGAATGAACCTTTCAAACAGTTGGTCCATTTAAGTAATATAATGGGTCTTTTAAACAGTTGGCTTATTCAAGCAATAAAATGGGTCGTTCAAATAGTAGATTCATTCAATTGCCAATGAACGGGTCCTTCAAATAGTCAACATGCTTAGGTAAAAGAATGAACGTTTCAAACAGTTAGTCCATTCAAAATACAAAAAGGGTCATTCGAATGGTACACTGATCTTTCAAACAGTCAATCAGGCACCCAATAATGCCCAAGTGCTATGAATGCATGATTAGTAGAGTCATTATTATTCTAATTTACAAGTAGCCAATTTAAGAAAGCTCAAAGGTCACTATGGGGGAAGGGGGGTCGTCACCTAACATAGGCTGACAGCTCGAGTATATAGTGTCCCATACCACAATCCCTAGATAATGAGACTCCAATATTAGTATGTTTAATAGTGTCATTGTCAACCAGTGGCCAATCATAGTTTAAAAAATGAGACATACCTTCACATGGTCATACAAAATAATCCATCAAGCCGTTTAGGGTGAATATACAGCAATCCATGGATGGTAAGCCCGCATTAATCTTCCATTTAATCCATCAGTCAAAGTAGCCACTAGATCGAGGGTCCATTATAATTGCACTTAATTAAGTTACATCATAAGTCAGAATGTACATGTATAAGTGGAATTTTCCACTAATAAATGTAGCAATTCAAGTTTTACAACAATCCTTAAGTATAAGAAGATATACAATATAACATATAGATATTCATACAAGATAAATGTTGAGCATACAATTGATAATCTGATTCAATAACTAATACAAGTAATCATGAATTAAATATGTCAGTTATCAATTGAAATTAAAATTGAACTATCACTTAAGCTAACATGGAAGATGAAAGTTTAAGGGAAAAAATTCATTACCTTATGTTTTGAATCGCTTATAATGTTGCTAGGAAGTGTGCGCATCCTTAGAATTAAATCAACCACGTTAATCCAATCTATAACTTGACTTGACCTCAATTCGATTTCCATGCTCCAATGTCACCGAACTCAGCTAGCCCACTGAGTCAACTCACCTCATGCCACCCCAACTCGAATCGACCTGGCAATCACAACATCGGTTTATTGGGTTCGAGGGAGAAACACCTCGTTAACTATTGAGTTTGATAATCCAGACCCAAAGTAGAACACACTCAGAACTGAGTCAGTAACTTACTGACTCGGTTATACAAGGATTGGAATCGGTTCGACTCGGTGAGGAGCCGAAAGCCAACATCTTCTCTCATCTTCTTCTTCGATTCTACTTTTTCTTCCTCTCCTTCTCTTTCCTTTTATTTTCTTCATTTTTTTTTCTTTTTCTTTTCTTTCCTACTATGCCCAGTAGAGTGGATGGGCTAGACTAGGCCCAACCCATATCCAACATCCTACCTCGACTCAACTGAGTTGAGCAAGTCAGCCATACAACTATTGACTCAATTCGACTCGATGTGAATTGTACCCCACTTGGCAGCCCGATCCACTCTCCTTACTCTCTCGTTTCTCTCCCTCTCCCCTCTTCTTCCTTTATCCTTCCTCTCTTCCTCTTCTTTTGCTATAACAACCAACAAGGTCTGCACTTGACCTAGCTGAGTCTGAGTGAGTTCATGACTCGGCTCAAGTTAAGCAGGTGTGGTGACGCACACGCAGACACACACACACACACACTCTCTCTCTCTCTCTCTCACTACCTTCCCTATCTTCCACTTCTTACCTTCTCTCTCTCTCTCTCACTCGCCTCTATTTCCTTCCTGCTCCTTCCCTTTTCTCACCCTGTCAATGAATTAGGAAGGATCTGGGACTCGTCTTTCCCTTATGCGACGCAGTGGTGACCCTCTCTCTCTCTCTCTTCGATTTCTATTTCTGAGAAGGAAAGCCCTAAAAGGGTAGCCTATATACGCTATACTAATCCATTTCTAGATGCCCCTAATCATCAGATTAGCTATGAGCCAAACGACTCTCAATCGATCGAATTTGAGACAATGATCATGGCTTCTGATTGTATGGCCCCTATTAGTCACCAGGGAGGAATTTCTTAGACCATGGCCACCCTAACGAACGTCTTAGACAGTGAATGGGCCTCACCAATAGCTAATGGGTTTCCCGATCAAACGAAGAAGATGACCCAACTGTTAATGGCGGGTCATCATCGAGTGGTTGATCTGATAATTAGTAACATATAAATGGTGTGGATTTGTCCCATGATCACTGCGGGACCCACCAAATGTGCGGTTATTAGCATTTTCACTTAATGGATCTTGGTTTCAACATTCGGCGGCGGTTCTCTTGTTGCAATGGAAACTCCATAGTGCGGAGTGAATGGGGGGCTAGGATGGTCTAGAATGGAAGGTTGAGATGGAAAGGAGTGGAGGCATGTGGATCACAACAGCTGGCAGCAAACGAAATAAGATTTCCACTTTTAAAAATATGACCGCATGCAAGTTTGGTTTGGGCTGAAAATCGTGTGCATGCACATGGGTTTCGATGTGCAGGAAGGGCGAGGGTTTGGTCGGATTTGAATGGACAACGAGATGTACGGTTTGGATCATCCTCTTTATCCTCGAAAGTGGCCCATCTAATGATCGAACAACATTCGTTCGCTTGCTGGCGAAAACATGAAAGAGGGAGGAATTCTTTCTTTCTACGGGAAACCACACGTCAAACTCGGTTTGACTATGTTTATGGTCTGGTGTACTGCAGGTGCACACTCACTATGGTACACAGCCAATTGTGGGGTCCACAATGATGTTGGACGAAATTCACTCCATCCATTTGTTTTGGGGGTCCCCACCAAGGCCTCTGACAAAAAACCAGGCAGATCTAAAACTTAGGTGGGCCTCACTACTTGATTTGGGCCCCATTTGCAGATTCTCGTCAATCCGACGGTTGAGTTATCTTCAAATCCAACCTTCACTGTTCCTAAGGGTTCTTAGTCGATCCTTAGAAGAAATCTAATGGTTGTTACTATAATCAAATGGTTGGATTATCTGCCTATGTAATGGATTTCAACATTAAGTGATGTGGCCTGATAAATGGTGGATCTAGTGATTTGGATCTCAATTTAAGATGATCTAAGGTTAAGACATTCCATAGTCCACATTGAACAATTTCAATGGTTTCTAGGGCTATCTATTTGCGACCTAAAGGTTGATTTTATAACCCGGTGGTTGAATTAGAGAAATCAAGTGTTGGAACGATCGACGAAACATTGTAGATCTCGTTGTTCAGACTCTTAAATCTAGGATGAATGATTTGATGGTTGAGCTTGCGATTAAACAGGTTCCTAATCTAAACAAGTGATTGGTCTTATAATTGTATGGTTGGATTTGTACAAATTTAAGTATATTGTTAATGACCATGATATAAGATGAACAAATAGTGGACTGCGTGATCTAATACCTATGATAGATACTATGCAGTTAAATTGCCTACAGGGTGGTTGAAATCCTAAATTAGGTTTCTATGATGACTTGATGATCTATCTTGAAGATCAATGGATGGATGGCTTAATATATGGATGGGGATTACTTTCAATGGTCAGATTTAGATTGGAACGAATGTGAGTGTCCAAGTAAGTTAGGTTGGTATTTATACTAAGTTAGCTCACACGATAACACTCGAGTACTGAAAAGTATGAGGTGTTACAAACACAAACAATGATTTTTATAGCAAAGCATTTAAGGCATACTTGACTTAAGGGTTTCTACAAAATCAAAAGGAATCATAGTCTATTACCCTCAAGGGTTGATAAATAGAAAACCTAAGAGAATAATTTGCACCTTGCGTTAGCTCGCCCGACTCAAATTTGTTCCTAAAGTTAGGATTTTGAAAAGAGTCACTGAAACCTAAATGATTCGAACAAGCCTTGTAATGTTTAGAAAAAATAAACCCTAACATCATGATTTGGGGATCTAGGTTCGAAGTTTACCTTCAATGATTGCGGACGGAGATCCAACGAAGGATTTGGTCATGGCTAGATCGCTAATCGGACGGGAAAGATGTAACCTTCATAATCAGTCTCTCTCTCTCTCTCTCTCTCTCTCTCTCTCTCTCTCTCTCTCTTCCCTCCCCAAGGATAGGGTATGAAAATTCGTATGAGGAGAGGGGGTGTGAATAAAAAAGGTATTTCTAGTACCAGAATGTACATAAATGGCTCCAATTGCTAAGTCTTCAGTATACTAACCCTATGGGGGTGGTTTTGAACCATGAGAGCCTACAGGAAAGTGTGTAAGTCAATCCAAGTTAGGGGACGGGTGCCCCATTAGGGGATCTATGTTTGGAAATAGTCATCCGACAATCGAACATGCTGATCAATGGATAAGGTCTCAAATTCAGTTCGATAATCACCATTGGTTGATCGAGGGCGAGGCTATACAAATATGCGTAGGGAAATATCTTAAGTCGACGGTCCGAGTTTGGCCATGATCTGATGGTCCGAAGGTCGCAACATCGATAAAATGGGTCAGGTGATCATTTCACTTAAATCTAGGCTATTAACTAAGGTAATCGCATAACTCATGCGCTTGACTTGCGGGCTGAAGTTGAGCGATCCGAGGTGTAACCTTGGCTCAATATTCACAATGGACATTAAGCATGGTAAAACGGATGCTAATTTATAATTTTGAGACCAATAGACTAGAACGTGTGATATAGCCCTAATTTAGTTAACTTGGGTATTTATAGAGTATGTTAACTCTCGAGACTCCTTGTGGGTGTCAACAAGTGGAGGAATTGTCTAAATTCACCCACCCACCTATTTGTGATGTACAGGAACGGTTGTTTGACTCCAATTTCCACAAATCCATCATTTATAGCATAATTAAGGAACTAAGTTGGACTAGTATGACCATCTGACAACTTCACTCGAGTATGTACTGGGGTTTCTATGCGGAATTTTACAGAACGTTACAACCATGTCCCCTACTTCCGATTATTCTTGTCAATTGGATCCCATAACCTTTAGCCAAAATTTTCATTTGCATATCTCAAGAAGATACACTGTTTTGCCTTGTCATCAAGTTTGGACAGCTCATCTTTTAGAATATGCACAAATGATTAGCAGCTAAACACCTTTAGGTGTTCATAGGAAACATATTTTCTAGTTTATACGCTTTTTGCAACATCTCTATTTAGACGAGCAGAAAGAGATAGATTAATGAAGTATCAAGCAATACACAACATCTCTCCAAAATAATTTTGATAATTTAATGTGTGAAAGCATAAACCTGATTCTATCTAAAATAGTGAGATTCATTATTTGTAGTACACCATTGTACCACGAAGTCTTAGGAATGGATTGATCATGCCTTTTTGTTACACCGTGGCAGAATATCAAATCCATGAGATTTATTTTCCATCTAAAATCTTCTTTAAGGTTACAAAGACCAGGAAACACAAATAACAGCTTGATCAAAGCTTACGTGGCTGAAGAAGTCTTCAACAGTAGGCATCTAATTCTCACTGTTTACTCTAGTGTGGCGCACTTTATCAATGGATCTACTCAAGCAACCGAATTTCTTGAGAATTACGTGGACCAATCAGAAGTGGCTGCTTAGGAATTCCCTGTGCCTTCAGCACATTGATTATTTAACACGTATTTGATAACAATCAGGTTCCCTGCTTGTCACGTACCGTAAATTTCTGCTGTCCTTCAACCTGATTGATCCACATTATCACTTACATGGTTAGCACTGCTGCGCAGTGTGTGATGACGTGGCTCAATCAGATTTCCTATTTGTGGCAAGCTGGCAAGCAGATGATCAGGATACATTTGACAATTTCAACTTATGGCAATATACGGTGAAAAGCAGGGAAACTGATGTGCGCCAGCAGCGTACATGATGGGAACGGATTGGCTAATCCCTGCCACCAGCCCCGTGGCTGTTGTGGGTACTCTGTGGGCCCCACTATGATGTATGTGTTTTATACACTCCGTTCATTCATTTTTAGAGATCATTTTAAGGTTGTATACCAAAAATGAGAGAGATATAAATCTCAGGTGGATCACACCGCAGGAAAACAATGATGATTAGATATCCACCATTAAAATCCCCCTATGGCCCACTGTACTGTTTATTTGACATCCAATCTGTTGTTTAGGTCATACGGACCCAGATGAAGGGAAAAACCAAAGATCAGCTTGATCCAAAACTTTTATGGTCCCCAATAAGTTTTTAATGGTCGACGTTCATTCAACATTGTTTCCTGTAATGTGGTCCACTTGAGATTGGGATATACCTAATTTTTGGTTTCATACCATAAAATGATCTATGAAAACATATGAACGGCATGAATGAAACACATACATCATGGTGGGGCCCACAAAGCACCGACCATCAGCCATTGGCGGTTGGCATGGGGAGTAGCCAATCCGTTTCCGTACATGATAGTCTAGTCAGATATTCATCAATCTTGACCATCCATTAGGTTTTCCATACTATTCATGAGCCAGCATTAAATATTAATAAAAGAAAAAGTAGAGATTGAGGGGAGTATGCCATCCTGTTAAACAATTGAAGCTAGCTCTCCTTTTCCTGGTCAAATAGGTGTGATGGACTTTGAAAGCTAAGGAAACGTTAAGTATCAGAGGGAAGAAAAAGAAATGGCAGAGAGTGCTGTGAACTTCTTAATACAATACTTGTGGCCTTTGCTGGTGAATGAAGTGCAGTCGTTGAAGGGGGTCGACGAAGAAGTCCGCGAACTCATAAATGAGTTCGAAAGCATCAGATCCGTCTTAAGGGATGCCGACGCAAGACAAGATACTGATGAAGGCCTCAAGACATGGGTGAAACAAATAAGAGAAGTGGCTTACGACGTTGAGGATGTTCTTGACGAGTTCATGCTCGGCCAAGCACAAGAGCAGAACGGCTCCCATGGATTCGTCGATTTTCTTCATAGACCCATCAAGCGGTTGAAGGCGCGCCATCAGATTGCATCGTTCCTACGAAATATCAAAACCAGAATCGGTAAGATTACGGCGAGAAAAGATGCTTACGCTCTCAATGGAATAGAGCAAGGTTCAAGCTCCAACAACATGAGTGATCAATGGTATGATCCTCGATTGAATGCTCTTTTCATTGAGGAAGCTGATCTTGTGGGCATCGACAGGCCAAGGACTCAGTTGATCAGATGGTTAATGAATGGAGATTCGAGACTCTCAACGATTTCGGTGGTCGGGATGGGTGGCCTAGGTAAGACCACTCTAGTAAAAAAAGTCTATGATAGCCAACAGGTGAAACGACGTTTTGACACATATGCTTGGATCACCGTCTCCCAATCGTTCAAACCGGAGGAACTGCTTCAAAGAATGATAAAGCAATTCTTCAAGGGGAAGAAAGATCCATCTCCACGAGGATTAGACGCGATGACACAGGTCGAGAAGAAAGATCCATCTCCACAAGAATTAGACGCGATGGCACAGGTCGAGCTCATACAAGAGCTACGGATTTACTTGCAGAACAAAAGGTATGTACTTGTTCTTGATGATGTATGGGAGGCAGACGTATGGAATTTCGTAAGCAATGCATTGCCCACTGGCGAATATGGTAGCTGGGTAATAATCACCACACGCGAAGATTATGTTGCATCATCTTCTAAAATCGGACCCTCCAATCGCATCTACAACCTTCAGCCTCTGGATCCAGAAAATGCCTGGTCCCTCTTTTGCAGGAAGGCGTTCCAATCAAACGAGGAGAACAGCTGTCCTCAGGAATTGGAGAACCTTTCTCAAAGTTTTGTCAAAAAATGCCAAGGACTGCCTCTTGCGATTGTCGCATTGGGTAGTCTGCTGTCAATGAAGGACAAGACGTATGTTGCGTGGGAGATGATTCACCGTAGCCTTGGATCAGAGCTTAGAAGCATGACGAAAATATTATTGCTCAGTTTCAATGACTTGCCTTACTACCTGAAATCGTGCTTCTTGTATTTGACTATTTTCCCCGAAGACTATCCGATTAAGCGTATGAAACTAATTCGCCTATGGATAGCCGAGGGGTTTGTAGAAAGAAAAGAAGGCAGGTCAAAGGAAGAGGTTGCTGAAGGTTACCTCAATGAGCTCATCGCGAGAAATCTGGTTCACGTGGCAGAACGGAAATCATATGGAAAGGTGAGCACTTGTCGCATCCATGATCTTGTGCGAGAGATGATTATTCCAAAATTCAGGGAGGAGCATTTCTTTGCATCTTCTGTTGAAGAGAACACAATACCTTGTAACAGAATCCGGCGTCTGTCCATTTATAAAGATGAGAATTTTCCAAAATTTGATGCCTTCTCCTGCCTTCGCTCGTTGTTCATTTTTGGTGCGGAAGGACTATCTAATGCCCCTGCAATCACTTCATTTTCTAGCTTGAGGCTGTTGAAGGTGGTTGATCTTGAAAATACGTCCATTGAAATCTTTCCTGATGATCTAACAAGCTTGTTGCATTTGAGATACTTAAGCTTGGAGAATACAAAGATCAAGAAGCTTCCTAGTTCGTTGGGGAGGCTAAAGAACTTAGAAACATTGAATCTTAAGGGCACTTTCGTATGTGAATTGCCGGTTGAGATTCTCAAGCTCCAGCACCTACGGCACCTTCTGGCTTATTCCTATATGGCAGAGAGCTTTTACAGGCCATTTAATAGTGTAGATGGAATTAAGGTGCCTGCCGGAATGGGGAGTATGAGATCCCTGCAGAAGTTGGCACATATAGAGGCAGAGAGCGGCATCATTAGAGAGCTGGGGAATCTCACCCAACTGAGGAGGTTAGGCATTATCAAGCTAAAAAGGGGAGATGGGAACGATTTATGCACTTCCGTCGAGAAGATGGACTACCTTCAGTCCTTTTCTGTGACATCAGTGGCTGAGGAGGAGGTTCTCAACCTGCATTCTTTATCGCATCCTCCGCCGCCTCTTCAACGTCTATACTTGAAAGGGCGTTTGGAGAAGTTGCCTGAATGGATTGCCTCGCTTCATAATCTGGTCAATATTAGTCTGAGATGGTCCAGATTGAGGGATGATCCACTCAAAGCCCTTCAATCACTGCCCAATTTGGTGGAACTCCGACTAAACCAAGCTTATGATGGAGAAGAGTTATGTTGCGAGGGGAGAGGATATCCAAGACTTAAGAAATTATGGCTCATTGATTTGAGCGGGTTGAAGAATGTGAGGGTGGAGAAGGGAGCAATGTCTAGCCTTGAAGAGCTATATATTATACGTTGCAAAGAATTAGTGGAGGCGCCGTTGTGGCTCGAACACGTCACTAACATCGAAGAACTCTACGTGCGTGATACGTCGGAAGCTTTCATCAAGGGTCTCGAAGAGTTGGTAGATTCCATGGTAAAGGTAAATATGTTGGAAATGGGCAGTAATTATTTACCTGAGTGATTACGGCAACATTACCTAATGATTGATTTGACTGTTATTTTTTCTAATGTTAAAACTGAGAATGCGGCCAAATATATATGGGGCACACTATGATGTACGTGGATTATTCACACCGTCCATCCATCATGTCAACTGAATTTAAGGCGTGAGCTAAAAAATGAGGTAGATTCAAAGTTCAAGTAAACCATACCACGGCAAAAATGTAATCGAAAACTCACCATTAAAAGCTTTTGAGGCCACTGTTTACTTTGGTGTGGGCCACTTAAATATTAGATTTGCCTCATTTTTTGGTTCATGCCTCAAAATTTTCTGTTAAAATAGATGGACGACATAGATATGTTTTAAACATGACAGTGGGGCCCACAAATTTATATCAATTATTTTGGATCATTTTTTGAAGCGAAAATACCCTCGTATTTTCAAAGAGGTGAAATTGTTATAATGGACTATTCACGTGGCATTTACATTGACTTTGGAAAATCAAACAGGCCTGGGTGGCGTCATGATTCCGAAGAGCAGTTGTCAGGTAAATGCTTTATATTTCCCTTCTTCCTATTTACATTATATATTTTTTTGTTCCTTTTTTTTTTTTTTTGGGGTTCTGTTTTTTTCTTTTAAATTGCTTGCAATTTCTTTTTCTTTTCTTTTTAAATGATATTTTTACACTTGTTTCAAGGAGGTCGGTTCGTCTAAATTAAATTATATGGAGTAAGCTTTGTATGTGCCTTATATATATATATATATATATATATATATATATAGAGTAACGGTCTCCTGCGAACCATCCCGCAGGATATCTTGTTGCGGTCCAATTCCCAAAGCTTTAGTGGACACCGGTACAGATTGGCCTGGCTGGTAGTCGGTGCTCTATGGGCCCCACCATGATGTATGTATTTCATCCACTCCATTCATCCATTTTTAAAGAAGGAAAAATATAAATATAATCTTGATCCACTATGCCAAAACTGTGAAAAAAGGATGGTCCAAAACTGTCTCAAATGACCAAAAAGGACGGTCATGGACCGTCACAAGGGCCATCAAATTTTGATGTATTGTATTACTTAGAGGACGGTCGAAAACCGTCATTCTCATTGATGAAAAAAAGACGGTCGTGGACTGTCCTTAAAAAGGACGGTCATGGACCGTCTCTTATGACCCTTTAAAGGACAGCCATCGACAGTCCTTTTGAAGGACAGTCATGGACCATCCTTAAAAAGGACTATCATAGACCATCTCTGATGAGCCTTCAAAGGATGGCTATGGACCATCCTTTAAAAGGACGGTCATGGACCGTCCTTAAAAGGACTGTCATGGACCGTCTATTATCACCATTCAAAAGACGGCTATGGACTGTCCTTTAAAAGGACGGTCATGGACCGTCCTTAAAAAGTACTGTCATAGATCGTCCCTTATGAGCCTTCAAAGCTTCAAATTTGAGAGGATCACCTGTTACAATATATTTCATCGTATTCTTCCTGATATACATCCATTATATAATATATTTCATCATATTCACATTCATATTAATCTAAACCCAAACTATGTAAATCCAACATAAACTACATTCATCCAAACATAAACTACATCTATCCAAACACAAACAATCTTATCCACATTACATTCATCCACACATAAATACATATAAGTTTAACTTCATAAAAAAAAAAAAAAAAAAAAAATCAGCAACAATTTTCTTTTTGTGTCTTTCATCTGAACAAAAATATTAAACCAACAAAACATTATAATTCAGAATTATGAAGAATTACATAAACTTCTTCCAAAAAAGTGGGCACTTTTTTAAAATAAAACTAATCATTAAAATAAAACTAATGCAAGCAAATAATGCAAAAAAGTGTTTTAATTCAAGTTAATAGAAACAACAACAAAAATTAAAGCTTTATAAAAAGGGACATGTGTTAAAAGGGATACATTCTTGTTTCTTGCCATGTGATTGGGCTACATTATTACAGCAATTGGACTTGGGTTCGGGATCGAGTTTAGGTTTGGGTTTTCAAGTTTAGGTTTAGGTTAGGGAGTTGAGATTAGGATTAGGTGTAGGTCTAGGTTTAAGGATTTGATAATACATTTAGGTTAGAGGTTTAGGTTTAGGTTTTAGGTTTTAGGTTCTAGGTTTAGGTTTAGGATTAGGTTTTAGGTTATAGGTTATAAGTTTAGGTTATAGGTTAAGGTTTAGGTTATAGGTTTTGGTTTAGATTAAGGTTTAGGTTTAGGTTAAGGTTTAAGTTTTAGTTATAGGTCATAGTATATAAGTTATAGCTTTAGGGAATTGAGAATAGGTTAAGGTTAAGTTTTAGGTTTAGAAAATCGGGTCCGGGATCGGGTTTTGGTTTGGGTTTTCAAGTTTAGGTTTAAGTTTAGGTTGGGGAGTTAAGATTGAGATTAGGTGTAGGTTTAAGTTTAAGGATTTGAGAATACATTTCGATTTTAGGTTTAGGTTTAAGTTTTAGGCTTAGGTTTAGGTTATAGGCTTAAGTTATAAGTACAGGTAATAGGTTTAGGTTTAGGTTAGGTTATAGGTTAAGGTTTATGGAATTGAGAATAGGTTAAGCTTTAGGTTTAGGTTAGGAAGTTGAGGTTAGGATTAGGTGTAGGTTTAGTTTAGGGATTCGAGAATACATTTAGGTTTTAGGTTTAGGTTTAGGTTATACGTTATTGGTTTAGGTTAAGGTTTAGGTTATAATCTATAGGTTTAGGGAATTGATAATAGGTTAAGGTTTAGGTTTAGGAAATCGGATTCAGGTTTAGGTTTGAGTTTTCAAGTTTAGGTTTACGTTTAGGTTAGGGAGTTGAGATTAGGATTAGGTGTAGGTTTAGGTTTAGGGATTTGAGAATACATTAGGTTTTAGGTTTAAGTTTAGGTTTAGGTTATAAGCTATAGGTTTAGGGAATTGAGAATAGGTTAAGGTTTAGGTTTAGGAAATTGGGTTCGGGTTCGAGATTGGGTTTAGGTTTGGGTTTTCAAGTTTAAGTTTAGGTTTAGGTTAGGGAGTTGAGATTAGGATTAGGTGTAGGTTTAGGTTTAGGGATTTGAGAATAGGTTAAGGTTTAGGTTTAGGAAATCGGGTTCGGGTTCGAGATCGGGTTTAGGTTTGGGTTTTCAAGTTCAAGTTTAGGTTTAGGGAGTTGAGATTAGGATTAGGTGTAGGTTTAGGTTTAGGGAATTGAGAATATATTAAGGTTTAGGTTTAGGAAATTGGGTTCGGGTTCGGGATTGGGTTTAGGTTTGAGTTTTCAAGTTTAGGTTTAGGTTTAGGTTAAGAGTTGAGATTAGGATTAGGTGTAGGTTTAGGTTTAGGGATTTGAGAATACATTTAGGTTTTAGGTCTATGTTTAGGCTATAGGTTATAGGTTTAGGTTTCGGTTTAGGTTATAAGCAATAGGTTTAGGGAATTGAGAATAGGTTAAGGTTTAGGTTTAGGAAATCGGGTTCAGGTTTAGGTTTTGGTTTTCAAGTTTAGGTTTAGGTTTAGGTTGGGGAGTTGAGATTAGGATTAGGTTTTAGGTTTAGGTTTAAGGATTTGAGAATACATTTAGGTTTTAGGTTTAGGTTTATGTTACATGTTACAGGTTTAGGTTTAGGTTTAGGTTTAGGTTAAGGTTTAGGTTTAGGCTTAGGTTTAGGTTATAATCTATAGGTTTAGGGAATTGAGAATAGGTTAAGGTTTAGGTTTAAGAAATTGGGTTCGGGTTCGGGATCGGGTTTAGGTTTTGGTTTTCAAGTTTAGGTTTAGGTTTAGGTAGGGAGTTGAGATTAGGATTAGGTGTAGGTTTAAGTTTAGGGATTTGAGAATACATTTAGGTTTTAGGTTTAGGTTTACGTTATAGATTATAGGTTTAAGTTTAGGTTTAGGTTAAGGTATATGTTTAGGTTTCGGCTTAGGTTATAAGCTATAGGTTTAGGGAATTGAGAATAGGTTAAGGTTTAGGTATAGGAAATCAGGTTCGGGTTCGAGATCAGGTTTAGGTTTGGGTTTTCAAGTTTAGGTTTAAGTTTATGTTAGGGAGTTGAGATTAGGATTAGGTGTAGGTTTAGGTTTAGGTTATAGGTTATAGGTTTAGGTTTAGGGTTAGGTTTCGGTTTAGGTTACAAGATATAGGTTTAGGGCATTGAGAATAGGTTAAGGTTTAGATTTAGGAAATCGGGTTCGGGTTCAGGATCGGGTTTAGGTTTGAGTTTTCAAGTTTAGGTGTAGGTTTTGTTTAGGGAGTTGAGATTAGGATTAGGTGTAGGTTTAGGTTTAGGGATTTAAGAATACATTTAGGTTTTAGGTTTAGGTTATAGGTTATAGGTTATAAGTTTAGTTTTAGGTTTAGGTTTAGGTTTAGGTTATAAGCTATAGGTTTAGGGAATTGAGAATAGGTTAAGGTTTAGGAAATCAAATTCGGGTTTGGGATCGGGTTTTGGTTTGGGTTTTCAAGTTTAGGTTTAGGTTTAGGTTAGGGAGTTGAGATTAGGATTAGGTGTAGGTTTAGGTTTAGGGATTTGAGAATACATTAGGTTTTGGGTTTATGTTTAGGTTTAGGTTTAGGTTAAGGTTATATATTAAGATTAAGGTTATAGGTTTAGGTTTGGGTTATGGTTATAGGTTTAGGTTTAGGTTAGGTTATAGGTTTTTGGTTAAGGTTTATGTTATAGTTATAGGTTTTGGGATTTGAGAATAGGTTATATGTTCAAGTTATAGGTTATAGGTTTAGGTTTAGGTTAAGGTTTAGGTTTTGGGATTTGAGAATATGTTTAGGTTATAAGTATAGGTTTAAGCTAGGTTGTAGGTTAAAGTTTAGGGAATTGAGTTTAGGTTATAGGTTTAGGTTGTAGTTATAGGTTTTGGGATTTAAGAATAGGTTTAGGTTATAGGTTAAGGGTGTGATCCCTGCAAATACAGATATAAACACGGCCTCCTCCAATTGGTCAAGCCCTTCCAATGCTGTCCATAGGAAATAGACAGCTTCATCATGGTCATAAAAGCGGTTCCCATCTTCCAGAGACCCCCGCTCAACATCTGGATAGCTCCAACGCACATCCGGGTATACTCCATCAATTTCAAGAAAATACATAAATATGGCCTGTCCAAATGGCTAGGTCACTCCAATGCTGTCCATAGGAAATGGACAGCTTCATCATGGTCATAACAGCGGTTCCCACCTTCCAGGGACCCCCGCTCAACATCCGGATA
The DNA here is from genome assembly GCF_029962835.1 of Magnolia sinica. Taxonomy (NCBI): domain Eukaryota; kingdom Viridiplantae; phylum Streptophyta; class Magnoliopsida; order Magnoliales; family Magnoliaceae; genus Magnolia; species Magnolia sinica. The sequence continues at coordinate 85,003,659 of NC_080581.1, forward strand.
GCTCCGACGCACATCCGAGTCTGCTCCATCAATTTCAAGCTAATACATTTAAAAACAACATAATTATATCTAAAAGTATCTGGATACCTGAGGAAGGCCTCCCATATTCATATTGTTGGTTACTCATTCCTTTGTCTATAAGCCACAATCGACCAACACTTTCTATTGCTACCTGTACTCTGAAACCAACATAAATATAACTGGGAAACAATATAAGGTATAAGAAAAAATGAATTTACCTATACACATCATTAAATGTTTCCCTATAAGGAGGTGATATTATATCTTTGATAGCCACAACCTGTATGACAGAGAAAAATGCAACTACAGTCTGTTATAATTTAAAGGAGAAAAAAGATTTGTGGCTGCACCGATATTCTAGTACATTATGAACGGCTGCCTACGTACCCAAAAAGTCAGATTGGGATCAAGCCACTACGTAGTTCTTTTTAATTGACCAAGTTACTAAAGGTCATAAATTTCATATTTAACAAAGTATCACTGAACGTCATCTTAAATCGTTTCTAGTTGGGATTTGAAAATTGGTTTAGGTTAAGGTTATAAGTTTAGGTAAAGGTTATAAGTTTAGGTTATAGGTTAAGGTTTAGGTTTAGGTTTAGGTTATAGGTTATAGGTTAAGGTTTAGGTTAAGGTTTAGGTTAGGTTAAGGTTATAGGTTTAAGTTATAAGTGTAGGTTATAAGTTTAGGTTTAGGTTATGTTATAGGTTAAGGTTTAGGGAATTGAGAATATGTGTAGGTTTAGGTTTAGGAAATCAGGTTCGGGTTCGGGTTAAGGTTTAGGTTATAGGTTTTGGGATTTGAGAATAGGTTTAGGTTATAAGTATAGGTTTAGGTTATAAGAATAGGTTTAGGTTTAGGTTTTATGTTTAGGTTAAGGTTGTAGGTTTAAGTTATATGTTTAGGTTTAGGTTATAAGTGTAGGTTATAGGTTCAAGTTTAGGTTAAGTTATAGGTTAAGGTTTAGGGAATTGAGTTTAGGTTTTAGGTTAGGGAGTTGAGATTCGGTGTAGGTTTAGGTTTAAGGATTTGAGAATACATTAAGGTTTAGGTTTAGGAAATCGAGTTCGGGTTCGAGATTCGGTTTACATTTGGGTTTTAGGTTTAGGTTTAGGTTATAAGTTATAACATTAGATTATAGGTTTAGGTTTAGGTTAAGGTTTAGGTTTAAGTTATAGGTTTTGGGACTTGAGAATAAGTTATATATTATAAATTCAGAATAACATTTTCAGAGAAGTTCCCTACATTAAACACTTGCCTATGTAATTCAATTGTCTTCAGTAAAATCAAATTAAGGGCATAGATGTAATTGTACAACGGACGTCCAACCCTAGGTACTCTTTTCTTCTCTCTCAAATTCTTTTCTACTTTTAAGAAAACAAAAGACAAAAAACCCTCATTCTCTAACCCTAGGTACTCTTTTCTTCTCTCTCAAATTCTTTTCTTCTTTAAGAAAGAAAAAGCCAGAAAACCCTCATTCTCTTTTTCTTTCACAAATACCATCTCCTTTTGGTTCCATAAAAATTTCCCTAATTACCTTCTTTAAAAGAGTAAGCGTGTCCCTATTCTTTGTAGTCATAATATCATGGGTTAAATAATGTAAAGAGGTGTGTCTGTGCATGAGTTTTATAGTCATATAGAGTACAACACTCATGACTACAGAAACTCATGGGTGCACCCATAACGCATATACCTATGTACACTCCCATGCATGTTATAACAGAACTTGGAGCATTTAAGTGCATTAGCCCTTGAGAGAGAATCTTATAAAAGCCTATTAGTCATCTCCATATTGAAAAGTTACTGGGCTGCAGATTGGGCTAGATCTCCATCTGAAATATGATCTAAAATTCAATGCGGTACATTTGTGGGTGGAATTAGCCACATGGAAAAGTAAAAAAGATAAGTCTTGTGGAGTGGTCTTATGCAGAAGAAAAGTACAAGACGTCAAGGCCATGGCACTATTTGTGAGCTAGAGTGGTTGAGAATCATGTGGCATCAAATATTCCCAATATAAGTGTTTCATGAAAGAAACAACCATAACGAGGTTGACTTCCACTTCATCGATAAGGTCTCCAACAACAAAATTTCGACTCATATCTTAAATCTCAAGATCAACTTGTAGATATGTTCACCAAAGAACTTGGATGCAAATCAATTTAATCAAGTTTACTACAAGCAGGACATCAATGATATCTACACACCAGCTTTAGCGTAAGTGTTAAAGTTGATGTATTATGGGTCATACAGCTATATGACAAGTTTGGTGAGCAATGTGGAACATATGATCCACACTATGTATACCCGAGCATTTTGTATTATGGGGGAAGTTCTGCCATTATGTATTTTATTAATAAAGCATGGGAGTGGGAGCATGTGACCTAACTAATCACACTTTCCCTTCTTTTCGTCTCACTTTCTTCCTTTTGACCATTTCCATTAAATGGCTAGGATCATCTGATAAGGGAGGTATATAGCATGCTTCATTCGGTCATGGGCCCAGCCAAATCAGCAACTTATTCCCCCACAAGTTGAGTCCCACTTGTACCATTGCAAAAAAATAAAAAGAAAAAAAATTTGCTGTTTCCTTCAACCCAATCATATAAATTTGCTGTTTCCTTCAACCCAATCATATAGTAACTCATTATTAATACTGCAAAGGAAACCTTAGGCAGAACAAGATAATACCTTCCTCTTGAGGACATGATGAGACGAGCGGGATTGTGTAAAAACCTAGATAGCTTCTCAAGCTTCTCTTGACCATCCAAAAAGAAAGTTCCCCGTGTACATGATTCTGATAATAAGCTGGGGGTTACATAGACATCTGTTGAAACAGAAGTTTGTTGATATATGAAATCCACAATGACCGACGATGGTAAATCTGTTTCCATGTTCTCGATCAAGATATAATGGTAATTTCTGGTTTCCTTGAGACTCTTTGTAAAAAAATATTCACCACCTCCCAAGTCCATATCCTGTCCAATCTTTTTCCGAACATTCCCATACCCTGCATTGTGAAAATTTAAACAGAAAAAAAAAGGGTGCGTTAGGACAGATCTCGCCTTCTTGTACTTGAGACAAATTTAACCGCAAATAGAAGATAACCTTTAAATGTTTGTGTTACATGACCTTGCCTAGGATTCTTCTTTTCCTACAAAGACATAAGAGACCGCATGAGACAATTATCAGTTGATTGCATGAAGAAACTCCAGAAACTGAATACTCAAGCTGCTAGACAAAGACAACCATATGATGTGCCATTTAATTCTAGAGGACTAGACAACTATGTGTTATCTCCCGCCATTTTCTAAATGGTGGTGACTCATCCAACATACATGCGGTGCATGTGCTAGTCAATACCAACCATCTAAATCATGTGCCCCATTGTGCATGGACCATATCCAGTATCTTGACAATTTAGTATCAGGCTTACAATTTGGACAGTGACCATTCTCTTGTAACTCTTCATTTGAGGCCACCAATTGGATAGCGAGGATCACTCGATGAGCAAGTCATCCCCAGTTAAGAAATGGTGCAAAACCAAGTATTCCCATCTTATTTACAGATATATCTACGTTATTCTAGCAAAATGCAGAAGAATAAGTCCATGATTGTGTGGAAATTCTAGAGAAACCTACCTTAGAATTGAATGTTTGAGGTTTATAAGGCATGTTGGGCTCACATTTGACAGCAGATCCACAGGTTTCATTAAAACATGCAGCACATGCATTTGCTGAAATTTCATGTTCAGTGACGAAAGAAGCACGATGTGAACCCAATTCAAGTTTCTTTCTTGATATTTCCAAAAAGAAATCCATTGTCACCTGTCCCATTCACCACACCTACGCTATACATGTAAAGCAATGCAACCTGTCAAAATCATGGGCCCAATGTGAATAAAGCATAGACTGACATTCATACCAAACAAATGATTTAACCATCTGATTGGATTGCTCTAGTAGAACTTCAACCACTGAGCATCCACTACCAAACAAATGATTTAACCGTGCAATTGCTCCATAACCTCGGGCGCCATCCTGCCGAGAACAAGTAGAAAGAAAGGCCTTACCGTAGATGAGTTTAGTTGGTGCATTAGAATATTAAAAAAACAAGATCCACATATTAATACCAGGCTATAGAGGCCATCAGACAAATAAACACACGATTTCAAAGAATAACTTTAAAGAACTCTTTTCATTGACAGGTGTAAAGCTAATAATATGCCCACAAAAAGTAATACACCATTCTCAACAAATGTGTGTGTGTGTGTGTGTGTGTGTGTGTGTGAGAGAGAGAGAGAGAGAGAGAGAGAGAGAGAGAGAGAGAGAGAGAGAGAGCAATGCAAGATTTGTTGCAAGAGAAACCATTGGAAATATTTCATTCTCACCAGAGATGTTAGTTCAAGGCTGCAAAGAAACATAAGGGCATTATCTGGATAACTAATATGGAATTAATGTCTCTAAGATAAAAGCATCAAAAGATAAGACTAGGATTGTCTCAAGTTTTTTCATTTTAAAAAACTTTTTGACCTTTTTGCAGCATCAACCTCTAGAGTGGAAATCATAAAGGAAACCTAAGGTCAAGCCATAAAGGATGATCCATTCATCGTCTTCTGGGGTGATCTAGAAAGGTAATGATGGTCAGGCAAGCAAAAGTGCTTCTTGCAATGGAGAGATGCAACACATATGAAGGGCAAATTCACTGATCAAAGAAATCACAGGGTCCAAAATTCTGATAGGACAGTTTGTGGGGTTCACTTAACTGATTATGTGGATGGTGGAGCCCACCACTGATTTGAAAAATGTGGTGGGCCCACTCTTAAGGTGTATCAAGCATTAACGAAAATTATCTCAGGTCATGTAAGAAATAATAATAAATGATGTGAGACTATTTAATCAGTACCTAATATCAAAACAACCACATAGAAACAAGAAACATGAACAAGCAACCAAATGCAGCTGCACCAATTAAACACCATTGCCCCGATTAACCACATATTCCACATCAGTTTTTGTAACTGATCCAATCGAGGAGTATTCCAAAGTTGGTCACTCAGTTTTCGAGTTCTTTTTGCTTTTTCTTTTCTTTTCTTATTCTTTTTTAAAGTTTTTGAGTTTACTCGATGAACTAATTAACAAGTCACTTATATTCTGAAGCTTTACTCTGACAACAATTGATAAAGCCTTTTTTAATGGATTCGCAGTTAGTTTCATTACTTACAAACTATGAACTAAGTCCTCCTGGCTCAGTTCTGAGCTAATCAATGAGATTTTTCAAAATTGATTTCATATTTAGTGCTAATCAAAATTCCAAACTTCTCTCCAAGTTGATTGATAAATCAAGCTCCAAAGTGATCTCTAAGACTAACCTATGACTTGAAGGAACAATAGCTCTTAGATTTATCCACAAAAACAGCCTAATTTTCTGAATTATCAACTTTCCCAATTGTTTGTGGGAAGTTTGGGAGAGATCCACTTCTGAAACAGGGAGAAAGGAGAAAAAAAAAAAAAACAAAAAAAACAGAGGAGAATCTGAGATTTGATAAGAACATCACTGTCGGATTTTCCATTTCTGGGTATCATCCACCAGATCTTGAATCTGAAAAACAGAACAATCTGTATCCCTTATTGTGACCACATAAAGACCAAAGAAAACCTTAAGATGAGAAGGAAATAAATCTTCCAAATGCTGACTATGTTTGTTGAAATGCACTACCAAAAGGACTTGTTTGAGTTGGAGTTGATCAAAAGCCTAGCCTCCAAAGCCAGGCTTCTACCCAAATACAGAAGATGTTGTTTTAAGGAAGAAAATACTTTTAGTCAGACGCCAATAGAATTACTGCATGTCACAAAATAAACACTTAAAGCCGATTCACATGGGAAAAAAAAAAAACCATTCGACTGAATAATTTCCCTCCACATCTCGTAAATAGGATTTTTCTAAAGAGATTGTTTCTGTCAGGCATTTCATCAAACATGCAACAGGCATCGTCAAGCTAGACCATTGGATGTATCTAGAGATCATGCAATTCCATGTAACGAGATCAAACCCATCAATTTGCTTGAAGATGGAGACGTATGAATCTAGTATCAAACTTAAGAAAGAAAAAGATCTCCACTATCAAAATCGTAGGAATTGCAAATGAAAACCGTAGGAAGAGAAGTCATGAAAATTACATTTAAAAAAATAAAATTAATCTTCCAAACTGTAGGAATTGTACAAGAAACAAAGAAAATCCATAAAAATCAACAGACCTTGGAGTATCCATCTGTATGAAAAGCTTTTCATACTCATGGAGAGATGCAGTCCACTCGCCACCTGCACCTGCCGCAACGAGTCCACGAACCGGAAGACGCGCGATGGCTTCCAGCCCGTCATCTAGAGAGGCATTCTCCAGGGAGTTCAACGACGTTGGAGAAGAGGGAATTGGAAATGAGAAGAGGCAATTGGAATTAAATCCCTCTTCCGAAATGAGATATTAGTTTCAAATCCGCAAGTTGTGAGTTTTCCATAATTTAACACATTAACTACATTAATATCCCTACATGTAAGGGACCATTTAATAGATGATTAAGATAGTTTTATATAATAAAAAGTTTAAATATTAACCATTAATAACTAGACCCATTATTTAGACGGTCTGGATAACTCTATATATCATTGCCACTATTATTAAGAATCTGTCACCACTTTTTTACATTAAACACAAAACTCACACATTGTTTCTATACACCAAATAACGTCACTTGCGCTTTAGATCTGGTATGGCTCTGTGGGCCCCACCATGATGCATGTCAAACATCTACTCCATCAGTTAGATGAAACATTCCATGGTGGGCCGAGGGATTAAAAATCAAATCAATATGTGACTTGTGTAGGCCACACCACATATAAAAGTTGAGAAGGGTTACCCTCCATTAAAACATTCATAATTATTTTTTGGGCCTACAGAGATGTGGTTCACAAATCCAGCCCATCCATTATGTGTGTGCCACTTGGATGATGGGTCATACCAAGTTTCAGATGCATCCAAATTTCAGGTGGGGCCCCACGAAGTACTTTTATATGTTTTAGGCATGTCTTCACATGATTTTAGATGGTATGGCCCACTTGATTTCTGTATACTACTGATTTTTGGGATATCCCATAATTTAAAGGGGACCCATCAAATGCACAGTGTTGATTTTTGACACACGTCATGGTGTGGCCCACACAGCTCGACCTCATGGGGAGTTCCCATTAGCTCAACGTACATAACCTTTCTATATATATATATATATATATATATATATATATATATATATATATATATATATATAATATTTAAAAAAAATATAAAAACCTATGATGTATTTGTTAGATCCACACCATCCATCCATTTTGAGATATCATTTTAAGTCATGAGCCAAAGAATGAGACAGATAAAAATCTGTAGTGCACCCCGCCACAAAAAACAACGGGGAGGGTGATTCCCACCATTGAAACTATCCTAAGGCCCATCGTAATGTTTATTTGAAATCTAACTGCTTCAAAAGTTTTTTTTTTTTTAAATGGTTGCCCTAAAATGATCGTTTGTGCTGGGGTCCATCATTTGTGTTGGGGTCCACTAGAGCTTTGGATTTAACTCGTTCTTTAGACATTGCCCTAAAATGATCTCTCCAAATAGATGGACGACATGGATTAAACACATACATCATGGTGGGGCCCACAGAGCACCAACCACCAGCCATTGGATGGTGTCAGGGGGAGTAGCCAATTTGTTCCCCTTATTTGTGGTGTGGTCCATTTAATTAATCTTTGGATATGAATCATTTTTTGGACAATTCTTTAAAATGATCTCGAAAAATGGATGAACAGTGTGGGTTGATCCTGAATTTTCGGTAAATCCAAAACTCAAGTGGACCATGCCACATGAAACAGTGTGGAATAATGATTTCCACCGTTGATACCTTCCTTGGGCCTATAGTAATGTTTATTTGACATCCAACATGTTCATAATATCAAAAAGATATAAATGAAGAGAAAACACAAAAAGATATGAATTATTGTGGGCCAACTTTGTGGTCCATTTAATCTCTTTACTTGCCTCATGTTTAGAAAGTACAGGAGATCATGGCGAGAGAAGAATACTAGAAAATAGTAATAAAAGAAATCGTATAAAAAATGTTTGAGGCTATTTTCATTTCAAAAATTTGAAAAAAAGAAGTCGTATAAAAAATGTTCAAGGTCATTTTCGTCTCAAAAATTTGAAAAAATAGAAATCGTAGAAAAAATGTTAAAGGCCATTTTCATCTCAAATTTCGTATAAAAAATGTTCAAGGCCATTTTCGTCTCAAAAATTTGAAAAAAAAGAAATCATATAAAAAATGTTGAAGGCCATTTTTGTCCCAAATATTTGAAAAGGTGTTCCATTTGTACGAAAGAAAAAACCGAATACTTAAGAGCCTTTACTTGGCAGCAGACGAATTAACACAAAAAAGACGAAATCTAGTAATGGATTCTGTTAAGGAAGAAAAAGGCTCAATTAATAAACATCTAAGATAGTATAATCATATAAATTTTAGTTAAAGGTTAATCAATGGTCGATTCCACAAGATTAAATTTCTCACATCAGCTTGATTCAAAACTTCTGTGAATGTTATTTTTAATGGCGGACATTCAATCCCCACTTTGTAGTCCACTTAAGCCTTTGACCACCCCATTTTTTAGTTAACATCTTAAAATAATCCAAGAAAAGCGTTGAACGATATGGAGAAAGTCAATCCATGACTTGGGTGGGCCAAGAACTTAAAAATAAAGTCAATCCATGACTTGGGTGGGCCACACCACACAATATAGTAGAGAAGGTTTTCATTAAAAAATTCATAATCATATATTGGGCTTGCCTAAATGTGATTAACATATCCAACCCACTCATTATGTGTGTCCCACTTGGATGAGGGGTCAGACCAATTTTCAGTCGCATCCAAAACTCATGTGGGCCCCACCAAATGCTTTTATATTTTTTAGGATGTCTTCACATAGTTTTAGATGGTATGGCCCACTTGAGTTTCGTATATAGATGATTTTTGAGATATCTCATAACCTAAAGGGGACACATCAAATCCACGGTGTTGATGTTCGACACACATCATGATGGGGCCCACAAAACTTATTAACATCAATTCTTAGGTTCTCACGTCACAATTTTGACCAGAATATTTGGCCCATTTTACATGTCTGGTCCGTTCACTCTATTTTACTGATCAATACCCTCAATTTGAGTAGTTACTCGCCTCAATCAGTTTACATATGAGAAAGATATTACGCATACAAGATTGATCACAGAATTTCAGTGAAATTTGATTTAAACATTTGAAGTTATTTATTCTTCAATCTGAACTGATTAGATTGTCCAAAAATGATTAAAGGTTCAACTAGTGGATGTGCCTAATAATTTAGTAATTTTATTTTTCACAAATAAATTTCAATTTCTATTTAAAAATAACATTTTTTTTTCAAAATGTATATATTTTTACTCTTTTAACAAAATATCATTTTTATTATAAAATATTTCACTTTTGTTATCTAACTTCTCAATTTTTCTTGTCAAAATACAAAATCTAATTTTCTTTTTTAAAAAATATATATTTTTTACAATTTGTCAATTTTTTCACAATTTTGTTTAATTTCTTAAATTTTCTTTTTCAAAATATCATTTTTTTAATTTCACTTTTGTTATATAACTTTTCAATTTTTCTTGTCAAAATAAAAAAATCTAGTTTTCTTTTTTAAAAATATTTTTTTTTTCAATTTGTGGATTTTTTCACAATTTTGTTTAATTTTTTAAATTTTCTTTTCAAAATATCGTTTTTTTTAATCGAAATCTTGTTATATAACTTTCTAATTTTTTTCGTCAAAATAGAAAATCTAGTTTTCTTTTTTAAAAAATATATATATTTTTTACAATTTGTCAATTTTTTCACAATTTTATTTAAGTTTTTATATTTTCTTTTTCAAAATATCATTTTTTTATCGAATTTCTTTTTTCAAAGTTATCAACATTATTCAAAGTTCTTAATTTTTTTTTTCAAAATCTAGAATTTTTTAAAATCACTGTTTTTTTTTTTTTTTTAAATCTAAATTTTTCTTAAACATTTGTTAAATATTTTTTCTAAGCTTCTTAACTATTTTTTTGTTAGAAAATCAAATTTTAGCATTAGAGACGGTTTAGGACAGTCTCTAATAGAGACGGTCATTGACAGTCTCTAATCGAGATGGTCTTTGACAGTCTCTGGTAGAGACGGTCTTTGACAGGGCTATAAGACGGCTAAGGACCGTCTCTATTAGAGACGGTCTTTGACAGTCTCAAATTATAACTAAAAGATAGCTAAGGACCGTCTCTAATGTAGACGACCAATGACCGTCTCTGATGACCGCATATAAGACGGTCGATGACCGTCTCTATTAGAGATAGTCTTTGACCATCTCAGATGGCCGCATATAAACGGTCAACGACCGTCTTAAATGATTTGTAGACAGTCAAATTTTTAAGACAATATTAGGGACGGTCAGGGGCCGTCTAAAATTTTAGAGACTGTTTACAGCCATCTCTAAAGCGTCTTTAAACCAAGCAATTTTAAAGACGGTCTAGAACCGTCTCGAAATCCGTCCTTTTTTTTTTTCCATTTTTCACCTAGTGATCAAAAACTTTTTATAGCTTTTAGAAGTTTTTAACAGCGACGTCACTCTCCCCATTGTTTTCTGTAGTGGGGTCCACTGGAGCTTTGGATGTCACTCATTCTTTGGATTTCACCTGAAAATGATCTCTCCATATGGATGGATGGCATGGATACAAAACATATATCATAATGGGGCCACAAATTCAACATCAGCTAGCCAATGTGCGTCCTGACTAAGGGACTCTTGCGGTGGGAATTGGACCGCAACAAGGTATCCATTTGATGCAGGATAATCAACCACTTGCTCTAAAAGCTTGAACTGTTAGAGTATGGTGAATTAATCCCATTATCTCATAGCCCAGGCCCCACATCTCATGGGTTAGGACCTCGGCCGAACCCCCTTCTTGGGCTCCAAATCACATGGGCCGCCGACCCCGAGTTTGTCCCCGCATCCCACGAGCTACCCCACTCGAGCCCGGTGTGAAATGCACATTAATCACCCCTGGTAAGTAGTCTCGAACATGAAACCTCCCCTGTGGGCCCCAAATCGCATGGGTCACCCACCCCGAGTGTGCCCCTGCATCCAACAGGTGACCCCACTCGAGCCCAGTGTGAAAATGCCCTTGTATTAATCACCCTCGATGAGGAGTCTCGAACATGAGACCTCCTGCTTTGATACCAATTTGATGCAGGGATGGTTCGCAGGAGACCGTTACTATATATAGAGTAATGGTCTCCTATGAACCATCTCGCAGGATACCTTATTGCGGTTCCTCTAAAAAATGAGGTAGATTCAAAGTTCATAATGTCCATCCATTTGGAGATATTTTTTTAAGCCATGAGCCAGAGAATGAGGCAGATCCAAAGCTTTAGTGGACCCCACCACAAAAAAAAAAAAACAACGGGAAGATAGATGCCCACCATTGAAACCTTTCTAAGGCCCACCATGATGTTTTTTTTTTTTCCCCAAAATCCTACCTGTTCAAAAGTTAACAAAGACATTAAAGAAGGGAAAAATATAAATATAGGCTTGATCGAAAACTTTTTGTCGCCTTTAGAAGTTTTTAAGGGTGACATCACTCTCAACACTGTTTTCTATAGTGGGGTACACTGGAGCTTTGGATGTCACTCATTCTTTGGATTTCACCCTAAAATGGTCTCTTCAGATGGATGGACGGTGTGGATACAAAACATATATCATGGTGGGGCCACAAATTCAGTAGCAACGTGCCCACACAAGGGTCTCTTGCGGTGGTGCGACTTGGACCGCACGAAGGTATCCTGCGGTATGGTTAGCAGGAGACCATTACTCTCTCTCTCTCTCTCTCTCTCTCTCTCTCTCTCTCTCTCTCTCTCTCTATATATATATATATATATATATATATATATATATATATAAGCTGTTCATCCGTTTTGGCAATTCATTTTAGAACATGACCCTAGGAATGCAGCAGATACAAATTTCAATTAGACCACGCCACAGGAAATAGTGTTGATTGACCTTCAAAATCTTCTTAGCCACCGAATGAATTCCGAGGTTTCTTGATGACCGTCCATCATATGGTCCTCCAGGTGCTTAGATAGGCATGATTCTGGGGCATCCCATCACCATGGGTTTCTTTTACTTTATGCACAGCTCAGAAGGCATGCACGTGGAGGCGGATTGGGTGGTGTTGGGCCCTGTGGGGTCCACCTTGATGTATGTGTTCTATCCATGGTGTCCATCCGTTTTGACCGCTCATTTTATGGCATGAGCCCAAAAATGAAATAGATCAAGAACTTTAGTGGACCACACACGGTAAACAGTGGTGATTGAATGCCCACCATTACAATACTTCTTGGAGGTCACAAAAAACTTTTGGATCGATCTGATATTTGTCTGTTTACTTCTTTTTGTTTTTTTGAGTCAAAAGCAGGAGGATTCCCTGTATCATCTAAAATATAAACAAAGGATATACAGCCATGCGCCCAAGGGGGGCGCCTGAAAAAAGGACATGAAAAAGCCTATCATTAGGCCTTCCGCAGGCAGCCCCAAACACGAACAGAACATCAGGAGGAAAAGAGGAGAAGCTAAGGCTGGGGAAGGAGCGCCATAAAGATCCAATCAACATGAGATCAGAACCGTACCGCCCCGAAGGCCCAGCCTATCAGGAAAAAGGCTCCCTCTAATATGCCTCGAGAGGAGCGAAGAGATTTACTTCTTTTAGGTTCATGTCACCTTATCATCATGTTAGATAGTAAATAAACATTACGTGGACCCAATGAAGGTCTCAACGGTTGGCTTTAAATCACCACTATTTTCTCTTTTGTGGTCTACTTAAGCTTCCATTTGCTTCAGTTTTGGGTCCATGCTCTACAAAGTGGATGTATGTGGTTTATCCATGCCGTCCATCCACTTTTTCAGCTTATTTTAAAGGTTGAGCTCAAAATTTAAGCATATCCGAAGATCAAGTCACCATACCATTGGAAAAAGTTGGAAAAGTGATTTCCACCCTAGAAAACTTTCTAGGACCCACAGTGATGTTTATTTATCGTCCAACCTCTTCATAAGATCACACAAATATGGATGACGGGAAAACACAAATACAAGCTTGATCCAAAGTTTCAGTGGCCCCAAAGAAATTTTCAACGGCAGACGTATAATTCACGCTGTTTCCTATAATGTGGTTCACTTGAGCTTTGGATATACTTCATTTTTGGGCCTAAGACCTCAAATTATCTAGTAAACTGGATGGACAGAGTGGATAAAATGCATTAATCATGGTGGACCCCACAGTTTACTCGGTAAACAATCCGCTTCCTTCAGAGATACTCTGCCAAATCCTGTTACATGCAAGGTAAAACACCAAAATTCTACAGATCCCACCATATATTATTCGGGACAAGATCTACTTCTTTAACAGGTGCACCTTCTCATGTGCCAGAAATGAGTGCAGTCGAAAGCGTTGGTGGGCCACACCTTGTGCATCTGTGTTCATGCATTTATGTTTTTGGTTCATGATTACTTTTCAAAACTCTCTTATATGATTGTATTTTTTTTAATTTTTTTTCAAGGACCTGCAAACAAAGAAGGTGGTTGGTGGTGGACGTCAACCGTCATCTCTCTTTGACACTAATTCTAGCTCTCTAGTTATTATTTTAGAATTCAATAAGTGACATTGTTACTTTGGCATTCCTTATTTCGAGTTTTAAAAATGTTGTTGCTTGTATTGGTTGTAGTTCATTATTGTCTGATACTTGTAGGCTCTTGAAGCATCATGGGAGTATTTTTTTTCTAGAGACGGAGCTGGAATTTGTGGATGGGGATAACTTGAGTAATGCATACTTTTTCATCTATTATTTTTCTTCTCCTTGTCGTGGAGAGATCTTTAGTTCATCTTTTTCTAATTCAGAAATCCTTGTTTGTTTTCCATCTCCTTGTAAGTTACATGACATGAGTTTCCTGCAACAACCTGAAGCCATGTGGGGCTCACAGCGATTTTCATGTAAACTCTACTTCATCCACTAGTTTTACAAGCTGATGTTATGATGAGAGACATCCAAGACGCAAGTGGGTCACACCACACTAAAAAGTAGAATGCATGAAAACACCGACACTATCGTGATGTCTATAAGCCATCCAATCCATTTAAAAGATGATTCCGACTAGAATGAAGGGACAACACATATAACAGTCTTATACAAAAGTATCAATGGTGGCCATTCGGTCCCTACTGTTTCTCGTCGTTTGTCTTGGAGCTTGTTTATTTTTGTGCTCTCTAGGTAACATCATTTGCTGTGATGGACAGAGTAGATTTTCAAACGGACATCAGTGGGCCCCACAGGGCTTCTTGTTGCAGGAACTCCATATATTAGGATAAAACAGGTTTAGGCTACATTAGGGAGTATTTTAGAAACCGTAAGGCAGTCCAGGCTTTGGCCCTGGTTTTTCCTCTGCCCGAATAGGCTTCCATGTAAAAATTTCCCTGCAATGGAAAATGTTATCCTTAAAATAAATTTAAAAAATAATAATAATAAAATAAAATTCCACAGGAGTTGGATTGGAGTGACTGAAGTCCCTCTATAATAGCGCAACCGGTAAAACGTACAAGTTCTTTAGTGGCACATCCACTCTCTCTAGTGGTTGCGACCCATGATTCTAGGATCTCCCATATACACAACTCATGTGATCTAAACCAAAATGAACGATGGGGATGACATGCCAATCATAATTTTGTACGTGTGTATGTACCATTCTTCAAAGAGTGCGGATCCTCTGCCTCACTCCCTGCCTCCGGCGTTTTCATTGGTCGACGTCACTATATGTGCCACGTCATCATATTTTTTAAATATATTAAACAAATACATTTAATAAGAAGTATAACGGAGACGTTAAACGGAAGCGTTTTGCGTGCTGAATAACTCAGCAGGGTAAGCGCACTGAGTAAAGTCTGTGGAGCCCACCGTCGTCATTCGTGCATTGTATCAACTCCATTCATCCCTTTTATCATCTAATTTTACGGTTTTACAACAAAAATTAATCATGTCCAAAGATCAAGTGGACCACACCACTTGAAACAGTGTGAATTGAATTCTACCATTGAAAAGTTGTTGGGGCATACAGAAGTTTTATATCAAGATGATATTTGTTTTTTCTATTCATCCATGTCTTTGTGATATTATGAACAGTTTGGATGAAAAATAAACATCATTGGGGCCTTAGAAACATTTCAATGGTGAAAATCAATACTTCCACTGTTTCCTTTGGTATGGTCTACTTGAGCTTTTGATATACTTCGGTTTTGGGCTCAACCCCTAAAATGATATGAAAAAACGGATGGATGGCGTGGATAAACCACATGAATTCATAGTGGGCCCAAAAGAGTTTACTCGGTACGATAAGACTCGTATGCAATTCGATTTCACGTCTCTGACGCGGATTTCCAGCCAAAGCCTTTTGCAGTAAGATCCTCGCAAGGATTCTGGATAGGTCCATTGCTATGTTTGTGATAAATCCAACCCGTTCATCCATTTTTAGATATCATTTTAGGACATAATACCAAAACTAAGGTGTATACAAAACTCAAATGGGCCACACGAGAGGAAACAATGGGGATTTAGTGCCCACCGTTGAAATATTTATATGGCCACAAAAGTTTTGCATCGGTCTAATATTTTGGTGTTTTCACTTCATCCTAGTAAAAATAACCTTATAAACAGTTTGGATGGCATATAAACATCAAGACGCCTAGGAAGGCTTCAACTGTAGGAATTTCTTTCTCCACTGTTTCATCTTGTATGACCCAGTTGAGTTTTTGATCATCCTAATTTTTGATTACATGTCTTAAAATGAGCTCTAAAAATGGATGAATGGATTGAAATTCTTATAAACATCATGATGGACCCTACCATACATCCCAGTGCTGGAACTTCATGCAAAAGGCTTTCCCTGATGAATTCACGTCCACGGTTTCCATTGGAAACGGACTGGCTACTCCCCTGCCACTCGGTACTGTGTGGGCCCACCATGATGTATGCGTTTCATCCATGCCGTCCATTTATTTTTCTAGATCATTTTATGGTCTAAGACCAAAAATGAGGTATAACCCAATCTCAAGTGGACTACATTACATGAAATAGTGTTGAATGAACGTTGACCATTAAAAACTTTTTGGGGGCCATAAAAGTTTTGGATCAAGCTTTTCCCTTCATCTGGGTCTTTATGACCAAACCACCAGATTGGATGTCAAATAAACAGCATGGTAGGCCTTAGGAGGACTTTAATGATGGATATCCAATCACCATTGTTTTCCTGTGGTGTGGTCCATATGAGATTTATATCCCTCTCATTTTTGGGATTAACCCCTAAAATTATATGTAAAAATAGATTAATGGAATGGATGAAATACATACATCATGGTGGGGCCCACAGAGTACCGACCACCACCATCACCGGGCTAGTGGTGGGGGAAGTAGCCAATCCGCTTTCATTTCCATTTGGGATTCAGTGCCACATTGAACTGTGAGACTCGCTACTGAAGTGATGTCACCTATTTATATGGGTCCCACTACGATGTATATTTTGTATCCACATCGTCCATCCATTTGGAGAGATCATTTTAGGGCATGAGCCAAAGAATGAATCAAATCTAAAACTCGAGTGGACCCCACCACAGAAAATAGTGGAAAGATTCATGCCCACCATTTATTACGACTGAATCCAATTCAAACCTCATCACTTTGTCTACTGAACCCCGTCACTTTGTACTACAACCTCGTCACTTTATCTACTGAACCCTGTTACTTAGTGTTTCAACCTCGTCACTTTGTACTGCAACCCCGTCACTTTGTCTACTGAACCCCATCACTTTGTACTGCAACCCCGTTACTTTGTCTACTAAACTCCATCACTTTGTATTGTAACATCGTCACTTTGTTTACTGTATCCCATCACTTTGTGCTACAACCTCGTCACTTTGTCTACTATACCCCGTCACTTTGTGTTACAACCTCGTCACTTTGTCTAATGAACCTCGTCACTTTGTACTGCAACCCCGTCACTTTGTCTACTGAACCCCGTCACTTTGTACTGCAACCCCACTACTTTGTCTACTGTACCTCGTCACTTTGTACTGCAACCCTGTCACTTTGTCTATTGAACCCCGTCACTTTGTACTGCAACTCGTTACTTTGTTTACTGAACTCCATCACTTTGTACTGCAACTCCATCACTTTGTCTACTGAACCCCGTCACTTGTACTGCAGCAGACAAAGTGACGGGGTTCAGTAAACAAAGTGACGGGGTACAGTAGACAAAGTAACGGGGTTGCAGTATAAAGTGACGGGGTTCAGTAGACAAAGTGGTGGGGTTGCAATACAAAGTGACGGGGTTCACTAGACAAAGTGACGAGTTTGCAACACAAAGTGACGGGGTGCAGTAGACAAAGTGATGAGGTTGTAGCACAAAGTGACGGGGTACGGTAGACAAAGTGACGGAATTAGTAGACGAAGTAACGGGGTTGCAGTACAAAGTGACGGTGTTCAGTAGACAAAGTAACGGGGTTGCAGTACAAAGTGACGGGGCTGTAGTACAAAGTGACGAGGTTTAGATTGGATTCAGTCGTAATAAATGGTGGGCATGACTCTCTTCACTATTTTTTGTAGTGGGGTCCACTCGAGTTTTGGATCTAATTCATTCTTTGGCTCCTGCCCTAAAATGATCTCTCCAAATGGATGGACGGTGTGGATACAAAACATACATCATAGTGAGACCCATATAAATAGGTGACATCACTTCAGTAGCAAGTATCATTGCTCAATGTGGTACTGAATCTCAAATGGAAATGAAAGGGGATTGACTACTTCTCCCACCACCAGCCCGATGGTGGTGGTGGTTGGTACTCTGTGGGCCCCACCATGATGTATGTGTTTCATCCATTCCGTTAATCTATTTTTACATATAATTTTACGGGTTGACTCTAAAAATGCGAGGATATAAATCTCATATGGACCACACCACAGGAAAACATGGTGATTGGATATCCATCATTAAAGTCCTCCTAAGGCCCACCGTACTGTTTATTTGACATTCAATCTGTTGGTTTGGTCATAAAGACCCAGATGAAGGTAAAAGCTTGATCCAAAACTTTTATGGCCCCCAAAAAGTTTTTAATAGTCAACGTTCATTCAACACTATTTCATGTAATTCGATCCACTTGAGATTGGGTTATACCTCATTTTTTGTCTCAGATCATAAAATGATCTAGAAAAATAAATGGACAGCATGGATGAAACACACACATCATGGTGGGCCCACAAAGTACCGAGTGGCAGGGGAATAGCCAGTCCATTTCCAATGGAAATCGTAGACGCGGATTTACCGGGGAAATGCCTTTTGCATGAAGTTCCAGCACTGGAATGTATGGTGGGGTCCACCATGATGTTTATAAGAATTCCAATCCATTCATCCATTTTTAGAGCTCATTTTAAGACATGTAACCAAAAATTAGGATGATAAAAAACTCAACTAGGCCATACAATATGAAACAGTGGAGAAAGAAATTCCTACAGTTGAAGCCTTTCTAGGTGTCTTGATGTTTATATGTCATCCAAACTGTTTATAATGTCATTTTTACTAGGATGAAGTGAAAACACCAAAATATTAGACCGATGCAAAACTTTTGTGGCCATATAAGTATTTCAACAGTGGACACTAAATCTCTACTGTTTCCTCTCGTGTGGCCCATTTGAGTTTTGTATACACCTTAGTTTTGGTATTATGTCCTAAAATGATATCTAAAAATGGATGAACGGGTTGGATTTATCACAAACATTGCAGTGGGCCCATCCAAAATCCTTGTGAGGATCTTACTGCAAAAGGCTTTGGCCGGAAATCCGTGTCTCTAACGTGCAACCGGATTGCGTACGAGTCTTATCGTACTGAGTAAACTCTTTTGGGCCCACTGTGAATTCATGTGGTTTATCCACACCGTCCATCCGTTTTTTCATATCATTTTACGGGTTGAGCCCAAAACTAAAGTATATCAAAAGCTCAAGTAGACCATACCAAAGGAAACAGTGGAAGTATTGATTTTCACCATTGAGATGTTTCTAAGCCCCCAATGATGTTTATTTTTCATCCAAACTGTTCATAAGATCACAAAGACATGGATGAATGGAAAAAACAAATATCATCTTCATATAAAACTTCCTGGGCCTCAACAATTTTTCAACTGTAGAATTCAATTCACACTGTTTCAAGTGGTGTGGTCCACTTGATCTTTGGACATGATTAATTTTTGTTGTAAAACCGTAAAATTAGATGATAAAAGGGATGAATGGAGTTGATACAATGCACGAATGACGACAGTGGGCTCCACATACTTTACTCAGTACGCTTACCCTACTGATTTACTCAGCACGCGAACCGCTTCCGTTTAACGTCTCCGTTATACTTCTTATTAAATGTATTTTTTTTAATATATTTAAAAAATATAATGACATCGCACTTATACTGACGTTGACCAATGAAAACACTGGAGGCAGGGAGTTCCTGCCTCCGGGAGGCAGAGGATCCGCACTCTTCTTCAAAACGGCTCATCAGCAATAACTCACCGAGTTGGAGGGAATGGACAAAAATCAGACTGATAAAGAAATACGAAGAGACCTAACAAGCAACTTGGTTTTAGGTGCAATTTTAGGTGGATTACTAGTACTTCCAGATGGAATGTGCGGCACGCAATATTCTTAATATACCATCTAAACCAGTTATCAGGGGTGCCCCACCAAGATGAAGGGGCCCAGCAAAACACAAGCCATTCCAAAGCTTCAGGTAGATGCCTTCCTGAATAAATAAATATATTTTGAGGCCTGATTGTCTTACATTGTTTGTTCAACATGGGATGTCTCACATGGGTATCGGATTTGGATGACTCTTAGCAACTAAGGGTGAACATGAGGCGCCCCAGGTGCATGGTTTGGATTCCACGTAAACATCACAGGTGGGCCCTTCAGAACTTTGAATGCATGGTAATTATCATTTGTTAAAACGGATGTCATCACTCCCCATAAATTGTTTTAAATGTTTTTCCATGTTGTAAGTAGTTATTATTTATTCAAATATTACAAGTTTAATTATTGAATATGGAGTCAAGCCAGCCCCACATCGTGGGTACAAGTGAGCCCGTATGAGTGGGCCCACGGTTGGAAATCTAGAGATTCTAGACGAGTGATCACATGGACCCCACACAAGCCAGCAATAGAAAGCTGCCTGGTATCCTCGTGATGATAAAGAACATATCTTAGATCAGACTAACTAATTCAACATGCAAAAGCTCATTAAACTAGAATTACAATGTCGACCACAAAAGGCAAGAGAAGATTCCCATAATTCAAAGGATTACTTAACATGGATTTGTTCATGCCCTGAGGTGGACCTCTTAGACTATTTATGTTTTGCCAAATTATATAATGTGTCTTTGATTGATCCCTCATTCCGCTGCCTACTATCCTAATGGAGGAAACACGAAACCATAGTATTATCTTTTGTTGTTGATGTATTAAATCTGTAAATCGACCATCGATAGACTACTCGATGTTATTGAGCAGAGTTCGATGCCATTGAATAGGTGCACGATGCCATTAGAAAAATCCAAAAAATCCATCTTTTCTTGCTAAAACGTTTTGGTGTTTTCTCGATGCCATCAAAGGAGTTAGATACCATCGAATGTGCCATCAAGCGTGCATGCAGAATTGCTTAAGTACAAGATTTGTTTTCAATTTCGATTGTGATTCTTGTATATATCTGTTATATATGTGGGTGTAATTGGGATTTGGGGTATTCCAGAGCTTTCTAATTCGTTCTAAGGTCTCGAGGGCATAGCTTCAGTTGATTCGAGGCTTGTTCAGATCGGATAATCTCTATCTCTTGTAATTCTCTACTTTTATAGTGCATTACTGTCACTTTGTGCAATGGCTTTTGCGACAGAAGCTCTCAATGGGTACCATTATGATGTTTGTGAGAAATTTGTCTTGTCCATCCATTTTTGTCAAGTCATTTTAACATGTGAGTTCGACAATAGGACAGATCCAAAACTTAAGTGAGCCACACAATATGAACAGTGAGGATTGAACATCCACCATTGAAGGGATGGATAACTCACAAACATCACGGTGGGCCCTAATGAGTTTCGAGCCTAAGAACTTCCTAAAAGGCTTTGGCAGGGAATTTGCGTCCATCTAAGACGGTGTGGACTTCGAACTCCTCTAGTTAGTGCATGTACATTTCTTCTTCCAGGTTACCATGGAGGAAGGCGGTTTTAATGTCCAACTGCTCTATCTCCAAATCTATGCTAGCCGCCAACTCAAGCAACACCCGTATAGATGTCATCTTCACCACTGATGAGAATATCTCCTTGAAGTCTATACTTTTCTTCTGACCAAACCCTTTCACCACAAGTCTGGCCTTGAACCTCGTTTATGAATTCTTTTTCTCAACCTTCTTTTTGAACACTCACTTGTTGGTTAAAGCTTTCTTGCCCTTAGGCAATTTCACCATATTATAGGTATGATTCTTATGTAAGGATTTCGTCTCCTCTTGCATAGCTTTCAACACTCCCCCTTATGCTTGTCGGCTAGGGCATCAGAATAGTCTTCTGGCTCTCCCCCAACAGTCAGCATAATGTACTCATGTAGCGAGTACCTCTTGGACGGCTGTCTGTCCCTAGATGACCTCCTCACCTGTGCCTCAATAGGTAGATCAAGTAGGGGCTCCTCCCCTAGTCTATCTTTTGTAGGAACTCCCTCGTTCTCTACACCTTGCTGTACTCCCCCATTATCAGGTACCACAGGAAGAATAATCGGATACATGTCCTCTAGCTCACCTGAACTAGGCTGGTTCTTCTCTGTCTTACCAATGTCTTCTATATATTGATCTTCAAAGAATACCACATCTCTACTCCTGACGAGCTTCTTCTCGGTCGGATCCGACAATCTATAACCAAACTTTTCATTACCGTACCCCAAGAACACACACTGCTTGATCTTCATATCGAGCTTAGACCTCTCATCCTTTGGTACCTGAACGGATGCCTTGCATCCAAACATCCTGAGATGACTGTACGATGGATCCTATCCAGTCCACACCTTCTCAGGTACTTTTCTATTCAACGGGACTGATAGAGACCTGTTTATGAAATACACCGCCGTGTGCATTGCTTCTCCCCGGAACGTCTTGGGCAATTTCGCATGGGATAACATGCATCTGACCTCTTTACAATGGTGCGATTCATTCGCTCAGCCACACCATTATGCAGGGGGTCTTAGGAACTGTTTGTTCATGCCGTGTACCTAGGGACTTGCAATACTCATGAAAGACGCCAATGTATTTACCATCATTGTCAGTGCGTATGCACTTCAATGATCTACCTATCTCTCTCTTGACCATAGCATAAAACAATTTAAACACACCAAAGACCTCGTCCTTGGATTTCAAAGCATAAACCCAAACCCTCCTAGATACATCATCTATAAAAGTAACAAAATACAATGCCCCATGCAATGCTTTTGTTCTCATAGGACCACAAACATCAAAATAAACCAAATCTAATGCATGCACTTTATTAACATGAGAAGCAGATTTAATAAATGAAATTCTATATTATTTCCCTGATAAACAATCAAGACAAGTTTTGAGAGGCATACCTGTCACGTCTGGAAGGAGCCGCTTCCTCGCCAGTAGCTGAATCCCTTTTTCACTCATGTGGCTTAGACGCCTGTACCACATGTCAATAGTTGAATCTTCCACTGTGTTCAACCCACCCTTGCACACACTGACGCTTGCCTTATAAAGGGTGTAACACTTCTTTCCTTTGGCTGCGATCAATAAATCCTTGATGAGTTTTCAGCACCCACCAGTAAACCGGCTTTCATAGCCATCATCATCCAGTCTTTCCGTCGACATCAAGTTGAGGCGAAGGTCTGGGATATGCCTCACATCCCTGAGAACCAATGTGCAGCCCACATCGGTCTTCACACAAATATCACCGACCCTTACGATCTTCGATACGCTAGAATTTTCCATCTTCACGGTCTCATAATCACCTGACTTGTAGCTTATGAAGAAGTCCCTGCATGGAGTTACATGAAAAGAAGCTCCTAAGTCAATCACCTAGTCGGTGTCCTGACTCGTAGCCGTGAGACAAACATCATGATCTGCTGAAAGAATAACTACAACGTCGCCATCTGAAGCGACCGCAGTAGAATCTGATTCATCTTCCTTCTCCTCTCCTTTTCCTTTCTTGTCGTTCTTATTTTTATGACATTCATGCTTATAGTAGCCATTCTTACCACAATTCTAGCATTCAACATCCTTCCTAGTACTCGACTTGCCTCTTGATTTATCTCGGGCCTTCTCGCCCTTCCTGTTCTTTTCTCTCTCCCATTCCTATGTCACAAGGGCTTCTTACTGAGTAGACCCCTGAGACTTCCTCTTTGTCTCCTTATTGAAGAGACAACTAGTTACCTGTTCCATGGATATCTTTTCGTCTAGCATGGAGTTACTTAGAGACACTACAAATGTCTCCCAACTGTTAGGCAATGAACTAAGCAAAAGTAAAGCCTGCAATTCATTATCTATGACTATCTTCATAGCGGAGATTTGGTTCAGTATATTACTGACCTCATTCATGTGCTCAGCCACAGAACCACTATCCTTGAACTTAAGATTCACAAGTCATCTTATCAGAAAAATCTTATTACCAACTGTCTTCCTCTCATACAGCACTTATAATTTCAGCCATAAGCTAGCGGCTGAGGTCTCTGTAGACACATGGTGGAATACGGAATCGTCCAACCATTGTCTAATAAACTCCACTGCCTTTCGGTCCATCTTCTTCCAATCATCATCAGACATATCCTTAGATTTTGTTGATATGCCTAAAATTGGAGAATATAAGTTCTTGTAATAAAGCAAGTCCTCCATCTTAGCCTTCCATATAGTCCAGTTAGAACCACTGAGGCTGATCATCCTTGATGAGCCACCTTCCATAATTCAAAAATCGATCTTACCCGTTTAATGAACCTGGCTCTGATACCACTTTGTTGGGGGCCTTGCACAAAACCTTAGGATCTAGCCTCCGGAAACAAACCAAAATTATGGAATAATAAAGCAATGAAGTAAATCAAAGCATAAACCACACCACACAAGAGATTTTTACGTGGAAAACCCTCAAAGAGGTAAAAATCACTGGACATCGTCTAGATTAACAATCTACTATGAAGTAAAACGTTACAACCTTCTTCATTCACACAAGAGTGAATAAATAATAAGAGAAACAAAGAAAACAGAGAGATCTCACTGATTACGAGAATGTGAAAGTGCTGAGATATGGTAGATCACATCTATGAGTATAACATCCCTTTCACAAGCTTCCTCTCTCTCTCACACGCCTTTGATAGCCCTAAACCCTTTAGCAAACCCTTGCAAAGCTTTAGGAAACCCTCTTGTATCACTTTTCATATACTAGAAAAATCCTAGGGACCCCTTTTTATACTTTTAGGAAACTCCCTTCCACACTCCATTGCGAAAGGCCTTAAAAATCCGAATCCCGCACAAAATCGGACTCAAACCTGCATAACCAAGACCGGTCGAGCAGTGTCTTCGACCGTTCGTGCAGGCCACTCGACTGGTCGAGCACCTCCCTTAACTGGTTGAGTACTACGGGAAAAATACCCCATTTGTCGCTGGACTTTGAGTCGAGACAGGGCTCGACTAGTCGTGCACCAGCCCTCGACTGGTCGAGTGAGGCTCACGACCGGTCGAGCACAGGACAAAAATCCCATCACTCCACCACCTCCTTGTTTATCGCCATCGAAGAACACGGTTTCATGTGTCATTTACTAATGTGGATGAAATTAAGGTGCCTGCTGGAATGGGGAGTCTTAGATCCCTATAGAAGTTGGCATACATAGAAGCAGAGAGCGGAATCATAAGAGAGCTTCAGAATCTCACCCAATTGAGGAAGTTTGGTATTATCAAGCTAAGAGTGGAAGATGGGAATGATTTATGCACTTCCATTGAGAAGATGAATCATCTTCACTCCTTTTATGTGACATCAATGGATGAGGATGAGGTTCTTGACTTGCATTATATATTTCATCCTTTGCTGCCTCTTCAACATCTTTATTTGAGAGGGCGTTTGGAGAAATTACCTGAATGGATTGCCTTGCTCCACAATCTGGTTGCGATTCGTCTGAGATGTTCTAGATTAAGGGATGACCCACTCAAAGCTCTTCAATCACTGCCCAATTTGGCGGACCTCACGCTATGGCGAGCTTATGATGGAGAAGAGTTATGTTGCGAGGGAAGAGGATATCCAAGACTTAAGCTATTACGGCTCGTTGAGTTGAGGGGATTGAAGAAGGTGAGGCTAGAGAAGGGGGCAATGTCTTGCCTTGAAGACCTATGTATTAGATGTTGCGAAGAATTAGTGGAGGCGCCATTGTGGATCGAACACCTCACTAACCCTCAAAAATCTCTACCCGGTGGACATGTCGGAGGATTTCTTGAGGGGGGTAAGAAAGGATGGAGTTGAAGAGTTGGTGGATTCCATTCAGCACATCCCACTCATTCGATGTTTTGACACTCATAAAGGGACTCGCTGGGACTTGTCATGATCATGGAGAACACACCCACATAGTAAAAGCACTTGTAAGGTTAATTTTTTATATTTCTCTTCCTATTTGCAGTTGATTTGTTTTTTTTTTGTTTTTTTCGCTCTCCCCTCGTTCTTTTTTTTTTTTTTTGACATTTTTGTAGTTCTTTCAAGGAGAGGCCTATTCTTCTACAGTGTCGTAGAGCAAACCCAAGCGTGAAAGTTGGAGGCCTTGAAGGCTAGGCCAATGCAATCATTTTGTTAAGTCACTAGGGGAATTTGATGGATTGTGGGTGGTGGTCCATTGTGTGGCCCACCTGGTGGCTCAATAGGCATGATTTTGGGGCATCCTATCACCATGGGTGTCTCACTTGATGCAAAAGTAGGCTGGCATACATATTCAACATGGTGGTCATTTAGGTAGTTGAATAACTTTTTCATCCAATTGTATATGCTTTCGTAGAGTTGAATAAGTGTTGTAGAAAGGCTTATATGATAGCATTGTAGTGAAAATTGGCTTCTTATTTCATGAGTATGCTGTCTTCCCATGAAAATCTTAATAGGATGGACCGGAATCCACCATATTATCTGTGTGACATCTTCACCATTCAACAAGTGCGCTTACCATTTTTTGTTTCATATAAAGGTGGGAGCATACCCCCTGAAACTTTGTTGATTGGAAAAGACACAAGCATTCAGGTAAGCGTCACAAAAAGAATGGGCCTCATCTATCATATGAACCATACAAAATCAATATATATATATATAGATATATAGATATATATATATATATATATATATATATATATATATATATATATATAAACAACGATGATGGAAAGAATGTGCTGCCGCCAAATAGGGGCAGACCAATATCAACTTGAGGGATGCCGATAACCGGCTCCACAGCAGAAATACCCTACAGAACATAAAACTGGAACCTGATAGAAGAGATGACACTCAAACAAGGACATCCCTGCTAGAAACCACTACAGGGGAAAACTCAGGATAATCAACTAAGACAGAACCCAGCCTCTCCACTCCACGGTCATGAGGCCTAACATCAGCCTAATTATCACAATCACCCCAGCCTCAACCAGAACAATCATCCTCCCAAATTTCCTCCACAATCGGGATTGGCAGCTGATAGGGCATTGCCAGGATTTCACATCAAGGTGGCAAGGTCCATAGAGGACTGAATTGCAGGAGCCTAGCCTGGAACAGCCCTCCATAAACCAGAGGCGACGCATCTGAAACCTGCATAAGAAAAACCTGTGAGCGCACCTTGTAATATACAAGCCATCCCAGCAGCCAAATGATGTAGAGCGGTCCGGACACTTTCATGGCAAAGATGGACTTGAGAAGGCTTGATCAGAGGCGGAAGTGATCAAGACCATCAGAACCTTAAAACAGTTATATCATGCAAACTGGAATGAGTTTTTCGAAATATCATATATGATTTTGGGGCAGGAGAAATTACTTTAGCCAACCAACCCTGCTATGCTGGGTTGCCCACACCGAATTTGTGAGATTCCATCAAATCGACGATCAAAGTCCCTTTTATTTTTGTTTTTACTATAAATAGTAAGTTTTAGTTGGAGTGTAACTTTTGATTCTTTGAGTTGTAGGAGTTGTGCCCAACATGAAAATGACTTAGAAAAGCTACGAAAATAACATGGTTAGGCCAAATTGGATACTTACTATTTTTGGCTGAAAACTATGAAGTCTAGTAGGAATCATGACTGTCTATAAATAGTAAGTCACTTTTTTAGGGAGTTTGAGTCTGAAACTCCATCTTAGATTTGAGTTCACTATTTAAAGGATTGTAATTTCGTTCTTTTATAATCAATCAATTTATTTTGAATTATTAGAAATTATTTTTATTTTCGTCCCTCATGGATTCATCTCTGTGAGGAGTCCAAAGAAGCTCTGTGGATTTAGAATAGTTATCCTGAGGAAGATGGTGATCGACCTCATCACGTCCTTGCCTGCGTCACCAAACAACCGCAAGTAAACATCCACCAAGCCCTTCAAGCCATACAAGATCTGCAGAAACAGCTAGTAGGACAAGCCAACGGCCAAACACTCACAACAAACCATTCCCCTCATCAAAGTGTCCATCAAACAACTCCCTGATACAGCCATCCAACCAGCAATCAAACATCAGAATACATAAAGAACTAGCTTGTAAATAGCCCAAGAATCCACCCAAACAGCTTCAAGATGGTAACTAAAGACAGTGAACAGAGTACAGAGTCCAGCAATCAATCTGTCCCACCAGCCACCAATATCAGCACACAGCATCCCACAGGCATCAACCCTAAATAAAAATAACTGTAATACACAGAAATGAAATGATCGCGATTAAATTACCGGGTAGCATTTTGAAATCTTTTTTGAAAAAGTTGGTTGGAATGTATATTTGATATTAATTAGGCAGCTATTTATAAAATTTTCTTTTCTATCAGTAGCAACCATGATGAAAGTATGGAAAAGATAATCCATAGTCAGCACTGATATTTTTTTTACCGTCATATGTACGTCCATCAATAATGACGCCCTCCACTAAAACCTGTACGGGGAAGGAAAAGGATTTGCCCCTTCCCCTGCCACCAGCTAATGGCTAGTGGTTGGTGCTATGTGAGCCCCACCATGATGTATGTTTTTCATCCATGCCATTCATCTATTTTTCTAGATCATTTTATGGTATAAGATAAAAAATGAGGTATATCCCAATCTCAAGCAGACCACATTACAGGCAAAAAGTGTTGAATGAATGTTGACCATTAAAAACTTTTTGGGTGCCATAAAAGCTTTGGATCAAGCGGATCTTTGTTTTTTCCTGTCATCTAAGTCTGTATGACCTAATCATTTTAGGGATTGATACAAAAATAGAGGGATGTAAATCTCAGGTGGACCATACCATAGGAAAATAATAGTGATTGGATATCCACCATTAAAATCTACCTAAGGCCCACTGTACTGTTTATTTGACATCCAACATATAGTGGGGGCTCACACAGCACAGACCACCAGCCACCGGGCTGGTGTTAGTTGGAGTAGCCAATCCATTTCAAGGGGAAATAGGTGATGCTTAGTTGTCGGAAGCGGATTGGCTGGTGTACCTCACACCAGTGGAAGCGGATTGGCTGGTGTACCCTCACATCAGCAAGTTCTGTGGGTTTGATCACGAGGTATGTGTTATATCGAAACCGTTTATCTACTTGATGAGCTCGTCTTAAGGCTTTAGATTTATTTTTATTTTTATTTTTTCTTTTAAAAAAAGACAGATCTAACTATCAAGTGGACCACATTGCAAAAAGCAGTGGGGGATTAAACATCTACCATTGAAACCCTTTTAGGAGTCACAGAAGTTTTGGATTAGTATGAAATTTGTTTTACCTCTTCATTCAACGCTTTTTGATATTGTGAACAGATTAGATGGAAAATAAACATTATGGTGGGTCCTATGAATTGTTTAACTGTGTAAATCATTATCTCAGTTGCTATTTGTGGTGTGGTCCACATGATCTTTGGACATGATTCGTTTTTTTGGACGATACTCTAAAATGATCTCTAAAAATAGATGAACGGTGTAGATATAATAAATACATCATAGTGGGGCCATGTAACTTTGATCTCCTTTCAACCGTTCATACAACTCGGAGCTCGAGGAGTGTCAGTACTTGTCTTCACATGACACGTACCTACAACAACTATATAGCTGGTGTGAGAAGCGGATTGGCTAGTGTACCACACACTACTGATGTGGTTGGTGTGGTGGGAGACGGATTGGATTGGCTACTGCCCCTGACACTAGCCCCGTGGCTGGTGTTTGGTGCTCTGTGGGCCCCACCATGATGTATGAGTTTCATCCATTCTGCTCATCCAGTTTTACAGATCATTTAATGGTTTGATAAAATAAATGGTAGGGATATAAATCTTAGATGGACCACACTACAGGAAAACAATAATTATTGGATATCCACCATTAAAATCCTCCTAAGGCCCACTGTACTGTTTATTTGACATCCAATCTATTAATTAGGTCATAAAGACCCAGATGAAGGGAAACAATAAATATCAGCTTGATTCAAAACTTTTATGGCCCCAAAACGTTTTTAATGGTCAACGTTCATTCAATACTGTTTCCTGTAATGTGGTCCACTTGAGATTTCTATATACCTCATCTTTTCTTTTTTTAGCATAAAATCATCTATAAAAATAAATGGACAAATTGGATGAAACACATACATCATGGTGGGGCCCACATAGCACGGACCACCAGCCATTGGCTGGTGGCGAGGGAGTACCCAATCTGTTTCCAGTATGTTGACGTCAGCAAGTTATGCGGGTATATGTTATATCCCAACTGTCCTTCCATTTTGCGAGCTCGCAGTAAAGCTAGAGCTTAAAAAAAAAAAAAAAAAAAAAAAAAAAAAGGACATCAACAGATCAAGTGGACCACAGTGCAAAAGGTTTTGGATCAATATGATATTTGTTTTTGATCAATATGATATTTGTTTTTTTCCATTTCATCCAAGTCTGTGTGACTTTGTAAATAAATTGGATGGAAAATAAACCTTATTTTGGGCCCTATGAATGTTTTAACGGTGAGAATTATGGTCCCCACTGGAATTTGTGGTGAGGTCAGCTTAAGCTATGGATATGAATCATTTTTGGGTTAAGTAAAGAAGGCCTAAAAAATCACGTACATGAAATAGGTGTACATGGATTTGCGTCCATCCTGATGTTTTTAAGAAATTCACTTATTTATCTATCTTGAGAGCTCATTTTAGAACATGGGGCTAAAAAACAAAACTAGATCTAAAACTTAAATGAGCCACATGAGATGGAAATTTAGAGGAAAAAATGCCTCCAATATTTAAAACTTTTTTAGCTATACCTTAATGTTTATATTATAAGAACTCTATAAGGTGGGCCTTATTGATCAATGGTCTGGATTGTCCCAAGGGTTGGATAATGTGATTGGGTGCACCAGCAGGCCCCACTAAGTTGTGAGACATCCAGAATTTGTGTAAGGGGTGGTGTGTTGCTGCTGCGATATGCGCACAATGTTTTAATAGAATTAGGATTACCAATTCGTGTGGAGCCTTGGGGAGAGGAGTTTTGATGGGTTTCAAACTCCTCATCCCTCTAACCTACATTAACAGGGCTAGGTCCCCAATCCAACACCATTGACAAAAGCTTGAGCCTCATTGTATCTTCTCTGAAAGGTATTAAGAAAGGAAAACCTCAACATCCCTATCTACAGCAATGACATCACAACAAGGTAAGCCATTCACTTCTTCAGATCTTCATATCCAATGCACAGCAAGGTCCTTCGGCAATTCCACATATAGCACTTACATATATGCCATCCAAACTATTTATAAAGGTATTTCCACTTAGATGAAGTAACAACACAAAAAACTTAGCGGGATACGAAACCTTTATAGTCATACTAATGTTTCAATGGTGGTATTGAATCCTCACTTTTTTCTCTTGTGTGGCTCACTTAAGTTTTAGATCTACCTCAATTTCTAGGGCATATCTTAAATTGAGTTTGAATAACAGGTTAGATTTCTCACAACCATCATAGTGGACCCCACCCAATATCCCAGTGCAGTTTGTGATAAAAGGCTTTTCGAGTACCAAATAGGTGGTAAGGTAGGTCCCACACATAGCTCCCTTTCCTTTTCCACCAGCTGTCATGGGCAGCCGAGTGTGTGTTTCCCTTATTGTGGATCCTACCTATGTCGGTACTGCACCCTCAAATAAGGTGCAAGCCAGGTCCCACTTGTGCCACCCACTTCTTTGTAATTGTCTCCCACTAACTGTCATGGCAGGAGAGTGAGTGTTGCCCTGACTACGTATTATATTTGTTTTTCCACTTCATCTAGGTATGTATGGCCTTTTGAACAAATTAGATGGAAAATAAACATTATGGTGGGCCCTACAATCATTTTAATGGTGATAATCATTGTCCCATTGCTATATGTGGTGTGGCCCACTTGAGCTTCGAATATGACTCATTTTTGGGCCCATGATCTAAAATGATAACCAAATGGATGAACTGGGTGAATAAAATAAATACATCATTGTGTGGCCCATGTAACTTTGATCTCATTTGAATTGTTCATACAACTCAGAGCTGGAGGAGCGTCAATGCTTGCCTTCTCACAACATGTACCCACACCAACTAGGGCCATAGTTTTTTAGTTCTTGGTTTATTCCTCCACCATTCATCCACAACATCCAGATAAATCGCAAGGAAGATCTTTCAATTTTGAACAAAATTTTGCGGGACTTTCCTACGATGTACAGGGTTATTCCGCAAGCCATCTCGTTACAAAGCATCGTCAACATCATATGACGAACAGATAGTCGATCCACAACTGTCTTACCACGTGCTTGGTTTCGACCAAGATCACGAACATGTTGTCATCTCATCGACCATTTTGCCATGGAGTCTCGTTCCGATCGAGCAACCAAAATATTATTAAAGATTTGCCCTCCATTGATCGTTCCACTATAACGCTAGGTTCCGATCGAGTGACGAACATATGTCCATCCAGTACGTCACGCCTGTCCCGCTACGATGGTAAAACCTAATTGGGAACAAATGAATCATCATCCTCTAAGCCGATTGTGAGTGTTACTATTGTAAAAATCATAAATATAAGAATACTTTCGACTTACATCTTCTTCCCATATTATTTTTATTGTTGAATTTTGGTAGCGAATCACAGTTAAAGAATAAGTCCTTAAGTCCGTATACTCATGTCTATTAACACAAGGTAAAAAGAATCTATTCGGAAGGTTTAGCCTCCTGCCCTTTCATAAATTACTTGAACAAAGCACAATACAGGTGACCAAGAAGACTCTGAATCCTGTCTTTAATATGTCCATCTCGTTGCAGGGGACACCAATAATTCAATCAACCCTTTAGTCATGTAGACTTTGGCATGCTGGCATATCATAATTGTATACGGAAATCAAATCCAGGCCCTTGCTCACATGTGTGGCCTAACTTGATTTAATTAAGCCAAAACAAAGGTGCCACACATGGTAACATCCCATCTGTTAGATCTAATTGTGCTAAGCGGGGTATAAACAGGGACCAATCAAGCCACCGACTACTTACTTGCACGACCAGATAATACAAGAAGTGCAATGATCGTAATTAAATCACTTGGTAGCATTTTTTAATCTATTTAGTTGGAATGTAAATTTGATATTAATTAGGAACCTATATATATATATATAGGGAAAAGGTACTATGCGCTCCACTTGATGGGACCGTCCCATGAGGTCGAGCTGTGTGGGCCCCACCGTGATGCGTTTCGAACATCTATCCCATCAATCAGATGCACCATTCCATCATGGGCCTAGGTCTCAAAAATCAAGTCAATCCTTGACTTATGTGGCCCACACCACATACAGAAGTGGGGAGGGGCCGTGCACTATTAAAACATTCATAATCATTTTTTGGGCCCATCGAGATGTGGTTTGCAAATCCAGCCCATCCATTATGTGTGTCCCACTTGGATGAGGGTTCAGACCAAGTTTCAGCAGCATTCAAAACTCGGGTGGGCCCCACCAAGTGCTTTTATATGTTTTTGGCATGTCTTCACATGATTTTAGATGGTATGTCCCACCTGAGTTCCATATACGGCTGATTTTTGGGATATCCCATAATTTAGAGGGGACCCATCAAATGCACAGTATTGATGGTCGACACGCATCACGGTGGGGCCCACACAGCTCAACCTCATAGGAGCTTATCGTGAGGTCGAGTCGCATAGTACCTTTTCCCAAATATATATATATATATATATATATATATATATATATATATATATATATATATATATATATATATATTTCTATCACCGACAGCCACTCATGAAAAGTATGGAAACCTTAATTTACAATCAGCACTGATATTATTTTATCCGTTAATAATGACGTCCACCACAGAAACCTGCACAGGGCAGTAGGTGATGCTTATTTGTCATCCAACTGTTATGTACGTAACAGTGGGCCATACAGTCCTCATACCACCTAATCAACAGTTAGATTGGATGTCAAATAAAAAGTACAGTGGGCCTTAGGAGGATTTTAACGGTGGATATCCAATCACTATTGTTTTCCTGCGGTGTGGTCCACCTGAGATTTACATCCCTGTAATAAACAGTACAGTGGGCCATACAATCCTCACACCACCCGAGTCGGTTAAGTAAAGGTGTCCCCACAAACAACGTTCGTGGAATAGGTGTACGCGGATTTGCCGTTACAGCAGTTCCTGTGGTGGGATGCTCGATGGTGCTCACCGCGATGTTTCTGAGAAATCGAACTCGGCTGTCCATTTTGAGAGCTCATTTTACGAGGTACTAAAAAAAAAAAATTTTAAATCCGAAACTCGAGTAAGCCACCTGAGAGGAAAAAATACGCCTTCCAACCAAACCTTTCTTGCTCTACTTTAAGGTTTATATGCCATCCAACCCATTTATAAAGCTATTTATACTAGGTTGAAGTGAAAACATATAAAACATAGCCTGTGTAGAACTTCCGTAGGTATATGAATGTTTCAATGATAGTCATTGAATCCTCACTGTTTCATCTCATGTGGCCCACTTGAGTTTTGGATCTGCTTTATTTTTAGTTGCGTGTCCTAAAATAAATTTGCAAAACGGATGAACAGGTTGGATTTGTCACAAACATTAAGGTGGCTCACCTAATATACAAGCGCAGGAACTTCCCGATAAAAGGCTTTTCCCAGGAAATCCGGATACCAAATAGGTGGCAAGCGAGGTCCCACGCACACCGGTCCCTTTTTCTTTGTAATTGTCTTCCACCTGCTGTCATGGGCAGCCGAGTGTGCTTCCCATACTGTGCGGCCCACCTAAGTCGGTCAAGTAAACGTTGACCACGCAAACCGCGTCCCGTAGCAAGCCGGGTCCCACACGCACCCGTCAGCTCTCATTTCTTTGTAAATATATTCCACCAGCTGTCATGCCAGTGGGCAGCTCCCATTTCTATGTAATTATATTCCACCAGCGTGGAATGAAGCAGAGAGAGGAAGTATCAATACCTCATTATAAACGAATGAATTAAGCAGAGGCATTCATCTTCTTCATCCAACAAAGCTTGAAGATTACTTTAATGGCAGACAGTTAAGGTACGTAATTTTATTTTTTATTTTTCTTCTTCATGATTCAACACACAAGATCTTCGTATTGGAATCCAGTACTGAATTACATTCATAGGTGAACATTCTAGAAAAAAGTAATTACCCACAATTATCCATGTTCATACCATAGATTCCTAATATCTAAACGTTTATATACAACACTGGATGTGAACTTTCTCGTAAAACGGTTTACTTCCTGTGAACATGGTCAGGTAGATCATATGTTATCCACCGATTTGAATGGCATAGCCAGTGGAAGAGGAGTTGCAATCCTCCAAGGGATTTGGAGTTTTGGAGAGATTTTGGGGAAGGTGGGTTTTGATTTGGGAAGGGAAAGGGTGTGAATGGTGAAGGAAAATGGCAAGGAAGGGGTCTTGAACCCCTTTTGCAAAGGAGACGGATTGGTTACTCCCCCTTACACCAGCCCCCTGGCTGGTGGTCGGTGCTCTGTGGGCCCCACTATGATGTATTTGTTTCATCCATTCCGTTTATCCATTTTTACAGATCATTTTAGGGTTGATCCAGTAAATAATGGGGAGACAAATCTCAGGTAGACCACACCACAGGAAAACAATAATGATTGGATATCCACCATTAAAATCCTCCTAAGGCCCAATGTACTATTTATTTGACATCCAATCTGTTGATTGGATCATAAAGACCCAGATGAAGGGAAAAAATAAGTATGAGCTTGATCCAAAGATTTTATGGCCCCCAAAACGTTTTTAATGGTCAACATTCATTCAAAACTGTTTCCTGTAATGTGGTTCACTTTGGAATTCAGTATACCTCCTTGTTTCTCCCACAACATAAAATGATCTATAAAAATAGATGGACGGCATGGATGAAACACATACTTCATGGTGGGGCCCACAGAGCACCAACCATCAGCCATTGGCTGTAGGCAGGAGTAGCCAATCCGTTTCCTGCGCACCAGCTATATAGCTCGTGTAGGTACGTGTCGTGCGAAGACGAGCGGTGACGCTCCTCCAGCTCCGAGTTGTACGAACGGTTCAAAGGAGACCAAAGTTACATGGCCCCACAGTGATGTATTTATTATATCCACACCGTTCATCCATTTGTTGAGATCATTTTATAATAATATGCGTAAAATGAATCATATCCAAAGATCAATTGGACCCACCACAAATAACAGTGGGGATAATGATTTTCACCGTTAAAATTTTCGTAGGGCCCTCCATAACTTTTATTTTCCATCCAATATGTTCATAAGGTCACAAAGATAAGATGAAAAATAAATTTCATATTAATCCAGGACATCAGGAACCCTGAAAGGGTTTCAATGGTAGACGTTCAATCCCCCACTGCCTTTTGCAGTGTGGTCCACTTGATTGTTAGATCTGTCTTAGTTTTAGTCTTAAGCATTAAGATGAGCTCGCAAAATAGATGAATAGCTTGGATATAACACATACCTCATGATGGGACCCACAGAACTTGCTGACGTCAATACACCAGCTATATAGCTGGTGCGCAGTACACCATCCCCCACGTGTAAGACCTCCCTTCCCATCTTTCTTTCATTTGTTTAAAGAAAACAAAAAATTTCTGTGGACCCATCGACCGGGTCCAGATATGGTCCACCAGGTTGCACTGTCCCACTTTCTTGGCCAGCCATCCGGGGACAACTGAGTCGACCGGATAGTGACCGGGTTGACCGGGTCACCCTAGTCCCGTTGGTCAGCAACCCGAGTTCGACTGGGTGGTGACAGGGTTTGACCCGGTCCCCCATTGGTCAGTAACTTGAGGTCAACCGGGCCCCTAGTGACTTAGGGTCAACCTGGATCCACTACTATCTCAATTTCAAATGTTTATTTTATTTTATTTATTTATTATTATTATTTTATTTGCTTGGTGTGCCACATATTCGGAATCATTTCCGTGCCCTTCTGCGAAACCAACCTGACCCGCATAGTTCAGGTCACTCATTACTAGCACCCAGCTAGCGAGACGAAATTATTGGTTTACTAAAGTAATACGATGACATTTTCGCCTAGTCTAACCAGGACATGCCCGGCATAGACCTAGAGGTGATGGTCCACAAGCTGAACGTCGACCCTGGCTATAGAGCCGTAAGATAAAAATGACGCGTGTTCAACCCAGAGCGGTATGCAGCCATTGGTGAGGAACTTAGCAAACTCCTAGAGGCTGAATTCACCGAGGAAGTCTATTACCCAGATTGGTTGGCAAACTTCGTGTTGATAAAGAAGTCTAATGACAATTGATGAGTATGTGTCGATTACACCGACCTAAATAAAAACATGTCCAAAATATAGTTTCCCTCTCCTAAGGATTAACCAACTGGTCGATAGTATGGTTGGACACGAACTTCTAAGCTTTATATTCGGGTCACAATCAGATTTTCATGCATAAGCACGACAAGCAAAAGACAACCTTTGTCAGTTATAGAGGACTCTACTGCTATAAGGTAATGCCCTTTGGGCTGAAAAATGCTGGAGCAACTTACCGATGCCTCTTCAAAAAAATATTTGCCAAACAGGTTGGCCACACAATGAAAGTTTACATTGACGATATGCTACTTAGGAGCATTAAAACGATAGATCATGTTACTGACCTTGAGGAAATGTTCGCGATCCTGAGAAAGTATTAGATGAAACTAAACCTGAGCAAGTGTGCCTTAGGTATTAACTCGGGAAAGTTCCTTGGTTTTCTAATCAATTAAAGAGGAATATATGTGAATCCTGACAAAATCTGGGCATTCCTAGACATGAAGTCCCCCAAGA
Organism: Magnolia sinica; assembly: GCF_029962835.1. Classification (NCBI taxonomy): domain Eukaryota; kingdom Viridiplantae; phylum Streptophyta; class Magnoliopsida; order Magnoliales; family Magnoliaceae; genus Magnolia; species Magnolia sinica. The sequence continues at coordinate 85,041,428 of NC_080581.1, forward strand.
CTACAAAGAAGATCCAATGCGTTATAGGTTGGATAACAGGTCTCAACAGGTTTGTCTCTAGAGCCACAGATAAGTGTCTACCATTCTTCAACAAACTAAAGGTGAAGTCAAAGCCGACCTGAACAAGCAATTGTGGTAAGCTTGTCAATAGCTTAAGGAGTACCTGGGGTCACCCCAACTGCTCTCAAAGCCGGAACCCAGAGAACCGTTGTTACTATATTTGGGCATTTGGACAACTGCAGTCATTTGGCCCTGGTACGGGAGATCATAAATAAATAGTTCCCCATATATTACGTCAATAAAGCTTTGGTTCATGCCGAGATTAGATACCCCAACATAGAGAAGGTGGTACTAGCCTTGATCGTGTTGTTATAGCGTCTCCGATCATACTTCCAGGCCCATACAATCATTATCCCGACCGATCAACCACTCCGCCAAGTACTCCAAAAAGTTGGAGTGGCCTGGCCATTTGGACAGACTGTATTTATGTATTAGCTCGAAATTATTGGAGCAGACCCTAGTATAACCCTAAACCTAAACATACACCTAAAACTAAACATCATGGTGGGGAGAGTTCCCCTGACCGTTGATTCCTTCCTAGGACCCACCATGGTGGTTATTTGAGATCCAACCTACTAGTAAGTTCACACAGACCTAGACTTACCTAATTTTAATTGATTTTGGGTCACTAACAAATGTATATGACTAGAACGTCACGTGAAAAGGGAAACACGAATGGGCGGCATGGATAAACACATGCATCAATGTGGGCCTATATGTCGTGCATTTAACAAAAAACCCACGTGAATCACTCACGGATTAAATGTAGTTTTCAACCCGCCTAATCAATTTGCGCCTAACATCCTCTCATTGGATTTCTCTGACTTGAAATCTCTTTCCTCAATCGTCTCGGTCCACTCACTCAGGTATTAGTCCATGATTGGTCTCTAGCAACCGATGCTCTTATGAGCCAGATTACATCAATTTAGGAAAATTCCAAGTTTAAATTTTCTACACATGAGTTCACACATGTTAATAATCTTTTGGTTCCTAGGGTTTAATATAACTAATTTTCAAAATTATATCTATGTTCATTATGATAAGTCCTTAGCTCATGATTCAATTTAATCTCAAACTCATGATCTGATACCAACTTGTGATGTTCTGAATTTCAGGGTTGAGTACATAATCGATCCCCAATATTTCGAGTATCACTTAAGCCTTTTAGAAATGTCATTTGGTTAAGCGTCTACCAATTGTATCATGATCATGCGTAAGAAGTAAACTAAATATTGCATATCATGGTTATCACAAGTGTATGAGTAAAAAAAATAGTCACATACATGCATAAAACCCAACTAAGTTATAGAGTCTACCCAGTTAGGGATTCAATATACATGTCCAAACATAAAATGCAATAAGCGACCTCGTCCTCAAAAGGAAACCAAACTGATAGTCCTAAAACGTCACTTTACATTTGGTTATCTGCACACTGGAAGTATAAGAACTCCTCGATATGGTCCACATACTCCTCAACAAGCGTATCCTCTTTTAGGGCACCTGCATCGACGAAATCGTTTGGTTGGTGTTTTAAAACATCGTCCCAGGTTGGGGTGAGTGATCAATTTAGTGCTACTATTTACTTAAGTTTCACATGTTATCAAACAGATACAGGAATGACATGAAAGTCCTATATTTGGTTATTTAAATACGTGAATGAGATGAAATGTGTATGCATGACCTGAGGTTTAATCATACCAATATAGAACCACGTCAACACCATCGCTAGTGAGGATGTCAACATATGCGTAATGGTTGGCCTGAAGCACAACCCAACAAATGTTATGGAGTGCATGATTAGCCGAGTGCTTATTAATGTTTAGTTCAAACAGCAAGTTGATGAAGCTACGATACCACCGTCGAATCTCGGGTTTCTATCTGAATTACATGGGTCGTTGCAGCACTAGGCAACTCCTCACCAGTATTACTTAATCCATTTTGGGTTTCCATTATATCAAGTCTTTATACTTAAATCAGATTTATAATAGGGTTAATCGTCCGAAGACGGCCACGACTAGGGTAAAGGTCGTCACCTGACCTCAATGTGGAGAAGGCACACCACTCGTATCATCAATATCATGATAGGGTCGCGTACTTCTTACATGCTATCCAGTCACTACAGGGAGGCTCGTCACCCAATGTTTTACCAATGTGGTAACCTCGTCACCCTAGTGTAGGCCAACAGCCCAGGTAAAGTGTGTCATACCACTATGTCTCGCGCCTGAGTCTCAACGGATTGTATCACACTAATGGCCATGAATGACCTTATTCTTTGGTGACGGCCGACATGGTATCCCAGATTCCACAATGTGTCTCACACGTTTATCATACATGCGATCGGGCCATGCAAGGGACTAATCTGTTTGTCCAAGGAGAACCCTGGATAGACTAGCATTGGGTGTAAGCAAGCCATGTAGCTCCAACTATTGTCGATCACCTAAATTCTGCCTTGGTCAGCTATATGAGTCGGGGAGGGTAGATTCGTCGACCATCCCTTGTTTTCAAGGTTAAGCAGGGCTCGACCTCTTCCTATCATAGCTTAATATGACGAAATTAGTAATATAATATTTATTTGACATCAACGAGGTTTCAAACTTATCTCAAATAATAAATGTATATGTAAGTGTAGGTCGGAATTTAATACCCAACAAAATATGCGAAGAATATGCCCAAAGTTGTAAAGGAATAAAAAACCATTTGAAATCTACCATTGCCATTTTCAAACCCTAATCAACCACCAACAAAGTAAGCATTAAAATGAACATGCATTTCATCATACATGTGATTTACCAATAATAATACTCTAATGCCCGATTTTCAAAACCTGACTATACAAATCATTTTCCGAAAACTCGAGTGTTAAACTTTAAAGATCACCAAATTTCAGGTAATTTTCTTTTCTTTCTTTTTAGCAGTTTAATGGAAGAGAAACAAATCAAAATTAAAGGAAATTCACATATACATTCAAAATATACGAGCGGCTGCCCATAAGGCTTAAACAAACCAATATCTCAATACTTACAATTACAAAATGAAATAATTTAACATATAAAATAAAATAAATTGTCACTAGTCTTGAGCTATAAAATCACGTAGCTTCTCTTGGAAGATGCAGCCATGCATCCCTGATAAATATTGTACCCTACTCCTTATCAATCTAGACATGAATATCATTTAAACCACCTGCAGGACCTGTACGGTTATATATTCAATGTATGAGTGGTCAACTTAGTGTGAATTCTCCTCAAGATTACAGACCACCGCATTAGTTAACCATAGTTTTAAATAAGATAATATACAAAATAATCGATGATGCGATCTTATTTAAATGCATGGGTGTGTGATTATAAATTAACTGGGGATGCACATCCAGTTGGCCAAATGAATGGACCTTTCAAATAGTCAGTCCATTTATGCAAAACAATGAGCTTTTCAAACAGTCATCTCATTCATGCATTGGAATAAGTCTTTTAAACAGTCGACCCATTCCTCATAAGAGAATGGACCTTTCAAATAATTAATTCATTCACGCAAGAGAATGAGCCTTTCAAACAGTCGGCTCATTCAATTTGTAAGAGAACTGATTTTTCAAACAATTGACCCGTTCAAGTAAAAGAATGAAACTTTTAAACAGTTGGTCCATTTAAGCAAAATAATGGGTCTTTCAAATAGTCAACTCGCTCATGTAAGAGAATGAACCTTTCAAACAGTTAGTCCATTTAAGTAATATAATGGGTCTTTCAAACAGTCGGCTCATTCAAGTAATAAAATGGGTCAGCCGATTCATTCAATTGCCAATGAACGGGTCCTTCAAATAGTCAACATGCTCAGGTAAGAGAATAAACCTTTCAAATATTTAGTCCATTCAAAATACAAAAAGGGTCATTCGAATGGAGCACTGATCTTTCAAATAGTCAATTAGGCACCCAATAACGCCCAAGTGCTATGAATGCATGATTAGTCGAGTCATTATTATTCTAATTTATAAGCAGCCAATTTAAGAAAGCTTAAAGGTCACTATGGGGGAAGAGGGGTCGTCACCCAACATAGGCTAACAGCTCAGGTATAGTGTCTCATACCACAATCCCTGGCTAATGAGACTTCAACATTAGGATGTTTAATAGTGTCATTGTCAACTAGTGGCTAATCATAGTTTAACAAATGAGACATACCTTCACATGGTCATACAAAATAATCCATCAAGCCGTTTAGGGCGAATATACAGCAATCCATGAATGGTAAGCCCGCATTAATCTTCCATTTGATCCATCAGTCAAAGTGGCCACTAGGTCGTGGGTCCATTATAATTGCACTCAATCAAGTTACATCCTGAGTCAGAATGTACATGTATAAGTGAAATTTTTCACTAATAGATGTAACAATTCAAGTTTTACAACAATCCTTAAGTATGAGAAGATATACAATACAACATATAAATATCCAAACAAGATAAATGTTGAGCATACAATTTGATAATCCGATTCAATAACTAATACAAGTAATCATGAATTAAATATGTCAGTTATCAATTGAAATTAAAATTGAACTATCACTTAAGCTAACATGGAAGATGAAAGCTTAAGGGAAAAAATTCATCACTTTATGTTTTGAATCGCCTACAATGTTGCTAGGAAGTGTGCGCACCCTTAGAATCAAATCAACCGCGTTAATCCAATCTGTAACTTGACCTCAATTCGATTTCCATGCTCCAATGTCACCGAACTCAGCTAGCCCACTGAGTCAACTCACCTCATGCTCCCCCAACTCGGATTGACCTGGCAATCACAACATCAGTCTATTGGGTTTGAGGGAGAAAAACCCCGTTAACTATTGAGTTTGATGATCCAGACCCAAAAAAAAACACACTCAGAACTAAGTCAGTAACTTACTGACTTGGTTATACAAGGATTGGAATCAGTTTGACTCGGTTAGGAGCCGAAAGCCAACATCTTCTCTCATCTTCTTCTTCGATTCTACTCTTTTTTCCTCTCCTTCTCTTTCCTTTTATTTTCTTCATTTTGTTTTCTTTTCTTTTCTTTCCTACTATGCCTAGTAGAGTGGATGGGCTAGACTAGGCCCAACCCATATCCAACATCCTACCTCGACTCAACTGAGTTGAGCAAGTCAACCATACAATTATTGACTCAATTCGACTCAATGTGAATTGCACCCCACTCGGCAGCCCGATCCACTGTCCTTACTCTCTCGTTTCTCTCCCTCTCCCCTCTTCTTCCTTTATCCTTCCTTTCTTCCTCTTCTTTTGTTATAACAACCAACAAGGTCCGGACTTGACCTAGTTGAGTCTGAGTGAGTTCATGACTTGACTCAAGTTGAGCTAGTGTGGTGACGCACGCGCAGACACACACATACACACACACACACACACACACACTCTCTCTCTCTCTCTCTCTCTCTCTCTCTCTCACTACCTTATCTTCCTCTTCTTGCCCTCTCTCTCTCTCTCTCACTCACCTCTATATCCTTCCTACTCCTTCCCTTTTCTCACCCTGTCAACGAATTAGGAAGGATCTGGGCTTAGCCCAACTCGGTCCACGACTCGTCTTGTCCTGATGCAATGCAGTGGTGACCCCCCCCCCCCCCTCACTCTGATGTAGAGCGGGTCGCGAATAGTTTCATGGCCAAGATGGATCAGAAAAGGCTCGGTCGACGACAGAAGTGATCCGGACCGTCGGACCTTAGATCAGGCGTATCTCGCAATCCGGAATGAGTTACCTGACGTAAAATATATGATTTTGGGATAGAACAAGCTACTTTAGCCAACCAACCCCGCTACGCCGGGTTACACAGCTCGGAATTGCAAAAAAATCCCTGGATCGACGGTCGTTTTGCTGTTTTAATTTCATTTTTACTATAAATAGTAAGTTTTAGTTTGATTATAACTCTTCATCCGTCGGGCTTTAGGAGCTGCGCCCAATGTGAAAAGAGCTTAGAATAATTAGGAGAACGGTTTGGTGAAGCCAAATAGGACACTTACTATTTTTGGCCGAAAACCTTGCACACTAGTAGATATCACGACCATCTATAAATACTAAGTTTACTATTTATAGTAAGTCGCAGATTCTAGTAGTTTTAGTTGTAGTTTGATTCTGATTTCTTTCACATTGCTTGGTACCCCTATTTAAATGGTTGTGAACTCATTTTTTATTATTCATTAATCAAATTTAAATTTATTAAAATTTCTTTCTATTTCCTACTTTCTTTCCTCGTGGATTCGAGAAGTCTCTGTGAGGAGTCCAGAGAAGTTCTGTGGATTCGGAATATTTATCCTCTTGAGGAAGACGGTGCTCGACCTCACGTCCTCCCCTGCGTCTCTCTCTCTCTCTCTCTCTCTCTCTCTCTCTCTCTTCGGTTTCTATTTTTGAGAAGGAAAGCCCTAAAAGGGTAGCCTATATACGCTATACTAATCCATTTCTAGATGTCCCTAAACTCAGATTAGCTATGAGCCAGTTGGCTCTCAACCGATTGAATTTGAGACAATGATCATGGCTTCTGATTATATGGCCCCTATTAGTCACCAGGGAGGAATTTCTTAGACCATGGCCACCCTAACGAACGTCTTAGATCAGTGAGTGGGCCTCACCAATAGCTAATGGGTTTCCCGGTCAAACGAAGAAGATGACCCAACTATTAATGGCGGGTCATCATCGAGTGGTTGATCTTATAATTAGTAACATATAAATGGTGTGGATTCGTCCCATGATCACTGTGGGACCCACCAAATGTGTGGTTATTAGCATTTTCACTTAATGGATCTTGGTTTCAACATTCGGCGGTTGCTCTCTTGTTGCAATGGAAACCCCATAGTGCGGAGTGAATGGGGGACTGGGATGGTCTAGAATGGAAGGTTGAGATGGAAAGGAGTGGAGGCATGTGGATCGCAACAGCTGGCAGCAAACGAAACAAGATTTTCAGTTTTGAAAATATGACCGCACGCAAGTTTGGATTGGGCTGAAAATCGTGTGCATGCCATGGGTTTCGATGTGCAAGAAGGGCGAGGGTTTGGTCAGATTTGAATGGCCAACGGGATGTACGGTTTGGATCATCCTCTTTATCCTCAAAAGTGGCCCATCTAACAATCGAACAACATTCGTTCGCTTGCTGACGAAAACACGAAAGAGGGAGGAATTCTTTCTCTCTACGGGAAACCATGGGTCAAACTCAGTTTGACTGTGTTTATGGTCTGGTGTACTGCAGGTGCACACTCACTATGGTACACAGCCAATTGTGGGGTCCACAATGATGTTGGATAAAATTCACTCCATCTATTTGCTTTGGGGGTCCCCACCAAGGCCTTTGACAAAAAACCAGGCAGATCCAAAACTTAGGTCGGCCTCACGACTTGATTTGGGCCCCATTTGCAGATTCTCGTCAATCTGACGGTTGAGTTATCTTCAAATCCAACCTTCACGGCTCCTAAGGGTTCTTAGTCGATCCTAGAAGAAATCTAATGGTTGTTACTATAGTCATATGGTTGGATTATCTGCCTATATAATGGATTTCAACATTATGTGATGTGGCCTGATAAATGGTGGATCTAGTGATTTGGATCTCAATTTAAGATGATCTAAGGTTAAGGCATTCCATAGTCCACATTGAACAATTTTAATGGTTTCTAAGGCTGTCTATTTGCGACCTAAAGGTTGATTTTATAACCAGGTGGTTGAATTAGGGAAGTCAAGTGTTGGAATGATCAACGAAACATTGTAGATCTCGTTGTTCAAACTCTTAAATCTAGGACGAATAAATTGATGGTTGAGCTTGCGATTAAACAGGTTCCTAATCTAAACAAGTGATTGGTCTTATAATTGTATGGTTGGATTTGTACAAATTTAAGTATATTGTTAACGACCATGATATAAGATGAACAAATAGTGGACTGCGTGATCTAATACCTGTGATAGACACTGTGCAGTTAAATTGCCTACAGGGCGGTTGAAATCCTAAATTAGGTTTCTATGATGACTTGATGATCTATCTTGAAGATCAATGGATGGATGGCTTAATATATGGATGGGGATTACTTTCAATGGTCGGATTTAGATTGGAATGAATGTGAGTGTTCAAGTAAGTTAGGTTGGTATTTATACTAAGTTAGCTCACACGGTAACACTCGAGTACTAAAAAGTATGAGGTGTTACAAACACGAACAACGATTTTTATAGCAAAGCATTTAAGGCATACTTGACTTAAGAATTTCTACAAAATCAAAAGGGATCATAGTCTATTACCCTCAAGGGTTGATAAATAGAAAACCTAGCGTTAGCTCGCCCGACTCAGATTTGTTCATAAAGTTAGGATTTTGAAAAGAGTCACTGAAACCTAAATGATTCGAACAAGCCTTATAATGTTTAGAAAAACTCAACCCTAACATCATGATTTGGGGATCTAGGTTCAAAGTTTACCTTTAATGACTGCAGACGGAGATCCAACGAAGGATTTGGTCATGACTAGATCACTAATCAGACGGGAAAGAGGCAACCTTCATAATCAGTCTCCCTCTCACACACAATTTCCCTTTCTCCTTTCTCTCTCTCTCTCTCTCTCTCTCTCTCTCTCTCTCTCCTCCCCAAGGCTAGGGTATGAAAATTCGTATGAAGAGAGGGGGTGTGAATAAAAAAGGTATTTATAGTACCAGAATGTACACAAATGGCTCCAGATGCTAAGTCTTCAGTATACTAACCCTATGGGAGTGGTTTCGAACCATGAAGGCCTACAGGAAAGTGCGTAACTCGATCCAAGTCAGGGGACGGGTGCCCCATTAGGGGATTTATATTTAGAAATAGTCATCCGACGATCTAACATGATAATCAATGGATAAGGTCCCAAATTCAATTCGACAATCACCATTGGTTGATCGAGGGCGCGGCTATACAGATATGCATAGGAAAATATCTTAAGTTAACGCTCTGAGTTTGGCCATGATCTGACGGTCTGAAGGTCGCAATATCGATAAAATGGGTCAGGTGATCATGTCACTTAAATCTAGGCTATTAACTAAGGTAATCGCATAACTCATGTGCCCGACTTGCGGGCTGAAGTTGAGCAATCCGAAGTGTCGCCTTGGCTCAATATTCACAATGGACATTAAGCATGGTAAAACGGATGCTAATTTATAATTTTGAGACCAATAGACTAGAATGTGTGGTGTAGCCCTAATTTAGTTAACTTGGGTATTTATGGAGTATGTTAACTCTCGAGACTCCTTGTGGGTGTCAACAAGGAATTGTTTAAATTCACCCACCCACCTATTTGTGATGTGCAGGAACGGACGTTCAACTCCAATTTCCTTAAATCCATCATTTATAGCATAATTAAGGAATTAAGTTGGACTAGTACGACCATCTGACAACTTCACTCGCGTATGTACTGGGGTTTCTATGCGAAATTTTACAGAACGTTACAACCATGTCCCCTGCTTCTGATCATTCTTGTCAATTAGATCCCATAACCTTTAGTCAAAATTTTCATTTGCATATCTCAAGAAGATACACTGTTTTGCCTTGTCATCAAGTTTGGACAGCTCATCTTTTAGAATATGCATAAATGATTGGCAACTAAACACCTTTAGATGTTCATATGAAACATATTTTTTGATGTATACGCTTTTTGCAACATCTCTATTTAGAGGAGCTGAAAGAGACAGATTAATTAAGTATCAAGCAATGCACAACATCTTTCCAAAATAATTTTAATAATTTGACGTGTGAAAGCATAAACCTAATTCTATCTAAAATAGTGAGATTCATTATTTGTAGTACACCATTGTACTACGAAGTCTTAGGAATGGATTGATCATGCCTTTTGTTATACCATTGTAGTTGGAGAATATTAAATCCATGAGATTTATTTTCCATCTAAAATCTTCCTAAGGTTACAAAGACCAGGAAACACAAATATCAGCTTGATCAAAGCTTACGTGGCTGGAAAAAGTTTTCAAAAGTAGGCATCCATTTCTTAACTCTAGTGTGGCGCACTTGATCAATGAATCTACTCAAGCAACCGAATTTCTTGAGAATTACGTGGACCAATCAGAAGTGACTGCTTAGGAATTCCCTGCGCCTTCAGCACATTGATTATTTAACACGTATTTGATAACAATCAGGTTCCCCTGCTTGTCACGTACCGTAAATTTCTCCTGTCATTCATCCTGATTGATCCACATCATCATTTACATGGTCAGCATTGCTGCATTAAATACAGTGTATGATGGCGTGGCACAATCAGATTTCCTATTTGTGTGGCAAGCTGGCAAGCAGATGATCAGGATACATTTGACAATGTCAACGTATGGCAATATACGGTGAAAAGCAGGGAAACTGATGTGCGCCAGCAGCGTACATGATGGGAACGGATTGGCTACTCCGCTGCCACCAGTCCCGTGGCTGATGGTCGGTGCTCTGTGGGCCCCACCATGATGTAGGTGTTTCATCCGTTCCATTCATCCAGTTTTACAGATCATTTGAGGGCTGTATACAAAAAATGAGAGAGATATAAATCTCGGGTGGGGCACAGCACAGGAAAACAATGATGATTGGATATCCACCATTAAAATCCTCCTATGGCCTAATGTACTGTTTATTTGACATCCAATCTGTTGTTTAGGTCATACAGACCCAGATGAAGGGAAAAAACAAAGATCAGCTTGATCCAAAACTTTTATGGCCCCCAAAAAGTTTTTAATGGGCAACGTTCATTCAACACTGTTTCCTGTAATGTGGTCCACTTGAGATTGGGATATACCTAATTTTTGGTTTCTTACCATAAAATGATCTATACAAATATATGGACGGCATGGATGAAACACATACATCATGGTGGAGCCCACAAAGCACCGACCACTAGCCATTGGCTGGTGGCATGGGAGTAGCCAATCCCTTTCCGTATATGATAGTGTAGTCAGGTATTCATCGATCTTGACCATCCATTAGGTTTTCCATACTATTCATGAGCCAGTATTAAATATTAATAAAAGAAAAAGTAGAGATTGAGAGGACGATGCCATCCTGTTAAATAATTGAAGATAGCTTTCCTTTTCATTGTCCAATAGGTGTGATGGACTTTGAAAGCTAAGGAAACGTGAAGTATCAGAGAGAAGAAAAAGAAATGGCAGAGAGTGCTGTGAACTTCTTAATACAATACTTGGGGCCTTTGCTGGTGAATGAAGTGCAGTCGTTGAAGGGGGTCCGCGGAGAAGTCCGTGAACTCATAAATGAGTTTGAAAGCATGAGATCTGCCTTAAAGGATGCCGATGCAAGACAAGATACCGATGAAGGCCTCAAGAAATGGGTGAAACAAATAAGAGAAGTGGCTTATGACGTTGAGGATGTTCTCGACGAGTTCATGCTCGGCCAAGCACAAGAGCAGCAGGGTGCTCGGGGATGCATCGATTTTCTTCATATACTCATTAGGCAGCCTATGGTGCGCCATAAGACTGCATCATCGATACGAGATATCAAAACCCGAATCGATAGGATTAAAGAAAGAAAAGATGCTTACTCTCTGGATAGTATGGAGCTAACTTCAAGCTCCAAAAAAATGAGTGATCAATGGTATGATCCTCGACTGAAAGCTCTTTTCATTGAGGAAGCTGATCTTGTGGGCATCGATGTGCCAAGGAGTCAATTGATTGAATGGTTGGTCGATGAAGATTCAAGACTACTGACGATTTCAGTGGTCGGGATGGGTGGCCTTGGCAAGACCACTCTGGTAAAGAAAGTCTATGATAACCAACAGGTGAAGAAATGTTTTGAAACATATGCTTGGATCACTGTCTCCCAATCGTTCAAAGTGGAGGAACTGCTTCGAAGCATGGTAAAGCAATTCTTTGACGAGAAGAAAGATCTGTCTCCCCAAGGTTCAGACGCAATGACACAGGTCGAGCTCATACAGGTGCTACGGAGCTACTTGCAGAACAAAAGGTATGTACTTGTTCTTGATGATGTATGGGAGGCAGACGTATGGAATTTCATAGGCAATGCATTGCCCAATAACGAAAATGGTAGCAGGGTAATGATCACTACACGCAAAAGTGATGTCGCATCATCTTCTTGCATCGGACCCTCTGATCTCATCTACAATCTACAACCTCTGCATCCAACAGAGGCTTGGTCCCTCTTTTGCAAGAAGGCATTCCACTCGCACAATGAGAATAGATGCCCTCCTGGATTGGAGAAGCTTTCAGAAAACTTTGTAGATAAATGCGGAGGATTACCGCTTGCAATTATCACATTAGGTAGTCTTCTATCCAGCAAGACGAATGTTGAGTGGGAGATGATTCACCGTAGCCTTGGATCGGAGTTTGAAAGCGATGACAATCTTAGAAGAATGATGAAAATATTATTGCTCAGTTTCAATGATTTGCCTTACCACCTGAAATCATGCTTCTTGTATTTGAGTATTTTCCCCGAAGACTATCCGATTAAGCGTATGAAACTAATTCGCCTATGGATAGCTGAGGGGTTTGTAGAAACAAAAGAAGGCAGGTCAAAGGAAGAGGTTGCTGAAGGTTACCTCAATCAGCTCATCGCTAGAAATCTCATTCAAGTGGCAAAACGGGAATTATATGGGAAGGTGGTCACTTGTCGCATCCATGATCTTGTGCGGGAGATGATCATTCCAAAATTCAAGGAGGAGCATTTCTTTTCATCTTCTGTTGAAGAGAACACAATGCCTAACAGAATCCGGCGTCTGTCCATTTATAAAGACGAGAATTTTCAAAAAATTGATGCCTTCTCCTGCCTTCGCTCGTTGTTCATTTTTGGTGCGGAAGGACTATCTAATGCCCCTGCAATTACTTCATTTTCCAGCTTAAGGTTGTTGAGGGTGGTGGATCTTGAAAACACGTCCATGGAAATCTTTCCTGATGATCTAACAAGCTTGTTGCATTTGAGATACTTAAGCTTGGAGAATACAAAGATCAAGAAGCTTCCTAGTTCGTTGGGGAAGCTAAAGAACTTAGAAACATTGAATCTTAAGGGCACTTTCGTATGTGAATTGCCGGCTGAGATTCTGAAGCTCGAGCACCTACGGCACCTTCTGGTTTACCGCTATAGTATTGGAGATGGGTATTATATACCATTTGATTGTGTAGATGGAATTAAGGTGCCTGCAGGAATCGGGAGCATGAGATCCCTACAGAAGTTGGCACAAATAGAGGCAGAGAGTGGCATCATTAGAGAGCTGGGGAATCTCACCCAACTGAGGAGGTTAGCCATTATCGAGCTAAGAGTGGAAGATGGGAATGATTTATGCACTTCCATTGAGAAGATGATTCACCTTCACTCCTTTGAAGTGAGATCAATGGATGAGGAGGAGGTTCTCGACTTGCATTCTTTATCGCATCCTCCGCTACCTCTTCAACGCCTATATTTGAAAGGGCGTTTGGAGAAGTTGCCTGAATGGATTGCCTCACTTGATAATCTGGTACGAGTTCATCTGAGATGGTCCAGATTGAGGGATGATCCACTCAAAGCCCTTCAATCACTGCCCAATTTGGTGGAACTCCAACTAAATCGAGCTTATGATGGAGAAGAATTACGTTGCGAGGGTAGAGGATATCCAAGACTCAAGAAATTATGGCTCATTGAGTTGAGCGGGCTGAAGAATGTGAGGGTGGAGAAGGGAGCAATGTCTAGCCTTGAAGAGCTATATATTAGAGGTTGCGAAGAATTAGTGGAGGCACCGTTGTGGCTCGAACAGGTCACAAACCTCAAAGAACTCTACCTGTTTAATATGTCGGAGGCTTTCTTGAAGGGGCTCGGAAAGGATGGAGCTGAAGCGTTAGTGGATTCCATTCGCCACATCCCACTCATACGATGTTTTGACAGTCGGACATGCACTCTATCAGGTGAATGCTTTATATTTCCCTTCTTCCTATTTACACTATATATTTTTGTTCTCTCTGTTTGTTTTTTTTTTTTTTTAATGACATTTTTACAGTTGTTTCAAGGAGGCCGGTTATTCTAAAATTATATGGAGTAAGCTTCGTATGTGCCTTATATCAAAGCTATTCATCCGTTTTGACCATTCATTTTAGGGCATGGCACTCCAGGTGATTAGATAAGCATGATTATGGGGCATCCATCACCATGGGGTTCTTTTACTTGATGCACAGGTCAGATGGTATGCACATTTAACATGGAAGCGGATTGGGTGGTGTTGGGCTCTGTGGGGTCCACCTTGATGTATGTGTTCCATCCATGGCCAGCTCATTTTAAGGCATGAGCCCAAAAATGAAGTAATCAAGAATTTTAGTGGACCACACACAGTAAACATTGGTGATTGAATGCCCACCATTAAAAATACTTAAATACTTCTTGCATGCCACGAAAAAAGTTTTGGATCAATCTGATATTCGTCTTTTTCCATGTCCTATGTGACCTTATCAACACGCTTAGATACTAAATAAACATTACGTAGACCCTAGGAAGGTGTCAACGGTTGGCTTTCAATCACCACTACCCTCTTTTGTGGTCCACTTAAGCTTCGGATCTGCTTCAGTTTTGGGTCCATGCCCTACAAAATAGATGTATGTGGTTTATCCATGCCGTCCATCCACTTTTCCTGCTTATTTTAGGGGTTGAGCCCAAAATTTAAGCATATCCAAAGATCAAGTGGACCGAAACAGTTGGAATAATTAATGATTTCCACCACTGAAACCTTTCTAGGTCCCACAGTGATGTTTATTTATCATCCAATCTGTTCATAAGACTACACAGACATGGATGAAGGGAAAACACAGATACAAGCTTGACCCAAAACTTCAGTGGCCCTCAAGAAATTTTCAATGGCAAACGTTCAATTCACATGGTTTCCTGTGGTGTAGTCTACTTGAGCTTTGCATATACTTCATTTTTAGTCTTAATACCTAAAATTATCTGGTAAAATGGATGGATGGAGTGGATAAAATACATAAATCACGGTGGACCTCACAGAGTTTTACTCAGTACACAATCCGCTTCCTTTAGAGGTCCTCCACAAATCCCGTTACATGCAGAAGGTAAAACACCAAAATTTTATAGAGCCCACCATATTGTACGGACAAGTTCTTTATAACAGGTGCACCTTCTCATGTGCCCAGAAATGAGTGCAGTCCAAAACGTTAGTGGGCCACACCATGTGCCTCTAAGTTCATTCATTTATGTTTTGGTTCATGATTACCTTCAAGCATGCATTTATGAGACGAGGATTGCGCCCAACAAGGGATTGGATGCATTCCATTGAAAGTTTTTCTTATAATATGATTGTATTTTTTGTAGGACCTGCAAACAAAGAAGGTAGTCGGTGGTGGACATCAAGAGCAGGCGTCATGTCTCTTAGACTCTCGTTCTAGCTCTCTAGTTACTATTTTAGAATTCAGTAAGTGACATTGTCACTTTGGCATTCCTTATTTCAAGTTTTAAAAAAGTTGTTGCTTGTATTGGTTGTAGTTCATTGTCGTCTGATACTTGTAAGCTCTTGAAGCATCATGGGAGTATTTTGTTTCTAGAGATGGAGCTGGAAATTGTAGATGGGGATAACTTGAGTAATGCATAATTTTTCATCTATTATTTTTCTTCTCCTTGTAATTGAGAGATCTTTTGTTCTTCCTTTCTTCTTTTTCTAATTCAGAAATCCTTGTTTGTTTTCCATCTCCTTATAAGTTACTTGACGTGAGTTTCCTGCAACACCAAGCCATGTGGGGCTTACAGCGATTTTCATTCAAAATCTACTTCATCCATTAGTTTTACAATCTCATGTTATGATGAGAGACATTCAACTGAAATCTCGGTGAACGGTGGTCGTAACTATAACAGTCCTAAGGTACCGAAATTTTTTCTTGGGTAAGCTCCGACCCGTGCATGAAAGGCATAATGATCTGGGCACTGTCTCGGAGAGAGGCTCGGTGAAATAGACATGTATGTGAAGATGCGGGCTAATCGCACCTGGACAGAAAGACCCTATGAATCTTTACAGTTCCCTAGGATTGACTTTGGTCCTTTCCTATGCAGCTTAGTTGGAGGGCTTAGAAGGGATCCTTCTGGGGAGGGAGAGCCATCAGTGAGATACCACTTCGAAAGAATAAGAATTCTAACCTTGTATCAAGACCTACAGGCCAAGGGACAATCTCGCGTAGAGAGTTTCTATGGGGTGTAGGCCTTCTAAAAGGTAACGAAGGCGTGCAAAGGTTTCCTCGGTCCGGATGGAGATTGCCCCTCGAATTTAGAGGAAGAAGGGAGAAGACACAGTATGTCACACCACACCAAAAAGTAGGATGCAAACACCCACACTATCATGATGTTTATAAGCCATCCAATCCATTCAAGAGATGATTCCGACCAGAACGAAAGGAAAATACATATATCTAGCTTATCCAAAAATTCTATGGGCGTTCAGTCCCTACTGTTTCTTGTGGTTTGTCTTGGAATTAGTTTATTTTTGTGCTCTCAAGGTAACATGATTTGCTGTGATGGATAAAGTGGATTTTCAAACGGACATCAGTGGGCTCCACAGGGCTTCGTGTTGCAGGGACTCCCTATATTAGGAGGAAATCTCTCTGTCGATTTTTTTTTTTTTTCGCTTTCCTCTCTCGAGGAAATCTCTGTCATGCATTAAGAATTACACGGGAGTTGGATTGGAGTGACTAAAGTCCCTCTACTATAGAGCAACAGGCAAAACGTACTAGTTCTTCTGTGGCCACATGTTTTATACATGTAATCCACTCCATCCATTGGTTGTGATCCTTGATTCTAAGATCTCCTAGATACACAACTCATGTGATCTAAACCAAAGTGAACGATGGGTATGACATGCCAATCATAATTTTGTGCGTGTGTATGCACCATTCGTCAAACCGGCTCATCAACAGTAACTCACCGAGTTGGAGGGATTGTACAAAAATCAGACTGATTAAGAAATACAGAGAGACTTGACAATCTACTAGGTTTTTAGGTACAATTTTACATTTCTGCAGTTGGTGTAGATTTTAATGGGCACGGATTAGGGGAGTCCGGGTAACAGCTTAGTGGGTGAATCCCTGACCATGGGCCCACCTTGATATATGTATTATATATCCACCCCGTCCATGAATTCTTCTAACTAATTTTAGAGCATGGTACCAAAAATGAAGCAGATCCAAAATCTCTTGACCATTAAAAACTTATTGTGGGCCACAGAAGTTTTGGATCAAGCTGATATTTGTATTTTCACTTAGTCCAGATTTATGCAACCATATCAACAAGCTGGATAGGGAAAAATAAACATTATGGTGGGCCCTAGGAATTTTTAAATGGTGGGCATTTAATGACAGTAATGTTCCTAATTTTTGTACTATAAGTAGACACATAATTTGAAAAAAAAGAAAAAAGAAAAAAAAAAGTAGACACATAAAAACATAAATTAAAATGGTTAAAATTTAAAATTTAAAATTTTGTGTTAATGAGAAAAACAAATCACTTAATCATTCGGTAAAGACACTATTAGATTTGAGAGAAGTTAGAGGATTGATTCTTACCATCTCCTTTTTTTAAGCTAGCAATAGAAAGTTGCTCGGCATCCTCGTGATGATAAAGAAAATATCTTAGATCAGACTAACTAGTTCAACATGCAAAAGTTCCTTCATTAAACCAGAATTACAATGTTCTACCACAAAAGGCAAGAGAAGATTCCCGTAATTCAAAGGATTACTTAACATGGATTTGTACATGCCATGAGGTGGGCTTTCTCTTAGACTGTTTATATTTTGCCAAATTGCATGATGTGTCTTTGATTGGTCCCTCATTCCTCTGCCTGTTATCTTAATGGAGGAAACACGAAACCATAGTATTATCTTTTGTTGTTGATGTCTTAAATCTGTAATTCTATCATTGACAGATTGCTCGATGCCATCGAATAGGTGCACGATCATGCTATCAAAAAAATCTAGAAAATCCATCTTTTTTTGCTAAAACATTTTAGTGTTTTCTTGATGTCAACGAAGGTGTCATCGAGCATGCGCAAAATTGCATGAGTGCGTGAGTTGTTTCCAATTTCGATCGTGATTCTTGTATATATATATATATATATATATATATATATATATATATATATATATATATATATATATATATATGTGTGTGTGTGTGTGTGTGTGTGTGTGCGTGTGTGTGTGTGTGTGTGTGTGTGTGTGTGTGTGTGTGTGTGTATATATGAGTGTAATTGGGATTTGAGGTATCTTAGAGCTTTCTAATTAGTTCTAGGGTCTCAAGGGCATAGCTTGAGTTGATTCGAGGCTTGTTCGGATCGAATAATCTCTATCTCTTGTAATTTTCTGCTTTCATAGTGCATTATTGTCACTTTGTGCAGTGGTTTCTGTGATAGATGCTCTTAGTAGATCCTATTGTGATGTTTGTAAGAAATATGTCCCATCCATTTGTTTACGTAAGTCCAACAATGAGACAGATCCAAAACTTAAGCAGGCCACACAGCGGGAACAGTGAGGATTGAACATCCTCCATTGAAGGGATGGATTGGTCACAAACATCATAGTGGTCCCCACCGGAGTTCGAGCGCAAGAACCTCCTGAAAGGCTTTGGCGGGAGATATACGTCCACCTAAGACGGTGTAGTCTTACCATGGGGTCCACCTTAATATATGTATTCTATATCCACCACAGCCATTAGTTTTTCCACATTATTTTAGGGCTTAAGCCCAAAAATGAGGCATATCCGGCCCGTAGGTGGACCATACTAAAGGAAATAAGTGGTGATGTAATGTTGCACCATTAAAAATTTCCTATGACCCACAATAATGTTTGGTGATGTTTATTTGGAACCAAAGAAGGCCCAATTGGAGTTAGAAACGATCCAGACCATCAGAACCTTAAATCAGTTGTATATTGCAAATGGGAATGAGTTTTTCGCCATATTATATATGATTTTGGGGCAATAGGAACTTTTTAAGCCAACCAACCCCGCTGCACCAGGTTGCCAACACCGAACTTGCAAGATTCCATCAGTTTCGCTTTGTAAAAATAAACCCATCCACCAAGATTTTCTTTTTTACTTTTTAGAAAAGCATGATGCTTGTCTGAGCTTAGGTGCATGTCCTTATTTGCAGTTGTATTTTTGGAGTCTCATGTATCAAATGTGGCTGGTGTGCTGCCACCTATTTGAAAAAAAAAAAAAGAAAAAACAACAAGTGGATAGTAAATGAAGCATTCTATGTCAACCGTCCACATGATAGAAGAAATTTCCACGTTGTCCATTAAGCAGACGGCTAAAATAGAACTAAAATTAGTCGGACTTTCACACCTCGAGGCCTCGTTAACCGGCCCCACATGACGGTAAGCTACATCGACTTTAGGCACTTTGGACAAAACAAGCAATGTTTTTTAATCACAACTTGCCCTGACGACGTACATTTGACAATTAGAAATGATAGAGTGCTCTCAGGGAACAAGAGCTTATAATGTTCCCTACTGTGCCACGACAATTGGACAGTCCATTTCAAATGATCCATACAGTCTATTAGGTCAAGCACGCATTTCATGAGCTATACCCTACAAAATTTACCCTGACGTGATTATTCTATCAGAAAATCCTTACAATTTCATCCATGGTTTGAAAATTGATGGACATAAAAAAGAATGGCCATCATCTGATTGGCATGGTTGGCCCATGAAGTGGGTGATGGACCCAAATGAACTGTCTTGATCAATCAATTGGACTGTCTGAGCGCACCAATGCAACTGGGAATATCATAGTGTGTAGTGCTTTGAGAGCACCAAATCATAGGGTTTAAAATTTTTCTTTAGTTTAGAAATGAGGTGTAAGTCTAGCAAGTTGACCACAAGCTACGGCCCACCCGGTTGCATTTCTCCCAACCTTTTAAATGCATCCCATATGGTTTGACATTTACCTCTAATTTCAAAACTCTTCCCATCACCTCGCACATGGTTAGAGCGGGACACGGATGACTCGACTTGCACGACTCATTCATATCCGACTTCACTTGAACCGAATGGGTGAGCTGGTCCGAGCCGAGTAGGCTTCGCCCAATCTAAACTCAAACCGAGTTGAGTCTAAGTTATCCTCGATCCGAAACCTGACTTGACAAGGATTCAGGTGTGTGTGTGTGTGTATATATATATAAAATCCTAGTTTCTAAGTATTTCTAACCCTAGTTGTTGCACCCAATCCCAATCTGAACCCAAACTCTCTCTCTCTCTCTCTCTCTCTCTCTCTCTCTCTCTCTCTCTCCTCCCCCCCCCCCCACATCTCTCGATCCAACTCAATGCCAACTCAACTCGACTCGACTCGGTACTTTTGACCGGTTCGGACTTAGTTCGGATCAGTCCAGGCCATACCGGACTCAGATCAGGTCAGGCACGCTGGACTCGGTACCAAGTCAGGTCTAGTTCGGATAAGGCATATTTCAAAACCGGATCAGGTCAAGTCAGCCCTAACTCGGTCCTACTCGACTCGATGCCCAGGTCTACACATGGTCCATTCAGTTGACCCGCCTTGGGTGGATAAGGCCGGAAAATCAACCGTATGGTTGGTTCTAACGATGGCGTTTCCATCTCTAGTGTTTCTGTCCTGTGGCCCACTTTGAGTTTGCATCTCCCTCATTTATTTTAAATTAGTAAATAAATTTAAGTTCCTATTTATATTACAATTACATTTCTTTTCCCTAATTTCTGAGTTAATATGGTGATATTTTAAATTCTGGATTTTAAAAACATAGGGATAACATCGTGATATTATATTTTAGTTTATTTTTCACGATATTATGCGAGTATTTCTAACACAGGTTATAAGAAATCGAGGACCATGGAAAGACAGAAGAAAACGCAAGTTTGAGAGAGGAAGAAGGAGAAATGGTGGAGAGTGCTGTGAGTTTCTTAATACGATACTTGGGGGCTTTGTTGGTAGAGGAAGCACAGTCGTTGAAGAGGGTCGTTGGAGAAGTCCGTGGAATCATAAATGAGTTAGAGAACATCAGATCCTTCTTAAGGGATGCCGATGCAAGACAAGATGCTGATGAAGGCCTCAAGACATGGGTGAAACAAATAAGAGAAGTCTCTTACGATGTCGAGGATGTTCTCGATGAGTTCATGCTCAGCCTAGCACAAGAGCAGCAGGATGCTCAGGGATGCATCAATTTTCTTCCTAGACTCATCAAGCAGTTGAAGATACGCCATCAGATTTCATCTTCAATACAAGATATCAAAACTCAAATCCATAGGATTATAGAAAGAAAGGATGTCTATGCTCTCAATAGGATGGAGCAAGATTCAAGCTCCAACAACATGAGTGATCAATGGTATGATCGATCCTCGGCTTAATGCTCTTTTCATTGAGGAAACTGATCTTGTGGGAATCGACGTGCCAAGGACAAAATTAATCGGATTATTAATGAATGGAGATTCAAGACTCTCGACGATTTCAGTGGTCGGGATGGGTGGCCTAGGGAGGACCATTTTGGTAAAGAAAGTGTATGATAGCCAACAGGTGAAGAAACATTTTCAAACATTTGCTTGGATCACTGTCTCACAATCATTCAAACCGGAGGATCTACTCGGAAGCATGATAAATCAATTCTTCGAGGAAAAGAAAGATCCATCTCCTCAAGGAGTAGATGTGATGACACAGGTCGGGCTAATCAAAGTGTTACGAAGGTACTTGCACAACAAAAGGTATGTACTTGTTCTTGATGACGTATGGCAGGCACATGTATGGAATTTCATAAGAAATGCATTGCCTCCCAGTGGAAATGGTAGCTGGGTAATGATCACAACACGCAAAGGTGACGTTGCATCATCTTCTCGTATTGGACCTTCGGATCATATCTACAATCTTCAACCTCTGCATCCAAAAGAGGCGTGGTCTTTCTTTTGTAGGAAGGCATTCCAATCAAATGAGGAGAACAGTTGTCCTCATGAATTGGAGAAGCTTTCTCGAAGTTTTGTTAATAAATGCCGAGGATTACCACTTGCAATTGTCACATTAAGTAGTCTTCTATCAATTTAAGACAAGACATATCCCGAGTGGGAGATGATTCACGGTAGCCTTGGATCAGAGCTTGAAAGTGATGATAATCTTAGAAGCATGATGAAATATTATTGCTCAGTTTCAATGACTTGCCTTACTACTTGAAATCATGCTTCTTGTATTTGAGTAAATTACCTGAAGACTATCCAATTAAGCATATGCAACTAATTCGGCTATGGATAGCTGAGGGTTTTGTAGAAAGAAATGAAGACAGGTCAATGGAAGAGGTTGCTGAAGGTTACCTTAATTCGCTCATCACTAGAAATCTCATTCAAGTGGCAGAACGGAAATCTCATGGGAAAGTGATCACTTGTCGCATCCATGATCTTGTGCGAGAATTCATTTTTTCAAAATCCAGGGGAGGAGCATTTCTTTTCATCTTCTGTTGAGCATAACATGGCGCTTTGTAACAAAATCCGACGTCTGTCCATTTATAATGGTGGTGTGAATTTTCAGAAATATAAGGAATTCTCTCGTCTTCGATCTTTGTTCATTTTCAGTGTGGATGGACTATCTAACTACCCTACAATCACATCATTTTCCAGCTTAAGGTTGTTGAAGGTGGTCCATCTTGAAAATGCATCGATTGAAATCCTTCCTGATGATCTAACAAGCTTGTTGCATTTGAGATACCTAAGCTTGGAGAATACAAAGATTGAGAAACTTCCAAGTTCATTGGGGAAGCTAAAGAACTTAAAAACATTGAATCTGAAGGGAACCTTTATACGTGAATTGCCTGTTGAGATTCTCAAGCTTGAGCACCTCTGCCACATCATGGTTTATCGTTGTAGTAGAGAAGGGTTTTATTTGCCATTTAATGATGTGGATGGAATTAAGGTGCCTGCTGGAATGGGAATTCTAAGATCCCTGGAAAACCTGGCACATATAGAGGGAGATAGCGGCATCATTAGAGAGCTGGGGAATCTCAGCCAACTAAGGAGGTTAGGCATTGTCAAGCTAAGAAAGGAAAAAGGGGCTGATTTGTGCACTTCTGTTGAGAAGATGAACCACCTTTGCTCCTTTGATGTGACATCAATGAATGAGGAGGAGGTTCTTGACCTGCATTCTATATCGCATCCTCCACTGCCTCTTCAACGTCTGTACTTGGCAGGGCATTTAGAGAAGTTACCCAAATGGATTGCCTCGCTTCATAATCTGGTGGTGGTTCGCCTGTTTTGGTCTAGATTGAGGGATGACCCACTCAAAGCCTTTCAATCACTGGCCAATTTGGCAGAGCTCTTACTACGGTGAGCTTATGATGGAGAAGAGTTATGTTGTGAGGGAATAGGATATCCAAGACTCAAAGCGACTATTACTCTTTGAGTTGAATGGATTGAAGCAGGTGAAGGTGAAGAAGGGAGCAATGTCTAACCTTGAAGAGCTACATATTAGACGTTGTGAAGAATTATTGGAGGTGCCATTGGAGCTGAGACACCTCACTAACCTCAAACAACTCTACCTTTGGGATATGTCCCAGGCTTTCTTGAAGGGGCTAAGAAAGGATGGAGTTGAAGAGTTGGTGGATTCCATTCATCACATTCCACTAATCCGATATATAGACACTCAAGAACGGACTTATCACGACTTCTCATGATTCTGGAGAAAGCACACCTAAAAGGTTAAAGCAGTTGTCAGGTGAATGTTATATATTTCCTTCTTCCTATTCACAGTTGATATTTTTGTTCTCTCCTATTTTCTCTCAAACATTTGCATTTTCATTTTTCTAAAATTTTTTATGACATTTTATAGTTGCTGACTTTGGTTGGCTCGTAGGAAGGAGTTGGGTGCTCACGGTTGATGATCTTCGTAAGAGGAGATTGATCCTGCCAAATGTCTGTTTGTTGTGCTTGCAAGATGTGGAATCAATTGATTTCTTCAGGTGTTTGGTCTGGGGCCCTTGGCTTCGCAAATGTTTCCCGGGTCATGCCTTCCTCCATGGAAGGCCTTCTTGTTGCCTTCTTGTTTCTTGGCACGTTGTGGTAGGAAAAAATGGAGGATGGCACTGTTAGGAATCCTTTTAGACGGGGAGAAATGAATAATGGGTGCTTTTGCAACAAAAGCCTTTCGGTTGTTGGAGTCTTCCGTAAGATATTTTTTCTGTTTAGAGATTTGGGTCCTTGAGCTTTCTTGGTTTGGGTTTTATTGGGGTCATTTCCAGCCATGGGGTTGATGTTGTTTTATTTCTAGTTTTTATTTTTCTTAGTTTTTTTTAGGTTTCTTTTTCTTTTCTTTAGCTTTTATTTTGTAATAAATTTATCATTTTTATCATTTTTTTTTTTTAAAAAACGAAGACATTTTTATAGTTGCTTATTGGAGGAAGCGTGGCTACAGTGAAGTGACGTCACAAAGTTCTGTGGCCCTACAAAAAAGTTCCGTGGCTCCACTGTTTTCTATGGTGGGTCCACTCGAGCTTTGGATCTAATTTATTCTTTGGCTAACGTCCTCCAATGATCTCTCCAAATGGATGGATGGTGTGGATTCAACACATACATCATGGTGGTCCTCCAAAACTTGGTGACGTCAATTCAGTAGCCAGTCTAGTAAGTAGCTAATCCGCGTCGATCGACTGACGCCTGTTCCTCTACTATGTTGTAGAGTAAGCTTATTCCGGACGCGGATTACATACGGACAGCTTGAGTAGCCGGACTCGCTGCTGAAGTGACGTCACCAAGTTATGTGGCCCCACCCCCACCATGATATATGTATTATATCCACACGGTCTATCTATTTTGAGAGATCATATTATGGCATGATACAAAGGATGAGGTAGATCAAGAGCTCTAGTGGACCCCACCACATAAAAAAGTAGGGAGAGTGATGCCCACCGTTAAAAACTTTTAACGGCCACAAAAGTTTTCAATCAAGCTGATATTAGTGTTTTCCCTTCTTTCATGTCTACATTAACACATGAACAGGTAGGATTTCAAATAAACATCATAGTGGACCTTAGGAAGGTTTCAACTGTGGGCGTTACTCTCCCTACTGTTTTTTCTTAGACAATTCCCTAAAATGATCTCTCCAAATGGATGGACGGTGGGGATACAACGTATACCTCATGGTGGGGCTCACATAACTTGGTGACGTCACTTCAGCACGAGTATGACTGCTCAACCTGTCAGTGGCAAATCCGCCCGCTTATTCCTCGACAATTATTTATATCGAGGCCACCACTGCGAAGATAGTTGGATGCCCTGGAAATCCGGACCAATGCAACCATTAGCCACCATATGAATTTGGAGGTCTGTGGGTAGTGTGGTCTATTATGTGGCCCACCTAGTGATTTGATAGGCATGATTTTGGGGCATCTTATCATCATGGTGAGTCTCACTCAATACTCTGGTTGGATGACATATATATTCAGTACTGTTATCATATAAGTATTTGAATTACTTTCACATGCAACTGAATATGCTCTCACATTATTGAGTAAGTGTTGCATAAAAGCCTAGGAGGCCGTTTGCTACTGGCACTGCCAATAGACCGGGGGCTAGTGGTTGGTGCTCTGTGGGCCCCGCTATGAAGTATGTGTTTGTTCTGTGCTGTTCATCCATCTTTTCATATCATTTTAGGGCTTGATCTAAAAAATGAGAGGGATATAAATCTCATATGGACTATACCACAGGAAAATGGCAGTGATTGGATATCCAACATTAAAATCCTCCTAAGGCCGCTGTACTTTTTATTTGACATCGAATCTGTTGATTAGGTCATACAGACCTAGATGAAGGGAAAAAACAAAGATCAGCTTGATCCAAAACTTTTATGCCTGCCTCCGAGAAGTTTTTTATGGTGGGCGTTCATTCAACACTGCTTCCTATAATGTGGTCCACTTGACATTGGGATATACTTATTTTTGGGCTCATATCTTAAAATATTGTATAAAAATAGATAGACGGCATGGATGAAACACATACATCATGGTGGGGCTCACGGAGCACCGTCGACTAGGGTTACTAGCCAATCCGTTCTCAAAAGCTTATCCCATAATGTTGCAGTGAAAACTGGCCTCTTATTTCAATAGCATACGTCTTCCAATGAAAATCTTAACGCTAGAAAATGTATACATTTCAGTGGACTGGAATCCACCAGGTTGTGTGGGTGACATCTTCACCATCCATCAAGTGCGCTTAGGTCACTGAAGCTGCCATCTGGGGAAAAACATCAGCATGTTCTGCAATTCAAGTCCGCCACACCACAGGAAACAAAGGAGAAAGGATGACAAACATGATATCTCATGTGTTGCACTCGATATGGCTTGTATATTTCATCAAGTAAGCCTTGCCAGGACCACGGGCCGGGACACCAAATATCAGCCTGGCCAAAACTTGGGCAGCCAGCTACATGAATTTAGAGATTTTAGATACATCATTTTACATTTATGCATGGTGTGGCCCACCAAATTTTGAGTTAGGTTGTTTTTTGATGTGTACAGTAAACATGAGTAGGTACATGTGATGGACAGAGTCTCGACACACGCACACTACTCGGGATTCCTCTACAAAACCTGTTGTATGCAGAAGGTAAAACACCGAAATTCCATGGTGAAACATCCTAGAAAAATCTGTACGGAGACCCGAGTACAACCTCAGGCAAAACCGCCTAAGGACCACATCCTGTCAAATTTTAGACAAAAATTTGTTAAGTGCTAAACTAAATAAGCAGTGGATTAGGCACAGGCCACCATTTCCACAACTGAGAAGGCCTAAAACCATTAATACCGCTGACTCAACGTAACTTAAAGACGTAGGAGAAATCCCAAGAGCCTGTCGCTCTTGGGAGTACATTGAAATCCCGCATCAGACGCAAACCGCACGTTGAAATTCTGATGACCGTAAAACTATAGGGTTTTGTCCGTTCTATTGAGCTTGACAACCATCGCGGGAATCGAGCCCAGATAGTGTCCAGAAATGTACAACTTGAGCCCTAAGTGAAGTGTATGAGAAACGTGAATATCTTTAGAAAATGAGTTGAAACTTAAGTGAATTAGGCCGTTTACTCTCGCACGATATTGAGGATTTCGGACCATCAGTTTCTGACCAAACTTCACCCATGGAAAAAGGAAATTTCCTTGTACATATCCGTATAACTGTGGCCCCGATCGAGTAAGTATGACCATTGATCTGACGTAGGTTCTCCACGGTCGATCGACCCATTTGATCGCATTGAAAACACGTCTTGGCATAAATCCATTGTCAGAGAGCATACCCTATGACATAGGTGGGTAGTAGGCCTTCCTATAAGCACTGTTTGTCAGAAACAGTCGCCCAAAGGATGTAACTTATGTATATGGTGGCCCTGGGGCCATTTGTATCACTTATGGGCCTATATATATAGCCCTTATCTCACCCCACCTCTCTCATATATGAATTTTACAAAAATCCTAAGGGAGAGAGAGAGAAAAAAAAAGAGAAAAGAGGAAGGAAAGAAGTGAGATTCTGGGAGATCGTTGCAGGAATCCTCCCCCACAACTCCACGCACCAAATCTCCGTGTCGTCGCGCTACACAACCTGTTTCGATTACGATTTTAGGTAAGAAAACCTAACCCTAAAGTCATTGTAGAAATCCAGGATAGTTGTTCGTCAATCTAGCTAATCAGATTCGTCGTTTAGGTGCCTGACGTCTTGTTTTCAGACACGTAGAGTTGGACCAAGTCCGAATCGAGCATCCCGACGAAAGGTGCGGATTATAAATGCTTAGGCTATGGTTATCAATACTTTCAATGTCAGCTAATGATTTAAGTCTAACTTGATTGTTGCCGTGTTGTCTAGTTATGCTGTTGTCTGTACGAAATATACATATGAACTGTGAGGAGTAAAATATGCATTCCATGTGTTTGTTGAAATGTTTGAATGAGCATTTGAATATGATTTGTGCTTGCCATGATTTCTGATCTAGGGTTAACCATTGACAGGTGTACATTAATCTCTTCGTATAAGGAATCGCTAAAATATGTGTTGTAACTAACCTAGTCTACGTATTTGGTATAGTGTAGTCTAAGTGTTTATTGACTTGCCTGAATGAGAAATTGTTGATGATTTGTACTTATTACTAGTATTGAGATAGGATTTTGTATTACCTTATATATATGTATAGTTCCTTTCATGTAATCATCTTTATCTCTACGCAA
The DNA here is from genome assembly GCF_029962835.1 of Magnolia sinica. NCBI lineage: Eukaryota > Viridiplantae > Streptophyta > Magnoliopsida > Magnoliales > Magnoliaceae > Magnolia > Magnolia sinica. The sequence continues at coordinate 85,069,646 of NC_080581.1, forward strand.
ATTATTGATAAAATGCAAGTGTCTGGTAACATGATCAATGTGTTTGATAAAATGCTCAAATGAAGAATTCACTTGGATTGTTTGTCAAATGTTGAAATGATTACCATATGTGTTTATTTGCTACATCTGAGTAAGATTGGGGTTATAACTTAGGCCAGGCAATCAGTAACTGTCCCTGTTTAGATGGCTGAATTAATCATGCCACATTAGAAAAATTTGACGAATCCAGCACGAAGATTGTTGACAGTGGTTAGGCCACAAGGGGTGCTTATGTGCTCCATGTCGATTAAGTCAGCGTGTACCCGTACCAATCGACTTGCCTAACCAACCGTTTGGCCTATTGTATGTTTACTATATATGAACACTACTACTTGAATCTAATGTACCCCTTACAAATGTAAAGGCCCTCTTTAACCATGGTACCACGATCCGCTAAGACTCATGAGCCGGACATGGTGGTATGAGACACCATGTTTGAGCTGTCAGCCTATGCTGGGGTGACGAGACTCCCCGTAGTGACCAATGAGTAACTAAAACTCGTGAGCCGAGCATGATGGTATGGGACACCGTGTTCGAGCTGTCGACCTACACTGAGGTGACGAACCTCCCGTAGTGACCTCGAGTATAAACTTGTGAATTTGCCTATCGACTGCTTTTCATTAGGAGTGATACCCTACAACTTGCCTATCGTATGTGCTTAACTAGGATTGACGACCCTAGATGGATCATTCGGTTCGGGTCAATGAACTAAAGGATGGTACCCTAGCTTCCCAAATCTACTGTATGAATAAGCTTAATTAAGTATTCGGCTAACACGACCATCCATCGCATTGCATTAGTTAGGATGTGCTTTGGCGATGAAGTTGTGCTGTTTTGAGGAAGTGATGGCATGCGCGAAATAGGTTGTCGGAGTCACTTGTGAGGGAGCTTTGGTGTGAGAGCATACATCATTACTTGCACTCTATTCTTGCATTAACAAGAGTAGTTAGGAAATGATTGTTTTGTTGCTTTATCATTACTGCTTGTTTGACTTGATAACATGTTAACTTTTGCTTTATAGTTCCACTGAATTAGCTACTCATTCTCACCTCGGATGATGTTTTAAAACACAAACCAGACTCTGATTTAGATGCAGGTGTTGATGAAGTATATGTTATAGAGCAAGACTATATAGATGAGGAGGAGGAATTCTCCTACTTTCAGCTATCGGGCAGGTCGATATAGACTTCGTGCTAATATGTAAGAAATGCTGAGATTTTGGCTTAGTTGGACACCTTACATTTCCACATTTTGTATATTTTGAAATAATACATGTATATATTCAGTCCGGTTACATACTCATACTCTGAAGTTGGTGAAATACCCACATGTTTAAATATATATGTTTCAAACTTCCACTTGCTTGATTTAATTATATCCAAAGTATGATATGCTATTTTAGTATAATCTCACTCATGCTTAACTCATTGATATGGGTGAAATCTGAACATCATTATCTATATTGCATAAGTGATGTATTGGATCTCGGGAGTAGAGCTTTGCTAGACCCTCGAAATCTGGGGCGTTACACACGGAGCCTACCATATTGTTATAGTGATATCCACTTCGTTAATTTGGTGCACCTTCACCATATTACCTAGAAATGAGCACAGTCCAAAGCTTTGTTAGGCCATACTGTTGGAACAATGTGATGTCACACCTATTGCCTTCATGTTGTGTGGTCGTCTTAAGTTTTGGATCAAGATTACTTACGAGCATATGTTCATGCAGCTAAGGATCAACTTATAAAAGAGAAAATTTTCAATGTAAACTTCACTTTTAATTAACTATTATCTTTTTTAAATCTCCAACACTTTACTTTCTAATTTTAAACTAGTGCCTGAACAGATTAACTATTTTTAAATGAAAATACCTTCTTCTTTTTTTAGTATATTCCTTTTTTCGGTGTCACCACTGTTGTTTACCTGTTTCTGACAGTGGCGTCGTCGATCCTGCAGTGTCAGCGTCACTCGCTGTCTTGATCTGGTGAGTTATTATCAACAAGTTCTCAGTCAATTTTGAGCAAGTTTTTTGTCAATTTCAATAAGTTCTTGGTTCTTGATCAATTTCAACGAGTTCTCGATCAATTTCACCGAGTTCTCGATCAATTTTCAGAGAGTTCTCGATCAATTTCAACAAGTTCTCGATCAATTTCAATGAGTTCTTAATCATCTTCACCAAGTTATCAGTCAACTTTGGTGAGTTCTCAATCAATTTCAATGAATTGTCGGTCAATTTCCCCGAGTTCTCGATCAATTTCATCGAGTTCTAGGTCAATTTCATTAAGTTCTAGGTCAATTTTCACCGAGTTCTCAGTCAATTTTAGCGAGTTCTAGGTAAATTTCTATGAGCTTTCGGTCAATTTTTACGAGTTCTTGGTCAAATTTACCAAGTTCTCAATCAATTTTTAACAAGTTCCCGGTCAATCTCTGTGAGTTCTCGGTCAATTTTACCCAGTTCTCTGTCAATTTTCACCAAGTTTTAGGTTCAATTCATCGAGTTCTCGATCAGTTTGAGTGAGTTCTTGGTCAATTTCAACTTCTCTGTCAATTTCATCGAGTTTTCAGTCAATTTCACCGAGTTCTCAATAAATTTCAACGAGTTCTCGGTCAATTTTTACTGAGTTCTCGGTCTATTTCAGTGAGTTCTCGGTCAATTTCACTTAGTTCTTAGTCAATTTTCACTGAGTTCTAGGTCAAATTAATCAAGTTCTTGGTCAATTTCACCAAGTTCTAGATCAATTTCGGCAAATTCTAAGTCAATTTGCTTGACTTCTCGGTCAATTTTAATGAGTTATTGATCAATTTTCAGCGAGTTCTCAGTCAATTTTTATGAGTTCTTGGTCAATTTTCAGCGAGTTCTCGGTTAATTTCAACAAAATTGCGGTCAATTTCACCGAGTTCTTGGCTAATTTCATCGAGTTCTCAGTTAATTTGCCCGAGTTCTCGGTCAATTTCACTGAGTTCTCAAACAATTTTAGCGAGTTTTCTGTCAAGTTCACTAAGTAACAATTAAGAATTATTAAAAAAAAATTAAAAGAAATGAATGAACGAAAAATGATGATGAATAAATAAAAAGTATGAACAATGCATGATTTAGGAATGAGTAAAGTGAATGGAAAATATTAATTATGAATAAAATGAATGAATGAGGAATGAGGAATTAATGAAAAAATAAATAAAATTAAAATTAAAATGAATGACAAAAAAGGAGGATGAATGAATGAAATGAATACAAAAAGAAAGAGAATATTAGCAGGCATGATTTTCTGATAATAATTGCAATATTAGAAACAAGGGCAATCTAGTGATGTACTGTATGGATGGTGTTGGCTGAGGCATCAATATGCCTTTTGCATTTTGGAAATGGCCAACCTTTTACCACAGTGGACCATTCAATTATTAGGTCCCACCACCATACAGAATGCCGATTGTGCATGGTCCACTTAAGGTGATGGCTACTATCCAACGGTCTCATCATCCCATCGCAAGAGTGTCCAGTTGTTATAGAATTTCAAGATTTAATTAGTGGTGACTCCAAAACAAATCTCATTACATATGAGCATATTCTCTAACTCCCATCAAATGCACCCGGCCTAATCTATTTCACAGACAGGGACCTAATTAGCCTTTGAATCTAGGTCATTTATTAATGATCCAAACATTTTACTTGATGGCAATTCTCACTTTATACGGTGGATACCATTAAATAAAAGCTCCTGGACTCATCATTCCAACCTTTGAAAATTAGCTCTTTAGCTTTGAATATGTACAGCCAACATAATCTTTACATAAATAAAGGTGTCTAAAGAAAATTTTCTTTATTCTTTTTAGAAAACAATGATACTTTTCTGGGGTTAGGAGCATGTCTCCACTTTTAGCTGTATTTTTGGGGAAGCAGATTTCCTGGCAAATCATTTCGCAGGAAGTTCCTGCCCCTGGAAACCTAGGTGGAACCCAATGTATTGTTTGCGAGAAATTAATCTACCCCATCCATCCTTTTTTCTTTTTTTTTAAACCTCATTTTAGGACATGAGACCAAAATTGAACAGCGTCCAAGACTCAAGTTGGACGAACTAAGAGAAAAGATGGTTAGGGAAATTCCTATAGTTGAAACTTCACCGAGGTTCAACAATAATGTTTACATGCCATTCATACTGTTGTTCATGAGGTCATTCCTATTTGGATAACTGAAAACACAAATATTAGCCCGATTCAAAACTTTTGTGGCCCCTAGAATATTTCAACCGTGGACATTCAATTCTCATAATTTTGCCCCATTTTACTATTGAACCCGGCTCATTTTTTCCCTCATGTCCTAAAATAAACTTACAATTCCCAGGACAGGAACTTCCTGCGAAAGGCTTTTCAGGAAATCCACGTCCTATTTTTGAAGACTTATTATCAAATGTGGTTGTCGTGCTGCCACCTTTTTGAAAAAAAGAAAAGAAACAGGAAATCCACATCCTATATTTGGAGTCTTATTATCAAATGTAGTTGGTGTGCTGCCACCTTTTTGAAAAAAAGAAAAGAAAAAGAAATAGTGGGCAGCAAATGCAGCATTCTATGTCAACCGTTGATCACATGATAGAAGAAATTTCCACTTTGTCCAATAAGCAGATGACTAAAATAGAACTAAAATTAGTCGAGCTTTCACAGCTCAAGGTAGAGCTGGGCATTGAGTCGAGTCAAATCAAATTGGGTCCAACTCGACTCGATCTGGAATTTCCATGGCCTGACCCAAACTCAATCCGATCCGGGACCAAGTCAGGGTCATCAGACTCGATCCGATCCGGTGCAGTACTGAGTCCGACTCGGTCAAGGAAACCGAGTCGGATATATATATATATATATATATATATATATATATATATATATATATATATATATATATATATATATATATAGAGGCATGCTCACCTACGCACCTACGCACATGCGCACCTTTGCACACGTGTTATGGGTGTCGAATCCGAACAGTCCATAAGATGCGGAATTCCATGAAACCTCAGGGGGTGGATTTTCACCGTGATCTAAGATTCTGGTGGGCCATAGCAAAGAGAAATTCAAATCAAAGGAAGAAACTATTTGCATTTTTCATGGCCCACCGAAGTTTTTGTTCAAAGTAAAAATTGGTACCAGGGGGTTTCATGAGGTTCTGCTTCATGTGTACCGTTCAGATTTTCGAGACTCATCAGATATGATGAGTTCTCAAAAAAGTTCGTATTAAATACGTACAAACTGGTTCGCAGGTGAGCATTCCACTATATATATATATATATATATATATATATATATATATATATATATATATATATATATATATATATATATATATATATTGAAATTTAAAAAAAAATTCAAAAAATTGATGATGAATCTTAAATCATACACAATGTATAGTTTCATGGAAATCAACCTACCGGATTTAAATTTGTGATGAGTGGAGAAGGTAGGGACGGCCAGATGGGTTGCTGGTGGGTTCGGACTTCGGATCGAGCCCTGTTAGAGAAGAGAAGAGATGGGTTAAGGATTTTGGATTTATTCGGTTTAGGTAAAACTTAACAACAAATTAACCTACCGGATGTGGAGAAGGTAAGGACGGCCGAACGGGTTGTCGGGCTAAGCGGTGGTGGTGGTAGGTTCGGATCAAGCTCTGGTAGAAAAGAGGGGCTAGGATTTCTGGATTCGTTCAGTTCGGGATGGGTAGAGGGGTATTAAAAAGTGAAAAATAAAAGTTAAAACACTATATATAGGACCCGATCGGATTGGGTCGGATCGGATTAGATCGGATCCATTCAGATCGGATCGATCCGGATTGACCACTGATCCGAACTCGATCTGATATAGGATCGGATCTGAGTGGGCCTACTCGATCTGCACCGATCCTGGCCTTCGGTTTGATTCAGATCCTTCGGATCAGGTCGGATTCTGCCCAGCTCTAGCTCGAGACATCAGTACCCGAACCCACGTGACAGTAAAGCTACATTGACTTTAAGCAATTTAGACAAAACAAGCAATGCTTTTTATTCACAGCTTGCCCAGATAACATACATTTGACAATTAGAAATGATGAGTACTCTTCAACGCACAAGAGCTGTTAATGTTCCCTACTGATTCACAACAATTGGATAATCCAATTCAAATGATCCATACCGTCCATCAGGTCAAGCAAACATTTTATGAGCTTTCATACAAAAATTACCCTAACCTGATTATTCTATCGGACAATCCTAACAATCATATCAATGGTTTGAAAAATAGATGGACATAAAAAAGATGGCCATCATTGTAAGACCCGTATCCTAGACCGTACCGATCCGTAAGTTCCCATGATCTTTCCGGTTGAATTCCAGCAACCTTCGACCCTTAACCGGTATTTGCGCATGACCCTAATTCATATGCCGTCAACCCGAGACAAATCAATCCGAGACTTGTACCTTAGCGACCGCGCTGTCGCCGCGGTTCCGATACCGCGTCTTGCACGCCGAGGCGATACTCTGGGTAGGAGATGTGGGCCAGCGTTTGGTGCGAGAAAAACATCGCGCGTGCGAATTACGAGAGAATCTCTACGAGATGTCACCTCAATCAATCAATCAATCCATCCCATCATGTCAAGTACATGTCAAGTACACCATCACCTCTCACCCTTCCCCAAGCAACCCCAAAATCAAAAATTTCTTACACCACCCATGTCTTTCTTACACCAAGCAACCACAAAAGTCAAAAAAAGGCCTTACACACTTATCCCTCTCTCTCCCATCCATCACTCCATCACACATCACCTCTCTTTACAACACTCTTTCTCTCATTCTCAAACTCACTTTCCCAAGCAAGAGAAAATTCACACGTCCAAGCCTCTCCAAGCCCTCCCAAGCAACAAGTGTGGCCCACTTTCCTACCCTTTCATCTCCCATCTCAACTATCCAAACCTCATCTCCTCCGTTGGAATCAAAGTTATGGAGCAAAGGAAGCCAAGGGAGCAAGAAGAAAGCGGTGGGTGATTTTGAATTTTGTCTTTCATTTATTTATTTGATTTAAGGGTCCATATCTATTGGGACCCACCTTAATGTAGGCTTTGTATCAAAGAGGGGCCCATAGTGGCGGGCCCCTCTCTCTCTCTCTCATGTATTATAGACCCCACTATGATCTATGATCATGGCCCACTTATAATGTGTGTATTTCATCCATGCCACCTACCAGTGGACCCCTTCCATATGGGACACACCATGATGTTTATATGTGATCCCAACCGTCCTTAGAGCGGCCACCTTGATGTGGCTAATGGTGGGGCATGGCTGTCAGTGAAGTGTGATCTGACGTGGGCCCCATAGCTCACGTGGTAGACTGAGTGAAAAGTGCCTCATTTCAACGCTGGCACACCCAACTCCATAGCTCAACTGGCAGACCGAGTGAAGGATACCTCATTTCAACACGTGAGGTCTTAGCACCGTTTTCCTAGTGGGGGAGGCTGACAGCGAAGTGTGACCTGACGGTGGGGTCCATGGGACCCATCCACGCCGTCCACCCTCTTCCTTGTCTCATTTTAGGCGTTGAGCCGAAAAATGAGGCCAATCGGATGATCAAGCGGGCCATACCATAGAAAACTGTGCTTTCTTACCGTTCAAGGATGTTAGGACCCACCCTACTGTTTCTATACACCAAAACGCTCGAATATTAGGCTTGTTGGGTGTGTTTTGGGCCCTAGAATACATTGGACGGAGTGGATTCTCAAGACGTGGGCCCCACATGTGAAATAGGGCGGGGAAACAAAAAATAAAAAAAAATAAAAGATGCAACAGCAGCAGGCGCTGCTGCTGTCAGAAGGCAACGTACTGGCGGACAGACGGACGGGTAGCAGTCCACGGGCCCAGCCGTGAGCCCCACCATGATGTATGTTGATTATCCACACCGTTCATTGGGTGGGCCACTTCCTGAAGTGGGCCCCCTCTGAAAATCAGCTTCATCCATAACTCAAGTGGCCCACATGGTTGTAAACAGTGGGGTTGAGCATCTGCCATTGAAACCCTTTGGGCGCAAAAGTTTTGAATCATTCTGAAATTTATTTTTATCTATTCACCAGGGTTCGTGGGACCCATTCATGTCACCCGTCCGTTGGATGGGCCACACCTTAGCGCGTGTGATGGTGGAACCCACCACACGTGTGGGGATACCCCCCCACCCCCCCTTACGCGTATGACTGTCCAGGCCGTCCAGGGCCTGAACGTCAGATATATTTCTATATATACATAATATATATACTATTATATATTATATACTATATAATATATACATGGTGGTGGGTCATACGTGGAACCCACCTTTACCTTCCTTGTGCAACCAGCTGCATGAATAACAGATATGTGGTTGCTCCTCTTGGCAGCAACCAGCCCTCAAGCCCCACATGATGTATGTGTCTTATTTACACCGTCCATTGTTTTGACGGTGGGGCCCGCCATGATGCATACGTTGTCTCCAAACCGTCCAACCATATTGTTATATCATTTTCATGGCATGAGCAAAAGGATGAGTTAGATCTAAAGTTCAAGTGGACCCCACCATTTAAATAGTGGACCGTGTCATCCACCGTCCAAACTCCTAAGGGCCACGGTAGTTTCCAATTAAGTTGATAATTGTTTTCATTTCAATCTCTATGATAACTTATGAATATGTCGGATCTCAAACACATAAGGGTGGGCCCAATTTAATACATTTGGCCTATTTGACTCTGCCCATTTAACTAGGCCAATGTGATGTACTTGGGGCCCAGTTGGTTAGGCAGATGTGATATACAAGGCCCATTGTTGAGGCTCATCTTGATGTAGCTATGGCTCATCCATTGGGGCCCGCCTAATATACATAAGGCCCATTTATTGTGTCTAAGGCCCATGGGTCGAGGCCCCATTGGATGTACACAAGTCCATTACTATGTATAACTCTACCATGGTTTGTGTAATGATGTTTATGATAGTCATGCCTTGGGAGCAATGTTGGTTTAACGTCCACATTGTAAGAATAATGTTAGTTAAATGTCCGTATTATGACTCTCCCTAGGGCCCATTGTTAGGCCCATACTTGTAGCCCGTCTAGGTCCATCTTCGTTATGAACAACATCCACCACCATATAACATGTTTAGTATAGTTCCATGATTCATGATCATACGCATCATATGTATACTTGATATGAGAAGTGACTGATCATAGCACATGTCCCCAGGCAGATTGTTTAGGGACTCCCGGATAGGCGGTGTTGCCCTACATGAGCGCACGATACGTGCAGGATTGCTGCATGGCTTGATAGGGTGATTCATGCATTCGCATTGTGTGATATGGTACTGTACGCCCTAGCGACATCAGAGTCGTAGCCTCTACAGGCGTATCGTGGTTGGCAGGATTAAATACCGAAAATCTTGTTGTACATGGGGTGCTATAGATATCCCTAGGTGAAAGTCCCTAAACCCTTATGGTATTAAGAGGTTGCTCCAACATCTACACCGAGTGGGTACATAAGGGCCGAGTGCCAATTACCAGAAGGCCGCGCTTTTCACTGTGTCGTGGTCGGTTGGAAGGGGGTACTGCCTTACCCGCCCGAGAGGAGGGGGCAAAGCTAGGCTGAGTTTGACCAGCTCGAGGAATGGGTCCGCTATTGACGAGTCGAGCCCGATATTGACAGGCGGATAGTAAGGTCTTTTCCACTCACTTTATTGCGCGTGATGGGGCGGCAATCTGGCTTGGAGTGTACTAGACCCCGGTGATATTTCAAAGTTGAGCTGTATTAATATGTGGACTTAGATGAGGATTCGTATGCTTGAGTTGCATCTCGCATTGCATGGCCTTAGTATGGCCGACATCATTCATGTCTTGCATCGCATAGCCTTGGTACAACTAATGGTATTCATGAATTCATCAGCATATTCCACATTACTCTGATACTGCATAATTATATTACTATCTTTCGCACACACTTTCACCACCCTCTAAGCTTTCCATAAGCTTATGCACGACCGTTGCGTGCAGGTGACGTTGGAGTGCAGCATCGCTGAGGTAGGTGCGCTTTGCAGATCATCTTGGAGCTTTTTGTTCATTATCATTGTATTTCCCTTTATGCTCATTGTACTTGTAAAGTTTTTAATCATAATGAAAATGTGATGGAGTTTTTGGTTGTTGTTTGTGGGTTATGCCTTTGGTTATGCTTATTACGAATCAAATTGACATTAGAAATCCTCCTCGTACCATCCCAAGATTGAAACCTGGCGAATGGGCGCCGGGAGCCGAGAATAGGGTTCTTTAGAGGCTGTCGGTGCCAGATTCGGCGATCGAGAGTTTTGTCAGCCCAGTTTTCGAGTTTGGGGCGTGACAGAAGTTGGTATCAGAGCATAACTCGGGAATAACCAAGAACAACATTACATGTCTGCTATGAATGATTAAGTCCTAAGTTCGGATAGCCTAGCAATCTTTTATTTCAGACCCTTAACGTGCGTGCCTTCGAGAGTTTTCAAAGTGATAGGCGCCTTCAATCTTTCCTGAAGGACATGCCGCCGCGTAGGAGAGTGACACGATCGACTCCCGCTCCACCACCTGGGACTCCCGCACTACCACCTACAATCCTCGTTCCACCACCAAGATTCTTACTGCCCAGCCTGAGGATGCCGCTCTTCTACAAGAGGTTCCTACCGCCCATCCTAAGGATGCTGCTCCTCTACGAGAGACCGGTACGGATCCGACCGTATCCGTGAGTGCCTCCCAATTACAGTAGATGTTGCAGGCTATGACTGCCGCACTTCAGGAGTAGAGCAGACACCCCGTTGTTTCACTGGCCCAGGCAGAGCAGGAGTGCGCCAGTGCCCTCCTTCAAGAGTTTCGACTGCTCGATCCCCCGCGTTTCCAGGGAGAGCCAGACCCGACGATAGCTTAGAGATGGCGCGTCGATGTGGAGAAGATATTCGATTCGTAAGTTCTCACGATCTTTTCGGTAGAATTTCGACAACCTTCGACCCTTAACTGGTATTTGCACACGACCCTGATTCATAAGCCGTCAACCCGAGTCGACTCAACCCGAGACTTGTACCCTAATGACGGCGCCGTCGCCGCGGTTCCGATGCCGCGTCTCGCGTGCTGTTGAGGGTCAAATATTGCATATCAGACCCTGTTATTGCCTGGATTTTCAAACATGATATTGTTTAACGGCCCGATTTAAATCGTGTTTGTGTTGCAAGGTAACTTTAGGAGCTTGGGCTGAAAAGGATACTAAAAGCATAAAATTGACGCTCAGAATGCACCAAGGTAAGGGATGGACCCCAGGGGACCAAGATCAATGGATTTACATGCCAGAGATCCAAGAAAACTGAGAAACTGAAGCTCGAGTAGCCCAAAAATCAGCCAGAATGCAAGATCACAGGGTTCTAACCATCTTCTCGGTTCGAAACTTCATACATGGCCTGAAGAATATAAAGTAACCGTACATGTCAAATTTTGGCCGTTGGATCCCTGTAAGAGTATCCCAGCGGACAGATCAGCCACTAAAATTATGATTTGGGGCTCACCAGATCTTTGGATAGGTCTTAATTTTAGTCTCAACCCCTTAAATGGGAGGATAAAACGGATGGACGGAGTAGATTTCGTAATATACATCATGATGGACCCCACTTAGAAGTGTATGTGTGCACCATGTGCACACTCCCGCCGCGCACCGTACTCGTCCAAATCGGTCAGCGCAATGCTAATCGATAACAAACTCAAAACGCCCAGCGTCTTCGAACGCCGACCGTCGGTTTCAGTAGTGGGGCCCATCTATCATGTATCTCCATGATCCAAACCGTCCATTAACTCCAGATATGGTGCGTGACCCTCGTCTAGGTGTCACTTTGGCCACTTGTGTACGTATACACGTGGATCATCGAAAAACGTAGGATGAATGGCGAGTTGGTTTGATAGAGTGGACCATACCAAAACTCGATAAAAACTACTCCTTACTGACTGAAATGTAGCCAGAAATCCAGTTAATGGGTCGGATTTCACCGAAAACACCAATGTAAGGCCCACCGAGCATCTCAGCGTCCCCTGTTTTCCGTAAGGACGTGCGTCGCACGTCCAGACCTCCGTGGGCCGTTCTGTGGAATTTCCGGATCCATGATCTGGACCGTCCATATTCTGCAACAGGTGGCCAGAATTCTATCCAAGAAATCAGATTTGAGAGATGTTGAAGAACAGCCTCCCAAAGCCACTCAAACGCGGCCGTGTTGCAGAGTTTTCTGCGCACGTGGCTCTTGCTGCGTAAAACTTCAACCACCGACTCTAGTTACGCACTCCACCGATCCTTGTGGCTATAAAAAGAGAGAGAATGACTTGGGATGGGAGGAATCAGATCCAACTCTAGGATGTGAAGCATAAGAGAGAAAGAGAAGGAAGAAGAAAAGGGGCAGGTTGGAGGCAGCCGTGGAAGGGAAGGAGAGTATTGTTTTTTGAGTTTATTTATTTATTTATTTTATTATTATTTTTGTGAGATCTAGTCCAATCATGTTGGGCTAAACCTCTTAGCTAGGGCTAAGAGGTGAAGCTTGTAGCGTGATGGGAGAATTTATGTGAGTGCCCTTTTATTTAGATTGAATAGATGTTGATTTAATTTTATTATGGAAATATTTTTAGTTTTTAATGGTCTGTTGTGACTGAAATTACAATGGGTCTGCGATGGCTTTGAGTATTTCTTTTTCCTTAATTTGATTATGACGTCAGGAAGCCCTGTTGTTCGCCATCGTCTCCTGGGCATGGTCGGATGTCGGTACCCTTCCTAACCTTCATACATTGTTGATTGGTTAGTAATTAGTTAATTCTGTTGTTTACTTTATCTCATGGGCATGGTTTGGTGATGGAATCCATTCTAATTCATATACCTTTCATCTCTTAAAAACTATATCAAAGGAAGTTTAGTCTTAATTTTCATGAAGATGGGACTCTAAGTCCAGTTGAGTTCTTGAAACAGACATAAGATCTCCCTGATCTCTACAAGTGGATCCTCTGAATCCCTAGTTTCCTATCTCTGACTTCTTTAAGTTTTAAATAATTATTTCATCATTATTTCTCAAATTACAGTTGATTTAGATTTCACCTTAGCCTAGTTCTAGATCTGGTTATTTTCAGATAACGTACAGGTTTCAGTCCCTGTGGATTCGACCTCGGTCTTACCAAGTTTATTACTACATCACAACCCTGCACTTGGGGAGTGAACAAATGCCAAGGCGATACTCTGGCTAAGAGACGTGGGCCAACGTTCGATGCGAGAAAAATGCCGCGCATGCGAATTACGAGAGAATCTCTATGAGATATCACCTCAATCAATCAATCAATCCATCCCATCATGTCAAGTACATGTCAAGTACACCATCACGTCTCACCCTTCCCTAAGCAACCCCAAAGTCAAAAAGTTCTTACACCACCCATGCCTTTCTTACACCAAGCAACCATAAAAGTTAAAAAAAGGCCTTACACACCCATCCCTCTCTCTCCCATCCATCACTCCATCACACATCACCTCTCTTTACAACACTCTCTCTCATTCTCAAATTCACTTTCCCAAGCAAGAGAAAATTCACATGTCCAAGCCTCTCTAAGCCCTCCTAAGCAACAAGTGTGGCCCACTTTCCTACCCTTTCATCTCCCATCTCAACCATCCAAACCCCATCTCCTCCATTGGAATTAAAGCTAAGGAGCAAAGGAAGTCAATGGAGCAAGAAGAAGGCAGTTGGTGATTTTGAATTTTATCTTTCATTTATTTGTTTGATTTAAGGGTCCATATCTATTGGGACCCACCTTGATGTAGGCTTTGTATTAAAGAGGGGCCCATAGTGGCGGGGCCCCTCCATCTTCGTCGATCTCTCTCTCTCTCTCTCTCTCTCTCTCTCTCTTTCTATGATCATGGCCCACCTATAATGTGTGTATTTCATCCATGCCACCTACCGGTGGACCCCTTCCATATGGGACACACCATGATGTTTATATGTGATCCCAACCGTCCTTAGGGCGGCCACCTTGATGTGGCTAACGGTGGGGCATGGCTGTCAGTGAAGTGTGATCTGACGTGGGCCCCATAGCTCACGTGGTGGACTGAGTGAAAGGTGCCTCGTTTCAACGCTGGCACACCCAGCTCCATAGCTCAACTGGCAGACCAAGTGAAGGATACCTCATTTCAACACGTGAGGTCTTGGCACCGTCTTCCTAGTGGGGGCGGCTGACAGCGAAGTGTGACCTGACGGTGGGGTCCATGGGACCCATCCACGCCGTCCACCCTGTTCCTTGGCTCATTTTAGGCGTTGAGCCGAAAAATGAGGCCAATCGGATGATCAAGCGGGCCATACCATAGAAAACTGTGCTTTCTTACCGTTCAAGGATGTTGGGACCCACCCTACTGTTTCTATACACCAAAATGCCCGAATATTGGGCTTGTTGGGTGTGTTTTGGGCCCTAGAATCCATTGGACGGAGTGGATTCTCAAGACGTGGGCCCCACATGTGAAATAGTGCGAGAAAACAAAAAAAAAAAAGATGTAGCAGCAGCAGGTGCTGCTGCTGTCAGAAGGCAGCAGGCGCTGCCTGCGCACTTGCGGATGGACGGATGGGCAGCAGCCCACGGGCCCAGCCGTGGGCCCCACCATGATGTATGTTGATTATCCACACCGTTCATTGGGTGGGCCACTTCCTGAAGTGGGCCCCCTCCGAAAATCAGCTTCATCCATAACTCAGGTGGCCCACACGGTAGTAAACAGTGGGGTTGAGCGTCTGCCATTGAAACCCTTTGGGCGCAGAAGTTTTGAATCATTCTGAAATTTGTTTTTATCTATTCACCAGGGTCCATGAGACCCATTCACGTCACCCGTTCATTGGATGGGCCACACCTTAGCGCGTGTGATGTGGAACCCACCACACGTGTCTGTGCCGCCGTGGCCTAGACGTCAGATATATTTCTATATATATAAATAATATATACTATTATATATTATATACTATATAATATATACATGGTGGTGGGTCCTACGTGGGACCCACCTTTACCTTCCTTGTGCAACCAGCTGCATGAACAGCAGATATGTGGCTACTCCTCTTGGCAGCAGCCAGCCCTCAGGCCCCACATGATGTTTGTGTCTTATTTACACTGTCCATTATTTCGACAATGGGGCCCGCCATGATGCATACGTTGTGTCCAAACCATCCAACCATATTGTTATATCATTTTCATGGCATGAGCAAAAGGATGAGTTAGATCTAAAGTTCAAGTGGACCCCACCATTTAAATAGTGGACTGTGTCATCCACCGTCCAAACTCCTAAGGGCTACGGTAATTTCCAATTAAGTTGATAATTGTTTTCATTTCAATCTCTATGATAACTTATGAATATGTTGGATCTCAAACACATAAGGGTGGGCCCAATTTAATATACATTTGGCCCATTTGACTCAGCCCATTTAAATCGGCCCATTGATTCGGCCCATTTGACTAGGCCAATGTGATGTACTTGGGGCCCAGTTGGTTAGGCAGATGTGATATACGAGGCCCGTTGTTGAGGCTCATCTTGATATAGCTATGGCTCATCCATTGGGGCCCACCTGATATACATAAGGTCCATGTTATGCGGCCCATTTATTGTGTCTAAGGCCCATGGGTCGAGGCCCAATTGGATGTACACAAGTCCATTACTATGTATAACTCTACCATGGCTTGTGTAATGATGTTTATGGCAGTCGTGCCTTGGGAGCAATGTTGGTTTGACGTCCACATTATAAGAATAATGTTGGTTAAATGTCCGCATTATGACTCTCCCTAAGGCCCATTGTTAGGCCCATATTTGTAGGCCATCTAGGTCCATCTTCGTTATGAACAACATCCACCACCATATAACATGTTTAGTATAGTTCCATGATTCATGATCATACGCATCATATATATACTTGATATGAGAAGTGACTGATCATAGCACATGCCTTCAGGCAGATTGTTTAGGGACTCCCGGATAGGCGGTGTTGCCCTACATGAGCGCAGGATTGCTGCATGATTGGATATGGTGATTCATACATTCGCATTGTGTGATATGGTACTGTACGCCCTAGCGACATCAAGGTCGTAGCCTCCACAGGCGTATCGTGGTTGGCAGGATTGGATACCGAAAATCTTGTTCTACATGGGGTGCTATAGATATCCCTGGGTGAAAGTCCCTAAACCCTTATGGTACCAAGAGGTTGCTCCAACATCTAAACCGAGTGGGTACATGAGCGTCGAGTGTCGATTACCAGAAGGTCACGCTTTCCACTGTGTCGTGGTCAGTTGGAAGGGGGTGCGACCTTACCCGCCTGAGAGGAGGGGGCAAAGCTAGGCTGAGTTTGACCAGCTCGAGGAATGGGTCCGCTATCGACGAGCCAAGCCCGATATTGGCAGGCGGATAGTGATGTCTTTTCCACTCAGCTTATTGCGTGCGATGGGGCGGCAATCTGGCTTGGAGTGTACTAGACCCCGGTAATATTCCAGAGTTGAGCTGTATTGATATGTAGACTTAGATGAGGATTCGTATGCTTGAGTTGCATCTCGCATTGCATAGTCATGGTATTACCGACATTATTCATGTCTTGCATCGTATAGCCTTGGTACGGTTAATGGTATTCATGAATTCATCAGCATATTTCGCATTACTCTGATACTGCATAATTATATTACTACCTTTCGCACACACTTTCACCACCCTCTAAGCTTTCCATAAGCTTATGCACGACCATTGTGAGTGACGTTGGAGCGTAGCAGTGCTGATGCATGAGCGCTTTGCAGATCATCTTGAAGCTTTTTGTTCATTATCATTGTATTTCCCCTTATGCTCATTGTACTTGTAAAGTTTTTTATCATAGTGAAAATGTGATTGAGTTTTTGGTTATTGTTTGTGGGTTATGCCTTTGGTTATGCTTATTACGAATCAAATTGACAGTGGAAATCCTCTTCGTAGCATCCCAGGATCGGAACCTGGCGAATGGGCGCCAGGAGCCGAGAATGGGATTCTACAGAGGCTGTCGACACTAGATTCGACGATTAGAAATTTTGTGAGCTCGGTTTCCGAGTTTGGGGCGTAACAATCGTATGAGAATAATACATGGGTAGGCCATAACTTACGGTTCAACCAGTTGGACTTGAGATCTAAAATAAATGCATACCAATCTTTTTAAAAAAATCAATAAATAATGTGGAAGAAAATTTAAAATAAAGAATAGAAAGAAATTAAATAATAATTATCGGCCAAATTGTAAATGATACATTTAATTGACATGGATGGCAGTTGAGATGTCATAGTAACAAGTAAGAAAATCATAGCCATAACTTGCAAGTGGTGTTATTTGTTGTTGGGCATGCAACCTTAGATCAAAATTAAACAAGCAACAGATAATGAAAAATCTAAGTAAATAAGAGAAAACATAAAGTCACCTGAAACTCTTGTAGGAAAAAATCACGGCACAAAGAGACGATCAATCCAGGAGAAGAAGATTATAAGAGATGGAACAACTTACGATAAAAATTCTAGCTTTCCCTTTACAACTATTGAGTATTTGTGCTAGGCTTCAAGACCCCTTTTGCACCCGTTATACTTTACCCTAATTGCAATTAATATGGTGTGTGTGTGTGTGTGTGTGTGTGTAGAGAGAGGAATGCTCAATTGTGCACCTTCTTACGTGAGCACCCGTACGTACCTTTGCACACATGTCATGGGCACAGAATATAAATGGTTCACGTGATGTGGCACCCCTTGAAACTCTATGGCCCCAATTTTCAACCTAATCCAAAACTCTAGTGGGCCATAACAAAGAGAAATGCAAATCAAGGGAGGAAATTGTTTCCTTTTGTCATGGCCCATGAGTTTTACATTGGGATAAAAGTTGGGCTTGTGAGGTTTCAAGGGGTGCCACATCACATGGACCATTTAGATTATATGCCCATGACACGTGTGCAAAGGTGCGCATGTGAGCATTCCTCCACACACACACACACACACTCCAGTACTATATTAAAAAATAAAAACCCACACTTTCACATTCCATCGGTTGAATGGATTGAACCTTCGGTCGGACTGAACTGAACCGACTTGTACATATCCTATCGAACCAAAAACATGCAAAAGTAGACAATGTGTAAGCCTAATAATCAACAACTAATTCGGGCAAACAGAAAGGGTCACATCGAACCAAAACATGGCCTCTCTATACTAGATTAAAGGCACTCGATCAATAATCTCAACTGTGGCTTAAATACTCCAGCTCCACTGCTCCAAGCTACTATCACCATCTCTAATCATCTTCAAAGTTACACCATCATCACTTCTCATACACATTTCGTCTTCATTTCTTCTTTGCCAAGGTTAGAGAAATTGAGCAAAACTTGAATTTCCTTATAGGAACAACATTCGTGTGCATGTCCGTTAGATTCTCACTGGCGTGAATCTTCTCAAAAGTGACATCTCATTCGTATAGCATCTATCAGATAAAGTGATAACGAATATTAATGTGTTTAGTCCGGGAGTGATATAGCGAGTTCATGGCCAAATTAATTATAATGCCCCGAACTTTCAATATTCGAGCATCGAAAGTTCTCAAGTGTTACCATAAGATTCAACCTAATGTATACGTGTGTCCGATATCAATTCGATTATCCTATTCTTACATCCTTGCCCTGACACAAACTTAACCGTTGGGAATGATTTTCATTCATGTATCAAGCCATCTAACCGTTGATCGTAAGACAAGACCGACCATCAAGTGATTCAACGTATGTACCTCCTCTAATTAAATTAATGAATAACTCCCTATCCATAATGATTTTGATATACGTTCTTTTATAAGAATTACTTAGAAACTTGCCTATTACCATGTGGAGCCATTAGATTTTCCAAAACTCTTAGATCAATGATAATTACGAAAACACCACTAACCTAAACCCCTGAATGCTAGATCATGTAGTTTCTACGATCCAGTTAATGTGAAATTTTACATCAAGCTTGTGTATCATAAACTAGCCATACACATCGAACTTCAACCCTCAGATCATTGTACAAGTGGCTCGATTTACAAATTAGTCTGTGACCGTTGATTTTGGTGACCTTTGAGTGAGGAAACCCCATAGATAGTCATTGTCGAACATTTCACTGCATATGGACAGACTGGATTCTTGTCAAAAGTCTTGGTGGGCCGAAAATTTGGTGCATGTAGGCCAAGGGATGCATACACTCCAATGCACCAGCTGGCCAAACATAGTCAAACCGTGTTTAACCCATGCCTTTCTGCAAGAACGGAGGTTCTTCCCTGAAATCCTGCGCAAACGCACAATTTGAACAGACGTCGTCCGTTGGATGGTGACCGTGACATACCTCCATGATTGGGACGGGAGATCTGAAGCGTCCATCTTGTCCTGGTGGAGAATTCAATCAGATCCTGAAGCTTTCACGACATTCGATCAAATACAAGTCAGTAATATCGCAAATTGAAAAAAAAAATGCTAAGAACCCAACGCTACCCGACTCGTTTCGCATAGCAAACCCACTGCAGATTCTATAGGACTGATCTGGACCGTCCAAACGGAGGAAGTGGGACTTCCGAGTCCTTGCACGAAAGAAAAGGGAAACAATCCAGAAAGATCAGCGTCCGCCGATCTTTAGCATGAAGAAAACGCACTTTGCGAGCGCCTGTACACAATAACCGGTCAGACGATCAGACCTCCAATCTGGTAAGCCAATCCTCACCTACGAATCAATCCGAACTGACCATGATCATCATCTCCATGATCGTACTGTTGTAGCTAGATCCACAGGAAAATAGGACCACCTCTCTCATTCAAAGAACAACAATTTGGACAAGTGACCCGTTCTGAAATCCAAAACATCCAGGACGTGCACCGACCAAATCTATGATGATTTGATGAAGACGAAAGAAGAAAATCCAAGCACATGCATCAGTTTTCCTAATTACGCAAACAGAGATGTGCGTAAAGGGAATACCCCAGTTTTTCCTGCTGCGCAAGAGGACCTGCGTAAAAGGAATACGCAAGGAAATCCTCCATAAGGAACTTACGCTAGGAGGTTCTAGAGGATCCCAATTCACTATAAAAGGGACCACTTCTGATGTCGGATAGCCCGTTACAAGAAAGAGAGAGAAACGGGAGAGAGAGAGAGATCGGCTGAGTCGCTGACGCGCCACTCACTGTAAGAACAGGCAACCAAGCAAGGAAGCACCGACCATCCACCCGACTACCAGGGAATAAAAGAGAAGAGAAAGAAAGAGAAAGAAAGGAAGGAAGGAAAAGAAAGAGGAGAAAGAGAAAGAGGAAAGGAAAGAAAAGAAAGAAAAGAAAAGAAAAAGAAAAAAAAAGAAAGAAAAGAAAGAGAAAGAGAGAAGAAGAGAAGTCTACTACATCCACAGAAGTTGATCAGCGCAAGCCTGAGTAATTTAAGGTAGGCCACATTCCAATCCTCCCTAGATTTCTTCCTTTCCCATTCCCTTAATCCATTTAGTGTAAATCAAGCTAACCATTGCTAATGATAGATTAAAGACCAAACCCTTCGACACTCACCTACCTTCACGGAAGGACTAGCATTAGAGGTGAGGGTTTTGTCCTTTAAGCTTACGTTAATTTAAGTTGATATATTTATCATGTCTCTTTATGCCTTCGTGTTATTTTATCCTACCCTTTACGTATCTTTTGTTTTAATTGGGTTGATGCATTTTATCTTGCCTTTTTCTTTTCTTTTTTTTTCTTTTTTTTTTATATGTCCTCAGATTTTTATTACTTTCCCTCTGTTTTCATCTTAAATTGTTATCATCAATTATTGGCCATTTTGAAGTTTTTACATGATATCCATTGTAAGAGGCTTTTCTGGATTTATGAGAGGCTATAAATACAAGTCTTGCTCTTGCCTTACCATATTGATTTGACTCTGCCACTCTCCTTATCCAAGAATCGACTATTGTTGGTCTTCTAATTATGGAGTTGGCCATTGCCACCCTCCTCAAAGAATCGGTCGTCGCCGCTCTTCTATTTACTGAGTCGGCCTTAACCACTCTCCTCATATTCAAGTTGGCCTTCGTCACTCACCTCTTATTCGAGCTGGTTATTATCACTCCCCTCTTTTATCTTAAAGGCTTGGCAGGTGTCTTGATATTCTTAATCTTCCATATATTAAAGAATTCTCTTTTGGTCTAAATACTATGTTGGGAATTCCTCCTCTAACGATCGATTAAATATCGTGAACATAATGCGTTTTCGATAGCGGCCCTAGGGCAACACGTAATTCCATGTTTCTCGGGTTGATGGTGCCCTGGTTGGTGTACGTGGGTCGTTCTGTATATGTAGTACATCAATTCCTTTTTATGGGGGGGTTGGTTGTTGCAAATAGTCACTCCAATCTCTAGGAGCGTATTCACCTGGTCCATGTGTTGTGGCTGTTTCGGAAAAACTGCATAAAACCATGTTAAACGTGGGACACGTCAGCGAATCTCCGTAGTATGGAATGCGAGGTGAGTCAGATAACTACAATCACATTCCACATTATGGCGATTGCTAAGTGTGATATACCGCATATGCTTTGCTAAGCATGCATCTCATATAGAATGTTTGTGCATTGATACCTCTTGCAGATGTGGATACGGGACGTATCAGAACCTTTACGTTGTTTTATGAATCTCTTGAATTAATGTTAATTTGAAAGGATGACTATCACTATGAGTAGGGCATTGACCCTCTCCTAACCGTACAGATTATGCAGGTGACGTACAAATTGAATACCTACTAAATATTCTCCCAAAGGAAGATTATGTTAAAAGATTAAGAAGACAACTTATGATTTAGTTTTATACTTCTACTGCGAACTTGATAAATGTAATGAGCTTCCAATGAGAAGGCATTTGGTTATTCTTTTTACTTTGATGAAATATAATCAATCCAGTTGATTTTATTTTTGTGAATGTTACCTTCATAAATGTATCTGGATGTGATCCAAATGGAAAAAAATAGGTGCAATTTTCAAAAGCATCCAAGTTTATACGTTATTAACACCTAGTTTTTTTTAGGCACGAGTATGAACTCTGGCCGTGAAAATTTGGGCTTTTACATTAATTACCCTCTGGCTGTCACAATGCACAAGTATAGCTTCCTACTGAAGCTTTAACTCATTCATCATTCCTTTCAACCAAACAACTTCCTTGAATGCTTCCGTTACTACCATGTATTTAGCTTCGATTATAAAAAGTGCAACCATAGACTAAAGCTTCAATATCCAACTAATAACTCCACCCACTAACAAAAATGAGTAACTGAAAGTTGACCTTTGATTATCCACATTTCTTCCATAATCTGCATCCACATGCCAACAAGTTTGTCCTCAAAATTTTTAAAAGTCAAGACGTAATCCATCGTACCTCGTATGTACCGAAGTAACTATTTTATTAGTTCCCAGTGTTGCGTGTTGGGGTTTAACATATCACTGGTCATAACATCAAATCACATATGAAATATTCGGTCTAGTATAGACCATGACATACATAAAACTGTCAACCACGCTCAAGAAGGGCACACAAGACATATACCATTTTTCTTCATTTGACGTATGACATAACTCCGTAGAAAGCCGAAAGTGAGCAGTGTGGGATGTGCTAACCAGTTTTGCCTTTTCAGGCCAAACTTGATTAAGACCTTTTCAAGATATTCATCCTGAGACAACTATAGCTTGCTCCTTTACCTGTCTTTGTGTATATTAATGCATGAATAGCCCTCTAGACCTTTAATATCAAATGTCTTGGATAACTGAGCATTCAATATATTGATTATAAATATGTTATGGCTAACGATAAGCATATCATCAACATACAATACCAAAATAATGAATTCTCTGTCACTCAGTGCTCTTAAATAGAATAATCGAATTCACTTATGATAAAAACTGACTCGACATGAAAGAATCAAATTTCTTATACCATTGCCTAGGTGAATATTTCAAGCTGTATAACGACCTCTTTAACCTGCAAACTAAATTCTCATTTCCTTGCACCTCGAACCTTTTAAATTACTTCATGTAAATATGCTTTTCTAGTTTCTCGTGTAAAAATAGAATCTTCATATATGATTGTTCTAATTTCATATTATATTGGGCAACCAATGCTAATACGTATATGATAGATGCTTTCTTTACCACTTGTGCGAATATCTCACCGAAGTCAACACCCTCCTTTTGAGAATAACTATTCACTACCAATTTAGCCTTGTACCAATCCAATTTCTTTCAATAAATTTACTTACAACCGATTACTTTCCACCCAATGGGCAGCTCCACTAGCACCCACATTTCATTTTCGTACAAAGAGTGCATCTCATCACGCATAATTTCCATCAACTTTGCTGCATCTTTATTTTCTAGTGTTTCCTGAAAAGTATATGGACCCTCATCTTCAATGAGAGCAAATATAATGTTTAAGTCATCCATGTATCTCAACGGTAACCTATCATTCCTTGGTAGATTTCTCATGACGAGTGACTGCTCCACCTCTTCTTGTACCTCTATCCGTGTCTAAGGTTCTTCAAGTGTTTCACCCTTATCTGTTTCAACATTAATAACTGATTTTTTTGATTTCTTCGTGATCATTCTTCCAAAATAAGGAACCTTTATCAAACTTAACGTCTCGATTAAATATGATTTTCCGTTAAACCAGTCATACAATTGTAAACTTTCACCCCACCGGCATAATCGATAAAACTACACTTTTTAGCATTTTGGTTTAGCTTATCTCTATTAATTGATGGTACATGAGAGTATGCATCAAAACCAAATATCTATAGCCTCGAGTAATCAACTACCTAACAACTCCATATTTCTTATGAAATTTTATAATCAACAGCTGTAGAAGGAAATTGATTCACTAAATAGCAAGCTGTAAAGACAGCTTCAGCCCATAGCTCCTTGCCGAACACAAAATTGCTTAATATACTCTTGGCCCTTTAAAAAAAAGTCTGGTTCATATGTGTGTGTATAGGGAATGAAGAAAATGCAAATACGGTCGAATGTTGAAATTTCTCTTTGCCAAGGAGAAGATGTATATTTTTCAACCATGTATTACTAAAATAATGACTGCTTATAGGGTTTTGGTCACTTATAGATCTCCAAACATTATAAGACTTTTGGCATAACATGTGTATCTTACAAAGTCATCCCTTTGATTTGTATGATCTTCTTAATGCTTTGAGAGTATTTTTTGAAGGTTTTTTTATACCCGTTTTTGGCACACTTACATGAATCAATGAGATGTCGTCACGTGTCAGCACTATGCACTAAATGATGGGTGAAATCTTACTCGCGAATCAAGAGTATTTTGTTACACATGATTTGATGCACCCAGAGCAAATGGTCCAGGAGATGTCATACGGCAATCATGCCACATGTGGTATAGATGACTTCAAAGAAGAGTTAGAGACGTGCATTTGAGAGAGTATTAAATGTAAGAGATCTATTAGAAGTACTCTCTATAAAAAGTAAGATTGTTATTAAAGCAAATCTCTCTCTCTCTCTCTCTCTCTCTCTCTCTCTCTCTATATATATATATATATATATATATATATATATATATATATATATCTCTTCAAGCATTAAATGTTAGAATCCTATTAAAGAAGATTTTTATCTAGTATAAATGCTAGAGCTTTGTCAAAAGTAGCTCTACCGATGCCACAACCAAGTGACATAAGACTCCTGGAACTTTCTATTATGGGAGTGCAGAGACTTGATGATTCTAGCCAACGCATGATCCTAAACGAGAGTCTCTCTTGTACACATCGTCAAATGTAATGGGCTACCCTAACGTGGCAGAATCAAGCAAATATGCCCAGTCGAATGTCCAGATCTTTTTCGATGTTGGAGATTACGCAAGGCCACGACCTCTTAGAAGCCTATAAAAGCAATGATCAAAGAAGAGCTCGAGACCTCACACCAATACAATCAAGTCAAGCTTTATTTTTCCATTCGCCATAGATATTTACCTTTTTATTTATTTATTTTATTTTAACCACATTGCTTCTCATAGCATGGCCCCCTTGGTTTTTATTTCTTAGTTTATTCCTCCACCTCTCATCCACGATATCTTGTTAGATCGTAAGGATGATCATTCAATTTCAAATGGAAGACTGCAGGGATTTCTTGTGACACCCTAGGTGATTTTTCCGACCATTTTACCATGAAGTTTAGTCCACGCTGGATAATGAATGAATAGTCAATCCATGACTGTCTTACGATGTGCTTGGTTCCGCCCAAGACCACAAACGGGTTGTCACCTCATCGACCATCTTGTCACGGACCCTCGTTTCAACGAGCAATGAACAAATTGTTAAAGATCTACCATCCATCGGTCATCCGACCATGATGCCCAATTTCTATTGGGCAACGAACAGATGTCCATCCCGCACATCACGACAGTCCTGCTATGAAAGTCAGTCCTAATTGGGTAGCAAATGAATCATCATCATCTAAGCCGATCATAAGTGCTATTATTGTAAAAATCTAAAAAGAATACTTTCAATTGTCATATTCTTCCCCCTATTATTTTTTCTGTTGAAATTTGTTAGTGAATCACGTTGGAAAAATAATTCCTTAAGTGAGAATATTCATGTCTATTCACACAAGGTAAAAAAAAAACTCATTCAAAAAGTTTAACCTCCTATCCATTCACAAATTGCATGAACAGAGCGCAATACATGTGGCCATGAGGACTTTGAATCCAGTCTCTAATATGTTTGTATCCATGCAGGGGACACCAACAATTCAATTAACATTTAAGTTGAGCAAACTCTAGCATGCCCGCATATCATATTCACACACAAAAATCAAATCCAGGCCCCCTCACATGTATGGCTTAGCTCGATTAAATTGAGCCAAAACAAAGGTGCCAATCTGTGATAACATCTCATATCCTGTATCTAGTTGTGCCAGGCCAGTGCAAATAGGGATCACTCAAGATTATTTACTTGCACGACACAGTGAGTACAAGGAAATTAAATGATCGTAATTAAATCACCCGGTAGCATTTTGAAATCTTTTAAAAAAAGTTAGTCGGAATATATATTTGATATTAGTTAGGCAGCTATTTATAAAACTTTATTTTTTATCAGCGACAGCCACTCATGAAAAGTATGGAAGAGCTAATCCATAGCGTGCACTTATGTTTTTTTACCCAACCTTCATGTACGTCCATCAATAATGACGTGCACACTTAAAAAATAAGTCCTTAAGTCCGTATACTCATGTCTATTAATACAAGGTAAAAAGAATCCATTCAGAAGGTTTAGCCTCTTGTCCTTTCATAAATTAATTGAACGAAACACAATATAGGTGACCAAGAGCTATCTGAATCTTGTCTTTAATATGTACGTCCCGTTGCAAGGGACATCAATAATTCAATCAACCCTTTAGTCATGTAGACTCTGGCATGCCCCCGCATCATAAATGTACATGAAAATCAAATCCAGGCTCTCGCTCACTTGTGTGGCCTAACTTGATTTAATTAAGCCAAAACAAAGGTGCCACACATGGTAACATCCTATCTGTCAGATCTAATTGTGCCAAGCGGGGTGTAAACAGGGACCAATCATGCCACCGACTGCTTACTTTGCACGACCACATTATACAAGAAGTGAAATGATCTTTATTGAATCACTTGGTAGCATATTTTAATCTTTTTAGTTGGAATGTAAATTTGATATTAATTAGGAAGCTATATATATATATATATATATATATATATATATATATATACCTTCTATCAGCGACAACCACTCATGAAAAGTATATATTTTTTCTGTCACCGATGGCCACTCATGAAAAGTACGGAAACCATAATTTATAATCAGCACTGATATTATTTCATCCGACCCCGTGTACGTCCATCAATAATGACGTCCACCACTGAAACCTGCACACGGCAGTAGGTGATGCTTATTTGTCATCCAACTGTTAACGACGTAACAGTGGGCTATACAGTCCTCACACCACCTATTCAACAGCTAGATTGGATGTCAAATAAACAGTACAGTGGGCCACAGGAGGATTTTAACGGTGGATATCCACTAACTATTGTTTTCCTGTAATGTGGTCCAACTGAGATTTACATAACTGTAATAAACAGTACAGTGGGCCATACAATCCTCACACCACCTGGGTCGGTTAAGTAAAGGTGTCCCCGCAAACAACGTTCGTGAAATAGGTGTACACGAATTTGCCGATACAGCAGTTCCTGTGGTGGGATGCTAGTGGGGCTCACCGCGATGTTTCCGGGATTCGACTCGTCAAATCATTTTGAGAGCTCATTCTACGAGGTGCTAAAAAAAAATTAAAAAAAATCCAAAACTCAAGTGAGCCACATGAGAGGAGAAAATACACCTTCCATCCAAACCTTTCTCACTCTACTTTAATGTTTATATGCCATCCAACCCATTTATAAAGCTATTTATACTAAGTTGACGTGAAAACACATAAAACTTAGCCTGTGTAAAACTTTCGTAGGTATATGAATATTTCAATGATGGTCATCGAATCCTCACTGTTTCATCTCATGTGGCCCTCCTGAGTTTTGGATCTGTTTCATTTTTAGTTGCATGTCCTAAAATGAGTTTGCAAAATGGATGAACAGGTTGGATTTCTCACAAACATCAAGGTGGCCCACCTAATATACCAACGCACGAACTTCCTGATAAAAGGCTTTTCCCAGGAAATCCGGGTACCAAATAGGTGGCAAGCGGGGTCCCACGTACACCGGTCCCTTTTTCTTTGTAATTGTCTTCCACGGGCTGTCCTGGGCAGCCGAGTGTGCTTCCCATACAGTGCAGCCCACCTAAGTCGGTCGAGTAAACGTTGACCACGCAAACCACGTCCCGTGGCAAGCCGGGTCCCACACGCAGCCGGCAGCTCCCATTTCTTTGTAATTATATACCACCAGCTGTCATGGTAGTGGAGTTGGAGCTTCCCTGACCGTGAGGCCAACCTTGATGTATGCGTGGAATATGCAAGCGTTCCATTAGCTTTTCACCTCAGAGTGCGGATCCTCTGCCTCCCGGAGGCAGGAACTCCCTGCCTCCAGCGTTTTCATTGGTCAACGTCACTGCAAGTGCCACCTCATCAATATTTTAAATATAATAAGAAAAGTAAATTTAATAAAAACTATAACGGAGACGTTAAACGGCAGCGGTTTGCGCATACAGTACCTCGGTACGGTAAGGTAATGAGTAGAGTCTGTGGAGCCCACCGTTATTCTCATTCGTGCAATGTATCAACTCCATCCATTTCTTTTATCATCTAATTTTAGTGTTTTACAACAAAAATTAATCATATCCCAGGATCAAGTGGACCACACGACCTGAAACAGTGTGAATTGAATTCTACCATTGAAAAGTTTTTGGGGCCATGGAAGTTTTATATCAAGATGATATTTGTTTTTTCCATTCATCCATGTCTGTGTAATCTTATGTACAGTTTGGATGAAAAATAAAAATCATTGGGGGCTTAGAAACACTTCAATGGTGAAAATAAATATTTCCAATGTTTCCTTCGGTATGGTCCACTTGAGCTTTTGATATACTTCAGTTTTGGGCTCAACTCCTAAAATGATCTGAAAATACGGATGGACGGTGTAAGACCCGTGTCCTAATCCTTACTGTTCCGTTGGCTTCCGCGGTCCTTCCGGTCAAATTCCGTCAACCTTCGTACTTTATCCGGTGTTTGCACACGATCCTAGGCCAGGTTCCGCGCACCGATGACGGCTTGATCTGAAAGTTGTATCATAGCGACCGCTTCGTCGCTGCGGTTCCAACGCCGCGTCTTGTGCGTCAAACCGACGCTTATATCATAAGTTGGGGACTATGCATTATAATGGCCGTGGACCGCGTATTGCGGGGCCCACCTATTCCATGTGGCACTAATCTCTAGGAAATTATGAGAACAATGACATCACCCTACCCTAGCTATAGCCACCCTACCCTAGCTATAGCCACCCTACCTACCCCTATCCCTTCTTACAAGCATTTAATGCTAGCCACCCTCTCTTACAAGTCATTATTACCTACCTAAGCTACTCTCCCTCTCTCTTATCTCTCCCTCTCTCCTTTATTTTTTTCATTCCTTTTTTTTTTTTCAAAACAACAAACCCATACGTATGAGACCCTCTCCCATTTCTCCCAAGCTACTTGTGTGGCCCACCTTTCCTACCCCTTCATCTCTCATCTCAACCATCCATTTTTCATCTTCCTCCATCAAAGAGTAGCACAAGGAGCTAAGGAAGCCAAGGGAGCAAGAAGATCAAGTGGTGGGTGTTTGGATAGGATAGATTTTGATGCTTTTAAGTTGGGCCAAGTGAGGCCAACCGATTAATGGTTTGGATCTCACTTTGGACCCTAAGATGTGGCCAATGGCCCACTTGGATCATCATGATCATTCCATGATGGGGCCATTCTCCATGGACCCCATCATGATGTTTATTTCTTTACATGCTTAGGGTCATCTAGACCATTTAATTTAGTGGAGAAGGGATCTCCACCGTTGGATCTAATTTTTATAGACCCATGTGTAATGGGGCCCACTTGATGTATGATTTAGTGCAAGGGAGGGCCCATAGTGCCGGGGTCCCTCCATCACACGGTCTCACTCTCTATTTCTCTCCCTTTTTATTTTATTTTTATTTCATTTTATTTTATTTTGTTGTATGATGATGAGGTTGTGTGGCCCACTTGAATGGACCCCCCCATAGGGTATGTATTCCATCCAAATCACCTACAAGTGGGGCCCACTTTGTGTGTAGTACCCACACCATTTTTCCATGAGGTGGCCCACCTAAGCAGGGCCCACCCCTAATATATTTACAAGGGTCCAGCGTCCAGGGACGCTGGACGTTTTGGGAAAAACATGAATATTAGCTTGCCAATGGGGGTTGTCCACTCATGTAGGCCCCACCTTGATGTATGTATTAAATCCATACCATCCATTCCCTTCCCAACCACCTTTTAGGCGTTGAGCCGAAATATGGGACCAATCAGGCCTTCGGGCGGGCCATACCGTAGCAAATGGTGGTCTTTACCATTAAAACCTTCCCTATTATTTTTATCCGCCGAAACAGGTCCAATATTGGGCTCATTTAACTTGTCTAGGGCCATGGAAGGCCATTGGATGGAGTGGATGGCTTGGATATGGACCCCACTAGTAAAATCCTCAAAAAAATAAAAAAAAAATAAAAAAAAAAATTTGAACACAGCAGCTGTTGCTGCTGTGTCAGAAGGCGCAGCAGGCAGCGCCTGCGCACGGCGTCCGGGCGGACGGCCGTTCCCACAGCCACCCACGGCTGTAGCTGTGGGCCCCACCTTGATGTTTATATGCTATCTAAACCGTTCATATGGTGGGCCCCTATCTGACGTGGGCCCACCCCAAAAATCAGCTCGATCCAAGACCCAGGTGGCCCACACCGTATGGAATAGTGGGATTGAACCTCTACCTTTGAAACCCATTTGGGGTCCACAGAAGTTTTGGATCAGGGTGAAAATTTCTCCCACCCTCTATTTAGGCCCATTCGGCCTTGTC
This sequence comes from Magnolia sinica, assembly GCF_029962835.1. Lineage (NCBI taxonomy): Eukaryota > Viridiplantae > Streptophyta > Magnoliopsida > Magnoliales > Magnoliaceae > Magnolia > Magnolia sinica. The sequence continues at coordinate 85,100,294 of NC_080581.1, forward strand.
AACGGGTCGGATGGCATAGAAACATTTCGGTGGGCCCCACATGGAGCCCACAGTGATGTATGTGTTTTACCTCCACCGTCCGCCTGGACGGTGGAGCCCTCTGTGTGCGTGTGTGTGCGCGTGTGTGTGTGGGTGCATGTGTGTGCTGGTGTGTGTATATATATTTATATATAATATTATATTACATATAATATATGTTATATGTATATATATAATGTTATATTATATATATAATATCATATGTTATATATATATATAATATTGTATTATATACAATATATGTTATATATATATATATATAATGTTATATTAAATATAATATTATATGTTTTATATATATATATATGTGTGTGTGTGTGTGTGTGTATATATATTATATTATATATAATTTATTGATGGTGGGAGGCCCACCTCAGTACTTGTGACCCATGGTTGAGGCCCACTTTAATGTATTAGGGGCCCATGGATCGAGACCCATTTGATGTAATGGGGCCAATGAGTTGAGGCCCATTTGATGTGCACATGGGGCCCAATTGGTGAGGCCCATTTGATACATATAAGGCCCAGGTGAGTAGACCCATTTGATGTACATATGGAGCCCAACTGTCGAGGCCCATTTGACACGTGTAAGGCCCATAAGCTTAGGCCTATTTGATATGTTCTGAAGCCCCCGGGTTATAGCCCATTGCAATGTACATAAGGCCCATTGGTGTGGCCCACTTAATGAATATAAGGCCCATGTGACTTGGCTAATTTGATGTATTTAAGGGCCCAATGGATGTACCTAAGGTCCATTGTAATGTGTGATCCCAAAATAACTTATGAAATGATATTTGTGGCAGTCGTGCCTTGGGAGCAATGTTGGTTTGACGTCCACATTGTAAGTGTAGTGTGGTTAAATGTCCGCATTATGACTTTCCCTTGGGCCCACTGTTAGGCCCATATGTGTAATGTGTAGGCCGTCTAGGCCCACCTTCGTTATGTACATCATCCATCCTATATAGCATGTTTAATTCCATGATTCATGATCATATGCATCATACGTATGCTTGATATGAGAAATGACTGATCATAGCATATGCCTTTGGGCAGATTGTTTAGGGGCTCCCATACAGGGGGTGTTGCCCTACATGAGCGCATGATACGCGCAGGATTGCTGTATGACTGGATAGTGTGATTCATGCATTCGCATTGTGTGATATGGTTACTATACGCCCTAGCGACATCAGGGCCGTAGCCTCCACAGATGTATCGTGGTTGGCAGGATTGGATACCGAAAATACTGTTCTACATGGGGTGCGATAGATATCCCTGGGTGAAAGTCCCTAAACCCTTATGGTACCAGGAGGTTGTTCCAACGTCTAGACCAAGTGGGTGCATGAGCGCTGAGTGCCGATTACCAGACGGTTGTGCTTTCCACTGTGTCGTGGTCAGTTGGAAGGGGGTGCGGCCTTACCCGCCCGAGAGTAGGAGGCAATGCTAGGCTGAGTCTGACCAGCTCGAGGAATGGGTCCGCTATTGACGAGCCAAGCCCGATATTGGCAGGCGAATAGTGAGGTCTTTTCCACTCACCTTATTGCGCGCGATGGGGCGGCAATCTGGCTTGGAGTGTACTAGACCCCGGTGATATTTCAGATTTGAGCCGTATTGATATGTGGACTTAGATGAGAATTTGTATGCTTGACTTGCATTTCGCATTGCATGGCCTTGGTATGGCCGACATCATTCCTTGCATCGCATGGCCTTGGTACGGCTAGTGGGATTCTTAGCATTCATCAGCATGTTCCGCATTACTCTGATACTGCATAGCTACATTATCACCTTGAGCATACACTTTCACCACCCTCTAAGCTTTCTATAAGCTTATGCACGACCGTTGCGTGCAGGTGACGTTGGATCGCAGCAGCGCTGAGGCTTGGACGCGTGGCTGATCTTCTTTTGGAGTTTTGGTCTATATTCATTGTATTTCCCTTATGCTCATTGTACTTGTAAAGTTTTTGATTTTAGTGGAAATGTGATGGAGTTTTTGGTTGTTGTTTGTGGGTTATGCCTTTGGTTATGCTTATTACGAAATAGAATGATGTTGAAAATCCTCCTTGTAGCATCCCAGGATCGGAACCTGGCGAATGGGCGCTGGGAGCCGAGAATGGGGTTCTACGGAGGCTGTCGGTGCCGGATTCGGCGATCGGGAATTTTGTGAGCCCGGTTTCCGAGTTTGCGGCGTGACAGAAGTTGGTATCAGAGCATAACTCGGGAATAACCAAAAACAACATTACATGTCTGCTATGAATGATTTAAGTCCTAAGTTCGGGTAGCCTAGCGATCCTTTATTACCGACCCTTATCGAGCGTGCCTTCGAGAGTTTTTAAAGTTGATAGGCACCTTCGCTCTTTCCTGTAGGACATGGCGTGCAGGAGAGTGACCCGATCGACTCCGGCACCACCATCTGAGACTCCGACTCCACCACCTGCGGCTCCCGCACTACCACCTACGATTCCTGCCGCACCACCCGAGATTCCTGCTGCCCAGCCTGAGGATGCCGCTCCTCTACCAGGGATTCATGCTGCCCAGCCTATGGGTGCAGCTCCTCCACCAGAGACCGGTGCGGAGCCGACCGTATCTGTGAGTGCTTCCCAGTTACAGCAGATGCTGCAGGCTGTGACGGCCGCACTTCAGGGGCAGGGCAGACCCCCAGTCGTTTCACCAGCGCAGGCAGAGCAGGAGCGCTCGAGTGCCCTCCTTCGAGAGTTCCGACGCCTCGATCCCCCGCATTTCCAGGGTGAGCCAGACCCGACCGTGGCCGAGAGATGGCGCGCCGACGTAGAGAAGATATTTGAGACGATGGGATGCGCGACCGAGCGGCGAGTCCGATTAGCCGTATTTCTCCTTCATGGTGAGGCTGAGCACTGGTGGATGTCAGTCTCTCGAGCAGCGGGCACTGATTTTGTTTGGACTTGGGAGGATTTTGTGGATCGGTTTGACCGACAGTATTTTCCCGATCACATCCGACGTCAGCGAGCGTTGGAGTTTGAGGCCTTGGTGCAGGGCGATATGACAGTAGCTCAGTATGCTGCTCGTTTTGTAGCACTGTCCAAATTTGCACCATATTTAGTGGATGATGAGGAGCGGAGAGCCCGCCGATTCGAGGCCGGCTTACGTTACGGTCTTCGCGGCCGTGTTATTGGGCATGAGCTCCCTACCTTCGAGGAAGTGGTGCGGAAGGCCCAGATTTTGAGGAGTGGGACGGCTCTCGGTCGATCGCGGTCGGAGGAGGGACCGGAAGAGGCGAGCTCCTTCCGGTGATACCCAGCAGGTCGACCACCGCAGAGGCGCACAGGTCGCCCAGCCTTTCGAGCAGCACCCCCAGCACCTCCAACACCACCTCCGAGACAGTTCTCGGCACTTGTTTTAGGTGCGGTGCGACAGACACCGTATGTGGGAGTGTCTCCGCAGCAGCAGAGAGAGGTCCACAGCGGCCTCCACCATAGCCGCAGCAGAGACCCCCACAGGCAGAGGCCCCCACAAAGGCGACAGCAGCCTCCACCAGCGAGACCAGCTCAGCAGCAGCATCAGCACCAGCCTCCGAGGCCGCAGCAGCAGAGGCAGCAGTTTCGACCGCCTCAGCGACCTCAGCAGCAGCAGCATGCTCAGAGGGGACAGGCACCTCCCCAGCCGGCTCAGGCTCGATTCTATGCGGCCCAGCAGGATCCTCAGTCATCTGGAGGAGTCGTGGAGGGTATACTCCCAGTATCTGCATGCATTGCACGTGTGTTGTTTGATTCTGGTGCATCTCATTCTTTTGTGGCCGAGAGTTTTTGCCGATCGACTGGTTTACCGTTGGAGTCTGCTCATGAGGGGTTGACAGTATCGACTCCCTTGGGGAAGACTGCAGTGTTGGGCCGATTTTGCTTGTCTTGCCCCGTTTTAGTTGGGGATATATTTTTGCCTGCCGATCTGTTTGCTTTGCCTATGTCCGAGTTCGATGTCATCCTGGGCATGGATTGGCTTGCCGAGTATCACGCCATATTAGATTGCTCCGCGAGGACAGTCACGTTTTGTATACCTGGCTTGCCGCAGTTCCAGTTCATTGCTGAGCCCAGAGGAGAGCCGTTGTCTTGTTTGATGTCTTGTGCCATAGAGGAGCCCTTAGCGGTGAGCGTCGACCAGTTGCCTGTGGTTTGCGATTTTCCCGATGTGTTTCAGGAGATTCCGGGATTACCGCCTCGTCGACTCACCGAGTTTCAGATTGATCTCGTGCCCGGTACTGCGCCTATTTCAAAGGCCCCATATCGTATGGCACCATTGGAGTTGCGGGAACTGCAGAAGCAGTTGGACGAGTTGCGCGAGTTAGGCTTTATCCGTCCGAGCAGTTCGCCGTGGGGAGCGCCGGTACTCTTCGTGAAGAAGAAGGATGGCTCGTTGAGGCTCTGCGTAGATTACCGCGAGCTCAACAAGGTCACGATCAAGAACAAGTACCCGCTCCCGAGGATTGATGATTTGTTTGATCAGCTGCAGGGTGCACAGTTCTTTTCGAAGATTGACTTGCGTTCCGGTTATCATCAGATTCGGGTCCGAGAGGAGGACATTCCGAAGACAGCATTCAGGACGCGTTATGGTCATTTCGAGTTTCAGGTCATGTCCTTCGGACTGACCAATGCGCCAGCAGTGTTCATGCAGCTGATGAACGAGGTCTTCCGTCCTTATCTCGATCAGTTTGTTGTAGTCTTCATCGACGACATTCTGATCTATTCGAGGACTCGTGAGGAGCATGAGCAGCATTTGGAGGTTACATTGCAGACCCTCCGCGCACACCAGTTGTATGCGAAGCTGGAGAAGTGCGAGTTTTGGCAGGAGGAGGTGAAGTTCCTCGGTCACGTGGTGACGAGGGAGGGTGTCGCAGTGGACCCCTCGAAGGTTGAGGCAGTGCGTCAGTGGGGCCAGCCCACGACTGCGTCCGAGATCCGTAGTTTCCTTGGTTTAGCGGGCTACTACCGGCGTTTTATTGAGGGCTTCTCTCGTATTGCAGCCCCGTTGACCAGGTTGACCCGGAAGGGCGCAGAGTTTATTTGGAGCGACGCCTGCGAGCGAGCATTTATGGAGTTAAAGGACCGTCTGACGTCCGCTCCTGTCCTCACTCTTCCCTCTGGGAGTGACGGATTTATTGTATTTACCGATGCCTCGCATATTGGTTTAGGTGCTGTCCTGATGCAGCACGGCAGGCCTGTAGCCTTCGCGTCTCGTCAGCTCAAGGTTCATGAGCTGAACTACCCCACGCATGATTTAGAGCTGGCTGCAGTTGTCTTCGCACTGAAGGTGTGGAGACACTATCTCTATGGGGTTAGGTTCGAGCTCTTTTCTGACCATAAGAGCTTGAAGTACCTCTTCTCACAGTCTGAGTTGAACATGAGGCAGAGGCGCTGGATGGAACTCCTGAAGGACTATGATTTCGATCTCCAGTACCACCCGGGTAAGGCGAACGTGGTGGCGGATGCCCTCAGCCGTCAGCCACGAGGCCTGGTGGCGCGCATGATGATTCAGGAGTGGCGGATGCTCGAGGATATAGCAGAGTACGACTTTGAGTTTGGCTTGCAGTCTTCTATTGTGCAGTTATCGAGCCTGTCGATTCAACCCTCTCTTGTCGCAAGGGTGATTGAGGCTCGGCGACGAGTCGTTACAGGATTACCGAGCAGGGGCAGCATCTGAGCGAGGCGATTAGCGATTAGTTCTGATGGTGGACTTCACCTCAGAGGCCGATTATGTGTCCCGGATATTCTGAGCTACGCCGAGATCTTATGACCGAGGCACATCGATCGCGGTTTTCTATCCATCCCGGCTCGACGAAGATGTACCGCGATATGAGGCGACGATATTTTGGCGGGGATGAAGCGCCAGATCGCCGGCTTTGTGGCCGAGTGTGACACGTGCCGGCGTGTCAAGGCCGATCATCGGAGACCCTGGTCTATTGCGGCCGTTGAGTGTCCCGATGTGGAAGTGGGAGCACGTGTCGGCGATTTCATTATGGGCTTGCCGAGGACTCGGCGAGCGGTCATGACGCCATCCGGGTTGTCGTGGCCGTGACGAAGTCGGCACATTTTATTGCGATACGTGCGACTTGGCCTTTGGACCGGCTTGCGAGATTATTCATTGAGGATATTGTGAGACTGCATGGCGTTCCAGTCTCGATCGTTTCTGACCGAGACCCGAGGTTCACGTCTCAGTTTTGGAGGAGCTTCCAGAGAGCGATGGGTTCTGATTTGCAGCTCAGCAACGCGTACCATCCGCAGACCGATGGCCAGACCGAGAGGGTCAACCAGATCCTTGAGGATATGCTTCGGGCCTGCGCGATTGATTTCGGGGGTAGCTGGGATGAGCATCTGCGATTGGCTGAGTTTTCATATAATAACAGCTATCAGGCGACCATCGGCATGGCCCCTTTTGAGGCGCTATATGGCAGACCATGCAGATCACCGAGTTGTTGGGCCGAGGTGGGAGAGCGTCGTCTCTTAGGTCCCGAGCTTGTGCAGGTGACGTTAGAGGCTATCGATATCATCAGGCAGAGGATGCACACAGCTCAGAGCCGGGAGAAGAGTTTTGCTGATCATTGGCGTTGTCCTTGGAGTTTGATGTAAGAGACCATATGTATCTCAAGGTCTTGCCTATGAAGGGCATAGTTCAATTTGGAGCGAAGGGCAAGCTTGCCCCGAGATTTATAGGACCTTTTAAGATCACTAGGCGCGTTGGAGCTGTGGCCTATCAGCTTACCTTGCCATCTCATTTGTCTGGCGTCCACAACATTTTTCATGTCTCTGTACTAAGGAAGTGTGGGTCAGACATTGGTCCTGTTAGTAATTGGCAGCCGTTGGAGGTTCGTGAGAACGCTTCTTACATTGAGCAGTCAGTTCGTATCCTTGATTGGAAGGAGCAAGTCCTCCAAACCAAGGTCATCCCGTTGGTGAAGGTTCAGTGGGGTCACCATTCTGTTGAGGAGGCTTCTTGGGAGCGTGAGACTGAGATTCGAGAGCGCTATCCTCATCTCTTTATCGATTGATTGCATGTTGTGTGTTGTCTCTGATATTTATATGGCGATGCCTTGCTTCCTCTTCTATTATGATTTATATTTTTTTGTGTTGATTGTTTAAATTTCGAGGACGAAATTTTTATTTGGAGGGGAGAGCTGTAAGACCCGTGTCCTAATCCTTACTGTTCCGTTGGCTTCCGCGGTCCTTCCGGTCAAATTCCGTCAACCTTCGTACCTTATCCGGTGTTTGCACACGATCCTAGGCCAGGTTCCGCGCACCGATGACGGCTTGATCTGAAAGTTGTATCATAGCGACGGCCCGCTGCCGCGGTTCCAACGCCGCGTCTTGTGCGTCAAACCGACGCTTATATCATAAGTTGGGGACTATGCATTATAATGGCCGTGGACCGCGTATTGCGGGGCCCACCTATTCCATGTGGCACTAATCTCTAGGAAATTATGAGAACAATGACATCACCCTACCCTAGCTATAGCCACCCTACCCTAGCTATAGCCACCCTACCTACCCCTATCCCTTCTTACAAGCATTTAATGCTAGCCACCCTCTCTTACAAGTCATTATTACCTACCTAAGCTACTCTCCCTCTCTCTTATCTCTCCCTCTCTCCTTTATTCTTTTCATTCCTTTTTCTTTTCAAAACAACAAACCCATACGTATGAGACCCTCTCCCATTTCTCCCAAGCTACTTGTGTGGCCCACCTTTCCTACCCCTTCATCTCTCATCTCAACCATCCATTTTTCATCTTCCTCCATCAAAGAGTAGCACAAGGAGCTAAGGAAGCCAAGGGAGCAAGAAGATCAAGTGGTGGGTGTTTGGATAGGATAGATTTTGATGCTTTTAAGTTGGGCCAAGTGAGGCCAACCGATTAATGGTTTGGATCTCACTTTGGACCCTAAGATGTGGCCAATGGCCCACTTGGATCATCATGATCATTCCATGATGGGGCCATTCTCCATGGACCCCATCATGATGTTTATTTCTTTACATGCTTAGGGTCATCTAGACCATTTAATTTAGTGGAGAAGGGATCTCCACCGTTGGATCTAATTTTTATAGACCCATGTGTAATGGGGCCCACTTGATGTATGATTTAGTGCAAGGGAGGGCCCATAGTGCCGGGGTCCCTCCATCACACGGTCTCACTCTCTATTTCTCTCCCTTTTTATTTTATTTTTATTTCATTTTATTTTATTTTGTTGTATGATGATGAGGTTGTGTGGCCCACTTGAATGGACCCCCCCATAGGGTATGTATTCCATCCAAATCACCTACAAGTGGGGCCCACTTTGTGTGTAGTACCCACACCATTTTTCCATGAGGTGGCCCACCTAAGCAGGGCCCACCCCTAATATATTTACAAGGGTCCAGCGTCCAGGGACGCTGGACGTTTTGGGAAAAACAGCTTGCCAATGGGGTTGTCCACTCATGTAGGCCCCACCTTGATGTATGTATTAAATCCATACCATCCATTCCCTTCCCAACCACCTTTTAGGCGTTGAGCCAAAATATGGGACCAATCAGGCCTTCGGGCGGGCCATACCGTAGCAAATGGTGGTCTTTACCATTAAAACCTTCCCTATTATTTTTATCCGCCGAAACAGGTCCAATATTGGGCTCATTTAACTTGTCTAGGGCCATGGAAGGCCATTGGATGGAGTGGATGGCTTGGATATGGACCCCACTAGTAAAATCCTCAAAAAAAAAAAAAAAAAAAAAAAAAAAAAAAATAGCGTCCGGGCGGACGGACGTACCGCAGCCCAGCACGGCTGTAGCCGTGGGCCCCACCTTGATGTTTATATGCTATCTAAACCGTTCATATGGTGGGCCCCTATCTGACGTGGGCCCACCCCAAAAATCAGCTCGATCCAAGACCCAGGTGGCCCACACCGTATGGAATAGTGGGATTGAACCTCTACCTTTGAAACCCATTTGGGGTCCACAGAAGTTTTGGATCAGGGTGAAAATTTCTCCCACCCTCTGTTTAGGCCCATTCGGCCTTGTCAACGGGTCAGATGGCATAGAAACATTTCGGTGGGCCCCACATGGAGCCCACAGTGATGTATGTGTTTTACCTCCACCGTCCGCCTGGACGGTGGAGCCCTCTGTGTGCGTGTGTGTGCGCGTGTGTGTGTGGGTGCACGTGTGTGCTGGTGTGTGTATATATATTTATATATAATATTATATTACATATAATATATGTTATATGTATATATATAATGTTATATTACATATATAATATCATATGTTATATATATATATAACATATATTGTATTATATACAATATATGTTATATATATATATATATAATGTTATATTAAATATAATATTATATGTTTTATATATATATATATGTGTGTGTGTGTGTGTGTGTGTATATATATTATATTATATATAATTTATTGATGGTGGGAGGCCCACCTCAGTACTTGTGACCCATGGTTGAGGCCCACTTTAATGTATTAGGGGCCCATGGATCGAGACCCATTTGATGTAATGGGGCCAATGAGTTGAGGCCCATTTGATGTGCACATGGGGCCCAATTGGTGAGGCCCATTTGATACATATAAGGCCCAGGTGAGTAGACTCATTTGATGTACATATGGAGCCCAACTGTCGAGGCCCATTTGACACGTGTAAGGCCCATAAGCTTAGGCCTATTTGATATGTTCTGAAGCCCCCGGGTTATAGCCCATTGCAATGTACATAAGGCCCATTGGTGTGGCCCACTTAATGAATATAAGGCCCATGTGACTTGGCTAATTTGATGTATTTAAGGGCCCAATGGATGTACCTAAGGTCCATTGTAATGTGTGATCCCAAAATAACTTATGAAATGATATTTGTGGCAGTCGTGCCTTGGGAGCAATGTTGGTTTGACGTCCACATTGTAAGTGTAGTGTGGTTAAATGTCCGCATTATGACTTTCCCTTGGGCCCACTGTTAGGCCCATATGTGTAATGTGTAGGGCGTCTAGGCCCACCTTCGTTATGTACATCATCCATCCTATATAGCATGTTTAATTCCATGATTCATGATCATATGCATCATACGCATGCTTGATATGAGAAATGACTGATCATAGCATATGCCTTTGGGCAGATTGTTTAGGGGCTCCCGTATAGGGGGTGTTGCCCTACATGAGCGCATGATACGCGCAGGATTGCTGTATGACTGGATAGTGTGATTCATGCATTCGCATTGTGTGATATGGTTACTATACGCCCTAGCGACATCAAGGTCGTAGCCTCCACAGATGTATCGTGGTTGGCAGGATTGGATACCGGAAATGCTGTTCTACATGGGGTGCGATAGATATCCCTGGGTGAAAGTCCCTAAACCCTTATGGTACTAGGAGGTTGCTCCAACGTCTAGACCGAGTGGGTGCATGAGCGCTGAGTGCCGATTACCAAACGGTTGCGCTTTCCACTGTGTCGTGGTCGGTTGGAAGGGGGTGCGGCCTTACCCGCCCGAGAGTAGGGGGCAATGCTAGGCTGAGTCTGACCAGCTCGAGGAATGGGTCCGCTATTGACGAGCCGAGCCCGATATTGGCAGGCGGATAGTGAGGTCTTTTCCACTCACCTTATTGCGCGCGATGGGGCGGCAATCTGGCTTGGAGTGTACTAGACCCTGGTGATATTTCAGATTTGAGCCGTATTGATATGTGGACTTAGATGAGAATTTGTATGCTTGACTTGCATTTCGCATTGCATGGCCTTGGTATGGCCGACATCATTCCTTGCATCGCATGGCCTTGGTACGGCTAGTGGGATTCTTAGCATTCATCAGCATGTTCCGCATTACTCTGATACTGCATAGCTACATTATCACCTTGAGCATACACTTTCACCACCCTCTAAGCTTTCTATAAGCTTATGCACGACCGTTGCGTGCAGGTGACGTTGGATCGCAGCAGCGCTGAGGCTTGGACGCGTGGCTGATCTTCTTTTGGAGTTTTGGTCTATATTCATTGTATTTCCCTTATGCTCATTGTACTTGTAAAGTTTTTGATTTTAGTGGAAATGTGATGGAGTTTTTGGTTGTTGTTTGTGGGTTATGCCTTTGGTTATGCTTATTAATAGAATGATGTTGAAAATCCTCCTTGTAGCATCCCAGGATCGGAACCTGGCGAATGGGCGCTGGGAGCCGAGAATGGGGTTCTACGGAGGCTGTCGGTGCCGGATTCGGCGATCGGGAATTTTGTGAGCCCGGTTTCCGAGTTTGGGGCGTGACAGACGGTGTGGATAAACCACATGAATTCACAATGGGCTCAATAGAGCTTACTCATTACGATAAGACTCGGTACGCAATCCGATTTCACATTTTAGACGAGGATTTCCTGCCAAAGCCTTTTGCAATAAGATGCTACGCAAGGATTATAGATGGGCCCACTGCGATGTTTGTGATAAATCTAACCCGTTCATCCATTTTTAGAAATCATTTTAGGACATCATACCAAAACTAATGAATATACAAAACTTAAATGGGCCAAACGAGAGGAAACAATGGAGATTTAGTGTCCACCGTTGAAATATTTATATGGCCACAAAAGTTTTGGTCTAATATTTTAGTGTTTTCACTTCATCTTGGTAAAAATGACCTTATATACAGTTTGGATGGCATATAAACATCAAGAGGCACAGGAAGGTTTCAACGGTAGGAATTTCTTTCTCCACTATTTCATCTTGTATGGCCTAGTTGAGTTTTTTATCATCCTAATTTTTTGTTACATGTCTTAAAATGAGCTCTAAAAATGGATGAATGGATTGGAATTCTTATAAACACACGGTAGACCCACCATACATCCAGCGCTGGAACTTCATGCAAAACGCTTTCCCTAGTGAATCCGCATCCACGGTTTCCATTGGAAACGTATTGGCTACTCCCCTGCCACTTGGTGCTATGTGGGCCCACCATGATGTATGTGTTTCATCCATGCTGTCCATTTATTTTTCTAGATCATTTTATGGTGTGAGACCAAAAATGAGGTATAACCCAATCTCAAGTGGATCACTTGCATGAAACAGTGCTAAATGAACGTTAACCATTAAAAACTTTTTGAGGACCATAAAAGTTTTGGATCAAGCTGCTCTTTGATTTTTCCCTTCACTTGGGTCTTTATGACCAAACCAACATATTGGATGTCAAATAAATAGTACGGTGGGCCTTATGAGGACTTTAATGATGGATATCCAATCACCATTGTTTTCCTGTGGTATGGTCCATATGAGATTTATATTCCTCTCATTTTTGGGATCAACTCCTAAAATTATATGTAAAAATAGATTAACGGAATGGATGAAACACATACATCATGGTGGGGAAGTGATGTCACCCATTTATATGGGTCCCACTATGATGTATGTTTTGTATCCACACCGTCCATCCATTTGGAGAGATCATTTAAGGCATGAGCCAAAGAATGAATCAAATCCAAAACTCGAGTGGACCCCACCATAGAAAACAGTGGAGAGAGTCACGCCCACCATTTATTATGACTGAATCCAATCCAAACCCCGTCACTTTGTCTACTGAACCCTGTCACTTTGAACCGCAACCCCGTCACTTTGTCTACTGAATCCCGTCACTTTGTACTGCAACCTCATCACTTTGTCTAGTGAACCCCGTCACTTTATACTGCAACCCCGTCACTTTGTCTGCTGAACTCCGTCACTTTGTACTACAACATCATCACTTTGTCTATTGTACCCCGTCACTTTATACTACAACCTCGTCACTTTGTTTACTGTACCCTGTCATTTTGTGTTGCAATCTCGTCACTTTGTCTAGTGACCCCGTCACTTTGTACTGCAACCTCGTCACTTTGTCTACTGAACCCCGTTACTTTGTACTGCAACCTCGTCACTTTGTCTACTGTACCCCGTCACTTTGTACTGTAACTCCGTCACTTTGTCTACTGAACCCCGTCACTTTATCTACTGAACCCCATCACTTTGTACTGCAACATCGTCACTTTGTCTACTGTACCCAGTCATTTTGTGCTGCAACCTCGTCACTTTGTCTACTATACCCCGTCACTTTGTCCAGTAACCATACTTAACCTCATCACTTTGTCCAGTAACCCTACTTAACCCCATCACTTTGTCTAGTAAAACCCCATCATAAAGTGACGGAGTACTTCACAAAGTGATAAGGTAAAGTAGACAAAGTGACGAGGTTGCAGCACAAAGTGACTGGGTACAGTAGACAAAATGACGAGGTTGCAGCACAAAGTGACTGGGTACAGTAGACAAAGTGACGATGTTGCAGTACAAAGTGATGGGGTTCAGTAGACAAAGTGACGGGGTTGCAGTACAAAGTGACGGGGTTCATTAGATAATGACGGGGTTGCAGTACAAAGTGATAGCGTTTACTAGACAAAGTGATGGGGTTCAGTAGACAAAGTAACAAGGTTGCAGTACAAGGTGACGAGGTTCACTAGACAAAGTAACGAGACTGCAGCACAAAGTGACTGGGTACAGTAGACAAAGTGACGAGGTTGTAGCATAAAGTGACGGGGTACATTAGATAAAGTAACGATGTTGCAGTACAAAGTGACAGGGTTCATTAGACAAAGTGACGAGGTTCACTAGACAAAGTGACAGGATTGTAGTACAAAGTGACGGGGTTCACTAAACAAAGTGACGAGGTTGCAATACAAAGTGACGGGGTTCAATAGACAAAGTGACGGGGTTGCAGTACAAAGTGACGGAGTACAGTATACAAAGTGACGAGGTTGCAATACAAAGTGACGGGGTTCAGTAGACAAAGTGGCAAGGTTGCAGTACAAAGTGACGGGATTCACTAGACAAAGTAACGAGATTGCAGCACAAATTGATGGGGTACAGTAGACAAAGTGACGAGGTTGTAGCATAAAGTGACAGGGTACATTAGACAAAGTGACGATGTTGTAGTACAAAGTGACGGGGTACAGTAAACAAAGTGACGAGGTTGCAGTACAAAGTAACGGGGTTCAGTAGACAAAGTGACGAGGTTGTAGTACAAAGTGACGAGGTCACTAGACAAAGTGATGAGATTGCAACACAAAATGACAAAGTGATGTAGACAGAGTGACGAGGTTGTAGCATAAAGTGATGGGGTACAATAGACAAAGTGATGATGTTGTAGTACAAAGTGACGGAGTTCAGCAGACAAAGTAACGGGGTTGCAGTACAAAGTGACGGGGTTCACTAGACAAAGTGACGAGGTTGCAGTACAAAGTGACGGGATTCAGTAGACAAAGTGACGGGGTTGCGGTTCAAAGTGACGAGGTTCAGTAGACAAAGTGACGAGGTTTGGATTGGATTCAGTCGTAATAAATGGTGGGCGTGACTCTCTCCACTGTTTTCTATGGTGGGGTCCACTCGAGTTTTGGATTTGATTCATACTTTGGCTCATGCCCTAAAATGATATCTCCAAATGGATGGACGGTGTGGATACAAAACATACATCATAGTGGGACCCATATAAATGGGTGACATCACTTCCCCACCATGATGTATGTGTTTCATCCATTCCGTTAATCTATTTTTACATATAATTTTAGGAGTTGATCCCAAAAATGAGAGGAATATAAATCTCATATGGACCATACCACAGGAAAACAATGGTGATTGGATATCCATCATTAAAGTCCTCATAAGGCCCACCGTACTATTTATTTGACATCCAATATGTTGGTTTGGTCATAAAGACCCAAGTGAAGGGAAAAATCAAAGATCAGCTTGATCCAAAACTTTTATGGTCCTTAAAAAGTTTTTAATGGTTAATGTTCATTCAACACTGTTTCATGCAATGTGATCCACTTGAGATTGGGTTATGCCTCATTTTTGGTCTCAGCCCATAAAATGATCTAGAAAAATAAATGGACGGCATGGATGAAACACATACATCATGGTGGGCCCACATAGCACCAAGTGGCAGGGGAGTAGCCACTACGTTTCCAGTGGAAACCGTGGATGCGAATTCACTGGGGAAAGCGTTTTGCATGAAGTTCCAGCGCTGGATGTATGATGGGGTCCACCGTGATGTTTATAAGAATTCCAATCCATTCATCCATTTTTAGAGCTCATTTTAAGACATGTAACAAAAAATTAGGATGATAAAAAACTCAACTGGGCCATACAAGATGAAATAGTGGAGAAAGAAATTCCTACCGTTGAAACCTTCCTGTGCCTCTTGATGTTTATATGCCATCCAAATTGTATATAAGGTCATTTTTACCAGGATGAAGTGAAAACACTAAAATATTAGACCGAAACTTTTGTGGCCATATAAATATTTCAACGGTGGACACTAAATCCCCACTGTTTCCTCTCGTGTGGCCCATTTGAGTTTTGTATATTCATTAGTTTTGGTATGATGTCCTAAAATGATTTCTAAAATTGGATGAACGGGTTGGATTTATCACAAACGTCGCAGTGGACCCATCTGTAATCCTTGCGTAGCATCTTTTTGCAAAAGGCTTTGGCAAGAAATCCACATCTAAAATGTTGTTCACACCCCAAGTGCAGGGTTGTGATGTAGTAATAAACTCGGTAAGACCGAGGTCGAATTCACAGGGACTGAAACCTGTACGTTATCTGAAAATAACCAGATCTAGAACTAGGCTAAGATGAAATCTAAACCAATTGTGATTTGAGGAATAATGGTGAAATATTAATCTAAACTTAAAGAATTCAGAGAAAGGGAACTAGGGATTCAGAGGATCCACTTGTAGAGATCAGGAAGATCTTATGCCTGCTTCATGGATATTATACTGAACTTACTTGATATAGTTTTTAAGAGATAAAAGGTATAAGAATTAGGTATGATTTCATCACAATTCCATGCCTAAGAGACAAGGTAAACAACAGAACTTAGACCAATCCATAACCAACTAAAAGATGTATGAGTGTTAGGAAGGATTCCATCATCCAACTATGTATATGAGACGATGGCGAACAACAGGGTTTCCGAACATCAAAATAAAAGGAAAGGAATTATTCAAGCCATTACAGATCTACTGTAATTTAAATCACAACAAACCATTAATGACTAAAAGAATTTCTTAAATCAAACTAGAGTCAATCAGTTCAGTTTAAATCAAACCTGTAGAAGCTCCCATCACGCCACAAGGTTCACCCCTTAGCCCTAGCTAAGGGGTTTAGCCACACATGAATGGGCTAAAATAAACAACTAAACAAAAGAAAAGGAAGAAGAAGAAAAAACACAGCAAAGAAAGAAGAGAAAAAAAAACTTCTCTTCTTCTCTTCTCTTTCTCTCACGTTCCAGTTTCCAGATTCCTCGTCGGCTTCCCCCCAAACTCCCTCCACATCTCTCTATTTTATATCCTAAGATAGGACGCTCGTTTGAAGATTTACGCAGCAACAGCTCCGGAGGAAATCGTGCGTAAGGCGAACGCACGTTATGCAGTGAAAGCTCCAAAACACCTGCGGTTGGATGAATGATCGGGCCGCTGACCGTCCCAGATTTTGCAAATATCTTCATGGCTAGGGTCAATCCTGGCTTGGGCATCATCTGGACGGTTTGGATCAGCGCTTTGATCAACACCGAAATCATACAACAGCCCGCAAAAGTCGGCCTGCGCCCGGACGCGAAAACAGGGACTGCGTATTCGTTACGCTGTGATGATGGTGGGGTCCACACTCAGATTCAAATGAGAAATCCAAGCCGTCCACCGGATTTCTCTCAGAATTTCGGTTGGGAACGGGAGGTTTTTGGCCGTCCGTTGATGTGGCCCGCAGAATTATCACCTGACCGTTCGCTCCTCGTTCGAACGGCTGAAATCTGCTCCATACTTCTTCTAGGAAAAATTCCACCTAGGTGTGGGTCACGCCCTCCCTCTGGACTCAATGGACGGTTCAGATGGATGATTTGGATGCTGAATGGGCCCCACTGCACGAAACCGGCGAACCTCGCGCGTTCGTGCTCGAGAATGAGAAGGAGACGGGTCTCCTTTGTTGACCGGGAGACCATGGTCCAGTGCACAGTGGGCGTACGCCTGCTGTGTACACCGGCCATGTAAAATGGGCCCCACCTTGATGTTTTACAGAAATCCACTCCGTCCATCTGACTTCTCATCTAATTTAAGGAGATGAGACCAAAATCAAGGCATATCCAGAGATCAGGTGGGCCCCAAATCGCTGTTCTATGGGCTGATCTAACAGTTGGGCTACTTCCATAATGATCTGAGAGCTAAAATTTGATATGTACGGTTAATTTATGGCCCTCAAGCCATGCATGCAGTTTTGAACCAATCAGATGGCGGGAACTATGTGATCTTGCATTTTTCACCAATTTCGGGCCTCTTTAACGTGAATGACTTGATTTTCTCTGGTCCCTGGCATGTAAATTCTTCAGTCTTGGTTCTCTGGAGTGTGTCCCTTGCTCTGGTGTCTTCGGAACGTTAATTCCATGCTTTTAGCATCCCGATCCAGTCCCAGCTCGCAATTCCACCTTGCATCACAAACACGGTTAAGATTGGGTGTTAAACAGTATCATGCTCGTAATTCCAAGCAAAAACCGGGGTCTAATATGTAATATTTGACCCTCAACAAATGTGAAATCGGATTGTGTACCGAGTCTTATCGTAATGAGTAAACTCTATTGAGCCCACTATGAATTCATGTGGTTTATCCACGCAGTCCATCCATATTTTCATATCATTTTAGGAGTTGAGCCCAAAACTAAATATATCAAAAGCTCAAGTAGACCATACCAAAGGAAACAGTGGAAATATTTATTTTCACCATTGAAGTGTTTCTAAGCCCCCAATGATTTTTATTTTTCATCCAAACTGTACATAAGATCACAAAGACATGGATGAATGGAAAAACAAATATCATCTTGATATAAAACTTCCATGGGCCCCAAAAACTTTTCAATGGTAGAATTCAATTTACACTGTTTTAGGTGGTTTGGTCCACTTGATCTTTGGATATGATTAATTTTTGTTGTAAAACACTAAAATTAGATGATAAAAGAAATGGATGGAGTTGATACATTGCACGAATGAGAATAACGGTGGGCTCCACAGACTTTACTCATCACGCTTATCGTACTGAGGTACTCAGCGCGCAAACCGCTTCCGTTTAACATCTCCGTTATAGTTTTTATTAAATTTACTTTTTCTATTATATTTAAAAAGTTGATGAGGTGGCACTTACAGTGACGTTGACCAATGAAAACGCTGGAGGCAGGGAGTTCCTGCCTCCGGGAGGCAGAGAATCCGCACTCTTTCAGCTCATTATAATTCAAAAAATGAAGTAGATCGAAATCTTAAGTAGATCGCACTATAGGAAATAGTTGTCACACAGACCCGGATAAAGGTAAACAACAAATATTAGCGCTGTTCAAAACTTTTGTGGCCCACAAGAAAATTTTAACCGTTAATGATCACTACTTTCTATAGGTATGATCGACTGAGATTTGGATCTGCTTCAATTGGGGGACTATACCTCAAAAAAGAGGTGGAAAAGTGGATGGACAGCGTGGGATACAGAAGACATGCATGAAGGTAGGCCTCAAAGTCAGGGAAACACTCATTATGGCTAGAGCTGTACAATAGCAAGCTAAATTGAGTTTGACCCAAGTTTGGTTTGACTTATTTATGTAACACTGGCATTGGAGCTCCACACGAGCCAAGCTTGGAGCATATTCATACTATTTAAGCTTGATTTAGTCTAAATTATACGAGCATAAGCTTGGTTAGTTTGGTCCAAATATCCGAGCGAAGCTGAGCCAAACCAAATCAAGTTCCGGTGTGTACTAACAAGCTAACCTAAAAAAGTAAAATAATATATATATATATATATATATATATATATATATATATATATATATATATATATATATATATATATATATATATATATATATAATTGAAACATATGTATTTATTTGAAACTTTTGTCCTGCAACAGGTTTGGATCATATATTGTGGTGTACCGGAGGTTTGGATCTTCCTTATTTTTAGTCTCATACCGTGAAATGAGTTGAAAATTTTGATGGATGTTTGATTAAAACATATATATTATGGTGGGGCCCACCAAGTTTTGAGACCAGCTACGTGGTGGGTGTTGAGATGAGTAGCCAATTTGAATTTTGCTCTAGTGTACTGAGTAAACTTTGTGGATGGTGTGGTTTTGAGGCGGAAACTATTCGGACCATCAGAACCCTAAATCAATCGTATCTTGCTGCGCTAGGTTGCCAACGCCAGATTTGAAGGATTCCATCAGATCGATAGTCAAAAATCCCATTTAATTTCATTTTTACTATAAATAATAAGTTTTAATTCAAGTATAACCATTGATCCTTTGAGTTGTAGAAGTTGGGTCCACATGAGAATGGCTTAAGAAAAGTTAGGAGAATAACATGGATGGTCCATTACAAATAGTAACGCCCCGTTTGTTAAATCTGAAGTCTAAAGTCTGAATCTGAAATCTGAAGTTGAAAAACTTGTTTGGTAATTATGGCTGAAGTCTGAAAATTAAGTACTGAATTTGAAATAATTTGTTTGTTAACAAACATTTGAAATGGCTAAAATATGTTAATTTGACACATTTGCCCCTATCTCCTGTTTCGAAATATTTTACATTATAAATAAATTATTTTTTATTAAATGAAAATACAATTATTCTATTTAATTCAAATAAACTATAAAGTACTTAATAAAAATTTAAAATATCATTATTCACAAAAGTCAGGGTGGGCCCCATATAGGTTTCTGGCGCAGGAACTTCCTGCGAAAGGCTTTCTCATGGAATCCACGTCCATGGACTAGTGTACCACACGGAAAATGGATTGGCTACTCCCACTGCCACACGAAACAGTGGGGATAATGATTTCCACCGTTGAAACCTTTTTAGGCCACACAGTGATGTTTATTTGTCATCCAACCTGTTCATTATATCATAAGGGCATGGATGAAGGGAAAACAAAAATATATGCCCACTATAACATTTCTGTACCACACACCAGCTATATAGCTGGTGTAAATCTCTGTCGTGCAAAGGACAAGTGCCGACACTTCTCCATGTCTGAGTTGTACGAACGGTTCAAAGGACATCAAAGTTACATGGACCTATAATAATGTATTTATTATATCCACACTGTTCATCAATTTTTTTTAGATCATTTTAGAGCATTATCCAAAAAATGAATCATATCCAAAACTCAAATGGACCACACCAAAAATAGCAACAGGGTAATGATCCGCGTCCGGTCCAAGACGGAAACGAATTGGCTACTTCCCCGGCCACCATGGTCGGTGCTCTGTTAGCCCCTCCATGATGTATGTGTTTCATCATTCCGTTCATCCATTTATACAGATCATTCTAGTGCTTCACCCCAAAAATTAGAGGGATATAAATCTCAGGTGGACCACACCATAGGAAAACAATAGTGATTGGATATGCATCATTATAATCCTCCTAAGGCCCACTGTACTGTTTATTTGACATCCAATCTTTTTATTAGGTCATACAGGCCCAGATGAAGGGAAAAAACAAAGATCAGCTTGATCTAAAACTTTTATGGTCCCCAAAAGGTTTTTAATGGTCGACGCTATTCAACACTGTTTCCTGTAATGTGGCCCACTTGAGATTTTCCCCATTCCACGTTAACAACGCATTAACAACTCATTAACAAACACCACTAAACACGGAAAATTTTTCTCATTCCGCGTTAAGTGCAAAAATTAAGCGTTAACAAACACGGCCTAAGTTTATTATTTATATTAAGTCACGTTTTTAGGGTGTTTGAGTTGGAGTCTAGGTCTAAAACTTCATCCTAAGTTTGAGTTCCTTATTTAAAGAGTAGTAATTTCAGTTTTTGTTTTCGTTTTTATCATTAATCAAGTTATTTCAAATTTATTAGGAATTATTCTTGCTTTTGTCCTTGTGGATTCAAGGAAGTTCCGTAAGGAATACAGCGAGCTTCGTGGATTTGAAGTAGTTATCCCTTGAAGAAGAAGATGATCGACCTCATTACGTCCCTCTCTGCACCAGGATGATGGAAACTCAAATATCAGCCAATAAAGTTTCAATGGTGGGCATGCAGTTCTCACAGTTTTATGTGGTTCGACTCTTCGATTTTTATTTCTATTTTCTGCTCAAATAGTGGCCCCACAGGGCTTCGTATTGCAGGAACTCCCTATATTAAGAGGAAATCTAGGTGGAGTTTAGACCTGAGTGACCAAAATCTCCAACAATAGCGCATCACGTGAAACACTATAATCCACTCCGTCCATCCCATCGGGTGTGATCCTCGATTCTTGGAACTCCCATGTACACAACTCAGGTAGGCCAAACCACAAGGATGGGGATGGTGTGCATGCGTGCGCTGCCCTGTCATGCACCTCTCATCAAACCAACTCATTAGGTGTAACTCACCAGGTAGAAGGGAATGTACAAAAATCAGACCGATTAAAAACCGTAAAGGTACGTACTTAGCGGTTTTAGGGTCATCTTTAGCAACTTACTATTATTTTCTCCAGCAAGTTTAATCTCCAGCAAGTCATCGATTTCTGTTTTCGGTAGTAGCAAACCGTAAGCATCTCTGATTTCCCTGAATACGTGTCAGAGGTGAAAAGGATCTGAACCATTCATTAGTAGGTGCCACCAAACTATATCCAAACCTCCCAATCACCACATGACTTGAAAATGGGCGTTGATTTTTTATTTATTATTCTAAAATTCAAATCGAACAGTCAGGACCATGTAGTAATCATTACACTTAGTCTAGTGAGAAATAGGATATCCACTCCGTATCCTATGCTAAAAAACATATTCACTACAATTATTCATGTAAACGCTTTATTTACCAAGAACATGTCACTCATGATGAGCGTACGACCCTTGTAGAAATCGGATTAATTGACACTTTTGATGGGCTGAACTTATGATTAGGTAGACCATCAGTTGTCCACTGATGTCAATGGCATAGATGGTCTGATGAGTGGATTGATTTGATTTTCTGCCCAGATGAATATTTTGCACAGCAAAGAAAGCAATATTGTTACGAAAGTTTATATATAAATATTAGAACTCATCTTTCTCTAATGTGCTGCATCCAGGCTTTCTTGATGCCTTCAAAGAAGGAACTATAAAATGTGACCCGGAGGGGAGGATGAAGCCCAAGCAAGGTCAATGTCATAGTAATGGCTGAGAGCCTACTAAATAGATAGGTTCAGCCATTGTTGATGACTTTTTTTTTTTTTCTAAGGGCATGCTTGGATTGGGTAAAAAATTAACTCAAGAAATGTCATTTCCATGAAAATAGGTTTTCATTAATTGTTTGGAAACACCGTTTTTCATTTTCCTTTTATTTCCTGAAAAATGCCCCTTTTCATTTCGTTGCTCACACTTAAGAGACATCATTTTCAAGAAATGAGGAAAATTTTGAGGAAATAACCACTTCCGTACCAAGTGCCCCATATGATAATTACGTGCCACTACCACTACAATAAATAAATTTTTTTTAAAAAAACATTTAGCTTTAGTTTAAAATTGTGGCAAAAAAGGTTAAAAACCGACAATAGAGCCTTTAACCCCGGTTTTACTTGAGTTATCTAAACAGAGGCTTGTGGCTAAAAGCTTTAAACTTTACTTTTAGCAACCGAGGCTAAAAATGCTTTTTAACTTCGGTTGTCTAGAAATGAGGCTAATTTAAGTTTTTAGCTTATGTTGTTTCCAATCTAGACTAAATCCAAATTTTAACTTGATTGCCTCTAACTAAAGATAAATATATTTTTTAACTTAGGTTCTCAACAACTAAGGCTAAATCCTTTAATCACCGGAGTTGAAGCCTCAGTTTAGGTAACCGAGGAAAAACCAAGGCTAAAGATGAATTTAGCTTATGTTATCATCAACTGAAACTAAATTTAGTTTTTAACCTTCATTTTCAACAATTGAGGCTAAATCAAGTTTTTCACCTGTACATGTTTTACCTATTTAACATTCATCAAGACAAAAAAAATTAGCACATTACCAACAAAATAGTTAATAGTCTATTTAATGTAATGTCTCGGATTTTTGCCAACTTGGGAATTAGACGTCCTTGGCGTTACATTTGATTTATCGATTGGTGTGCATATCTGTGCATGCATTTATACATGTTTAAGACGAAAATGAGTGATGTGGGATTAGGGCTGAAAGTTGGGCAGGTTGGGTCAGGTTGGTGCTCAACCCTAACCCAACCCAAGGTTCCTATACCTCAACCCTAACCCAACCCAACCTAATCTCAGGTTGGGAATTCTTAACCCAAGCTCAACCCAAGTGGGCTCTGTCGGGTTGATCGGGTTGGTCGGGTATATACGTGCTAATATTTTTGTTATTACATTAGTTTATTATATTTCAATATAGGACTTATTTTTTGTTCTATGATTTTATTAATTATATATGTGATTATTCATCATAAAGAACTTCATTTTTTTCTTTAAAAAAACAAGCTAAAATATAGACAACAACTCATTTAAAAGTCATGTAGCATAGCATGCAATGTATTTGGAAGAGAAAAATCCGGCATACTTGTTAGCTTGAGTCCTTGGAAATGACGTGGACAAATGAGACCTGACATCACTAGTGTGCCTTCGACACAAACGATCCACACTCAATTATAATTTATAAGTAACTTATATATTGATTGGGTCAGGTTGGGTCGAGCAACCCGAGACCTCAACCCAAGCCCAACCCAAGTTTTATCGGATTGGTGTTTGTATAGCCCGAGCTTGAGATCGGACCCGATATATCCTTCCCAAGCCCAACCCAACGTCAAGTCGGTCACAGGTCGGTCGGGTTGAACCCTCCCAACTTTCAAACCTATGTGGGATCCGCCAAAATCGTCGAAAAGAGTAAAAATTTGAATTTTATAGAGCATGTACCGACCCCGGTGGTGCCACTGCCAAAAAAATAGATTTTTGGACAATCCCAAGAGGTGCCACCACAAAAAAATGGACAGTAGTTGGAGGTTTCACTGCTGAATCGGCGGTGCCGCCACCACCCCTTATTCATCGCGACAAAGGAAGGGGTCACCCCCTACCCCATAGCCCAAGAAATGCTCAAGGAAAAGACGGGCCACCACCGACCCCTCAAGAGGGTGACAAGGCCACGACTGCCTATCCCTCTGACGGGCGGCAAGGCCACCGCCAGGCCGCCACTAACTCTGAACTCGGGTAGGCCCTCCCACATGTGGGGCTCCCTCTCTTGCCCTCCTAGCCATTAAAAGCCCTAGGGGCCCCCTTTTAAGCTCATTCTAACCCTATTCCCTCTTTACACTCATCTCATTCCAACTCCAAACCCTTAGAAACGAATTTTCCTAAGCCCCTCTTTCTCAAAACCCATGAACCCTCTCTTTCAAATCCATTTTTTTCTATAAGAAGTCCCCTCTGCAAGCTAGTTTTTCAAATCTCATTCTATCCCAAACCCATTAACTTTTAGGATCTCCCCTACCAACACATCTCCTTCAAAAATCTCACCTTCCACCACTTTATACTTCTAATTTCTATAAATATTTTTCATATTAGACACAACTCCTAAAGTTCAAGGGAGGAAGAGCTATAATTAAACTAAATTTTACTATAAATAGTAAAATTGTTAATAAAATGGATTTTTTTACCATTAACCTAATGTAATGTCATGAAGGAACTTAGTTTTTTGGATAAAGTGGCTCCTCCTACCCCAAAATCATATATGACACGTCAAATAACTCATTCTAGTTTGCAAGATATGGCATTTTTCAACAAAGAGTGTCAGAGCCACTGCCAAAACGACGCGCCACTGCCAGACACCACAGTGTGTGGTGGGGCCACCGATGGATTTACGGGCCACCGCCGACCACCACAGCGGGTGGCGGAGCCACTGCTTGATAGGCAGGTCACCATCAGAATTTTCTACGATTTTCTGTCTTTTTGGACTAACTTCAAAAAATCACATCTCCCTCAATATAACTCCGATTTAGGTGATTCAAAAGCCAGATTGAAGCTTAATAAGTTTAGTTTCATATAAAAAAAATTAAAAATTAAATAAAAATTAAATAAAAATTAAAATGTAGTTAATTTTAGGATGTTTTGATAACTATCCAAAAATTATTTGTTTTGGACAGCTATTACTTCTAGAATTTTAATAATTTTTTCACAACTCCAAATGAATTGAAAATTTGTGGAATGACTTTAAAATTAATGATAAACTACTATAAAAAAGATTTTAAAATATTTCACTAACTAAAAATATAGAAAATGTTACAAGGAATAAAGGCATTATGGAATCATATAGAAAATCATTGGTTTTGGACAACCGGTACTTGTGGAATTTTTATGATATTTATGGAACTTAAAACGAAATAAAAATTTTGTAAAATAAAAGTAATCTTAATAATAAATAAATAATATGTTTGTAACTAAAAGTGACAAATACATTGTTAATGATAAAAGTGTTGAAACTGGAATTTTTATAACTACAAGTTGCCGATGGACTAGACTTATCTTTCCATATTAGGGTTTCAGTATTCGGTGTATCTTGAGAATATATATATATATATATATATATATATATATATATATATATATATATATATATATTAAATTATTGATTTATGAGACAGATGGATGATACCTAAATTTGGATCATGGATCGCAGGCTCAAAGCTGTTACGGCTGCCCTGGGCCAAGTGATCTAGATAAGGTCATTGATTAAATGAAGGTGTTTCAGCTTCCCTAATCTCACCAGATGA
The DNA here is from genome assembly GCF_029962835.1 of Magnolia sinica. Lineage (NCBI taxonomy): Eukaryota > Viridiplantae > Streptophyta > Magnoliopsida > Magnoliales > Magnoliaceae > Magnolia > Magnolia sinica. The sequence continues at coordinate 85,126,062 of NC_080581.1, forward strand.
ACGGACTCAATTAAATAATCGGCTAACATCTCACCATCACATTGCATTAGTTAGGATTGACGATTCGGCAGTCGAGGTTGCATTGAGGGAGTGTTGGGCATTACGATCATTGGATGTTGTCACTTGAGGGAATGTTGGAGGAAAGGTCATGCATCATTTCATTGAAACATGCATTTGCATTAACAAGAGTAATTAGATTTCTTTGAATGTCTGCCTTTCACGAAATTTATTCTTGCCTATGATAACATGTGTAACTTATTATTAATGGTACCACTGATGTAACATCCTGAAAATCGGGGGTCGAGCAGAGCTCAACTCCCGAGGTTCAGAACATCATTATGCAATATAAATAATGATTTTTGAATGTTGTCCATATTAATGCATTTAAACATGAGTAGGATTATACTAAAACAGCATATCATACTCCAGAGTTAATGTAACTTGGCAAGCGGAAGACTGAGATAGATATATAAAGTATATAAGTGTTTCATAATCTCCAGAGTATGAGTATGTTTCCAGGCTGAATATATACATGTATTGGATCAAAATTTACAAAATATCAACTGTGAATGTCCAACTAGCCCAAGTAACCATATAATCCCGTTAAATCAACACGGGGTCTACATAGACTCGCCTTCGAGGTAAATATAGGAGAATTCTTCTTCCTAATCCATGAAGTCCATTTCAGCTGCATAGACTCCATCATTACCTGCATCTACAACAGAATCTGGGTAGTGTTTTAAAATACCATCCCAGGTGGGAATGAGTAGCTAATTCAATGGAACTATAAAGCAAAGGTTAACATGTTATCAATTAAGTCAAGAATAACAAAGCAGTACAACAATCAGGTCCTAACTACTCTTGTTAATGCAAGGATGATATGTATTAATGATGCATGCCCTCGCCTACACTCCCTCAGTGACATCATCTCACGATCGCGCATGGCAAACTCCCTAAACGTGCGCTTCCTCGCCAAAGCACATACAATGCGGTGCATGATCGTGTTAGTAAAGTTCTAAATTAAGTTTATTCAAACAGCATGTTTGGGAAGCTAAGGTACCTCTCTTTTTATCATTAACCCAAACAATGATCCATCTAGGGTCGTCAATTCTAGTTAATCACATACGATAGGCAAGTTCGCGAGTTTATATCATAGGTTGCTACGGAAGGCTCGTCACCTCAGCGTAGGCTTAATTCACACTCAAGGTCACTACCACCAACGCCCTACCAACTGGCAGTCTATTTTTAAAGGCTCGTCACCAACTCGACTGGGGACCACAGCCAGGCTACGCCGGGATAGGCCTATTTTATACTCAAGGTCACTACGGCAAGGCTCGTCACCTTAGCCTAGTCTTAGTATATACTCGAGGTCACTACGAAAAAGGCTCGTCACTTTAGCGTAGGCCGACAGCTCGAATACAGTGTCTCATACCACCATATTCGGCTCACGAGTTTAGTTTGTTCACTGGTCACTACAGGGAGGCTCGTCGCCCTAGCATAGGCCGACAGCTCGACCACGGTGTCCCATACCACCATGTCCGGCTCATGAGTCTTAGCGAATCAAGGTATCATAGTCAAAACAGGTCTTTACATTGGTAAAGGGTACCTTAGATTCAAACAGTAGCATCCATACATAGTGAACATACAATAGGCCAATCGGATTACTTGACATGCTCGACTGGTACGAGCGTACGTTGAAGTAATCGACATAGAATGTATAAGCACTCCGTGTGACCTAACCACTGTCGACTATCAGCATATGACTTGAATTCCTCGAACGTGTCCGTGTGGCAAAGCTGAGACAGCCACTCGGTCGGAACCTGTTACTGATTGCCTGGACTACGTAGTAGTCCTAATCACACTCAAACACAATAAGCATTCATATGTGATAGTGAAAGCAACATTTAAGAACCAATTCAAATGTAAATCTCATTTGAGCATTTTAACAAATACATAATACACACGATGTCATACATAAGCATTTCATCCATAAAGCACGTAGTAGTAAGTAGGTTATATGAAGGTAATTGTAACTATAGGTAAGGAAGTTGAGAATCATATCTCAACATCCCAATTAAATACATTTCAACAAGCATATTCAGGCATTTTATCAAACACTTAGACTACACATATCAACGTAAATGTAATAAATTAATTATAACGTATATTATAGCAAATTCTTTCACAAGGGAGTTGTCACATGTACAACAATCATATATTCTCAAACAACAATCATGGCAAGTACAAATCATAATTTCAAGTCCATTCAAACATTTCAACAAATACTTAGACTATACATTACTACATATATAAACTAAATTAGTTATGGCATATATTATGACAAATCCTTTCACAAGGGGATTGTCATACATGTAACAACCCTGTATTCTAGGTCAATAGTCATGGTAAGCATAAATCATAGTTTCACTTTCATTTGAACATTTCAACAAACACATGGAATGCATTAATTTCAACATAGTTCATATATATATATATATATATATATATATATATATATATATATATATATGTAATACGCGGAAAACATCATATCTAAACATATGTGATAGCAATCAAGTTAGTCATAAATCATTAATTGACATTGAAAGCTTTAGAAACTATAACTTAAACGTTTATAGTCTGCACCTTTCATCGGTAAACCCGTACCGAGCTCAGTTTGAACACTACATCTTTGTCTATGGCACAACGGCTACCTGAATCACGAAATAGGTTAGCTATTTCGCCGATCTACCTATTTGGATACCTAAAACAGATTAGGGTTAGGATTTCTTACCCAAAAATGGAGTTGAAAGCGATGGTGTAGCGACACGAAAGAAACGATTCGATACGTGGAGCGGTGGGAACGAATCCTGGCTACTAACTCCAGATCTCTCTCACTTCTCCTCACTTTCTCCTCCTCTTTTTCTCTCTTCTCTCTCCTAGGGTTTGAAAAATCGTATGGAATAGAAATGAGGTGGGTTTAGGCCCTTATATGAGCCTAGAATTGATGGTAATGGCCCTAGGGCCATGGTATACTTAGGTTATAGCCAAAAGTTGACTGTTTCAGGCTGATGGAGCTCATCTGGAGGCCCATTTCCTGCATACGGTCTGGGAAAAGTTCTCTGACATCGGATATAGGTCAAGTTAAGATTTTGGTCTGATCGGATCAGTGGATCGACCGTGGAGGACCTGTTTCAGTTCAACGGTCATCGTTACTCGATCAGGGCCACAAGTACACTAACATATGTTAAAAATATTTCCTGATCTGAGGGTGTAATTGGGTTAGAATCTGACGGCCTGAAACCTTAAATTTGGCCTGCAAGTAAACGGCCTAAATCACTTAAGTTTTAGTTCATTTCCTAAAGATATTCGCGTTTCTCACACACTTCGATCTGGGCTCAAATTGTGCATTTCAGGATACTATTTGGACTTAATTTCTGAGATGGTTGTCAAGCCCAGTAAGGCGGTTATAACCTTATAATTTTGCAGTAATCGAACTTTCGATGCAGGGTCCAGATTTGATGTTCCCGAGAGCAACTGGGTTTTGAGATTGATCCTAGATTTCTTGATAATGTTGGGTTAGTGATTCTAATAGTTTTAGGTCTTACAGTTCATATAGAAAGTGGTTCAAGCTAAATCCATCGATTGTTTAGTTTAGTACTTAACCAAATTCCGCCCTAATTACGATAGAATAAGGTCTTATGACAGTTCTATGCCCCTTTTTGATACTTTTAGTTAGTATATTATTTTAATTATTTTTTTAGTAGTTCATCCATAAGTTCACTTCGTCTCCACTAAATTTCATGAGATTTCGTGTTGTAGAAAAATTCTAAAAATTATAAAAGCAGCATCTGTCCAAACTAATGATTTTCAGATAGTTGTCACAACGACCTATATTTAACTATATTAAAATTTTTATTATATTTTTCACTTATTTTTATATGAAACTAGACTTATCAAGCTTCAATATGGCTTTTGAATCACCTAAATTGGATTCTAACGAGGGAGATATTACTTTTTGAAGTCGAATGAAAACTGTAGAATTTTTGCAGCGAGGGTTCACCAATTTTCGGTGCACCACGGTGCCACCGTGGTCCACTGGACTGTAGGCGGTGCCACCACGGTCTGGGCGGTGCCGCCGCGCTCGCCTGGTGGTAGTTTTGCCACTCGTTTCCTTGAAAAGGGCATATCGTCCACTCCGGAATGAGTTATGCGACTTGCCATATATGAATTTGGGGTAGGAGAAGCTGATCTATCCAAATAACCTATTTATTATATAAGATTTCATAAGTTTAATGATAAAAAATCTATTTTATTTATAAATTTATTATTCATAGTAAATTTTAGTTTAATTATTGTTCTTCATCATTTAAACTTTAGGATTAGTATCTAATATGAAAGTACTTTGAAAATTTTGAAGAATAAGGTGGTGAAAGGTGAGATTTTGAGGGGAATGGGTTGAAAAGGGAATTTAAACTTTGGGATTGAGTTTTTGAGAAGTCACTAGGGTGTTATGATCGACCCATTGCCTAAGAACGTTTATCTCCAAGTTGGTAAAAAATTCAGGATGTTACAACTGAGTTAGCTACTCACTCCTACTCTAGGACGGTGTTTTAAAACACCAACCAGAAATTATCTTAGATGTAGGGATTATGGAGTTGGACGTGCTTGATAGAGCAAGTGTGGACGAGGAGGGGGAGCTATCATACTTTCAGATCTTCAGTGGATCCACGTACTCTGCTGTAAGGATGACTGTGGGGCACGGGCTAAGGTCCTACTGATTTTAGGGATGATGTATGGGTGGGACTAGTCCCTTCTACCTCTACTTTACCTTAAGTTTTAGACATGGATATTATATATATATATATAGTTGCACTTGGTATTATTCTATGGTTGATTTATGCTTCATGGTCTACTAAACTCTCCATTGCTTATGAAATACACTCAATGCATCAAATTCAGGAGCCCAATAGGGCACACGTAGCACCCGAAAATATGGGGTCCAAGTGCGAAATCCGGGGCGTTACAGATAAAGATCCCTAATTTTTGTGAACGGAATCTCCACCCCATGTTTCTTTTGAAACTCGCTTCACATGGGCCTTATTTGGTCCTCGAAGTATTCCCGAAGTCGATCGAGTTCATTCTGTTGGGCCAAAGGAGGTCGTACCCCTTGCGACATTCAGTTAGGCTCTTCTTCGTAACGGTCAATTTCTTTGATGTTACTGTGCTCCTCGGTTGGAGGGTTTTAATGCATGTTAGGATGAGGGAATAGGAATGCGGTCCTACCGAGAGGGCAAGTTTGGTTGGACTGATATCCAGGAATAACATGTAATTGTTGTGGTTGACTAGGTTGAGATTGGAATAGATTTTTGTTAGGGGACGCTGCTGGAATTGATCGGACTGGGATTAAATGGAATGTGTTCGTTGGTTCCTGTTAGGGGGAGGGTGTGCTAGAGTTGGAATGGCTGTGACTGGTGGGGTTTGAAAGTGAACCTGGTTCCCGTTAAGGGGGATGGGTTAAAACTGATAGGCGGTTAAAAATGAAAGACGTATGTCGATGCTATATAGGTTGTCGTATGTTATGGATGAGTGCTGTAATTCCCGTGTAAAGGTGCTTTACCATGTTCTCTAACCTATTCAAGTTGAGGGCCATGTCGGTTATTGAGGGAGTGGATGCAGTTGATTGAGGGTCTTGTAGTCTTGGTGAGTTTGGTGGGTTGAATGATCGTCACCCTGGGCTAACATTACTACTTGTGTGCGAGTTCGAATGATTCTTTGGTAAGTAGATATGTAATGGTTGGGTAGGGCAGCGAACCCGCAGCTGATTTTTGAGCACAATGGTTATAGAATAACCCACTACTTTCTCATAATTGGTTATCTTTTTTGGTCTTTTTTTTATGTGTGTTTTTTTTTCTCCTTTTTATCTTTACTCTTTATTTTTGTGATTTTTTTTTTTTTTAGTTTTTTTTTAGAGTCTTTTTTAGAAATTAAGTGGCAAGTAGATGAAGAGATCAGTGTATACTGGATTACAAAATATAATCAGATGCAAAGGCTAGTGAGTACAAGAATTGTTGCAAATGAAACAAGACCAGTGTATACTAGAATGTAGAAGGTAACTAAGTACTTGGACCAGTAGATACTAGAATAATAGAAAAGGAAATGGGACCAGTGTGAACTGGAATCTTCAGTCGGTTAGTAGGTTAGGAAGTTAGTAAGGACCAGTATTATACTGGAATGGACTAAGTTTATGAATCCCCAAAGAAATTAGAAAAATATAGTGTTTCAAGTCGAGCCTAGACTAGTAGGGCTAGCATGTCCCCAGTAGAGTTGCATTTTGTGTGTGCTGCCCTGCAAATTTCTCAATCGCCCCGTCCCGTGATGAGTACAGAAGGAACGAAAGTTCACATGTCACGTCACTTTTGGGATGAAGCTCAAGTATGGGTGATTAGTTTGATTTGGCGTTACCACCTTGGCTGTGCAATACCTTTCCAAGGGAGTTAAAAAGGCACTTCTTACTTGTTAGAATGTTTTGGAGTAGCTAATAGACAAATTGTGACTTCAAAATCTACAGTCAATTGGAATCTACAGAATTGCCGAATGGACGAGAGGTCCAAGGAACCCTCTATTAGAATGACTCCTATACTGATCTACACCATAAATGCTGAGTGAGGGTCATGATTATGGAAAAGGAATGGATTAGACACCATTTTCCACCCATACACCTGTATGGTCTTTACTTGGCATGATTTTATTAATTTCTTTAGGGATTCTATAATAATTTGTCAGATTGATAAATTTAAAGAAAGAAAATGAGTAAAACTAATAATAAATAAAGAGAACTGCTTGGAATGTATAGAGTTGGAATTGATCTCTCTTCAACAGGCAGAAAGAAAGGGAAAATCAAACACTCTTATTTGAAAAGAGATGGCCGGACGCCTCTGACCGTACTCCTACTCTTCATTTGAGCTGCTTCGATGATCGACCATTGTGAAAATTGCTAATAGATTCGCCAATTAACTTAGGAAAATCTTTAGCTTTCACTCTCTAATCACTTCTCGGTTGTTTACCCTTACTCTCTTTGTTTGATCAATGAGGTGGGGAATTTATAGAAGAAAAATTAAGGTAAGAGGAGCTATAGGCTGTCACTGAGAGGAAACTAGGTTGATGGTGTGAGGGAACTAGATTGCTAGTACGAGGGTATTGCGTTACTTGCCTCTCATAGCGTAGCGTATAGGTTGTCGGTGAGAATGTGCCCTTCATTTATTAATGGTTTCTCCTCGCTCCTTTTATCCTTTTGTCATCGCTGATTAATACTTTGCCTCGTTAATTCAGTCCTACTAAAGCTTAATAAGGTGTATCTCATCACGTCATGCCTTATAATGAGCTTTAAAAATGGTTGGACGGTGTGAATTTAAGGCACCTACAACACTGTGAGTGATGAAGCTCCGGGGTCTCACCTAATCCTCTTCCACACTTAGAAGGTTGTGTGATGTAGCTCGGGTCTCACATAATCCTCTTCCACACTTGGGATGTTTTGTCGTAAAAGAAAAAAGAAAGAAAAAAAAAAAACCTATCCTTTGGCTATTGTTGTGCAATTTCTACTACACCGGTAAAGGATGAGGGCCCCTTCCCTTTAATAATTGAAGATATGGATAAGATTCTTTGTCGGCTACTTGGCTATAACGATTCTACACCGGGAAACCCAGGGTGTAATCGTGTGCTGAATAAGTTCTACGGAGCCACTGCGATGTATATGTCATTATCTATACCGTCCATCCATTTTTTCCACACATCTTAATATATAATCCCAAAACTGAAGCATATCCAAAGCTCAAGTGGACCACACCACAGGAAACATTAGGAAAATGGCATCTACGATTGAAAACATAAGGAAACATAAGCATCCTCCAGCCAATATTCGTTTTCACATTTTATTTTTAACAGTAGCCCACGAAAAGCAGGGCTGGCGAGGAATGATAAATATTTTACCAGACTGTCATTCATGTATGACTTTATTGTGGCCATAGCTCTCCGTACAATAATTGAAGCTGAGTTTCCTTTGCTTGACGCGTCCATAAGGTAGCAGCGTTTCTTTCGTGGAATGAAGAAGAGAGAATAAGTATCAATACCTCATTATAAACGAATGAATTAAGCAGAGGCATTCATCTTCTCATCCAACAAAGCTTGAAGATTACTTTAATGGCAGACAGTTAAGGTACGTTATTTTATTTTTTATTTTTTCTTGTTCATGATTCAACACACATGATCTTCGTATTGGAATCCAGTACTGAATAACATTCATAGGTGAACATTCTAGAAAAAAGTAATTACCCCAATTATCCATGTCATTACCATAGATTCCTAATATCTAAACGTTCACATACAACAGTACTGGATGTGAACTTTCTCATAAAACGGTTTACTTCCTGTGAACATGGTCAGGTAGATCATATGTTATCCACCGATTTGAATGGTATAGCCAGTGGAAGAGGAGTTGCAATCCTCAAGGGATTTGGAGTTTTGGAGAGCTTTTGGGGAAGGTGGGTTTTGATTTGGGAAGAGGAAGGGTGCGAATGGTGAAGGAAAATGGCAAGGAGGGGGTCTTAAACCCCTTTTGCAAAGGAAACGGATCAGATGGTGCACCACACACCAGCTATATAGCCGGTGTAGGTACGTGTCGTGCGAAGACGACCGGTGACGCTCCTCGAGCTCCAAGTTGTACGAACGGTTCAAAGGAGATCAAAGTTACATGGCCCCACGGTGATGTATTTATTATATCCACACCGTTCATCCATTTGTTGAGATCATTTTATAGTAATATACAAAAAATGAATCAATCCAAAGATCAAATGAACCCACCACAAATAGCAGCGGAGATAATGATTTTCACTGTTAAAATTTTCGTAGGGCCCACTGTAACTTTTATTTTCCATCCAATATGTTCATACGGTCACAAAGATAAGAGGAAAAATAAATTTCATATCGATCCAAAACATCAGGGAACCCTGAAAGGGTTTCAATGGTAGACGTTCAATCCCCCACTGCATTTTACAGTGTGGTCCACTTGATCATTAGATCTGTCTTATTTTTAGTCTTAAGCCTTAAGACGAGCTCAAAAAATAGATGGACAGTTTGGATATAATACATACCTCATGATGGGACCCACAGCACTTGCTGACATCAATACACCAGCTATATAGTTGGTGTGCGGTACATCCAGCCCCCACTCGCAGGACCTCCTTTCCCATCTTTCTTTCATTTTCTTAAAGAAAAAAAAATTTATGTGGACCCAGTCAACCGGGTCGAGCCAGGTCAACTAGGTTGCCCTGTCCCACTTTCTTGGCCAGCCATCCAGGGTCGACTGAGTCGACTGGATGGTGACTGGGTTGACTGGGTCATCCTAGTCCCCCTTTGGTCAGCAACCCGAGTTCAACCGGGTGGTGACAGTGTTGACCCGGTCACCCTGGTCCCCCATTGGTCACTAACTTGAGGTCAACTGGATCACCCCCACTGACTTGGGGTCAACTGGATGGATCCACTGTCTCAATTTCAGACATTTATTTTATTATTTATTATTTATTACCATTATTATTTTGTTTGCTTGGTGTGCCACATAATCGGAATTAACTACCTAATCTTAATTGATTTTCGGTCACTAATAAATGTATATGACCAGAACGTCACGTGAAAAGGGGAAACACGAATAGGAAGCATGGATAAACACATGCATCAATGTGGGCCCATGTGTAGTGCATTTAACAAAAAACCCACATGAATCACTCACGAATTAAACGTACTTTTCATCCCACCTAATCAATTTGCACCAAACATCCTCTCACTAGATTTCTCTGACTTGAAATCTATTTCCTCATTCGTCTCGGTCCACTCACTCAAGTACTTGTCCATGACTGGTCTCTAGCAACCGTTGCTCCTAAGAGCCAGATTACATCAATTTAGGGAAATCCCAAGTTTAAATTTTCTACAAATGAGTTCACACTAGTTAATAATCTAGGGGTTGGTTCCTAGGGTTCAATATAACTAATTTTCAAAATTATGTCTATGTCAACATATTCATTATGGTAAGTCCTTGGCCCACGATTCAGTTTAATCTCAAACTCATGATCTGATACTAACTTGTGATGTTCTGAATTTCAAGCGTTGAGTACATACTCAATCCCTGATATTTCAAATATCACTTAAGCCTTTTAGAAATGTCATTTGGTTAAGTGTCTACCAATTGTATCATGATCATGCGTAAGAAGTAAACTAAACAGTGTATAACATGGTTATCAAAAGTGTACAAGGAAAAAAAAATGGTCCCATACATGCATACATACATCCAACTAAGTTATAGAGTTCACCTAGCTAGGGACTCAATATACATGTCCAAACATAAAATGCAATAAGCGACCTCATCCTCAAAAGGAAACCAAACTAGTGGTCCTAAAATGTCACTTTACATTTGGTAGTCTGCACACTGGAAGTATAAGAACTCCTCGGTATGGTCCACATACTCCTCAACAAGTGTATTCTCTTTTAGGGCACCTACATCGATGAAATCGTTTGGTTGGTGTTTTAAAACGTCATGGTGGGTTGGGGTGAGTGATCAATTTAGTGTTATTATTTACTTAAGTTTCATATGTTATCAAACAAATACAGGAATGACATGAAAGCCCTATATTTGGCTATTTAAATACTTGAATGACATGAAATGCGTATGCGTGACCTGAGATTTAATTATACCAATATAAAACCACGTCAACACCATCACTAGTGAGGACGTCAACATATGCGTAATGGTTGGCCTGAAGCACAACCCAACAAATGTTATGGAGTGCATGATTAGCCAAGTGCTTATTAATGTTTAGTTCAAACAACAAGTTGATGAAGCTAGGATACCGTCGTCGAATCTCGGGTTTCTATCCAAATTACATGGGTCATTGCGACACTAGGCAACTCCTCACCAGTATCACTTAATCCATTTTGGGTTTCCATTATATCAAGTCCCTATACTTAAATCGGATTTATAGTAGGGTTAATCGTCCGGAGACGGCCACGACTAAGATAAAGGTCGTCACCCGACCTCAATGTGGAGAAGGCACACCACTCGTATCATCAATATCATGATAGGGTCGCGTACTTCTTACGTGTTAGCCGGTCACTACAGGGAGGCTCGTCACCTAATGTTTTACCAACGTGGCAACCTTGCCACCCCAGTGTAGGCCGACAGCCTAGGTATAGTGTCTCATACCAATATGTCTGACCCTCGAGTCTCAACGGATCGTATCACACTAATGATCATGAATGACCTCATTCTTTGGTGACGACCGACATGGTATCCCAGATTCCACAATGTGTCTCAAACGTTTATTATACATGCGATCGGGTCATGCAAGGGACTAATCTAATTGTCCAAGGAGAACCCTGGATAGACCGGCATTGGATGCAAGCAAGCCATGTAACTCCAACTACCGTCGATTGCCTAAGTTCTACCTTGGTCAGCTACATGAGTTGGGGTGGGTAGATTCGTCGACCATCCCTTGTTTTCAAGGTTAAGCAGGGCTTGACCTCTTCCTATCATAGCTTAAAATGACAAAATCAGTAATATAATATTTATTTGACATCAACGGGGTTTCAAACTTATCTCAAATAAAAAATGTACATGCAAGTGTAGTCGGAATTTACATGTGTCCACATTCAATACCCAACAAAATATGCAAATAACATGCCCAAAGTTATAAAAGAATTAAAAAAAAAAAAAAATCCTTTGAAATCTACCATTGCCATCTACAAACCCAATCAACCACCAACAAAGTAAGCATTAAAATGAGCATGCATTTCATCATACATATGATCTACCAATAATAATACTCTAATGCCCGGTTTTCAAAACCTGACTATATAAATCATTTTATGAAAACTCGAGTGTTAAACTTTAAAGACAGCCAAATTTCAGGTAATTTTCTTTTCTTTCTTTTTCAGAGTTAGTAGTTTAATGGAAGAAAAACAAATCGACATTAAAGAAATTCACATATACATTTAAAATATATAAGCGACTGCCCATAAGGCTTATACAAGCTAATATCTTAATACTTACAATTACAAAATGAAATAATTTAACATATAAAATAAAAAAAATTGTAACTATTTTTAAGCTATAAAATCACGTAGCTTCTCTTGGCAGATGCAGCCATGCATTCCTGATAAATATTATACCCTATTCCTCATCAATCTAGACATGAATATCATTTAAACCACCTGCAGGACCTGTACAGTTATATATTCGAGGAATGGGTGGCCAACTCAGTATAAATTCTCCTTAAGATTACACACCACCACATTATTTAAGCATAGTTTTAAATAAGAAAACATACAAAACAATCGATAATGCGATCTTATTTAAATGCATGGGTGCGTGACTGTAAATTAACTGGGGATGCACATCTAGTTGGTCAAATTAATGGACCTTTCAAACAGTCAATCCATTTATGCAAAATAATGAGCTTTTCAAACAGTCATCTCATTCATGCATTGTAACGAGTCTTTCAAACAGTCGACCCATTCTTAATAAGAGAATAAACCTTTCAAACAGTCAATCCATTTATGCAAAATAATGAGCTTTTCAAACAGTCATCTCATTCATGCATTGTAACGAGTCTTTCAAACAGTCGACCCATTCTTAATAAGAGAATAAACCTTTCAAATAGTCAATCCATTCACGCAAGAGAATAGGCCTTTCAAACAGTCAGCTCATTTAATTTGCAAGAGAATGGATCTTTCAAATAATTAACCTGCTCAAGTAAGAGAATGGACCTTTCAAACAGTTATTTCATTTAAGCAAGATAACGAGTCTTTCAAACAGTCGATTCATTCAATTTGTAAAGGAATGGGTCTTTCAAATAGTCGACTCGCTTACGTAAGAGAATGAACATTTCAAACAATCAGTCCATTTAAGCAATATAATGGGCCTTTCAAACAGTCGGCTCATTTAAGCAATAGAATGAGTCTTTCAAACAGCCGATTCATTCAATTGCCAATGACCGGGTCCTTCAAATAGTTAACATGCTCATGTAAGAGAATGAACCTTTCTAACAGTTAGTCCATTCAAAATACAAAAAGGGTCGTTCGAATGGTGCACTGATCTTTCAAACAGTCAATCAAACACCTAATAACGCCCAAGTGCCATGAATGCATGATTAGTCGAGCCATTAGTATTCCAATTTATAAGCAGCCAATTTAAGAAAGCTCAAAGGTTACTATGGGGGAGGGGGGCGTCACCCAACATAGGCTGACAGCTCGGGCATAGTGTCCCATACCACAATCCCTGTCTAATAAGACTCTAACTTAGGATGTTTAAGAGTGTCCTTGTCAACCAGTGGCTAATCATAGTTTAACAAATAAGACTTACCATCACATGGTTATACAAAATAATTCATCAAGCCGCTTAGGGCAAATATACAGTAATCCATGGATGGTAAGCCCGCAACGATATTCCATTTAATCCATCAGTCAAAGTAGCCACTAAGTTGAGGGTCCATTATAATTGCACTCAATTAAGTTACAACCTAAGTCAAAATGTATGTGTGTGTGTGTGGAGGGGGAGACCTACCTAATAAATATAGCAATTCAAGTTTTACAACAATCCTTAAGTATGAGAAGATATACAATACAACATATAGATATTCATACATGATAAATGTTGAGCATATAATTTGCTAATCAGATTCAATAACTAACATAAGTAATCATGAATTAAAGATGTCAGTTATCAATTAAAATTAAAATTGAACTATCACTTAAGCTAACATAGAAGATGAAAGCTTAAAGGGAACAATTCATCACCTTATGTTTTGAATCGCCCACAATGTTGCTAGGAAGTGTGCGCACCCTTAGAATCAAATCAACCTCATTAATCCAATCTGTAAGTTGACTTGACCTCAATTCGATATCCATGCTCCAATGTCACTAAATTCAGCTAGCCCATCGAGATCAACTCACCTCATGTCCCCCCAACTCGGATCGACCCGACAATCACAACATCGGTCTATCAGGTTTGAGGGAGAAACACCCTGCTAACTATTGAGTTTGATGATCCAGACCCAAAGCAAAACACACTCAAAACTGAGTCAGTAACTTACTGACTCAGTTATACAAGGATTGGAATCGGTTCGACTCGGTTAGGAGCTGAAAGCCAACATCTTCTCTCATCTTCTTCTTCGATTCTACTTTTTCTTCCTCTCCTTCTCTTTACTTCTATTTTCTTCATTTTGTTTTCTTTTCTCTCCTACTATGCCTAGTAGAGTGGATGGGTTAGACTAGGCCCAACCCATATCCAACATCCTAACTCGACTCAACTGAGTTGAGCAAGTCAGCCATACAACTATTGACTCGACTCGACTCGACTTGATGTGAATTACACCCCACTCAGTAGCCCGATCCGCTCTCTATACTCTCTCATTTCTCTCCCTCTCCCTCTCCCTCTTCTTCCTTTCTCCTTCCTCTCTTCCTCTTCTTTTGCTATAACGACCAACAAGGTCCGGACATGACCTAGCTGAGTCAGAGTGAGTTCATTACTAAGCTCAAGTTGAGCTGGTCTGGTGACGCCCCCGCGCGCACACACACACACACTCTCTCTCTCTCACTACCTTCCCTATCTTCCTCTTCTTACCCTCTCTCTCTCTCACCTCTATTTCCTTCCTGCTCCTTCCCTTTTCTCACCATGTCAACGAACTAGGACAGAGCTAGGCTCAGCCCAACTCGGACCACGACTCGTCTTGCCCTGGTGCGACACAGCAGTGATCCCCTCTCTCTCTCTCTCTCTCTCTCTCTCTCTCTCTCTCTCTCTCTTCGGTTTCTATTTCTAAGAAGGAAAGCCCTAAAAGGGTAGCCTATATAAGCTATACTAATCCATTTCTAGATGCCCTTAATCGTCAGATTGGCTATGAGCCAACGACTCTTAACCGATCGAATTTGAGACAATGATCGTAACTTCTAATTGCATGGCCCCTATTAGTCACCAGGGAGGAATTTCTGAGACCATGGCCACCCTAATGAATGTCTTAAATAAGTGAATGGGCCTCACCAACCACTAATTAGTTTCCCGATCAAATGAAGAAGATGACCCAGCTGTTAATGGTGGGTCAACATCGACTGGCTGATCTTATAATTAGTAATGTATAGATGGTGTGGATTTGTCCCATGATCATTGTGGGACCCACCACATGTGCGGTTATTAGCATTTTCACTTAATGGATCTTGGTTTCAACATTTGGCGGCGACTCTCTTGTTTCAATTGAAACCCCATAGTGCAGAGTGAATTGGGGGCTGGGATGGTCTAGAATGGAAGGTTGAGATGGAAAGGAGTGGAGGCATGTGGATCACAACATCTGGCAGCAGATGAAACAAGATTTCTAGTTTCAAAAATAAGATGGCACGCAAGTCTGGTTTGGGCTAAAAATCGTGTGCATGCACATGGGTTTCAATGTGTAGGAAGGGCGAGGGTTTGGTCAGATTTGAATGGCCAATGAGATGGACGATTTGGACCATCCACTTTATCCTTGAAAGTGGCCCATCTAATGATCGAACATCATTTGTTTGCTTGCTGGCGAAAACATGAAAGAGGGAGGAATTCTTTCTCTTTATGGGAAACCACGGGTCAAACCCGGTTTGACCGTGTCTATGGTCTGGTGTACCGCAGGTGAACGCTCAATATGGAACACAGCCAATTGTGGGGTCCACAATGATGTTAGATGAAATTCACTCCATCCATTTGGTTTGGGGGTCCCCACCAGGGCCTCTGACCAAAAACCAGGCATATCCAAAACTTAGGTGGGCCCCACGACTTGATTTGGGCCCCATTTGCAGATTCCCTTCAATCCGACGGTCGAGTCATCTTTAGATCCAACCTTCACAGTTCCTAAGGGTTCTTAGTCGCTCCTAGAAGAAATCTAATGGTTGTTACTGTAATCGGATGGTTGGATTATCTACCTATGTAATGGATTTCAACATGGAGTGACGTGGCTTGATAAACGGTGGATCTAGTGATTTGGATCTCAATTTAAGATGATCTAAGGTTAGGGCATTCCATAGTCCACATTGAACAATTTCAATGGTTTCTAGGGCTGTCTAATTATGACCTAAAGGTTGATTTTATAACCCAGTGTTTGAATTAGGGAAATCAAGTGTTGGAACGATCGACGAAACATTGTAGATCTCGTTGTTTAGACTCTTAAATCTAGGATGAATAATTTGATGGTTGAGCTCGCGATTAAATAAGTTCCTAATCTAAACTAGTGATTGGTCTTATAATTGTATGGTTGGATTTGTATGAATTTAAGTAGATTGTTAATGACCATGATATAAGATGAACAAATAGTGGACCGCATGATCTAATGCCTGTGATAGACATTGTGCAGTTAAATTGCCTACAGGGTGGTTGAAATCTTAAATTAGGTTTCTCTGATGACTTGATGATCTATCTTGAAGATCAATGTATGGATGGCTTAATATATGGATGGGGAATACTTTCAATGGTCGGATTTAGATTGGAATGACTGTGAGTATCCAAGTTAGGTTGGTATTTATACTAAGTTATCTCACATGATAACACCGGAGTACTGAAAAGTACGAGATATTACAAACACAAACAATGATTATTATAGCAAAGCATTTAAGGCATACTTGACTTAAGGATTTCTACAAAATCAAAAGGGATCATAGTCTATCACCCTCAAGGGTTAATAAATAGAAACCTGGGAGAATAATTTGCACCTTGCGTTAGCTCGCCCAACTCGGATTTGTTTCTAAAGTTAGGATTTTGAAAAGAGTCACCGAAACCTAAATGATTTGAACAAGCCTTGTAATGTTTAGAAAAACTCAACCCTAACATCATGATTTGGGGATCTAGGTTCGAATTTTACCTTCAATGATTGTGGACGGAGATCCAACGAAGGATTTGGTCATGGTTAGATCGCCAATTGGACGAGAAAGAAGCAACCTTCACAATCAGTCTCCCTCTCACACACAATTTCCCTTTCTCCTCTCTCTCTCTCTCTGTCTCTCTCTCTCTCCTCCCCAAGGCTAGGGTATGAAAACTCGTATGAGGAGAGGGGGTGTGAATAAAAAGGTATTTATAATACCAGAATGTACACAAATGGCTCTAAATGATAAGTCTTCATTATACTAACCCTATGGGGGCTGGTTTCGAACCATGAGAGCCTACAGGAAAGTATGCAAGTCGATCCAAGTTAGGGGACGAGTGCCCCATTAGGGGATCTATATTTGGACAGAGTCATCCGACGATCGGACATGCCAATCAATGGATAAGGTCCCAAATTCAGTTTGACAATCACTATTGGTTGATCGAGGGCACGGCTATATAGATATGCGTAGGGGAATATCTTAAGTCAATGCTCCGAGTTTGGCCATGATTTGACGATCCAAAGGTCATAACTTTGATAAATGGGTCAGGTGATCATTTCACTTAAATCTAGGCTATTAACTAAGATAATCGCACAACTCATGCACCTAACTTGTGGGCTGAAGTTCAGCGATTCGAGGTGTCACCTTGTCTCGAAATTCGCAATGGACATTAAGCATGGTAAAACGGATGCTAATTTATAATTTTGAGACCGATAGACTAGAACGTGTGGTGTAACCCTAATTTAGTTAACTTAGGTATTTATGGAGTATGTTAACTCTTGAGACTCCTTGTAGGTGTCAACAAGTGGAGGAATTGTCTAAATTCACCCACCCACCTATTTGTGATGTGCAGGAATGGTCGTTCGACTCCAATTTCCTTAAATCTATCATTTATAGCATAATTAAGGAATTAAGTTGGACTAGTACGACCATCTAATAGCTTCACTCGCGTATGAACTGGGGTCTCTATGCAGAATTTTATAGAACGTTACAACCATGTCCCCTGCTTCTGATCATTTTTGTCAATTGGATCTCATAACCTTTAGCCAAAATTTTCATTTGCATATCTCACGAAGATACACTGTTTTGCCTTGTCATCAAGTTTGGACCGCTCTTCTTTTAGAATATGCACAAATGATAGGCAACTAAACACCTTTAGGTGTTCATAGGAAACATATTTTTTGGTCTATACGCTTTTTGCAACATCTCTATTTAGAGGAGCTGAAAGATATAGATTAATTAAGCATCAAGCAATACACAACATTTCTCCAAAATAATTTTGGTAATTTGACATGCCAAAGCATAAACCTGATTCTATCTAAAATAGTGAGATTCATTATTTGTACTACACCATTATACTATGAAGTCTTAGGAATGGATTGCTCCTACCTTTTTGTTACACCATTGTAGTGGCAGAATATCAAATCCATGAGATTTATTTTCCATCTAAAATATTCACAACGTTACAAAGACCAGGAAACACAAATATCAGCTTGATCAAAGCTTATGTGGCTGAAGAAGTTTTCAACAGTAGGCATCAATTCTCACTGTTTACTCTAGTGTGGCGCACTTGATCATTGGATCTACTCAAGCAACTAAATTTCTTGAGAATTACGTGGACCAATTAGAAGTGGCTGCTTAGGAATTCCCTGCGCCTTCAGCACATCCTGATTGTCAGGGATCGTAAATTTCTGTTGTCCTTCATCCTGATTGATCCACATCATCATTTACATGGTCAGCACTGCTGCAGTAAATGCAGTGTGTGATGACGTGGCTCAATCAAAATTCCTATTGGGAAATTGCCCGTACTCGCCTCGAAGTGGGTCAATTACCTCGATCGCTACGACACTCCATATATTCCCTAAAGGGCCTTCTAATAGCTTTTGGAGATTGTTTCAGACGAAAATGCCCCTGACCTTCGTTCAGTAGTTGCACGGTTTTCTAGGGACTAAGAAGTTACGTAGTATTTAATGCTAGTAAAGTGATGTGTACGGAACCCTTTTTGCACATGGGCAAGGACTAAACTCGTGGGGCCCATATTGATGTATGTGTATAATCCATGCCGTCCATCCTTTTTACCGTGTCATTTTAGGGCTAGGGCCCAAATATCAGCCTGATCCAGAGCTCGCGTGGGTCACATAATAGAAAATAATGGTGACAATAGAACCCACTGTTGAAATTTTCCAGGCTCACAGTGATGTTTGTTAGAAGCGAACATTGCCCAAGTCAGGACTTTTTGGGCGCATGCCAAGCTGGCCGACAGGGTGGACAGAACAGATCTCCCCATTGTTGGCCTCAGGCTATTGTACCAATGGCTATCCTTTCATTTGGCAGTAAAGGAAGTGAACATGTAACAACCGCGACCCATATAACATGGGAACCATGACCCATATAACATTATAACTACGACCCATGACAACCACGACCCGTATAACATGAGAACTACGACCCTTACTACATTACAATCACGACCGTTGCCACATTACAACCATGACCCAGGTATGAGTCGTGGTTGATATGTTATATGGATTGTGGTTTTCATGAGGAAAGGGTTGTGGTTGTCATGAGGTAAGGGTGTGGTTGTCATGTTATGCGGGTTGTAGTCTTCATTTTATAGGCCTTAGCAAGGACCAACTAGTGGGGCCTACATTGATGTATGCAAATAATCTATGTCGCCCATCCTTTTTATCGTGTCAACCACGACCGTTACCTCATGACAATCATGACCCATTTAACACGACAACCATGACTCATATATAATGACAACCATGACCCATGGAAACGACGACCCATCACAACCACGACCCATATCACATGAAAACCACGACTCCTTATTACATGACAACTACGACCCATGAGATTTCTCATTGATGACTAGGGGCATACCATTTCTGTAATTGAGCTACAGGGTTAAATAACAGTTCTCTTCAACGGCACCCAACGAAGACCCATTACAACCATGACCTATATAATATGACAACCACGACCCATATAACATGACAGCTACGACCTTTACGCCATGACAACCACGACCCATATAGCCTGCATTTCCTGCTCTTGCAGTCTATCAATAGTCATATCATATTTGAAAAATGCCAGACTAACTTATTTACGGAGGGGCACGTTACTTTTCTAACTTTGATGGACGGTAAGGATCTTATGTGCATGTAAGGGTCATGGTTGTCATATAATCTGGGAGCAGGAAATGAGAACCACGACCCATATAACATGACAACCGCGATGGTCGTAGTTGTAATGTGGTAAGGGTCGTGGTTTCCATGAGGTAAGGTTCGTAGATAAAAATCTAAGGTGGAATACACCACAGGATATCTTTTTCTCTCATATTATATGGGTCGTGGTTCTCGTGTTATATGGGTCGTAGTTCTCATGTTAAATGGATCGTGGTTTCATGTGATATGGATCGTGGTTCTCATTTCCTGCTCCCAAATTGCATGACAACCATGACCCATACCTCATGAGAACCATGACCCATACAACATAACAACTATGACCCACCACCATGTATGTGTTTCATCCATGTTGCCCATCCTTCTTGCTATGTCATTTTAGGGCTAGGGCCCAAACATCAGCTCAATCCTGTGCTCATGTGGCCCACATAATAAAAAATAATGGTGATTGTTGAAAGTTTCTAAGCTCACTGTGCTCATCTTTACACGTCATGTAACTATAGCAATCTTACATGACACCTACCTACTGCAGCTAGGAAGCGGATTGCATACTGAGTAACTCGGTACGCTAAGGGCTGTTTGGGCGGTGGGATTAGAAGGGATTAGGTGGGATAGGATTCATGGAAAAGCTTGGAATTTCATTAAATGGAATTGCATTGGGTCCTGTGCCAATTTCACTCAATGTTAGCAAGTTGTGTAGGTCCCACCATGATGTGTTGGCTATATCCACACTGTCCACACATTTATCGAGATTATTTTAGAGCATGGGCCAAAAAATCAGGTAAATCTAAAGCTCAAGTGGACCCCACCATAGAAAGTAATAGAGATTGAATACTTACCATTGAAAACTTCTTTGGGGCCACATAAGTTTTGGATCCACCTCATTTTTAGGCTCATGCTATAAAATGAGGTTACAAAACAAATGAACGGTTTAGATATAACACATGTGTGTTATTCTTGGTAATTTCAAATGATGGTGGGTATATCCATTTAATGTACCACCGTATTATCAACAAAGCAAGGCATTAATCTTATCCCATGGCAACGGAGGACAATCCCTGCCATGGGTAATAATTATGTTCTTTGGATCCCATCCCACCTAATCCGTTCTAATCCCACCGCCCAAACTGGCCTAAGCGTATTGACTAAACTATGTGGGGCCCAACATGATGTATTTATTTTATCCACTCGTAGATACATTTTATAATCTAATTTTAATAAATGGGACCAAAAATAAAGCATATACAAAGCTCAACTGGAGCACACCACATGGAACAGTGTGACTTGAACATCTACCGTTGAAAAAAAATTTGGGTAGACAAATGCTTTGGATCAAGCCGATATTTGTTTTTTCCTTTCATCCATGTTCTTGTGATCTTATTAACAGGTTGGATGACAAATAAACGTTACTGTGTCCCCTAGGAAGGTTTCAACGGTGGAAATCATTATTCCCACTGTTTCCTGTGGCATGACCCACTTGAGTTTTGGATATGTTTCATTTTTTGGCTCAACCGCTAAAATGAGATTAAAAAACGGATGGGAGACATGGATAAACCACATGAATTCACGGTGGGCATAACAGAGTTTACTCATTACCATAAAAGCGTACTGAGTAACTCATTACCCAATCCGATTTCCTGCAGCTGTATACACGGTGCGTGGCCCATCTTGACACGCACCTATATCAGTAGCCAAATCGCTAGTGAAGTAACGTGTTCTGTGGACCGCACCATGATGCATGTGTTGTATCCATACGGTCCAACCATATGTAGAGATCGTTTTATGGCGTTAAACAGAGAATGAGATAGATCTAAAGTTCAAGTGTACCCCACCATAGAAAATAGTGGGGACAGTGACATCCATTGTTCAAAACTTCTTAGGGCCATAGTAGTTTCTGCTTAAGCTGATATTTTTATTTTCACTTCTTCTATCTCAGTATTAACTTATGAATAGGTCAGATCTCAAAAATACATCATGGTGGGCCCTATAAATGTTTCAACGGTAGGAATTTCCCTAACTATATTTTTCTTTAGTATGCCCCACTTGAGGTTTGGTTATCGTTCATTTTTGGCATGGTGCCCTGAAATGAACTCACAAAACGAATAAAAGGGAAGGATTTCTCACAAACATCACAGTGGACCCCACCTGGTTCCCAGCGCAGGAACCTCCTGCTAAAAGGCTTCCGCAGGAAATCCGACGGGATTGGAAAACGGATTGGCTGGTGTATTTACGTCAGCAAGTTCTGTAGGTCACATGATGTATTTGTTATATCCAAACCGTCCATCCATTTTACGAGCTTGTCATAAGATTTGAGCCAAAAAATATGACAGTTCTAAAGATAAACTGGACCACAATATAGAAGTGTTGGATCAATCTTATATTTATTTTTTTCCCTTCATCCATGTCCTTGTGATCATATAAAAAGGTTTCAACGGTGCAAATCATTATTCCAACTGTTTCCTATGGTAATGTCCACTTGATCTTTGGGTATGACTAAATTTTGGGTTCAACCGCTAAAATAAGATGGAAAAACAAACTGCGGCATGGATAGACCACATACATTTACGGTGGTACACCAGCCAATCCGCTTCTGACGTGGATTAAAAGTTACTCGACTTACGTGTAGCTGCAAGAGTCTTGGAGGAGTCCGAATTCCCGAGACCAAAAGCTATTTTAGTAATTCACATTACTCGACTTATGCATCCCAATATATGTAGAGATGAATGGTCTTATTGGGCCCCTTGTGATGTATATATTTTATTCATGCTGTCCATTCATTTTGAAAAATCATTTTAAGGAATGAACAAAAAAATGAGGTATATTAAAGGCTCATGTCGACCACACCATAGAAAGCAGTGAAATTGAAAACCTTGTAGGGCATGACAACCACGACCTATAACATGATAGCCACAACTCATATAAGATGACAACCACAACTCATATAACATGATAACTACGAACCGGGTGACAACCACGACCCATATAACATGATAACCACGACCTATATAACTTGGCATCTACGGCCCTTAACAACCACGACTCATATAATATGACAACCACGACCTATATAACTTCACAACCACGACCCATATAATATGACAACCTCAACCCTTGCTACATAACAACCACGATCCATTCGAAGGGTCATGGTTTACATGCACAATGGATCTTGATTTTCATCCACAAAGGGTCGTGGTAACCCTACCCCTAAAATGACACAACAAAAAGGATGGGCGGCATGGATTATTCACATGCATCAATGTGGGCCCATTTGGGTCGTGGTTTGTATGGGTCGTAGTTGCCATGTTATATGGGTCGTGGTTGTCATGTTGCATGATTCGCGGTTTGCAACGTGTTCACTTCATTTTCTACCAACCATTGGTACCATAACTTAAGGCCCACAATGGGGTGATCTGATCCATCCACCTTGTCGGCTAGCTCATTATAGGCCCAAAAAGTCCTAACTTGGGTATTATCCACTTCTAACAAACATCACATGAGAACCACGACCTATATAACATGATAACTACGACCCGCGACAACCACGACCCATATAACATAACAATCATGACCCATATAACATGACAACCACGACCCATAACAACTACAACCCTTACCACAATACAACACAACCCATATAACATGACAATCACGACTCATATAATATAACAATTACGACCCATATAACATGATAACTATAATCCATGACAACAATGACCCATAATAATTACAATCCATGACAACCACGACCCTTACCACATTACAACCACGACCAATATAACATGACAACTATGACCCATGACAACCACGACCCCTATAACATGACAACTATGGCTCATATAACACGACAAAAAGGATGGGGCCTACGAGCTCCGAATCAGGCTAATATTTGGAACCTAGCCCTAAAATAACACGACAAAAAGGATGGGCAACATAGATTATCACATACATCAATGTAAGCCCCACTAGTTGGTCTTAACAGCCACGACCTGTTAACATGACAACTACGACCCATGACAATTACAACCCATATAACATGACAACCACGACCCATATAACTTGGTAACTACGACCCATGACAATTACAACCCATATAACATGACAACCACGACCCATATAACTTGGTAACTACGACCCATGACAACCACAACCCATATAACTTCACAACCACGACCCATATAGTATGACAACCTCGATCCATGCCACATGACAACCATGATCCATATAAAAGGTCGTGGTTCACATGCACAATGGATCGTGATTTTTATCCATAATAGATCGTGGTTGATATTTGACGCTACCCTAAAATGACCCAACAAAAAAGGATGGGCGGCATAAATTATACACATACATCAATGTGGGCCCATATGGGTCGTTGTTTGTATGGGTCATAGTTGTCATATTATATGGGTCGTGGTTGTCATGTTTCATGAATCGTGGTATCCACGCGTTCACTTCATCTTCTACCAAACCATTGGTATCATAGCTTAAGGCCCACAATAGGGTGATTCGATCCATCCACCTTGTCATCCAGCTCATCGTGGGTCCAAAAAATCCTGACATGGGGTGATCCGATCCATCCACCTAGCCTTAAAATAGCACGACAGAAAGGATGGGCGGCATGGATTATTCACATACATCAATGTAGGCCCCACTAGATGGTCCTTGCCAAGGCCTATAAAATGCAGATTTCAACTCGTATAGCATGACAACCACGACCCTTACCTCATGGCAACCACGACCCATAGCCGAGTTGTGGGTGTAATGCAGTAAGGGTCATGGTTGTAATGTGGTAAGGGTCGTAGTTGTCATGGGTCGTGGTTCTCATGTTATATGAGTCGTGGTTCTCATGAGTCATAGTTGTCATGAGTCGTAGTTATCATGTTATACGGGTCATGGTTCGCATGCTATATGGGTCGCAATTGTTACATGTTCACGTCCTTTACTACCAAATGAAAGGAGAGTCATTGATACAATAGCTTAAGGCCCACAATGGGGTGATCCATTCCATCCACCTTGTCAGCCTGCTCGGTGTGGGCCCAAAAAAGTCTTGACTTGGGCAGTGTCCTCTTTTAACAAACATCACAGTGAGTGAGCCTGGAAAGTTTCAACAGTGGGTTCCATTGTCTCCATTGTTTTCTATTATGTAGCCCACACAAGCTCTTGATCAGGCTGATATTTGGGCCCTAACCATTAAAATGACATGGCAAAAAGGATGGGTGGCATGGATTATACACATATATCAATGTGGGCCCACGTGCTTGGTCCTTGCTTGCACGCAAAAAAGGGTTTCGTACACATTACTTTCTTGGCATTAAATACGACGTAACTTCTTCTTCCCTGGAAAATGTACACTTACTGAAATAAGGATAAGGGCATTTTGATCCAAGTAATTTTCGAAAGCATGTCAGAAGGCGCTTTAGGGAATATATGAAGTGTCGTAGCGTTCGAGGTAATTTGCCCAAACTTCAAGGCAAGTACGATCAATTTCTCTTTCCTTTTTGTGGCAAGCTGGCAAGCAGATGATCCGGATACATTTGACAATGTCAATGTATGACAATATACGGTGAAAAGCAGGGAAACTGATGTACGCCAGAAGCGTACATGATGGGAACAGATTGGCTACTCCGCTGCCACCAGCCCCGTGGCTGATGGTCGGTGCTCTGTGGGACCCACCATGATGTATGTATTTCATTCATTCAGTTCATCCATTTTTTACAGATCATTTTAGGGCTGTATACCAAAAATGAGAAAGATATAAATCTCAGGTGGACCACACTGCAGGAAAACAATGATGATTGGATATCCACCATTAAAATCCTCCTATGGCCCACTGTACTATTTATTTGACATCTAATATGTTGATTAGGTCATACAGATCCAGATGAAGGGAAAAAACAAAGATCAGCTTGATCCAAAACTTTTATGGCCCCCAATAAGTTTTTAATGGTCGACATTCAACACTGTTTCCTGTAATGAGGTCCACTTGTGATTGGGATATACCTAATTTTTGGTTTCATACCATAAAATGATCTATAAAGATATATGTACGGCATGGATGAAACACATATATCAAGGTAGGGCCCACAAAGCACCGACCACCAGCCATTGGCTGGTGGCATATGGGGAGTAGCCAATCCGTTTCCGTACATGATAATCTAGTCAGATATTCATCAATCTCGACCATCCAGGTTTTCCATAGTATTCATGAGCCAGTATTAAATATTAATAAAAGAAAAAGTAGAGATTGAGAAGAGGATGCCATCCTGTTAAATAATTGGAGATAGTTTTCCTTTTCCTTGTCAAATAGGTGTGATGGCCTTTGAAAGCTAAGGAAACGTTAAGTATCAGAGAGAAGAAGAAAAAGAAATGGCAGAGAGTGCTGTGAACTTCTTAATACAACACTTGGGGCCTTTGCTGGTGGATGAAGTGCAGTTGTTGAAGGAGGTCGACGGAGAAGTCCGTGAACTCATAAATGAGTTCGAAAGCATCAGATCCGTCTTAAGGGATGCCGACGCGAGACAAGATACCGATGAAGGCCTCAAGACATGGGTGAAACAAATAAGAGAAGTAGCTTATGACGTTGAGGATGTTCTCGACGAGTTCATGCTCAGCCAAGCACAAGAGCAGCACGGCTCCCATGGATTCGTTGATTTTCTTCATAGACCCATCAAGCGGTTGAAGGCACGCCATCAAATTGCATCGTTGCTACGAGATATCAAAACCAGAATCCGTAAGATTTTGGAGAGAAAAGATGCTTACGCTCTCAATGGAATAGAGCAAGGTTCAAGCTCGAACAACATGAGTGATCAATGGTATGATCCTCGATTGAATGCTCTTTTCATTGAGGAAGCTCATCTTGTGGGCATCGACATGCCAAGGAGCCAATTGATCAGATGGTTAATGAATGGAGATTCGAGACTCTCGACGATTTCGGTGGTCGGGATGGGTGGCCTAGGTAAGACCACTCTAGTAAAGAAAGTCTATGATAGCCAACAGGTGAAACAACGTTTTGAAACATGTGCTTGGATCACTGTCTCCCAATCGTTCAAAGCGGAGGAACTGCTTCGAAGCATGATAAAGCAATTCTTCGAAGAAAAGAAAGATCCATGTCCACAAGGATTAGACGCTATGACACAGGTCAAGCTCATACAAGTGCTACGGAGTTACTTGCAGAAAAAAAGGTATGTGCTTGTTCTTGATGATGTATGGGAGGCACATGTATGGAATTTCGTAAGCAATGCATTGCCCACTGGCGAATATGGTAGCTGGGTAATGATCACCACACGCAAAGGTGACGTTGCATCATCTTCTTACATCGGACCCTCCAATCACATCTACAACCTTCAGCCTCTGCATCCAGAAAATGCCTGGTCCCTCTTTTGCAGGAGGGCGTTCCAATCAAACCAGGAGAACAGCTGTCCTCAGGAATTGGAGAAGCTTTCTCAAAGTTTCGTCAAAAAATGCCGAGGACTGCCTCTTGCGATTGTCGCATTGGGTAGTCTTCTGTCAATGAAGGGCAAGACGTATGTTGAGTGGGAGATGATTCACCGTAGCCTTGGATCAGAGCTTGAAAGAGACGACAGTCTTAGAAGCATGATGAAAATATTACTGCTCAGTTTCAATGATTTGCCTTACTACCTGAAATCATGCTTCTTGTATTTGAGTATTTTCCCCGAAGACTATCCGATTAAGCGTATGAAACTAATTCGCCTATGGATAGCTGAGGGTTTTGTAGAAAGTATAGTAGGCAGGTCAAAGGAAGAGGTTGCTGAAGGTTACCTCAATGAGCTCATCGCTAGAAATCTGGTTCACGTGGCAGAATGGAAATCTTCTGGTTGGACGGTGAGGGTGAGCACTTTTCGCGTCCATGATCTTGTGCGGGAGATGATTATTCCAAAATTCAGTGAGGAGCATTTCTTTGCATCTTCTGTTGAAGAGAACACAATGCCTTGTAACAGAATCCGGTGTCTGTCCATTTATAAAGATGAAAATTTTCCAAAATTTGATGCCTTCTCCTGCCTTCGCTCTTTGTTCATTTTTGGTGCCGAAAGACTATCTAAAGCCCCTACAATCACTTCATTTTACAGCTTAGGGTTGTTGAGGGTGGTAGATCTTGAAAACACGTCCATGAAAATCTTTCCTGATGATCTAACAAGCTTGTTGCATTTGAGATACTTAAGCTTGGAGAATACAAAGATCAAGAAGCTTCCTAGTTCGTTGGGGAGGCTAAAGAACTTAGAAACATTGAATCTTAAGGGCACTTTCGTATGTGAATTGCCGGTTGAGATTCTCAAGCTCCAGCAACTACGACACCTTCTGGCTTATTCCTATATGAGGCAGAGCTTTTACAGGCCATTTAATAGTATAGATGGAATTAAGGTGCCTGCTGGAATGGGGAGTATGAGGTCCCTACAGAAGTTGGCATATATAGAGGCAGAGAGCGGCATCATTAGAGAGCTGGGGAATCTCACCCAACTGAGGAGGTTAGGCATTATCAAGCTAAAAAGGGAAGATGGGAACGATTTGTGCACTTCCGTTGAGAAGATGGACTACCTTCGGACCTTGGATGTGACATCAATGGCTGAGGAGGAGGTTCTCAACCTGCATTCTTTATCGCATCCTCCGCTACCTCTTCAACGTCTATATTTGAAAGGGCGTTTGGAGAAGTTGCCCGAATGGATTGCCTCACTTGATAATCTGGTACAAGCTCGTCTGAGATGGTCCAGATTGAGGGATGATCCACTCAAAGCCCTTCAATCACTGCCCAATTTGGTGGAACTCCAACTAGATCGAGCTTATGATGGAGAAGAATTATGCTGCGAGGGTAGAGGATATCCAAGACTAGAGAAATTACGGCTCATTGAGTTGAGCGGGTTGAAGAATGTCAGGGTGGAGAAGGGAGCAATGTCTAGCCTTGCAGAGCTAGATATTAGACGATGCGAAGAATTAGTGGAGGCGCCGCTGTGGCTCGAACACGTCACTAACCTCAAAATACTTGACCTGTATGATATGTCGGAGGCTTTCTTGAAGGGGCTCAGGAAGGATGGAGCTGGAGAGTTTGTGGATTCCATTCGCCACATCCCACGCATACAATATACAGACACTCAGACAAATACTACTAGTGTTTTGTCATGATTCTGAAGAGCAGTTGTCAGGTGAATGCTTTATATTTTTGTTCTTTCTCATGTTTTTTTTATATTATTACTTGCGTTTTCTTTTTCTTTTCTTTTTTAAATGACATTTTTAAAGTTGTTTCAAGGAGGTCGGTTCCTCTAAAATTACATGGAGTAAGCTTTGTATGTGCCTTATATCTAAGCTATTCATCCGCTTTGACCATTCATTTTAGGGCATGGCGCTCCAGGTAATTAGATAGGCATGATTCTGGAGCATCTCAACACCATGGGTTTCTTTTACTTGATGCACAGGTCAGATGGTATGCACATTTAACTTGGAAGCGGATTGGGTGGTGTTGGGCTCTGTGGGGTCCACCGTGATGTATGTGTTCCATCCATGGCATCCATCCATTTTGCCAGCTCATTTTAAGGCATGAGCCCAAAAATGAAGTAATCAAGAATTTTAGTGGACCACACAGTGAACAGTGGTGATTGAATGCCACCATGAAAATACTTAAATACTTCTTGCACGCCACAAAAAAGTTTTGGATCAATCGGATATTTGTCTTTTTACTTCCTTCAGGTCCTACGTGACCTTCAGGAAGGTGTCAACGGTTGGCTTTCAATCACCACAATCCTCTTTTGTGGTCCACTTAAGCTTTGGATCTGCTTCAATTTTGGGTCCATGCTCTACAAAGTGGATGTATGTGGTTTATCCATGCCGTCCATCTACTTTTCCAGCTTATTTTAGGGGTTGTGCCCAAAATTTAAGAATATCCAAAGATCAAGTGGACTATGCCATTGGAAACAGTGGGAATAATTAATGATTTCCACCGTTGAAGCCTTTCTAGGGCCCACAGTGATGTTTATTTATCATCCAACCTGCTCATAGGACTAAACAGACATGGATGAAGGGAAAACACAAATACAAACTTGACCCAAAACTTCAGTGGCCCTCAAGAAATTTTCAACGGCAAACGTTCAATTCACATGGTTTCCTGTGGTGTAGTCTACTTGAGCTTTGCATACCCTTCATTTTTACCCTTAAGATCTAAAATTATCTGGTAAAATGGATGAACGGAGTTGATAAAATACATAAATGGACCCCACAGTTTTACTCAGTACACAATCAGCTTCCTTTAGAGATCCTCCACAAATCCCGTTACATGCAGAAGGTAAAACACCAAAATTCTATAGAGCCCACCATATTGTACGGACAAGCTCTTTATAACAGGTGCACCTTCTCATGTGCCCATAAAGGAGTGCAGTCCAAAGCGTTGGTGGGCCACACCATGTGCCTCTAAGTTCACTCATTTATGTTTTGGCTCATGATTACCTTCAAGCATGCATTTATTTATTGGACGAGGATTGCGTCTTGCGTCCAACAAGGGATTGGATGCATTCCATTGAAACTTTTTCTTATATGATTGTATTTTTTTAAGACCTGCAAACAAAGGTAGATGGTGGTGGACATCAAGAGCGCAAGCGTCATATCTCTTTGACTCTCATTCTAGCTCTCTGGTTACTATTTTAGAATTCAATAAGTGACATTGTCACTTTGGCATTCCTTATTTCGAGTTTTAAAAATGTTGTTGCTTGTATTGGTTGTAGTTCATTGTCGTTTGATACTTGTAAGTTCTTGAAGCATCATGGGAGTATTTTTTTTTTTTTTCTAGAGATGGAGCTGGAATTTGTGGATGGGGATAACTTGAGGAATGCATACTTTTTCATCTATTATTTTTCTTCTCCTTGTAATTGAGAGATCTTTAGTTCTTCCTTTTCTTCTTTTTCTAATTCAGAAATCCTTGTTTGTTTTCCATCTCCTTATAAGTTACTTGATGGGAGTTTCCTGCAACACCAAGCCATGTGGGGCTTACAACGATTTTCATGTAAAATCTACTTCATCCATTAGTTTTACAATCTCATGTTATGATGAGAGACATCCAACCGAAATCTCGGTGAACAGCAGCCGTGACTATAACGGTCCTAAGGTGCCGAAATTTTTTCTTAGGTAAGTTCTAACCCACACGAAAGGCATAATGATCTGGGCACTGTCTCAGAGAGAGGCTCGATGAAATAGACATGTTTGTGAAGATGTGGGCCAACCGCACCTAGACAGAAAGACCCTATGAAGCTTTATAGTTCCCTAGGATTGGCTTTGGGCCTTTCGTGTGCAGCTTAGCTGGAGGGCTTAAAAGGCCTCCTTCTGGGGAGGGGGAACCATCAGTGAAATACCACTCTTGAAGAATTAGAATTCTAACCTTATGTCAGGACCTACCGGCCAAGGGACAATCTCATGTAGAGAGTTTCTATGGGGTGTAGGCCTTCTAAAAGGTAATGGAGGCATACAAAGGTTTCTTCGGTCCGGACGGAGATTGCCCCTCAAGTTCAAAGGAAGAAGGGAGAAGACGCAGGTGTGTCACACCACACCAAAAGGTAGGATGAAAACACCCACACTATCATGATATTTATAAGCCATCCAATCCATTCAAAAGATGATTCTGACCAGAACGAAAGGAAAATACATATATCTAGCTTATCCAAAAATTCTATGGGCGTTCAGTCCCTACTGTTTCTTGTGGTCTGTCTTGGAACAAGTTTATTTTTGTGCTCTCAAGGTAACATGATTTGTTGTGATGGATAGAGTGGGTTTTCAAACGGACATCAGTGGGCTCCACAGGGCTTCGTGTTGCAGGGACTCCCTATATTAGGAGGAAATCTCTCTGTCGTTTTTTTTTTTTTGTCGCTTTCCTCTCTTGAGGAAATCTCTATCGTGCATTAAGAATTCCACGGGAGTTGGATTGGAGTGATTGAAGTCCCTCTACTATAGCGCAACAGGTAAAACGTACAAGTTCTTCTGTGACCACATGTTTTATACGTGTAATCCACTGTGCATTGGTTGTGATCCTTGATTCTAAGATCTCCCAGATACACAACTCATGTGATCTAAACCAAAGTGAACGATGGGGATGACATGCTAATCATAATTTTGTGCATGTGTATGCACCATTCGTTAAACCAGCTCTCAACAATAACTCAACGAGTTGGAGGGATTGTACAAAATTCAGACTGATTAAGAAATACAGAGAGACTTGACAAGCTACTTGGTTTTTAGGTGCAATTTTACATTGCTGCAGTTGGTGTGTCCCATATGAGATTTTAATGGGCATAGATTAGGGGAGTCCGGGTAACAGCTTAGTGGGTGAATCCTTGACCATGGGGCCCACCTTGATATTTGCGTTATATATCCACTCAAACCATTAATTCTTCTAGCTAATTTTAGAGCATGGTCCCAAAAATGAAGCAGATCCAAAATCTCTTGACCATTAAAAACTTATTGTGGGCCACAAAAGTTTTGGATCAAGCTAATATTTGTATTCTCTCTTGGTCCAGACCTGTGCAACCTTATCAACAAGCTGGATGTAAAAATAAACATTATGCTGGGCCCTAGGAATTTTTAAATGGTGGGCGTTTATTGATAGTAACGTTCCTGATTTTCATATTGTAAGTAGACACATAAAAACATAAATTAAAATGGTTAAAAATTTAATTTTTGTGTTAATAACAAAAACAAATCACGTAATCATTTAGTAAAGACACTATTAGATTTGAGAGGATTAATGATTCTTACCATCTCCTTTTTAAGCCAACAATAGAAAGCTACCCCGTATCCTCGTGATGATAAAGAAAATATCTTAGATCAGACTAACTAGTTCGGCATGCAAAAGTTCCTTCATTAAACCAGAATTACAATGTTCAACCACAAAAGGCAAAAGAAGATTCCCATAATTCAAAGGATTACTCAACATAGATTTGTACATGCCATGAGGTGGGCTTTCTCTTAGATTGTTTATATTTTGCCAAATTGTATGATGTGTCTTTGATTGGTCCCTCATTCCTATGCCTGTTATCTTAATGGAGGATACACGAAACCATAGTATTATCTTTTATTGTTGATGTCTTAAATCTGTAAATCGATCATTGACAGATTGTTCGATGCCATCGAATAGCTGCACGATCATGTTATCGAAAAAATCCGAATGAGTTTTTCGACATATTATATATGATTTTAGGGCAATAGGAACTTTTTAAGCCAACCAACCCCACCGCACTAGGTTGCCAACACCGGATTTGCAAGATTCCATCAGATCAATAGTCAAAAGTCCATTTAGTTTCGCTTTTATTATAAATATTAAGTTTTAGTTCTAGTATAACTTTTCATCCTTGAAGTTATAGAAGTTGTGTCCAATATGAAAATGGGTTTAATGCCAAATTGGATATTTATTATTTTTTACCAAAAACCACAAAATCTAATAGGAATAGAATTCCTATATATAAATAATAGAGTTTACCATTTATTGTAAGTTACCTTTTTGGAGTGTTTGAGTTGGAGTCTAAGTCTAAAACCGCATATTAGTTTGTGTTCTTTATTTAAATAGCTGTAATTTCTTCTTCTTTTTTTAATCCCTTGTGGGTCGGAGATACGTAGAGTTAGATTCGAGGCACAGAGAGCCCCATGATCAAAGTAATTATTTTCCCCATGAACAGAGTAAGATGATGTAATTATTTCTTAAGGAAGACGGTGAAGTTATTAATGGTCAATCACCCATTTTTCTTATGGTAGGGTCACTTGAGATTTGGATCTACTTCATTTTAGGGGCATAGATATAGCATATATGCATCAAGGTGGATGCGGTTTGGCTAGCGATGCTGTGGCTAGTGGTTGGTGCTCTGTGGACCCACCATGATCTGTGTTTTATCCATACCGTTCATCCTTTTTTAAACATCATTTTAATGACTTATCCCATAAATGAGGTAGATCAAAATCTCAGGTGAATCACACCATGGGAAAACATAATGATTGAATGTCTACCATTAAAAACCTCTTAGGGCCCACTATAATGTTTATTTGACATCCAACCTATAGATTAGGTCATACAGACCTGGATGAAGTAAAAAAATAAATATCAGCTTGATCCAAAAATTTTGTAGCCCCAAGAAGGTTTTAATTGTGAGAGTTGAATAAAGCCTGTGTGGCCCACTTGAGATTTTGATCTACCTCAATTTTGGGTTCATATCATAAAATTATCTGAAAAAATGGATGGACGGCATGGATGAGACACATACATCATGTTGGGGTCCACAAAGCACCAACCACTAGTCATTGGCTAGTGGCAGCTGGGGAGTAGTCAATCCTTTTTCCCATCAAGTTGGCCCTATAATAAAGCCGCACTAATTCGTGCATGTATTATGTTCTTTTGTTATTTTTCTCTCTTTTCTCTTTATTGTTTGTGCTTCCCTGAACACACACGACATGCAATAAAGGCTAATGTAAAGGGAACATAAGTGACAATAGAATGGCACACACGTGCATCCAGTCCATTTATAGGATTCATCCAACCTTTTATAAGTTTTCCAAAAATAAATTTGGTCCACTCAGCATGTGGGTCCTAATATTTAAAATAATGAATGAATTAGAAAACTTCAGCCAAGTTCTCCGAAGCCGTATATTCATCTTGCAATACAGCGGAAGCCGTACATTCATCCATACTGCTTATAACATTATTCCTGGTGGGACGAACTGAAAACAGAAAAAGGTTAGCCTAATCTAAAATTTCTGTGGCCCCATGAATGTTTCAATGGTGGATGTTCAATCATCGCGGTTTCTCTCCACGGGAATTACTGAGAAGGCAATCCACGTTCGGTTTAGATCTTGGGAACGTGCGGACGCGGATTTCATGCCAAAGCCTTTTTGAAGTTTCTACGCTGGGAACCAAATGGGGTCCACTGTGATGTTTGTAAGAAATCCACCCCCTTCATCCGTTTTCTGAGTTCATTTTATGACATGATGCCAAAAATGAACTGGATTCAATACTCATTTGAATGAAAACGTGGGAATTGAACGTACACAGTTGAAATATTCGTTGGGACACATAAGTTTTGAATCATTCTAATATTTGTGTTTTCTATTCATCCCAATGACCTTATGAACAGTATAGATGTCATGCAAACATCACTGTCGACTCAGGGAAGTTTCAACGGTAGGCATTTGGCATAAGACGGATGTGGATTTCCTGTTAAAGCCTTTTGCAGGTATAAGTTCCTTTGTGGAACTTAGGTGGTGCTCTATGATGTTAGTGAGAAATCCACCTTATTCATCCATTTTGAGTGCTTATTTAGGCCAGATCCAAAATTCAAGTGGGCATACCAGATGAAAAACTAGGGAAAGCAATTCCTACGGCTGAAACCTTCTTAGGCTCCACCTATACGCTTATATGCCATCCAAACCGTTTGTACGGTCATTTCTAATGGGATGAACTGAAAACACAAAAAGGTTATCATGATAAAAGACTTTTGTGGCTGCATGAATGTTGCAACGATGGTTGTTCAATCCCCATTTTCCTCTTGTATGGCCCACTTGTGCCTTGTATCCAGCTCATTTTCGGTCACAAGTCCTAAATTAGCGTGCAAAATGGATTAACGGAATGGATTTTTCACAAACATCACCATCGGCACCCAACTTCCTGAAAGGCTTTAGCAGGAAATCTGCGTCCACACAAGATGGTGCCACCTTACGGTAGGGCCCACTTTAATATATGTATTCTATGTAAACCCTGATCATCAGTTTTTCCACATTATTTTAAGGCTCGAGCCCAAAAATGAGGCATATCCAACCCTTAGGTGGACCATAGTAAAGAAAAAAGTGGTGATGTAACATTCCATCATTGAAAACTTCTATGGCCCACTGTAATGTTTCTATGATGGGTGGACCATACTAAAGAAAAAGGTGGTGATGTAATGTTCCACCATTAAAAACTTCCTACAGCCCACCATAATGTTTCTATGATGTATATTTGCCATCCAACTTATTAATAAGGTCACAAAAATCTAACTTAAAAGAAAAAAAATAATAATAATAATAAATCAGCTTGATAGAAAACTGAAGTAGTCCATTATAAGTTGTTAATCATTCATCACCTGGTACGGCCCACCTGAGATAGATTTGGATTTGCTTCATTTTAGGGTATGGATATAACATACATGCATCAAGGTGGGCCCTGTAATAAAACCCCACCTTAATGCACGTATTCTAGCTTTTTGTTATTATTATTATTATTTTTTTTCATTGCTAGTGCTTCCCTAAACATGCACGCCTTCAATAAAGGCTAATGTTCCCACTTCCCCGACGTACATGCCTGCTTCCCCAACACGAATATTATGGACAGAAACACCCAACGTCAAAACCTTTGTGGGCCCACCCTGATGTTTATATGCCATCTAAACCGTTCATAAGGTTTATTTCCACGGGGATGAACTCACACCACAAAGGTTGTAATGGTAGGCTTTAAATCTCCGCTGTTTAGTGAGGCCTGCCCCCACTTAGAGCTCTGGATCTCCTTCACTTTGAGATTCATGTACTAACATGATCTAGTGAAACTGATGAACGGAGTGGATTTCACATGAATATCACGATTGGCCTCACATAGTTACAGCTAGAGGCTGCTGACGTCCATAACCCCGATCCAACGGATATGGTATGATTGGCAGTCCGTTTGTATCCTACACCAATACAGGATCTGTATTCTATTTTAATGGAATCACATCAAATCCTTGGGAGAAGACATCTTTGGCACTTGTTGACAATACATGGTGAGTGGCTACTTCATTATCCATGGCAGACTTTGTGGGGCCCACCATGATGAATGTGTTATATATATACTGTCCATCCATTTTGCCAAGTCATTTTGATGACATGAGCCCAAACATGAGGTAGATCTAAAGCTTGATCCAAAACTTCTATAATACCTGAAAAGTTTTTCAAGGGTAGGCATTTAGTAACTTCTGTCATTAATTTTTTGTGTTTAATTGAGTATTGGATCTGCCTCACGCAGATGCAGGCCCTTGGTGGTGTGTGGATGTTACCAATTTTGGTAGGTCCACCATGATGTGTGTTTTATATCCACACCATCCATTTAATTTGCACGATAATTCATGTTTGTAAGGTCACAAAGACCTGGACAAAGAGAAAACACAAATATCATCTTGATCCAAAGCTTCCATGGATACAAAGAAGTTTTCAATAGTAGGCATTCAAGTCTTATTTCTTTTTGTGGTGTGGTCTACTTCAGCAGTGGATCTGCCTCATTTTTAGGCTCATGCCGTAAAATAATCTCATAAAATGGATGCACGGTGTGGATATAACATATATTTGTCCATCAAATGCAGTCATCAGGGTTAGGACATGAGATCAAAGATAGTCTAATCCACTGTTCATGTGGGCCATACAATAAAGAATGGTAAGAGGATACACCTGTCACCAAGGTAGTTTGCCTTTTCACCAGGCCACCGCCACCCATAAGCCTCCAAATTCATATGGCAGCTCACATAATGGCTGTATTTGACTGGCTATCACCCACAAGCCTCCAAAGTCACATGGCAGCTTAAATAATGGCTGCATTTAACTGGCTTTCAGGTCATCTGACTTTCATGATAAGGTATGCCAAAAAAGAGCCGTGATACATTGTTGTCATGAAATAAGCTTACTCCATAGTGTTATATATTAAACAGCTTCCTACCACTTTTCAGAAAAGTGGGAGCACACCACTTGTAACTGGGACTTTGCTTTTTAGAAGAGTAGGAGCACACCACTTATAACTTTGCAAATTGAGAAAGATATAAATCTCATTTAGATAAGCTCCACGAAATGCGACAGGCCTCATCTGTCCATCGTATAAACTATTATACAAACAGGAAAAAAAAAAAAACTGGCAAGGAGGCAGTCCATTTGTGTTAATACATGCCACTGATTCAGTTGCAACAGCCCTTAATTTTCTGCCACAAATAACCTCCTGACCTACATAGGCCTCGGCCACCATCCAGACCAGCTGGGTCCTCTTCCTGAGGGACCATCCTTTATACAACAATAAAAATGCTAAAAAATACATGAAAAAAAAAAAAAAAAAAAAAAACAGAGAACAAAATTATCAACTGAAGGTTCTCTCAGAGTCATGAAAAGTCCCTATAACTCCTGTTTTTTTAGTATCTATATATCTTACGAGTGGAATGTGCTGAATGGAATTGACTAATTCATTAAACCCATCCTTCGTTAGCCCCCTCAGAAAAGCAAATGGCGAATCCACCAGATAGAACATTTTGAGGTTAGTGAGATTTTCAAGCCCCAAAGGCACCTCTCCTAACTCTTCACAACCATCCTTAGCTTTTCAAGGCAATACATTGCTCCATTCTCTATTCTCACCTTCTTCAATTCCTTCAAATCAAGAAGGCTTAAATCCTTGAGTCTTGGATATCCTCCCGCCTCGCAACATAACTCTTCTCCGTTGTAGGCTCGCTCAAGAAAGAGTTCTACCAAATTCGGCAGTGATTGAAGGGCTTTGAGAGGGTCATCCCTCAATCTAGACCATCTCAAACGAACAGAGACTAGGTTATCAAGTGAGGCAATCCATTGAGGTAACTTGAGCAAACGCCCACTCAAGCACAACCTTTGAAGAGTAGGTGGAGGATATGACAGAGAATGCAAGTCAAGAAGCTCCTCCGCATCCATCAATCTCGCAGAAAAGGCTTGAAGGTGGTTCATTTTCTCGACGGAAGTGCACAAATCATCCCCATCTTCTGTTCTTAATTTGATAACGCCGAACTTCCTCAGTTCGATGAGATTCCCCAACTCTCTAACCACGCTGCTCTCCGCCTCTATGTACGCCAACTTCTGTAGTGATCTCATACTCCCCATTCCAGTAGGAACCTTAATTCCATCCACAGCATTAAATGGCAAGTAGACCCCCTTTCTAGCATACCGATAAATGAGAAGGTGGCGAAGGTTTTGGAGCTTGAGAATCTCAATTGGCAATTCACATACAAAGGTGCCCTTAAGATTCAATGTTTCTAAGTTTTTAAGCTTTCCCAATGAGTTAGGAAGCTTCTTCATCTTTGTATTCTCCAAGCTCAAATATCTTAAGTGGTACAGACTAGTCAAAGAATCAGGAAAGCTATCCATGGAAACATTTTCAAGATCCACCACCTTAAACAACCTTAAGCTGGAAAAACATGTGATTGCAGAAGCAATAGATAGTCCATCCACCCCCAAAATGAAAAAAGAGCGAAGATGGCAGAAACTTTCTAATTTTGGAAATTTCTCACCATTGTTGTAAATAGACAGACGCCGGATTCTATTACAAGTATCTTGTTCTGTTCAACAGAAGATGCAAAGAAATGCTCTTCCCTGGACTTTGAAATAATGATCTCCGGCACGAGATCATGGATGTGACAAGTGATCAATTTCCCATATGATTTCCTTTCTGCTACTTGAACGAGATTTCTAGCGATGAGTGCATTGAGGTAACCTTCAGCAACCTCTTGCATTGACCTGCCTTCATTTCTTTCTACAAAACCTTCGGCTATCCATAGCCGAATTAGTTTCATACGCTTAATCGCATAGTCTTAGGGGAAAATGCTCAAATACAAGAAGCATGATTTCAGGTAGTAAGGCAAGTCATTGAAACTGAGGAATAATATTTTCATCATGCTTCTAAGATTGTCATCGCTTTCAAACTCCAATCCAAGGCTTCAGTGAATCATCTCCCACTCAACATATGTCTTGTCCTTGATTGATAGAAGACTACCCAATGCGACAATCGCAAGCGGTAATCCTCGGCATTTATCTACAAAGCTTTGAGAAAGCTTCTTCAATCCAGGAGGGCAACAATTCTCTTAGTTCGAATGGAATGCCTTCTTGCAAAACAGAGACCAAGTCTCTCTTGGAGGCAGAGGTTGAAGATTGTAGATGTGATCAGAGATTCCAACGCAAGAAGATGATGCGACATCATCTTTGCGTGTGGTGATCATTACCCTACTATTATAATTGCTAGCAGGCAATACATTTCTTATGAAATTCCATACACGTGTGCTCCATACATCATCAAGAACAAGTACATACCTTTTATTCTGCAAGTAGCTCCGTAGCACTTGGATGAGCTCGACTTGTGTCATCGCGTCTAATCCTTGGGGAGATGGATCTTTCTTCTCCTCGAAGAATTGCTTTATCATGCTTCGAAGAAGTTCCTCCACTTTGAACGATTGCGAGACAGTGATCCAAGCATATGTTTCAAAACATTTCTTTACCTGTTGGTTATCATAGACTTTCTTTACTAGAGTAGTCTTGCCAAGGCCACCCATCCCAACCACCGAAATCCTCAAGAGTCTCGAATCTCCATTGACTAGCCATCCAATCAATTTGCTCCTTGGAAGGTCGATGCCCACAAGATCAGCTTCCTCAATGAAAAGAGCATCGAGTCGAGGATCATACCATTGATTACTCATGTTGTTGGAGCTTGAAATTTGCTCCCACTACAACAAAGTGCGGCATTACCAACCCTTTTTT
This sequence comes from Magnolia sinica, assembly GCF_029962835.1. NCBI lineage: Eukaryota > Viridiplantae > Streptophyta > Magnoliopsida > Magnoliales > Magnoliaceae > Magnolia > Magnolia sinica. The sequence continues at coordinate 85,166,681 of NC_080581.1, forward strand.
TTGGGCGCCGAACGCGCACTGTCGGCAAAGGGTGCCAAACATATCAATAACCCTAATTGGCCCTTCATTTGCTCTCTCTCTCTCTCTCTCTCTCTCTCTCTCTCTCTCTCTCTCTCTCTCTCTCTCTGTTTCCGCCCCCATTCTCGTCTCTCCCTCTCTCCTGATTCTCCTCTTTCCCTCTCTTTCTCTTTTCCGATCTCCGCTCCATATTCTCCTCTTTCCCTCATCCTCTCTCTCGATCTCCATTTCCCTCTCCTCTCTCCTCTCTCCTCTCTCTCACCTGCTCCATCTCTCTCATTCACCTCCCTCTCTCTCTGTCCAACGCATCTCCACCATCTCTTCTATCTCCCTTACGTCATCTTGTTGCTCGGATCTCCATTGCAGCAGCCGCTCGAAGGAACCATGCACCATTCGAAAGCCCATTTTCAAAATTTTGTGGCATTTCTTAAAATCGAAGGAATTTAAAGCTCCTCTCTGCAGGTTTGATCTCTTCCTCTCTGTCTCTTTCTGTCACTCTTTCGGATTTCATGAATGCTAACTATTTGATGAAATGGCTCAACAAGATTTGATTTTTTTTTTTTTCAGTGAAAATGAGAAATCTGGATTCGTGAATCTCGTGTCTCATTATCTAAGGTAGAACGAATCGAACTCTTCCGATTTCTCCAGATCTTGCAATTTCATCACTTGATTTTTCTGTCTTGTTATATGGTAGCGGAGAAGCACAACATATTGATTGAAGTAAGACCCAGCTATTCTAACATATGAAGTCATCATTACTTATGATAGCTTGGCATCGACTCATGAGGGTGATCTCCTGGTTTCATGTTTCTTGTATTTAATTGAAATGTACACTAGCGGAAACAAAATCTGGTGAGTGAAAATGCAATTTTTAGTTATCAATAGAAAAAGGAAAATCTTTTAGTTCTCTATTGCATTATTCTTCTGATATAGATAATTTGGTAGAAGTATTTTGGGAAATGCTGTGACATGTTGAGAATGCCAGTCCCCAGCTCCTTCGGCAGCTCTCTCTGTTGTTGTTGCTCTCCTGCCTTCACTGTAGTAAGTTTTCCCTGCATTCAAAGCAATGACCTTGTTATAGTTGCAGCATGAAGCTTTCGGCCAGGTGCATGAATGATAAGGATGCTGGAAAGGCCTAGATTGGCTGAAGTTTTTGTTTTATTGGCTGGGTTCTACTTGGGTGTCGGTGGGTATCTGTGATCGCCTATGTTTCTTATTTCTAATCGGTTGTTTCGTAGGTCTTAGCTTTCTCTTCAAGTGTCCTGGTTGGCTTGCTTAAGGATCATATGATGTTTTTAGGGATTCTGTGCTGGATGTGTTCTTTCTCTGGGTCTTGGGGTGTTTAAATATTTTCATAGCTTGCGGATTTTTGTGGTTGGTTCAGCATGGTTGTATGGCTGGGGAGGCAAGTAGCCATGCATGCAATTAATATATGTAAGCTGCCTTTGTATATATTTTGTGGCTAGGTGATATGTGATGGGTGTGACCCAGTTTTTTTTTTTTCCTTCAACGGATGTAAAGCATTCTTTTCTGTCTTAATAAAATTTCTTAGGGGTGTACCCTACCTTTTACAAAAATAAGAAAATTTGCTAGATTAACAGAACTCCATTTTGAAAGGAACCTGTGTAATTAAAAAAGGTTTAAAACTATATATGTTTTGAAATTAAATGTCTTTTTCAATTAAAAAAATTGACTTAAATATGTCTTTATCAATAAAATATAGATAATAAAAACTTTCAAAGACAATTTAGAACATAGAAATTGATAATCCTCACTGATCCATATATCAGATTGCTTTATATGTGGATTACTTGAAAAAGGACTTAAGAAAGGTGAATAATACTGATTGAATGGAACTAATAAATCAGGCAAATAATGCTTTGTAATTTTTAAGCTGTGTGCCCTTTTGAAAGTAATTAAAGAGTCCGAGCAGTTGGAGTTGGACTTGAGACCTTCTTATTTAGAGGAGGTTTTAAGTCTAATTGTTCAGCCTACAATGTATGGTCTACCCAATGGATAAGTACTTCCAACCTATTAAGTGAATGTGAAATCGTTATAATAGGTTAGCCACATGAGGAGAACCGCTAAATAACAAAATATAGATGGATAGGACTCTGTTTTAGAGTTTTAATAATATGTCCGTTTTATAGATGGATGGGACTCTGTTTTGTGTTTCTGTCCTGATCAGATGCGTAGGGTTGTTTGTCAATTTAGTAACTGGGATTTCAGCACAGTTGCAGGGCCTATTCTCATGTCTGGCAACCTGGATTTTGGGGTGTTCAAATCCTGATTTATAAATTCACGTATTTAACGGCTTACAAAATCCAGGGATTGCAAATCGTCCCCAAAGGTCATTTTTAAAATGTTTATAAAAGGGAGACATGTGTGTTCTAAAAAACCATCCATACGATTTTGTGGGCCCCAGATGATGTCTGAATGACAAAAAAAATGGTCCTGTTTTGAAAGCCTATTGATATAGCTCTCAAACAATCAAATATCATGGACTCTTTATGTCATTTTTCTTACATGTGACTTTGATATCATTTAAATGAACTATTATGATGGAATTAGGTAAGAGTAGTATGATGGGATTTAGATAATTTGTCATTTTAAAAATATTTTGTTAAAATGGATGATCCTAATTAGAATGAAGAATGCTTAATACTAAATCAGGGTTAATTTGCTTGGGAAAAAGTATATATGCATGTAATTCTATGACCGAATGATGAATGGAATTTTAGTTTACTTCTCCCAACTCATTTTGTTTATGTTTCATTTTAGTCTACTGACTTGTTTTGTTGCTAGATGACAAGACAACTATGGCTGTACTTCAATCTTGAAATCTGATTCACTAGTCTTAGAATGTATTTACACAATTTCCAGAACAATGCCTTTTGGAAATCTAAACATCCAGGTCAGTGAGTTTTCCTCAGATCTGAGATCTTTTTCCTGCGATGTCTGCGTTTTCTGCCCTTCTACTTTGATTTTCCTTGATTTCTTGTCAGATCTAAGGTTCTTATGTGATATATGGTGTAGATATCTTGATAAATGAATGATATCTTTTTATAGATCGCTGATAAAATGCTCCATACCCTGTCCATTGTCTTCCTATAGGGCTGCTAACACTGTTAATGATGTTATGGAATTTGTACTTTAAAACTTCATAGAGATGAATAAACTTCGGGTCCGATGCATCATCAGGTTAGTTGAAATTTTAGAGAACTATCGCTATTGTGTTTGAGCACAAAAAGTAAGTGCATGCCATAAATGAAAAATTGGAGCATGGGGGTTTGTGAAGGGAAGATGCAGTGTAGGTTGAATTTCATGCTATTCTACATGTTTGACGAAATTCCTCAACCAGACTCTGTTTCTCACCAATGAATCGTACCAGCTCCAAGTTGATTTCCCCAAGCATTACCTCATGGAAGCACCTCAAGTCAGATTTTATTTTATTTTATTTTATTTTGTGGAAATTGGTTATCTGAAATGTTGATCAATTGCTTGAAATGTCTGACCACATAAGATTTTTTAATACAAAAAAGCCTGACCAATTACTCAACTCTGTATTGGATTGTTATTGTAGGGCCCCCTAATCTCTGATCAAACAGCTTGTGGGGCCCACTCCTGGGCTTTTGTGGAACCAACTCCTAGGCTGCAGCACCACGCGTCATCGAGTTCAAAATCAAAATGGACATTTCCTATTACACATTTCTTAAGTTGCTTATGTTTTATATTTAGAGGAGTAGCTGAATAATTTTTAAGACCTACGACAGTCCACTCAAATATCTACATTTCCTACACATTCGGCTTGAGCTTTAGGCCATTCATGTGGGTGTGTTACTATAAACCTTAAGCTGATGAAATTGAAAATGTTGGAAAATTACATTTACATGATGTTGATAAAACCTAATTCAATTGCAACAGTCAGTCCCAGGTTATTACTATAACGTTCATTACAGATTCTAGTTTTTTCTCCAGCTTTTCCTGTTTGTGTTTTTGTTTATTGAGTTGAAGTGATTTGATCATTCCTCAATGCCGGGGTATTGAACGTGCTAACTCTTTTAAACAGGGCCCAGAAGAAGCTGTCGGCGATCGGATCGTGGGAGAACACAAAGAAGGCTTCTGTGGAAGCTCAGCTAAAAAAGATAAGAGGTAAGAAAGTTATGCTTTTTCATTAGATGTAGAGGAATGATCCAATGCTAAACACTCATAGCTAAGTATGTTAATCAAGCCTTCAATCTTCTTACTTGAGGGGCACTTGTACAAGATCCAGGCCATTCATTTATTTTGACCCAATGCAGATGGGCCATGTTGCTGAAAAAACACCAGATGAGTGATACCGGGCATGTGCCGAAGAAGATCCTCAGGTGCTTTGGAGGTTAGAAATTCCCAAACATAAATTGAAAGAAAGTAGAAATGGTGAGTCTTTCCCTTCTTCGCTATGTATTTATTTTCTTATGCTTAAGAGTGTTTCATTACTATGATAATGGTTGATCATGTATGTGTATAGTGTGATAGTTTGTTGTATATGTTTGGATTCTAGAAACTAAGTTTGAAAATCTTGGATGGTTTTGAATCATATAGCAGCACGACCTATGTTGCCTTGAAAGGAATTTCGATAAAAGATAGGATATGCAGATAGTTGTATCTGCATATACTTAATGAATACAACTTCTCTTACACACTTCAAATCTATTATACTTTTTTCTTTGGCAAGTATGAATTTATGATTAAGGCCCTGTTTGGATACTGCCAAACAAGTTACTTTTTCTATTTTACAGCGGTAGATAAGTAACTTATTTCAGATAAGTAAGTTTTGTTTATGATTAGTTATAAGTAACTTTTTTACTTACAAGTACTTAATCAATTCAGTTATATGTGGACCCATCATGATGTATTTGTTATATGTGGACCCATCATGATGTATTTGTTATATGTGGACCCATCAATTCAGTTATAAGTGGACCCATCCATGTTGTCCATCCATTTTTTTCAAATCATTTCAGGGAATTAGCCCAAAAATTAGGCACATTCAAATATCAAGTTGAATGAGAAACAGTGGTGATCGAACTCCCACCATTAAAACCTTCATCAGGCTAAATGCTTTGGATCAAGCTGATATTTGTGTTTTCCATTCATCCTAGTCTGTATGACCTAACAACAAGTTGGATGGCAAATAAACATTACAGTGGGCCTTAGAAAGTCTTTAATGGTGGGCTTTCAATAACTACTGTTTCCTGTGGTTGGCATGGATGCCCCCATTAGTTTTCTGTTGGGCCCACTTGGTGTTTAGATGCAATCCAATCCATTTATCTGATATGACTCATCAGGATGAAAGAATGACAAAAAATTGCAGGTATTCCGAAACTCAGGGGAGCCATATCATGTAAATTTAGAGTTGCGAGGAACGCAAGTGTTTTCCAGTTGTTTTAGGGTGTGTTTGGATGCACTATTGTTTTGTAAAAACTACTTGCATTATTGAATGATGGTTAATCAAATCTACAATTTCTTGCTTTATCAGATGATTGTTGGGGTGAATTGAATCATGACTCGGAGGTTTGCTTTTTTTCATTTTATAACTTTGTGTTCAAATCTCTTAGAGAGCTTAAATTCTTTACAAAGTTTCTGTCTTTGATTACATGTTCTAAGGATTGAAACTGACTATCCTAGTGAAAAAATGATGCTTGTAAGAATGAAGCCGCTATTCAAGTAACCTGGAATACCATTTGGTTTTGTGTTGGGAATTTGAATTAGAAGAGAGAAATATTCAGTGTTTCTATTTTTTGATTTTCCAAAAAGTTGTTTATATATAGGGTGCATTTGGTTGCACCAAATATAATGAAATTTCTTGATGTTTTGCACTAAACTAGACTGATTAATAATGAAATATTATGAAATTTCATGATATTTAGTGCACCCAAATACACCGTTACTGATTTTTTGTTCTTCTATGTATTAGAAACCTTCTTAAAATGATACTAAATGGGATGTTTTGTTTTTAGGTTGACAGTGTAAAGAAGCATGGGATTCTACTAGAAGTAGTTTAGTTTCTGATTGATCTGAAACTTCATGAGCTCTAGTAGTAAATAACTTTTGCATTCTTCATGAGCTCTAGTAGTGTTTGAACTGCTGCTATCCCAGATTTTATTTCAGTCTGCTGAATCTGTATTGCAGTGGGAATCCTGTGCTGATTCCATTCCTAATGGAGCGGACAGTACTAATTGAGAAATCTTTTCATTGATTGAGTAAAGATCATCCATCGACCTTCATTGATTTGGATGCATATCGCTTCTTAATAGATAAATCCTATCAGCATGCATTAAGCTTTTCAAGAACACTTTTTTTTTTTTTTTTAGAATTCCAATTGGTGGGGAGTTTCAGTTGTCAGGCTGGCTTCACTTGTTGAATTTCGTTTTTTCTTTTTCCTGGTTAGGCTATTGTCAGATGTCAGTTGTAATGTTGGTGCTTGACATCACTGCTATTCACTTTCAAACCAATCGAATATAGGAACTCTCTCTCTCTCTCTCTCTCTCAATGTTGGTGCTTGACATCACTGCTATTCACTTTCAAACCAATCGAATATAGGAACTCTCTCTCTCTCTCTCTCTCTCTCTCTCTCTCTCTGGAAAGACTATATTCATCACTGCTAAAAGCATACCTCCCCACCAAATGGACTATAATCTCTCTCTCTCTCTCTCTCTGGAAAGACTATCCATCACTGCTAATAGACTATATTCTCTCTCTCTCTCTCTCTCTCTCTCTCTCTCTCTCTCTCTCTCTCTCTCTCTCTCTCTCCATCTAACCTTTTGCATCTCTTTCTCTGCCAAAAGCATACCTCCCTTCCCTGGTGGGTTTTCATTTTTAATCTTTTTCTTTAGTTTCTCACCAAAGTATAAAATAGAAATTGAAATCACAAAGACCAACTTCCCACTTTCGAGTTCGATACAGAGAGAATTCACAATTCAAGATCACATTAGGTGGAGATATTACTTGATCGTTGGCAGAGTTAAAACTGGTAAGTTCTCCTTTCTTCGAATAAGATCATCCCAGTGTTGTAATCCAGGCTTTTCATCTGGTAATTTTATTTATTTATTTATTTATTTATTTATTTTCATATGGTTTTGAATGTCCACTAGTTTTTTTCCCCAGTAGAATGTTCTGCTGAATCTTGTTTTCATCGTCTTGATTTTCTTTTTTTGGACAGCTTTTCTGCTTTGTTGAGGATTTTTGTTCTCGTGCATGGTTGGAGAATTGATGTTGTCTAGTGATTTGGCACGTTGGGAATTTGTTTTGGAATTCGATCATTTCTTCTCTATATTCTTTAATTCGATTTTGTATCCCTGCAGATGTTATCTTCTTGTTATTTTGAAATAAAGAGCAATCAAAGTACTGTTTTGGTGTTTGATCATTTGAAGCTATCTTTCGGTTTTAATTGATAAATTGATGATAGTGAGTTGCTTATAATACCAATATTTTTTCAATGGGAAATTAAATCTGAATCTATGTAAAGCTAGCCCATTAACTGCAGTTTTCGTAGACAGATTTAGATTCTTTCTTCGTTTCTTCTTTTTTCTTTTAGCTCTTTGTTGGCACGCATTTACATATGTAGAGCTGATCCATACCGTTGCATCCCCCTCCAGATTGTTTCTTGTTTCACATTTTTCTTAATCAGCTTCTTCTTTTTCTAATTCTGTTTTTCCTTACTTTGTTAATCTTTTTTTTTTTTTTTTTTTTTTTCAGGCTGCTTGGAAAAGAGTTGAGGAATTTAAGGACTGTCTGGATCTCACGCTTGTGCATGCCATGTTGGGACGACAGAACGGGATTGGCCGGTGAATCTGGTGACCTTTAGCTTTCGAATGCTTCCAAATATTATTATCTTTCTCACATTAATGGCCACCTTTGTACACTTGAAAAATCACTAGCAACGTTTAAAAAAAAAAAAAAAAAAAAAAACAAACCATTCATAAACGCAACAGGAAGTAGAATGAAAAGAGGTTCAATAGTTTGGATAGCAGATTTCCTATAATATTCACTATTATTTCTGCTCTATGGCTACGAATCAAATCCAAAAGGCATATCTATTGCTACAGATTTTATCCGTAGCTTTCTACATTTTCCTGGTGGCCTCTAAAACCGCCGGTAAAATATACTGGCCGTCGGTAAAACCTTTACCGACCGAGCCTTTGCTGGCTGTTGCCTGACAGCCGGTAAAATCTTTACCGGCAGTTTTTGGATATTTGCCGGCGGTTTTGACCGGCGAGAAAGACCCATTTTGTTGTTGCGTCCTTGTTATTGAGAGCATAAGCATCTTTTCTCTCCATAATCTTATAGATTCTGATTTTGATATCTCATAGAAATGATGCAATCTGATGGCGTGCCTTCAACTACTTGATGGGTCTATGAAAAAAATCGACGAATCCATGGGAGCCGTTCTGCTCTTGTGCTAAGCCAAGCATGAATTCGTTAAGAACATCCTCCATGTCATATGCGACTTCTCTTACTTGTTTCACCCATGTCTTGAGGCCTTGATCAGCATCTTGTCTTGCATCGGCATCCCGTAAGAAGGATCTGATGCTTTCTAACTCATCTCTAACTTCGCAGAATTCTCCATCAACCACCTTCAACGGTTGCGCTTCCTCCACCAGCAAAGCCCCCAAGTATTTTATCAAGAAGCTCACGACACCCTCCGCCATCTCTCTCTCTCTCTCTCTCTCTCTCTCTCTCTCTCTCTCTCTCTCTCTCTCTCTCTCTCTCTCTCTCTCTTTCTCTCTCTCTCTCTCCCTCTCGTGACAATAGTAGATGGAAATGGCGACTGTTGAAACCAACAACCCGGATGGTTTTCAGGCTACTCAGTCCAGTCAAATGAATGGACCATGTGCGGGGACTGGAAGCCTGTTGAAGTTAGGTAGTTAACCCATCTAAGTAACTTCTAGAAAGGTTCCATGTCAGCATGTTACTTTCAAAACTTTTCAAGGGCCATTTATAATTCCAACTTGAAGGCAACGGTTAGTTTATACACACATAGAAATAAAGGAAGAATATGGAAGTCGTGAACCAATTTGAATGGGTCCAGCTCCCATCTTTTAGACCCATTTGGAAATCGGGTTGGATTTGGCTCTCGCTTTTTAGACCTTGACTTAGTTAAAAATCAGACCTGTTAGGGCCTTAGGGGTTTGGGTTGAGTCCATATGTGATGACCGGTCCGTCTTTTAGATCCATTAAGAAATGGGGTTGGATTTGGGTCTCGCCTTTTGGACCTGAGCCTAGTTAAGAATTGGGCCTGGTCAGGTTTGAGTTGAGTGCATGTGATGAACCGGATACAAGTCCTGTCTATTAGACCCATTAGGAAATTGGGTTAGATTTGAGTCTCATCTTTTGGAACTGTACTTGGATAAAAATCAGGCCTATTGGGATTTGAGTTGAGTCCATGTGATGAACCTAATACACTGGTCCCATCTTTTAGACCCATTAAGAAAGATTTGGGTCCCGCCTTTTAGAACTGGACCCAGTTAAAAATTGGGCCTGGTCGGGTTTAGGTTAAGTCCATGTAATGAATCGGATACCAGTCCCATCTTTTAGACCCATTACGAAATTGGGTTGGATTTGGGACTCACATTTTGGACCTGTACTTGGTTAAAAATCAGCCTAATCGGGTTTGGGTTGAGTCCATGTGATGAACCGGATAAAGTTGGGTAGAATCTAATTTTCTGGGTGGAGGTCCAGCTAGTTTTAGTAGTAATATATTGGTAATTATAGCAATAAAACAAGGTTTTCCAAGCAAACATCTAAGAGAGCCCATTTACAAACACCTGTGAGCAATGTGAATGCACTTATTTGTCCTAATCCCAACGCAAATAGTAGATCCAAAAACCCTTGAGCCCAACTAAATCTTGTTCTTCAAGAACTAGGCCCAAGTCCAATTGGATCTAGGTCTGCTCTTCATAACCAAAACCCAAACTCAATTAAATCTTGGTCCAGGTCTTAAAATAAGAAACATGAAACTCGGGCCAAAAGGACCCAAACCCAGCAAGACCTGAACACAGGTAGCCTGAATATGGGTACTTCTTAGGAGCTTGGCTTTATTTTTCTTACTTCTTAATTTCTTTCTTTTCTTCATTTTAAAATTTCTTTCACATTATTTATTGAATTTTATTTTTTTTACTCTTAGGCTCGGTAGATATTAGCACCCATTTATTTTTTAAATAAAGCAAATTTTCAAACCCTATATTTTACTGAAAAAGATATAGTGCTCTCAGAGCACTACAAATTGTCTTTCTAATTAAATTTTCATGGAGCACCTTGCAAGTAGAAAGCATTGATTGCCCAAAGTCAATGTATCTTATCTTCAAGTGGGCCCTAACACATTTACTATCATCCTTTGGTATTTTACCTGTGGCTCCCCGTACTAGTGGTATGGATCGATTTTTGCATATGTATTGTTCCCCATGGTCCAAACCGTTAAAATGACAAGATCATCCATGAAGAGCGGAACACAGTAGAAATCTCCTATATTGAAGTTTTTACAAGCCTTGAAAGAAAACTGTGATGACCATGTTAATAATAATTTTCTAAGATTGTATATAATGTTGTGGCGGTGGAGACGAGGTCTCTTCCCGAGAGTCTCTCTTCCTTTGTTTCCTTCTCTCTCTACCTCTTGTATGATTAATTGTATGGATGAAGCATATTTCTCCTAGTTATCTCTCTAGGTGCTCTTATGTGGTGGTCCATATATTAAGGGTCATAGTTCGAGTGTGGCATTTCATAATTTTTATCTTATGTAATATTAATTCCTTGTACCGGTGAGAGATAAGTAAGTTTTGTATTTATGCTTCTTTTTTTTTGTTTCTAGTGAAGAAGAAAGTTATATTATTGTCTAGGGAGTAAATATATTGTCGAACCACATAAATTTTGGTAACTATTGTCTCTTGTTTTGGTTTAATTCTTTTGGCTTTTGTTTGGCCATTTTTATTTTATTATTATTATTATTTGTGTTTTGGCTTTAACTATATTAATCATATGCGGGTATTCTTTTGCAATAATTGGTATCAAAGTGAAAGGTTGAAAAAACTTTTTTTGCATAAGATTGGTGTTGACATTTGTTTTGTAATTGTGTTTCAGATAGTTGGATCGAGTTCTACCAGATTCAAAGTATTAAGGTTTGATAGATTCAATTACTCATTATGGAAATTCAAGATGAATGCAGTGTTGGTAAAGGAAGAATGTGCAATTGCAGTTCAAGGAAAAGAAAAAAAAAAAAAAACCGAAGAAATGAAAGATGAGGTATTTGACAAGAAGAATCAATTAGCCGTTTTGGACATTTTTTTGCATTAAATGATTTAGTATTGTTCAATGTGTTTGATCAAACCACTATAAAAGATTTATGGGATAAATTGCGAAACCTATAAGATGGAAAATCTATATCAAACAAGATATTTCTTTGACAACAACTATATAACTTAAAGATGAATAAATGATTCTCTTTGCAAAAATACTTTAATGGGCTTAATATCTTGATTAACATATTAATGGTGGTTGATGTGAAGATTGACGATGAAGAAAATATCGCACTTATGCTCAATTCGATGCTAGATTTTTGAGATGGTTTGATTATGATTACGAATCTCAGTAACAATCTAGATCTCACTATGAAGTTGGTTATGTTCATATTGCTTATTGAAGAGTCTTGTAGAAAAACACATGCAAAATCTGTAAGTGATATTATGATGGTCAAAAGAAAATCTACTAAGAAAGGTACTGGTGGGAGAAATCAAACGAGATCTAAGTCGAAAGGGCATAAAACAAGTAAGTGTTGTAATTGTGGAAAAAATAGGCACTTAAGTAAAAATTATAGACATAAGAAAGTAAAAAAAAAAAAAAAAAAACCTACAAATCTAATTCATATGATCACACACAAGATTCAAATAGTTCCCAATACAATCTAGTTGAAAAATACAATTCATTCGATAATTGGGAAATATTGTTTTTAGTAATTTCATGAGAAATTCTGAGCCATCCATGGATCTTAAATCTAAGTACTACATTACATATGATTCTAAATAGAAGTTATTTCTACATATATCAGTCATGTGATGTGATATAGTTTACATGAGTGATAATATTACATGTAAAATTATGAAAATTGGAGATATCATAATTACTATATTTGATGGTATCACACGAATAATTTTTATTGTGCACTATGTACCCAACTTGTAAATGAAATTTCTATCGTTAAAAAAGTTTCAATAAAGATGGTTATAATTCTTTTTTAGTAAAAATAGTCAATTTCAAATTATTAAAGGGACTAATGGTGTGGCCCATTTGAAGGTTGGATCTACTTATATTTTGGGCTCATGCTAAAAATGATTGGTTAAAATGAATGGATGATATGGATAAAACACATGCATCAGGGTAGACTCCACATAGTCCCTGTCAAAATGAATGGATGATATGGATAAAACACATGCATCAGGGTGGACCCCACATAGTCCCTGTTAGGCCGATGTCCGTTCTGGCAGAGGATTGGACGCAATTCGCGTCCTAGTGGAACTCCCTGACACGGGAACCAGCGGAGTCGGATTGCATCCTGCCACCGTCCACGTAGGGATATGTAGGGCCCACCCTGATGTATGAGTTTTATCCACTCCGTCCACCCATTTTACAATATTATTTTAGTCTATCAATCCAAAAAGGAGGCAGATCCAACCTTCAAGTGGACCACCCACTTGGGATTTAATGCTCACCATTAAATACTTATTGGGAGCTTTGGATCGAGCTGTTTTCCGTTCATCCATGTCTATAGTAACTTATGAATAGGTAATATGGCAAATAAACATCACGGTGGTGGTCCACTTCACTTTTTGGCTTATGCTGAAATGATCTGAAAAAAAATAAGGACGAGATGAATAAAACCCATATATATCTGTGAGCTCCACGTAGCCTGTCTGGACGGATTTTGTCCAGACGGGTTTAAGGCCCAATCCGCTTCGGATACATTCCCCGGAACGGATTAGGTAAGACCCGGATCAACCGAGATGGGTGGGACCCTAACTGTGTGGCCACTGTGATGTATCTGACTACATCTAGGCCATCTAGGCCATCCATCCGTATTGAAAGCTTGTTTTACGGCATAAACAAAATGCAGCAATTTAAATCTCAGATGGATCATACTATAGGAAACCGTGGTGATTGACCATTTAAAACTTCTCGTGCGCCACAAAAGCTTTAGATCAAGATGATATTTGTGTGGCCACTTCATTATGGTGTTTTTACCTTCTCAACAGGTTGGATGGCAAATAAACATTTCGGTGGAATCCATTTTTAATGGTGGGGATTCAATTACGGCTGTTTGCTGTGGGGATTCAAACTGTGGACTCCCAATCCAACGGTTCTGATTCTATCCCTGTGTGGGATCTGATGTTAAATTATTGGTTTTGATTTGGTTTATATTGTCTGATATCTGGTTATGTTACTTCTTTTTTTTTTTGGTACAAATATGTGAGATTTCAGGGTGTGTTTGGTTGCTAATGCAGGGGCATTTTCACACCGGACTCGAGTGGGGTGGCCTATGGGATGCAGGGGCACACTCGGGGTGGGCGGCCCATGTGAGAAGGGCACCTCATGTGAGGCCAGCCCCACCCGTGTGAGGCGGGTGACATGTGTGAGGTGGAACCCATGTGATGTGGGGCCCACGAGGCTGTTCGGCCGAGAACCTAACCCATGGGATGTGGGGCATGGGCTATAAGATAAAGAGATTGATTCGCCATGTTTTATTAGTTCGAGTTTTTAGAGTAAGTGGTATTAGAGCGGGAGGTCTTGGGAGATGACCAAATTAGAATTCCTTTAGTATTCATATTGAGGTGCTAGTATTCAAACCGCAACTTCCTTGATGACTGGATTGGCCTATTTTCATGCCAAGTGATCTTTTGGTGGGGCCCACCTTTTTGAATGGCCTGATTGTCCTACACATGCGACGGATTGGCAAAAAGATGGGATTGCAATAACTTAGTATCATACCGAGAGATTGGTGGTTGACAGGTGGTGAGAAACCAATTATGGGTCCCATGTGCACAGATTTGGTATCAAACAGGAAAGCTGGGAGACTGGTGGTGAGAAACCAAGTATGGGTCCCATGTGCACAGATTTGGTATCAAACAGGAAAGCTCCCTGTTCATGACGAACTGGTAAATCGGCCTCCAAATGGATAATTGTGGCCAACCCCAAAAACAGTGAAACAGGCATGCACTTTACAAGGTCAAAGCATTGAATGTGCTTGCTTCACACTTTCAATGGAATGCTGAAGGCTCAAAGATAAGGATCTACTGATTTTCTGAGTGATCTGCTTATTCTTTTCATTGTATTTAAATCATCTGATAATCTTCTTGATTTTGTTGTGTTTTCAACTATTGAATTCATGAGTCACTGCTAATCAATGTATTGTCCTGCCACTATCCCACTGTTGGGTAATAGTAATACAGCTTACATATTTGAGATTGAGAAACTTTTGTTTGTGTTTTTCCCATGAAAAGAATCACCCATATTGATTGTCATGGATATAACCGAACTGGCCTGCTGACTGGAAATACAACTAATCATGGTAGGAACGCCTTAGAGCTGGGCCAATTAGAATATCATGATAGACTTGCCGAGTTGAAAGAGCACCGACAGAGGGATGAGCCCTGCGTCAACCTTGAATTAGGGCTATACACGAGTCAAGCTAGCTCGAAAAGCTCGCTCGACTCGGCTCGACTCAGCTCGGATTGACTAGACTTGAAAGGCCGACTCAAGGTGAGTCACGCTTGTTTACTAAAGCTCGAGTTGAGTTCAAGCCAAGTTCGACCATGATGTATTTCAACTCGACTCGACTCAACTCGGCTCGAGTAATATATTTTAATAATATATATTATATATATTATATTAATATTAAATATAATATATATATATATATATATTAGTTTTTTTAAAAAGAAGTTAAAACTTAAAAGTTTTTACTAAAAAACCCTACCCGACCCTACCCGTCCTCATTTCCTTTTTTTCTTTCCCTTACCCCACTAAGGTAAACTCGACTCGACTCGAACTCGACTCGAAAACTTTGACAAACAAGCCAAACTTCAATGTTGAGCTCGAGGGCTAGCTCGAGCTCGAGTGTAGCATGGACGAGTCAAGCCGAGCTTGGCCCACCTTGACTCGACTCGGCTCGATGTATAGCCCTACCTTGAATTGAGCTGTTTAAAGGCAGAGCTCAGTGATGGGAACCACCTCCCGACTCGACTAGATTGACCCCTGAGCTGGAGGGACAGCAAAACCCATAGAGAATTCCACTTCAAATCAAGAAAAGAAAGATTTGATATGATTCTATCTAAGGACCACGCTGACCGAGGCGGGCTCAGCGATACTTGAGAAGTAAATCCCCAGCCAAATAAGGACCCGCTAACAAATCCAGCGTGTCCAGATATGCAAGTCTTGAAGCCGCATAAACATCCTATAAGTAAACCCACTGCAATTGGAGAAATGTAAGCACCAAAAACCCTAACTCAAGTCCCACCTCTCCTCTCAGTCTACCCACCTAAATTAGGGATCGTAGGGTCCTTGGCCACAATTAGCACCCCTGTTGCCCTTTGCATATTATTGATACAGGTATACATGCATCTACAAGCGTCGCACCTGTTCATCCAGATTCAAGCAATAACATTGGTATTTATATATGAACATCTTATATGGTGATTTCTCACCTAATAGAAAATGTATTGAGGTAGTCTTGATATTTTTCCTTCCCTCAATTGGCAATCTCAATGATGTTCAACTATGATGTTTAGCTTATCTTGTTCATCCAAATCGCCACTTTGGATGGACTAGAATTGAATTGAGAATAATCAGTTTAAACAAGAGGAAATTACCAAGTTGTGCCTACATATTTTCTTGGATTCATGATGAGGAAGTAGCCTCTCAAATTGTATTCACACTTGTCTCAACTCCAACTTGAAAATGCCGTAATTGCAATTTAGGTGTGGATTCCAGGTAACGACAGGGAAGAATTGGGTATCCGTGGAACAACATAAACAAATGAAGGATGTAGGAAAGACTTTGAAATAAAGAACTAGAATCAAAGTTTATGAGGGTGATAATGTGAAATTTTGGGAAGAGATGTGCATCAACGTGAGTGAAGATCCTCTCATGAGAGTCTTGCATTGCCTCTATATGGTGGCCACGACAAAGGAATTCCTCATGCAAGATTGTTCTAAAGTCTTGGAGGGTAAGAATTGGGTATATGTGGAACACCATAAACAAATGAAGGATGTAGGAAAGACTTTGAGATAAAGAACTAGAATCAAAGTTTATAAGGGTGATAATGTAAAAGGGCGAATGGTCTTCACCATAGGTTTGCTCCCTATAGGTGAGGGTTCGATTCCCCTCCTTCGCTTTACCCGATACACGTGGTTGTGGGTGATTGCGTGTATCTGCAGGGATTAGTCTCACTTCAAAAAAGAGGTGGGGACACCCTGTGTCTTCAAAAAAAAAAAAAAAAAAATGTGAAAATTTGGGAAGAGATGTGCATCAGCATGAGTGAAGAGCCTCTTATGACTTATGAGAGTCTTGCCTTGCCTCTATATAGTGGCCACAACAAAGGGATCCTTCATGCAAGGTTGTTCGAAAGTCTTGGGGGGTAAGATCATTTGGAACATCACCTTGAGAAGAAAATCTCATTGACGATGAAATGGACTTTTCTCAGTTGTTGGAGGATATGAATGAAGTCTTACCAAAGGGAGGATGGTTGAATTTGGAAATGGATCTCAAGCTCATTCCTTTTTATTGTTGACAAAATTTGGAGGCTTCCCCCTCACGCCTGCGCTTGGTCTTCTTTAATCCCCCAAAGGTTGAAACCTTCCCTTGGATGGCAATGGCAGACAATTCTCAATTTGTACACATCAGGGGATAGGCTTCCTAGCATCCCCTTCTTGTGAAAGGAGGAAACAAACCCACCTTGTTCATCCATTGGACCCAAGCGATGAAGATTTGGGACCACTTCCTAAATACTTTCAACATGAATTGGGTATGTGAGAGGACCTTTGCCTTGCTCTATCTAGCTGTGAAGGAGGCCTATTTAAGGAAAGGGGTAGGACATTTTGGAGAACGTTTATGTTGGCTTTGTGTTGGGAAATCCATAAGTACGGGAATAACTGTATATTCAACTATAAAGAGGCACCAGTGGAGAGAATTACTGTCAAATCAAAAGCAACCTAGCATATCAGGCCACATGCTGCACCGAATTTACAGGGATATTGACTTTGGACTTCTATTTCAAATGGTCACTGGTGGTGAATAGTGAAGCATCGTTCCCCAATTTTGTGCCACATTGGAAGTGTCCTTCGGAAGGATAGCTGAAGGTGAATTTTGAGGTTTCCTCCCAAGGCCTTCTGAAAATGCATTATTATTTTCAGTTTCTCTGGACCAGCCAGATTGGGAGATGCAATGTAAGGGGGAAGCCCTTCTTTTGAAAGAAAGGCTGAAGTTAATAGAGCGTGGTCCAGGCTGGTTATCATTGAAAGAGACACCTCAAACGTCATAAATTGGCGAGCAAATGAGCAAGGGTCATTCAGAGCCTGCTCTCATATGCTTTTGATGAAATTTGCCTTATTCCTTCAAAATCAAAGATATCGTCTGCTGATGTAGGTAGGGAGGCACATGAGATAGCCAATGTGTTATCTAGAAGGGCCTCTTCATTCCGCCTTGTGTATTTCTATGTTTCTTGTCTAAGGATGGTAATCATACTTTGGCCGTTCCACTTTATTAATGCAATTTAATTAGATAGTTCATCCAAACACACCCCTAATTGCTGCATATAATGTTTTCCACATGAAAGTATTTTCTTAGTTTTCTGTATGTCTATGTGATATTACTAGGGTTTCAAAAGGAGTTTGGGGACTACCAGGCAACTTCCAGTCAGCTACTGGCAGCGTTCCTTCTGCAAAATCTCTCATGTACTTTGGGCTGTTCCTGGCAGCCAGAATTTTCTTCATTTTCATCGCATTCACCATGTTCCTTCCAGTCATGGTGCTGATGCCTCAAAAATTTGCTCTTTGTTTTACCGTCGGTTGTGCCTTTATCGTAGGATCGTTCTTCGCACTCAAAGGCTCGAAGAATCAGCTTTTGCACATGTTCTCAAGAGAAGTATCTCACCTCCTAACATCTTAATTAATCTATTGCAATAATTACTTAATAGTTATCCAAAATCTGCAAAAGTCTAGGTCCAGTTGGACTGATCTATATGTTTGTATAGAGCCTGTATACAATACAAAGCTTTGTATGTTAAGGTTAACATTTAAAACCCTAACCCCCAAAAAATAATAATAATAATAATAATAAAATAATAATAATAAAAAATAAATAAATAACACGCACACTATCTACATGCATCCATGTCCATATAAGTGCATTTTACTGCTTCTAAATACATGACGTTAACTTAAGTCCCTATTTAGATGCACTTAAAATGTTCTGAGATGACTTAGATTCAGTTGGATGCATTTTGTACGTTAATATGAATGTAGAAAGCTTTGTATTGGATCTGGCCTCATTTGAATTATCTGCAAACTTAAGACGTGGGTGAATTTAGAAAAAAGAAGGGGGTTTTTAGGTCCACCTTATTGCAGTTGATGAGAACAGTCAGTTAAAACTGTAGGAATCTTGTGCATTGGATGAGGTGAAAAAGAAAAGGGAATCACAATATGCTTGGGTTTTGAGGAATTATATGGTCTTGCTCATCAGCATTCTTACAGTTCGGTACCTACAGGAGTGTCCCTGCATGTCAGGCACTTTTCTGTTGATCTGGTGGTCCTTTGGATGATGGATGCCCAAGAATCTTCTGTTTTGAATGAGCTCAACCCATGTACCAGTGAACAAGAAATACATGGTTTGGTGAAAAGTGCAGCAATAGTCCACATTCAATCTGAAAAGGGCAAAGATCAATGGACTAGGATCTCCATGTCTGGCAGATTTCTGGTGCATCCCTCATCCATATTGAGGGTCATCACATCAATGGTTTGCATCACTGAATCATAGGCCCCGCATTCAGGGAATCCTGTATGTACATTTCTTTTGCTGAGCAGGTCCCATATAATTCATCTTTAATTTCAACCATCTATTTATCCATTTGTCCTACGATGGCAGTCAAAAACATTCTTTATGGAGCATGTCCCTTTGCAAATTGAAACCCAATTGAATTCTCTTTGAGTAGTTAATATGAAATCTTCTCTGGCTGTTTTTTCGCAGAGGCTTCCATTCACAGTGGGATTTATTGGCAGCATGGTGGGTACCATATATGTGTCAATGGTGCTTCACAGCTACGTTCTCTCTGTTTTCTTCTCTGTTTTACAGGTATCACATTTTCAATGTGTCCTTTTTCTTCACTCTACTTTCTTTCTTTTAACCCAAACAACTGAAGTTATGTGATAGAGTGTAATAGTGGAAAAGGATTCATGCAGCTGACCCAATTAGTTGGGATAAGGTTTAGACGATGATTGATTGATTGATTGATAAGTAGACATTAATGGATAGGGTCCCCTTCTCTTTTTCTTTTTCTTCGGTTTCTTTTCCATTCACCTTTGTTTTTTAATAACTTTCACCCCTTTGTATTTCACCATGGTTAATTGAATGAAGTATCAGATGATGCTCGATTGGAAGAAATTTTATTTTATTTTTTTTTTGACCTGGCAATTGTACAGGCTGGGGCTCTCTTCGGCAACCTAATCCATTCATCTGGTGGGTCCAGTCATCTGATGGGCATGCCTCAAAAACTCCCAATCGGATGATACTATCAATCCAATAATTGTGGGGAATTACAACCCGCAGTCCACATCTGATGTGGTGCCAAGTGGATGGCCAGTGTATTCCAACGGCAGAGATTTCTGGGATATCTACCTTTAACCAGGAACCAACATCATTGAGTATCACCAAATATTCACCAAGGCTGCATCAGAGACTAACTAAACCACAATACTGGTGTTTGTCAATTTTAAAATTTCCATCCATCTACCGATGGCTGAATTAGAAATAACAATAGGATCAATTTTTCACCAGAGAGATTTTCGAGAGAATATATCACATCAGATCAAAGTATTGCATTTTGGGCAACAAGAAAGACTGACAATCTTTTTTTTTTTTTTCAAAAATATCAGCAGATAAATTCATGATTCCAATCTAGGAAATGATTTAGTGGCACTATTAACACAAGTAAAACTGTATGTGATGGCACAAGGAACCGGTAAAAAGTTTTTTCTCCTTTTGGTTTCAGATTTACAAAAGCAGAATAGGGGAATAAAAAGACTACTGGAATAAGAAAGACCTTGCTCAAATGGGCAGCGAGCAGGATCTTCTCCAAAATAAATGGCCAGTGCATCCGCATTTCATCCCTGTCAAACATCCAGCCCAGAAATCATGTTTGGTGCCAAATATTTTTGTCAACAGCATAAACATTTCGTGAATTTTAACTAGTATCATATAAGTGAAGAACTGATACATACCACCCCAGAATAGAGTGAAGTTAATGGCCTCACTTCAGCTTCAGCAACAACAAGAAATTCCTTTAAAGTCAGAACAGTCGAAACACTTCAATTAGATGTGCCAATACAAATAGGAATATTATTCGAAAGGAGAGTAGAAAGGACAAGTTCAGACAGGGGACCATTATTTACATCTTACACCCACCCTTATTGAAAGGTACGTAGAAGGTTAGCTTGCATAAAATTTTAATTTTTGGTTTGTCTATATGATTTAAATGACATGTGGTTATTCTTAATCCAACATAAAGTGCATGACTGACTAATCTTTTTGTTCCAATAGTGACAGGGACTATGAAAGGATATGATCAATTACTTAACCTAGTGCTCGATGAAGCACTAGAGTTTCTAAGAGGTATTTATTTATTTTGTTTTTGAAGATTGAATCAAAGAGGAATTTATCTCATGATTCTTTAGTTGGAAGTTATGGCTGCTATTTATCAAAGAGATTTTGTTGATGAGTTGTACTAGACTAGGGTGCATTTGGACGGAGCACAAATCGATATTGGGTTAAGAACTAGTACGGTGTCAAGTTACTTGAAAAAAAAAAAAAATCAAGAAAAAAGAAAAGAAGGGAAGAACCAGTAGGTCCCATTCTCATGTCACTACTGTTTTTATTTTATTTTTTTTTGGGTGGAAAATGGAGCCCACCTACCACAACTTCTGTCCTCTGACCCCTCCCAAATGCACAGTGGCCAGTCCTGCTGGCTGCTGGAATAACCAACCCATATCAACTTGGGGCGCATCCAAACAGGTAGCTGCAGATGCCACTGGGGCCATGATCCCATTCAAACTGGCAGATTGCTGGTACAGGGGTGATTGAACATTGAACTTCTTATGATCTCTGCTGTATGGCCAGCCTCATTTATTTGCTTCCATTACTAGTGTGCCAGTCATTCACTGCCCCTTTGTAGCCTCTCCTAATTGACTGGACCACACTGGATTCGCCAACCATAATCTCCTTTTCAGCTTGTCTATTCAGCTTTGAATATAGAGATGCTGGCTCATTCAAGTCTTTGCTTCTATAAAGGTGGTCATTTAATTTCTGTATCGAGAGAAGTACCTATCATCACATGCATCAACTGTGAACTACCGCCATTAGCAACAAAATGGAACTATTGGTTGAATAACTCAAGCTGTGGGTCATTTGCGCCACTAGCTCTAATGCCACTCCCCTTCCATCTGAAAATAACTCTCATTGTCTCAGATAATTCTTTGCTGCATTCATTCTTGCTTGCATTGTCTTTCTATTGCATGCGAGAAGAGAGTATTTATTAATGCTTGTTGTGCTGGCTTTATGGCCTTGGGGTTGCTTGATGTGTTTTCTAGGTTTCTTAGCTCTCAGGACGAGGAGTGGGTGGTTCATCTCTGAGGTTTCTGCTTCCAATCCCAGCTTGCGGGGGAGCAGGGGTTTGCTATTCTGTTAGTAGGAATGGCCGGCTTGAGGGCCATAGGATGTTGTATGCCTTTTCTTTTCCCCCTTTTTGTTCCTCTTTGCTTTTTAGGATATATGATGGATGAACTTGGTTTCATTGCAAAACTCATGGACTGTAATGCTTTGGTTTCATGGCAGAAAAAAAGGAATTATTGCAAGGCATTTTTTTTTAAAAAAAATCTTCTTTTGGATCTCTAGTGCTTAATTAGCGCAAAAGGTTTATCTTAATTTCTGTTTTTAGCTTCACAATTTCTTTCACGATGCATGAACTTGGTTTGTCTTAGAAATTTCTGACAAGTCCTTGAAGGTCAAATTCAATTATAATTTATGGTATGTTTTAATCATATACAGGTTCTTATCTTAGACATTTTGACATATATTCATGAAGTACCTTGTACTTAGTTGTAGAGAGTTTGCAAATGGCAAGGTTTTGAAGATTGCAAATATAATTGTTGGCATATCTTGAAGGATCCAACAACAGAAATTAACTTTTTAACTCTCAAAATTTGCCTTGGAAGGTTTTAGTCCACCATTACTGTAGGGCTTTTAGATTGTATAGCAGAGGTGTGTGCAATAGTGGATGGGCTTTGTAACTGTTATAGCTTGGGTCTTAGAAATCTGCAGGTGGAAAGTGATTCTATAATTATTTTTGAAGGGATACATGTGCATTCAAAGGGCCCATCTGGTATTGGTGGATTGAAATTCAGAAACATGCATCAATTCATCCATTCTATCTGAGGGGTGAACTCAGTGGTATTGGTATATGTTTCCATCCACAAATGTTTCTAAAGATAAGCTACACAGAGGAAATGGAGAGCTTATCTATTTCCTGTTGCATTCATGTTGGCTAGATCATCTTATGTTGACCTTCTCCCATGTTTAGCAATGGCCCATTCAGCAATTTTCCACATGTATTGCAATTATCAATATATGACTCATGGTAGAATTTGTCAATCTATGTCAATTTTAGTAGATCCTGTATATTTTCTTGTTGCAGTTTCAAATTCTCCTTCAGCATTAATGTTCAATTTCTTGTTGGTATTTGTTCATGTTACTTGCAACCTATGAAATAACGTGTTTGAGTTGGCGAATCGGCTAGTTGGCAATTACAAAACTGATAACTGCACAAATAGCATTACCATCAAGCCAGGGAGTTTCACTATTTGTGAGAAAGCAGCTCGAGCTGTTATTTACATGGATTGCACCGGACCATCTGAAATGTCATGCTGTTTCTTTGTTAGGATACTATTGTAGAGCTAAGCTCCTTAGCATGCAAAGGAGCTTGCAAATACCTCTTTGGCAAATACCACAGAAGATTTTTTATTTTTCATTTTATAGGCATCAAAATATCCTGCTTGGGTTGTTTAACATCCCGAATTTTTATGGCCAGAGTTTATACTCGAGTTCGAGAAAACCGAGTGTTAATAATGTAAAACTTGGATGCTTTAGAGATCGCATCTTATATTTGTTATAGACCACATCCAGATACATTCGAGAAGGTAACATTCACAAGAATAAAATTAACTATATTCTTTATTCCAAGGTCAAATAAATCGTCAAATGCTCTCACAATGAGAGCTTAATACAAGTTCTGAGTTGCGCAACGGAATTATAAAGAAAGTAAACCATAAATTAATCTTCCTAGTCTATTCAGTAAAGTCTTCTGCCAGGGTCGGGTCTTTTGGGTCCTCTACCTATATGTCACCTACAATATTTGTACGGTTGATAGAGGGTCAATGCCCTACTCATAGTGATAGTTACCCTTTAAAATTAACAGTAATTCAAGAGATTTATAACAACAGTGTAAAAGTTTTGATACGTCCTGTACTCCACATCTACAAGAGGTATCAATGCACAAGCAATTTATATGAGATGCATGCCTAGCAAAGTATATGCGGTTTATCTCACTTAGGGATTGCCACAATGTGGAATACGATTATAGTTGTCCGACTCGCCCTGCATCCCATACTACGGAGATTCGCTGGCGTATCCCACGTTTAACATAGATTTATGCGGTTATCCCAAGACGAACACCACACATGACCAGATGAATCACGCAACCCGGATTAGAGCGACTAATTGCGACATCCAACCCCCAAAAGATTAGATTGGAGTGACTAAATGCGATATCCAACCTTAAAAAAAAAAAAAGACCGGATTAGAGCGACTAAATGCGACATCTAACCCCCAAAAGAAAGAACTGATGTATCACACATATATAACAATTTACATACACCAGTTGTTGCACCATCACCCGTGAAACATGGAATTACGTGTTGCCCCAGGGCCGCTACCGAAAATGCATTATGCCCATGATATTGATTGGATCGCTAGAGGAGGAATTCCCAACATAGTACTTGCACCAAGAGAGAAACCCTTGAACCATGAGAGTTTATGAATATCACGACACCTGCCCAAGCCTTTAAGTTAAATAAGAGACAAGTGACAATGACCATTTCAAATAAGATTAAAGGCAAGGGCAAGGCTCATATCCCTAGCCTCACATAAATTCAGGAAGATTCCTTGAAATGGAAATCATGTTAAAATCCCAAAAGGCCAATAATTGTTGATGACAATTTAAAATGAAAACAGAGGAAAAGTAATGGAAATCTGAGAATAGATAAAAAGGAACGTAAAAGGCAAGATAAAATGCATCAACTCAATTAAGACAAAAGGTATGTAAAAGGCGGGATAAAATAACATGAATGCATAAAAAGACAGGATAAATACTACTTAAATTAATGTAAGCTTAAAAGATAAAACCTTCACCTCTAGTGTTATTTTCTCTTCGAAGGTGGGTTTGTGTCGAGGTATTAAACCCTTAACCTAGTGTTTAACAAATTGTGAATGGTTATTACTCGTTAGCTGGTCTAATCAAGATTTGGCAAGAAGGGGAAGAAGGGGTTTAGAAGGGAAAATTGGACGTGACCTACCTTGGACGTCGGGTGTTGCTAGTTTCCCTCTTTTTTTTTCGTTAATTTCTTTTCCTTCTTTCTTTAATTTCTTTTCCTTCCTTCTTTCTCTCTTCTCCTCTTTTCTCCCTCTTCTCTCCTTGCTGGATAGCTGCCAGTCTAGGCGAATGGAGTCTCTTTCTCTCTCTGCTGCCGCTCGGCTGAAGTCTCTCTCTCTCTCTCTCTCTCTCTCTCTCTCTCTCTCTCTCTCGCTATGTTCTCACGACTCTGGGGAGATGGGTTTTTATAAGCATGGGAATGCCTGGAATTCCTATGAGTATTCCCTACACAAGGTACCACCTACATGATTTGTTTACGCAACCTCTCTTTCTGCGTAGAGAGTTGGTCGCGGATCGCGCCTGAAGAAATGGTTCATCTAGCGACCCTACTGCGGGATCTTTTTCCGAACGGCCTTCATGGGAGTGGTCGGAATCCCTTAGGGATGGGTTTGAACAGCTTTGATTTCGCCATCGGTTGGGTTGCTGATCCCTGTGCGTTCGGTTTTGCAAATTTCAAACAGAAAAGGCTCCCCTTTGTGCCTGTTGTTGCACACGCAACAGCTTGCATGGGTCCTACTGGATCTTATGTTCTTGGTCGAGGTCGAGAGCTAGACTTGATAGACGGTTCAGATTACTCAAATCTGTCAAAATGGTGGCCCACCTGGATTGTCGGTTCGTGGATCTCTCCATGCATGGTGATTTGCAATGGACTGCGTTCGTACATGGAGGTTTGGACGGTGTGCGGAGAAACCTAAGGTCCGATTGGTTTTTCCCTTTGGTTGCAATGAACGGTCCCGATCATCCATTAAGGCGATGTTGGTGGCCCACGAATCATCCACCGATGATCGACCGCTGTGAGAAGAGGTTTCGTAGAGTCGGTCGGGTCAAGGTAACTTTGACCCTCCTATAGTTACAGTGTACCGCGGCTATGCGGAGTCCATGTGTGTGCGTTGCTCCTACTGTGGGGTCCACGTGTGGTTTGGAGTAAATCGGCTCTGTTCATTAG
Source organism: Magnolia sinica (assembly GCF_029962835.1). Lineage (NCBI taxonomy): Eukaryota > Viridiplantae > Streptophyta > Magnoliopsida > Magnoliales > Magnoliaceae > Magnolia > Magnolia sinica. Next base: position 85,192,645 of record NC_080581.1, read on the forward strand.
TCTTAGTGGGCTGACATTAAGATCCGTGTCATAAATGGGGAACTAGGGTGTGGGCCATATCATTGATTGTTATGTTTAGCCATCGATCTTGATGATCCAACAGCTGAATCTTGGTGTGTATGGTCAATTTATGATGATTAGGCTTGACATAAGGTTTTATATGAACCGGATCATGGGAACCATGTGATTTAGAATTTAGGGGTCTAGGGTGATGGCGTTTTCGTAATTATTTCTGATATAGGCGTTTCAGGAGATCCAATGGTTCCACATGATTGTAGACATGTTTCTAGACAATTTTTATAAAAGAACTTGTGTCTAAATAGTTATGAACGGAGAGTTATCTACTAGTTTATTTAAGGGGAAGTTTATGTTTCGGTTCATGTGTGCATGGTCTTATTTTCAACTCAAGGGTCAGATGCCTTGATTTTGGTATCCTTCTCATATGCGTTTTACATTGACTCTCACGGTAATGCTCGAGAACTTTTGATACTCGAGCATTGAAGAGTTCGGGGCGTTACAGGTTGCCTGTCATAATCAATATTCTGAAGTTCAAAATCACTTTGGAAGTTTGATGTCTGTTAGGCCATAAATGTTTTGATTATTTTGCCTGATTCATGGATGTTTATGTTCCATCAGCAATCCAGCTTATGAAACTGTTGACTGTTGTAAGATCAGCCTTAGAAATGACAAGCTCATGAAAGGGTCTGGACAATGCCTATGATGAGAACATCTAAATCTGAAATTTTATTCATGTGCAGAAATTCATTAATGAAAAATTGGGTGCTTCTGCTTGCAAGCAAATCACCTTGACTATCAAACTAGAGAAAATATGTAAGTTTTGGAAATAAGCTGATAATCACATTTTATTGTAGATTAATTCAAACCCTTGTTATCATTTTTCTTTTCATAAGCCAGGCTACTGTTCATTTTTTGCAAAATTTTCTGAATTTCGTAAACTGATCCACATGCCGATGTTGCATGGCCAAAAGCTGCACTTACCATTCATCTCAACCATTTGTGTTGGTCCATTCGTCTTTTTTTTTTTTTTTCTGAGAATTGTACTCTCATGAGCTGGCCTTCCTACTACAATCATGATGGCAGGAGTCTCAATGGAAGAAAGAAAAGACGATGATGAGCGGATGGAAAACAGTCATTTTGAGGATGGTACATCGAGTATGGAACAGAGTGGGGTGAATCAGCAGACACTCTCAGCTGCTGCCAAGCAATCTATGCAGGAAACGATGGATTACCAAGAGGTTGAAGTTGCAAATGACCAAAATTCTGTTGAAAATGCATCAAAGTTGCTCCTGGTTATGTGCCAGGTGAACTTAGTGAACAAATTTTTTTTGAAATCTCTTCATTGATGGTCCGCCCATTAGGTGTTGCACAAGGAACATTTCAAGTAAGTACGATATTTAAAAGTTCGTAAGCTAGATTCATTTGTCAGTTATCCATAGATCACATTTTACTGGTTATTTTTAGGCATATATTTCCTGCTCAGAATTCTTAGCTGTCAAGGCATAGAATCTCCAAGATAAATGGCTTGATGGAAAAGAAGTTTTGTTTTAACTTACAAGTTATGTTGTTTTAACTTATAAGTTATGTTGTTATAACTTTTATGCTTCAACGTCTCTTCCATGAGCTTTGATGTTAATCACATCAATTGTTTCTACTAATGGCATGCAAGAAAGTCGTTCTACCAAATATGTATAGAAATCTGCGAACTGTTTAGAAATTTTCTTATCAGTTTGGTTATTAGTCTATCTTTGCTAAAGAAGTGTATGGATCATCTCCAGATTCCTTACGGATAGAGTCAGGAGGAAAAGAGGAGGAAAAGGGTATAACCTGGGTAAAATAACACCAGGTAGCAGTGCTGATATTGATACTCATTGTTCATACCTTTTTAGATCCCACCGTCCATAAGGTCCCATAAACCAGCACAAAGGAGACCTTGATCAAAAAGTTTTCAATGGCGGGCGTTCAACCCCCACTATGGGCCCACCTTAGCCTTAGATCTGCTTTAATTTTTAGCTTATAACCTAACATGATTCAGCAAAATGGATGAACCGTGTGGTAAAACACATATATCAGGGTAGGCATTATAGAGAGGATCAAATCAGGTGAGAACACAGCCTCACCCAGGACAGTGCAGCCCTTATTGTGGGCCCACCTTGATGTATGTATTCTGTATTCTAATTGTGCATCTGTATTTTTGATATTATTTTAGGGCATGATCCCAAAAATGAAGAAATACAAATCTTGGGTGGACCCAGCTCTAGGAAATAGTACTGAATGCCGTACCATTTTCTGCTGTGTTTTTTTCGCCATCCAGTCTGTTGATAAGGTCATAGAAGCCTGGATGAAGGTACAAATATCAGCTTCATCTAAAAATTTTGTGGCTCCTTAATCGTCAATCACCACTGGTCCTACAGTGTTGTCTACCTGTTAATTGGATCTACTTCATTTTTGGGATAGTGTCCTAAAATGATATGGAATAATAGAAAGAGTAGGCAGATATAAAATATATACATCAAGCTCGGTCCTACCATTAGAGTTGTAAACGAGTTGACTTAGCTCGGTTAGCTTGCTCAACTCGCCTTGGCTCGAAATTAGATTCGAATCTAGTTAGGTTAGTTTTTTGAGCTTGAAAAAATTTTGAGTCGAATTTGACTTGCCCAAGCTCAACTCAACTTGGATTGAATCTCAACTCGAATCGAATCAGCTTGGTGACTCAATTATTTTGATATTGATGTTGTTCGCCAAGTGTTTAATGAAATAACTCAACAGAGTGTTGTGTCGGGTGTGTACATTCTTCGCAAGATCAGCCAGTGACAAGGAAGGAATTGATATGAAATAAATCACTACAAAAAAAAATTCTTTACACATTCATTCACCTACAAATTGAAACAAATGACTCTAGATGTGAAGGCAAAAAAAAGCGATGCCTTGATCACCTTCGACAAGCAGAAACTTATTTTTCACTTTCCCAGTTACAGCAAGGGTATGTCACAAGTACAGCATTTACACTTACAGCATGGGTACCAATGACGAGATGCTATATTATTTAATTTTATTCTATTTTTCCTATTTGAACTGGGCTTGAAGATTTTGCTTCATTTATTTATCTTTCTAAAATAGGTTTTGGTTTGCATGATAGCATTTGTGTTTTCATGAAGACAGAAGCAATCAGCCTATGAAGAACCTAAGTTCACTAATCTATATGTAAAGAATCTGGAAAATGGGTTGACTGATGATCTCTTTCGGAAAAGTTCTCTGTATTTGGGAAGATAATCAATGCTATTGTAATGAAGGATGATTATGGGAGATCTTGGGGCTTTGGGTTTGTTAGCTTCGAGTTGCCAAAAGATGTTAAGAAGGCTATGTAGGCCATGAATGGTGCACAACTGGGTAAGTTGTGTTCATTGTAGTTATTTCTGTTTGTCTAATTTGCAGGATCATTTGTTCAAATGAATACTTAACAGCAGGATCTTTGTTTGTTGGCCAGGATCAAACAATCTCCATGTAGGAAGGGCTCAAAAAAAGGCTGAAAGAGAGCAGATGCTAAGTTGCCAGTTCAAGGTAAGGCATAGCCAACGGTTTCTAAAATTTAAGGTAATTTCTTTTTGTATTGATCTGTGATTGTTGTCAAACTTATGGTGAAGTCGTAATCTTAAACATATTGTACTCTGCAGGGTTTGAACGTGTACATGAAAAAACCTCGTTGACTCTGTTGATGACAACGAATTATGTGAACTTTTCAGTACTTCCAGTAAAATAAGTTCATCAAAAGTGATGCTCAATGATGAAGGATTTGAGTAGGGGATTCGGTTTTGTGAGTTTTTCCACTCTTGTTGATTCCATCAATTATTATTTTAAAAATGCATTGCTCAAAGCATGTATTAGTCAGTTTGATTTTGTTTTAGGCAGTGCATTGTTTTCATAAACATGACCTGAATGTCGATTAGATTCGTCTGTTTTGGGCGAATGCACATACAATATTGCCCAATATATGAACAGATAGTTGATGTCTGTAAAATAGAGAGAGAATATTCTCACACCAAAATGTGTTTTCATCCTTACCTTGAAACTAATCTCCTTTTTATGGAAATACAAAATTTGTATGTTTAGAATTTGGATGGTGAATCTGATTTTGATTTCATCATTTTCTTTTGTAGACTTCTCAAATAGGTTGGTTGGTCTAGTGTTTTGGAGAAATGGGTATATCTAGTTTTCGATGTTTGTGTTGATTAGGCAATAAACAAATAATTTTCATTGTAATTTTTTTAAATTAATGAGAAAGCTGCCGAAAATGCCGTCACCCCCTTTCCCGACGGACTGTCCGACGGCTCTTAGCCGTCAGGGAAGGTTATTGCCGACGGTTTTTAGCCGTCGGCGTTGCCATGTTTTTTTTTTTTGGTAGTAAATGTTCGGGGTGTTACAACAGATGCGGCTGGTTGAGAGTCTTATAGTCTTCGTAAATCGGGTGGGTTTGAATGATCGTCACCCTGGGCTGACATTAATGCTTGCATGCGGATTCAAATGATTCTTTGGTATGTAATAGTTGCGCAGGGCGGCGAGCCCACAACTGATTTCTAGGCGCAATAGTTGCATAGTGACCCACTGCTTTATCATAATTGGTTATCTTTTTTGCTCTTTTTTGTGTGTGTTTTTTTTTTTTCACTCTTTTTTATTTTTCTGATTTTTTTTTTAATATTATTATTTTTTAAAGTTTTTTTTAGTGTCAAACACAGAAATTAAGTGGGAAGCAGATGAAGGGACCAATATATACTAGATTATAGAATATAATCAAATGCAAAGACACATGAGTTCAAGAATTGTTGGAAATGAAACAGGACTAGTAATTAGTAGAATGCAGAAAGTAACTAATTGTACTTGGACTAGTAGATACTGGAATAACAGAAAAGAAAATGGGACCAGTGTGAACTGGAATTGTCAGTTGGTTAGTACATTAGGAAGTTAGCAAGGACGAATACTATTATATTGGGATGAACTAAGTTATGAAACCCTAAAGAAATTAGAAAAAACCCCATGTTTCAAATCAGCCTAGACTAGTGGGGCTAGCACGTCCCCAGTAGATATACATTCTGTGTGCGCCGCCTGGCAGGTTTCTCAATCGTCCTGTCTGTGATGAGGAAAGAATGAATGGAAGTTTGCATACCGTGTCACTTTTGGGATGATGCTCAAGTATGGGTAATTAGTTTGAATTTTCTTTACCTCCTTGGCTATGCAATACCTTTCTAAGGGAGATAGAATGGCACATCCGACGTGTTAGAATGTTGTGGAGTAGCCACTAGCCAAATTGTGGCTTAACTACGGTCGGACAGAATCCGTAGAATTGTCGAATCGACGAGAACTCCAAGGAACCCTCTATTAGAATGACTCTCATGCCAATCTGCACCATAAATACTTAGTGAGGGTCATGGTTATGGAAAAGAAAGGGATTAGACGTACACCATTTTCCGACTATACACCTGTATGGTCTTTACTTGGCATGATTTTATTAATTTCTTTAGGGATTCTATAATAACTTATCAAATAGATAAAATTAAAGAAAATAAATGAGTAAAACTAATAATCAATAAAGAGAACCGCTTGGAATGTATAGAGTTGGAATTGATTTGCTTGAACAAGCGGAAAGAAGGGGAAAATCAGAGATGGTCGGACGCTTCTGAAATTACTCCTACTTTTCATTTGAGCTACTTTGATGATCAATCATTATAGAAATTGCTAATGGATTCACCAATTAACTTGGGGAAATCTTTTGCTTTCACTCTCTGAACACTTTGGTTCCTTGCCATTACTCCCTTTGTTTGTTCAACAAGGGTGTGAATTTATAGAAGAAAAATTAAGATAAGAGAAGCTATTGGCCATCAGACGAAACTAGGTTGATAGTGTGAGGGAACTAGATTACTAGTAGGAGGGTAGTGCATTGCTTACCTCATTTATTTATAGGTTGTTGTTGGTGAAAACGTGCCCAACATTTATTTATTAATGGTTTCCCCTCACTTCTTTCATCCTTTTGTCATCCGGTAGTTAATACTTTCCGTCGGCAGTTCAATCCTACTAAAGCTTAATAAGCGGGTCCTATAGGGTCATGCCCTAAAATGAGCTTTGGAAAATGGTTGGACAGTGTGAATTTAAGGCACATACATCACTGTAAGATCCGGGGTCTCACGTAATCCTCTTCGGCACATAAAGGGAAATTGACCGTACTCGCCTCGAAGTTTCGGTCATTTACCTCGATCGCTACGACACTCCATATATTCCCTAAAGGGCCTTTTGATAGCTTTTGAACTTCGTTTCAAACAAAAATACCACTGACCTTGGTTCAGTGGTTGCACGGTTTTCTAGGGACTAAGAAGTTACGTAGTATTTAATGCCAGTAAAGTGATGTGTGTGGAACCTTTTTGTGCGTGGGCAAGGACTAAACTCGTGGGGCCCATATTGATGTATGTGTATAATCCATGCCGTCCATCCTTTTTACCGTGTCATTTTAGCGCTTGGGCCTAAATATCAACCTGATCCAGAGCTTGTGTCGGTCACATAATAGAAAATAATGGTGACAATGGAACCTCTTAAAACTTTCCAAACTTACCGTGATGTTTGTTAGAAGTAGACACTGCCCAAGTCAGGACTTTTTAGGCCCACGCCGAGCTGGTCGACAAGATGGACGGAACGGATCTCCCCATTGTTGGCCTCAGACTATTGTACCAATGACTATCCTTTCATTTGGTAGTAAAAGAAGTGAACATGTAACAACCACGACCTAAGAAAACTACGATCCATATAACATGAGAACTACAACCCTTACTACATTACAATCATGACCCTTACCACATTACAACCATGACCTAGGTATAGGTCCTGGTTACCATGTTATATGGGTCATGGTTTTCATGAGGAAAGGGTCGTGGTTGTCATGAGGTAAGAATGTGGTTAGCCTATTTTTTTTTCTTTCCTAGTGTAAGTTACGCACGAGAGAGGAAATCGGATTGAGTACTTGGTTGGGCCCACCTTAAATGTATGTGGTCTATCCACGCCATCCATGTTGGGGATTTGTGCTGTGGAATCAAACAGATCTAGATCTAGGATAGCAATACAATGGCACTAAGCAAACACAAGAGAACACACAGATTTAACGTGAAAAACCCTTGCGGAAAAAAATCACGGTACAAAGCGACAGAAATCTACTATGAAATAGAAATTACAAGAGAAAGGACTTACCCGATTCGAACAACCTCGAATCTCACCCTTATTACACCCTTTGATAACCCGAGAACCCTTTTAAAAGCTTTTTTTAATCATTTAGAATAACCCTAAGGACCCTTATTTATAGTTTTAGGAAACTCCCTTTCGCATCCATGTTGCGAAAGGACTCAAATCTGCAATCCGCACAAAATCGCGAAATGAATCTGCGTAACCACGACTGGTCGTGCCAATTGCACAATCGGTCGAGCAAGCCCTACGATTGGTCGAGCGGCCCTGATACTAAAGAATTGAGCTCGCTAGACTTTTAGTCGAGCAGCGCTCGACTAGTTGAACCGCTCCCACGACCGGTCGAGCCAGACCCTTGACCGGTCGTGCACGCAAAAAAAAAATCCTAGATTTAAGACATCTGGCAACAATCTCCACCATGTCTTCAATCTTCAACTGTGTAGCTTCTTGACCTCTTCTCTTATCTCTACATCACATCATAGCTTCTTGTGCACACTCCGTCCTTCTTTTATGTTATCGCCAAGCCTAGAGAAGTTACACAGAACTTGAACTTCTCTGCAGGAACGATCTAGGTGAGCATGTCTGCCGGATCAAAATCCACGTGCTCAACCACATTTGCTCATGTCTTCTTCAAAAGGAAAAACGTAGTCTTCTTACCATCTCACCACTACCCAATATTGCTTGCCGGGGTACTTGCTCACAATACTGATAGCCTGTGAAATAACCGGTCTAATATTCTAGACCATGGCATACACTGTCAACCGCATTCGAATAAGGCTCATGAGATATCCTGCTTTTCCTCATCTGTTATGGGACATGTCCTGAGGAAAACTTGAGGAGAGATGCGTAGAGAACGCTCTCCGGCTTTACATGGTCTATCATTTCCTTGATCAATACCTACATACAAGATATTCCTCCTGCGATTACCAAAGTCTACTCCTCTTTCAGTCTCAACGCCAAGAACCATCTTTGCAGCCCCCGATCCTACATCCTGAATGTCCCACTTAACCAAATCTTCAGTACATTGATTTCAAACATGTCATAATTGGCAATATACATGTCATCAATTCCTGACTCATCAAGAAGGAATCAAAACCACTGCCTATGCGACAGGTCGAACCACGACTTCTTGCAAAGTCTTTTCTCAGCCCCTTTAACTTTGAACTGCTCTGGTTGCTTCATGTAGATCTGCTCTTTACTTTTCATTGCAGAAGTGCAGACTCCACATCCATCCTTCCAGCTCAAGATCACATTGGCCAACTAGTGTCAATCACGGATCTAGTAGACACCTGTTATACCGTCGGTGCGAATATCTCTGAGAAGCTAATCCCTTCTCTCTGAGCATAACCCTTTCCTACCAACCTCGCCCTGTATCTATGTTGTATCCTACTGAAGATCTACCTGCATCCAACTGCTCTCTGGCCCATTGGAAGCTCCACCCCCTCCCATATGTCGGTCTGGTACAACGAATGCATCACATCGCCCATAATCATCTTTTATTTCTCAGCATCAGGCTCACCTAGAGCCATCTGAATAGAAGATGAATCCCCTACGATATTAGAGTCATCTATGTACCTCGCCGATATCCTACGATCATGCCGTGTGATTCTTCTCACAGGTGTCTGCTCCACCTGCTCTATATCCCTGTCCGCACGTTTCAGTTTTTCTACCCTGCCCGCTCATGTGGCCATGCCCAGCATGCCACGCACGTGCAGAAGTAAAATCCGCTACATCCACTGCAACTCTACCTTTTGTAGTGCTCCCGATCAACCTGTACATGTTACTGAGTCATTGCGTTTTCATGATTACTGGTGCCTTAAGAGCACCATCAATACCTGTGTACTTACATCCTTTTACCTCAAGGACATCAAGAGCAATTAGATTCCGCTTCAAATAAGGAACGTGCCTGACATCAATCAAGGTACGCTCCACCCCATCAAACATCTTGATACGCACCGTACCAACAGCCACAACATTACAGGCAATATCATTGCCCATAAATACCTGTCTACCATCGCACTCTCCTGTAGCTGATGAACCAACTCCGATGAGAAGTCATGTATTCACTCCCCAAGTATAGGGTTGTGATGTAGTAATAAACTCGGTGAAACCGAGGTCGAATCCCAAGGGACTGCCACCTGTACATTATCTGAAACTAAGTAGAACTAGAACTAAATTAAGATGAAATCTAAATCGAATGATTTTAAGGAATAATAGTGAAATATTAATCTAAAACTTAAGGGATTCAGAGGAAGAAAACTAAGGATTCAGAGGATTCACTTGTAGAGATCAAGGAGATCTACGGCCGATTCATGAACTCAACTGGACTTCGAGTCCCATCTTTATCCAGTTGGAAGATATAACCTGAAAACCAATTTTGAACTTCATCTAATCTAGTTTTCAAGAGATCAGACGGGTGTAAATTAGAATGGATTCCATCACAAAACCATGCCCATGAGACAAAGCAAACAATAGAATTAAACAAATTTACAGTCAATCTGAGTGATGTATGAACAGTAGGAAGGATGCCGTCATCTAACCATGCCTAGGAGACGATGGTGAACAACAAGACTTCCTAACTGCGTAATCACAACAATAGAACAGGAATACTTAAAGCCATCACAGATCTATTGTAATTTCAGTCACAACAAACCATTAAAAACTGGAAATATTCCTATTATTCAAAACTAGAATCAACATAGTTCATGGCATGAATCAAAGTCGTAGAATCAGTCCCATCACGCCATAAGCTTCATCTCTTAGCCCTAGCTAAGAGGTTTAGCCCGACATGAGTGGGATAAATTTCCAAAAAATCATAAAAACAAACAAATAAGAAATAAAAACTCTTAATCAATTCTCTCTCTCTCTCTCACGTCAGAAGATTCTCTCTCCCTCTGTTTTATAGGTGCCAAGGGCGGTGCAGAGGAGTGCATACAGAAGTCAGTGCGCAGCTGGAGTCGGTGCGGAGGAAAACTTCCGTAGGAACAGCCGCGTGCGCAAGAAAACTGTTAGCAGCCTTGCGTTGGACCCTTGTTTTGGAGTTGTTGACCGTCCATCGATGTGGTCCGACTTCTTGAGTGTGGTCTAGACCCCCTTTTCCATCATGTGAACGGTTTGGATCATGAATCTGATTAACGATCGTGACCCACTAGTGCCCGCAAATCCCGTACGCGAAAAACAGGGCCTGCTTAAGATGGGTTCGCTGTTGAAGTCGGTGGGCCCCTGATCAGCGTCAGATGGAAAATCCAGTCCGTCCACTGAATTCGTGTCGAAAAACCATTCGGCTATGGATGTTTTTGGATTGAATTTGATGTGTCCCACCAGAGTTCCTATTCTACTGTCCGACCTGCGTTTGATCAAGATTTTCCTGTGTGCGCAAGCATGGGTCTGGAAAAGCTTCATTTGTACGGTCGTTTTGGCCCTCTGGAATGAATGGACAGTTCAGATCAGCAAGATGTATGATGATGGTGGCCCACCTGATGTCAACCACAACTCTCTGTTGCAGTTTTTAAGCCGCAGGAAACGGAGATTTTCGTTTTGATGAAGGAAGTCGGGTCAGCACCTGCTGACCGACTTGGTCCGTTTGGTGCACCACGAGTGCACAACTTCTGTGCAATCCTCTTACGTAAAGTAGGCCTCTCCTTGATGTATATGCAAAATCCAATCCGTCCATCCATTTGTTCACCTCACTTAAGCTGTTGAGATCAAAATTGAAGCACATCCAGATATCAGGGGGGCCCAGAATCATGATTCTCAGGGTTAATCTGTCTGTTGGGCCACTTCTGTAGGGATCCGATGGTTGAATTTTAACATGTACAGTTAATTTATGGTCCTCAGGCCATGTATGAAGTTTCGAGCCGAAAGGATAGTGGAAATCCTGTGATCTTGCATTCTGGCTGACTTTCTGGCCACTTGAGCTTCAGTTTCTCGATTTTCTCAGATCTTTGGCGTGTAAATCCGTCGATCTTGGTCCTTTGGAGTCCATCCATTACCTTGGTGATTCTAGAGCGTCAATTCCATGCATTTAGCATCTTTTTCGGTCCACACTTATAAATCCACCTTACAACATAAATATGATTAAAATAGGCCGTTAAACTAATGTTCGTAAAATCCGGTAATAACTGGGGTCTAATAAGTAATATTTGACCCTCAACACAACCCCCAACCAGCATCTTGCTAGTCCTGAGCAAAGTATGCGAAAAGTAAGTTGAGAATTACAGGATAATTTCTATAAGCTAGAGTAATTTTTGAAAAAACAATCTAGATACTAGAATGCTAAGAATCATGAATGTTGGCCATTATTTTCTCCTGGCCTCAAGCGCACGATAAACTTCATAGTCAAGTTCAAAGTATTAATCCATCAATTAAAACAATTCTAGACATTGAGTTCCATGGGTGTATAGTCTAATCTCGACTTATCATTATTAAAATTCACTTCTCTATTTCAGGATATCATTGGTAACCAACAAGAGAATTCATGATAACCAAAACTTTCCTCATAGATCATCCTTTCATTCTTATCATCTTTTGATTTTTCCATTAAAAATAACGCTAAAGAGGGGAATCAAATCTTCACCTATAAGGAGCAAACCGATGGTGAAAACCAATCGCCCATCCCTTTCCGAATGTCAACCTTGGGAAATCGAACCTTCACTTATAAGGAGCAAACCTATGGTGAAGACCATTCGCCCAACCCTTTCATGCTTAAGGACTACCAGATTATTCCTTCAATATCGAACTGAGACTTCAATGTGTAAGTGAGATGTGACGTGTGAAATCATGATTCAATCAATGTTTACAGCTTCTAATCATGGATTAATAATTTGAATGTAACTGTGAAATCTAACAGATAACTAAATCCACGAGTAGTAAATCACTAACATTCTGTATCTTATACTTCTCAAATCATGACTATCCTTCAAAATCACTTCGAATTCACAAGAAAGTCTAGAAAAATTTGAAAATTTTTCACAACTTTCGCTCAAGACCAAGCAAACACTGATTAGGTATCCTAATCTCCCACCCCCAACCAAAAATCTACATTGTCCTCAATGTAAAAGATATGAGCTTGCAATGCACATGAGACAATGAAAGTAAATGAGAAGTGATGGGAAGATGGTACCTGGACGAAGGAATTAAGAAGCTTTTACCAAAAAGATCGCAGCGTGTGAGCGGGTCAGCACAAGAGTAAAGTACTATCATAAAACAACAGGAAAACAAACTAACCTAATGGCATAAAACCAACTAACCTAGAACGACATCAAGCAAACTAACCTAGTCTTATGAAAAGATGCCCCTGTGTCTAGCATCCACTCATCCTTACGATCATCGTATGGTTGCCTGATAGTAGACACAGACAAAACATTACCATTACATCCACTCGATCCATCTGATGTGGCAGCATTGGCCTCCCTGTATGAAGCCTCAGAATCTTCTCTCTTCGATTTAAGATTTTCATAATCCTTCTTCACATGTCCTTCCTTCCCATAATTCCAACACTTTACCTTTCCTTTGATCATGCCTTTAGATTTGGATCTAGAACCTGAAGGACTTGTACCTTTTTTAGAATTTCTACCCCCTGTAAATAGTGCATCAGAAGATATCCTCATGTCGACGTTGAGCTTTCTTATGGCCTTCCCTTGAAGGGCCGAGATAACGGTGTCGACACTCTGGGTTTTATTCGCTAAGCACATTGTGTCCTTAAATGACTCATAAGACGCCGGAAGAGAATTCAGCAACATACATGCTTGTTCTTCATCTTTTATCACTTCCTCTATATCTAGTAATTTGCAAACCAATTTATTAAAGTTGCTGATGTGAGCCTCCAAATCTCCACCCTCTGCCATCTTGAAGTTATACCACTGCCGCTTCAAGTGCAGGCGTTTTTCAGAGGATTTTTTCGCATAGACATCCTCTAAACTTCACCCATAACTTAGCTGCAGTTTTCTCCCTCATGACGTTGTAGAGAACCTCATCCGTGAGATATAAATGGATAGAGGCTAAAGCATTACTATCAAGGTTTTCCCATTCATCATCTTTCATGGTAGATTTTCACTCCTCAAGAGCCATAATCTCGCCTTGCTTGGTTAACAGACTAATCATCTTATTCTTCCATAACTCAAAGTTATTTTTGCCCGAGTACTTCTCAATATCAAACTTCTCGTTTCCCATTATTACTAATCCTACAGATTCAGATCTGTGCCCCAACGATTGCTCTGATACCACTTGTTGGGGATTTGTGCTGCAGAATCACACACATCTAGATCTAGGATAGCAATACAATGGCACTAAGCAAACACAAGAGAACACACAGATTTAACGTGAAAAATCCTTGCGGGAAAAAACCACGGCACAAAGCGACAGAAATCCACTATGAAATAGAAATTACAAGAGAAAGGACTTACCTGATTCGAACAACCTCGAATCTCACCCTTGCTACACCCTTTGATAACCCTAGAACCCTTTTGAAAGCTTTTTTTAATAATTTAGAATAGCCCCAGGGACCCTTATTTATAGTTTTAGGAAACTCCCTTCTACATCCTTGTTGCGAAACGACTCAAATCCGCAATCCGTACAAAATCGCGGAACGAATCTGTGTAACCACGACTGGTCGTGCCGATTGCACGACCGGTCGAGGACCTCTACGATCGGTCAAGCAAGCCCTATGACCAGTCGAGCAGCCCGGACACTAAAGAATTGATCTTGCTGGACTTTGAGTCGAGCAGCGCTCGACTAGTCGAACCGCTCCCACGACCGGTCGAGCCAGACCCTCAACCAGTCGTGCACGCAAAAAAAAAACCCCAAATTTAAGACATCTGGCAACAATCCATCCATTTTTCCATTTAATTTAAGGGGTTTAGCCCAAAATTGAAGCATATCCAAAGATCAATTGGAGTATACCATGACCTTCATTTGTAGCCTTCGATCCATTTACACTACTAAAAATGGATCGTGGTTGTCATGGGTCGTAGCTGTCATGTTATATAGGTCATGGTTGTTATGTTATATAGGTCGTAGTTATCATGGGTCATGGTTGTCATGTTATATGAGTCGTGGTCGTAATAGTTGTGGTTGTCATGTTATATGAGCCTTGGTTGTTATGTGGTAAGGGTCGTAGTTGTCATGGGTTGTGGTTGTTATGTTATATATATAGGTCGTGATTGTCATGTTAAATGGGTCATAGTTATCATATTATATGGGTCGTGGTTCTCATGTAATATGAGTTGTGATTGTCATGTTACATGGGTCGTGGTTGTCATATTATATAGGTCATGGTTGCATGTTATATGACAACTACGACCCATGCAAACTACGACCCACATTGATGTATGTGTATAATCCATGCCGCCCATCCTTTTTGCCGTGTCATTTTAGGGCTAGTTGATGTAAGGTCACAGTTGTCATGTTATATGGGTCGTAATTGTCCTGTTATATGGGTCGCGATTGTATGGATCACAGTTGTCCTATTATATGGGTCGTTGTTATCTTGTTATACGGGTCGTGATTGTCATGGGTCATGGTTATCATGTTATATTAGTCGTGGTTATCATGTTATATGGGTCGTGGTTGTACTGTAACTTGTGCAGTTCATAAGGGTCATGGTTGTAATGTGACATGTGCAGTTCATAAGGGTCGAGCTTGCCATGTGATGTGGACCCCACCTTGATGTATATGTTTAATCCACGCCGTTCACCACCTTTTCCATATTATTTCATGCTATAAGATAAATCCGAGTCCAGAGTGGACCGCACCAAGGGAAATAAAGTCACACTAGTGGGCCTCGACTCCTAATATTTAAAAATAAACAAGTTATTGATTACATCAACCTGATAACCATGTACTAAACTACCCTTACTCGTCGACAACCAGGATCCATTCGAATAGTAGTGGTTCACATTCACTATGGATCATTGTTGTCAACTATGACCATTTGTCGATGAAAACCACAGTCCATTGTACATGTGAACCACGACCCTTGGAATGGATCGTGGTTGTCATGCAGCAACGATCATGATGTCACCAAGTTATGTGGGACATACCATGATGTATGTATTGTATCCACACCGTCCATCCATTTGGTAATATAAATTTAGGGTATGAACCAAATAATGAGTCAGATCCAAAGCTGGAGTGGACCCCACAACAGAAAACAGTGGAGAGAGTATCGTCCACCATTAAAAATTTATAAGGGCCACAAAAGTTTTCAGTCAAAATTGTGTTTTACCTTCTTTCATGTTTGTCTTAACTTATGAACACGTTGGATCTCATATAAACATCATAGTAAACCTTAGGAAGGTTTCAACGGTGAGAGTCACTCTTCCTATTGTTTTATGTGGTGGGGTCTACTATAGATTAGATCTGACTCATTCTTTGTCTCGTGCCCTAAAATGATATCTCCAAACGGATGGATGGTATGGATACAACACATACATCATGGTGGGTCCCACGGAAATTGGTGACATCACTTCCGCAGCCAGTCTCGCTACTCAACCTGTCTCTGCATATGCTGCTAAAGACTTTCACGTGAAGTTCCTGCACTGGTAACTCAGGTGGGGCCCACTGTGATGTTTGTGAGAAATCCTCCCCGTCTATCCATTTTGTAAGTTTATTTTAGGACATGTTGCCAAAAATTAAACGTTTCAAAAGCTCAAGTAAGCCGAAAACGTGATAATTGAGCATCTACAGTTGAAGTATTCGTGGGCCAAAAGTGTTTTGAATTATGCTAATATTTGCGACTTCAGTTCATCTCAGTAGGAATGAAGTTATTAACGGTATGGATGGCATGTATACATAACTGTCGAACCCAGATAGGTTTCAACGGTAAGAATTTCCCTAATCACATTTTCCTTTAGTACGGCCCACTTGAGATTTGGATAAGGTTCATTTTTTGCATCATGTACTGAAATTAACTCACAAAACGGATGGAAGGTGATGATTTCTCATAAACATCACAGTGGGCCCCACCTGGGTTCCCAGCGTCCATATAATACGCGAGGGACGCGTAACCGGATTGGCTGGTGTACCACACTAGCTATATATAACTGCTGTAAGTACGTGTCGTGCGAGGACAATAGGTGCGTGTCGTGCGAGGACGAGCACTGACGCTCCTTCAGCTCCGAGTTGTACGAGCGGTTCAAAGTATATCAAAGTTACATGGCCCCACAGTGATGTATTATATCTACACCGTTAATCTATTTTTAGAGATCATTTTGACCATTATCCAAAAAATGATATGTAAAAATGGATGAACGGCATGGATGAAACAAATACATCATAGTGGGGCCCACAGAGACCGACCAGTCTTGGGGGAGTAGCCCATACGTCTCTACTGCTGCAGAGACGTGCCGTGCGAGGGAAGCGGATTGCGTACTGAGTAACTCAGTACCCGTAGCGTACTGAGTAAACCCTGTGGGATCCACCCTTATTTATTTATTTTATCCACTCCATTAATCGATATTAACAGATAATATTAGGGGTTTAGCACAAAAAAGGAGCGTATAAAAAGCTCAAGTGGACCACACCACAGGAAACAGTGCGATTGAACCTCTACCATTGAAAAATTCTTGGAGGCCACAGAAGTTTTCGATCAAGCTGATGATTGTTCTTTCTCTTCATCCATTTCTTTGTGATCTTATGAACAGGTTGGATGACAAATAAACATTACTGTGGGCCCTAGGAAGGTTTCAACGGTGGAAATCATTATTCCACAATGTTTCCTGTGGTATGGTCCACTTGAGCTTTAGATTTACTTCGATTTTGGGATCAACAGTTCAAATTAGAAGGAAAAATGGATGGACGGTGTGGATAAACCACATGCATTTACAGTGGGTCCAACTGAGTTTACTCAGTACGATAAAAGTGTACTGAGTAACTCAGTACGCAATCCGATTTCGCCGTGCGAGGAGTCTGACGCAGAGACGCTACTCGAGCTCCTGAGTTGTACGAATGGTTCAAGGTAGATCAAAGCTACGTGGCCTACACTGATGTATTTATTATATCTACACCGTTCATCTATTTTTAGAGATCATTTTAGATTATTATTTTAAAAATGAATCATATAAAAAGATCATATGTACCACACCACAAATAACAGCTGAGATAATGATTTTCACCGTTAAAGAGGAAAAGCAATTCATAGGGCCCACCATAACGTTTATTTTCAATCCAATCTACTCGTAAGGTCACAAAGACCTGAATAAAGAGGAAAAACAAATTTCATATTGATTCAAGACTTCGGGACCGAAAAGGTTCCAATGGTAGAAGTTCAATCCCTTACTGATTTTTGCAGTGTGGTCCACTTGACAATTAAATATTTCTTATTTTTAGTCCAAGTTCTTAAAACGAGCTCATCAAATGAATGGACGGCTTGGATATAACACATACCTTATGACGAGACCCACAAAATATGCCAACGCCAATACCGTAGCTGTATAGCCGGTGTGAGGTACACCAGCCAATCCGCTTCCATCTAACCCGCGTCCGTCTCCGGGACGGACGCAGATTGCGTCCTACCACCCGCCAGTCTCTAGCCCGAATGGGCAAATGGACCACCATGCTTGGTGGTTTGTGGGCCCCACCATCATGCTTGTGTTTCATCTATGTCGTTTATATATTTTTTTCAGATCATTTTACTGTATGAGACCAAAAATGAGGTATATCTCAATTTCAAGTGGACCACACTACAGGAAACACTGTTGAATGAGTGTCATAGACCATTTAAAACTTTTTGGGGGCCATAAAAGTTTTGGATCAAGCTGATTTTTATTTTTTCCCTTCATCTGTATTTTTATGACCTAATCAACCAATTAGATGTCAAGTAAACAGTACAGTGGGCCTTAGGAATGGATCGTGGGTGTCATGTAGTAAGAGTCGAGGTTGTCATGTTATATGGGTCGTGTTTGTCAAGTTACAAGGGTCGTGGTTTTCATAGGTCGTGGTTGTTGTGTTATATGGGTCATAATTATCATGGGTTGTGGTTGTCATGTTATATGGGTCGTGGTTGTAATATGGTAAGGGTCGTGGTTATTATGTTATATGCGTCGTGGTTGTCGTGGGTCTTGGTTATCATGTTATATGGGTCGTAGTTCTCATGTGATATAGGTCGCAGTTGTTATATGTTCACTTCTTTTACTACCAAACGAAATGATAACCATTAGTATCATAGCCTAAGGCCCACAATGGGGTGATCCGTTCCGTCCACCTTGTCGGCCTGCTCGTTGTGGGCCTAAAAAGTCCTGACTTGGGTGCCACTGTCACCATTATTTTCTATTATGTGGCTCACATGAGCATTGGATCAGGCTGATATTTCGGCCCTAGCCCTAAAATGACACGGCAAAAAGGATGGGCGGCATGGATTATACACATACATCAATGTGGGCCTCGATGTATGTTCAAAAGTTATCATAGATCGTGGTTGTCATGTTATATAAGTCGTAGTTGTCATGAGTCGTAGTTGTCGTGGGTCATAGTTTTCATGTTATATGGGTCATGGTTCTCATGTTATATGGGTCGTGGTTCTCATGGATTGTGGTTGTCGTGGGTCGTAGTTATCATGTTATGTGGGTCGTGGTTCTCATGTTATATGGGTCGCGGTTGTTACATGTTACTTCCTTTAATACAAAATGAACGGATAGCCATTGGTACAATAGCCTAAGGCCTACAATGGGGTGATCTGTTCCGTCCACCTTATCGGTCTGCTCATCGTGGGCCCAAAAAGTCCTAACTTGGACAGTGTCCACTTCTAACCAACATCACAATGAGCCTGGAAAGTTTCAACAGTGGGTTCCATTGTCACCATTATTTTCTATTATGTGACCTAAACTAGCTCTAGATCAGGCTGATATTTGGGCCCTAGTTCTAAAATGACACGACAAGAAGGATGGGCAGCATAGATTATACATATACATTAATGTGGGCCCCACGATAAAAAATAATGGTGACTGTTGAAAGTTTTTAGGCTCATTATGATGTCTATTAGAAGTGGAAATTGCCCAAGTTAGGACTTTTTGGGCCCACGCTGAGCTGGCCGACAAGGTGGATGGATCAGATCACCCCATTGTGGGCCTTAAGCTATGATAACAATGGTTTGATATAAAAGAAATTGAACACGTTGAAAACCATGATCCATGACAACCATGACCCATATAACATGGCAACTACGATCCATGCAAACCATGACCCAAATGGGCCACAGTTGTATGGATCGTGGTTTTCATGTTATATGGGTCTCAGTTGTATGGATCACAGTTGTCTTGTTATATGGGTCACAGTTATCCTGTTATATGGGTCGTGGTCGCGGTTGTCCTTTTATATGGTTCACAGTTGTATGGATCACAGTTATCCTAATATATGGGTTGTAGTTATCCTGTTATATGGGTCGCGGTCGCAGTTGTCCTGTTATTTAGGTCATAGTTATCCTGTTATATGGGTCGCGGTTATATGGATCGCAGGTTTCATGTTATATGGGTCGCGGTTATATGGATCGCAGGTTTCATATTATATAGGTCGTAGTTATCCTGTTATATGGGTTGTGGTTGTCATGGGTAGTGGTTATCTAATTAGCACTGTTTTCCTATGGTGTGGTCCACTTGAGATATATATCCCTCTCATTTTTGGCATAAAACTCTAAAATAATCTGTAAAAATGGATAAACGGAATGGATGTAACACAGAATGAATGTAACACATACATCGTAGTGGGCCCACAGAGCACCGACCACCAGCCACGGGGTTGTTACCAGCGGGGAGTAGCCAATCCGTTTTCGTCCTGAATACGGACGTGGATCAGAGGAAGCGAATTGGCTGGTGTACCTCACACCAGCTATATAGCTGTTGTATTGAAGTCAGCAAGTTATGTGTGTCTAGTCATGAGGTATATGTTATATCCAAACTGTTTATCCATTTGGTGAGTTCATCTTAAGGCTTAATATGAAAAATAAGACAGATCTAACATATAACATGACAACCACGACCCATATAACATGAGAACCATGACCCATATAATATGATAACTACGACCCATTTAACATGACAATCACAACCCATATAGCATGACAACCACAACCCATGACAACTACGACCCTTACCACATAACAACCACGACCCATATAACATGACAACCACAACCATGACGACCACAACCCATATAACATGACAACCATGACCTATGATAACTACGACCTATATAACATAACAACCATGACCCATATAACATGACAACTACGACCCATGACAACCACGATCCATTTTTGGTAGTGTAAATGGATCGAAGGCTACAGATTAAGGTCATGGTATACTCCAATTGATATTTTGATATGCTTCAATTTTGGGCTAAACCCCTTAAATTAGATGGAAAAATGGATGGATGGTGTGGATAGACCACATACATTTAAGGTAGGCCCAACCGAGTAATCCGATTTCCTCTCTCGTGCGCAACTTACATTGGGAAAGAAAGAAAAACAGGCCAACCACACTCCTACCTCATAACAACTACGACCCTTTCCTCATGAAAACCACGACCTATATAACATGGCAACCACGACCCATACCTGGGTCGTGGTTGTAATGTGGTAAGGGTCGTGAATGTAATATAGTAAGGGTCATAGTTATCATGTTATATGGGTCGTAGTTTTCCCAGGTCGCAGTTGTTACATATTCACTTCCTTTACTACCAAATGAAAGGATAGTCATTGGTACAATAGTCTGAGGCCAACAATAGGGAGATCCGTTCCGTCCATCTTATCGCCCAGCTCGGCGTGAGCCCAAAAAGTCCTGACTTAGGCAGTGTCCACTTCTAACAAATATCACGGTGAGCCTGGAAAGTTTCAACAACGGGTTCCATTGTCACCATTATTTTCTATTATCTGACCCACACGAGTTCTGGATCAGGCTAATATTTAGGCCTTGGCCCTAAAATGACACGGTAAAAAGGATGGACGGCATGGATTATACAATAAATCAATATGGCCCCATGAGTTTATTCCTTGCCCACGCGTAAAAAAGGTATAGCCATTGAAACATATAAAGTGTTGTAGCTATCGAGGTAATTAACCCAAACTTCGAGGTGAGTACCGTCAATTTTCTGCACATAAAAGGTTCCATCGTAGAAGTAAAGAAAAAAAAAAAAAAAAAAAACCTATCCTTTGCTCCTTCGCTTTCCTTTGAGTAATTGAAGATATAATAAGATTCTTTGTCGGCTACTTGGCTCTCGTGGTACAGGCGCCGGTTGTACACCGGGTAACTCAGTATGCAATAGCGTGCTGAATAAATTCCATGGGTCCACTGCGATGTGTTATTATGTATACCGTCCATTCATTTTTCTACACATTTTAGTACATGATCCCAAAACTGAAGCATATCCAAAGCTCAAGTGGACCACACCACAGGAAACATGATTAAAATGGCATCTGCGGTTGAAACCTTCCTAGAGCCCCAAGTGATGTTTATTTGTCATCCGTCCTGTTCATTGGCCCTCCATGACGTTTATTTGAGATCCAAATTGCTTATAAGTTAACACAGATATGGAATAAGGGATAACATAAACATCAGCTTGATCGAAAACTTCTGTAGCCCCAAGAAGTTTTAAAGGGTAGTCGTTCAATCCCCACTGTTTTCTGTGGTGGGGTTCGCTTAAGATTTGGATCTGCCTCATTTTTTGTCTCATGCCCTAAACTGAGCTCTCCAAATGGATGGACGGTGTGGATACAATAGATCCATCATAGTGGGGCCCACAAAACGTGATGACGTCACTTCAGTAGGAGCGAGTCTCCCTACTGTCATTCATGTATGTCTTTGTCGTGCCCGTGGCGTTACCTACTAATTGAAGCTGAGTATCCTATCCTTTGCTTTCCGCGTACCTAAAGTAGCAGCGTGGAATGAAACAGAGAGAGGAAGCATGAATACCTCATTATGAACTAATGAATTACGCAGAGACATTCATCTTCTTCATCCAACAAAGCTTAAGATAACTTCAATGGCTGACAGCTAAGGTGCGGCTTTTTTTTTTCCTTCTTCATGATTCAACACAAGATTTTCATATTGGAATCCACCGAATAACATTCATAGGTGAACATTCTAATTTTCTCATAAAAGTAATTACCACAATTATCTTTGTCCATACCATAGACTCCTAATATCTAAACGTTCACATACAACACAGGATGTGAACTTTCTCATAAAACGGTTTACTTCCTGTGAACATGGTCAGGTAGATCATATGTTATCCACCGATTTGAATGGTATTGCCAGTGGAAGAGGAGTTGCAATCCTCCAAGGGATTTTGACACAGGGGAGGACATGAGGTCGAGCACCATCTTCCTCAAGAGGATAACTATTCCGAATCCACGGAACTTCTCTAGACTCCTCACAGAGACTTCTCGAATCCACGAGGAAAGAAAGCAGGAAATAGAATTAAATTCTAATAAATTCGAATTTGATTAATGAATGAATAAAAGCGAGTTCACAACCCTTTAAATAGGGGTACGAACCAATGAAAAAGAAATCAGAATCAAACTACAACTAAAACTCCTAGAATCCACGACTTACTATAGATAGTAAACTTACTATTTATAAACGATCATGATGTCTACTAGTGCGCAAGGTTTTTGGCCAAAAATAGTAAGTGTCCTATTTGGCTTCACCAAATCGTTCTTCTAATTATTCTAAGCTATTTTCACGTTGGGCGCAACTCCTAAAGCCCGACGGATGAAGAGTTATAATCAAACTAAAACTTACTATTTATAGTAAAAACGAAATTAAAACAGGGAAACGACCGTCGATCCAGGGGCTTTTCGCAATTCCAGGCTGCGCAACCTGGCATAGCTGGGTTGGTTGGCTAAAGTAGCTTGTTCTACCCTAAAATCCTATATTTTACGTCAGATAACTCATTCCGGATTGTGAGATACGCCCGATCTAGGGTTCGACGGCTCGGATCACTTATGTCGTCGACTAGGCCTTTTCTGATCCATCTTGCACATGAAACTATCCGCGACCCGCTCTACATCAGATTGGGAGTTTTGGAGAGCTTTTGGGGAAGGTGGGCTTTGATTTGGGAAGAGGAAGGGTGTGAATGGTGAAGGAAAATGGCAAGGAAGGGGTCTTAAACCCCTTTTGCAAAGGAAACGGATTAGCTGGTGTACCGCACACCAGCTGTATAGCTGGTGTAGGTACGTGTCGTGCGAAGACGAGCGGTGACGCTCCCCGAGCTCCGAGTTGTACGAATGGTTAAGAGGGGAGACGGATTGGCTACTCCCCTGACACTAGCCCTGTGGCTGGTGGTTGGTGCTCTGTGGGCCCCACCATGATTTATGTGTTTCATCCATTCCATTCATCCATTTTTACAGATCATTTTAGGCTTGATAGAAAACATGATAGGGACATAAATTTTAGGTGGACCACACGACAGGAAACAAATAATGATTGGATATGTACCACTAAAATCCTCCTAAGGCTCACTGTACTGTTTATTTAACATCCAATCTGTTGATTAGGTCATAAAGACCCAGATGATGGGAAAATAAATAAATATCCGCTTGATCCAAAACTTTTATAGCCTCCAAAACAATTTTAGTAGTCAACGTTCATTCAACACTGTTTCCTGTAATGTTGTCCACTTGAGATTGAGATATACCTCATTTTTTCTTTCATACTATAAAATGATCTATAAATATAGATGGACAGCATGGATGAAGCACATACATCATGTTGCGGCCCACAGAGCACGACCATCAGCCGGCTGGTGGCAGGGGGAGTAGCCAATCCGTTTTCGTTCAAAGGAGATCAAAGTTACATGGCCCCACGGTGATGTATTTATTATATCCACCGTTCATCCATTTGTCAAGGTCATTTTATAGTAAATACAAAAAATAATCATATCCAAAGATCAAATGGACCCACCACAAATAGCAGCGGAGATAATGATTTTTACCGTTAAAATTTTCATAGGGCCCACCGTAACTTTTATTTTCCATCCAATATGTTCATAAGGTCACAAAGATAAGAGGAAAAATAAATTTCATATTGATCTGAAACATCAGGAACCTTGAAAGGGTTTCAATGGTAGACGTTCAATCCTCCACTTCTTTTTGCAATGTAGTCCACTTGATCGTTAGATCTGTCTTATTTTTAGTCTTAAAACTTAAGACGAGCTCGCAAAATAGATGGGCAGTTCAGATATAATACATACCTCATGATGGGACCCACATAACTTGCTGACGTCAATACACCAGCTAAATAGCTGGTGTGCGGTACACCAGCCCCCGCATGTAAGACCTCCCTTCTCATCTTTCTTTCCCTTTTTAAAGAATTTTTTATTTTTATTTTTAATGTGGACCCACTCGACCAAGTCAAGCAAGGGTTGACCGGGTTGCCCTGTCCCACTTTCTTGGCCAGCCATCCAGGGTCGACTCAGACGGTGACAGGGTTGACCGAGTCACCCTAGTCCTCCATTGGTCAGCAACCCGAGTTGGACGGGGTGGTAACAAGGTTGACCCGGTCACCCTGGTCCCCCATTGGTCAGTAACTTGAGGTCAACAGGTCATCCCTAGTGACTTGGGGTCAACCAGATGATCCACTGTCTCAATTTCAGACATTTATTTTAATTTATTATTTATTATTAATATTATTTTGTTTGCTTAGTGTGCCACATAGTTGGAATTAACTACCTAATCTTAATTGATTTTCGGTTACTAACAAATGTATATGATCAGAATGTCACGTGAAAGGTGAAACACGATTAGGTAGCTTGGATAAACACATGCATCAATGTGGGCCCATGTGTGGTGCATTTAACAAAAAGCCCACGTGAATTACTCATGGATTAAACGTACTTTTCATCCTACCCAATCAATTTGCACCAAACAACCTCTCACCGGATTTCTCTGACTTGAAATCTCTTTCCTCATTCCCCTCAGTCCACTCACTCCAGTACTAGTCCATGATTGGTCTCTAGCAACTAATGCTCCTACGGGCCAGATTACATCAATTTAGGGAAGTCCCAAGTTTAAATTTTCTACACATGAGTTCACACTAGTCAATTATCTAGGGTTGGTTCCTAGGGTTCAATATAACTAATTTTTAAAATCATATCTATGTCAGCGTATTCATTATGGTAAGGCCTTAGCCCACGATTCAGTTTAATCTCAAACTCATAATTTGATATCAACTTGTGATGTTCCAAATTTCAGGAGTTGAGTTCATACTTGATCCCTGATATTTCGAGTATCACTTAAGCCTTTCACAAATGTCATTTGGTTAAGCATCTACCAATTGTATCATGATCATGCGTAAGAAGTAAACTAAACAATGCATATCATGGTTATCACAAGTGTACGAGGAAAAAAAAAGTCCCATACATGCATACATACATCCAACTAAGTTATAGAGTGCACCCAGCTAGAGACTCAATATACATGTCCAAACATAAAATGCAATAAGCGACCTTGTCCTCAAAAGGAAACCAAACTAGTAGTCCTAAAACGTCACTTTACATTTGGTTGTCCGCACACAGGAAGTATAAGAACTCCTCGGTATAGTCCATATACTCAACGTGCGTATCCTCTTTTAGGGCACCTGCATCAACGAAATCGTTTGGTTGGTGTTTTAAAACATTGTCCCGAGTTGGGGTGAGTGATCAATTCAATGCTATTATTTACTTAAGTTTCATATGTTATCAAATAGATACAGGAATGACATGAAAGTCCTATATTTGGTTATTTAAATACATGAATAACATGAAATGCGTATGCATGACCTGAGGTTTAATTATACCAATATAGAACCACGTCAACACCATCACTAGTGAGGACGTCAACATATGCGTAATGGTTGGCCCGAAGCACAACCCAACAAATGTTATGGAGTGCATGATTAGTCGAGTGTTTATTAATGTTTAGTTCAAATAGCAAGTTGATGAAGCTAGGATACCACCGTCGAATCTCAGGTTTCTATCCGAATTACATGGGTCATTGCGGCACTACGCAGCTCCTCACCAGTATCACTTAATCCATTTTGGGTTTCCATTATATCAATTCTATATACTTAAATCGGATTTTTAGTAGGGTTAATCGTTCGGAGACGGCCACGACTAGGGTAAAGGTCGTCACCTGACCTCAATGTGTAGAAGGCACACCACTCGTATCATCAATATCATAACAGGGTCGTGTACTTCTTACGTGCCAGCCGGTCACTACAGGGAGGCTCGTCACCCAATGTTTAACCAATGTGGCAACCTCATCGCCCTAGTGTATGCCGACAGCCCAAGTACAGTGTGTCATACCACTGTCTGGCCCCCAAGTCTCAACGAACCATATCACACTAATGGTCATGAATGACCTCACTCTTTGGTGACGGCCGACATGGTATCCCAGATTCCACAATGTGTCTCAAACATTAATCATACATGCGATCGGGCCATGCAAGGGACTAATCTGATTGTCCAAGAAGAACCCTAGATAAACCGACATTGGGTGCAAGTAAGCCATGTAGCTCCAACTACTGTCAATTGTCTAAGTTCTGCCTTAGTCAGCTACATGAGTCGGGGTGGGTAGATTCGTTGATCATCCCTTGTTTTCAAGGTTAAGAAGGGCTCGACCTCTTCCTATCATAGCTTAATATGATGAAATCAGTAATATAATATTTATTTGACATCAACAGGGTTTCAAACTTATCTCAAATAATAAATGTATATGCAATTGTAGGTCAGAATTTACATGTGTCCACATTTAATACCCAATAACATTGAAGATGAAAGCTTAAGGGAAAAATTCATCACTTTATGTTTTGAATCGCCTACATTATCGCTAGGAAGTGTGCACACCCTTAGAATCAAATCAACCGCGTTAATCCAATTTGTAACTTGACTTGACCTCAATTTGATATCCATACTCCAATGTCATTGAACTCAGCTAGCCCACCGGGTCAACTCACCTCATGCTCCCCCAACTCGGATCGACCCGACAATCACAACATCGGTCTATTGGGTTTGAGGGAGAAACACCCTGCTAACTATTGAGTTTGATGATCCAGACCTAAAGCAAAACACACTCAAAATTGAGTCCGTAACTTACTAACTCAGTTATACAAGGATTGGAATCGGTTCGACTCAGTTAGGAGCCGAAGCCAACATCTTCTCTCATCTTCTTCTTCGATTCTACTTTTTCTTCCTCTCTTTCTCTTTCCTTCTATTTTCTTCATTTCATTTTCTTTTCTTTTCTTTCCTACTATGCCCAATAGAGTGGATGGGCTAGATTAGGCCCAACCCATATCCAACATCTTAACTCGACTCAACTGAGTTGAGCAAGTCAGCCATACAACTATTGACTCGACTCGACTCGATGTGAATTGCACCCCACTTAGCAGCTCGATCCACTCTCCTTACTCTCTCGTTTCTCTCCCTCTCCCTCTTCTTTCTTTCTCCTTCCTCTCTTCCTCTTCTTTTGTTATAACGACCAACAAGGTTCGGACTTGACCCAGCTGAGTCTGAGTGAGTTCATGACTTAGTTCGAGTTGAGCTGGTGTGGTGACGCGCGCGCACACACATACACACACACACACACACACACACACACACTCTCTCTCTCTCTCTCTCTCTCTCTCTCTCTCTGTGTCTCACCACCTTCCCTATCTTCCTCTTCTTGCCCTCTCTCTCTCTCACTCGCATCTATTTCCTTCCTGCTCCTTCCCTTTTCTCACCCTGTCAATGAACCAGGACGGAGCTAGGCTCGGCCCAACTCGGACCACGACTTGTCTTGCCCTAATGCGACGCAGCGATGACCCTCTCTCTCTCTCTCTCTGGTTTCTATTTCTGAGAAGGAAATCCCTAAAAGGGTAGCCTATATAGGCTATACTAATCCATTTCTAGATGCCCTTAATCGTCAGATTAGCTATGAGCCAACGGCTCTCAACCGATCGAATTTGAGACAATGATTGTGGCTTCTGATTGCGTGGCCCCTATTAGTCACCAGGGAGGAATTTCTAAGACCATGGCCACCCTAACGAACGTCTTAAATCAATGAATGGGCCTTACCAACAGCTAATGGGTTTCCTGATCAAACGAAGAAGATGACCTAACTGTTAATGGTGGGTCATCATCGAGTGGTTGATCTTATAATTAGTAACGTATAGATGGTGTGGATTTGTCCCATGATCATTGTGGGACCCACCAAATGTGCAGTTATTAGCATTTTCACTTAATGGATCTTGGTTTCAACATTCTACGGTGACTCTCTTATTGCAATGGAAACCCCATAGTGCGGAGTGAATGGGGGGCTGGGATGGTCTAAAATGGAAGGTTGAGATGGAAAGGAGTAGAGGCATGCAGATCGCAATAGCTGGCAGCAGACGAAACAAGATTTCCAGTTTCAAAAATACGACCACACGCAAGTCTGGTTTGGGCTGAAAATCGTGTGCATGCACATGGGTTTCGATGTGCAGGAAGGGCGAGGGTTTGGTCGGATTTGAATGGCCAACAAGATGAACGGTTTGGATCATCCTCTTTATCCTTGAAAGTGGCCCATTTAACGATTGAACAACATTCGTTCGCTTGCTGGCGAAAACACGAAAGAGGGAGGAATTCTTTCTCTTCACGGGAAACCATGGGTCAAACCCGGTTTGACCATGCCTATAGTCTGGTGTACCACAGGTGCACACTCACTATGTTACACAGCCAATTGTGGGCTCCACAATGATGTTGGACGAAATTCACTCCATCTATTTGCTTTAAGGGTCCCCACCAGGGCCTCTGACCAAAAACCAGGCAGATCCAAAACTTAGGTGGGCCCCGTGACTTGATTTTGGCCCCATTTGCAGATTCTCGTCAATCCGACGATCGAGTCATCTTCAGATCCAACCTTCACGGTGCCTAAGGGTTCTTAGTCGATCCTAGAAGAAATCTAATGGTTGTTACTATAATCAGATGGTTGGATTATCTGCCTATGTAATGGATTTCAACATTGAATGACATGGCTTGATAAACGGTGGATCTAGTGATTTGGATCTTAATTTAAGTTGATCTAAGGTTAAGGCATTTTATAGTCCACATTGAACAATTTCAATGGTTTCTAGGGCTGTCTAATTGCGACCTAAAGGTTGATTTTATAACCTGGTGGTTGAATTAGGGAAATCAAGTGTGGGAATGATCGACGAAACATTGTAGATCTCGTTGTTTAGACTCTTAAATCTAGGACGAATGATTTGATGGTTGAGCTCGCGATTAAATAGGTTCCTAATCTAAATTAGTGATTGGTCTTATAATTGTATTGTTGGATTTGTACAAATTTAAGTAGATTGTTAATGACCATGATATAAGATGAACAAATAGTGGACCACATGATCTAATGCCTGTGATAGACACTATGCAGTTAAATTGCCTACAGGGTGGTTCAAATCCTAAATTAGGTTTCTTTGATGACTCGATGATCTATCTTGAAGATCAATGGATGAATGACTTAATATATGGATGGAGATTACTTTCAATGGTCAAATTTAGATTGGAATGAATGTGAGTGTCCAAGTAAGTTAGGTTGGTATTTATACTAAGTTAGCTCACACGGTAACACCCGAGTACTGAAATGTACGAGCTGTTATAAACACAGACAATGATTTCTATAGCAAAGCATTTAAGGCATACTTGACTTAAGGATTTCTACAAAATCAAAAGGGATCATAGTCTATCACCCTCAAGGGTTGATAAATAGAAACCTAGGAAAATAATTTGCACCTTGCGTGAGCTCGCCCGACTTGGATTTGTTCCTGAAGGTAGGATTTTGAAAAGAGTCATCGAAACCTAAATGATTTGAACAAGCCTTGTACTGTTTAGAAAAACTCAACCCTAACATCATGATTTGGGGATCTAGGTTCGAAGTTTACCTTCAATGATTGCGAACAGAGATCCAACGTAGATTTGGTCATGGCTAGATCACTAATCGGACGGGAAAGAAGCAACCTTCACAATCAGTCTCCCTCTCACATGCAATTTTCCTTTCTCCTCTCTCTCTCTCTCTCTCTCTCTCTCTCTCTCTCTCTCTCTCTCTCTCTCCTCCCCAAGGCTAGGGTATGAAAATTCGTATGAGGAGAGGGGGTGTGAATAAAAAGGGTATTTATAATACCGGAATGTACACAAATGGCTCCAAATGCTAAGTCTTCATTATACTAACCCTATGGGGGTGGTTTCGAACCATGAGAGCCTACAGGAAAGTGCGCAAGTCGATCCAAATCAGGGGACAGGTGCCCCATTAGGGGATCTATGTTTGGACATAGTCATCTGACGATCGGACATGCTGATCAATGGATAAGGTCCCAAAATCAGTTCAACAATCACCATAGGTTGATCGAGGGCGCAGCTATACAGATATGCGTAGGGGAATATCTTAAGTCGACGCTCCATGTTTGGCCATGATCTGACGGTCCAAAGTTCACAACTTTGATAAAATGGGTCAGGTGATCATTTCACTTAAATCTAGGCAATTAACTAAGGTAACCGCACAACTCATACGCCTGACTTGTAGGCTGAAGTTGAGCGATCCGAGGTGTCTCATTGGCTCAATATTCGCAATGGACATTAAGTATGGTAAAACAAATGCTAATTTATAATTTTGAGACCAATAGATTAGAACATGTGTTGTAGCCCTAATTTAGTTAACTTGGGTCTTTATGGAGTATATTAACTCCCGAGACTCCTTGTGGGTGTCAACAAGTGGAGGAATTGTCTAAATTCACCCACCCACCTATTTGTGATGTGCAGGAACGATTGTTAGACTCCAATTTCCTTAAATCCATCATTTATAGTATAATTAAGGAACTAAGTTGGACTACTACGACCATCTGACGGCTTCACTTGCTTATGTACTAGAGTTTCTATGCAAAATTTTACAGAACGTTACAACCATGTCCCTTGCTTCTGATCATTCTTGTCAATTGGATCCCATAACCTTTTTTAGCCAAAATTTTCATTTGTATATTTCAAGAAGATACACTGTTTTGCCTTGTCATCAAGTTTGGACCGCTTATATTTTAGAACATGCACAAATGATAGGCAACTAAACGCCTTTTAAGTGTTCATAGGAAACATATTTTATGATCTATATGCTTTTTGCAACATCTCTATTTAAAAGAGCTGAAAGAAATAGATTAATTAAGTATCAAGCGAAACACAGCTTCTTTCTAAAATAATTTTGGTAATTTGACATGCTAAAGCATATACCTGATTCTATGTAAAATAGTGAGATTCATTATTTCTAGTACACCATTGTACTATAAAGTCTTAGGATTGGATTGCTCATGCCTTTTTGTTACACCATTGTAGTGGCAAAATATCAAATCCATGAAATTTATTTTCCATCTAAATTCTTCCTAAGGTTACAAATACCAGGAAACACAAATATCAGCTTGATCAAAGCTTACGTGGCTGAAGAAGTTTTCAACAGTAGCATCTAATTCTCACTATTTACTCTAGTGTGGCGCATTTGAGCATTGGAGGTACTCAAGCCACCGAATTTCTTGAGAACTACGTGGATCAATCAGAAGTGGCTGCTTAGGACTTACTGTGCCTTCAGCACATTGATTATTTAACACGTATTGGATAACAGTCAGGTTCTCCTGCTTGTCACGGACCGTAAATTTCTGTTGTCCTTCATCCCGATTGTTCCACATCATCGCTTACATGATCAGCACTGCTGCATTAAACGCAGTATGTGATGACTTGGTTCAATCAGATTTCCTATTGGTGGCAAGCTGGCAAGCAGAGGATCCGGATACATTTGATTATGTCAACGTATGGCAATATATTGTGAAAAGCAGGAACACTAATGTGCGCCAGCAGCGTACATGATGGGAGCAGATCTCCCGTGGCTGATGGTCGGTGCTCTGTGGGACCCACCATGATATATGAATTTCATCCATTTTTACAGATCATTTTAGGGCTGTATGCCAAAAATGAGAGAGATATAAATCTCAGGTGGACCACACGGCAGGAAAACAATGATGATTGGATATCCACCATTAAAATCCTCATATGGCCCAATGTACTGTTTATTTGATATCCAATCTGTTGTTTAGGTCATATAGAACCAGATGAAGGGATAAAACAAAGATCAGCTTGATCCAAGACTTTTATGGCCCCCAAAAAGTTTTTAATGGTCGATGTTCATTCAACACTGTTTCCTGTAATGTGGTCCAATTGAGATTGGGATATACCTAATTTTTGGATTCATACCATAAAATGATATATAAAAATATATGGACGGCATGGATGAAACACATACATCATGGTGGGGCCAACAAAGTACCGACCACCAGCCATTGGCTGGTGGCATGGGGAGTAGCCAATCCGTTTCCGTACATGATAGTCTAGTCAAATATTCATCAATCTTGACCATCCATTAGGTTTTCCATACTATTCATGAGCCAGTATTAAATGTTAATAAAAGAAAAAGTAGAGATTGAGAGGACGATGCCATCCTGTTAAATAATTGAAGATAGTTTTCCTTTTCCTTGTCCAATAGGTGTGATGGACTTTGAAAGCTAAGGAAACGTGAAGTATCAGAGAGAAGAAAAAGAAATGGCAGAGAGTGCTGTGAACTTCTTAATAGAATACTTGGGGCCTTTGCTGGTGAATGAAGTGCAGTCGTTGAAGGGGGTCCGCGGAGAAGTCCGTGAACTCATAAATGAGTTTGAAAGCATCAGATCCGTCTTAAGGGATGCCGATGCAAGACAAGATACCGATGAAGGCCTCAAGACATGGGTGAAACAAATAAGAGAAGTGGCTTATGACGTTGAGGATGTTCTTGACGAGTTCATGCTCGGCCAAGCACAAGAGCAGCAGGGTGCTCGGAGATGCATCGATTTTCTTCATATCCTCATCAGGCAGCCTATGGTGCGCCATAAGACTGCATCATCGATACGAGATATCAAAACCCGAGTTAGTAAGATTAAAGAAAGAAAAGATGCTTACACTCTCAATGGAATAGAGCAAGGTTCAAGCTCAAACAACATGAGTGATCAATGGTATGATCCTAGATTGAATGCGCTTTTCATTGAGGAAGCTGATCTTGTGGGCATCGACATGCCAAGGAGTCAGTTGATCAGATGGTTAATGAATGGAGATTCGAGACTCTCAACGATTTCAGTGGTCGGGATGGGTGGCCTAGGTAAGACCACTCTAGTAAAGAAAGTCTATGATAGCCAACAGGTGAAACAACGTTTTGACACATATGCTTGGATCACCGTCTCCCAATCGTTCAAACCGGAGGAACTGCTTCGAAGAATGATAAAGCAATTCTTCGAGGGGAAGAAAGATCCATCTCCACAAGGATTAGACGCGATGACACAGGTCGAGCTCATACAAGTGCTACGGAGCTACTTGCAGAAAAAAAGGTATGTGCTTGTTCTTGATGATGTATGGGATGCACATGTATGGAATTTCGTAAGCAATGCATTGCCCACTGGCGAATATGGTAGCTGGGGAATGATCACCACACGCAAAGGTGACGTTGCATCATCTTCTTCCATCGGACCCTCCAATCACATCTACAACCTTCAGCCACTGCATCCAGAAAATGCCTGGTCCCTCTTTTGCAGGAAGGCGTTCCAATCAAACGAGGAGAACAGCTGTCCTCAGGAATTGGAGAAGCTTTCTCAAAGTTTCGTCAAAAAATGCCGAGGACTGCCTCTTGCGCTTGTTTCATTGGGTAGTCTTCTGTCAATGCAGGACAAGACGTATGTTGCGTGGGAGAAGATTTACCGTAGCCTTGCGCCAGAGTTTGAAAGCGATAACAGTCTTAGAAGAATGATGAAAATATTATTGCTCAGTTTCAATGACTTGCCTTACTACCTGAAATCATGCTTCTTGTATTTGAGTATTTTCCCCGAAGACTATCCGATTAAGCGTATGAAACTAATTCGCCTATGGATAGCCGAAGGTTTTGTAGAAAGAAAAGTAGGCAGGTCAAAGGAAGAGGTTGCTGAAGGTTACCTCAATGAGCTCATCGCTAGAAATCTCATTCAAGTGGCAAAACGGAAATTATATGGGAAGGTGGTCACTTGTCGCATCCATGATCTTGTGCGGGAGATGATTATTCCAAAATTCAGGGAGGAGCATTTCTTTGCATCTTCTGTTGAAGAGAACACAATGCCATATAACAGAATCCGGCGTCTGTCCATTTATAAAGATGAGAAATTTCCAAAATTTGATGCCTTCTCCTGCCTTCGCTCGTTGTTCATTTTTGGTGCGGAAGGACTATCTAATGCCCCTGCAATCACTTCATTTTCCGGCTTAAGGTTGTTGAAGGTGGTTGATCTTGAAAACACGTCCATGGAAATCTTTCCTGATGATCTCACGAGCTTGTTGCATTTGAGATACTTAAGCTTGAAGAATACAAAGATCAAGAAGCTTCCTAGTTCGTTGGGGAGGCTAAAGAACTTAGAGACATTGAATCTTAAGGGCACTTTCATACGTGAATTGCCCATTGAGGTTCTCAAGCTCAAGCGCCTATGCCACCTTCTGGTTTACCGCTATTGTCACGGGTTTTATTTGCCATATAATACTGTAGATGGAATTAAGGTGCCTGCTGGAATCGGGAGCATGAGATCCCTACAGAAATTGGCATTCATAGAGGCAGAGAGTGGCATCATTAGAGAGCTGGGGAATCTCACCCAACTGAGGAGGTTATGCATTAACAAGCTAAGAGTGGAAGATGGGAATGATTTATGCACTTCCATTGAGAAAATGAATCACCTTCAATCCTTTTCTGTGACATCAATGGATGAGGAAGAGGTTATCAACCTGCATTCTTTATCGCATCCTCCGCTACCTCTTCAACGTCTATATTTGAAAGGGCGTTTGGAGAAGTTGCCTGAATGGATTGCCTCGCTTCATAATCTGGTAATAGTTTGTCTGAGATGGTCCGAATTGAGGGATGATCCACTCAAAGCCCTTCAATCTCTGCCCAATTTGGTGGAACTCTATCTAGATCGAGCTTATGATGGAAAAGAGTTATGTTGCGAGGGTAGGGGATATCCAAGACTTAAGAAATTATGGCTCTTTGAGTTGAGCGGGTTGAAGAATGTGAGGGTGGAGAAGGGAGCAATGTCTAGCCTTGAAGAGCTATATATTAGACGTTGCGAAGAATTAGTGGAGGCGCCGTTGTGGCTCGAACACGTCACTAACCTCAAAGAACTCTACCTGTGTGGTATGTCGGAGGCTTTCTTGAAGGGGCTCAGAAAGGATGGAGCTGAAGAGTTAGTGGATTCCATTCGCCACATCCCACTCATACGATATATAGACACTCAGACAAATACTTATCGGGATTTGTCATGATTCTGAAGAGTTAGTGGATTCCCTCCTTCCTATTTACACTTTATATTTTTGTTCTGTCTGTTGCTTTTCTTTCTTCTTTTTTCTTTTTTTTTTTTAATTGCATTTCTTTATCTTTTCTTTTTTAAATGAAATTTTTACTGTTGTTTCAGGGAGGCCGGTTCCTCTAAAATTACAAGGAGTAAGCTTTGTATGTTCCTTATATCTAAGCTATTCATCCGTTTTGACCATTCATTTTAGGGCATGGCCCCTCCAGGTGATTAGATAGGCATGATCCTGGGGCATCCCATCACCATGGGTTTCTTTTACTTGATGCACAGGTCAGATGGTATGCACATTTAACATGGAAGCGGATTGGGTGGTGTTGGGCGCTGTGGGGTCCACCTGATTTGTGTGTTCTATCGATTGCGTTCATCCGTTTTGCCAGCTCATTTTAAGGCATGAGCCAAAAAATTAAGTAGATCAAGAGTTTAGTTGGACCACACACAGTAAACAGTGGTGATTGAATGCCCACCATTAAAATACTTCTTGCAAGCTACAAAAAAGTTTTGGATCAATCTGATATTTGTCTTCTCCCTTCGTTCAGATTTATGTGACCTTATCAACACGTTAGATAATAAATAAACATTACGTGGACCCTAAGAAGGTCTCAACGGTTGGCTTTCAATCACCACTATTTCCTCTCTTCTGTTATGGTCACTTAAGCTTGGGATCTGCTTCATTTTTGGGTCATGCTCGACAAAGTGGATGTAGGTGGCTTATCCATGCCGTCCATCTACTTTTCCAGCTTATTTTAAGGATTGAGTCCAAAATTTAAGAATACCCAAAGATCAAGTGGACCATACAATACCAAACAGTTGAAATAATAATTTCCACCGTTGAAGCCTTTCTAGGGCCCACAGTGATGTTTATTTCTCATCCAACCTGTTCATAAGATCACACAGATATAGATGATGGGAAAACTCATCCAACCTGTTCATAAGATCACACAGACATGGAAGAATGGAAAACACAAATACAAGCTTGATCCAAAACTACTGTGGCCTCCAAGAAATTTTGGAAGGCAAACGTTCAATTCACACTGTTTCCTGTGGTGTAGTCTACTTGAGCTTTGCATATACCTTCATTTTTAGTCTTAAGACCTAAAATTATCTAGTAAACTGGATGGACAGAGTGGATAAAATGCATTAATCATGGACCCCACAGAGTTTACTCGGTACGCAATCCGCTTCCTTCAGAGATCCTTTGCAGATCCTGTTACATGCGGAAGGTAAAACGTCAAAATTCTATAGAGCCGACCATATTGTTCGGACAAGATCCACTTCTTTAACAGGTGCACCTTCTTGTGTGCCCAAAAATGAGTGCAGTCCAAAGCGTTGGTGGGCCACACCTTGTGCCTCTAAGTTCATGCATTTATGCAGAGGTCCACACGAACCAAGCTAGCCCGGTTAGCTCACTCGACTTGAAAAGGCTTGATTCGACTCAGTTCGAAGCTAAGTTCGAGCCAAGTCGAGCTGATTTTTTTAGCGTGAAAATGAGTTTGAGCCAAGTTCGACCTGGCCCATGCTCGACTCAACTTGGATTGAACCCAGCTCGAATTGAAATCGGATCGAACCGGTTCAGTGATTCGGTTACTTTGATATTGATGTTGCTCATCAACTGTTTGATGAAATGACTCAACGAAGTGTGGCTGGTGGCAAGGAAGGTATGTACATGAAACAAATACCCATTTTTTCCTGGATTTTATGTTGTCTAAAAGGTGTTTGATAAAATACCTGTAAAACCATTTTTGTTGTTTTACAAACAATGGGATTTTGAAGGTGCAGTCCAGGTGTTTGTGGAAATGCTGCACAGGCAAAGTCGGCTTGACCTTGGATCAAAATCGGCTGGAATTGGCCTGAGCTACTGACCGAACCAAGCTGAGCTGGCCAGTCAGGCTCAAGGACTGAGACGAGCCAAGTTTGAGCTAAGGTCAGCTAGTGGCCGAGCCGAGTCGAGTTGAGGGTTTTACTCGATGTACACCCCTACATTTATGTTTTGGTTCATGATTACTTTCAAGCATACATTTATTGGAAGAGAATTGCGTCCAACAATGGATTGGATGCATTCCATTGAAACTTTCTCTTATATGATTGTATTTTTATTTTTTTTGTAGGACCCGCAAACAAAGAAGGTGGATAGTGATGGACATCAAGAGCAAGCGTCATATCTCTTTGACTCTCATTCTAGCTCTCTAGCTACTATTTTAGAACTCAATAAGTGACATTGTCACTTTGGCATTCCTTATTTCTAGTTTTAAAAATGTTGTTGCTTGTATTGGTTGTAGTTCATTGTGGCATGAGACTTGTAGGCTCCTAAAGCACCATGGGAGTATTTATTTTATTTTATTTTTTAAGAGATGGAGTTGGAAATCGTGGATGGGGTAACTTGAGTAATGCATACTTTTTCATCTATTATTTTTCTTCTCCTTGTAACGGGAAGATCTTTAGTTCTTCTTTTTCTTCTTTTCCTAATTAGAAATCCTTGTTTGTTTTCCATCTCCTTGTAATTAAGTTACTTGACATGAGTTTCCTACAACAACATGAAGCCATGTGGGGCTCACAGTGATTTTCATGTAAAATCTACTTCATCTATTATAGTTTTACAAGCTCATGTTATGATGAGAGACATCTGGCCGAAATCTCGATGAACGGCGAACGTAACTATAGCAGTTCTAAGGTACCGAAATTCTTTATCGAGTAAGTTCTGACCCGCATGAAAGGCATAATGATCTGGGCACTATCTTGGAGAGAGGCTCGATAAAATAGGCATGTCTATGAAGATGCGGGCTAACCACACCTAGACAAAAAGACCCTAAGAAGCTTTACTATTCCCTAGGATTGGCTTTGGGCCTTTCCTGCACAGCTTAGGTGGAGGGCGAAGAAGGCCTCCTTCCGAGTAGCCTGAGCCATCAATAAGATACCACTCTAGAAGAGTTAGAATTCTAACCTTGTGTTAGGACCTACGGGCCAAGGGACAATCTCAAGTAGATGATCAGCCCATCGCTTCCCCTCCATAGGTCCCTCAATCAATTATCTTCTTCGCTCCTCGCGCAGCTGTGTATGATCACTCCTTCCAAGCTTCCCTCCCCTCGAGTGGTTAAATGGCTGAGGCTGTTCACTCCCCAAGTATAGGGTTGTGATATAGTAATAAACTCGGTAAGACCGAGGTCGAATCCACAGGAA
Source organism: Magnolia sinica (assembly GCF_029962835.1). Taxonomy (NCBI): domain Eukaryota; kingdom Viridiplantae; phylum Streptophyta; class Magnoliopsida; order Magnoliales; family Magnoliaceae; genus Magnolia; species Magnolia sinica. The sequence goes on from NC_080581.1 coordinate 85,231,410, forward strand.
CTGAAACTTGTACGTTTCCTGAAACTAGGTAGAAATAGAACTAGACTAAGATATGATCTAACCAAATAGAAATTTAAGGAATAGTTGTGGAATAATTATCTAAAACTTTAAGGAATTCAGAGGAAGAGACTAGGGATTCAGAGGATCCACTTGTAGAGATCAGGGAGATCTTATGCCTGCATTAAGGATTATGGAAATTAAACTGAACTTACTTGATCTGGTTTTCAAGAGATGAAAGGTATATGAATTAGAATGGATTCCATCATCTAACCATGCCCAGGGGACGAAGCAAATAACAGGATTAAACTAATTACCAACCAATCAAAAGTACATGAAAGTTAGGAAGGGTACAATCATCCAACCATGCCCAGGAGACGATGGTGAACAACAGGGCTTCCTGACGTCATAAACATCCAAAAAAGAAAGAAAAAGAGATATTCAAAGCCGTTGCAGACCCATTGTAATTTCAGTCACAACAGACCATTTAAAGACTAAAAAAATATTCCATTAATACAAATCAACTTCAGTTGAATGAAAAGCAGGAAATAGTATCTCCCATCTCGCCACAAGCTTCACCTCTTAGCCCTAGCTAAGAGGTTTAGCCACTCATGATTGGCCTAAACCCCAAACAAATAGAAAGAAAAAGAAAACGAAAAAGAGAAGAAAAATAAAGGAAAAAAAACTTCTTATCTTTAACCTCTCATCTTTCCTCTCTCTCGTTTTCAGCCCTGACGCTCCGGCAGCTCTCTCTCTGTTACAGCAGAAAACCCACGACCGAGCCCAACTCCAGCAGAAAACCCACAACCGACCCCAACTCCAGCCGACCTCTGTTTTTCTCACGTTCAAAACCAAACCGAGCACCCCCTTCTCTTCTTTCTTCCGTCCTCTTATACAGAACTGTCGTCCGAGCCCAATTTCCGTCCTCCATGCGGAAGTCTTACGCACCAGAGACCGTGTTGGAGTCGGACTGAAACGGTTTTCGCAGCGACAGGCGGAGGACTCGTGATCAACCCGCGTTTGGCTTGAGATTTTGGACGACTGATCGTCCAAAATCAAAATCGGCCTTCTTGGTGGTGGTCATGGCTCCCTGTTGATGAGAATGAACGGTTTGGATTGCTGATCCGATCACTGTCTTGATCAGGGAACGGCCCGGAAGTCCCGGCTGCGCGCAACAGGGCTTGCGCTGGGATGTTGGTGGAGGCCATGAACGATGCTGGAGAGGAAATCCACTCCGTCAGTTGGATTCTCCTCGGAATTCTGGTTGGAGATGGACGGTTTTGGTTGTTTTATGCGTGGCCCACAAGAGTTTTCTCACTGCCGTCCATCTTCCGTTTGGACAGTTGGATTGCAATTCTCACTTTCTTCTGAGTTTCTGACACCTAGGCGAGGGTAATTACCCCCCTTTTATCACCTTGGACGGTCCAGATTTTCAGCATATATGATGGATGGGTCCCACAGTCAAAAACCGGAGTTGGCCGTGTAAACGCTGTTGCGTTTTTGAAGAGGACGCGGGTCAGCGGTGGCTGACCCTTTGTAGGAATTCGGTGCACCACAGGAGTGCACCGTCTATGCACTCGCATGCTCCTTGTGGGGTCCATCATGATGTATATATGAAATCCGCTCCGTCCATCCATTCTGTCACATCATTTAGACCGTGGAGACCGGAGATGAAGCATATCCAAACAGCAGGTGGGCCCAGAATCATGATTCTGAGGGATGATCTATCCATTAGGCCACTTCCACCAGGATACAACGGCCGAAATTCTACATGTACGGTTAATTTATGTTCTTCAGGCCGTGTATGAAATTTCGGGACAAACGGATGGTGAGAAACCTATGATCTTGCATTCTGGTTGACTTTCGGGCCACTTGAGCTTCAGTTTCTTGATTTTTTCGGATCTCGGCTGTGTAAAATCGTCGATCCCAATCCCCAGGAGTCCGTCCCCTGTTTTTGTGACATCGGAGTGCCGAATCCACGCTTTTAATACCCAATTTCAGTTTAAGCTCCTGATTGCATCCTGCAACAAAACACAATTAAAACCGAGCGTTAAACAGTATCATACCCGTAAATCCAGGTAATAAATGGGGTCTAATATGTAATATTTGACCCTCAACAGAGGCCTAGAAGTGGCTGGATCAAGATCAATGTCGACGGGTCGGCGCTGGGTAACCTAGGGCCATCGGGCAGAGGTGATCTGGGTAGAGATTGGGAAGGCAAATTTATTTTTGCCTGTTGGGTTATGGTAATGGCTCAAGCCCTCGGGCTGAGCTATGGGCCATCTGGGAAGGTCTAATGAGATGTGCTTAGCTGGGTTTTTTTAGGATCGAGGTGGAGAGCGACTCCAAATCAACTATTCAAATCCTGTCAGCCAACTCTAGTCCTGCGTGGTCCGTGTGGTATTGGTGCGCGAGGGTCAAAGCTTTATATGGCCTCTTACACATTTCCTTTTCACGTACTCCTAGGGAGCCGAATGCGGTAGCCGACCACCTGGCTAGGAGAAGTAGTGCCTCACAAGCCAACTCCACCTTTTCAGCCAAAACCGATCTTCCAGATATTGCTATAGGCCTTCTCTTTTTGGATAGAGTAGGCTTAGGATAATTGAGAGGGATTTAGCTCATGCTCCCTATATGATAGGTGAGGTATCATCCTTTTTGTGATGCCCGCCCAAAGGCCCTGTAAATTCCTCTTTTGTGAAATACAATCATCCTTTTGAAAAAAAAAAAAAAAAAAAACAATCTCAAGTAGATAGTTTCTATGGGGCGGTAATGGAGGCCTACAAAGGTTTCCTTGGGCCGGATGGAGATTGTGCAAAGGCAAAGGGAGAAGACACATGTGTGTCACACCACACCAAAAAGTAGGATGCAAACAGTGGTGATTGAATGCTCACCATTAAAATACTTAAATACTTCTTGCATGCCACAAAAAAGTTTAGGATCAATCTCATATTTGTCTTTTTCCTTACTTCAGGTCCTATTGACCTTATCAACGCGATTAGATGGTAAATAAACATTACGTGGACTCTAGGAAGGTGTCAACGGTTGGCTTTCAATCCCCACTATCCTATGTTGTGGTCCACTTAAGCTTTGGATCTGCTTCAGTTTTGGGTCCATGCTTTACAACATGGGTGTATGTGGTTTATCCACGCCGTACGTCCATCCACTTTTCTAGCTTATTTGAGGGGTTGAGCCTAAAATTTAAGTATATCCAAAGATCAAGTGGACCATACCATAGGAAACAGTTGGAATAATTAATGATTTCCACCATTGAAACCTTTCTAGGGCCCACAGTGATGTTTATTTATCATCCAACCTGTTCATAAGACTACACAGACATGGATGAAGGGAAAACAAAAATACAAGCTTGATCCAAAACTTCAGTGGCCCCCAAGAAATTTTCAACGGTAGATGTTCAATTCACACTATTTCATGTGGTGTAGTCCACTTGAGCTTTGTATATACTTGATTTTTAGTCTTAAGAACTAAAATTATCTGTTAAAATGGATGGACGGAGTGGATAAAATAGATATAAATCATGGTAGACCCCACAAAGTTTACCCAGTACACAATCCGCTTCCTTTAGAGATCCTCCGCAAATCCCGTTACACGCACAAGGTAAAACACGAAAATTCTATAAGAGCCCACCATATTGTTCGGACAAGATCCACTTCTGCCCAGAAATGAGTGCAGTCCAAAGCGTTGGTGGGATACACGTTGTGCCTCTAAGTTCATGCATTTATGTTTTGGTTCATGATTACTTTCAAGCATACATTTATTGGAAGAGGATTGCGTCCAACAAGGAATCATGGATGCATTCCATTGAAACATTCTCTTATATGATTGTATTTTTTGTAGGACCTGCAAACAAAGATGGTGGTTTAGTGATGGACACCAAGATCGAAAGCGTCATATCTCTTTGACTCTCATTCTAGCTCTCCAGTTACTATTTTAGAACTCAATAAGTGACATTGTCACTATGACATTCCTTATTTCGAGTTTTAAAAATGTTGTTGCTCGTATTGGTCGTAGTTCATTGTAGTCTGATACATGTAGGCTCCTGAAGCATCATGAGAGTATTTTTATTTTTTATTTTCTAGAGATGGAGCTGGAATTTGTGGATAGGGATAACTTGAGTAATGCATATATAATTTTTCATCTATTATTTTTCTTCTACTTGTAATTGAGAGATCTTTAGTTCTTCCTTTTCTTCTTTTTCTAATTCAGAAATCCTTGTTTGTTTTCCATCTCCTTATAAGTTACTTGACGTGAGTTTCTTCCAACACCAAGCCATGCGGGGCTTACAACGATTTTCATGTAAAATCTACTTCGTCCATTAGTTTAACAAACTCATGTTATGATGAGAGACATCCGACCGAAATCTCGGTGAACGGTGGCTATACATAACTATAACAGTCCTAAGGTATCAAAATTCGTTCTCGGGTAAGTTTCGACCCGCACGAAAAGCAAAATGATCTGGGCACTATCTCGGAGAGAGGGTCGGTGAAATAGACATGTTTATGAAGATGCGGGCCAACCACACGTAGACAAAAAGACCTTATGATGCTTTAATGTTCCCTAGGATTGGCTTTGGGCCTTTCCTGCAAAGCTTAGGTGGAGGGTGAAGGCCTCCTTCCAAGGGGGGACTTATGGGCCAAGGGATAATATCAGGTAGACAGTTTCTATGGGATGTAGGCATCTCAAAAGGTAACGGAGGTGTGCAAAGGTTTCCTTAGGCCGGATGGAGATTGCCCCTCGAGTGCGAAGGTAGAAGGGAGAAGACGCAAGTGGGTCACACCACACCAAAAAGTAGAATGCAAACACCCACACATTCATGATGTTTATAAGCCATCCAATCCATTCAAAAAATGATTCCGACTAGAATGAAAGGAAAACACATATATCAGGCTTATCAAAAAATTCCATGGGCTCCGATAAAGTTTCAATGGTGGGCTTTCAGTCCCCATTGTTTCTCATGATTTGTCTTGGAACTAGTTTATTTTTGTGCTCTTGAGGTAACATGATTTGTTGTGATGGACAAAGTGGATTTTCAAACGGACATCAGTGGGCACCACAGTGCTTCATGTTGTTGTTGTGATGGACAGAGTGGATTTTCAAATGGACATCAGTGGGCCCCACAGAGCTTCGTGTTGCAGGAACTCCTTATATTCAGAGGAAATCCCCCTCTGTTGTATTATTTTTTTTTAAAGCTCCACGGGAGTTGGATTGGAGTGACTGAAGTCCCTCTACAATGGCGGAACAAGTAAAACGTATAGGTTCTTCTATGGCCACATGTTCTCCTGACAAGCAAACTTGGTTATAGGTGCAATTTTTTTTTATTATTTTTTTTATAAAAAGGGGCACGACCTTGTTCATAGGGCCTCCCCGCTCCATTGATCTGCAGAGAGGAATACATTCGGGCGAGGCCACTTGCAACAAAAGGCAGCCCACCTATCATAAACTGTACAGGAGAGGGAGAACCCCACAAAACAAAAGGCAAAAGGATATAACAGCGGCCCTTAGGGGTCCACCTACATTAGCCGAACTGACCCTAGACCCGCTTTATCCAGACAAACAAGGCCCCTAATCTGGGCAGGAAGGTCACGAAAGAGGCGGAAGACACAGGACGATTGACTCTTGCTTGCCACCTGGGCCATACCGTCTGTTGGGCCATTGCCTTCTCTACAAATGAGCTGGATGGAGATGTTCCCTCTAGTCATGAGGGCCTTAATTCTGTTAACCAGTAAGCATATTTCCACCCAAATGCCGCTTTCCCAGAGATAATAACCACCATGATTTTAGAGTCTGATTCAATCTCTATATTCGAGAAGCCTGAGCTGAGGGACAATGCCAGGCCATCATGCACGGCTCTCAACTATGCCTTGTTGTTAGATCCCATCTCATAGGACGCCCAAAAACCAACAAGGAACTCGCTGCTAGCACTTCTTACTAAGCCCCCGCCCCCCGACGGCCCTGGGTTGCCTCTAGCAGACCCATCCACATTAAGCTTAACCCAGTTCATCTTTGGTATGATCCATTTGACTATAGCCATCCTACGAATAGGAGGACCCTCCTGAGACCTAGCATGAGATGAAACACCCTGGATCCTTGGACCTGCAGGAAACAGCCTCTTAAACAACCATGCGCCCCACCATTTCACCCTGGAAACGATTGCAGTTGCACTCACCGGCTTGTGGTCAAATCTAGCACGGTTTCTTGCCAGCTAGATTTCCCACAAAATGCAACAAGCAGAGAAAACGCGAAGTTGAACCGATCCTCTCCCAGCAGGTGTGGCAGCCTTCCATTGGCTCAGTCTGGCGAGAACGGAAAGGCAGGGGAGAGGAGGAATGTTAAAAATACAGTTGAAATGCGCACAAACTGCAGCCGCCAGCTCGCTGAGGAGGAATAGATGGATGATGGACTCGACACAGGGGCTGGACTGGGAACTTTCTGGGCTGCATTGACACCTAGATGCAAGGTGAACCCCCTTCTCCTAGACGCAAGTGTCAACTAGAACTGCCCCCTGCAGAAGCTTCCAAATGAAATTGGCAATAATTTTTGGGGGCCAATTCTATTGCCCAGTCTGGAAATGCCAGGCTCTGTCTACCGATCTTTGCCTATTAAATTCCCACACAGCTTTAATAGTTAATACCGATCTTTGCCTATTAAATTCCCACACAGCTTTAATAGTTAACTTTCCTGATTAGGTCGTGGGCCAGATACAGCGGTCTAGACCCTCAAAAGTAGCGAACCCCCCTGGAAAATCAGATCGGTATCTGGTTGCGAGAGGAAGGAAAATACCGACGGAGGCAAAGACCATTGGGGCCGAGGAACTCATGTATCTTAAGGTTGAGGTGGGAATCAGGCACCGGCCTGACCGTTCTCGGCAGCAAAGGGCCAAGACCCGACCAATTCTCCACCTAGAGATTTCTAGCCCCTTCACCAACTAACCAAAGACTGTTCTCCTCCACCTGGGGGAAAAACCTGCTGATTTTCTTCCACAACGGCGAAGCAAAAGCGGACGTGGAGGCCCCACTCCCCGGCTGAAGGTCTGCACTGTATTTAGCTTTCATTAGGCCCACCAATGGCCCCATCTCTTCCCCACACTTCACTTCCCAAGCCATTTTGAGCCTTATAGCTTTGACTACCTTCTTAAGTTTTCTAATACCTTGGCCTCCCTCCTCGATTGGGAAAGAAATCTTCTTCCAAGCGATCCACTGTAGTTTCTGTATACCTTCCAACCACCCCCAAAAGAACCTAGCAAAGCTTCTTTCCATCTCTGCAAGAGTTTGAACAAGGACTACTGACGCTGCCATGACATGGAGGGAGAGACTACTCAACACATGCCTAATAAGGGTAGCTCTCCTGGCCTGGGAAAATTGTCTAGCTTTCTAGCCACTGATTGTAGCCTGGACTTTGTCCAACAAGAAGTTGAAATCAGCCACACGAGCTCTGCCTCTACTGAAGGGGACGCCTAAGTATGTGAATACCCCATTCGACCTCCAAATTTCTAGGGTCTGCTCAATGCTTCTAATCCTGCCCTCCGACAGTTTTTTGGAACAAATGAAATTGCTCTTCCTGCGGTTAGTCTTTTGACCCAAGGCTTGCTAGAAGAAGTCCTGGAAAGCCTTAACAGCTTGGAGAGAGGACCTGCTCCCGTTCAGTAAGAGCAGGGTATCATCAGCGAATATGAGATGGGATGCAAGGGGGCAGCCCGTTCTCAACTGGAAGGGCTGGCACCACCCTCCCAGCATCAAGTTCCTGAAGTTCGTGGAGAATGCATCCGCAGCCAGGATGAAAAGGGTTGGGGATAGAGGGTCCCCCTGACGCAAACCTCTGGAGGACTTAAAAGAAACCTGTTGATTCACAATTAATTAACACTGAGAACCAGTTGAAAGCCCAACAATTCTCTAAGACACCAATACATCTATCACTGAACCCGAACTTACCCAGCACCTTCTTTTAGGTGCAATTTTACATTGCTACGTTGGTGAATGTTCATATGAGATTTTAATGGGCACGGATTAGGGTAGTCCAGGTAATAGCTTAGTGGGTGAATCGCTAACCGTGGGGCCCACCTTGATATATGTGTTATATATCAACTCAGTCCATCAATTCTTTCAGCTGATTTTAGGGCATGGTACCAAAAATGAAGCAGATCCAAATCTCTTGACTATTAAAAACTTATCGGGGGCCTTAAAATTTTTGGATCAAGCTGATACTTTTATTTTCCCTTTGTCCCGACCTGCGTAACCTTATCAACAAGATGGATGGAAAAATAAACATCATGGTGGGCCCTAGGAATTTTTTAATGGTGGGCATTCAATAACTGTAATGTTCTTGATTTTGGTATTGTAAGTAGACACATAAAACATAAATTTAAAATGGTTAAAATTTTAATTTTTGTGTTAATAAGCAAAACAAATCACTTAACCATTAGATAAAGCCACTCTTAGATTTGGGAGAAGTTAGAGGATTGATTCTTACCATCGCACTACTCTTGGTTCTAGGAGATGAGCCGATTATGTGAATTTATTTATATGCAAGTTAACAGGTATCCAACCCAAGTGGACACACGGGCCAACCTCGTGCGGGCTGTTAAAGACACATGGACAGATTATAGAGACTTCTAGATGGAATGTGGGGTACACAATATTCTTTATATACCATCTGAACCAGTTATCATTAGGGGTGCCCCACCAAGACGAAGGGGTCTAATAAAACACGAGCCATTCCAAAGCTCAGATAGCGGCCTCCCTGAATAAATAAATATGTTTGAGGCCTCATTGTACTACATTGCTCAACATGGGATGTCCCACATGGGTATTGGATTTGAATGACTCTAGGCAACTAGGGTGAACATGAGGCACCCCAGGTGCATGGTTTGGATTCCACGTAAACATCACAGGTGGGCCCTTCATAACTTTGAATGTATGGTAATTATCATTTGTTAAAACGGATGTCATCACTCCCCATAATATTTTATTTTTTGCCATGTTGTAAGTAGTTATTACTTATTCAAATATTACAAGTTTAATTATTGAATATGGAATCAAGCCAGCTCCGCATCGTGGGTACAATTGGGCCCACGGTTGTATGAGTAGGCCCACGGTTGGAGAAATAGAGATTCTAGACGAGTGATCACATGGACCCACAGTTGTCCCGAGAAAAATGCTTCCTTTTTTTAAACCCAACAATAGAAATCTGCCCAGTAGTCTCATGATGATAAAGAACATATCTTAGATCAGACTAACTAATTCAACATGCGAAATTTCCTTCATTAAACCCAAATTACAATGTCAACCACAAAAGGTAAGAGAAGATTCCCATAATTCAAAGGACTACTTAACAAGGATTTGTACATGCCATGAGGTGGGCTTTCTCTTAGATTCTTTATATTTTGCCAAATTGTATGATGTGTCTTTGATTGGTCCCTCATTCCTCTGCCTGTTATATCCTAATGGAGGAAACATGATACCATAGTATTATCTTTTGTTGTTGATGTCTTAAATCTGTAAATTGACCATCAACAGACTGCTCAATGTTGTCCAGCAGAGTTCGATGCCATTAAACAGGTGCTCGATGCCATCGGAAAATATTGAAAAACTTTTCTTGCTAAAACGTTTTGATATTTTCTCGATGCCATGGAAGGGGTTTGATGCCATCAAATGTGCCATTAAGCGTGCATGCAAAATTGCTTAAATGCGTGATTTGTTTCCGATTTCAATTGTGATTCTTGCATATGCTATATATCTGTGTGTAATCGGGATTTATGGTATTTCAGAGCTTTCTAATTCATTAATTATGGGGTCTTAAGGGCATAGCTTGAGTTGATTCGAGGCTTGTTGATAATGTCTATCTCTTGTAATTTTCTGCTTTTATAATGCATTACTTTCACTTTGTGTGGTGGTTTTTGCAACTAAAGCTCTCAATGGGTCACACTGTGATATTTGTGAGAAATATGTCCTGTCCATCCATTTTTTCAAATCATTTTAGTATGTGAGTCTAACAATGAGACAGGTCCAAAACTTAAGTAGGCCGCAAAATAAGAACAGTGAGGATTGAACATGCACCATTGGAGGGATTGATTACTCACAAACATCATGGTGGGCCCCACCCAGGTTCAAGTGCAAGAACTTCCAGAAAGGCTTTGGCAGGAAATTTTTGTCCACCTAAGATGGTGTGGCCTTACCGTGGGGCCCACCTTAATATATGTATTCTATATCCACCTCGGCCATTACTTTTTCCATATTATTTTAGGGCTTGAGCCCAAAAATGAGGCATATCCAACCCTTAGGTGGACCATACTAAAGGAAAAAGTGGTGATGTAATGTTGCACCATTAAAAACATTCTACGGCCCATCATAATGTTTGGTGGTGTTTATTTGCTATCCAAGTTATTGGTAAGATTATGTAAAGCGGGTCGTAGACACTTTCCTATTGAAGATAGAACCAAAGAAGGCCCAATTGGAGTTAAAAACGATCCAGACCATCAGAACCTTAAATCAGTTGTACCTTGCAAATTGGAATGAGTTTTTCAACATATTAAATAGTATTTTGGGCCGATAGGAACTTTTTAAGACAACTAACCCCGCCACACCACGTTGCCTACACCAAATATGCAAGATTCCATTGTATCAATAGTCAAAAGTCCATTTAGTTCCGCTTTTTTATAAATAGTAAGTTTTAGTTCTAGAATAACTTTTCATCCTTTTGAGTTTGAGTTATAGAAGTTGTGTACAATATGAAAATGGGTTTAAAAAGTTAGGAGAACATAGTTAGGTCAAATTGGATATTTATTATTTTTTACCAAAAACCGCAATCCAATAGGGATAGAATTCCTCTATATAAGTAACATAGTTTACTATTTATAATAAGTTACGTTTTTAGAGTGTTTGAGTTGGAGCCTATGTCTAAAACTGCACCTTGGTTTGAGTTCTTTATTTAAATAGCTGTAATTTCTTCTTCTTCTTCTTCTTCTTCTTTTTAAAAAAATCCCTTGTGGGTATGAGATACATAGAGTTAGGTTCGAAACACGGAGAGCCCCATGATCAGAGTAATTATATTCCCCATGATCAAAGTAATTATTTCTTAAGGAAGATCATGAGGTTATTAATGGTCAATCACCCATTTTTCCTATGGTAGGGTCACTTGAGATTTGGATGTACTTCATTCTAGGGCATAGATATAGCATATATGCATCAAGGTGGATTCGGTTTGGCTAGCTATGCTGGCTAGTGGTCAGTGCCCCGTGGGCCCACCATGATCTATGTGTTTTATCCACACTATTCATCCATTTTTACACATCATTTTAATACTCTATCCCATAAATGAGGTAGATCAAAATCTTAGGTGGACCACACCATGGGAAAACAGTAGTGATTGAACGTCTACTATTAAAAACCTCATACGCCCACTGTAATATTTATTTGGCATCCAACCAGTAGATTATGTCATACAGACCTGGATGAAGGAAAAAAGAAAATATTAGATTGATTCAAAACTTTTGTAGCCCCAAGAAGTTTTTAATGGTGAGAATTCAATAAACACTATGTGGCCCACTTGAGAGTTTGATCTACCTCATTTTTGGGTTCATACTGTAAAATTATCTAGAAAAATGGATGGACAGCATGGATGAGACACATACATCATGTTGGGGTCCACAAAGAATCAACCACTAGCCATTGGCTAGCAGCAGGGGACAGGGATTCCCTGCAATAATAGCCTTTCGCATGAAGTTCATGCACTGGGAACCCAGGTGGGGCCTACTATGCAATTTGTAAGAAATCTTTCATGTCCATCCATTTTGAGAGTTCATTTTAGGACATGAGGCTAAAATGAACCTATCCAATGCTCAAGTTGGCTGAAAGTGTTATAATTAAGCTTCCACAGTTGAAATATTCATGGGGCCACATAAGTTTTGAATCATGTTAACATTTGTGTTTTAAGTTCATTCTAGAAGGAATGACATTATTAACGGTATGGATGGTACGTAAACATCACCAACGAACCCAGGGAGGTTTCAACTGTAGGAATTTCCCTTACCATCTTTTCCTTTAGTATAGCCCACTTGAGCATTGGATGCGGTTCATTTTTGGCCTCATGTCCTAAAATGAACTCACAAAATGGATGGATGGGAAGTATTTCTCACAAACATAACAGTGAGACCCACCTGGTTTCCAGCGCAGGAACTTCCCGTGAAAACCTCTCGCAGCGTGTCTAGTGGCAGGGAGTAACGAATCCTTTTCCCATCAAGTTGGCCCTGTGATAAACCCGCATGGATGGCGATTTCCTGCCTGCACTAGAAACATAGGTGGGGCTGATGTGATGTTTGTGAGAAATCCACACCATCTATCCATTTTTTTGAGATCATTTTAGGATGTAAAACCAAAACCGAGACGAATCGAGCTTTTTCAAGTCGAGTCGAGTGAGCTAACCGAGCGGTTAGCTCGGTTCGTGTACACCCCTACATAGCCGTATGTGATTGCCAAGTATACAACACCTTACACCCTTTAGAGAATTCGGGAGATGGGAATAGAAGCTTCATATGTAGGCTTAGTTTAGAGGGTCCAACGAGAACATTGTGAATGTGACATATTTGTAGTGCACCACTCCTTATATAATTCTAGATTAATCACAATTTTGTGGGGTCCCCTGGTATTGTCGATCACATTATCTAACCCTTAGAAAAATTCAGACCGTTGATGAATAGGCCCACCTTATAGAATTCTTACAACCAGTACTTGATGAGATTACAATCGAAGAGAAAAAAAATGAAGGAAAAAAGGACAGGCGATTAAAGAGAACCAAAGCTTGCATACTAACCTCATTCTTATTATAGACTTTACCGGATTTCTTGAGAGGATTGGATACGCTCTCGAGGGTCTTGGCTCGAATTTTCCTAACTATTTGATCTTTCACGCCTTTTCTTCTTGCTTCTTTCTTCTCCTCTTTTTTTTTTTAAAGCTAAGAAAAGGGTTTTATATCTTGGACGTGGATTGTCTGCGATAGCTTCTCTCCTGGGAACTTCCTTGCGACTGAAGCTCTTGATGGGGCCCACCATGATATTTGTGAGAAATCTGCCCCCTCCATCCGTTTTTTCAGGTCATTTTAGTACATGAACCGAACAATGAGGCAGATCCAAAACTCAAGTGGGCCGCACCACAGGAACAGTGAAGATTCAACGTCCACCGTCGAAACTACCCTGAGTTCAACTGTGATGTTTTACGCCATCCATACCGTTCATAACGTTAATCCTGGTGGGATAAACAGAAAACGAAAAAAGTTAGTCTGATCCAAAATTTCTGTGCGCCCATGGATGTTTCAATGGTGGATGTTCAATCCTCATTATTTCTCTTCGCGGGAATTACTGGGAAGGCAACCGGCGTTCGGTTTGGATCTTGGGAACATGCGGACGCGGAATTTATGCAAAAAAAACCTTTCGCACGAAGTTTCTTCGCCGGGAACCAAATGGGTCCACTGTGATGTTTTTAAGAAATCCATACCGTTCATCCGTATTCTGAGTTCATTTTAGGAAAATGAGCCAATTCAATACTCAAATGAGCCGAAAACATGAGAAATGAACGTTCCACAGTTGAAATATTCGTGTGGCACGTAAGTTTTGAATCATGCTAATATTTGTGTTTTCAATTCATCCGAGTAGAAATGACCTTAATGAACGGTATGGATGGCATGTAAACGTACACGCCTGCAATAAAAGTTAATGTAAAGGCAACACATGTGACAGAATGTCACACACGTGCAACATCCAATCCCTTCATAAGATTGGTCCAACATTCTGTATGTTTTCCAAAAATAAATCTGGTCCACTCAGCATGTGGGTCCCAATATTTAAAACAGATGAGTTGGTTATAAAACTTCAGCCAGTTCTCCAGAGCCGTACATTCATATTGCAATACAGAGCTACCATTCTGATTCTCTCTCTTTCTGGAGACTTCTTGAAAAAACACACTTGTGAACCGTTTTGATCACGGAACGTAACTCACTGCCTGCCGGAAGTTCTAGTACGTGGAAGCTATGTGGGGCCATCCACTCCGTCCATCGGTTTTTACAGATCACAAAAGTACTTGAGCCGGAAAGTGAGGCCGATCCAAAACTGAAACTGGCTACACAACAGGAAAATTAGGGATGGAAACACCCAATGTCAAAACCTTTGTGGGCCCACTGTGATGTTTATATTCCATCTAAACCGTTCATAAGTTTATTTCCAAGGGATGAACTCACAGTACAAATGTTAGACTGATACAAAATTTATATGGTCCCTCAAAGGTTTCAACGGTAGGCTTTAAATCTCTATTGTTTCCTAAGGCCAGCCCCACTTCAGATTTGGATCTCCTTCACTTTGGGACTCATGAGCTAACATGATCTGGTGAACCTGATAAACGGAGTGGATTTCACATGAATATCAGGGTTGGCCTCACATTGTCACAGAGGCCGCTGACGTCCATGACCCATATCCGACCGATATGGTATCCATGGCAGTCCGTATGTGTCCTGTACCAATACAGTCATCTATATTCTATTTTAATGCAATCACATCAAATCCTTGGGAGGAGACAACTTTGGCACTTGTTGACAATATATGGTGAGTGGCTACTTCATATCTAAGAAGGATTGCTGGCAGACTTTGTGGGGCCTACCATGATGAATTTGTTATATCTACACTGTCCATCCATTTTGCCAACTTATTTTGAAGACATGAGCTCGAGGTAGATCTAAAGCTTGATCCAAAACTCCTAATAGCTTATGTTATTTGATGTGTTTAATTGAGTATTGGATCTGCGTCACGCAGATGTGGGACCTGGGTGGTGTGTGGATGTTGCCAACTTTTGTGGGTCCACCATGATGTATGTTTTATATCCACACCATTCATCTATTTTGCACAATAATTCCTGTTCATAAGGTCACAAAGACCTGGACAAAGAGAAAACACAACTATCATCTTGATCCAAAGCTTCCGTTGATACGAATAAGTTTTCAATAGTAGGCATTCAATTCTTATTTCTTTATGTGGTGTGGTCCACTTCAGCATTGGATCTGCCTCGTTTTTAGGCTCATGCTGTAAAATAATCTCATAAAATGGATGCACGGTGTGGATATAACATATATTTGTCCATCAAATGCAGTCATCAGGGTTAGGACATGAGATCAAAGATAGTCTAATCCACTGTTCATGTGGGCCATACAATAAAGAATGGTAGAGAGGATACACCTGTCACCAAGGTAGCCTGCCTTTTCACCGGGCGACCACCACCCACAAGCCTCCAAATTCACATGACAGCTCACATAATGGCTGTATTTGACTGGCTATTACCCACAAGCCTCCAAAGTCACATGACAGCTCAAATAACAGCTGCATTTGACTGGCTTTCAGGTCATCTGACTTTCATGATAAGGTATACCAAAAAAGAGCCGTGATACGTTGTTGTTATGAAATAAGCTTACTCCATAGTGTTATATATTAAACAGCTTCCTACCAACTTTCAGAAAAGTGGGAGCACACCACTTGTAACTGGGACTTTGCTTTTTAGAAAATTAGGAGCACACCACTTTGAAAATTTGGAAAGATATAAATCTCATTTAGACAAGCTCCACGAAAAGCGGCAGGCCTCGTCTATTGTATAAACTATTATAAAACCAGGAAAAAGAAAAAAAGAAAAAAAAAACTGGCAAGGAGGCAGTCCATTTGTGTTAATACATGCCACTGATTCAGTTGTAACAGCCCTTAATTTTCTGCCACAAATAACCTCCTAACCTACATAGGCCTAGGCCACCATCCAGACCAGCTGGGTCCTCTTCCCAAAGAGGGACCATCCTTTGTACAACTATAAAAATGCTAAAAAAAAAAAAAAAATACATGAGAAAAAAAAAAAAAAAAAACAGAGAACAAAATTATCAACTGAAGGTTCTCTCAGAGTCATGAAAAGTCCCTATAACTCCTTTTTTTAGTATCTATATATCTTATGAGTGGAATGTGCTGAATGGAATTGACTAATTCATTAAACCCATCCTTTGTTAGCCCTCTCAGAAAAGCAAATGGCAAATCCACCAGATAGAGCATTTTGAGGTTAGTGAGATTTTCAAGCCCCAAAGCCAAAGGGAGGATGCTTTTGAATTTGGAAATAGATCTCAAGCTCATTCCTCTTTATTGTTGACAAAATTTGGAGGTTTCCTCACGCCCTGCGCTTGGTCTTCTTATCCCCAAAGAAACCTTCCTCGGATGGCAATGGCAGACAATTCTCAATTTGTACACATCAGGGGTTAGGGCTTCCTAGCATCCCCTTCTTGTGAAAGGAGTGAAACAACCCACCTTGTTCATCCATTGGACCCAAGCGATGAAGATATGGGACCACTTCCTAAATACTTTCAACATGAATTGGGTATGTGAGAGGACCTTTGCCTTGCTCTATCTAGCTGTGAAGGAGGCCTATTTAAAGAAAGGGGTAGGACATTTTGGAGAACGCTTATGTTGGCTTTGTGTTGGGAAATCCAGTAGTACAGGAATAACTGTATATTCAACTATAAAGAGGCACCAGTGGAGAGAATTACTGTCAAATCAAAAGCAACCTAGCATATCAGGCCACATGCTGCACCGAATTTACAGGGATATTGACTTTGGACTTCTATTTCAAATGGTCACTGGTGGTGAATAGTGAAGCATCGTTCCCCAATTTTGTGCCACATTGGAAGTGTCCTTCGGAAGGATAGCTGAAGGTAAATTTTGAAGTCTCCTCCCAAGGCCTTCTGAACATACATTATTATTTTCAGTTTCTCTCGACCAGCTAGATTGGGAGATGCAATGTAAGGGGGAAGCCCTTCTTTTGAAAGAAAGGCTGAAGTTAATAGAGCGTGGTCCAGGCTAGTGATCATTGAAAGAGACTCCTCAAACGTCATAAATTGGGGAGCAAATGAGCAAGGGTCATTCAGAGCCTGCTCTAATATGCTTTTGATGAAATTTGCCTTATTCCTTCAAAATTAAACATATCGTCTGCTGATGTAGGTAGGGAGGCACATGAGATAGCCAATGTGTTATCTAGAAGGGCCTCTTCATTCCCCCTTGTGTATTTCTATGTTTCTTGTCTAAGGATGGTAATCATACTTTGGCCGTTCCACTTTATTAATGCAATTTAATTAGATAGTTCATCCAAACACACCCCTAATTGCTGCATATAATGTTTTCCGCGTGGAAGTATTTTCTTAGTTTTCTGTATGTCAGTGTGATATTACTAGGGTTTCAAAAGGAGTTTGGGGACTACCAGGCAACTTCCAGTCAGCTACTAGCAGCATTCCTTCTGCAAAATCTCTCATGTACTTTGGGCTGTTCCTGGCAGCCAGAATTTTCTTCATTTTCATCGCATTCACCATGTTCCTTCCAGTCATGGTGCTGATGCCTCAAAAATTTGCTCTTTATTTTACCGTCGGTTGTGCCTTTATCGTAGGATCGTTCTTCTCACTCAAAGGCTCGAAGAATCAGCTTTTGCACGTGTTCTCAAGAGAGGTATCTCACCTCCTAACATCTTAATTAATCTATTGCAATAATTATTTAATAGTTATCCAAAATCTGCAATAGTCTAGGTCCAGTTGGACTGATCGATCTATATGTTTGTATAGAGCCTGTATCCAATACAAAGCTTTGTATGTTAAGGTTAACATTTAAAACCAAAAAAAAAAAAAAACACTCTCTACATGCATCCATGTCCATATAAGTCCCTATGTAGATGCACTTAAAATGTTCTTAGATGACTTAGATTCAGTTAGATGCATTTTGTACGTTAATATGAATGTAGAAAGCTTTGTATTGGATCTGGCCTCATTTGAATTATCTGCAAACTTAAGACGTGGGTGAATTTAGAAAAAAGAAGGGGGTTTTAGGTCCACCTTATTGCAGTTGATGAGAACAGTCAGTTAAAATTGTAGGAATCTTGTGCATTGGATGAGGTGAAAAAGAAAAGGGAATCACGATATGCTTGGGTTTTGAGGAATTATATGGTCTTGCTCATCAGCATTCTTACAGTTTGGTACTAGAGGAGTGTCCCTGCATGTCAGGCACTTTTCTGTTGATCCAAACCATTGATATGGTGGCCCTTTGGATGATGGATGCCCAAGAATCTTCTGTTTTGAATGAGCTCAACCCATGTACCAGTAAACAAGAAATACATGGTTTGGTGAAAAGTGCAGCTATAGTCCACATTCAATCTGAAAAGGGCAAAGATCAATGGACTAGGATCTCCATGTCTGGCAGATTTCTGGTGCATCCCTCATCCGTATTTAGGGTCATCACATCAATGGTTTGCATCACTGAATCATAGGCCCTGCATTCAGGGAATCCTGTATGTACATTTCTTTTGATGAGCAGGGCCCATATAATTCATCTTTAATTTCAACCATCTATTTATCCATTTGTCCTAGGATGGCAGTCAAAAACATTCTTTATGGAGCATGTCCCTTTGCAAATTGAAACCCATTTGAATTCTCTTTAAGTAGTTAATATGAAATCTTCTCTGGCTGTTTTTTCGCGGAGGCTTCCATTCACAGTGGGATTTATTGGCAGCATGGTGGGTACCATATATGTGTCAATGGTGCTTCACAGCTACGTTCTCTCTGTTTTCTTCTCTGTTTTACAGGTATCACATTGTCAATTTGTGTCCTTTTTCTTCACTCTACTTTCTTTCTTTTAACCCAAACAACTGAAGTTATGTGATAGAGTGGAATAGTGGAAAAGGATTCATGCAGCTGACCCAATTAGTTGGGATAAGGTTTAGATGATGATTGATTGATTGATTGATTGATAAGTAGACATTAATGGATAGGGTCCTCTTCTCTTTTTCTTTTTCTTCGGTTTCTTTTCCATTCACCTTTGTTTTTTAATAATTTTCGCCCCTTTGTATTTCACCATGTTTAATTGAATGAAGTATCAGATGATGCTCGATTGAAAGAAATGTTTTTTTTTTTTTTTGACCTGGCAATTGTACAGGCTGGGGCTGTCTTTGGCAACCTAATCCATTCATCTGGTGGGTCCAATCATCTGATGGGCATGCCTCAAAAACTCCCTATCGGATGATACTATCAATCTGATAATTGTGGGGAATTACAACCCACAGTCCACATCTGATGTGGTGCCAAGTGGATGGCCAGTGTATTCCAATGGCAGAGATTTCTGGGATATCTACCTTTAACCAGGAACCAACATCATTGAGTATCACCAAATATTCACCAAGGCTGCATCAGAGACTAACTAAACCACAATACTGGTGTCTGTCAATTTTAAAATTTCCATCCATCTACCGATGGCTGAATTAGAAATAACAATGGGATCAATTTTTCACCAGAGAGATTTTCGAGAGAATATATCACATCAGATCAATGTATTGCATTTTGGGCAACAAGAAAGACTCTGATAATCATTTTTTTCAAAAATATCAGCAGATAAATTCATGATTCCAAGCTAGGAAATGATTTAGTGGCACTATTAACGCAAGTAAAACTGTATGTGATGGCACAAGGAACCGGTAAAAAGTTTTTTCTCCTTTTGATTTCAGATTTACAAAAGCAGAATAGGGGAATAAAAAGACTACTGGAATGAGAAAGACCTTGCTCCAATGGGCAGCGAGCAGGATCTTCTCCAAAATAAATGGCCAGTGCATCTGCATTTCAACCCTGTCAAACATCCAGCCCAGAAATCATGTTCGGTACCAAATATTTTTGTCAACAGCATAAACATTTCGTAAATTTTAACTAGTATCATCTAAGTGAAGAACTGATACATACCACCCCAGAATAAGTGAAGTTAATGACCTCACTTCAGCTTCAGCAACAACAAGAAATTCCTTTAAAGTCTGAACAGTCAAAACACTTCAATTAGATGTGCCAATACAAATAGGAATATTATTTGAAAGGAGAGTTGAAAGGACAAGTTCAGACAGGGAACCACTATTTACATCTTACACCCACCCTTATTGAAAGGTATGTAGAAGGTTAGCTTGCATAAAATTTTAATTTTTGGTTTCTCTATATGATTTAAATGACATGTGGTTACTCTTAATCCAACGTAAAGTGCATGACTGACTAATCTTTTTGTTCCGATAGTGACAGGGACTCTGAAAGGATACGATCAGTTACTTAACCTAGTGCTTGATGAAGCACTAGAGTTTCTAAGTGGTATTTATTTATTTATTTATTTTGTTTTTGAAGATTGAATCGAAGAGGTATTTATCTCACGACTCTTTGGTTGGAAGTTATGGCTGCTATTTATCAAAGAGATTTTGTTGATGAGTTGTACCAGACTAGGGTGCATTTGGACGCAGCACAAATCGATATTGGGTTAAGAACTAGAACGGTGTCAAGTTTACTTGAAAAAAAAAAATCAAGAAAAAAGAAAAGAAGAGAAGAACCAGTAGGTCCCATTCTCATGTCACTAATGTTCTCTTTTTGGGTGGAAAATGGAGCCCACCTACCACAGCTTCTGTCCTCTGACCCTTCCCAAGTGCACAGTGGCCAGTCCTGCTGGCTGCTGGAATAACCGACCCGAATCAACTTGGGGCACATGCAAACAGGTTGTCATGATAGCTGCAGATGCCACTGGGGCCATGATCCCATTCAAACTGGCAGATTGCTGGTACAGGGGTGATTGAACATTGAACTTCTTACGATCTCTGCTGTATGGCCAGCCTCATTTATTTGCTTCCGTTACTAGTGTGCCAGTCATTCGCTGCCCCTTTCTAGCCTCTCCTAATTGACTGGACCACACCGGATTCGCCAACCATCATCTCCTTTTTAGCTTGTCCGTTCAGCTTTGAATACAGAGATGCTACCTCATTCAAGTCTTCGCTTCTATAAAGTTGGTCATTTAATTTCTGTATCCAGAGAAGTACCTATCACCACATGCATCAACTGTGAACTACCGCCATTAGCAACAAAATGGAACTATCAGTTGAATAACTCAAGCCGTGGGTCATTTGCACCACTAGCTCTAATGCCACTTCCCTTCCATCTGAAAATAACTCTCATTGTCTCAGATAATTCTTTGCTGCATTCATTCTTGCTTGCATTGTCTTTCTATTGCATGCGAGAAGAGAGTATTTATTAATGCTTGTTGTGCTGGCTTTATGGCCTTGGGGTTGCTTGATGTGTTTTCTGGGTTTCTTAGCTCCCAAGACGAGGAGTGGGTTGTTCATCTCTGAGGTTTCTGCTTCCAATCCTGGCTTACGGGGGAGCAGGGGTTTGCTATTCCGTTAGTAGGAATGGCCGGCTTGAGGGCCACAGGATGTCGTATGCCTTTTATTTTCCCCCCTTTTTGTTCCTTTTTGCTTTTTAGGATATATGATGGATGAACTTGGTTTCATTGCAGAATTCATGGATTGTAATGCTTTGGTTTCATGGCAGAAAAAAAGGAATTATTGCAAGGCATTTTTTTAAATCTTCTTTTGAATCTCTAGTGCTTAATTAGGGCAAAAGGTTTATCTTAATTTCTGTTTTTAGCTTCACAATTTCTTTCACGATGCATGAACTTGGTTTGTCTAAGAAATTTCTCACAAGTCTTTGAAGGTCAAATTCAATTATAACTTAAGGTATGGTTTAATCATACACAGGTTCTTATCTTGGACATTTTGACATATATTCATGTAGTACCTTGTACTCAGTTGTAGACAGTTTGCAAATGGCAAGGTTTTGAAGATTGCAAATATAATTGTTGGCATATCTTGAAGGATCCAACAACAGAAATTAACTTTTTAACTCTCAAAATTTACCTTGGAAGGTTTTAGTCCACCATTACCGTAGGGCTTTTAGATTGTATAGCAGAGGTGTGTGCAATAGTGGATGGGCTTTGTACCTGTTATAGCTTGGGTCTTAGAAATCTGCAGGTGGAAAGTGATTCTATAATTATTTTTGAAGGGATACATGTGCATTCAGAGGGCCCATCTGGTATTGGTGGATTGAAATTCAGAAACATGCATCAATTCATCCATTCTATCTGAGGGGCGAACTCAGTGGTATTGGTATATGTTTCCGTCCACAAATGTTTCTAAAGATAAGCTACACAGAGGAAATGGAGAGCTTATCTATTTCCTATTGCATTCATGTTGGCTAGATCATCTTATGTTGAACTTCTCCCATGTTTAGTAATGGCCCATTCAGCAATTTTCCACATGTATTGCAATTATCAATATAGGACTCATGGAAGAATTTGTCAATCTATGTCAATTTTAGTAGATCCTGTATATATTCTTATTGCAGTTTCAAATTTTCCTTCAGCATTAATGTTCAATTTCTTGTTGGTATTTGTTCATGTTACTTGCAACCCATGAAATAACATGCATGTTTGAGTTGGCGAATTGGCTAGTTGGCAATTACAAAACTGATAACTGCACAAATAGCATTACCATCAACCTAGGGAGTTTCACTGTTTGTGAGAAAGCAGCTTGAGCTGTTATTTACATGGATTGCACCGGATCATCTGCAATGTCATGCTGTTTCTTTTTTAGGATACTATTGTAGAGCTAAGCTCCTTAGCATGCAAAGGAGCTTGCAAATACCTCTTGGGCAAATACAACAGAAGGTTTTTTTTTTTTTTTTTCATTTTATAGGCATCAAAATATCCTGCTTGGGTTGTTTAACATCCTGAATTTTCATGGCCAGAGTTTATACTCAAGTCCGAGAAAACCGGGTGTTAATAATGTAAAACTTGGATACTTTAGAGATCGCATCTTATATTTGTTATAGACTACATCCAGATAAATTCAAGAAGGTAACATTCACAAGAATAAAATTAACTATATTCTTTATTCCAAGGTCAAATAAATCATCAAATGCTCTCACAATGGGAGCTTAATACAAGTTCTGAGTTGCGCAACGGAATTATAAAGAAAGTAAACCATAAATTAATCTTCCTAGTCTATTCAGTAAAGTTTTCTGCCAGGGTCGGGTCTTCTGGGTCCTTGACTTGTACGTCACCTACAATATCTGTACGGTTGGGAGAGGGTCAATGCCCTACTCATAGTGATGGTTACCCTTTAAGATTAACAGTGTAAAGGTTTTGATACGTCCTGTACTCCACATCTATAAGAGGTATCAATGCACAAGCAATCTATATGAGATGCATGCCTAGCAAAGTATATGCGGTTTATCTCACTTAGCGATCGCCATAATTTGGAATACGATTATAGTTGTTCGACTCGCCCTACATCTCATACTACGGAGATTCACTGGCGTGTCCCACATTTAATATGGATTTATGCGGTTATCCCAAGACGAACACCACACATGACCAGGTGAATCACGCAACCCGGATTGGAGTGACTAATTGCGACATCCAACCCTTAAAAGACTGGATTGGAGCGACTAAATGCAAAATCCAACCCCCAAAAGAAAGACCGGATTGGAGCGACTAAATGCGACATCCAACCCCCAAAAGAAAGAACTGATGTATCACGCATATATAATGATTTACATGCACCAGTTGTTGCACCATCACCCGTGAAATATGAAATTATATGTTGCCATAGGGCCGCTACCGAAAATGCATTATGCCCACGATATTGATTCGATCGCTAGAGGAGGGATTCGCGACATAGTACTTGCACCAAGAGAGAAACCCTTGAACCATGAGAGTTTAGGAATATCAAGACACCTGCTCGAGCCTTTAAGGTAAATAAGAGACGAGTGGCAATGACCATCTCAAAGAAGATTAAAGGCAAGTGCAAGGCTCGTATCCCTAGCCTCACATAAATTCAGGAAGATTCCTTGAAATGGATATCATGTTAAAATCCCAAAAGGCTAATAATTGTTATGACAATTTAAAATGAAAACAGAGGGAAAGTAATGAAAATTTGAGAACAGATAAAAAGGAACATAAAAGATAAAAGGCAGGAACAAGATAAATGCATTAACTCAATTAAGACAAAAGTTACATAAAAGGCGGGATAAAATAACATGAAGGCATAAAAAGGCAGGATAAATATAACTACTTAAATTAATGTAAGCTTAAAGGATAAAACCCTCGCCTCTAGTGTTGTTTTCTCCTTGAAGGTGGGTTTGTGTCGAGGTATTAAACCCTTAACCTAGTGTTTAACAACTTGTGAATGGTTATTACTCGTTAGCTGGTCTAATCAAGATTTGGCAAGAAGGGGAAGAAGGGGTTTAGAAGGGAAAATTGGACGTGACCTACCTCGGACGTCGAGTGTTGCCGGTTTCCCTCTTCTTCTTTTTTTTTCTTTTCTTTCCTTCTTTCTTTAATTTCTTTTCCTTCTTTCCTTCTCTCTCTCCTCTTCTTTTTTCTCACTCCTCTCCTTGCTGGACGACTGCCAGTCTGGGTGAACGGAGTCTCTCTCTCTCTCTCTCTCTCTCTCTCTCTCTCTCTCTCTCCTTTGCTATGTTCTCACGACTGTGGGGAGATGGGTTTTTATAGGCATGGGAATGCTCGGAATTCCTGCGCATATTCCTTACGCAAGGTGCCGCCTGTGTGATCTGTTTACGGAGCCTCTCTTTCTACGTAGAGAGTTGGTCGCGGATCATGCCTAAAGAAACGGTTTGTCTAGCGACCCTGGTGCGGGATCTTTTTCCGAACGACCTTCATTGGAGTGGTCGGAATCGCTTAGGGATGGGTTTAAACGACCTTGATTTCGCCATTGGTTGGGTTGCTGATCCCTGTGCGTTGGGTTTTGCAGATTTCAAACAGAAAAGGCTCCCCTTTGTACCTGCTGTTGCGCACACAACGGCTTGCATGGGTCCTACTAGATCTTGTGTTCTTGGTTGGGGTTGAGAGCTAGACTCGATAGACGGTTCAGATTACTCAAATCTGCCGAAATGGTGGCCCACCTAGATTGCCGATTTGCAGATCTCTTGATGCATGGTGATCTGCGACAGACTGTGTTCGTACGTGGAGGTCTGGACGGCATGCGGAGAAACCTAGAGTCCAATTGGTTTTTCCCTCTGGTTGCAATGAATGGTCCTGATCATCCATAAAGGTGATGTTGGTGGCCCACGAATCTTCCAGCGGATGATTGTCCGCTGCGAGAAGAGGTTTTGTAGAGTCAATCGGGTCAAGGTGACTTTGACCTCTTATAGTTACGGTGTACCGCGGCTATGCGGAGTCCATGTGCGTACATTGCTCCTACTGTGGGGTCCACATGTGGTTTAGAGTAAATTGGCTCCGTTCATTAGTCTTAGCGGGCTGACATTAAGGTCCGTGTCAGAAATGGGGAACTAGGGCTGGTCCTATGTGGGCCATATCATCAATTGTTATGTTTAGTCATCGATCTTGATGATCCAATGGCTGACTCTTGGTATGTACGTTCAATTTATGATGATTAGGCTTGATATAAGATTTTACATGAACCGGATCATGGGACCCATGTGATTTGGAATTCAAGGGTCTAGGGTGATGGGGTTTTCGTAATTACTTCTGATATAGGAGTTTTGGGAGATCCAATGGTTCCACATGATTGTAGACATGTTTCTAGACAATTTTTATAAAAGAACTTATGTCTAAATAGTTATGAATGGAGAGTTATCTACTAGTTTATTTAAGGGAAAGTTTGTGTCGGTTCACGTGTGCATGGTCTTATTTTCAACTCAAGGGTCAGATGCCTTGATTTTGGTATCATTCTCATATACGTTTTACATTGACTCTCATGGTAACGCGCGAGAACTTTCGATACTCGAGCATCGAAGAGTTTAGGGCGTTACAGGTTGTCTGTCATAATCAATATTCTGTAGTTCAAAATCAGTTAGGAAGTTTGATATCTGTTAGGCCATAAATGTTTTGATTATTTTGCCAGATTCATGGATGCTTAAGTTCCATCAGCAATCCAGCTTATAAAACTGTTGACTGTTGTAAGATCAACCTTAGAAATGACAAGCTCATGAAAGGGTCTGGACAATGCCTATGATGAGAACATCTAAATCCGAAATTTTATTCATGTGCAGGAATTCATTAATGAAAAATTGGGTGCTTCTGCTTGCAAGCAAATACCTTGACTATCAAACTGGAGAAAATATGTAAGTTTTGGAAATAAGCTGATAATCACATTTTATTGTAGATTAATTCAACCCCTTGTTATCATCCTTTTCATAAGCCAGGCTACTGTTCATTTTTTGCAAAATTTTCTGAATTTCGTCTACTCATCCACATGCCGATGTTGCATGGCCTGAAAGCTGCACTTAACATTCATCTCAACCATTTGTGTTGGTCCATGTCCTTTTTTTTTTTTTCTGAGAATTGTACTCTCATGAGCTGGCCTTCCTACAATCATGATGGCAGGAATCTCAATGGAAGAAAGAAAAGACGATGATGAGCGGATGGAAAACAGTCATTTTGAGGATGGTACATCGAGTATGGAACAGAAAGGGGTGAATCAGCAGACACTTTCAGCTGCTGCCAAGCAATCTATGCAGGAATCGATGGGTTACCAAGATGTTGAAGTTGCAAATGACCAAAATTCTGTTGAAAATGCATCAGAAGTTGCTCCTGGTTATGTGCCAAGTGAACTTAGTGAACAAATTATTTTTGAAATCTCTTCATTGATGGTCCGCCCATTAGGTGTTGCACAAGGAACATTTCAAGTAAGTACGATATTTAAAAGTTTCTAAGCTAGATTCATTTGTCAGTTATCCATAGATCACATTTTACTGGTTATTTTTGGGCGTATATTTCCTGCTCAGAATTCTTAGCTGTCAAGGCATAGAATCTCCAAGATAAATGGCTTGATGTAAAAGAAGTTATGTTGTTTTAACTTATAAGTTATGTTGTTATAGCTTTTATGCTTCAATGTCTCTTCCATGAGCTTTGATGTTAATCACATCAATTGTTCCTACTAATGGCATGCAAGAAAGTTGTTCTACCAAATATGTATAGAAATCTGCCAACTGTATAGAAAATTTCTTATCAGTTTGGTTATTGGTCTATCTTTGCTAAAGAAGGGTATGGATCTTCTCCAGGTAGCAGTGCTGATAATGACACTCATTGTTCAAACCTTTTTAGATCCCACCGTCCATAAGGTCCCATAAACCAGCACAAAGGAGACCTTGATCAAAAAGTTTTCAATGGTGGGCGTTCAACCCCCACTATGGGCCTTAGATCTGCTTTATTTTTTAGCTTATAACCTAACATGATTCAGCAAAATGGATGAACCGCGTGGTAAAACACATATATCAGGGTAGGCATTATAGAGAGGATCAAATCAGGTGAGAACACAGCCTCACCCAGGACAGCGCAACCCTTATTGTGGGCCCGCCTTGATGTATGTATTCTGTATTCTAATTGTGCATGTGTATTTTTCATATTATTTTAGGGCATGATCCCAAAAATGAAGAAATACAAATCTTGGGTAGACCCAGCTCTAGGAAAGAGTTGTACTGAATGCCTCAACATTTTCTGCCGTGTTTTTCTTTGCCAACGAATCTGTTGTTAAGGTCACAGAAGCCTGGATGAAGGTACAAATATCAGCTTCATCTAAAAATTTTGTGGCTCCTTAATCGTCAATCACCACTTTTACTACAGTATCGTCTACCTGTTAATTGGATCTACTTCATTTTTGGTATAGTGTCCTAAAATGATATGGAATAATAGAAAGAGTAGGCAGATATAAAATATATACATCAAGCTTGGGCCTGCCATTAGAGTTGTACACGAGTCGAGTTAGCTCGGTTAGCTTGCTCAACTCGCCTCGGCTCGAAATTGGATTCGGATCTAGTTAGGTTAGTTTTTTGAGCTTGAAAAAATTTTGAGTCGAATTTGAGCTTGCCCGAGCTCGACTCAACTTGGATCGAACCTCAACTCGAATTGAATCAGCTCGGTGACTCAATTATTTTGATATTGATGTTGTTTGCCAAGTGTTTAATGAAATGGCTCAACAAAGTGTTGTTTTGGGTGTGTACATTCTTCGCAAGATCAGCCAGTGACAAGGAAGGAATTGATACGAAATAAATCACTACAAAAAAATTCTTTACACATTCATTCACCCACAAATTGAAACAAACGACTCTAGATGTGAAGGCAAGAAAAGGTGGTGCCTTCATCACCTTCAACAAGCAGAAAATTATTTTTCACTTTCCCAGTTATAACAATGGTATGTCAAAAGTACAGCATTTACACTTATAATTGAAGCTATGAATCTGGGTGTGGTACCAATGACAAGAGATGCTATATTATTTAATTTTATTCTATTTTTCCTGTTTGAACTGGGCTTGAAGATTTTCCTTCATTTATTTGTCTTTCTAAAATAGGGTTTGGTTTGCATGATAGCATT
The DNA here is from genome assembly GCF_029962835.1 of Magnolia sinica. Lineage (NCBI taxonomy): Eukaryota > Viridiplantae > Streptophyta > Magnoliopsida > Magnoliales > Magnoliaceae > Magnolia > Magnolia sinica. Next base: position 85,259,669 of record NC_080581.1, read on the forward strand.
TGGGTTTTCATGAAGACTGAGAAGCAATCAGCCTATCAAGAACCTGAGTTCACTAATCTATATGTAAAGAATCTGGAAAATGGGTTGACTGATGATCTCTTTGGGAAAAGTTGTGTATTTGGGAATATAATCAATGCTATTGTAATGAAGGATGATTATGGGAAATCCCAGGGCTTTGGGTTTGTTAGCTTCGAGTTGCCAAAAGACACTAAGAAGGCTATGTAGGCCATGAATGGTGCACAACTGGGTAAGTTATGTTCATTGTAGTTATTTCTGTTTGTCTAATTTGCAAGATCATTTGTTCAAATGAATACTTACAGTAGGATCTTTGTTTGTTGGCCAAGATTAAAGAATCTCCATGTAGGAAGGGCTCAAAAGAAGGCTGAACGAGAGCAGATGCTAAGTTGCGATTTCAAGGTAAGGCATAGCCAACAGTTTCTAAAGTTTCGAGTAATTTCTTTTTGTATTGATCTGTGATTGTTGTCAAACTTATGGTGAAGTCGTAATCTTAAACATATTGTACTTTGCAGGGTTTGAACGTGTATGTGAAAAAACCTCGTTGACTCTATTGATGACAACAAATTATGTGAAATTTTTGGTACTTCGGCAAAACAAGTTCAGCAAAGTGATGCTTAATGATGAAGGATTTGAGTAGGGGATTCGGTTTTGTGAGTTTTTCCACTCTTGCTGATTCCATCAATTATTATTTTAAAAATGCATTGCTCAAAGCATGTATTAGTCAGTTTGATTTTGTTTTGGGCAGTGCATTACTCTCATAAACATGATCTGAATGTCAATTAGATTCGTCTGTTTTGGGCGAATGCACATACAATATTGCCCAATATATGAACAGATAGTTAATGTCTGTAAAATAGAGAGAAACTTTGGTATTCTTGGGCCAAAATGCATTTTCATCTTTAACTTGAAACTAATCATTTTTTTAAGGAAATACAAATTTTGTATGTTTAGAATTTGGATGATAAATCTGATTTTGATTTCATCATTTTCTTTTGTAAACTTCTCAAATAGGTTGGTTGGTTTAGTGTTTTGGAGAAATGGGTATATCTAGTATTGGATGTGTGCGTTGATTAGGCAATGAAAAATTAATTTTCATTATTAATTTTTTTAATTAATGAGAAAAGGCCGATGGCTAAAACTTTCAAAAACGCTGACGGTTTTGGGCGTTGCCCTTAGCCGTCGAAGACACCGACGGCTAAAAGCCGTTGGCAAGCAACGCCGACGCGACGAAAAGCCGTCGGGGAAGGTCATTGCTGACGGGTTTTAGCCGTCAGCGTTGCCCTATTTTTTTGTCAATGAAAAGTTTGGGGTGTTACAATGGATGCGGCTGGTTGAAAGTCTTATAGTCTTGATAAGTCGGGTGGGTCTGAATGATCGTCACTCTGGGTTGATATAAATGCTTGCATGCGGATTCCAATGATTCTTTGGTAAGTATGTAATAATTGCGCAGGGCAGCGAACCCACAACTGATTTCTAGGCACAATAGTTGCAGAGTGACCCACTACTTTATTATAATTGGTTATCTTTTTTGCTCTCTTTTTTGTGTGTTTTTTTTCATTCTTTTTTATTTTACTGATTTTTTTAAAAAAAATTTTGAAGTTTTTTTTATAGAGTCAAATACAGAAATTAAGTGGCAAGCAGATGAAGGGACTAATATATGCTGGATTATAGAATATAATCAAATGCAAATGCAAATGAGTACAAGAATTGTGGGAAATGAAACAGGACTAGTAATTACTAGAATGCAGAAAGTAACTAATTGTATTTGGACTAGTAGATATTGGAATAACAAAAAAGAAATGGGACTAGTGTGAGTTGGAATTGTCAGTTGGTTAGTATGTTAGGAAGTTAGCAAGGACCAATACTATTATACTGGAATGAACTAAGTTATGAAACCTTAAAGAAATTAGAAAAACCCCATGCTTCAAATCAGCCTAGACTAGTGGGGCTAGCACGTCCCCAATTGATACACATTCTGTGTGCACCACCCCGCGGATTTCTCATTCGTCCTGTCCGTGATGAGGACAGAATGAATGGAAGTTCACGGGCCGTGTTACTTTTGGAATGATGCTCAAGTATGAGTAATTAGTTTGATTTGTCTTTACCTCCTTGGCTATTTCTAAGGGAGATAGAATGGTACATCCGGCGTGTTAGAATGTTTTGGAGTGGCTACTAGCCAAAATGTGGCTTAACTATGGTAGGCTAGAATCCATAGAATTATCGAATCGACGAGAGGTCCAAGGAACCCTCTATTAGAATGACTCTTATACCGATCTGCACCATAAATACTAAGCGAGGGTCATGGTTATGTAAAGGAAAGGGGATTAGACACCATTTTCCGCATATACACCTGTATGGTCTTTACTTGGCATGATTTTATTAATTTCTTTAGGGATTCTGTAATAATTTGTCTAATGGATAAAATTAAAGAAAATAAATGAGTAAAAATAATAATAAATAAAGAGAACCACTGAGAATGTATAGAGTTGGAATTGATCTGCTTGAATGGGCGGAAAGAAGGGGAAAATCAGACATTTTTATTTGAAAAGAGATGGTCAGATGCTTCTGATCATACTCCTCTTCATTTGAGCTGCTTTGATGATCAACCATTGTAAAAATTGCTAATAGATTCACCAATTAACTTAGGAAAACCTTTGGCTTTCACTCTCTGAACACTTCTTGGTTCCTTGCCATTACTCCCTTTGTTTGGTCGATAAGGGTGGGAATTTATAGAAGAAAAATTAAGATAAGAGGAGCTATAGGCCGTCACTTAGTCGAAAGTAGGTTGATAGTGTGAGGGAACTGGATTGCTTGCCTCATCTATTCATAGGTTGTTGGTGAGAACGTGCCCATCATTTTCCCCTCATTTCTTTCATCCTTTTGTCGTCCAGTAATTAATACTTTCCGTCGGCAGTTCAATCCTACTGAAGCTTAATAAGCGGGTCCCTATAGGGTCATGCCCTAAAATGAGCTTTGGAAAACGGTTGGACGGTGTGAATTTAAGGCACATACGGCACTGTAAGATCCGGGGTCTCATGTAATCACATACAAGGTTATGTAGTAAATAAAAAATAAAAAATACCTATCCCTTTTCCCTTGAGTAATTGAAGATATAATAAGATTCTTTGTCGGCTACTTGGCTCCCGTGGTACAGACGCCGATTGTACACCGGGTAACTCAATATGCAATAGCGTGCTGAATAAATTCCATGGGCCTGCTGCGATGTGTTATTATCCATACCGTCCATTCATTTTTCCATACATTTTAGTACATGATCTCAAAATTTACGCATATCCAAAGCTCAAGTGCACCACACCACAGGAAATGATTAAAATGGCATCTATGGTTGAAACCTTCCTAGAGCCCCAATTGATGTTTATTTGTCATCCGTCCTGTTCATTGACCCTCCATGACGTTTATTTGAGATCCAAACTGTTTATAAGTTAACACAGATATGGAATAAGGGAAAACATAAACATCAGCTTGATCGAAAACTTCTGTGGCCCCAAGAAGTTTTTAAGGGTAGTCGTTCAATGCCCACTGTTTTCTGCAGTGGGGTTTGCTTAAGATTTGGATCTGCCTCATTCTTTGTCTCATGCCCTAGACTGAGCTCTCAAAATGGGTGGACGGTGTGGATACAATACATCCATCATAGTAGGGCCCACAAAACGTGATGAGGTCACTTGTAGGAGCGAGTCTCCCTACTGTCATTCATGTATGACTTTGCTGTGCCCGTGGCGTTACCTACTAATTGAAGCTGAGTATCCTATCCTTTGCTTTCCGCGTCCAACGTACAGTAGCAGCGTGGAATGAAGCAGAGAGAGGAAGCATCAATACCTCATTATAAAAGAATGAATTAAGCAGAGACATTCATCTTCTTCATCCAACAAAGCTCGAAGATAACTTTAATGGCTGACAGCTAAGGTACGTTTTTTTTTTTCCTTTTTCATGATTCAACGTAAGATTTTCATATTGGAATCCACTGAATAACATTCATAGGTGAACATTCTAATTTTCTCATAAAAGTAATTACCACAATTATCTTTGTCCATACCGTAGATTCCTAATATCTAAACTTTCACCTACAACACTGTTTTTTCTCATAAAACGGTTTATTTCCTGTGAACATGTGACTCAGGCAGAAATTGAACTAATCAACTCATTTCATGGGATGCATCCATAGTTAGGTAGATCATATGTTATCCACCGATTTGAATGGTATAGCCAATGGAAAAGGAGTTGCAATCCTCCAAGGGAATTAGAGTTTTGGAGAGCTTTCAGGGAAGATGGGTTTTGATCCGGGGAGCGGAAGGGTGTGCATTGTAAAGGGGAATGGCAAGGAATGGGGTCTTAAACCCCTTTTGCAAATGCCCCGAGTGTAAGACCTCCCTTCCCATCTTTCTTTCATTTTTTAAAGAAAAATAAATAAATAAAATTGTGGACCCAGTCCACCGGGTCAAGCAAGGGTGGACCGGGTCACATCCATCAAGCCAGGTCGACTGGGTTGCCCTGTCCCACTTTCTTAGCTAGCCATCCGGGGTTGACCGGGTAGAATTGGGGTCAATCGAGTCACCCCCAGTGACTTGGGGTCGACCGGGTCACCCTGGTCCCCCCATTGGTCAGCAACCCGCGGTTGACTGGGTCACCCCAATGCCTTGGGGTCGATCAAGTGGATCCACTGTCTTAATTTCAGCCATTATATTATTATTTTATTTTTTATTTATTACTATTATTATTTTGTTTACTTGGTGGACCACGGACTCGGAATTAACTACCCAATCTTCATTGATTTTTGGTCACTAACAAATGTATATAACCAGTACGTCACGTGAAAAAGGGGAACACAAATGGGCAACATGGATAAACACATGCATTCACGTGGGGCCCGTATGTGTAGTAGATTTAACGAAAAACCTACGTAAATCCCTCATGGGATTAAATGTACTTTTCATCCCACCAAAACCCACCTAATCACTTTGCACCAAACATCTTCTCACCGGATTTCTCCACTTGAAATCATTCCTCATTCATCTCAGTCCACTCGCTCAAGTGGTCCATGATTGGACCAATCTGGCAACTGATGCTCCTACAGGCTAGAGTACATCGATTTAGGGAAATCGCAAGTTCTTTACTAGTTAATAATCTAGGGGTTGGTTCCTAGGGTTCAATATCACCAATTTTCATAATCCTATCTATGTCAGCGTATTCATTATGGTAAGTCCACAAGTCCACGATCTATTTTAATCACAAACTCATGATCTGATACCAACTTGTGATGTCCCAAATTTCAGGGATCGAGCATATACTCGATCCCCGATGTTCTGAGCATCACGTAAGCCTTTCGAAAATATCATTTGGTTAAGCGTCTACCAATTGTATCATGATCGTGCGTAAGAAGTAAACTAAACATTGTATATCATGGTTACTACAAGTGTACAAGGAAAAAGAAAAAAAAAAAAAACAAGTTCCATACATACATACATACGTCCAACTAAGTTAGTCCACCCAGCTAGGGACTCAATATACATGTCCAAACATAAAATGCAATGAGTGTCCCCGTCCTCAAAAGGAAACCAAACTGGTGGTCCCAAAACGCCGCTTTACGTCTGGTCGTTTGCACACTGGAAGTATAAGAACTCCTCGACATGGTCCACATACTCCTCAACTGGTGTATCCTCCTTTAGGGCACTTGCGTTGACGAAATCGTTTAGTTAGTGTTTTAAAACATCGTCCCGGGTTGGGGTGAGTGATCAATTCAGTGTTACTATTAACCGAAGTTTCACATGTTATCAAACAAATATATGCATAGGCCATGATAGCATATTAAAACACAAAAAGTCTTATATTTGGTTATTTAAATGCGTGAATGACATGAAATGTATATGCATGATCTAGGATTTAATGATACCAATATAGAACCATATTAACACTATCACTGCTGAGGACGTTAACATATGCGCAATGGTTAGCGCGAAGCACAATCTAACAAATGCTATGGAGTGGATGATTAGCCGACTGTTTATTAATGTTAGTTTAAACAACAATTTGGTAAAGCTGGGATACCGCCGTCGAATATTGGGTTTCTATCCGGATTATGTAGGTCCTTGTGCCACTAGGAGGCTCATCACCAATATCCCTTAATTTATTTTGGATTTCCATTCTATTAAGTCCCTATACTTAAATCGGATTTATAGTAGAGCTAATCGTCTGAGGACGGCCACGACTAGGGTAAAGGTCGTCACCCGACCCCAGTGTGGAGAAGGCACACCACTCGTATCATCAATATCATGATAGGGTTGTGTCCTTTTTATGTGCTAGTCGGTTAATACGGAGAGGCTCGTCACCTAATGTTTTACTAATGTGGCAGCCCCATCACCCCAGCGTAGGCCGACAGCTCAGGCATAATATCTCATACCACCATGTCTGGCCTTCGAGTCTCAATGGATCATATCGCACTAATGGTGATGAATGACCTCATTCTTTAGTGACAGGGTATCCCATATTGATGCATGACCATATGATGACCTAATCCTAGATGCATGTATAATCAGGTTAAAGAATGTTCAAATAAATACACCAATTAACTAATCATTTCCAATCAAAGGGATTAGGTAAATTTTAAAACAAAGATGAGGTCATTCTGTCAGGATCATGTCCCTTAGCATAAAATCATGTAAACAGTAAAAAGGGAGGATCTAGGGATATGAGAAAATCTCAGATCTAGTATAAGACAGTCCACGGTCAACTTTGGATCTGATTCTATTGACTAACCATCCATATTTTCTGTTCAAATTAGAAAAGGGAGTATCCAGAGAGGAACGAAATGAGTGAAGAATGAAGGGTTTAAGATGAAGAAAGTAAGGGTCCTTTTGTCATAAAAAAAAGAAGAATGAAGATGATTTTTACCTTTTCCTGAACCTCGAAGATTTAGAAAGAAGGAAACCTAAAATCGGGGTGGAATCCTCAATAGCGAAGGGCCAATCTTGAAACCTTAATCTCTTGAATAAAGAGGAAGAAAATAGATAAATTTCTATTCATTTAATAAAAATCAAATGGGGTTTCTCACAACGTATATATAAGCTATGGAAAAAGTAAAAGTGCATTAAAGCCCCTAAAAACAAGGAAAATAAAAAAAAAGGATAAAAAATAAAAAAATTGCAATAAAGCCTCTAAAATAAGAAAAAAGAACAAAAACGTCTAAAACTAAAATACCCGTGTTGTAGGGTGTGAAATTCGACCCATGGATCTATGGTTAGGGTGCGGTCATACTGCTCTTGCATTCGTAACGCGTCAAAAAATGGGTCCGATGGACCTAACATCCATTCGCATAAACTCCTCCTCTCTAGTACTCTGTCGGCGATGCCTCCTCCTCTAGTACACTCTAAAGGGTACACTACTGATGTTCGCATCAATTCTCCTCGGGTAGGAAGAATTCTCCACTGGCGAAAGTGAACTCCTGCATCTCTCTAGCAAATTAAGGTTGATACGTTGCAGCTCTGCCTCTGTGATCCAAGAGTCATCTATAATGGGCCTGTTCATTCATTTAACTAGGAATTTATGAAAATCCCCGGAACGAGTAGAAACCGCCTCGGAGTCAAAAATTTCTTATCTCATCTCTTCTCGGTGCAAGTGGAAGAGAAGGTAAGATAGGTACAGGAAGATCAGGCTGTGGCCAAGGTCCATATATAGGGGGGTAAGAAACAAGAGAACTAGTGGATAGAGGTAATGGCTCGTGAAAGGGAATTAAATCTTCCATAATGAATGTGGAACTGATGCCCATGGTAGCGGGGATATCAACAACATAAGCATTAGACCCTAACCTCGTCATGATTTTATGTGGGCCTATGCTACGGGCATGAATCTCTTCACAGATCTAGATGAAAACCGATCAGACCTAATACGAATCATGACGTCATCTCTAGGATGAAATTCCCTAAATCTCCTGTAAGTGTCAATAGAAAGTTTATAATGTTCATTACTTGAATTAATCTTCTTCATGATCTTACTATGCAATGCATGTATATGCTAGGCAAAGGACTCTCCTAACTTTAAAGGACGTTGTGAGGTAGCCATGAGGATCAAATTTATGGGGGCTTGGGGTCTAAGACTTGAAATAATTTCAAACGGACTCATTCCTATGGACATGTTCATTGAAGAATTATACGCGAACTCTGTTGTGGGAAGAATAGTGTCCCAGGTCCTGTGATGGTCTCCAAACAGACATCTTAACAAATTCCCTAAGGTACGGTTCACTACCTCTGTTTGACCATCTGCCTGGGGATGATATGCTAAAAGAAACTGGAGCCTCGTACCCAAAAGATGTCACAGAGTCTTCCAAACATAACTAGTGAACCTGGTATCTCTATTAGATACGATGGATCTAGATACTCCGTGGAGTCGCATAACCTCCTGAAAGAATAACTTAGCAACGTGTGAGGAATTTGAGGTCTTATAACAGGGTAAGAAATGAGCTATCTTTGAAAATCAATCAACAACTACGAGTATGTAGTCGTGCTTATGAATAGTCTTGGGAAGCCCAAGCATGAAGTCCATAGTGACATCTTGCCACGAGGCATGTGAAACTGGTAAATGAGTATATAAACCTGTATTTTGCTTCCTCTGCTTTGCTAGTTGACATGTCTGACACTTCCCTACAATCTTAGCCACATCTGGCTGGAGATTAGGCCAATAAAAATGATTAGATATAAACCAAAGTGACCTGCCATCCCTCCAGCATGCAGATTTGAAACTAGAAAATCGCGGAGGGACGTGTGTGAGATACAGAGCTTGTCCCTTCTAAAATGATATCTATCTGTAAGGACGAACTCCGCACTCCTTGAGGGCGCGTAGCTCACTAGAGAATGACACATAAATGATCCCCAAATCAAGACAATTTGAGTATTCACCCTTCAGTTTCTCAAAGCTTATAACTTCAATACTCATGGATAACAGCGTCATGATACCACGGCTAAGCGCGACAACAACCTTATTCTCTTTTCCGTCCTTTTGCTTATGCACAAACATGTACTCTTGAAGAAATCATGTCCACTTGACATGCCTAGGGCTCAACTTGTTCTAAGAGCTCAAATATTTTAAGGCCTCATGATCAAAGCACAGGACGAATTCTTGTGGTAATAAATAATGTCGCCACCGCATAGAACTCCTTGTCATAAGTAGTGTTGTTTATCCTTGTTCAACTTCTCACTAAAAAAAGGCCACATGATGTCCCTCTTGGCTTAGCACTCTGCCTATGGCAATTCCTGACGTGTCACGCTACTTTAAAGGCTTTGGTAAAGTCAGGTAGACGTATGACTAACGCTTTCATTATCTTCTTTTTAATTTCTGAGAAATCTTGTGCCGTGGCTTTAGTCCATTGAAACTCCCCTTTTTGTATGCAATCTATGATGGGATCCATAATCGAACTAAATCCACAGATGAACCGTTGATAGAACGTAGCTAGGCCATGAAAGTTTCGCATGTCATGTATGGTACGCGTCTCAGGCCAATTGACAATGGCCTTGACTTTCTCAGGGTCTGCAGACATACCCTTTGACGATACAACGAACCCTAGGAAGATAACACGGGAGGTCAAGAAGGAAAACTTCTTGATGTTCGCACAGAGCTTTTCTATGCGCAAGGCGTTACAAACCTGCCTCAAGTCCTCGATGTGCTGGCTAGGGGATGTACTATAAATGAGGATATCATCGAAGTACACAACTAAAAACTTGCCCATAAAGGATCGCAACACCTGGGTCATCACCCTCATAAATGTACTTGGGGCATTGGTTAACTCGAAGGGTATAACTAGCTACTCATACAACTCGTCCTTTGTCTTAAAGGTAGTTTTCCATTCATCTCCGGGTGAACACGAATTTGGTGATAACCACTCTTGAGGTCAATTTTCGAAAAAATAGTAGAGGTGGCCATCATGTTAAGCATGTCATCAAAACTCAGGATGGGAAACTGATATTTGACAGTGGTCTTGTTTATGGCTCTACTATTAACACACATGCGCCACATGTCATCTTTCTTGGGCGTAATAAGCGCGGGCATGGCGCACGGGCTCAGACTCTTACAAATGAATCCCATTTTAAGCAATTCATCCACCTGCCTTTTCAACTCGGCATGCTCGGTGGGGTTTATTCTGTAGTGAGGAAGGTTTGGTAGGGTCACCCCTGGGATGAGATCTATCACATGCTGAATGTCTCACATTGGTGGAAGCTCATCTAGAAGGTCCTTAGGGAAGACATCTCGAAACTCCTCTAGGACCAGACAAGACTCCTGGGGTATTCCTATAGCAACTTCAGGTGTACCCTCCTTAGCAAGTAAGTCATACACCAGTCCCCATATTAGTCTCTCTTTCAAATTCCTTAGCATTTATGATGTGGAGAGACTTTGACTAAGGCGCCCTTTGACTCTTAGGATCACCTAAGGACGCAACATCTTTCACTCCTGTTGACGATTTGGGAGGGAGCGGGCTCAAGACAAGCTTTTTTCCTTCATGCTTAAATATACAATTATTCATACGCCCAAATAGTGTGACATCTTTGTTATAGAGCCATCGCATTCTCAAGATGATATGACCAACGTCCATCGTGACCACATTACACCATAACTTGTCCTTGTATGGTCTAAACTCAATCGCAACAAGGCATGGCTGGGTTACAGGGAGGGATGTCACATTCACCCAAGAAACTTTATATGGGTTAGGGTGAGGGACTGACTTCAACCTTAGACGACTCAAAGTAACTGGGGAAACTACATTCTCACAGCTCCCACTGTTTATGATCACTTTGCAGCTCTTTTTTCCATACTTGGCGTAAGTGTGGAAAATGATGGTTCTGCGCCAATCTTCACTTTCCTTCGTTTGGGTCAAGGTGCACCTCACCACTGCAAGTGGGATAGTTTCCACAGTATCATCCTTAGCATCACTAGCCGGGTCAAGGGAGGGGATAATGATCTCCTCATCACCCTGGTCACGATCAACTTTATCTGCCACTTCTTCTTCTGTGGAGTGTTCAGAAACAAAGGCAATGTGCCCATCCTTATTTTAACACTTGGCAGCGATGTGACCCATACCACCACAGCAGTAGCACTGCCCTGACATCGTAGGCGTAATACTTGGTCCAGCCATATTATTACTTTGATATCTGTTGACTGGCTAGGTACCAGGTTGAGCTCTGGGTTGAATTCCGACTTGGGGTCTCGCTCCCTGCTGTGCTACTCTAGGCATAGTAGGTCGAAAATCAATCCCCCTCACATTGGACTAGCGCACACAGTACTCCCGTTCCTGCATCACCTGGTAAGCATGTTCTAGACTGGTGATCATGTGAAGCGTGAGCTCCCGCTGAGGCTCAGGCCTGAGGCCCATATGGAAACAGGAGAGAACCACAGTAGGGTCATCATCCACATCGCATCTCATCATATATTCATCGAACTTGGTGATGTATTCCGTCACCGTCATGGATCTTTAGCGCAAAATGTGTCATTGATCCAACAATCTCTATCTATAAGAAATGGGAACATACTTCTCTCGCAACAACTCTTTCATCTGAATCCAAAAGAGAACTGACCCCTCTCCAGATCACTCACGACGACGCTCCACATTTTCCCAATATAGTTTTGCTTGGCCCATCAATTTCATCATGGCGAATTCGACTCGTTATGGGTCTGGTAGACTGAGCCACTCAAAGAAGTAGTTCATGTCTGCTAACTAGTCGGAAAAAACTTTGGGGGTCCAATTTTCCATAAAAAATGGAGGCGTCAACCTTGATGCCCTTCATAATCCTATAAACAGGGTCCTCGTGCTCATGATATCTCTAGGGGTGTTGACGACGCACCCCATCATGGTCCTCCCATTGTATGGGAATAACAAGATCACGATTGTATGTGGGTGGTAATAGATATACCCCATCATATCTGTTGCCAGGCTAAGCCTATGCCCAAACCATCCCTAGGCGGATTAGGGCCCAAAACTTGGGATTGATCAACAACCCCGATGTCAGGGGTCCCCTAGGCTCCACCTATAGTGGCGGTTGGAATACCTACCTCTAGATGCGTGAATCTACCATTTTGATGCAAAAACTGCTGCGCGATATCATCCCTCAAGTTTGAAAAGTTGATCGAGTCTCTTAGTTAGTCCCTTCATAGCCTTGACAAATTGATCGAAGTCGATGGTGTAATGGAGACCAAATTCACGACCAGTGCGCGTGGGCATACACCAGGAATGACAAGTGAATGGTCCTAGATCTATGTGCAAGAAAGGGTAAAAAATGATGATACCAATGCAATGCAACTACCCTCCATGGCCTATATCTATATGGGGACTCAACAAAACTTAGAAAAAGGGTTGACTAAACTCAACAAAATATGTCCCCTTCGTAGAGCTGGTCACGCGAGTCGAGCTAGAAGATGCTGAACATGCATAAATTGCTGCTTAAAATCTTATTGTTCAAATTTTTTTTTAAGTATTAATGATTGAATATCTTGAGATTAAAGATATTGAAATAACCCATTGAGGATCGATACTCATTGAAATCTTCACGATCGTTTATAGGATTCACCGATATGAATTATAGACAACTATCTTGTGTACGTACCACTTGAAACCTAAACAATTTTTATTTTTATTATTTTTATTTATTTATTTTAAAAAAATTTTGGGTAAAGGGTTTCCGTAGAAAATTTTCACCATAAAGACGGATTGAAATTAAACTGACCTATGCTAAAACTGAGCTTTGATACCAAATTTGATGTAGGGACATGTGATGACCTAATCCTAGATGCATGTATAATAAGGTTAAAGAATGTTCAAATAAATACTCCAATTAACTAACCGTTTCCAATCAAAAGAATTAAGTAAATTTCAAAACAAAGATGAGGTCATTCCTTCAAGATTATGCCCCTTAGCATAAGATCGTGTAAACAGTAAAAAGGGAGGACCTTGGGATATGAGGATATCCCGGATCTAGCATAAGTCGGTTCACGGTCAAGTTTGGATCTGATTCTATTGATTAATCATCCCTCTTTTTTTGTTCAAACAAGAAATGAGGTATCTAGAGAGGAAAGAAATGGGTGAAGAATGAAGGGTTTAAGATGAAGAAAGTACGGGTCCTTTTGTCATCAAAAGAAAAGAAGGAGGATGATTCTTACTTTTTCTTGCAATTCGAAGATCTAGAAAGAATGAAATTAACCTGAAATTGGGGTAGAATCCTCAACACCTAAGGGACAATCCTGAAACCCTAATCTCTTGAATAAAGTGGAAGAAAAGAGATGAATTTTTATTCATTCAATAAAAATCAAAAGAGGGTTTCTTACAACATATATCTAAGTTATGGAAAAAGTGAAAGTGCACAAAAGCCCCTGAAAACAAGAAGAATAATAAAAATAAAGAAAGTGTAATAAAGCTCCTAAAATAAGAAAAAAATGCCTAAAACTAAAACACCTATGTGGTAGGCTGTGAAATCCGACCCATGGATATATATTCAGAGTGCGGTCATGCCGCTCCTGTACTTATAGCATGTCAGAAAATGGGTCTGATGGACCCAACATCTATCCACATCAACTCCTCCATTCTGATACTCTGTCGCGACGCCTCCTCCTTTGATACATTCTAAAGGGTGCACTACTGATGTCCGCATCACATATTCCACGATGTGTCTCAAACGTTTGTCCTACATGCAACTAGGCCATGCAAGGGACTAATCTGATTGTCTAAGGGGAACCCTAGATAGACCGACATTAGGTGCAAGCAAGCCATGTAGTTCCAACTACTATTGATCGCCCAAGTTCCTCCTTAGTCAGCCACATGAGTTGGGGTGGCCAGATTAGTTGGTCATCCCCTGTTTTCAAGGTTAGGTAGGGCTTGACCTCTTCCTATCATAGCTTAATTCATAGAATATAATGAAATCAGTAATATAGTATTTATTTGACATCAATAAGGTTTCAAACTTAGCTCAAATAATAAATGTATCTCAAGGCAAGTGTAGGTCGGAATTTACATGTGTCCACATTCAATACGCAAAAAAAGAAGAAGAAGAAGAAGAAGAAAAAACATGCCCAAAGTTGTAAAGGCATAAATAACACTTTAAAATCTACCATTGCCATTTACAAACCCTAATTAACCACCAACAAAGTAAGCATTAAAATTAGCATGCATTTCATCATACATGTGAGCTACCAATAACAACACAAACAAGGATTTTTTTAGCATATCATTTAGGGAATACTTGACTTAAGTATTTTTACTAAATCAAAATGGATCATAATCTATCACCCTCAAGGGTTGATAGACGGAAATGTAGGAGAATAATCTACACCTTGATTTAGCTAGCACGACTCGGATTTGTTCATAGGGTTAGGGTTTTGAAAAGATTCACAAAAACCTGAATGATTTGAACAACCCTTGTAATGTTTAGAGAAACTCAACCCTAACGTCATGATTTGGGGATCTAGGTTCAAAGTTTACCTTCAATGCTTGTAGATGGAGATCCGACAAAGGATTTGGTCGCGGCCAGATCGCCAATTGGAAGGGAAAGAGGCAACCTTCACAACCAGCCTTCACAACCAGCCTCCCTCTCTCACACAACTTCCCTCTCTCTCTCTCTCTCTCTCTCTCTCTCTCTCTCTCTCCTCCCCAAGGCTAGGGTATGAAAATTAGTATGGGGAGAGGGGGTGTGAATAAAAAAGGTATTTATAGAGCTAGAATGTGCACAAATGTCTCCAAAGGCTAAGTCTTTATTTTACTTACCCTACGGGGTGGGTTTACGACCACGAGAGCCTATAGAAAAGTGCACGAGTCAATACATGTCAGGGGACGGGTGCCCCATTAGGGGATCTATGTTTGGATATAGTCATCTGACGATCGAATGTGCTGATTAATGGATAAGGTCTAAAACTCAATTTGACGGTCACCATTGGTTGATCGGGGCCACTGATATGCGTAGGGGAATATCTTAAGTTGGCACTCTGAGTTTGGCCGTGATCTGACGGTCCGAAGGTCACAACTTCGATAAAATGGGTCAGGTGATCATTTCACTTAAGTCTAGGCTATTAACTAAGTTGCTTGTATAACTTATGCGCCTGACTTGTGGGCTGAAGTTGAGCGATCCGAGGTGTCACCTTCGCTCTATATCCGTGATGGATATCAAGTCCAGTAAGACAGACGTTATTCTATAATTTTGAGACCAATAGACTAAGACGTGCAGTGTAGTCCTAATTTGGTTAAATTGGGTATTTATGGGGTATGTTAACTCTTGAGACTTCTCGTGGGTGTCAACAAGCGGTGGAATTGTCTAAAATCACGCGCCCACCTATTTGTGATGTGCAGGAATGGTCATTCGACTCCAATTTCCTTAAATCCATCATTTCTACTGTAATTAGGGAACTAAGTTGGACTAGTACAACAATCTGACAGCTCCACTTGTGTATATTAAGGGTTTCCATGTAGAATTTTACAGAACATTACAACCATGTCCCTGCTTCTAATCATTATTGTCAATTGGAACCCATAACCTTTAGCCAAAATTTTCATATGTATATCTCAAGAAGATACACTGCTTTGCTTTGTCATCAAGTTTGGATGACTCATATTTGAGAACATGCACAAATGATTGGCAACTAAACACCTTTAGGTGTTCATAGGAAACATATTTTATGGTCTATATGCTTTCTACAGCACCTCCATTTAGAGGAGCTGAAGGAGATAGATTAATTAAGTAGCAAGCGGTGCACATAGCCTCTCTTCAAAATGATTTTGATAATTTGATATGTGAAAACATACACCTAATTCTATCTACAATAGTGAGATTCATCATTTCCGCTACACCACTATCTTATGAAGTTTTGGGAATGAATTGCTCATACTTTTTGTTACACCATTGTAGTGGTAGAATGTCAAATCCATGAGATTTATTTGCCCCCTAAAATCTTCTTAAGGCTACAATGACTGTGAAACACAAATATCGGCTTGATCCAAGCTTTGCTCAAGAAGTTTTCAACAATAGGCATCTAATTCTCATTGTTCACTGTACTGTGGCCCACTTGAGCCTTCGATCTACTCAAGCAACCGAATTTCTTGAGAATGACGTGGACCAATCAGAAGCAGCCACACAGGAATTCCCTATGCTTTGTGTTCACTCCCCAAGTATAGGGTGGTGATGTAGTAATAAACTCGGTGAGACCGAGGTCGAATCCCAAGGGACTGATACCTGTACGTAATCTGAAACTAAATAAGACTAGAACTAGAATGAGATGAAATCTAAATCGAATGAATTTTGAGGAATAATGATGAAATAATTATTTAAAACTTTAAAGAATTTAGGGAAGGGAAACTAGGGATTCAGAGGATCCACTTGTAGAGATCAGGGAGATCTTATGCCTGCATCAAGAATTATGGAATTTAAACTGAACTTCCTTTGATATAGTTTTCATGAGATCAGACAGGTGTAAATTAGAGTGGATTCCATCACAAAACCATGCCCATGAGACAAAGCAAACAACAAAATCAAACCAATTCACAACCAATTTGTACGAATGTCAGGAAGAGTTCCGTCATCTAACCATGTCTAAGGGGCAATGGTGAACAACAGGGTTTCCTAACCGCATAGTCACAATGGACATACTCAAAGCCATCGCAAATATATTGTAATTTAAGTCACAATAAATCATTAAAAAAAACTTGAAAGTATTCCATGAGATCAACTATCATCAAAATCAGTTTAACATGAATCAAAGCCATAGGAGTACTCCCATCACGCTATAAGTTTCACCCCTTAGACCTAGCTAAGGGGTTTAGCCACACATGAATGGGCTAAACTTATTAAACAACGCAAAAAAAAAAAGAAAAAAAGAAAAGAAAAGAACAAGAAACCATATTTCCACTTCCTCTGCTTGCTCACGTCCAACCACCCGGTCCAAGCTTTTTCGATCCACTCTTCCCGTTCTCTCCCTCTTTCTTATAGTTATCCCAGCCCTTGAGAAGTCGGCTGGACGATCTTCATGTTGCTGCTGTTGGTGGGATTCTTGCACAGCAGCGTGCACAATAATGGAATCGCAGCACCGACTTGCGTTTGGGACCGAACATCACAGCCGCACATACGAGATCTGAGGCATTCAGTCGCCTTGGGTATGGACGGTCCCACGTTAAGAACATTTGGGATGGTCCAGATGGACGGACCGTCCATTTCTATGACCGCAGAATGGCCCGGATTGGTCGGTGCGTGCGCGGACTGTGTAAACAGACCGAGAAAACCGGCGCTGGACTCTCGGTGGGGCCCATTATCTAGTTTCTACGGGAAATCCACTCCGTTCATTTCATTCCCCTCGCAATTTTGGTCTGGAATGGCTGATTTTGAGTCTGTTTCGATGTGACCCCTTTGATCTTTCTTCCACCGTCCGTCGTCCGTTTTAACGATCGAAAACTGATCTCCGGTGTTTCTTGAAATAAATCCACCTAGGCCTGAGTGAGAGGGGCCGTGCAAGTCTTACGGACGGTCCAGATTGGTCCGTCGAATCATGGTGGTGGCCCACAAGAAAGAGCCGCAAGCTCTGTTACGAGTGTCCGCAGCACGAGAGAGAGAAGGATTCAAATCCTTCTATTCCTCTGATTTGGTGCCCATCCACCGTATGTAAGCTGTGCACACACACCACTTAATGTGGGTCCCACCTTGAGGTATATGAAATATCTACTCCGACCACCTGGTTCTTCACATGATTTAAGGCGTTGAGACCGAAGATGAGGTGTATCCAGAGATCAGGTGGGCCCTAGATCAGTAAATTGTGGGCTGATCTGTCTGTTGGGCCACTTCCACACCGATCCAATGGATGAAATTTTACGTGTACGGTTCATTTATGGTCCTCAGGCCACGTATGGAGTTTTGAACTGATCAGATGGTGAGAACCCTATGATCTTGCATGCTGGACACTTTTCAGGCCACTTGAGCTTCAATTTCTCAATTTTCTTGGATCCCTGGCGTACAAATCTGTCGATCTTAGTCTCCTAGGGTCCGTCGCTTGCCTTGGTGACTTCGGACTGTTAAATCCATGCTTTTAATACCCTTTCCTAGTCCAGGCTCGTGAATACGCCCTGCATCACAAACATGATTAAATCAGGCCGTTAAACAGTACTATGTTTGTAAATCCTGGCAATAACTAGGGTCTGATATGCAATATTCGACCCTCAACACAATCCCCAACCAGCATCTTGCTAGTCCCGAGCAAGGTATGCGAAGAATAAATTGAGAATTACAGGACAATTTCTACAAACTCAAGAGATTTATGAAAAACAATTCAGATACTCGAATTCTAAGATTCATGAATGTTGGCATTACTTTCTCCTGAAATCAAGCTCCCGGTAAACTTCATAATCAAGCTCAAATATTAATCCATTAATTAGAACGATTCTAAATATTGAGTTCCATAGGTGTATCGTGTAATCTCGGCTTATCATTAAGGTTCACTCCTTAATTTCATGATATTATCGGTAAACACTAAAATAATTCATAATAACTTAAACTTTCCTCACGGATCATCTTTTCATTAATCGACCTTTGATATATATATATATATATATATATATATATATCTATATATATATATATATATATATATATATATATATATATTCCATTACATGCCGCCAAGGGGAGGAATCAAATCTTCACCTATAGGGAGCAAACCTATGATGAAGAACATTGCCCACCCCTTTCCGCCGGCCACTTTGGGAAATTAAACCTTCACCTATAGGGAGCAAACCTATGGTGAAGATTATTTACCCAATCCTTTCAATTTTCTCAGGCCGGTTCCTTTCATGCTTAGTGAGTACCAAGAAAATCCTTCAATATCAAACTGAAACCTTAATGTGAAAGCGAGATGTGACATGTAATCATAACTCAATCAATGTGTACAACTTCTAATTCTGGATTAACAATTCAAACTTAATTATGCAATCCAAAAGATACTGAATCCAGGCGTCTTAAATTTCCAACATCATGTATCTTGAAATTCCAAGTGCCCTAGATGGCTGTCAAAGTCCCCTTGAATTCACAAGAGAGTCCAGAAAAATTAAAAATTTACACAATTTTTGCTCAAGACCAAGAAAATGCTGATTAGGTCACCTAATCTCCCACCCCCAGCCAAAAATCTACATTGTCCTCAATGTAAAAGAAATAAACATGCAATGCACATGGGACAACGGAAATATAGGAGGAGTGATGGAAAGATAGTACTTAGACGAAAGAATCAAGAGGCTTTCCAAAGATATCTACGTAAGAGCGGGTCAGCACAAGAGAGAAACGAACAAAAATAAAATAAAATAAAAATAATAAAAATGAAATCCTACCTACACCACTTTCGCAGGTACTCTCGATTGCATTTAGTATATGCAACAAGCCTTTAAACCCCTAGGTTGCCCCAAGTGGACGAGTTGTAGTCTCGTGAGGGTTTGCAGTAATGTTACCCACAAACATTGAACTAACTAACGAAATGAAATGAAGAGCTGGGTTGCCTCCCAGGACCGCTAAGTTTACCGTCTTCAGCCAGACAAATAAAGCAACTACCCTAATCCTATGAAAGTGATAAACCTACCTATACCTCAATCAGACTAGGAGGTCAATCCTGGTAAACATGAGCAATCAGGGGCATGGACATATCTTCTGAATCAAATTTCTCGACAAATGGTTTCAATCGATGTCCATTGACTTTAAACTCATTGTTATTGTTGGGATCTCTTATCTCAACGGCCCCATGAGAAAAAACAGTAACAACAATATAAGGGCCAGTCCAACGAGATCGAAGCTTACCCGGAAAGAGATGTAATCGAGAATTGTACAAAAGGACCTTCTGACCAGGCGTGAATGATTTTCGCAAAATGTGTTGGTCATGAAATGCTTTCATCTTGTCCTTGTAAATTCTCGAATTATCGTACGCATCATTCCGGATTTTCTCAAGTTCATTCAATTGAAGTTTGCGTAGCGAGCCAGCGTTGTCCAGATTAAAATTAAGATTTTTGATCACCCAGTACGCTTTATGTTCCAGTTCCACAGGCAAGTGACAAGCTTTCCCATAGATAAGTCTAAAGGGAGACATTCCAATAGGGGTTTTAAAGGCAGTACGGTATGCCCATAAGGCATCGGTCAATCGGATTGACCAATCCTTACGATCAGGGTTAACCGTTTTCTCCAAAATGTGTTTAATTTCCCTATTAGAAATCTCAACTTGCCCACTTGTCTGTGGATGGTACGGGGTGCTCACCTTATGAGAGATACTGTATTTCTTCATTAAGCTCTCAAATGGTTTATTGCAAAAGTGTGAGCCTCCATCACTAATGATGGCTCGAGGCGTTCCGAATCGAGAAAGAATGTTTTCTTTTAGGAATTTAATGACCGTGCGATGGTCATTAGTTCAACACGGAATCGCTTCGACCCATTTAGTGACATAATCCATGGCGAGCAAAATATATAGATTTCCAAATGATTGGGAGAATGGTCCCATGAAATCGATGCCCCAGCAATCAAATGCTTCAATGATAAGGATGAGATTCAAAGACATCATATTTCGACGGGACAATGCTCCCAATTTCTGACAACGCTCACAAGCTTTGCAAAACTCATGAGTGTCTCTAAACATAGTGGGCCAGTAAAAGTCACACTGTAGAATCTTGGCCGTGGTCTTTTTAGCAGAAAAGTGACCACCACAGGCCTGTGAGTGACAGAAGGAGATGACGCCCTGATGCTCATCGTCTGGTACACATCTCCTTAGGATTTGGTCTGGGCAATATTTAAATAAATAAGGATCATACCAGAAAAAGTTACGCACCTCGATGAAAAATTTCTTTTTATCTTGCGCAGTCCACTGTGTCGGTATGGCTCCTGTCGCAAGATAATTAGCAATATCAGCAAACCAAGGTGAATGAGAGACTCTGAACAGTTGTTCATCAAGGAACATGTCGTTGATATAAGTCGTCTTAAGGGAATCAGAGGTATGAAGGCGAGAAAGGTGATCGGCCACAACGTTTTCTACTTCCTTTTTATCTTTAATTTCCAAATCAAATTCTTAGAGTTGAAGGATCCATCGTATCAGGCGAGGCTTAGAATCATTCTTAGAAAGAATATACTTCAGTGCCGCATGATCTGTATAGATAATGATCTTGGATCCGATCAGGTAGGACCTAAATTTGTCCAAGGCGAACACTACGGCTAAGAGTTCTTTTTCCGTAGTTGAGTAGTTCACTTGGGCCGGATTTAAAGTCCTACTCGCGTAATGGATGACGTACGGTCTCTTATCTTTTCTCTGGCCTAGAACCGCTCCAAGAGCATAATCAGAAGCGTCGCACATAAGCTCAAAAGGAAGGCTCCAGTCGGGTGGCTGCATGATAGGTGCAGTGGTTAACGTGCCCTTAAGCTTGGTGAAAGCTTCCTGGCATTGCTCAGTCCACTCGTACGGAGCACCCTTTTGAAGAAGATTACATAAAGGATGAGAGAGAAGACTAAAGTCCTTTATGAATCGCCTGTAAAATCTTGCGTGTCCTAAGAAGGATCGCACGTCTCTGATGTTCTTGGGTGGAGGTAGGTTAGACATAAAATCGATTTTTACCTTATCTACCTCGATTCCCTTGGACGAGATGATATGCCCAAGGACAATTCCCTTCCGAACCATAAAATGGCATTTTTTCCAATTAAGTACCAAGTTCTTTTCTTCACATCTTTTTAGCACACATTTAAGACTTTCCAAGCATTTGCTGAAAGATGGACCGTAAACAGAGAAGTCGTCCATGAAGACCTCTAGATATTGCCCCACCATATCAGAAAAGATACTAAGCATACATCGCTGAAAGGTGGCAGGGGCATTACATAGTCCGAATGGCATCCTTCGGTAGGCAAAGGTGCCGTAGGGACATGTAAATGTGATTTTTTCCTAGTCTTCAGGGGCTATCTCTATCTGGTTGTAGCCCGAATACCCGTCAAGGAAACTGTAATAGGAATGACCAGCTAACCTTTCCAGGATCTGATCAATGAATGGTAAAGGAAAGTGGTCTTTCCTCGTGACGGTATTCAACTTCCTGTAGTCAATGCACATTCTCCAACCAGTAGTGACTCTAGTTGGCACGAGTTCATTATTAACATTGGCTACGATGGTGATTCCAGACTTCTTAGGGACCACTTGAGTTGGACTCACCCATTGACTATCAGATATAGGGTATATAATACCCACGTCCAATAGTTTAAGAACCTCGGCTTTAACCACTTCCTTCATGTTTGGATTTAGTCTACGTTGTGGTTGCAGAGCGATTTTTGCATTACCCTCAAGATATATGCGGTGAGTACAAATCGAGGGATCGATTCCCTTGAGGTCCGCTATCGTCCATCCCAGGGCTCCTTTATGCTTAATGAGAGTAGATATGAGCATACTCTCCTGTTCTTTCTCTAGGTGGGCAGAGATCACTACCGTGTATGTCTCATCTTGACCTAAATAGGCATATTTCAAATCAGAGGGCAAAGGTTTTAGGTCAAGCTTCGGCGGCTTGAGGTTAGACGGTAGAGGCACTACATCGGTTTATGGCAATTCTTCAAATTGTGGCCTCCACTGGTTAACTTCAAGTACCGGTGCAGTATCAAGCAAGGCGCACGTCTCCCTAATCATGTCATCATCAAAATCATGGGAGTAGGCCAGGCACGTCTCTAGATGGTCGGAGGATAAGGTTAGAGGTGTCGTATCTTCCACGAAAGAGTCAATGATGTTAATGTCGTGGAAATCGTCATCCTACTCTAAGTTTCTGCCATTATTGAAAAAGATGTTTGACTCCAATGTCATATTCCCAAAAGACATAGTCATGACACCATTCCTACAATTGATAATTGCATTTGAAGTGGCAAGGAATGGGCGGCCAAGAATGACGGGGATCTGAGTGGTTATGTTATTGATGGGTTCGGTGTCCAGGATGATAAAATCTACAGGGTAGTAAAATCTATCAACTTGGACCAACACATCCTCGATTATCCCTCTTGGTACACGAACAGAGCGATCAGCAAGTTGTAGTGTGGTTAGGGTGGGTTTTAATTCACCCAAACCTAACTGTTTGTATACCGAGTAAGGAATCAGATTGACGCTCACTCCTAAGTCAAGAAGTGCGTGATCAATTCGATGGTTCCCGATTACACATGATATGGTTGGGCTACCGGGATCTTTGAATTTCTATGGCACGTCTTGCTTTAGAATAGCACTCACTTTCTCAGTCAAGAAAATTTTCTTTTGAATACTTTGCCGTCTTTTGGTCGTGCATAAGTCTTTCAGAAATTTGGCATATGAAGGAATCTGTTTTACGACATCAAGTAGAGGAATGTTGACTTTCACTTGTTTCAATACCTCTAGGATATCCTGAGAGTTAGAGAGAGGTTTTGGTGAAACCAACCGTTGGGGGAACGGAGCAACTGGCTTCTCTAGAAGTTCCGGTTCTAATTTTTGTGAGGCATCACTAGATCCATCATTGTTGTCCTCTTCTGGTTCTTGAGGCTTTTCAGGCCTAACCGGAAGAGTTTTATCAATGATCTTTCCACTCCTAAGAGTGGTGATGGATTTAGCATGCCCCATCTGATTTGAAGAGCTGGGATCATTGATCTCGTACTGCGGTTTAGGATTGGGGAGAGGTTGTACAGGAAGCATCCCATTTTCTATAACCGTCATACGAGAATCTATCTTTTGCATAAAATCTGTAATTCCCCGCATTGCCTGAGCCAGCTCTTGTATGGAATTTTGAACCGGTTCTTCTTGAGGTTTCACTTGATTTGGATTTTGATTGAAGAAACCTTGAGGGGTAGCCGTTTGTCCATTCCTCCAACTAAAGTTTGGATGATTTTTTCAACCAGGATTGTATGTATTGGAGTTAGGTCTAGTAAAAGGTCTTTGATAGTTGTTTACGGCATTAGCTTGTTTATTCAACACTCCTCGAAAGGCGGGTATTGTAGGACAATTTTCAGTTGTACGAATGTTGCAATCATAGATGCCGCAAACAATTTCATTAACCTTATCCTTCTTTCCTTCTATGGCCTCAACTTTCCTTATGAGCGCAGTCACTTTACACTTAAGATCATCCTCTTCTTTCAAGAGATATAATCCACCTTTCTCCTTTAATTGAGTCGGCCTAGACGTGGTGTTCGACTTTGGGTAATAGTCCCATGATTGTGTTTTTTCAGCAAGACTATCGAGGTAATCCCATACCTCGTCAACATCTTTATTAATGAACTCTCCATTACACATTAATTGTCTCGACTATTTGGCGCATGGAAGATGTCAGTCCATCATAGAAAAAATTTGTAATGCGCCACGTTTCAAATCCATGTTATGGGCATGAACTGACCAAATCTTTGAACCTTTCCCAACATTGGAAGAATGTTTCATCTTCCTTTTGGGCAAAGTTCATGATTGCTTTTCTGAGGGTAATCGTTTTATGATGTGGGAAGAATTTTTTTATGAATTCCCTCTGCATGTCGTTGCATGTGCCAATGGATCTAGGACGCAGTGAATGTAACCACGTCTTAGCTTTCTCTTTTAAGGAAAAAGGAAAGAGTTTCAGCCTAATTGTATCCTCAGATACATTAGGAAAACATAATGTAGCTATAATCTCATCGAACTCTTTCAAATGTAAATTTGGACTCTCTGATTCAAGTCCATGGAATTTGGGAAGGAGTTGAATAACTCTTGGCTTGATGTCCATTTGTCCTGTGTTTTCAGGGAAAATCATGCATAAGGGCGTACTCACTCTCGCCGGTTGTAGATAATCTCGTAAAGTACGAGGCGGGGGTGCCTGATGCACCTCGTTCTCATCTTGGGTATCCTCCACCCTGGGTGGAAGTAGAGGAGGTTGGTCTTCAGCCATAACTTTAATTAACTCAGGAGAATTCGAGTGGTGTCTAGTCATGCGATGGATAGTCAACCCCTCAACCAATCCTCCTTCAGTCAAGAGACGTCGAGTGTTGTCACGGGCCCACTTGGGCATGAAAATACTCGCAGCCCTAAATCAAATTCAAAACCTAATCCTAAGAAAGAAAAAGAAAATCTAAAAGAAGGAGAGGAAGAGTTGGAAAGAAATTACCAAATTGAAGCCCCTAAGTTAAGGACCTGCAAAAGAAAACAAACAAGTCAGTTCTAAAGAGAATGTCTAGAATTAGAAAATCCTTAAAAAGGAAGATAGAAGTAAACTAGTTTCTAAAAGAAGAAAGTCCTACACTAAAAAGTAAATTAAAAAGAGATATGAAAAATAGAAAGTGGAGAGAAAGAACTTATCGAATTTAGAAATTTCTATCTCAAAGGCCTACACAATAGGAAAGTTAGTTTCTAAACAAAAATTCTATGAGTAGAAAATTAGGAAGGCATTACCAATTTAGGAACCCATGTCAGGGTCCTACAAAATCAAGAAAACAGGTTAGTTCCTAAAAAATAAAAAAAAACTTTAACCTAAGTTAGTAAAATCCTAATCCTAACCTAATTCTAAAACTAATTAATTTCAGAAAATCGTAGCCGTCAGTCCCCAACAACGGCGCCAAAAACTTTTTCACTCCCCAAGTATAGGGTTGTGATGTAGTAATAAACTTGGTGAGACCGAGGTCGAATCCCAAGGGACTGATACCTGTACGTAATCTGAAACTAAATAGGACTAGAACTAGAATGAAATGAAATCTAAATCAAATGAATTTTGAGGAATAATGATGAAATAATTATTTAAAACTTTAAACAATTCAGGGAAGGGAAACTAGGGATTCAGAGGATCTACTTGTAGAGATCAGGGAGATCTTATGCCTGCATCAAGAATTATGGAATTTAAACTGAACTTCCTTTGATATAGTTTTCATGAGATCAGACAGGTGTAAATTAGAGTGGATTCCATCACAAAACCATGCCCATGAGACAAAGCAAACAACAAAATCAAACCAATTCACAATCAATCTGTACGAATGTCAGGAAGAGTTCCGTCATCCAACCATGTCCAAGGGGCAATGGTGAACAACAGGGTTTCCTAACCGCATAGTCACAATGGACATACTCAAAGCCATCGCAAATATATTGTAATTTAAGTCACAATAAATCATTAAAAAAAACTTGAAAGTATTCCATGAGATCAACTATCATCAAAATCAGTTTAACATGAATCAAAGCCATAGGAGTACTCCCATCACGCTATATGCTTCACCCCTTAGCCCTAGTTAAGGGGTTTAGCCACACATGAATGGGCTAAACTTATTAAACAACGCAAAAAAAAAAAGAAAAAAAGAAAAGAAAAGAACAAGAAACCAGATTTCCACTTCCTCTGCCTGCTCACGTCCAGCCACCCGGTCCAAGCTTTTTCGATCCACTCTTCCCGTTCTCTCCCTCTTTCATATAGCTATCCCAGCCCTTGAGAAGTCGGCTGGACGGATCTTCATGTTGCTGCTGTTGGTGGGATTCTTGCACAGCAGCGTGCACAACAATGGAATCGCAGCACCGACTTGCGTTTGGGACTGAACATTACAGCCGCACATACGAGATCTGAGGCGTTCAGTTGCCTTGGGTATGGACGGTCCCACGTTAAGAACATTTGGGATGGTCCAGATGGACGGACCGTCCATTTCTATGACCGCAGAATGGCCCGGATTGGCCGGTGCGTGCGCGGACTGCGTAAATAGAGACCGAGAAAACCGGCGTTGGACTCTCGGTGGGGCCCATTATCTGGTTTCTACGAGAAATCCACTCCGTTCATTTCATTCCCCTCGCAATTTCGGTCTGGAATGGCTGATTTTGAGTCTGTTTCGATGTGACCCCTGTGATCTTTGTTCCACCGTCCGTCGTCCATTTTAACGATCGAAAACTGATCTCCGGTGTTTCTTGAAATAAATCCACCTAGGCCTGAGTGAGAGGGGCCGTGCAAGTCTTATGGACGGTCCAGATTGGTCCGTCGAATCATGGTGGTGGCCCACAAGAAAGAGCCGCAAGCTCTATTACGAGCGTCCACAGCGCGAGAGAGAGAAGGATTCAAATCCTTCTATTCCTCTGATTTGGTGCCCATCCACCATATGTAAGTTGTGCACACACACCACTTAATGTGGGTCCCACCTTGAGGTATATGAAATATCCGCTCCGACCACCTGGTTCTTCACATGATTTAAGGCGTTGAGACCGAAGATGAGGTGTATCCAGAGATCAGGTGGGCCCTAGATCAGTAAATTGTGGGCTGATCTGTCTGTTGGGCCACTTCCACAGCGATCCAATGGATGAAATTTTATGTGTACGGTTCATTTATGGTCCTCAGGCCATGTATGGAGTTTCGAACTAATTAGATGGTGGGAACCCAATGATCTTGCATTCTGGACACTTTTCAGGCCACTTGAGCTTCAATTTCTCGATTTTCTTGGATCCCTGGCGTGCAAATCTGTCGATCTTAGTCTCCTAGGGTCCGTCGCTTTCCTTGGTGACTTCAGACTGTTAAATCCATGCTTTTAGTACCCTTTCCCAGTCCAGGCTCGTGAATACGCCCTGCATCACAAACATGATTAAATCAGGCCGTTAAACAGTACTATGTTTGTAAATCCTGGCAATAATTGGGGTCTGATATGCAATATTCGACCCTCAACACTTTGAGCACATTGATTATTTAACACCTATTTGATAACAATCAGGTTATGTGCTTGTCATGGACCATAAATTTCTGTCTTCCTGCATTCTGATTGGTCCACGTCATCATTGACATTATCAGCACTGCCGCATTAAATGCATTTTGTGATGATGTGAAATACGGATTAACATTTTAAAAAATGTGTGCGATGATGTGGCTCAATCAGATATCCTGTTTGTGGCAAGCAGAGAATCTCGATTCATATGACAATTTCAACGTATGGCAATGTATAGTGAAAAGCAGGATGATAGTTTGGTCAGATATTCATCAATTGTGACCATCCATTAGGTTTTCTATACTCTTCATGAGCCAGTGTTAAATATCAATAAAAGAAAAAGAAGAGATTGAGAGGAGGATGCCATTCTGTTAAATAATTGAAGATAGTTTCATTTTCCTTGTCAAATAGGTGTTATGGACTTTGAAAGCTAAGGAAACGTCAGGTAACAGAGAGAAGAAAAAGAAATGGCAGAGAGTGCTGTGAACTTCTTAATACAATACTTTGGGCCTTTGCTAGTGAATGAAGTGCAGTCGTTGAAGGGGGTCCGCGGAGAAGTCCGTGAACTCATAAATGAGTTTGAAAGCATCAGATCCGTCTTAAGGGATGCCGATGCAAGACAAGATACCGATGAAGGCCTCAAGACATGGGTGAAACAAATAAGAGAAGTGGCTTATGACGTTGAGGATGTTCTCGATGAGTTCATGCTCAGCCAAGCACAACAGCAGCAGGGTGCTTGGGGATGCATCAATTTTCTTCATATACTCATCAAGCAGTTTATGGTGCGCCATAAGACTGCATCATCGATACGAGATATCAAAACCCGAGTCAGTAAGATTAAAGAAAGAAAAGATGCTTACTCTCTGTATAGTATAGCGCAAACTTCAAGCTCCAAAAAAATGAGTGATCAATGGTATGATCCGCGACTGAAAGCTCTTTTCATTGAGGAAGCTGATCTTGTGGGCATCGATGTGCCAAGGAGTCAATTGATTGAATGGTTGGTCGATGAAGATTCAAGACTTTCGACGATTTCAGTGGTCGGGATGGGTGGCCTTGGCAAGACCACTCTGGTGAAGAAAGTCTATGATAACCAACAGGTGAAGAAATGTTTTGAGACATACGCTTGGATCACTGTCTCACAATCGTTCAAAGCGGAGGAACTGCTTCGAACCATGGTAAAGCAATTCTTTAAGGAGAAGAAAGATCCATCTCCCCAAGGTTTAGACGTGATGACACAGGTCGAGCTCATACAAGTGCTACGGAGCTACTTGCAGAACAAAAGGTATGTACTTGTTCTTGATGATGTGTGGGAGGCAGACGTATGGAATTTCATAGGCAATGCATTGCCCAATAACGAAAATGGTAGCAGGGTAATGATCACTACACGCAAAGGTGATGTCGCATCATCTTCTTGCATCGGACCCTCTGATCTCATCTACAATCTCCAACCTCTGCATCCAACAGAGGCTTGGTCCCTCTTTTGCAAGAAGGCATTCCACTCGCACAATGAGAATAGATGCCCTCCTGGATTGGAGAAGCTTTCAGAAAGCTTTGTAGATAAATGCGGAGGATTACCGCTTGCACTACAAGAAAACTAGTCTTTAGCGGCGGTCAAAACCGCCGGTAAAGACCAAAAAAACCGCCGGTAAATCCTCTGCCCGCGGTTAGCTAACAGCCGGTAAAGCCTCAGTCGGTAAAGGCTTTACCGGCGGTCAGGACCTTTACTGACAATTGTGCTGGACGCCGCTAAATCGCCATTTTTGTTAGACTAGCAGAAAATTGATCAAAAGCTACAGGTAAAATCCGTAGCTAAATATGAGTGACCATAGTTCGACCGTAGCCAATGGTGCCATATCTCTTTAAAATTCTACTGCGGATTAGCTTCGTAGCTATAGGGATCATGTACACTGACAATCCATAGCAAAATAGAAAATCTTTCTTATCAAAAAAGTTTCTTAAAAAAAAAAAGAATAATGAAAGGACAACGCCCACACATCTGAATGCATACAACAGCACAAGAATTGCACAACCTCGGCTACAAAATTTGCTACCCAGGTGCCACTGTCACTTTGAATTGTGTTTTTGATTTGTGCTCCTGCTCCTGCCTCCTAGCTGTTCATACTTGCTAACATTTTGAAGAAATAATGTGGGTGGCAGTACAAAACCAAAACAAAATTCATGCAACTATTGATAAAACAATTCACCTTGCGTGATTGGATGATCCCATATATGCTATCGGGTTCATTGATTTGTGTGACCACTACAACTAGTAATTCAATATGGGGTGGCAGCTGGAAAAATTGAATGTAAGTTGGTGAGTCAGATCATGAACTTGAAAAAATCGATCAATACAATTTAACATTGTTAGTCATGAAAAATTTCCCCCGTACTTCAATCAGTCAAAAATTTGATCCCTATAATTTCCCTCACACATAAAGCATATAAAAGGTCAAGACCTGAAGTAATGTGGAAAAGGGGAAAAGCATAGTAGTTATTTCAATACTAACAGTTTTAATAGCAGTGAAAGGGATATGTTGGATTGCTTCCAAAAGCTAAAGCAGAACCAAACAGACCTGAATTACTCTGTTCAAGATAAATTTCGATATTGGAAATGGAAGAATCTCTATTGCAGTCCAATGCAATTGTGACAGATGTTCCTCTTGTGATCTTTTGCAGCCCACAAACTTCTTTGATCTCATGGTATAGACCAGGTGCCATAACCAGGTGCAATAGCAAATAAATCGTCATAATCATCATCATTACAATGAAAATTTCCCATATTTTGCAGCATTTTTCATACAGGAGCTAGTCAGTACCAGGGCATCACATTTCTGGACACAAAGCCCTTCGAAAAGGTTTATACACAAACATTATCCAAAAGCAAAGAGCTAGAACATGGTAAGCTATGCTCATTCAACATAACATGGTAAGCTGTCAATAGCATGATACTCAAGTGGAACCCACGACTGAAAAGCATTTCAAGCAACCAGTAAGAATCTATATTTTGTAAAGAGATGATAGTTAAAAGAAGAACAAAATTCAGTCACCAACATCTGCTACAAAGAAATCTGCCATGTAGAATGCCTTCACTCCTAAAAAGCCCATGAAATGCAAATGTAATCAAGACCCATCTCTCATTTTCTGCAGGTAAGAGATTCAAATGAAGAAAGACTGAATTGGAATGCTTTTGATGTTGAAATTTGCAGTGATAAACTGACAATTAAGAGGATGCAAGTTTAGTAGTTCATCAAACTACCCAAAGTTATAGTCTCCCACTGTACATTGAGTACATGTTCATCCAGTGGGCTCGTGTACTGCAGATGATCACAGATAATTCATTTGCTGAAGATTATAAGACAATGGGCCACACAACTGATAGACATTAATTAGTTTATGATTCAAAAGATAATAATTAAAGCCAGCCAACAAAAGTCAATTTCTTGTAGTGATGTGTATAACCCAATAGATGATAGATTGCAAAGGATTCATTCTTCTCTGATCAATGCTATCCAAATGAGATGCGACAATTTCCAATAAGTGAAAAAGAAATTTATCAACTCAAAAAATAAAACAAACACACTCCACCTTGGAAAAGACAACCACATGAAAAATTGTTAATAAAGGGAAAAAAAAAAAACAAGAATAGATACATCAAGGGGCCAAAATCATCGTTATCTTGATAGAAGAAACAAATGCTAGGGACAACTAGTGATTGCTTAACCCAAGCACAGCTATGCCAGATGGTGCATCAAAGCCAATAAAATTATAAATACTGCTTACTGACAACTAGTGATTGCCACCAACTTTTCCAGAACATAAAAGGAGCCACTTTTTGTAGTTAATGAGAGTCTCACCATGGCCCTGTTCCAAGAATTATCGGCACTGAACTGAGCAAGGACAATATCCCCCTTCTTAGGATTAAAAGCGCCAATGACAGGAGGATCTTGGAGGCTCAATGAAGCTAGTTGCTGCTGAATAACAGCCACTTTCTGATCTCCAACTGTTTAGACATAAAACTTGCCACCGCCCAGTACCTCAGTAACCACCACCTGAAAGTAAAGATCAGGAAGGCAAGTCAATTATCCACCTAGAGAAATAAAACAAGGCATCACTCAAGCGAAAATCACACAGCACCTTAAGCACTTCCTTCTATTTGGTCTCAGCCACTGATGACCCATTAGTAGCTTCCTATCCTTCAACATGATTTTCCCAAATCTGCAATAAATATGTGTTAGCACACACAAAGTGAGCAAGCTCGGCATCGACTTTCTAAATCACGAAGCACCTTAAGCACTAACCTTCAATCTCTGGTTTTTTGCAGACTGCTCAGTCTTTGCAAGTAGGTGAGAATCAGGAATCCTGTCAGCACCAAAAGCAGTTTGAAGCCTTGCCAGCCCAGACTCTAGAAGAACCACAGCCATGTTGGTCTTTGATTCCCATAAAGAACTCAAGAAGGTTCCAGTTCTATCAACTGTTTCGACTTCAATCTGCACAAAATTACAGAAATTTAACAGCACTGAACATGAAGTAAAATGGAATAAACCGAGGTAGAACACGGCACCTCTACATCCCTCTGCAAGATCTTTCTTCTCATGAAGGCAATTGCTTCATCTGAGAAAGGCTCATCGCGGCTAGGGCATCTAACACTAGAGAAGGAGAATGGAATGCTGCAAGTTTCCTTGGGGATTAACAATTTAAACCGATGACCACTAAGGACGTAATCCACAACAGCGGGTAGCCTTTTACTCTGTTGCATGAAAGGCAAGAAATCTTTAGCTTTTTTTGCAGATGCCTGAAAATATATTTTTTTAGCAAGTTCTGAAGGAACAATTTAATTCCAGAAGAGATCATTTTATAGAACCAAACATGATAGAAAGTACAAGGAAACAAGAAGGTTCAGCTTTCTGACTGTCAGCAGGTCCGTTACATGCATGACTGGGGGATCCTTCGCAGAATGGATCCCTTTCTTTGCATAGTTTGCACGAGATTCAGCAGCAAGCAACGTGTCATAATAATTTGACCTTTCCTCAAAATCTTTTGTAAGAGTATCTCCAATTACAGCTACAAGAACATTTGTGTCTAGGTCCCATAAAGTGAGAACATCTTCTGCAGCACATGTCAGTGAACATTGTTATGAAGGAGAGATTGATGCATAGATATGCCAAATTATATAATGTATATATGGAAATGCTTGTGATGGCCATATTTTGGTACCAATACAGGCTGTGTCAGCTTGTATATATGGGCCATTTTCTCCCCTGTGACCAGTTTATCCATGTATCATGTGTTGGGACAAACGATATGAACACGATGCATCCATATTGTAACCATTTTTAATAAGCTTGATCATGGGTTAAAAGCATTTCTCAGTCAATGGCATATCATACCATTCTTTAGATAACCAAATAGGAGTAATTTTTGACTGAATATCAAGCCTTGAGCACGAATATGGCCTGATACCTGTCGCATCATCAAATTAGTTATAGATAAATAATGAGGGTAAACTATCAAGATTCTTCAAAACAAAATTCTCGATTCATCAAGGCATAAAGGTTGTGCACTAATTAGAGTGGTTGTCCCTAGCTCAAGCCCAATGGCTCGTGTTGAGTTGACATGGTCAACAAGATCAGTTGTCCAGTCCTACCAATTCTGTTCTAAATCTTCTAAATAAGATTTTTTTTTTTTTTAAAAGGAAGATAAAAAGAAAAAGAAAAAGAAGAAGAAAAGAAATCTGTTCTAACCATATTAATATTACTTACATAGAATGCAGTTATCGTTCCAACTGAATCTCCCGAGACCATCTTTATTCTCATGCTGAAGTGGCCAAACACATAAGAGCCCTTGGATTAAAATCCAGTCCCTTTAAACAAAAACATAAAAAATTAAAAAGAAAAAGCCAGTCCTTGGATTGAAATCCAGTCCCAATTGTAATTAGATTGGCACTTAGATTTGCAAATTAGTAGATTTCAATCTATCTATCAAGTAAGAGCATTTTTTTTCTTCTTTGAGAAATGACACTGAAGTGACCTAATAGAAGCTCTATAAGTGCAGTCAATTTTGCATTAAGTCCATTTGTACCATTGATCAAATGACTAACATAGTCGATTCCCCTGATTTTTGGGCTATGGCCTATCTGTATGATTGTGTAAGCCACTACATATGGGACAAATCGATGGCTGTCCAAGCATGTTTTATGCATTTGTTTTCTAGACTTTGCTCCATCTGACAGATCGACTGCTAATTTGACTAGGAACAGGGCCCAACTGATGGACAGCTTGGATCTTACAGTTGTTTTCCATCTAGGCACATGTGATGGCATGTAAAGCAGTTGTTGGATTGTAAGCGCTTGAGATTTTCAAGTCTTATTACATCTTCAAGCATTCAAAGAAAGGATAGTAAGTGTATGACTGCAGTTATGGCCCTTGATGGAGTGGAATGGCGGAAAAAGATGTATGTAGCCAACCCCCAATTAGTTGGTATAAGGCTTAGATGATGATGACCAGCTTCTGGTTGGAGCCAACATGGTCTGGCATGCATTTGGTGTATGTGGAAAACAACACTCATAGTAATGGGCTTCCATTCTTCCACATTTTCCCCTCCAAATTACAAGATATCCACTGGAAGATCCAGAAGATATCTCACTCAGGAACTGGGAATTTGTAATATATCCTTAGAAAATTGTAGCTTCCAAAAACTAGTAAAACTGAAAAATATTAGCCAGCCGTGTAAATCATGAATAAGCAAAATGCATGAGAGGAGAATTGATTTCAGAAAGTGAATAGTGAAGCTAAGAGAAATGCTTTGGTTTCCAATTATTAACCAACACTCTCAACATAAATATGTCATCATCTCAGGATCACACACATTATATTATATAATGAGATCATTTTAATATTTCATAAGGTCGTCCATAGGGATGGGTTAGCTTGCATACCTCAGGGTGTGCATTGCAGAAATCTAAAAGGCGGGCACGGAACATCTTCCTCAAAAAAGCGTACCCACTTCCTGATTTACGGTTACCACCATTTTCGAATGCATCCAGTTGTAGGTTGATTTGAAGCTCGGGCTTCATACAAAGTGTCCTCTCATCATGCACAAGGATCTTTTTTATACTAATTGCCTTGGGTAAGATGTACTTCAATTGTGCTAAATGACGATGTGAAAAGCTCCTAAACAACATTTAAAAAATAAAAATAAAAAAATAAAAAATAAAAAATAAAATCTCCTAAACAACATTTTAAAAAATTAAATAAATAAAATAAGGGAAGGTGATTTATACACAATGGTTGGCCAATCAACTGGCCAGATGGAGACCACCTTTGGGCAATGCAGACCATTTATCTGGTGATCCCAAATAGCAGAACAGCAATGCCGAAAAACTTCCTCCATTGAACAATCATAACTGTGCAATTGGTAGCCTGCAGGATGATGATTTTGACAGCATACTGCATTTAAGAGGTAAGAAAGAGGCTTGATACATGAACTTTCTGACAAAGATTGCTTATTTATCAAAGAAAAAAGATAGTATCATCAGCGAAATAGACTGTAACATGTCCAACTCCCCTAGTACAAATTAGCATGAATTTTACCAAAGAATTTTTTTCTAATGCCTCTACTCAGAACCTCTTCAACGGTGATGGAGAACAATGGGTATGATGCATCCGCTTGACAAATACCTTCAGTAAATTTGAAATATTCACATAGCTCACCATTCACCACCACTGAAAAGAAGCAGTTGACAACCACTTTATAGATTAGGCCAGCCAACTTGATAGAACCAAACTCCCTCATGATCGTAAAGTGCATCCAAACAGTCACAAGGTTTTGCCATATCATGTTTAATAATGACATTTCCAATGCTAGAACGCTTATTCCAGACTTTAAAAAATAATAATAATAATAAATGTTTGTCCTATACTAGTTTGGAATAATTGCACCCAACATGTTAGTCAACAAAATTTCAAAGACTAATAGTGTGAAATTTCCTAAAATCTGGTGAGCAATTATATTTTGGAATAAGAGCAACAAGAGGAGGTAAACACGAACCTCCATGGAAAATTTCCCAAACCATATTGAAAACATCCATTTTAATGATATTCCCACAACTCAGAAAAGAATCCGCCAGAATGATGGCCATCTGGACCCAGAGCACTATTCCTATCCAAACTGAAAACAGCTTCATGAACTCATTCTCACACTAGGACATTCATAGATGCCAAACGCCAACAGTCAATAATTCTAATTCATTTGCTAAATCTCATCTAGAGATTTCAAACAGATCTTTCCCATTAACAACCAAATTATTGCATCACAAATATGCAACTCCACACAAGTAGTTTAGCCTCCAAATATCAAATCCCTGAAAGTCAAATAACATTGGAAACAGAAAGTGGCAAAAGTCCAAATTCAACCACAAAAGGGCCACATGCCAAACCTTGCCATCCCAACATAAAGGTCCACCAGCTGATGGTATAAATTATACCAATCAGCTCTTCAACTCTCTAGGAAAAATGGTCCTCGTGAAAGCTCAGGAGCATTGGACTATTAGATCTCCTTCAGCTTTCTGTGTCCAATGCACCTCACAACTTTCTGTGACCAGTTGTGGTCCTTCATTATGGTGTAGAGAGCACACAAAATAGTCACTTAAATACATCCAGACGAATCACAGTAGCACTTCTCTAACATTCAAAATTTCAAAACCGAATTGGAAAAAAGATAATCAAAGTAAACTAAATCAGACTTTGTTACTGAAAATCCAACAACATACGAATTTAGCCAAACCCATCACAGAAACAGTACTCAAACTTTAAAAAAAAATATATATCCAACCATCTAAACTCACAAACAAGATTATTCTAATCTTAGGCTCATCAAATATGCACTTTGAGACTTGCAGTTTGGATGATTTAGACTGGGCTAATGACATGCCACATGTACAATTGTAAACTGAATATGCATATATACAAGCTGACACAACCTGTATTACAAAAATGGACTAACTTATTTAAGTAATTATCTTGACAGCCTGTATTACAAAAATGGACTAACTTATTTATAGATAAACAAACATGTCAAAAACTTTTGGGGTGGAATATCTGCTTACCTGCATAGAAACTGAACACAAGGGTATATATTGATCATCCACCTACTGCCAAGTAGTCCTGATGAAAATGCATCTACACTACAAGAAGGGGAAAAAAAATAATTTGTGGCTACACCGATACGGTCTAGTATGAACGGCTGCCTACGTACCCAATGTTCAGAAGATTGGGATCAAGCCACTATGTAGTTCTTAATATTTAAATCAGAATATTTTACGCATAAGCAGAGAAAAAATCAAAATAAATCATAATAGAAATGTGTACCTTCTGTTACGCATAAGAAGATGAAAAGCTGAAACAAATCACAATATAAATCTTTGTAGATTAGTCAAGTAAAACTACTAACATGAAACAAACATTAGCTGTCACAACCAACTGTCAAAATCAATTATTTTTGTTTTCAGAAATAACAAAGAGAGAGAGAGAGAGAGAGAGAGAGAGAGAGAGAGAGAGAGAGAGAGAGAGAGATCCCTCCATTTAGCTCAATCCATAGTTGTCACAA
This sequence comes from Magnolia sinica, assembly GCF_029962835.1. Lineage (NCBI taxonomy): Eukaryota > Viridiplantae > Streptophyta > Magnoliopsida > Magnoliales > Magnoliaceae > Magnolia > Magnolia sinica. The sequence goes on from NC_080581.1 coordinate 85,296,925, forward strand.
CCTACAAAATAAAATAACAAGAAGAAATTAGTTAATATTTACAATCTTAGTTAAGAAAAACATGTACCTACTCCCATCAGTAAAGTAAATGAGACAAAAAAGCAAGTTACAGATATTAAGAAATGAAATATAATTAAATAACATAATTATAGAAACTTGTGAGACAAGACAGTAGATTCAAAGATTCTTTCATTTCTAGTGTTTGGAACATTTTCCGAAAAAAACTATAAGCCACTCAATTAAAAACTGATAATCTGATATGCTTCCAGGGTTGTTTCCATCTCAATTTATTTACACTCCATAGGGAAACAATTGAAACCGAAGTTAAGAAAAACATGTACCTACTCCCATCAGTAAAGTAAATGAGACAAAAAAGCAAGTTACAGATATTACGAAATGAAATATAATTAAATAGCATAATTATAGAAACTTTTTCCCTACAGTTCCCAGATTTCAAAGGTCAAGCACATGGAAAAGCATCAAAGGTAAAACCTACCACTCTGTGTAGTTGATCAAGCACATGGAAAAGTTGAGTTCCTAATGCAATAAATGATGGAACTGACATGATATAGTGACATCATACCTGGAAGTACTGATATTAGCAACTTACCACTCTTTGTGTAGTTGATCAATTGAACGGTGATTTCCTTTTGTTCTTTGATAGCATCTCTAATTTTAGAGACAGTTCCTTGATCTGTATCAGGGCCTTGAAGAAACCTACAGCATCAACTGGATGTTATTGTTTAATTGTGGTCTGATAAGGGTGATCTCACAATTTTAGTAGAAAATAAGAAACTAAGGACTGGTTCTCATTCATTAGATTCAAAAGGATTTAAATCCTTTGGGTTCCAAAATGCACTTCATTTGGAACTAGATAATGAATGGCTTGGATCTCATGAACTTGTTCCTGGGCAGATTGCGGGCAACTTAACATGCATGAGTCTAATTTATTTGTTAAAACTTGTTGTAAGTCTACCACTGAGCCATGAATGGAGACCCAGCTAAAAAAATCAAGCTGTTTTGCAGTAGTCAATTCCTCATGCAGTCTGTTGAAGAGTGTGAATCTTAAGCAAGGTCTTTAATAAGCATGTCAAGAACAAGCAACACTTCAAGACTGATACAGGAACAGAAAGGAAAGGCATAGACTAATCGCATTGGAAGCTACAAAATCATGAAACAAGGAAAAACAAACAGAACACATGCATAACACACGGGATCATTGCAAGAAAGATTAGCAAACAAATTATCTAAGTAGCACAGAGCAGTTGTAATTTCAGCTTAATGGCCATGATAGTTAACCAGTATGGAGAATGATAGAACTTTATTTTCAAGGGATGCATAGTTAACTAACTCACTGCCATCTCCACCAATCAGAGCAGTTGCATTTTCAGGTAAATAGCAATGGCAGTAAACCAATATGGAGAATAAACTAAGTATGGTTCAGAACTTTTTTTTTTTTTTTTTGGAAATCTCACACCTTATTATCAACATCAATCAGAGCATTAAAATATAGATAATATTTAATTTGAAGATGCCAACAAAAAGGGCTAGACTTTTATCTACTAGCCTATGCATGTCAACCTCTAAGATAATTCCCTATATGGCTCCTAAGGAGAGAGGAAAGAACATGAGCCCAATTCTTATATCATTTATTTTGACACCTGATATTGTCCACCAAGGGTCGGGGTATCTTTTTTTAGTTTTAAAGGATTTCTTTATTGAATAACCTTGAGGGAACTATATAGAGAAAATCACATTTCAGGCTGCCCTTTCGCTACAAAAAGGGAGAAAAAAGCTGGTCGATATATCGTACCCCCAAATTCTATGCCTAGCAGGATCACCTTCTTGCCAGAAATTTCAAATCCCTCAATTAAAAGAAAATTTTAAAAAATAAATTAATTAATATTCAAAAGATCTACATCATCAAAGCACAAATGAAAAACATCAGACAAAATTTTTAAAAAATAAAAATAAAAATACTATGAAACGATCTCAACATCAAAATGCAGCTCTAGAAACCCCCAAAAATCATTGCAGAATACAAATGTGATTCAAAAAACCCTAGAAAACATAATGCAGGTCGATGAAACCCTAACCTTACAATGCGGGAAGATGAGATAAAAAAGATTGCGTTTGCTCTTACCTTAAATCGATAAAACGGGAAGCGAGATAGTAAAAGAAAACCTAGATCCGATGCGAATGCGATAACCAAACGGGTCCGCCTTTGAAAACGTGAGATAGAGATGGAAAATCTGTAGTAGGGTTTTCTGAGAGAATCGAGGGAGCGGGTCAGAGAAAAATTCCAGAGCTTTTACCCTATTGCTGCTGCCGGGTGTTGCAAGAAGGAAAAAAAGGAAAGAAGATAAATAAGAGGGGGAGGCAGAGAGAGGCAGAGAGAGGGAGATACTACGGATAGGCCTCTCTGTTTTTGTTTTTTAAAGAAACGGACCTTTTGCCCGCAGCCGTTAAAACGGGCTGCGGGCAAAGGGTAAGCCCATCAGTCGGCTCAGGCCTAATTTGTTGTAGTGTTGCAATTGTGACATTAGGTAGTCTTCTATCCAGCAAGACGAATGACGAGTGGGAGATGATTCACCGTAGCCTTGGATTGGAGTTTGAAAGCCATGACAATCTTAGAAGAATGATGAAAATATTATTGCTCAGTTTCAATGACTTGCCTTACTACCTGAAATCATGCTTCTTGTATTTGAGTATTTTCCCCGAGGACTATCGGATTAAGCGTATGAAACTAATTCGCCTATGGATAGCCGAGGGCTTTGTAGAAAGAAAAGTAGGCAGGACAAAGGAAGAGGTTGCTGAAGGTTACCTCAATGAGCTCATCGCTAGAAATCTGGTTCACGTGCATGAATGGAAATTATATGGGAAGGTGGTCACTTGTCGCATCCATGATCTTGTGCAAGAGATGTTTATTCCAAAATTCAGGGAGGAGCATTTCTTTGCATCTTCTGTTGAAGAGAACACAATGCCTTGTAACAGAATCCGGCGTCTGTCCATTTATAAAGATGAGAATTTTCCAAAATTTGATGCCTTCTCCTGCCTTCGCTCGTTGTTCATTTTTGGTGTGGAAGGACTATCTAATGCCCCTGCAATCTCTTCATTTTCCAGCTTAAGGTTGTTGAGGGTGGTGGATCTTGAAAACACGTCCATGGGAATCTTTCCTGATGATCTAACAAGCTTGTTGCATTTGAGATACTTAAGCTTGGAGAATACAAAGATCAAGAAGCTTCCTAGTTCGTTGGGGAAGCTAAAGAACTTGGAAACATTGAATCTTAAGGGCACATTCGTATGTGAATTGCCGGCTGAGATTCTCAAGCTCAAGTGCCTATGCCATCTTCTGGTTTACCGCTATAGGACTGGAGACGGATATTATATACCATGTGATTGTGTAGATGGAATTAAGGTGCCTGCTGGAATCGGGAGCATGAGATCCCTACAGAAGTTGGCACATATAGAGGCAGAGAGCGGCATCATTAGAGAGCTGGGGAATCTTACCCAACTGAGGAGGTTAGGCATTATCAAGCTAAGAGTGGAAGATGGGAATGATTTATGCACTTCCATTGAGAAGATGATTCACCTTCACTCCTTTTCTGTGATATCAATGGCCGAGGAGGAGGTTCTCGACCTGCATTCTTTATCACATTCTCCGCTACCTCTTCGATGTCTAAATTTGATAGGGCGTTTGGAGAAGTTACCTGAATGGATTGCCTCACTTCATAATCTGGTCACCGTTTGTCTGAGATGCTCAAGATTGAGGGATGATCCACTCAAAGCCCTTCAATCACTGCCCAATTTGGTGGAACTCGAACTAGATCGAGCTTATGATGGAGAAGAGTTATGTTGCGAGGGTAGAGGATATCCAAGACTCAAGAAATTATGGCTCTTTGAGTTGAGCGGGTTGAAGAATATGAGGGTGGAGAAGGGAGCAATGTCTAGCCTTGAAGAGCTAGATATTAGACGTTGCGAAGAATTAGTGGAGGCGCCGTTGTGGCTCGAACACGTCACTAACCTCAAAATACTTGACCTGTATGATATGTCGGAGGCTTTCTTGAATGGGCTCAGAAAGGACGGAGTTGAAGAGTTAGTGGATTGCATTCACCACATCCCATTCATACAATATACAGACACTCAGACAAATACTCATTGGGAGTTGTCATGATTCTGAAGAGCAGTTAGTCAGGTAAATGCTCTATATTTCCCCTCTTCCTATTTACACTTTAAATTTTTGTTCTCCCTGTTGCTTTTTTTTTTTTTAAATTACTTGTATTTCCTTTTTCTTTTCTTTTTTAAACGGCATTTTTACAGTTGTTTCAAGGAGGTCGGCTCCTCTAAAATTATATGGGTTTCTTTTGCTTGATGCACAGGTCAGATGGTATGCACATTTAACATGGAATCGGATTGGGTGGTGTTGGGCTCTGTGGAGTCCACCTTGATGTATGTGTTCTATCCACAGCGTCGATCCCTTTTGACAGCTCATTTTAAGGCATAAGCCCAAAAATGAAGTATATCGAGAGTTGTAGTGGACCACACACAGTAAACAGTGGTGATTGAATGCCCACCATTAAAATACTGAAATACTTCTTGCATGCCACAAAAAAGTTTTGGATCAATCTGATATTTGTCTTTTTCCATCAGGTCCATGTGACCTTAGATGGTAAATAAACATTACGTGGACCCTAGGAAGGTCTCAACGGTTGGCTTTCAATCTCCACTATTTCCTCCGTTGTTGCGGTCAATTTAAGCTTCGGTTTTGGTCCACCAGCTTATTTTAGGGGTTCAGCCCAAAATTTAAACATACCCAAAGATCAAGTGGACCATATCATAGGAAACAATTGGAATAATGATTTCCACCATTGAAAACTTTCTAGGGCCCACAGTGATGTTTATTTTTCATCCAACCTCTTCATAAGATCACATAGACATAGATGAAGGGAAAACATAAATACAAGCTTGATCCAAAACTTCAGTGGAGCTGAAGAAATTTTCAACGTTTGGCATATAATTCACATTGTTTCCTATAGTGTGGTCCACTTGAGCTTTGGATGTACTTCATTTTTAGGCTTGAGACCTCAAATTATCTAGTAAAATGGATGGATGTAGTACTGGATAAAATACATAAATCACGGTGGAACCCACAGAGTTTAACATGAAGATTCTGTAAGAGCCCACCATATTGGTCGGACAAGATCCACTTCTTTAACAGGTGCACCTTCTCATGTGCCCAGAAATGTGTGCAGCCCAAAGCGTTGGTGGGCTACACCTTGTTCCTCTAAGTTAATGCATTTATGTTTTGGTTCATGATTACTTTCAAGCATACTTCATTGGAAGAGGATTGTGTCCAACAAGGGATTGGATGCATTCCATTGAAACTCTCTTATATGATTGTATTTTTTTTGTAGGACCTGCAAACAAAGAAGGTGGTTAGTGACGGACATCAAGAGCAAGTGTCATATCTCTTTGACTCTCATTCTAGCGCTCTAGTTTACTATTTTAGAATTCAACAAGTGACATTGTCACTTTGGCATTCCTTATTTCCAGTTTTAAAAATGTTGTTGCTTGTATTGGGTGTAGTTCATTGTTGTCTGATACTTGTAAGCTCCTGAAGCATCATGGGAGTATTTCTTTTTCTAGAGATGGAGCTGGAATTTGTGGATGGGGATAACTTGAGTAATGCATACTTTTTCATCTATTATTTTTCTTCTCCTTGTAATGGAGAGATCTTTAGTTCTTCCTTTTCTTCTTTTTCTAATTCAGAAATCTTGTTTGTTTTCCATCTCCTTATAAGTTACTTGACGGGAGTTTCCTGGAACACCAAGCCATGTGAGGCTTACAGCGACTTTCATGTAAAATCTATTTCATCCATTAGTTTTACAAGCTCATGTTTAATGAGACATCCAACTGAAATCTCAGAGAATAGCGGAACTGTAACGGTCCTAAGGTACTAAAATTCTTTCTCAGGTAAGTTCACCCGCATGAAAGGTGAAATGATCTGGGCATGGTCTCGGAGAGAGGCTTGATGAAAAAGACATGTCTGTGAAGATGCGGGCTAGCCGCACCTGGATAGAAAGACCTTATAAAGCTTTGATGTTCCCTATGATTGACTTTGGGCCTTTCCTGCGCAGCTTAGGTGGAGGGCGAAGAAGGCCTCCTTCCAGGGGCTTGAGCCATCAATGAGATACCTATATGACGCAGGGATGAAAGTGATGAGGATAACTACTCCGAATCCACGGAGCTTCTTTGGACTCCTCAAAGAGACTTCTCGAATCCACGAGGAAAGAAAGCAAAAAATTGAAATAAATTCTAATAAATTCGAAATTGATTAATTGATGAATAAAAATGAGTTCACAACCCTTTAAATAGGGGTACCAAGCAATGGGAAAGAAATCAGAATCAAACTACAACTAAAAATCCAAGAACGGTCGTGATGTCTACTAGTGCGCAAGGTTTTCGGCCAAAAATAGTAAGTGTCCTATTTGGCTTCACCAAACTGTTCTCCTAATTATTCTAAGCTCTTTTCACGTTGGGCACAACTCCTAAAGCCCGACGGATGAAGAGTTATAATCAAACTAAAACTTACTATTTATAGTAAAAACGAAATTAAAACAGGAAAACGACCATCGATCCAGGGTTTTTTTTACAATTTCGGGCTGCATAACCCGGCATAGCGGGGTTGGTTGGCTAAAGTAGCTCGTTCAACCCCAAAATCATATATTTTACGTCAAATAACTCATTCCGGATTGCGAGATACGCCCGATCTAAGGTCTGACGGTCCGGATCACTTCTGTCGTCAACCGAGCCTTTTTTTATCCATCTTGGCCATGAAACTGTCCGCGACCCACTCTACATCACTATATTAGGAGGAAATCTCTCTCTATCGTGTTTTTTTTTTTGGTTCTTTTTTATTCCCTTTCCTCCCTCGAGGAAATCTTTATCGTGTGTTAAGAATTTCACGGGAGTTGGATTGAAGTGACTGAAGTCCCTCTACAATAGGGAAACAGGGAATACGTACAAGTTCTTCCGGGGCCACATTTATATGTGTAATCTTCTCCGTCCATTGATTGTGATCCTTGATTCTAGGATCTCCTAGATACATAACTCATGTGATCTAAACCAAAGTGAACGATGGGGATGGCATGCCAATTGTCAAACTGCAGTAACTCATTGAGTTGAAGGGAATGAACGAAAATCAGACTGATTAAGAAATACAGAGAGACCTGACAAGTAACTTGGTTTTAGGTGCAATTTTACATTGCTGCCGTTGGTTCATATAAGATTAGGAGAGTCCAGGTAATAGCTTGGTGGGTGAATCACTGACCCTAGAGCCCACCTTGATTTATGTTGTAAGACCTGTATCCTAAACCGTACTATTCCGTAGGCTTCTGCGGTCCTTCCGGTCGAATTCCGGCAATCCTCGACCTGCATCTGACATTTGCGCATGATCCTAAGCCGAGTCCTGCATACCAACATCGGCTTGATTCGAAACTTATACCTTAGCGACCGCACCGTCGCCGAGCTCTAACGCTGTGACTTGTGCACCGAACTGATACCTAGGTCAGAAGATGTGAGCCTGTGTTCATTCCGAAGAAACGCCGCGCGTTACGAATTTCAAAAAAATCTCTACAACATGTCCCATCAAATCAAGCCAAGTACACCACCTTACCTCAATGCCACCTCACCTAATAACAAGTACAAATGACCACTCCATCCTTTTCCATAAGTCAACTCTCTCTCTCCCCTCACCATTCCTCTTTACAAATTTTCAAATAAACCCATACCTCTCCTTACAACACCCATCCCATATCATCTCACCACCTCCCTCTCTCTCTCATTCCATCTCCTCACTCCTAAGCAAAAAAAAAAAGAAATTCCATCCATCCAAGCCCTCCCAAGCTCTCCCAAATCAACAAGTGTGGCCCACCCTCTCATCTCTCATCCCTACCATCAAAACTCCATCATCCACTGTTAAAAGTTGAGCATAAGAGCTAAGGAGGCTAAGGGATCAAGGAGGAGTGCAAGACATGGGTGATCCACCGTTGATTCTTATTTTAGGGCCCACTTGTTGGTGGGCCTATTTTGATGTATGTGATATAACCATGAGGGGCCCATAGTGGCGGGTCCCTCTATCACCATCTCTCTCTCTATATGATGATGATGATGAAAGGGTGTGTGGCCCATCTAGTGTGTGTGTCCCACCATGGAGCATATATTTTATCCATTCACCTTCATGTGGGACCCGCCTGATGGATGTGTTGGATCTACACAATCCAACCCATTAGTGGGCCCAGACGGAAGGAAAAACACAAACATAAGGTGATCCAAATAGGTGGGCCACGTACACGTGGGACCCACCATGATGTTGTGTTTATCCATGCCGTCCAGCGTCCTTGGACGCTGGATGTGAGGCAGGGAGTGGATAGCATGGAGAGCATGTACTGACATGGGTGTGTGCTTGCAAGCCAAAAAAAAGAGCTATTGGGGTAAGCTACTCATGTAGGCCCTACGTTGATGTAAAAATCAAATCCACACCGTCCATTTTATTTCTCAGCCCACTTTAGGCGTTGAGCCGAAAAATGAACCCAATCCGATTTCCTGGCGGGCCCTGGTATGGAAAACAACATTTTTCACCTTTAAAATTCATTAGGACCTACCTTGATGTCTCTACCCACCAAAAACATACTGCATATTGGACTCGTCTGATTCGTCATGGGCCATAGAATCCAATGGGTGGGGTGGATTCTCAAGACGCGGGCCCCACATGTGAAAAACCTCAAGAAAACAATTTTAAAAAAATGCATACTGTTGTAGCAAGCACTACTGTTGTCAGCCGCGTGCGCAGGTACTGTTACGCTGGCGGACGGACGGACGGACTGCAGGGACCCATGGTCCTAGCCATGGGCCTCACCATGATATGGTTTGGACATCCACACCGTGCATGTAGTAGGCCCACTTAGGGCAGTGGGCCACCCCAAAAATTAGCCTCATTCGGAACTCAGGTGGCCCACACGGTATGAAACAGTGGTGATTGACGTCTGCCATTGAAACTCTTTTGGGCGCGTAGAAGTTTTAGATCATTATGAAATTTGTTTTCCTCTTCATCTCGAGTCTGTGTGACCTTACCAGCGGATTGGATGGCAGATAGACATTTTGGTGGGCCCCACGTGGGACCTCACAATGATGTATGTGTTCTTTTCACACCGTCCACACCACTGGACGGTGGGACCTCACAACGATGTATGTGTTCTCTTCACACTGTCCATCCTTAGGGTACCCACCATGATGCATGTATTGCATCCAAACCGTCCAACCATTTTGGAAGCTCATTTTATGGCATAAGCTAAAGAATGAGTCAAGTCTACGGTTCAAGTAGACCCCACCATTTAAAATAGTGGAAATAGTGGCATTCACCGTTCAAAATTTCCAAGGGCCACAATAGTTTCTTATTAGGCTGATATTTGTGTCCACTTCATCTATCACTATGTTAAACTTATGAATTGGTTGGATCTCAAATACATTATGGCGGCCCACACCGTTATGTGATCATCCATTGATCAGGTGGACCACACCACATAAATAGTGGAGGATTGAACGTCTATCATTGAAACCCATTTGGGTCACGGAAGTTCTGGATCAATGGAGAATTGTTCTCCCTCTTAATCTAGGTCTTTATAACCTTATGATTTGATTGGTTGGAAAATAAACTTTATAGTGGGCCCTTTGATTTATTTAACCGTGGAAATTATTATCTCCATTACTATTTGTAGTATGGTCCAAATGATCATTTATTATGATTTTTTTGGGATGTGATTAGACCCATCTTGATATATTTGTGGCTCGTTGTTAAGGCACACTTAGATATATATGAGGCCCATGTGATTAGGCCCATCTTGATATATTTGTGGCATGTTGTTGAGGCCCACCTTGATATATATGAGACCCATGTTATGAGGCCCACTTGATGTATTAGAGGCCCATGGGTCGAGGCCCAACAGGATGTACATAAGGCCCATTGCAATGTGTGATTTCACCATGGTTTATGTAATGATGTTCATGGCAGGTCGTGCCTTGAGAGCATTAATGGTTTGATGTCCATATTGTAAGGATGATGTTGGTTAAATGTCCACATCGTCACTCTCCCTAGGACTCATTAATAGGCCCATACTTATAGTGTGTAGGTTACCTAGGCCCATCTTCGTTGTGAACAGAGTCTATCACCATATAACATGTTTAGTATAGTTCCATGATTTATGCTCATACACATCATATGTATGCTTGATATGAATAGTGACTGATCATAGTATATGCCTTTGGGCAGATTGTTTATGGGCTCCCTGATAGGCAGAGTTGCCCTACATGAGCGCGTAGTACGCGCAGGATTGTTGTATGACTGGTAGTGTGATTCATACACTTCGCATTTGTATGACATGATTACTATATGCCCTAGTGACATTAGGGCCATTACCTCTACAGACACATCGTGGGTGGCCGGATTGGATACCAGAAATACTGTTTCTAGCATCGGGGCGCCATAGATGTCCCTGGGTGAAAATTCCTAAATCTGATGGTACCAGATGATGACTCCAATGTCGAGACCGAGTGGTATATGAGTGCATGAGGGCCGAATACCAGGAGGCTACATCTTCCACTGTGTTGTGGTCGGTTGGAAAGGGGTGTGGCCTTACTCGCCCGAGAGTAGGGGCATTACTAGGCTGAGTTTGACCAACTCGTGAATGGGTCCGCAATCGACGTGCCGGATAGGTATTGACAGACTATTGGCCAGGCGGATAGTAAGGTTTTTTACGCTCACTAATTGGACTATGCGGCTGGGAGAGGGGCAGTGCCATTTGGAGTATATTAAATCCCAGTGATTATCCAAAATGAGAACTGTATTGATATTTGATAAGTTGTATATGGATTTGGATGAGGATTGACATGCTTGAATTGCATATCTCATCACATGGTCTTAATATGACCGATAACATTCATATCTTGCACCGCATAGCCTTAGTACGGTTGATTGCATTCATGTACCCATCAGCATGATTCCACATTACTTTGGCATTGCATTCTACGCACGTTCATACTACGCACACACTTACACCACCCTCTAAGCTTTCTATAAGCTTATGCGCGATTGATGCGTGCAGGTGACGCCAGGACGCAGCCATAGCCTTGTCGCAGTTGGAGTGTGCAGCCGAGTTTCTGGAGTTTTTGTTACTTTTATTATATTGTATTTTTCTTTCATACGCATTGTACTCAAAGTTTTTAATCATAGTGGATTTTGTGATAGTGTTCTTATGGTTATTGTTCGTGGGTTATGCTCATTACGAATCAAATCATGTTTGAAATTCTCCTTATAGGATCCCAGGATCAGAACTTGGTGTATGGGTACCGGGAGCCGAGAATGGGGTACTATGGAGGCTGTTAGCATCGAATTCGGCAATCGGGAATTTTGTGAGCCCAGTTTCCGATTTTGGGGTGTGACATATGTGTTTTATATCCACTCAACCCATCAATTCTTCCAGTTAATTTTAGGGCATGGTCCCAAAAATGAAGCGGATCCAAATCTCTTGATCATTAAAAACTTATTATGGGTACAAAAGTTTTGGATCAAGCTAATATTTTTATTTTCCCTTTGTCTAGACTTGTGCAACCTTATCAACAAGCTGGATGGAAAAATAAACATTATGGTGGGCCCAAGGAATTTTTTAATGGTGAGTGTTCAATGATGGTAACTTTCTTGATTTTACAGTAACACATAGAACAAATTTTTTTTTTCGATGGTGTGTGGTACACCAGCCAATCCCCTTCCTTGTTCTTTTTTTTTGTGAAGAGGAATTTTATTTATAATCAGCCAAAGATGTACAATCTTTCAGGCGAGAACCAACAAAAAGGATTGGGCCTCGCGTATCGAATACCAGAAACAACTAAGGCTATGGACAAAAAGACAACTGAACTATCCACAAAGAAAACCGCCCAAAAAGGGGCCAGCGAGGGACCGATTAAGAAAATATGAGAATACCAATCCCAGGAATGTCGAGGACCAGAGAACCCCTAATGGTTCTCGGAAGGTCTGCCCGGGAGGTATAGAGGCAATTGGCTCGCCCCTCACTAGCCAATCTAGCTAAAGCGTCCACCACCGAGTTTCCTTCATGGAAGATGTGACAATAGGAGAGGTTGAGAGGATGAGTCAACTGATGAATGACTCCCATCAAGTACCAGATATTCCATGGGCAAGGAGCCGAGGGGTCGTAAGCTGCATCCACAATGATCTTCGAATCTGATTCAACAATAATGTTTGATAGGCCCAATTTGGAGCAAATGACGATGCCGTCAAGCATTGCCTAACCTTCAGCGATTGTATTCGTGGCTCTTCCATAGCCTCTATGGAAAGCAAAAATCAGTCTCCCTTGATGGTCCCTGCAGACGTCCCCCTGAATATAAATTAAAAATGGTTAAAATTTTACTTTTTGTGTTAATAAGCAAAGAAAATCACTTAACCATTTAATAAAGACACTCTTAGGCTTGGAAGAGGCTATAGGATTAATTCTTACCATTGCTACTCTTGGTTGTGGGGGATTTCTGAAAATTGATTTCAAATTTAAAATATGATATTTTTTAATTTGTTAAAAGATGAGAAATTTGATATATATTTTTTTAATTTGTTAAATGATGAAATACAATGCATTAAACATATCATTCTAATGACGTTGGAATACTAAGACCACTTTGATTTATTTACGTGGCCCCCTCACTGAGGAATAATGATTCCCTAACCCTATGTTAAGGGATGAAATCTTAAAAAATTCAAATCAGATGTTTAAATCCTCCATGTGTACCCAATTCAAAGGTGAGCCAATTATGTGAATTTATTTAGATGGAAGTATAATTTGATTATGACATGTAATTAGGAATTTCATAAGTTGATTAAATTAGATAACATGTCGAATTCAACGTCACCAAATTACATATGAGTGATTGATTCATCTGCGTTATGATTAAAATAGATTGGATGTGATTGGTTTGTTTGATGTACTAATGTCGAATTAATTGATTTAGTGATTGAATGTTGATCTGAGTTGCCATTGTGAATTGCTTGTATTGATTTATTATATCGTTGAATGCACCAAATTAGTATTGCCTCTAATATCAAGAGATGTATGTGATAAAAATTGCCTATGTTGATGTATCAATGATTGGACATTCATCAATTACATAGCACACTTCGTGTTAATTCTTAGATGCCAGCTCTAGATGAATTGCATGCACACTTTGTACCGAGTTCTTAAGAGACCATCCTTAGATGCCTAGGATATGTAGAAGCCTGCCCAAGGGGCAGATGTGAGAATTTCCCATATGCCTACCCATTATGGTAGAAGTCTGCTGGATGGATTCCAACCCAAACTAGTAGATGGTTTTCCCACTTAATGCATTATTTACATCATTTGCAAATTGCATCCGCACGACATCCTCTCGCATTCATCTACATTTCTATATTGCAGTGGTTATATTGTATTTCTGTTGCACTATTTTACTTGTACCCATGCACGAATCATGTTGGGTTTTCTCACTAAGCCTGGCTAGCCTATGTGTGTTGATAAATAATGGTGTGGCGGACGCACTTACTAGATTGGAGAGTGAGTCTCAATGCAGTAGAGAATTCTTGGAGGTGGGCAACCTCCTGCAGGCTATTAAAGGCACCCTTTTCCTTGACCATGTGGGCTTAAGTAATCTGAGGATCGAGGGGCCTTTTGTAAAGGGACCCTATGCAGGCCTAGGCTATATCATAGGAGAGCCCAAGATGATTATTTTGGGCTTTGGGTTTTCCTGTATCCATGTATTTCTAACTGTTCCACTCTTTTCCTTTAAAAAAAAAAAAAAAAAAACACCAAAATTCAGCCTAATCCGTAACATGAGTGGACTATAGAGACTTTTAGATGGAATGTGGGCTGCACAATATTCTTTATATACCATATAAACCAGTTATCATCAGGGGTGCCCCACTAAGATGAAGGGGCCAGCAAAACACAAGCCATTCCAAAGCTCAGGTAGCTTCCTCCCTGAATAAATAAATATGTTGAGGCAGGGTTGTACTACATTGCTCAACATGGGATGTTGAACAATATTTTTCTTTTTCTTTTTTTTAACTTTGATATATTCATAGAAGGGAAAAATTTAAACAGGGATATTCGGGCAGACCTAACATCAACAAGGGGAAAAGGACCGCCTATCGTGAGGAATAAATGAACAACTACACCCTTTGGGAAAAAAACAAGAAAAACTCAATCCTTCCACAAATTACCAAGCCCCACTCTATCTAGAAATGGGATGTCCACCATGGGTATTGGATTTGGATGACTCTTGGCAACTAGGGTGAACATGAATGGTGAAAATTGTGGTTTCTTCAAGTCCACTAGAGGGCTGAGACAAGGCGATCCTCTTTCTCCTAGCCTTTTCATTCTTGCGGCAGAAGCTTTCAGCCGAGGGCTCTCTAGGCTGCTTTCAAGTGGGTTATGTCAGTCATTCAAGTTAAAGCAAGGTTGTAAATAGATCTTCCATCTGCTTTATGCAGACAATACTGTCTTGTTCCTTAATGGGTTCTAAAAATCCATTAAAGCGACGAAATCATTCCTCCTTAACTACTAGTCCACTTCTGGTTAAAAGGTTAACCTTAGGAAGAGTTCTTTCTTCTGTTCTCCCAAGTTGTCTATTGCCAAAATCAGGAGCATCGAAAAATCCCTTGGCTTCAGTAAATCTGCTTGGGGTTTCTCTTACTTGGGGGTCTCGATAGTGAAAGGTAGGATCAAATGTATTATGTTTAATCTATTAATTGGCAAGATGGTAGCCAATATACAAGGGTGGAACACCAGAATTCTCTCCCAAGCCGGTAGATTAGCACTAATCACCTTCGTCGTTAGTGGGATCCCGGTCCACATGTTGGCTGCCACGGTGGTTCCCAAGAAAGTCCTGAAAACTATGGAAAGCTTCTTTGCAAACTTCTTTTGGGGCTGGCAGGAAGGCAAAAGGAAACTTCATTGGAAGAAATGGAGTGTCATTTCCTTGCCTATGGAGGAGGGAGGCCTAGGCATCAGGAAATTGAAGGAGCTTATGAGAGCTCTTCACATGAAAATGGCATGGGGGATCTGGTTCGGGAAGGATAGCAGCCTTTGGGTAGAATTTATGTGATCAAAATACCTATAGAGTGGAGTTGAAGCGAGCTCCAACAGGCCTTCCCTCGGATGCTTCGCCTATCTAGAAGGTTTTGGTGGGTCTCTTCCCCATTCTGGATAGAAATGTTCAATGGGAAGTGGGTCGAGGTTCTTGCAAGATGTGGGAGAGTAACTGGTCTAGGATGGCCCCCCTCATCTCTTTGCCTTCTCTAGATATCTCATCAAATATGATGGGGCTATGCATTGTAGATTTCATTGTGGAGGACAATCTCAAGTCAGAAATCCCTTTTGCTCTTCCTGGTTGGATCAAGGATCATATTCAGCTTAGAGGAATCTACACCTTGGATTCTGAAGACTCCTGCATTTGGCCTTTTGACCCCTTAGGCAAATTCTCCGTCAAAACGGCTTGGGAAGTGGGAAGAGATAATGGTCGAAAATGCTCTGGGGGAAGAGGGTGTGGCACCCCAAGATTCCTCAAAAAAATTCTTTGTTTGTGTGGAGGTTACTATAAGAAGCCTTGCCAGTCGATGATAGCATTTAGAAGAAGGGGATTTGCATGGCCTCTAAATGTGATTGTTGGGGCTAACCCGGTTTCCAGACCGGTAAGGGAATCTCTTCCTCACCTATTTCTATCTGGATTCCTGGCTGACAAGATGTGGAATATGCTTGTCGGTTTTTTCGGAGTGTCCCTATCTCGGCACATTTTTATCCAGGGCCGACTCCACTGGTGGTGGCAACAGTCTCTTCCTTTTAGAAGAATCCCTGTTGTTCTCCAGTTAGCCTTAGCGTTTTTGCTGTGGCAAATTTGGAGGGCCAGGAATGATGCAAGGTTCGTCGGCCGCGGTTTTATTGTTCAAGGGGTTTTCCTCAAAGCTAAATGATGGATGAATTCCTACTTCCCTCAAATTCAGAGGAACCCCTCTCAGGCATCATTTTCTCCAGAATTTGCTGGCTATCAGTAAATCCGTCCATTTCGCCCCTCCCATGACTTCATTATAGTTAAATGGATCAGGCCGAGGGAGGGCTGGTTTAAGTTGAATGTTGATGGCTCCGATCTTTTAAATCTAGGGCCAGGAGGAGATGGAGGTATATGTAGGGACCACCTTGGTAAGTTGATTTTATTTTATTTTTTGTCAGCGAGTGTGGGAACTCATCCAATAATTGGGCTGAACTACGGGCTATTCATGACGGAATGAAGTTCTGTGTGGCTCTTAGTTTAGGGAGAGTGCTTATTGAATCTAACTCAAAATGGGTGGTGGATAACATCAAGGGGAAGTCCTCTTGTGCCTGGAAATGGTCATATTGGCTATCTAGAATTAAGAAGCTTAGTCTCAAGGGCTCCTTTTGGATCTCCCTTATTCCTAGAGAAGCTAATGGGTCGGCGGATGGTTTGGCTAGAGAGGGCTGCAAGAGACAATCTGACAGATCCTTCAGCGAGGTTTCCTCCCTTTCTCGGCTGGTAAAAGGCTGTTTCTTATTAGATAAAGCTGGTCTTAGCTCCATTAGGGAGTGTCGTAGATCATCCTCTGTATAAGATATGATGGGTGGGACAAGCATTTGGCCCCTGTTTCCCGCCCAAATAACCTAGAATTGTATATTTTGGCTTATATATGATATTCATAGTTTTTTTTTTTAAAAAAAAAAACTAGGGTGAACATGAGGCGCCTCAGGTGCATGGTTTGAATTCCACATAAACATCACAGGTGGGCCTTATAGAACTTTGAACGCATGGTAATTATCTTTTGTTAAAACAGATGTCATCACTCCCCATTATTTTTTATGTTTTGCCAAGTTGTAAGTAGTTATTAGTTATTCAAATATTACAAGTGTTAGGGTTGAGGCGGAAAGATAGAAAATTAATCACCTAAAGATAGGCTTAAGGCATATTACGATGTCGCTATATTTAAGGTGATATTTGCACCCTATTGGTGATTAAACCAATTGCAAAAGGGCTACAACAAATCTGCCTCCAGGATACAATAAGCCTCTTCTCCAAAACCAGAGAAATGTGGGCTTCAGCCTGAAAAATCGAAAAACCGTATCCTGAACACACTTTTACAGCGTACAACCCTTACTTTTGTACTATTACAACTTACCCTTAAAAATTATTTGCAATTTACTGCATGAAAAACTATTTGTAGTTTAGCACCTGAAAAACTGTAACTTTTCAAAAACCATCCAAATTCGAAAATGGAGAAGAAGAACAAGATGGAGAGGAGATTGTTGGAATTGTTATTTTTGAATTGACCCAAAGATGGGCTTATATAGATGTGGTTTATTGAGCTAGACCTTTAGGCGATTGGATAAAGCTTAATGTCGATGGGTCGGCCAAGAGGAACCTGGGCTTATTGGGTGGAGGTGGAATTTGCAGGGGGGCGGATGGTAATATGTTATTTGCTTTCTCAAATGGCTATGGTTTAGGCTCGAATAACAACGTCAAATTTAGAGCAGTGTGTTAAGGGTTGCTTCTCTGTGTTAACTAGGGGTACTGGAAGGTGGTGGTAGAGTTAGATTCGAAGCTGGTAGTGGATGCTTTGAACCTCACATCCGACGTAGGCTGGAAATGGAGGCATTGGATCACTCACATCTCAGGCCTCAACCACCTATGTTCTTTCTAATTGAAACATATCTACAGGGAAGGTAATGGCCCAGCTGATGGTCTGGCCCGAGAAGGAAGTGAGCTCCAGTGCAACCACCGGTATTACGAGATGAACCAACTCCCCTCGCACATTAGAGGGCTGGTCTTTCTAGACAAGGTGGATCTAGGTTCAATTAGAGAATTGGACAATGTATAGCTGCATATGATAGGCATCCGTGGGGATCTTTTCATGCCCTGCTAGTGACCCGAATATTTTTAATTTCCCCCCTCATCAATACAAAACCGTTTCCTTTAAAAAAATGAAAATACATCTTCTTCCATGGTGTCTTTTCAACAATGACATCCCTCCACCATTAATGGCATCTTTTCACCTACATTTTGAATTCAAATGATGCTCCATTTACCAAGGGGCACAACTATTCACAAATGAATGGTCACCAACAATCACTAAAAGCCACAACCCTTTTCCCAAATTTTCTTTTATAATTCAAAAAATATTTTTTCTTATTTTGAAAAAACTCAACAACAAATTTAATTATGGAGTCAAGCTGGCTCCACATCGTGGGTACACGTGGGCTCGTATGAGTGGGCCCACGGTTGGAGATCTAGAGATTCTAGATGAGTGATCACATGGACCCCACAGTTGTCCCAAGAAAAAATGCTTCCTTTTTTAAAGCTTGCAATCGAAAGCTCCCCGGTATCCTCGTGAACATATCTTAAGATCAGACTAACTAGTTCAACATGCAAAAGTTCCTTCATAAAACCAGAATTACAATGCCAACCATAACAGGCAAGAGAAGATTTCCACAATTCAAAGGACTGATTAACCTGGATTTGTACATGCCGTGAGGTGGGCCTTCTCTTAGACTATTTATGTTTTGCCAAATTGTATAATGTGTCTTTAATTGGTCCCTCATTCCTTTGCCTATTATCCTAATGGAGGAAACGAAACCATAGTGTTATCTTTTGTTGTTAATATCTTAAATCTGTAAATCGACCATTAACAGACTGCTCGATGCCCTCGAGCAGAGTTTGATGCCATTGAAAGGAGCTCGATGCCATCGGAAAAATCCAGAAAATCCATCTTTTCTTGCTAAAACGTTCTGGTGTCTTCTCAATGCCATTGAAGGCATTTAATGTGATTGAAGGCGTCATCGAGTGCGAACGCAGAACGCGAGATATTTTTTTTTTCGATTTTGATTGTGATTCTTGAATATGCTATATATATGGGTGTAATCGGGATTTGGGATATCTCAGAGCTTTCTAATTCATTCTAGGGTCTTAAGGGCATAACATGAGTTGATTCGAGGCTTGTTCAGATCAAATAATCTCTCTCTTATAATTTTATGCTTTCATAGTACATTACTGTCACTTTGTGGAGTGATTTTTGCGACAGAAGCTCTCAGTGGATCTGCGATGTTTGTGAGAAATATGTCCCGTCCATCCATTTTTCCAAGTCATTTTACTATGTGAGTCTGACAATGAGACAAATCTAAAACTTAAATGGGCTGCACAACAAGAACAGTGAGGATTGAACATCCACCATTAAAGGGATGGATTGTTCACAAACATCACGGTGGGCCCCACCAAGGTTCGAACGAAAGAACTTCCTGAAAGGCTTTGGCAGGATATTTGCACCTAAGACAGTGTGGCCTTACCGTGGGGCCCATCTTAATATATGTATTCTATATACACCTCGACCATCAATTTTCCCACATTATTTTAGGGCTTGAGCCCAAAAATGAGGCATATCCAACCCTTAGGTGGACATATTAAAGGAAAAAGTGGTGATGTAACGTCGCACCACTAAAAACTTCCCACAGCCCACTGTAACGTTTGGTGATATTTATTTTCCATCCAACTTATTGGTAAGGTTATGTAAAGCGGGTCGTTGACACTTTCTTGGCAAAGATGGAACTAGAGAAGTCATAATTGAAGTTGGAAACGATCAGGATCATCATAACCTTCAATCAGTTGTATCTTGCAAATTGGAATGAGTTTTTTGACATTTTATATATGATTTTGGGACAATAGGAACTTTTTAAGCCAACCAACCCTGCTACACCATGTTGCCTATGCCAGATTAGCAAGATTCCATAAGATCAATAGTCAAAAATCCATTTAGATTCGCTTTATTATAAATAGTAAGTTTTAGTTCTAGTATAACTTTTCATCCTTTGAGTTGTAGTATGAAAATGGCTTTAAAAGTTAGGAGAATAATGTAGTTAGGCCAAATTAGATAATTTTTTATTTTATTTTTATCAAAAACCGTGAAGTCTAACAGGAACAAAGTTCCTCTAAATAAATAATAGAGTTTACTATTTATAATAAGTTACCTTTTTAGGGTGTTTGAACTGGAGTCTAAATCTAAAACTGCACCTTGGTTTGAGTTCTCTATTCGAATAGCTGTAATTTCATTTTTTCTTTTAATCCCTTGTGGGTTCGAGATACATAGAGTCATGTTAGAGGCACGGAGAGCCCCATGATCAAAGTAATCATTTTCCCCATGATCAGAGTAATTATTTATTAAGGAAGACGGTGAAGTTATTAATGGTCAATCACCCATTTTTCCTATGGTAGGGTCACTTGTGTTAGATTTGTAAGTGTTTCTTGTACATAATAGAGGATAGAAGAAACGATAACGAAATGATCAAATTTATCGGGTTCAAGGCTCAACTTGAGTAGTCAATTTCTCAAGACAGATTTACTATTCTTTTTCTGGAAGTTCCAGCAAGTGCAAACGAAGGAAATCTGTAAATTGTCTTCAGAATATAAGGAACTCTCAATTAGATTTTCAACACGAAAATTTGCACATTTAAGTGTTGACCAAATCTCTAGTTTAGACACCGATATGCCTTAAGACGTTTAGAAAAAACTCAGCAAGAGATCAGATTGAGAGTAATTGCACAGAAGATGATATGATCTTAGGGATTAAGAGTATCTCCTTTTAGATTATAGTATCCAGGATTTATATCAATTGAAAGGTTATGGATTTCTTTCAGAAGAGGTGCTAAAGTGCCTCTTCAAGAAATTTATACCCATTCACAGTAAATAATTGCCTTCCATGAAAGGACATGACTCTTTGTCCTATGATAGTTATTTCTATACCCATTCAGACAAAAGCAGTTATCCAACAGGAAAAACTGTATCCATATAAGCGACACATGGCATAGGTGCCGCATGTACAATCATGTCACAATTACTCTTAATCAATAAAAAAGATAATAAAATAACAGGGTACCATGGCCAAAAAGTTTAAACCGAGTGCCAAAAAGACTAAGGCTCTCTTAGCTCCATGCGACGATGTGCACGTGCGAAGTGCTAAGTGGGCCTAATAAAGCGCCCAAGTAGCCTTACAGCCCAAGCTGCGCACGCAGACGGTGCTTCGCACCGTCCTTGAGGAGATTTGAACCCTAGTTGCATAAGCAAAAACCCCTTCTCTTACCGACAGGTTATACACACTATTTATGGAAAGTTTAAATAATTAATATATTCATTTACTTTCTAAAAATAATTTTTATTTTTAAAATTTATTTTTATTCTAAAAAACACAACAATCCCCCATAATTTCAAAAATAAAATCATATTCTAGAACGAATGATATATCAGTATAAATAGATATATAAGTAAAGGTATCTTTTAGATTTGAACATTTACTTTAGTGTATACGTATCAAAGTCATGTCAAGTACTTAATAACCCATTAGTCTTGAACTAAGGACCTTATGACTCACTGGACACATAATACACATCTATTTATATATAACTGGAGATCTAAAAGTTTGCACATTTCTGACCTTATGCATATCCTTATTTCATAAGTATTCTAGAGACAATCTCAATCTCTTCAAAAGCGGCCTCACTTCTCTACTCATATAAGTAGATCTATCAAAGATGATTCTTTTTCATCTCAGCAAAGTCTTCTTATAGATCGATTAAGAGTTAGTACTCTGCCTCTTAAGATATGAAGAAACCAAACACTAGACTTTTAGGAATGAGACTCAAATTTTCTTTTTCTAGTGCATGTTTCAGTCACATACTTAACTTGTTTGTCCCTTTGAACCTAGCTTATATTTCAAAACATAGGTAGAGTTGCTATCAAGAGTAAAAGTTATATCTTTATGTATCTTACTCCCATTCTTTTAGTGGTTCTCCTTATTTGATCTCTTGATAAACCTTTTGTCAAAGGATCTGATAAGTTCAGGATGAATTTAACAAATTCCACTGTGATTACTCCATCTCTGAGCAATCCTTTAACAAAGTTATGTCATAGACGAACATTTCTATACTTAACATTATAAGTCTTACTCATAACACGACAAAGAGTACTATCACAAAAGATAGATATGGCAGGAGTAGGTTTTAGCCAATACAGGATTTTCAATAGTAGGTATCTTAGCCATTCACCTTATTTACAAGTAGTGCCAAGTGCAATAAACTCACTTTCCATCGTAGAGTGAGATATGCACGTTTGTTTCTTAGATGCATATGATATTGCTCCTCCTCCAAGAGTGAATATCCAGCCACTTATAGATTTAGATTGTATGCTATCTGCATTCCAGCTTGCATCGATGTACCCTTCAAGTACAACGGGATATGATTTATAATGCAGTCCTTAGTTTATGGTTCCTCTTAGATACTTTAAAACTCTCAAAATCGCATTCCAGTGTACTTGTCCTGAATTACTGGTATACCTGCTTAGCATTCCTACTGTGAATGTTATATCGAGTCCAGTACAATTCATTGCATACATTAAACTCTCAATAGCACTTGCATATTCTTGTTGTGCGCTTTACATCTACCAATATTTTTAACCAATTTAATACTTGGATCAAATGGGGTTGAAACCGGTTTACCATCATAATGATTAAACTTCTTTAACATTTTTTCTAGGTAATGAGATTGTGTTAAGGCTATTACATTATTAAGATTATAAATCTTAATACCTAATATTACATCGGCTTTACCTATATCCTTCATATCGAAGTTAGTACTTAGAACCTTTTTTGTTTCTTTCACACATTCCTCATATGGTCTAAATATTAGCATATCATCTACATATAGCCAGATAATGATTTGACATTTAATATATATGTACTTATCTGCTTGGTTTACTCTAAAATTATTAGATTGTACTACTTGATCAAACTTCTCATGTTATTGCTTAGGAGCTTGCTTGAGCCCATAATGAGATTTGACCAGTTTACACAATTTCTTCTCTTACCCAAGTTGAACAAACCATTCAGGTTGTTCCATATAGATTTCCTCATTTAGATCACCATTTAAAAATGCTATTTTGACATCCATTTGATGAATTACTAGGTGGTAAATTACTGTAAGAGCAATTAAAGTCCTAATGGTAAATATACGAGCAACATGAGCATATGTATTGAAAAAATTGATACGTTCCTTTTGTCTAAATCCTTTGGCTACCAATCGAGCTTTAAACTTATTTATAGTTTCATCAGGATTGAAATTTCTTTTAAAAATCCACTTACATCATATACGCTTTGAACCTGGTGGAAGATCGGCCAAACACCAAGTGTTATTTGAAACTATGAAATCCATTTCATCGCCTATGGTTTCCCTCTAAAACTGTACATCAGGAGATGAGAGAGCTTCACTAAGTGTTAATGGATCACTTTCAATACTTAGGGTAGAGTAATATCCTTTCGTATTTCATTTCTATCCCCTTCTATAAGGAATATATAGAAACCTGGGTCAAAAGATGTTTCTTTTCTTGCCCTTTTCGATCTTCTTAGTTCATTTTCTTCGGGATGAGTGTTAGATTTATCGTGAAAGCTGTTAGGTTCTTCGTTCATTGGTTCTATTATATTTTAATCAACTTGCATTTTTGTATGATTATTTATATAGTCTTTGTATACTATATTTTCAAAAAATATAGCATCCCTAGACTCTATAATCATGTTTTTGTCAGCAAAAGTAGATTGTTCCAAAATCAAAAATCTATATACGGGACTATTAATCCCTTAACCCATAAAGGCAGACATGATACCTCTAGGACTTAATTTTACTCTCTTAGAATAAATAATTCTGACTTCTACTATACTTCCCCATAATTTGTAGTAATGAAGATATGGTTTCTTCTTTTTTCATAATTCATATGGGTAGATATCCAATTTTTTATGTGGGATAACATTTAAAATACGGTTTGCTGTTAATAATTCTCCCCGCACAAATTCAGTGGTAATCCAGAATTTAATATCATACAATTGATCATCTCAACTAATGTCCTATTTTTGCGTTCTGCTAAACCATTTTATTAAGGTTATAAGGTGCTGTAAATTTATGGATTATACCATTTGATTGATCATAGAATTTATTGAATTCATTAGAAAAGTACTCACCCCCTCTATCACTTCTAAGGGTTTTAATCTTTATATTCAACTGATTTTTCACTTCGTCCTTATAAAGCTTAAACTTTTCAAAGGCTTCATATTTAGATTTTATTAAGTATACATAGAAAAATCTAGTGAAGTCATCGATAAATGTAATAAAATACCTTTTTTCTTCATGAGTTAAGGTATTATTTCAATCATAGATATCGGAATGAATTAACTCTAGGGTTGTGATTTTCTCATGCCAGTCCCAAATGGTTTTCTGGTTACTTTATAATAGGCACACACATCATATTTTTCTTCTTGTTGAATTTCATATTTTGGTATAAGTCATAGGATCATCATTCTTTTCATTGAATGATAGTTAACATGACCTAGTCTAGCATGCCATAAAGATATAGAATCCACTATATAAACTGAAACATCATTATTATTATTAATATTCAGTTTAATTATATCATTACATGAATATCCTTTGCCTACAAACATACCATTCTTGGTGATAACCAACTTATCAGACTCAATCACTATTTTGAATCCTCTCTTATTGAGAAGATCACCTGACACTAGATTTTTAGACATGTCAGGTATATGCAATATATTTGTTAGTGTGAGTTTTTTCCCAGATGTAAATTGAAGCTCGACTATTCCTTTTCCAACAACGTTCGCACGAACGTTATTACCCATCTTTACTTCTTGTCCAGTTGTAGTACCTTCATAGGTCTTGAAGATATTTTGGTCCTTCGATATGTGAATGGTTGCACCAGTATCTAGCCACCATCCACCATCGTATATTACTGTGTTAGCTTCAGTAACTATTGTTACAAGTTGGTCTTCTGACATGTTAGCCTAAGCTTTCAGTTGTTTCTTCCTGTGTCGACATTCCTTATGTAGTATCCATGCTTATTGTAGAAGTGACAATTGCCCTTTTTCTTAAACTCTGAATCTTTCTTTGAGGGAATAGATTTGGAGTTCTGAAATTTTGGCTTGTTATCTTCTACTATGTTTACTTTGGAATGATTTTTCGATGCACTTTCTTTCTTGTCTCGATTTCTGGACTCTTCTTCTATAGGAAGATGTCGTTGAAGCCCTTCAAGATTATACTTCCTCTCATCATGTTTCAGTTTCTTTTTATAATCAAACCATGATGAGGGTAATTTTGTAATGACTACACTGACTAGGAATTCTTCAGGAAGATCTATACCACCAATCTTCAATTCATCAACCAAGTTTTGTAGTTCGGTTAATTGAGAGAGAATTGGCTGATCATTTTTAAACTTAAAGTTGACATAATTTCCGATCAGAAATTTCTGAGTACTGATCTCTTCAGTTTTATATTTTTTTTATCCAATTTTGTCCCCAGATCTTTAACAAAGGATATTTTACGGTACGAATTATACATAGAATTAGAGAGGGCGTTTAGGATATGACCTTTACATACAAAATCATCCTCCTTCCTTTTCTTTTGTTCTTCCTTTACTTGGTCTGAGTCGTCTTCTTTTGGCTTAGGTAGAGAAGATAGATCATCATCTAGAATGTAGGATAATTTGATAGTATTTAGAAAGTAAAACATCTTCTGCTACCATCTTGAGAAGAATTGACCGTCGAAACGATTCAGTCGTACAAAGTCTTGGTTCATAACTTGAATGAAATGAATTGCCTCCATTGTGAATAATTCTGTCTTGAATGTTAGATTTGTTAGTATTTCTTGTATACAACAGAGGACTGAAGAAACAATAACGAAACAATCAGATCTATCGGGTTCAAGGCTCGACTTGAATATTCAATTTCTCAAGACTGATTTGCTGTTCTTTTTCTAGAAGTTCCAGCAAGTACAAACGATGGAAATCGGTAAATTGTCTTCAGGATACAATGAACTCTCAATCAATCAAATTTTCAACATGAAAATTTGCACATTTAAGTATTGAACAGATCTCTAGTTTTGACACCGATATGCCTTAAGACGTTCAGAAAAAGCTCAGCAAGAGATTAGATCGAGAGTAATTGCACGAAAGATGATGTGATCTTAGGGATTAAGAGTATCTCCTTCTGGATTATAGTATCCAGGATTTATATCAATTGAAAGGTTATGGATTTCTTCCTGAAGAGGTGCTAAAGTGTCTCTTCAAGAAATCTATACCAATTCACAACAAATAATTGCCTTCCATGAAAGGACATGACTATTTGTCCTATGACAGTTATTTCTGTGCCCATTTAGACAGAAGCAGTTATCCAACAGGAAAAACTATATCCATATAAGCGACACATGGCATAGGTGCCACATGTACAATCATGTCACAATTACTCTCAATCAACAAAAAAAGTAATAAAACATCAGGGTACCATGGCTCAAAATTTTTGAATTGAGTGCCAAAAAGACTAAGGCTCTCTTAGCTCCTTGCGACGATGCGCATGTGTGAAGTGCTAAGTGTGCCTAATAAAGCGCCCAAGCGCCCTACAACCCACACCGCATGCGCAAACGGTGAGAAGGAGATTTGAACCCTAATTGCATAAGCAAAAAACTCCTTCTCTTACCGACTGGCTATACACACTATTTATGGAAAGTTTAAATAATTAATATATTTATTTATTTTCTAAAAATAACTTTTATTTTTGAAATTTATTTTTATTCTTAAAAACACAACAATCCCCCATAATTTTAAAAATAAAATCAGATTTTAGAACGAATGTCATATCAGTATAAATAGGTGCATAAGTAAAGGTATCTTTTGGATTTGAAGCTTTACTTTAATGTATACGTATCAAAGTTACGTCAGGTACTTAGTGACCCATTAGTCTTGAATTAAGGACCTTATATGACTCACCGGACACATAACACATATCTATTTATATATAACTGGAGATCTAAAAGTTCGCACATTTCTAACATTGTGCGTATCCTTATTTCATGAGTATTTTAGAGACGACTCCAATCTCTTCAAAAGCGGCCTCACTTCTCTACTCATATAATTAGATCTATCAAAGATGATTCTGCTTTATTTCAGCAAAGTCTGCTTATAGATTTATTAAGAGTTGTACTCAGCCTCTTAAGATATGCAGAAACCAAACACTAGAATTTTAGGAATGAGACTCAAATTTTCTTTTTCTAGTGTATGTTTCAGTCACATACTTGACTCGTTTGTCCCGTTGAACCTACCTTATATTTCAAAACATAGGTAGGGTTGCCATCAAGAGTGAAAGTTATATCTTTATGGATCTTAGTCTCATTTCTTTAGTGGTTCTTCTTATTTGATATCTTGATAAACCATTTGTTAAGAGATCTACTAACTTCAGGATGGATTTAACATATTCCACTGTGATTACTCCATCTCTAGGCAATCCTTTCACAAAGTTATGCCTTAGATGTACATTTCTAGACTTACCATTATAATTCTTACTCATAGCATGACAAAGAGTAGCCTGACTATCACAAAAGATAGATATGGTAGGAGTATGTTTTGGCTAATACAGGATTTTCAATAGTAGGTATCTTAGTCATTCACCTTCTTTACAAGTAGCGTCAAGTGCAATAAACTTACTTTCCATTATAGAGTGAGATATGCACGTTTACTTCTTAATTAGATGCCCATGATATTACTCCTCCTCCAAGAGTGAATATCCAGCCACTTGTAGATTTAGATTTTATGCTATCTGCATTCCAGCTTGCATCGTTGTACCCTTCAAGTACAGTGGAATATGATTTAGAATATAGTCCATAGTCTATGGTTCCTCTTAGATACTTTAAAACTCTCGAAATCACAATCTAGTGTACTTGTCCTGGATTACTGGTATACATGCTTAGCATTCCTACTGTGAATGCTATATTGGGTCTAGTGCAATTCATTACATACATTAAACTTTCAATAACACTTACATATTCTTGTTGTGCGCTTTACATCTACCAGTATTTTTAACCAATTTAATACTTGGATGAAATGGGGTTGAAACCGGTTTACCATCATAATGATTAAACTTCTTTAACATTTTCTCTAGGTAATGAGATTGTGTTAAGGCTATTCCATCATTAAGATTATAAATCTTAATACCTAATATTACATAGACTTGACCCATATCCTTCATGTCGAAGTTGGTACTTAGAAACTTTTTTGTTTCTTTCACACAGTTCTCATTTGGTCCAAATATTAACATATCATCTACATATAAGCAGATAATGATTTGACATTTAATATATATGCACTTATCTGCCTGGTTTATTCTAAAACCATTAGATTATACTACTTAATCAAACTTCTTATGTCATTGCTTAGGATCTTTCTTGAGCCCATAAAGAGATTTGACCAGTTTAGACACTTTCTTTTCTTGCCCACATTGAACAAACCATTCAGGTTGTTTCATATAGACTTCCTCATCTAAATCACCATTTGAGAATGCTGTTTGACATCCATTTGATAAATTACTAGGTGGTGAATTACTAGGTGGTGAATTGTTGTAAGAGCAATTAAAGTCCTAATGGTAGATACACGAGTAATAAGAACATATGTATCGAAAAAATTGATACCTTCCTTTTGTCTAAATCCTTTAGCTACTAATCGAGCTTTAAACTTATTTATGGTTCCATCAGGATTGAACTTTCTTTTAAAAATTCACTTACATCCTATAGGCTTTGAACCTGGTGGAAGATTGGCCAAACACCAAGTGTTATTTGATACTATGAAATCCATTTTATCGTCTATGGTTTCCATCCAAAACTGTGCATCAAGAGATGAGAGAGCTTCACTAAGTGTTAATGGATCACTTTCAATACTTAACGGTAGAGTAATTTCCTTTCGTATTTCATTTCTATTCCCTTTTATAAGGAATATATAGAAATCTAGGCCAAAAGATGTTTCTTTTCTTGCCCTTTTCGATCTTCTTAGTTCATTTCCTTTTGGATGAGTGTTAGATTTATCATTAAAGCTGTTAGGTTCTTCGTTCATTGGTTCTATTATATTTTAATCAACTTGCCTTTTTATATGATTATTTATATAGTCTTTGTATACTGTATTTTCAAAAAATATAACATCCTTAGACTCTATAATTATGTTTTTGTCAGCAAAAGTAGATTGTTCCAAAACCAAAAATCTTTATACGGGACTATTAATCTCATAACCCACAAAGGCATACCTGATTCCTCTAGGACCTAATTCTACTATCTTAAAATTAATAATTCTAACTTTTGCTATACTTCCCCATACTTTGTAGTAATGAAGATATGATTTCTTCTTTTTTCTCAATTTATATAGGGAGATATCCAATTTTTTATGTGGGATAACATTTAAAATACGGTTTGCTGTTAATAATGCTTTCCTCTACAAATTTAGCGGTAATCCAGAATTTAATATCATATAACTGATCATCTCAACTAATTTCCTATTTTTGTGTTCTACGAGACCATTTTGTTGAGGTGTGTAAGGTGCCGTAAATTCATGGATTATATCATTTGATTCATAGAATTCATTGAATTCATTAGAAGAGTACTCACCCCCTCTATCACTTCTAATGGTATTAATCTTTATATTCAACTGATTTTCCACTTCGGCATTATAAAGCTTAAACTTTTCAAAAGCTTCATCGTTAGATTTTATCAAGTATACATAGGAAAATCTAGTGAAGTCATCGATAAATGTGATCAAATACATTTTTCTCCACGAGTTAAGGTATTATTTAAATCACAAATATCGGAGTGAATTAACTCGAAGGGTTGTGATTTTCTCATATTAGTCCCAAATGGTTTTTTGGTTATTTTAGAATGGGCACACATATCACATTTTCCTTCTTGTTGAATTTCATAATTTGATATAAGTCCTAGGATCATCATTATTTTCATTGAATAATAGTTAACATGACTTAGTCTAGCATGCCATAAAGATAAAGAATCCACTATATAAACAGAAACATCATCATTATTATTATTACTATTATTCAGTTTAATCATACCATTACATGAATATCCTTTGCGTACAAACATACCATTCTTGGTGATAACCAACTTATCAGACTCAATCACTATTTTGAATCCTCTCTTATTGAGAAGATCGCCTGATACTAGATTTTTAGACATGTTTGGTATATGCAATATATTTGTTAGTGTCAGTCTTTTACCATATGTAAACTAAAGCTCGACTATTCCTTTTCTAACAACGTTCGCGTGAACGTTATTACCCATCTTTACTTCTTGTCCAGTAGTAGTACCTTCATAGGTCTTGAAGATGTTTCGGTCTTTCGATATGTGAATGGTTACACTAGTATCTAGCCACCACATCCACTATCAGATATTACTGTGTTAGCTTCAGTAACCATTGCTACAAGTTGATTTTCTGCCATATTAGCCTGAGTTTTTAGTTGTTTCTTCTTATGTCGACATTCCTTTATGTAGTGTCCAGGCTTATTGTAGAAGTGTCACTTACCCTTTTTCTTTCCCCTTTTCTTAAACTTTGTATCTTTTTATCTTTTTTTTGTGGGAATAGATTTGGAGTTCTGAAATTTTGGCTTGTCATCTTTTACTATATTTGTTTTGGAATGATTTTTCGATACACTCTCTTTCTTGTTTCGGTTTCTGGACTCTTCTTCTATACGAAGATGTCGTTGAAGCCCTTCAAGATTGTATTTCTTCTCATCATGTTTCAATTTCTTTTTATAATCAAATCATAATGAGGGTAATTTTGTAATTACTACACTGACCAGGAATTCTTCAGGAAGATCTATACCACCAATCTTCAATTCATCAACTAAGTTTTGTAGTTCAGTTACTTGAGAGAGAATTGGCTGATCATTTTTAAACTCAAAGTTGACATAATGGTCAATCAGAAATTTCTGAGTACTGATCTCTTTAGTTTTACATTTTTAATCCAATTTTGTCCCTAGATCTTTAGTAGATGATATTTTACGGTACAAATTATACATAGAATTAGAGATGGCGTTTAGGATATGACCTTTACATAGAAAATCATCCTCCTCATTTTCTTCCGTTCTTCATTCACTTGATCTGAGTCGACTTCTTTTGGCTCAGGTAGAGAAGACAAATCATCATCTAGAATGTAGGATAACTTGAGAATAGTCAGAAAGAAAAGCATCTTCTGCTGTGTTGAGGGTCGAATATTGCATATCAGACCCCGATTACCGCCTGATTTTACGTACACGATAATGCCTAATATTATAATTTAATCGTGTTTTTATTGCAGGATGTAATAAGGAGCTTTGATTGAAAAAGAGTATTAAAAGCATGGATTTAATGCTCCGAAGTCACCAGAGCAAGGAATGGACTCCAGGGGACCGAGATCGATGGATATACACGCCAGAGATCCGAGAAAATTGAGAAACTGAAGCTTAAGTGGCCTGAAAGTAAGTCAGAATGCAAGATCACAGGGTTTCCACCATCCACTCGGCTCGAAACTTCATACATGGCCTGAGGACCATAAATTAACCGTACACGTCAAATTTCAGCCATTAAATCCTCGTGCAAGTGACCCAACAGAGAGATCAGAGGACAATAACCATTAAGAAAGCATCTTGGACATCCTTGGGAGATCTGGACCCAAACTGAACTGATGGAAAGAGCACGAAAAATGGTGCATATTTACCAAATTTCACTTCTTTTGGATGGTGCAGTAGGGAGGAACGAACGACGGACGTTTCTAGAAGGCAGAGTGGCAATTCTATAAATATAACAAAATTCATATGCATGCATGCACGTAAGCAAGAGGTTTGCTTCAACGTTCTGTATCGACTCATCACAGGTTAATTGTGTGGCCCACCTAAAGTTTGGATCTACTTCATACTTTGACCCATAGGCTTATACTTTATTAAGAAAATGATGAGCGGAGTAGATCCTTGAAAATACCATCAGAAGTGGGCTCCACCTATTTTTTGCAAACTTTCTAAATAGAGTCATGCGAAACGTCCAGTGACGGACGTGCCATCCACTGGGTTTTTACAGTGGGCCCTGCCCATCAGTCTGATCACTGATCCAGACCGTCCATGTGACTCACGTGGTTTATCTTCACAAAGAACTAGGTGACGGAATTTCAAAAGGGAGCGAGTATGGGTTCTCGGCTGTTCAAACGCAGGTTGGACGGTGGCATAAAATATCCCATGGGCCACGTGAATGCAAGTCCAAACCGACCATCTCCGGTCGAAATTTCGAGAAGAGTCTGGTGAACGGAGTGGATCTCCTGTCTGAATTCAAGAAGGGGCCCAACGGACAGATCAGCCCACAATTTACTGATCTGGGACCCACCTGATCTCTGGATACTCCTCATCTTCGGTCTCAACGCCTTAAATCATGAGAAGAACAAGATGGATGGTGTGGATTTCTCATAATCATCATACAGTGTACATAGTACACTTTTTGCACCAAGACTGCATTGCAACACCAAAGATGTTCAAACCGCCTTTGACTGTAGAAATTCGAAAGAAGGAAATTTCCTTCTTCGTGCACTTACGCAGCCCGTTCGCTGGGAGGGTGCGTGACCCACTTGCATTTATCGGACGGCTGATCCAAATCGACCAGATTGTCCAAGGGAGGGCACCTACCAAAACCCAACAGATTCCAGGATTCCCATGCAGACAATCAAGACGGCAGCAGAAATTTTTCCTGATACGTTGATTAATGGTGTGGCCCATCCAACACACGGATGCACTTTGAATTTGGACCTGTGATCAGGCATGAATACAGAAGCTCGTATAATGGATGTGATTCTCCATAAGATTAGTCAAAGTGGACCCCACTAAGCATCAGCGCCGACCACTGCTGCAAGCCCTGTTTTCAGTGCGTCCGAGACCCGAGCGCTATGGGCCATTTTGCAGACGTGGCTAGGATCGGTCTAACGATCCTAGCCGTTCAAAATCCTCCCAAGGCGGGACCGACCACGCTCAAAGAGACTGATCGGAATAAATCCTGAAAAACAAGTCGGCTATTTGTGCCGAATGCGAGTCGAACGCAGGTTTGTGGCGCATGATGCGAATCGCATTATCCATCGACTTCTCCACTCCACCGCCTCCAGATTGCTATAAAGAAGAAAGAGAGATACGTGGAGAGGGATTCAAGTTTTGGGGGAGGTGCCTGCACAAGAGAGAAGTTAAAGTTTGGTTTCTTTTATTTTTCTTTTTCTTTTTTTTTTTTAAGAGTTAGCTGCATCATGGCAGGCTAAACCTCTTAGCTAGGGCTAAGAGGTGAAGCTTGTGGCATGATGGGAAGACTTTACGGTTTTGATTCATGTTGAACTTATTATTGATTGGTTTGATTTTAAGGAATGCTTTAGTTTTTAATGGTTTATTGTGACTGATATTACAGTAGATCTGCAATGGCTTGAGTTTTTCCTTTTCATTATTCTGATTATGCGGTCAGGAAGCCCTGTTGTTCACCATCGTCTCCTGGGCATGGTTGGATGACGGAACTCTTCCTGACATTCATACATCACTCAGATTGGCTGTGAATTGGTTTAATTGTGTTGTTTGCTTTGTCTCATGGGCATGGTTTTGTGATGGAATCCATTCTAATTTACACCCGTCTGATCTCTTGAAAACTAGATTAAATGAAGTTCAGAATTGATTTTCAGGTGAAGATGGGACTCGAAGCCCAGTTGAGTTCATGAATCGACCGTAAATCTCCCTGATCTCTACAAGTGGATCCTCTAAATCCCTAGTTCCCTTTCTCTGAATTCTTTAAGTTTTGATTAATATTTCGCCATTATTCCTCAAATCACGATTGGTTTAGATTTCATCTTAGCCTAGTTCTAGATCTGGTTATTTTCAGATAACGTACAGGTTTCAGTCCCTGTGGATTCGACCTCGGTCTTACCGAGTTTATTACTACATCACAACCCTATACCTGGGGAGTGAACAAGTTTTTGGCGCCGTTGCCGGGGATTGACGGTTACGTTTTCTGAGATTAATTAGTTTTAGAATTAGGTTAAGATTAGAATTTTACTAACTTTAGGTTAAAGGTTTTTATTTTATTTTATTTTTAGGAACTAACCTGTTTTTCCTGTTTTGTAGGATCCTGAAATAACTTCTAAATTAGTAATCCCTTTCTAATTCCTCTACTTTTTCTATTTTTAGAATTAGGGTTGATTTTTGGAAATTTTCTAATTCTAGTATTTTTCTATTTTTAGGAACTAGTTTATTTTTAGAAACTTTCCTCTTTTGTTTTTTTAGAAACTAGGTTAGTTATTTCCCTTTTTAGAAATTCTTTCTAATTTTAGAAACTAACTCATCTTTCCTTTATTTTATTTTTGAAAACTTTCCTTGTTAAGAATTAGTTTATTTTTAGAAACTTTTTAATTTTAGGGTTAGATTTTCTATTTTAGAAACTTTCTAATTCTGGGTTTTTTTTTTAGAAATTAACTTAGCTTAGAGTTTAGGGAACTTTCCTTTTTAAAAAACTGTCTATTTCAATTATAGGAACTTTCTAACTGTAGACTTTATATTTTAGAGACTAATATCTTTTGTTTTCTTTTAGGATCTTAACATAGGAACTTCTCATTTGGTAACATCCTTCTAACTTCTCCTCTTACTTTCTGTACTGCTATAGGAATTTTTTATTTTCTTTTAGGATTAGAATCAGAATTAAGGTTCACCATGGAAGCTTGGGTACGTGTCTATACTGAGATGGATAAGCAGTTTTGGGGAATGCCTGAGGATTTTGGAATTCAACGTATACATCAAGATTTTTCTCCATCGAGAACCGACATTGAGAACCGACTAGAACGTTATGCTCCATCGGCTAATAGGTCTGTATACGATCATAATTATGGGAATGAGGATTATTATCAACCATCATGTTCTCCCATGTATGATCAGTATGACTATAACCAGTGGAACCATCAAAACTGGGAAGATGAACCAACAACATGTTGTAATGATTATTCTCTTGGATACCCTACCTTTGAGAACCAACCAGAAACGATCCAAGAGAATTCATTTCAGCATAACATGGAGTGTCTTGCTGAAATTAGAAAAGCAATGGAAGCACTCAATTCGCGCCTCGATAGGATAGAGGAAGCTCGCTCATCCCAACTACAATCCAATCCAGAAATACAATGCGAGTAAAATGATCCTCACTCGCTTTTGAAGAAATCTGAAATTTGGAATGAGGAGTTGGATTCCATTAATGAGCATACGGTTCAATTCCCTGATGAGTCGATCTCAATGACTGTTCAAAAGAATGGTGGAGATACATGGGTGTCTTTCAAATATAATGATGATGATATACTTCACTCACAGGATACACTAGATTTCAATGATGAGGGAGAGGTTGGTTTATGTGAACCTCAACCCAATCTGGGAATAGAATGCGAGGAAAGTGATCTCATCCCAAATGTGCACTGCACTGAACTAGAATATGATGAGTATTGGGATGACGATCATGAATGTGCAGCACCAGTTCCCCTGGAATTAATCTCAAGTTTGGTCCAGGTCAATGATCAAGAAGTGCACGAAGTGAGTGGTCATAATGAGCTACTCCACTCACCTGACATATCTGATTTAAAAGTGGATGAGCTCATTACAACCAACCCTTCTATCTCTTGTGAGACATGTTTGGACCACTCCCCTGAATTACATGATGATATGATTCGGGAGATGGACGAGTCACTCGATTCGACTCTGGAATTTAAAACCACCCAGTTGAGGCCACCATCTGAACTATTGGATTTTGACGATTCACTTTCTCTTCAACAGAGTCCGCACATCAATACTTCGTCTATTGACCCTCTATCTGTCTGTGTAGGGCTGGAGCAAGAGAGCATGCGTCCATCCACTTCAAAAGACGATGGAATCTTTGCGCTCATCATCACAGATTTCGATGCAGGAGACGAGTCACTCCCAGCTGACTTTCCCACATCTTTGAACTTATGCTTGGCACACCTTGTGGATTCCAATGACCTCATGATACAAGAAAAGGTGGACTCCTTGCATGACACTATCTCGGTGGTTGTCACGGACCAAGCGAACCCTTACTCTGAAGCCCCTTCTTCCATAGATCCTGAATGTTTACCATTAAGGGAGGAGGAACTGAAAATTGAACCGAAGACTGACACTTCGGAATGTGTTGAGACTACATTACATCTTGCGAAGTTTTCTAAACTTTATCTACCTGTAGTTTCTGATTCACTATGGGATATTAACGATGAAACTTCGTCTGTCACAGGTGAATCGTATATGCTATGGATACCTCAAGCACTTCAACGAAAAATTTCTTATGAGGTACATAAGTTTCTCTGGAAGGTCATGCTCCAAGGCGTCCAAGCCTATTGCAAAAAGGGCTTTTGGATGATCCTGTTGAGGAACTTACTGAGAAACTTATCAAGATATTGGCCAAAAGAGGAACCTTGCGGCTTGACTCAGTAGTTTTTCCTTACTTTCTTAGGACTAGGGTAGTTTCCTTTATGCTGTTTTAGGATAGACGGTAAACTTAGTGCTCATGGGAGCCAATCTAACTTTTCATTCCATTTCATTGTCCTAGTTAGTTAGTTCAATGTTTGTGGGTAACATTGCTACAAACCCTCACGAGGCTACAACTCATCCACTAGGGGCAATCTAGGGGTTTAAAGGCTTGTTGCATATGCTAAATGCAATCGAGAGCACCTGCGAAAGTGGTGTAGGTAGGATTTTATTTTTGTTATTTTTATTTTTCTTCTGTTGGTTTCTCTCTTGTGCTGACCCGCTCTTACGTAGATATCTTTGGAAAGCCTCTTGATTCTTTCGTCCTGGTACTATTTTTCCATCACTCCTCTTATATTTTCGTTGTTCCATGTGCATTGCATGCTTATTTCTTTTACATTGAGGACAATGTAGATTTTAGGTTGGGGGTGGGAGATTAGGTTTCTTAATCAGTGTTTTCTTGGTCTTGAGCAAAAATTGTGAAAATTTTTAAATTTTTCTGGAATTTCGTATGAATTCGAAGTAATTTTGACAGCCATCTTGGATTTAGAATTACAAGATAAGTGATGTTGGAATTTATGACTCTTGGATTCAACTATTTGTTAGATTTCACAGTTAAGTTCGAACTATTAATCCATGATTAGAGGTTTTAAACATTGATTGAATTATAATTTCACAAAACACGTCTCGCTTGCACATTAAGGGTTCAGTTCGATATTAAAGGATTAACTTGGTGATCACTAAGCTTGAAAGGAACTAACCTGAGGAATTGAAAGGATTGGGCGAATGGTCTACACCATAGGTTTGCTCCCTATAGGTGTAGATTTAATTCCCCATGTATGATATGTGAAAAAAGTTGGTGTACAGTCTTCATCATAGGTTTGCTCCCTGTAGGGGAGGATTTGATTCCCCTTCTTGACATTACTTTTACTAGAAAAATCAAAAGCAATAATAATAATAATAATAATAAAATAAAAAAATGATGAAAAGATGATTTGTGAGGCAAGTTTTGGTAATTCTCGTGTTGGTTACCAATGATATCCTGAGATAGAGAAGTGAATTTTAATGATGATAAGCTGAGATTATACTATAAACCCATGGAACTTAATGTTTAGAATTGTTCTGATTAATGGATTAATATTTTGAACTCGACTATGAAGTTATCGTGTGCTTGAGTCCAGGAGATAGTAATGCCCAACATTCATGAATCATAAAATTCTAGGATCTGGACTGTTTTTCAAAAATCATTCGATTTTATAGAAATTGTCCTGTAATTTTCAACTTATTTTTCGCATAATTTACTCGGGACTAGCAAAATGCTGGTTTGGGGTTGTGTTGAGGGTCGAATATTGCATATCAAACCCCGATTACCGCCTGATTTTACGTACACGATAATGCCTAATATTATAATTTAATCGTGTTTTTATTCCAGGATGTAATAAGGAGCTTTGATTGAAAAAGAGTATTAAAAGCATGGATTTAATGCTCCGAAGTCACCAGAGCAAGGAATGGACTCCAGGGGACCGAGATCGATGGATATACACGCCAGAGATCCGAGAAAATTGAGAAACTGAAGCTTAAGTGGCCTGAAAGTTAGTCAGAATGCAAGATCACAGGGTTTCCACCATCCACTCGGCTCGAAACTTCATACATGGCCTGAGGACCATAAATTAACCGTACACGTCAAATTTCAGCCATTAGATCCTCGTGTAAGTGACCCAACAGAGAGATCAGAGGACAATAACCATTAAGAAAGCATCTTGGACATCCTTGGGAGATCTGGACCCAAACTGAACTGATGGAAAGAGCACGAAAAATGGTGAATATTTGCCAAATTTCACTTCTTTTGGATGGTGCAGTAGGGAGGAACGAATGACGGACGTTTCTAGAAGGCAGAGTGGCAATTCTGTAAATATAACAAAATTCATATGCATGCATGCACGTAAGACAGAGGTTTGCTTCAACGTTCTGTATCGACTCATCACAGGTTGATTGTGTGGCCCACATAAAGTTTGGATCTACTTCATACTTTGACCCATAGGCTTATATTTTATTAAGAAAATGATGAGGGGAGTAGATCTTTGAAAATACCATCAGAAGTGGGTTCCACCTATTTTTTGCAAACTTTCCAAATAGAGCCATGCGAAACGTCCAGTGACGGACGTGCCATCCACTGGGTTTTTACAGTGGGCCCTGCCCATCAGTCTGATCACTGATCCAGACCGTCCATGTGACTCACATGGTTTATCTTCACCAAGAACTAGGTGACGGAATTTCAAAAGGGAGCGAGTATGGGTTCTCGGCTGTTCAAACACAGGTTGGACGGTAGCATAAAATATCCCATGGGCCACGTGAATGCAAGTCCAAACCGACCATCTCCGGTCGAAATTTCGAGAAGAGTCTGGTGAATGGAGTGGATCTCCTGTCTGAATTCAAGAAGGGGCCCAACGGACAGATCAGCCCACAATTTACTGATCTGGGACCCACCTGATCTCTGGATACTCCTCATCTTCGGTCTCAACGCCTTAAATCATGAGAAGAACAAGATGGATGGTGTGGATTTCTCATAATCATCATACAGTGTACATAGTACACTTTTTGCACCAAGACTGCATTGCAACACCAAAGATGTTCAAACCGCCTTTGACTGTAGAAATTCGAAAGAAGGAAATTTCCTTCTTCATGCACTTACGCAGCCCGTCCGCTGGGAGGGTGAGTGACCCACTTGCATTCATTGGACGGCTGATCCAAACCGACCAGATTGTCCAGGGGAGGGCGCCTACCAAAACCCAACAGATTCCAGGATTCCCATGCAGACAATCAAGACGGTAGCAGAAATTTTTCCTGATACATTGATTAATGGTGTGGCCCATCCGACACACGGATTCACTTCGAATTTGGACCCGTGATCAGGCATGAATACAGAAGCTAGTATAATGGATTTGATTCTCCATAAGATTAGTCAAAGTGGACCCCACCAAGCATCAGCGCCGACCACTTCTGCAAGCCCTGTTTCTAGCGCGTCCGAGACCCGAGCGCTGTGGGCCGTTTTGCAGACGTGGCTAGGATCGGTCTGATGATCCTAGCAGTTCAGAATCCTCCCAAGGTGGGACCGACCATGCTCAAGGAGACTGAATGGATCAGATCCCAAAAACAAGTCGGCTATTTGTGCCGAACGCGAGTCGAACGCAGGTTTGTGGCGCATGATGCGAATCGCATTATCCATCGACTTCTCCACTCCACCGCCTCCAGATTGCTATAAAGAAGAAAGAGAGATACGTGGAGAGGGATTCAAGTTTTGGGGGAGGTGCCTGCACAAGAGAGAAGTTAAAGTTTGGTTTCTTTTATTTTTCTTTTTCTTTTTTTTTTAAGAGTCAGCTGCATCATGGCAGGCTAAACCTCTTAGCTAGGGCTAAGAGGTGAAGCTTGTGGCATGATGGGAAGACTTTACGGTTTTGATTCATGTTGAACTTATTATTGATTGGTTTGATTTTAAGGAATGCTTTAGTTTTTAATGGTTTATTGTGACTGATATTACAGTAGATCTGCAATGGCTTGAGTTTTTCCTTTTCATTATTCTGATTATGCGGTTAGGAAGCCCTGTTGTTCACCATCGTCTCCTGGGCATGGTTGGATGACGGAACTCTTCCTGACATTCATACATCACTCAGATTGGCTGTGAATTGGTTTAATTGTGTTGTTTGCTTTGTCTCATGGGCATGGTTTTGTGATGGAATCCATTCTAATTTACACCCGTCTGATCTCTTGAAAACTAGATTAAATGAAGTTCAGAATTGATTTTCAGGTGTATGAAGATGGGACTCGAAGCCCAGTTGAGTTCATGAATCGACCGTAGATCTCCCTGATCTCTACAAGTGGATCCTCTAAATCCCTAGTTCCCTTTCTCTGAATTCTTTAAGTTTAGATTAATATTTCACCGTTATTCCTCAAATCACGATTGGTTTAGATTTCATCTTAGCCTAGTTCTAGATCTGGTTATTTTCAGATAACGTACAGGTTTCAGTCCCTGTGGATTCGACCTCGGTCTTACCGAGTTTATTACTACATCACAACCCTATACTTGGGGAGTGAACAAGTTTTTGAGAGCACATTCATGATCGTCATCCCAATACTCATCATATTCTAGTTCAGTGCAGTGCACATTT
Organism: Magnolia sinica; assembly: GCF_029962835.1. Lineage (NCBI taxonomy): Eukaryota > Viridiplantae > Streptophyta > Magnoliopsida > Magnoliales > Magnoliaceae > Magnolia > Magnolia sinica. The sequence continues at coordinate 85,337,611 of NC_080581.1, forward strand.
GGGATGAGATCACTTTCCTCGCATTCTATTCCCAGATTGGGTTGAGGTTCACATAAACCAACCTCTCCCTCATCATTGAAATCTAGTGTATCCTGTGAGTGAAGTATATCATCATCATTATATTTGAAAGACACCCATGTATCTCCACCATTCTTTTGAACAGTCATTGAGATCGACTCATCGGGGAATTGAACCGTATGCTCATTAATGGAATCCAACTCCTCATTCCAAATTTCAGATTTCTTCAAAAGCGAGTGAGGATCATTTTCCTCGCATTGTATTTCTGGATTGGATTGTAGTTAGGATGAGCGAGCTTCCTCTATCCTATCGAGGCGCGAATTGAGTGCTTCCATTGCTTTTCTAATTTCAGCAAGACACTCCATGTTATGCTGAAATGAATTCTCTTGGATCGTTTCTGGTTGGTTCTCAAAGGTAGGGTATCCAAGAGAATAATCATTACAACATGTTGTTGGTTCATCTTCCCAGTTTTGATGGTTCCACTGGTTATAGTCATACTGATCATACATGGGAGAACATGATGGTTGATAATAATCCTCATTCCCATAATTATGATCGTATACAGACCTATTAGCCGATGGAGCATAACGTTCTAGTCGGTTCTCAATGTCGGTTCTCGATGGAGAAAAATCTTGATGTATACGTTGAATTCCAAAATCCTCAGGCATTCCCCAAAACTGCTTATCCATCTCAGTATAGACACGTACCCAAGCTTCCATGGTGAACCTTAATTCTGATTCTAATCCTAAAAGAAAATAAAAAAATTCCTATAGCAGTACAGAAAGTAAGAGGAGAAGTTAGAAGGATGTTACCAAATGAGAAGTTCCTATGTTAAGATCCTGCAAAAGAAAACAAAAGAGATTAGTCTCTAAAATAGAAAGTCTAAAGTTAGAAAGTTCCTATAATTGAAATAGACAGTTTTTTAAAAAGGAAAGTTCCCTAAACTCTAAGCTAAGTTAATTTCTATAAAAAAAAACCCAGAATTAGAAAGTTTCTAAAATAGAAAATCTAACCCTAAAATTAAAAAGTTTCTAAAAATAAACTAATTCTTAACAAGGAAAGTTTTCAAAAATAAAATAAAGGAAAGATGAGTTAGTTTCTAAAATTAGAAAGAATTTCTAAAAAGGGAAATAACTAACCTAGTTTCTAAAAAAACAAAAGAGGAAAGTTTCTAAAAATAAACTAGTTCCTAAAAATAGAAAAATACTAGAATTAGAAAATTTCCAAAACTCAACCCTAATTCTAAAAATAGAAAAAGTAGAGGAATTAGAAAGGGATTACTAATTTAGAAGTTATTTCAGGATCCTACAAAACAGGAAAAACAGGTTAGTTCCTAAAAATAAAATAAAATAAAAACCTTTAACCTAAAGTTAGTAAAATTCTAATCTTAACCTAATTCTAAAACTAATTAGTCTCAGAAAACGTAACCGCCAACCCCCGGCAACGGCGCCAAAAACTTGTTCACTCCCCAAGTATAGGGTTGTGATGTAGTAATAAACTCGGTAAGACCGAGGTCCAATCCACAGGGACTGAAACCTGTACGTTATCTGAAAATAACCAGATCTAGAACTAGGCTAAGATGAAATCTAAACCAATCATGATTTGAGGAATAATGGTGAAATATTAATCTAAACTTAAAGAATTCAGAGAAAGGGAACTAGGGATTTAGAGGATCCACTTGTAGAGATCAGGGAGATCTACGGTCGATTCATGAACTCAACTGGGCTTCGAGTCCCATCTTCATCCAGTTGGAAGATATAACCTGAAAATCAATTCTAGTTTTCAAGAGATCAGACGGGTGTAAATTAGAATAGATTCCATCACAAAACCATGCCCATGAGACAAAGCAAACAACACAATTAAACCAATTCACAGCCAATCTGAGTGATGTATGAATGTCAGGAAGAGTTCCGTCATCCAACCATGCCCAGGAGACGATGGTAAACAACAGGGCTTCCTGACCGCATAATCAGAATAATGAAAAGGAAAAACTCAAGCCATTGCAGATCTACTGTAATATCAGTCACAATAAACCATTAAAAACTAAAGCATTCCTTAAAATCAAACCAATCAATAATAAGTTCAACATGAATCAAAACCGTAAAGTCTTCCCATCATGCCACAAGCTTCACCTCTTAGCCCTAGCTAAGAGGTTTAGCCTGCCATGATGCAGCTAACTCTTAAAAAAAAAAAGAAAAATAAAAATAAAAGAAACCAAACTTTAACTTCTCTCTTGTGCAGGCACCTCCCCCAAAACTTAAATCCCTCTCCACGTATCTCTCTTTCTTCTTTATAGCAATCTGGAGGCGGTGGAGTGGAGAAGTCGATGGATAATGCGATTCGCATCATGCGCCACAAACCTGCGTTCGATTCGCGTTCGGCACAAATAGCCGACTTGTTTTTGGGATCTGATCCATTCAGTCTCCTTGAGCATGGTCGGTCCCACCTTGGGAGGATTCTGAACTGCTAGGATCATCAGACCGATCCTAGCCACGTCTGCAAAACGGCCCACAGCACTCGGGTCTCGGACGCGCTAGAAACAGGGCTTGCAGAAGTGGTCGGCGCTGATGCTTGGTGGGGTCCACTTTGACTAATCTTATGGAGAATCAAATCCATTATACTAGCTTCTGTATTCATGCCTGATCACGGGTCCAAATTCGAAGTGAATCCGTGTGTCGGATGGGCCACACCATTAATCAATGTATCAGGAAAAATTTCTGCTACCGTCTTGATTGTCTGCATGGGAATCCTGGAATCTGTTGGGTTTTGGTAGGCGCCCTCCCCTAGACAATCTGGTCGGTTTGGATCAGCCGTCCAATGAATGCAAGTGGGTCACTCACCCTCCCAGCGGACTGGCTGCGTAAGTGCATGAAGAAGGAAATTTCCTTCTTTCGAATTTCTACAGTCAAAGGCGGTTTGAACATCTTTGGTGTTGCCATGCAGTCTTGGTGCAAAAAGTGTACTATGTACACTGTATGATGATTATGAGAAATCCACACCATCCATCTTGTTCTTCTCATGATTTAAGGCGTTGAGACCGAAGATGAGGAGTATCCAGAGATCAGGTGGGTCCCAGATCAATAAATTGTGGGCTGATCTGTCCGTTGGGCCCCTTCTTGAATTCAGACAGGAGATCCACTCCGTTCACCAGACTCTTCTCGAAATTTCGACCGGAGATGGTCGGTTTGGACTTGCATTCACGTGGCCCATGGGATATTTTATGCCACCGTCCAACCTGTGTTTGAACAGCCGAGAACCCATACTCGCTCCCTTTTGAAATTCCGTCACCTAGTTCTTGGTGAAGATAAACCATGTGAGTCACATGGACGGTCTGGATCAGTGATCAGACTGATGGGCAGGGCCCACTGTAAAAACCCAGTGGATGGCACGTCCGTCACTGGACGTTTCGCATGGCTCTATTTGGAAAGTTTGCAAAAAATAGGTGGAACCCACTTCTGATGGTATTTTCAAAGATCTACTCCGCTCATCATTTTCTTAATAAAGTATAAGCCTATGGGTCAAAGTATGAAGTAGATCCAAACTTTAGGTGGGCCACACCTGTGATGAGTCGATACAGAACGTTGAAGCAAACCTCTTGCTTACGTGCATGCATATGAATTTTGTTATATTTACAGAATTGCCACTCTGCCTTCTAGAAACGTCCGTCGTTCGTTCCTCCCTACTGCACCATCCAAAAGAAGTGAAATTTGGTAAATATTCACCATTTTTCGTGCTCTTTCCATCAGTTCAGTTTGGGTCCAGATCTCCCAAGGATGTCCAAGATGCTTTCTTAATGGTTATTGTCCTCTGATCTCTCTGTTGGGTCACTTACACGAGGATCTAATGGCTGAAATTTGACGTGTACGGTTAATTTATGGTCCTCAGGCCATGTATGAAGTTTCGAGCCGAGTGGATGGTGAAAACCCTGTGATCTTGCATTCTGACTAACTTTCAGGCCACTTAAGCTTCAGTTTCTCAATTTTCTCAGATCTCTGGCGTGTATATCCATCGATCTCGGTCCCCTGGAGTCCATTCCTTGCTCTGGTGACTTCGGAGCATTAAATCCATGCTTTTAATACTCTTTTTCAATCAAAGCTCCTTATTACATCCTGCAATAAAAACACGATTAAATTATAATATTAGGCATTATCGTGTACGTAAAATCAGGCGGTAATCGGGGTCTGATATGTAATATTCGACCCTCAACACAGGAGAGAGAAGAAGCACCATTAGAGAGAAGAGAGGATGGAGGCAACCAAAGGGTTTGCTTTTCATTCATCAATAGTTGAAATTCGTGTTTAGGGCTTTACCTCACTTAAATAAGCAAATAAAGACATAAAATTACTAAAATACCCCTAGGATAAGCAAATAAAGATATAAGATTACTAAAAGACCCCTAACTAAGTCAAAAAACATGCAAATAACATAAGTATGGGAAAGTTTGGGTACTCGGTCTTCTAATGGCTGAAATTTGACGTGTACGGTTAATTTATGGTCCTCAGGCCATGTATGAAGTTTCGAGCCGAGTGGATGGTGGAAACCCTGTGATCTTGCATTCTGACTAACTTTCAGGCCACTTAAGCTTCAGTTTCTCAATTTTCTCGGATCTCTGCCGTGTATATCCATCGATCTCGGTCCCCTGGAGTCCATTCCTTGCTCTGGTGACTTCGGAGCATTAAATCCATGCTTTTAATACTCTTTTTCAATCAAAGCTCCTTATTACATCCTGCAATAAAAACACGATTAAATTATAATATTAGGCATTATCGTGTACGTAAAATCAAGCGGTAATCGGGGTCTGATATGCAATATTCGACCCTCAACATGCTGTCATTTTGAGAAGAATTGACCGTCGAAACGATCCAGTCATACAAAGTCTTAGTTCATAACTTAAATGGAATGAATTGCCTCCATTGTGAATAATTCTGTCTTGAATGTTAGATTTGTAAGTGTTTCTTGTACATAACAGAGAATGAAAGAAACGATAATGAAACGATCAGATCTATGGGGTTCAAGGCTCGACTTGAATAGTCAATTTCTCAAGACAAATTTGTTGTTCTTTTTCTAGAAGTTCCAACAAGTGCAAACGAATGAAATTTGCAAATTGTCTTCAAGACACAATGAACTCTCATTCATATTTTCTGCACAAAAATTTACACATTTAAGTGTTGAACAGATCTCTAGTTTTGACACCGATATGCCTTAAGACGTTCGAAAAAACTCAGCAAGAGATTAGATCGAGAGTAATTGCACGGAAGATGATATGATATTAGGGCTTAGGAGTATCTCCTTCTGGATTATAGTATCCAGGATTTATATCAATTGAAAGGTTATGGATTTCTTCCTGAAGATGTGCTAAAGTGCCTTTTCAAGAAATCTAATCTATACCAATTCACAATAAATAATTGCCTTCCATGAAAGAACATGACTCTTTGTCCTATGGCAGTTATTTCTGTACCCATTCAGACAGAAGCAGTTATCCAACAGGAAAAACTGTATCCATATAAGCGACACATGACATAGGTGCCACATGTACAATCATGTCACAATTACTCTTAATCAACAAAAAAAGTAATAAAACATCAAGGTACCATGGCCCAAAAAGTTTGAACCGAGTGCCAAAAAGACTAAAGCTCTCTTAACTCCTTGTGACACGTGCGAAGTGCTAAGTGCCCTTAATAAAGGGCCCAAGCAGCCCTACAACACACGCTGCGCGCGCGGACAATGCGAACCGTTCTTGAGGAAATTTGAATCATGGTTGCATAAGCAAAAACCTATTCTCTTACTGACTGGCTATACATATTATTTATAAAAAGTTTAAATAATTAATATATTTATTTACTGTCTAAAAATAACTTCTTTTTTTTTAATTTATTTTTATTCTAAAAAACACAACAACTTGAGATTTGGATGGGCACAGATATATCATATATGCATCAAGGTGGGATCCTTACTCTTGCTCCAGTGGTGGGCTCTCAGGAGTTTCAACACCGGGTCAAAGGTTTGAGTATCCATAGGTGGTGAAATCCCACTAAGGCGTGAGTGTGTGGGGTGTATGTGCGTGTGTATAATAAAGCCAAGCTAGTTCTCAGTGCTATGTGGACCCACCAAGATCTATGTGCTTTATCCATACCGTTCATCCATTTTTACACATCATTTTAATGTTTTATCCCACAAATGTGGTAGATTGAAATCTCAGGTGGACCACACCATGGGAAAACAATAGTGATTGAATGTCTACCATTAAAAACCTCCTAAGGCCCACTGTAATGTTTATTGACATCCAACCTATAGATTAGGTTATACAGACCTGGATAAAGGACACACACCAAAAAAAAAAAAAAACAAATATCAGCTTGATCCAAAACTTTTGTAGCCCCAAGAAGTTTTTAATGGTAAGAGTTCAATAAACACTATGTGGCCCACTTGAGATTTTGATCTACCTCAGTTTTGGGTTCCTACAATAAAATTGTCTAGAAAAAATGGATGAACGGCATGGATGAGACACATACATCATGTTGGGTCCATAGAGCACCGACCACTAGGAGTAGCCAATCCTTTTCCCGTCAAGTTGGCCGTGTTGTAAAGCCGCACTAACCCATCCATGTAGTTTGCTCTTTTGTTATTATTTTAAGTGACAACAGAACGGCACACACATGCGACATCTAATCCATTTATAAGATTCGTCCAACCTTTTTTATGTTTTCTAAAAATAAATCTGATCCACTTATCATGTGGGTCCTAATATTTAAAATGGATGAATGGATTAGAAAACTTCAGCCAAGTTCTCTAAAGCCGTACATTCATGTTGCGATACAGCGGAAGTGGATTGATTGGTGTACCACACCACCGACCTGGCTGGTGTCGGTATGTGTCGTGCGAAGATAGCGCTGACTTTCCTCCATCTCCAAGTTGTACAATGATTCAAAGAAGATCAAGGTTATATGGGCTCCACAGTAATGTAATTATTTATATCCATACCATTCATCCATTTGGTGATAGCATTTTAGAGCATGAGTCCAAAATTGAGTCACATGGAAACTTCAAAGTAATTGCACCACAAATAGCAGTGGAGACTAATTCTCAATGTTAAAACATTCGTAGGCATACCATAACATTTATTTTTCATTCAATTTGTTCATAAGGTCACACAAACTTGGATGAAAATAAAAAACAAATATAAGGTTGATCCAAAACTTCTGTTACCCTAAAAGGGTTTCAATGGTAGACATTCAATCCCCCAGTGCTATTTACGTGTGGTCCACTTGATTTTTTGATCTGTTTTATTTTTCAGCTCAAGCCTTACAAAGAGCTCACTAAGTGGACGGATGGTTTGGATATAACTCATATCTCATGATGGGACCCACAAAACTTGGTAATGTCAACACACCAGCCACATCGTGGTGTGTTAACATGCAGTCCTGTATTTCTATCGTCAACGGAAATTGGCAGATATATTGCCGACAACGACCTCCGTTCAAAAATCATTGCCTTCACCTAAGAAGATAGTGGTGTCTATTAATGGGGGCAGCGAGCGAATTCGATAGAGGAGATTGGATATTAGCATCTTTTATTGGTTGCACAGCAATTTGGGCAAATTCATCTTCAAGTTAATGAAAGAAGTTGCACTTAACTACTATGGACTATTGCATATGGGCCTGACCTTAGATTTCCTATGTCGTAGATGACTTTTTATGTGATTACTCTAATCATATGAACTCATCAAGCATGGTAGAAAAAGAAATTATTTAGATCTTCTGTCGAAAAATTAGGCCATTTAATGCTTCAAGTGGGCCACAATCCACGGAACAAATGAATGACTAGGAAATTTAGTTTGAGTCATTCATTCTTTCATACATCATGGCCCACCTAAGGATGAAATGTCCTGATTTATGAGCCAAAATAATTAATCAATGTGGCCTGCCCAATAGAAATTCTAGCATTTAGCAATCACGATCATACCTTAAGGGCCTGTTTGGCCTGCGGATTAGGAGGTATTAGGAGGGATGGGATGGATTTTAAGGTAATGATGGTGGTGTCAGTGGATTGGTTTAAGATCCATGGGATTGCTATATCCCGGGACAAGTTCACCGAGTCTGTTTGGCACGCCCGGCATATCACGGAATTTTACCTTCCAATCCTTTCCAATCCATCCGACCAAACACGCCCCAAGTACGATTGAACAGGATTAGGAGGGATGGGATCAATTTTAAGGTAATGATGGCGATGTCAGTGGATTGGTTATAGAAGAAGAAGAAGAAGAAATCCTTGGTAATTTTAAACTTATAGAAGCCTAAAATGGCATTCTTCACATAAATGGCTCTCAATATGACAAAAATCACCTCAAAATCAAAGTAAGTTTTTTTTTTTTTCATAATATGAGAAAAATTGTTGTAACAATCTTATTACTTATATAAGTGTAGAAGAGAAGAACCTGCTCAGAAAGGGACTTTTTCATGTAGGTAATCTGACGTTGCAGATGAAGGTTCTCCATCTTTGCAATTGATAGAAATGAGATAAAATGGAACTAAGGAGAGTACATGCATGCTAGTTAGAACTTAGAACAGGGCCTTACTATTTTAAACGTATTTTAGTAAATTTTTATTTACTAATATAATTATACTTTGGCAGGATTTTAAATATCATTTTAGATGCCGAGTTCCCTGTTTGTCACCAACATGGAACTTCCCTGTTTGGTTCCTAATCTGTAAATTTGGGACTCATTATTAGTTCATCCATGCCATTGATTTGATGCCCGCCATCATGGATGAAACATGAAATAAAAAATAAAAAATCTCCCTAATTGGAATATCCTAAATACCAAATCGTTTTCTTCATTGAATGTAGACTGTTAGTGCATTTTGTTTTTAAACGTGTATTGACATACCTAAAATGGAAAGGTTAGAATCAACCAAATGAAGAGATTTTTCAGTGAGATTTACACTGAAAAAAGGACAATGAGAACCTAATTACCCTATCAGTTAAATGAAGTTTGAAGCAACTTCTGGAAGAATACTCTTGACTCATGAGGTCCTACTTTTACCAATCCACATGAACCATGTTCCCAAAGGACAAGTAGCATTGTAATGACAACACATAGGAAGATGCACCTCTGAAAACAAGAACAAGGAGTACAGAAAATTTAGATTTTCCTGTGAGATTATAAAACAATGATATTCAATTATTGGCATCAAATGAACTACATTTCCCTTAAAGTTTATAGCCCATCAAAGACATAAATTCCACCTGAATTTTAATTCGATGTTTGGGACCATCCTATAATGTGCGGCTTACCTATGATGGCCCATCCCTTTGATAAATGAACATCACATGGAAATGAGAGCAAAGTGGAGAAAAGAAATCAACAAAGAATAACTTTCTTTGAAAATGAAACATTTTCCAAAGAAAATCTATTTTCTTGGAAACAAATTTTCAAGAAAACTTGTTTTAATTAGACAAAAAAATTAAACGTAAGATTAGTAAACTTAAAAATAAATCTCCTAGTTGTATCCAGGAGTGCTGGACAGAGAGACAGACATGCGTCAACACTTGACACAGCTTAATTTCAAAAGAAGTGCCATGTCTTTGTTACATAGGTTTGGATGCATCCCTTGTTCTTTACATAAGTTTGGAACTTTGGATGCATCCCTTGTTCTTTCTCCACATATCCTTTTGAATTTATTAAAATGACAAATTTATTAAAATCATAGGAAATACAAGCTTTTCCATAATTTCAATTTCTGTACCACAAACATTAGTCTTTTAAGAGAAATACAAGCTAAGTATGCAAAAATATGGTAAAGCATAATGCATGAAGCTTTTATCAAATTATGGAAAAATGGTAATTAATAATCTAAGAGTAATTAACCATCATTCGAGCCTTAAATGACTTTGCCATACCTTCCACTGCTTTCACACCTCCAGAAACGACATAGTTACCCTACCATTATGGAATGAATTTAATGTCAAATATTGAGAAATAAAGAAAGGCTTCCTGAATTGGATAAAAGAAAATACTCAATGACAATCTTACTGGACAGAGGAAGTTTGCAATTTGATCTTTATTTTTCTCATCTACTTCTTCATTAGGTGCATCGCATAGCAGCTGGACCTTTTCTGAATCTAGTTCTATGACACCAACCAAGTACTGTTAGCAGCATCTGCAACTTCCTGAAGAAATTGAAGAAGTATAATTGACTAGCAAAATGTCTTGAATCTATCAATACCAGGTTTTGCAAAGAGAAACTATTGATCATCTACCTAAGGAATGGAAAGAGAAACTACCCAGTGAGCCAGTTTAGATGCCCCCCTACATGGCTTCTCCTCTGACCTTGACCAGCCAGAGTCCATCCTCGAAACCTGTAATGCAGAACATCTAATCCAAGATATCCAAAACCCATTTGACTCTCACATCATTTCCACACACAAGTAGAACAGATCCAGTCATTACCAAGTCAGAACCGATACCGAGCATTAAAACCTGAAATTGTGTTAATAATCCCATTACCAGGAGCAGTTTAGAGAGAGAAATGACTTTTGTTTTATTAGTAAGAAATGACAAAAATAGATATGCAAAATTGCAACCCCTAGAGTTCAGGCATGCACATTCTTTCTTATGGCAAATCCTGAGCAAGAAACACACAGCTAGGTTATACCTCGCTCATTGCATCTGCAACATAAAATTTTATGAGATCTTCATAAAGATTGGATGATCTCTGAATTTCAGCCGCATCAGCCCAATACTCTAGGACCAGAAGTGCATTTTCACAACACCTGCAGTAGCATAGAAATTAAAATTAAAAAAGAGGAAGGCTCTAAGAACTGTGGAGAGGTTACTGCCACTAGAAGAAAATTTTTAAGGATATTCAGGTACTACCAAGTGCGCTTGCATTGGTTGGACAGCTATCATGAATAAAATTCTTATTGGCAACCTTCTCAGCGGTGGCTTCTGTTTCGAGTACAGGTATCATGTTGTGTTGTAGAAGAGACCACATATCATTTATTCCTCAGCCCACTGGATTGATTTAGCATTCTTTCATTGAGTATCATGGTATCTAAGATATGTTGACAATCTGATCTAGCTGGCCTTTTCAGTTAAACCTTAAATGACAAAATTTGTAGACGCTGTCTGCAGCAATTTTATGGGAATACTGAAAGTAAGGAATAACAATTCTTCTAAAAACAGAGTGAAAATATTGGCATTGGCATGGTGAGCCAGCAGACGAAGGACCTCTAATTGCATTGGCATACAAGTAACTCAGATTAATATATCCAATTTGTCAGCACCAACTTAGATGCATCATAATCTAAAAATTACCTTGATTTGATTACCTAACTAACCAATTGTGGACAAGTATCAGATGGTTAAAATTGAAAAATAAAAATAAAAAAATCCAACAGTTCAACAAATAAGTTTCCACAAATCAAGGTTAAGATTGTTGAACCAATCTGATTTTCAAATTATATCCTCTATCTACAGTGGACCCCACAATTTGAATGGCATAATGAGAAAATGCACGTCACGGTTACAGATCTGTCTCTAAGTGTCTGTGTATCATGCATCAAACTCTACCAAAGTATGAAGCCCACTGTAGAAGCTTCAAACATCAGAACACTGATCCCATGGTGCCCGTGAGGGCCATAAGAGTGATGAGCCCTCACTGCATCATAAGAGCTAAAATATTCAAGAAGCTCTTGATTTCCCATGCCTAGACACTGCAATTTGTGTCCAAACATAAAATAATGTGCCCGGGGTTCAGGTAAAATAATATTAAGCCGCAATTTACAAGATGATCTTGAAATGCTTGAAGCATCTCTACTGGCATTTTCTGTTCTCCAAGCCCAACTTCCCAAATCTGAAAGAGAGATGTCAGAACTCTTCCATTTGGAAAATAGAGTCTAATTCAGTTGGAATTCAGATCATCATTATAAAATAAAATAAAAATAGGGATGTGCCTGATTGTTTGTGTAGACAAGGGCTTGCATCTTGAACATGCGGGCCATGTTGGCACATATGCATGGCGGTTGTGTATAAGAATTTGATCAAAATAAAATCCATCCTTATTCCTATCTTCTGTCAACACAATCAAAATCAGAAACTAAAGCAACCCAGATCAAGAAATTCAATCCTCATCATTGAAGTTAACCACCAATACAAATTCCTTCCAATCGAATAAAAACATATCAAAAAAGAAAATCCCAAGTAAATATCATTTGATATAAACACTAAAAATCACTATTTAAACACACCCTTTTCCTTGTACTTCTAGTAACACAACAATACACTAGCATAACAGTATTTAATCGCCATGAAAGCTTCTCTACCGCATACATGGCCTACATCTCACACGGCTAATATGGACACCTCAATCACATTGCCAAGCACCTAATTAGTATGTTTTTGGTCTAATTGAGGATACAACTAGAAGAATTATAATCTGATGTCGAGGTGTGATCTAGCAGAATCAGAAATGTAGCAGGTAACTCATTACTATAGTGTTTAGAAGAAGCATTCAAAACAGGATGATGGAGATCCAACCATAAACTATGAATGAAGCCTATTAGATTGTGATGCACATGCAGGAGAAGCACATTTGGATGACAACTGATTCCTCTAATGGCTGAGAGTCCCAGGTCTTATGAATTGTTTGAGCAATATCCATATTAACGAATTCAAGAAGGAGAGGTTCACCCACTCCACGACAAAAAGCAAGTATTTGCATTTAATCCGTTTGGATACCACTAAATAAGTTACTTTTTCTACTTACAACAGTAGATAAGTGACTTATTTCAGATAAGCATGGCTTGGCCTGTCCAAGGGGTGGCCCTGCTTCAGACCATGCTTGAACCTGTCATGTATGGCCCAATCAGTTCTTGGGTCAGGCCTGGTCTCAGGTTATTTTTGCCTGGCCCCACTTGGTATGTATGTGTTCTATTCAACAAACATTCAAGTCCAATCTGATTAAGGGATGTATTAGGTCAGGCCCTGTTTGGGTATGACCTCAGGGTTTGGGCCTTAGCATCAGACAAGGCCTAGCCCATATGTGGCCATGGCCACCCCTGGCTTGTTTGGCACATGACCTGACTTCAGTATTTAAGGCACTGGTAAGGTGTGGACATATCTATAAAATGTGCCACCCCACATTATCCTAGGGCCCAAAAATCAGCTGAGGTGGGTCATAAGGGAGGGAGATTTTTGGGGCAAGACAAAAATCAGGTTGTACTGCATCTCACCTTGTTCCCTGTGTTGTGGCCCACTAGAGTTTTGGATGGAATTGATTTTTTAGCACCGTAATAATTTGAGGGGACGCATCTGATGTACAGGTTGGATGTGATATATACACCACATAGGCCCCACATTACACTTAAGTAATTCCATAATTAGGCCATTAGTGGCTAAGTAGTCAATGGTCCAAGTTCAGTGAAGTGTTATTGCGTGGAATTAAAACAAAAAATGAGCATAGAATGTCCAAAAAAATGCTATCGGAATATTACAATTTAGAAATACAAGGATTAGAACCAATGCTCAAGAACATTCTATCGGTGTGTGGGGTCAGCACTGGACAATCAGGTAAGCTCAATACAATGAAACAAACGAGTTGAGTTTTAATTCAGACATTTTTTTTTTTGTAGGAACAAATTTCATAGGAAGAAACTAGGTGGGGGCAGGGGAAGTTAGGAATCAAGATACAAGGTTAAGAACACTAGTGCCTACTTGAAAAACTAATAAAAAGACTAGTTGAAATGGCATCTACAGATATAAAAACTGTTTCTACCTTGTAGTGTTAGAATAGTGCGGTAATCACATAACAATACCATAACCAACCCCATAACTGCTAAAAGAAAATCACTAACATGGCACAAGAAATCACAGTAAAATAAAATGATGTGTTAACTTTTGAGTTTTGACCAATCCGTGGTAACTTAACCCCTGTACATATTCTCAACAGAGTAAGTCTCCCAACACTGTTTCAGACACTATCTTTCAAAAGAAAAATCAAACACTCCACTAGTATTAGAAAATAAATACTGGCATGGGTTGCTAGAACCAATAATGTGAAGTGCATCTCTTGATTTGTACAGTACTACAGCTTACTCTTACCATATATTAGCAAATAAATACCAGCACAGGTTGCTAGAACTTACAATATGAAGTGCATCTCTTGATTTCCACAGTACTACAGCTTACTCGTACCTTTCTCTATTGGCTTAGAAAATGGGCCAACAAATAAAATCTTGATTTGGGAGTTGAAGTGCATAGCACAACTTCCCAAAGCACCAATGACTCAAAGTTTTCCATCAAACTTAACTTCTCTCTTTGAGAAAAAGCTACCATAACAAGAACACTCAAGGACCCGTTTGGACACACTGTCACAGCCAGGGTTCGGAGACAATACACTGATTTTGAAGCCTGTTTGGATCCCACCAGCAATTGTCAGTTTGGGACCCACCCAATGATTTAGTAGGCAAATCGACGAGATTTCAGAAACTTATTTGGCTGCAGTACCTTCCCACAGTCAGCAGTCAACAGTCTATCCAAACCGGCCCCAATGGAGTTCCATGAAGTGTGTTCTGGAACACATATACCTTACACATTGCACTTGCTTAAACCTTCATGGTGATTGTTGAGGAAAATAATATGACAAGTCCGAAGACTCGATTATTTTATGGACTAACTCTACTAAAACCGACTAAAAGATCCGAGCCAATAGTTCGGGTCAAGCAAGGTAAAGCCAAAGGAGAGACTTGTTCAGATTTGTCGGAAATGAATCCCGACCGAAGTTGAGAGTCGAGAGCCTTAGGCGAGTATAGGGCACATCAAGTTGACTCTGTTAACGAGGCAGCAATGTCTAAAGAGACCTATTAAAGGTCCCAAATTAGAAAGCCACCTGACCGATTATAAAAACAACCCATGTATGGTTGGTTGCAGTATCGGTTATCGGATAGAAGGAAAACATCGGTCCTGAACCGACCTAGTTTTGTCCGATAGTAGGCAAAAAGTCTCCTATGTAAGCCAGCTGAGATTACAAATCTATTGAGGCCGAGCCAAGCAAAGGAGAGACGGTGTAATCTTAAACACCATCCCAAGAATCTTGTATAAGGATCCCCGGTCCCGGAAATCTCAGGATCGGGAAGTATCCGTAAACAAAACACCATGTAAATCAAATCTCCAAATATCGGGAAAGAATCCCCATACGGCAGGATCTTCCTTCTCTTATAAATAGGAGAGAGTCCAAGGATGAAAGGTACACAAAAAAATCTCTCCCGAACTCCCTCAATACAATACGACCCAGATTCCTGGCCTGACTTTAGCATCGGAGGGTCCCCTGCTCTAGCCAGGGTCTCCTTTGTCTTCTTCCTGCGTAGGCACTCGCCAGCCAGAAGAAGGGACAACCAGATTTTTACATCAACAGTTTGGCGCCGTCTGTGGGAAACGATACAAAAATTCATTTCCTACGCTTTATCCAGAGGTTGAAAAACGTGTTTTAATGGTAGTCACTAGAAGAACAATCCCAGAAGATCCGAATGAGGCTGTCGCCGTTGAGCCATCGGATACAAACGCTGTTCGAGGGACTTAAGCTCAGAATTCCACTGCTCGACCAGCGACCTCTGCTGGGACGAGGAACACTCAGCGGAACCGAGGTAATGGACGACTGGATAAAGAGGTACAGGAACTCAAATCCGACGTCAACGTCATAAAACAGCTGTTGGAAAAATACACCGGCAGCAAGTTCCGCCGGGTATTCAGACGACTAACGCCCCGCAGCAAGTTGTTGATCCCGAGCCTGATGTCCCGCAACCGACAATCCCCCAGAAAAGTCAGCCCCAAGGTCCATCCGAGCCTGCCCCCACTCATTCCGCTACTGTCGTTCTGCATCCCACTGACCTCTGACATGAAATCGATCGGCGAAGGTGAAGTCGGCCTCCGGTTGAGCGAATGGCTGAAAGTAATGAACCTTGGAAAGCCGACCTTCAAGATTTCAGGAGGGAGGTATGGGAGGAGATCGAAGACATGAAGCAGGGTTGGGATTTGCATCAGAATCGGCCCGAAACAAAAGCGTCCCCGTTTGTGGAGGAAGTAATGCAGGCCCGGCTACTGGAACGTTTCCGTCTTCCGCAAATTACATCTTTCACGGGTAAAACCGACTCAACTGAGCAAATCGAATGCTTTCGAACGTACATGGAACTACATGATGCCTCGGACGTCGTGATGTGCTGGGCCTTCTTCCTCACCTTAGTAGACGTAGCTCGACTTTGATTCAAACATCTGAAATCAAAGTCCATCCGAACATTCACAGAACTTAGTGACGCCTTCCTTACCAATTTTATTAGCGGGAAGAAGAAGTTGAAACCTCCAGTGCATTGTATATCTTTAATCGTTTTTGGAGACTATGTCAAGCAGGGCTTTTATCTTTTCCAGGTTAGCTTCAACGGTATGCTGACGTCTTTGCTTGGAGCCATGAAGATATGCAAGGAATCGACTCGTCAGTGATCACCCACCGACTCAATATTGATCCGACTTACCGACCAATCCGACAGAAGCGACAACAATGGTTGATTTCCTGATAGTCGACCAATCGTCCGTGTACAATGCTATACTCAGTCGACCCTCTCTGAGTATCCTCCATGCCGTCGTTTGTACGTACCACCTCTCCATGAAATTTTCGACTAAGTCGGGAGTAGGAGTCGTTAAAGGAGATCAGCAGGACGCGAGACGTTGCTACATGACAGCTATAAAAATACCCATCGAGAAAGCTCCAGCCGAAGTATCAATGATTGAGTCGCTAGACCCCCGGGTTGAGACGCATGAACAAGGGCAGCCAGTTGAAGATCTTGTCTCAATGCCCTTGGTCGAGACAGACGAGTCCAAAACAGTGCAAGTTGGCTCGTCTCTGCGACCACCCTTGAGAGATAATTTGATAGCCCTGCTCCGACGATATGCTGACGTATTTGCTTGGAACCATGAAGATATGCAAGGAATCGACCCGTCAGTGATCACCCACCGACTCAATGTCGATCCGACCTGCCGACCAATCTGACAGAAGTGACGACCTCTCGGCCCCGAAAGGTACATTGTCATAAAAGAAGAGGTTAGCAAGCTCCTCAAGGCAAAATTCATAGAAGAGATATACTATCCGGAATGGGTAGTAAATGTCGTACTGGTGAAGAAAGCTAATGGGAAGTGGCGAGGCTGTATCTACTATATCGACCTACATAAAGCCTGCCCGAAGGACAACTTTCCTCTTCCAAGGATAGACTAGTTGGTAGATAGTACCGCGGGGCATGAACTTCTTAGCTTTATGGATGCGTATTCAGAGTATAATCAAATTGTAATGCATCAGTCCGATAAATCTAAAACAACCTTTATCAGTAACAAAGGCCTTTATTGTTATTGTGTGATGCCATTTGGTTTGAAAAATGCTGGTGTGACTTATCAGAGATTGGTGAACAAAATCTTTGCTCGGCTGATCGGCCGAACGATGGAAGTGTACATTGATGACATGCTTGTTAAAAGTATAGACGCGACCGACCATATAGCCGACTTAGAAGAAATGTTCCTCATCTTACGTAAGTTCCGAATGAAACTGAACCTGAGCAAGTGCGCCTTTGGCGTAAGCTCAGGAAAGTTCCTCAGTTTCTTGGTCAGTCAACAAGGGATATAAGCTAACCCAGAAAAGATAAAAGCCTTGCTTGACATGGAGTCTCTAAAAACAATTAAAGATATACAAAGACTGACTGGATGGATAGCAGCACTTAATCATTTCATGTCCAGAGCCATGGATAAATGTCTCCCGTTCTTCAGACAGTTGAAGGGACGGCAAACGTTGAATTGGACGGAAGAGTGCGAAGCAGCGTTTCAACAGTTAAAGTCTTATCTCGGATCCCCCCAATCTTATCGAAACCCGAGTCAGGAAAAGCTCTGCTGTTGTACCTAGCGGTGTCCAAGGCAGTAGTTAGCTCGGCCCTGATACGTGAGCACGAAGGAAAGCAGCTGCCAGTTTCTACGTCAGCAAAGCACTATTACCGATGGAGATGAGATACCCACTCTTGAAAAAGGTGGCCTTAGTTCTAGTAGTCTCCTCGCGCTAACTTCGACCATATTTCCAAGCCCATACCATCGTCGTAATGACCGATCTCCCACTGCGTCAGATTCTACAGAAATCGGATGCATCCGGCCGACTTACGAAATGGGCGATCGAACTTAGCGAATTCGACATTCAATATAAGCCGAGAGTAGCAATCAAAGGGCAAGCTGTGGCCGACTTCATTGCTGAAGTAACACCATAGGCCAACCCGATGAATGAGCATACTGCCGAGCCCATTGAAGAATTAACTGCTGCTTCTCCCGTATCATCGCCCGACCCGATACCCTGGAAGCTATATGCCGACGGTTCCTCCAACTCTAAGGCAAGCGGGGCAGGAGTAGTTATAGAAACTCCAGATCAAACGTACATGCAATATGCCTTAAGACTTGGATTTCAAGCGTCGAACAATATAGCAGAATATGAAGCATTGTTGCTCAGGCTTCGACTCACGGCCAGCTTGAGTGTTAGGCATCTAAATGTTTTCAGTGATTCTCAGCTAGTTGTTAACCAAGTTACCGGTGCATATCAAACAGGGAAAGAACAATTAAAAGAGTATATGGAGAAAGCAAAAGAACTGATCAAAGGCTTTCAATGTTGTATCGTTACTCAGATTCCTCAGATAAAGAATGCCAAAGCCAACCTATTAGCAAAACTCGCCTCCGCCGACGAAGACGATATACCCAGGTCTGTTCCGGTCGAGTACGTCGCTAAGCCGAATATCGATGAACCAGTTAGCTCGATCGTACATACGATCGACTCGGAACCTTCTTGGATTGAACCGATCATCCGATATCTCAATAAGGGTGAGTTGCCTGAAGACCGCGCCGAGGCCCGACGATTAAAGGTCCGAGCCTCCCGTTATACCATACTCAACGGGACGTTATACAAGAAAGGTTATTATACTCCACTGCTGTGATGTCTAAACCCTAGCTAAGCGAACTATGTACTACGAAAAATCTACGAAGGGATCTGTGGAAACAATTCAGGAGGATGGTCACTTGCACATAAGGTATTGTGTCAGGGATACTACTGGCCGACTATCCAACATGACGCTCGTAAGCTCATTCAAAAATGCGACAGATGTCAGAGATTCGTAGTTTTCCCAAGACGACCTCCAGAAGCGCTGACACCTATGACCGGTCCTTGGCCCTTCGCACAATGGGGAATTGACATCATAGGGCCACTCCTAGTGGGAAGAGGCCAGACCAAGTTCGTTGTCGTGGCCGTGGATTACTTCACGAAATGGGCCAAGGCTGAGCCGTTGGTGAAAATAACTGAACAGAAGATCATTGATTTCGTGTGGAAGAACATTGTCTGTCGGTTCTGAATACCCCAAACCATTGTTACCGACAATGGAAAGCAGTTTGACAATAATAACTTTCGTGAAATGTGTGGCAACCTTGGGATTAGAAACATGTACTCATCGCCCCACCATCTTTAGACCAACGGGCAAGTTGAGGCAGTCAACAAGATCATCAAACACCACCTCCGGACCAAGCTCGACCGAGCCAAGGGAGCGTGGGCTGAAGAACTCCCAGAAATATTGTTGGCATATCGAACTACAGCATGAACTGCTATGGGCGAAACTCCTTTCTCCCTTGCTTATGGCTTGGAAATCGTCACTCCGGTCGAGATCGGATTGCCTTCAGCCCGAGTCAGTTCATTTAACGAAGAGGATAATGAACAACTCCTAGCACTCGGACTCGTGGACGAACGAAGAGAATGAGTGTTCACTCCCCAAGTGCAGGGTTGCGATGTAGTAATAAACTCTTGGTTCTATAACGTCTGAGTCAAGGACAGACGTTTTCGAGTGGGAGACATGGTTCTTCGAAAGACGTTCCTCAATACTAAGGAAGTCGGCTCAGGAACACTGGGACCCAACTGGGAAGGGCCCTATATCGCCTCAGCCACCATTCGACTAGGG
Source organism: Magnolia sinica (assembly GCF_029962835.1). Lineage (NCBI taxonomy): Eukaryota > Viridiplantae > Streptophyta > Magnoliopsida > Magnoliales > Magnoliaceae > Magnolia > Magnolia sinica. The sequence goes on from NC_080581.1 coordinate 85,357,639, forward strand.
ACATATAAGTTAGAAGACCTAACCAGACGACTACTATCTCACCCGTGGAACGCCGAGCATTTGAAAACCTATTACCTCTAAAGTCCGCACGGTAAAGCAATGAAAGAGACTCGGGAAAAATAAGCATGTAAACTGAGTCAAAAATGAATAAAATGAAACTGATCATGTTCATTTATCGGTATGTTATATCAAGTTACATCTTACTTCGGCAATATATTGTTAGACTAGAAAGGGGCAAAAGAAAGATCAGCCACAACGTGCGAATGTCTTCTTCGGTTAACGCTATTCTTGAGCTTACTCGGAGCCGGTGTTAGTGCTACAAATGGAGCCGATGATGGTACCAAAAACTGAGTTCCCAGCGGAGCTGGTATTAGTGCCAAAAATGGAGCCGATGATGGTACCAAAAATCAAGCTCCGGGGCTCTCAAGGGTCATTCGAAATGACCTCTGGAGCCTGAGCTGCTTCAGGCTCGACCTCGGTACCACCCACAACATCGTCAGGCTCAGCCGCTTCAGTCGCCGGATCCTCGGGAGGCCCATCCTCAAATTTTGAGAGGTCAAGGTCGGGAAAAAATTGCTTCACCACTTAGATGCAAGCTTGGTACCCACTCGCATATAGGCGATCTCTCTCGTCCTCGAACTTCGGAGACTCAAGGAAGTCTTTTAGGGCTTTCTCTCCCGCCTCTTTCTTGGCCATCTCGAGTGCCGTTTTTGTATCGGCCTTCAGCCGGGTTAGCTTATCCTTGGAGGCGTCATGAGCCAGGCGAAGTTGCCAACTCTCATCAGTAGCCCATTTCAGCAACTGAGCCATCCGAGCATATTCAGCAATAACATCTTCAGTCGCCTTCCGAGCCAAGCTCAACTCGCCAGTTAGCCGGCCGACCCTAGTCGAGGCGATCTCAAGTTGAGCTTCTGCCTCTGCTGCCCGTCTCTGAGCCGCTTCAACGTCCACCACATTTTTCTGAGCCTTCTCAGCCTCGGTCAGGTCTACGCTGGCTCTTAGTAAGCAAGGAGCGAGTTGCACAATAAAAAACACTACTAAGTCCGATTAAAGCTAAAAGAGACAGAGCTAGAGAAAAAAATTTGAAACCCCACCTGGAGTAAGACCTTTGCAGCATGGGAGAGTATCCGACTCCCAGGAGCTTCGAATATTGAAGCGAATTCCCTTTCGCTCCCGGCAGAAATAGCCCAAGGCACCATATTTGCCACGGCCCGACGGAAGGAGGATAGCTCCTGCGGAGCCGACTCCTCCCTTGAAATCTCCCCTCTCTACTCCTCTCTTCGTCCCGAGACTCGTTCGACGACCTGTGCTGGCTCGAGAGTCGCTTGAGACTCGACAAGGAACGTCCTCCGCCCTCTCTTCGGGGTCAGAAAAATCGACGACAGGCGAGATGACAGAGGTAGTGGTGACTGGGTAGAAGGCTCCGCGACCGAGGGAGCAGTCTTAGCCTTCTTCGGGAGCCGAGGATCCGACAGAAGGACTGACCTAGGGGGAGCCTTTAACTTCGACGGCCTCAGGAGGGGTCGAGCTTCGGCCATTTCTGTGTCAGATAAAACGCAGAATCAGAAAAATTCAAGAAGGATGTGCCTGAGTAATTCAAAGTTACCTATCACAGACGAGTCGAAGCCCGAGAGAAGAAGATGCTCCGGCTATAAGAGGGACTTCCAAGACCTGTCTTCCAAGCTCAACGTCCACAGGTCTCTGATCCGAGCTAATGTGTTGGTTGCTAGCTTCGGCTTTCTCTTGGAGATATCTGCAGAAGACGTTCAGTTAGACTCAAGAGGAGTTTAACAAAACAAGACGAGGAAAAAGGCATGCCAAGTCACCTGCTTTAGAGGACACCTGGGGAACGAGGGATTCGAACAGCCCAGGCTCGGTAGTTTTCCAGCAAACGCATGCTCAGAACCACCTCTCTCTCCAGTGCTTGTTAGAGGTAGGAGGGTCAGTTATCAAAGAACCGCCCTTGTTCCGCCAAGCACTCAAAAAATACCAGCCAGGCTGCGAAGTATTCGGCTGAACTTGGTATCGATAGAGGAACTCATCCATAGTCAGTGGGGGCTGTTCAGCCTCAGCCCACAAAATTGCACATCCAAACAAGTTCCTCCACCCATTCGGGACTATCTGCCCGGGAGCAATTCTGAGCCGAGAAAGAAAATTTCGAACAATAAGTTGTAAGGGTAAACGCAAGCTACATTGTATGGCGACTTGAAAAATTACGACCATCCCAGGAGGGGGATGGTGGGGCAATTCATTCGGAAGCGGAAGTTGAAGAATTACTGAGTCAGGGATATAATACCCTATTCGGATCCTATTTAAGTCCATCTCAGTTAAAACTAAGGGAACCGGCCCCTTTTGTTCATCTCTGACCTCCTCACTCTCGGCAGCCTCTCCTTCTTTAGCTGCCGACTCAGCAAATCGAGCCGATCTCCATAGGGGGACCGACTCAGTGGTTCCCCCAAACTCGACCCTCATCGGTCTCCCAGGAAGAGCCTACTCAGAGGTTCCTAATTCTTCCTCCTCTTCCTCTAAGTCATCCCCTAGGAAAAAGGGGGTGGGCCTGCTCGGGGCATGTCTCAAGACAAAAGGGCCCTCCGAAGCAGGGCGTTCCGCTGGAGTCCTACTGAACATCCTAGCGGTGAGTTGGAAAGCCTCATTGGCACTCATCACCATCTCTGCCAGTAAGGAAGGCAATTTCGAAATATTCCAAAAATACTCCGTTTCACCCTCATCACCAGAAATCTCCTCTTAGGGATTTGAAGGATACATAGTCACTGAACGTCAAAAAGAAAAGGGGGAAAGATAAGACTCACCGGAAAGACGATAAGCACACAGTTAAGGAGGAGGGAAGAAGGCAAGGACGGAGAAGAATGGCAGACCGCAAACACAGCTGAGAAGAGAGAAGGGAGAATGGGAGAGGAAAATGAATTGGGCAGACGAAAGTGCGAAAGTCGATCCCGCTCCTCCTTTTATAAACGAGCCATGTGACAGCAACATTTAAGGAGGAGTCAAATCGACGCCTATTTCGACTCCCCCGCCCGACACGTGGCTCATGCCGACTGACGCAAGTAACGTCTTCGCCACGTGTCTGGCGTTCATAAGCGGACAAAACGACTTAACGGCTGTTCGCTCATGCGACCTCGAGTAACGATCCATCGCATGTCAAGAACGACACAAGAAGCAATAAATACCCCATCATAACCTCGGTCTGCAATACAGTACTCCTTAGTGCCGATATAACTGACACAAGGAGTAGGGGGCTTACTGTTGGGGAAAATAATATGACAAGTCCGGAGACTCGGTTATTTTATGGACTAACTCTACTAAAATCGACTGAAAGATCTGAGCCAATAGTTCGGGTCGAGTAAGATAAAGCCAAAGGAGAGACTTGTTCGGATTTGTCGGAAATGAATCCCGACGGAAGTTGAGAGTCAAGAGCCTTAGGCGAGTATAGGGCACATCAAGTTGACTCTATTAACGAGGCAGCAATGTCTAAAGAGACCTATTAAAGGTCCCAAATCAGAAAGCCACCTGACCGATTATAAAAACAACCCATGTATGGTTGGTTGCAGTATCGGCTATCGGATAGAAGGAAAACATCGGTCCTGAACCGACCCAGTTTCGTCCGATAGTAGGCAAAAAGTCTCCTATATAAGCCAGCCGAGATTACAAATCTATTAAGGCCGAGCCAAGCAAAGGAGAGACGGTGTAATCTTAAACACCGTCCCGAGAATCTTGTAGAAGGATCCCCGGTCCCGGAAATCTCGGGATCAAGAAGTATCCATAAACAAAACACCATCTAAATCAAATCTCCAAAATATCGGGAAAGAATCCCCATAGGGTGGGATCCTCCTTCTCTTATAAATAGGAGAGAGTCCAAGGATGAAAGGTACGAAAAAACTCTCTCCTGAACTCCCTCAATACAATACGACCCAGATTCCTGGCCTGACTTTGGCATCGGAGGGTCCCCTACTCTAGCCAGGGTCTCATTTGTCTTCTTCCTGTGTAGGCACTCGCCGGCTAGAAGGAGGGACGACCAGATTTTTGCATCAATAGTGATCATTATTGTTGATTTGGTCTAATGGGCTATGGCCCAAAAGGTAAGATTTTGGTAGCCTTACAATCATCAGTGGCTTCAAGAATATGCACAAGCAATACAAGAAGATAAGTAATTGAACTGTTGAATTTGCTAGTATGACTGTGGCTCTATCACAGTGCACTCTACCTGATGAATGGCCCTGAACTGTGACACATAGAAGTCAAATCCCAGCCCTTTCAAATTTATGCAAAAATCCATCAACGGTGAAGTCTGACAAATGTTCTGGCCCTAATATAAATTGGATAACGACCCTTTTGAATTTATGCAAAAAAAAAAAAGCCCAATTATTATGATGAATGCCATCTTAGAAATGATTTCTGATAAGTAGCTACATTAGCTTAGAGCTCAAATATTTCTAGACTTCCCAGCTTCTATACAAACTTCAGATTTATTAGAACCGATATGAGTTTCCATCTGGACAGGGGATAGCCCAGAAACTGGGATATTGGCTCCATGACCTCCATGTCCCCAAAAAATGTGGCCACAAAATACAAGTTAATTAGGGATTCAACATAGCAAATCCCTAATTAAGGTTTCACATTGTAAATCCCTAATTAGGAATTCACCATTGTAAAATCCTAATTAGGGTTTCAACATTGAAGATATTCGATCGAGAGAGAGAGAGAGAGAGAGAGAGAGAGAGAGAGAGAGAGAGAGAGACCAAGAGTGATTGTGCCATGGAGGTTGCTTCGCCGCTAGATTGAGAGAGAGCTCTTGCTTGGCAGAAGGGGGAGAGAGAGAGAGAGAGAGAGAGAGAGAGAGAGAGAGAGAGAGAGAGAGAGAACTGCAGTGGGTAGCTGCTGGAGTTGCAGTAGAAGGTGGTTCTCACCGAGAATATGGGTTGTGGAGCTGCAGAGAGAGAGAGAGAGAGAGAGAGAGAGAGAGAGAGTGGGGGCGGGGAGAAGGAGAGAGTCAAGGGGCGGGGATCACAATGAGAGGGTTGTTGTTTTAATATTTATAGATACCCTTTGCCAGCGCCCAATATTACTTAGCACCGGGCAAAGGATCCCACGAAGCGCGGGATAAGCCCTGTTTTCTTGTAGTGTTGTAATCCTATCAATGGAGCGGAATTGAGTGGAAAGGAGATCGGAAACAGGTCATTTGATATATAGCAAGGTTGGCTTTATGAGCTGAGAGGTTATTTGGTATGCATACAAGACTTGATTGATGCAGTCTTTACAACTAGCAAAGTTACTTGGTTTGCATAAAACAACATACCAGATATAAGCACTACAAGTCTTCTCAAGGATGTAGCAAATGGGCTGAAATTCTCTTTCCAGTCGGCTGAAATCTCTTTGTTCACTTCCAGTGTAAGAACTGGTTTACCAACTGGTTTACCATCTCTGCATCTGAAATATGAAGATTCATGGCTAGTTCTTTTTGGTTATCTTCATTCATGAGGCAGGTCTTCAATTACATGCTTTTCAAGTTCGACATGAAATGAATGAAACTGCAACTTGGGGATATCCTCATGAAAATCATGCACATTATTGCAACTTCACCATTTTCCTTTTTTGAACCAAATCATTTCATTTCAGTTATGCATCCAGATGCTTCCCTGAGATCTCGAAAGTCCAAAGTCTCATATTTCAAATTTAATATTTCTGCGTCTCCTTCAACTCCCAACTCCTGGGAGTCATTTTCAGTAGTGACTATAGCCTCTACATATAGACTCTCCTCTTGATGAAATATGAATTAGCAGTGCTGCTTGAATAACCTCCATCCTTTTGAGTTTGCCTCTTCCTATAGCTCACCATACAGAGTATTGTTGTAATCCATTCAATGAAGTGTCCATCCGAAATATCCATCCAGGATGAAGTGAGTTGTATTCTACTTGCTTCAAAAACCATATTAGATATTTCAAATTAATCCAATCCATTCAACTGATTGTAGCCCCTCTGCTCCAGTCAGGCTCCATACTGTGATATTGTTCTGTATATTTGATTTTGTACACCTGTTCTACGTCAACTATATTTTTCCATGTGCCTCCGAAACAGCCTTGCATAACTTTATCCATGCTCAAATCCAGCTCGACCTAAAGAAGGTTTCAAATGTCACCAGTTCTTTACCTGTTGATGCTTCAGTAACTAGCATTTGATTCCACAAGACATTCGGGCTTCATTTTTCCCATGCTGATTGAGATTTCATGGTGCATTGCTTTGTAATGGTGCTTCTATGATACCTGCCACCAGATAACTTCAGTCGTGTTTAGCATATTGCCATTGAGAGCTACTCAAGACTGTTGAAAGTATAGTCTGTTTGGGCTTTTCTCAACTCTTTGGGAAATAAACTGCTGCTTGATGGACATAGGAAAGAAAATCAGCAAGTGTTCCAAATGCATGACCAGCTTTTCTTGTTCAGAAGGTAGGATATGCTGAGAAACAAAAATGCAGCCCAAAGCATTCTACAATATTAGATTTCAGGAAGCAAACAAAGTATCATCACCATTTCATATAGGAAGTATCATTACCATTTCATATAGGAAGTATCTTGGTTAGTGGACATGTAAATTGGAATCCACCCTTAGGAAGATCAATGACCTCCTGACTGTCAGCCCAATCTGAAAATTTCCTCTTACACGGGAGTGATTCTACTGCTCTATGGTATAAATACCTACTTTATTCATTGTAAACACTTTGCATGCTAGCCAAACACACAATTTGTTAATCTGTAAACAGATTACCACTTAAAAGCCAAACAGAATAGCATGTAAACCAATTACACCTGAAACTCTTTTCAGGTGTAATGTGTTTACAACTAAAAAAAAAATTACAGGCATCCAAACGACCCCTAAATCTCGTCTTATTTCAGGTGTAATGTGAATAATAATGTTCACTTTATTATCATATTTCAGTTTCTGCTCTATTCTCTTTTCTTTTTACATGCTTCACTTTCCCAGGATGACATAGACTCCTAAGAATCTTTTAGTACCTTATCAATTGATATGTACTAGGGGTCCATAAACATGGATATGTACCTTATCAATTGATAGCATTTCTGTACTGAAAATCTGTCAGATAAGTAGTCACCACTCATCAGCCAAGTCAACCCTCTCTGCCCCACTCTGAATCTTCCCAACTAATGTGCATTGCATGGATTGCAGGCAGGAAATATGCATACATGGAAGCAGAGGCTGAAGACCTAACTTTGGAAGACGTTCCAAAATTGCCAAGTGTATACAAAGATGTGGTTACTAAGTATTCGATGCTACATAAGGCTCTAAGAGGTCTCTCTCTAAATGAGGAGACGTTGCCCCCTGTACTGAGATAAGACTTTGCTAATCGTGTTGCAGCAACTGGAGATGACAGAATTAGAGAGTTCAAACTTAGCCCAGCATGGTACTGGCGGATGAAGTTAAAAGAAAAAGGATACTGTAAGTGCAAAATGTATTGTATTCCCTTCCCCCCCAACTTTTTATTCATGTGCTTGACATGCAATTTTTAAAAATTGAATGAGGAGAAGTCTATGTAAAAATTTTGAATGGACACCCTCATAAGTGTAAAGATGATCAGGCTGGAAGCTGCTAATCAATGGGAAAGAACAGCAATTGCTTGGTCAAAGTTTCCCAATCACCATGACTTTGGTCAATATCCTATTCACTGTCCATCCATGTTGTCATTTTTTACTGTTTGCAGTCCACTTCATGAGTGGACTGGCACGATTTTTAAGCCACCAATTGACCCCTGGATCTCATACACAGGTTCCACATGTGCATGTTTGATAGATTATCATCTTAATATCTTTTTTTTTGTTTTTTCGGCACAATTTTTAAGCCACCAATTGACCCCTGGATCTCATACACAGGTTCCACATGTGCATGTTTGATAGATTATCATATTAATATCTTTCTTTTTTTTTTTGGCACAATTTTTAAGCCACCAATTGACCCCTGGATCTCATACACAGGTTCCACATGTGCATGTTTGATAGATTATCATCTTAATATCTTGTTTTTTTTTTTTTTTTAATGAATGAGTTCGTTTAGCTAATGTCAGGAAGCAGGATCTCCAGGCATGTCTCACTAATTGGAGCCTAAATATAGAGATGGTCCGATGATAGGAATTATCTACGTTCTGTTCTGGATGCTATGTTTAATGGGCCACTGTAAGAAACTTTTACTGAAATCTTCACCATGTGTAGATGAATCATGAATGTAGGACATTCAAATGAAAATTTTCAACCATACAACACGAAAATGAAATGGTCTGGGATCATCCTTGCAGAGAAGATCACCCATTGGTGAATTTTTTATTCCAATTCTGCTTTGCTGTTGGAGATGAAACAAAAGACCCTGAGCAGGATGAAGAAAAGTTAGCTCAAGTGAGGGACTGGATTTCTTCTAGACACACTGAGACCGTCTATCTCCCTGATGTTCTTTCAAACTTTCCCAATGTATCTGTGGTAAAGACGAATACCACCTGCTCAGCTAAATTATTATTCAGGATTAAATCCTGTTTGATTTTACCATTGAACTGGATAGCAAATTGACCAACTTGTAGTTTCCTTACTATTAGTATAGAGGGATTAGGCTCTAAATTGCAATAATGTTTCTTTCTCAAGATGGAATAGAAATGAAATGCAATTGCAATTTGAGTGCTTCTTCCTCATATGATTACTAGGCAACACAATATCATTTGATAATTTCCATTGATTGAACTGAATTTTCACAATTTAGTTTAATTGTGTATCCAAACAAGCTCTCGATGTTTTAATTGAGATAGTTCTGTTCTAAGGGTAGAGAAACAGTCAGACATGTATTTAATTAGTGAAAATGATTTGCAGGTGTTAACAGAAGGTAATTGGACCCAAATTGCAGTTCAGTTACACACCCGTAAGCACCGTTATAGTTTCTAGAGGACTTGAATTTGTTGGAAAGAATGCTGGTTTGGAAGAAAACTTATATAATGGAAAAAAAAAAAAAAAAACAACTATTTTTGACACTTGTCTAAGTGGTTTTTATGTTAATTTTTGAAAAAAGAAAAGGAAAAATCTTTTCTTATTGAACTTATTTTGCCATTTGGGTTAACACCCATTTGGGACATTTTGTGTTGATTCTCAATAGAGAAAAAAGATTGGTACTTCTGTTAAATTCTGATGCCTGCTAATGTTTTTCATGTGTAAAGTTGTTAGGGAAATTGCAGTTGAGCACCTATATTTATGTGTAATTACAGTTATCCACCTATATTTATACTCACCCTGATTGATTTTAAGTACACCCACTTTCAATTTCTTGAATTGTAGTGCAGAATTAAATGAAGTTGTATGCAACCAAGCATGGTGTATGTCCCCCTCCCCTCAGCGGCATGGGTATATCAGAAGCATTTTGAACTTATTGCAGTTGTGCTAGGTGGTTTTGGGTTTTGGGTTACTGCATTGAAGGAGATGAAAAGATGCTACTCTATGAATACCTGCTGAACAAGAGCTTAGATTTCTTCATCTTTGGTTTGTCTATATAACCATAAGAAGCTTTCAATTCAAGCTTATTTTTGGATTAGCATGACTAATGATTTTATACATTTGGATGGAAACATGAAGATGAAAAACGAAGCAAATTGATACTGCTAGATTGGGAGAGGCGCTTCAACATCATCTTAGGGATCGCTTGAGGCCTTTTGTATCTTCACCAAGATTCAAAATTGATACTGCCATTGCAATATAATTTCTACAAATAGCTTTACATCTAGATCTAAATTAATGATAATTTTTGTTTTATTTGTTGTATTTGATTTTATCTTTCCTCTCAACTCTTGTCATCGATTATTTTTTTTTAGAGACTAAATCCAAATCTTATTTCAGGTAATTCATTGAGAACTCGGAGGCTTGCTGGCTGGTTTCGAAGATTCAGTAATCATTTTAGGTAGTTTAATCCAAACTGCCCCAATTTTATTTCTTGATCAAAATTTGGTTTCTATGCTAGTTTGAATGTAATAAGAAGGTAAGAATTAGTTTATAGTTTTTAAGATTTACATCATATGATTAGTGAGAATTGGAATATATAGTTTTTGTTAGCATATATTTAATTATTGTATCAACGTTCTTCCTAAGATTTCTTTTAGATGTTGTAATGATCCGTCATGGCCAGGTGGCAACCTGGGATTGGGTATCATATATACAATTAATTTTTTATGGAAATATAGATTTTACGTGTGGGATTTGGATGGTAGATCTGTTTTTTATTTCAATTCTGATTTCTTCATTTTCTTACCTTTTCAAATAGGTGGGGCTTTGGAGAACTTTTGTTGGCATTAAGCTAGTTTTCGATCTGTGCACTAATTAGGGAATCTATTTTCGTAATTAACTTTTTTTACTTAATGAGAAACGCTGGCTTTAACCATCGGCGAATGGCTTTTTAGACATCGGAAACGCCGACGATTTTGGTCGTAAAAAATGGCGACAGTTTTGGCCATCGGACTAAGCTGTCAGAAATGCTGACGGTTTTGACCATCGGAAATGCCAACGAATGTTAACCATCGGCGAGCAATGCCAACACCCCCTTTCCTGATGGCACTTCCGACGGCTAAAAGCTGTCAGGGAAGGTCATTGCCGACGGTTTTTAACCGTCGGCCTTGCGCTATTTTTTTGGTTGAAGCTTTCCTACAATGCGTTAGGTGATTATGTCAGTCATCTCCCTACAAAGTATGATTCACACAATATGACGAACAGATAGTCAATCCATAACCGTCTTGCCACGTGCTTGGTTCCAACCAAGACCATGAACATGTTGTCACCTCAGTGAAATCTTGCCATGGAACCCAATTCCGATCGAGGAACGAAAATATTATTGAAGATCTGTCATCCATTAGTCGTCCCTCCATAACGCCGAGTTCTGATCAAGCAATGAACAGACGTTCATCCAGCACATTACGACCATCCCGCTACGAAGCTCAAACCTGATTAGGAAACAAATAGATCATCATCCTCCAAGCCAATCATGAGTGCCATTATTGTAAAAATCATTAATAGAAGAATATTTTTGACTTGCATCTTCTTCCCCTATTATTTTTATAGTTGAACTTTGGCAGCGAATCACGCTGAAAGAAAAAGTCTGAAGTCGTAGACTCATGTCTATTGACACAAGGTAAAAAGAATCCATTCATAAGGTTTAGCCTCCTATCATTTCACAAATCACCTAAACGGAGCGCAATACGGGTGGTCAAGAGGACTCCGAATCCCGTGTCTAGTCTCTAATATGGCCGTCTTGGTGCAGGGGATACCAACAATTCAATCAACCCTTCAAGTCATGTATACTCTGGCATGCTTGTGCATCATAATCGCACATGAAAAATCGAATCCAAGCCCTCACTTGTGCGGCCTAGCTTGATTTAATTGAGCCAAAACAAAGATGCCATGAGTGGTAACATCCCATCCATTGGATCTAATTGTGCCAAGCCAAGTGTAAATAGGGACTAGTGAAGCCAGGGACTATTTACTTCCACGACCGAGAGAATACAAGGAAGTGAAATGATCTCAATTAAATCAATGGGTAGCATTTTGAAATCTTTTTTGAAAAAGTTAGTTGGAATATAAATTTAATATTAATTAGGTAGCTTATATATATATATATATATATAGTAATGGTCTCTTGCGAACCATCCCGCGGGCTACTTGGTGCGGTCTAATTCCCGACGCAAAGAGGAAATCGGATTGCATTCTGAGTAAACTCGGGTCCCGTGTGAATGTATGTGGTCTATCCATGCGGTCCATCGGTTTTTCAAGCACATTTTAATGGTTGAGACAAAAATTGAATCATTTCCAATGCTCAAGTCGACCATAGAACAGGAAACATTGGGAATAATAATTTCCACCGTTAAAACCTTTTTAGGGTTTATAGTGATGTTTATTTGTCATCCGACCTGTTCGTGAGATCACACAGATATGGATGAAAGGAAAACAAAAATATTAGATTGATCCAAAACTTGTGGACCCCAAGAAAATTTTCAATGGTTGGCATTCAATTCACACTGTTTCCTGTGGTGTGGCCCACTTGTGCTTTGGATGTACTTCATTTTTGGGCTTAAGCCTTAAAATTATCTGTTAAAATGGATGCAAGGAGTGGATGGAATATATAAATCATGGAGGGCCCCATAGACTTTACTCAGTACGCAGTCCGCTCCCCCCCCCAAGAGACCTGGGCGTGGATGGGCTATTGACCGGGTGAGAAGTGACGTCACCAAAATTTGTGGCCCCACTATGATATATGTTTTGCATCCACACCGTCCATCCATCTGGAGAGATCATTTTAAGGTAATATCCAAAGAATGAGTCACATCCAAAGCTCCACCCCACCACAGAAAACAATGGCGAGAGTGACACCACCGTTAAAAAATTCTAAAGGCCACAAAAGTTTTCGATCAAGCTTATATTTGTATTTTCCCTTCTTTAATATCTTTGTTAACTTTTGAACAGGTTGGATTTCGAAAAAACATCATGGTGGGCCTTAGAAAGGTTTCAACGATGGGCATCAATCTTCCCACTGTTTTCTATGGTGGGGTCCACTAAAGCTTTGGATCTGCATCATTCTCTAGCTCATGGCTTAAAATAATATCTCCAAATGGATGGAAATTGTAGATACAACACATACATCATTGTGAGGTCCACAGAACTTGGTAGCCTGCAGTGGGAATTGGACTGCACCAGGGTAGCCTGCGCGGTGGTTCGCAGGAAGACCATTGCTCTCTCTCTCTCTCTCTCTCTCTCTCTCTCTCTCTCTCTCTCTCTCTCTCTCTCTCTCCCTATATATATATATATATATATATAACCGAACCCTTGTGTACGTCCATCAATAATGACGTCCACCACTGACACCTGCACAGGGCGGTAGGTGATGCTCACTTGTCATCCAACTGTTCATTACATAACAGTGGGCCATACAGTCACACCACCTCGGTCGGTTAAGTAAAGGAGTCCTCACAAACCAGGCCAGTGAAATAGGTGGACGCGGATTCGCCGCCACAGCAGTTCCGGTGCTGGGATGCTAGATGGAGCAAATCGACTGGTCCATTCATCTTGAGAGCTCATTTCACGAAGTTTCAAAAAGAAAAAAATAAATAAATAAGCAGATCCGAAACTCAAATAGGTTACCTGAGAGGAAAAAAAAACACCTGCCCTTGAAACCTTCCTATCTCTACTTCAATGTTTATATGCCATCCAAGCCATTTATAAAATCATTTATACTAGAATGAATTGAAAACACAGGAAACTTATTGCTATGTAAAACTTTTGTAGTTATATGAATGTTTCAATGGTAGTCATTGAATCTTTACTGTTTCCTCTCGCGTGACCCACTTGAGGTTTGGATCCATTTCATTTATAGTCACATTCCTAAAATGAGCTTGCAAAAACGGATGAACAGTTTGGATTTCTAATAAACATCATGGTGGCTCACCTAATATACCAGTCGCAAGAACTTTTTTATTATTATTTTATTATTATTATTATTATTATTATTATTATTTAATTTTTATAAGAGCAATTTCATTGACAGCAAAGGTTATAAGATACATCCATTTGGACAGGACCGGATTCAAAAAAGAGATAGCCCTGCCTATCATATCCTATACATTAGAATTCCTATGAAAATATCTGATCGGGCCAATGCCCACTTTGCCTAGAAAGATCTCATCCTTAACCAGACCAGGGAGATTGGAGGAGTCCCTGAATAAGCGGGTTTCTTGCCTAGCGCTGCCATCCTTTACTTGGCTGTCAGCATGGCTGTTCGCCTCCCTGGGAATAGGGGAGAGCTGAAAACATCCCTTAGCTCCCAACCTACGAATCCTCCCCCATCCAGTAACCCCAAAATCAGGCGAGGGGCGAAAGGCCATCAAGACAATCAACTAACCATCTGAAATCTGACTCAACGAGCACCCTACGAAGCTCCAAGGAGACACGAAAGGCCATCCCATATATCATATAGGGTTCACATTTAAGACAATCAACTAGCCACTTGTTCATCAAGCGCAGGAACTTCCCGATAAAAGGCTTTTCCCAGGAAATCTGGGTACCAAATAGGTGGCAAGCCGGGTCCCACGAACCGCTTCCTTTTCTTTGGGGCCCATCTAAGCCGGTCCAGTAAACCTGACCACGCAAACCGCGTCCAATAGCTCCCATTTCTTTGTAAATATATTCCACCAGCTGTCATGGTATTGGGCAGCTCCCATTTCTTCGTAATTATATTCCACCAGCTGTTATGGTAGTGGAGTTGGTGCTTCCCTGACCTCGTGGCCCATCTTGATGTATGCGTAGTGCATGCAAGCCGTCCATTAGTTTTTCAGCTCATCATAATTCCAAAAATGAAATGGATCCAAATCTTAAGTGGACCACACCACAGGAAATAGTGGTCATTGAACACCCACCATCCATCCAATCGGTTGATAAGGTCACACAGGCCTGGATAGAGGTCAACCAGTGTGGGTCCCACTGTGATGCTTGTCAAACATCAACACCGTAAATTTGATGGGTCCCCTTTCAATTATGGGATATCCTAAAAATCAGCCTTATACAGAACTTGGGTGGGCCATACCATCTAAAATCATGTGAAGACATGCTTAAAACATATAAAAGCACTTGGTGGGGCGCACTTGAAATTTGGATGCATCTAAAACTTGGTCTGACCCCTCATCCAAGCGGGAAACATATAATGAATGGTTTGAATTTATGAACCACACCTCTGTGGGCCCAACAAATGATTTTAAATGTTTTAATGGGAGGGTAACCCCTCTCAACTTTTGTACATGGTGTGGCCCACAAAAGTCATCGATTGACTTGCCCGCGACCCACAATGGAATGGTGTATCTGACTGATGGGGTAGATGTTTGACATGCATCATGGTGGGGCCCACATAGCTAAAGTTCATGTGAAGTTCCCTTGAGCTGGACCGCAGAGAACCATTTCCATTATATATATATATATATATATATTATGTTTGGTGTTTTCACTTCATCCCATCTGGAATGACCTTATAAACGGTTTGGATAGCATATAAACATCAACATGGAGCCCAGGAAGGTTTCCACGGTGGAAATTTCTTTCTCAAATTTTCCCTCTCGTGTGACCCACGTGAGTTTTGTATCCACCTCATTTTTGGTCTCACATTCTAAAATTAGCTCCCAAAACAGATGAATCGTAATGAATTTATCACATACACTGTAGTGGGTCCCACCCAGCATCCTTGCGAAGAGGCTTTGGCAGGAAATCCGCGTCCCTAGGAATACGATTGCATGCAGTGCTCGCACTGGATCATCTTTCCATAATGAAATGTTTTAAAATCTACTTTTTGAAAAGAAAGGTTCATAGCATTTTCACCCAGTGTATATCAACTAACCTAATACGTGCATGCAAAATCCAAAACTTCCAATAGGTTAGTCCCATTATGAAAATCACCTAATGCCAAAAATCAGATCAATCTACTGATAAGGGGATTTCCCTCCATGTATAACAATATCTGGCCACTGATAAATGTCAATATAAACAGTTAGACCTTTTGATAAATGGATGTGGCTGATTATTGCACAAGGTAGTCATGGCAGTGAGTCCAACGTATTTAATGGGTTGGATATCATAAGCCCATTAAAAGGTTGGGAGTTACCAACTGGGTGGACCGTAATTTGCAGTCCACCTGGTCGGACCTGAGACCTCTCTAAAAATAAATAAGTACCAGCCTCTTGAGTCGTAAGAGGAAAAAATAATAATAAATAATTTGGAAGAAAATTTAAAAATAAGAAAAGAAATAATAAAGGCAGTTGGGGGAGGCATAATCCTGTGAAATCCTTTTCGGGGAGCTTTCCCAAATGGGAAGCTAGGTGGGGTCACTGTAATGTTGGTAAGTAATCCACTCCATTCATTTGTTTTAGCGGATCATGTTAGGAAATTGACTCTAAAAAAATGAGGCTGATCTACAACTCAAATGGGCTGCACGATAGAGAAACTGAATAAGAAAATGCCTGCCGTTCTCTTGGGTCTATTGATGATTTCTTAAATTTGTAAAATAACAGAGTTTGTCTATGCCACCGAAGTGTCATCGAGTAGGTGTCAATGCCATCAAAGTGCTATCGAGAAAATCCTTGCTGGAACTTTTTAGTATTACCACTCGATGTCATCGAAGTCCCATCAAGCGCGTGCGTAGAATTGCCTAGGTGCGGAATTTGTTTCCTATTCTGCTTATAATACTATATGATACTATATATATATAGGGTGTAATAGGGATTTGAGGAGAATTAGAGTTCTAGGCTTTCCAATTCGTCCCTAAGAATGTAAGGGTATAATTTGGGCTTGTGAAGTGGATTCGAGGCTCATTTGAATCAACAACACTATATCTTATATTTATATTTTTAGAATGTATTACTTGCCGATTTGCACTGTGGTTTTTCTGAAAAAGGTTTTATTACATAAAATTCAAATCGTTTATGTTTGAACTTACTTTTGTGATTGGTAGTACTTTACTTGATTCCCCTGTGTGCTTTTAGGATTCTCCAAAGTTCTCTAACGGAATCCGCCATTGATGTTTATATATGTCATCCATACTGATTCATAAGGTCATTACTATTGGGATGAACTGAAAACATAAAAATGTTAGCCGGATCATGGGGCCCACCTTTCCATATGTGTTGTATATCCACACTGATCATAGAATTTCCACTGCATTTTAGGCATGGTCCCAAAAATAAAGCTAATCAAAATCTCAAGTAAACCACATAATAGTACACAGGGATCATTGAACACCCACCATTAAAAACTTCCAAAGGCACAGCATAATATTTATTTTTCATCCAATCGGTTAATGAGGACAAACACACAGACGACCACTCTTTCCAGCACTTAGATATGAATCTGCTTTAATTTTGGGACCATGCCTTAAAAAAAGCTGCAAAAAATGGATGGGCGGTGTGGATATACAAGATGTAGATCAAGGTGGGCCCCACGGTCAGGGAATCACCCTGTACAGTGTTACCCGGGTAACACCTCCCCGCTGTAATGGACTTAAAAAGTGTGGACGCGGATGCGAAAGCCTTTCCAAAGACGGTGGTGTTTGTAGGGAACGGATTGGCTACTCCCCATGACACCAGCCAATGGCTGATGGACGGTGCTCTTTGGCCCCACTATGATGTATGTGTTTCATCCATGCCGTCCATATATTTTTACAGATAACTTTACAGTATGAGACCAAAAAACGAGACATATCCCAATCTCAAGTGGACCACATTACAGGAAACAGTGTTGAATGAGTGTCAACCTTTAAAAACATTTCGGTGGCCATAAAAGTTTTGGATCAAGCTGATTTTTGTTTTTTCCCTTCATCTGGGCCTGTATGACCAAATCAACAGATTGGATGTCAAATAAACACTACATTGGCATTAGGAGGATTTTAATGGTGGATATCCAATCACTATTGTTTTTATGTGGTGTGGACTACCTGAGATTTATATCCCTCTTATTTTTGGGTTAAATGCTTAAAATAATCTTTAAAAATGGATAAACGGAATGGATGAAACACATACATCATGGTAGGGCCCACAGAGCACCGACCACCAGCCACCGGGATGGTGGCAGGGGGAGCAGCCAATCCGTTTCAGTGTTTGTATGCCTTCCTTTGAAATCTGATTGGGTCCACCATTATGTTTATATGCCATCCATACGGTTAATAGTTTCATTCCTACTAGGATGAACTGAAATTTGCATTTTCCATTCATCCCGGGCTATTTGACCTTATGAGCCGGTTGGATGGCATATAAACATCACAGTGGGACCTACAAATGTTTCAACGGTGACCAGCGTCGTTATCACTGCTTCTTGTGGTGTGGTCCACTTGATTCAGTGGATAAAAGTCATGGATAAAAGGGAAACGGATCGGCTACTGACCCGGCCAGCCAATGGCTAGTGGTTAGTGCTCTATGGGCCCCACCATGATGTTGTGTTTCATCCACGCCATCCACCTATTCTTCCGGATCATTTTATTGTATGAGCACAAAAATGAGGTTGATCCAAATCTCAGGTGGATCACACAGTGTTGATTGAAGTCCCACCATTAAAAATTTCCTGGGTCACAAAAGTTTTCAATCAAGCTGATATATATATATGTGGGCCCCACCATGATGCGTGTCGACCATCAACACCGTGCATTTGATGGGTCCCCTCTAGATTATGGGATATCCCAAAAATCAACCGTATACGGAACTCAGGTGGGCCATACCATCTAAAATCATGTGAAGACATGCCAAAAACATATAAAATCACTTGGTGGGGCCGACCTAAGTTTTGAATGCTTCTGAAACTTGGTCTGAACCCTCATCCAAGTGGGACACACATAATGGATGGGTTGGATTTGCAAACCACATCTCGGTGGGCTCAAAAATGATTATGAATGTTTTAATGGTGCACACCCCTCCCCACTTCTGTATGTGGTGTGGCCCACAAAATTCACGTATTGACTTGATTTTTGAGACCTAGGCCCACGATGGAATGGTGCATCTGACTGATGGGGTAGATGTTCGAAACGCATTACGGTGGGGCCCACACAGCTCATCATCATGGGACGGACTAGTGAGGTCGAGCGCATGATACCTTTTCCCATATATATATATATATATATATATAATTTTCACTTCATCGAAGTCTGTATGACCTAATCAACAGGTTAGAAGTCAAATAACCATTACTGTGGCCCTAGGAGGTTTTTAATGGTGAACATTCAATCACATCTGTTTTCCTATGGTGTGGTCCACCTGAGATTTAGATCTACCTCATTTTTTGGATCAAGCACTAAAATTATCTTTCAAAATGGATGGACAGCGTAAACAAATACATCATGGCAGTGTCACTAGCCAAACCGCATCCGGATAAAACCCATACATCACGGGTGGCCCCATAGAGACTCTACCTGGACCGATTTCCATCCAGCGGGGCTGGACGTAATCCAACTCTCCGTCTACTATCAATCATTGTATTCATTGCAAGATACTCGGAATCTACGAAAATTGTCCCACTGGTTATAAGAAAGAACGAAGAAAACGGAAATTTATGAGAGAAGAAAAAGAAGAAATGGCGGAGAGTGCTGTGAGCTTCTTAGTTGAATACTTGGGAGCTTTGCTGGTGGAGGAAGCACAGTTGCTGAAGGGGGTCCATGGAGAAGTCTGTGACATCAGGGATGAGTTAGACAGAATTAAATCCTTTTTAAGGGATGCTGATACAAGACAAGACACAGACCAAAGCCTCAAGACATGGGTGAAACAAGTAAGAGAAATCGCTTCTGATGTCGAGGATGTTCTCGACAAGTTCATGCTCGGCAAAGCACAAGAGCAACACGATTCTCAGGGATGCATCGACTTTCTTTATATACTCATCAAGCAGTTCATGGTGCATCATCAGACTGCATCCTCAATACAAGATATCAAAACCCGAATCGGTATGATTACGGAGAGAAAAGACGCTTACGCTCTCAATAGAATAGAGCAAGGTTCAAGCTCCAATAACATGAGTGATCAATGGTATGATCCTCGATTGAATGCTCTTTTCATTGAGGAAGCTCATCTTGTGGGCATCGACATGCCGAGGAGGCAATTGATCAGATGGTTAATGAATGGAGATTCGAGACTCTCGACGATTTCGGTGGTTGGTATGGGTGGCCTAGGCAAGACCACTCTAGTAAAGAAAGTCTATGATAGCCAACAAGTGAAGAAATGTTTTGAAACATATGCTTGGATCACCGTCTCACAATCATTCAAACCAGTGGATCTACTCAGAAACATGATAAAACAATTCTCCGAGGCAAAGAAAGATCAGTCTCCTGAAGGAGTAGATGCGATGACACAGGTCGAGCTAATCCAAGTGCTACGGAGCTTCTTGCAGAACAAGAGGTATGTGCTTGTGCTTGATGATGTATGGGAGGTGCCTGTATGGAATTTCATAAGCAATGCATTGCCCACTAGTGAATATGGTAGCTGGGTAATGATCACCACACGCAAAGGTGACGTTGCATCATCTTCTTGCATTGGACCTTCCAATCACATCTACAACCTTCAGCCTCTGCATCCAGAAAATGCCTGGTCCCTCTTTTGCAGGAAGGCATTCCAATCAAATGAGGAGAACAGTTGTCCTCAGGAATTGGAGAAGCTTTCTCGAAGTTTCGTAAAAGAATGTCAAGGACTACCTCTTGCAATTGTCACATTAGGTAGTCTTTTGTCAATGAAGGGAAAGACGTATGTTGAGTGGGAGATGATTCACCGTAGCCTTGGATCAGAGCTTGAAAGTGATGACAATCTTAGAAGCATGACAAAAATATTATTACTCAGTTTCAATGACTTGCCTTACTACCTGAAATCATGCTTCTTGTATTTGAGTATATTTCCAGAAGATTATGCCATTAAGCGTATGAAACTAATTCGGCTATGGATAGCTGAGGGTTTTGTCGAAAGAAATGAAGGCAGGTCAATGGAAGAGGTTGCTGAAGGCTACCTCAATGTGCTCATCACTAGAAATGTTGCTCTAGTGACAGAACGGAAATCTTATGGCAAGGTAATCACTTGTCAAATCCACGATCTTGTGCGGGAGATGATTATTCCAAAATTCAGGGAGGAGCACTTCTTTGCATCTTCTGTTGAAGAGAACATGAACAGAATCCGGCATCTGTCGATTTGCAACGATGGTGAGAATTTTCCAAAATTTGATACCTTCACCCGTCTTCACTCTGTTCATTTTTGGGGTGGATGGGCTATTCAAAACTCCTGCAATCACATCGTTTGCTAGCTTAAGGTTGTTGAAGGTGGTGGATCTTGAAAATGTGTCCGTGGACATCTTTCCTGATGATCTAACAAGCTTGTTGCATTTGAGGTACCTAAGCTTGGAGAATACAAAGATCAAGAAGGTTCCAAGTTCGTTGATGAAGCTAAAGAACTTAGAAACATTGAATCTTAAGGGCACCTTTGTATGTGAATTGCCAGTTGAGATTCTCAAGCTCGAGCACCTTCGCCACCTCCTCGTTTATCGCTATCATATAATGGTTGTTTATTTACCTTTTAACTCTGTGTATGGAGTTAAGGTGTCAGCTGGAATTGGGCATATGAGATCCCTACGAAGTTGGCATGCATAGAGGCAGAGAGCGGAATCATTAGAGAGCTGGGGAATCTCACCCAACTGAGGAGGTTAGGCATTATCAAGCTAAAAAGGGAAGATGGGAACGATTTGTGCACTTCTGTTGAGAAGATGGAGTCACTACAAGAAAAGGGGGCTTTAGCCTCAGTTCAAAACCGAGGCTAAAATGGTAAAAAATTGAGGCTAAAACCTTTCGCCTCAGTTTTGCCTCAGTTATCCAAACCGAGGTTGAAACCCCCGTGGCTAAAGGCTTTAGCCTCAGTTTTAGCAACCGAGGCTAAAATGACTTTTATAGCCTCAATTTTCTCGAAATGAGGCCAAAGCAAAATTTTAGCCTCCATTGTTTCCAACTGAGACTAAATCCAAATTTAGCCTCAATTGCCTCTAACCGAAGCTAAAACTATTTTTAACCTCGGTTCTCAACAACCGAGGCTAAAGCCTTTAGCCATGAGAGCTGTAATCTCGGTTTAGGTAACTGAGGCAAAACCGAGACTAAAGATGGATTTAGCCTCTTTTGGCATCAACTGAGGCTAAATTCGGTTGATGACCTCATTTCTCTATCAACCAAAGCTAACAATATCATAATCAACAAATGACAACAAATGATTGAGCCTGTGCATATTTCACCCATTTAACATTCATCAAGACAACAATTAGCACAATATCAACAAAACAATTAATGGTCTATTTAAACTATAAATGTCTTCCTTTCCTAGCCTTCCACGTGAACTGTTTCAGTAAGGTCCCCTTATGGACCGATCATGTCTTCCTTTCCTAGCCACATCTTCTGGCAGATGTCTACAACACCAACCTCACTGGCCACGATCACGTGTCCACTATGTGTGATGCAGGCCCTTTTCTTTTCTTGCAATGAGCCCAAATTCCTCCCTGGGAAGTTTCCCTGCAATGGGCTGAGAAGCATAGCTGATTCGGTAAGTCGCACAGCATTGAGATTATACTGCTTGGAGCCGTAGAGTGTTGCAGAACCAGGCCCTCTATTTGTTGAAGACTTGAACCTTTATAAACAATCAAGGCCCATGATAAACAAGAAAATAAAAGGACAATCAGCTTCACAAGTCACCTCTATAGTTGGGAAAGTGTCACAGTAAATAAAAAAATAAAAAAACTGCTTGCAGATGGAATTTGATTGATTGCTAACACGTACACCGCATGCTCAAATACAAAAGTAGACGGCTCAGTTTTTTATGTGTAAACATAGCTAGCTATCTGTAACACATGCTTCAATATGCAGCAGGATAATATATGGTGGTTACTATAGACATGTCCAGTAAATATTGTAAAATATACTTGCTAATCAAATATCATTATACCGACATTATCAAAAAAAAAAAAAAAACTTGGCAAGCTTGCAGTTGGAACTTTTCTTCTCTTTTCCTTCTTTTTTCATTTCCTTTTTTCTTAATGAATTGCCTTCAATTGGAACTTCAATCACATTAATAAATTGTCATTGTATCAAACTATATGGTGCTACAAGGCTTACAAGCACCACAATACAACCCCTACTCAATTGCTTGCTGGCAGGTATTGCAAATCATAAGCAACAGAGGAAACAAAAATTGGCCTTATAAAAGAAAACCAGTAAGAAAAACACACCCAAGTATGAAAAAGTTTAGAAAGAAAAAGCAACCAAAAGTCATCACCTGATATTCTTGAAGTGGATTTTGCTGCTCGTCAGGCATGTACCAGGAAGCATCCAAAACTTGAAGAAATAAAAAAAAACTCAACATTCATAATGTAGATGATAAATATGATTCATTCAATTCATTCATATTCACAAGATTCCATTAATTTACCTTAGATACTCTAACAGGACCATGATAGAGGTGGTGATAATGGACAAGATGGCATTTTCACTCACACAAGATAGGGTCCTAGATAGGAATTTTTGCAACCAAGAAAAAAAAGATCCTTAAAGCAGACCCTAAGAAGCTGGGACAAGATACTTCTCTTCTACCAAGTCTATCCAAGTCTATCTAACAAAGAAAAATAAACAAGCAGCAGCCCGCAGTTTCTAAATGCTAAGTAAATTCCTAGCATTTCAAGAGCAAAAGGAAACGAACCAAAATCACAACTTGCTATGAGAAACTAATGAAAAACAAACAAAAAACAACAATAAGGCCACTGAATCCTAGCTTTTTTAACATAAGATGCCTTAATATGTAACCGAAAGGAAAACAAACACGATCTAATTCTCAGGCAATATCCGACCAAAACTTAGATACAACCAACCCTGCATGGTCCTGCAATCCCATTTAGAAAAAAATAAAAATAAAAATTCCCAAGGAGAGATGAAATGCCGACCTTCTACATCTTGAGCCTTTCATTCTCTTCTTCCAAACGTGAAAACTTGTTCTACAGCTTGTTTGTGTATGCCTGCCACAATGAGGAATAAATTCTCGGTCTTAAAAAAACAGAAAATGGAAGTAACTGGTTTTCAAAACAAGCAACCTGATCTTACAGACACACAGACAAATAAAGTGCTTATACACTCTGCACAATTCTTCAGATACTGCTCCTACCGGATTGATGGCACAAACAGCAAGAACATTCATATCAAACAGCACTGAGTAGATTGTCTCTTTCAGCTGTCTTCTAGATGCCTTAGCAGATTCAGTATCTGAAGAAAAGGAAAAATAATTTTTAAAAAAAGGTATCAATTTAACTGAAAATGCACCCAAATAAATTGAATGTACCCTATATGGTTGACTTTATTTCTCCTTTCAATCATCTATCCATTACTATTGCCCCTATCAAGGAGAGATGATACCATTGCCAGTTAAACTTCTGATTCCCACTGGGACACTATGCTAACTACACTTTGGGCATAACTTCCTCAATTGGGTCGGGACCACATTCTTTTGAAAGATAATACAGCATCTATTATAAATCTATAGAACAAGCTCCCATCTCATACAATCATAAGCAGAATTTTACATTGTGAAAACATAGAGAAGCTTTAAAGAAACCACAACATACCTGCAAGAGAGACCCCTCAGTCCATACTCGGCCAAACCTAGCAATTTCCCAGTCCATCTAGTGGACCGCAATGTAGTTTTTGGATGGCTAGAGATTAGCTAGCACCACATGCACCCTGGCCAAAAAGCACCTCCATATGCAGCATTGTGCAAAATCAGGTGAGTATGTAAAGCACTAATAATATCCAATCACCCTTATAAAATCCATCAGTAAAAAATGCCTAATTCCCGTAAGTTTGCTCCAGATTCTTAAAGAGTGACAGTTTGCAGCTGAAATTTTCCAGTCAAACAGTCTCTTGGCAACAGTATATAAAAAGGCATATCTTAACAACATATTCTAGTAAAGCTAACAGATGAAGCTAAATTCCGGATCGACTACAATTAATTACAATGTTTTTAGATACATAATCAATAACAGAGAATGAAGAGAATAAACAACTATGGTATGAAATGGTAGAGAATGACGAGAATAAAGAACTAAGATATGAAATGGTGGAGAACGAAGAGAGATGAAAAGGTATGGTACAATCGAGTTTCCGTACTAACTGAAATCCGTACTAATGAGTTACCATTCCTCATTAGGCTCATCTTATTTCTTTTATTGAAGTTTTGTTTGATTTAACAAAGTGGAGGGGCTTCCTAACTATCAAGTGTCCTTAGGGTCTGATACAATCAAGGAATTCAATAACGGTAAGTGACCGTAAAGGCCAACCTTATAGCCATCACGATACAAGTTGTAATATTCGTTACAGCCCTGTAACAGTTGAAATTCTCTTAAAGGAAAAATGTATCGGCCCATTATGGGCTCGAATTGGTATGTAATGGGCACGTTATGGCTTCGTGTTGGCCTGTTACAGGACCATAACAGCTGTTACGCCCATTACAGGACCATTATGGGTTGTTCTTTCTTTTTCTTTTTTTTCTTTTTTTTCAAGTTGGGGATTACAGCACCACATTGCGTAACGGTCACAACCCTTACTGCTACTAACGGCCATTATGGCTGTAACTCAGCCATTTTTAATACCATGGATACAAGACATGAACACATCTGAAAAATTCAATGGCTTTTGTTACCTCACAGAATAAAACATGTATCCGGACACTCTGTATCCCCTGTAAAGTTCTGTATTAGTTTGTCCATCCATAGTTCTTCACAGGAGTGAAAGAAATGTTTAGAGATCTCATTCATTGCCAAAAATTAAACCTTTATTAGATAATTTTAAGAAAATTTTACAAGAACCGGACATACTACGCCACAAATACTGCTTTCTTCCCCAAATCACACCATTTCCCAAAACAAAAGGGCCAGGAACAGAGAAATCATTACCAGATCCGATCGAAACCACGCAATTTTAGCAAATACAACCAAAAGAATCAGACAACCACAATCTCAAACAGACCGAATTCCAGATCTAACACTAGAAACACTAAAAAAAAACACACAAAGGCCACCACCAGATAAAAAATTCCACACATTTCAGACTCTAAAACAAAAGTCATCGATTGACTTGCCCGCGGCCCACCATGGAATGGTGCATCTGACTGATGGGGTAGATGTTTGACATGCATCATGGTGGGGCCCACATAGCTAAAGTTCATGTGAAGTTCCCTTGAGCTGGACCGCAGAGAACCATTTCCATTATATATATATATATATATATATATATATATATATATATATATATATATATATATTATGTTTGGTGTTTTCACTTCATCCCATCTGGAATGACCTTATAAACGGTTTGGATAGCATATAAACATCAACATGGAGCCCAGGAAGGTTTCCACGGTGGAAATTTCTTTTTCAAATTTTCCCTCTCGTGTGACCCACGTGAGTTTTGTATCCACCTCATTTTTGGTCTCACGTTCTAAAATTAGCTCCCAAAACAGATGATCGTAATGAATTTATCACATACATTGTAGTGGGTCCAACCCAGCATCCTTGCGTAGAGGCTTTGGCAGGAAATCCGCGTCCCTAGGAATACGATTGCATGCAGTGCTCGCACTGGATCATCTTTCCATAATGAAATGTTTTAAAATCTACTTTTTTTTAAAAAAAGTCCATAGCATTTTCACCCAGTGTATATCAACCAACCTAATACGTGCATGCAAAATCCAAAACTTCCAATAGGTTAGTCCCACCATGAAAATCACCTAATGCAAAAATCAGATCAATCTACTGATAAGGGGATTTCCCTCCATATATAACAATATCTGGCCACTGATAAATGTCAATATAAAAGTTTAGACCTTTTGATAAATGGATGTGGCTGATTATTGCACAAGGTAATCATGGCAGTGAGTCCAATGTATTTAATGGGTTGGATATCATAAGCCCATTAAAAGGTTGGGAGTTACCAACTGGGTGGACCGTAATTTGCAGTCCACCTGGTAGGACCTCAGACCTCTTTAAAAATAAGTACCAGCCTCTTGAGTCGTGAGAGGAAAAAATAATAATAAATAATTTGGAAGAAAATTTAAAAATAAGAAAAGAAAGAATAAAGGCAGTTGGGGGAGGCATAATCCTGTGAAACCCTTTTCCGGGAGCTTTACGATATGGGAAGCTAGGTGGGGTCACTGTAACGTTTGTGAGTAATCCACTCGTTTCATTTGTTTTAGCAGATCATGTTAGGAAATTGACTCTAAAAAAATGAGGCTGATCTAAAACTTTAATGGCTGCACGATGGAGAAACTGAATAAGAAAATGCCTACCGTTCTCTTGGGTCTATTGATGATTTCTTAAATTTGTAAAATAACAGAGTTTGTCTATACCACCGAAGGGTCATTGAGTAGGTGTCAATGCCATCAAAGTGCTATCGAGAAAATCCTTGCTGGAACTTTTTAGTATTATTATTCGATGTCATCGAAGTCCCATCAAGCGCGTGCATAGAATTGCCTAAGTGCGGAATTTGTTTCCTATTTCGATTATAATATTATATGATACTATATATATCGGGTGTAATAAGGATTTAAGGAGAATTAGAGTTCTAGGCTTTCCAATTCGTCCCTAAGGATGTAAGGGTATAATTTGGCCTTGTGAAGTGGATTTGAGGGTTGTTTGAATCAATAACACTATCTCTTATATTTATATTTTTAAAATGTATTACTTATCAATTTGCACTATGGTTTTTTTTGAAAAAGGTTTTACTACATAAAATTCAAACCGTTTATGTTTGAACTTACTTCTGTGATTGGTAGTACTTTACTTGATTCCCCTGTGTGCTTTCAGAGTTCTCCAAAGTTCTCCAACGGAATCCGCCATGATGTTTATATATGTCATCCATACTGATTCATAAGGTCATTACTACTCGGATGAACTGAAAACATAAAAATGTTAGCTGGACCATGGGGCCCACCTTTCCATATGTGTTGTATATCCACACCGGTCATAGAATTTCCACTGCATTTTAGGCATGGTCCCAAAAATAAAGCTAATCAAAATCTCAAGTAAACCACGTAATAGTAAACAGGGATCATTGAACACCCACCATTAAAAACTTCCAAAAGCCCAGCATAATATTTATTTTTCATCCAATCGGTTAATGAGGACAAACACACAGACGACCACTCTTTCCAGCACTTAGATATGAATCTGCTTTAATTTTGGGACCATGCCTTAAAACAAGCTGCAAAAAATGGATGGGCGGTGTGGATATATATACAAGATGTAGATCAAGGTGGGCCCCACGGTCAGGGAATCACCCTGTACAGTGTTACCCGGGTAACACCTCCCCGCTGTAATGGACTTAAAAAGTGTGGACGCGGATGCGAAAGCCTTTCCAAAGACGGTGGTGTTTGTAGGGAACGGATTGGCTACTCCCCATGACACCAGCCAATGGCTGATGGACGGTGCTCTTTGGCCCCACTATGATGTATGTGTTTCATCCATGCCGTCCATATATTTTTACAGATAACTTTACAGTATGAGACCAAAAAACGAGACATATCCCAATCTCAAGTGGACCACATTACAGGAAACAGTGTTGAATGAGTGTCAACCTTTAAAAACATTTCGGTGGCCATAAAAGTTTTGGATCAAGCTGATTTTTGTTTTTTCCCTTCATCTGGGCCTGTATGACCAAATCAACAGATTGGATGTCAAACAAACAGTACACTGGCATTAGAAGGATTTTAATGGTGGATATCCAATCACTATTGTTTTTATGTGGTGTGGACTACCTGAGATTTATATCCATCTAACTTTTGGGTTAAATGCTTAAAATAATCTTTAAAAATGGATAAACGGAATGGATGAAACACATACATCATGGTAGGGCCCACAGAGCACCGACCACCAGCCACCGGGATGGTGGCAGGGGGAGCAGCCAATCCGTTTCAGTGTTTGTATGCCTTCCTTTGAAATCTGATTGGGTCCACCATTATGTTTATATGCCATCCATACGGTTAATAGTTTCATTCCTACTAGGATGAACTGAAATTTGCATTTTCCATTCATCCCGGGCTATTTGACCTTATGAGCCGGTTGGATGGCATATAAACATCACAGTGGGACCTACAAATGTTTCAACGGTGACCAGCGTCGTTATCACTGCTTCTTGTGGTGTGGTCCACTTGATTCAGTGGATAAAAGTCATGGATAAAAGGGAAACGGATCGGCTACTGACCCGGCCAGCCAATGGCTAGTGGTTAGTGCTCTATGGGCCCCACCATGATGTTGTGTTTCATCCACGCCATCCACCTATTCTTCCGGATCATTTTATTGTATGAGCACAAAAATGAGGTTGATCCAAATCTCAGGTGGATCACACAGTGTTGATTGAAGTCCCACCATTAAAAATTTCCTGGGTCACAAAAGTTTTCAATCAAGCTGATATATATATATGTGGGCCCCACCATGATGCGTGTCGACCATCAACACCGTGCATTTGATGGGTCCCCTCTAGATTATGGGATATCCCAAAAATCAACCGTATACGGAACTCAGGTGGGCCATACCATCTAAAATCATGTGAAGACATGCCAAAAACATATAAAATCACTTGGTGGGGCCCATCTGAGTTTTGAATGCTTCTGAAACTTGGTCTGAACCCTCATCCAAGTGGGACACACATAATGGATGGGATGGATTTGCAAAACACATGTCGGTGGGCCCAAAAATGATTATGAATGTTTTAATGGTGCATGGCCCCTCCCACTTCTGTATGTGGTGTGGCCCACACAAGTCACATATTGACTTGATTTTTGAGTCCTAGACCTACGATGGAATGATGCACCTGACTGATGGGGTAGATGTTCGAAACGCATTACAGTGGGGCCCACACAGCTCATCATCATGGGACGGACTAGTGAGGTCGAGCGCATGATACCTTTTCCCATATATATATATATATATATATATATATATATATATATATATATATATATATATATATATATATATATATATATAATTTTCACTTCATCGAAGTCTGTATGACCTAATCAACAGGTTAGAAGTCAAATAACCATTACTGTGGCCCTAGGAGGTTTTTAATGGTGAACATTCAATCACAACTGTTTTCCTATGGTGTGGTCCACCTGAGATTTAGATCTACCTCATTTTTTGGATCAAGCACTAAAATTATCTTTCAAAATGGATGGACAGCGTAAACAAATACATCATGGCAGTGTCACTAGCCAAACCGCATCCGGATAAAACCCATACATCACGGGTGGCCCCATAGAGACTCTACCTGGACCGATTTCCATCCAGCGGGGCTGGACGTAATCCAACTCTCCGTCTACTATCAATCATTGTATTCATCGCAAGATACTCGGAATCTACGAAAATTGTCCCACTGGTTATAAGAAAGAACGAAGAAAACGGAAATTTATGAGAGAAGAAAAAGAAGAAATGGCGGAGAGTGCTGTGAGCTTCTTAGTTGAATACTTGGGAGCTTTGCTGGTGGAGGAAGCACAGTTGCTGAAGGGGGTCCATGGAGAAGTCTGTGACATCAGGGATGAGTTAGACAGAATTAAATCCTTTTTAAGGGATGCTGATACAAGACAAGACACAGACCAAAGCCTCAAGACATGGGTGAAACAAGTAAGAGAAATCGCTTATGATGTCGAGGATGTTCTCGACAAGTTCATGCTCGGCAAAGCACAAGCGCAACACGATTCTCAGGGATGCATCGACTTTCTTTATATACTCATCAAGCAGTTCATGGTGCATCATCAGACTGCATCCTCAATACAAGATATCAAAACCTGAATCGGTATGATAACGAAGAGAAAAGACGCTTACACTCTCAATAGAATAGAGCAAGGTTCAAGCTCCAATAACATGAGTGATCAATGGTATGATCCTCGATTGAATGCTCTTTTCATTGAGGAAGCTCATCTTGTGGGCATCGACATGCCGAGGAGGCAATTGATCAGATGGTTAATGAATGGAGATTCGAGACTCTCGACGATTTCGGTGGTTGGTATGGGTGGCCTAGGCAAGACCACTCTAGTAAAGAAAGTCTATGATAGCCAACAAGTGAAGAAATGTTTTAAACATATGCTTGGATCACTGTCTCGCAATCATTCAAACCAGTGCATCTACTCAGAAACATGATAAAGCAATTCTCCGAGGCAAAGAAAGAACAGTCTCCTGAAGGAGTAGATGCGATGACACAGGTCGAGCTAATCCAAGTGCTACGGAGCTAATTGCAGAACAAGAGGTATGTGCTTGTTCTTGATGATGGGAGGTGCATTTATAGAATTTCATAAGCAATGCATTGCCCACTAGTGAATATGGTAGCTGGGTAATGATCACCACACGCAAAGGTGACGTTGCATCATCTTCTTGCATTGGACCTTCCAATCACATCTACAACCTTCAGCCTCTGCATCCAGAAAATGCCTGGTCCCTCTTTTGCAGGCAGGCATTCCAATCAAATGAGGAGAACAGTTGTCCTCAGGAATTGGAGAAGCTTTCTCGAAGTTCCGTAAAAAAATGTCAAGGACTACCTCTTGCAATTGTCACATTAGGTAGTCTTTTGTCAGTGAAGGGAAAGACATATGTTGAGTGGGAGATGATTCACCGTAGCCTTGGATCAGAGCTTGAAAGCGATGACAATCTTAGAAGCATGACAAAAATATTATTACTCAGTTTCAATGACTTGCCTTACTACCTGAAATCATGCTTCTTGTATTTGAGTATTTTTCCAGAAGATTATGCCATTAAGCGTATGAAACTAATTCGGCTATGGATAGCTGAGGGTTTTGTCGAAAGAAATGAAGGCAGGTCAATGGAAGAGGTTGCTGAAGGCTACCTCAATGTGCTCATCACTAGAAATGTTGCTCTAGTGACAGAACGGAAATCTTATGGCAAGGTAATCACTTGTCAAATCCACGATCTTGTGCGGGAGACGATTATTCCAAAATTCAGGGAGGAGCACTTCTTTGCATCTTCTGTTGAAGAGAACATGAACAGAATCCGGCATCTGTCGATTTGCAACGATGGTGAGAATTTTCCAAAATTTGATACCTTCACCCGTCTTCACTCTGTTCATTTTTGGGGTGGATGGGCTATTCAAAACTCCTGCAATCACATCGTTTGCTAGCTTAAGGTTGTTGAAGGTGGTGGATCTTGAAAATGTGTCCGTGGACATCTTTCCTGATGATCTAACAAGCTTGTTGCATTTGAGGTACCTAAGCTTGGAGAATACAAAGATCAAGAAGGTTCCAAGTTCGTTGATGAAGCTAAAGAACTTAGAAACATTGAATCTTAAGGGCACCTTTGTATGTGAATTGCCAGTTGAGATTCTCAAGCTCGAGCACCTTCGCCACCTCCTCGTTTATCGCTATCATATAATGGTTGTTTATTTACCTTTTAACTCTGTGTATGGAGTTAAGGTGTCAGCTGGAATTGGGCATATGAGATCCCTACAGAAGTTGGCATGCATAGAGGCAGAGAGCGGAATCATTAGAGAGCTGGGGAATCTCACCCAACTGAGGAGGTTAGGCATTATCAAGCTAAAAAGGGAAGATGGGAACGATTTGTGCACTTCTGTTGAGAAGATGGAGTCACTACAAGAAAAGGGGGCTTTAGCCTCAGTTCAAAACCGAGGCTAAAATGGTAAAAAATTGAGGCTAAAACCTTTCGCCTCAGTTTTGCCTCAGTTATCCAAACCGAGGTTGAAACCCCCGTGGCTAAAGGCTTTAGCCTCAGTTTTAGCAACCGAGGCTAAAATGACTTTTATAGCCTCAATTTTCTCGAAATGAGGCCAAAGCAAAATTTTAGCCTCCATTGTTTCCAACTGAGACTAAATCCAAATTTAGCCTCAATTGCCTCTAACCGAAGCTAAAACTATTTTTAACCTCGGTTCTCAACAACCGAGGCTAAAGCCTTTAGCCATGAGAGCTGTAATCTCGGTTTAGGTAACTGAGGCAAAACCGAGACTAAAGATGGATTTAGCCTCTTTTGGCATCAACTGAGGCTAAATTCGGTTGATGACCTCATTTCTCTATCAACCAAAGCTAACAATATCATAATCAACAAATGACAACAAATGATTGAGCCTGTGCATATTTCACCCATTTAACATTCATCAAGACAACAATTAGCACAATATCAACAAAACAATTAATGGTCTATTTAAACTATAAATGTCTTCCTTTCCTAGCCTTCCACGTGAACTGTTTCAGTAAGGTCCCCTTATGGACCGATCATGTCTTCCTTTCCTAGCCACATCTTCTGGCAGATGTCTACAACACCAACCTCACTGGCCACGATCACGTGTCCACTATGTGTGATGCAGGCCCTTTTCTTTTCTTGCAATGAGCCCAAATTCCTCCCTGGGAAGTTTCCCTGCAATGGGCTGAGAAGCATAGCTGATTCGGTAAGTCGCACAGCATTGAGATTATACTGCTTGGAGCCGTAGAGTGTTGCAGAACCAGGCCCTCTATTTGTTGAAGACTTGAACCTTTATAAACAATCAAGGCCCATGATAAACAAGAAAATAAAAGGACAATCAGCTTCACAAGTCACCTCTATAGTTGGGAAAGTGTCACAGTAAATAAAAAAATAAAAAAACTGCTTGCAGATGGAATTTGATTGATTGCTAACACGTACACCGCATGCTCAAATACAAAAGTAGACGGCTCAGTTTTTTATGTGTAAACATAGCTAGCTATCTGTAACACATGCTTCAATATGCAGCAGGATAATATATGGTGGTTACTATAGACATGTCCAGTAAATATTGTAAAATATACTTGCTAATCAAATATCATTATACCGACATTATCAAAAAAAAAAAAAAACTTGGCAAGCTTGCAGTTGGAACTTTTCTTCTCTTTTCCTTCTTTTTTCATTTCCTTTTTTCTTAATGAATTGCCTTCAATTGGAACTTCAATCACATTAATAAATTGTCATTGTATCAAACTATATGGTGCTACAAGGCTTACAAGCACCACAATACAACCCCTACTCAATTGCTTGCTGGCAGGTATTGCAAATCATAAGCAACAGAGGAAACAAAAATTGGCCTTATAAAAGAAAACCAGTAAGAAAAACACACCCAAGTATGAAAAAGTTTAGAAAGAAAAAGCAACCAAAAGTCATCACCTGATATTCTTGAAGTGGATTTTGCTGCTCGTCAGGCATGTACCAGGAAGCATCCAAAACTTGAAGAAATAAAAAAAAAACTCAACAGTCATAATGTAGATGATAAATATGATTCATTCAATTCATTCATATTCACAAGATTCCATTAATTTACCTTAGATACTCTAACAGGACCATGATAGAGGTGGTGATAATGGACAAGATGGCATTTTCACTCACACAAGATAGGGTCCTAGATAGGAATTTTTGCAACCAAGAAAAAAAAGATCCTTAAAGCAGACCCTAAGAAGCTGGGACAAGATACTTCTCTTCTACCAAGTCTATCCAAGTCTATCTAACAAAGAAAAATAAACAAGCAGCAGCCCGCAGTTTCTAAATGCTAAGTAAATTCCTAGCATTTCAAGAGCAAAAGGAAACGAACCAAAATCACAACTTGCTATGAGAAACTAATGAAAAACAAACAAAAAACAACAATAAGGCCACTGAATCCTAGCTTTTTTAACATAAGATGCCTTAATATGTAACCGAAAGGAAAACAAACACGATCTAATTCTCAGGCAATATCCGACCAAAACTTAGATACAACCAACCCTGCATGGTCCTGCAATCCCATTTAGAAAAAAAAAAAAAAAAAAAAAAATTCCCAAGGAGAGATGAAATGCCGACCTTCTACATCTTGAGCCTTTCATTCTCTTCTTCCAAACGTGAAAACTTGTTCTACAGCTTGTTTGTGTATGCCTGCCACAATGAGGAATAAATTCTTGGTCTTAAAAAAACAGAAAATGGAAGTAACTGGTTTTCAAAACAAGCAACCTGATCTTACAGACACACAGACAAATAAAGTGCTTATACACTCTGCACAATTCTTCAGATACTGCTCCTACCGGATTGATGGCACAAACAGCAAGAACATTCATATCAAACAGCACTGAGTAGATTGTCTCTTTCAGCTGTCTTCTAGATGCCTTAGCAGATTCAGTATCTGAAGAAAAGGAAAAATAATTTTAAAAAAAAGGTATCAATTTAACTGAAAATGCACCCAAATAAATTGAATGTACCCTATATGGTTGACTTTATTTCTCCTTTCAATCATCTATCCATTACTATTGCCCCTATCAAGGAGAGATGATACCATTGCCAGTTAAACTTCTGATTCCCACTGGGACACTATGCTAACTACACTTTGGGCATAACTTCCTCAATTGGGTCGGGACCACATTCTTTTGAAAGATAATACAGCATCTATTATAAATCTATAGAACAAGCTCCCATCTCATACAATCATAAGCAGAATTTTACATTGTGAAAACATAGAGAAGCTTTAAAGAAACCACAACATACCTGCAAGAGAGACCCCTCAGTC
This sequence comes from Magnolia sinica, assembly GCF_029962835.1. NCBI lineage: Eukaryota > Viridiplantae > Streptophyta > Magnoliopsida > Magnoliales > Magnoliaceae > Magnolia > Magnolia sinica. Next base: position 85,392,738 of record NC_080581.1, read on the forward strand.
CATACTCGGCCAAACCTAGCAATTTCCCAGTCCATCTAGTGGACCGCAATGTAGTTTTTGGATGGCTAGAGATTAGCTAGCACCACATGCACCCTGGCCAAAAAGCACCTCCATATGCAGCATTGTGCAAAATCAGGTGAGTATGTAAAGCACTAATAATATCCAATCACCCTTATAAAATCCATCAGTAAAAAATGCCTAATTCCCGTAAGTTTGCTCCAGATTCTTAAAGAGTGACAGTTTGCAGCTGAAATTTTCCAGTCAAACAGTCTCTTGGCAACAGTATATAAAAAGGCATATCTTAACAACATATTCTAGTAAAGCTAACAGATGAAGCTAAATTCCGGATCGACTACAATTAATTACAATGTTTTTAGATACATAATCAATAACAGAGAATGAAGAGAATAAACAACTATGGTATGAAATGGTAGAGAATGACGAGAATAAAGAACTAAGATATGAAATGGTGGAGAACGAAGAGAGATGAAAAGGTATGGTACAATCGAGTTTCCGTACTAACTGAAATCCGTACTAATGAGTTACCATTCCTCATTAGGCTCATCTTATTTCTTTTATTGAAGTTTTGTTTGATTTAACAAAGTGGAGGGGCTTCCTAACTATCAAGTGTCCTTAGGGTCTGATACAATCAAGGAATTCAATAACAGTAACAGTGACCGTAAAGGCCAACCTTATAGCCATCACGATACAAGTTGTAATATTCGTTACAGCCCTGTAACAGTTGAAATTCTCTTAAAGGAAAAATGTATCGGCCCATTATGGGCTCGAATTGGTATGTAATGGGCACGTTATGGCTTCGTGTTGGCCTGTTACAGGACCATAACAGCTGTTACGCCCATTACAGGACCATTATGGGTTGTTCTTTCTTTTTCTTTTTTTTCTTTTTTTTCAAGTTGGGGATTACAGCACCACATTGCGTAACGGTCACAACCCTTACTGCTACTAACGGCCATTATGGCTGTAACTCAACCATTTTTAATACCATGGATACAAGACATGAACACATCTGAAAAATTCAATGGCTTTTGTTACCTCACAGAATAAAACATGTATCCGGACACTCTGTATCCCCTGTAAAGTTCTGTATTAGTTTGTCCATCCATAGTTCTTCACAGGAGTGAAAGAAATGTTTAGAGATCTCATTCATTGCCAAAAATTAAACCTTTATTAGATAATTTTAAGAAAATTTTACAAGAACCGGACATACTACGCCACAAATACTGCTTTCTTCCCCAAATCACACCATTTCCAAAACAAAAGGGCCAGGAACAGAGAAATCATTACCAGATCCGATCGAAACCACGCAATTTTAGCAAATACAACCAAAAGAATCAGACAACCACAATCTCAAACAGACCGAATTCCAGATCTAACACTAGAAACACTAAAAAAAAACACACAAAGGCCACCACCAGATAAAAAATTCCACACATTTCAGACTCTAAAACAAAGAATCCAAATCATGACCTAGAATCAAATATAAAAAAACACACAGTCATTTCAAAAACAAAAATAAAAAAGTAAAGCTCCAAACAATGGGATCCGAAAGGAAAACAGATCTATCCGCAAGAACCGGATCAAAATCCGACGAAATCTCTCAGAATCAAGAGATATAAGCTGGATTCAGATTAAAATAGATTAAGCACCAAAAATTGAGAAAAAAATTTGAAAAAATAAACCCTAAGTGGAGAATATTTGGAAAAAAGCTCACTGTATTTCAAGGATCTAATGATCGGAGAGAGAGATGGAGAGAGATCCGATGAAGACAAGAACCGAAGATGGAGGAGGAGCTTTTCTCCTTCTTTGGAGACGGAAATCTCGGAGAAGAGAGAGAGAGAGAGAGAGAGGAGCTAGGGTAGGGTTGGGTTTCGGTTGGAAAGGAATGGTGTGAGAGGACTGTTTAAGGGGCGCGGATTGGGTTCCTACGTAAGGATGCTGGGTGGGGCCCATCACCATGATTGTGGGAAATCTACACCGTCCATCCATGCGTGCCTGTCGAATTTATATTTCAGAAATAGAATTTTAGCCTCAGTTCCTTAGGCAACCGAGGCTAAAAGGCAGAAATTTGGCCTCGGTTCCTATGCAACCGGGGCTAAAAAGTCCAATTTTATCTTCTTTTTTTTTTTTTTCAGAATTTTCAATTATTTGAAATTTCTCAATTTTAAAGAGATTTTCAATTTTTTTTTTCAAGATTCTCAAATTCAAAATTCTTATTTTTTTTAAAAATTCTTAATTTTTTTAAAATTCTCAATTTAAAAAAATCATACTTTTTCATAATTATCATTTTTTTTATTCTTAATTTTTTTAAAAAAAAATTCTTAATTTTTTAAAAGTTCTCAAAATTTTTAAAAATTCTTAATTCTTAAAAAATTCAAAATTCAAATCTTTTTCAAAACTCTCAATATTTTTTTTTCAAAATTCTCAATTTTTTCCCAATTGTCTCCATTTTTTTCCAAAATTCTCAATTTTTTCACAATTGTCAAAAATTTTAAAAATTATTAATTCTTTCAATATTCTCAATTTTTTTTTTTAATATTCCTAAATGTAGACTTTTGGCATTGGTTCTAGGATATAAAGTAGACTTTTGGCCTCGGTTCCCATGTAACTGAGGCTAAAAAGTAGACTTTTCGTCTCGGTTCCTATGCAAATGAGGCTAAAATGTAGACTTTTCACCTCGGTTCCTATGCAACTGAGGCTAAAAGTTAGACTTTTCACCCCGGTTCCTATGCAACTGAGGTTAAAAAGTAGATTTTTCGCCTCGGTTCCTATGCAACTGAGGTTAAAATGTAGACTTTTGGCCTTGGTTCCTATGCAACTGAGGCTAAAAATTAGACCTTTCGCCTCGGTTCCTATGCAACTGAGGTTAAAAAGTAGACCTTTCGACTCGGTTCCTATGCAATTGAGGCGAAAAAGTAGACCTTTCACCTCGGTTCCCATGCAACTGTGGCTAAAAAGTAGACTTTTCGCCTCGGTTCTTATACAACTGAGGCTAAAAAGTAGATTTTTCACCTCGGTTCCTATGCAACTGAGGCTACAAATTACACTTTTCGCCTCGGTTCCTATGCAACTGAGGCTAAAAAGTAGACCTTTCGCCTCGGTTCCTATGCAACTGAGGCTAAAATGTAGACTTTTCGCCTCGGTTCCTATGCAACTGAGGCTAAAAAGTAGACCTTTCGCCTCGGTTCCTATGCAACTGAGGCTAAAAAGTAGACCTTTCGCCTCGGTTCCTATGCAACTGAGGCTAAAAAGTAGACCTTTCGCCTCGGTTCCTATGCATTTGAGGCTAAAAAGTAGACTTTTTGCCTCGATTACTATGCAACTGAGGCTAAAAAGTAGACTTTTTGCCTCGATTATTATGCAACTGAGGCTAAAAAGTAGACTTTTAGCCTCAGTTCCAAAGCAACTGAGGCAAAAAGTGAACTTTTAGCCTTAGTTCCTTACCAATTGAGGCTAAAAAACACATTTAGCCTCCATTTTTTCAACCGAGGTTAAAAAATTGAGGCTAAAGGCCTACTTTCTTGTAGTGGCAGCTCTCAAATTAAATTAAATTCCTTTGGTGTCCAACTTGAAAGGAGCATAATCGTGAATTTATATTCAGCTTCTCTTTTCGTACATGATCGGGGGCCGGTTCCCTTTTGTCGCTGGCCCTCCCAAACCACACTTTGTACAACCTTGGGCTCATTTCCTCATGAAACACAAGCAGCTTAAGTTTTTTGGAAAAAAAAAAAAAGAAAAAAAAGTGAGAGTTAGCCACTAATTAATTTAGAGATGTTCACATGCTGAGTAAATCTACCCTGATGTCGAATCATCCCAATCTGATGAGAGAGAAAAAAAATAAATTTTGGAAAAGAAATTTGTGGAATATAACGTTTCATTGCAATATGGTCTTTACATTGTTGTCTAGCTTTCTAGCGAGTCCCACTCAAACTAACATGATGGCTGGTGATGTAGAAGAATATGCTCCTCCAGTGATCATACAACAACATGCTTCTTTCCCGTTTGAAGAGAGCGAAGAAAGTGAATTCAAAGTTGACAAAGCACCACATGTCAACATGGTTACTGTCATGGCCGGGGGTGTATCCAAAAGGGTAATTATCGACAAGCCCACCCACAATGACACAACACAGCCGTTGTACATGTTAGCTTATATAGACAGATGTCCTCTTACCAGAATTCTGGAAGATAATGGAGCTACTGAACTTGTTGCCATGGAGAATGATGGCTAAGCTAGGAAAAACTACGACCGATCTGATCCCATCAGAAGTCACTGTTAGTAATTTTGCTGGCCATGTCACCAACACGCATGGGGTCTTGGTGGTCGATTTGACCGTAGGCATCAAAACGGTCTTGGCGCCATTTTTTTTTTTTGTTGTGGATAGTTCGTCAAGCTATAACACACTATTGGGGAGAGACTAGATCCATTCTTTTGCATGCATCCCATTCTCTCTCCATCATTTTGTGATTTTTTTGGAACCAAGATAAGGTCGAGCTAGTCCTGGCTGACAACAAGCCTTTCTTGGCCACGTCGAATGCCAATGAAGCTAATTACTATGGTGAAGAAGTGAGACCTATCAGATTCATCGGGAGAATAAGTTTGGTCGCCCTACTAAGATTACAGTAAAAAGGAATCCAGATAGCATTGTGTAGGCTATTCTGGAGATCACCAGAACCAATGATGTCCAGCCGAAAGATATTGTTCTACATTGGCTGACCTCCCACTGCACCATTGAAGAGTTCCCATGATCGGGATGCCAAGGGATGAAGCAAATTGGGTCGATTTCACGACCAAAATAAAAAGGCTTAAAGAAAGCTTAGGGAAGCCAATGAAGGCTATTTCATACATTTGGCCCAGTTGGAGGAATCGACTGAGAGTGACAACATTTATTTCAAAGAAGACTTAGAAGTGAAGGAAGATTCTCGACCGCAAGTTCAGGATTCGTTAGTCGAGATCAATCTAAGTATAGAACAGGATTCGAAATTGGCATTCATAAGTGACTTTTTGCAACCTCTTAAGAAAGAGTTGGCAAAGCGGCTCTCTAATTTTGTTGATTATTTTGCATAAGATTATCATGAAATGTCAGGGCTTGATCGATCCCTGGTTGAGCATATATTATTCACGAAAGAAGGTTATTGGCTATACAAACAGCCACTTAGGCAGATGACAACCTAAGTTACCTCAAGATCAAAGATGAGATTGAGCGATTACCAAAGGCTGGTTTCATCCGACCGATCAAATACGCGGAATTGATGTTAAATGTTGTCCCAGTGATGAAAAAGAATAGTAAGGCTATGTATCGACATTAGAAATTTAAACCTACCTACACCAAAAGATGAATATCCCATGCCGTTGTCCGATCAGCTTATCGATCGGGTTGCTAGGGCCTGTTTGGGAGCGCGGATTTGGAACCCCCTAGATTCGGAACCCCCAGGATTTGAAATCCTCTTGGTGTGTTTGGCACCCTAGAGTGTGAATCAACTTTAATCCAAAAAGGGTCCTTACTCTTACCTGGGTGGTAGACTCCTAGGAGTTTCAACACTGGGTCAAGGGTTCGAGTACCCACCAGTGGTGAAATCCCACGGCGTGTATATGTAAGCGCGTGTGTGTGGGGTGTGTGTGTGTGTGTAAAAATAAAAATAAAAATAAAAAATAAAAATAAAAAAAATTGATGAAATTCCAAGTCTCGAATGGGCCACAAGCACAAGATCATGTTTGAGTTACTAACCAATGATTTTTAATCATTGATTTACATGGACAATGTTTGGATGGTGCTGGACAATGTTTGGATGTTGCTAATTTACATGGACAATATGTTTGGACGGTGCTGGACAATGTTTGGACGTTGCTAATTTACATGGACAATGTTTAGACAGTGCCAATTATCATTAGTGGGCCATGTGCCCAATAGAATAATAGTATAGTGACACATATGTTACACTGCAACTATTGAAATGATTTTAGGTGTAATCCAAGCTCTCACCTGGATTTGAAACCCCCTCAAAGAGGGGATTTGAAACCCCCTGGATTTGAAAGCCCTGTTACTTTATGTTGCCAAACAACTAATGGATTTGAAACCTCCTCAAATCCACTCAAATCCATAATGCCAAATTACCCCATAAGGTGTCTTTTATGGATGGGCAATCTAGATACAATCAAATCTATATTGCATTAGATGACGTGCCGAAGACATCACTCAGGTACGTGGGACTTTTGGAGACTTATTGCTGAGTAGGATTAAAGAACGCAAGGGCTATGTACCAAAGAGCGATGGATGCCATCTTCCATTATATGACTGGTCCCTTTATGGATGACTATGTGTACGACGTAGTAGTCAAGTCGACTAATGCAATGGAGCATCTGGCACACTTGCACAAGTCCTTTGAGTGAATAAGACTCCATAAATTAAGGTGGGTGGTGTGTGGTACACCGGATATTCGGGTCGCTGAACAGGCAGAAAACACTTGAAAGAGAAAAAATGTGTGGCTGGAAAAAAAAAAAAATCACCGGTCCAAATTCTCACCTGATCAGTGTGCCATCTGATTTTTTTTTCTTCTTTTTCTTTTGGTGTGGCATGTTGAAACTGAACAATATCTAATGAACAGCTTGGATAGATCACACGTGTAGCATCCATGATGGTAACAAAGGCGATGCATGGTAACTGAGAATAGGTCCGCAATTCTTTCAAAACCTAGTGAAGTCAGCATCTTTAATTAGTCTAGCACCATTTTGCAAATGCGCGGTGTCTCATGTTCCTCACGTGAGCCATTATCTCCAGCTATCCAGACCATTCCCCATCAACTGTGGTTGAAGCAAATGTTTTCACCAATAAATTATTACCATTCGATAGTGGATTTCAAATGGATGGTTCAAAGTAAACCGTGATTGGCCCAAATTAAAAATAAATAAATAAAAATTCAGATTGTTTTTTTAGAATCTCAGTGCATTTTTTTAAATTATATCATGCCCTATCTATACGTATGTGATCAATTTGGATGGTCTTGATTACCCCAATGTGATTCGGGGTTGGTGCATGCAATACGAAATATGATGCTCCAGCAGACCCACGGTCATCGCTCTATGGTGGTGGAACGTACTGAATACGGCATCCACAGTGTACGTCAATCTAAACAAGTCAAGAAAATAATTATTGAATGAAAAAATGTTGACTTATGGGTTGGTAAATGATGCTTTTATTTTCCACCAACGTCTCATTTTGGGGGAAATCTGAGCCGTGAAAAAGCTGGGCTACACCATCAAGTTGGCCTGAACAAACCAATCATGAACCGCACGTGTATGTAGAGTCTTGTGGATCCTTACTCTTGCTCCGGTGGTAGACTTTTAGGAGTTTTAACACCCGGTGAAGGGTTTGAATATCATGGTGAAATCCCACCACGGCATGAGTGTGTGGGGGGTATGTGTGCGCGTGTAAAAAATAAAATAAAAATAGGACTTGAATTTCATCATTTTTAGACCGTATATTTCAAGGGCCTTATTACAACTATTTTGTCAGTACATATTTTATTTAGAGATATTAAAGTTGATTTAGTAATTAAATTGAAACCCATGTGAATATAACATGCATAGCTACTTTTGGATTAAAGGGTATTTTGAATCCAAGGTACCAGACACAACGGTAGGATTCCAAAACCAGGGGTTCCGAATGCCGGGTTCCATATCCACGCTCCCAAACAGGCCCTTATATCTATTAATCTCAGCAGTCGTCCCCACTCGCGAACGGACAATCCCGATTTTTGTCCACCTTCTGTTTGGCTCAAATTAATGCTGCATATCTCATATGTTTAGCCAAGGACAGACTAACTGTTGTCACGAGAGAGAGAGAGAGAGAGAGAGAGAGATGGCGGAGAGTGCTGTGAGCTTCTTAATACAATACTTGGCAACTTTGCTGGTGGAGGAAGCTTTGTCATTGAAGAGGCTTGATAGAGAAGTCCGCGAAATCAGAGATGAGTTAGAGAGCATCAGATCCTTCTTACGAGATGCTGATGCAAGACAAGACGCGGATGAAGGGCTCAAAACGTGGTTGAAACAAGTAAGAGAAGTCGCCTACAACGTTGAGGATGTTCTTGATGAGTTCATGCTCGGCCTTGCACAAGAGCAGCATGGCACTCAGGGATGTTTCAATTTTCTTCCTAGACTCATCAAGCGGTTGAAAGTGCGCCATCAGATTGCATCCTCGATACGAGATATCAAAACCCAAATCCATAAGATTGCAGAAAGAAAAGATGCTTATGCTCTCACTAGGATCGAGCAAGGTGGTTCAAGCTGCAACAACATAACTGATTCATGGTATGATCCTCGACTGGATGCTCTTTTAATTGAGGAAGCTGATCTTGTGGGCATCGATGCACCAAAGCGCCAATTGATGGGATGGCTAGTCAATAGAGATTTGAGACTCTCAATGATTTCTGTGGTTGGGATGGGTGGCCTTGGCAAGACTACTCTCGTAAGTCTATGATAGCCAACAAGTGAAGAAGAGTTTCGAAACATATGTTTGGATCACTGTCTCTCAGTCATTCAAAGAAGATGATATTCTTCGAAGCATGATAAAGCAATTCTTAGAAGCGAACAAAGATCCATCTCCCCAAGGAGTAGATGCGATGACACAGGTCGAGCTAATCCAAGTCCTAAGAAGCTACTTGCAAAACAAAAGGTATGTACTTGTTCTTGATGATGTATGGGGTACTCATGTATGGAATCTCATTAGAAATGGGTTACCCAATAGCGAATGTGGTAGCAGGGTAATGATCACCACACGCAAAGGTGATGTTGCATCATCTTCTTGCGTCGGACTCTCGGATCATATCTACAATCTTCAACCTCTGCATCCAAGAGAGGCTTGGTCCCTGTTTTGTAAGAAGACCTTCTACTCGCACGACGAGAATAGTTGCCCTCCTGAATTGGAGAAACTTTCTCAATGCTTTGTAGATAAATGCCGAGGATTACCGCTTGCAATTGTCACATTAGGTAGTCTTCTATCAATCAAGGACAAGACGTATGTCGAGTGGGAGATGATTCACCGTAGCGTTCGATCGGAGCTTGAAAATGATGACAATCTTAGAAGCATGATGAAAATATTCTTGCTCAGTTTAAATGACTTGCCTTACTATCTGAAATCATGCTTCTTGTATTTGAGTATTTTCCCCGAAGATTATGCCATTAAGCGTATGAAATTAATTCGACTATGGATAGCCGAGGGTTTTGTAGAAAGAAATGAATGCAGGTCAACCGAAGAGGTTGCTGAAAGTTACCTCAATGCACTTATCGCTAGAAATCTCGTTCTAGTGGCAAGACAGAAATATGGGAAGGTGATTACTTGTCGCATCCATGATCTCGTGCGGGAGATCATTATTTCAAAATCCGGGGAGGAGCATTTCTTTGCATCTTTGGTTGAACAGAACACATTACCATCTAACAGAATCAGGCGTCTGTCCAGTTGCAATCGTGGTGAGAATTTTTCAAAATATGGGGGATTCTCTCGTCTTCTCTCTTTGTTCATTTTCGGGGTGGATCGGTTACCTAACAACCCTACAATCACATCATTTTCCAGCTTAAGGTTTGTTGAGGGTCAAATATTGCATATCAGACCCCAGTCGTTGCCAGGATTTACAAACATAGTACTGTTTAACGGCATGATTTAATCATGTTTGTGATGTAGGGCATATTCACGAGCCTGGACTGGGGAAGGGTACTAAAAGCATGGATTTAACGATCTGAAGGCACCAAGGCAAGCGACGGATCCTAGGAGACCAAGATCGACAGATTTGCACGCCAAGGATCCAAGAAAACCTGAGAAATTGAAGCTCAAGTGGCCTGAAAAGTGTCCAGAATGCAAGATCATAGGGTTCCCACCATCTAATCAGTTCAAAACTCCATATGTGGCCTGAGGACCATAAATGAACCGTACACGTAAAATTTCAGCCATTGGATCCCTCTGGAAGTGGTCCAATGGTCAGATCAGCTCACGAATTACTGATCTGAGGCCCACCTGATATTCAGATATGCTTCAAACTTGGACTCTAACCATTAAATGAGATGAGAAAAGGGACGAGTGGATCCGATTTCCCACAAATATCAAGGTAGACCCCACTTCAAGAGGCGAATGTGCATAGCCAGTGTACACCCGTTGTGCATCGGACCATCAAGAGCGGTCAAAGTCGGTTTTGACCGACATTATTCAAAAGAAAACGGAAATCACCGTCTCTGTTCGCAACAGGGAGTTGCGGGTGACTTCAGGTGGGCCATCATCATCGCAGATAAGCCTCATCCGGACCGTCCATTTGTTTCAGAAGGTCAAACCGACCGTACACATGAGGCTTTTCCAAATCGATGCTTGCATACACAGGATAATACCGTTCAAACGCAGGTTGAACGGTGATATGGAAAATCAGGTGGGACGCTTCAGCGTCGATCCAAAACCGACCATATACGAACGGTTTTGTGAGTAGAATACAGTGGACGTCGTGGATTCCTCGAACCAGTAGTGAAGTGGGCCCCACCAGCAGTAGAATACAGTGACGTGCGCGCCTCTGTTCACGCGATCCGGAAAATCTGGGACGATGTGGTCCACCCCTGTTGATCAGATGGTTGATCTGATCCGTCTAGTAGGAGCGCAGGTCAGCCATGATCCTAGCTATGTCGCCGGAATTTCGACTGAAGGAATCAGCAATCCAAAAAGTTCAGTCGTAGCTTGGTATGTTGCGTAAGGAATCCCGAAACCTGCAAACTGGTTGCGAAACGATTTCGCGGCAACCATTCTGCATTGTCTTACGCACTCCCAGCCGAGGAAGGTTAAGACCACCATATAAGCAAGAGAGAAAGAGAGAAACGGGGGCCCGGGGGAGATTCTTTTGAATAGAAAGGAAGGAGTTTTTGGAGGGACGTGAGGAGGATCGGCTGCTGGAGCGAGCGTGGTTGGAAAGGAAAAAGGAGAAGTTGGGACGTGAGTAGCATCGCTTGGGCTGGACCTGGACCTGATTTTTCTTGTCTTTTTCTTTTCTCCTTCTTCTGTTTTTGATATTTGAATTTAGCCCATTCATGTGTGGCTAAACCTCTTAGCTAGGGCTAAGAGGTGAAGCATGTAGCGAGATGAGAGATTTTACTGTGTGCCTTTAATTCATAAACTGAATTTGATATAGTTGATTATTAAAGAAATATTTTTCTTAGTCTTTTATGGTCTGTTGTGACTGAAATTACAATGGGTTTGCAATGGCTTTGAGTATTTTTTTTTTCCCTTTTTATGTTTATGAAGTCAGGAACCCCTGTTGTTCATCATTGTCATATGAGCATGGTAGGATGACAGTACCCTTCCTGATCCTCATACATTGTTGGTTGGTTGGTAATTAGTTTAATTCTATTATTTACTTTGTCTCCTGGGCATGGCTTGGTGATGGAATCCATTCTAATTCATATACCTTTCACCTCTTGAAAACTATATCAAAGGAAGTCTAGTTAAATTCCATGATTTCTGAAGCAGGCATAATTTCTCCCTGATCTCTACAAGTGGATCCTCTGAATCCCTAGTTTCTTCCTCTGAATTCCTTAAAGTTTTAGATAATTATTCCACAATTATTCCTTAAACTCTATTTGGTTTAGATCACATCTTAATCTAGTTCTAGTTCTACTTGGTTTCAGATAACGTACAGGTATCAGTCCCTGTGAATTCGACCTCGGTCTTACCGAGTTTATTACTACATCACAACCCTATACATGGGGAGTGAACAAGGTTGTTGAAGGTGGTCCATCTTGAAAATGTGACCATGGAAATATTTCCTGATGATCTAACAGGCTTGTTGCATTTGAGATACCTAAGCTTGGAGAATACAAAGATAAAAAAGCTTCCTAGTTCATTAGGGAAGCTAAAGAACTTAGAAACATTGAATCTTAAGGGCACCTTTGTACATGAATTGCCGGTTGAGATTCTCAAGCTCGAGTGTCTCCGCTACCTCCTTGTTTATCGTTATCGAAGAACACAGTTTCATGTGCCATTTACTGATGTGGATGGAATTAAGGTGCCTGCTGGAATGGGGAGTCTTAGATCCCTACAGAAGTTGGCATACATAGAAGCGGAGAGTGGAATCATTAGAGAGCTTCAGAATCTCACCCAATTGAGGAAGTTAGGTATTATCAAGCTAAGAGTGGAAGATGGGAATGATTTATGCACTTCCATTGAGAAGATGAATCACCTTCACTCCTTTTCTGTGACATCAATGGATGAGGATGAGGTTCTTGACTTGCATTATATATTTCATCCTTTGCTGCCTCTTCAACATCTTTATTTGAGAGGGCATTTGGAGAAATTACCTGAATGGATTGCCTTGCTCCACAATCTGGTTGCGATTCGTCTGAGATGTTCTAGATTGAGGGATGACCCACTCAAAGCTCTTCAATCATTGCCCAATTTGGTGGACCTCACGCTATGGCGAGCTTATGATGAAGAAGAGTTATGTTGCGAGGGAAGAGGATATCCAAGACTTAAGCTATTATGGCTCGTTGAGTTGAGGGGATTGAAGAAGGTGAGGGTAGAGAAGGGAGCAATGTCTTGCCTTGAAGACCTACGTATTAGATGTTGCGAAGAATTAGTGGAGGCGCTGTTGTGGATTGAACACCTCACTAACCTCAAAAATCTCTACCTGGTGGACATGTCGGAGGATTTCTTGAAGGGGCTAAGAAAGGATGGAGTTGAAGAGTTGGTGGATTCCATTCAGCACATCCCACTCATTCGATGTTTTGACACTCATAAAGGGACTCTCTGGGACTTGTTATGATCATGGAGAACACACCCACAGAGTAAAAGCACTTGTAAGGTTAATCTTTTATATTTCTCTTCCTATTTGCAGTTGATTTTTATTTATTTTTTTTGCTCTCTCTCTCTCTCTCTCTCTCTCTCTCTCTCTCTCTCTCTCTCTCTCTCTCCTTTTCTTCTCATTCTTCTTCTTTTTTTGACATTTTTGTAGTTCTTTCAAGGAGGCCAGTTCTTCTACAATGTTTTAGAGTAAACCCAAGCGTGAAAGTTGGATGCCTTGAAGGCTAGGCCAATGCAAGCATTATGTAAGTCACCATGGGAATTTGAAGGATTGTGGGTGGTGGTCCATTGTGTGGCCCACCTGGTGGCTCAATAGGCATGATTTTGGGGCATCCTATCACCACGGGTGTCTCACTTGATGCAGAAGTTGGCTGGCATACATATTCAACATAGTGGTCATTTAGGTAGTTGAATAACTTTTTCATGCAATTGTATATGCTTTCGTAGAGTTGAATAAGTGTTGTAGAAAAGCTTATATGATAGCATTGTATTGAAAATTGGCTTCTTATTTCATGAGTATGCTGTCTTCCCATGAAAATCTTAATAGGATGGACCGGAATCCACCATATTATGTGTGTGACATCTTCACCATTCAACAAGTGCGCTTACCATTTTTTATTTCATATAAAGGTGGGAGCATACCACATAAAACTTTGTTGATTGGAAAAGACACAAGCATTCAAGTAAGCGCCACAAAAAGAATGGGCCTCATCAATCATACGAACCATACAAAATCAACACACACACACACACACACATATAAACAACGATGATGGAAAGAATGTGCTGCCGCCGAATAGGGGCAGACCAATAGCAACTTGAGGGATGCCAATAACCGGCTCCACAGCAGAAATATCCCCACAGAACATAAAACTGGAACCTGATAGCAGAGATGACACTCAAACAAGGACATCCCTGCTAGAAACCACTGCAGGGGAAAACTCAGGATAATCAACTAAGACAGCACCCAGCCTCTCCACGGTCATGAGGCCTAACATCAGCCTAATTATCACAATCACCCCAGCCTCAACCACAACAATCATCCTCCCAAATTTCCTCCACAATCAGGATTGGCAGCTGATAGGGCATTGCCACGATTTCACATCAAGGTGACAAGGTCCATAGAGGACTGAATTGCAGGAGCCTAGCCTGGAACAGTTAGCCCTCCATAAACCAGAGGCGACGCATCTGAAACCTGCGAGCACACCTTGTAATATACAAGCCATCCCATGCAGCCAAATGATGTAGAGCAGACGGGACACTTTTATGGCAAAGATAGACTAGAGAAGGCCTGATCAGAGGCAGAAGTGATCAAGACTGTTAGAACCTTAAAACGGTTAAATCACGCAAACCGACATGAGTTTTTTGAAATATCATATATGATTTTGGGGCAGGAGAAATTACTTTAGCCAACCAACACTGCTATGCTGGGTTGCCCACACCAGATTTGCGAGATAAAATCAGATCGACGGTCAAAGTCCCTATTATTTTCGTTTTTACTGTAACTAGTAAGTTTTCATTGGAGTGTAACTTTTGATCCTTTGAGTTGTAGGAGTTGTGCCCAACATGAAAATGGCTTAGAAAAGCTAGGAGAATAACATGGTTAGGCCAAATTGGATACTTACTATTTTTGGCCAAAAACTATGAAGTCTAGTAGGAATCATGACTGTCTATAAATAGTAAGTTTACTATTTGTAGTAAGTCACGTTTTTAGGGAGTTTGAGTCTAAAACTCCATCTTAGATTTGAGTTCACTATTTGAAGGATTGTAATTTCGTTCTTTTATAATCAATCAATTTATTTTGAATTGTTAGAAATTATTTTTATTTTCGTCCCTCATAGATTCAAGGAATCTCTGTGGAGTCCAGAGAAGTTCTGTAGATTCAGAGTAGTTATCGTGAGGAAGACAGTGATCGACCTCGTCATGTCCTTGCCTGCGTCACCAAACAACCGCAAGTAAACATTCACCAAGCGCATCAAGCCATACAAGATCAGCAGAAACAGCTAGTAGGACAAGCCAACGGCCAAACACACAACAAACCATTCCCCTCGTCAAAGCATCCATCAAACAACTCCCTGATGCAGCCATCCAACCAGCAATCAAACATCAGAATACATAAAGAACTAGCTTGCAAATAGCCCCAGAGTCCACCCAAACAACTTCAAGATAGTAGCTAAAGACAGAGCACAGAGTACAGAGTCCAGCAATCAATCTGTCCCACCAGCCACCAGTATCAGCACACAGCATCCCACAGGCATCAACCCTAAATAAAAATAACTGTAATATACAGAAATGAAATGATCGCAATTAAATTACCCGGTAGCATTTTGAAATCTTTTTTGAAAAAGTTGGTTGGAATGTATATTTGATATTAATTAGGTAGCTATTTATAAAATTTTCTTTTCTAGCTATCAGTAGCAACTATGATGAAAGTATGGAAAAGATAATCCATGGTAGGCGCTCATATTTTTTTACCCTCCTATGTACGTCCATCAATAATGACGCCTACCACTAAAACGTGTATGGGGGAGGAAAAGGATTTGCTACTTCGCTATGTGAGCACCACTATGGTATACGTGTTGAGGGTCAAATATTGTATATTAGACTCCAGTTATTACCTGATTTTACGAATGTATTATTTGATTAACATTATATTTTAATCATGTTTTTGTTGCAAGGTAAATTTAGAAGTTTGGACAAAAAAGGGTATTAAAAGCATAGATTTAACGCTTATAAATCACCAAGGTAAAGGACGGATCTTAGGGGACTGAGATTGAAAAATTCACACGCTAAAGATTGAGAAAATCAAGTGATTAAAGTTAAAGGGGCCTGAAAATCATCCTGAATACAAGATCACAAGGTTCCCACCATCCGTTTGGCTCAAAGCTTTATATCTGGCCTGAGGATCATAAAGTAACCGTCCACATAAAATTTCAACGATTGGATCTTTGTGAAAGTGGTCTAGCGGATAGATCAACCAATAAATCACAAATTTGGGGCCCACCTGATCTCTGGATTCACTTCCAATTTGGTATCACTCCTTAAATTAGATTAGAAACCAAATGGACGGTGTGGATTTTCTATAAAACATCACTGTGGGGCCGACACACGTGATGCACGTGCACCACGGCAAGACCACCCGCAGTGCACCGGAGCAGGGGAGTCGGTCATCGTGTGCTGACCCGACTCCCAGCCCGTCTTTTACGCAGGGGACGCACGTCCGATTGCTGTGGAGTGTAGTGGGCCACCACCATTGTCCCGATGGTTGATCTGGACCGTTCATTATGTCTATGGTGGTACGACCACAATCATGGAGTCCTTTTTCCACCATACAAGCGATGGCAAGAAGATCACTGTCAAATGCAGGATGAACTGCGGGAAGATTTGATACAGTGGGCCGTGACAAACTCGACCAAAAGCACCCATTTCTAACTGAAATTTTGCCACGGATTCAATGGATGGAGTTGATTTCTCCTTTAATGCTGATCAGGGGCCCATCGCACGTCCCAACGCAGGTTCATGCACAGGAATGTGCATAGTAGCGTCCGGCCCTTCGTGGGCTGTTGTATGATCGTGGACACGATTGGTTGGATGATCTGAACCGTCCAGATGGAATTCCATCCAAGGCTGACCACCACCATGGAGCCAAAACAGATTGTGTGATGATTACCGTCCCAAAACTCTCATTCCAATGCAAGATGGTTGCGTTTCGCTGCACAAGGTGCGAAAGGAGTTGCTGCTTAAGCTCTCCACCGAATTCCGGCCACCGACCCTCTCCAAGCCTATAAAAGAGAGAAAGAGATGTGAGGGGAATCCTTAGACGTGTGGAGCACGAGAGAGAGGGAAGAGGACGTGCAGCTGGCTCTTGGCTAGGAAGTTTTCTTCCTCTTCATTGCTTTGTTTTGTTTATATTTTTTTCTTTAAGAGCTTAGTTTCATCATATTGATGATGGGCTAAACCTCTTAACTAGGGCTAAGAGGTAAAGCTTGTAGTGTGATGGGGCGTTGTTTATGGCTTTGATTCATATTACGTTGAACTATTCATGATTTTGGTTTGATTATAAGGAATATTTATAGTTTTTAATAGTTTATTGTGACTTAAATTACAATGGATCTGCGATAGCTTTGAGTATGTTCTTTTCATTATTATGATTGTGAAGTTGGGAAGCCCTGTTGTTCACCATTATCTCATGGACATGGTTGAATGATGAAATTCTTCCTAACGTTCATAACTCTCTCAGATTGGTTGTGGATTGGTTAAATTCTGTTGTTTACTTTGTCTCATGGGCATGGTTTATTGACGGAATCAATTCTAATTCTCATACCTCTCATCTCTTAAAAACTAGATCAAAGGAAGTTCATATTTGAATTTTAATGAATTATCTTCCAATTGGACGAAGATAAAACTATGATTCCAATTGTATTCTTGAATCAAGCATAGATCTCTCTGATCTCTACAAGTGGATCCTTAGAAACCCTAGTTCCCACCTTTGAATTTTACAAGTTTTAGTTTAACAATTCACCATTATTTTCCTACATTCTACTAATTCAAATTACATCTTCTTCTAATTTTAGTTTTGGTTACTTTCACAGTACGTATAAGGTTCAGTCCCTGTGGATTCGACATCAGTCTTACCGAGATTATTACTATATCGCAATCCTATACTTGGGGTGTGAACAGTATGTTTTTCATCCATGCCATCAATCTATTTTTCTAGATTATTTTATGGTATGAGATAAAAAATGAGGAATATCCCAATCTCAAGTGGACCAGATTACAAGCAAAAAGTGTTGACCATTAAAAACTTTTCGAGCGCCATGAAAGTTTTGGATCAAGCTGATCTTTGTTTTTTCCCTTCATCTAAGTCTGTATGACCTAATCAACAGATTGGATGTCAAATAAACAATATTATGTGCCTTAAGAAGATTTTAATGGTGGATATCCAATGTAAGACCCGTGTCCTAATCCGTACTGTTCCGTTAGCTTCCGCAGTCCTTCCGGTCAACTTCCGGCAACCTTCGCACTGTATTCGGTGTTTGCGCACGATCCTAAGCCAGGTCCCGCGCACCGACGTCGGCTTGGTCTGAAAGTTATATCATAGCGACCGCGTCGTCGCCGCGGTTCCAACGCCGTGACTTGCGCACCGAACCGATAACCAGGCTAGAAGATGCCGATCAGCGTTTATTCCGAAGAAACACCGCGCGTTGCGGATTTCGAGGGAATCTCTACTATTAGTCCCATCAATCAACCATTAAAGCATCCCTTACCTCAAGTACATCAACCCATCTCCACTTTTTTCAAAAGTCCACCATTCTTTCCACCTCACCACTCCTCTTTTCCAAATTTCAACAACAACCATACACCTTTTCACAATTTTCAACCCAAACCATCCCCCATCACTCCATCACCCATCTCACTCTCTCTCTCTCTCTCCCTTACAAGTCTCTCTCTCATTCAAACTCTCCCATAGCAAGTCCCATACGTATGGTCCTCCCATGGTGAGAAAACTTCCTTTGTGAGGTCCACCTTTCCCACCCCTTCATCTCTCATCTCAACCATCCATTTTTCATCTTCCACCATCAAAGAGGAGCTCAAGGAACTAAGGAAGCCAAGGGAGCAAGAAGATCAAGTGGTGGGTGTTTGGATAGGATAGATTTTGATGCTTTTAAGTTGGGCCAAGTGAGGCCAACCGATCAATGGTTTGGATCTCACTTTGGACCCTAAGATGTGGCCAATGGCCCACTTGGATCATCATGATCATTCCATGATGGGGCCATTCTCCATGGACCCCATCATGATGTTTATTTCTTTACATGCTTAGGGTCATCTAGACCATTTAATTTAGTGGAGAAGGGATCTCCACCGTTGGATCTAATTTTTATAGACCCATGTGTAATGGGGCCCACTTGATGTACGATTTAGTGCAAGGGAGGGCCCATAGTGCCGGGGTCCCTCCATCACACGGTCTCACTCTCTATCCCTCTCCCTTTTTATTTTATTTTTATTTTATTTTATTTTATTTTTATTTTTATTTTGTTGTATGATGGTAAGGTTGTATGGCCACTTGAATGGACCCCACCATGTAGTAAGCATTTTATTTGAGTGGGGCCCACCTTATAAGGATAGTACCCACGCCATTCATCAGTGGTGGCCCACCTGAACAGGCCCACCTCAAATTGCAAGACCGTCCAGCGTCCCTGGACGCTGGACGTTTAAATGGGAAAACACAAATATCACCTTTTGTCCCAAGCCTTGGGGTGGTCCACTTGTGTAGGCCCCACCTTGATGTATGTATTAGATCCACACCATCCATTCCCTTCCCAAGCTCTTTTTAGGCGTTGAACCCAAAGATGGGACCGATCAGACTTCCTGGCGGGCCATAGCATGGCAAACAATGCGTTCACCATTAAAGCACCCTCTAACACTTCTATACGCTGAAACAGGCCCAATATTGGGCTTGTTTTGACTGTCGCAAGGCATGGAGAGCCATTGGACGGAGCAGATCTGCAAGAGGTGGATCCCACTTGCAAAATCCATGGAAAAACAATAAATCAAAAAAAAAAAAAAAAGAATAACAAACAGCAGCAGCTGCTGCTGCTGCTGCGTCAGAAGCGCAGCAGGCGCTGCCTGCGCCAGCGTCCGGGCGGACGTGTCCGTGTACAGCCACCCACGGCTGTAGCCGTGGGCCCCACCTTGATGTTTATATGCTGTCTAAACCGTTCATCGGGTGGGCCGCTATCTGACGTGGGCCCACCCCAAAAATCAGACTGATCCAAGATTCGGGCGGCCCACATCAAAGGAAACAGTGTGAATTGAATTATACCGTTGGAACCCTTTTTGGGCCCACAGAAGTTTTGGATCAGGGTGAAATTTATTTTCACCCTTCATCTAGGTCTGCTGGACCTTATCAACGGTCCGGATGGGATATAAACATTATGGTGGGCCCCACATGGAGCCCACATTGATGTATGTGTTTCATTCCCACCGTCCGCCTGGACGGTAGGCGTAGAGCCACTGTGGTGAGTGGTGGGCCCACTGTGATGAGTGTGTGGGCTCACTGTGATGTGTGCGTGTGTGTATGTGTGTATATATATATATATATATATATAATATTATATTTCATATAATATTATATGTATTATGTATATATATATATTATATACTATATTATATGTATATTTTTTTGAGGCCCACCTTGATATATAGGTAAGGCCCACCTCAGTACTTGTGACCCATGGTTGAGGCCCACTTTGATATATATATAAGGCCCATGGGTCGAGGCCCATTTAATATATTAGGGGCCCATGGGTCGAGGCCCATTTGATGTAATGGGGCCAATGAGTTGAGGCCCATTTGATGTGCACATGGGGCCCAATTGGTGAGGCCCATTTGATACATATAAGGCCCAGGTGAGTAGACCCATTTGATGTACATATGGAGCCCAACTGTCAAGGCCCATTTGACACGTGTAAGGCCCATAAGCTTAGGCCTATTGGATATGTTCTGAAGCCCCCGGGTTATAGCCATTGCAATGCGCATAAGGCCCATTGGTGTGGCCCACTTAATGAATGTAAGGCCCATATGACTTGGCTAATTTGATGTATTTAAGGGCCCAATGGATGTACCTAAGGTCCATTGCAATGTGTGATCCCAAAATAACTTATGAAATGATATTTGTGGCAGTCGTGCCTTGGGAGCAATGTTGGTTTGACGTCCACATTGTAAGTGTAGTGTGGTTAAATGTCCGCATTATGACTTTCCCTTGGGCCCACTGATAGGCCCATATGTGTAATATGTAGGCCGTCTAGGCCCGTCTTCATTATGAGCATCATCCACCCCATGTGACATATTTAATTCCATGATTCATGATCATATGCATCATACGTATGTTTGATATGAGAAATGACTGATCATAGCATAGCCTTCGGGCAGATTGTTTACTCCCGAATGAGCGGTGTTGCCTACATGAGCGCACGATATGCGCGAGATTGATGCGCATGAATGAATAGTGTGATTCATGCATTCGCATTGTGTGGTATAGTTATGCGCCCTAGCGACATCAGGGCCGTAGCCTCCACGGGCGTATCGTGGTTGGCGGGATTGGATACCGGAAATCTTGTTCTACATGGGGTGCGATAGATATCCACGGGTGAAAGTCCCTAAACCCTTATGGTACCGGGAGGTTGCTCCAACGTCTGCAGAGTGGGTGCATGAGCGCTGGTGCCGATTACCGACGGTTGCGCTTTCCACTGTGTCGTGGTCGGTTGGAAGGGGGTGCGGCCTTACCCGCCCGAGAGTAGGGGGCAATGCTAGGCTGAGTCTGACCAGCTCGAGGAATGGGTCCGCTATTGACGAGCCGAGCCCGATATTGGCAGGCGGATAGTGAGGTCTTTTCCACTCACCTTATTGCGCGCGATGGGGCGGCAATCTGGCTTGGAGCGTACTAGACCCCGGTGATATCCCAGATTTGAGCCGTATTGACATGTGGACTTAGATGAGGATTTGTATGCTTGACTTACATTTTGCATTGCATGGCCTTAGTATGGCCGACATCATTCTTTGCACCGCATGGCCTTGATACGGCTAATGGGATTCTTAGCATTCATCAGCATGTTCCGCATTACTCTGATACTGCATGACTACATTATCACCTTGAGCATACACTTTCACCACCCTCTAAGCTTTCTATAAGCTTATGCACGACCGTTGCGTGCAGGTGACGTTGGATCGCAGCAGCGCTGAGGCTTGGACGCGTGGCTGATCTTTTGGAGCTCTTTTTTTTGTCTATCATCATTGTATTTCCTTTATGCTCATTGTACTTGTAAAGTTTTTGATTATAGTGGAAATGTGATGGAGTTTTTGGTTGTTGTTTGTGGGTTATGCCTTTGGTTATACTTATTACGAATCAAACTGATGTTGAAAATCCTCCTTGTAGCATCCCAGGATCGGAACCTGGCGAATGGGCGCTGGGAGCCGAGAATGGGGTTCTACGGAGGCTGTCGGCGCCAGATTCGGCGATCGGGAATTTTGTGAGCCCGGTTTCCGAGTTTGGGGCGTGACATCCAATCACTATTATTTTCCTGTGGTGTGGTCCACCTGAGATTTATATCCCTCTATCTTTCTATCAATCCCTAAAATGATATGTAAAAATAAATTAAAGGAATGGATGAAATATTAATAACGAGGCTCACAGAGCACCAACCACCAGCCACCGGGCTGGTGGCAGAGGGTGTAGCCAATCCATTTCATGGGGAAATAGGTGATGCTTAGTTGTCGGAAGCGGATTAGCTGGTGTACCTCACAACAACTATATAGTTGTTATATTGACATAGTTCTGTGGGTTTGATCACGAGGTATGTGTTATATCCAAACTGTCCATCCATTTGGTGATCTTGTCTTAAGGCTTTAGACGAAAAATAAGATAGATCTAACTATCAAGTGGACCACACTACAAAAAGTAGTGGGGGATTGAATGTTTACCATTGAAACCCTTTTTGGGGTCACAGAAGTTTTGGATCAGTATGAAATTTGTTTTTCCTCTTCATTCAGGTCTTTTTGACATTGTGAACAGATTGGATGGAAAATAAACATTATGGTGGGCCCTACGAATTGTTTAGCTGTGAAAATCATTATCTCAGCTGCTATTTGTGGTGTGGTCCATATGATCTTTGGATATGATTCATTTTTTGTATAGTGCTCTAAAATGATCTCTAAAAATAGATGAAAGGTGTGGATATAATAAATACATCACTGTGGGGCCATTTAACTTTGATCTCCTTTGAACCGTTCGTACAACTCGGAGCTCGAGGAGCGTCGGTGCTTGTCTTCGCACGACACGTACCTACAGCATCTATATAGCTAGTGTGGGAAGCAGATTGGCTGGTGTACCACACACTTTACGTGGGGTATATGTTATATCCCAACTGTCCTTCCATTTTACGAGCTTATAGTAAAGCTTGAGCTGAAAAAAATAAGACATTCAAAGATCAAGTGGACCATAGTGCAAAAGGTTTTGGATCAATATGATATTTGTTTTTTATCAATATGATATTTGTTTTTTCCATTTCATCCAAGTCCGTGTGACCTTGTGAATAGATTGGATGGAAAATAAACCTTATTTTGGGCCCTATGAATGTTTTCATGGTGAGAATTATGGTCTCCACTGGAATTTGTGGTGCGGTCAACTTAAGCAATGGATATGAATCATTTTTGGGTTAAATAAAGGAGGCCTAAAATATCACGTACATGAAATAGGTGTACTTGGATTTGTGTCCATCCTGATGTTTTTAAGAAATTCACTTATTTATCAATTTTGAGAGCTCATTTTAGAACGTGAGGTTAAAAAACTAAACTAGATCTAAAACTTAAATGAGCCACGTGAGATGGAAATTTAGAGAAAAAAATGCCTACAATATTTAAAACTTTTTTAGCTCTACCTTAATGTGTATATTATAAGAACTCTATAAGGTGGGTTTTATTGATCAACTGTCTAGATTGTCCTAAGGGTTGGATAATGTGATCGGGTGCACCAGTGGGCCTCATTAAGTTGTGATACATCCAGAATTTGTGTAAGGGGTGTTGTGCTGCTACTATGATACGCACACAATGTCTTGATAGAATTAGGATTACCAATTTGTGTGGAGCCTTAGGGAGAGGAGTTTTGATGGGTTTCAAAGTCTTCATCCCTCTAACCTACATTAACAGGGCTAGGTACCCAATCCAACACTATCGACAGAAGCTTGAACCCTATCGTATCTTCTCTAAAGGGTGTTAGGAAAGGAAGGCCTCAACATCCCTAGCTACAACAATGACATCACAACAAGGTAAGCCATTTACTTCTTCAAATCTCCATATCCAAAGCATAGCAAAGTCCTTCAGCAATTCCACATATAGAACTTACATAAAGGTATTTCCACTCAGATGAAGTAACAACACAAAAAACTCAGCGGGATACAAAACTGTTATAGTCATACTAATGTTTCAATGGTGGTATTGAATCCCCACTATTTTCTCTTGTGTGGCTCACTTAAGTTTTAGATCTACCTCAATTTGGGTTCTTACTCTCGCTCGGGTGGTAGACTCTCAGGAGTTTTAACTCTCGATCAAGGGTTCAAGTACCCATAGGTGGTGAAATTCCACTAGCGTGAGTGTGTGGGGTGTGTGTGCGTGTAAAAAAAACAAAAACAAAAAATAAAAATAAAAAATACCTCAATTTCTAGGGCATATGTTAAATTGAATTTGAAAAACAGATTAGATTTCTCACAACCATCACAGTGGACCCCACCCAATATCCCAGCACAATTTGTGATAAAAGGCTTTTTGGCTACCAAATAGGTGATAAGGTAGGTCCCACACACCGCTCCCTTTCCTTTTCCACCAGCTGTCATGGACAGCCGAGTGTGTGTTTCCCTTATTGTGGAGCCTACCTATGTCAGTACCTCACCCTCAAATAAGTGGCAAGCCGAGTCCCACATGTGCCTCCCACTTTGTAATTGTCTCCCACCAGCTGTCATGGCAGGGGTGGGTGTTGCCCTGACTACGTATTATATTTGCTTTTCCACTTCATCTAGGTATGTGTGACCTTTTGAACAGATTGGATGGAAAATAAATGTTATGGTGGGCCCTACAATCGTTTTAACGGTGATAATCATTGTCCCATTGTTATATGTGGTGTGGTCCACTTGAGCTTTGGATATGACTCATTTTTAGGCCCATGATCTAAAATGATAACCAAATGTATGAACGGGGTGGATATAATAAATACATCATTATGTGGCCCATGTAACTTTGATCTCATTTGAACTATTCATACAACTCGGAGCTCGAGGAGCGTCAATGCTTGTCTTCGCACAACACATACCCACACCAGCTAGGGCTCTAGTTTTTTAGTTCTTAGTTTATTCCTCCACCATTCATCCACAACATCCTGATAGATCGTAAGGAAGATCACTCAATTTTGAACGGAATGTTGCGGGACTTTCCTACGATGTACAGGGTGATTATGCAAGCCATCTCGTTACAAAGTATGGTCAACACCATATGACGAACGGATAGTCAATCCACGACTGTCTCGCCACGTGCTTGGTTCCGACCAAGATCACCAACCATCTTGCCAAGGAGCTTGGTTTCGATCCAGCAACCAAAATATTATTAAAGATCTGCCCTTCATTGATCGTCCCACTATAACAATAGGTTCCGATTGAGCGACGAACATATGTCCATCCAGTATGTCATGACCGTCCCGCTACGATGCTCAAACTAATTGGGAAACAAACGAATCATCGTGAGTGTTACTATTGTAAAAATCATTAATAGAATAATACTTTCGACTTACATCTTCTTCCCATATTACTTTTACTCTTGAATTTTGGTAGCGAATCACACTTAAAGAATAAGTTCTTAAGTTCGTATACTCATGTCTATTATCGCAAGGTAAAAAGAATCCATTCGGAAGGTTTAGCCTCTTGTCCTTTCATAAATCACTTGAACGAAGCACAATACAGGTGACCAAGAGGACTCTAAATCCTATCTTTAATATGTCCGTCTCGTTGCAAGGGACACCAATAATTCAATCAACCCTTTAGTCATGTAAACTCTGGCATGCCGGCACATTATAATTGTACACGAAAATCAAATCCAGGCCCTCGCTCATATGTGTGGCCTTACTTGATTTAATTAAACCAAAACAAAGGTGCCACTCATGGTAACATCCCATCTGACAAATCTAATTGTGCCAAGCCGGGTGTAAACAGGGACCAATCAAGCCACCGACTACTTGCACGACCAGATAATACAAGAAGTGCAATGATCGTAATTAAATCACTTGGTAGCATTTTTTAATCTTTTTAGTTGGAATGTAAATTTGATATTAATTAGAAAGGTATATATATATATACACACACACATACCTTCTACCAGCGACAGCCACCCAAGAAAAGCATATATTTTTTTTCTCTCACCGACAGCCACTCATGAAAAGTATGGAAACCTTAATTTATAATCAGCACTGATATTATTTTATCTGACCCTCGTGTACGTCAATCAATAATGACGTCCACCACCGAAACCTGCACAGGTCAGTAGGTGATGCTTTTTTGTCATCCAACTGTTGATTACGTAACAGTGAGCCATACAGACCTCACACCACCTAATCGACAGTTAGATTGGATGTCAAATAAAAAGTGCAGTGGTTCTTAGGAGGATTTTAGATATCCAATCACTATTGTTTTCCTGCGGTGTGGTCCACCTGAGATTTACATCCCTGTAATAAACAGTGCAGTGGGCTATACAGTCCTCACACCACCTGGGTCGGTTAAGTAAAGGTGTCGCCACCAACAAAGTTCGTGAAATAGGTGTACGCGGATTTGCCGTTACAGCAGTTCCTGTGGTGGGATGCTAGATGGTGCTCACCGCGATGTTTCTGAGAAATCGACTCGGCTATTCATTTTGAGAGCTCATTTTACGAGGTACTAAAATTTTTTTAAAAAAATCCAAAACTCGAGTAAGCCACATGAGAGGAGAAAATACACCTTCCAACCAAACCTTCCTTGCTCTACTTTAATGTTTATATGCCATCCAACTCATTTATAAAGCTATTTATACTAGGGTTAAGTGAAAACATATAAAACATAGCCTGTGTAGAACTTTTGTAGGTATATGAATGTTTCAATGCTAGTCATTGAATCCTCACTATTTCATCTCATGTGGCCCACTTGAGTTTTGGATCTGCTTTATTTTTAGTTAGATATCCTAAAATGAGTTTGCAAAACGGATGAACATGTTGGATTTCTCACAAACATCAAGGTGGCCCACCTAATATGCAAGCGCAGGAACTTCCGGATAAAAGGCTTTTCCCAGGAAATCCGGATACCAAATAGGTGGCAAGCGAGGTCCCACGCACACCGGTCCCTTTTTCTTTCTAATTGTCTTCCACCTGCTGTCATGGGCAGCCGAGTGTACTTCCCATACTGTGCGGCCCACCTAAGTCGGTCGAGTAAACGTTGACCACGCAAACCGCGTCCCGTAGCAAGCCGGGTCCCGCACGCACCCGTCAGCTCCCATTTCTTTGTAAATATATTCCACCAGCTGTCATGCTAGTGGGCAGCTCCCATTTCTTTGTAATTATATTCCACCAGCGTGGAATGAAGCAGAGAGAGGAAGTATCAATACCTCATTATAAACGAATGAATTAAGCAGAGGCATTCATCTTCTTCATCCAACAAAGCTTGAGGATTACTTTAATGGCAGACAGTTAAGGTACGTTATTTTATTTTTTATTTTTCTTCTTCATGATTCAACACACAAGATCTTCGTATTGGAATCCAGTAATGAATTACATTCATAGGTGAACATTCTAGAAAAAAGTAATTACCCACAATTATCCATGTTCATACCATAGATTCCTAATATCTAAACGTTCATATACAACACTGGATGTGAACTTTCTCATAAAACGGTTTACTTCCTGTGAACATGGTCAGGTAGATCATATGTTATCCAGCGATTTGAATGGTATTGCCAGTGGAAGAGGAGTTGTAATCCTCCAAGGGATTCGGAGTTTTGGAGAGAGTTTGGAGAAGGTGGGTTTTGATATGGGAAGGGGAAGGGTGTGAATGTTGAAGGAAAATGGCAAGGAAGGGGTCTTAAACCCCTTTTGCAAAAGATTTTGGAGAAGGTGGGTTTTGATCGGGGAAGGGGAAGGGTGTGAATGGTGAAGGAAAATGGCAAGGAAGGGGTCTTAAACCCCTTTTGCAAAGGAGACGGATTGGTCACTCCCCCTGACACCAGCCCCCTGGCTGGTGGTCTGTGCTCTGTGGGCACCACTATGATGTATTTGTTTCATCCATTCCGTTTATCCATTTTTACAGATCATTTTAGGATTGACACAAAAAATAATAGGGATATAAATCTCAGGTAGACCACACCACAGGAAAACAATAATGATTGGATATCCACCATTAAAATCCTCCTAAGGCCCAATGTACTGTTTATTTGACATCCAATCTGTTGATTGGGTCATAAAGACCCAGATGAAGGGAAAAAATAAATATCAGCTTGATCCAAAGATTTTATGGCCCCCAAATCGTTTTTAATGGTCAACATTCATTCAAAACTGTTTCCTGTAATGTGGTTCACTTTGGAATTCAGTATACCTCCTTGTTTCTCCCACAACATAAAATGATCTATAAAAATAGATGGACGGCATGGATGAAACACATACTTCATGGTGGGGCCCACAGAGCACCAACCATCAGCCATTGGCTGGTGGCAGGAGTAGCCAATCCGTTTCCTGCGCACCAGCTATATAGCTCGTGTGGGTACGTGTCGTGCGAAGACGAGCGGTGACGCTCCTCCAGCTCCGAGTTGTACGAACGGTTCAAAGGAGAGCAAAGTTACATGGCCCCACAGTGATGTATTTATTATATCCACACCGTTCATCCATTTGTTGAGATCATTTTATAATAATATGCGTAAAATGAATCATATCCAAAGATCAATTGGACCCACCACAAATAACAGTGGGGATAATTATTTTCACCGTTAAAATTTTCGTAGGGCCCACCATAACTTTTATTTTCCATCCAATATGTTAATAAGGTCACAAAGATAAGATGAAAAATAAATTTCATATTAATCCAAGACACCAGGAACCCTGAAAGGGTTTCAATGGTAGACGTTCAATCCCCCACTGCCTTTTGCAGTGTGGTCCACTTGATTGTTAGATCTGTCTTAGTTTTAGTCTTAAGCATTAAGATGAGCTCGCAAAATAGATGAATAGCTTGGATATAACACATACCTCATGATGGGACCCACAGAACTTGCTAATGTCAATACACCAGCTATATAGCTGGTGTGCAGTACACCATCCCCCACGTGTAAGACCTCCCTTCCCATCTTTCTTTCATTTTTTTAAAGAAAAAAAAAATTCTGTGGACTCATCGACTGGGTCCAGCTAGGGTCCACCAGGTTGCACTGTCCCACTTTCTTGGCCAGCCATCCAGGGACAACTGAGTCGACCGGATGGTGACCGGGTTGACCGGGTCGCCCTAGTCCCGTTGGTCAGCAACCCGAGTTCGACTGGGTGGTGATAGGGTTGACCCGGTCCCCCATTGGTCAGTAACTTGAGGTCAACCGGGCCCCTAGTGACTTAGGGTCAACCTGGATCCACTACTATCTTAATTTCAAATGTTTATTTTATTTTATTATTATTTATTATTATTATTATTATTTTATTTGCTTGGTGTGTCACATATTCGGAATCATATCTGTGCCCTTCTGCGAAACCAACCTGACCCGCATAGTTCAGGTCACTCGTTACTAGCACCCAGCTAGCGAGACGAAATTATTGGTTTACTAAAGTAACACGATGACATTTTCGCCTAGTCTAACCAGGACATGCCGGGCATAGACCTGGAGGTGATGGTCCACAAGCTAAACGTCGACCCTGACTATAGAGTCGTAAGATAAAAATGACGCATGTTCAACCCAGAGCGGTATGCGGCCATTGGTGAGGAACTTAGCAAACTCCTAGAGGCTGAATTCACCGAGGAAGTCTATTACCCAGATTGGTTGGCAAACTTCGTGTTGATAAAGAAGTCTAATGGCAATTGATGAGTATGTGTCGATTACATCGACCGAAATAAAAACATGTCCAAAATATAGTTTCCCTCTCCCAAGGATCGACCAACTGGTCGATAGTATGGTTGGAAACGAACTTCTAAGCTTTATGAACACATATTCGAGTCACAATCAGATTTTCATGCATAAGCACGACAAGCAGAAGACAACCTTTGTCAGTTACAGAGGACTCTACTACTATAAGGTAATGCCCTTTGGGCTGAAAAATGCTGGAGCAACTTACCGATGCCTCGTCAACAAAATATTTGCCAAACAGGTTGGCCACGCAATGAAAGTTTACGTTGACGATATGCTAGTCAGGAGCATTAAAACGATAGATCATGTTACCGACCTTGAGGAAATGTTCGTGATCCTAAGAAAGTATTAGATGAAACTAAACCCGAGCAAGTGTGCCTTAGGTATTAACTCAGGAAAGTTCCTTGGTTTCCTAGTCAATTAAAGAGGAATATATATGAATCCTGACAAAATCTGGGCATTCCTAGATATGAAGTCCCCCAAGACTACAAAGAAGATCCAATGCGTTATAGGTTGGATAACAGGCCTCAACAGGTTTGTCTCTAGAGCCACAGATAAGTGTCTACCATTCTTCAAGAAACTAAAGGTGAAGTCAAAGCCGACTTGAACAAGCAATTGCGGTAAGCTTGTTAATAGATTAAGGAGTACCTGGGGTCACCCCAACTGCTCTCCAAGCCGGAACCCAGAGAACCGTTGTTACTATATTTGGCCATTTGGACAACCACAGTCAGTTGGCCCTGGTACGGGAGATCATAAATAAATAGTTCCCCATATATTACGTCAATAAAGCTTTGGTTCATGCCGAGATTAGATACCCCAACATCGAGAAGGTGGTACTTGCCTTGATCGTGTTATTATGGCGTCTCCGATCATACTTCCAGGCCCATACAATCATTATCCCGACCGATCAACCACTCCGCCAAGTACTCCAAAAAGTTGGAGTGGCTTGGCCATTTGAACAGGCCGTATTTATGTATTAGCTCGAAATTGTTAGAGCAGACCCTAGTATAACCCTAAACCTAAACATACACCTAAAACTAAACATCATGGTGGGGACAGTTCTCCTGACCATTGATTCCTTCCTTGGACCCACCATGGTGGTTATTTGAGATCCAACCTACTAGTAAGTTCACACAGACCTAGACTTACCTAATTTTAATTGATTTTGGGTCACTAACAAATGTATATGACCAGAACGTCACGTGAAAAGGGAAACACGAATGGGCAGCATGGATAAACACATGCATCAATGTGGGCCTATGTGTAGTGCATTTAACAAAAAACCCATGTGAATCACTCACGGATTAAATGTACTTTTCAACCCGCCTAATCAATTTGTGCCTAACATCCTCTCATTGGATTTCTCTGACTTGAAATCTCTTTCCTCAATCGTCTCGGTCCACTCACTCAAGTATTAGTCCATGATTGGTCTCTAGCAACTGATGCTCTTATGAGCCAGATTACATCAATTTAGGAAAATTTCAAGTTTAAATTTTCTACACATGAGTTCACACATGTTAATAATCTTTTGATTCCTAGGGTTCAATATAACTAATTTTCAAAATTATATCTATGTTCATTATGGTAAGTCCTTAGCTCATGATTCAATTTAATCTCAAACTCATGATCTGATACCAACTTGTGATGTTCTGAATTTCAGGGGTTGAGTACATAATCGATCCCCAATATTTCGAGTATCACTTAAGCCTTTCGGAAATGTCATTTGGTTAAGCGTCTACCAATTGTATCATGATCATGCGGAAGAAGTAAACTAAATAGTGAATATCATGGTTATCACAAGTGTACGAGTTAAAAAAAAAAGTCACATACATGCATACATACACCCAACTAAGTTATAGAGTCCACCCAGCTAGGGATTCAATATACATGTCCAAACATAAAATGCAATAAGCGACCTCGTCCTCAAAAGGAAACCAAACTGATGGTCCTAAAACGTCACTTTACATTTGGTTATCTACACACTGGAAGTATAAGAACTCCTCGATATGGTCCACATACTCCTCAACAAGTGTATCCTCGTTTAGGGCACCTGCATCGACGAAATCGTTTGGTTGGTGTTTTAAAACAGCGTCCCAGGTTGGGGTGAGTGATCAATTCAGTGCTACTATTTACTTAAGTTTCACATATTATCAAACAGATACATGAATGACATGAAAGTCCTATATTTGGTTATTTAAATACGTGAATGAGATGAAATGTGTATGCTTGACCTGAGGTTTAATTATACCAATATAGAACCATGTCAACACCATCGCTAGTGAGGATGTCAACATATGCGTAATGGTTGGCCTGAAGCACAACCCAACAAATGTTATGGTGTGCATGATTAGCCGAGTGCTTATTAATGTTTAGTTCAAACAGCAAGTTGATGAAGCTAGGATACGAATCTCGGGTTTCTATCTAAATTACATGGGTCGTTGCAGCACTAGGCAGCTCCTCACCAGTATTACTTAATCCATTTTGGGTTTCCATTATATTAAGTCTTTATACTTAAATCAGATTTATAATAGCGTTAATCGTCCGAAGACAGCCACGACTAGGGTAAAGGTCGTTACCTGACCTCAATGTGGAGAAGGCACACCACTCGTATCATCAATATCATGATAGGGTCGCGTACTTCTTACATGCTAGCCGGTCACTATAGGGAGGCTCGTCACCCAATGTTTTACCAATGTGGTAACCTCGTCATCCTAGTGTAGGCCGACAGCCCAGGTAAAGTGTGTCATACCACTATGTCTCGCGCCTGAGTCTCAACGGATCGTATCACACTAATGGTCATGAATGACCTCATTCTTTGGTGACGGCCGACATGGTATCCCAGATTCCACAATGTGTCTCAAACATTTATCATACATGCGATCGGGCCATGCAAGGGACTAATTAGTTTGTCCAAGGAGAAACCTGGATAGACCAGCATTGGGTGTAAGCAAGCCATGTAGCTCCAACTATTGTCGATCGCCTAAGTTCTGCCTTGGTCAGCTACATGAGTCGGGGTGGGTAGATTTGTCGACCATCCCTTGTTTTCAAGGTTGAGCAGGGCTGGAACTCTTCCTATCATAGCTTAATATGACGAAATTAGTAATATAATATTTATTTGACATCAACGGGGTTTCAAACTTATCTCAAATAATAAATGTATATGTAAGTCTAGGTTGGAATTTAATACCCAACAAAATATGCGAAGAATATGCCCAAAGTTGTAAAGGAATAAAAAACCATTTGAAATCTACCATTGCCATTTTCAAACCCTAATCAACCACCAACAAAGTAAGCATTAAAATGAACATGCATTTCATCATACATGTGATTTACCAATAATAATACTCTAATGCCCGATTTTCAAAACCTGACTATACAAATCATTTTTCGAAAACTCGAGTGTTAAACTTTAAAGATCGCGAAATTTCAGGTAATTTTCTTTTCTTTCTTTTTTAGAGTTAGCAGTTTAATGGAAGAGAAACAAATCAAAATTAAAGAAAATTCACATATACATTCAAAATATATGAGCAGTTGCCCATAAGGCTTATACAAACCAATATCTCAATACTTACAATTACAAAATGAAATAATTTAACATATAAAATAAAATAAATTGTCACTAGTCTTGACCTATAAAATCACGTAGCTTCTCTTGGAAGATGCAACCATGCATCCCTGATAAATATTGTACCCTACTCCTCATCAATCTAGACATGAATATCATTTAAACCACCTGCAGGACCTGTACGGTTATATATTCGATGTATGAGTGGTCAACTTAGTGTGAATTCCCCTCAAGATTACAGACCACCGCATTAGTTAAGCATAGTTTAAATAAGATAATATACAAAACAATCGATAATGGGATCTTATTTAAATGTATGGGTGTGTGATTACAAATTAACTGGGGATGCACATCCAGTTGGCCAAATGAATGGACCTTTCAAATAGTCAGTCCATTTATACAAAACAATGAGCTTTTCAAACGGTCATCTCATTCATGTATTGGAATAAGTCTTTCAAACAGTCGACCCATTCCTCATAAGAGAATGGACCTTTCAAATAGTTAATTCATTCACGCAAGAGAATGAGCCTTTCAAACAGTTGGCTCATTCAATTTGTAAGAGAATTGATCTTTCAAACAATTGACCCGTTCAAGTAAAAGAATGAACCTTTCAAACAGTTGGTCCATTTAAGCAAAATAATGGGTCTTTCAAATAGTCAACTCGCTCATGTAAGAGAATGAACTTTTCAAACAGTTGGTCCATTTAAGTAATATAATGAGTCTTTCAAACAGTCGGCTCATTCAAGTAATAAAATGGGTCAGCCGATTCATTCAATTGCCAATGAACGGGTGCTTCAAATAGTCAACATGCTCAGGTAAGAGAATGAACCTTTCAAATAGTTAGTCCATTCAAAATACAAAAAGGGTCATTCGAATGGAGCACTGATCTTTCAAACAGTCAATTAGGCACCCAATAACGCCCAAGTACTATGAATGCATGATTATTCGAGTCATTATTATTCTAATTTACAAGCAGCCAATTTAAGAAAGCTTAAAGGTCACTATGGAGGAAGAGGGGTCGTCACCTAACATAGGCTAACAGCTCGGGTATAGTGTCCCATACCATAATCCCTGGCTAATGAGACTCCAACATTAGGACGTTTAATAGTGTCATTGTCAACTAGTGGCTAATCATAGTTTAACAAATGAGACATACCTTCACATGGTCATACAAAATAATCCATCAAGCCATTTAGGGCGAATATACAGCAATCTATGAATGGTAAGCCCGCATCAATCTTCCATTTGATCCATCAGTCAAAGTGGCCACTAGGTCATGGGTCCATTATAATTGCACTCAATCAAGTTACATCCTGAGTCAGAATGTACATGTATAAGTGGAATTTTCCACTAATAGATGTAACAATTCAAGTTTTACAACAATCCTTAAGTATGAGAAGATATACAATACAACATATAAATATCCATACAAGATAAATGTTGAGCATACAATTTGATAATCCGATTCAATAACTAATACAAGTAATCATGAATTAAATATGTCAGTTATCAATTGAAATTAAAATTGAACTATCACTTAAGCTAACATGGAAGATGAAAGCTTAAGGGAAAAAATTCATCACTTTATGTTTTGAATCGCCTACAATGTTGCTAGGAAGTGTGCGCACCCTTAGAATCAAATCAACCACGTTAATCCAATCTGTAACTTGACCTCAATTCGATTTCCATGCTCCAATGTCACCGAACTCAGCTAGCCCACTGAGTCAACTCACCTCATGCTCCCCCAACTCGGATTGACCTGGCAATCACAACATCGGTCTATTGGGTTTGAGGGAGAAACACCCCGTTAACTATTGAGTTTGATGATCCAGACCCAAAGCAAAACACACTAAAAACTAAGTCAGTAACTTACTGACTTGGTTATACAAGGATTGGAATCAGTTCGACTCGGTTAGGATCCGAAAGCCAACATCTTCTCTCATCTTCTTCTTCGATTCTACTCTTTTTTCCTCTCCTTCTTTTTCCTTTTATTTTCTTTATTTTGGTTTTCTTTTCTTTTCTTTCCTACTATGCCTAGTAGAGTGGATGGGCTAGACTAGGCCCAACCCATATCCAACATCCTACCTCAACTCAACTGAGTTGAGCAAGTCAGCCATACAACTATTGACTCAATTCGACTTAATGTGAATTGCACCCCACTCGGCAGCCCGATCCACTCTCCTTACTCTCTCGTTTCTCTCCCTCTCCCCTCTTCTTCCTTTATCCTTCCTCTCTTCCTCTTCTTTTGTTATAACAACCAACAAGGTCCGGACTTGACCTAGTTGAGTCTGAGTGAGTTCATGACTCGACTCAAGTTGAGCTGGTGTGGTGACGCACGCGCAGACACACACACACACACACACACTCTCTCTCTCTCTCTCACTACCTTCCCTATCTTCCTCTTCTTGCCCTCTCTCTCTCTCACTCGCCTCTATTTCCTTCCTGCTCCTTCCCTTTTCTCACCCTGTCAACGAATTAGGAAGGATCTGGGCTTAGCCCAACTCAGTCCACGACTTGTCTTGCCGTAATGCAACGCATCGGTGACCCCCCCCCCCCCCCCCCCCTCTCTCTCTCTCTGATGTAGAGTAGGTCGCGGCTAGTTTCATCGCTAAGATGGATCAAAAAAGGCTCGGTCGACGACAGAAGTGATCCGGACCGTCGGACCTTAGATCAGCGTATCTCGCAATCCGGAATGAGTTACCTGACGTAAAATATATGATTTTGGGGTAGAACGAGCTACTTTAGCCAACTAACCCTGTTACGCCGGGTTACGCAGCCCGGAATTGTGAAAAACCCTTGGATCGACGGTTGTTTCCCTGTTTTAATTTCGTTTTTACTATAAATAGTAAGTTTTAGTTTGATTATAACTCTTCATCTGTCGGGCTTTAGGAGTTGCGCCCAATGTGAAAAGAGCTTAGAATAATTAGGAGAACGGTTTGGTGAAGCCAAATAGGACACTTACTATTTTTGGCCGAAAACCTTGCGCACTAGTAGACATCACGACCATCTATAAATACTAAGTTTACTATTTATAGTAAGTCGCAGATTCTAGGAGTTTTAGTTGTAGTTTGATTCTGATTTCTTTCACATTGCTTGGCACCCCTATTTAAATGGTTGTGAACTCATTTTTTGTTATTCATTAATCAAATTCGAATTTATTAAAATTTCTTTCTATTTCCTACTTTCTTTCCTCGTGGATTCAAGAAGTCTCTGTGAGGAGTCCAGAGAAGTTCTATGGATTCGGAATATTTATCCTCTTGAGGAAGACGGTGCTCGACCTCACGTCCTCCCCTGCGTCACTCTCTCTCTCTCTCTCTCTCTCTTCAGTTTCTATTTTTGAGAAGGAAAGCCCTAAAAGGGTAGCCTATATACGCTATACTAATCCATTTCTAGATGTCCCTAAACTCAGATTAGCTATGAGCCAAATGGCTCTCAACCAATTGAATTTGAGACAATGATCATGGCTTCTGATTGTATGGCCCCTATTAGTCACCAGGGAGGAATTTCTTAGACCATGGCCACCCTAACGAACGTCTTAGATCAGTGAGTGGGCCTCACCAATAGCTAATGGGTTTCCCGATCAAACGAAGAAGATGACCCAACTATTAATGGCGGGTCATCATCGAGTGGTTGATCTTATAATTAGTAACATATAAATGGTGTGGATTCATCCCATGATCACTGTGGGACCTACCAAATGTGTGGTTATTAGCATTTTCACTTAATGGATCTTGGTTTCAACATTCGGCGGCGGCTCTCTTGTTGCAATGGAAACCCCATAGTGCGGAGTGAATGGGGGACTAGGATGGTCTAGAATGGAAGGTTGAGATGGAAAGGAGTGGAGGCAAGCGGATCGCAACAGCTGGCAGCAAACGAAACAAGATTTCCAGTTTTGAAAATATGACCACACGCAAGTTTGGATTGGGCTGAAAATCGTGTGCATGCACATGGGTTTCAATGTGCAAGAAGGGCGAGGGTTTGGTTGGATTTGAATGGCCAACGAGATGTACAGTTTGGATCATCCTCTTTATCCTCAAAAGTGGCCCATCTAACAATCGAACAACATTTGTTCGCTTGCTGGCGAAAACACGAAAGAGGGAGGAATTCTTTCTCTCTACGGGAAACCACGGGTTAAACTCGGTTTGACTGTGTTTATGGTCTAGTGTACTGCAGGTGCACACTCACTATGGTACACAGCCAATTGTGGGGTCCACAATGATGTTGGATGAAATTCACTCCATCCATTTGCTTTGGGGGTCCCCACCAAGGCCTCTGACAAAAAACCAGGCAGATCCAAAACTTAGGTGGGCCTCACGACTTGATTTGAGCCCCATTTGCAGATTCTCGTCAATCCGACGGTTGAGTTATCTTCAAATCCAACCTTCACGGCTCCTAAGGGTTCTTAGTCGATCCTAGAAGAAATCTAATGGTTGTTACTGTAATCAAATGGTTGGATTATCTGCCTATGTAATGGATTTCAACATTAAGTGATGTAGCCTGATAAACAGTGGATCTAGTGATTTGGATCTCAATTTAAGATGATCTAAGGTTAAGGCATTCCATAGTCCACATTGAACAATTTCAATGGTTTCTAGGGCTGTCTATTTGCGACCTAAAGGTTGATTTTATAACCCAATGGTTGAATTAGGGAAATCAAGTGTTGGAATGATCGACGAAACATTGTAGATCTCGTTGTTCAAACTCTTAAATCTAGGATGAATGATTTGATGGTTGAGCTTGCGATTAAACAGGTTCCTAATCTAAACAAGTGATTGGTCTTATAATTGTATGGTTGGATTTGTACAAATTTAAGTATATTGTTAACGACCATGATATAAGATGAACAAATAGTGGACTGCATGATCTAATACCTGTGATAGACACTGTGCAGTTAAATTGCCTATAGGGCGGTTGAAATCCTAAATTAGGTTTCTATGATGACTTGATGATCTATCTTGAAGATCAATGGATGGATGGCTTAATATATGGATGGGGATTACTTTCAATGGTCGGATTTAGATTGGAATGAATGTGAGTGTCCAAGTAAGTTAGGTTGGTATCTATACTAAGTTAGCTCACACGGTAACACTCGAGTACTAAAAAGTATGAGGTGTTACAAACACGAACAATGATTTTTATAGCAAAGCATTTAAGGCATACTTGACTTAAGGATTTCTACAAAATCAAAAGGGATCATAGTCTATCACCCTCAAGGGTTGATAAATAGAAAACCTAGCGTTAGCTCGCCCGACTCAGATTTGTTCCTAAAGTTAGGATTTTGAAAAGAGTCACCGAAACCTAAATGATTCGAACAAGCCTTATAATGTTTAGAAAAACTCAACCCTAACATCATGATTTAGGGATCTAGGTTCAAAGTTTACCTTCAATGACTACGGACGAAGATCCAACGAAGGAGTTGGTCATGGCTAGATCGTTAATCAGATGGGAAAGAGGCAACCTTCATAATCAGTCTCCCTCTCACACACAATTTCCCT
This sequence comes from Magnolia sinica, assembly GCF_029962835.1. Taxonomy (NCBI): domain Eukaryota; kingdom Viridiplantae; phylum Streptophyta; class Magnoliopsida; order Magnoliales; family Magnoliaceae; genus Magnolia; species Magnolia sinica. The sequence goes on from NC_080581.1 coordinate 85,431,290, forward strand.
TTCTCCTCTCTCTCTCTCTCTCTCTCTCTCTCTCTCTCTCTCTCTCTCTCTCTCTCTCTCTCTCCTCCCCAAGGCTAGGGTATGAAAATTCGTATGAGGAGAGGAGGTGTGAATAAAAAAGGTATTTATAGTACCAGAATGTACACAAATGGCTCCAAATGCCAAGTCTTCAGTATACTAACCCTATGGGAGTGGTTTCAAACCATGAGAGCCTACAGGAAAGTGCGTAACTTGATCCAAGTCAGGGGACGGGTGCCCCATTAGGGGATCTATGTTTAGAAATAGTCATCTGATGATCTAACATGCTAATCAATGGATAAGGTCCCAAATTCAATTCGACAATCACCATTGGTTGATCGAGGGCGCGGCTATACAGATATGCGTAGGAAAATATCTTAAGTTGACGCTCCGAGTTTGGCCATGATCTGACGGTCTGAAGGTCGCAACATCGATAAAATGGGTCAGGTGATCATTTCACTTAAATCTAGGCTATTAACTAAGGTAATCGCATAACTCATGCGCCCGACTTGCGGGCTGAAGTTGAGCAATCCGAGGTGTCGCCTTGGCTCAATATTCACAATGGACATTAAGCATGGCAAAATGGATGCTAATTTATAATTTTGAGACCAATAGACTAGAATGTGTGGTGTAGCCCTAATTTAGTTAACTTGGGTATTTATGGAGTATGTTAACTCTCGAGACTCCTTGTGGGTGTCAACAAGTGGAGGAATTGTTTAAATTCACCCACTCACCTATTTGTGATGTGCAGGAACGGATGTTCGACTCCAATTTCCTTAAATCCATCATTTATAGTATATTTAAGGAATTAAGTTGGACTAGTACGACCATCTGACAACTTCACTCGCGTATGTACTGGGGTTTCTATGCGGAATTTTACAGAACGTTACAACCATGTCCCCTGCTTCTGGTCATTCTTGTCAATTGGATCCCATAACCTTTGGCCAAAATTTTCATTTGCATATCTCAAGAATATACACTGTTTTGCCTTGTCATCAACTTTGGACAGCTCATCTTTTAGAATATGCACAAATGATTGGCAACTAAACACCTTTAGATGTTCATAGGAAACATATTTTTTGGTGTATACGCTTTTTGCAACATCTCTATTTAGAGGAGCTGAAAGAGATAGATTAATTAAGTATCAAGCAATGCACAACATCTTTCCAAAATAATTATGATAATTTGACGTGTGAAAGCATAAACCTGATTCTATCTAAAATAGTGAGATTCATTATTTGTAGTACACCATTGTACTACGAAGTCTTAGGAATGGATTGATCATGCCTTTTTTTATACCATTGTAGTTGGAGAATATTAAATCCATGAGATTTATTTTCCATCTAAAATCTTCCTAAGGTTACAAAGACCAGGAAACACAAATATCAGCTTGATCAAAGCTTACGTGGCTGAAAGAAGTTTTCAAAAGTAGGCATCTAATTCTTTACTCTAGTGTGGCGCACTTGATCAATGGATCTACTCAAGCAACCGAATTTCTTGAGAATTACGTGGACCAATCAGAAGTGACTGCTTAGGAATTCCCTGCACCTTCAGCACATTGATTATTTAACACGTATTTGATAACAATCAGGTTCCCCTGCTTGTCACGTACCGTAAATTTCTGTTGAATTTCTTGAGAAAACAATGATGATTGGATATCCACCATTAAAATCCTCCTATGGCCTAATGTACTGTTTATTTGACATCCAATCTGTTGTTTAGGTCATACAGACCCAGATGAAGGGAAAAAACAAAGATCAGCTTGATCCAAAACTTTTATGGCCCCCAAAAAGTTTTTAATGGGCAACGTTCATTCAACACTGTTTCCTGTAATGTGGTGCACTTGAGATTGGGATATACCTAATTTTTGGTTTCTTACAATAAAATGATCTATACAAATATATGGACGGCATGGATGAAACACATACATCATGGTGGAGCCCACAAAGCACCGACCACCAGCCATTGGCTGGTGGCATGGGAGTAGCCAATCCCTTTCCGTATATGATAGTGTAGTCAGGTATTCATCAATCTTGACCATCCATTAGGTTTTCCATACTATTCATGAGCCAGTATTAAATATTAATAAAAGAAAAAGTAGAGATTGAGAGGACGATGCCATCCTGTTAAATAATTGAAGATAGCTTTCCTTTACCTTGTCCAATAGGTGTGATGGACTTTGAAAGCTAAGGAAACGTGAAGTATCAGAGAGAAGAAAAAGAAATGGCAGAGAGTGCTGTGAACTTCTTAATACAATACTTGGGGCCTTTGCTGGTGAATGAAGTGCAGTCGTTGAAGGGGGTCCGCGGAGAAGTCCGTGAACTCATAAATGAGTTTGAAAGCATGAGATCTGCCTTAAAGGATGCCGATGCAAGACAAGATACCGATGAAGGCCTCAAGAAATGGGTGAAACAAATAAGAGAAGTGGCTTATGACGTTGAGGATGTTCTCGACGAGTTCATGCTCGGCCAAGCACAAGAGCAGCAGGGTGCTCGGGGATGCATCGATTTTCTTCATATACTCATTAGGCAGCCTATGGTGCGCCATAAGACTGCATCATCGATACGAGATATCAAAACCCGAATCCATAGGATTAAAGAAAGAAAAGATGCTTACTCTCTGGATAGTATGGAGCTAACTTCAAGTTCCAAAAAAATGAGTGATCAATGGTATGATCCTCGACTGAAAGCTCTTTTCATTGAGGAAGCTGATCTTGTGGGCATCGATGTGCCAAGGAGTCAATTGATTGAATGGTTGGTCGATGAAGATTCAAGACTACTGACGATTTCAGTGGTCGGGATGGGTGGCCTTGGCAAGACCACTCTGGTAAAGAAAGTCTATGATAACCAACAGGTGAAGAAATGTTTTGAAACATATGCTTGGATCACTGTCTCCCAATCGTTCAAAGTGGAGGAACTGCTTCGAAGCATGGTAAAGCAATTCTTTGAGGAGAAGAAAGATCTATCTCCCCAAGGTTCCGATGCAATGACACAGGTCGAGCTCATACAGGTGCTACGGAGCTACTTGCAGAACAAAAGGTATGTACTTGTTCTTGATGATGTATGGGAGGCAGACGTATGGAATTTCATAGGCAATGCATTGCCCAATAACGAAAATGGTAGCAGGGTAATGATCACTACACGCAAAAGTGATGTCGCATCATCTTCTTGCATCGGACCCTCTGATCTCTTCTACAATCTACAACCTCTGCATCCAACAGAGGCTTGGTCCCTCTTTTGCAAGAAGGCATTCCACTCGCACAATGAGAATAGATGCCCTCCTGGATTGGAGAAGCTTTCAGAAAACTTTGTAGATAAATGCGGAGGATTACCGCTTGCAATTGTTACATTAGGTAGTCTTCTATCCAGCAAGACGAATGTCGAGTGGGAGATGATTCACCGTAGCCTTGGATCGGAGTTTGAAAGCGATGACAATCTTAGAAGAATGATGAAAATATTATTGCTCAGTTTCAATGACTTGCCTTACCATCTGAAATCATGCTTCTTGTATTTGAGTATTTTCCCCGAAGACTATCCGATTAAGTGTATGAAACTAATTCGCCTATGGATAGCTGAGGGGTTTGTAGAAACAAAAGAAGGCAGGTCAAAGGAAGAGGTTGCTGAAGGTTACCTCAATCAGCTCATCGCTAGAAATCTCATTCAAGTGGCAAAACGGGAACTATATGGGAAGGTGGTCACTTGTCGCATCCATGATCTTGTGCGGGAGATGATCATTCCAAAATTCAAGGAGGAGCATTTCTTTTCATCTTCTGTTGAAGAGAACACAATGCCTAACAGAATCCGGCGTCTGTCCATTTATAAAGACGAGAATTTTCAAAAAATTGATGCCTTCTCCTGCCTTCGCTCGTTGTTCATTTTTGGTGCGGAAGGACTATCTAATGCCCCTGCAATTACTTCATTTTCCAGCTTAAGGTTGTTGAGGGTGGTGGATCTTGAAAACACGTCCATGGAAATCTTTCCTGATGATCTAACAAGCTTGTTGCATTTGAGATACTTAAGCTTGGAGAATACAAAGATCAAGAAGCTTCCTAGTTCGTTGGGGAAGCTAAAGAACTTAGAAACATTGAATCTTAAGGGCACTTTCGTATGTGAATTGCCGGCTGAGATTCTGAAGCTCGAGCACCTACGGCACCTTCTGGTTTACCGCTATAGTATTGGAGATGGGTATTATATACCATTTGATTGTGTAGATGGAATTAAGGTGCCTGCAGGAATCGGGAGCATGAGATCCCTACAGAAGTTGGCACAAATAGAGGCAGAGAGTGGCATCATTAGAGAGCTGGGGAATCTCACCCAACTGAGGAGGTTAGCCATTATCGAGCTAAGAGTGGAAGATGGGAATGATTTATGCACTTCCATTGAGAAGATGATTCACCTTCACTCCTTTGAAGTGAGATCAATGGATGAGGAGGAGGTTCTCGACTTGCATTCTTTATCGCATCCTCCGCTACCTCTTCAACGCCTATATTTGAAAGGGCGTTTGGAGAAGTTGCCTGAATGGATTGCCTCACTTGATAATCTGGTACGAGTTCATCTGAGATGGTCCAGATTGAGGGATGATCCACTCAAAGCCCTTCAATCACTCCCCAATTTGGTGGAACTCCAACTAAATCGAGCTTATGATGGAGAAGAGTTACGTTGCGAGGGTAGAGGATATCCAAGACTCAAGAAATTATGGCTCATTGAGTTGAGCGGGCTGAAGAATGTGAGGGTGGAGAAGGGAGCAATGTCTAGCCTTGAAGAGCTATATATTAGAGGTTGCGAAGAATTAGTGGAGGCGCCGTTGTGGCTCGAACAGGTCACTAACCTCTAAGAACTCTAACTGTTTAATATGTCGGAGGCTTTCTTGAAGGGGCTCGGAAAGGATGGAGCTGAAGAGTTAGTGGATTCCATTCGCCACATCCCACTCATACGATGTTTTGACAGTCGGACATGCACTCTATCAGGTGAATGCTTTATATTTCCCTACTTCCTATTTACACTATATATTTTTGTTCTCTCTGTTTTTTTTTTTTTTTTTAATGACATTTTTACAGTGTTTCAAGGAGGCCGGTTATTCTAAAATTATATGGAGTAAGCTTCGTATGTGCCTTATATCAAAGCTATTCATCCGTTTTGACCATTCATTTTAGGGCATGGCACTCCAGGTGATTAGATAAGCATGATTATGGGGCATCCATCACCATGGGGTTCTTTTACTCGATGCGCAGGTCAGATGGTATGCACATTTAACATGGAAGCGGATTGGGTGGTGTTGGGCTCTGTGGGGTCCACCTTGATGTATGTGTTCCATCCATGGCCAGCTCATTTTAAGGCATGAGCCCAAAAATGAAGTAATCAAGAATTTTAGTGGACCACACACAGTAAACATTGGTGATTGAATGCCCACCATTAAAAATACTTAAATACTTCTTGCATGCCACGAAAAAAGTTTTGGATCAATCTGATATTCGTCTTTTTCCTTCCTTCAAGTCCTATGTGACCTTATCAACACGCTTAGATACTAAATAAACATTACGTAGACCCTAGAAAGGTGTCAACGGTTGGCTTTCAATCACCACTACCCTCTTTTGTGGTCCACTTAAGCTTCGGATCTGCTTCAGTTTTGGGTCCATGCCCTACAAAATAGATGTATGTGGTTTATCCATGCCGTCCATCCACTTTTCCCGCTTATTTTAGGGGTTGAGCCCAAAATTTAAGCATATCCAAAGATCAAGTGGACCGAAACAGTTGGAATAATTAATGATTTCCACCACTGAAACCTTTCTAGGTCCCACAGTGATGTTTATTTATCATCCAACCTGTTCATAAGACTACACAGACATGGATGAAGGGAAAACACAAATACAAGCTTGACCCAAAACTTCAGTGGCCCTCAAGAAATTTTCAATGGCAAACGTTCAATTCACATGGTTTCCTGTGGTGTAGTCTACTTGAGCTTTGCATATACTTCATTTTTAGTCTTAAGACCTAAAATTATCCGGTAAAATGGATGGATGGAGTGGATAAAATACATAAATCACGGTGGACCTCACAGAGTTTTACTCAGTACACAATCCGCTTCCTTTAGAGGTCCTCCACAAATCCCGTTACATGCAGAAGGTAAAACACCAAAATTTTATAGAGCCCACCATATTGTACGGACAAGTTCTTTATAACAGGCGCACCTTCTCATGTGCCCAGAAATGAGTGCAGTCCAAAACGTTAGTGGGCCACACCATGTGCCTCCAAGTTCATTCATTTATGTTTTGGTTCATGATTACCTTCAAGCATGCATTTATGAGACGAGGATTGAGTCCAACAGGGGATTGGATGCATTCCATTGAAAGTTTTTCTTATAATATGATTGTATTTTTTGTAGGACCTGCAAACAAAGAAGGTAGTCGGTGGTGGACATCAAGAGCAGGCGTCATGTCTCTTAGACTCTCGTTCTAGCTCTCTAGTTACTATTTTAGAATTCAGTAAGTGACATTGTCACTTTGGCATTCCTTATTTCCAGTTTTAAAAATGTTGTTGCTTGTATTGGTTGTAGTTCATTGTCGTCTGATACTCGTAAGCTCTTGAAGCATCATGGGAGTATATTTTTTCTAGAGATGGAGCTGGAAATTATAGATGGGGATAACTTGAGTAATGCATAAGTTTTCATCTATTATTTTTCTTCTCCTTGTAATTGAGAGATCTTTTGTTCTTCCTTTTCTTCCTTTTCTAATTCAGAAATCCTTGTTTGTTTTCCATCTCCTTATAAGTTACTTGACGTGAGTTTCCTACAACACCAAGCCATGTGGGGCTTACAGCGATTTTCATTCAAAATCTACTTCATCCATTAGTTTTACAATCTCATGTTATGATGAGAGACATTCAACCGAAATCTCGGTGAACGGTGGTCATAACTATAACAGTCCTAAGGTACCGAAATTTTTTCTTGGGTAAGCTCCGACCCGCGCATGAAAGGCATAATGATCTGGGCACTGTCTCGGAGAGATGCTCAGTGAAATAGACATGTATGTGAAGATGCGGGCTAACCGCACCTGGACAGAAAGACCCTATGAACCTTTACAGTTCCCTAGGATTGACTTTGGTCCTTTCCTGTGCAGCTTAGCTGGAGGGCTTAGAAGGGATCCTTCTGGGGAGGGAGAGCCATCAGTGAGATACCACTTCGGAAGAATTAGAATTCTAACCTTGTATCAAGACCTACAGGCCAAGGGACAATCTCGCGTAGAGAGTTTCTATGGGGTGTAGGCCTTCTAAAAGGTAACGAAGGCGTGCAAAGGTTTCCTCGGTCCGGATGGAGATTGCCCCTCGAGTTTAGAGGAAGAAGGGAGAAGACACAGTATGTCACACCACACCAAAAAGTAGGATGCAAACACCCACACTATCATGATGTTTATAAGCCATCCAATCCATTCAAGAGATGATTCCGACCAGAACGATAGGAAAATACATATATCTAGCTTATCCAAAAATTCTATGGGCGTTCAGTCCCTACTGTTTCTTGTGGTTTGTCTTGGAATTAGTTTATTTTTGTGCTCTCAAGGTAACATGATTTGCTGTGATGGGTAAAGTGGATTTTCAAACGGACATCAGTGGGCTCCACAGGGCTTCGTGTTGTAGGGACTCCCTATATTTGGAGGAAATCTCTCTGTCGATTTTTATTTTTTTTTCGCTTTCCTCTCTCTCGAGGAAATCTCTGTCATGCATTAAGAATTACACGAGAGTTGGATTGGAGTGACTAAAGTCCCTCTACTATAGAGCAACAGGCAAAACGTACTAGTTCTTCTGTGGCCACATGTTTTATACCTGTAATCCACTCCATCCATTGGTTGTGATCCTTGATTCTAAGATCTCCTAGATACACAACTCATGTGATCTAAACCAAAGTGAACGATGGGTATGACATGCCAACATAATTTTGTGCGTGTGTATGCACCATTCGTCAAACCGGCTCATCAACAGTAACTCACCGAGTTGGAGGGATTGTACAAAAATCAGGCTGATTAAGAAATACAGAGAGACTCGACAATCTACTAGGTTTTTAGGTACAATTTTACATTTCCGCAGTTGGTGTGTCCCATATGAGATTTTAATGGGCACGGATTAGGGGAGTCCGGGTAACAGCTCAGTGGGTGAATCCCTGACCATGGGCCCACCTTGATATATGTATTATATATCCACCCCGTCCATGAATTCTTCTAACTAATTTTAGAGCATGGTCCCAAAAATGAAGCAGATCCAAAATCTCTTGACCATTAAAAACTTATTGTGGGCCACAGAAGTTTTGGATCAAGCTGATATTTGTATTTTCCCTTAGTCCAGATTTATGCAACCTTATCAACAAGCTAGATAGGGAAAAATAAACATTATGGTGAGCCCTAGGAATTTTTAAATGGTGGACATTTAATGACAGTAATGTTCCTAATTTTTGTACTATAAGTAGACACATAATTTGAAAAAAAGGAAAAAAGAAAAAAAAAAAAGTAGACACATAAAAACATAAATTAAAATGGTTAGAATTTAAAATTTTGTGTTAATGAGAAAAACAAATCACTTAATCATTCGGTGAAGACACTATTAGATTTGAGAGAAGTTAGAGGATTGATTCTTACCATCTCCTTTTTTTAAGCTAGCAATAGAAAGTTGCTCGGCATCCTCGTGATGATAAAGAAAATATCTTAGATCAGACTAACTAGTTCAACATGCAAAAGTTCCTTCATTAAACCAGAATTACAATGTTCTACCACAAAAGGCAAGAGAAGATTCCCGTAATTCAAAGGATTACTTAACATGGATTTGTACATGCCATGAGGTGGGCTTTCTCTTAGACTGTTTATATTTTGCCAAATTGTATGATGTGTCTTTAATTGGTCCCTCATTCCTCTGCCTGTTATCTTAATGGAGGAAACACGAAACCATAGTATTATCTTTTGTTGTTGATGTCTTAAATCTATAATTCTATCATTGACAGACTGCTCGATGCCATCGAACAGGTGCACGATCATGCTATCAAAAAAATCCAGAAAATCCGTCTTTTCTTGCTAAAACATTTTGGTGTTTTCTTGATGTCAATGAAGGTGTCATTGAGCATGCGCAAAATTGCATGAGTGCGTGAGTTGTTTCCAATTTCGATCGTGATTCTTATATGTGTGTGTGTGTGTGTATATATATATATATATATATATATATATATATATATATATATATATATATATATATATATATATATATATATATATAATCGGGATTTGGGGTATTTTAGAGCTTTCTAATTCATTCTAGGGTATCAAGGGCATAGCTTGAGTTGATTCGAGGCTCGTTTAGATCGTATAATATCTATCTTTTGTAATTTTCTAGTTTCATAGTGCATTAATGTCACTTTGTGCAGTGGTTTCTGTGATAGATGCTCTTAGTAGATCCCACTGTGATGTTTGTGAGAAATATGTCCCATCCATTTGTTTACGTAAGTCCAACAATGAGACAGATCCAAAACTTAAGCAGGTCGCACATCAGGAACAGTGAGGATTGAACATCCACCATTGAAGGGATGGATTGCTCACAAACATCACAGTGGGCCCCACCGAGGTTCGAGCGCAAGAACTTCCTGAAAGGCTTTGGCCGGAAATTTACGTCCACCTAAGATGGTGTAGCCTTATCGTGGGGTCCACCTTAATATATGTATTCTATATCCACCGCAGCCATTAGTTTTTCCACATTATTTTAGGGCTTAAGCCCAAAAATGAGGCATATCCGGCCCGTAGGTGGACCATACTAAAGGAAATAAGTGGTGATGTAACGTTGCACCATTAAAAATTTCCTACGACCCACAATAATGTTTGGTGATGTTTATTTGGAACCAAAGAAGGCCCAATTGGAGTTAGAAATGATCTAGACCATCAGAACCTTAAATCAGTTGTATATTGCAAATGGGAATGAGTTTTTCGACATATTATATATGATTTTGGGGCAATAGGAACTTTTTAAGCCAACCAACCCCGCTGCACCAGGTTGCCAACACCAAACTTGCAAGATTCCATCAGTTTCGCTTTGTAAAAATAAACCCATCCACCAAGATTTTCTTTTTTACTTTTTAGAAAACCATGATGCTTGTCTGAGCTTAGGTGCATGTCCTTATTTGTAGTTGTATTTTTGGAGTCCCATGTATCAAATGTGGCTGGTGTGCTGCCACCTATTTGAAAAAAAAAAAAAAAACAACAAGTGGATAGCAAATGAAGCATTCTATGTCAACCGTCCACATGATAGAAGAAATTTCCACGTTGTCCATTAAGCAGACGGCTAAAGTAGAACTAAAATTAGTCGGACTTTCACACCTCGAGGCCTCGTTAACCGGCCCCACATGACGGTAAGCTACATCGACTTTAGGCACTTTAGACAAAACAAGCAATGTTTTTTAATCACATTGCCCTGACGACGTACATTTGACAATTAGAAATGATAGAGTGCTCTCAGGGAACAGGAGCTTATAATGTTCCCTACTGTGCCACGACAATTGGACAGTCCATTTCAAATGATCCATACAGTCTATTAGGTCAAGCACGCATTTCATGAGCTATACCCTACAAAATTTACCCTGACCTGATTATTCTATCAGAAAATCCTTACAATTTCATCCATGGTTTGAAAATTGATGGACATAAAAAAGAAAGGCCATCATCTGATTGGCATGATTGGCCCATGAAGTGGGTGATGGACCCAAATGAACTGTCTTGATCAATCAATTGGACTGTCTGAGCGCACCAACGCAACTGGGAATATCATAGTGTGTAGTGCTTTGAGAGCACCAAATCATAGGGTTTAAAATTTTTCTTTAGTTTAGAAATGAGGTGTAAGTCTAGCAAGTTGACCACAAGCTACGGCCCACCCGGTTGCATTTCTCCCAACCTTTTAAATGCATCCCATATGGTTTGACATTTACATCTAATTTCAAAACTCTTCCCATCACCTCACACATGGTTAGAGCGGGACACGGACGACTCGACTTGCATGACTTGTTCATATCCCACTTCACTTGAACCGAATGGGTGAGTTGGTCCGAACCGAGTAGGCTTCGCCCAATCTAAACTCAAACTGAGTTGAGTCTAAGTTATCCTCGATCCGAAACCTGACTTGACAAGGATTCAGGTGTGTGTGTGTGTGTGTAATCCTAGTTTCTAAGTATTTCTAACCCTAGTCGTTGCACCCAATCCCAATATGAACCCAAACTCTCTCTCTCTCTCTCTCTCTCTCATCCTACCTCCCTCCCTCATCCTCCTCCTCATCTTCCAAGTCCCGAAGCCACCCACCATTGACTCGATTCAACTCAGTGCCAACTCAACTCGACTCGACTCGGTACTTTTGACCGGTTCGGACTCAATCCGGATCAGTCCTGGCCATACCGGACTCGGATCAGGTCAGGCATGCTGGACTCGGTACCAAGTCAGGTCTAGTTCGGATAAAGCATATTTCAAAACCGGATCAGGTCGGGTTAGCCCTAACTGGGTCCTACTCGACTTGATGCCCAGGTCTACACATGGTCCATTCAGTTGACCCGCCTTGGGTGGATAAGGCCGGAAAATCAACCGTATAGTTGGTTCTAGCGATGGCGTTTCCATCTCTAGTGTTTCTGTCCTGTGGCCCACTTTGAGTTTGCATCTGCCTCATTTATTTTAAATTAGTAAATAAATTTAAGTACCTATTTATATTACAATTACATGTCTTTTCCCTAATTTCTGAGTTAATATGGTGATATTTTAAATTCTGGATTTTGAAAACATAGGGATAACATCGTGATATAATATTTTAGTTTATTTTTCACGATATTATGCGAGTATTTCTAACACAGGTTATAAGAAATCGAGGACCATGGAAAGACAGAAGAAAACGCAAGTTTGAGAGAGGAAGAAGGAGAAATGGTGGAGAGTGCTGTGAGTTTCTTAATACGATACTTGGGGGCTTTGTTGGTAGAGGAAGCACAGTCGTTGAAGAGGGTCGTTGGAGAAGTCCGTGGAATCATAGATGAGTTAGAGAACATCAGATCCTTCTTAAGGGATGCCGATGCAAGACAAGATGCTGATGAAGGCCTCAAGACATGGGTGAAACAAATAAGAGAAGTCTCTTACGATGTCGAGGATGTTCTCAATGAGTTCATGCTCAGCCTAGCACAAGAGCAGCAGGATGCTCAGGGATGCATCAATTTTCTTCCTAGACTCATCAAGCAGTTGAAGATACGCCATCAGATTTCATCTTCAATACAAGATATCAAAACTCAAATCCATAGGATTATAGAAAGAAAGGATGTTTATGCTCTCAATAGGATGGAGCAAGATTCAAGCTCCAACAACATGAGTGATCAATGGTATGATCCTCGGCTTAATGCTCTTTTCATTGAGGAAACTGATCTTGTGGGAATCGACGTGCCAAGGAGAAAATTAATCAGATTATTAATGAATGGAGATTCAAGACTCTCGACGATTTCAGTGGTCGGGATGGGTGGCCTAGGGAAGACCATTTTGGTAAAGAAAGTGCATGATAGCCAACAGGTGAAGAAACATTTTGAAACATTTGCTTGGATCACTGTCTCACAATCATTCAAACCGGAGGATCTACTCGGAAGCATGATAAATCAATTCTTCGAGGAAAAGAAAGATCCATCTCCTCAAGGAGTAGATGTGATGACACAGGTCGGGCTAATCAAAGTGTTACGAAGGTACTTGCACAACAAAAGATATGTACTTGTTCTTGATGACGTATGGCAGGCACATGTATGGAATTTCATAAGAAATGCATTGCCTCCCAGTGGAAATGGTAGCTAGGTAATGATCACAACACGCAAAGGTGACGTTGCATCATCTTCTCGTATTGGACCCTCCGATCATATCTACAATCTTCAACCTCTGCATCCAAAAGAGGCGTGGTCTCTCTTTTGTAGGAAGGCATTCCAATCAAAAGAGGAGAACAGTTGTCCTCATGAATTGGAGAAGCTTTCTCGAAGTTTTGTTAATAAATGCCGAGGATTACCACTTGCAATTGTCACATTAGGTAGTCTTCTATCAATTTAAGACAAGACATATCCCGAGTGGGAGATGATTCACTGTAGCCTTGGATCAGAGCTTGAAAGTGATGATAATCTTAGAAGCATGATGAAAATATTATTGCTCAGTTTCAATGACTTGCCTTACTACTTGAAATCATGCTTCTTGTATTTGAGTAAATTACCTGAAGACTATCCAATTAAGCATATGCAACTAATTCGGCTATGGATAGCTGAGGGTTTTGTAGAAAGAAATGAAGACAGGTCAATGGAAGAGGTTGCTGAAGGTTACCTTAATTCGCTCATCACTAGAAATCTCATTCAAGTGGCAGAACGGAAATCTTATGGGAAAGTGATCACTTGTCCCATCCATGATCTTGTGCGAGAATTCATTTTTTCAAAATCCAGGGGAGGAGCATTTCTTTTCATCTTCTGTTGAGCATAACATGGCGCTTTGTAACAAAATCCGACGTCTGTCCATTTACAATGGTGGTGTGAATTTTCAGAAATATAAGGAATTCTCTCGTCTTCGATCTTTGTTCATTTTCAGTGTGGATGGACTATCTAACCACCCTACAATCACATCATTTTCCAGCATAAGGTTGTTGAAGGTGGTCCATCTTGAAAATGGATCGATTGAAATCCTTCCTGATGATCTAACAAGCTTGTTGCATTTGAGATACCTAAGCTTGGAGAATACAAAGATTGAGAAACTTCCAAGTTCATTGGGGAAGCTAAAGAACTTAACAAACATTGAATCTGAAGGGAACCTTTATACGTGAATTGCCTGTTGAGATTCTCAAGCTTGAGCACCTCTGCCACATCATGGTTTATCGATGTAGTAGAGAAGGGTTTTATTTGCCATTTAATGATGTGGATGGAATTTGTTAGACAGGCTGAAACATACCTTGTATAGCTAGCATACCTTATATAGTTGGTTTTCCATAGGTAGATGATTCTGATTTTATTTCCTTCCTTATATAGATGCTGTAATCTCTATATATTCAACCCCTTTGGGTTGTCTCAAATACAGAAAAGCTTTCAACTCCTCTCGGTTCACATGGTATCAGAGCCTCACTGATCCAAATCCGGCACCACCTGTCAGATCCGACCACCCCTGCGTCGTCCAGCCACCCCTGCGTCGTCCGATCATCCCTCTGCTCTTCCAGCGCCATCTGCTGCGCGTCCGACCATCCCCTGTTGAAGATCCGACCACCCTGCGTCGTCCGACCATCCCCTGTTGAAGATCCGACCATCCCCTGCCCGTCCGACCACCTCTGCTCGTCCAGCGTCGCCCCTCTGATTGTCCAGTGTCACCCGGTCACTCGTTCTCTTCGAGTTTCAGCAACCTCTGCTCGTCCAGATCTGTTGCTCCTCTGCACATCCAGATCTGTTGCTCATCTGCTCATCCAGATCTGTTGCTCATCCAGATCTGTTGCTCTCATCCCGATCGGTTGACAATCTGTTGCTGTTGCTCCCATCCAGACCTGTTGCTGTTGCTGTTCCTATTCCGCTAAGATCCTATTCCGCCAAGATCCAGATACTGCTACCCGTTGGATATCTCCTGCTGTACGGTACACCTAAAACATTCTTCTGCTGCAACTCTTTGAGTGCTTTATATTAATTCCGATCAATGGACAATAACTCATCACGTACAGAGGCCCCAAGGTGTAGTTTTCAGAACTTCCTGAAGGGTCGTAGTTTGTGGGGACTAATTGATGGATCTGTTACTATTCCCACTTCCACGGATGCCGATAAATTGGCTGATTGGGAAATGAACAATGGATGGATTATTATCTAGATTCTCGATTCGGTCGATCGATCCATTGCTGTTGGCCTCACACCTCATCGCACGGCTAAGGCAATGTAGGACCATCTTCAGATAATTTATCAACAAAGTAATGCGGCCCGGTCATATCGTCTGGAACAGGATCTCGTTAATCTTACTCAGGGTGATGACAGTATTCAATCATTTTATTCTAAGATTGTCACAATTTGGATTGAGATGGCCTTGATGGATCCAATATTTCCTAATGACTTTAGGATTTTCCAAACTATGCGCGAGAGTGCGCAAGTTCGCCAATTTCTTATGAAATTGCGTCCGGAATTCGAGCATTGTCGAGCTGCTCTCTTGAACCGTAGCCCTACTCCTTCATTGAATTCGGTTATTAATGATCTATTGGCTGAGGAACAACAACTGAAAGTTCTATCACTTCCTTCCTCGACTCCGAGATTATCTGATATGGTGCTTGCTGTGTCCACCACTACACCAACACGTGGCTCCTCTTCTTTAACCTGTTGCGGCTGCAACAAGGTGGGTCATGTTGTCGCTCAATGCAAAGAATGGTGCGCTTATTGTCGACGAACTGGTCATGGTATTTAAGACTGCCGTACACGTGCATATGCATCTTCTTCCGTCCGTGGACGTGGTGGTCGTGGTCGTGGCCGTGGTCATGCTCTTTCTGCTACTGCTGCCACTATTTCTTCCGAGCCGACTATTACTGATTCTACATCTAATGTTTCTGCTGAAGGTCTTTTATCTCCGTTAACTCCTGCGATGCTACAGCAAATCGTTCAGGCCCTTTCTGCGGCTGGTATGTCAGGTATATCCCCATCTTCTACATGGTTCTTCGATTCGGGTGCTTCCAATCATATGACCGGTGCTGTATCCCATCTTCATGACATTCGTCCCTACACCGACAATCAGGCTATTTCTACTGTGGATGGCACTAGACTACCTATTCAGTCTGTTGGATCATTGACTTTCTCCCCTTCTGCTCATCGCTAGTTCATCCTTCGTGATGTGTTTTACGTCCCTAACCTCTCCTCCAATTTAATTTCAGTTGGTCAACTCACATCAAATAACTGCTTAATCATATTTCTTCCCAACTGTTGTTTTGTGAAGGATCTGGCGACGGGGAAGGTACTTGGGAGGGGTAGGTGGCATGGTCGTCTGTACGTGCTAGATTTTGATCCATCTGTCACTCCGGCTCGTTGTTTCTTTTCTCATTCTTCATCAGATATTTCTTCGGCAAATAAATTGTGGAAACTATGGCACTTTCGCCTGGGTCATCCACATTCCGATCGGTTACTTCAGTTAATTTCGTCTGGCATGTTAGGGAATATTTCTCTTAATAAAAATGATTTGGATTATTCTTGTTCTTCCTGTTGTCTTTCAAAAAGTAAGTGCATTCCATTTTCCCTAAGTACTACAAAATCATCTTCTATGTTTGAACTTGTGCATACGGATGTATGAGGTCCCTCACCAATTATGTCTCTCTTTGGGTTACGATTCTATGTTATATTCATTGATGATTTCACACATTACACTTGGATTTACTTTCTGCAATCGAAGTCACAGGTTTTTGAAAATTTCAAGTTATTTCACTCTATGGTGAAGACTCAATTTCAGGTTTCAGTTCAAACTCTCCGCTCTGACTCAGGGGGGAATATCTCTCAACTGATTTTCGTACATTTCTTCAAAGGCATGGAATTATTCATCAAACCACCTATTCTGATACTCCACAACAGAACGGGGTGACTGAAAGAAAAAATCGTCATATTGTTGAAACTGTCAACACCCTGATGACAGCTATGAGTATTCCTCGTTCTTTCTGGGCTGAAGCAATGTTACATTCCGTCTACTTGACTAACCGGATGCCAACCAAAGTTCTGAACAGTAAATCTCCTTACTCTGTTCTCACTGGCTTACCTCCTGCATATTCCACATTTCGTGTTTTTGGTTGTATCTGTTATGTTCACCTAGCTTCACGTGAACGTAACAAACTATCTCCAAAATCAGTCAAATGTATGTACTTGAGATTTGGGAAAACTCAGAAGGGTTTTCGATGTTATGATCCGGTTTCTCGTCGTGTTCGGGTTTCACGACATGTTGTTTTTCTTGAGCACATTGCTTTTCATTCATCTCTTCCTCCTCCGCACACTCCCAACTCTCCTGGTCTAACTGCCTTTCCAGAAACTCTGTTTGCCTCAAGTACTCTCCCTCGTCCATTGCAGGTTTACTCACGTCGACCACGTACAGATCCACCACCTATTACTCAACCCGAACCTACTGTACCCGTTGCTGATCCCGAACTTACCTCGATCTGTCATTCTGCTCGTGAACATCGAGCGCCTGATCGGTTAATATGTTCTATGTCTGCCATGAATGCTACTCTGGATACCGTTTCTATTCCTACTTCATACTCTCAGGCAGCCACTTATGATTGTTGGAAGAAGTCTATGGTAGAAGAACTTGCAGCATTGGAAGATAATCATACGTGGATCATTGTCACTCGACCTGCTGACCAACAGCTAATTGGTAGCAAATGGATTTATTCGGTCTAACTCAAGTCTGATGGATCATTGGATCGATACAAGGCTCGACTTGTCGCTCAGGGATACAAACAGGAATACGAAATTGATTATGATGAGACTTTCGCTCCCGTGGTCAAAATGAAAACTGTTCGTACTCTTCTGGCTATATCTTCTGTTCGCTCATGGCCACTCGCTCAGATGAATGTGAAAAATGCATTTCTTCATGGAGATCTTCAAGAAACCGTGTATTTGAAACCTCCTCCTGGCTCCTTAATCCCTGACAATAAGGTATGTCGCGTAAAGAAACCCTTGTACGGCCTCAAACAGGCATCTCGGGCATCGTTCCAACGCTTTCACGATGTTGTTACGGGTGTTGGCTTTACTCAAAGTGGTCCTGACCCATCCTTATTTTTGCGCATCACTGCTCACGGAATTGTTATTGTTCTGGTCTATGTTGACGACCTCCTACTGACTGGTAGCGATACTACTGACATCTCGACTTTAAAGGAAGTTCTGCAATCCTCCTTCAAGATAAAAGTCCTCGGCCATCTCACATACTTTCTTGGGCTTGAAATTTCACATTCTAAACGTGGGATCCTGGTCAGCTAGCGTAAATATGCCAAGGATCTTCTTGCTTTGGCATCATTGACAGATCAGAAAACAGTTCAGACTCCCTTAGAACTTAACATTCATTATGGCCGCGACGATGGTGATCTACTTGCACCGCCCGACTTATACCGTCGTTTGGTTGGGAGTCTGGTTTACTTAACTATGACTCGCTCTGATATTGTCTATGCTGTCCAAGTCGTCAGTCAGTTTGTTTCTGCTCCTCGGACTCTTCATATGACTGCGGTATTACGCATCATACGATACCTACGTGGAACTCTAGATCGATTACTGTTTTTCTCCTCCACAGCAACTCTGGACCTTCGTGCTTATTCGGATGCTGATTGGGCTGGTTGCGCTCTCACACGAAGATCTACCACTGGCTACTGTGTTTTTCTCGACACTTCTCTCATCTCTTAAAAATGTAAGAAGCATGCCACTGTTTCCAAATCAAGCACAAAAGCCGAGTATCGAGCGATGTCTGCTGCATGTAGTGAGCTTGTTTGGTTACGTGGACTTCTTTCCGACTTGGGCATTCCTGTGTAGAATCCTACTCCACTCCATGTTGATAATCTCAGTGTCATTCAGATTGCCTCTAACCCGGTTTTTCATGAACGGACGAAGCATATTGAAGTTGACTGTCACTTTATCCGTGAGAAATTTCAGTCTGGGCTCATTTCTCTACCACATGTTGCATCCCATGATCAGATTGCAGACATTTTCACCAAGTCCCTAACTTCTGCACGCCACTCATTTCTCGTTAGCAAACTATTACTTGTCGATGACCCGCATTAGTTTGAGGGGGGATGTTAGACAGGCTAAAACATACCTTGTATAGCTAGCATACCTTATATAGTTGGTTTTCCATAGGTAGATGATTCTGATTTTATTTCCTTCATTGTATAGATGCTGTAATCTCTATATATTCAACCCCTTTGGGTTGTCTCAAATACAGAAAAGCTTTCAGCTCCTCTCGGTTCACAGAATTAAGGTGTCTGCTGGAATGGGAATTCTAAGATCCCTGGAAAACCTGGCACTAATAGAGGGAGAAAGCGGCATCATTAGAGAGCTGGGGAATCTCAGCCAACTAAGGAGGTTAGGCATTATCAAGCCAAGAAAGGAAAAAGGGGCTGATTTGTGCACTTCTGTTGAGAAGATGAACCACCTTTGCTCCTTTGATGTGACATCAATGAATGAGGAGGAGGTTCTTGACCTGCATTCTATATCGCATCCTCCATTGCCTCTTCAACGTCTGTACTTGGCAGGGCATTTAGAGAAGTTACCCAAATGGATTGCCTCGCTTTATAATCTGGTGGTGGTTCGCCTGTTTTGGTCTAGATTGAGGGATGACCCACTCAAAGCCTTTCAATCACTGGCCAAATTGGCAGAGCTCTTACTACGGTGAGCTTATGACGGAGAAGAGTTATGTTGTGAGGGAATAGGATATCCAAGACTCAAAGCGACTATTACTCCTTGAGTTGAATGGATTGAAGCAGGTGAAGGTGAAGAAGGGAGCAATGTCTAACCTTGAAGAGCTACATATTAGACGTTGTGAAGAATTATTGGAGGTGCCATTGGAGCTGAGACACCTCACTAACCTCAAACAACTCTACCTTTGGGGATATGTCCCAGGCTTTCTTGAAGGGGCTAAGAAAGGATGGAGTTGAAGAGTTGGTGGATTCCATTCATCACATTCCACTAATCCGATATATAGACACTCAAGAACGGACTTATCACGACTTCTCATGATTCTGGAGAAAGCACAACTAAAAGGTTAAAGCAGTTGTCAGGTGAATGTTATATATTTCCTTCTTCCTATTCACAGTTGATATTTTTGTTCTCTCCTATTTTCTCTCAAACATTTGCATTTTCATTTTTCTAAAAATTTTTATGACATTTTATAGTTGCTGACTTTGGTTGGCTCGTAGGAAGGAGTTGGGTGCTCACGGTTGATGATCTTCGTAAGAGGAGATTGATCCTGCCAAATGTCTGTTTGTTGTGCTTGCAAGATGTGGAATCAATTGATTTCTTCAGGTGTTTGGTCTGGGGCCCTTGGCTTCGCAAATGTTTCCCGGGTCATGCCTTCCTCCATGGAAGGCCTTCTTGTTGCCTTCTTGTTTCTTGGCACGTTGTGGCTGGAGCTGGGAATCTTGGTAGGAAGAAATGGAGGATGGCACTGTTAGGAATCCTTTCAGACGGGGAGAAATGAATAATGGGTGCTTTTGCAACAAAAGCCTTTCGGTTGTTGGAGTCTTCCGTAAGATATTTTTTTGTTTATTGGGGTCATATGCAGCCATGGGGTTGACGTTGTTTTATTTCTAGTTTTTATTTTTCTTAGTTTTTTTTAGCGTTCTTTTTCTTTTCTTTAGCTTTTATTTTGTAATAAATTTATCATTTTTATAATATTCTTTAGCTTTTATTTTGTAATAAATCTATCATTTTTATAATTTTTTTTTTTTTTTTTTTAAAAAAAAAACGAAGACATTTTTATAGTTGCTTAATGGAGGAAGCGTGGCTACAGTGAAGTGACGTCACAAAGTTCTGTGGCCCTATAATAAATTTCCGTGGCTCCACTGTTTTCTATGGTGGGGTACACTCGAGCTTTGGAACTAATTTATTCTTTGGCTAACGTACTACAATGATCTCTCCAAATGGATGGATGGTGTAGATACAACACATACATCATGGTGGTCCCCCAAAACTTGGTGACGTCACTTCAGTAGGCAGTCTAGCGCTGGACCTGTGAGTAGCGAATCCGCGTCGATGGAGGGACGCCTGTTCCTCTACCATGTTGTAGAGTAAGCTTATACCGGACGCGGATTACATACGGACAGCTTGTAGCCGGACTCGCTACTGAAGTGACGTCACCAAGTTCTGTGGCCCCGGCCCACCATGATGTATGTATTGTATCCACACCGTCTATCTATTTTGAGAGATCATATTATGGCGTGATACAAAGAATGAGGTAGATCAAGAGCTCTAGTGGACCCCACCATATAAAAAAGTAGAGAGAGTGATGCCCACCGTTAAAAACTTTTAAGGGCCACAAAAGTTTTCAATCAAGCTGATATTAGTGTTTTCCCTTCTTTCAAGTCTACATTAACACATGAACAGGTAGGATCTCAAATAAATATCAGTGGACCTTAGGAAGGTTCCAACTGTGGGCATTACTCTCCCCACTCTTTTCTCTTAGATAATTCCCTAAAATGATCTCTCCAAATGGATGGACGGTGTGGATACAAGGTATACCTCATGGTGGGGCTCACATAACTTGGTGACGTCACTTCAGCACGAGTATGACTGCTCAACCTGTCAGTGGCTAATCCACCTGCTTATTCCGCGATAATTATTTATATCGAGGCCACCACTGTGAAGAAAGTTGGATGCCCTGGAAAGCCGGACCAACGCAACCATTAGCCACCATATGAATTTGGAGGTCTGTGGGTAGTGTGGTCTATAATGTGGCCCACTTAGTGATTTGATAGGCATGATTTTGGGGCATCTTATCATCATGGTGAGTCTCACTTGATACTCTGGTTGGATGGCATATATAGTCAGCGCAGTTTTCATACGAGTATTTGAATTACTTTCGCATGCAATTGAAAACGCTCTCGCATTATTGGATAAGTGTTGCATAAAAGCTTAGGAGGCCGTTTGGCTACTGTCACTGCCACTAGACCGGTGGCTAGTGGTTGGTCACTACATGAAAAATGGAAAAAAAGGACGGATTTAGAGACGGTTCTAGACCGTCTCTAAAATTGCTTGGTTTAAAGACACTTTAGAGATGGCCGTAAACCGTCTCTAAAATTTTAGACAACCCCTCACCGTCCTTAATATTGTCTTAAAAATTTGAACGTCCATAAATCATTTAAGACAGTTGTTGACCGTCTTATATGGGTCATTAGAGACAGTCATTGGCCGTCCACATTAGAGACGGTCGTTGACCGTCTTATATGCTGTCATCTGAGACGGTCAGTGGCCGTCTGCATTAGAAACGGTCATTGGCCGTCTTTTACTTATAATCTGAGACGGTCAAAGATCGTCTCTATTAGAGACGGTCCGTAGCCGTCTTTTATCCCTCTTAAAGACCGTCTCTATAAGAGACTGTCAAAGACCGTCTCTATTAGAGACTGTTAATGACCGTCTCTGTTAGAGACGGTCCTTAGCCGTCTTATAGCAGTCATTTCAGACCTGCTTTAGCCTCTAATGCTCAGATCAAAACAACAAAGAAATTATGAAATTCGAAAAAAAAAATAGTTAAGAAGCTTAGAAAAAATAATTAACAATGTTTAAGAAAAATTTAAATTTTGAAAAAAAAATTGTGATTTTATAAAAATCTAGATTTTGAAAAAAAAAATTAAGAACTTTGAATAATGTTGATGACTTTGAAAAAAAAAAAAGATTTCAATAAAAAAATAATATTTTGAAAACGAAAATATAAAAAATTAAACAAAATTGTGAAAATTTTGACAAATTGTAAAAAAATATATATATACTTTTTTAAAAAGAAAACTAGATTTTGTATTTTGACAAAAAAATGAAAAAGTCATATAACAAGATTTTGATTTAAAAAATGATATTTTGAAAAAGAAATTTTAAAAAATTAAATAAATTTGTGAAAATTTTGACAAATTGAAAAAAATATATTTTTTAAAATAGAAAACTAGATTTTGTATTTTGACAAAAAAATTAAAAAGTTATATAACAAGATTTCGATTAAAAAAATGATATTTTGAAAAAGAAAATTTAAAAAATTAAATAAAATTGTGAAAAATTTGACAAATTGAAAAAAATATATTTTTTAAAATAGAAAACTAGATTTTGCATTTTGACAAGAAAAATTGAAAAGTTATATAACAAAAGTGAGATTAAAAAATTGATATTTTGAAAAAGAAAATTTAAGAAATTAAACAAAATTGTGAAAAAATTGACAAATTGTAAAAAAATATATTTTTTAAAAAAGAAAACTAGATTTTTTATTTTTGACAAGAAAAATTAAAAAGTTAGATAACAAAAGTGAGATTTTGATGATGTGTTGTATATCCTTGCCAGCGCCCCTATGTTTCTCCAACTTATTTTTGGCCCGGGTGTAAACAATTGTGTAGATTTAAATCTTAAGCGGACCAATATAGGATCTCGCCATTAAAAATTATAAAGAGCCCATCATAAGGTTTTTGTAATGTTTATTTGCAATCCAACTTGTTGATAATGTAAAGAAGATCTAGATGAATGTAAACTACAAAGATCAAATTGATCCAAAACTTTTGTGGCCTTCAAAAGGTTTTTAATAGTTATTCATCATTGTTTTGATTGGTATGGCCCACCTGAGATTATTGAGTTCTTGTGATTTGAAATTACATCCTAAAATATAATGGAAAAATATATAGACGGTGTCAATATACATAAAATATATCAAGGTGGGCCCTACACGGTAAGAGTAACACCCATGAAGGAGTTACCTAAATAGTGAAATGGTACTATAAGGTCACCTCATGGGAATTTCCCATGAGGTTAATCTGTGCGCCCCACCATGATGTGTGTAGAACATCAACACCATGCATTTGATGTATCCCCTTTAAGTCCAAAAATCAGTTGTATACGAAACTTAGGTGGGCCATAGCATCTAAAACTATGCGAAGACATCCCTAAAACATATAAAAGCTTTTGGTGGGGCCCACATGAGTTTTAGATGTGTATGAAACTTGGTCTGACTCCTCATCCAAGTGGGACACACATAATGAATGGGCTGGATCTATGAACCACATTTAGGTGGGCCTGATAAATGATTATGAATGTTTTAATGGGAGGGTAACCCTTTCAACTATAGTATGTGGTGTGGCCCACCCAAGTCATGGATTGACTTTATTTTTAAGCTCATGGCCACCATGGAATGGTGCATCTGACTAATAGGGCAGATCCAAAGTTCAAGTGGACCCACCATAGAAAAGAGTGGGATAGTGACACCCACTATTGAAACCTTCTTAGGCCCGCCGCGATGTTTATTTGATATCCAACCTGTTTATAAGTTAATACTAGAGCTGGACATCGGTCCGAGTCGGACCGGATTAGGTCCAACCTGATCAGATCCGAAATCTCAATGGCTTAACCCGAACTCGATCCGAACCGGGACCGAGTTTGGGTCGCCGACCTCGAACTGACCCGAAGTATACATGTCCTGATCCGATCCGAGTCCGACTCGATTAGGAAAACCGAGTCGGATCGGATGGGGCACTATTCGGATCGCTTCAGATTTTTTTTTGAAAAATTTGAAAAAAAAAACAAATAAATAAATAAATTACGTACCAGGACATCTTGGTAGATGCAATCCTTCTCTGCTCTGACATTCGCCTTGATTAATGCATGATACGTCTCTCTATTCATTGGAATCACAGTACTCAACAAACGCACGAAAGCTTTTGTCCCTTCAGCATCACCTTCGTCATCCAACACACTGGAAGTGGAAACCACCCTATTGTTTGGCCTCCATCATTCCCTAGAAATACTGAAATCGCCCTCTTCATATATTCCACCGCCTTCCCCATCTCACCCTTCTCTACATACGCTGAGGCGATGATCCCAAAACCATTTGGTATCGGGGTCTGCTCCTCTTTTACCAATAGTTCGATCATAGCTTTCGTCGGACGCAATCAACTAGGTTTACATCATCGAAGCAAAATATCAGACCTCGTTGCTGATCATAAGTTAAGATATAACTTTTTCCTCCATTCTATCACATATCTAGTAAATCCTATCCGTACAAAATGTGTCCCACACAATGATAATAATTTATTATGAAAATCTAGCCATTCCACTCACAGAAAGCTCCACACATGTAAGTCATGTCACAACAATGGTTGTCCATTGATATTTGACGTTATTTCCCCGATCTATGTTTAGATTCACCTGATTTCATATCAGATGACCACCATGGTGTGGCCCACATTTATTTTACTTATTTAACAGGTTGATGGAAAAGAAGATGCTGTTTCATAACTTCGATAGAGCCGGTGTATCAAATCGTTTCTCTACTTCCTAACCTATAATAGCAATTGAGAAAATGCTCCGGTGCTCTTATAGCACTATTTACAGTGCTCTACAGTTCTCCTGGTTGTATTAGGAAATTTATGAGTACAATCCATTCATTTAGACTGTTTATTAGGTCCAACTCATATTTCATAGGCTACCATGAATAAATCATATTGATCTAACTAAAAAAAAGGATTCAATGGTCTTAAAAATGGACGATCAAGATCATTTACAAAAAAGTAGGTCCGATCAATAATTTGATTCATCAAATTTTTAGGGACCATCATGGGTTGCTTATGAGTCTAAAGAATCACTTTTGTTAGCCAATTGAAAGCATCCTATCCATGTCTTGGAAAAAGGATGGTTAGAGAAAAAGGCCAAATTAATCATAGATTATATTACTCGTTCAGTTAAAATATTTTTCAAGGTAGCCGAAGAAATGTGTTCTGAACTTAATAGACGGTTGAGATTAACGGATTGGACCTTCTAAGTGTCTGAATACAACCAGAAGCACTATAAGTTATAGTGCCTCGATAGTACTCCCCTTGACACCATCCAATGACTGGTGGTCAGTGGTCTGTGGCCCCCACCATAATGTATGTGTTTCATCCATGCCGTCCATATATTTTTACAGATAATTTTACAATATGAGACCAAAAATGAGATATATCCAAATCTCAAGTGGACCATATTAAAGGAAACATTGTTGAATGAGCGTCGACCATTAAAAACATTTAGGTAGCCATAAAAGTTTTGGATCAAGCTGATTTTTGTTTTTTCCCTTCATCTGGTCCTGTATGACCAAATCAACAGATTGGATGTCAAATAAACAGTACAGTGGGCCTTATGAGGATTTTAATGGTGGATATCCAATCACTATTGTTCTCATGTGGTGTGGACCACCTGAGATTTATATCCTTCTAATTTTTTGCGTAAAATTATAAAATGATCTTTAAAAATAGATGAACGGAATGGATGAAACACATACATCATGGTAGGGCCCACAGAGCACCTTCCATGGTCTCACCTAAAAATGGGCCCTTTATTTTCCGTCTCATCTCTCTCTCTCTCTCTCTCTCTCTCTCTCTCTCTCTCTCTCTCTCTCTCTCTCTCTCTCTCTCCGTTCCCTAAACCCTCCCTCTCCCAATCTCTGCCTCATCTTGCGCAATCTCCTCCCTCTCTCTCTCCAATGCATCTCCGCCGTCTCTCTCTCCATTCCTTAAACCCTCCCTCTCATCCGATCTCTGCCCCATCTTTCGCAATCTCTTCCCTCTCTCTCTCCAATGCATCTCCGTCGTCTCTTCTATCTCCCTCATGTCATCATTTTTCTTGGACCTCCATTGCAGCAGCCGTGAAGCACCGAAGGAATCCGAGGCTCCTCTCCATAGGTATGATTTCCTTTTGAAGTTTTCTTTTGTAATTTTTTTAATATAATTTTTGAACTCGAATCAGCACAGATCTGTCATTCGCACATGTTTGATGTCTTGAAATCGAAGGAATCTGCTGCTCCTCCCTGCAGTTTCGATCTCTTCCTCTCTATTGCTCTCTCCTATGACCTCATTTTCTTTGTTTTTTGTTGAGATTAGGGTTATATTTCTCTCTCTCTGTTTCACTCTCTCAGATTTTGTTCTGCCATTCAGATTTTTAGCTCTTTTTAGATTTTTGGTGCATAGACCATAATATCATCATTTTATTAGGTCACTAAACAATGGTACACTTGTAAAAACTAAAAAGTCCCTTGTATAATATCTCTTATAATTCATGCATGCTAATTGTTTGATGAAATGGCTCAATAAGGAATGTTTTGTGTGGATATAGCTGAGCAGAGGGTTGTTTTGCTTTGATTATGTGGGTTGGAGCTTGTGTTGTAGCAGTAAGAGGTGGGCTGTCATTGGCATTTGTAGATGCATGTTCACAGCATTCCTACTGTTAGATTCTCCTACCAGGGCATTTTGCAAGAGACTGTCCAAATGTGCCTGTCTTACCCGCTTTTGACACCAAGCTCTGCGACAACTGCTACAAGCTGGGCCACATTGCTGCTGATTGTACCAATCAGAAGGCATGCAACAACTGCCACCAGACTAGTCCAGCTGAGATTTGATTATGCAAATCTATTTATATATAAAAAAATTATGCATGTGTCACCTATAGTGAAAAGTATGTAGGAACCAATCAGATCAAGATCCTCTGTTTCATACTGTTTGGTGTTTGCGGCTTTAGGATCTTGGTTGGATCTTCATGAGGGGATCATCAAAATTTTCATGAGGCAGATTCTGGTGACAGTCATTGCAGAAGGATATCTGTTGGAATTAGATAAACTCTCATAAAGTCACAGGTTGTTTTCTTCTTTCAAGTAATGTATCAGGGTCCGTTGAATGGTGTCTGAGGGTACGTGGTAGATGTTCACTTTTGGTCAAGGTGATTGACAGTCATCCCTATAAGCATTCTAGAACTGTGTCAAATTAAATGTTGTGGAATAGTTATGGACATTTATGGGCATGTTGGTAAAATTTGAGTGACATCAAGTGGTACAACATAATTTTCTCTTGAAAAAGGGAACTCCTAGTTGGTAGAATAGAAATACTCTAGCTACCAGAAAGGCTACATGCCAACTTATCTTTGCTTTCTGGTTTTGTAACTGATGTAAATGCTTGTTGATACTTTTTGAATTGCAGTATGTCTATGGTTTCTGGACAATATATATTGATTGGGTGACTGTGTTGTTGTTCTGATTATATATTTCTTATCCAGAGCTTATAACACAACCCAAATGGGAGGTTTGTTGTGGTTTGTGGGGATGGAGAATACATTATATATACACAGCTTTGGCCTAGAGAAATAGATCCTTTGGTTCAGCATTGGAATTTGTTTGGTCATCAGATGGAGAATATCCAGTTAGGGAAAGTATATCAAGGATTAAGATTTTTTAGATCACATATAACAATGGTGAAGGCTGTTGCTGTTCTTAATAGTAAGGAGGGAGTTAGTGGCACTGTGTACTTCACTTAGGAAGGACATGTCCCAACTACAGTGACTGGAAGCCTCTATGGTCTTAAACCTGGGCTCCATGGCTTCCATGTCCATGCTCTTGGTGACACAACAAATGGCTGTTTGTCCATAATCTTTTACATTTAGTCTCTATATTATTATTTTTTTCTTTTTGTTGATTGCCCTATTGATGATCGATTGCAATTAATATATAGCCAATGGTCCTGTGTGCAATGGGAAGAAGTCTGATGTTATTTTTTAATGGAGAAGAGCAGTAATATTGGTCTTCATTTTTTTTTTTTTAATTGGTAAAATTTACATGCATTTTGAGGTTTTAGGAGTTTAAACTGACACCCTTTTGTTTTCTTTTATATTGATTCTTAGGGATGGATTTACCATTGCAGCTAGAGGTAACCAAAATTTATATCGTCTTTTTTGGTTATACACAGGTTTGGGTATATGCTTTAGGTTTTATATATATATATATATATATATATATATATATATATATATATATATATATATATATATATATATATATATTTCTTTAAGTGGAACTTTTGATAGGGTGATACTAAAGGACCTACCAAGGCTGGCGATGGATTTGGCAAAAAGGATGTGGTTGCAGTGCCTATTATTATTATTTATTTATTGTGATGTTCACATCATATGGTTATAGTAGATTTGAGTGTTATTTGCATGAGCTTGTCATAATGTCTTCTGATTGTTTCGGTGGTAAATGAATTTGCTAGATTACTCATCAGGGTTCTTTTACTCAAGGAATGAGCTATATGCATTCTCAGGTAAAGATTTCTTCTCAATATCACTTGCTTACTGAAAATATAAATCTTGAAATTTGATATTGTATATACTATTCAGTGGCATTTTTGTATGAATGCAAAACTTTTTTCTTCAAAGGGCATAAAGACTTCATTTTGTAGGAAGCCAAATCCTTGGAGAAAGATTCATTTTGTCACATTTGGGCATGGGAAATGTGATGTTGTTGAATCTATAAAATTTGTTTGGATACTGGGAAAGAATTGAAAGGAATTCTATGGTGTGGGTACCTATTTATATAAAAAAAAATTTCAAAGAAGTGATAGTTGGGAAGGAATACAGTTGCTTGGAATTTCTAATTGAACTTGTGGCTAGGAATTTTTTTTTTTTAAAAAAATGCAAAATGCTGGAATTTCTAACTAGAAATCGTTTTTAGGCTTTCCCAATCCCAATCACAGGAATTTACCCCTACTTAGATTCTATTTTGAGGTGGGTACTTTTCCAAGGAGCCAAATAACCCCTTACGATCTTTGATTTTTTTTATTTTTTATTTTTAACACATGCATTCACTGTCACTACTCAGTATTTATTTGTTATGGAAATATATCAGAGATAAAGAATAACTCCTGACATGTAGATGTAGCATTGGTGATACATAGGAGAATGGGAAGAATGTATGAGACTACTTGTTACTATGTGGCATCTCTGGAGAAAAGTTCCTTCCTTTTTTTGTAAGCTTCTATAAAGAGAAACTTCGTAGAAGTATACATAAAAATGGAGCTTATTCCCCAGGGTGGGCAGGGAGAGGGGTTATCTATTCCAATTCAAATACTTCTAGAGGAACATTAAAACAAGCAAAACTTACTTGTGCATGTCTATCCAGCTTATTCCAGGTCTCATTGTAGATATACATAAATGTATTCTCAAATCCTTAAAGCTAAACTTACACCTAATCCTAATCTCAACTCCTAAACCTAAACCTAAACCAAAACCAAAACTTATAACCACTTAACTTAAACCTACACCTTAACCCAAACATATAACCCGAATCTGAACCTAAACCTGAATTCCTAAACCTAAACCTAAACCTATAACCTAACCTAAGCCTAAACCTATAACCTTAACCTTAATCTATAACCTAAACCTAAACCTATAACCTATAACCTAACCTAAACCTAAACCTAAACCTATAACCTAAACCTATTATCAAATCCCTAAACCTATAACCTAAACCTAAACCTAAACCTAAACCTATAACCTAAACCTAGAACCTAAAACCTAAACCCAAACCTAAACCCGATCCCGATCCTGAACCCAAACCCAATTTCCTAAACCTAACCTTAACCTATTCTCAATTCCCTAAAGCTCTAGCTTATAACCTAAACCTAAACCTTAACTTAAACCTAAACCTAAACCTATAACCTAAACCTATAACCTACAACATTAACATAAACTTATAACATACAACATTAACCTAAACCTATACTTATAACCTAAACCTATTCTCAAATCCCAAAACCTATAACCTAAACCTAAACCTTAACCTATAACCTAAACCTAAACCTTACCTATAACCTAAACCTTAACCTATAACGTATAACCTAAAACCTAAACCTATAACCAATCACTATTGTTTTCCTGGGGGTGAATTGTAAAAGAAGTCGGCCCTCTTTTCTTGAGAAATGATATTTAGGCCCCTTTTTTATATATATATATAAAAAAAAACTTTTCAATCCTTTGAGGATATATAAGAGTAGCAAAAGTGAACGGAAAAAGGGGTATTTCCAAACAAACTCCAAAAATGAAATCCATGTTTCAATAGTACTTAGGAAATCATTGTTAGATACATTTTGACGACTAATTCCCATTTGTTTAAAGCTCTATAAATTTATTTTATCCTTTCTTTTAAAGGTAAATTCATTTTTTTTTTATTCCTTATATTGTTTCCCAGTTATATTTGTGTTGGTTTCAGAGTACAGGTAGCGATAGAAAGTGTTGGTCGATTGTGGCTTATAGACAAAGGGATGAGTAACCAACAATACAAATATGGGATGCCTTTCCCAGGTATCCAGATGTTTTTAGATATAATTATGTTGTTTTTAAATATATTAGCTCGAAATTGATGGAGCAGACCCGGATGTGCGTCGGAGCTATCCGGATGTTGAGCGGGGGTCCCTGGAAGGTGGGAACCGCTGTTATGACCATGATGAAGCTGTCCATTTTCTATGGACAGCATTGGAGTGGCCTGACCATTTAGACAGGCCATGTTTATGTATTAACTCGAAATTGATGGAGCAGACTCGGATGTGCGTCGGAGCTATCCGGATGTTGAGCGGTGGTCCCTGAAAGGTGGAAACTGCTGTTATGACCATGATGAAGCTGTCCATTTCCTATGGACAGCATTGGAGGGGCCTGGCCATTTGGACATGCCGTGTTTATATATTTGATCGAAATTAAAGGAGCAGACCCGGATGTGCGTCGGAGCTATTCGGAAGAGCGGGGTTCCCTGGAAAGAGGGAACCGCTATTATGACCATGATGAAGCTGTCCATTTTTTATGGACAGCATTGGAAGGGCCTGGCATTTGCGTCGGATGGCCGTGTTTATATCTGTATTTGCAGGGACCATACCCTTAACCTAAACCAAAACCTATGACCTAAAACCTTAACCTATAACCTAAACCTCAACCTTAACCTAAACCTAAACCTTAACCTAAAACCTAAACCTAAACCTAAAACCTAAATGTATTCTTAAATCTCTAAACCTAAACCTACACTTAATCCTAATCTTAACTCCCTAACCTAAACCTATACTTAAATTTGAAAACCCAAACATAAACCCAATCCCGAATTCGAACCTAAACCTTAACCTTAACCTATTCTCAATTTCCTAAACCTATATCTTATAACCTAAACCTAAACCTAAACCTAAACCTTAACCTATGCCTATAACCTAAACCTAAACTTAAACCTTAATCTAAACCTATAAACTAAACCTAAATCAAAACATATAACCAAAACCAAAACCAAAACCAAAACCTATATCCTAAACCCGAATGCATTCTCAAATCCTATAACCCATAATCTAAACCTAAACCTAAACCTATAACCTATAACCTAAACCAAAACCTATAACCTAAACCAAAGCCAAAACCTATAGCCTAAACCCAAACCCATTCTCAAATCCAAAAACCTATAACCTAAACCGTTAACTTATAACCTAAATCAAAACCTATAACATAAATCAAACCTAAACCTAAAACCAAAACCTAAAACCTAAACCTATAATCTATAACCTAAATCAAAACATATAATCAAAACCAAATCCCAAAACCCAAACCTAAAACCAAACCTAAACCTAAAACCTAAAACCTAAACCTAAACCTATAACCTAAACTCAAATCCCTAAAACTAAACCTAATCCTATAACCTAAACTCAAATCCCTAAACCTTAATTTATAACCTAACTTAAACTTATACTTATAACCTGAAGCTATTCTCAAATCCCAAAACCTATAACCTAAACCTAACCTTTCCCTAAACATATAACCTAAACTCAATTCCCTATACCTAAACATATAGCCTAAACTCGTATCCCTAAACCTTAACCTATAACCTAACCTAAACCTATACTTATAACCTAAAACTATTCCCAAATCCCAAAACCTATAACCTAAACCTAAGCTTTCCCTAAACCTATAAGCTAAACTCAATTCCCTAAAGCTAAACCTACACCTAATCCTAATCTCAACTCCCTAACCTAAACCTAAACATAAACTTGAAAACTCAAACTTAAACCCAATCCTGAACTTGAACCCGATTTCCTAAACCTAAACCATAACCCATTCTCAAATCCAAAAACTTATAACCTAAACCTAAACCTAAACCAAAACCAAAACTTATAACCTAAACCCGAACCCATTCTCAAATCCCAAAACCTATAACCTAAACCCGATCTCATTCTCAAATCCCAAAACATATAACTTAAACATAAAGCTTAACCTAAACCTATAACCTATAACCAAAACCTATAACCTAAACTCGAACCCATTCTCAAATC
This sequence comes from Magnolia sinica, assembly GCF_029962835.1. Lineage (NCBI taxonomy): Eukaryota > Viridiplantae > Streptophyta > Magnoliopsida > Magnoliales > Magnoliaceae > Magnolia > Magnolia sinica. The sequence goes on from NC_080581.1 coordinate 85,464,121, forward strand.
CCAAAACCTATAACCTAAACCTAAACCTTAACCTAAACCTATAACCTATAACGTAAGTCAAAACCTAAACCTAAACCTAAAACCTATAACCTAAATCAAAACCTATTACCTTTCCCTAAACCTTAACCTAAACCTATAACCTATAACCTAAATCAAAACCAAAACCAAACCTAAACCTAAACCTAAACCTATAACCTATAACCTAAACCTAAACCTAAAATCTAATGTATTCTCAAATCCCTAAACCTAAACCTACACCTAATCCTAATCTTAACTCCCTAACCTAAACTTAAACCTAAACTTGAAAACCCAAACCTAAACCCGATCCTGAACCCGAACCCGATTTCCTAAACCTAAACCTTAACCTATAACCTAACCTAAACCTATACTTATAACATAAACCTATTCTCAAATCCCAAAACCTATAACTATAACCTAAACCTTAACCAAAAACGTATAACCTAACCTAAACCTAAACATATAATCTTAACCTAAACCTAAACCTATAACCTTAACCTTAACATATAACTTTAACCAAAACATATAACCTAAACCTATTCTCAAATCCCGAACCCGATTTCCTAAACCTAAACCTTAACCTATTCTCAATTCGCTAAATCTATAGCTTATAACCTAAACCGAAACCTAAACCTATAGCTTAACCTAAACTTATAACCTATAACCTAAACATAAACCTAAAACCTAAATGTATTCTCAAATTCCTAAACCTAAACGAACACCTAATCCTAATCTCAACTCCCTAACCTAAACCTAAACCTAAACTTAAACTTGAAAACCCAAACCTAAACCTGATCCTGAACCCGAACCCGATTTCCTTAACCTAAACCTCAACCTATTCTCAATTCCCTAAACCTTAACCTATAACCTAACCTAAACCTAAATCTATAACCTAAATCTAAACCTATAACCTAAGTGTATTCTCAAATCCTTAAACCTAAACCTACACCTAATCTTAATCTCAACTCCTTAACCTAAACCTAAACCCGATCCCGAACCCGATCCCGATTTCCTAAACCTAAACATTAACCTATTCTCAATTCCCTAAACCTATATCTTATAATCTAAACTTAAACCTAAACCTGTAACCAATAACCTAAACCTAAACCTAAAACCTAAATGTATTCTCAAATCTTTAAACCTAAACCTACATCTAGTCCTAATCTCAACTCCCTAACGTAAACCTAAACTTAAACTTGAAAATCTAAACCTAAACCCGATCCCGAACCCGAACCCGATTTCCTAAACTTAAACCTTAACCTTTTCTCAATTCCCTAACGTATATCTTATAACCTAAACCTAAGCCTAAACCTAAACCTTAACCTAAACCTAAACCTAAACCTAAACCTGTAACCTATAACCTAAACCTAAACCTAAACCTGTAACCTATAACGTAAACCTAAACCTAAAACCTAAATGTATTCTGAAATCTCTAAACCTAAACCTACACCTAATCCTAATCTTAACTCCCTAACCTAAACCTAAACCTAAACTTGAAAACCAAAACCTAAACCCGATCCTGAACCCCAACCCGATTTCCTAAACCTAAACCTTAACCTATTCTCAATTCCCTAAACCTATAGCTTATAACCTAAACCTAAACCTGTAACCTACACCTAAAATCTACATGTATTCTTAAATCCCTAAACCTAAACCTACACCTAATCCTAATCTCAACTCCCTAACCTAAACCTAAACCCGATCCCGAACCTGAACCCGATTTCCTAAACCTAAACCTTAACTTATTCTCAATTCCCTAAACCGAAACCTAAACCTATACCTTAACCTAAACCTACACATAATCATAATCTCAACTCCCTAACTTAAACCTAAACCTAAACTTGAAAACCCAAACCTAAACCCGATCCCGAACCCAAATTCGATTTCTTAAACGTAAACCTAAATGTATTCTCAAATCCCTAAACCTAAACCAACACCTAATCTTAATCTCAACTCCCTAACCTAAACCTAAACTTAAACTTGAAAACCCAAACTAAAACCCGATCCCGAACCCGAACCCAATTTCCTAATCCTAAACCTTAACCTATTCTCAATTCCCTAAACCTATAGCTTATAACCTAAACCTAAACCTAAACCTAAACCTATAACCTATAACCTTAACCTAAACCTAAACCTAAACCTGTAACCTATAATCTAAACCTAAACCTAACACCTAAATGTATTCTCAAATCCCTAAACCTAAACTTACACCTAATCCTAATCTCAACTCCTAAACCTAAAATTGAAAACCCAAACCTAAACCCGATCCCGAACCCGAACCCGATTTCCTAAACCTAAACCTTAACCTATTCTCAATTCCCTAAACCTATAAGCTTATAACCTATACCTAAACCTAAACCTAAACCTATAACATATAACCTAAACCTAAACCTAAAACCTAATATATTCTCAAATCCCTAAACCTAAACCTACACCTAATCCTAATCTCAACTCCCTAACCTAAACCTAAATCTAAACTTGAAAATCCAAACCTGAACCTGATCCCGAACCTGAACCCGATTTCCTAAACCTAAACCTTAACCTATTCTCAATTCCCTAAACCTATAGCTTATAACCTAAATCTAAACCTAAACCTAAACTTAAACTTTAACCTAAACCAATAACCTATAACCTAAACCTAAACCTAAACCTAAAACCTAAATGTATTCTCAAATCCCTAAACCTAAACCTACACCTAATACTAATCTCAAATCCTTAATCTAAACCTAAACTTAAACTTGAAAACCCAAACCTAAACCCGATCCCGAACCCGTACCCAATTTCCTAAACCTAAACATTAACATATTCTCAATTTCCTAAACCTATAGCTTATGACCTAAACCTAAAGCTTAACCTAAACCTAAACCTAAACGTATAACCTATAACCTAAACCTAAACCTAAAACCTAAATGTATTCTCAAATCCCTAAACCTAAACTTACACTTAATCCTAATCTTAACTCCCTAACCTAAACCTATACCTAAACTTGAAAACCCAAACATAAACCCAATCCCGAACCCGAACCTAAACCTTAACCTTAACATATTTTCAATTCCCTAAACCTATACCTTATAACTTAAACCTAAACCTAAACCTAAACCTTAACCTATACTTATAACCTTAACCTAAACCTAAACCTAAACCTTAACCTTAACCTATAACCTTAACCTAAAACCTAAACCTATAACCTAAACCTAAATCAAAACATATAACCAAAACCTAAACCAAAACCAAAACCTATATCCTAAACCCGAACGCATTCTCAAATCATATAACCCATAATCTAAACCTAAACCTAAACCTAAACCTATAACCTATAACCTAAACCAAAGCCAAAACCTATAGCCTAAACCCGAACCCATTCTCAAATCCAAAAACCTATAACCTAAACCGTTAACTTATAGCCTAAATCAAAACCTATAACCTAAACCAAACCTAAACCTAAAACCTAAACCTATAATCGGTAACCTAAACCAAAACATATAATCAAAACTAAATCCCAAAACCCAAACCTAAACTTAAACCTAAACCTAAAACCTAAAACCTGAACCTAAACCTATAACCTAAACTCAAATTGCTAAAACTAAACCTAATCCAATAACCTAAACTCAAATCCCTAAACCTTAACTTATAACCTAACCTAAACCTATACTTATAACCTAAAACTATTCTCAAATCCCAAAACCTATAACCTAAACCTAACCTTTCCCTAAACCTATAACCTAAACTCAATTCTCTAAACCTAAACCTAGACCTAAACCTAAACCTATAGCCTAAACTCATATCCCTAAACCTTAACCTATAACCTAACCTAAACCTATACTTATAACCTAAAACTATTCCCAAATCCCAAAACCTATAACTTAAACGTAAGCTTTCCCTAAACCTATAAGCTAAACTCAATTCCCTAAAGCTAAACCTACACCTAATCCTAATCTCAACTCCCTAACTTAAACCTAAACATAAACTTGAAAACTCAAACTTAAACCCAATCCCGAACTTGAACCCGATTTCCTAAACCTAAACCATAACCCATTCTCAAATCCAAAAACCTATATCCTAAACCAAAACCAAAACCAAAACCTATAACCTAAACCCGAACCCATTCTCAAATCCCAAAACCTATAACCTAAACCCGAACCCATTCTCAAATCCCAAAACATATAACCTAAACATAAAGCTTAACCTAAACCTATAACCTATAACCTAAACTCGAACCCATTCTCAAATCCTAAAACCTATAACCTAAACTTAAACCTTAACCTAAACCTATAACCTATAACATAAATCAAAACCTAAACTTAAACCTAAAACCTATAACCTAAATCAAAATCTATTACATTTCCCTAAACCTTAACCTAAACCTAAAACCTATAACCTAAATCAAAACCAAAACCAAACCTAAACCTAAACCTATAACCTATAACCTAAACCTAAACCTATAACCTAATGTATTCTCAAATCCCTAAACCTAAACCTACACCTAATCCTAATCTCAACTCTCTAACCTAAACTTAAACCTAAACTTGAAAACCCAAACCTAAACCCGATCTTGAACCCGAACCCGATTTCCTAAACCTAAACCTTAACCTATGACCTAACTTAAACCTATACTTATAACCTAAACCTATTCTCAAATCCCAAAACCTATAACTATAACCTAAACCTTAACCAAAAACCTATAACCTAACCTAAACCTTAACATATAACCTAAACCTAAACCTAAACCTAAACCTATAACCTTAACCTTAACATATAACTTTAACCAAAACATATAACCTAAACCTATTCTCAAATCCCGAATCCGATTTCCTAAACTTAAATCTTAACCTATTCTCAATTCGCTAAACCTATAGCTTATAACCTAAACCGAAACCTAAACCTATACCTTAACCTAAACCTATAACCTATAACCTAAACATAAACCTAAAACCTAAATGTATTCTCAAATTCCTAAACCTAAACCTACACCTAATCCTAATCTCAACTCCCTAACTTAAACCTAAACCTAAACTTGAAAACCAAAACCTAAACCTGATCCTGAACCCGAACCCGATTTCCTAAACCTAAACCTCAACCTATTCTCAATTCCCTAAACCTTAACCTATAACCTAACCTAAACCTAAACCTAAACCTATAACCTAAGTGTATTCTCAAATCCTTAAACCTAAACCTACACCTAATCCTAATCTCAACTCCTTAACCTAAACCTAAACCCGATCCCGAACCCGATCTCGATTTCCTAAACCTAAAACATTAACCTATTCTCAATTCCCTAAACCTATATCTTATAACCTAAACCATAACCTAAACCTAAACCTAAACTTATAACCTATAACCTTAACCTAAACCTAAACTTAAACCTATAACCTATAACCTAAACCTAAACCCAGAACCTAAATGTATTCTCAAATCCCTAAACCTAAAGCTACACCTAATCCTAATATAACCTAAACCTAAACCTAAACCTAAACCATAACCTAAACCTAAACCTAAACCTATAACCTATAACCTTAACCTAAACCTAAACTTAAACCTATAACCTATAACCTAAACCTAAACCCAAAACCTAAATATATTTTCAAATCCCTAAACCTAAACCTAAACTTAAACCTATAACCTATAACCTAAACCTAACATAAACCTTAACCTATTACCTGCACTTATAACATAAACTTATTACCTAAACATAAGCCTAAAACCTAAACCTAAACCTAAAATCGAAATGTATTCTCAAATCCTTGAACTTAAACCTACACATAATCCTAATCTCAACTCCTTAACCTAAACTTAAACCTAAACTTGATAACCCAAACCTAAACCTGATCCCGAACTTGGACCCGATTTCCTAAACCTAAACCTTAACCTTAACCTATTCTCAATTCCCTAAAGCTATAATCTATAATTAAAATCTAAACCTTAACTTAAACCTATAACCTAAGCCTAAACCTAAATCTAAACCTAAACCAAAACCTATAACCTAAACCTTAACCTATAACCTATAACTTAAACTTATAACCTAAAACCTAAACCTAAACCTAAAACCTAAACCTAAACCTATTTTAATGATCAGTTTTATTTTTAAAAAGTGCCCACTTTTTTGGAAGAAGTTTATGCAATTTTTCATGATGCTGAATTATAATGTTTTGTTGGTTTAATATTTTTTTTTCAGGTGAAAGACAAAAAGAAAATTGTTGCTGATTTTTTTTCTTTTTTTATTTATGATGTTAAACTTATATGTATTTATGTGTGGATGAATGTAATGTAGATAAGATTGCTTGTGTTTAGATGGATGTAGTTTATGTTTGGATGAATGTAGTTTGTGTTGGATTTACGTAGTTTGGGTTGTTTAGATGGATGTGAATGTGAATATGATGAAATATATTATATAACAGGTGTATATTAGGAAGAATACGATGAAATATATTGTAACAGGTGTATATTGACCCTGATAAAAAGGACGGTCCATGACAGTCCTTTTTAAGGACGGTCTATGGCCGTCCTTTAAAGGCCCATACGAGACGGTCCATGACAGTCCTTTTTAAGGAATGTCCATGACCGTCCTTTTAAAGGACGGTCTATGACCATCCTTTGAAGGCTTATCAAAGACGGTCTACGACAGTCCTTTTTAAGGACTGTCCATGACCGTCCTTTTAAAGGCCCATAAGAGACGGTCTAGGACCGTCTTTTTTAAGGACGGTCATGGACCGTCCTTTTAAAGGACGGTCGATGGCCGTCCTTTAAAGGCTTATAAGGGACGGTTCGAGACCGTCCTTTTAAAGGATGGTTCACGACCGTCCTTTTTTAGGACGGTCCATGACCGTCTTTTTTTTTGTCAATAAAAATGACGGTTTTCGACCGTCCTTTAAGTAATACGACACGTCAAAATTTGACGGCCCTTGCGACGGTCCATGACCGTCCTTTTTGATCATTTGAGACGGTTTTGGACCGTCCTTTTTTTACAGTTTTGGCGTAGTGGGTGCTCCGTGGGCCCCACCATGAAGTGTGTGTTTTACCTGTGCTGTTCATCCCATCTTTACATATCATTTTAGGGCTTAATCCAAAAAATGAGAGGGATATAAATCTCATATGGGCTACACCACAGGAAAATGGTAGTGATAATTGGATATCCAACATTAAAATCCTCCTAAGGCTGTTGTACTTCTTATTTGACATCGAATCTTGATTAGGTCATACAGACCTAGATGAAGGGAAAAAACAAAGATCAGCTTGATCCAAAACTTTTATGCCCCCAAGAAGTTTTTAATGGTAGGCGTTCATTCAACACTGCTTCCTATAATGTGGTCCACTTGACATTGGGATATACCTTAGTTTTGGGCTCATATCCTAAAATGTTGTAGAAAAATAGATAGACGGCATGGATGAAACACATACATCATGGTGGGGCTCACGGAGCACCGTCCACTAGGGATACTAGCCAATCCGTTCTCAAAAGCTTATACCATAATGTTGCAGTGAAAACTGGCCTCTTATTTCAATAGCATACGTCTTCCAATGAAAATCTTAACGCTAGAAAATGTATGCATTTCAGTGGACTGGAATCCACCAGGTTGTGTGGGTGACATCTTCACCATCCATCAAGTGCGCTTAGATCACTGAAGCTGCGATCTGGGGAAAAACATCAGCATGATCTGCAATTCAAGTCCGCCACACCACAGGAAACAAAGGAGAAAGGATGACAAACATGATATCTCATGTGTTGCACTCGACATGGCTTGTATATTTCATCGAGTAAGCCTTGTCAGGACCACCAAATATCAGCCTGGCCAAAACTTGGGCGGCCACCCACATGAATTTAGAGATTTTATATACGTCATTTTACATTTATGCATGGTGTGGCCCACCAAATTTCGCGTTAGGTTGTTTTTTATGTGTACAAGAAACATGAGTAGGTACATGTGATGGACAGAGTCTCGGCACACGCACACAACTCGGGATTCCTCTACAAAACCTGTTGTATGCAGAAGGTAAAACATCGAAATTCTATAGTGTAATGTCCTAGAAAATTCCGTACAGAGATCCGAGTACAACCTCAGGCAAAACCACCTAAGGACCACATCCTGTCGAATATTTTAGACAAAAATTTGTTACGTGCTAAACTAAATAAGCAGTGGATTAGGCACAAGCCACCATTTCCACAACTGAGAAGGCCTAAAATCATTAATACCACTGACTCAACGTAACTTAAAGACCTAGGAGAAATCCCAAGAGCCTGTCGCTCTTGGGAGTACATTGAAACCCCGCATCGGACCCAAACCGCACGTTAAAAGTTTGATGACCGCAAAACTATAGGGTTATGTCCGTCCTACTGGGCTTGACAATCATTGCGGGAATCGAGCCCAAATAGTGTCTAGAAACGTATAACTTAAGCCCTAAGTGAAGTGCATGAGAAACGCAAATATCTTTAGAAAACGAGTTGAAACTTAAGTGAATTAGGCCGTTTACTCTCGCACAAAATTGAGGATTTCGGACTGTCAGTTTCTAACCAAACTTCACCCATGGGAAAAGAAAATTTTCCTGTACATATCCGTATAACTATAGCCCCGATTAAGTAAGTATGACTATTGATCTAACACAGGTTCTCCACGGTCGATCGACCCATCCAATCGCACTGAAAACACGTCCTGGCATAAATCCATTATCAAAGAGCATATCCTATGACGTAGGTGGGTAGTGGGGCTTCCTATAAGCACTGTTTGTCAGAAACATTCACCCAAAGGATGTAACTTATGTATATAGTGGCCCTGTGACCATTTGCATCACTTCTGGGCCTATATACATAGCCCTTATCTCACCCCACCTCTCTCATATACGAATTTTGCAAAAACCCTAAGGGAGAGAGAGAAAAAAAAAGAGAAAAGAGGAAGGAAAGAAGTGAGATTCTGGGAGATCGTTGCAGGAATCCTCTCCCACGACTCCACGTACCGAATCTCCGTCTCATCGCGCTACACAACCTGTTTCGGCTACGATTTTAGGTAAGAAAACCTAACCCTAAAGTTGTTGTAGAAATCCAGGATAGTCGTTCGTCGATCTAGCTAACCAGATTCATCGTTTAGGTGCCTGACGTCTTGTTTTTGGACACATAGAGTTGGACCGAGTTCGAATCGAGCATCCCGACGAAAGGTGCGGACTATAAACGCTTAGGTTATGATTATCAATACTTTCAATGTCTGCTAATGATTTATGTCTAACTTGATTGTTGCCGTGTTGTCTAGCTATGTCGTTGTCTGTACGAAATATACATATGAACTGTGAGGAGTAAAATATGCATTCCATGTGTTTGTTGAAGTGCTTGAATGAGCATTTGAATATGATTTGTGCTTGCCATGATTTTTGATCTAGGGTTAACCATTGACATGTGTACATTAATCTCTTCGTATAAGGAATCGCTAAAATATGTGTTGTAACTAACCTAGTCTATGTATTTGGTATAGTGTAGTATAAGTGTTTGTTGACTTGCCTGAATGAGAAATTGTTGATGATTTGTACTTATTACTAGTATTGAGATAGGATTTTATATTACCTTATATATGTATAGTTCCTTTCATATAATCATCTTTGTCTCTACGCAAATTATTGATAAAATGCAAGTATCTGGTAACATGATCAATGTGTTTGATAAAATACTCAAATGAAGAATTCACTTGGATTGTTTGTCAAATGTTGAAATGATTACCACATGTGTTTATTTGCTACATCTGAGTAAGATTGGGGTTACAACTTAGCCTAGGCAATCAGTAACAGACCCTGTTCAGATGGCTGAATTAGTCATGCTACATTGGAAAATTTTGACGAATTCAGGTCGCACGAAAATTGTCGATAGTGGTTAGGCCACGAGGGGTGCTTATGTGCTCCATGTCGATTAAGTCAACGTGTGCCCGTACCAATCGAACTTGCCTAACCAACTATTTGGCCTATTGTGTGTTTACCATATATGAACACTACTGCTTGAATCTAAGGTACCCCTTACAAATGTAAAGGCCCTCTTTAACCATGGTACCACAATTTGCTAAGACTCATGAGCCGGACATGGTGGTATGGGACACCGTGTTCTAGCTGTCAGCCTATGCTGGGGTGACGAGACTCCCCGTAGTGACCAATGAGCAACTAAGACTCTTGAGCTAGGCATGCTGGTATGGGACATCATGTTCGAGCTGTCGACCTACACTGAGGTGACGAGCCTCCCGTAATGACCTCGAGTATAAACTTGTGAATTTGGCTATCGACTGCTTTTCATCAGGAGTGATGCCCTATAACTTGCCTATCGTATATGCTTAACTAGGATTGACGACCCTAGATGGATCATTCGATTCGGGTCAATGATATAAAGGGTGGTACCCTAGCTTCCCAAACCTACTATATGAATAAGCTTAATTAAGTATTCGGCTAACACGACCATATATCACATTGTATTAGTTAGGATGTGCTTTGGCGATGAAGTTGCACTGTTTTAAGGAAGTGATAGATGTGCAAAATAGGTTGTCAGAGTCGCTTATGAGGGAGCTTTGGTGTGAGAGCATACATCATTACTTACACTTCATTCCTGCATTAACAAGAGTAGTTAGGAAATGATTGTTTTGTTGCTTTATCATTACTGTTTGTTTGACTTAATAACAAGTTAACTTTTGCTTTATAGTTTCACTGAATTAGCTACTCATTCCCACCTCGGATGGTGTTTTAAAACACTAACCAAACTCTAGTTTAGATGCAGGTGCTGATGAAGTTTATGCTATGGAGCAGGACTATATGGATGAGGAGGAGGAATTCTCCTACTTTCAGCTATCAGGCGGGTTGATATAAACCTCATGCTGATATGCAGGGAATGCTGGGATTTTTGCTTAGTTGGACACCTTACATTTTCACATTTTGTATATTTTGAAACAATACATGTATATATTCAGTCCAGTTATATACTCATACTCTGGAGTTGGTGAAATACCCACATGTTTAAATATATATGTTCCAAACTTCCGCTTGCTTGATTTAATTATATCTGGAGTATGATATGCTATTTTAATATAATCTCACTCATGCTTAACTCATTAATATGGGTGAAATCTGAACATCATTATCCATATTGCATAAGTGATGTGCTGGATCTCGGGAGTAGAGCTTTACTAGACCCTCAAAATATGTGGCATTACACATGAAGCCTACCATATTGTTATAGTGATATCCACTTCGTTAGTCTGGTGCACCTTCACCATAGTACCTAGAAATGAGCACAGTCCAAAGCTTTGTTGGGCAATACCACAGGAACAATGTGATGTCACACTTATTGCCTTCATGTTGTGCGGTCGTCTTAAGTTTTAGATCAGGATTACTTACGAGCATATGTTCATGCAGGTAAGGATCAACTTATAAAAGAGAAAATTTTTAGTGTAAACTTCACTTTTAATTAACCTATTATCTTTTTTAAATCTCCAACACTTTACTTTCTAATTTTAAACTAGTGCCTGAACGGATTGACTATTTTTAAACGAAAATAACTTCTTCTTTTTTCAGTATATTCCTTTTTTCGATGTCACCACTGTTGTTTACCTGTTTCCGACAATGGCGTCGTCGATCCGGCAGTGTCACCGTCACTCGCTGCCTTGATCTGGTGAGTTATTGTCAACAAGTTCTCAGTCAATTTTGAGTGAGTTTTTAGTCAATTTCAATAAGTTCTTGGTTCTCGATCAATTTCAACGAGTTCTCGGTCAATTTCACCGAGTTCTCAATCAATTTCAGTGAGTTCTCAGTCAATTTTCAAAGAGTTCTCGATCAATTTCAGCAAGTTCTCGATTAATTTCAATGAGTTCTTAATCATCTTCACCAAGTTATCAGTCAACTTTGGCGAGTTCTCAATCAATTTCAGTGAATTGTTGGTCAATTTTTCCGAGTTCTCGATCAATTTCATCGAGTTCTAGGTCAATTTCATTGAGTTCTAGGTCAATTTTCACCAAGTTCTCGGTCAATTTTAGCGAGTTCTAGGTAAATTTCTATGAGCTTTTGGTCAATTTCAGCAAGTTCTCGATCAATTTTTACGAGTTCTTGGTCAAATTTACTAAGTTCGCGATCAATTTTTAACAAGTTCCCGGTCAATCTCAGTGAGTTTCCGGTCAATTTTACCCAGTTCTCTATCAATTTTCACCAAGTTTTAGGTCCAATTCATCAAGTCCTTGGTCAGTTTGAGCGAGTTCTTAGTCAATTTCAACAAGTTCTCTGTCAATTTCATCGAGTTTTCAGTCAATTTCACCGAGTTCTCAATAAATTTCAGCGAGGTCCATTTCAGTGAGTTCTCGGTCAATTTCACTCAGTTCTTAGTCAATTTTCACTGAGTTCTAGGTCAAATTAACCGAGTTCTCGGTCAATTTCACCAAGTTCTGGATCAATTTCGACGAATTCTGAATCAATTTGCCTGACTTCTCGGTCAATTTTAATGAGTTATTGGTCAATTTTCAGTGAGTTCTTGGTCAATTTTTATGAGTTCTTGGTCAATTTTCAGCGAGTTATCAGTTAATTTCAACAAATTTGCAGTCAATTTCACCGAGTTCTTGGCTAATTTCAACGAGTTCTCAGTTAATTTGCCCGAGTTCTCAGTCAATTTCAACGAGTTCTCGGTCAATTTCACTGAGTTCTCGAATAATTTCAGCGAGTTTTCTGTCAAGTTCACTAAGTAACAATTAAGAATTATTAAAAAAAAAAAAAATTAAGAAATGAATGAATGAAAAATGATGATGAATAAATAAAAAGTATGAACAATGCATGATTTAGGAATGAGTAAAGTGAATGAAAAAAATTAATTATGAATAAAATGAATGAATGAGGAATGAGGAATTAATGAAAAAATAAATAAAATTAAAATTAAAATGAATGACAAAAAAGGAGGATGAATGAATGAAATGAATAAAAAAAGAAAGAGAATATTAACAGGCATGATTTTCTGATAAATTAGAAACAAGGGCAATCTAGTGATGTACTGTATGGATGGTGTTGGCTGAGGCATCAATATGCCTTTTGCATTTTGGAAATGGCCAACCTTTTACCACAGTGGACCATTCAATTATTAGGTCCCACCACCATACAGTATGCCGATTGTGCATGGTCCACTTAAGGTGATGGCTACTATCCAACGGTCTCATCATCCCATCGCAAGAGTGCCCAGTTGTTATAGAATTTCCAGATTTAACTAGTGGTGACTCCAAAACAAATCTCATTACATATGAGCATATTCTGATCTAACTCCCATCAAATGCACCCGGCCTAATCTATTTCACAGACAGAGACCTAATTAGCCTTTGAATCTAGGTCATTTATTAATGATCCAAACATTTTACGTGATGGTAATTCTCACTTTATACGGTGGATACCACTAAAAAAGCTTCTGGACTCATCATTCCAACCTTTGAAAATTAGCTCTTTAGCTTTGAATATGTACAGCCAACATAATCTTTACATAAATAAAGGTGTCTAAAGAAAATTTTCTTTATTCTTTTTAGAAAACAATGACACTTTTCTGGGGTTAGGAGCATGTCTCCACTTCTAGCTGTATTTTTGGGGAAGCAGATTTCCTGGCAAATCATTTCGCAGGAAGTTCCTACCCTGGAAACCTAGGTGGAACCCAATGTATTGTTTGCGAGAAATTAATCTACCCCATCCATCATTTAATAATAATAATAATAATAATAATAATAAAAAGCTCATTTTAGTACATGAGACCAAAATTGAACAGCGTCCAAGACACAGGTTGGACAAACTAAGAGAAAAGATGGTTAGGGAAATTCCTATAGTTGAAACTTCACCGAGGTTCGACAATAATGTTTACATGCCATTCATGCTCCTGTTCATAAGGTCATTCCTATTTGGATAACTGAAAACACAAATATTAGCTCGATTCAAAACTTTTGTGGCCCCTAGAATATTTCAACCGTGGACATTCAATTCTCATATTTTTGCCCCATTTTACTATTGAACCCAGCTCATTTTTTTCCTCATGTCCTAAAATAAACTTACAATTCCCAGGACAGGAACTTCCAGCGAAAGGCTTTTCAGGAAGTCCACATCATATTTTTAGAGTCTTATTATCAAATGTGGTTGTTGTGCTGCCACCTTTTTGTAAAAAAGAAAAGAAACAGGAAATCCACATCCTATTTTTGGAGTCTTATTATCAAATGTAGTTGGTGTGCTGCCACCTTTTTGGAAAAAAAAAAAAAAAGAAAAAGAAAAAGTGGACAGCAAATGCAGCATTCTATGTCAACAGTTGATCACATGATAGAAGAAATTTCCACTTTGTCCAATAAGCAGACGACTAAAATAGAACTAAAATTAGTCAAGCTTTCACAGCTCAAGGTAGAGCTGGGCATTGAGTCGAGTCGAATCAGATTGGGTCCAACTCGACTCGATCTGAAATTTCCATGGCTTGACCCAAACTCGATCCGATCCGGGACCGAGTCCGAGTCATCAGACTCAATCTGATCCGGTGCAGTACTGAGTCCGACTCGGTCAGGGAAACCGAGTCGGATATATATATATATATATATATATATATATATATATATATATATATATATATATATATATATATATATATATATATATAGATATATATATATATGAAAAATTTTAAAAAAATTAAAAAATTTTCAAAAAATTGATGATGATTCTTATATCATACACAATGTATAGTTTCATGGAAATCAACCTACTGGATTTAAATTTGTGATGAGTGGAGAAGGTAGGGACGGCCAGATGGGTTGTTGGTGGGTTCGGACTTCGGATCGAGCCCTGTTAGAGAAGAGGAGATGGGTTAAGGATTTTGGATTTGTTCAGTTCAGGTAAAAATTAACAACAAATTAACCTACCGGATGTGGAGAAGGTAAGGACGGCCGAACGGGTTGTCGGGCTGAGCGGTGGTGATGGTAGGTTCGGATCAAGCTCTGGTAGAAAAGAGGGGCTAGGATTTCTAGATTCATTCGGTTCGAGACGGGTAAAGGGGTAGTAAAAAGTGAAAAATAAAAGTTAAAAAACTATATATAGGACCCGACCGGATTGGGTCGGATCAGATTAGATCGGATCCATTCAAATCGGATCGATCCGGATTGACCACTGATCCAAACTCGATCCGATATACGATCGGATCTGAGTGGGCCTACTCAATCCGCACCGATCCTGGCCTTCGATTTGGTTCAGATCCGTCGGATCAGGTCGGATTCTGCCCAGCTCTAGCTCGAGGCATCAGTACCTTCGATTTGGTTCAGATCCGTCAGATCAGGTCGGATTCTACCCAGCTCTAACTCGAGGCATCAGTACCCGAACCCACGTGACGGTAAAGCTACATTGACTTTAAGCAATTTAGACAAAACAAGCAATGCTTTTTATTCGCAGCTTGCCCTGATAACATAGATTTGACAATTAGAAATGATGAGTACTCTTCAGCGCACAAGAGCTGATAATGTTCCCTACTGATTCACAACAATTGGACAATCCAATTCAAATGATCCATACCGTCCATCAGTTCAAGCACACATTTTATGAGCTTCCATACAAAATTTATCCTAACCTGATTATTCTATCGGACAATCCTAATAATCATATCCATGGTTTGAAAAATAGATGGACATAAAAAAAGATGGCCATCATATGAGAATAATACATGGGTTGGCCATAACTAATTACGGTTCAACTAGTTGGACTTGAGATCTAAAATAAATGCATACCAATCTTTAAAAAAAAAAAAAAAGAATAAATAATGTGGAAGAAAATTCAAAATAAAGAATAGAAAGAAATTAAATAATAATTATAGGCTAGCAGTTGAGATGTCATAGTAACAAGTAAGAAAATCATAGCCATAACTTGCTAGTGGTGTTATTTGTTGTTGGGCATGCAACCTTACATCAAAATTAAACAAGCAACAGATAATGAAAAATCTAAGTAAATAAGAGAACACATAAAGTCACCTGAAACTCTTGTAGGAAAAAATCACCGCACAAAGAGACGATCAATCCACGAGAAGAAGGCTATAAGAGATGGAACAACTTACGATAAAAATTCTAGCTTTCCCTTTACAACTATTGAGTATTTGTGCTAGGCTTCAAGACCCCTTTTACACCCATTATACTTTACCCTAATTGCAATTAATATGGTGTGTGTGTGTGTGTGTGTGTGTGTGTGTGTGTGTTTATGTAGAGAGAGGAATGCTCAATTGTGCACCTTCTTACGTGAGCACCCATACGTACCTCTGCACACATGTCATGGGCATAGAATATAAATGGTTCACGTGATGTGGCACCCCTTGAAACTCTATGGGCCCAATTTTCAACCTAATCCAAAACTCTAGTAGGCCATAGCAAAGAAAAATGCAAATCAAGGGAGAAAATTGTTTCCTTTTGTCATGGCCCACGAGTTTTAGATTGGGATAACAGTTGGGCTTGTGAGGTTTCAAGGGGTGCCACATCACATGGACCATTTAGATTATATGCCCATGATGCGTGTGCAAAGGTGCACATGTGAGCATTCCTCCACACACACACACACACACACACACACACACACACACACACACACACACACACACACACACACACTCTGGTACTAAATTAAAAAATAAAAACCCACACTTTCACATTCCGTTGGTTGAACGGATTGAACCTTCGGTCGGACTGAATTGAACCGACTTGCAAATATCCTATCGAACCAAAAACATGCAAAAGTAGACAACGTGTAAACCTAATAATCGACAACTAATTCGGGCAAACAGAAAGTGTCACATCGAACCAAAACATGGCCTCTCTATACTAGATTAAAGGCACTCGATCAATAATCTCCACTGTGGCTTAAATACTCCAGCTCCACTGCTCCAAGCTACTATCACCATGTCTAATCATCTTCAAAGTAACACCATCATCACTTCTCATACACACTTTGTCTTCATTTCTTCTTTGCCAAGGTTAGAGAAATTGAGCAAAACTTGAATTTCCTTATAGGAACAACATTCTTGTGCATGTCCGTTAGATTCTTGCTGGCGTGAATCTTCTCAAAAGTGACATCTCATTCCTATAGCATCTGTCAGATAAAGTGATAATGAATATTAATGTGTTTAGTCCGAGAGTGATATAGCGAGTTCATGGCCAAATTAATTATAACGCCCCGAACTTTCGATATTCGAGCATCGAAAGTCCTCGAGTGTTACCATAAGATTCAACCTAATGTATACGTGTGTACGATATCAATTCGATTATCCTATTCTTACATCCTTGCCCTGACACAAACCTAACCGTTGGGAATGATTTCATTCATATATCAAGCCATCTAACCGTTGATCGTAAGACAAGACCGACCATCAAGTGATTCAACGTATGTACCTCCTCTAATTAAATTGACGAATAACTCCTTATCCATAACGATTTTGATATATGTTCTTTTGTAAGAATTACTTAGAAACTTGCCTATTACCATGTGGAGCCATTAGATTTTCCAAAACTCTTAAATCAGTGATAATTACGAAAACACCACTAACCTAGACTCCTGAATGCTAGATCACGTAGTTTCTACAATCCGGTTAATGTGAAATTTTACATCAGGCTTGTGTATCATAAACTAGCCATACACATCGAACTTCAACCATCAGATCATTGTACAAGTGGTTCAATTTACAAATTAGTCTGTGACCATTGATTTTGGTGACCATTGAGTGAGGAAACCCCATAGATAGTCGTTGTCGAACATTTCACTGCATATGGACGGACTGGATTCTCGTCAAAAGTCTTGGTGGGCCGAAAAATTGGTGCATGTAGGCCAAGGGATGCATACACTCCAATGCACCAACTGGCCAAACACAGTCAAACCGTGTTTAACCCGTGCCTTTCTGCAAGAAGGGAGGTTCTTCCCTGAAATCCCGCGCAAATGCACGATCTGAATAGACGTCGTCTGTTAGATGGTGACCGTGACATACCTCCACGATTGGGACGAGAGATCTGAAGCGTCCATCTTATCCTGGTCGAGAATTCGATTAGATCCTGAAGCTTTCACGACATCCGATCAAATAAACCTCAGTAACGAAATCCTATCGCAAATTGAAAAAAAAAACGCTAAGAACCCAATGCTGCCCGACTCGTTTCGCATAGCAAACCCACTGCAAATTCTGTAGGACTGATCTAGACCGTCCAAATGGAGGAAGTGAGACTTCCGAGTCCTTGCACGAAAGAAAAGGGAAACAATCCAGAAAGATCAGCGTCCGCCGATCTTTAGCATGAAGAAAAAACACTTCGCGAGAGCCTGTACGCAATAACCGGTCGGACAATCAGACCTCCAATATGGTAAGCCAATCCTCACCTACGAATCAATCCGAACTGACCATGATCATCATCTCCACGATCGTACTGTTGTAGCGAGATCCACAGGAAAATAGGACCACCTCTCTCATTCAAAGAACAACAATTTGGACGATTGGACCCGTTCTGAAATCCAAAACATCCAGGACGTGCACCGACCAAATCTACGATGATTTGATGAAGACGAAAGAAGAAAATCCAAGCACATGCATCGGTTTTCCTAATTACGCAAACAGAGATGTGCGTAAAGGGAATACCCCGATTTTTCCTGCTGTGCAAGAGGACCTGCGTAAAAGGAATACGCAAGGAAATCCTCCATAAGCAACTTACGCAAGGAGGATGTAGAGGATCCCAATTCACTATAAAAGGGACCACTTCTGATGTCGGATAGCCCGTTACAAGAAAGAGAGAGAAACGGGAGAGAGAGAGAGAGAGAGAGAGAGAGAGAGATTGGCTGAGTCGCTGACGCGCCACTCACTGTAAGAACAGGCAACCAAGCAAGGAAGCACCAACCATCCGCCCGGCTACCAGGGAATAAAAGAGAAGAGAAAGAAAGAGAAAGAAAGGAAGGAAGGAAAAGAAAGAAGAGAAAGAGAAAGAGGAAGGAAAGAAAAGAAAGAAAAGAAAAGAAAAAGAAAAAAAGAAAGGAAAGAAAGAGAGAGAGAGAGAGAAGAAGAGAAGTCTACTACGTCACAGAAGTTGATCAGCGTAAGAGAGAAGTCTACTACGTCCATAGAAGTTGATCAGCGCAAGAGAGAAGTCTACTACGTCCACAGAAGTTGATCAGTGCAAGCCTGAGTAATTTAAGGTAGGCCACATTCCAATCCTCCCTAGATATCTTTCTTTCCCATTCCCATAATCCATTTAGTGTAAATCAAGATAACCATTGCTAATGATAGATTAAAGACCAAACCCTTCGACACTCACCTACCTTCAAGGAAGGACTAGCATTAGAGGTGAGGGTTTTGTCCTTTAAGCTTATGTTAATTTAAGTTGATATATTTATCATGTCTCTTTATGCCTTCGTGTTATTTTATCCTGCCCTTTACATATCTTTTGTCTTAATTGGGTTGATGCATTTTATCTTGCATTTTTCATTTTTTTTATATGTCCTCAGATTTTTATTACTTTCCCTCCGTTTTCATTTTAAATTGTTATCATCAATTATTAGTCATTTTAAAGTTTTTACATGATATCCATTGTAAGAGGCTTTTCTGGATTTATGAGAGGCTATG
This sequence comes from Magnolia sinica, assembly GCF_029962835.1. NCBI lineage: Eukaryota > Viridiplantae > Streptophyta > Magnoliopsida > Magnoliales > Magnoliaceae > Magnolia > Magnolia sinica. Next base: position 85,483,706 of record NC_080581.1, read on the forward strand.
GATACAAGCCTTGCTCTTGCCTTACCATATTGATTTGGCTCTGCCACTCTCCTTATCTGAGAATCGACGGTTGTTGCTCTTCTAATTATGGAGTTGGCCATTGCCACCCTCCTCAAAGAACCGGCCGTCGCCGCTCTTCTATTTACTTAGTTGGCCTTAACCACTCTCCTCATATTTGAGTTGGCCTTCGTCACTCACCTCTTATTCGAGCTGGTTATTGTCACTTGCCTCTTTTATCTTAATGGCTTGGCAGGTGTCTTGATATTCTTAATCTTCCATATATTGAAGATTTCTCTTTTGGTGTAAATACTATGTTGAGAATTTCTCCTCTAGCGATTGATTAAATATTGTGAACATAATGCGTTTTCGGTAGCGGCCCTGGGGCAACATGTAATTCCATGTTTCTCGGGTTGATGGTGCCCTGATTGGTGTACGTGGGCCGTTCTGTATACGCAGTACATCAATTCCTTTTTATGGGGGGGGGGGGGGGTTGGTTGTCGCAAATAGTTACTCCAATCTCTAGGGGCGTATTCACCTGGTCCATGTGTTGTAGCCGTTTTATAAAAACCGCATAAAACCACGTTAAACATGGGACATGTTAGCGAATCTCCGTAGTATAGGATGCGGGGCGAGTCGGATAACTACAATCACATTCCACATTATAGCGATTGTTAAGTGTGATATACCGCATATGCTTTGCTAAGCATGCATCTCATATAGAATGTTTGTGCATTGATACCTCTAGCAGATGTGAATACGGGACGTATCAGAACCTTTACATTGTTTTATAAATCTCTTGAATTAATGTTAATTTGAAAGGATGACTATCACTATGAGTAGGGCATTGACCCTCTCCTAACCGTACAAATTATGCAGGTGACGTACAAATTGAAGACCTAGTGAACATTCTCCCTAAGGAAGATTGTGTTAAAAGATTAAGAAGACAACTTATAATTTACTTTTATACTTCCACTGCGAACTTGATAAATGTAATGAGCTTCCAATGAGAAGGCATTTGATTATTCTTTTTACTTTGATGAAATATAATCAATCCAATTGATTTTATTTTTGTGAATGTTACCTTCATAAATGTATCTAGATGTGATCCAAATGGAAAAAAAAATATGTGCGATTTTCAAAAGCATCCAAGTTTTTACATTATTAACACCTAGTTTTTTCAAGCACAAGTATGAACTCTGGCCGTGAAAATTCAGGCTATTACATTAATTACGTTGTGGCTGTCATAATGCACAAGCATAACTTTCTGCTGAAGCTCTAACTCATTCATCATTCCTTTCAACCAAACAGCTTCCTTGATTGCTTCCGTTACTACCATGTATTTATCTTCGATTATGAAAAGTGCAACCATAGACTAAAGCTTCAATATCCAACTAATAACTCCATCCACTAACAAAAATAAGTAACTGAAAGTCGATCTTTGATTATCCACATTTCTTCCATAACCTGCATCCACATGCCTACAAGTTTGTCCTCAGAATTTTTTAAAGTCAAGACGTAATCCATCGTACCTCGTATGTACCGAAGTAACTATTTTATTAGTTCCCGGTGTTGCGTGTCAGGGTTTGACATATAACTGGTCACAACATCAAATCACATATGAAATATCCAGTCTAGTATAGACCATGGCATACATAAAACTGTCAACCATGCTCGAGAAGGGCACACAAGACATATACCATTTTTCTTCATTTGACGTATGACATAACTCCGTAGAAAGCCGAAAGTGAGCAATGTGGGGTGTGCTAACCAGTTTTGCCTTTTCAGGCCAAACTTAATTAAGACCTTTTCAATATATTCATCCTGAGACAACTATACCTTGCTCCTTTACCTGTCTTTGTGTATATTAATGCATGAAATCTTCTTTGTAGCCCTCCAGACCTTTAATATCAAATGTTCTGGATAACTGAGCATTTAATATATTTATTATAAATACGTTATGGCTAACGATAAGCATATCATCAACATACAACACCAAAATAATGAATTCTCTGTCACTCAGTGCTCTTAAATAGAATAATCGAATTTACTTATGATAAAAAACTGACTCGACATGAAAGGATCAAATTTCTTATACCACTGCCTAGGTGAATGTTTCAAGCCGTACAACAACCTCTTTAACCTGCAAACTAAATTCTTATTTCCTTGCACGTCGAACCCTTTAAATTACTTCATGTAAATATGCTTTTCTACTTTCCCATGTAAAAATAGAATCTTCATATCTGATTGTTCCAATTTCATATTGTATTGGGCAACCAATGCTATTACGTATATAATAGATGCATTCTTTTCCACTTGTGCGAATATCTCACCGAAGTCAACACCCCTCCTTTTCAGAATAACTATTCACTACCAATTTAGCCTTGTACTAATCCAATTTCTTTCAATAAATTTACTTACAACCGATTACTTTCCACCCAATGGGCAGCTCCACTAGCTCCCACGTTTCATTTTCGTACAAAGAGTGCATCTCATTATGCATAATTTCCATCAACTTTTCTGCATCTTTATTTTCTAGTGTTTCCTAAAAAGTATATGGACCCTCATCTTTAATGAGAGCAAATATAATGTTTAAGTCATCCATGTATCTCAACGGTAACCTGTCATTCCTTGGTAGATTTCTCATGACGAGTGATTGCTCCACCTCTTCTTATACCTCTATCCGCGTCTAAGGTTCTTCAAGTGTTTCACCCTTATCTATTTCAACATTAATAACTGATTTTTTTGATTTCTTCGTGATCATCCTTCCAAAATAAGGAACCTTTATCAAACTTAACGTCTCGACTAAATATGATTTTCCGTTAAACCAGTCATACAATTGTAAACTTTCACCCCATCGGCATAATCAATAAAACTACACTTTTTAGCATTTTGGTTTAGCTTATCTCTATTAATTGATGGTACATGAGGGTATGCATCAAAACCAAATATCTATAGCCTCGAGTAATCAACTACCTAACAACTCCATATTTCTTATGAAATTTTATAATCAACAGCTGTAAAAGGAAATTGATTTACTAAATAGTAAGCTGTAAAGACAGCTTCAGCCCATAGCTCCTTGCCGAACACAAAATTACTCAATATACTCTTGGCCCTTTAGAAAAAAAGTCTGGTTCATATGTGTGTGTATAAGGAATGAAGAAAATGCAAATACAGTCGAATATTCAAATTTCTCTTTGCCAATGAGAAGACGTATATATTTTCAACCATGTATTACTAAAAGAATGACTGCTTATAGGGTTTTGGTCACTTATACATCTCCAAACATTTTAAGACTTTTGGCATAACATGTGTATCTTACAAAGTCATCCCTTTGATTTGTATGATCTTCTTAATGTTTTGAGAGTATTTTTTGAAGGTTTTTTTTATACCCATTTTTAGCACACTTACATGAATCAATGAGATGTCGTCACGTGTCAGCATTATACACTAAATGATGGGTGAAATCTTACTCGCAGATCAAGAGTATTTTGTTACACATGATTTGACACACCCAGATCAAATGGTCCAGGAGATGTCATACGGCAGTCGTGCCACATGTGGTATAGATGACTTCAAAGAAGAGTTAGAGACGTGCATTTGAGAGAACATTAAATGTGAGAGATCTATTAGAAGTACTCTCTGTAAAAAGTAAGATTTTTATTAAAGCAAATTAATCTCTCTCTCTCTCTCTCTCTCTCTCTCTCTCTCTCTCTCTCTCTCTCTCTTCAAGCGTTAAATGTTAGAATCCTATTAAAGAAGATTTTTATCTAATATAAATGCCAGAGCTTTGTCAAAAGCAACTCTACCGATGCCACAACCAAGTGACATAAGACTCCTAGAACTTTCTATTATGGGAGTGCAGAGACTTGATGATTCTAGCCAACGCACGATCCTGAGCGAGAGTCTCTCTTGTACACGTCGTCAAATGCAATAGATTACCCTAACGTGAGAGAATCAAGCAAATATGCACAGTCGAACGTCAAGATCTTTTTCGATGTTGGAGACTACGCAAGGCCACGACCTCTTAGAAGCTTATAAAAGCAGTAATTGAAGAAGAGCTCGAGACCTCACACTAATACAATCAAGTTAAGCTTTCCCTCCGCCATAGATGTTTACCTTTTTATTTATTCTTTTTATTTTAACCACATTGCTTCTCATAGCATGGCCCCCTTGGTTTTTATTTCTTAGTTTATTCCTCTACCTCTCATCCACGATATCTTGTTAGATTGTAAGGAAGATCATTCAATTTCAAATGGAAGACTGCAGGGATTTCTTGTGACACCCTAGGTGATTTTGCCGACCATTTTACCATGAAGTTTGGTCCATGCCAGATAATGAATGAATAGTCAATCCACGACTATCTTGCGATGTGCTTGGTTCTGTCCAAGACCACAAACGGGTTGTCACCTCACCGACCATCTTGCCATAGACCCTCATTCCGACGAGCAATGAACAAATTGTTAAAGATCTACCATTCATTGGTCATCCGACCATGATGCCCAATTTCTATCGGGCAACGAACAGATGTCCATCCCGCACATCACGACAGTCCAGCTATGAAAGTCAGTCCTAATTGGGTAGCAAATGAATCATCATCACCTAAGCCGATCATAAGTGCTATTATTGTAAAAATCTAAAAAGAATACTTTCAATTGTCATATTCTTCCCCTATTATTTTTTCTGTTGAAATTTGTTAGTGAATCACGTTGGAAGAATAATTCCTTAAGTGAGAATATTCATGTCTATTCACCACTACCAAAAAAAGGGGCAAAAGATACAAACTACGTTAGTTTTTTGCTACAAATATAAACCGTAGTTAGTGTTACTACGGTTTTTATCCGTAGCTAAAGTGTTGCTACACCATTCCTAATTAACGGTGGTGTAAGGGGTCCTATAGGGCTTAAGAAAATTTATATGTTATATCTAAGCAATCCATCTATTTTGAAATATTATTTTAGTATAGAAAATAAAAACTCAAGTAGATCGAAGGCTCAAGTGGACCACACGGTTGGAAACATGGAGATTAAATCACATTTGTTTCCTATGGTGTGGTCCACTTAGGTGTTCAATTTACTTTAATTTTGGGATCATGAATTAAAATAATTCATTAAAATTAATGATCGGAATGGATAACCCAAATACATCATGGTGGGCCCCACAGAGCTCTTGATAGGACCGTCCAGGTCCGTCTCACGAAAGGGCACCCAAAATTGGGTGCGTGCTCAAAAATGGAGCTGCGCCCAATACTCTCTCTCTCTCTCTCTCTCTCTCTCTCTCTCTCTCTCACCGTTCCCTAGTCCTCTGTCCCTCCGTTCCCTAATCCTCTCCCTCCCGATCTCTGCTCCATCTTCTCATTCTCCTCCCTCTCTCTCCAATGCATCTCCACGCTCTCTATCTCTCTCTGCCTCTCTCCTTCTCAACCCAAACCCAAACCCTCCTCTCCCAAACCTAAAACCTAAACCTAAACCTAAAACCTAAATGTATTCTCAAATCCCTAAACCTAAACCTACACCTAATCCTAATCTCAACTCCCTAACCTAAACCTAAACCTAAACTTGAAAACCCAAACATAAACCCTATCCCGAATCCGAACCCGATTTCCTAAACCTAAACCTTAACCTATAGCCTAAACCTTAACCTATAACCTATAACCTAAACTTATAACCTATAACCTAAACTCAATTCCCTAAACCTTAACCTATAACCTAACCTAAACCTAAACCTAAACCTAAACCTAAACGTAAAACCTAAACCTAAACCTAAAACGTAAAACCTAAACCTAAACCTAAAACGTAAATGTATTCTCAAATCCCTAAACCTACAACTGGAGTCGCAAACACCAATAGGGAGAATCTTTCGGCGATTTCACAACCCGCCTGGTGAGTACCCAAGTTTGTATTTGGGTCATGTTATTTACAACATCTGAATTTCTTCCAGCCATACTTGCAACTTGAATTATTTCATGGGTTTTGGGATCTGAAATTTAGCAATTGTCTAACCATTTTTAAAAGAACACTTCCACAGAAAATTTCTATATCAGTAGTGTCTTAATGCTTGGTTTTACCCCATTTTCATCTATATATCATTCCTGGGGCAACTAATAGAAATCTGAACGGTTCTATACCAGCAAAGTAAGCATACATTAAGTTTCTTCCTGTCCTATGTAGGGTTTTGATAAACTGAAAGAGACAGTTGAGAAGTGGGAGAGCATAACAAAGGCACTGGCACGAAAAATCTAAAGATTTTTGCTGACAAAGACACATATAAAGCCATGGATGAACTTGCAAAGTTGTAAAACAAGACTGCTCACCAGCTGGCCATGGAAGTCATCCGCAACTGAAATGAAAGTGTTTCTCTTGCCTTGCTTCAATCTGAGGCAGCTCATATGAAGCTAGAGAATGGTTCTTGGTTCACCATTGCTGAATGGTCTTGTAACTCTTCACCATTAGTAATTGCTTCAATCTGAGACAGCTCATATGTAATTGTAATTGAATGAATGAATGATTATGCAGGTGATAATTGAATGAATGAATGATTATGCAGGTGGTAATTGAATGAATGAATGATTGTAATTGAATGAATGAATGATTATGAATGCAGTAATTGAATGAATAAATGATTATGCAGGTGGTAATTGAATAAATGAATGAATGATTATAATTTTTTTTTAATGTAGGCTATAGCTACGGATATTAACCGTACCTGTTATAAAATTCGAGATATTGCTACAGATTCAACACTACTTTTAGCTACCAATAATATCTGTAGCTGTAGGTTTTTTTAGCTACAGAAAAATTTGCTACGAATTATATCCATAGCTATTTTAACCTATTGCTACGGATTAGATCCGTAGCCATAGATTTTAGACCTATTGTTTCGGGACCTATGACGACAGTCGTGACACGGACGTGCTACGGATTTAATTCGTAGCTATAGGTCTATGGCTACGAATTAAATCCATAGCATTTGCCCATTTTTCTGGTAGTGGCACACAAGGTAAAAAGAAAAACTCATTCGAAAAGTTTAACCTCCTATCCATTCACAAATCAAATGATCAGAGCACAATACATGTTGCCATGAGGACTTTGAATCCAGTCTCTAATATGTTTGTATCCGTAGAGGGGACACTAACAATTCAATTAACATTTAAGTTGAGCAAACTCTAGCATACCCGCGTATCATATTCACACACAAAAATCAAATCCAATCCCCCTCACATGTATGGCTTAGCTCGATTAAATTGAGCCAAAACAAAGGTGCCAACCTGTGATAACATCTCATCTCCTGTATCTAGTTGTGCCAGGGCAGTGTAAGTAGGGATAACTCAAGCCACCGATTATTTACTTGCACGACACAAGGAGTACAAGAAAATTAAATGATCGTAATTAAATCACCCGGTCGCATTTTGAAATCTTTCTTAAAAAAGTTAGTTGGAATATATATTTGATATTAATTAGGCAGCTGTTTATGGAACTTTATTTTTTATTTTTTTATCAGCGACAGCTACTCATGAAAAGCATGGAAGAGCTAATCCATAGTGTGCACTTGTGTTTTTTCACCTAACCTTCATGTACGTCCATCAATAATGACGTCCACCGCTGAAACCTGTACGGGGCAACAGGTGATAGGTGGCAAAGCTGGGTCCACGCACAGCTCCCTTTCCAATTCCACCAGCTGTCATGGGCAGCCTTCCCTTTCTGTGGAGCCCACCTTTGTCGGTCGAGCAAACCTGACCACGCAAACCGCATCCCTCAAATAGGTGGTGGGAAGCCGGGTCCACACACACGCCTCCCATTTCTTCGTAATTGTCTTCCACCAACTGTCATGGCAGCTGGGTGGGTGTTTCCCTGACCGTGGGGTCCACCTTGATGTACACGTGGTATAGAAATCGGATTGCTACTGAGTTACAGTTGGGCCCACCGTGAATGTATGTGGTCTATCTACACCGTTTATCCATTTTTTTTTTGTATAAAATTGAAGCATATCCCAAGCTCAAGTGGAAAGAGCGGGAATAATGATATCCACCGCAGAAATCTTTTTAGGCTTTAAGTGATGTTTATTTGTCATCTAACCTGTTCATAAGATCATACAGACATAGATGAAGGGAAAAAGTAAATATAAACTTGATCCAAAAACTTTTGAGGCTAATGAAATTTTTAATGTTAGAGGTTTAATTTAGATTGTTTCCTATAGGTTGGCTCATTTAATTTTTATATATATGCTTCATTTTTTGTTTAAAGAACTAAAATTATATGTTAAAATACGTAGACAGAGTCGATAAAATATTGCAAGATATGGTAAATTTTACAGAGTTGCTCGGGACGCAATCTGCTTCCGGAAAGTACCTGTTACAGCAGAAGGGAATTGACTGGTGTACCACACACAACCAATATGAATGATGTGTTGATGTTAAAAATTTCTGTGGGTTTCATCAGGAAGTATGTGTTATATCCGAACTGTCCGTCTATTTGACGAGCTAGTCATAAGGCTTGTGCCTAAAAATATGATAAATCCAAATATCAAGTGGACCACAATGCAAAACAGAGCAGGGATTGAACGTCTACCATTGAAAATATTTTGGGAGTCACATGAGTTTTGGATCAATATGATATTTGCTTTTCCTCTTTAACCAAGTATATATTTTTAACCTCATGAACAGGGTGGATGGAAAATATATGAGTAAGAAAGCATCAGATTCTTTTTAAAGGATGCTGATTCAAGACCAGATACTGACGAAGGCCTCAAGACATGGGTGAAACAAGTAAGAGAAGTGGCTTCTGACATTGAAGATGTTCTCGATGAATTCATACGTATGAGAGAACTGCTTGGAATAATTTGTCAGATTGATAAATTTAAAGAAAGGAAATAAGTAAAACTAATAATAAATAAAGAGAACTGTTTGGTATGTATAGAGTTGGAATTGATCCGTCTTGAACAGGCAGAAAGAAAGGAAAAATCAAACACTCTTATTTGAATAGAGATGGCCGGATGCCTATGATCATACTCCTACTTTTCATTTGAGCTACTTCGTTGATTGACCATTGTAAAATTGCTAATGAATTTGCCAATTAACTTAGGAAAATCTTTAGCTTTCACTCTCTAATCACTTTTCTAGGTTGATGGTGTGAGGGAACTAGGTTGCTGATACGAGGGTATTGCGTTGCCTGCCTCTCAGAGCATTTAGGTTGTCGGTGAGAATGTGCCCTTCATTTATTAATGGTTTCCCATCAATTCTTTCATCCTTTTGTCATCGCTAATTAATACTTTCCCTCGGCAGTTCAATCCTACTTAAGCTCAGTAAGGTATATCTCTACAGGTCATGCACCAAAATGAGCTTTGAAAATGGTTGGACGGCGTGAATTTAATGCACCTTACATCACTGTGAGTGATGTAGTTCCAGGGTCTCACCTATTACTCTTCCACGCTTAGAAAGTTCCGTCGTAAAAGAAAAAAAAGAAGAAAAAACCTTTCCCCTGGCTATTGCGGTGCAATTTCAACCACACAGGTAAAGGGTGAGGGCCCCTTTCCTTTAATAATTGAAGATGCAGATAAGATTCTTTGTCGGCTACTTGGTTACAACGATTGTACACCGGGTAACTCAGTGTGCAATAGTGTGCTGAATAAATTCTATGGGCCCACTGCGATGTATGTGTCATTATCTATACCGTCCATCCATTTTTCCACACATTTTAGTATATGATCCTGAAATTGAAGCATATCCAAAGCTCAAGTGGACCACACCACAGGAAACATTAGGAAAATGGCATCTACGGTTGAAAACATAAGGAAACATAAGCATCCTCCGCCAATATTCGTTTTTACATTTTATTTTTAACAATAGCCCACGAAAAGCAGGGATGGCAAGGAACGATGAATATTTTACCAGACTGTCATTCATGTATGACTTTATCGTGGCCATGGCTTTCCGTACAATAATTGAAGCTGAGTTTCCTTTGCTTTACGCGTCCATAAAGTAGCAGCGTTTCTTTCGTGGAATGAAGCAGAGAGAGGAAGTATCAATACCTCATTATAAACAAATGAATTAAGCAGAGGCATTCGTCTTCTTCATCCAACAAAGCTTGAAAATTACTTTAATGGCAGACAGTTAAGGTACGTTATTTTATTTTTTATTTTTCTTCTTCATGATTCAACACACAAGATCTTCGTATTGGAATCCAGTACTGAATAACATTCATAGGTGAACATTCTAGAAAAAAAGTAATTACCACAATTATCCATGTTCATACCATAGATTCCTAATATCTAAACGTTCACATACAACAGTACTGGATGTGAACTTTCTCATAAAACGGTTTACTTCCTGTGAACATGGTCAGGTAGATGATATGTTATCCACCGATTTGAATGGTATAGCCAGTGGAAGAGGAGTTGCAATCCTTAATCCTCCAAGGGATTTGGAGTTTTGGAGAGCTTTTGGGGAAGGTGGGTTTTGATTTGGGAAGATGAAGGGTGTGAGTGGTGACGGAAAATGGCAAGGGGTCTTAAACCCCTTTTGCAGAGGAAACGGATTGGCTACTCCCCCTGACACCAGCCCCGCGGCTGGGGGTCGGTGCTCTGTGGGACCCACCATGATGTAATTGTTTCATCCATTCCGTTTATCCATTTTTACGGATCATTTTAGGGAATGACACAAAACATTATAGGTATATAAATCTCAAGTGGACCACACCACAGGAAAACAATAATGATTGTATATCCACCATTAAAATCCTTCTAAGGCCACTGTACTGTTTATTTGACATCCAATCTCTTTATTGGGTCATAAAGACCCAGATGAAGGGAAAAAATAAATATCAGCTTGATCAAAGATTTTATGGCCCCCAAAACGTTTTTAATGGTCAACATTCATTTAACACTGTTTCACGTAAGGTGGTTCACTTTAGATTTCAATATACCTCATTTTTTTTCCTCATAACATAAAATGATTTATAGAAATAGATGGACGGCATGGATGAAACACATTCTTCATGGTGGGCCCAACATAGCACCGACCACCAGCCATTGGCTGGTGGCAGGGGAGTAGCCAATCCGTTTCCTTTGCATCAGCTGTATACCTGGTGTAGGTACGCGTCGTGCGAAGACTAGCGGAGACGCTCCTCGAGCTGCGAGTTGTACGAACGGTTCAAAGGAGATCATAGTTACATGGCCGCACAGTGATGTATTTATTATATCCACACCGTTCATCCATTTGTTGATATCATTTTATAGTAATATACAAAAAATGAATCATATCCAAATATCAAATGGACCCACCACAAATAGCAGCGGAGATAATAATTTTTACCGTTAAAATTTTCGTAGGCCACATGACTTTGATTTTTCATCCACTATGTTCATAAGGTCACAAAGATTAGAGGAAAAATAAATTTCATATTGATCCAAAACATCAGAGAACCCCATAAGGGTTTCAATGGTAAAAGTTCAATCCCCCACTACTTTTTGCAGTGTGGTCCACTTGATCGTTAGATCTGTCTTATTTTTAGTCTTAAGCCTTAATACGTGCTCGTAAAATAGATGGACAGTTTGGATATAACACATACCTCATGATGGGACCCACAGAACTTGATGACGTCAATGCACCACCTATACAACTGGTGTGCGGTACACCAGCCCCACGTGTGAGATCTCCCTTCCAATCTTTCTTTCATTATTTTATTTCATTATTATTATTTTTTAAATTGATGTGGACCCAGTCGACCGGGTCACCCTGTCCCACCTTCTTGGCCGGCCATCCAGGGTCGACTGAGTCAGGTCGACCGGGTCACGCTACTCCCCTGTTGGTCAGCAACCCGAATTGGACCGGGTGGTGACAGGGTTGACCCGGTCACCCTAGTCCCCCATTGGTCAATAACCTGAGGTCAACTGGGTCACCCCTAGTGACTTGGGCCAACCGGATGGATCCACTGACTTAATTTCATACATTTATTTTATTTTATTATTTATTATTTATTACTATTATTATTTTGTTGGTGTACCACATAATCGGAATTAACTACCTAATCCTAATTGATTTTCGGTCACTAATAAATGTATATGACCAGAACGTCACGTGAAGAGGGGAAACACGAATGGGCAGCATGGATAAACACATGCATCAATGTGGGCCCATGTGTAGTGCATTTAACAAAAAACCCACCCGAATCACTCATGGATTAAACGTACTTTTCATACCACCTTACCAATTGGTGCCAAACATCCTCTCACTGGATTTCTCTGAAATGAAATTTCTTTCCTCATTCGTCTCGGTCCACTCACTTAAGTACCGGTCCATGATTGGTCTCTAGCAGCCGATGCTCTTACGAGTCAGATTACATCAATTTTGGGAAATCCCAAGTTTAAAATTTCTACACATGAGTTCACACTAGTTAATAATCTGAGGGTTGGTTCCTAGGGTTTAATATAACTAATTTTCAAAATCATATCTATGTCAGCGTATTCATTATGGTAAGTCCTTAGCCCACGATTCAGTTTAATCTCAAACTCATGATCTGATACCAACTTGTGATGTTCCAAATTTTAGGGGTTGAGTACATACTTGATCCCCAATATTTCGAGTATCACTTAAGCCTTTTGGAAATGTCATTTGGTTAAGTGTCTACCAATTATATCATGATCATGTGTAAGAAGTAAACTAAACAGTACATATCATGGTTATCACAAGCGTACGAGGAAAAAAAAAAGTCCCATACATGCATACATACAACAGAGTCCACCCAGCTAAGGACTCAATATACATGTCCAAACATAAAATGCAATAAGCGACCTCGTCTTCAAAAGGAAACCAAACTGGTGGTCCTAAAATGTCACTTTACATTTGGTTGTCTGCACACTGGAAGTATAAGAACTCCTCGATATGGTCCACATACTCCTCAACAAGCATATCCTTTTTTAGGGCACCTGCATCGACGGAATCGTTTGGTTAGTGTTTTAAAACATCATCCCGGGTTCGGGTGAGTGATCAATTCAATGCTACTATTTACTTAAGTTTCATATGTTATCAAACAGATACAGGAATGACATGAAAGTCCTATATTTGGTTATTTAAATACGTGAATAACATAAAATACGTATGCATGACCCGAGGTTTAATTATACCAATATAGAACCACATCAACACCATCACTAGTGAGGACGTCAACATATGCGTAGTGGTTGGCCCGAAGCATAACCCAACAAATGTTATGGAGTGCATGATTAGTCGAGTGCTTATTAATGTTTAGTTTAAACAACAAGTTGATGAAGCTGGGATACCGCCGTCGAATCTCGAGTTTCCATCCGAATTACATGGGTTGTTGTGGCACTAGGCAACTCCTCGTCAATATCACTTAATCCATTTTGGGTTTCCATTGTATTAAGTCCGTATACTTAAATCGGATTTATAGTAGGGTTAATCGTTCGGAGAAGGCCACGACTAGGGTAAAGGTCGTCACCCAACCTTAATGTTGAGAAGGCACACCACTCATATCATCAATATCATGATAGGGTCGCGTACTTCTTACGTGCTAGCCGGCCACTATAGGGAGGCTCGTCACCCAATGTGACAACCTTGTCACCCTAGTGTAGGCCGACAACCTAGGTACAGTGTCTTATATCACTATGTCTAGCCCTTGAGTCTCAACGGATCGTATCACACTAATGGTCATGAATGACCTCATTCTTTAGTGACGACCGACATGGTATCCCGGATTACACAATGTGTCTCAGACGTTTATCATACATGCAATCAAGCCATGCAAGGGACTAATCTAATTGTCCAAGGAGAACCCTAGATAGACCAACGTTGGGTGCAAGTAAGCCATATAACTCTAACTACTGTCGATCGCCTAAGTTTTGCCTTGGTCAGCTACACGAGTCGGGGTGGTTAGATTCGTCGACCATCCCTTGTTTTCAAGGTTAAGCAGGGCTCGACCTCTTCCTATCATAACTTAATATGTAACATAATATTTATTTGACATCAACGGGTTTCAAACTTATCTCAAATAATAAATGTATATGCAAGTGTAGGTTGGAATTTACATGTGTCCACATTCAATACCCAACAAAATATGCAAAGAACATGCTCAAAGTTGTAAAGGAATAAAAAAATCCCTTTGAAATCTACCATTGCCATTTACAAGCCCTAATCAACCACCAACAAAGTAAGTATTAACATGAGCATGCATTTCATCATAATGCGATCTACCAATAATAATACTCTAATGCCCGGTTTTCAAAACTTGACTATACAAATCATTTTTCGAAAACTCAAGTGTTAAACCTTAAAGATAGCCAAATTTCAAGTAATTTTCTTTTCTTTCTTTTTCAGAATTAGCATTTTAATGGAAGAAAAACAAATCAAAATTAAAGGAAATTCACATATACATTCAAAATATATGAGCGTCCACCCATAAGATTTATACAAACCAATATCTCAATACTTACAATTACAAAATGAAATAATTTAACATATAAAACAAAATAAATTGTAACTAGTCGTGAGCTATAAAATCGCGTAGCTTCTCTTAGCAGATGCATCCATGCATCGCTGATAAATATTGTACTCTACTCCTCATCAATCTAGACATGAATATCATTTAAACCACCCGCAGGACCTGTACGATTATATATTCGATGAATGAGTGGCTAACTCAGTATGAATTCTCCTCAAGATTACACACCACTACATTAGTTAAGCATAGTTTTAAATAATAAAACATACAAAACAATCGATAACGAGATCTTATTTAAATGCATGAGTGCGTGACTGCAAATTAACTGGCGATGCACATTCAGTTGACTAAATGAATGGACCTTTCAAATAGCCAGTCAATTTATGCAAAACAATGAGTTTTTCAAACAGTCGTCTCATTTATGCATTGGAATAAGTCTTTCAAACGGTTGATCCATTCCTATTAAGAAAATGAACCTTTAAAATGGTCAATACATTTATGTAAGAGAATATGCCTTTCAAACAGTCGGCTCATTAAATTTGCAAGAGAACGGATCTTTCAAACAATTGACTCGCTCAAGTAAGAGAATGAACCTTTTAAACAGTCGGTCCATTTAAGCAAAATAATGGGTCTTTCAAATAGTCAACTCATTCAACTTACAAAGGAACGGGTCTTTTAAATAGTCGACTCGCTTATGTAAGAGAATGAACCTTTCAAACAGTCAGTCCATTTAAGCAATATAATGAGCCTTTCAAACAGTCGACTTATTCAAGCAATAGAATGAGTCTTTCAAACAGCCGATTCATTTAATTGCCAATGAACGAGTCCTTCAAATAGTCAACATGCTCAAGTAAGAGAATGAACCTTTCAAACAGTTAATCCATTCAAAATACAAAAAGGGTCGTTCGAATGGTGCACTGATCTTTCAAACAGTCAATCAGACACCCAATAACACCCAAGTGCCATGAATGCGTGATTAGCTGAGCCATTATTATTCCAATTTACAAGCAGTCAATTTAAAAAAGCTCAAAGGTCACTATAGGGGAGGGGGGCCGTCACCCAGCATAAACTGATAGCTCGGGCATAGTGTTTCATACCACAATCCCTGGCTAATGAGACTCCAACATTGAGATGTTTAATAGTGTCCTTGTCAACCAGTGGTTAATCATTGTTTAACAAATGAGACTTACCATCACATGGTCATACAAAATAATCTATCAAGCCTCTTAGGGCGAATATACAACAATACATGAATGGTGAGCCTGCATTAATCTTCCATTTAATCTATCAGTCAAAGTAGCTACTAGGTCAAGGGTCCATTATAATTGTACTCAATCAAGTTACATCCTAAGTCATAATGTACATATATAAGTGAGATTTGTCACTAATAGATGTAACAATTCAAGTTTTATAACAATCCTTAAGTATGAGAAGATATACAATACAACATGTAGATATTCATACAAGATAAATGTTGAGCATATAATTTGATAATCAAATTCAATAACTAACACAAGTAATCATGAATTAAAGATATCAGTTATTAATTGAAATTAAAATTGAACTATTACTTAAGCTAACATGGAAGATGAAAGCTTAAGGGGAAAAATTCATCACCTTATGTTTTGAATCGCCTACAATGTTGCTAGGAAGTGTGCACGCCCTTAGAATCAAATCAACAACGTTAATCCAATTTGTAACTTAACTTGACCTCAATTCGATATCCATGCTCCAATGTCACTGATCTCAGCTAGCCCATCGAGTCAACTCACCTCATGCTCCCCCAACTCAGATCGACTTGGCAATCACAATATCGGTCTATTGGGTTTGAGGGAGAAACACCCTGCTAACTATTGAGTTTGATGATATAGACCCAAAGCAAAACACACTCAAAACTTGTAACGCCCCGAAATTCAAGGGTCGAGTAGGAACTCAACCCCCAAATTTTTGAGTGCCACGTATGCCTTAATGGGCCCTATATGCAATTGTAAATGAAGTATCCTGTGGGCAATGGAGAATTAAACCAAGCATAGTGTAAGAAAATCTCATACAGAAATGTCAATTGCTATTAATAAAATAAACATCCAAACATAAGACCGAAATACTCAAAGTAATATCCAACTAGGGATCTAGTCCCATCCATACATACGATCCAAAATGACTAGGGCCCTGGCCCAATCCTATGATCATCAACAGAACTAAAAAATCCGCCAAAGGTCCGGAAGTACATCCGCTCTTCCTCGTCGTCCATGCTGCTGTCCTCCAACACATCCTACTCCATCATCCCTGCATCTATGACAGGTTCTGGTTAATGTTTTAAAACACGATTCTAGAGTGGGAGTGAGTAGCTAACTCAGTGATACCATTAATAATAAGTTACACATATTATCATACACAAGAGTAAATTTAGTAAAAAGCATACATTCATAGAATCCTAGATACTCTGGTTAATGCAATGCATGACTTAATGATATAATGCATGTGCTTTCTACCAACACTCCCTCGAGCGACAACATTTAATGATCGCGAATGACCAATACTCCCTCAATGTGACCACGACTGCCAAATCGCTAAAAGTAACCAATGCAATGTCATGTAAATGTTAGCCGAGTTGATTATTATGTCCATTCATCCAGCTAGTTGGGAAAATCGAGATACCCTGACGGATTGTTGCTCTAATCCGATCGTGCGACTCTAATTACCGTGGTCGTATGACACTCGCGATCCTTTGCCCTTGTGTCTTTGTCAATCCCATAGCTCTTAAGCTCATACAAAAATAATTAGGACTCCAAGGTCCTACTCATGGTCACTACAGGGAGGTTGTCACCCCACCCTAGGACGACAGCTCAGGTATAGTGTCCCATACCACCATACCTGGCTCACGAGTCTTTGGTGCTCACTGGTCACTATAGGGAGGCTTGTCACCCCAGCATAGGCCGACAGCATGAGTATAGCGTTCCATACCACCATCCCCGGCTCATGAGTCTTGTGGGGCATAAATTATGATTATCAGTGGGTGCAAGAGTCACAAGGTACCTTAGGTTTAATCAGGCATATACAATCATGGTTAACATACAAGGATGGCCAACCAGTGGGCTAATATGCCCCCACGAGATGAACCACAGACTGTACGGCTTGAGAACAACGTCTCGTGTAGTCCAACTACAGCCGGCAATTCGCGGTTTGACTAGTCGGGCTAAACTTGCCCGTAAGTGGACCCAATGGAAAGGTTGCCCAAGGAATTCTGGTTGGTTGGCCGATTCATAAAGGGATATGTGTGCAAGTATGTAGCATTTATTCAGCTACACTAGAAACAATTTCAGCAAGTGACGTGCATGTTTCAAAATCTCAACAATGTAACAGCAATACATTAGTTTCCACCGAAACATCTGCATGTGAAGCAGGCAATCTTACAAATTCAGTAACAATAGAGATCAAATTCAACACATTCCAGCAATTCAGCAAAATGGACAACCATACGCCCACTCACATCAATTCAATTGCATGTACCAACCAAAAGACATGCAAATCGCTACACAATGAAAGTCAAGTGCAACAATTTCAGCAATTCAATAGGTAGACAATAGTTCACACATCAGGAAATTCTCGGGACTTAAACCCCTTTACTAATTTTAGGGAATTTCTACGTACATATCTTAAATCAAGCAACACATGAAATTCAGCAACATGCATACACATTTATCACCCAACATCACTAAGATTTACACTAGGTATGATAATCGGCCACCTAAAGGTAATGGTCCGCACCTATAGTCGATTAGGGGTCCTTGGAGTCGCTCTGGCGCCAACGGGTTTATAAACTTGACGTGTCGGAACCTTGCGTCATACAAATTCCGCTTTAAGGTGTATGCGTGTGATTTATAGCTAGGGAGAGATGGTTGGGAGTCCAGATTTTACCTTGAATCGGACGTAGCTCGTCCCTACGGCGATTGGGTCGAGATTTTCGGCAACACAGAGGTGTATGTATGGGGAATTCTGGTCCCCAAGCACCACATGCACCCACACACACTCTCCCTCTCTTTCTCTCTCCTCTCTCTCCTCTCTCTCTCTTCTCTCTCCTCTCTCCCTCTCTCAGCTGCTGAATTCTGTGGGAGAGAGAGAGAGAGAGAGAGAAGGTTTATGGGTTTTATACCCTGGAATTAAAACATTTGACCCTGGGTTCTGTTAAGTGCTTCAGATGGCCTTGTGGGACCCATTTTTGGCTAGTGGGGCTGCCCTGATGACCCCCTGGACCATCTAATTCATGGGATAGGTGCCCCATAGCCCGATGAAGGGCTGGGTAAAGTTTGACAGCAAAAGGATGCAGGATTTTGTCGCAATGGTCCGATTACCGATCAACAGTCATCAATCATCGATCAAGGGTCAGATTTTATGGGCGAGTGCAGGGAAATAGCTCTAGCCTTTGGTGAAAATTTAGAAGAGATCCGACGGCTGAAATACCTTGATTCATTGATTCAAGTAGCGAGGCTATTTGATTTAAAATTCCATATTTCTATCCCAGAGTTAGGGCGACTTGCATTATACAAGTGCCGACAGGACGGTGCAATTTGTCCATTTCTGGGTGTCGTTCGAGTCTGTCGTCCGCGATGGAACCACGAGCCCAATGAGGCCCATGGCCTCCTAGAGTTTTGAAAATTTTCGTCCTACCTTGGGCGATGCATGACCCGTACAGGCATTCGCTAAGCACAATTTGGCTGATCGGCTCTACGGCCCATGTTCCGCCCTGACATAATTGGATTCAATTGCATTAGTGGCCTAATCTGGGTTAATTTATCGGTAATAAATCCACACGTGAGATCAAATCGTACGGTCCTGCATCAATTCGCATGCGAGCGCCCCAAAACACTGTTCTAATTTGGGTCGGGTGTTACAGAACTGAGTCAGTAACTTACTGACTCAGTTATACAAGGATTGGAATCAGTTCGACTCGGTTCAGAGCCGGAAGCCAACATCATCTTTCATCTTCTTCTTCGATTCTACTTTTTCTTCCTCTCCTTCTCTTTCCTTTTATTTTCTTCATTTCGTTTTCTTTTCTTTTCTTTCCTGCTATGCCCAGTAGAGTGGATGGGCTAGAGTGGGCCCAACCCATATCCAACATCCTAACTTGACTCAACTGAGTTGAGCAAGTCAGCCGTACAACTATTGACTCGACTCGACTCGATGTGAATTGCACCCCACTCGGCAGCCCGATCCACTCTCCTTACTCTCTCATTTCTCTCCCTCTCCCTCTTCTTCCTTTCTCCTTCCTCTCTTCTTCTTCTTTTGCTATAACGACCAACAAGGTCTAGACTTGACCCAGCTGAGTCTGAGTGAGTTCATGACTCAGCTCGAGTTAAGCTGGTGTGGTGACGGGCGCGCGCGCACACACACACACAAACACTCTCCCTCACTACCTTCCCTATCTTCCTCTTCTTGCCCTCTCTCTCTCTCTCTCCTCTATTTCCTTCTCGCTCCTTCCCTTCTCTAACCTTGTCAATGAACCAGGATGAAGTTGGCCTCAGCCCAACTCGAACCACGACTCGTCTTGCCCCGGTGCGACGCAACATTGACCCTCTCTCTCTCTCTCTCTCTCTCTCTCTCTCTCTCTCTTTCTTTGGTTTCTATTTTAGAGAAGGAAAGCCCTAAAATAGTAGCCTATATAGGCTATACTAATCCATTTCTAGATGCCCCTAATCGTCAGGTTAGCTATGAGCCAATGGCGGCTCTCAACCAATCGAATTTGAGATAATGATCGTGGCTTCTAATTGCATGGCCCCTATTAGTCACTAGGGAGGAATTTCTGAGACCATGGCCACCCTAACGAATGTATCAGATCAGTGAATGGGCCTCACTAACCGCTAATGGGTTTCCCAATCAAACGAAGAAGATGACCCAGCTGTTAATGGAGGGTCATCATCGAGTGGTTGATCTTATAATTAGTAACGTATAGATGGTGTGGATTTGTCCCATGATCACTGTGGGACCCACCAGATGTGCGGTTATTAGCATTTTCACTTAATGGATCTTGATTTCAACATTTGGCGGCAACTCTCTTGTTACAATGGAAACCCCATAGTGCGGAGTAAATGGGGGCCTGGGATGGTCTGGAATGGAAGGTTGAGATGGAAAAGAGTGGAGGCATGCTGATTGCAATAGCTGGCAGTAGACAAAACAAGATTTCCAGTTTCGAAAATACGACCGCACGCAAGTTCGGTTTGGGCTGAAAATTGTGTGCATGCACATGGGTTTAAATGTGTAGGAAGGGCGAGGGTTTGGTCGGATTTGAATGGCGAACGAGATGGACGATTTGGATCATCCTCTTTATCCTCGAAAGTGGCCCATCTAACGATCGAACAACATTCATTCGCTTGTTGGCGAAAACACGAAAGAGGGAGGAATTCTTTCTCTTTACGGGAAACCACGGGTCAAACCCAATTTGATCGTGTCTATGGTCTGGTGTATCACAGGTGCACACTCATTATGGTACACAGCCAATTGTGGGGTCCACAATGATGTTGGACAAAATTCACTCCATCCATTTGGTTTGGGGGTCCCCACCATGGCCTCTGACTAAAAACCAAGCAGATTTAAAACTTAGGTGGGCCCCATGACTTGATTTGGGCCCCATTTGCAGATTCCCATCTATCCGATGGTCAAGTCATCTTTAGATCCAACCTTCACGATTTAGTCGATCCTAGAAGAAATCTAATGGTTGTTACTATAATCGGATGGTTGGATTATATGCCTATGTAATGGGTTTCAACATTGAGTGACGTGGCCTGATAAACGATGGATCTAATGATTTGGATCTCAATTTAAAATGATCTAAGGTTAGGGCATTCCATAGTCCACATTGAACAATTTCAATGGTTTCTAAGGCTGTCTAATTGCGACCTAAAGGTTGATTTTATAATCCGGTGGTTGAATTAGGGAAATCAAGTGTTGGAATGATCGACGAAACATTGTAGATCTCGTTGTTTAGACTCTTAAATCTAGGACGAATGATTTGATGGTTGAGCTCGCGATTAAACAGGTTCCTTATCTAAACTAGTGTTTGGGCTTATAATTGTATGGTTGGATTTGTACAAATTTAAGTAGATTGTTAACGACCATGATAAAAGATGAACAAATAGTGGAACGTGTGATCTAATGCCTGTGATAGACACTGTGCAGTTAAATTGCCTACGGGGTGGTTGAAATCCTAAATTTGGTTTCTCTGATGACTTGATGATCTATCTTGAAGATCAATAGATCGATGGCTTAATATATGGATAGGGATTACTTTCAATGGTCGGATTTAGATTGGAATGAATGTGAGTGTCCAAGTAAGTTAGGTTGGTATTTATACTAAGTTAGCTCACACGGTAACACCCAAGTATTGAAAAGTACGAGGTGTTACAAACACAAACAATGATTTTTATAGCAAAGCATTTAAGGCATACTTGATTTAACGATTTCTACAAAATCAAAGGGGATCATAGTCTATCACCCTCAAGGGTTGATAAATAGAAACCTAGGAGAATAATTTGTACCTTACGTTAGCTCGCCTGACTCGAATTTGTTCCTAAAGTTAGGATTTTAAAAAGAGTCACCGAAACCTAAATCATTCGAACAAGCCTTATAATGTTTAGAAAAACTTAACCTTAACATCATGATTTAGGGATCTAGGTTCAAAGTTTACCTTCAATGATTGCGGACGGAGATCCAACGAAGGATTTGGTCATGGCTAGATCGCCAATCAGACGGGAAAGAGGCAACCTTCACAATCAGTCTCCCTCTCACATACAATTTCCCTTTATCCCCCCCCCCAAGGCTAGGGTATGAAAATTCGTATGAGGAGA
Organism: Magnolia sinica; assembly: GCF_029962835.1. Taxonomy (NCBI): domain Eukaryota; kingdom Viridiplantae; phylum Streptophyta; class Magnoliopsida; order Magnoliales; family Magnoliaceae; genus Magnolia; species Magnolia sinica. Next base: position 85,505,997 of record NC_080581.1, read on the forward strand.
GGGGGTGTGAATAAAAAGGGTATTTATAGTACCGGAATGTACACAAATGACTCTAAATGATAAGTCTTTATTAAACTAACCCTATGGGGGTGGTTTCGAACCATGAGAGCCTACAGGAAAGTGCGTAAGTCGATCCAAGTTAGGGGACGAGTGCCCCATTAGGGGATCTATGTTTGGACATAGTCATCTGACAATCGGACGATCGGACATGTTGATAAATGGATAAGGTCCCAAATTCAGTTCGACAATCACCATTGGTTGATCGAGGGTGCGGCTATATAGATATGCGTAGGGGAATATCTTAAGTCGACGCTCCAAGTTTGGCCATGATCTAACTGTCCGAAGGTCACAACTTCGATAAAATGGGTCAGGTGATCATTTCACTTAAATCTAGGCTATTAACTAAGGTAATCGCACAACTCATGCGCCCGACTTGCAGGCTGAAGTTGAGCGATCCGAGGTGTCACCTTGGCTCAATATTCACAATGGACATTAAGCATGGTAAAACGGATGCTAATTTATAATTTTGAGACCAATAGACTAGAACGTGTGGTGTAGCCCTAATTTCGTTAACTTGGGTATTTATGGAGTATGTTAACTCTCGAGACTCCTTGTAGGTGTCAACAAATGGAGGAATTGTGTAAATTCACCCACCCACTTATTTGTGATGTGCAAGAACAGTCGTTCGACTCCAAGTTCCTTAAATCCATCATTTATAGCATAATTAGGGAATTAAGTTGGACTGGTACGACCATCTGACAGCTTCACTCGCATATATACTGGGGTTTCTATACGGAAATTTATAGAACGTTACAACCATGTCCCCTGCTTCTGATCATTCTTGTCAATTGGATCCCATAACTTTTAGCCAAAATTTTCATTTGCATATTTCAAGAAGATACACTGTTTTATCTTATCATCAAGTTTGGACCGCTCATCTTTTAGAACATGCACAAATGCTTGACAAGTAAACACCTTTAGGTGTTCATAGAATACGTATTTTCTGATCTATATGCTTTTTGCAGCATCTCTATTTAGAGGAGCTGAAAGAGATAGATTAATTAAGTATCAAGCGATAGCATCTCTCCAAAATAATTTTGGTAATTTGACGTGCCAGAGCATACACCTGATCCTATCTAAAATTGTGAGATTCATTATATCTAATACTTCATTGTACTATGAAGTCTTAGGAATGGATTGCGCATGCCTTTTTGTTACACCATTGTAGGGGCAGAATATCAAATCCATGAGATTTACTTTCCATCTAAAATCTTCACAAGGTTACAAAGACCAGGAGACACAAATATCAACTTGATCAAAGCTTACGTGGCTGAAGAAGTTTTCAACATTAGGAATCTAATTCTCACCGTTTACTCTAGTGTGGCGCACATGAGCATTGGATCTACTCAAGCAACCGAATTTCTTGAGAACTACATGGACCAATCAGAAGTGGCTGCTTAGGAATTCCCTGTGCCTTCAGCACATTGATTATTTAACACGTATTTGATAACAATCAGGTTCCCCTGCTTGTCACGGACGAACACGAAAATTTCCGCTGTCCTTCATCCTGATTGGTCCACATCATCACTTATATGATCACCACTACTGCATTAAGGACGCGGATTGTGTCCTACCCCCGCCCGGACGGTAATCCATCTGGGTGGGGCTCTGTGGGGCCTACCGTGATGTAAGTGTTTTATCCACGCCGTTCATCGTTTTTCTCGGATCATTTTAAGTTATGAACCAAAAAATAAAATAGGTTAAAAGCTCTAGTGGACCACACCAAAAGAAGATGCAGCAATAATGACACTCACTGTTGAAACCTTTCTAAGGGCCACCCTGATGTTTTTTTACTATCCAACCTATTAATAAGGTCATGTAGACGTGGATGAAGCGAAAAGTTAAATATCAGATTGATCCTAAACTTCTCCGGCTCCCAAAAAGTTTTTAACGGTGAGTGGTCCACGGCCTCGTGCCTCCCTCGTTTTTTGGTTCATACCTTAAAATGATTCGACAAAAACGAGGGCGTACATCACGTCCGGGCGGGGTAGGACGCAATCCGCGTCCACTGCATCAAATGCAGTGTGTGATGACGTGGCTCAATCAGATTTCCTATTTGTGGCAAGCTAGCGAGCAGAGGAAACGGATTGGCTACTCCCCCTGCCACCAACCGCCCGGCAGGTGGTCGGTATTCTGTGGGCCCCAGTATGATCTATTTGTTTCATCCGTTCTGTTCATCCATTATAACATATCATTTTATGCTTTGATCATAAAAATGAGAGGGATATAGATCTCAGTGGACCACACCACATGAAAACAATAGTGATTGGATATCCACCATTAAAATCCTCCTAATGCCCACTACACTGTTTATGTGACATCCAATCTGTTGATTAGGTCATAAAGGCCCAGATGAAGGGAAAAAATAAAAATAAGCTTGATCCAAAACTTCTATTGCCCCCAAGTGTTTTTAATGGTCGAAACTCATTCAACACTGTTTCCTGTAATGTGGTCCATTTGAGATTGATATGTACCTCATTTTTTGGTCTTATACTGCAAAATAATCTATAAAAATAGATGGACGGCATGGATGTAATACATACATCATCGTGAGGCCCACAGAGCACAGACCATCAGCCATTGGCCGAGCCAATCCGTTTCCGCAAGCAGAGGATCCGGATACATTTGACAATGTCAACGTAGGGTAATATATGGTGAAAAGCAGGGAAACTGATGTGCGCCAGCAGCGTACAGGATGGGAACGGATTGGCTACTTCCCTGCCACCAGCCACGTGGCTGATGGTGGGTGCTCTGTGGGACCCACCATGAAGTGTGTATTTCATCCATTCCGTTCATCCATTTTTATAGATCATTTTAGGCTGCATGCCGAAAATGAGAGAGATATAAATCTCAGGTAGACCACACGGCAGGAAAACAATGATGATTAGATATCCACCATTAAAATCATCCTATGGCCTACTGTACTGTTTATTTGACATCCAATCTGTTGTTTAGGTCATACAGACCCAGATGAAGGGAAAAAACAAAGATCAGCTTGATCCAAAGGTTTTATGCCCCCAGTAAGTTTTTATTGGTCGACGTTCATTCAACACTGTTTCCTGTAATGTGGTCCCCTTGAGATTGGGATATACCTAATTTTTGGTTTCATAGTATAAAATGATCTATAAAAATATATGGACGGCATGGATGAAACATATACATCATTGTCGGGCCCACAAAGCACCGACCATTAGTCATTGGCTGGTGGCATGCGGAGTAGCCCATCCGTTTCCGTACATGATAGTCTAGTCAGATATTCATCAATCTTGACCATCCATTAGGTTTTCCATTCTATTCATGAGCCAATTTTAAATATTAATAAAAGAAAAAGTAGAGATTGAGAGGAGGATGCCATCCTGTTAAATAGTTAAATAATTGAAGATAGTTTTCCTTTTCCTTGCCAAATAGGTGTGATGGACTTTGAAAGCTAAACGTTTAGTATCAGAGGGAAGAAGAAAAAGAAATGGCGGAGAGTGCTGTGAACTTCTTAATACAACACTTTGGGCCTTTGCTGGTGGATGAAGTGCAGTTGTTGAGGGGGGTCGATGGAGAACTCCGCGAACTCATAAATGAGTTTGAAAGCATCAAATCCGTCCTAAGGGATGCCGACGCAAGACAAGATACCGATGAAGGCCTCAAGACATGGGTGAAACAAATAAGAGAAGTAGCTTATGACGTTGAAGATGTTCTCGACGAGTTCATGCTCAGCCAAGCACAAGAGCAGCAGGGATGCATCGATTTTCTTTGTATACTCATCAAGCAGTTTATGGTGCGCCATAAGACTGCATCATCGATACGAGATATCAAAACCCGAGTCAGTAAGATTAAAGAAAGAAAATATGCTTACTCTCTGGATAGTACGGGGCAAACTTCAAACTCCAAAAAAAAGGATCCTCGACCGAAAGCTCTTTTTGTTGAGGAAGCTGATCTTGTGGGCATCGATGTGCCAAGAAAGGAATTGATTGAACGGTTGGTCAATGAAGATTCAAGACTTTTGACGATTTCAGTGGTCGGGATGGGTGGCCTTGGCAAGACCACTCTGGTAAAGAAAGTCTATGATGACCAACGGGTGAAGAAATGTTTTGAAACATATGCTTGGATCACTGTCTCGCAATCGTTCAAAGCAGAGGAACAGCTTCGAAGCATGATAAAGCAATTCTTCAAGGCGAAGGAAGATCCATCTCCCCCAGGTTTAGACGCAATGCCACATGACGAGCTCATACAAGAGCTATGGAGCAACTTGCAGGACAAAAGGTATTTACTTGTTCTTGATGATGTATGGGAGGCAGACGTATGGAATGACATAGGCGATGCATTCCCCAAAAACAAAAAGGGTAGCAGGGTAATGATCACTACACGCAAAGGTGACGTCGCATCATCTTCTTGCTTCCGACCCTCTGCTCCCATCTACCATCTTCAGCCTCTGGATCCAACACAGGCTTGGTCTCTCTTTTGCAAGGAGGCATTCCACTCGCATGAGAAGAATAATTGCCCTCCTGAATTGGAGGAGTTTTCGAGAAGCTTTGTAGATAAATGCGAAGGATTACCGCTTGCAGTTGTCACATTAGGTAGTCTTCTATCCGGCAAGACGTATGACGAGTGGGAGATGATTCACCGTAGCCTTGGACCAGAGTTTGAAAGCGATGACAGTCTTAGAAGAATGATGAAAATATTATTGCTCAGTTTCAATGACTTGCCTTACTACCTGAAATCATGCTTCTTGTATCTGAGTATTTTCCCCGAAGACTATCCGATTAAGCGTATGAAACTAATTCGCCTATGGATAGCCGAGGGGTTTGTAGAAAGAAAAGAAGGCAGGTCAAAGGAAGAGGTTGCAGAAGGTTACCTCAATGAGCTCATCTCTAGAAATCTGGTTCACGTGGCAGAATGGAAATTATATGGGAAGGTGGTCACTTGTCGCATCCATGATCTTGTGCGGGAGATGATTATTAAAAAATTCATGGAGGAGCATTTCTTTGCATCTTCAGTTGAAGAGAACACAATGCCTTGTAACAGAATCCGGCGTCTGTCCATTTATAAAGATGAGAATTTTCCAAAATTTGATGCCTTCTCCTGCCTTCGCTCATTGTTCATTTTTGGTGCAGAAGGACTATCTAATGCCCCTACAATCACTTCATTTTCCAGCTTAAGGTTGTTGAGGGTGGTTGATCTTGAAAATACGTCCATGGAAATCTTTCCTGATGATCTAACAAGCTTGTTGCTTTTGAGATACTTAAGCTTGGAGAATTCAAAGATCAAGAAGCTTCCAAGTTCGTTGGGGAGGCTAAAGAACTTAGAAACATTGAATCTTAAGGGCACTTTCGTATGTGAGTTGCCGGTGGAGATTCTCAAGCTCCAGCACCTACGGCACCTTCTGGCTTATTCCTATATGGCAGAGAGCTTTTACAGGCCATTTAATAGTGTAGATGGAATTAAGGTGCCTGCTGGAGTCGGGAGCATGAGATCCCTACAGAAGTTGGCACATATAGAGGCAGAGAGCGGCATCATTAGAGAGCTGGGGAATCTCACCCAACTGAGGAGGTTAGGCATTATCAAGCTAAGAGTGGAAGATGGGAATGATTTATGCACTTCCATTGAGAAGATGAATCACCTTCACTCCTTTTGTGTGACATCAATGGATGAGGAGGAGGTTCTCGACCTGCATTCTTTATCGCATCCTCCGCTGCATCTTCAACGTCTATATTTGGGAGGGCGTTTGGAGAAGTTGCCTGAATGGATTGCCTCGCTTCATAATCTGGTAGTAGTTCATCTGACGTGGTCCAGATTGAGGGATGATCCACTCAAAGCCCTTCAATCACTGCCCAAGTTGGTGGAACTTTCTCTAAGGCGAGCTTATGATGGAGAAGAGTTATGTTGCGAGGGTAGAGGATATCCAAGACTTAAGAAATTACGGCTCATTGAGTTGAGCGGGTTGAAGAATGTGAGGGTGGAGAAGGGAGCAATGTCTAGCCTTGAAGAGCTATATATTAGACGTTGCGAAGAATTAGTGGAGGCGCCGCTGTGGCTCGAACACGTCACTAACCTCAAAAAACTCTACCTGTATGATATGTCGGAAGCTTTCTTGAAGGGGCTCAGAAAGGATGGAGCTGAAGAGTTGGTGGATTCCATTCGCCACATCCCACTCATACGATATATAGACACTCAGACATACACTCAATGGGATTTGTCATGATTCTGAAGAGCAGTTGTCAGGTGAATGCTTTATATTTCCCTTCTTCCTATTTACACTTTATATTTTTGTTACCTGTTGTTTTTTTTTTTTTTTTTTTTAAATTACTTGCATTTTCTTTTTTCTTTTCTTTTTTTAAATGGCATTTTTACAGTTGTTTTGTATGTGCCTTATATCTAAGCTTTGTTTCTGCCTTATATCTAAGCTATTCATCCGTTTTGACCTTCATTTTAAGGCATGGCCGTCCAGGTGATTAGATAGGCATGATTCTGGGGCATCCCATCACCATGGGTTTCTTTTACTTGATGCACAGGTCAGAGATGGTACGCACATTTAACATGGAAGCGGATTGGGTGGTGTTGGGCTCAGTGGGGTCCACCGTGATGTATGTGTTCCATTCATGGCGTCCATCCGTTTTGCCAGCTCATTTTAAGGCATTAGCCCAAAAATGAAGTAATCAAGAATTTTAGTGGACACACACAGTAAACAGTGATGATTGAATGCCCACCATTAAAATACTTAAATACTTCTTGCATGCCACGAAAAAGTTTTGGCTCAATCTGTTATTTGTCTTTTTTCTTCCTTCAGGTCCCATGTGACCTTATCAACACGCTTAGATGTTAAATAAACATTACGTAGACCCTAGGAAGGTGTCAACGGTTGGCTTTCAATCACCGCTATCCTCTTTTGTGGTCCACTTAAGCTTCCGATCTGCCTCAGTTTTGGGTCCATGCTCTACAAAGTAGATGTACGTGGTTTATCCATGCCATCCATCCACTTTTCCAGCTTATTTTAGGGGTTGAGCCCAAAATTTAAGCATATCTAAAGATGAAGTGGGCCATGTCATTGGAAACAGTTGGAATATTTGATGATTTCCACGGCTGAAACCTTTCTAGGGCCCACAGTGATGTTTATTTATCATCCAACCTGTTCATAAGACTACACAGACATGGATGAAGGGAAAACACAAATACAAGCTTGACCCAAAACTTCAATGGCTCTCAAGAAATTTTCAACGGCAAACGTTCAATTCACATGGTTTCCTGTGGTGTAGTCTACTCGATCTTTGCATATACTTCATTTTTAGTCGTAAGACCCAAAATTATATGGTAAAATAGATGGATAAAGTGGATAAAATACATAAATCACGGGGGACCCCACAGAGTGTTACTCAGTACACAATCGGCTTCCTTTAGAGATTCTCCCCAAATCCCGTTACATGCAGAAGGTTTCCAAAATTCTATAGAGCCCACCATATTGTACGGACAAGTTCTTTATAACAGGTGCACCTTCTCATGTGCCCAGAAATGAGTGCAGTCCAAAGCGTTGGTGGGCCACACCATGTGCCTCTAAGTTCATTCATTTATGTTTTGGTTTATGATTACCTTCAAGCATGCATTTATTTGAAGTGGATTGCGTCCAACAAGGGATTGGATGCATTCCATTGAAACTTTTTTCTTATATGATTGTATTTTTTGTAGGACCTGCAAACAAAGAAGGTAGTTGGTGGTGGACATCAAGAGCAAGCGTCATATCTCTTTGACTCTCCTTCTAGCTCTCAAGTTACTATTTTAGAATTCAATAAGTGACATTGTCACTTAGGCATTCCTTATTTGGAGTTTTAAAAATGTTGTTGCTTGTATTGGTCGTAGTTCATTGTCATCTGATACTTGTAAGCTCTTGAAGCATCATGGGAGTATTTTTTTTTTTTTTTTCTAGAGATAGAGCTGGAATTTGTGGATGGAGATAACTTGAGTAATGCATACTTTTTCATCAATTATTTTTCTTCTCCTTGTAATTGAGAGATCTTTAGTTCTTCCTTTTTTCTTTTTCTAATTCAAAAATCCTTGTTTGTTTTCCATCTCCTTATAAGTTCTTGACGTGAGTTTCCTGCAACACCAAGCCATGTAGGGCTTACATCAATTTTCATGTAAAATCTACTTCATCCATTGGTTTTACAATCTCATGTTATGATGAGAGACATCCAACCGAAATCTCGGTGAACGGCAGCCGTAACTATAACGGTCCTAAGGTACCAAAATTCTTTCTCGGGTAAGTTCCGACCCGCACGAAAGGCATAATGATCTAGGTACTGTATGGGAGAGAGGCTCATGGGAGAGAGGCGCGATGAAATAGACATGCCTGTGAAGATGCGGGCTAACCGCACCTGGACAGAAAGACCCTATGAAGCTTTACAGTTCTCTAGGATTGGCTTTGGGCCTTTCCTGTGCAGCTTGGCTGGAGGGCTTAGAAGGCCTCCTTCTGGGGAGGGGGAGCCATCAGTGAGATACCACTCTGGAAGAATTAGAATTATAACCTTGTGTCAAGACCTACGGGCCAAGGGACAATCTCAAGTTGAGAGTTTCAATGGGGTGTAGGCCTTTTAAAAGGTAGAGGCGTGCAAATGTTTCCTCGGTCCAGACAGAGATTGCCCCTCGAGTTCAAAGGAAGAAGGGAGAAGACGCAGGTGTGTCACACCACACCAAAAAGTAGGATGCAAACACCCACACTATCATGATGTTTATAAGCCATCCAATCCATTCAAAAGATGATTCCGATCAGAACGAAAGGAAAATACATATATCTGGCTTATCCAAAAAATCTATGGGCATTCAGTCCCTACTATTTCTTGTGGTTTGTCTCGGAAGTAGTTTATTTTTGTGCTCTCAAGGTAACATGATTTGCTGTGATGGATAGAGTGGATTTTCAGATGGACATCAGTGTGCCCCACGGGGCTTCGTGTTGCAGGAACTCTCTATATTAAGAGGAAATCTCTCTTTTGTTTTTTTTTTGGTTTTTTGTCGCTTTCCTCTCTCGAGCAAATCTATGTCGTGCGTTAAGAATTCCACGGGAGTTGGATTGGAGAGACTGAAGTCCCTCTACTATAGCGCGACAAGTAAAACCTATAAGTTCTTCTGTGGCCACATGTTTTATACGTGTAATCCACTCCGTCCATTGGTTGTGATCCTTGATTCTAAGATCTCCCAAATACACAACTCATGTGATTTAAACCAAAGTGAACGATGGGGATGACATGCTAATCATAATTTTGTGTGTGTGTATGCACCATTTGTCAAACCGGCTCATCAACAGTAACTCACCGAGTTGGACGGATTGTACAAAAATCAGACTGATTAAGAAATACAAAGAGACCTGACAAGCTAGTTGGTTTTTAGGTGCAATTTTACATTGCTGCAGTTGGTGTGTCCCATCGAGATTTTAATGGGCACGGATTAGGGGAGTCCGGGTAACAGCTTAGTGGGTGAATCCTTTACCATGGGCCCACCTTGATATATGTGTTATCTATCCACTCAGTCCATTAATTCTTCTAGCTAATTTAGAGCATGGTCCCAAAAATGAAGCAGATCCAAAATCTCTTGACCATTAAAAACTTATTAGGGGCCACAAAAGTTTTAGATCAAGTTGATATTTGTATTTTCCCTTGGTCTAGACACGTGCAACCTTATCAACAAGCTGGATGGAAAAATAAACATTATGGTTAGGAGCCGAAAGCCAACATCTTCTCTCATCTTCTTCGATTCTACTTTTTCTTCCTCTCCTTCTCTTTCCTTCTATTTTCTTCATTTCGTTTTCTTTTCTTTTCTTTCCTACTATGTCCAGTAGAGTGGATGGGCTAGACTAGGCCCAACCCATAGCCAACATCCTAACTCGACTCAACTGGGTTGAGCAAGTCAGCCATACAACTATTGACTCGACTCGTCTCGATGTGAATTGCACCCCACTCGGCAGCCCGATCCACTCTCCCTACTCTCTCGTTTCTCTCCCTCTCCCTCTTCTTCCTTTCTCCTTCCTCTCTTCCTCTTCTTTTGCTATAATGACAAACAGGGTTCGGACTTGACCCAGCTGAGTTTGAGTGAGCTCATGACTCAGCTCGAGTTGAGCTGCTTGTCACGGACCGTAAATTTCTGTTGTCCTTCATCCTGATTGATCACATCATCACTTACATGGTCAGCACGGCTGCATTAAATGCAGTGTGTGATGATGCGGCTCGATCGGATTTCCTATTTGTGGCAAGCTGGCAAGCAGAGGATCCGGATACATTTGACGATGTCAACGTATGACAATATATGGTGAAAAGCAGGAAGACTGATGTGCGCCAGCAGCGTACATGATGGGAACGAATTGGCTACTCTCCTGCCACCAGCCCCGCGGCTGATGGTCGGTGCTCTGTGGGACCTACCATGATGTATGTATTTCATCCATTCCGTTCATCCATTTTTACATATCATTTGAGGGTTGTATACCAAAAATGAGAGAGATATAAATCTCAGTTGGACCACACTGCAGGAAAACAATGATGATTGGATATCCACCATTAAAATCCTCCCATGGCCCACTGTACTGTTTATTTGACATCCAATCTGTTGTTTAGGTCATACAGACCCAGATGAAGGGAAAAAACAAAGATCAGCTTGATCCAAAACTTTTATGGCCCCCAATAAGTTTTTAATGGTCAAAGTTCATTCAACACTGTTTCCTGTAATGTGGTCCACTTGAGACTGGGATATATCTAATTTTTGGTTTCATAAAATAAAATGATCTATAAAAATATATGGACCGCATGGATGAAACACATATATCATGGTGGGGCCCACAAAGCACCGACCACCAGCCATTGGCTGGTGGCATGGGGAGTAGGCAATCCGTTTCCGTACATGATAGTCTAGTCAGACATTCATCAATCTTGACCATCCATTAGGTTTTCCATACTATTCATGTGCCAGCATTAAATATTAATAAAAGAAAAAGTAGAGATTGAGAGGAGGATGCCATTCTGTTAAATAATTGAAGATAATTTCCTTTTCCTTGTCAAATAGGTGTGATGGACTTTGAAAGCTAAGGAAACGTTAAGTAGCACAGAGAAGAAAAAGAAATGGCAGAGAGTGCTGTGGACTTCTTAATACAATACTTGTGGCCTTTGCTGGTGAATGGAGTGCGGTCTTTGAAGGGGGTCCGCGGAGAAGTCCGTGAACTCATAAATGAGTTTGAAAGCATCAGATCCGCCTTAAAGGATGCCGATGCAAGACAAGATACCGATGAAGGCATGAAACAAATATGAGAAGTGGCTTACGACGTTGAGGATGTTCTCGACGATTTCATGCTCAGCCAAGCACAAGAGCAGCAGGGTACTCGGGGATGCATCGATTTTCTTCATATACTCATCAAGCAGTTTATGGTGCGCCATAAGACTGCATCATCGATACGAGATATCAAAACCCGAGTCAGTAAGATTAAAGAAAGAAAAGATGCTTACTCTCTGGATAGTATAGAGCAAACTTCAAGCTCCAAAAAAATGAGTGATCAATGGTATGATCCTCGACTGAAAGCTCTTTTCATTGAGGAAGCTGATCTTGTGGGCATCGATGTGCCAAGGAGTCAATTGATTGAATGGTTGGTCGATGAAGATTCAAGACTTTTGACGATTTCAGTGGTCGGGATGGGTGGCCTTGGCAAGACCACTCTGGTAAAGAAAGTCTATGATGACCAACAGGTGAAGAAATATTTTGAAACATATGCTTGGATCACTGTCTCGCAATTGTTTGAAGCGGCGGAACTGCTTCGAAGCATGATAAAGCAATTCTTCAAGGCGAAGGAAGATCCATCTCCCCAAGGTTTAGACGCGATGACACAGGACGAGCTCATACGAGTGCTACGGAGCTATTTGCAGATCAAAAGGTATGTACTTGTTCTTGATGATGTATGGGAGGCAGCCGTATGGAATTTCATAGGCAATGCATTGCCCGATAACGAATATGGTAGCAGGGTAATCATCACTACGCGCAAAGGTGACGTCGCATCATCTTCTTGCATTGGACCCTCCGATCTCATCTACAATCTCCAACCTCTGCATGCAACAGAGGCTTGGTCCCTCTTTTGCAAGAAGGCATTCCAGTCGCTTTGTAGATAAATGCGGAGGATTACCGCTTGCAGTTGTCACATTAGGTAGTCTTCTATCCGGCAAGACGAATGTCGAGTGGGAGATGATTCACCGTAGCCTTGGATTGGAGTTTGAGAATGATGGCCCTCTTAGAAGATTGAGGAAAATATTATTGCTCAGTTTCAATGACTTGCCTTACTACCTGAAATCATGCTTCTTGTATTTGAGAATTTTCCCTGAAGACTATCCGATTAAGCGTGTGAAACTAATTCGCCTATGGATAGCTGAGGGTTTTGTAGAAAGAAAAGTAGGCAGGTCAAAGGAAGAGGTTGCTGAAGGTTACCTCAATGAGCTCATCACTAGAAATCTGGTTCACGTGGCAGAATGGAAATTAAATGGGAAGGTGGTCACTTGTCGCATCCATGATTTTGTGCGGGAGATGATTATTCCAAAATTCGGGGAGGAGCATTTCTTTGCATCTTCTGTTGAAGAGAACACAATGCCTTGTAACAGAATCCGGCGTCTGTCCATTTATAAAGATGAGAATTTTCCAAATTTTGATGCCTTCTCCTGCCTTCGCTCGTTGTTCATTTTTGGTGCGAAGGACTATCTAATGCCCCTGCAATCACTTCATTTTCCGGCTTAAGGTTGTTGAAGGTGGTTGATCTTGAAAACACGTCCATGGAAATCTTTCCTGATGATCTCACAAGCTTGTTGCATTTGAGATACTTAAGCTTGAAGCATACAAAGATCAAGAAGCTTCCTCGTTCGTTGGGGAGGCTAAAGAACTTAGAAACATTGAATCTTAAGGGCACTTTCGTACGTGAATTGCCCATTGCGGTTCTCAAGCTCAAGTGCCTTTGCCACCTTGTGGTTTACCGCTATTGTCACAGGTTTTATTTGCCATATAATAGTGTAGATGGAATTAAGGTGCCTGCTGGAATGGGGAGTATGAGATCCCTACAGAAGTTGGCACATATAGAGGCAGGGAGCGGCATCATTAGAGAGCTGGGGAATCTCACCCAACTGAGGAGGTTAGGCATTATGAAGCTAAGAGTGGAAGATGGGAATGATTTATGCACTTCCATTGAGAAGATGATTCACCTTCACTCCTTTTCTGTGATATCAATGGCTGAGGAGGAGGTTCTCGACCTACATTCTTTACACTACACCAAAATCGTGTATCTGGTACGGCTGGATGTTTGGTTTAGAAACGGCTTAGCGCCGTTTCCGATCTGAAACGGTAATGAACCGTACTCGGCTAGTTGTTGTTATACTCTGTTGTTTCCATTTTTTTATTGGTGTGTCCTAATTGAGTGTTTGATGTTCTTATTTATTATTATTATGCTTTATTGTTTTATTTTGAAACAAATGGACGGAATGGATTCTATTAGTAACCTCTGAGTGGATCCCACATGGCCCGAGAGCCACGTTACTGTATATACCGTAGACTACCGAATATTTTTCTTCATTTCCTTACGCCAAAACGCCCTAAATCCCTCATTTCCTTACGCCATCACCATCTGCGTCTCCCTCTCCCTCTCCCTCTCCCTCTCTCAATCTCCCTCGATCTCCCTCTCCCAATCTCCCTCAATCTCCCTCCCTCGATCTCCCTCTCCCGATCTCAACCCTCTCTCTCGATCGCCCTTTCCCGATCTCAACCCTCTCTCCCGATCTCAACCCTCTCTCTCGATCTCCCTCTCCCGATCTCAAGCCTCTCTCTCTCTCTCTCTCTCTCTCTCTCTCTCTCTCTCTCTCTCTCTCTCTCTCTCTCTCTCTCTCCCTCTCCCTCAATCTCCCTCTCCCTCGATCTCCTTCTCCCTCTTCCGATCTTGACCCTCTCTCTCTCGATCTCCCTCTCCCTGCAACAACCCTCTCCCTGCATTTCCTCTTATTTGAAAGATGCAGTCGTGCATTTGAATCTGCGGAAGAAGGTAATGTGACGTCTGCTTACTCCATGAAATTGAAATGACGTCTTTTATAATCTCTCATCATGAATGTGCATGTTATAATCTTCCGATAGATATTTGTTTTAGTGTATTTATAAATGTTTATGAACATGTAGTTTTGCATTTTGTGGGGTTTTCAGACTGTTTTTATCCAATCTGGAAATCTACTCGAGTTAGAAGAAAGTAACTAAAAGGATAACGAATAATACATATCTACCATTGGCTTGGCAATTATTTTTGAATTAGAGGTTGTTGGATCGAACTCTACCTGATAGAGTTATTTTTCTTTTTAAAAGAAAGCAAATGAACACCTTAGTTGATCTGGATTTCCCAACTGGTCTTGACTAGGACTCTCTGGTCCAGTTTGGGTTTCAAACGCTGCATTAAACTGGATTTTTTTTTTTTTTTTTTTTTTTTGTTCCATTACTAATACATACTGTAGACTATAGTAGTTAATCTGCCACAACAAGGAGAATGTGGACTTGGAATTGGTAAAAGAAAAATGAAGTGGTAGACTGGGATGACAGTTTCAACCTTGAGCATGTTAATTTAAACTGCAACCCTGCTGGCTGTTGTGACTAACTGATGAGGCAGACACTATACTTTTCTTCAATCATGTCTGGGGAGAGGTAGGAAAGTTAGTTGTGGTCCTCTTAGACAATCATGATGCATTTGGTTGTCATCTAAATTGCAAATCGATGGGAATTTTTGGCTTAAAAGATGGCTATTTGTTCCTTCTGACACTTGGAGTGGTGCAAGTTTTTTGAAACTGCGTTATCAAAGGTCCCATTTTTCAGCCTTGTGTGCGCCAAATCAGTATCCATATTCAGGTTAGACGTGAAACACTGGGGATGTTGATTTGGGGGGAAAAGCATCCTGCCTGGGCAGAAAAATCAGGACATGGAAATGCAACCTTTAAGTGCATGGGGCTGATATTTCTTGTAATTAGGAGTTTGATTTCATTATTCACTTCACTTGGTCCCTTTTAAATTAAAAACATGATATAAAGCTCAGACCACCATTCTGGTTGGATAAGTAGGTCCAAATATCCTTTAGCTAAAATAGTAGAGACCTCACTGTTCTCTTAGAATTTTTCTACAAAGGCCTTTGGATATATCAATTCCTGGCATTTTTTATTGCACAGTTCAAAAACTCACTGACTGGACTCGAAACTCGAGGGAGTGAACTCTGACTTGCTGAGATTTTTAGCTGCATCACTGGGAAACTTGGTTGTGGCCGTGACTCGACCTCACTGAGATTGTATCCCGTTGTTGTTTGATAGATTTTGACTCTAAATTTTTATTTTTCAGAGAAATCAATAGTAGAGAATGCAGGACAAAGTTAGCATTGACCCATGGTAGTCCAGGTTCAATTCTCTGTACCTTGTTAGGCATCTGTATACTTGGGTTTATTTTCATGGTATTTTGATTATTTACAATGGCACACAAGGCATACAAGTCAAATTATGCCGTCCAAATTATGGCGTTCCCAGTAGATGTATCATGAATAAAAATTAAGCTTGTTTGATTATTTGACTATTGGATTGGTGGACATTTATTGGATGGTTAACAATGGGGGAAAATCCAACAGTCCTATTTCAACAAACAAGTGTTCACAACTTCCATTTGAAACATCCCTGAGGTCCTAGAAGGGAATTGATGCAAATGGATAAATTCTGGGCATTTTGAAGGAATGGGTTTTCACTTAATACATCACACTAGGGCATTGGTTCTTTTAACAGAAATGTTTATGTAGGTGGAGGAAGTTGACGGTTGGATTTGTCTGGCCTTACATGCGTTAGCGCTCACCTTGAAAATCAAGTTGCAACACTCATCAAGTAAGTACATGTGTACATCTTAACATGGATCAGCGGTCAGCCTTTCTCTCACGCTTGTGGCCCATATGTATTATCGATCTTTTTTTGAATGTATTATTGATCTTAATTAATAAATTATCAGGCTAAAATCCGGCAACCCGACTCATTTTTTACACACAAGTGCTGCTCCCTAATCCCTAATTACAATCATATGAGCCATGATAGACTCTAATTACAGATCCTTGAGGTTATGCTTTGAATATTTTAGTAGTTCCCTCACGATGCTAGAACAAGCCAGTATGAAATGAGGACGGATCAACATGTGGGGCCCACCTTGACATTTTATGGCATCCAATTTATCCATTTTCTGTGTCTCATATTTTTCATCTTGATGGCCATCAGAAACCATATATCTGTATTGTTTTGTTTCAAGAATATAATCATATTTTTTGAAGTCCACTTCTCTTGTTGTAGATAAGAACCTGCTGAATTAGGTATAATTATGTGCTTACCTATAGTCTTGGTTAATTTATATTTTTATTACTTCATGTAAATATATTTGTAGTTATACATTACTTTTGCCTTTACTCTCTCTTTTACTCCCGTTCATCCCCTTGAAATTGGTATTAGAGCCTTGTTTACAGTTCTCCTTGTTTACGGTTCTATTGTTTTGTTTAATGGATTCAATATTGAATTTGGTATGCTTAATTTATATTTTGTCACTTCATTTATATTCTCTTGAAATTGGTATCAAAACCTTGTTTATGGTTCTATTGTTTAGTTTAAATTTCTTTAGAACAACAGCCCGTTTGGTAGAAGAGGAAACACCTCTACCTGTGCTCTCTGAGCGGTAGCTCCTTTGGAGCTCGCTTTCACGTCGACCTAAGGGTCCTAGCGTGGAACTACCAAATCTGCCCGTTGAGTCTAAAAAAGAGACATAGTGTTTTTTTTTTTTTTATTATTTTAGTTTGTTATCATACTTGCGATTGAAAATGGAAATAGAAAACTTGTTTTATTTCACTAAAGAATGCATCAGAATTTGTTTATTCACTTTAAACACATTTAGTCAGTAGGGTCCAACCATCATTTGAACATCAAAATTGACTTGATTATCTCATTTGTTGCAGAATGTCGTCATTAAGTAACAAAGCATGGATGGACAAACATAGGTTAAGTCCAAAATAAATTTTCTTACGGACCAAATTGGGGGTATCAAAGAGACGATTCAGGTCAATTTTCATTTAAATCCTTCTTTTTAAAATTTAAATAGTAATAATTTTTTTTTCAATTATCGTATAAAACACATGGTGTGGAACTTTATTACAGCAGCAACATATGGATTCGGTTCAGTCGGAGAATCTACAATCAACTGGTGGACCCTTAGTGTGTAGAGAGAATGCAGCCATGCAAGTTGTACTCTTGGCGTAAAGAACTCGTTGCTCGTTACAAATTTGTAACATTTTATAAAAGAAAGTAAAATATGTGATGTTTTTGAATATTAAAACACAAGCATGATTGAGAGATTTCCTTCTAATGTGTGCTTTTATTCGGGGTAAGGAGATTTCCTTCTAATATGTGCTTTTATTTTCCTAATATTAAAACAGGAGTACTACCTGGTGAAGAACAAGCTTGAATCTTTATTTGGGGTAAGGAGATTTCCTTCTAATGTGTGCTTTTATTTTCCTACCACTCTGTTTTTACATAAATTCTACGTTCATAATTTATTATTACTTTTATTTTTACAGGCCTGTATCTACTAATGTAAATCATTGAAACACCTTTTATTTTTTTTAAAGTAATCAGTCAACTTACAACAAATTTAAACTATTGATGGACTGTTTCATGGTTGAAAATATTGTTTTTGAAGACCAATGTGGCCAATGATACTGATATCTGGTTAGATAATTTAAACTTTGAATTCTGCACAATTCAATACAGGTTTGGCATTTCTTTGTGTAGGGTGGTATCGAAGATGGTGAAGAACCAAGAGCTGCAGCCCTTTGAGAATTAAGAGAAGAAACTGGAATAACGTCTGCTGAAATTGTTGCAGAAGTAAGTTTCTTTAGTTCTATAGAATCCTTTTAGTAGCTACAATTTTTAGTCTCAATTTTGCTAGCATCCTCTTACAGATTTTTAATACGGCCTTGTATTTACATTCAATGTTATAGGCAAAGTTAAAGGAGACTCAGTATCACAGTATAGAGGTGTTACAAGGTCAGTAGGAGCCCTCTTTCTCTCCTCTTGTTTTTTGGTTGAGTTTTTTGAATTGTTGGCCTGACTGCTAAGATATGTGGTTTGTCTTTGTGTTTTCCAATGATTGGGATTCCTTGCAACAACAGATCCTGGTAGGAATCTAACTCTCTTTAGAGAGAGAGAGAGAGAGAGAGAGAGAGAGAGAGAGAGAGAGAGATGAAGGGCATGAATGATAATGATAATGATAACAATAACTGGTTGGGTTTCTCACTCTCTCCTCACATGAACATGGATGCATCTACAGACCCACATCTGCATCATCATCATTACCACCATCGTCATCAACATCATCATCATTATCATCAAACACAAGCTGCGGCTGCTGTTTCTCCTGCAGTTCCAACCAGCTTCTTTGTAGCTCCTCCTCAGATGAAAACACAAGGTGGGGCCCTTTACTCCCAGTTGTCTGTAATGCCACTGAAATCTGATGGCAACCTTTGTATCATGGAAGCTCTTACAAGATCACAACAAGGTGAAGGTATGCTTCTCTTCTTCCATTTCTTCCTTTCAGTTTCTTTTAAATAGCTTCTAAAAATAAAGTCATGTCTATCTCTTTGTTGATGGAAGGAGTGATGCCAAAGTTGAAGAGCCCAGAGTTATCAGAGAGCAGCCTTTATAGGTAAAGCACACAAATCTAATTTCCCTATGGTTAGATATATGTCCATATGTACTTTTGACACGTTTAGTTTCCTTCAACACGTTTATAGGTACAGCCGCGAGGTGATAGCTTCATGAGACGGTCCATCTTCGACTGTATGATTGCCGGTTCGATCCCGGTTTTCTTCTGGAGGCGTATAGCCTACCTGCAGTACAAGTGGTTTTCATTGATAGAAGGGCTGTGAACAACGGAACCTCAATTCGAGCCGTTTTGGAAGGGCTGGGAGAGGAAAGAGTGAAGAGGATGAAAGATAAGATAGTTGAGTATATACCGAAGTTTGTGTACACCACCCCCAAAGAGGGGTTGGCCGGTATGAAGGATGCATTTGATGTTTCCCTGGAAGGGGTACCGAGAAGATTCCAGGAGCAGAGAAGGACATAAATGGAATTAAAAAATTGGGAATGGGAGATCTTGTATGTTGTATTTTGTACTTATCTTGGGTGGGGTATATTGATGGAGGGACAGGATGTTGAAGTAGATTGGTGGACGGTTGGATGGATGTGGTTGGTGGATTTTGTATTGATTGGTTAGCTGCAGAGACAGTTATTAGTTGCTATCACAATCTGTGGTTAAAGATTATTATGTGTGTGAATCATTCTATTGTCTTTTTCTTCTATTTGTCTAATTATCTGGCATATAATACAAGTAGATTACATACCCCACTCTCTCTCTCTCTCTCATACAATGAACAAAGGGGTTTAAAATTGCTATTAAAATTCCATCCTAAAATCTGACCATTGGCAACATTAATAAGCATTCAAAACCGTTTCTAAATCTGCCTAAAATGTAACTGTTGGCACCAGAACGGTTTAAAACCATTCCTAAAATGGTACCCAAAATGGTTTTGAACCGTTCCTGAATTTCTACAGCCCTCTTTTAGGAACGGTATTAAACCGTTCCTAAAGCATTTAGGGACGGTTTAAAACCGTTCCTAAATGACGATTTTGGTGTAGTGTTATCACATCCTCCGCTACCTCTTTGGAGTCTAAATTTGATAGGGCGTTTGGAGAAGTTGCCTGAATGGGTTGCCTCGCTTCATAATCTGGTACTAGTTGCTCTGATATGGTCCAGATTGAGGGATGATCCACTCAAAGCCCTTCCATCACTGCCCAATTTGGTGGAACTTGTACTAGTTCGAGCTTATGATGGAGAAGAGTTATGTTGCGAGGGAAGAGGATATCCAAGACTTAAGAAATTATGGCTCTTTGAGTTGAGCGGGTTGAAGAATATGAGGGTGGAGAAGGGAGCAATGTCTAGCCTTGAAGAGCTATATATTAGACATTGCGAAGAATTAGTGGAGGCGCCGTTGTGGCTCGAACACGTCACTAACCTCAAAGAACTCTACCTGTGTGGTATGTCGGAGGCTTTCTTGAAGGGGCTCAGAAAGGATGGAGCTGAAGAGTTAGTGGATTCCATTCGCCACATCCCACTCATACGATATATAGACACTCAGACAAATACTTATCGGGATTTGTCATGATTCTGAAGAGTTAGTGGATTCCCTCCTTCCTATTTACACTTTATATTTTAGTTCTGTCTGTTGCTTTTCTTCTTTTTTTTTAAATTGCATTTCTTTATCTTTTCTTTTTTAAATGAAATTTTTACTGTTGTTTCAGGGAGGCCGGTTCCTCTAAAATTATATGGAGTAAACTTTGTATGTTCCTTATATCTAAGCTATTCATCCGTTTTGACCATTCATTTTAGGGCATGGCCCTCCAGGTGATTAGATAGGCATGATCCTGGGGCATCCTTTCACCATGGGTTTCTTTTACTTGATGCACAGTTCAGATGGTATGCACATTTAACATGGAAGCGGATTGGGTGGTGTTGGGCGCTGTGGGGTCCACCTGATGTATGTGTTCTATCCATTGCGTTCATCCGTTTTTCCAGCTCATTTTAAGGCATGAGTCCAAAAATTAAGTAGATCAAGAGTTTTAGTGGACCACACACAGTAAACAGTGGTGATTGAATGCCCACCATTAAAATACTTCTTGCAAGCTACAAAAAAGTTTTGGATCAATCTGATATTTGTCTTTTCCCTTCGTTCAGATTTATGTGACCTTATCAATACGTTAGATAATAAATAAACATTACGTGGACCCTAAGAAGGTCTCAACGGTTGGCTTTCAATCACCACTATTTCCTCTCCTCTGTTGTGGTCCACTTAAGCTCGAGATCTGCTTCATTTTTGGGTCATGCTCGACAAAGTGGATGTATGTGGCTTATCCATGCCGTCCATCTACTTTTCCAGCTTATTTTAAGGATTGAGTCCAAAATTTAAGAATACCCAAAGATCAATTGGACCATACAATACCAAACAGTTGAAATAATAATTTCCACCGTTGAAGCCTTTCTAGGGCCCACAGTGATGTTTATTTCTCATCCAACCTGTTCATAAGATCACACAGATATAGATGATGGGAAAACTCATCCAACCTGTTCATAAGATCACACAGACATGGAAGAATGGAAAACACAAATACAAGCTTGATCCAAAACTACTGTGGCCTCCAAGAAATTTTCAAGGGTAAACGTTCAATTGACACTGTTCCTGTGGTGTAGTCTACTTGAGCTTTGCATATACCTTCATTTTTAGTCTTAAGACCTAAAATTATCTAGTAAACTGGATGGACAGAGTGGATAAAATGCATTAATCATGGACCCCACAGAGTTTACTCGGTACGCAATCCGCTTCCTTCAGAGATCCTTTGCAGATCCTGTTACATGCGGAAGGTAAAACGTCAAAATTCCATAGAGCCGACCATATTGTTCGGACAAGATCCACTTCTTTAACAGGTGCACCTTCTTGTGTGCCCAAAAATGAGTGCAGTCCAAAGCGTTGGTGGGCCACACCTTGTGCCTCTAAGTTCATGCATTTATGCAGAGGTGCACACGAGCCAAGCTAGCCCGGTTAGCTCACTCGACTTGAAAAGGCTTGATTCGACTCAGTTCGAAGCTGAGTTCGAGCCAAGTTGAGCTGATTTTTTGAGCGTGAAAATGAGTTTGAGCCAAGTTCGAGCTGGCCCATGCTCGACTCAACTTGGATTGAACCCAGCTCGAATTGAAATCGGATCGAACCGGTTCAGTGATTCGGTTACTTTGATATTGATGTTGCTCATCAAATGTTTGATGAAATGACTCAACGAAGTGTGGCTGGTGGCAAGGAAGGTATGTACATGAAACAAATACCCATTTTTTCCTGGATTTTATGTTGCCTAAAAGGTGTTTGATAAAATAACTGTAAAACCATTTCTGTTGTTTTACAAACAATGGGATTTTGAAGGTGCAGTCCAGGTGTTTGTGGAAATGCTGCACAGGCAAAGTCGGCTTGACCTTGGATCAAACTCAGCTGGAATTGGCCTGAGCTGCTGACCGAACCAAGCTGAGCTGGCCAGTCAGGCTCGAGGACTGAGACGAGCCAAGTTTGAGCTAAGGTCAGCTAGTGGCCGAGCCGAGTCGAGTTGAGGGTTCTACTCGATGTACACCCCTACATTTATGTTTTGGTTCATGATTACTTTCAAGCATACATTTATTGGAAGAGAATTGCGTCCAACAATGGATTGGATGCATTCCATTGAAACTTTCTCTTATAAGATTGTATTTTTATTTTTTTTGTAGGACCGGCAAACAAAGAAGGTGGATAGTGATGGACATCAAGAGCAAGCGTCATATCTCTTTGACTCTCATTCTAGCTCTCTAGCTACTATTTTAGAACTCAATAAGTGACATTGTCACCTTGGCATTCCTTATTTCCAGTCTTAAAAATGTTGTTGCTTGTATTGGTTGTAGTTCATTGTGGCATGAGACTTGTAGGCTCCTAAAGCACCATAGGAGTATTTATTTTATTTTATTTTATTTTATTTTATTTTATTTTTTAAGAGATGGAGTTGGAAATCGTGGATGGGGTAACTTGAGTAATGCATACTTTTTCATCTATTATTTTTCTTCTCCTTGTAACGGGGAGATCTTTAGTTCTTCTTTTTCTTCTTTTCCTAATTAGAAATCCTTGTTTGTTTTCCATCTCCTTGTAATTAAGTTACTTGACATGAGTTTCCTGCAACAACATGAAGCCATGTGGGGCTCACAGTGATTTTCATGTAAAATCTACTTCATCTATTATAGTTTTACAAGCTCATGTTATGATGAGAGACATCCGGCCGAAATCTCGGTGAACGGCGGACGTAACTATAGCAGTTCTAAGGTACCGAAATTCTTTATCGAGTAAGTTCTGACCCGCACGAAAGGCACAATGATCTGGGCACTATCTTGGAGAGAGGCTCGATAAAATAGGCATGTCTATGAAGATGCGGCTAACCACACCTAGACAAAAAGACCCTATGAAGCTTTACTATTCCCTAGGATTGGCTTTGGGCCTTTCCTGCACAGCTTAGGTGGAGGGCGAAGAAGGCCTCCTTCCGAGTAGCCCGAGCCATCAATAAGATACCACTCTGGAAGAGTTAGAATTCTAACCTTGTGTTAGGACCTACGGGCCAAGGGACAATCTCAAGTAGATGATCAGCCCATCGCTTCCCCTCCATAGGTCCCTCAATCAATTATCTTCTTCGCTCCTCGCGCAGCTGCGTATGATCACTCCTTCTTCCAAGCTTCCCTCCCCTCGAGTGGTTAAATGGCTGAGGCCCAGAAGCGGCTGGATCAAGATCAATGTCAACGGGTCAGCGCTGGGTAACCTAGGGCCATCGGGCAGAGGTGATCTGGGTAGAGATTGGGAAGGCAAATTTATTTTTGCCTTATCGTCGGGTTATGGTAATGGCTCAAGCTCTCGGGCCCAGCTATGGGCCATCTGGGAAGGTCTGATGAGATGTGTTTAACTGGGTTTTTCTAGGATCGAGGTGGAGAGCGACTCCAAATCAACTATTCAAATCCTGTCAGCCAACTCTAGTCTTGCGTGGTCCGTGTGGTATTGGTGCGTGAGGGTCAAAGCTTTATATGGCCTCTTACACATTTCCTTTTCGCGTACTCCTAGGGAGGCGAATGCAGTAGCCGACCACCTGTCTAGGAGAAGTAGTGCCTCACAAGCCAACTCCACGTTTTCAGCCAAAACTGATCTTCCGGATATTGCTATAGGCCTTCTCTTTTTGGATAGAGTAGGCTTAGGATAATTGAGAGGGATTTAGCTCATGCTCCCTATATGATAGGTGAGGTATCATCCTTTTTGTGATGCCCGCCCAAAGGCCCTGTAAATTCCTCTTTTGTGAAATACAATCATCCTTTTGAAAAAAAAAAAAAACAATCTCGAGTAGATAGTTTCTATGGGGCGTAGGCCTTCTAAAAGGTAATGGAGGCCTACAAAGGTTTCCTCAGGCCGGATGGAGATTGTGCAAAGGCAAAGGGAGAAGACACAAGTGTGTCACACCACACCAAAAAGTAGGATGCAAACAGTGGTGATTGAATGCTCACCATTAAAATACTTAAATACTTCTTGCATGCCACGACAAAGTTTAGGATCAATCTCATATTTGTCTTTTTCCTTACTTCAGGTCCTATTGACCTTATCAACGCGATTAGATGGTAAATAAACATTACGTGCACTCTAGGAAGGTGTCAACGGTTGGCTTTCAATCCCCACTATCCTATGTTGTGGTCCACTTAAGCTTTGGATCTGCTTCAGTTTTGGGTCCATGCTTTACAACATGGGTGTATGTGGTTTATCCACGCCGTACGTCCATCCACTTTTCTAGCTTATTTTAGGGGTTGAGCCTAAAATTTAAGCATATCCAAAGATCAAGTGGACCATACCATAGGAAACAGTTGGAATAATTAATGATTTCCACCATTGAAACCTTTCTAGGGCCCACAGTGATGTTTATTTATCATCCAACCTGTTCATAAGACTACACAGACATGGATGAAGGGAAAACAAAAATACAAGCTTGATCCAAAACTTCAGTGGCCCCCAAGAAATTTTCAACGGTAGACATTCAATTCACACTGTTTCATGTGGTGTAGTCCACTTGAGCTTTGTATATACTTGATTTTTAGTCTTAAGACCTAAAATTATCTGTTAAAATGGATGGACGGAGTGGATAAAATAGATATAAATCATGGTAGACCCCACAAAGTTTACCCAGTACACAATCCGCTTCCTTTAGAGATCCTCCGCAAATCCTGTTACACGCACAAGGTAAAACACGAAAATTCTATAAGAGCCCACCACATTGTTCGGACAAGATCCACTTCTTTAACAGGTGGACCTTCTCATGTGCCCAGAAATGAGTGCAGTCCAAAGCGTTGGTGGGCTACACGTTGTGCCTCTTAAGTTCATGCATTTATGTTTTGGTTCATGATTACTTTCAAGCATACATTCATTGAAAGAGGATTGCGTCCAACAAGGGATTGGATGCATTCCATTGAAACTCTCTTATATGATTGTATTTTTTGTAGGACCTGCAAACAAAGACGGTGGTTTAGTGATGGACACCAAGATCGAAAGCGTCATATCTCTTTGACTCTCATTCTAGCTCTCCAGTTACTATTTTAGAACTCAATAAGTGACATTGTCACTATGACATTCCTTATTTCGAGTTTTAAAAATGTTGTTGCTCGTATTGGTCGTAGTTCATTGTAGTCTGATACATGTAGGCTCCTGAAGCATCATGAGAGTATTTTTATTTTTTTTTTCTAGAGATGGAGCTGGAATTTGTGGACAGGGATAACTTGAGTAATGCATATATAATTTTTCATCTATTATTTTTCTTCTCCTTGTAATTGAGAGATCTTTAGTTCTTCCTTTTCTTCTTTTTCTAATTCAGAAATCCTTGTTTGTTTTCCATCTCCTTATAAGTTACTTGACGTGAGTTTCTTGCAACACCAAGCCATGCGGGGCTTATAACGATTTTCATGTAAAATCTACTTCATCCATTACTTTTACAAACTCATGTTATGATGAGAGACATCCGGCCAAAATCTCGGTGAACAGTGGCTGTACGTAACTATAACAGTCCTAAGGTATCGAAATTCTTTCTCGGGTAAGTTTCGACCCGCACGAAAAACGTAATGATCTGGGCACTGTCTCAGAGAGAGGGTCTGTGAAATAGACATGTCTGTGAAGATGCGAGCCAACCGCACGTAGACAGAAAGACCCTATGATGCTTTAATGTTCCCTAGGATTGGCTTTGGGCCTTTCCTGCAAAGCTTAGGTGGAGGGTGAAGGCCTCCTTCCAAGGGGGGACTTATGGGCCAAGGGAAAATATCAGGTAGATAGTTTCTATGGGATGTAGGCATCTCAAAAGGTAACGGAGGTGTGCAAAGGTTTCCTTAGGCCGGATGGAGATTGCCCCTCGAGTGCAAAGGTAGAAGGGAGAAGACGCAAGTGGGTCACACCACACCAAAAAGTAGAATGCAAACACCCACACATTCATGATGTTTATAAGCCATCCAATCCATTCAAAAAATGATTCGGACTAGAATGAAAGGAAAACACATATATCAGGCTTATCAAAAAATTCCATAGGCTCCAATAAAGTTTCAATGGTGGGCTTTCAGTCCCCACTGTTTCTCATGATTTGTCTTGGAACTAGTTTATTTTTGTGCTCTCGAGGTAACATGATTTGTTGTGATGGACAAAGTGGATTTTCAAACAGACATCAGTGGGCACCACAGTGCTTCGTGTTGTTGTTGTGATGGACAGAGTGGATATTCAAACGGACATCAGTAGGCCCCACAGTGCTTCGTGTTGCAGGAACTCCTTATATTCAGAGGAAATCCCCCTCCCGGTTTTTTTTTTCAAAAGCTCCATGGGAGTTGGATTGGAGTGACTGAAGTCCCTCTACAATGGTGGAACGGGTAAAACGTATAGGTTCTTCTGTGGCCACATGTTCTCTTCACAAGCAAACTTAGTTATAGGTGCAATTTTTTTTAGTTTTTTATTTTTTTATAAAAAGGGGCACGACCCTGCTCATAGGGCCTCCCCGCTCCATTAATCTGCAGAGAGGAATACATTCAGGTGGGGCCGCTTACAACAAAAGGCAGCCCACCTATCATAAACTGTACAGGAGAGGGAGAACCCCACAAAACAAAAAGCAAAAGGATAAAACAACGGCCCTCAGGGGTCCGCCTACATTCGCCGAACTGACCCTAGACCTGCTTTATCCAAACAAACAAGGCCCCTAATCTGGGCAGGAAGGTCACGAAAGAGGCGGCAGACACGGGACAATTGACTCTCGCTTGCCACCCGGGCCATACCGTCAGTTGGGCCATTACCTTCTCTACAAATGAGCTGAATGGAGATGTTCCCTCTAGTCATGAGGGCCTTAATTCTGTTAACCAGTAAGCATATTTCCACCCAAGTGCCACTTTCCCAGAGATAATAACCACTGTGATTTTAGAGTCTGATTCAATCTCTATATTTGAGAAGCAGGGACAATGCGAGGCCATCATGCACGGCTCTCAACTCCGCCTTGTTGTTAGATCCCATCCCATAGGACGCCCAAAAACCAACAAGGAACTCGCCGCTAGCACTTCTTACTAAGCCCCCGCCCCCCGACGGCCCTGGGTTGCCTCTAGCAGACCCATCCACATTGAGCTTAACCCAGTTCATCTTTGGTATGATCCATTTGACTATAGCCACCCTACGAATAGGAAGACCCTCCTGAGACCTAGCATGAGATGAAACACCCTAGATCCTCGGACCTGCAGGAAACGGCCTCTTAAACAACCATGCGCCCCACCATTTCACCCTGGAAACGATTACGGTTGCACTCACCGGCTTGTGGTCAAATCTAGCACGGTTTCTTGCCAGCCAGATTTCCCACAAAATGCAACAAGCAGAGAAAACGCGAAGTTGAACCGATCCTCTCCCAGCAGGTGTGGCAGCCTTCCATTGGCTCAGTCTGGCGAGAACGGAAAGGCAGGGGAGAGGAGGAATGTTAAAAATACAGTTGAAATGCGCACAAACTGCAGCCGCCAGCTCGCTGAGGAGGAATAGATGGATGATGGACTCGACACAGGGGCTGGACTGGGAACTTTCTGGGCTGCATTGACACCTAGATGCAAGGTGAACCCCCTTCTCCTAGACGCAAGTGTCAACTAGAACTGCCCCCTGCAGAAGCTTCCAAATGAAATTGGCAATAATTTTTGGGGGCCAATTCTGTTGCCCAGTCTGGAAAAGCCAGGCTCTGTCTACCGATCTTTGCCTATTAAATTCCCACACAGCTTTAATAGTTAACTTTCCTGATTAGGTCGTGGGCCAGATACAGCGGTCTAGACACTCAAAAGTAGCGAACCCCCCTGGAAAATCAGATCGATATCTGGTTGCGAGAGGAAGGAAAATACCGACGAAGGAGGCAAAGGACCATTGGGGCCAAGGAACTCATGTATCTTAAGGTTGAGGTGGGAATCAGGCACTGGCCTGACTGTTCTCGGCAGCGAAGGGCCAAGACCCGACCAATTCTCCACCTAGAGATTTCTAGTCCCTTCACCAACTAACCAGACTGTTCTCCTCCACCTGGGGGAAAAACCCACTGATTTTCTTCCACAGCAGCGAAGCAAAAGCGGACGTGGAGGCCCCACTCCCCGGCTAAAGGTCTGCACTGTATTCAGCTTTCATTAGCCTCACCCACGGTCCCATCTCTTCCCCACACTTCACTTCCCAAGCCATTTTGAGCCTTATAGCTTTGACTACCTTCTTAAGTTTTCTAATACCTTGGCCTCCCTCCTCGATTGGGAAAGAAATCTTCTTCCAAGCGATCCACTGTAGTTTCTGTATACCTTCCAACCACCCCCAAAAGAACCTAGCAAAGCTTCTTTCCATCTCTGCAAGAGTTTGAACAAGGACTACTGACGCTGCCATGACATGGAGGGAGAGACTACTCAACACATGCCTAATAAGGGTAGCTCTCCTGGCCTGGGAAAATTGTCTAGCTTTCTAGCCACTGATTATAGCCTGGACTTTGTCCAACAAGAAGTTGAAATCAGCCACACGAGCTCTGCCTCTACTGAAGGGGACGCCTAAGTATGTGAATACCCCATTCGACCTCCAAATTTCTAGGGTCTGCTCAATGCTTCTAATCCTGCCCTCCGACAGTTTTTTGGAACAAATGAAATTGCTCTTCCTACGGTTAGTCTTTTGACCCAAGGCTTGCTAGAAGAAGTCCTGGAAAGCCTTAACAGCTTGGAGAGAGGACCTGCTCCCGTTCAGTAAGAGCAGGGTATCATCAGCGAATATGAGATGGGATGCAAGGGGGCAGCCCGTTCTCAACTGGAAGGGCTGGCACCACCCTCCCAGCATCAAGTTCCTGAAGTTCGTGGAGAATGCATCCGCAGCCAGGATGAAAAGGGTTGGGGATAGAGGGTCCCCCTGACGCAAACCTCTGGAGGACTTAAAGAAACCTGTTGATTCACAATTAATTAACACTGAGAACCAGTTGAAAGCCCAACAATTCTCTAAGACACCAATACATCTATCACTGAACCCGAACTTACCCAGCACCTTCTTTTAGGTGCAATTTTACATTGCTACGTTGGTGTATGTTCATATGAGATTTTAATGGGCACGGATTAGGGTAGTCCAGGTAATAGCTTAGTGGGTGAATCCCTAACCGTGGGGCCCACCTTGATATATGTGTTATATATCAACTCAGTCCATCAATTCTTTCAGCTGATTTTAGGGCATGGTAGCAAAAATGAAGCAGATCCAAATCTCTTGACTATTAAAAACTTATCGGGGGCCTTAAAATTTTTGGATCAAGCTGATACTTTTATTTTCCCTTTGTCCCGACCTGCGTAACCTTATCAACAAGATGGATGGAAAAATAAACATCATGGTGGGCCCTAGGAATTTTTTAATGGTGGGCATTCAATAACCGTAATGTTCTTGATTTTGGTATTGTAAGTAAGTAGACACATAAAACATAAATTTAAAATGGTTAAAATTTTAATTTTTGTGTTAATAAGCAAAACAAATCACTTAACCATTAGATAAAGCCACTCTTAGATTTGGGAGAAGTTAGAGGATTGATTCTTACCATCGCACTACTCTTGGTTCTAGGAGATGAGCCGATTATGTGAATTTATTTATATGCAAGTTAACAGGTATCCAACCCAAGTGGACACACGGGCCAACCTCCTGCGGGCTGTTAAAGACACATGGGCAGATTATAGAGACTTCTAGATGGAATGTGGGGTACACAATATTCTTTATATACCATCTGAACCAGTTATCATTAGGGGTGCCCCACCAAGACGAAGGGGTCTAATAAAACACGAGCCATTCCAAAGCTCAGATAGCGGCCTCCCTGAATAAATAAATATGTTTGAGGCCTCATTGTACTACATTGCTCAACATGGGATGTCCCACATGGGTATTGGATTTGAATGACTCTAGGCAACTAGGGTGAACATGAGGCACCCCAGGTGCATGGTTTGGATTCCACGTAAACATCACAGGTGGGCCCTTCATAACTTTGAATGTATGGTAATTATCATTTGTTAAAACGGATGTCATCACTCCCCATAATATTTTATGTTTTGCCATGTTGTAAGTAGTTATTACTTATTCAAATATTACAAGTTTAATTATTGAATATGGAATCAAGCCAGCTCCGCATCGTGGGTACAATTGGGCCCACGGTTGTATGAGTAGGCCCACGGTTGGAGAAATAGAGATTCTAGACGAGTGATCACATGGACCCACAGTTGTCCCGAGAAAAATGCTTCCTTTTTTTAAACCCAACAATAGAAATCTGCCCAGTAGTCTCATGATGATAAAGAACATATCTTAGATCAGACTAACTAATTCAACATGCGAAATTTCCTTCATTAAACCCAAATTACAATGTCAACCACAAAAGGTAAGAGAAGATTCCCATAATTCAAAGGACTACTTAACAAGGATTTGTACATGCCATGAGGTGGGCTTTCTCTTAGATTCTTTATATTTTGCCAAATTGTATGATGTGTCTTTGATTGGTCCCTCATTCCTCTGCCTGTTATATCCTAATGGAGGAAACATGAAACCATAGTATTATCTTTTGTTGTTGATGTCTTAAATCTGTAAATTGACCATCAACAGACTGCTCAATGTTGTCCACCAGAGTTCGATGCCATTAAACAGGTGCTCGATGCCATCAGAAAAAATTGAAAAATCCATCTTTTCTTGCTAAAACGTTTTGATGTTTTCTCGATGCCATGGAAGGGGTTCGATGCCATCAAATGTGCCATTAAGCGTGCATGCAAAATTGCTTAAATGCGTGATTTGTTTCCGATTTCAATTGTGATTCTTGCATATGCTATATATATGTGTGTAATCGGGATTTATGGTATTTCAGAGCTTTCTAATTCATTAATTATGGGGTCTTAAGGGCATAACTTGAGTTAATTCGAGGCTTGTTGATAATGTCTATCTCTTGTAATTTTCTGCTTTTATAATGCATTACTTTCACTTTGTGTGGTAGTTTTTGCAACTAAAGCTCTCAATGGGTCTCACTGTGATGTTTGTGAGAAATATGTCCTGTCCATCCATTTGTTCAAATCATTTTAGTATGTGAGTCTGACAATGAGACAGGTCCAAAACTTAAGTAGGCCGCAAAATAAGAACGGTGAGGATTGAACATGCACCATTGGAGGGATTGGTTACTCACAAACATCATGGTGGGCACCACCCAGGTTCAAGTGCAAGAACTTCCAGAAAGGCTTTGGCAGGAAATTTTTGTCCACCTAAGATGGTGTGGCCTTACCATGGGGCCCACCTTAATATATGTATTCTATATCCACCTCGGCCATTACTTTTTCCATATTATTTTAGGGCTTGAGCCCAAAAATGAGGCATATCCAACCCTTAGGTGGACCATACTAAAGGAAAAAGTGGTGATGTAATGTTGCACCATTAAAAACCTCCTACGGCCCATCATAATGTTTGGTGGTGTTTATTTGCTATCCAAGTTATTGGTAAGGTTATGTAAAGCGGGTCGTAGACACTTTCCTAGTGAAGATAGAACCAAAGAAGGCCCAATTGGAGTTAAAAACGATCCAGACCATCAGAACCTTAAATCAGTTGTACCTTGCAAATTGGAATGAGTTTTTCAACATATTAAATAGTGTTTTGGGCCGATAGGAACTTTTTAAGACAACTAACCCCGCCGCACCACGTTGCCTACACCAAATATGCAAGATTCCATTGTATCAATAGTCAAAAGTCCATTTAGTTCCGCTTTTTTATAAATAGTAAGTTTTAGTTCTAGAATAACTTTTCATCCTTTTGAGTTTGAGTTATAGAAGTTGTGTACAATATGAAAATGGGTTTAAAAAGTTAGGAGAACATAGTTAGGTCAAATTGGATATTTATTATTTTTTACCAAAAACCGCAATCTAATAGGGATAGAATTCCTCTATATAAGTAACATAGTTTACTATTTATAATAAGTTACGTTTTTAGAGTGTTTGAGTTGGAGCCTATGTCTAAAACTGCACCTTGGTTTGAGTTCTTTATTTAAATAGCTGTAATTTCTTCTTCTTCTTCTTCTTCTTCTTCTTCTTTTTTTTTTTAAAAAAATCCCTTGTGGGTATGAGATACATAGAGTTAGGTTCGAAACACGGAGAGCCCCATGATCAGAGTAATTATTTTCCCCATGATCAAAGTAATTATTTCTTAAGGAAGATCGTGAGGTTATTAATGGTCAATCACCCATTTTTCCTATGGTAGGGTCACTTGAGATTTGGATGTACTTCATTCTAGGGCATAGATATAGCATATATGCATCAAGGTGGATTCGGTTTGGCTAGCTATGCTGCCACTAGCCAGGTGGCTAGTGGTCGGTGCCCCGTGGGCCCACCATGATCTATGTGTTTTATCCACACTATTCATCCATTTTTACACATCATTTTAATACTCTATCCCATAAATGAGGTAGATCAAAATCTTAGGTGGACCACACCATGGGAAAACAGTAGTGATTGAACATCTACTATTAAAAACCTCATACGCCCACTGTAATATTTAATTGACATCTAACCAGTAGATTATGTCATACAGACCTGGATGAAGGAAAAAAGAAAATATTAGATTGATTCAAAACTTTTGTAGCCCCAAGAAGTTTTTAATGGTGAGAATTCAATAAACACTATGTGGCCCACATGAGAGTTTGATCTACCTCATTTTTGGGTTCATACAGTAAAATTATCTAGAAAAATGGATGGACAGCATGGATGAGACACATACATCATGTTGGGGTCCACAAAGCATCAACCACTAGCCATTGGCTAGCAGCAGGGGACAGGGATTCCCTGCAATAATAGCCTTTCGCATGAAGTTCATGCACTGGGAACCCAGGTGGGGCCTACTATGCTATTTGTGAGAAATCTTTCATGTCTATCCATTTTGAGAGTTCATTTTAGGACATGAGGCTAAAAATGAACCTATCCAATGCTCAAGTTGGCTGAAAATGTTATAATTAGGCTTCCATAGTTGAAATATTCGTGGGGCCACATAAGTTTTGAATCATGTTAACATTTGTGTTTTAAGTTCATCCTAGAAGGAATGACATTATTAATGGTATGGATGGTACGTAAACATCACCAACGAACCCAGGGAGGTTTCAACTGTAGGAATTTCCCTGACCATCTTTTCCTTTAGTATAGCCCACTTGAGCATTGGATACGGTTCATTTTTGGCCTCATGTCCTAAAATGAACTCACAAAACGGATGGATGGGAAGTATTTCTCACAAACATA
This sequence comes from Magnolia sinica, assembly GCF_029962835.1. Classification (NCBI taxonomy): domain Eukaryota; kingdom Viridiplantae; phylum Streptophyta; class Magnoliopsida; order Magnoliales; family Magnoliaceae; genus Magnolia; species Magnolia sinica. Next base: position 85,539,507 of record NC_080581.1, read on the forward strand.
ATAGTGAGACCCAACTAGTTTCCAGTGCAGGAACTTCCCGTGAAAACCTCTCGCAGCGTGTCTAGTGGCAGGGAGTAACGAATCCTTTTCCCATCAAGTTGGCCCTGTAATAAACTCGCATGGATGGCGATTTCCTGCCTGCACTAGAAACGTAGGTGGGGCTAAAGTGATGTTTGTGAGAAATCCACACCGTCTATCCATTTTTTTGAGATCATTTTAGGACGTAAAACCAAAATTCAAGTGGGCCGAAAACATGAGGAATGAACGCTCACAGTTGAAATATTCATGGGAAAACAGAAGTTTTGAATCAGGATAATATTTGTGTTTTCAGTTAATCTCAGTATGAATGATGTTATGAAGGTATGGATGGCATGTAAACAACATCATCGATCCTGGGGAGGTTTCAACGGTAGGAATTTACTGCTCACCTTTTCATTTAGTGCAACCCACTTGAGTCTTGGATCCTTCTCAATTTTAATCTCAATTCTTAAGATGATCTCAAAAAATGGATGAACGGGTAGATTTCTCACAAAAATTACAGTGGACCCACCTAGGTTTTCAGCCCAGAAACTTTACGCGAAAGGATTTTGCAAGAAATCCGCGTCCAACCCGCACTAATCCGTGCATGTATTATTTGTGCCTCCCTGAACGCACATGCCTACAATAAAGGCTATGGCACACACTTGTGATATCCAATCCATTTATAAGATTCGTCTAACCTTTTAAATGTTTTTCAAAAATAAATCTGTCCACTTAGCATGTTGGTCCCAATATTTAAATTGAATGAATGGATTAGAAAACTTCAGCTAAGGTTTCTGAAGCCGTACAGCAGAAGCGGATTGATTGGTGTACCACACACCATGCACCAACCTAGCTATATATATAACTGTTGTAGGTACGTGTCATGCGAAGACCAGCACTGGCACTCCTCGAGCTCCGAGTTGTACGAACGGTTCAAAGGAGATCAGAGTTACATGGCCCCCACTAATGTATATATTATATCTATACTATTCATCTAATTTTAGAGATCATTTAGAGCATTATCCAAAAAATGAATCATATCCAACAAGTGGACTAAAAATAATAATTGCTTCTTCTGTAAGAAGCTGGGCCATCAGAAGAAAGACTCCATAAAGTACAAGCGGTGGCTCATAAAGAACGGTAATAATACTATCCTGGTCTGTCATTTTTAATCTAATCTAACTGATGTGTTGGTAGATTCTTGATGGATAGATTCGAAAACAACTATTTACATATGTACTTCTATGCAGGACTTGCTACAGGTTAGCCCACCAACTAATGCAGAATGCTAAGTAGGTGTAGGCAATGGCGTTAAAGTTGACGTGGAGGCAGTCAAAGTCTGTAAGCTTAGGTTAGGGTCAGGTCATTTATTGAATATATTGGATACATTTTGTGTGACTTCTATATGGCGTAATTTGATCTTTATTTTTTTTCATTTAGATGAATTAAGTTATTCGTCTTAATTTAAGAATAAAAGATTGAGTATTTATTTTGATTCAATTAATGTTGGCACCAACTTTATGATGGGCAACATATATCAACTAGATTTGAATGCCTCACACATTTATAATGTAAATGGCCCGCATGGAAATAAAATGGGATCTAAGTGAAGACTAGACTATGAAAATTCTTTCATGTTGTCATATAAGCGATTATATCATATCTTTCGTGAGAGATTGGATAGGCTAATGCGAGAAGATATAGATGCAAAGGCTATGTTTTTCAATGAAGATCTAAATGAGAACGTATATATGTTGCAATCTGAAGGTTTTGTAGTCAATGACTAATAACATATGGTTTGTAAACTAAAAAAATTCATCTACGGATTGAAACGGGCATTACGACAATGGTACCTAAAGTTTCATGAAGTGATTTCCTCATATGGTTTCGTAGAAAACGTTTTAGATGAGTGTATCTATGTTAAAATTAAAGGGAGCAAATTTGTCATATTAATTTTATATGTTGATGATATTTTGTTAGCTAGTAGTGACACATGAATGTTGAGCAATACTAAGATATTCCTATCTCAAAGATTTGAAATGAAGGATCTCGATGATGTCTCTTATGTCATTAGCATTGAGATACGTCGTGACTGATTGTAAGGCCCGCCCCCACAGCACATGATATTGTCCACTTTACTGAAGCTCACGGATTTAAAACGTGTCATGCCTATTAAGGAAGGAACCCAACTTATAGCCACCACAACTTCAAATGATGCTTCCGATGTGGGAAAAAGTTTCACCTTCACTGTGTGCACACCTTAGGGCCCGCCCACATGTGACCACACAGTGACGGGGCGTCATACAGATCATGTGAATGGCTTAACTTGTCACAGAGAGCCTATATTGATAGGGTACTCAAAAGGTATGACATGCAAAAATGTGCTCCTGAACAATCACCCATAGTAAAGGGTGATAAATATTCTGGCCAGTTCTAGTGTTTAAGAATGATTTGGAAAAGAATCGAATGAAGGATTTTCCATATATGGCAGTAGAAGGGTGTATTATGTATGCTCAAGTTTGTACGTGACTGGATATTGCCTTTGCAATTAGATTATTAGACAGGTATCTATCTAATATAGGAATGCAGCATTTGATAGCTAAGAAGATGTTATTCTACATACAAAGAACAAAGGACTTCGGACTCACATAAAAATGTTTGATCATCTAGAATTGGTTGGGTACTTGGATACAGATTATGTTAGTTGCGTTGATACAAAGAAGTCCACCTCGGGTTACATATTCATAATGGTTGGCGGGGTTGTGTCCTTGAAAAGCATGAAACAATTGACCACGACCTTATCTACCATGTAAGCTGAGTTTATAACTTATCGTAAAGTATCAAATCAGGCATTGTGATTATAATGTTTCTTCTCAAGATTGCGGGTACTTAGCATATCCTGAAACTATTGAAAATCTTTTGTAATAATTCAACTGCAGTTTCCTTTTCTATCAGCAACAAGTATTCATTAAGGTCGAAACATATTGACATCAAGTATCTTATTATGAATGGAAGACTTCAAAATCGTCTAATGTATGTAGAGTTTATTAGAACTAAGTAGATAATTACAGATTCACTCACTAAAGGACTTCCTATCATGCCATTTTAGGAACATATAATATCCATGGGAGTAATTGATCCCACAAATTTATTCAGATAGTAGGAGTTGAGCATGTTTTACAGACATTGAAGAGATCTCATTGGTAAATTCTTGGTGATTTTAGTATAAAGTTAATTTATGGTTCTCTTATGCATACACGATTTATTTTGAGAAAGCGAAATTATAGTCACGATTTATTGAAAATGTATGAAAGCTCCAGCACCTCAAAAGAATAGGTACATATCATCATACTACGTGTGTAATCCTTATATCACACTTCATTATAAAGTCGATGTCAACATTAATTGAATCAAAGTAAATACTCAACTTTTATTCTCAAATTTAAATGAATAACCTTTATCCAAAACGGAAATAAAGATCAAATTATGCGTTATAGAAAGAACACAAAATGTATCTACTATATTTAAGAAATGACCTGACCCTAACCTAAGACTACATGTCAACTTTAACAACATTACCTACGTATATTGAGTGTTCCACATAAGTTGGTTGCCTACTATGTATCAAGTCCTGCATAGAAGCACAAATGTGAATAGTTGTTTTTGAATCTATTTACCAAGAATCTATCGACAAATCAGTTAGATTATATTTAAAACAGACCAAGATACTATTATTACTCTTCTTTATGAGTTACTACTTGTACTTCATACAATTTTTCTTCTAATGGCCCGACTTCTTATAAAAGAAGCAATTATTCTTTTGAGCCCGCTTGTTGTTCAATGCATTCCTAGGTTGATTTTCATGATTTCCAGCCGGAGGACCTGAGGATCCCTTATCTCTTATTAGAACCTTGTTTCCTTTTTCTCTTCTCATTATGTTCATGTCCAAGTCCATGTACTAAGGTTACTAAATTAACATTTTATGACTTACTTAGTGTCTTGAGCCTTTCCTCCTCCTGGACACTAAGAAATTAATTTGTCCAACATCCATTTATCCTTTAGTGTATTATAGTTTGCAAGGATGGTTTTGTATTGAGGAGTTAATTTGTTCATGACCAAGTGAACTAGTTAGTTGTAACAACCCGACCAGTCGGTACAATGTCCTGGGGCGTCCACGTCGGACTTTCCGCAGGACCCATCGTTTAAAAACATTCGTGGTGGGGGTGCCATGAGCAAATTAGCCTAGGATTAGCCCATTTGAATATGCCGGACAGGCCATGGCAAGACCAAGTGCGGGCCGCCAAGCCGGATAGCCATTTACACTGAGCTACGACCCGTGCGGGCTGTACCGCGACGCCGGAAGGTCAGAAAAATCTAGAAATTCAGGGGATTATAGGACTCACTGGGCTTGTGGACCATCGCGGACCGCGGGCCCAGCAGGCACTCAGAAGTGGGATCTGGCACTAGCTTAGTGCACCCCACCCTCGCCAGGACCAGAATCTGGCGCTTGCGAATGGAATCGAGATTCCGGGCTAACCAACCATTGGATCTATTCCATATTTATGGCGGAGGTCTAGTGGATTTTCCTACGCACGTCCACCAACTCCAGGACCCGATCGTGGGCCAATCACCGTCGATCGCAAATCGGACCCGTGCGATCAAACCCCTGGTCCGATCGTCCCCAAATTTTGCGTGGTCTTTCATCGGGCCATGAAGCGCCCATCCTAGAAATTTCATAGCCTGAGGACCACCAGAATTACTCAAATCACTAGAATGGACCCCACAGGGCCGTTTAAAGACCAGGACCTTTGGCTCAAACCCCACTTTCGTCTACCCGTTCACTCCCAAATTTTACACGGGCCCTAATCGGACCATGAGGCACCTCCCCACCAAATTTGGTGACCAAAGGAGCATTAGGGCCACACCAACCCCAAAAATGCCCCCTAGGTGGCAAATTTGGGAAATTGAGGGAACATAAGGCCAAGAGGGCCAAGCCTAGGGAATAAACCCTATCCCTCATAAACCCCTCTCCCATTTGCTACAACCACCAAGAGAGAAGGAGAGTAAAGGGGAGATAGAGGGAAGAAAGAGATTTGTGGGACCCTAGATCAAGGTGGGGTCCCAAGAAAAGCCAACCCTTCCATCTCGTTGCCTCTCTTGCAAGGAGAACCCCTCTCCTTAGCTTCAACAACGGTCCGCGGGTTACCTAGGTAAGGTTTTCACCCCTCATTCTCAAAATCCATGTAGCAAGGTGGGTTTGGCTTGAAATTCTAACATGCAATAACTTGGCTTAGGGATTGCGTCCGGTCTACCCGAAAGCCCTCTTTCCTAGGGCGTTTCCGATTCTCCAACGAACCATAGGTGCGGACTATTACTCCTAGGTGGTCTTGCACCAATTTCAATATGAGATTAATGATTTTGATTGCTTGGTGGTGTGTTTAGAGAATATAGAGAAAAACTTAGGATTTCATGCTTTTTGGAGTGCTATGGAATTATATGTTTTGATTGATTCCCTCACATGATGCTTGTACTTGCTTCTTGCATGACTCGGTGTAAATTTGTGGATTCTTGTTGATGTTTTGTTGGATTGCACTTATGATGTTGCCCTATAGCATGCATGCCTTAATTGTTTTTCCGATGCAAATTTGTTTTCCATGAGTGGTGGGAAGTGAGCAACTTCCTCACTAACACACACACTACACATGCACCATTACTCATAAATCATGATGTTCTGCTTAGTAAATGAATTTGAATTGTATATGGATGTAGGAGATTGTGATGATGATTTTGCCAGTTGATAACCTTATCCGTTGACTTGTTGTGGACCACCATCCAAACCCTAGGGATTGGTCAAGAAAGCATGGAGAGTCGAGGTGGTCCCGTTGGTAGGACCGCCTTGAGGTTAAACCCGCGGATTTGGGCGAGTGCGGGAGGGCGACAGTAGTTGGACTACATGGGTTGCTTGCACCCGATGTCGCACCGCCACGTATTCGCCTGGACTCGTGCGGTTTAGCCTACCGTTGACCAACCATGATTGTTAACCCTGTTTGCTCACATCTGTATGGAACCTGTGACACCCTACAACCGGTGTAGCCCATCAATAATCCACCTAGAAATGGTCCACAGCCTCGTGAGCCGGGCATGGTGAAATGGGACACTGTGTTCGAGCTGTCGGCCTACGCTGGGGTGACGCGCCTCCCCGTAGTGACCGCGAGCGACCCCAGGTTCAGCACCCCCATGTGCTTGAAGCCGGGGATGGAGGAAACCCGACGGGGTCAAGGATCGCGGGGTCTCGGCCTCACGCATTGGGGGGGGGCCTTGGCCTCGCAACCAGTTCAGGGCATATGAAATGTGAAGTGTGACAGATTCTCGAACTTGCTGGATGAATTGACTTAACTAATAACTCGGCTAACACGATCGCATCGCATCGCACTAGGTAGGATAGCGACTCGGCAGTCGAGGTCGCACTGAGGGAGTGTTGGCATTGGCGATTGTTAGACGTCGTCGCATGAGGGAGCGTTGTTGTGAGGGCATGCATCATATCATGCTGCATACATGCGCATTAATAAGACTACTTAGATGTTGGTGATTATATGCTTTTCATTAAGATCGTATTAAAATTGTTGCATGTGATAACTTGAGATTAATAGCACCCACTGAGTTGATCACTCACTCCCACTCTGGGACGGTGTTTTAAAACACCAACCAGACTCTTGTATAGATGCAGGTGACCCGGTACTGGAGGAGCCTGGCGAGGCGAGCCCGGACGAGGAGGACGAGCTATTGTACTTCCAGCTGATGGAGGGTTCTCCGCCGGCCTGATTGGTGGGATTGGGATGACCGGGCGTTGGGCTTGGCCTCATTCTTTTGGACCTTAGTATTTTTGTAGGTGGTTTGGGCAACGCCTTGTGCGACCCATTTTATTTTGTTTGAACTTGTGTATGTATGTATATATATATATATATATATATATATATATATATATATATATATATATATATATATATATCTATGACAGCCCTCTTTCATTTCAACTGCTATGCGTGTTCATGCTTCATGTTCAGGGAGCTTTCCGGCTGCGCTACTCTAACAGACATAATGGGCATTAATGGAAATCTGACAATAGTAACTCCCGGGAACTCGGGAGTTAAGCGGTTGCGCGACCCTCGATTTTCAGGGTGTTACATTAGTCATCTTTAACTTTTAAGCACAAAGAGCGGATCTTAGAAACCACTTCAATCTACTATACAATGTACTCACGAATGTTTTCATTTCCATCATAAGATAAGCAGGTTAATTTATTCAGTGAAAAACCCACTTCATCCTTATCTGATTACTTAAATCGGTTTTCCATTTCGATAAAGAAAACTTTAGCCTTATCCACATTAGGCTTGGAACCCCTCATTGTCTCAGAACTCGAGTGCTTCATGATCTTAAGACACGTACTATTGGATTTGGACCAGGCCTCGTTACAATTAACCTCTGACTCAGTAGCATTTTTAGATATTTTTAGAGGTTTTGGTTTATTCAAGGTAAGTTCTAACTGCAAGCAACCCGTGACAATTTCTATAGTCTCTTTCCATTGAACATAATTAGACCCAGTTAAGGTAGGGACATAATGTGTTTGAGTTAGAATTATAACTGATTAAAAAAATATACTCACATTAGCAGATTGTTTATATAAAATCATTCATAAATATAATTGAATATCATTAAAGTTTATCAATTCAATTAATAAGGGCCTTCAATTGAATTACCTAGAATCTAGATGAACTGAACCAAATTAACCTTGGCGAGAATCGGTCACATCATTATTACTACTCTTGTGAGAGGAAGTCATAACATGCAAGTGACTCTCCTGAATATGAATCTAAGTACTATTGATCATGTAAATATGAGAAACTCAACACATGTGGGTGAGATGAGTGTCTCAACCTTACACCACTAGTAACGTTTACTCCATACCATTTACATCTGTGTCAGAAGGTGATCGTTTGCATTTTCGTCATTGTCTACATTGAACACAAATGCAATCATATGCAATCCTACCACTGTATCCCAATATTAAGGGTCAAAATTTGTAAAATCTTCACTAATTGAGGTCACTGTGGTGGCTTACACAACCGGATCCAATTCCATAGATTTGAACTTCAAGGTTGCGAATATAATTATGCCATCAACGGATTATCAATCAAATAGTCTGATTTAGCCCAAAAAGTAGTTGGGATCAATCATTAAATTATATTGGAATTACAAAAAAAAAAAAAAAAAAGGCCTTAAGGGCTCGTTTTCGAGTAAAACCAACAATTAGAAAAAAAAAAAAAGAGAGAAGGGGAAAACCCTGACCGTAGAGTAGCCTCAACCTCATCCCCTACTGTCCCTTCTAAAACTGGCCACTGTGGTGATTTTTTTGCCAGTAATGGCAATGAAAAGTCATGATGCCTCTGCAAGTGGCCACCATGCCTAGGAATCCATGATAGCAACAATGAGAAGGTTTGAAAGTCATCTTCTCTGTTGTATATCGCTCATTACCACCATTAATGGCTGCCACTATCTTCTCAAGCTAAGGCAAGGATTTTCAAACAAGAATGATAGATAAGCCTTATTTTGTTGTCTGCAATGGCTGCCAATTTTCGTCGACCGCAAAAACAGATGATTGCATGACTATCGATTTCAAACATGATGATTGTTGTACGACGACTTTAGGTGTGAAATCGGATGTCATCCATGCTTGCCAAATCAGACAGCCGCAATTTTTCATCAGCTCTGAAACTAATCTTGACATATCAAAGATCAGTCAAAAACCACATCTAAATAGGATTTGCATATGAAAACCATGATTGTCAAGTCCAATGATCTGCAATCATGCCCACCATCGAAGCGATCCAAATGCTCCTTAGGACTTAGGAATGACTTAATTTATGGTCCTGATCTGGTCCTCTTGATCCAATAACGGACGGTTTGGATTTAGTTTAAATTGACCCTTCAACGGTGGATCAGAACAGATTTTTAAAACTAAAAAGATCTAGCATACTCGATGCACAACTGGCCCCCAACCGTAAACTATATGCAGAATTGAAACTAATTGAGCTACGCATCGAGTATGGAGATCAAATAAATTGAATAAAAGGCATACCTGATTAGGAAGCCATAGCCGTAGGGGTGTACATCGAGTCGAATCGAGTCGAGCTAGCCTCAGGTCGACTCAGCTCGAACACTGGTTGACCTCAGCTTGAACTTGGGTCGGCTCCGTCCTCGAGCCTGACTGGTCAACTCGACTCAGTTTGGTCAGCAGCTCGGGCCAGATCGGGCCGAGTTCGAGCTAAGATTGAGTCGAGTTCGCCATTGAGGCATTTCCACAAACACCTGAAATGCAACTTTAAAATCCTACTGTTTTACAAATAGAGGCAATGATTTTCCAGGTATTTTATCAAAAACCTTCTAAGTAACATAAAAAATAAAAAATAAAAATAAAAATAAAGGAGAGAAAAAAGGTTTTTGTTTCATGTACATACCTTGCTAGCCACCAGCCAAACCTTCCTTGCCAACCATCCAAACCTTCCTTGCCACTAGCTACATTTCGTTGAGTCATTTTATCAAATAGTTGGTGAGCAACATCAATGGCAAAGTAACCGAGTCACCGAACTAGTTCGATCCGAGTTCGATTCAAGCTGGATTCGATCCGAGTCGAGTCGAGTCGAGCTGGGCCTGGTCAAACTCGGCTCGAACTCATTTTCGAGCTCAAAAAATCAGCTCAACTTAGCTCGAACTCAACTTCAAACCGAGTCGAATCGAGCTTTTTCAAGTCGAGTCGAGCGAGCTAACCGAGCGGTTAGCTCGGTTCGTGTACACCCCTACATAGCCGTATGTGATTGCCAAGTATACAGCACCTTACACCCTTTAGAGAATTCGGGAGATGGGAATAGAAGCTTCATATGTAGGCTTAGTTTAGAGGGTCCAACGAGAACATTGTGAATGTGACATATTTGTAGTGCACCACTCCTTATATAATTCTAGATTAATCACAATTTTGTGGGGTCCACTAGTATTGTCGATCACATTATCTAACCCTTAGAAAAATTCAGACCGTTGATCAATAGGCCCACCTTATAGAATTCTTACAACCAGTACTTGATGAGATTGCAATCGAAGAGAAAAAAAATGAAGGAAAAAAGGACAGGCGATTAAAGAGAACCAAAGCTTGCATACTAACCTCATTCTTATTATAGACTTTACCGGATTTCTTGAGAGGATTGGATACGCTCTCGAGGGTCTTGGCTCGAATTTTCCTAACCATTTGATCTTTCACGCCTTTTCTTCTTTCTTCTTTCTTCTCCTCTTTTTTTTTTTAAGCTAAGAAAAGGGTTTTATATCTTGGACGTGGATTGTCTGCGATAGCTTCTCTCCTGGGAGCTTCCTTGCGACTGAAGCTCTTGATGGGGCCCACCATGATGTTTGTGAGAAATCTGCCCCCTCCATCCGTTTTTTCAGGTCATTTTAGTACATGAACCGAACAATGAGGCAGATCCAAAACTCAAGTGGGCCGCACCACAGGAACAGTGAAGATTCAACGTCCACCGTCAAAACTACCCTGAGTTCAACTGTGATGTTTTTATGCCATCCATACCGTTCATAACGTTATTCCTGGTGGGATAAACAGAAAACGAAAAAAGTTAGTCTGATCCAAAATTTCTGTACGCCCATGGATGTTTCAATGGTGGATGTTCAATCCTCATTATTTCTCTTCGCGGGAATTACTGGGAAGGCATCCGGCGTTCGGTTTGGATCTTGGGAACGTGCGCACGCGGATTTCATGCAAAAAAAACCTTTCGCACGAAGTTTCTTCGCTGGGAACCAAATGGGCCCACTGTGATGTTTTTAAGAAATCCATACCGTTCATCCGTTTTCTGAGTTCATTTTAGGTCACGAGGCCAAAAATGAGCCGGATTCAATACTCAAATGAGCCGAAAACATGAGAATGAACGTTCCACAGTTGAAATATTCGTGGGGGCACATAAGTTTTGAATCATGCTAATATTTGTGTTTTCAATTCATTCTCAATTCATTCTGTATGTTTTCCAAAAATAAATCTGGTCCACTCAGCATGTGGGTCCCAATATTTAAAACAGATGAGTTGGTTATAAAACTTCAGCCAGTTCTCCGGAGCCGTACATTCATGTTGAAATACAGTGCTACTTTTCTGATTCTCTCTCTGGAGACTTCTTGAAAAAACACACTTGTGAACCGTTTTGATCACGGAACGTAACTCACTGCCTGCCGGAAGTTCTAGTACGTGGAAGCAATGTGGGGCCATCCACTCCGTCCATCGGTTTTTACAGATCACAAAAGTACTTGAGCCGGAAAGTGAGGCAGATCCAAAACTCAAACGGGCAACACAACAGGAAAATCAGAGATGGAAACACCCAATGTCAAAACCTTTGTGGGCCCACTCTGAGGTTTATATGCCATCTAAACTGTTCATAAGTGAACTTATATGGTCCCTCAAAGGTTTCAACGGTAGGCTTTAAATCTCTACTGTTTCCTAAGGCCTGCCCCACTTGAGATTTGGATCTCCTTCACTTTGGGACTCATGAGCTAACATGATCTGGTGAACCTGATAAACGGAGTGGATTTCACATGAATATCAGGGTTGGCCTCACATTGTCACAGAGGCCGCTGACGTCCATGACCCATATCCAACCAATATGGTATGCATGGCAGTCCGTATGTATCCTATACCAATACAGTCATCTATATTCTATTTTAATGGAATCACATTAAATCCTTGGGAGGAGACAACTTTGGCACTTGTTGACAATATATGGTGAGTGGCTACTTCATTTCTAAGAAGGATTGCTTGCAGACTTTGTGGGGCCTACCATGATGAATTTGTTATATCTACACTGTCCCTTCATTTTGCCAACTTATTTTGAAGACATGAGCTCTAACATGAGGTAGATCTAAAGCTTGATCCAAAACTTCTAATAGCTTACGTTATTTGATGTGTTTAATTGAGTATTGGATCTGCGTCACGCAGATGTGGGACCTTGGTGGTGTGTGGATGTTACCAACTTTTGTGGGTCCACCATGATGTATGTTTTATATCTACACCATTCATCTATTTCGCTCGATAATTCCTGTTCATAAGGTCACAAAGACCTGGACGATGAGAAAACACAAATATCATCTTGATCCAAAGCTTCCGTTGATACAAAGAAGTTTTCAATAGTAGGCATTCAATTCTTATTTCTTTATGTGGTGTGGTCCACTTCAGCATTGGATCTGCCTCGTTTTTAGGCTCATGCCGTAAAATAATCTCATAAAATGGATGCACGGTGTGGATATAACATATATTTGTCCATCAAATGCAGTCATCAGGGTTAGGACATGAGATCAAAGATAGTCAAATCCACTGTTCATGTGCGCCCTATGATAAAGAAGGGTAGAGAGGATACACCTGTAGCCTGCCTTTTCACCGGGCGACCACCACCCACAAGCCTCCAAATCCACATGACAGCTCACATAATGGCTGTATTTGACTGGCTATCACCCACAAGCCTCCAAAGTCACATGACAGCTCAAATAACAGCTGCATTTGACTGGCTTTCAGGTCATCTGACTTTCATGATAAGGTATACCAAAAAAGAGCCCTGATACATTGTTGTTATGAAATAAGCTTACTCCATAGTGTTATATATTAAACAGCTTCCTACCACTTTTCAGAAAAGTGGGAGCACACCACTTGTAACTGGGACTTTGCTTTTTAGAAAATTAGGAGCACACCACTTTGCAAATTGGGAAAGATATAAATCTCATTTAGACAAGCTCCACGAAAAGCGACAGGCCTCGTCTATTGTATAAACTATTATACAATTAGGAAAAAGAAAAAAAAAAAAAAACTGGCAAGGAGGCAGTCCATTTGTGTTAATACATGCCACTGATTCAGTTGTAACAGCCCTTAATTTTCTGCCACAAATAACCTCCTAACTTACATAGGCCTAGGCCACCATCCAGACCAGCTGGGTCCTCTTCCCAAAGAGGGACCATCCTTTATGCAACTATAAAAATGCTAAAAAAAATACATGAGAAAAAAAAAAAACAGAAAACAAAATTATCAACTGAAGGTTCTCTCAGAGTCATGAAAAGTCCCTATGACTCCTTTTTTTAGTATCTATATATCTTATGAGTGGAATGTGCTGAATGGAATTGAGTAATTCATTAAACCCATCCTTTGTTAGCCCCCTCAGAAAAGCAAATGGCAAATCCACCAGATAGAGCATTTTGAGGTTAGTGAGATTTTCAAGCCCCAAAGGCACCTCTCCTAACTCTTCACAACCTCTGATCCTTAGCTTTTCAAGGCAATACATTGCTCCATTCTCTATTCTCACCTTCTTCAATTCCTTCAAATCAAGAAGGCTTAAATCCTTGAGTCTTGGATATCCTCCTGCCTCGCAATATAACTTTTCTCCATTGTAGGCTCGCTCGAGAAAGAGTTCTACCAAATTTGGTAGTGATTGAAGGCCTTTGAGAGGGTCATCCCTCAATCTAGACCACCTCAAACGAACGGAGACTAGATTATCAAGTGAGGCAATCCATTCAGGTAACTTGAGCAAACGCCCTCTCAAGCACAACCTTTGAAGAGTAGGTGGAGGATATGACAGAGAATGCAAGTCAAGAAGCTCCTCCGCATCCATCGATCTTGCAGAAAAGGCTTGAAGGTGGTTCATTTTCTCGACGGAAGTGCACAAATCATTCCCGTCTTCTGTTCTTAATTTGATAACGCCCAACTTCCTCAGTTCGATGAGATTCCCCAGCTCTCTAACCACGCTGCTCTCCACCTCTATGTATGCCAACTTCTGTAGTGATCTCATACTCCCCATTCCAGTAGGAACCTTAATTCCATCCACAGCATTAAATGGCAAGTAGACCCCCTTTCTAGCATACCGATAAATCAGAAGGTGGCGAAGGTTTTGGAGCTTGAGAATCTCAATTGGCAATTCACATACAAAGGTGCCCTTAAGATTCAATGTTTCTAAGTTTTTTAGCTTCCCCAGTGAGTTAGGAAGCTTCTTCATCTTTGTATTCTCCAGACTCAAATATCTTAAGTGGAACAGACTAGTCAAAGCATCAGGAAAGCTATCCATGGAAACATTTTCAAGATCCACCACCTTAAACAACTTTAAGCTGGAAAAACATGTGATTGCAGAACCAATAGATAGTCCATCCACCCCAAAAATGAACAAAGAGCGAAGATGGCAGAAACCATCTAATTTTGGAAATTTCTCGCCGCTTTTGTAAATAGACAGACGCCGGATTCTATTACAAAGTATCTTGTTCTGCTCAACAGAAGATGCAAAGAAATGCTCTTCCCTGGATTTTGAAATAATGATCTCCCGCACGAGATCATGGATGCGACAAGTGATCAATTTCCCATATGATTTCCTTTCTGCTACTTGAACGAGATTTCTAGCGATGAGTGCATTGAGGTAACCTTCAGCAACCTCTTCCATTGACCTGCCTTCATTTCTTTCTACAAAACCTTCAGCTATCCATAGCCGAATTAGTTTCATACGCTTAATCGCATAGTCTTCGGGGAAAATGCTCAAATACAAGAAGCATGATTTCAGGTAGTAAGGCAAGTCATTGAAACTGAGGAATAATATTTTCAACATGCTTCTAAGATTGTCATCGCTTTCAAACTCTGATCCAAGGCTTCGATGAATCATCTCCCACTCAACATATGTCTTGTCCTTGATTGACAGAAGACTACCCAATGCGACAATTGCAAGCGGCAATCCTCGGCATTTATCTACAAAGCTTTGAGAAAGCTTCTTCAATCCAGGAGGGCAACAATTCTCGTAGTTCGAATGGAATGCCTTCTTGCAAAACAGAGACCAAGCCTCTCTTGGAGGCAGAGGTTGAAGATTGTAGATGTGATCGGAGAGTCCGACGCAAGAAGATGATGCGACATCATCTTTCCGTGTGGTGATCATTACCCTACTATTATAATTGCTAGCAGGCAATGCATTTCTTATGAAATTCCATACATGTGTGCTCCATACATCATCAAGAACAAGAACATACCTTTTGTTCTGCAAGTAGCTCCTTAGAACTTGGATGAGCTCGACCTGTTTCATCGCGTCTAATCCTTGGGGAGATGGATCTTTCTTCTCCTCGAAGAATTGTTTTATCATGCTTCGAAGCAGTTCCTCAGCTTTGAACGATTGGGAGACAGTGATCCAAGCATATGTTTCAAAACATTTCTTCACCTGTTGGTTATCATAGACTTTCTTTACTAGAGTAGTCTTGCCAAGGCCACCCATCCCAACCACCGAAATCGTCGAGAGTCTCGAATCTCCATTAACTAGCCATCCAATCAATTTGCTCCTTGGAAGGTCGATGCCCACAAGATCAGCTTCCTCAATGAAAAGAGCATCGAGTCGAGGATCATAACATTCATCACTCATGTTGTTGGAGCTTGAAATTTGCTCCTCCTTGTTGAGAGTATAAGCATCTTTTCTCTCCGTAATCTTACGGATTCTGTTTTTGATATCTCGTAGCAACGATGCAATCTGATGGCGTGCCTTCAACCGCTTGATGGGTCTATGAAGAAAATCGACAAATCCATGGGAGCCGCTCTGCTCTTGTGCTAGGCCAAGCATGAATTCGTCAAGAACATCCTCCACGTCGTAAGCGACTTCTCTTACTTGTTTCACCCATGTCTTGAGGCCTTGATCAGCATCTTGTCTTGCATCGGCATCCCGTAAGAAGGATCTGATGCTTTCTAACTCATCTCTAACTTCGCGGACTTCTCCATCAACCACCTTCAACGGCTGCGCTTCCTCCACCAGCAAAGCCCCCAAGTATTTTATCAAGAAGTTCACGGCACTCTCCGCCATCTCTCTCTCTCTCTCTCTCTCTCTCTCGTGACAATAGTAGATGGAAATGGCGACTGTTGAAACCAACAACCCGGATGGTTTTCAGGCTACTCAGTCCAGTCAAATGAATGGGACCATGTGCAGGGAAAGGAAGACTCTTGAAATTAGGAAGTTAACCCATCTAAGCAGCTTCTGGAAAGGTTCCTTGTCAGCATCTTGCATTTGAAACTTTTCAAGGGCCATTTATAATTCCAACTTGAAGGCTACGGTTAGTTTATACACACACATAGAAATAAAGGAAGAATATGGACGTCTTGAACCAATTTGAATGGGTCCAGCTCCCATCTTTTAGACCCATTTGGAAATCGGGTTGGATTTGGGTCTGGCTTTTTGGACCTCGACCTAGTTAAAAATCAGACTTGTTGGGGTTTGGGTTGAATTCATATGTGATGACCGGTCCAGTCTTTTAGACCCATTAAGAAATGGGGTTGGATTTGCGTCTCGCCTTTTGGACCTGGACCTAGTTAAAAATTGGGCCTGGTTAGATTTGGGTTGAGTCCATGTGATGAACCTGATACAAGTCCTATTCTTTTAGACCCATTAGGAAATTGGGTTAGATTTGAGTCTCATCTTCTGGAACTGTACTTGGGTAAAAATCAGGCCTATCTGGATTTGGGTTGAGTCCATGTGATGAATCTAATACACTGGTCCCATCTTTTAGACCCATTAGGAAAGATTTGGGTCCGGCCTTTTAGAACTGGTCGGGTTTAGGTTGAGTCCTTGTGATGAACCTAATACCAGTCCCATCTTTTAGACCCATTACGAAATCGGGTTGGATTTGGGTCTCACATTTTGGACCTGTACTTGGTTAAAAATCAGCCTAATCAGGTTTGGGTTGAGTCCATGTGATGAACCTGATAAAGTTGGGTAGAATTTAATTGTCTGGGTGGGGGTCCAGCTAGTTTTAGTAGCATATATACTTATGAGTATTTAATATATATTAGTGATTATAGAAATAAAATCAGGTTTTCTAAGCAGATATGTAAGAGAGCCGGTTTACGAACACCTGTGAGCAATGTGAATCCGCTTATCTGTCCCAATCCCAACCCGAAATGTAGATCCAAAAACCCTTGAGCGTAACTGAATCTGGGTCTTCAAGAACTAGACCCATGTCCAATTGGATCTAGGTATGGGTCTTCAAAACAAAAACCCAAACTCATCTTCTGGGTCTTAAAACATGAAACATGAAACTCGGGCCAAAAGGACCCAAACCCAGCAAGACCTTAACACAGGTCACCTGAATATGGGTACTTTAGTGTCCAACCTGATCCCAACCCATGACAGCACCAACCCATGACCCAAACCCAGAAGCGTAGGGCGTGTTTGGGCAGTAGGATTAGAAGGGATTAGGTGGGATGGGATTCATCTGGTCCCGTGCCAATTTCACTCAATGTTAGCAAGTTGTGTAGGTCCCACCATGATGTGTGGGCTATATCCACACCATCCACCCATTTTTTGAGATTATTTTAGAGCATGGACCAAAAAATCAGGTAAATCTAAAGCTCAAGTGGACCCCACCATAGAAAGCAACGGGGATTGAATACTTACCGTTGAAAACTTCTTTGAGGCCACATAAGTTTTGGATCTACCTCATTTTTAGGCCCATGCCATAAAATGAGGTTACAAAATAAATTAACAGTTTAAGAGCTTGGCTTTATCTTTCTTACTTCTTAATTTCGTTCTTGTTTTTTATTATTTTAAATTTTCTTCCACATTATTTACTGATATTGGGTGTTTGATTTTCAGTGGCCGTGTAAATACCTGTGAAATGAGTAATTATTACCATTTCACCCATTTAAAAATCTTTTAAAAATCTTAAATAATTTTTACCTCGAAAACCAGTTTACAAGATTTATTTTAAATTTTTTCACCCTAAAGTGATGTATATGATAAATCCATTCCATCCAGTCTTTTTAACACAATATTTTAAAGCCAAAAACTGAGTAGATTGAACACTCAACATGCCCACACCAAAATAAACAGTGGGCCTAAGAGGTTTTTAATGGTAAGTATTTGATTCCCTTTTTCTAGTGGTATGGTTTTCCATATGTCTCGTTTTTTAGCTCATGTCAAAAATTCATTAGGTATAACTAATTAACAGTGTGGATAAGCGATATGCATCACGGTGGGACCTACAAATATATTGTGGTGTTATGATTTTTATATCAAACATGCATGTAGTCGGATCAAATATCAAAAAAAGTGCCCTTAAATATTGGAAAAATAATTATAACATATTTTTACGGTATTTTTCTTTGGAGATTAGCAGCCATGAAATATAGTACAGATTAGCACCTATTTATTTTTAAAGTAAAGAAAATTTTAAAACCCTATATTTTACTGAAAACGATATAGTACTCTCAATGCACTCCGCCTTGTCTTTCTAATCAAATATTTTTGTAGCAACGTGCGGGTAGAAAGCATTGATCGTCCTGCACACACGCGTCCAAAGTCAATGTATCATATCTTCAAGTGCGCCTAACACATTTACTGCGATCCTTTGGTACAATAAAGCATTGATTGTCCTGTACACAAGCCTCCATAGTCAACGTATCTTATCTTCAAGTGGGCCCTAACACATTTTAAGCCATCCTTTGTGATTGTACCTGTGACTAGCCCTACTAGTGGTGCTTGATTTTTGCATATGTATTGTTCCCCATGGTCCAAACCATTAAAATAACGAGATCATCAATGAAGAGCGGAACACTCTAGAAATCTCCTGGATTGAAGTTTTACAATTCTACGAGAGAAAACTGCAATGACTTTCTTAATGATAATTTTCTAAGATTGTAGATAATGTTGTGGCGGGGGAGACAAGCTCTCTTGGTGAGAGTATCTCTCCCTTTGTTTCTTACTCTCTCCACCTCTTGTCTGCTTGTATGGATGAAGCATATCTCTACTAGTTATCTCTCTAGGTGATCTCTTATATGATGGTCCTGTAGGCCCTCCACCACAAATCCTTGTGGTTGATCAACATAATTTTCTTCATCGAGGACACCATTCAAGAAGGCTAATTTGACATCAAGCTGAAAAATGGATCACTTCCTTTGAGCTACAAGTGCAATGAGGGTTCGTATAGTCTCCAATCGAGCAACCGGTGCAAAGGTTTTAGTATAATCAATGTCTGGTTGTTGTGTAAAACCTTTTGCAACAAGCCTTGCCTTATATTTTTGGATTGAGCCATCTTAATTAAGTTTAGACTTGTAAACTCATTTTACTCCAACGACATCTTTGCCGCTTGGATGATCAACTAACTCCCAAGTAGAGTTCTTCTCAATCATGCAAATTTCATCTTCCATAGCTTTCACCCAATTGTCTTCTCGAGCTGCAACTTCAAAGCTTTCCGGTTCTACAACTGAAAAATTGCAATGCTCGTATATATCTCTTAGACTCTTCATTTTTCTCAGGGGCGATTCAGATGAAATACTTAAAGTTGTTGATGGAGAACTTGATGATGCGGATGGAGTAGCTTCTGGTGAAGTGAATGGAGTTGTGGGTCCATAATCTTCTTCATCATTTCCTACTTCTGTTTCTTCTTCCCCATCTTAAGTGCTTTTCAGTTCATCTTCTTGTATAAGAACGACTTGTTCTTATATATTTTTCTTTTTCCCATCTCATCCTATACTTTTACTAAATAAAACATCTCCACTAATCATTAACTTCCCCGTCTCAAAGTTATATACTCGATAACCTTTCGACGAAGTACTATAACCAATGAAAATATAAATTTCAAATTTTTCATTAAGTTTTTGATACTTTTGAGATGGAATATGAACATAACAAATGCAACCGAAATTTTTGAGATGTTTTACAGAAAGCTTGTGACCTGACCATGCTTCAATCAGTGTTTTACCATCTACAGCTTTTATAAGACTCCGATTAAGCAAGTAAATAGCTGTAGACACAGCTTCAGCCCAAAAAGTATTTGCGATGCCTTTCTCCTTCAACATAGAATGAGCCATTTCAACAATTGTTCTATTCTTCCGTTCTGCAACGCCGTTTTGCTGAGGTGTGTAAGCAACTGTTAATTACCTCTTGATTCCTTCTTCTTCACAATATGTCTCAAATTCCTTAGAGACATACTCGTCGCCACGATCACATCTTAGCGTCTTGATTTTGAGACCACTTTGTCTCTCAACTTGTGATTTAAATCCCTTGAAGATCAAAAGAGCTTCTGACTTTTGCTTTATGAAGTATACCCACATCATTCTTTTATAATCATCAACAAAGATGATAAAATACAAGCTTCCACTAAGTGATGGAGTTTGCATTTTTCCACAAATATCAGTGTAGATCAACTCTAAGGGCATCTTTGCTCTCCACGTGCTTCTTGAGAAAGGTGCACAATGATGTTTTTCCAATGCACAACCCGAGCAAATGTCATTTTTAATTTTGATAGACGATAAACTATCTACCAAATTCTTCTGATCCATCAACTTCAACCCATGAAAGCTCAAATGCCCCAGTATTATATGCCAAGCCAAGATTCATCAAGTGTCTTGGCTTTCCGTGAACAATCGATCGAATATCGCAACTTAATAGGAAAATTACAATTTTTCTCCATATTCACCTTAGCGATCACTTGATTTGTGTCATTCTTCTCATAGATAATGCAAGAATCATTTTCAAAGAATATAAAGTGCCCATTTTGAACGAGTTGCCCAACACTTAGCAAGTTTTTATCCAAGTTAGGAACAAATAAAACATCTTTTATATACTTGACCCATTTCTTGGTTTCAATGGCAATGGTCTCCTTTCCATTTGCTTCCACAATAACAGGATTTCCCATACGGACTTGAGATCTGATGGATGAGTTGATATTTGTGAATATCCGATCATCACCTGTCATATGATTGCTGCCTCCACTATCCAAGTACCATATGTCTTCAGTTTGAGTGAATGAGTATTGATATGCAAAAAAACATGTTTTCTTCAACTTTTTCTTCAGAGAAGTTCGTAACATGCTGATTGTCCTTGAAACGATAATCATTCTTTACATGTCCAAACTTTTTATAGTTAAAACACTAAGGTTTGTCTTGATTCCAACACTCACTTTCAATATGGCCAGACTTTTACAAAAATCGCAGGTAAGATTTGAATTTTTACATTTGTTTTGATTTTGTCATTTCCCTTGCATCAATTTTCCACCTTTCTTGTAATTGCCTTGATTCTTTCCGGGACCAACTTGTGTCTTCTCGAAAGAACTTTGTGAACCAATTGAAAGTTTTGTTTGAAACGCACTTTCAACTGATTTTTCTTCACGCCTCAACAATCTTTGCTCATGTGATTCTAAAGAGCCCATCAACTCAACCAATGATAAGGTTGAAAGGTCCTCAGATTCCTCTATTGCGGCAACGGCAGCATCATATTTTGCAGGGAGACTGATTAAAAGCTTCCGAACTACCTTTTCATCAGAAATATAATCTCCATAGATCCTAATCTGATTCACTACTTCAATCACTCGTGAAAGATAATCTTTCATCTTTTTCGAGTCTTTCATTTTCAGATTTTCATACTCCCTCCATAGAGTTTGTAACTTGATGGCAGTCACTTTAGACGTACCTTTGAACTCCTGTTGTAAAGTGTCTCAAGCTTGCTTTGAAGTTCGAGATGGAATGATTCTTGAGAAGATAGAATCAAAGACACTTTGTTGGATGAAGAAGACGGCCTTCGCATCTTTCTTCTTATACTCCTTCAGTTGTTCTTGTTGTATGGCTGAGAGAGATGTGAGATCGGTTGTAGTTGGATAACCGGTTTCAACAATCTCCCATAGCCCTTGAGATTGGAACAAGGTCTTCATTTTGATGCTCCAATGATCAAAGTTCTCCCCTCCAAAAATGGAAATTGCCGGATGAATCGTTGCACCATTCGTTGCCATCGATTCTACTTCTTTAGAAATTTCTAACACCCAGTCAAGACTCGAAACGTGGCTCCGATAACACTTTGTAGGCTATTGTAGCCTTTTTTATTAGTAAAAATAACTTAGAAGGGAATAAGAGAAAACTAATTTTTGTTGTAGTACTTCTTCATATATAAAAATAAAATCTATACACATATTTTTAGCATCATAATAATAATAATAATAATAAAACTAAGGGACATGACTCTTCAACAAAGAGACATGAACCTTTTCAACTAAGGGACATGTGACTCTTCAACAAAGAGAGATGAACTTTTTCAACTAAGGGACATGTGACTCTTCAACAAAGAGACATGAACCTTTTCACAAAAGTGCATTAATTCAACAGGTCCATATAAGAAGTGTAATAGTTAAAGAGTGGCATTTCATAATTTTCACCTTCTGTAATATTTCTTGTATGGGTGAGAGAGATATAAGTTTTATATTTTTGTTTCTCTTTGTTTTTAGTAAAAAAGAAAGCTATATTGTTTTTCTGTAGAGTAGGTATATTATCGAACCACGTATATTTTGGTAACTATTGTCTCTTGTTTTGGTTTAATACTTTTGGCTTTTGTTTAGTTTTTTTTATTTTTTATTTTTTCGTGTTTTCGCTTTACCTATATTAATCATATGCGGGTATTTTTCTGCAATAATTGGAATCAAAGCAAAAGGTTGAAAAGACTTTTTAGTATAAGATTGGTGTTGGCGTTTGTTTTGTAATTATGTTTCAGATGGCTGGATCAAGTTCTACCAGATTCGAAGTGTCAAAGTTTAATAGATCCAATTACTCATTATGTAAACTCAAGATGAATGTGGTGTTAACAATGGAAGAATGTGCAATTGCAATTCAAGGAAAAGAAAAGAAGTCTGAAGATATGAAAGATGAGGTATTTGAAAAGAAGAATCAATTAACCATGGTAGACATTCTTCTTATATTAGATGATTCGGTTTTGTTCAATGTGTCGATCAAACCACTTTAAAAGGTTTATGGGATAAACTGTGAAACCTATATGATGAAAAAACTATGTCAAACAAATATTTCTTTGACGACAACTGTATAACTCGAAGATAAATGAATGGTCCTCTTTGCAAGAATACTTTAATGGGTTTAATATTTTGATTAACAGATTGGTGGTGGTTGATGTGAAGATTGACGATGAAGAAAATGTCGCACTTATGCTTTGTTCAATGCTACAATTTTGGAATGGTTTGATTATGATTACGAATCTCAATAACGATCCAAATCTCACTATGAGGTTAGCTATATTGATATTGCTTACTAAAAAGTCTTGCAGAAAAACACATGGAGAATCTACAGGTGATATTATGATGGTCAAAAGAAAATCTACTAAGAGGGGTACCGGTGGGAGAGATCAAACGAGATCAAGTCGAAAGGGTATAAAACAAGTAATTGTTGGAATTATGGAAAAAATGGGCACTTGTGTAAAAATTATAAACTCAAGAAAGTAAATAAGAAAAACTTACATATTTAATTCATGTGATCAAGCATCAGATTCAAATACTTCCCAATAGAATCTAGTTAAGAAATACAATTCATTTGAGAATTGGGAAGTATTGTTTTCAGTAACTCCATGAGAATTTTTGAGCCATCCATGGATCTTAAATTTGGGTACTTTATTACATATGATTCCAAAAAAAAAAAAAAAATCATTTCTACACATATCAGTCATGTGATGTGATATAGTTTACACAAGTGATAATAACATGTCTAAAATTGTGAGAATTGGAGATATTAGAATTACTATATTTGATGGTATCACATGCACAATTTATATTATGCAGTACGTACCCAGCCTATAAAAACGTTTTCTATCATTAAAAAAGTTGGATAAAAATGGTTATAATTTTTTTAGTGAAAAGAGTCAATTTAAAATTATTAAAAGGATTATGATGTGGCCCATTTGAAGGTTAGATATACTTACATTTGGACTCATTTTAAAAATGATCAATTAAAATGAATGGATGGTGTGGATAAAACACATGCATCAGGGTGCACCCCACATAGTCCGTGTCAAGCCATGTCCGTTCTGGCATAGGATTGGACGCAATTCGAATCTTACAGGAACTCCTGCTAATGGAAACTAGCGGACTTAGATTGCATCCTACCACCGTCCAGGTGGGGATATGTGGGACCTGGCCTCCCATGTATAAGTTTTAGCCACTCCGTCCACCCCTTTTGCAATATTATTTTAGGCTATCAATCCAAAAAGGAGGCAGATCCAAGGTTCAAGTGGACCACCCACTAGGGATTTAATGCTACCGTTAAAAACTTCTTGAGATCTTTGGAAGCTTTGGATCAAGCTGTTTTCCATTCATCCATGTCTAGAGTAATTTATGAATAGGTAATATCGCAAATAAACATCACGGTGGCTTCTAGTAAAGTTTTAACCGTGAATGTTAACATCACAACTTCTTCCCGTGGTGTGGTCCACTTGAGCCTTGGATCTGCTTCACTTTTGGGCTCTTGCTAAAATGATCTGGAAAAAAAAAAAAAAAAAGGACGAGATGAATAAAACCTGTATGTGTGTGTGTGTGTGTGTGGGCTGATTTTTTGAGCTCGAAAAAATTTTAAACTGAGTGCCAGCTTGCCCAAGCTCGACTCGACTGGGATCAAACCCCAACTCAAATCAAACTTGGATTGAAGCAGTTCGATGACTTGGTTACTTTGATACTGATGTTGCTCACCAAGTATTTGATGAAATGACTCAACGAAGTGTCAGTTGGTGGCAAAGAAGGTATGTATATGAAAGAAATACCATTTTTTCTTGATTTTGATGTTGCCTACAAGATGTTTGATGAAATACATGTGAATAACTGCTATTGTTTTACATACAATAAGAAATTAAAAATGCACTCCAAGTGCTTGTGAAAATGCCGCAGTGGCTCGATCTTGGCTCGAACTGGCCTGAGATGCTAACCGAACCAAGCTGAGGAGCTATGGTCAACTAGTGGCCGAGCCAAGTGGAGTTATGCCAAGCTCAGCTCGATTCAACTCCTGTACACCTTTAGTCTGGACGGACTTTGTCCCGAGGGGGGGGGAATACATTCCTCCTAAAAGTAGGTGATGAAAGCTTTTGTTGGGCATAATAATAATAATAATAAATGAAGAAATTCCAAATCTTAGATGGATCATTCCCTAGGAACCAGTGGCGACTGACCATGGAAAGCTTCTTGTGGGCCATAAAAGCTTTATATCAAGAAGATTTTGTGTGGCCACTTCATTTAGTTGTTTTTGACCTTATCAACAGGTTGGATGGCAAATAAACATTTAGATGGAATCCATTAACTTTTTAATGATGGGGATTCAATCACGACTGTTTCTGTGGTGTGGTCCACTTAAGATTTAAGTCAGCTTCATTTTATTGAATCATGCCTAAAATGATATTTAAAAATGGTTAGACAGTGTGGATTTAAGGAAAATAAATCACTATAAGCCCCACCGTCAAGGGTCCCACCTGCCCAAGTGGATCCGAGTGTCACTTGATCCGCTTCCCCATTCCCTGAGAAATTTCCTACTGTACGACCCATTTATGGCCCATTCCAAAAAATAAGCCCACTTATTTTAAGCTCCCAAGAATAAGACCCAGTTGTATGGCCCCATTTCTCAGGTCAAAAATGCCCCCGCTTTTTCAGCTGTTTAACTTGGGAAAGCTTGGGCTCCCTTTGGCTACGAATTATAACCATAGCCATAGCCGTAGCTATAACCGTAGCCATAACCCTCCAATTGCAAAAGGGTGAACAGTGAGATGGGGTCGACCGGGTTTGGACCCGGTTGACCCTGAGTCACTGTCCCACTGACCCGTAATTTTATTTTTTTTTACAAGTAGAACTTTTTCTCTCTGACATTTTTCTCTAATACATATTTATATAAATATGTATATATAAGCATATAAAAAAAAATTTCCTCTTTTTATTCATTTAATAAACATATCTCTTAAACTAGAATGAGTTACTTGACGTACCATATAGGATTTTAGGGTAGGAGATGCTACTTTAGCTAACTAACCTACTTATTTTCCAAGATTCTATCAGGTCTATGGTCAAAAATTCATTTCATTCACTTCGCGATCAATTTCATTCATTTCATTTCACGGTCAATTCCATGCATTTCAAGGTCAAATCCCTTCACTTTCACGGTCAATTCGCTTCACTTCACAGTCAATTCCATGCATTTCACGGTCAATTCCCTTTACTTCACGATTAATTCGCTTCACTTCACGGTCATTTCCATGCATTTCACAGTCATTCCCGGCGATTCCATGTTGATTCACGGTCATTTCCATGCATTTCACGGTCAATTTCCTTCACTTCACAGTCATTTCCACGCATTTCACAGTCAATTCACTTCACTTCATAGTCATTTCCATGCATTTTATGGTCATTCCCGACGATTTCGTGTTGATTTACGGTCATTTCCATGCATTTCACGGTCAATTCCCTTCCCTTCACGGTCATTTCCACGCATTTCACGGTGAATTCGCTTCACTTCACAGTCATTTCCATGCATTTCATGGTCATTCCCAGCAATTTCGTGTTGATTCACGATCATTTCCACGCATTTCACGATAAATTCCCTTCACGGTCATTTCCATGCATTTCACGGTCAATTCGCTTCACTTCAGGTCATTTCCATGCATTTCACGGTCATTCCCAGCGATTCCGTGTTGATTCACAGTCATTTTCACGCATTTCACGGTCATTTCCTTTCACTTCACGGTCATTCTCGGTGATTCTATATTGATTCACGATCATTTCCACGCATTTCACGGTCAATTCCCTTCACTTCACGGTCATTTCCACGCATTTCACAGTCAAGTCGCTTCACTTCATGGTCATTTCCATGCACTTCACGGTCATTTCCACGCATTTCACGGTCAACTCGCTTCACTTCATGGTCATTTCCATGCATTTCACGGTCAATTCGCTTCACTTCATGGTCATTTCCACACATTTCACGATCAATTCGCTTCACTTCATGGTTATTTCCATGCATTTAATGGAAATGACCGTGAAGGAATGACCGTGAAATGCATGGAAATGACTGTGAAGTGAAGCGAATTGACTGTGAAATGTGTGGAAATGACCGTGAAGTGAAGCGAATTGACCGTGAAATGCGTGAAAATGACGTGAAGTGAAGGGAATTGACCATAAAATGCATGGAAATGACCGTGACTCAACATGGAATCGCTAGTAATGACCGTGAAATGCATGGAAATGACCGTGAATCAAAACGGAATCGCCGGGATTGAACATGAAATACATGGAAATGACCGTGAATCAAAACAGAATTGCCGGGATTGACCATGAAATACATGGAAATGACCGTGAAGTGAAGCGAATTGACCGTGAAATGCATGGAAATGACCGTGAAATGAAGGGAATTGACCATGAAATGTATGGAAATGACCGTGAATTAAAATGGAATCGTCGGGATTGACCGTGAAGTGAAGCGAATTGACCATGAAATGTATGGAAATGACTGCGAAGTGCAGGGAATTGACCGTGAAATGACCGTGAATCAAAACAGAATTGCCGGGATTAACCGTGAAATGCATTGAAATGACCATGAAGTGAAGCGAATTGACCATGAAATGCATGGAATTGACCGTGAAATGCATTGAAATGACTGTGAAGTGAGCGAATTGACCGTGAAATGCATGGAAATGACTGTGAAATGAAGGGAATTGACCGCGAAATGCATGGAAATGACCATGAATCAAAACAGAATCACGCGGGATTAACCGTGAAATGCATGGAAATGACCGTGAAGTGAAGCGAATCGACCGTGAAATCCGTGGAAATGACTGTGAAATCCATGGAAATGATCGTGAAATGCATGGAAATGACCGTGAATCAAAACGGAATCGTCGGGATTGATCGTGAAATGCATGGAAATGATCGTGAAGTGAAGCGAATTGACCGTGAAATGCATGGAAATGACCATGAAATGAAGGGAATTGACTGTGAAATGCATGGAAATGACCGTGAATCAAAACAGAATCACCGGGATTGACCGTGAAATGCATGAAAATGACCGTAAATCAAAACAAAATCATTGGGATTGACCTTGAAATGCATGAAAATGACCGTGAAGTGAAGCGAATTGACCGTGAAATGCATGGAAATGACCGTGAAGTGAAGGGAATTGACCGTGAAATGCATGGAAATGACCGTGAAGTGAAGGGAATTGACCGTGAAATGCATGGAAATGACCGTGAAGTGAAGGGAATTGACCGTGAAATGCATGGAAATGACCATGAAATGAAGGGAATTGACCGTAAAATGCATGGAAATGATCGTGAAGTAAAGCGAAGCGAATTGACTGTGAAATGCATGAAAATGACCGTGAATCAAAACGGAATCGCCAGGATTGATCGTTAAATGTATGGAAATGACCATGTAGTGAAGCGAATTGACTATGCATGGAAATCATGACCGTGAAGTGAAGGGAATTAACCGTGAAATGCATGGACATGACCATGAATCAAAACGGAATCTCGGGGATTGACCATGAAGTGGATGGAAATGACCGTGAACTGTAGAAATAACGCAAAATCATATATGGTACGTCAGGTAACTAATTTTGATTTTGAAGATATTCTTGATAAACGAATAAAGAAAGAAATGAAAAAAAAAAAAAAAAAGAGAAATTTTTTTTACGTTCTTATATATACATAGTTGTATAAATATGTATTAGAGAAAAATGTAGGTAAAGTTCTCGTTGTAATCCCCACCACTTTTTGTGGGTCCTATTATGAGGTATGTGTTATATCCGTACCGTTCATTTATTTGGCGAACTCGTATTAAGGTTTGGGACGAAAAATAAGATAGATCTAGTTATCACGTGGACCACACTGTAAAAGGCAGCAGAGAATTGGACGTCTACCATTGAAACCCTTTTAGGGTCGAGAAGTTTTGGATTATTATGAAAGTTGTTTTTCCTCTTCATCAAGGTGTTTGTTACCTTATGAATGGATTGGATGGAAAATAAATGTTACGGTGGGCCCTATAAAATTTTTAACGGTGAAAATCAATTTTCCCGCTGCTCTTTGTGGCGTGGTCCAGTTGATCTCTGGATATGATTTTTTCTCTTTACGCTCCGAAATGATCTCAAAATATGGATGAACGTGGTGGGCCCATTTAACTTTAATATCTTTTGAACCGTTCGTACAAGCGTCGGCGCTCGTCTTCGAGAATGAAAGCAGGGGCATTGTCGACCTGAGAAATGGGGCCGTGCAACTGGGGCTTATTCTTGGGGGTAAAAAGCAAGTGGGCTTCAAAAGGTTGATGGGCTATATATGGGTCGTACGGTTGGAAATTACTCCCCATTCCCCACTAGGAGTGGGGCCTATCAGACGACGGAACTCTCTCTCGTATTTCCTTCGCAGAAGCAGTAATGGCGGAGGGAAAAAGCGCACGATAGATCTCCGCCACGTATCTCAGCACTTTTCGCCTCCTTCCGATTTCCCAATCAGAAATAGAAATTTCTCTCTCTCTCTCTCTCAGTATTTCCTTCCAGAGCAAGTAGTGGCGGAGGGAAACAGCGTACGATAGCCAGATCTCTGGCACGAATCCCGACACTCCCCGTCTCCCTCCCTTTTTCCAATCCGAAAGAGAAATCTCTCTCTCTCTCTCTCTCTCTCTCTCTCTCTCTCTCTCTCTCTGCAAAATGCAGAAAACTGCGCAATCTTGGTTTGTGGGTGGGCCCAGCATCAGCATCAGCGATGAGAAACCTCCATCTCTGCTGGCCGACTGGAATTCATACGCCGCTTCCAAAGCAACAGCCTCCGATGATGACGGATCATCGTCGAGCATAGGGTTTGATATCGAAGCTGCCGTCCGCACTGCCAACGACAAGGTTTCCGGAACTTTCAGGACGTAAGACTCCCAATCCAACGGCTCTGATTCTATCCCTGTGTGGGATCTGATGTTAAACTATCGGTTTTGATTTGGTTTATATTGTCTGATATCCGGTTATGTCACTTTTTTTTTGGGGTACAAATCTGTGAGATTTCAGGTGTGTTAGGTTGCTAATGCAGGGGCATTTTCACACCAGGCTGAGTGGGGTGGCCTGTGGGATGCAGGGGCACACTCGGGGTGGGCGGCTCGTGTGAGGCCAGCCCCACCCGTGTGAGCTGGGTGGCTTGTGTGAGGTGGAACCCATGTGATGTGGGGCCCATGACGGGGTTCTGCCGAGGACCTAACCCATGAGATGTGGGGCATGGGCTATGAGATAAAGGGTTTGATTTGCCATGTTCAATTAGTTTGAGTTTTTAGAGCAAGTGGTTAGTTGTCGTGCAGCAAAGTGGTATCAAAGCCGCAGGTCCCAGGAGGTGACCAAATCGGAATTCCTTAAGTATTCTTATTGAGGTGCTGGTATTCAAATTTCAACCTCCTGATGACTGGATTGGCCTACTTTCATGTCAAGTGATCTTTTGGTGGGGCCCACCTTTTTGAATGGCCTGATTGCCTGATTGTCCTACATGTGCGAAGGATTGGCAGAAAGATGGGATTGCAATAACTTAGTGTCATACTGGGAGATTGGTGGGATACTGGTGGTGACATACCAATTATGGGTCCCATGTGCACAGATTTGGTATCAAACAGAAAAACTCCCTGTTCGTGACGGTAACTTGGCCTCCAAATGGATAATTGTGGTCAACCAAAAACAGTGAAACAGGCATGCACTTTACAAGGTCAAGGCATTGAATGCACTTGCTTCACACTTTCATTGGAATGATGAAGGCTCAAAGATAAGGGATCTAGTGATTCTCTGAGTGGTCTGCTTATTTTTTTTCATTGTATATAAATCATCTGATAATCTTCTTGATTTTGTTGTGTTTTCAACTATTGAATTCTTGAGTCACTGCTAATCAATGTATTGTCCTGCCATAGTAATACAGCTTACATATTTGCGATTGAGAAACTTTTGTTTGTGTTTTTCCCATGAAAAGAATCACCCATATTGATTGTTGTGGATATAACCGAACTGGCCTGCTAATGGGAAATACAACTAATCATGGTAGGAACGCCTTAGAGCTGGGCCAATTAGAATACCATGATGGACTTACTGAGCTGAAAGAGCACCGACAGAGAGATGAGCCCTGCGTCAACCTTGAACTGAGCTGTTTAAGGCAAATCTCAGTGATGGGAACCACCTCCCGAGTCGACCAGATCAACCCCAAGCTGGAGGGACGGAAAACACGGAGAGAATTCCACTTTGAATCAAGAAAAGAAAGATTTGATATGATTCTATCCGAGGATCACGTTGACCAAGGCGGGCTCAACGATACTTTCGGAAGTAGATTTCCAACCAAATAAGGTTGGGAAATCCGGCAAATCCGGCATATCCCACTAGGATACGCAAGTCATGGAGCCGCATAAACATCCTATAAGTACACCCACTGCAATTGGAGAAAGGTAAGCACCAAAAACCCTAACTCAAGTCCCACCCCTCATCTCAATCTACCTGCCTTAGGCATCGGAGGGTCCCTGGCCACAATCAGCATCCCCACTGTCCTTTGCATATTATTGATGCATCATGCAGGTATACGTGCATTTACATGTGTCACACCCGTTCATCCAGATTCAAGCAATAACATTGATATTTATATATGAACATCTTATATGGTTATTTCTCACATAATAGAAGTTGTTTCGAGGTAGTCTTGATATTTTTTCCTTCCCTCAATTGGCAATCTCAATGATGTTCAACTATGAGGTTTGCCTTATCTTGTTCATCCAAATCGCTACTTTGGATGGACTATTGAACTGAATTAAGAATAATCAGTTTAAACAAGAGGAAATTACCAAGTTGTGCCTACATATTTCCTTGGATTCATGATGAGGAAGTAGCCTCTCAAATTGTATTCACACTTGTCTCAACTCCAACTTGAAAATACCGTAATTGCAATTTGGGGGCGGATTCTAGGAAACAACAGGGAAGAATTGGATATCTGTGGAACAACATAAACAAATGAAGGAAGTAGGAAAAACTTTGAGATAAAGAACTAGAATCAAAGTTTATGGGGATGATAATGTGAAATTTTGGGAAGAGATGTGCATCAGCATGAGTGTGAGTGAAGAGCCTATCATGAGAGTCTTGCGTTGCCTCTATATGGTGGCCACAACAAAGGAATTCCTCGTGCAAGGTTGTTCTAAAGTCTTGGATGGTAAGAATTGGGTATCTGTGAACATAAACAAATGAAGGATGTAGGAAAGACTTGGAGATAAAGAACTGGAAGTTTATAAGGGTGATAATGTGAAATTTTGGGAAGAAATGTGCATCAGCATGAGTGAAGACCCTCTCATAAGAGTCTTGCCTTGCCTCTATATAGTGGCCACAACAAAGGGATCCTTCATGCAAGGTTGTGCTAAAGTCTTGTGGGGTAAGATCATTTGGAACATCACCTTGAAAAGAAAATCTTAATGACAATGAAATGGTGGACTTTTCTCAGTTGTTGGAGAATATAAATGAAGCTTTACCAAAGGGAGGATGCTTGAATTTGGAAATGGATCTCAATCTCATTCCTTTTAATTGTTAACAAAATTTGGAGGCTCCCCCCTCACACCTGCGCTTGGTCTTCTTTAGTCCCCCAAGGGTTGAAACCTTCCCTTGGATGGTGATGGCGGACAATTCTCAATTTGTACGCATCAGGATATAGTCTTCCTAGCATCCCCTTCCTATGAAAGGAGGAAACAACCCACCCTGTTCATCCATTGGACCCAAGCGATGAAGATTTGGGACCACTTCCTAAATACTTTCAACATGAATTGGGTACGTGAGAGGACCTTTGCCTTGTTCTACCTAGCTGTGAAGGAGGCCTACTTGAAGAAAGGGGAGGACATTTTGGAGAATGCTTATGTTGGCTTTGTGTTGGGAAATCCAGAAGTATAGGAACAACTGTATATTCAACTATAAAGAGGCACCAGTGGAGAGAATTACTATTAAATCAAAAGCAACCTAGCATATCAAGCCACACTAACGCAGGGGCATTTTCACACCGGGCTCGAATAGGGTAGCCTGTGGGATGCGGGGACACACTCGGGGTGGGTGACCCATATGATTTGGGGCTCACAGGGGAGGTCTCGTGTTCGAGACTCCTCACCGGGGGTGATTAATGCGCATTTCACACTGGGTTCAAGTGGGGTAGCCCGTGGGATGCGGGGACACACTCGAGGTGGGCGGCCCATGTGATTTGGGGCCCATGAAGGGGATTCGGCCGAGATCCTAACCCATGAGATGTGGGGCCTGGGCTATGAGATAAAGGGATTAATTCGTCATACTCTAACAGTTCGAGCTTTTAGAGCAAGTGGTTAATTGTCCTGCATCAAATTGGTATCAGAGCGGGAGGTCTCGTGTTCGAGTCTCTTAACCAAGGGTGATTAATGCAGGGACATTTTCACACCGGGCTTGAGTGGCGTAGCTCGTGGGTAGAGCAAGTGGTTAATTGTCCTGCATCAAATTGGTATCAGAGCGGGAGGTCTCGTGTTTGAGTCTCTTAACCAAGGGTGATTAATGCAGGGACATTTTCACACCGGGCTTGAGTGGCGTAGCTCGTGGGATGCGGGGACACACTCGGGGTGGGCGGCTCGTGTGATTTGGGGTCCACGAAGGGGGTTCGACCGAGGTCCTAACCCATGAGATGTGGGGCCTAGGCTATGAGATAAAGGGATTAATTCACCATACTCTAATAGTTCGAGCTTTTAGAGCAAGTGGTTAATTGTCCTGCATCACACCTTGCACCAAATTTACAGGGATATTGACTTCGGACTTCTATTTCAAATGGTCAACTGGTGGTGATTAGTGAAGCATCGCTCCCCAATTTTGTGCCACATTGGAAGCATCCTTCGGAGGGATAGCTAAAGGTGAATTTTGAGGTCTCCTCCCAAGGCCTTTTGAACATACATTATTATTTTCGGTTTCTCTAGACCAGCCAAATCAGGAGATGCAATGTAATGGGGAAGCCCTTCTTTTGAAAGAAAGGCTGAAGTTTAATAAGGAGTGGTCCAAGTTGGTTATCATTGAAAGAGACTAATGCGGGGGCATTTTCACACCGGGCTCAAGTGGGGTGGCCCATGGGATGCAGTGGCACACTCGGGGTGAGTGGCCCGCAAAACCCATGGATTTGGGGCCCACGAGGGAGCGAAACCCATGAATTGGAGGCCTGGGCTATAAGATAAAGGGATCAATTCGTCATGCTCTATCAGTTCGAACTTTTAAAGCAAGTGGTTAATTGTCTTGCATCAGGGACTCCTCAAACATCATAAATTGGGAAGAAAATGAGCAAGGGTCATTTAGAGCCTGCCCTCATATGCTTTTGATGAAATTTGCCTTGTTCCTTCGAAATTAAACATATTGTCTGCCGATGTAGGTAGGGAGGCACATGAGATAGCCAATGTGTTATCTAGATGGGCCTCTTCATTCCCCCTTGTGTATTTCTTTGTTTCTTGTCTAAGGATGGTAATCATACTTTGGCTGTTCCACTTTATTAATGCAATTTAATTAGATAGTTCATCCAAACACACCCCTAATTGCTGCATATAATGTTTTCCCCATGGAAGTATTTTCTTAGTTTTCTGTATGTCGGTGTGATATTACTAGGGTTTCAAAAGGAGTTTGGGGACTACCAGGCAACTTCCAGTCAGCTACTAGCAGTGTTCCTTCTGCAAAATCTCTCATGTACTTTGGGCTGTTCCTGGCAGCCGGAATTTTCTTCATTTTCATCGCATTCACCATGTTCCTTCCAGTTATGGTGCTGATGCCTCAAAAATTTGCTCTTTGTTTCACCGTCGGTTGTGCCTTTATCGTAGGATCGTTCTTCGCACTCAAAGGCTCGAAGAATCAGCTTTTGCACATGTTCTCAAGAGAGGTATCTCATCTCCTAACATCTTAATTAATCGATTGCAATAATTTTATAGTTATCCAAAGTCTGCAAAAGTCTAGGTCCAGTTGGACTGATCTATATGTTTGTATAGGGCCTGTATCCAATACAAAGCTTTGTATGTTAAGGTTAACATTCAAAAAAAAGAAAAGAAAAGAAAAAAAAAAAAGCTATCTACATGCATCCATGTCCATATAAGTGCATTTTACTGCCTCTAAATACATGACGTGAACTTAAGTTCCTATGTAGATGCACTTAAAATGTTCTTAGATGACTTAGATTTAGATGCATCTTGTACATTAATATGAATGTAGAAAGCTTTGTATTGGATCTGGCCTCATTTTAATTATCTGCAAACTTAAGATGTGAGTGAATTTAGAAAAAGAAGGGGGTTCGTAGGTCCACCTTATTGCGGTTGATGAGAACAGTCAGTTAAAAATGTAGGAATCTTGTGCATTGGATGAGGTGAAAAAGAAAAGGGAATCACAGTATGCTTGGGTTTTGAGGAATTGTATGGTCTTGCTCATCAGCATTCTCACAGTTTGGTACCTACAGGAGTGTCCCTGCATGTCGGGCACTTTTCTGGTGATCCAAACCATTGATCTGGTGGCCCTTTTGATGATGGATGCCCAAGAATCTTCTGTTTTGAATGAGCTCAGCCCATGTACCGGTAAACAAGAATACATGGTTTGGTGAAAAGTGCAGCAATAGTCCACATTCAATCTGAAAAGGGCAAAGATCAATGGACTAGGATCTCCATGTCTGGCAGATTTCTGGTACATCCCTCATCCATATTGAGGGCCATCACATCAACGGTTTGCATCACTGAATCATAGGCCCCGCATTCAGGGAATCCTGTATGTACATTTCTTTTGATGAGCAGGACCCATATAATTCATCTTTAATTTCAACCATCAATTTATCCATTTGCCCTAGGATGGCAGTGAAAAACATTCTTTATGGAGCATGTCTCTTTGCAAATTGCAACCCATTTGAATTCTCTTTCGGTAAATATGAAATCCTCTCTGGCTATGTTTTTTCGCAGAGGCTTCCGTTCACCGTGGGATTTATTGGCAGCATGGTGGGTACCATATATGTGTCAATGGTGCTTCACAGCTACGTTCTCTCTGTTTTCTTCTCTGTTTTACAGGTATCACATTTTAAATTTGTGTCCGTTTTCTTCACTCTACTTTCTTTCTTTTAACCCAAACAACTGAAGTTATGTGATAGAGTGGAATAGCGGAAAAGGATTCATGCAGCTGAGCCCAATTTGTTGGGATAAGGTTTAGATGATGATTGATTGATTGATTGATAACTAGACATTAATGGATAGGGTCCTCTTCTCTTTTTCTTTTCCATTCACCTTTGTTTTTTTTTTTTTTTTTTTTAAAAAAAAATAACTTTCACCCCTTTGTATTTCACCATGTTTAATTGAATGAAGTATCAGATGATGCTCGATTGAAAGAAATGGTTTTTTTTTTTTTTTTGACCTAGCAATTGTACAGGCTGGGGCTGTCTTTGGCAACCTAATCCATTCAGCTGGTGGGTCCAATCATCTGATGGGCATGCCTCAAAAACTCCCAATTGGATGATACTATCAATTGATAATTGTGGGGAATTACAACCCACAGTTCACATCTGATGTGGTGCCAAGTGGATGGCCAGTGTTTTCCAACAGCAGAGATTTCTGGGATATCTACCTTTAACCATGGGGCCCACCATATGGATGATGTGGGTCACCAAATCATGCGCCCCACATGTACAGTTTGTTTTTCTTAGGAAACAGTTTTTAACATTGTCAGTTACCTCTAGCTAGACAGGTTTGCCAGCCCCACACTCATCTCGGTGTGGCACATGGGTGTTTCTTCCTTCTTCTTCTTCTGCTACAAACCATCCTTTATTAAGAAATGAAAGCTTGTTAAACACCTCAATGTCACTTCCTTTTCTTGTTTATAGGTCCTCGCACTTTCATACTATGCAATCTCGTACTTCCCTGGCGGATCTGCTGGTCTGAA
The DNA here is from genome assembly GCF_029962835.1 of Magnolia sinica. NCBI lineage: Eukaryota > Viridiplantae > Streptophyta > Magnoliopsida > Magnoliales > Magnoliaceae > Magnolia > Magnolia sinica. The sequence goes on from NC_080581.1 coordinate 85,576,285, forward strand.
GTTCCTTTCTTCAACTTTTACATCTTCAATACTGAGATGCTTTGGCAGGTGACGTTGACATTTTTTCTTCTTTTCTTTCTATCCATCCTTCCTTTTTTTAATTTTTTTATTCCTTGAGGTGCCCCATTTGTAATATTAAAATGCTTTGAGAATACACTGCTTTAGCAGTGGCCGTCTTAATCATTTTTTATTTATTATTATTATTTTTTTTATTAAAAATCCATCAGAATTGAAGATGCCTATTTTGCACATACATAAAAATTACTGTTGCTAATGGGATTATCACTGATACTTGCGGCTGCATGCGCATGCAAGATCTGGACTGTTCATCGGACAGGACCTACTTGTGGATGCCCTGGCCCAAAAATCAGGAGAGAGAGAGAGAGAGAGAGAGAGATGCTCACACAAGTTGTGTGGGACCAGAGGTCTTTACTCATGAGATCATGGGTTCGAGTACCTATTGTAGTGAAATCCCACTGTAGCGCGAGTGCGCCGGTGTGCTGGGTGTGATGCGCGTGTTTTAAAAAAAAAATTTGTGGGACCAAACCGTGGTGTTTTAAAGAGAGACGGATTGTTTGTTGTACAAACACCATGGTGAACCTCTCATACAACTAGTTGGATGTGCAAGTATATATTGGGGGACCTTCACAAGCAATGGTGCAAGGTGCAAGAACCACACCGATCAAATGATCCTAATCCTTTGAATGGGGCAAATTTGATGTAATTGTCCATCACGTGGTTGGAATCATCAAATCAAAGTATTACTTCAGAATCATAAGAAGTCCAAAGTGGGATCTATCTACTAGATATCAAGATCCATTCAATCTTGATTGTTCATTTTCATGCTATTGATTGGAAGCCTAAAATTACCTGAGTGGCATGATTTTTGCACCATGGCTTGCTCCTAGTTGCATGACTGAAGGAACAGTTTAGATTAACAACAGGTCACCTGTTTGCCATTTAAAAGGTTTGGAAATATTGCTAACATTCCGCAAATTTTTCATTTGTTATCTAGTCAGCCATTTTGCTTGTGCATCTCAAAAACCGGAAAACCCTGCTTTCCTACATTGTGATTGGTCCACATCATCACTTACATTGTCAGCACTGCTGCATTAAAAGCAGTGTGATGATGATGTGGTCCAATTAGATTACAACAAGCATGATTTCTCTGCTTGTGGCAAACCAAGGATCTGGATTCAGTAGCTAATCACGGGCGCCCCCTCATCTTATTCCTGTCTTTCAAAAATCAGGTTGATCTCAAACTCAGGTGGGCCACGGCATGGAAATTATTCCTAAAACTTCTAAAATCACTTCTGTCTCCTGAGTTTTGAAATTGCCTGATTTTTTTAGGCATCCGTTCATCCTGGCCAACCTCATTTCTGAATGGATTCGATGGTATATATAAAATGCATTGGGGCCTACACAACCTAGAAGGTTTTTAATGATGGACCCGTTCTGGATGGATTTTTTATTTTTATTTTTTAATTTTCTCCAAGGAGGAAGCTGGGAGGCCCAAAGGATGGACGAATTGGGATTGGAGTGGACCACAATAATCATTTTGCAGGTTTAGCGTAACCAACGTAACAGATCCGGCCTCTTCTAATGTGTCAATGAGAAATCTCAGCAATGAAGAAGGTGGGACATGCAAGGTAGAAATTGGAACAATCCACTCATCAGGTGTGCCCCACACGTGGATCGATCTAGACCACCAGCTGTCCATTGATTTGGATGGTTTAGTCCGCTTGATGAATGGGTCTTTCCGATTTCTTCCCAAGTAATCTTTACAATGTGTCCCACCTTTTCCACGGCTGGGATGTTATACACAAATAACACCCATAAAGAAAGCATTGTATTGGAACACTACCTAATGTCTTTTAGGTGAGTTTTTGAAACATAGGCCATCTATAACTTGAGTGGGTGACTTTTTAAATCGCTCGCTGCATGTGTTTCAACTCTGAGGTCACGGGTTCGAGAACCCATGTGGTGTGTGTGGGTGTGAGAGTGCATGTGTACAAGACCATTCAAAAAATATAAATCAAACTGCTTATATTAAGCTGTCCAAAAGGCTATTTTGCCTCAAATCTTTGTAATGGATTTCGAAGTACCGCATTTACCTCCATTTATTCCCATCCAAACGACTCCTCTTACCTCATTTACTCCCAATTCCTCACACGTACTCTCATCCAAATGACCCCTATTGAACAACAAAGTCCTTGTACTTGATTTTTTCATTTTTCGGGGCCAGTAGTTCAGTAATCCCTGATTATTCTCTGTTGGGCCCACCATGAATGGATCATGCCACAATCTCAGATTGCAAGTCCTACCCGCCAATCTTGAGCATTTTTTACCGTTTGAATTTGGACAATCACCACCACATCTTTATTCCGGACCATCTATTTTCAGGCCAGAATATTGAAAGCTTCTTCTATGTAATCTAACTTCCCTGTTTGGTCCATCTGCAGTGGGGCCTGAAGACCAACCATGGGCCCCACTCGTACAGCTTAAGTTGCCTTATATGCTTGGGTTGGAGATCATATAACTGCTAATCTGGTGGACCCCACTGCAGTCCAAACAGGCCTCCCCATTCCAATCCATCTCATGTTGTACCACAAACCACCCAGCATCATATAATTCTCCAGATGATTATAAAATTACCAGTAAAAATATTAGAGAGGGAGAAATGTAATATACAATGCAAGAAAATCCAATGGATTAGTGTTTTTTTTTTTAAAAAAAAAAGGACCCTCCCATCATCTAATTCTAATCACATTTTGCACTATCAAAGGGATGAAACCCAACAACAATATACATTATACACTCATCAGTGGGCCCCACATCCGATCGCCGAATCCTATCCGCCTCCCGAACTTCTTCCCCGAATCTGAACCATCAGTCCACCTTCCATGCATACAAGAACAAGCTGAACCCAGGTTGTACCCCATGATTCCTAGCCAAGCACCCATCGTAGCCGCCATCCCCATCACTTACCCGACTGCCATGATCACTGCCGTCATCTTCTCCATCTTGGCCAGGCAGTTGCGCAGGCTGGCCGGGCTTAAAGATAAACAATGCGTGGACCATGCCGGGCCCACTAAATAACCAATCGTGCACGTCCCAAAACACTTGCACCGGTATCTCGTTCACCGTCACCGTCTGATTGCCCCGAAACTTCCACTGTAGGTTATTGACATGAATCATGACGATCCCATCGATGCTGATCCACATATCAGACTCTGTAGCCATTGAAATTGAGTTCTCTATCAGAATTTCATGGTCCTTCTTCTCATCAAACTTAGCTCTTGCAGAGAAACTTCTCTTTCCAAATACATTCTCCTTCTTTGATACTAATGTAGCATTTATCAATGATGGTCTGGACTTACTTCTCTTGTAAGCTTCTTTCTTGTAATCTCCTAACAACAATACTACTTCTTCGTCACAGACCATGGCCACATAATAGTCGCTCGACGGCTCTGATCTGCCGGAGAATTTCGCCACCCGTAAGTCCCAGAACACATTGATCCGCTTGCCGTCGACATCAAATGACTTGAATCCTTTCTTGTTCCAGAAATGCCATGGCTTGAGATCGATCTTGCACGTCGAATGTTGATCGCTATGTGGGCTATGGACGGTGAGGATGAGTGTATGGTTCATGAGGTTCTTGCCCCACACGACGGTCACATTACGACAGACGTCGCCGATCTTGGCCTGATAGATGGATGTGACAGTGCAGTGAGGATCCTCCGTTGGTTTTTCACTGGAGGTTGATGATGTGGTCCCATGAGAATCTTTCATTGGATTGCAATCCTAGCCTGTGAGAAAATTATCAATATGTGGTGGGGTCCACTTTCATCCCAATCAAAGGCCTGATCACTGGGACATGATCATGCACATTTCTTGGAATTTACACAAATCATGAGATTGTAAGAGGATGGTGACAATCTGACCGTTGATCAATCGTTTCGGCCACATAAGATCAGTGCCGTCGATTCATGCATAGAAGGAGAATGTATATTCTCATCATGGACATGAGAAGAATGATGAATTGAACGTTACCTTGGGCCCACGTAATTCATCTGATTGTGATTTACCACCGTTGATCTTCTTTAGCCCACAACTAAAAATGGGACCCACGTTCGAATTATCTTGAAAAATATTAATTTGCGGTTGGATTTCGCCGGAAAATTGAATTGGGAAATGGAGGTCGGAGAGAGGAGAGAAGGCTGGAAATAGAATTGTGGGGGGATTAGAGATGAAGAGAAGAACGGTGTTAGAAAATGTCTACATGATAATCCGAAACGGAAGGGTGGAAGAAAGGCCACGTCCCTACGTTCCAAACTGATTTTTTTAATTCCCAAAATACCCCTGAAATTATTTCATTTTCCCTCACGTGTAGAGTCGCGTAGGGACCTACACTACCTGTGGGGCCCATCATGTTGTCTAGTGACATCCACTCCGTCCATCGGGAAGTTCCTGCGCTGGAAATTTAGGTGGGCCCACCATGATTCTTGTGAGAAATCTACACCGTCCATCCATTTTGTGATATCAATTTATGATATGAGGCCAAAAATGGGCCTGATGCAATACTCGGGTGGGCCGAAAAAGTGAGGATTAAAAGTCTACAGTTGAAATATTTGTGGCGCCACAGAAGTTTTGAATCATGCTAATATTTGTGTTTTCAGTTCATCCAAGTAGAAATGCTGTTATGAACGGTATGGATGGCAAGTAAACATCAGTGTCAACCCCCAAGGAGGTTTCAACGGTAGGAATTTGTCACACCCCGAAATTCGAGTACAGAGTGTGCACCCTCAGACCCGAGTTTCGGCCCATGACACGTACACTGAGTGTACTAATTTCATTCAATTATACAATTATTCATTTACCTACTAGCTCTACCGTAGATTTATATTCCATTCATACTGAACAACATCTCAAAAATAAAAAATGATCATTTATTCCAATAATTAATCATAAACATAACTAAGGACTCTCTCAATTGGGATCTTATGAAATGAAATAAACATGTCCAACAACTTCAAAGAATTAATTTACAATCTAAGAAAATTAAATATAATTAAAGTAAAAATATCATGACTAGTCTAAGGCTGCAACTTCTTCTTTTGTCAAGTAGGGTCACGTGTCCCTTAAGTCCTTTCTGGCTTGACCACATATTCCTATTTTTGAGCTACCGGCCCACCCTCATTCACGTCTGTATGGTTTTTCCATCAATAAAAAAATATAAGCTGGCCAGGCTTAGTGATATAACCCAGCATGGTTCATAATCATAACAATTAAAATAATGTAAAAATACATGTACAAAGATATGAATGTAAAATGGGGTATGAATGCATCAAATGGGGTGATCGTCCATCTGCTTGGGTTGGAGGTCGTTAACCCGCATCTATCTGTTGGGTAGGCTTCCACCTTTCGGTAGGCTTGGGCATAGCCCGCATCTGGTAACGCTCTACCAGGATCGACATTTCTTCCAGGGAGGGCCCCTCGAATTGACCATGCATTATGCAATGCAATGAATGAGAGATGATAAGTAAATGCGTATTTTTCATATTTGGCATAGTTGTCTCGATTAAAATATTTACATATAAATTTATCGTACAATTATCATATCAAAATATTCAAACCAGTAAATAAATCAAACAATCACAATGATTTATTTTAATTTTAATGAATTATGAGACAAGTTAAGTCACTCACCTGAGTCTGGTAGTGTAGAATCCACAGGGTAATTATGTTGGTTTGAATTCAGAAATCCTATCAGTTATATCAACAACATTATTATTCATATGTTTTTATTACATGGTGGGGCCCACCTCTGATTAACATCTTAGGTGGCCAGATCCAAAATAATCAAATAATTAAAATTTCTATTCTATTTTTTTCTCCTTTTTAAGATTATAAAATTGAATGATAATTACTTAATCGGGGTGGTCCATCGGATGGTCAGATCATTCAGATTCTTGAAGTATTATCATGTTTTGCCTCTACACATTAGATGGATGGTGTGGATCTAACCACACATACACCGATGGCTCATCTCGACCTTCTACGCCAAGTGATACCAACACTTGCGCAAAAAATCTAAGATTCCTTTATTAAACACTTTTAGATCTGACTAATGTGGCTTATCTGATTATTAGATTGATCTAAAAATTATGGCCCTTGTATATTTTGACTTTAAGGATCATATGATCCGTACAGATCTATTTTAGCACAATCAGATTCCATCCATTTAATTTAATCTTAAAATATTACTAATTAGACCAAAATCATAAAATCATCACTTTATTAAAATTGACTCTACACACCTATACAATGATGGTGTGGATGATCCACGCAATCCATTGTATAGATCAACATAATAAAAAGTTAAAAAGATCTAACAATTAGAACTTACCTAATCGAGCCTTCTTAGAATTTCCTCTTCCTTTTACTTTAGGCTTCCTATCTCCTTTTTTTTTAATGCAAAAACCTTCCGTATCCCTTTTAAAGAAAATTCTCATAAGATAGGATGAACACATCCTCCCTGATCCTGAATTTGAATTTTTTTTTAATATTTAATAAAAAATTTATTATTACCACTTCATGAATCGATCCCTAAACCTCTATCTCAACTAAGAATTTCGCTACCAACTCAACTATTGACTTGTTTTTATTCTTTATTTAAAATTAAAATTTGTTAGAAAATTAGAAATAATTTAACCATACCTTAAATTTTAGGGAAGACATTGTCCTATACTTGAAAAATATTCTAGTGAGTTTGATATTTATTTATTTTTTTCTTAAAATATTTTTTTTCCACCAAATATGGACTTATGATTTTATAAGAAGGAATTTTTAAAATTTAGTAGAGATTATGGTTTTTTTTTTAATACTTAATATATTTTTTTTTCTTTAAATGAAGTACTTCAAATAAAAAATATTTATTTAACCAAAGGTAATTATCAAAATGAAAAATTCTATTAATTCAAATCTATAGAAAGTCAGTATGGACAAATTGATTTTCGGTTTGATGCTGTTGTTTATATTACATTTTATTATATTATAAAATTTCAGATTAGGTTAAAAATTTATATGAAGATCTTATTATAAGTTTACTGTCTCTGTAAAATCTTAGCTAAAAATTCCAACTGTAAAAATTTTTAGAATTCCTGCAGTCAGTCCTGTCCAGAATTTGATAATTTATGATCAGTCCGTAATAATTTACTGGATCAGTATATTTACTATAAGATTCAAATATTATTATTATTTTTATCTTAATATAGACTTGTCTATCTTCGATCAGGCTTTTGAATCGCCTCAATCGGAGTAGTACTTTTATAGCTATGAATTTTATAAGTTGGGTAATTCTTGCTGCCCATTGCTGTCCAGCAGAATTTTGTGAATTAAAATATCTTTAAAATTTATATTTGATTCAGAATAACTCATTTCAATGTAAAACACATTCAATTTGAGTGCAGGGAACCTAGATTTTTATTTTTTATTTTTATAATAAAATTTAATCCAAACTTTACAACCTACAATTAAGTTTTTTTTTTTTTGAATCACCACCATTTGAATTATATATTTTTTTTATAGTTACGATTTTTACAATCAGAGTGACTACTGTTGTCCACTTCTGTATAGCAGGATTTTGGGAAATTTAATGTTTTTAATAAAGTTTTACGGTTCAAATAATATTAAATTACAATATAGAAAAACATCCTAACGTTGTTTTATATATTCATTTAAAAAAAAAAAAATATATCAATGAATATGGAACATTTATTTATTTATTATTATTTTTTTCTATGTTTTTTTTTCTAATACACAATAATTAAATAGGGAATCCTAAGTGTACAATTTCTAATTAAAGGGAATATACTAATTATGTATGTATATGGGATCATAACTTACATGTCACACTAAATTTAGAACGAGCATCGCTTTGATACCATTCTGTCACGTCCCGAAATTCGAGTACAGAGTGTGCACCCACAGACTCGAGTTTCGGCCCATGACACGTACACTGAGTGTACTAATTTCATTCAATTATACAATTATTCATTTACCTACTAGCTCTACCGTAGATTTACATTCTATTCATACTCAACAACATCTCAAAAATAAGAAACGATCATTTATTCCAATAATTAATCATAAACATAACTAAGGACCCTCTCAATTGGGATCTTATGAAATGAAATAAATATGTCCAATAACTTGAAAGAATTAATTTACAATCTAAGAAAATTAAATATAATTAAAGTAAAAATATCATGACTAGTCTAAGGCTGCAACTTCTTCCTTTGTCAAGTAGGGTCACCTGTCCCTTAAGTCCTTTCTGGCTTGACCACATATTCCTATTTTTGAGCCACCGGCCCACCCTCATTCACATCTGTACGGTTTTTCCATCAATAAAAAATATAAGCTGGCCAGGCTTAGTGATATAACCCAGCATGGTTCATAATCATAATAATTAAAATGATGCAAAAATACATGTACAAAGATATGAATGTAAAATGGGGTATGAATGCATCAGATGGGGTGATCGTCCATCTGCTTGGGTTGGAGGTCGTCAACCCGCATCCACCCGTTGGGTAGGCTTTCACCTTTTGGTAGGCTTGGGCATAGCCCGCATCTGATAACGCTCTACCAAGATCGACATTTCTTCCAAGGAGGGCCCCTAGGATCGACCGTGCATTATGCAATGTAATGAATGAAGGATGATAAGTAAATGCGTATTTTTCATATTTGGCATAGTTATCTCAATTAAAATATTCACATATAAATTTATCGTACAATTATCATATCAAAATATTCAAACTAGTAAATAAATCAAACAATCACAATGATTTATTTTAATTTTAATGAATTCTGAGACAAGTTGGGTTACTCACCTAAGTTTGGTAGTATTGACTCTGCAATGTAATTATGTTGGTTTGAATTCAGAAATCCTATCAGTTATATCAACAACATTATTATTCATATGTTTTTATTACATGGTGGGGCCCACCTCTGATTAACATCCTAGGTGGCCAGATCCAAAATAATCAAATAATTAAAATTTCTATTCTATTTTTTTCTCCTTTTTAAGATTATAAAATTGAATGATAATTACTTGATCGGGGTGGTCCATCGGATGGTCAGATCATTCAGATTCTTGAGGTATTATCATGTTTTGCCTCTACACATTAGATGAATGGTGTGGATCTAACCACACATACACCGATGGCCCATCTCGACCTTCTACGCCAAGTGATACCAACACTTGCGCAAAAATCTAAGATTCCTTTATTAAACACTTTTAGATCTGACTAATGTGGCCTATCTGATTGTTAGATTGATCTAAAAATTATGGCCCTTGTATATTTTGGCCTTAAGGATCATATGATCCGTACAGATCTATCTTAGCATAATCAGATTCCATCCATTTAATTTATTCCTAAAATATTACTAATTAGACCAAAATCATAAAAACATCACTTTATTAAAATTGATTCTACACACCTATACAATGATGGTGTGGATGATCCACGCCATCCATTGTATAGATCAAGAAGAAATTAACAACATAATAAAAAGTTAAAAAGATCTAACGATTAGAACTTACCTGATCGAGCCTTCTTAGAATTTCCTCTTCCTTTTACTTTAGGCTTCCTATCTCCTTTTTTTTTTTAATGCAGAAACCTTCCGTATCCCTTTTAAAGAAAATTCTCATAAGATAGGATGAGCACATCCTCCCTTATCCTGAATTTGAATTTTTTTATGATATTTAATAAAAAAAATTTATTATTACCACTTCAAGAATCGATCCATAAACCTCTTTCTCAACTAAGAATTTTGCTACCAACTCAACTAGTGACTTGTTTTTATTTTTTATTTAAAAATAAAATCTTTAAATATTTAATTTAATTTTTTTAATAATGTAGCAAAATTTAGGGTTGTTACAGAATTTCCCTAACCACCTTTTCCTTTTGTACGGCGCACTTGAGTCTTGGATCCTGCTCACTTTTGGTCTCTTATCTTAAAATGAGCTCACAAAACAGATGGACGGTGTGGATTTCTGACAAACATCACGGTGAGGCCCACATAGGTTTACAGCGCAGGAATTGCCACATTTGCTTTAATTCCCCCAGTGTCATGTAAGTATAGGCCCTTGTTCGCACGTGCAGAAGGCCCATTAGGCCCACACGTACTGGATCCGAGACGCACATCTGGTGGTACGAACTAAATGATTCTCTAGCCACAAAATCCAGAGACTTTTGCAAATTATGAATGAAAGAAGTTGAGCAGGTTGTTCTAATCCGTCCATTTATTTCTAGAGTCTGGATCATCTGGTGAGTGGGCCAGGTTGAGTTTTACACACTAACATTTGGACAATGGATTTATGCGATTTAAGGGTTTGGATCTCACATTTCCAAGACATAAAGGTGATTAGAAGGCTGGTATTTGTTCCTTAAATGTGGTAAAGGTATAAAATGGATAGGCATAAATATCAATTTGCAGAGTGAATCACGCCGCATGTATATAAGATCCATGCCGCACATCTGGTGGGCCACAATTAGAGGATGTTCTGGCCATGAAATTGAGAGAAAAATCATAGTATGAATGGAAGAATTTGAGTAGGTAACGTTTGTCCGTCCATTCATCTAGTGGGCCAAGGTTTAATGTCCCCTATAATTTCAATTAGATAGTCCTGAAGAACTTTGACTTATGTTCAATTAATGATCTTTTTCATTTTCCATGTCACTAATGAAATTAAGGGTTTATATAATCGCCAATGTTGCCTTTTAAATTATATGGATTTTCCTCATTAATTTTTATTTTTTATTTTATTATAATCTATATATAGAGTGAATATAATTAGTTTGGATTTGGAAGACTTTGATGTAGGCTTAAGTTCGATATGAAATAAAATATATGACTTGATCTAATTGTGAAAGTTCTTGCAATTTTTAAGGACATTAAAACACTTAGGTAATTAGCAAGTATAATCATTTTTTGGGTGACTCACTCCATTTTGTAAACTATTTTTGAACATATTGATATTTTTATTTTAGGACCATAGCCCTTTGGATAAGAGGCAATGTTGCAATGATATACAATGGGTTACACCATGTAGATGGATTACAACCAAAACAATCTTCAAGATTGGAATATCTTATCAATGGGCTATAAAATAATCTTCAAGAAAAATGGTCCAATGATCAAAGATTTAAGATTGTTTCAATTCGAGAGTTTTTTCAGGTATCTCCTACCAGCAAGACTCATTATATGTACTCAAACCTATGACTTCAGTGTTGAAATGCAGAGCGTCTACCACTCAACCATGCATTGAGACCCACGCGTGTGACATCTTATACATCCAATAAGTTGGGGTTATTAGGCCCGCCGTGAGGATTTTCCTATGCAAAAATCAACCCCATCCACTCATTGAGTGGGCCACACTTGTATTTTTCTATCTATCAATGGATAAACATTGTTTTCTATGGTGTGGCCCACATGATAAGCAGACATGGCTATTTTTTGCATTAGGTGATCCTAATGATGGGATCAATCTATTGGAATATTTGGATATCAAATTCACTTGTAAGTGGAAGTGGGCCATGTTGATCCAAACCAGTGATCTGATTATCTCACTATAGATAGATACCCAAAATAAATAAATAAAAACCTCATTGGCTGACGACCGTCAATCCTTTGGCCTTTTCCATCGTACAGTTTATCATTGCAGTATTTTATAATCAACCATCTTTTTATAGGCCACCAATTAAAATTTTCCAAGAATGATCTATCCAGAACAGGATAATTAACGGTCTGGATCAAGGCAGAGGATACTAGTACAAACTCAGGTCGAAGATCATATGATTTCTCTTGCAAGTAGCCATGGTAGTTCTCAAATATAAGGTTTGCAGAATGTATTCCGACCTACTGCAGTGCTGTAACTGAAAGCATAAGCCGAAGCAAGAATAGAAAAATGAATATAAAGACATATAATAAGCTTCCAACGGCTGAATATAATCTAACAGTATGTGCCTTTAGCCTTTGGATTGATGGTCATCTTTCAATTATCCAAACCGTTTATATGATGGGCTCAGCCTCAAATGGGGGACAGCCAAAAAAAAAAACCAAGAACCCTTAGATGAGAATACTTCAACACTTCGATCATTTGACTTGCCCTTTGTAAATGGAGGGTCTCCTTAACTTTAAACTTTAAATAATTAGAGGGTTGAAATATTTCAATTTGAGAAATGTTTTTGGGTATTTCCCATTAACAGTAAGGCCCAATCCAACGGCTAAAGTCCACAATACATGAGGACTATCAAATAAGTTTTTTAAATTCCTTATTCAAATTTCTAATTTTGTTTTAATTTCTTTTTATAATTAATTTTAATTCTAAATTTTCATAGTTACGAATTTACATATCCAAAATTCCTACAATGTGATCTCAACAAAATATAAAAGTAGCCAACAGAGAGAGAGAGAGAGAGAGAGAGAGAGAGAGCTTTCAAACAACAAAACTTATATTTATATAATATGGGTTGATCTTTAAATACAATAATGCCCTCATATGCTTAAAAATAATTTACTTAAATGCCATGAAATCTGATCAAAATACAAGGCAAAAATATCACAAAAGAATCACAAATAAAAGCTGTTTGGATCATCACCTGCAATACAATTTAAAGCTTTCTTCTGATCTCGATTGTAAGCAAATGGACCATTGGTTTTGACCGTCAAATAGCCTGTACACATTCTATCAAGAAATGGGGTTGAAATTTTGCCATATACTCCTGTGATAGTATAAGAGAGCTGGAATTTCAAGGTAAGATTGTGAATTTTCCACGTGGAGAAGATCGGCTTCTTCGAAAATCAGGTATGGAAGTGGTGCTGCCTTCCTTCCCGTAGCGGATTCCGCTGTTCAGGAGCTTGTTCTCATGCTTCCCCATCAACAGTGGATCGACGGTTTGAACTAATCCTCTGCATGAAATTGGAATTAATTCCCAGATCAATACAAAAGAGCAAAGAGAGAATGAAATTGGCTGCAGTCAATCAATCAATCTGGTATTCGACCTGAGCAAATGTATTCTTTGAGAAGGGACAGAATTCTGCATATGTGGGTCCCACAGTTCAGCAGTCAAGACTATTGATCTGATGGGCTCCCCACTGTTAATGGATCATGTCCCAAAAAAAATCCCATAGATTGGAAGGTGCTAGCCACCAATATATTGGATTTGCTTTTTTCCAGTTGGATGGGGCCTAATCGTATATTACGTAGCAAACATCAGACGTTTGCAATTGCAATTGTCCCATGGTGGAAACTTTTGAGCCGCGGGCCATCACCATGGAGCTATCAGATCAGTGGTCCAGATCACGGATATGGGGACACTACAAATCCTCACATAGAGGATCATACAATTCTTCAAGTATCAAGTCTGTAACTTTGTGTAGTTTGTGAACTGATAACCTACAGCTAGCTGGATGCTAGCTTACCATGCATCCCATCCTTTCCACCAAGATGTTGGATGTGTAGCACGCTCAACCCATTCAAAACATAAGCGCCACCATGAAGATTATGTGCCTCAAAAATCAGGCTGCTCCACTCGTTAGGTGGGCCAGCCATCTTTCTACCAGGTGATATTCATTGCAGGGCCCACATTGTTTGGTTTGGATGTCCTGAAGTGACAGATTGGCAGGAAAGAAGGGGCTGCATGCAAACTTAGCATATAACTGGATGTAGGTGATCAGTTATCTCATTACAAACATACCTTGGTTCGAGATTCTGGGAAATCCTCGCAAAGTTCTGATGAAGCTTTTTCATCCTCAAACTAACATATGCCGGCGACTCAGTGGGCCTATTCTCATTTTCAGGTTCTGAAAAATCACTCTTTCGGGGCTCTTCCACCTTTCCTCCTATGTCCACATCAGCCTGCAATGTCAGCGCTGCATCAGACTTCTGGATCCTTGCTGGTTGCTGCTTGAGCTTGGACTTACTCTCCACCTTGCTTTTTCTGATGAAGCCTTGCCTGACATTGAGTGCTAGCTTAAATTGTTCCTCCTCGTGTTCGGGATAGACTTTCCTTGGGTGGGACCGGTGGAGGTTGTAGAACGCATCGGATATGTTGTCCTGCTTGGCAAGATCTTGTGGGCCCCAATATCCCCTCAAGTTCTCATTAGCTGATGGCAGTGGCACTGCAGCGACAGATTTGTTAATGGCTACTTTGGCAGGAAAATGTAATTTTATCGTGGGTTGCTCGTCGGGAGTGTCATGCTTGAGCCTGCTCCTGATGAGGGCACCTCGATCAGTGGATAACGATCTTCTCACAGGAGGGGACGGTGATCTTATCTTTCTAGAGTTAATTAAGCTCTCTTCAGCAATGAAAGGCAATTTTGGATCTGCTTCCTTGTCAGCAAATGCTGACGGGAAACGGGACCTCCTCTGCTTCCCAGAAGAAGAGCTTCGAACCTGAAATTTAAATTTCCAGCCAAAAATAAAAACAATTAGGATACGTTATTTCAAATGCATGCTTATGCCTATAAACTATCATTTAACATGGTATGGTGATTCAATCACTGATATTGAATGAGTTGAGACAATTCTTAGTGTGATGGTGATGCATAGGTTGGCAAATGGGCTGGGATGGCTGGGCGCAGCCTGAGTTGAGCCATCCTTGGGAGGGTTTGGGCAGAGGGTCAGGGCCTGTGGGTTGGACATGGGGATGAGTTTCAGGTTTGATTATTGGGCATGTGTGGGGTGTGCGAGTGCGGGTGGAAAAAACAAAAAAGTTCTACTGCTAACCTGTTTAGATGGTAGCAGAAAAAGAGCATGAAACCAACAAAATATAGTAACTAATATACAAGATTTATTATGTATTTATGGAATTAAATTAATCCGAATTTGATCTTTTGAAGAATTATGTACTTCATAACTTACTGTAAGGCTTTTAAGGAATTTTAGCTCCTTCCCTTTCATTTGTGGGTACTTTTTATGGGATTTAAATACTTATAGCATTTATTATTCCTTTTTTGGCAATTATGCTAAAATACATTAACTACTTTCGATTACTTGATATATTTGATTTCGTAAATCAGCATAGCATTTCTTGGGAAGAGCAGGGAAGATTTGCGAACATCCAAGATTCATTAAAATCTTTTCTATCTTCATGATAGAATTGGATGGTGAATGAATGGAGGTCTCTCATTAAAGAAGTTAGCAAGCATACACTAATGCAAACACTATTTTCTTATTGGCCTGTTATGTTACATGAGCAGTGGGAATGTGTGGCTAATTAAGAGTTTTACAGACTCGGTTGTCTCAGTGTTTGGATCTTTAACATTGCAGTATCATGACAAGAGATAAACTTTTTTGTGAGATCTATCTCAGGTAGCAATGAATGCAAAAATGAAGACGACCGATTGCTTCCTTATATGCATGAGAGAAATTCCACACGCTAAAAACAAAATAAAAGTGTTGCAAAATCTCCACCATTGGGATTACAAGGGGAGTTGAGGAGCATTAGGAGTATATAAACATGACAATACAAAAAGGAAGTTTATGAGGACATTACAAACTTACCTCAATGTTTTTAGTATCATCAACAGGTCGCTGATTGAGTTCGGATTTCAAGCTGGCACTAATTCCATATCTTTGTACATGTAAAGGTGATATTGCTCTCATCTTTTGTGCCTCATGACCGATCCTACCAACAACCCCACCTTTTAGCTGTTCTATTTCAGCTTCCTTCTTCTCCAATGACAATTTCAGGTTTGAGATCTGGACAGATGGAAATGCAATTGCTTAACTTTCTTGCAATAATGTAATGCATTTCAAACTAGATGGAACAAAAGTACTGAAAGGGCAAACCTCTTCTTTAAGCTCTCTAATTTCACCCGTCTCCTTATTAGAGCGAGCTGCCCCTAGCTCTATTGATGCCACCCGCTCAGCAAATTTAAGGGTGCTAACTGTCTCTCCAAATGCATTAACTTCCGGATTTATATGTACAAACATGAGGGTTTTAGCTTGTCCCCCTATAATAAGAAAAAGAAAAGGATAATAAGAACAGAAGAAACAACTCTTATAGGTAAAGAAGAAGCAAAAAAAAAACTTTAGGTCAAAATGATCCAGACACCCTTAAAGTGAGTTGTTCAGCCTAATTTGTTTCAAACATTTTTTTTTTTGAAAGATGAATTTTTTTATTAAAACCTTGAGAAAAGAAATACATTAGAGAAAAGAATATTTGCTTGATGTACATTAGAGATGTGCTCTCATTCTTCAAAGAAATACATTCAACTGTCAGTGTTCTCTAAGTTCTCGAGATATCCAAGATATTCAGTTTTGAGGTCATGGCTTCAATGTCAAGCTAAACCTTCAAAAGAAGATAAAAGAGATTGTTGTTCGATCTGCCTAGCATGAGATGTACCATGCTTTTCATCTTGCTTGATTTTCAGCCCATACGATTTTGTGGCTCAAACGAGAAGAAGAATGTTCACGAAAATTGGAGAACTCTGGGTAGAATTCAGTAATCATTTTTAGTCATTTACTTGGATGCTTGTGTGATTTGCAAATATATGATGCAGAAAGTTACTCAGACTCTCCCTTCATTCGGACAAAGAAAAAAGTAAGAAAACACCATTTAAAAGTAATGAAACCATAGCTAGCAGACCAAGATGGATGCAGGGAACAATGTGAAAAACAGATGGGTGAAACGTCTCATTTGCTATAGTTCTCACAGCATTTAGCCAGAAAGCATGAAATAAATGCGTGGTATGGGAAGTGAGTAAAGTTGGTATTTGAATGGTTTCCCTGGTAACTGCACTTTTGTGGAATTTAATAAACTTTTTAAATCAAGAATGGGTTAGCTCCTTAGATCATATGGAGGCTTTGGTAACTTTCTATTAGTTCAGAAAAGAATCGAAGATAAAGGAGGTCTTTTGTGATAAGCGAAGACTTAAACTATTACCTAGAGAATCCTGTAACACTTGAGTAAGCTTGCTATTTCTGTAAGGAACATGTGAGCTCTTCTGCGCAAGGGCAGAGATAACATCCCCCAGTGCAGAAAGTGATCTGTTGATATGCTGAGCTTCCTTCAATCTTTCCCCAACGGCCTCTGATTTATCCACCCTCTCACTTCCAGCTAGGTCTACCAGATGAAGACAGCCTCTAAGGATGGACCCAGAGACTAGTTCTTTTCCATTGACATGAACTGTTAATACGCTGTAGGAGAGCAGTGAAATTATTGAGCAAGTAGTGATGCTCATTGAAGAGGAAGAAACTTAAAAAGAAAAAGGAAAAGAAATTACACAATTGTTGAAGGAAATTATATATTTCTCTACCAGTTCAAAGTAATTAGAGCATCCTGATGTGGGTGCAGTGGACATAAACATAATACTCATAACATTTATGTATGCATGTGTATGTCTACAAGACATGTTCACTGACAGTGCATTATATGTGCACTTCATATACAATGACTGCACACATGACCCGGTGTCACATCACATGTATATGACATCCAAGCAGCAAAGATCACCTGGTGAAAAATCAGGCTGGTCAACTCATCAGGAGGGCCACTCCCTTAAGACAGACCTAATGGGTCTGATTCAAAGTACATGTCTGACCTGCCTGATGAGTGGACTACTTGATTTGTGTGCCCCAGATGTTCTTGATGGTGGGGCTGACCTCTTCAATAGCTTCAATGATATACATACATGACACTTGCTGCATCTGTGACAATTTTATGTGAAGTTCACGTAGAATTTCTCTAATACTTTTGTGTGTGGCTGGAGAAATTCAGAAACATATGGTTATTGTTGACTAATGAGAGGGGTTTTAGGCTCAGCTAAACAGTTAATTATATCCTAAGCTAGTTCTCTAACATATTTTTGTACCAATTACTATCAATATGAATTCAGTTTATGTGTTAATTCTGTGTATCTACACTTACTCCATGCATAATAACTAGAAGAAAATGGGTATACCTGTGAGAACGGCTGCTACGCTCATTTAGTGCAGTAGCTCCAACAGCACGATTTTTCTGACCAATTCTCATCAAATCCAGAACATCTTGAGTACAATTAACAGGAACCAAACTCGCATCAGGTACATTAAGGCCATTTGGTTGAGAACTGTTCCTTATGTCTAACGTGCAAGAAGTGAAGGAAGACAAAACCTGATTCCCTGGATAAAGCAAAAGGCTCAAAGAAAATTGAAGTATACCCGATATGATCATCTATATGGGGGAAACAGTTCCAGAGTCAGAAACTGACTCAATATAAAGAACTTTACCACCATCCAATCAACATTGGATGTGATTTGAAGTGGGCTCCGCTTGATCCCACCACCTTCTACAAAGTCAAAGCCAGTTTTCCCTAGATAAGGTGGTTATAAGGTTCAGCAATAGCAAACATTTCCTTATCTATGTCCAGCACTGAGTCACTTTCCTTTGTATGGAATAAAGTACAGAAATATAGTTCTCTGAAGGAAAGTGATTTTTGACATATTGCAAATTCATACTGTCTTCTGAGGCTTCAAGCATGTATAACCAATTGAAATAGATGCCAGTTGTATTTAGAAAAGGATATCTTCTATTAGATCCATCAGAGACCAATAGGTCCCTCACTTGTTCGTTGTAGATTTCGATCATCTGGACTCCGACTTCATATGATATAACGCCCCTCCTTTCTTTTGATATTTGGAATAGATCATTCAGTGCTCGGTAGTTCACGCCCCATGTTTCCTCTGTTGTGAGGTCAGGGCCACTCTACAAACGTGAAAGGCAGGAATTATAAATCCATTATGTTCTCAAATGAATATTGGTTTTTTTTTTTAATGCATTAAGCATGATGCAGCAATAACAAGCCAGTTACAACTTCTTTTCTAGAATTGCATAGCATCTGATATCTTGAACCTACGTGAAAATATGCAAGGGGCTTTTTTCTGGTAAACTCAGATTGAACAAGCAACATCATGGTTGCAATGTCAAGCAACCTACACTTGAGATACGGGATCAACCCAAAAGAGTTCTAATAATATCAATGAATTCCAATTCATTTCAAGCAATAGAAAATGGTGTTTTTGTCAGTGCTCAGTAAGCATAGAACCAACAGTGTGATCATAATATTCACTTGCAGAAATACCAATGATCATACTGTTTTTCTGTCTAACTTGGACATCTTCATCTAAAGAAATTCAAAGTTATACTATCTTAGAGAGTGCACTGTTGATATTACCATTGTGTATGTCTTCCCAGAGCCTGTTTGCCCATATGCAAAGATGCAGACATTGTAACCATCGAGAACAGACCTGATCAATGGTTGTGTGTCAGCAAACACTTGCTCTGCACAGAAACAATAAGTATGAGTGACTGAAGAAAATGTCCACCCAAAGCCTACCATGGATCCCTGATGTTTTTAAAGAAATTAACCCAACAACACCAGTTTTAGATACCATTTAGTGATATTTTCATAACAATATGTCCTACTTATCAGCAACAAAACCAAATCAGTATTGGAATGATTATATTCATGTATTACAATAAATTTTGCTTAAAAAGATCTGTCAACCCTTGATCCCAAGTGTTTATAAGTGTATGTTTGATGGAGATTGAAGAGTAGTAGATATTTCTGTAGATGATGACAAGAATATCTGCTTCTGGAATAACTGCTTGATTCTTGTTTCTTACAAGAATATTATGAAGGGTGTAACCTCACAAAATTCCAAGTCTCACATATCAACATTAGTATTTAGGCAAAAACCAAAATGCTTTCATGACAGTTATTGAGTCTATTCTGACAGAAAAGTATTTTCGCCATTTCTAAAATGCAGGGTATTTTCATTGGTCTATTGAAGGAAAGTCAGTTCAGAAAAATTCCCATTATATCATGGAGAAATCATATATATCCCCTTGTTTCATAAAAGAAACCTTCTTTGAGAAAGAGAACATACGTTGTGTGACATTTGTTCCGAACACTTTGTTAAAAGAAAATACTCTCCTTGCATCTTTGCCATGCTTAAGAGGATTTACAATCATGATACTCCCATTTTCTCCAATATAATCTACAGTAGTCTGGCCATCCGCTTGCCCTGGTAAGAAGGGTCTCACTCTACAGTAGACCCTAATACACCCTGCAACAATGACAAAAAAAAAAAAGTCGATATTAGGCTTCAAAGCTCCTACAAAATCAATATAGCCTTCAATCCTACAAATGCCAGGTAGTAACCTTTAAGGTCTTGTACTTGGTTGAATAGCGTGCGATTTTCCTCGAGCACTTTATGATAGGAAGATGCAGCCTGTTCCAGGCCGTTGATATGATGTTCTGAGGTGACAAAAAGCAAAAACTGGTCAATGAGCTTTTCTCTTTTAAATAAAGTAGGAAAGTCAGAAGTTTTTTTCCCTCTTGTTTTTCTTTTTCCTGCTAACCAAAGAACATCAACCTATGTAAGTTTCCAGTTTCTCACCAAGCCTTTTGTGTTCCTCCTCCCACTTTGATTGAATCCACCGGACCTGACCTTTAGTCTCATGAAAGACTGATTTCATCTCCTGAAAATGATAGGGAAAAATGATTTTATTATGAAATTCAAGAACAACTAACCTTTCTTGAACATCTAAGAAATGAGTAACATCGCATGGGCGAACAGAATTGGCATGGATGGAGGTACAGAAAAATTACAGAAAAATCATTCAAGGCCAGAAAATCATAATTGGCGTCTGCAGGCATTGGAATAGGTATCGTGATGAATTCTTAAGCTCTGAAGCACCAGTCCGTATATGTGAGGCTCATCATCCAGCAATCCACAGTAGATGATCCGATGAAGTCCACCATGAATGGGGACTGCTCCAAAAATCTCCCAAATTGAAAGATGCCAACCTTTGCTTGGCGGACCAAAATAAAATACCAAAGACAAAGGCAACATCAGAGAAAAACAAGCCAAAAATTGGATCAATGGGATCTTCAATCTGGAAGGTTTTGTAGGCATCAGTGCATCACGCATGATGGAACTCATACATCAATGGTCTGGACCCCTGAAACATGATCCACTTGTACAGGCATGTCACTATTCATGTCCCAAAGCATCATACCCAATTCCCCTTAATTACTTAACAAGGAAAATACAAGAGTACAATATGGTAACCATCACCAATCTTGTGCATCTTCTGTTCACCATTTTTTTTTAAAGGCAAATTTCATTAATTCGGGAAGCAATTAAAAAAGAAAAAGAAAAACTATCAAAATTAAGTCATTCTTTCATTAAATAAATCCAATTATTTGAATCACATTAGCTCCATTGCACAGAAAAGATAAAGTAAAGGACTATCACTAAAACTAGGATAGTTGCGGGAAGTCATGAAACTGATGTGGCAACTTATGGCATAAAAATATTCATACCTCAAGTTGTTTTTGTTGAAGATCAAGCCGTTCCACATGATCAGCATTTTGATAATCAGTAAACCCATTCTCTTCATGTGTTACACAGCAAATGCAAAATTTTGAGCATTTTGGGCAACCACCTGACATCTCACAAGACCTTTGACCAAGATACCTTGAAACAGCTTCCATTAATTCTGCTTTTGACAGAGAATTGCCGCCACTTCTCAACATTTCTTTCAAAAGGAATGCAAGCTGTTGATAGACACAACAGGGAGAAAAAAGAGTGTAAGATCTACAGTTTTATCAGTTTGGGTAGAGATGATTGTAAAGGATTTGAACAGATTTTCACATTTGTGTCATGTGGAACTTTCAATAATAATTAATTTGAAAGTGCTCAGATTTTTGGAACTTTCAAAGTGCAAAGGGATACTGCTTCAAGTAAGATATCCAAACAGTTTAAGTCAATATCAAAATCCCTTTGATTTTCGTGAAGGTCAAGAGTATGACAACTGCTTCCTCAAATTAAAATAAAATAAAATAAAATAAACACTATGAAACTTTTCAAAATCAAAGAACTTGAAGCATGACATTCAAAGGCCTGTCAATCAACCAAAAAGCAATCTCAGTGATCTAAAATTAGGTAGTTTATGCGAAGTGGGGAGGTTACTGCTATCTGAATAATTTGATTAGGCAGTTGTAAACATATGGCTCATTTCAAAACCTTGAAGATAGCTTACTCAATTCTAGAGAAGTGATCTCGTAATATATTGAAGGTATTTTACCCACTCCTCGAGAAGAAGTCCTCTCCCAACACTCCATCAACTAAAAGGAACCAACATATAAGATTTTCAGTGGTGAATTGGTGATTATACAAAGAGTACCTGATTTCTCTGAGAAACAAGCAGCCCATTCAGTGATTCAGCAGCCTTCCTGAGAACAGTGTCGACAAGCTACAGTTTTCAGCAAACGACAGAATCAGAGTAATGTCCATGTCTCGTTGTGGAAAGAATTGAACCAATCCCAAAAATATTTCTTTGTCAAAACAAAATTGAAAAAGAAAAAAAAAAAATGCTTGCAAAATAATCAGAATGCCAAACATCTCTCTCTGTACAAAACAGATATATTGACAGATGTGCCTAAGAAGGTCAAAGATTTGGGGAAGACATACAACAACAGTACCATAAAATTTTCAAGAGTACTTTATGTTGTGTTCAAAACATAAACTTAATGACTTGGTTGTAGTATGACTAAAGATTCGTGAAAGCCTATGTTGAATCCGACAAATAATTGACAGTGTCCGGGGTATGCGGGCATGTCCACAATGTAAATGTTCTTCAGGTATTTATGAAACATACATGTCTGACTCTTTTTGTATATAGATACATTTGCTCATAAATAAATAAATAAATAAAAATTATATAAATATACACTTATACAAAACTAAACGGATATACGCTTACGAAACATTTAAAGCATCTGATGATGTATATGGGTGCTTTCATGATGATTGTGGTTTTCGATAAGTGCATGAACCAAGATAGTGGGCTTTTCGAAACAACTACAACCAGATCACTAACTTAAGAAGAAACGAAGACTGTGAATCAGTGGTTGCATCTTGTGGAATTATCTTTAACTGAAAGAGAACATGCAAAAACTATCTGAAGATTATAATTACGTAAAAATGGATCTGTCTAAAAAATGGGTTGTAACGTTCACGTTCCATTCTTAGAATGATTGAGTAGACACCTTCATGATGAAGAAGCTGAACTATCATGAAAATCATAGGACTGATCAAATACTTTAGGGAACATATTTACTGAAGTTTTTGCTTTATTCTTAAAAGAGAATATCCGTAAAGGAAGTTTACAACTTCAAGCTTCAAAGGGCAAGAAGGCCACAACTGTTGCCGTTATCTCTCTATTGTTCATAAAAATTTAGTAAGAGAGAAGAAAAAAAAAAAAACTCCTAGCAGAAGAAAAAATGACATGCTGGAAAACTGGTCAACCCTTGTGGCAATATCAAAAGCATTCGTGATTACTGAAGTGGATGAATGGCTGGCTGAATTTTTTTTCCAAGCTTATACAACTTAAATGGTTAGAAGCAACATAAACATGGGCAAAACAGTGAGGAATCTGATAGTCGAGCATAGTTTGATCTATTCCCAGTTTAAGGTGTGATTGTTTTTGGGTTGGCAGATTAAGTAGTGATTCTCACATATGTAATCAATCTTTTTTATCTAATATCTAATCAAACACTTACATTACAAAGGACACTTACTAGGAAACAACATCAAAGGATCTCCACAAATTGCTTAATTCATAGTGAGTTGTATGTGTACATATGGGATCAGCAGCAAACCCATTTACAATTCTAACGTGCCTCTTATCTACTAATCAGTTGCATGAGGCAGTATTTTTAGCAACTGCCTGAAGTAGAATGTTTGAACAAACATTATCATCACAATCTTTCAACTGTGCTCTCATTATGTTGCTGGTAGATATAGATCAACAATGGAATAAAAAGGAACAGGTCTTACCTACCATTGCATTCAAAGGAAAGTCCTCAACCCCATTCAATTCAGTAAGGTAAGCTCGAAGAAGCCCAAGCCCGAATCTATCAAAGAGAAGACTCAGAGCAGTAGCTGCTTTGGATTCTTCAAGAGAGGCCTCACTTGAAAGACTAAGAACTTCTAATAGCTGCTGGTCGTATGACGAGTCAGAGCATTCTGATGTCCCATCGACACTTTCACCACCAAGCAAGGAGGATGGTGAACTCTTTGGTAAGGCGGTGATCTTCACGATTCCACCATACCGCCAAGTTCCAATTCCACCAGCTTGTTTCCACTCATGGTATCCTTTCAAACAAAGAATGCAGTCCACAACCTTGTTTGATGAACCGCCCTGTAAATAAAAGTTTAACATATATGGAAAAGACATTCTTAACAATGTACGAACATAAACCAAAAAATGGGGGGGGGGGGGGGGCGGAATCCCTCCCTCCCCACTGTTTCAACTAAAGTTACTAAATTAATTGGAAATAATAAAATCAACACATACCTTTTCTAAATCAGATGCCTCGAATGTCAAAAGCTTCATCTCTCCGACTGCCACAAGAAAATTTCTCATGTTCTCAAAGTATTGAATTGCTGATTGAGCTGCTCCATCGGTTGATTGAACATCAATAATAGGATTCTCTACAACCTGTCGCATGAATTCCGTTGAAAGGTGGTGATACATCAATAGGAAAGCTGAATTTTTATTCTCTTGTAGAAAATAAGAAATTTCAAAAAGGACAGCAACAAAAAAGTGTGAATTTCAAACAAAACACACAAACACATATCAGATGGTAACTAGAACTATGAAGTTCCATTTGTTCCCATAAACGATCATGCAATTTTTTTTTAAACTGCAAACTAAGGCCTAAAGGGGCATGCTAGTGAGGGACACAAAAAAAGGTCCTAGCAGTAAACGGAGTGTTGAATGGAAAGAACAATGATATGTATTCTCCAATGTTTGTGAAATGTTGGCAACCCATCCACAAGGGCACATGACCTAGAAATAATCATGATCAAATAATCACAACCATACAATTGATGCTGTGCAAAATGCATGGTAAGTATAAAATTGGTCTAACTTTACATTCTCCAAGCCCTTATTTGAATGGCTGTGAGAATCATATTCGGGCCATGCACAACTATGGTGGTCCCCTCCAATCCAATGGTCCAATATGATCATATATGGGCCTACATGGATTCCACATATGAATTCCCACTGTTGTTGCAGGTACAGCACCCCTCTCAAATGTTGTTCAACGTTGCAAGTGTGTCTTCATATGCTGTTGCAAGTACAGTACCCCTCTCAATAGTTGTGAGTGTAGTTCACTCACTTATTGTGCAGTGTTTCAAATGTGTCTTTGAGAGGATTTTTGCATGTAAATTGTTATTTGGTGGCTCAACGGTAATTGAGTTCAGCTATAGCCTTCTATATGAAGAAAATATTCAACATGCAACGGAAGTTCAATCTACAAACAAGCAACAATCAAAGATCTTGTATCCCATCATGTTGTGTTTGATAATTGGTGGTCCATGCTTATTGTCATCATTTTCTTCCTATGTTTCCAAATTGGTCTATGATTAATATCCATGCTCCAACTTGATGGGGAGTGAAGGAAGATGCATATAAATGTGTGTGTTATCCGTGTACTCCTGTGGAGCATTGTGTTTCTCTCAAGTTAATATGTATGTGTTAACTTTTGTGTTGATACTTGTTGCTCCTAAAACTCTCTCTCTCTCTCTCTCTCTCTCTCTCTCTCTCTCTCTCTCTCTCTCTCTCTCTACTTTGTACTTAAATTATAAGTAAAACTAGAGTTCATTTTGACTCCCTCATAACTCGGGATCTAGCATATGTTGCAGCCATCGGGGCCCTCGGGATGAGATGGTCCTATGATTTGAACCATCCATATTCATGTTACTACCAGAAAAAGCTATTGTCCCATGAGCTCACTTTAGTGAACATAGGACCTTTGATTTTTGGTGTTGAATGTGAGCCATTGAAAATCTTCTCTTTATTGTTCCAAATTCATGTACAAAGTGATGGTCACAATCATCCATTCTATATAAGTTTCTTACGGTGGCCTGTATAACATAGAGTCCACAACATGGATGATTACGATGATTGGACCACTAAGAGCAGGGAACCCAGTGGGCAGTGACATATACTGAAATTATGCAAATTTCTATTTTCTTCTCTCATAAAATCATCAAACAGTAGTAAGCATACACACCAAAGTGCATGTTAGCTTGAGCCATGAACAGTGGCAGTCATACCTTCAAAACAGAGCCCGGATTGACTTTGTTGAGGACGTTGCATAAGATGAGACCGTTGCGAAGGGCAAGGCAGAACTCCTCTTCAGAAGGTTCTTTAGACAGCGTGTTGGACGCGCCTTGGTCCATCTGCCTTAGCCATTCTCCTGCTTGGTACCTTCTAGAAGCTACGATACAGAAAATATATATGTAAATGAAAATCCCCAAATTCCAATTTCATCTCTCTCTGTGTGTTTTGGGTATGATTTGGGTATGATTTGCGTTTGAATTCTCATTGCAGCCATTGAATAGATTATGATTTTATTTCAGATTTCAGATGAGAAGAAGAAAATTAGGTTTCGAATGGTTCGGCGTTGATGAACAATCGAAAGAAACGGGCTGAGACTGAGAAATCTCTGTGTGTGTGTTTTGGGTATGATTTGGGTTTGAATTCTCATTGCAGCCATTGAATAGATTATGATTTTACTTCAGATTTCAGACGAGAAGAAGAAAAATGCGTTTGGAATGGTTTGGCGTTGATGAACAATCGAAAGAAACAGGGCTGAGACTGAGTAGTCCAGTTTTCCGTTATGAAACACCTACAGTGAGACTTCACTGTTGGCGATTCTTTTCCAAGTGGGTCCCACTCTCGATCACCTCATATGCAACCCGTACTCGCGCGAACCACGGCGCTCTTTTATCCGATGAGCCATGGGCAGACACAGGTCAGTTTTTCTGTTGTGAAACACCTGAGTAAAACTCCACTGTGCCTGAATCTTTCGAAATGGGTCCCGCTTCTCCATCACCTTACTTCAAGAAATGAAAACCGTAATCGCACGAATCACGGTGCCGCTTTTATCCCATGGGCCACGGGCAGACTCAGAGCTCAGGACTTGTATTGTGAAACACCTACAGTGAGGCATCACTGTGGGCACTGCAGGTGAATCTTTCCTAACCTGGTCCCACATCAGCATCCCCTTCCTTCGAGAAACGGAAACCGTACTCGCGCGAATCACGGTATCCGATGGGCGGTGGGCCACACATGTCAGTTGAATGAGAACTTTCCTTTTCTTTCGTGCAAGCATGGCCCACCTGTTTCCCATTGAGTAGCAATCCGTATCGTACTCCCTCCATACCTCGCAATGCGGCCAGGATGCACGACATATGCCGTTCAAATGGTGGGCCCCACACGTGTACTCTAAATGTGGAACATTGATCATTATTTTTATGACACTTTGGACCACTTGATTGGACCTCCGAATGCAGGACCCCAACTGCGTAGATGTCACTGACTCTCCACGCTATTTACTTTTAACCGTCCATTTGATACATACCATGTTCGTGGCCACGATTGCTCTATCAGTGTAATTTTTTAGATATTGTCCATCCACAAAAGTACCCATATTTTGGATGGTGTGGATGGCCTAGGGAGATGAGTGGCCACCTATTTGTAAATCCTGATGAGTTTACCAACTTTGGATTCGAGTGAAATCCCACGGCGTGCGTGTGTGGAGTGTGTGCGCGTGTGGCGTGAGTGTGTAGGGGTGTGTGTGCGTGTGTAAAAAAAAAAAATAGTTTACCAACTTTGGATCTGATCAGGGTTGGCAATGAGGACCCGACCTCACAGTTTTACTAAACGGGTCCATGTAGACCCGTGACCACCTTGTGGACTCACCCAACTAATAATTCAGCAAGCCCAACCGAATGGCTTTTGCAGAAGTTCCTGTGCTAGAAACCTAGGTGGGGCCGCAGTGATGTT
Organism: Magnolia sinica; assembly: GCF_029962835.1. Taxonomy (NCBI): domain Eukaryota; kingdom Viridiplantae; phylum Streptophyta; class Magnoliopsida; order Magnoliales; family Magnoliaceae; genus Magnolia; species Magnolia sinica. Next base: position 85,604,208 of record NC_080581.1, read on the forward strand.
TGTGAGACATCCACCCGTTCATCCTTTTTTTGAGTTTATTTTAGGATAGAATGTTCATGGTCGAAATATTCTTGGGGCCATAGACGTTTTGAACCAAGATAGTATTTGTGTTTTCAGTTCATCTCAGTAGAAATGATGTTATGAATTGTGCGGATGGCATGTATACGTGTGACGGAGGGTCCTATCAGGAGTTATGTGAGGCCACCTTGATATATATGTTGTTTTATTCACTCCTATTTTGGTATATGATTTTAAGGATGCAACAAAAAAGGAGGTAGATTGAAGGCTGAACTGGACCACACCAAAGGAAGTAATGGGGATTGAAAACTTGTCTGGGTCCAGTTAAGTTTTCTATGGTGCTGATATCTATGTTACAAATCTCATTTACAAGGGTCTCATAAATCCTAGTTTGAAGAATTCATGCAGAGTCACATCACATTGTATCTGGTTATCCAGTACACCCGTTGAAAACATACGTGAACCGATTGGGTTGGAATCCTACGTTTCTAGCTCTCTGGTTTAGTTCGCCTTGAACCGAACGGACCCAATTAATCATCTGACCGAGCACACCCATTTCCAATCCTGTTATGAGGTTTACGGTTCAGTTCCACTCCAGTCCTACGCAAATGGCAGACTGGTAGTCCAAAGTGGATGTGGATCGGCTAACCCTTCCACTAGCCAATGGCTAATTAATGGTTAGTGCTCTGTAATGCCCCACCATGATGTATGTGTTCCATTCATGATGTCCATCTATTTTTTTCAATCATTTTTTTAATATGAACCCAAAAATAAGATAAATTCGAATCTCAAATGGACCACATTAGAGGGAACAATTTTGATTGAACACTCACCATTAAAAACTTCTTTAAGGTTATAGAAGTTTTTGATCCAGCTCATATTTGTTTTTCATTTCATCCAAGTCTGTATGACATAATTAACAAGTTAGACGTCAAATAACCATTCCAGTCAACCGTAAGAGGTTTTTAAAACTGAACATCCAAACACTACTGCTTTCCTGTTGTGTGGTCCACCTGAGATTTAGATCTACCTAATTTTTTGGATTAAATTTTAAAATGATTTAGAAAAATGGTTGAATGGCCTGGATAAAACACATAAATCATAGTGATTATATGTCAATCAACATGGTAGATGTCAAATACATTACAGTAGGCCCTGGGAGGTTTTTAATGGTAACCATCCAATCATTGCTGCTTTTCTGTAGTGGTCCACCTGAGAATTAGATCTGACTAATTTTTTTGGATCAAATTCTAAAATGATTTAGAAAAATGGTTGGATGGCTGGGATAAAACATATAAATCACAGTGATCGGATGTCAATCAACAGGTTAGATGTCAAATAAACATTACAGTGTTCTCTAGGAGGTTTTTAACGGTGAACATCCAATCTCTACTGCTTTCTTGTAGTGTGGTCCCCCTGAGATTTAGATCTACCTCATTTTTTGAATCAAATTCTAAAATGATTTGGAAAAATGAATGGACGGCGTGGATAAAAAATATACATCATGAGTGAGGCCCATGGAGCACCGAACTTGTCAAACCCCGTCCGTCCAAGCATCCTTATGGTGGCCCTAACCTAAATGTCACTCGTACAAATGAGGGGAAAAAAATAAAATAAAATCACTGATCGGGTAATCCAATCCTTTTGATTTCGTTGCCATGGACCGTCCATGGTAACCCCTACCATATGAACGGTCCTGATTCACCAGAAGTACATCCATGTGTTGTACACTGGTGAGGAGCAATGAACTGGGACTTGTAACCCAGTCGACGAACCGGACAGGGATGTAGAATTTTTACCTGCTTCTTCAGCCTTCCTCATTGCCAACTCGTCGTCGTTGATCGTTTCTTCTGCAACCGGTCCGTCTTGATGACACAAAGCTTTCAGTCCAACTCTCAAGCTCTTACAAGGTGAGACAAAGCCCATATTACTGTCGTTTTCCTGCGGCATCTTCCCTTCTACTCAGAGGCTCTCTCTAAAATCCCAAAAATCTGTTAGAAGAAAGAAAACATATCAGCCGTCCACATCAGAAATTCTCTCGTTTATCGTGATGAACTAAGATTGGTTAATCGCAGCAAAGCACCAGTGAATCCAGATCGTTTATTAGGTGGGCCATCCTGATTACAGGGTAATTCTAGCTGTCTGATGTGTGGCCTAAATAGACAGTGGGATCTGAGCCTTAAATCAGGTGGGCCACTCTGTTTAGATCTAATGGCCTAATGATCAGACCTTTCCATCTATCAAGTGGGCCACAGTGGAGAAAACAGATGGATGTGATTCAGAATTTTTATCGGCCGTCCGATTGTTTTGTACGGTGTGGCTCACCTGATGAGTGAAACAGACTGGATTTTAGGCGAGAAGATGTAGGCAGTGAGACGCACCTGATGGAGAGCTGGGATCTTACACGTGCATGACATATGGGCATCTGTGCTGCAATGTGGATGAGATGGGCTCTAGAGGCGTGTGGGCAAGGCATGTGGAAGTGGCAAAGAAATCAAATTACCCACGAGGAGAAGGGGGTTTCATTAATTGCAGCGGTGGAATTCTTTCGAGTCTTTATGAGCGTGGTTCATTCGATGGATTTATCAACGGTGTAGATTCACCCAATGAAGAGCGATGATGAACCAGTAATGGTTCGTCGCGACTTACTGGAAAGATGTTTTAGTGAGATCTAAACGGAACCGAACAAAACTACAAATTCAAATATTGGAATTCAAACGAAACAGAACAAAAGATTCTCTCTCTCTCTCTCTCTCTCTCTCTCTCTCTCTCTCTCTCTCTCTCTCTCTCTCTCTCATATTTCCTTCACAGAGCCTCTAATGGCGGAGGAAAGCAACATGCGGTAATTTGCAAATCCAAAACTGAAATCTCTCTCTCTCTCTCTCTCTCTCTCTCTCTCTCTCTCTCAAAATTACAAATTTCAAACACGAGTATTCGAATTGAACGAAACAGAACGAACTTACTCTCTGTATCACACACATACAAATCAAGAACTACATTTTCTCCACAAACCTCTGTTCCAATCAAAAGAAATGAAAATCCTAATAAAACAGAAACCAGAGAAATCGCATTTCTCCGAAAACTCCTTTAAAACCCGCTCCTTTCAAAAACAGAAAATTAAGAAGATCATTCCAATAACCTCAATAAAGAAGGGGAAAATCAAAGAATAAAATCGAGAAGAACATAACAAGTACATTTCAGGCTGAGAAAAAAAAAAAAAACATTGGATGTACCTCTTCCTTGCGATCTTTCTCTTCTTCTTCGATTCGTCTGGTGGAGATCGCTCGATTCTACTGGAAAAAGAGCGGAGAAAGGAAGGAAAACGACGGGTTTTGATGCGATCGGAAGCGTAAAGGGTAACGATGGAACGAGCTTCTCGTGTTTTCAAGTCAGTACTGAAAACAGAGAGAGAGAGAGAGAGAGAGAGAGAGAGAGAGAGCATTTGAAATTTCACCGGTGGAGTTATTAAATGGTTAGGCAACTGAAAAAAAAAAAGGAAAGGTAGCCCGCTGGACCACCCTTAATAATGATCCCCCCTAACGGTTCACCTGATTGGGCCCACCTTTTTATAGGTTAAGCTGCAGGATTTTTCTCCTTTTCGGCCATCTTAACAGTCTGAGCATTGGCATGCGAAGGAATCATTGGACCAAATACTGTTTATTTCCATAGGAATGATCACATTGGTTAGGTTCAACCTATATAGTTAGGGTCCACCTTGATGTGTAAGTGTCATCCAATCTCATCCAATAGATGCTCTCAACTATCTAGCCTACACATAACTCAGGTGGGCCACACCAGAGGAAACAATGGAGTCAATGGTGGGATGCCGATTATATAGTGAGGGGCTGCAATGTGAAGACCATGATGCATGTGTTTTATCCTCACTGTCCTTTAATATTTGGGGCTCATTTTAGAGCATAAGTGAAAATTGAAATACATCCAAAGCTCAAATATTAAACAAAGAGAATTGAATGCCTATCCTTGGAAGCTTATGAAGCCTCAATCAAGTTAATATTTGTGTTTTTCATGAGATATAAACATCATTATAGCCCTAAAAAGGATTTGACTAAGGATGTTTTTATCTCATGCTTTATGTGGTGTGTTCCACTTTAGCTTGATGTGCTTCAATTTTAGGTTCATACACTAAAATGATCTGGAAATAGCGATTAGGTTCATACACTAAAATGATCTGGAAATAGCGATGATGAATGGTATGTATAAAACACAATTAAGGTTGGTGAGTGCCTTACTATGTATTGGGGTCTCACCGTGAAAACTTTTAATTGGAAAGTGGGATCCATTACGTTGTGTATGTGCCATCTCTCCATGACAAAGGGACTCGGTAAAACTCAACAAGTGAATACACAAGTGTTTTGTTTTTGTAGATGTATTCTTCTCTTTTTTCTCCTTGTAGCTAGTTTTCATCTTTCTAATAATAATAAAATTTTAAAAAAAAATCACACGGATTTGGATGCAAGGAAAATAATGCAATACCTCCGTGGCCGATAAAAAAAAAAAAATTCAGGGTGACCATTCAATCCTTATTGTGTGGTCTACTTAAGATTTGTGTCTGATTCATTTTTGAAAGATGATATGGAAAACAAAAAACAAAAAAATTTGAATGGCAAAGATACGTAACATATAAATCTATGGGGGCTCCACGCAGGGAAACACCCCATGACGTGTTACCTTGGTAATCCGCTACCGTGGGGTTCACGCGGTCCACCAATTAAAATGGTCAGGCGTTCTGGAAAGACAGGAAAGTAACGAAGACGCATGTAGTTACAGTTTATCGTTTCAGTAATTTCTCGGGATATTTTGATATTTTGAAAGTTCTTCTTGATATTTATTGTAAATTCATAGATAATTTTAAACATTAAATTATAATTATAATATAGATATAATGATTTAAAATTTTTAAGAAATGGTTAAATTCGAGATATTTTTCGAGAAAATATCCGAAAAATTAAAACTTACGAGATTTTGATAATATCGCGATATTTTTTAAAATCTCGGCAACATTTATTAGAACATTACAAATTAACAATAGACCAGCCCACAAAACATAGACGGCGTTAGTAATCGCAGGCCGTTGGATTAAGTGGGGTTTGCCTTTTTGACCTTTCTTGACCATTGCTTTCGTTTACAGATGGAAAGCTTGAGCATTGGTCAAAAGATGTTCTGCCACGTGGCGTTCTGAAGATGGTGTATTCTCATGAGTACCGTAGATTTTGGACTGGAACGGCAAGAACTTCGGAAAGGTCCACGTCAGCTAATGACACTACAAAATACTAGAAAACAGTGACTAGAGTCAATAGGAGAAAGCTATAGGACTTAGTGTGCGTCTGTCAACATATTTTAGATGGTGGTGACCAATTTCCGGCTCATGCGGCTTACAGATGTATGGAAAACCGGAGATTCCGGACAGTCCATTGCTGGTGGAAAACGTACTAGGACCACTCAAGTACCCACGTTGGTACTGGTCAGTGCTGGTCGGTGTTTTGTGGGCTCCACCATGATGCATGTGTTTTTATATCCATGCCGTCCGTCCATTTTTCCAGCTCATTTTAGAGCATGAGACAAAAAATGAGGTAGATCTAAATCTCAGGTGGGTCACACCATAAGAAATAGTGGGGATTAAAATCTCACCGTTAAAAATTACTTGAGGCCACAGAAGTTTTGGGTAAAGCTGATATTTCTGTTTTCCCTTCATCATGGTCTGTGTGACCTAACCAGCAGGTTGGATGGCACATAAACATTACACCGGGCTCTAGGAAGTTTTTCATGGGTTCAATCACCGTTATTTCTTATAATCTGTTCCACTTGAGATTTATAACTGCTTCATATTTGGGCTGTACCTTATATTGGCCGGGATTGAGCCGGAAAATTAGATGGACGGCTAGGATGAAACACCTCCATCATAGTGAGATCTATGGTGAACCCAACAACACCAACCAATCTGAGCTTAGTATTGGATGGGTTACTGGGGAATCCACTTGGATTCAATAGGGACCCTTTGGTACTGGTCAATGTTGTGGGCCCCACTATAATGTATTTGTTTCATCCACACCTAACATCCCTTTTACCATCTCATTTTAGGATTTAAAAAGATGTAGATCAAAATCTCAAGTAGACTACACCACAGGAAACAATGGCGGTAGAATGTCCACCATTAAAAACCTTCTTGGGCCCACTATAATGTTTTATTTGACATCTAACTTATTGAATAAGTCGACATGAATGAAGGGAAAACATAAATATCAAATTATTGATATATAAAAAAACTTACAGTCCCCAAAAAGTTTTTAATAGTTGGCATTCTATCACCATTGCTTCCTCTAAAATGATCTAGGGAAGATTTGAATTTACTTTATTTTTAAGCAAAATGGACAGACAACATGAATAACAAAAACAAATATCATAGTGGGCTATAGAGCTTTTTCGACCGGTATGGACCTAAAGGGGTCACCATTGAGTATGCTGACATGAATGAAGGAAAAACATAAATATCATATTATTGATAAAAACACTTATAGTTCCTGAGAAATTTCTAATAGTTGGCATTCAATCACCATTGCTTCCTTCAGAATGATGTGGGGAAGATTTGGATTTACTTTATTTTTAAGCTCAATGAATGGACAGACAACATGAATAACAAAAACACACATCATAGTGGGGCTATAAAGCTTTTCCAACCCGCATCGACCTAAAGGGGTCACCACTGAATCCAAATTCACGAAGAACCATCTAAGACTTCCAGCCATTGGTTGTTTTAATTGTAACCATTCATTTTAATTTGTTTGATTTTCATAACACGTTCCATCCTAGGGTTACTGATTGTGTGGGGCCATACACATACGCGTGCAAGCACACACTACAACATGAATTATGTGTGTATAATTTGTGCTTTCCAACAAGTGGGCTATACTCTAAACATTTTAACCTAAATATCATACCAACTAAAAAGTTAAATTGGTACATTTTCGCCTCCTGACATGATGTGACAGTCTTTTATTTAACATTAAATACTATTAGAAAAAGTTTTAATTAATTAAATTAAAAACTATTGTAAAAAAAAAAAAAAAAGAACCCCACAAAGTAGACCATACCACTTTCAAACATGAAATGGCACACTTGATCAGACTGGATTACTTTAAAATATATGCTTGGCATGGGCTCCATCTTTGAAGGTGGGTTCCATCTTTGGCAATGACATGTTATGTAAATAAATTCCACCATGTTCTATTAGGATATGTGTCCATAAAATATTTGCCAAAACAAAAATATATGTTTATTTAACACATTGTGCCCACATGAAAATTGAAAAAACCTGATTTTTAAGCCAGAATATCTAAACAATGTAATTCACCGGATGAATAGCTCAGATCTAACACACGTGTTACATATGCCACACTTGCCTGCATATGCATGGTTCAGGTTTGATAGGCTTGTGGAATTAGCAAACCTCTTATCCATTTCATAATGGGCCACATGATTTGGATGGTCTGGATTAAGATTCATATACTCATCTCATACGGCGGATGAGTGGCTACCATCTATAATCCTAATGATGCGTAGTACACCCTTTAAGCTGAGTGCTTACACGCAAGACCAGATCATGATGGCCATGGGCCACTCACTTCTAAAGCTTGCTTTTGTACTCAAGTGACAGCACACGGTAGCTTAATGGGAGGCGTATGTTAGAGAGGCTGGCTAATTACACACGCGTGTGGGAGTCGTACACATCCAGAAGAGCATTGGTCCAATTTGACACGTGTGTGAGATCTAAGCTTTCCATCAAGTAAGCTACACTGTCTAGATCTTGTGTAGTAAAAATCAGACGTTTTTACACCTTTGGTAAGCCACAGCATGTGAAAAGAAATGAACGGCTAGATGAAAATAACCCTTAATTTGCTTTGTATGTTGTGGCCCACCTCAAGACTGGAATCATCTGATTTTTTTTTTAATACAGCAGAAGATCTAAGCATTCTTTCAAGCCTTATGAAAGGTTCAAATCTCAGACACGTGACTCATATTTGCACGCGTGCCGGCCGAGGTTGTACACGGCTCTTCACGCGTGTGGAATTATCAAACCTCATGCTGTTACAAATTGCACAAGGTTCACATATCTACTAAATCTAGACCGTCAAAAATGTGGGGCCCACTTAGATAGGTCGTCCTCATCTAAAAACAAGGACGATTGCTGAATTCGAATGCTTCTTTTCCAAATCAACCGATACGTGAGTGTCCACCGATCAGCTAGTTAGCCAACCAATGTGACTTTTGATTTATTATCCATCTACAAGTGAGGCCCACAATTTGGACGGCTTTAGTTTGAGATATTTTTATGCCAACATATGTAATTTCCTTTTAAAGGGTTCACTTTTAAAAGCAAAATATTTTCAAAATCTCAGGTCCAACCCGTTGGACCACAAGTTACGGTACATCAAGCTATATCTTGTAATGCTTCAAGTGCATGATAAATCCAATCCGTCCAATAGGTTTGCCCCACCATGAGAATTTCCTTAAAAGAAAATAAGGTTCATCCACTCATTATTTGACCCACGCTTCTATTTTCTATGTATTAATAGGTAAAATTGTTTTCGATGGTTCTGCCGTCCTGATGAACCACTTCCTGAATGGACCACCTTGATATTTAGGTAGTAACATCCACAATCTGAGGTCCACCTGATTGATGACCTCGATATTTCATCTGTTTCCCACGCTGGCACATGTGGTGACGTGTGCATTAGTTGACATGCATGCGTGTGGACTAAACAAATCTCTCTTTTTTATTAATGGATTTGTTGGGTTAGGCAGACCTCCCACTTTCATTAGAATTTTGAAAGGAAAATCAATTTATATTTGAAGATTACGTGCAAAAGCTATATACCAAATTTCTATGTATAGCTATCTTTACTCACAATCTATCCTTTTGCCTATCAATCCAGACCGTTCAATTGATGGGTCACCTCTATCTGATGTTTCACACACTGATTTGCATTTAGGCAGCTAATCGGGTAGAAACAGTGGCCTTTTGAAAATTCATTGGTTTGGATGGATAGGATCATTCCATATGTGCAATTTGGGCCATTGTTCATCAATTGGATGGCTTGGATCAAGGTGACAAGAGATAGTTCATACAACAACTCTCATATATATAGTTTCCCTGTAAGAACGATACTTCAATCCTAGACCGTCAAATGCTGGATAGGATCATCTTTGTGGATGTTGAATACCTACAAACCACAATGAAACAGCGACTTTAAAGTCAGATTGGTCAACATCTAATGGATGGTTAAAAGAGAACGCTTGAACGGTCCAGATTCAGTGGCAGAATTAAGACGGTCAGGATCGGAGCGTGAGTTTTGGTCATGCCCATCAAACTCGGGGTGAATGATTTGGGAGGATGATATCATGCCACGTGTATAATGGATGGGAGCGAGTGCTACTCTACTCAATAGTTCTTCAGAGTACCAGATGTTTCTTTCCTTTCTTTGAATAACCCAAGGATCCAATGTGACTTTTGCACCATCAAAAGAATGGTGGTGACTCATTCTTGTCGTGTGTGAAACTGATGTTCAGCTATCCATACCGTCCAAATTGTGGGTCACATCATGTTAGATAAATCCTAACCATCGACGTAATGTATATCAAATAGAAGTAAAAATCACTATAGCAGGCAGTCCAAATTGGAATGGAAAAATAAATGAAATGGTTGATATTTCAGTGTAATTTTCGTTTATGATCCTCCTAAGTTGGATTAATTGATTTGGACGGTGTGGATTTCCATAGAGCTTTGCCATGCGTAATTTTGAAGAGTCACCACCATTTTCTAAATGGGGCTAGACTCACGTAAGAGACTTCGCACTCTAGAAAAAGAAAAGGGGAAATTTATAAAATACTATCCATGTTTTAATGAAATTTACATTCAGATACTTTTTGTTTTCTTAAGTGGATAATTTTTTGCAAATGACCAAATTACCCTTCCAACAAAAATTACCTTTCAATAAACAATGTTCAAATATTAGAGGTTAGATTTGTCCAATTGATCTAACTTTTGATTGTTATTTTCACAATTTAGTCATATCTAATTAAAAATCATAGACGGCATGCATAATGATGGTGTATCAATTGTCATACTAATAACTAAAAAAGTTCTTCTACCACACCTATTTTATGCAATGCGTATGTCATGTGGCAAATATAAAATCCACTTGATTCATCAAGTCCTATTCTATTCTAGATATGAGGCCCTTTGGTCAAATATCAACTAAATCCACGACTCAAATGGACCACATCAAATGGAGCCGTCAAATAGAATGCCTACCATAGATTTTTGTGTGGGTCCATCATAAGGTGTATCTTTCATCAAACTCATTAATCAAATCTAAATTGTCATGTTGGAGAGAATATATAAATAAGAAGTTAGTTTATTAAAAACCTAACTAGGTTAGCCCTAGCCCACCGTAGTTATTTTACTGTTTATGTTAGGATGACAGCTCAAAAATAAGTCATATCCAGTGCCCAAGTGAGCCCCACCAAAAAAAAGATGAGAACATTAGTGACAGAAATAGCTACTTTTGAAAATCTCCTTAGGGCTCCTGCAATGTTTATATGGTACCGAATCCATTCATAATGTAATTCCCACAAGGAAAAAAGGAGAATAAAAATAAAAATCTAAAATGAAAACTTTTACTGCCCATATGACGTTTCATTAGTGGCATTTTTGAATATCTCTCTCTCTCTCTCTCTCTCTCTCTCTCTCTCTCTCTCTATGTATATATATATATATATATATATATATATATATATATATATATATATATATATATATATATATATATATATATATATATATATATATATATATATATATATATATATATATATATCTTTTGCCATGACAACCTCAATAAAAGGAAATAACACATACTTTTTGGGTCCAACCATTATGTGTGTGACATCCAATCTGTTCATCAGTTTTGCAAGCTCATATTAGGGCATGAGTAAAAATATGAGGGGGATCTAAAGCTGGAGTTACCAACTCTACAGGAAACATTGGGATGAAATGCCATGTTTGAAACCATTTTAGGGCTTACCTTGTGTTTATAGGTACTCTAATCCATTCATAAAATTGATATCACGAGGAAGAACAGAAGACACAAATATCAGCATATCCAAAACTTGTAGGTTGCATGAAAGTTTCATTAATAGGGTTCAATTTCACCATTCTTTGTAGTGTGGCTCACTTAAGTTTATGCATACGATTTTTATTATATTTTATTTACGTCGTGTCCTAACAAGAGCATAATGGATGGATAGAGTGGATGTAACAAAAGTGGATTGCCTAATGGACAATTCAGTATACTAGTAAATTTTTCAGGGCCCAATGTGGTTTACGTGTCTTGTCCATGTGTTTCTCCCTTATACCCGTTCATTTTAGGGCATGAGTTCAAAATTGAAGCATATCCAAAGTTTAAAAGTTTACTTAGAACACACCACATGAAAAAGTGTAAATTGAAGTGCATGACCTTACTATTAGGTAGTTGAATGACAAATAAACATCACCGTGGCCCTAGGAAGGTTTCCATGGTGGATATTATTGCAAGGTCTACTTGAGCTTTGGATATGCCTTAATTATGGGATCATGCCCTAAAATGGGCTGAAAGAATGGATGGACAGCATGGAAAAGATACATACATCAACAATGGGACCCACAGTGTACTCATACTCAGTAGGCAATCTGCTTTGGAATATAACACATACATATTGGTGGGCCCCACATATTTTTTGGTCAGGACTCTCTTCATTTATAGGATAATTCAAAGCGACTCATCCACATCAATTAACTCGTAGGTCCTAACCAGTCCATACAAAATGCCTTTTAACCATCCATGCATATGTCAAGAGTAATTTGCTTATAGAAGAGGAGTGTTTTTGTCATTTATGAAGTATATTTCACTTAATGGACGATAGCTTAAGCATCATAATGTAAGTTTCATAAAACTTAGGTAGTATATCATAAAATCCCCAAAATTTTCAAATGCTGATCATGTGCACGCTAAACACATGAATATCTACAGTACGCTCCATTATTCAATCTATGCACGTTTAGGCCATGCTGTCGTGATCCCAATCACTGATATGGTGGGTCACACCCTCATGCACCAAAACTTCCCACATTTGAAGATCTTACCCCCTTTTTCTTTATTTTCTTTCATACCCATCTATTTACTGGAACCCAATGGAAGGTCAGGATCATCCAATCTGATAATAATAATAAAAAAACTCCAGTGGGCCCTTGCTTTTGATGATATTCTCAGTTCGAGAAAAATAAAAGCCACCCGTTTAGCAGTCAGAGTGTACACACCACAAGCCCCAATGGACCACTAAATCATCCGTTTACTGTGATTTTGAACTGTGAGCCATCCACCGCGGATCTACAGAATGAACGGTTTTGATCATGGATCAGAGGCCATGGAAGGTATAATGGCTGTCCGAGGACTATGGATCTTAGTCCTCCCGCAGCATCAAACATGTGTGGTCCACTTAGTCTGGGGTTTGGTGAAAAAGGGAGAAAGGGCATAAAGGCAAATGTATACGTTGGATGTTTTGAAATACTAAGAGCCCAAATGAAATATGGAACGTTGGATCCACACCCACATATGATTGCCAATGCTAGCTTTTTCCCTCCATCTCTTTTCTCCTGTCCTCCATTACAAAGGCAATCCAGAAGGTTCTTTTTTCTAAGTATGGTGTGCGTCTGTCAGCAGTTTACGGACGCGGATTTCCTGGGAATGCCTTTCGCAGGAAGTTCCTGCACAAGGATTCTGGGTGGGGCCCACTGTGATGTTTGTGAGAAATCCAACCCGTCCATCCGTTTTTATAGATCATTTTAGTACATGATACGAAAAATAATGCGGATCAAATGCTCAAATGGTCCACACGAGAGGAAAAATTGTCTATTTAGCGACCACCGTTGAAATATTTATATGGCCACGAATTTTTGTATCGGTCTAGGTTTCCGGTGTTTTCACTTCATCCAAGTGAAAATGACCTTATAAACGGTTTGGATGGCATATACACATCAAGGTGGAGCCTAGGAATGTTTCAACGGTAGGAATTCCTTTCCCCACTGTTTCATCTTGTATGGCCCATTTGAGTTTTGGATACTCCTCATTTTTCATTTAATGTCCTAAAATGATCTAAAAAAATGGATGGACGGTTTGGATTTCTCATAAACATCATGGTGGACCCCACCTTGCATCCCTTTGCAGGAACTCCCTGAGCAGGAAATCCGCGTCCGCAATTTACAGTGTACGGCGACATCGAGCTCCGTGGACCCCACCTTCTATGGTGGGCCATGAGCCTGAAAATCAGGTGAATCTGTGACTTAGGTGGGCCAGGCCACAGACAACAGCAGGTGAGTGGATGCCCACACGTTGAAGCGCTCCTGATTGTTTATAGGGCCCAAGGAGACGTGATTCAGATATCCAGATCATCTATTGTATGAGTTACACGTGGATGAGGCATCACACCAAATTTCAGACTATTTCAAAAATCATGTGGGCCCATCAAGTTCTTTTAGATGTTTTAGGCATGATTTCAGATGGTTTCAAATGGTGTGGCCCACTAGAGTTCTGGATATGGTTTATTTTTAGGATATCCCATAACAGAGATGGGACTCACTAAATATACGGTGTGGATGTCTGAAATATATCATTTTGGGGCCCACAGAACTCGACATCACAGGAAGATGTGATGAAGTCGTACCTCGCAGTACCTGAAATGCGGTGCAGTGAGGATGTTTTACACGTGCCAACAGAGATCACGGATACACGATCGGAGGATCCTAGACGTTCATCATGTAGTGGGAAATCAAAAAGGTACAATCATATGGTTTGCCAGATATGTAGTTCGTCACTTTATTATTTTTCTTCCTAAACCGTACGTTTTCTCGTACGCAGGTGGCCCACCTGATGAATGGGGTGAATGATTTTTTACTCAGAGGATATTTGGCACACATGTATGTCAATCCAGACCGATAAATCATGAGCTCAGTAAGCGAAGAAGCATGGACCGTAGATCACACTCACCGGACAATCATAGCCATCCGTGATAAGCTTATTGGATTTGGATGGTGACCATGGGCCCATCTTGATATATATGTTTTTTTTTATATCCATTCCGTTCATCCATTTTTATAGGTAATTTTAGGACATGATTGCAAAAATGAAGCAGATCTGAAGCTCGAGTGGACCACACCATAAGAAACAGTGCGATAATGACAACCACCGTTGAAACCTTCATTTGTCAACCAAACTGTTGATAAGATCACACAGAGACCTGTATGAAGGTAAAACACAAGAATTTGTTTGATCCAAAACTTTTGTGGCCACCAAGAAGTTTTTAACAGTGGACATTCATTCACCACTGTTTCCTATGGTGTGGTCCACTTGAGCTTTTGATTTACTTCATTTTTTGGCTCACGATGTAAAAATGAGATGTAAAAACAGATGGACGGCGTGGATAAAACATATACATCACGGTAGTCCCCACAGCGTGTTAGGGTCACCACCCAATCTGCCCCATGTATGGTGGATGAGTCCCCAATAGCTACTTTTCGCGAATACACAAACTTTCTTGGCTTTTTCATTTGTAAAGCTGAGCTATTTGATACTCTGGGATAGTATGACACTTGATACACAGGCACTTATTGTTGGACGCGGGGCATACATTAAACAAAACTAGAAAAATCTGACACCACTGTTCGTTGAGTCACAATCCTAAAACGAGTTATTTTATTTTTATGGTAGATGTGATTGTTGAAATATAACCTTTGATATTTTTCATTTGAAAAAATTACAGTCAAACACCTTTTAAATATAATAAATTGCACTTACTCACCTCCGTATCATTTAATTACAGTTGTGTCCTTAAAATATTAAATACTGTCTGTCGTACACTTACTCAAAGAGTCAACTAAAATAATACATTTTCTTTATGGGCAAATGGTACCATGAGGTGGACATCATAGGAACTTCCCATGAGGTCGAGCTGTGTGGGCCCCACCATGATGTGTGTTGAAAATCTATCCCATCATTCAGATGCATCATTCCATGGTGGGACAATGGCTTAAAAATCAAGTAAATCCATAACTTGGGTGGGCCACACCAAATACAACAGTTGAGAGGGGTTACCCTCCCATTAAAACATTCATAATTAGTTATTAGGACCATCGAGATGTGGTTCACAAATCCAAACCATCCATTGTGTGTGTCCCACTCGGATGAGGGTTCAGACCAAGTTTCCATCTCATATAAAACTCATGTGGGCCCCACAAAGTACCTTTATATGTTTTAGGCCAGTCTTTGCATGGCTTTAGATGTTATGGCCCACCTAAGTTCCATATACGGCTGATTTTTGGGATATACCATAACCTAAAGGGGACCCATCAAATTCACGGTGTTGATGTTCAATAAACATCATGATGGGGCCCACACAGCTCGACCCCATGGGAAGTTCCCATGAGTTCGACTTCGTAACACCATTTCCATGAATTGTACTGCCTCCCATGTTTACCCTGGAATCAAAATCAAGCCGGTCAGAAATTCAATTACCCACACTGCATGGAAGGGGTGGGGCCCACCATAGTTTATATATAAACCATCCAGTCTGTGAGCTTGATGTGAATCATTGGGTGAAGGGACATGCAAAAAGTAACATTTTTTATTTTTATTTTTTATATTTTTCTTAAACTCAAGTAGACCATGCACACTAGATTTTAGGCATGATGTAGTGAGGCCTGCAGGAATTTTGGACCGGTATGATGTATGGGATCAAAGCCAAACATTAGGTGGCACACCTGATGGACGGTTAGTCCCCATGCTGTACATCCTACATGTAGCTAGTGACCAACGTGTATGCATTGAAGTACAATATGCTTGCAATATCCACCTTTGAACTCAAATCTGACCGATATATTGAAGATAAAATTCTTTCAAGAGTTGCATGTGTAACATGTGATACTAGACTACCATGGATCTATTGGGTATATGGCCCATTGATGATATCTTAATTAAAATTTGTTGGTTAGTCACTCGGACATGATCTTATGCTTGTGGTCCATTGGAAACTTAAAATTTCATCACTTTCAAGAAAGTAAATATTTCAGCAGGCTTATTACAATCATTGTGTCAAACATTATATACTTACACTGATTTAATAATTAAATTAGGGCGGTACACAAACCATTAGCTCGCTCGACTCAACTCGAAAAAGCTCGATTTGACTCAATTTGAAACTGAGTTTGAGCTGAGTTGAATTGAATTTTTGTGCTTGAAAATATTTCGTTGGTTCGAGCTTGGTCGAGCTTGACTCAACTCAAATCAAACTCGGATTGAACCAATTTGGTCACTCGGCTACTTTGATGTTGATGTTGCTCACCAAGTGTTTGATGAAATGACTCAATGAAGTGTCGGGTGGTGCAAGGAAGGTATGTATACGAAAGAAATACCCTTTTTTCTTGATATTTACCGTGAATGATATTTACCGTCCATATTTAAGTCCATTAATCAAATGGATAATATTTTTCGAATTACTGTGATTCTTTCAATGGTAGCCAATGATACGTACATTGAACCTAAGGAACAGTCTAGATCGATTGATTGAATTTTCTGAGTGTCCCAGTGCAACTCGGAGCACTATATCATACAGTGCTCCGAGAACCCTGGAACATTTCTCAACTACAAGTTATGGCCCAACTACAAGATAACATTGAAAATATCATGTACATATAAAATCCAACCCTTCCAGTAGGTTTTTCCCACCATAAGGATCACCTAATAAACCAATTAGCCCCATTTAATCATCAGAAGGGCCATAAAATAGAATAAATTTTCTACCCATTGATAAATAAAAAATAAAAGTGTGGTCCACTCAATAATTGAATGTACATAATATTTGTCAGTGATGATTCTAATTACTGGGCCAAATTATTGAATGGACTAGATTTTGCACAGACATGAAAGGTTGAAAATAATTCACTACCTAGGCTATAACTTATAATCCAAACCGTTGGACATGAGACCTTAATGAGATGCTCTCTTTCGTAGTCACGAAGCGAATGCTTTATAATGTAGCACTTTGACTTTGGGTTGGTAAAAAGCAATCAGTACGTGATCCGGGATTCTTTCTTTCCATGCTTTTTTGACGAGAGGAAAACATGGTGTAGGGAATGGTATGATGATATGGGCCCCACTGGCATCATGCTCCTGCATGCGCATGTACATGCGTCACAACCTTAGTGGACGTATGTGCATGTGGGTCATGTTCCCACGTGTGCATCTGCACGTTACAATCTATTTTTAGGGAGATTTTATGGTGGAGTTGGGAGAATGGGAGTAAGGTAGAGTTATATTTGTATAGTACAAGTGGGAGGGGATGTATCAATCTGGACCGTCCATCCAGTACACATGTGTTTATGAATTTGCATGCGTGTGAGACGAGAGTCTTGGTCCACAGAGCCAAATTCTATTTTTGGACCCGTTTGGATGCACCCTGATAATGAGCTTTTACTGCCTAAACATTTTGAACTTATCACCTTGGGCTGTTAATGGGCAGGGTAGTCCGGACGGGCCTTCGGGCTTAGCCCGTATTGCGCCGGGTTTGGAGTGGTGTATTAAGCTCGACGGTCAGGCTCGGGCTTAAATCAAGAGTTCAATTTAAATTGGGCCGAACTCGGGCTTAGTACCCTAAAAAGCCCATAAACCTGCCCTAGCCGGAGAGGTCTTTTTTAAACCAAAGTTTCTCCCCTTTTATTTTATTCTTTCCCTCTCTCATACATGAGGCATGTCAAAATATCATTTGTCCACATAGATATTTAGGGCTCGAGCCCAGGCAAACTCAGATCGGACTCTGTGTAATTGTTGTAGGTAGGGTTGTACTCAAACTAAGTTAGCTCGATCAGCTCGCTTCACTCGACTCAAAAAAGCTCGATTTGACTTGATTCAAAATTGAGTTCGAGCCGAGTAAAGCTGATTTTTTGAGCTCGAAAAAAATTTTCGAACTGAGTTCAAGCTTGCTCGAGCTCGACTCGACTAGGATTAAACCCCAACTCAAATCGAACCAGTTCGGGGACTCGGTTACTTTGATATTGATGTTGATCACCAAGTGTTTGTTAAAATGACTCAACAAAGTGTCGGTTGGTGGCAAGGAAGGCATGTATATGAAACAAATGCCTTTTTTTTTTCTTGATTTTGATGTTGCCTACAAAGTGTTTGATGAAATATCTGTAAAATCGCTGTTGTTATTTTACATACAGTGAGAATTTAAAGGTGTAATCCATGTGTTTGTGAAAATGTTGCACAGGTGAACTCGGCTCAAATTCGGTTCGAACTAGCCCGAGTTGCCGACCAAGCCGAGCTGGACAATTAGGCTCGAGGACCGAGCTGAGCCGAGTTCAAGCTGGAATCAGCTAGTGGCCGAGCCGAGTTGAGTTGTGCCAAACTCGACTCAATTCGACTCGTGTACACCTCTAGTCACAGGTCAGACTCGAGCTATAGTATTTCAACCCGTCACAAACCCGGGTTGGATTTGGG
The DNA here is from genome assembly GCF_029962835.1 of Magnolia sinica. NCBI lineage: Eukaryota > Viridiplantae > Streptophyta > Magnoliopsida > Magnoliales > Magnoliaceae > Magnolia > Magnolia sinica. Next base: position 85,622,828 of record NC_080581.1, read on the forward strand.
CTTAGATTCAAAATTATAGGCTGGGCTTGGACAGAGCTTGTATTGGCCCTAACCCGGCCCATTGATAGCCCTATTATTGCATTTTCATGTTGTGTATTTGGATGCACTTTACAAATGCTATTGACTTGCCTACAAAAAAAATAGTTCTTAAAAAGCTCACTCACCACAAAGCAATTAAATTAAGATCGGCAAAGTAGGTCGGAAACCCCTTTTGCAATAGTCCATTCGGAAAATTTAGTTCTGCAGAATTTCATGACGTTTGGCATCGACGGCTTGTGTTTACTTTGGCCTGGATTTCGAAATATTCACCCATGTCTATTCTAAATTAAGATTTTGGATTTCGAAATATTCACCCATGTCTATTCTAAATTAAGATTTTGGATTTCGAAATATTCACCCATGTCTATTCTAAATTAAGATTTTGTCTGTCTCAAGCTGGGCCCATTAGAGGCCCTAATGGCACCTGAAAAAGTACATATCTGAAAATGGAATCAGTTTCCAGTGCTTTACATGTGTTTGGATGGATGAAGAAGGGGTAAAACAGACTCCAATTCCAGCTTAGAACCTGTTTGGGATTCTAGGCCAAAGGGTGCATTTGCAATTTCCAACGAAATGAATTCTCTCCAAACGGTCATAATTTTAAATTTTGTATATGAATACAGCTGCACAGGCCTTCTCTTTCCCAACACCCAAACGCAGTTTCTGGATTGGGTAGAACCAAATTTCAAAGTTGCCAAACATGAGCCAAGAATTTATTTTTATCCTATAATTATTTTCTTCGGAATCAAATTCATTAGTAACCTCTAAATTCCAAGTTGCCAAACAACCCCTAAAATTGGTTGGAGACTCTTCACCGTACACCTGGCATAGTTGCACGGTGACCCAACTTCTGACCATCCCTTTGATGGTCATTGATTGGATGGTTAGGATTGTTTGATCAATGTAATCCAAGATATTCCCCATCCACAATGAAATTGACACATATATTCATACTACAACAACAAATGAAAAGTAAAAAAAATAAAGCCTAGACTTAGGGTTGTGTGGGTGCCATTGTGGTGTGTATGTCATCTAACCTGACTCACCATGAAATTTGACACCTCAAAATCAGGCCCCGTCATTTCCACCACCAAATGAATTAATAGGTTGTTGGATGGTTTTCTGATGTAGGGGAGGACATGAGGTCAAGCACCATCTTCTTCAAGAGGATAACTATTCCGAATTCACGGAACTTCACTGGACTCCTCACCACTCGAAAAACAAGTTTATTCTAATGCTTGTATAGGAACCTTCCACTAAATAAAGTAAGAGTCCTAGTACAGATGAACCAATTCAGCTGTGGCCCTGTGAAAATTACAACAATAGACCAAGAATATATTAACTTTGATTGTTTATTTATTTACTATTTTTTTGGTTTTACCTTAAATTTTATTGTAAAATTTCTAAAAATTTAGATTTTACCAAATAATGCCTCCATGCCGCTGACAATCAACTTTATTGAGCATTTATTTTTTATGGGTAAAATTACCTAAACACTCTTATTTTATTTTTTTTCCTTTAGAAAATAATACATCAAGAATTGTGGGCGTCATGAGGTATTTGTATGACATCCAACCCGATCCATTGAGGTGGGTGGGCCCCTGACTGTGGGGTTCGCAGTACATGTATATGCCTTAAATCCACACCATCCAACCATTTTGAAAGCTCATTTTAGGGTATGGTCCCAAAAATGAAGTGACTCAAAATCTTAGGTATTGGACCACACCATAGAAACAGTTGTGATTGAATCCACCATTAAAAAATTCATGGATTTGACCAGAATGTTTATTTGACATTCAACACGTTGATAAGGTGACACAAAAATATCATCTTGGTCCAAAGCTTTTGTGGCCCACAAGAAATTTTAATAGTCAATCAATACTGTTTCCCGTACCATAGCCTATTTGCGATTTAGAGCTGCTTCATCTTTTGGATCATGCCCTAAAATGTGCTTTCAATACCAGATGGACAACATGGATGTAATCACATATATCACAATGAGCCCCACAGCCATGGGTCCCACCCACCTCAGTGGGACTCTTGAATAAGCTTTCAATACAGATGGACAACTTGGATGTAGTCACATATATCACAATGGGGCCCACAGTCAGGGTTCTCACCTAATCCGCTCTCTTACCTATGGATCAAAAGCCAGGCAATTCCAATGATAAGATGGGCTGGACCATAAAAACCAACACACCACTCAATAACATCCAAATTCATCTGTAACGCATACACGGCTCAATTTATTATATTTTAATTAGGGTTCAAATGTTAGACGGATTGGATGTCATACACATGCCACGTACATCCATAGATCTCGACTTCACTACATTTTAGAGAGAAAATAAAAAAATAAAAAAATAAAACCCTAAAAAAGTAGGTATTTTGGTATTTTCTCCACCCTACAAGCACCTATCACTTCAGCTAATGTTACTAATAATGTTGGTATTGTAATCAAACATATCATCTAAGTGTCTGACTTGATTTAAGGCCAAAAAATTTAAGATACTGCACGCCTACTATTATGTCTGACTTCCACCACTTTTTTAAATGATGGTGACTCATCATCTGTAAAGATGGCCCATATCTGTACCGTTTAGGACCATCCAAAATGATCCGTTGTTCATGGAGCCTAGTCGAAAAAAAAAGAAAAAAAGATATGATCTTAGCCGTCTGATTTTGGCAGTCGAATTGTGACTGCCGACCATTTTTTTTCTCACGTCCATTTTCCAGTAGCGATTGGATGGTCAGGATTCTTTGATCACCGATTACTTTTGATCAGTCATTATCAGGCCGCTTGGTCGTCCAATCAATGGGATTTGAAATATGTGGTCTATGAATTTCCGACAAAAGATTTGAATTATTATGGAAATGCAACAATATTGTAACCGAAAGCAGATGCGCAAATGGGCCAGATCGACCTGACCTGCCTTCTCCAGGGAGCGTAATTTCTGGCCCACCACATATTTCACCCAGCGCCTAAAACACCCAAGCTCTGTGAGGCCCACCATGTTGTATATATAGAATCTACTCCGTTCATCAGGTGAGAACCCTTATTTTCACAATACCCAAAAAATATTAGTCCGATAAAGAAATCCTATGGGACACACCAATGGTAATGATGTAAATTTCTTCATAAGATCTCTAAGTTTGCAGCCTGGCCAGTCTCATTTTTCAATCAGGATGATTTTTCTATATTTCATCCTGGTGAGTTACACCTGATTAACAGATTTGATGAAAGATACACACCATGGTGGCCCCACACACAAACCTAGGGTAAGCATCCCATCCCATTGTTCACAGTAGTGTTGCCTAATCTGGCAGATTAATGGTGCCAGGAACTATCATCAAGGATAGAACCCAATCAACGGAGTGGATTTTACATAGAAAACATAATGGGCCCCACTGGTGTTGTAGAGGATTCCAATACATAACGGGCCGGGCCGGGCCAGACCTATCTCTGTCAAAAGTCTAGATGGGCCAACATGGCCCATCCCAATTAAATAAACAATCTTAGGCATACATCATTAGATCAGTGGTGGGACTGGATTCATAGTAGGTGGGCCAAGATAATTCAAGCTTCGACGTGGCCGAGAATGGCCCATTTGGACCCCTAATTAAAATAGATGAATGATTATGAATCAAGCAACTAATTAGGAGTTGAAAACTAGTGTTTGGAAACAATATTAATGCTAGTTATGATGAGTAATCGAGGAGGGCCCTTATGAAATCATTAAGAGAATGCTTATGAAATCATTAAGAATTTTCAAGTCCCCAATTACAATTTTAAACACCACACACACCCCTCTATCAGAACTGCAGCCCACATGTGCCAATATGGTGTGCATGTGTGATTTGGGCCATTCATCAGGTGGGGTCCACCATGAACATGCTCTGATCCATTAGTTCTAAAACTTGCTGACTAGACCGAAAGAAATTTGTCGACTCGACTCAACTCGATCAGATTTTGAGTCAAGTCAGTGAGAAACTCAGTCTACAGAGTGAGTTGGCGAGTTTGAGAGAGATTTGTTGAGCCGACTCACTGAGTTGACTTGATGCCTGAAGATTTTTGAGAGAAATACCACACCACTACATTTATTACTTCTATTAATCACTTATTATTATATACTGAGTCATTTGAAGACATGATTGAGTCTGTGAGTCAACCTGACTCAGCTAGACATCGAGTAGAGTCAAGTTCACAAGTTTTTGAATTATACCAAAAATCATGGTCGTTCATTCACCGGGTATAGCCAAAACGTAAGAGGGTCAGGAAAGAATGTTCAACAATTCACATTTAACATACACTTGTGGCCCCTGAATGAGAGGACAGGCCTGACTAGAGTTGGACACCGAGTTGAATCGAGTCGAGATGGGCTGAGTGAGAGAGAGAAGAGTTTTTTTTTTTTAGTTGGTATTTATATCAACTGACCTAGCTGAGCCGAGTCAAAACTATTCGACCTGAGTTCGAGTTATGAACAAATCCGAGTTGAATATAGCTGGGACGGCTCGAAGTCGGCTTGAAATTTTTTCGAGCTCAAAAAATCAGCTCGATTCGGCACGAACTCAGTTTCGAATCGAGCTTTTCTGAGTTAAGTTGAGCGAGTTAACCGAGCTAATTCGTGTACAACTCTAGGACCGATTGCTGTGTCAAGGCACATTTGGTGTTTGGACATTCCTGATGAATGGCCCATATCTGGCACATGAGACGACCACTTCTCTAAGCAAGCTCTCATGAGGTTCATGTTCCTCTCTTCTAAGTGCTCCTTGCATGCTAGCTTTCTCCTCATTAGAGAGATTCTGGCCCCACATAGTGTAGGATATTGGAGTAGTACATAATGGAGGGAATAATGAAAAATTGAAATGAGAAATGACATATTTGTGGATTCATAGCTTGAATGACCAATATCTAAAGCTAGATTTGTTGTGCTATTTTAAATATTTCAATAAATGCAAAAGAAGAGAAATAATTAACATGGAGCTATCAATGGTCCGAGCTTGAGCGTGGCAAAATCAAATTTTCAAATAGGCCTAACCCAAACACTTCAAAATCTGCGCTGGCCTCGGCTCGGCCACTGGCTGACCTCAGCTCAAACTCGGCTCGGCTTGGTTCGGTCAACAGCTTGGGTCGAGTTCGAGCAAAGATCGAGCCGTGTTCACCATTGAGGCATTTCCATAAACACCTGAACCGCAACTTCAAAATCCCACAGTTTTAAAAACAGGGGCAATGGTTTTACAGGTATTTTATCAAACACCTTCTAAGCACCATAAAAACCAAGAAAAACAAAGAGAAAAATGGTATTTGTTTCATGTACATACCTTCCTTGCCACCTGCCACATTTCATTGAGTCATTTTATTAAACAGTTGGTGAGCAACATCAATGGCAAAGTAACCGAGTCAATGAACTGGTTCGATCCGAGTCGAGCTGAGCTGGGCCTGTTCAAACTCGGCTCGAACTCATTTTCGAGCTCAAAAAATCAGCTCGACTCGGCTCGAACTTAGCTTCCAACTGACTTGCATTGAGCCTTTTCGAGTCGAGCTAGCTCGTTCGTGTACACCCCTCCTAGCAACCTTAATTATTGCTACAAACATGACATATGTTACAATATCATGTGGTAAAATCTCTCCTTACTACTTATACACACAAGTATATATATATATATATATATATATATATATATATATATATATATATATGTTATGAGAAGGTCTCAAATCCAACTAGTTGGACCGTATCTTACGGTCCACCCGGTGGATAACTTCCAACATATTAAGTACAAGTGAAATCCAACACACCCATCACCTTGTGCAAAATCATTTATATTCACTTATTGAGTAGGCCACACTCGTATTTTTCTATTTTTCAATGGGTAGACATTATTTTCTATGGTGTGGTCTACTTTATGAGTGGATGGAGCTGATTTGTGCAAAAGGTAATAGTCATGGTGGGGCCTTACCTATTGTATGTGTTATATTCGGCATCCACCCAACTTGTGGTCCAACCACTTGTACTTTAGACTTGCTCTATATTTATTTATTTTCTAAAAATAAATTATTTTATTTTCTTAGAAATTACACACGTACCTTTAGTCCATGCCAACCTGGCAATTGTGTGAGACAATGGAGTGTGGTGCATAAGATGGCCATTCATTAGGTGGACCACACATGCATGTTGAATATGTTAATGTTCATGTTTTTTATTTTTTTATTTTTGGACCACCTTGCATGAGGGCTAAGTTTGGAATTTTAGGAGTGGAGTCAGTATTTTACATTGATTTTAAGTGTGATAAGTTGGGCCCACCTACCATCATGGTGAACCATTGCATAGGACTGTTCAACCATCATTGCCTATGGCCTCAAAATGACCATCACTGGATTAACGGTCCAATTACAGGCCTGCAAAATGGGCAGTCAGACCATTATATGCTGACCGTCTGTTTCTGAAAACACGTGGAAGATCTGAGCCGTCCATTAAGTGAATCCGATTTGTATGTTCCCTAGCCCAAAAATGGACCAGCTAAAGTCATCAGGCCAGACAAGGTTTAAAAATAATAGAATGAAAAAAAGGTGGGCCATTTGTTTACTCTTGATGGATCACATTTGATGGAAGATGGCGATCTTTCACACGTTGCTATTTTGGCACGTGTAAACACACTGGGGTTTGCTTTGCCCAGGATGTCAGATGGTATGGGCTGGCCGGCCCAGCCCAGCTTGAACTGAGACCAATCCAGTTTGGGCCCAGGTAGGGTGCTGACCACATTGAGTTTATCAATAAATAGTGCTAGACCTAAGCTTGCATCTACCTAAAGGCCATATGAGTGGGGCCCAAATGCAACTTATTGATCATTGGTGGGCCAAACCCTATCTGGTCAGGGTTAACCTGATCTCCCACTATCTACCATCACACTTATGCCCTAAGTAGCTTATATTGATTTCTACTTACTAAATTGAAGTGATTAATTTTAAATAAAAAAGTTACTTATAAGTAATCGTAAACCAACCTTACTTGACTCAAATAAGTTACTTATCTAATGTGGCAAATAGAAAAAGTAACTTATTTGGTGGTATCCAAGTGGGCCCTTATACTCCAATAGATATCCTATAGGGGTGTTCATCGGTAGGTTGCTCAAGCCTTTTAAATGGCACATGGAACACCAAATCGTGGATCTAAACTGTTCATTCTATTGGTACAATTATGACCAATATATGGTGGAAAAATTATAACAATCAGATGGTCCTAAATACCTGATCAATAACATGAAAAATGGACAATCCAGAATGAACAGAGAAATAAAATAGGCCAATCACCATCTTGAGCCATCAATTTGATAGATCCCACTTTGAATTGCTTATATTTTTAAAGTAGCATTTTCATTTGATGATTCTAACCATGTGATCTATGGACGGTTAACAAATGGACAGTTGTAATAAATTGGCCTCATTCAAAGGGTATTGTGACTCTTGCACAATGGCTTGCTCCTTGTAGTACTATTGAATGAACCCTCCCAATTGATGAATGAGCATTTCATGTGCCATTTAGAAGGTTTAGTACGTTACTAACCCTACTTTGATTCATGCAAAAATATCAAATACCAATCTCTTACCATGATACAAATTATAACTATCATAACCATGTTTACAAACGAATATAATGTAAATGACTAAGTTCAAAGTCATACATCACATGCGGTGTACAAAAGTAATAAAGAGAAATTGTGAGAAAGACGAGTATGTTTGGAATGTGGGATTAGATGGTATGGAATTACATTTGGTCCAATATAAATTTGATTCGGCATTTGAAAACAATAGAAAGAATTAGATTCATTCACATATCTTATCATCAAGTCCAACAAGGGAAGCATGATTTTTTTTAATAAATTTTGAAATCCACAACAACTATCGGCCTCAAGTTGATGCATGTGTTTTATCCATGCCGTCCATCCATATGCACCTTTTATACATGACAATTGAGTTACATGTGCATACAAGTGACCGGCATTAGTTGTAAAACCTGATTTCTTGATTACAAATCCATGATACACCAAAATGAAGGCTTCACTTAATACAATTTTTATTTTTTTATTTTTCCAAAGGAAATATTTGATCCCAAATGTGGGTTGGGGGGACGGCACGGTCAAATACTAAGGAAATTACACCTAATGTAATTCAATAATGTTTAATCCTGTGTTCCAAATAGGAGGGCATGTTTAGTAGGTAGAAGTACATGGAATTGAATTGCATTTGGTGGAATATAAATTCTTGAACTTGAAATTAATGATGATTAGTACGTAGAAGTATGTAAAATTGAATTGCATTTGGTAGAATATAAATTCTTGAACTTGGAATTGACGAGAATTATCAGATCAATCCATGTATTTCAGCTTCTAATCTCAGCAAGAGATACAATTGGATTTATCATCGATTTTGAAATCCCCTACATCTATGAGCCCCATGTTTATGAATGTTTTTTTATCTATGTCGTCCATTCATATGTGTTCTTTACACGTGACATTCGAGTTGTATATGAATATAGGTGATTAAAATCAGTTGAAAAATCTAATTCATTGATTACAATTCCACCATCCATTTAGTTTCATATAATACAATGTTTTTTCCTTCTTCTTCTTCTTCCATGAGAAGAGCCATCTCAAACATGGGTTTTAATGGTCTAAATATAGTGGTATTTCCAGACATATAATCATTGTGATAATGGTGTTAAAATGGAAAGCATCTTTCCAAGCAAGCCCTAAGTTCAAAGACATGCCAGGTTTGGCCAACAAACCTAAATCCCATCTATTTAATATTATTGAGCTGACAAAATCCAATCCAAACCTAACCCATGTGGGAAATGCGACAACCCAAATCCTGCTTCCTAGCTCTTTGCTTTTATCTCTCTCCCTCCCTCCCTCTCTCTCTCTATAGCTGCACTGAGAAAGGTTTGTGATGCACTAGATTATTAAATGGACCTGATACTGTCCAGGAGAGAGAACATAACTGCAGTGGGGCCCACAAAAGTGGATGGTGTGAGAGAAGGGACAGACAGCAGGGGGACCAAGCAGTTATGAGACAGAACAAGTGCATTTAGTGGTCCCTCAACCATAACAAGTGAGGCTAATCAGCAGTATAAACCCCACTGCTGATATTTCAAAATCAAGACCATCTTTCTCAAAGAGTCAATGTGGACCATTAAACATCTTTGCCTGAGGTCTTTCCTTTATTCGGACCAATGCTCGTCTCCTACATGATTAGGCCCACATGGATGCATGGTCAGATGATCTGAACCGTCCATCTGGTGGGGGCCCATCCATAGTCAACTTTACAAAAACGCCACATGAATCTGTGCCCAATATTGTCCTATAGGGCACTTTAAGTGGACGGTCTGCATCATCATCCACATGCCACATGGGCCTGTCGTAGATCGTGATGGACCCCCAAACGGACCCACATGAACTAGACTGAGCCAGGATGAGAAGTGGCTAGATCAGCCAAAGAACTAAAGACCCAAATACAAGCAAAGACCTACAGCTACGGATCTCGGCCGAGACCATAAGATCACAATGAAAGGAACCCAATAATGTTAAATGAGTTGAGCCAGGCCAGGACACTCGGTTGGGCGTTTTGAAGACTCAAACCTAAGCCCATTCTAATTCATTATTGGAGCTAAAAACTGAAGACTGGGTCCAGCCCAGGGTGTCTATGCGTGGCCTATTTCAACTCCAGTGATCTATGACTGGTCTGGAATGTGACACGCATATGGAGAAATGGTGGAGCCCAGCTCCCACAGAAAAAACAACTCCATGACCAGTCAAGGTCTCATGTCATTTCTCCCTTTCTCCAGAACTCATGTGGTCCCATGTTTGAGAACCGGAAGACTTGGTCAAGTTCACTCAACTTTTAAAAAAAGAGTTTGGATCTTTGCATGGCACAAGCAAGGATTTTCTATTTTTTGCAATGTAATTGGCCACATCATCACAAATTACATTCAATGCAGTATTGCTTATAATGTCAATGATAATGTGGACCAATCACAATGTGGGAAACAAGAAATCGTTATTTGTAGCAAGCAAAGGATCTGGATTAAAAAAGAGTCCAATCTAATGTTGAATCTAGATCATCTACTTCCCACAAACCGGAATTTCTTGTTTTCCACATTAGGATTGGTCCGTGTCATTATTGGCGTTGTCAGCACTGCTACATTAAATGCGGTTTGTGATGATGTGGCTTAATCACATTGCAACAAAAAAAAAAAAAAAAAATCTAGCATTAAAATAAGTGAAAGAAAACGGGTGCAGATCTCAACCATTCACTGCCAAGCAGCTATAAATTTATTTGCTTTTTACTAATTTATCTTCTAATAATTAAGGTTGTAAAGACTAATTGTGAGGGCAAAAATATCCAAAGTTATTGGCATTATATATAAGTTGAAAAAAAAAAATTGGAGAATTATATAGGACCGGGATCATCAACAGAACTCATTTTTTTGTTAAAACACCCAGCTCCATCCCACCATGTTGTATATATAAAATCTACTCTTTTAATCTGGTAGGAAAAAATCAGTCCGTTGAAAAAAATCAATGGGCCATGCCAATGAGAACAACATAAGATTGTAGTGTGGCATGCCTAAGTTTTGAATAAAGCTAGTTTTTGTCTCTTTTATTTATCCTGGTGAGTTACACTTGATTAACGGGTTTGATGAAAGATACAAACTATGGTGGCCCCATATATGAACCTATGCTTGGCATCCTATCCCCATTGTTTCCAGTGATGTCGCCTACCTGAGGTGTGAATCTGGGTGAATTTTTGCCCTGAGAACCTAGCATCCAGAAGAAAACCTTATGGATGGAGTGGATTTTACACATACAACATGGTGTGTCCCACAAAACTTGGTGTTTTATGGAGCTCTAATGAAATAGGTTGATAGATGATTCCGGTCCCATTTGGGGAGAAGTAAAATGAGACTCAGGCAGTGTATGGCACTTGATCAATGGGCACAGAAATTCTCCACATGGCTGAGACTAAGTCAAATTAAATGGACACACTATCGATCTTAACCTTTGATTCATGGACACTTATTTGTTGAAATAAGATCATTGGATATTTTTCATGTGGTGTGGCCCACCTGAGCATTGGAATGAGTTGATTTTTACCCCAGGGCCTAAAATTGGATGGGCCACCTCATGTAGTGTGGATGTCAGACATGTACGTGACCATACATGTAATGTAATTTACTAACAAGCAACAATATTGGGGTCCTTACCTATGTCTCAGTAGTAGACTCACTAGAGTTTTAACATGTGGTCATGGGTTCAAGTACCTGTTGTGATGAAATCCCACTGTGGCATCAGTGTGTGTGTGTGTGTGGTAAAAAAATTGATTGTGTTATAATCAAGGGACTAATATGAAAGAACTTTTTTTGTCCAAGTTACCGAACAGAAGAATCTCTCAATCCAAATTGAGCTCTCAAAATAGATGGACATGGTGGATTTCTTACAAACATCACGGTGGCCCGCCATCACCTAGCTTCCTAGCGTAAGGCAAAGAATCCGCCTACGTTGAGACCATGGTTAAAAAATATATATCATTCCTTATAGAGGAAATTTTAATTTTCATCCCCACCTTTGGCGCTTTTTCATTGAGTAATGTCCAAGTTACAAAACAAAAGATTTTCACAATCCCTTGTAAGCTAGGCATGGGATGGCTCGACTCGACAAACTTGGCTCATCTGACTCGTTCAAACTTGACTCGATCCGATTTGAGTGGGTGAGTCGATCCAAACTGAGTAGGTTTCGTCCAATCTAAACTCAAACCGAGTCAAGTGCAGGTTACCAGTAACTTGACTCAATCTAACCCGAAATCTAACTTGGTGTTGACTCAACTTGATCTAAAACTCGACTTGTGTGTTTGTGTGTAAAAAAACTAATATATGACATTTTAGATTAGAGATGCCGTGTAGCTGATAGAGAAGCTACAATTCTAGCAAGTGCATGCACCTAGGTTTTAAGTTGTAATTTCAATTCATGGATGTCTATTGGCTCCAACTTGGCTTGATACTTATGACCCAATCGGACTCAGTTCAAATTAGTCTAGGCCATACTTGGACTCGGATCAGGCCAGGCATGCTGGACTTGGTATTGAATCGGTCCAGTTCGAGTTAGGTCTGTTTCAAAAACAACTTAAGCCCGATTAGCCCTAACTTGGTCCAACTTGACTTGATGCCTAGCTCTACTTATTAGTAATTCACTTCCCAACCTAATCTAACACAACGCAACTAAAATTTTGTATTGAGCCCGACCCAAGTTGCACTCGACTCCATGGAGGAGGAACTTGACCCGAGTTTCTTGACCCAATAGGACTTAAACCAACTCTCTCAGTCGACAGTCTAGATTTTAAAATATGTGATGTGGACACATTGTCTATTGATTTTGATGCCCCTGAATGGAATCCTCGGCCCTTATTTATAACCTCCTCTTTTCATGTGGTCCATGGCACCATGGGGCCCACTTCATGATACTATCAATATTTTAGAAAAATCTCAACAACCACAGCCCTTTCCACGAAATGGCTCGTGTGATGTTGCTCATTGCTTTCTTAAGATATTCCACTAAAATTGCATGAACTAGTTAGGCTTATTACTGAAATGCCCTTTTATTAAATTTAGGGTTGTATTTTTAATGGCTGGAGTTACAATCTCAACTGATGTGTGGCCCACTTGACTTTTGTATCATTCTGGTGCCTTGCCTCTGATGAGAAAATGAGTGGACGGCCGTGATGGACGGATTGGATGTCGTGTACAATCACGGTGGGCCCCAAAAATAGTGCTGAGTGTTAAGCTTTGCAGTGGCAACTTGTCCTAGCTTTACGTTTATGTGGGCCCCTTTGACTTGGTCATTTAAAATGGGAAAAGGATTGGCTACTTCCGCGCCACCAGCCAATGGCTGGTGGTCGGTGCTCTTTGGGCCCCACCATAATGTATGTGTTTCATCCATGCCGTCCATCTATTGTTTTATATCATTTAATGTTATGAGACAAAAAATGAGCTATATCCCAATCTCAATTGGACCACATTACATGAAACAGTGTTGAATGAATGTTCGATCATTAAAAACTTTTTGGGGGCCATAAAAGTTTTGGATCAAGCTGATCTTTGTTTTTTCCATTCATCTGTGTCTGTATGACCTAATCAACAGGTTGGATGTCAAATAAACAATATAGTGGGCCTTAGGAGGATTTAAATGTTGGATATCCAATTACTATTGTTTTCCTGTGGTGTGGTCCACGTGAGACGTAATTCCCTTTCTTTTTTAGAACAAAACTATAAAATGATATATAAAAATGGATGAAACAAATACATCATGGTGGAGCCCACAGAGCACCGACCACCAGCCCGAGTAGCCAATCCGTTTCCTTTAAAATGGGTCAAGTAAGTGGGCCCCACAAAGGTGGGAGAGGACGTTGTAGGATAACATCTCAGTCCCTTTCCTACATCATCACCTCGTGTTGTGATTTGATGAAATGTTGTGTATTGCATACCAGCCCAGTCGATGTGGACACTTGCGATGTTTATCAGGAAATGATATGGTACTCTGCTCCCCTCACCATCAAAGGCCCACTCCCTACGAATTTTCCTGTTAATCTATCGCATGGGGGGACATCCCAGCCGTGCAAAAGGTCAACCTCGTCAAGAGTAATACGTGTCTTGAAAATCAAGACGGTCCATTCATCAGATGAGCCAAATCTGTATCCTGGATCAAATTTCTGGCCGTTATGATGTGGCCCACCCGATTACTAGATTGGCCCAATTGTCATTTCAAGCAATCTTCAAGCTGACAGACCTTTTGCACGGATTAGATTTCCCAGATATGTGACACACCGACAGTAAAGAAAGATGTGAAGTATGGTATGCTATGGTACAGAGAGCAGTACCATATCATTTTCTGTTTTCCTTGGGAATAAATACATAAATAATGAAAAATCGTTCTTATCTTAAACACCACAAGAATGCATTGGATTTGTCACATGATCATCCATCCAAACAGTACGCACAGAAAACATAGATTTCATGTGTGTGGTAAGAGAAAAAGAACGGCTGATGTAAGCCGCAAGTACACCGACAGTCGGTGTACCCTAATTTCCCACCGTACATATCAAAGACCAAATACAAAGCTTTGTAGGTTGAACTTAACATACAGCACAATGTATGGGGCCCACTATGATGTGTACATCCTATCCATTCCACCCATCATGTGCACCCCCTCACATTCTCCTCTGAGGCTGAATATCAAGCCGATATAAAACTCAAGTGGACCACACTACAAGGAGAAGTCGAGATGGGAATGTTACCGTTAGAAATCTTCCAAATTGTGTGGGACCCACCATGATTTTTATATGAAATCCAATCCATTCAGAAGAAGCGTCCCACAGGATAAATGAATAGTAATAAAAAATCCATCCATTCCGAAACGCAGATGGGCCACATCATATGATCATGAGACTTTAGGAATGATTTTGCATCATGTGCCTGTATGGCCCACCTGACTTTTGAAATTTGGCCAGATTTTGGGCGAGATTTTACATGATCTGAACCCCCTGAGTGCATTTTAAAAGATGATTTGAACCATTCACTTTCCATATTCTATGGTACCCTACCATCCATAAGAAACGTTTGTTGAACAACCCATTGTGCATGAAGATGAATATTTAACGGCTCATATTCAATTTCAAATTCAAAGATCAGGATCATCAATTAAGCATATTCTAAGACCATAGCTGTTGATCAGGCGGTTGTGCATGATTTAACGGATCACATTCAAATCCAAGATTCAAAGATCAGGATCATCAATAAAAGAGTACAAATAAAAACATGAACGGCTCAGATCAACCTAAGGATGCAATCCAACGGTGAAAATCGGACCCCCTAGACTAATGTGCAGGGTTCAGATGTTTTTTCAGAGCATCATACCAGAGATAAAGATCAATATCTAACACACAGTCAAGCACAGATCAGGGTAACATTCTTTAATGTTGTTAGGTGGGCCACCTTCCATTTTAAAACAAAAGCTTTCTACATCGTCAGGAAACTTTGATCTTTCCAATAATCCACGTGTGTGGTTGATCATGCATGTGCCAGCATGGCACATGCATACGACATCCTGTCCACCTACATCATGAGTAGACGTTCTGATTTTTGGGAGAGAAATTTCAAGAATGGGCCCACCAAATCAACGCCTTGGATATGGCACCTGTCTGCCGTGCTGGGACACTGTAGATGGTGTGCCTTCCAGCCTTGTATTTGTATGTAGCCTGGTCAAACCTCTTTTCAATGCTTGTATGTGCCTTGCGTCGAGGTTGTCCATCATCTTCTACTGCTCATTTTAGGGTATGGTCCTAAAAACAAAGTAGATCTAAATTTCAGGTGGACCACACTAGAGGAAAGAGTGGTTATTGACCATTAAAAAGTATTTATCGTGGACCACAGAAGTTTTGGATTAAGATGACTGTGAGCAGCTCATGGACCATTAAAAATCCATCCATTTAACAGGTTTGGATGGAAATAAACATTCTGGTGGCCTTGGAGAAGTTTTTAGTAGTGGGTATGCAATCTCCACTATTTCTTTTGGTGTGGTCATTGGTTTCACTTTTTTTAGATCATGCTATGAAATGAGCTGAGAAAACAGATGGGCTATCTACATGTAAAGCAAATATATCGTAGTGGACCCCACAGTCATGGATATACCAAAGGGGCACCTTCAAAAGTAGTTGAGTTGTGCATTCTATTGCCACATGGTGCATTTATGATGTCCAACCTGTCCAACATGGTTACCCCACCATTGTGATGGAAATTGATTAGCTGGTGACCGGATATGACCTGGCTCCATGGATCCCATTATGTAATATGTGTTTTATTCACACTGTTCATCTATTTTGCATGATCATGAACCCAAAAAAAAAAAGAAAAAAAGATCCAAAGGTTAAATGGACCACACCACAAGAAACAATGGGAATAATAACAATCACTATTAAAAGTTTCCTGAGGTCTACCAAAAAATTTATTTTCCATCCAACTTGTTTATAATTTCAGGATTTTATTTTATTTTATTTTATTTATTTTTTAACACATACCTAGTTACACAATCACTCCACATGAGCACTTGAACCAATGATCGCAATGTTAAAATGCAGTGCATCTATCACCAAGCCATGTGTCGGCATCAAGTCACCAAAACCTGGTTAAAAGGAAAACACAAATATCAGCTTAACCCAAAATTTATGAATCTCATGAAGCTTCTGATGGTAGGCATCCAATCCCTATAGTTTCCTATGGTGTGGCCTGCTTGAGCTTTGAACCCGCCTTATTTTTTTGGTCGATGCCTTAAAATGAGCTGGCAAAATGCATGGACACATAAGTAATAGTGGGCCTTATAGAGTTAGGTCACCAGGCAATCCACGTCCCACTATGATGGAACAAACGAAGAAAACTAAGCTAATCATATCATTAGGTGGGCCACAACATAGAAACAATGTACAACACCTAAAGCCTCCAAATTAACTGAAACGACTAGATTTTTCATTCCTCTGATTATTAACATGAAGGGGTGCAACCAACCTCTTTAAGGCCCACCATTTTTTGCAGAGCGTAAAATGGCCAAAAATTAAAAAATACAACTCAAATGGACTACACCTCAGTAAACAGCAACAGTACAGTGAATATGGAAGGATTGCATTTACTCATGTATCACTTTAGTAATGGTACAGTACAGTGAATATGGAAGGACTATAAATTGCAAGATATTGTAGGAATAGACTATAAATTGCAAGAAGTAAATTGCAACAGTACAGTACAGTGAATATGGAAGGACTACACCTCAGTAAACAGCAACAGTACGGAGACCAGCCCATCTTGATATTCTTGACACTTAAATATGGGAGTGGATTAGGTTTTACAGGGGTAATACATTAGTGGGTGTTTCCCTGATCATGTGGGGCCCACCTTGATGAATCTGTTGTATATCCATGCTGTCCATCCATTTTTCTAGATCATTTTAGGACTTAGACCGAAAACTTAAAGCAGATCTAAATCTTTGGTAGACCACACCTCTAGAAACAGTGATGATTGACCATTAAAAACTTCTTGTGGGTCACAAAAGTTTTAGATCAAGCTGATATTTATATTGTCCCTTCATCTAGGTCTGCTTGACCTTATCAACAGGTTGGATGGAAAATAAACATTACTGTAGTTCACCTGATATTTGTATCTGCTTAATTAGTAGGACCATATCATAAAATGAGCTGGAAAACAGATAGATAGCGTGGATATACAACATAAAAGTGGGCCCCACAATCCCACTAATGTGTTGCCGGTGGGTAGGGCGGTACATGAACTGGGCTAGCCTGGTTAACTCGTCCGTTCATACATTTTTACAGATCATTTTAGGGCTTAATACAAAAAACTAAAATGATAGGGATATAAATATTAGGTGGACCGCACCACGGGAAAAAAAAATAATGATTGGATATCCACCATTAAAATCCTCTTACGGCCCATTGTACTGTTTATTTGACATCCAATCTGTTGATTAGGTCATACAGACCCATATGAAGGGGAAACAATAAATATCAGCTTGATCCAAAACTTTTATGGCCCCCAAAACGTTTTTAATGGTCAATGTTCATTCAATGTTGTTTCCTGTAATGTGGTCCACTTGAGATTGAGATATACCTCATATTTTTCTTTCATACCATAAAATGATCTATAAAAATAGATGGACAGCATGGATGAAACACATACATCATAGTGGGGCCCACATAGCACCGACCACCAGCCAATGGCTGGTGGCAGGGGGAGTAGCCAATTCGTTTCCTACCGGTGGATGTTGCCTGGCTCACAGTCACTTATAGTTGCTCTTCCTGAGATTTGGATTTCTCCCTGATGTGGGTACTGCGACACCAGATGCAGCGATGTGGCTGCGGCCCTGACTGTGGGGCCCACCTATTGTAGGTCCATGTTGACCGTCCGTTTTTACAGTTCATTTTGTGAAATTATCTTAAAAATATAGCAGATACAAGTTTAAGGTGAACCACACCACAGGAAATAGTGGTTATACGCCCATTGAAAACCTTCAGTGGGCCACAAAAGTTTTAGATCAGGCTGATGTGTTTTTCCTTTCATCCAGGTATGTGTGACGTTATCAACGGGTTGGATGGTTAACAAGCATTACGGTGGGCTGTAGGAAGTTTTTAACTCCGTATACACATGGACTTACACCACAGTAAGATTTCACCACAATAAGCAGTTAAGCCCATGACCTCGCGTTGAAATTCTTGTGAGTTTATCATTGAGTCACAGGTAAGAACCAGCCACGCAAGTTTTAGATCTAAATTGGTATTTGTGTTTTCCATTCATTTGAGTTTTTGTGAACTAATCAAAATAAGTTGGATGGTAAAGGGACATTATAGTAACCCTATAATGTTTTTAATGGTGGGCATTCAATCTCCATTGTTTCTGTAGTGCGGTCCAATGAGATACGGATATGCCTTATTTTTGGATTATGCCCTAAAGGAATCTGGAACAATGCGGTCCATTGTTTCTGTAGTGTGGTCCAATGAGATGTGGATATGCCTTATTTTTTGGATTATGCCCTAAAAGAATCTGGAAAAATGGATGACCTACGTGGATAAAACACATGCATTGTAAGGCTAGGCATGGGACAACTTGACTCAGTAAACTCAACTCGTCCAACTCGTTCAGATTCAACTCTATCCGAACTAAGTGAATGAGTCGATTCGAATCGAGTTGACTTCGTCCAATCCGAACTCAAGCCAAGTTGAGTTCGAGTCACCCAATAACTCGACTCGACTCAACTCGAAATCCAACTCTATACTAACTCGACTAGATTCGAAACTCAACTCATACACTTATATTAAGAAAAACTCAGATCTAACGTTTCAAATCTGAGATGCCATGTAGCTGATGGAGAGGCTGAAATTTTAACAAGTGAATCTAAGTTTTTGAGTTGTGATTTTAGCCCATGAATACTTGTTGCGTCTGACCAGACTCATGCCAACTCAACCCAACTCGATACTTGTGACTAGGTCAAGCTCGGTTCGAATTATTCTATGCTAGACCCAAACTCGGATCAGGTCAGGCATGCTAGACTCGGTACTGAGTTGGGTTGAGTTTAGGTCAAGCATGTTTCAAAACTGGATCGAGCCAAGTCAACCCTAAGTCGGCCTGACTTGACTTGATGCCCAGCTCTACTTGAGTGGGTACTGTATGCTGCATTATGAAAGAGGATTGGCTGGTGTACAATACACCATGGACCTGGCTGGTGTGGATACATGTACGGTTAAGACAAGCGGTGACGCTCCCCAAGTTGTACTAGCGGTTCAAAGGATATCAAAGTTACATAGACTTTACAACGATGTATTTATTATTTCCACACCGTTCAGATATTTGGAAAAATTATTTGAGAGTATGAACCCAAAAATGAGTCATATACAAAGATCAAGTGGACCACACCAAAAATAGCCCCACCATAATGTTTATTTTCCATCCAATCTGTTCGGTTACATAGGCCTTGATAAGGAGGAAAAATAAATATCATATTGATCCAAAACTTTTGGGACCCCGAAAGGGTTTCAATGGTAGACTTTGCTTTTTGCAGTGTGGTCCATTTGACCTTTGGATCTGTCTTATTTATCGGCTCAAGCCTTATCACGAGCTCGCCGAATGGATGGACGGTTTGGATATAACATATCTGATAGGTGGGCCACGATGCATGGAGTTAGATATTTTAGTCTATACTTTTGAAACGTCAGATGCAGTTCATCATGTTATTCCTTTCCTCCCCCAACGGTGGATAGATCAAAGAGATTTGTACTATTGCTGATAGTTCGATGTCCAATTTTCATTGATCCTGTGGTCTATATGGGTTTATCCTTAGGCTGATCTTTTGTATGTACGGTAAATATAAAGCTTATCACTTGATGGACGGAGTGGATTTCACATGTACAACATTGTGGGTCCAAAAAGCCCATAAAACAGATGCTCTAGATGATTCATCCCCACAACAAAACTCTATTTCCAGAAAATCACATCCAGCCTATTAACCGAGATGACAATCGTAGACATGGTGGAACCATTCTCCGTAGTTTCTCGTGGTGTGGCCCACATGTTTTTATCGTGCTATCAACAGCTTTTTTGCTTATTCCAACATATATAGATATTTCAAATTAAATAATTATTTTTAAATATTTTTATTTGAGAAATGCTTCAGTGCTGTCAGGCACTATAAAGCTATAGTGGTCCAAGATGCATTGGGACACTTAGGCAGTCCAATCCATTGATTGAGACTGTTCATTAGGTCAAGTGTTCATATCATGGGCTACCATGTAAACTTCACACGTATCTAACAAATATTAACCATTTCATCAATACTCTTCAACATGGACGGTCAAGATCATTTGAACAAAAATAGTTCTAATCGACAATTTGATCTATCTGTTTGTTAGGCCCATCATGGAATGCTTATGATTCTAAAGGGTCAATCTGGCAATTGTAACCATCTCCATCAATGGCTTGGTAAAGGATGGTTATAAGAAAAAAAAAAACCAAGTCAAGGATGGATGGATCATCTAATCAGTCCAGTATTTGATTGGTATAATAGGAAATGTGTTCAAGACTTTTTGAACGGTTCAGATCTATTGATTGGAGTGTTCGAGTGAACGCGGCAACTAGGATCACTATAACTTGTATTGAACCATAACATTGGAGCAATTTTTTTTATTTAATTGTTAAATATCTAGTTAGGTCTAGTAAAACCTTGGTCAAGTATTCAAGTGGAACTGGGACAAGTGGCACGTTATGGTCCGTGCATGCCTTTGGGACAAGTGGAGCATGTATAAACATGTTGTACCCTTTGTCCTCTTATTGCCGATGGTAGTATTAACATTTCTTTTTTAAATTTTGTCGTCGGGTTTGCTTGCCAGACGTTAATTTTAAATTATAATTATTTTAACTATCGGACAAATTTAATTCAACTTATGATACCAAATTACATTAGGCCTTATCGTGTGAATCGAATTGAGCTTTAGTGAGTCTAAATCTAACTCGTTTATATGATCAATCCATTAAATTTCTATATAATTCAAGTTAATCATGTAATTTTTGAGATATGATCAATCCATTGTATTTCTATATAATTTGGACAGCCTAGATCCACATATGTTAATGCAATGTGTGGTCAAAGATAAGCCACAGCCAATTTCAAAATGGTGGTGAACCATTATAAGAGTAGCCCATTTTTTACAACTTCACCTGCTCAATATATCAAACATCATTTTGACTAGTTGTATTTAATATTGTTCCAAGTACTCATGTGAAGCATCATACTGATGAAGTACACAGTTCTGTCTGTACATACAGCCTTGTGTGTACCCTAACATGTGGCTTTCCAGGTTTGTTTGACAGGAAACCGCAATAAGATGCTTGAAATTCCAATTAATCTATGGATTGTTCTATCTATAAGATCATCATCATCTAATTCTTATGTTGATTATTTGGGACAGCTACATGAGCCCCTTCTTGGGTTCCATGCTATCAAGAGCCAAATCTTTAGTTAGACCATAGGTTATTAAGATCTTTCAACCAAAATATACCTATATCTTATTGTTGGTCCCATCAGCTGTAGCATATGGACCGAAAAATACGAACCTATTTTTATAAATTGCATGAAACAAGCCACCCATCAAATCCTAATGTAACAAGAGCCTTTTAATTGACCAAAATGATAATTGTTTAAAACACCATTTATCAATTTGCACTATATATTGAGCAACTAGCATTATGTTTTAACATTGTTGTTCTTGGAAGGGAACTGATGTGGACAACCATCTTGATTGTTAAATCACCCTTAGTTTGTTAGTTCAATGAGAAAATAGTATAACTTTGAAGGCCCTACTCAAAAAGAGAGAAAAAAAAAGTGTCCCAAGTTCATCTAAGTGTAATGTGTTAATTTAGATGCACTTAGACACACTTAGAAGCACCTAGATGTCTTTCATACATTAAGGTATAAAGCTTTGTATTAAATCCAAGTTCTGTATAGCTATTTATATTCTAATTTGTAATACCATATTGAAGTGCTTCAAAGATACCATTAGCAGCTAGGTATCAGAGATTTTTAGGTATAAACATCAGCAACATGTTCATTCTCAGAATTTATTTCACCCCAAAGGTTTTTAGTTTTTTAAGTATTACTCCCATTAGGGTTTGGTTTTCTTGTCATAGTTATTATTATTATTTTGTTCTGGATTCTCAGCCTTAAGGCCAGCAAATCAAATAGATTGGGCCACACCACAGGGAAGGTGGCTTTTTCCTCAAAACCGTTAATCAACTGTAACTTATCAGGATGAAGAAATGATATAAAAATCAACTAGAAATTAAACTTAGTGGGCCACACCACATGAACTTAAGGCCTGTCTGGCTACTACAAAATTGATTCTCAAAGAAACAATTCTCTGAAATTATATTTGGAGAATTGCTTATGTGGAAAAGTGCATGTTTGGTAACATGGAAGAAAAACAATTTTTCCATAGAGGTTTCAATGATGAATGTTGAATCTCCATTGTTTCCTATGGCATAGCCCACATAAGGGGCTCTTTGGCAACTCTACTAATAAGAACTTATTTACTTTTATAAAATAAAATAAAAATAATAATTAAAAAAAAGATTTTATTTAGAAAATAAATCATTGGGTAAAACTCTAATTTTATCAATTTTTTTTTTCCAGAAATTAGCCAAAAAGCTCTTAAAAAGTAAATGATGAATATGTCACTTATTTTTAAGAGATTATTTAAGTGGGTAAATATTTTTTCCTAATTTTAAAATAAATTTATCTTAAACTTTTCAGGTAATTCCCATCTTACCCTAAATTATTTTCCTTCAGTCTCTCTAAGATACGCCCACATGATAAACGATCCAATATTGAAGGTGGGCCCCCACATGATGAATGGTCCACATCAAGGTGGGCCCACATAGTGCATGGTCACATCAAAGGTGGGCCCCACATGATGGACAATTCACTTTAAAGGTAGGGCCCACACGATGGACACATCAAATGCGAACTCCACATGATGGGTGATGGGTAGTGGACATTGAGGGGCTCCACATAAAGGACAATTAGCATTGATTGCAGCCCTATATGATGGATGACCTACGTCAAGGTGGGCTCCTAATGATGAATGATCTACATCCAAGATAGGGCTTGCATGATGGACTAACCAATTTGAAGATTTGGCTCACATGATGGATAGTTTACATGCTCATATGGTGGATGATCGGCATCATATTTGGCATAATAGATGACCCAAATGTCTTAAAATATAAAGGTTGTAGCTATCTATTCTTTTGCCATTTGGGCAGGTTACTCTATGGTTAGATTCATCAAAACAACTGTTTGGATTGCATTTATAATAGAGTTTTTATTATCTTTAAAAATGATATCGGCTATCACTTAAAAAAAACTCTTATTTAAAAATTTCGTTAAACAGCTTATTTCTAATTATTAAAATAAAAAAAAAAATTGTGATTTTACTAAACAAACTTATTTAAAACAAGATCAAGGAGAAGAAGAACTAATTACATCAACTCTTATTTAAAAAGTTCTTATTGGATTAAAGTAGAAATACCAAACAAGCCCTAAGTCTTGGATTTACCTAATATTTTTTCGGTCATACGCTGACATGCTGTGGAAAAACGGATGGATGGAGTGAATGTCACGCAATCATCACGGTGGGCCCCACAGCTGCATCAGGGTTATAGGAAAGTGGCATCTATATATCCTGCTTCTCCATAGATGAGATTTGCCACACATTTTCCATCATGGCACTGATCTTCAAGATCCAAACCATCCACTAGAAAGGCATCACTAAATCTATGTACAAACCCAAGAATTAGTTTGATCCACTAGTTAAGTGGGCCACAGTTTTCAAAACATATGTACGACCGTAAAGCACTTGGTCGAAGTTTTCTAACCCATTGACCTATTTCCAATATTGGCACCCAGCTTCTGAGTTAATTTTAGCAAAAAAAATGCTCAGATAAACCGGTGGATGGATTTAATCTTCGACATACGTGCCATGATGGCACATGTGTGGAGGTATACAGCTTTACGCTCATGTGCAATTATCAGATATTGGAGACTGTTATAAGAAACGGGGGGGGCTAGAAGCTGTGGAAAAAAAACAGAAGGCACAAATTTGAAAGCTATGTTTTTAGTAATTTGATTAATTAAGTGCTAAGCAAACACAATTAAAGTCTAAAAATGTAATTTTCTAAACCAAAATCATAAAAGAAATTTCTTTTTAACAAAGCCAAAGAAGCCCAGGTTCGAAGAGCAATTTTACATTTTCCAACTTAGTGCGGACCATATGAATTTTTTATATGGTTGATCTTTTTCATGTATGGTAAACATAGGGATTCTCACATTGTGGACGGAGTGGATCTACAAATACAACATGGTGGGCCACACATATCTTGTGTATTTCACGAACTGTTGAAAACAGATGATGTTGCAGACAATCCCGGTCTGGGTACCTATGTAGGCCGTTGGTTAGTCTACCAAAATCCAACCCTTGTGAATTTTGGCATATGAGCTGTCCATGTGGTGGCCCATTTGAAGAATAATCCAGATCAGTAGATATGTTTGTCCCATGGCCCACCTGAAGAATAATCCAGAACACTAGACATGTTTATCACATGTACCTTGAGTACCTAAGTGCATGAACTTCTGTAATTGCAGCTGTCAAGGTGCAAACGGATCTAGTTAGGGTTCTTTAACATTCAATTATCAGATTCAAGAGCCTTCCTAAGCACACGCACGGGAGCATTTCAGCTTATGTACACGTGACACGTGGCAGCATGACCACTTAGTTCAAGATCCAATCCATCCATCAGAAGGAGCCATTGTTAATATCCTGGCCCAAGAATCAGGTTGATCTCCTATTTAGATGGGCCATTTTGCAAAATATAAATATATGGTTGTCAAAGACTATTGAAGTTTTCTAACCTGTCAACATCTTTCAAGTTTTGGAGCTCCTTAAGTGGGCCCATATTTATTTTTGGGAAACATCTACCAACCAGATGGATGGATTAGATCTCTCACCCATGTGTAATTCTAGCACGTGTGAGAAGTATATGAGTTGTACTGAACACATGTCGACTTAGCTAAGATCCAGATCCAGATATTGTCTGGTCGAAAATTAGGTCTAGATTGAGATATATACAGATAACGATTTGGACCATCCATGATATAAACACACATTTAATTTGCATGGTTTTTGAATAATGGCCACAAATAAAATGGATATTTATGACAATATTGGTAGAGAACTTTGACGTTCTACCATCAATACCTTTATCAATTGGAAGTTGCCTCTTTAGCATGAAGTTTGCCTAAAAAGATATGAAATTTAGAATTGTGGGGCTTAGATGTATATGATAAAACTATTTGTGCATCGCAAAATCGAATAAAATTAAATTGGATTAATTTACTTCTAGGTATATATAAATTAATATGAATTTAAAACCAATCGCACCTTTTCTGAAAATAAAAAAGGATTAGGATGCTCTTTTTCTTTCATTCTTCTTTTAAATTAATCATCGTATGGGTTTTACTTTATGTGCTAAGGAAGTTTTTTTAAGTTATGAAACTTGGTAAGACTTCCTATACATCTCTCATGTATTTATAAACTCGTAAGTTTTTGTTACCAAACTTTTCTTACAATAGAGGGATTACTTAAAAATAATCCTTATAAGTTATTTAAACTACAAGTAATATCCACAATACTTACCTAAACATTAAAAAAATACTTTAACCAAGCCATTTTGTCAAGTTTAAACATTTTTACATTTATACTTCATGAATATATATATATATATATATATGTGTGTGTGTGTGAGTGTGTGTGTGTGTGAGAGATCACCATGTCTCATGTTATTATATACATATTTTTCTATGTACCACGGTAAGGCCCAACATATCCCACTATCATGATTTATCAATTATGAGCCATCGATTTTATAAAATAATGCATGTGATGATTCCAAAATCAATTGTTAAATCAAAGTAACTTACAAAACTAGTTTGATAGACTACGTTGATCAATTATTTTGATTCTGAATATGAGGCTAAACACATGGATAGTAAATCTTTTATTGAAAATTTAATCTTCATGAGTTGTGAATTAAAGAACTCATCAGCATTGGAATATTTTTAAGCTCAATTAAGTAGGTTGGCAAGTATATTCGGTGGTTCTTACCAATAGAAAAGATGAACTTTCCTTGTTTAAGGTCAACCACCATGGTGGCTAGAGCTATTTAGTAGGAATAATCGTCGACCTGGACAACTTCAGTCTTGAAACGGATGATGTAGTCCCTTAACAGATCGTCATCCCTTTGTGTAATCGTAAGGAGGTAGATTGATAGCTTTCTCCTATCTTTACCACTGATGAACTGAGTGATGAAAGCCTTGCTAAGTTGATTGAAAGAGTTGATAGACTTCTGCTTCAATTGCTTGTACCATTTTTGTGCAATCCCTGACAAAGTCAGGGAGAATGCTTGGCACATAACAAAACTAGTTGTGCCTTGCAGTTCTATTCACGCCCTAAAGGATTCCAGATGCTCGGACGGATTAATCGTTCCAAAGTAAGGAATCATCTGCGGAATCTGAAACCTCGACGAGATGCTATAATATCATTAGTGAATGGTGGCTTCGTCTCTTCCAATATAGCCTCAACTGAGGTCGAGACTCGGGCATGATAAGTTTGTCGGATGTTGCCGATTTATCCTTGGATCTCCCAGAACTCAGCCTCCCAAGAGCCCTCATTCACGGTTGTCGCCTCGAGAGCCTTTCCACACCTTTTCTTCTCCAACCCGCAACGCAAGTCGGAGTTGACGAGCGTGGCAGTTCCCGAGGTGTGGGAGGGCGCATGGCTCGACTGCATGGGATGTTGCTTGGTTTTTTACAAGTCAATCGATGCTTGAAGTGGCGTAGAGACCTCGGTGGTTGCCCGTATATCTGCCCCTTGGTTAGGAGGTGAGTTTTGTCTCTCTAAGATCTCCATTATCCAGTTAATATTAGTGGTCAAATCTTCGACTTGATGTTCCAGAGAGGCGAGCCAACCTTCGTGGTTACAAGGCCGCTGCGTAGGGCCTACAAGCGCATAATCGGCATGGAGTTGCGAGGGCAGGTCTTCATGGTCGGTAGACTGCTCCACTGGTGGAGCAGTTGATGGGATCTTTGCCAATGCTCTCTTTCTTCCTTTCGCCATTGTAGAACTTCAGTGAGATGGGAATGACTTTGATGTCATTCCCACAAATGGCACCAAATTATTGATGTAGAAATCTGGTTAACCCTCGATGGACCTTCGAGTACCTACACACAAAGACCACAAAGGAAACCCCAGCTGCAACAGGGAAACTCTCCAATATCTAAGTCAGAAAGTAATTTGGATCCAGTCGTGTTGAGGGTTTTTTGGTGCATACCTTTATTGTAGAGAAGGCCTTTATTTATAACCTTCTGGATGACGGTGAAATATATGGTAATGACTCTATATGATAAATGTGTATTGCGGAAGGGATCTCCTTCCGGATGCATTGTAATTATCTTCCCGAGATCTTTGGGGAAGATCTTTCTTAGATAAGATCTCCGAGTGGTCGGGATCCAAGGAGGTTTGGTCGGATGATCAAGGCCGACCTTCGAATTCGAGGTCTATTGTCGAGGTCGACTTCCAAGGCTGAGGTCGGTACCCAAGGTAAGAACCTGAGGTCGGTATCTGAGGTCAATGTAAAAAGTAGCCGACACCAAAGTTCAGGGTGATTTTTCGGCCCTCAAGCAATCAATAGTCATTGAATTTGGCTGCTCAGCTCATCTTTCTCATACATTTGTTTAGCTCCATTTTACCCATAATAGAAATTATCAGACACGAGCAAGAAAAATAGAAGGAAAGAATATCACACAATTGTGCTACTCAAAAGAGAGAGAGAGAGAAAGAGAGAGAGAGAGGCAAGTAAAAAACAAGTCATTTGTTTAGGTTTATAGATTCATTGATTCTTATAAGCGTGAAAATTTTTAAATTTCTATAAATAACTTTATTCATCTCAAAAATCTTATTTGACGTCGTGTAAAATCTCAAATGCCATAATTCTCTCAAAACTAATTTGATGTTTTCAAAAAAAAATGTCGATTTGCTCCTTGTATTATATAGAGTGGATATATTTCTTAGAGTTTGTTTTAATCCTTTTTAAATCTTAAATTAACAATCTCTAAAAGGCTTATTTTTTAAAAAAAATTAAAATGTATCAACTTGGTAAAAGAGCCATCACTACTTACAATATATTTATTGCAACAATCCTAGAGTTGACATTAACAAGTATCTAGTTTTGGCATAAAATAGAGCGGGAAAACTTTTCGAATAAAAAATTATGAGCGCCACTATGATTCATATGTCATATCCATGATGTTCATCCATTCTGCTATCTCATTTCAGGGCATGAGATAAAAATGAGGCGAATCCAAAGCTTAAGTTGAGGTCTCTTATTATCATTGTTTCATGTGGTGTGGTACACCGTGTTTATTTTTTTAATTCCTCCTTCCTCTTCGACTCATGCCCTAGAATAAATTGTCAAGATAAAACTTATCAATTAAAATAACCCCGTAGTGTTTTTAGTTTAATTTAGAAACAAGTGTGCGGAAGAGACTCTACGAGGCAACGACTCATAGACTAAGGATGCAATGAACCGTCCTAATCTGGTAGCAGTCAGTGTATTTAGGAAAAATCAAACAAGCCTTTGAAAAAAAAAAAAAAAAGTGCATTTATTTGAAGCGTTGGGTCACCTGTCAAGGTGTTAGTTGGGGGTGACTTGTCAAACCGTATAGATCACGATTTCATAATGGGTCTCCACCGTGGATGGCTAAGGACATGCATATTACACTGATCTGAGGATCTTAGCCGTTCAAAGTTTGTTCTTTAAGTTAGAAGGGTAACCATTTTCTCTTTACTTGTGCATGGCCCACCAACTGGACGGTTAGAGTAATCTAATGATGAATGGATTTTTGGAATATGGTTAGTGGCCCCCGTGGACCTGGATTTAGAGAACTGATCAACTACATGCTACTGTACCACAACTTGTGGTACAGTTATATCTTTGGTGCCATCATGCCCCTTTCGTAGGGCATCAGTACCATAAGAACAGTAGGTCCCACAGTAAAGATCACCTGCGAAGAAAAATCAGGTTGGTTTCCTTATCATGTGGGCCATCTTGTTGGAATCAGTGGAAAGCCGATGGTTTGAGCAACATAGAGGCTTGACCCACCTAGTGAGTAGGTGACCCTGATTTTTCAGGAAGGTGATCTTAATGGTGGGACCTATAGTTTTCATGGTCCTGATCTCTTAAACAGTGTCTTATTGGAAAGAAATCTGTCTACTGTACCACAAATCGAGATACAGTCGCCTGTAGGTGAGAAGTTCTGCTGGATTACTGTAAAGAAATGTTCACATATTTTCTCTCTCCAACATGTCACTCGTGTGGAAAATCTGAGCCATCCAAAAGGTGACCTGTATGATGAAGATATTTTTGGAGAAAATCATGCTGAATAAATCACCATAAAAGCCACAAATTTGAAACTAATGTGTAACCAGTGGTTTGGCTCAATGTATGAGGGCACCTAATGAGTGGATTGGTATGATTTTTGTTCCATGTGATTTTTATCGTGTGGTCCACCTTTTTTAAGGCTCAGATTTTCCAAAAATGACACATTGGTGTCAGGAAAACCTCACGTACACAGCTCTATAAGAACAACTCTCTCATCACGTGTAGTTCATGAATCACCACCGTTTAAGAACAAATGAGGAACGCACACGGCAGTCTTGGCTCACCGACTGAAAAGACAAGGTCACCAAACTAGCTGTCCGGATCATGAGAAAATGGATGAGCGGACTACCAAAATAGGTAGCCACCTGTCTCGTTGTCTAGTAGGGCGAACAACAGTACAATGACGGGTCCCACATGAATTGGGAAAGCAGCAACATAATCTGGTGGTCTCGAGTACCACGGACAGGATGTCCCTGAAATCGGAAAATAACGTATGTGATGTATGTGATTACATCCATGCCGTCCATCCGTATTGAAAGATCATTTTAGGGCATGATCCAAAAAATTAAATCCCAGATGAACTATAATACAGGTAACAGTGATGATTGACCATTAAACACTTCTTGTGGACAACAAAAGCTTTGGATCAAGATGATATTTGTGTGGTCTCTTCATCCAGGTTTTTGTGACTTTATTAATAGGTGGATAGGAAATAAACATTCCGGTGGAATCCATGAAATTTTTAATACCAAGGATTCCGTATAATATAAACATTCTGCGGAATCCATGAAGTTTTTAATAGGAGGGATTTCATCACGACTGTTTCCTTCCACCGGTTTTGGGTTCAAGCATCTTAGACTTTAGCTTGGGCCTAATATGGACTTGGTTTGCACAAGCATCTTAGTCTACGCCAGCCTCATTTCCAAACAAATCTATGGCTTGGGAAAGCCAAATCGAGCCATGTCTCCCTCTAAAAGTCTTATAAAATGAGTCGGCCTTCACACGGGAGGAGACGGAGAGAGAGCCCCAAAGCCTTTGATCGCCATTTTCTTTTACATTTTGATATTGTTTGTGTTTCTGATCTTTAACTTCTATTCACAAAGCAAACGTTGTATTTTTTTTCTATCGTTTTTTAATTTGTATAATTTAATCTTCCTACTCTTAATACTTTAGACAGTATGCTCTGCCTCTGAAATCACGTAAATTATATTATATAGTTGCATCTCTTGAGGATCATTTGTATTAAATTATGTGACTTGAATGAGTAGTCGAAAAATATGTATTCTTTTTCTTTTCCATACTTCTATTGGAAAATCATTTTCCTACTTCTACTATTTCGTTTTCTATCTATCTTTTATAATTTAAATATTTAAAGCTTAGTATTTTATTAGAAGTTTTTTGAATCTCCTTTAAAAGCACACGACCTGACAAAGTAGAGACCGTATTTCACATGAGTGATAAAAGGCTACATAACCTTTTTCAATTTTGTAACTGAGACCCTTACTTATGATCCATAGCGTAAATCAAACCAGGAGTCACTTGAGTTGAGAATTCTTCTGATTTCCCGATCTTAAGACAGTTCCATGAATTCTAGCCTAGTTGGATATTGAAGCCTTTATTTTGACTGGTGGTGACTCTAAAACAGTGCTCAGTTGAGTTATTCTATCAATCTTGTGAAAAAGTAGTGTACAACCCAAAACTAGACCGGATTATTGTAAATTAATTGTAAACCAAGTGGGGGCTCGATGTTCGAGGATATGAGCATGTTGTACAATGGGTTAAGAACAGTATAAATATAATTATTAGCTTCTCTTCTCAACCCTTTTGCGAGGTTCAAGTATGGAGATCTTACCTATGGGTTTTACTAGATCTGGATAGATTTCGAATCTAGCCCTTCACACACTATTGCCTATATCAATTAAGTACCTAAAATCATTAACCTCTCTTCTCAAGCCCTCTGTGAGGTTCGGGTATGAAGGTCTTAGTTATGAGTTTCATCGGATTCAGATAGACTTCAGATTTGGGCATTCACATACTATCGCCCCTGTCAACTAAGTATGCAATTTCTAGGTTATGAAAGACTATGTTCTATAACTTGCTAAATATCCAGATCTTGTCACATTAGAAATCTAAATAAATTTTAACTTTATATCTATCATACATACATACCATTCGACTCCTGCACCTATCAGACGGTTTGACTTAAACACCTAATCAGGAGCCCAGTAGAAAGTTTCCCTCAACGTTTACAATTAGACACCTAGTAGGCACATACATCACTATAAGCCCCACAGTCAGGGTCCCACCTACCTCGCTGGATTTAGGGTCTTGCCTAATATGCTCCTATTGTGTATTGAGTGAACTTTGTGGGGGCCCACCATGGACCTATGTGTTGCCAACCATCCATTTTAAGAGATCATTTTAAGGCATGAGGCCAAAATTGAAGCATATCCAGATCATAAGTAGACCAGATCACATGAAATAGTGTGAATTGAATGCCAATAGTTGAAAACTTCTTGGGGGCACAGAAGTTTTGTATTAAGTTGATATATATATATATATATATATATATATATATTCTTTTATCCATGTCGTTGTGACCTTATGAATGGGTTGGATGACAAATAAACATTACTTTAAGCTCGTGAATGTTTCAACAGTGGATATTAGTATTCCTACCATGTTCCATTGGTGTAGTCTACTTGAACTTTGGATATGCTTCAATTTTAGGCTAATATTCTAAAATGATTGTAAAAATGGATGAATAAAGTGGATAAGACATATAGATCCCTGGTAGGCCCCACAAGTTAACTCAGTATACGCACTGACCTACTCATTGAGCAATCGACTTCCAAAAAAGAGCTGTGTTGAGTATATAGTGCAAGTTTATGCGTAGGGCCCACCAACGATTGCATTTGTACATGGCCCAATATCACCCTTATAACAGCCATTGAAAGTGTGAGTCTATTTGATACCGTTTACAAGTGGAAGGTGGTTCCAATACAAAGCCTTGTAGGTCAGGCTTAACTCAACGCGGCCCACCATGATGTATGTATTTTATCCACACAGTCCATCCTTTTTGACAGCTGGCAAGTGCCTAAAAGTGAAGCATGTCCAAAGCTCAAGTGGACCAATTACAATGAACGGTGGGGATGGAACCCCGGCCAGTTGAAATCTTCCTAGGCCTGTGGTGACCTTTGTTTGTCATCAAACTTTTCGTAATATCACACAGACAAGGACAAAGGGAAAACACACACACATATATATAAGCTGGACATGGATGAAGGGAAAATACATATAAGCTGGATATAAAACTTCTGTGGCCCCTAAGAAGTTTTAAACAGTGGACAATTTCTGTGGCCCCTTAGAAGTTTTAAACCGTAGTTGTTTGATTCCCATTGTTTCGCATGATATGGTCCATTTGAGCTTGGGATATGCTTCAATTTTAATATCATGGCCTAATATGAGCTGACAGAATGAATGGACAATGTGGATAAAACACAAACGTCAAAGTGGGCCCTAGAGAGTGCTGCCACCATGGACGTCCATGGCTGCAGGATCACCACACAGTCCACGTCCACTAATGTTGTGGTTGACTACTAGAAAAACTTATCAGTCCAAGACTCAAGACGGCTACAAGACATGGAAAAAGTTTGGATGAAGACGCCCACCAAAATTTCTATTTTTCTAGGTCCCATCAGTCTAATCTAAGATGCACCCACCTAGGTGAATGATCAACCTAGAAGATCGGGCCATCCTAGCCACATCACGTGATTTCATTTTAGAGGTTTGAGGCATGCATGGTTGTGGATGCCAAGGAGAACATGAGGCCCACACGATAGACGGATTGGATGTCATGAATATATTGTGGTAGGCTCCAAGCTTTTACTCTAGGTTAACTTTAAGGCTAGTTTGGCCAGTTGCATTAGGGGGAATTACAAGGGATGGAACTAGGTTTAAGGGGATGGAATGGAGTTCCACCGTATTGCAATATCCCGGGATGATTTCGGATGTTTGTTTGGTTGGGTTGCAATATCCTGGGACGATGATGGCGAAAGTGTTTAAATGCGGCATGTGATCGAAGTAATCGGGCACGTGTAATAGTTTGATGTGTTTGCCACCGTGATGTAACGTGGTATCCATGCCGTCCAGACCTATGGCAGTATCCAAAAAATGAAGCAGGTCCAGATATCCAGTGGACCACACCGAAAGAAGCAGTGGTGATAAAATTAACCCCCATTGAAACCTCTCTAAGATCCAAAGGTGTAGTGGATAACACAGAAGAAAATAGCCAGGACCCCGCCGAATTTTCAGCTAAGGCCCACGAAATTGTTTATGTTGTGGTCCAACCTATTATCTATATGAAGTTAACAATGACATTACAAAAGATGAAACACACATGTTTATGATTGAAGACCTTCGTGGTGCAGACTGATATCCACTGCCATCCAAACCAGCTACAAATAGGTTAGGAGGGATTTTACAATACTATCCCTCCTAATCCTCTTAAATTCCGCAGGCCAAACATGCCATTAGGGATGGTTTGATAGTTTGTATTTGGTATAAATTAGAATTAAGTTAGAAATACTAAGGAATTCGTGTAAATTAGAATCCTAGTTGTATTTGACCGCTCATAATTAAAGGCCATTGAAATAAAAAATTGTGTAATTAAAATGCATTAGAATTGTGTAATATATTCATGAAAACCTGAATTTAATTAAATAAAATGCATTAGAATTGTGTAATATATTCATGAAAACCTGAATTTAATTAAATAAATCAACTTTAATACTTATACTAGCGTACATGTGCAACGTTTGATAGAATGATTGTAATAAAACTATTGAAATATATACTTTTAGGAAACAAGGAAGAAATTTTGACCCTCAAGCGGGCCACAAATGTAATGATCCCAAACGACCAAACTCATGAATGTTGTTTATTTATTTGTTAGATGGCCAACGTTTAGACATTTTGGATCATTGTTTTAAGTGTGAATTTAGTGACATGGGCGATAATTAGATTATTTTAGGGTATCATTAGCATGCCATTTGTGTGACTCCTACTTCTACGAAGGTAGTATTTCATACTAAATGAAATGGATTCACTATAAAACAAAGAGATTGCCAAACAAACCAAAATACAACTTTTGATTTACCATTGGTTTTATTAATTGCCACCAAATATCACTGAATACGCTGTGTCAAACAATATGTTAGGCTACAAATGTTTGTACTGGATCTGGCGTCATGTGTGTTCTTACAGTGATTATCCAACCGTTAAAGAGAAATTAGGGTTTTGAGAATCTCTATCAAAAAAGTGGGTTCAAAGCCCTACAACAAAAGGCTCATTAGCTTCGATCTCTTATTTTTTTAATACTTGTTTCAAGTTAGAGCATAAATATCATGCATGCTTAAACATATCATCAACCAAATGAGAAGATGGATCCATCTCGATGGGAACATCACGTCATCACCTAACTGATCTTTTAAAGAAATATGACTTGTAGAGATAAACCCTCAGTAAGCCTTTTCACAAACAAAGCGATACTTCAATACATTTAGGGCCCGTTTGATTTTCCATGATACGTGTAAGTCTCTAGTTAGTAAGTGATTAATACATTTTCACCAGATTTGAAATTTGGTTAGTAATTCCACATTGAAAATCGGTCCAAAAGTGTTGACTTCAATCATTGGACCCCACTGTAATGTATGCTATATTTCTGCGTTTCCATCTGTTTTTATCATAACAGTTTGGAGCATGAACTGAAAATTAAGGCAGATCCAACTTTCAAATGGCCCGTATGAAAGGAAATAGTGGCCTTAATTCATCCACCGTTAAAAGTTATTTGCTTTGCTGGACATATATTGAAGTTTATTCATCATCTAACTGGTTTATTGGGTCACACAGACATGGATTAAGGGAAAACACAAATATCAGCTCAATCCAAAACTTGTATGGCCCCAACAAGTTTTCAGCGGTAGGCGTTTGTTTCCCACTATATGCTATCATCCACTTGAGCTTTGGATCTCCCTCGTTTTTGGGATCATCTGGTAAATTTAGCTAATATAACGAACGGGCAGTATGGATAAGTCACATACATCACAGTGGGCCCCATGTTTATTTTGCAAATTTTTTATTTAAGTATTAAAAGCATAAGCCTTAGCCTCAATATTAGAAAAGATGTGGCAATTTCTTAGGTAAGTAATTATTACTCATTTACAAGATAATTATAATAGACCTAAGAAGTCAAACAAACTCTTAAAGAAAATTTTAATTTAATGAAGACTTGGTGAAAAAACCCACCAACCATAATTATGTTTAGGCCACATGAAATTCATAGTAGACCCCTCTCCTCGGGTCATCTTAATCATAGGTAGACTTCCTTAAGCCCCACTTAAGGAATTTGCACACGAAAGGAGAAAAAAAGTGAGAAATGGTATTGTTGGATCACCTCATTAGAGCTTCTCATGAGATTGAGCTTTTGTTGCCCTACCACGATGCATGCTGTGCATTTGGTAGGTCGCCTGTAAGTCATGGAATATGCCGAATAGCAGCCTCTCCAAAATTCACGTGGGTTATGCCATCTCTGAAATCATGAGAAATCATATATAAAACATTTATAAGCACTTACTTACTTGGGCTCACCTGAGGTTTGGAATGGCCTAAATTTTTGTATGACCTATCATCTAAGTGGGACACACATGATGGATGGCTGGATGTCTAAATCACTTCTC
Source organism: Magnolia sinica (assembly GCF_029962835.1). Taxonomy (NCBI): domain Eukaryota; kingdom Viridiplantae; phylum Streptophyta; class Magnoliopsida; order Magnoliales; family Magnoliaceae; genus Magnolia; species Magnolia sinica. The sequence goes on from NC_080581.1 coordinate 85,659,255, forward strand.
ATTAGACCTTATATACAATCATGAAGGTTTCAATAGTAGACCCCTCTCCTCAGGTCATCCTCTCTCAACCTTTGTTTGTGGTGTGGCTCACATGAGTCATGGATTTGCTTGATTTTTAGGCCAATGATTCATCATGGAAGGTTGCATCTGATTAATGGGATGGATTTCCATTACACATCAAGACGGGGCCCACATAGCACGATCTCATAGGAAGCTTCCCATGAGGTCGATTTCATAATACCATTTTCCAAGAATAGCTTCTCGTGGAAATTATCAGAGAAATGACTCACCAGCGAAACAATGGCCCACCACCAATGTGTTTCACGGATCCCATATAAGACAGATGCACCTTACCATTTCCAATGCTGTGATCCTGACCGCTGGTTTGTATGGTCCCACCATGAATGAAATATGCCCCAGAAATCCCTAATGCGAGAATCCTAACCGCCCATCTAGTGTCTTTCGTTGATTGTGGACCCTTACTATATTCTCTCATTCATGATCTATTTGCATTGCACAGATTAAACGGTTGAGATTGTCCCAGTGATGATACTTTCAGAGCATCGTCCGTCCATAGTAAGGCCCAACAGATTAATGGACCATGAGCCCTACCTATACAAGACCGGAACTAGAGGATACTTTAGCCGACTGAGTGGTTATTATCATTAAACATTTCTTTTGTTTTTCACCGTCCATTTGAACGGCTAGGATTATTTATTGGTGTGGTTTTTAAATTCTTTTATTCGGCCCATTAGTTAGACGGTCTCTTGATCCACCTAACCTATTACCACGTGCACCACCTTCGAAGGGAATGCTCAATCATGAAAGGGGTGGGACCCACATGTGTATGGAGAAGGGAGCAAAATAATTCAGTGGTCCCACGGACTATATTCACGTTGAAGGATAAAAATGAAAGGTAGGGTACAGAAGTACCAAATTAGTTACCGTGCGGGCTCCTGTTAGACCAACACCACGTTCTTGAATTAACACAGGTGGGTCCCACGGTTCCCATTTGGCGTACCTAATTTCAAAGTCCCGCGGGGTAGCAAATCGGGGAACAAAATGAAATAGACGGGAAATTCCAGGTTTATTACCGGAAGAGCATTAACATGAACGCATATTCGGTGGATGGGGGAACCACTGACATAGGTGGAACAGTGACTGTGGAGGACAATTTGATTTTTTATTATTTTTTAATTGTTAATCCATGCCGTCCCTCATCTATTTTTTCAGATCATTTTAGTCCATGATCCTAAAAATAAAGCCTATCAAGATCTCAGAGGGACTACACCACATGAAACATTGGTGATTGAATGCCCACCATTAAAATTTTATTGGAGGCCACAAAAGTTTTAAGGCAAGATGACATATCTTTTCCCCTTCATTTAAATCTGTGTGTCCTATTTAATAGATTGGATGGCAAAAAAACATTATAAAAACATTATAATGGTTGCTAAAAAGCTTTTAACGGCCGGCGGATATATATATATAAACATTACTGAGGTGGATGTGAATCTGGTGAGGAAGCCTTTAGTAGAAAGTTTTTGTCTTATGTGAGGGTAATCTATGATATTTTTGATAAATTTATAGGGCCTATTTAATTTTGAGCAGACTTGAAATAAAAAATGAGCATAATCAAAGATTCAAGTGGGCCGAACTAAATGAAAATATAGGTAGAGAAATTCCACCCGCTGAAATCTCCCTGAGGTCGACAGTAATGCCCACATGATATACATATTACACTGTTCGTAATATCGTTCCTAATATTTTAATTGTAGATGTTCAATTCTCATATTTTTGGCGTATTTTAATATTGAATCCAGTTCATTTTTTGACCTCATATCCTAAAATGAGCAAACAATGGATGAAGGAGTTGAATTTATAACAAACATCACAATGGCCCACCTATGTTTCTAGTGCAGTAACTTCATGCAAAAAGGGTTCGAGTACTCATAGGTGGGTGAAATCCCACTACGGAAAAAAAAACCTTCATGCAAAAAGGATTTAGTAGGAAATCTACGTCCAGCTAAGGTCGGTGGTTCCCGAATCCGCGTCTCATGAAAGTGGCGTAAAAAAGGGCACAAAAAAAATTGATACTCTAGTAAACCATGGTAGCTTATACACGTTCACTGAAAACTTAGGTGTATGGGGGAACGACTAACATAGGTGGACCAGTAGCTGTGAAGGACAATTTGATTATTTATTTATTTATTTATTTATCCATGCTGTCCATCATCTATTTTTTCAAATCATTTTAGTCCATAATCTTAAAAATAAAGCGTATCAAGATCTCAGAGGGACCACACCACATGAAACAGTGGTGATTGAATGCCTACTATTAAAAATTTATTGGAGGCCACAAAAGTTTTAAGTCAAGATGATATATCTTTTCCCTTTCATCTAAATCTTTGTGTCCTAATTAATAGATTGGATGGCAAATAAACATTATAATGGTTGCTAAAAAGCTTTTAATGGTCTGCAGATAATTAAAAAAATACATTACTGAGGTGGATGTGAATTTGGTGAGGAAGCCTTTAGTAGAAAGTTTCTATCTTATGTGGGGCATGCTGTGTTATTTTTAATAAATTTATATGGCCTATTTATTTTTTGAGCAGACTTGAAATAAAAAATGAGCATAATCAAAGATTCAAGTGGGCCAAACTAAAGGAAAATATAGGTAGAGAAATTCCACCTGTTGAAATCTCCCTGAGGTCGATAGTAATGCCTACATGATATACATATCACATTGTTCGTAACATCATTCCTAATATTTTAACTGTAGATGTTCAATCCTCATATTTTCGACCCATTATAATATTGAATCCAACTCATTTTTGACCCCATATCCTAAAATGAGCTTACAACGAATGGATGGGTTGAATTTATAACAAACATCACAGTGGCCCGCCTATGTTTCTAGTGCAGTAACTTCATGCAAAAAGAGTTTGAGTACTCATAGTGGGTGAAATCCCACTATGGGGTGAGTGTGTGGTGGTGTGTGTGCGTATGTAAAGCAAAAAAAAAAAAACTTCATGCAAAAAGGATTTAGCAGGAAATCCGCATCCGACCGAGGTCGGTGGTTCCCGTATCCATCGAATCCGCGTCTCATGAAAGTGGTGTAACAAAGTGCACACAGAAAAATTGATACTCTAGTAAACTGCGGTAGTTTACACACGTGCACTGAAAACTTAGGTGGATGGGGGAATGGCTAACATAGGTGGACCAGTGACTGTAGAGGAGAATTTGATTATTTATTTATTTATTTATCAACGCTATTCATCATCTACATTTTCAAATCAATTTAGTCCATGATCCTAAAAATAAAGTGTATCAATATCTCAGGGGAATCACATCACATGAAACATTGGTGATTGAATGCCCACCATTAAAAAATTATTGGAGGCTCAAAATGTTTTAAGTCAAGATGATATATCTTTTCCCCTTCATCTAAATCTGTGTCCTAAATAATAGATTGGATGGCAAATGAACATTATAATGGTTGCTAAAAAGCTTTAAAGGGTCGACAAATTTTAAAAAAAAAAAAAAAAAAACCCATTACTTAGATGGATGTGAATTTGGTGAGGAAGCCTCTAGTAGAAAGTTTCTGCCCTATGTGGGGCGCACTGTGATATTTTTGATAAATTTATATAGCCTATTTATTTTTTGAGCAGATATGAAATAAAAAATGAGCAAAATCAAAGATTTTAAGTGGGCCGAACTAAAGAAAAATATAGGTAGAGAAATTCCACCGGTTGAAATCTCCCTAGGGTCAACATTAATACCTACGGGATATACATACCACACTGTTCGTAACATCATTCCTAATATTTTAATTGTAGACATCCAATACTCATATTTTCAGCCCATTTTAATACTGAATCTACCTAATTTTTTACTCCAGATACTAAAATTTCTAGTGTAGTAACCTCATGCGAAAGGGATTTCGTAGGAAATCCGCGTCCGACCAAGGTCGGTGGTTCCCGTATCCACCGTATCCGCGTCTCATGAAAACGGCGTAAATTGCTCACAAAAAAAATGATACTCGAGTAAACTGTGGTAGTTTATACACGTGCACTGAAAACTTAGATTTAAAATATGAATAACTGAAATAAAAACCATCCAAATGATAAGAAAAACTATAAATGTATGAAAAAAATATAATTGTATCTGTTTTTCTCAAAATTTTATTCGATTGATAATCATCTATGATCGGTTGAAATAAGAAGCTTTAACGGTCTTTATTCAGTAAAAATATATCCATTAATCTTTAGATAGAATTCTTAGAACAATCTGAAATTTAGAAGAAGATCTATCTGCATTAGTTCCACATTTTGGGTCGTTTAAAGTTAGTTTCTATTTTCCATATTCATCACTTCTAAATGCCCGAGTATCAACCATACACTCTACCAGAGTAACAGATATCTCCGGGCACGAATATTTACGGGCTTCGATACCAGCACAGAAGATACTCGGCAGAGGAGTTATAAGATACTCAGACTGCGTACCAAGCTTCATACACAGGCACTCAGAAATTTAGACGTAGCATACGTTAACTCAAATAAAACCGATTAGAATGTGGAGCCCGTCATGATCAAATAACGATCACAAGATCAGATCAATTTAATAATAATAACCTCTGATTCGTGAACATATGTTTGTGGAAATAGGACCGTTGGATATTTGTCATTTTAACTGTCCAAATGATTTCTACCAATCCAATACTCAGCCCATCAAATAAACTTAGATTTTTGTTCATAAGACATCTGTATTGAGTACCATGATTTGGACGGTTTAATTTAACTACATGTATGCCACGTGTGAAATTTCTAAGTGCATGATCATCCATAAAACTCAAGAGTATCAACGTTGTTCTATTTAGGTGGGCCCCGCAATGATTTGGCACTGACGTGGAACGAGCTAACCACACGCACTGTGGATTCTGCATTCGACAGTATGCACCTGGCGTATCTTAGAGGATCGAGAGAATGAGAAAATTACCATTGTAGACCCAACCTTTTATCAAGCGTCTTTTGTAAAGAATCTAAAACTTATCTTCCCAACTTAGACCTTCTACGTACGGACAAAGCATTTGAGGACGAAAATACCTCAGCTTTTCAACTTTTCATAGCTACGGATTATAACCGCAGCCATAGGCGGCATAGAAGGGGTATTTCCATCCTCAATGCTCTATCCGTGAAAGATCTAAGCTGGGAAAGTAAATTTGGATCCTTCGTAAAAGACGCTGGATAAAAGGTGAGGTCTACAGTGGTAATTTTCTCCAGAGGAAAAATAAAAAAGAATGATAACTTCATTGATTAACGAGACCTGTGTTCTTTTGGGCCCACCATGTTGTATACTCAAATCCACTCCGTCCATCAAGTGATAACTTTATTTTCACCATGTAAACACAAGATCAGCTTGATTAAAAAGATCAGATGGACCACAAGTTCCTACATAAGCTGGGTTTTTTTGCCGGCTAAAAAGGAGGGGCATCCAATATTCAAGTGGGCCACACGAGAAAAAAGTAGTGGGGAAATGCCAACCGTTGAAAGCTTCTTCAGTTCCATCGTGATATTTTTATGCCATCCAAACTCCTCATAAGATCATTCAATCTGGAATTAACTGAAAACACGAATATTAGCGAGATCTGAAACATATGTAGTATGTAAATGTTTCAACAGTGGACGTTTAATTCCCAATGTTACGTATACTGTGGCCGACTTGAATTTTAAAACTGCCTCTTTTTTGTCTCATGGAATAATACGAGCTGGAAAATGATGGACGGGGTGGATTTCTCACAAACATCTGGGTGCAAGCAGTTGGTGGTCACTATAAATCATGCTTACATAAAGGTAGATATGTCCGAAAATAGGGTACTTTATTACTATAGACCTGACTCACCATCCACCTTTTTTTATTTGACCAGAACAAAATATACTTTATTAATCTAGACTTCTACTTGTACGGACAAACCAATCTCATACTTTTTTCAGCTGCTTTACTCTAAAATCAGCGATATTTTTGTTCAAAACTCTCTTTACATACCCTAAAAATCTATTTTGATGACATAAGTTTTCGGCCATTTAAAAAAAAAAGGGCAATGCTAATTTTTTCCCGAAAATACTATCTTCATTCTAGTATTTAAATTGTATACTGCAGTGTGGCCTACTTTAAATTTCGATTGAATCGAGGAGGGAACTTGATGGACAGAGTGGATTTCATATATCCAACATAGTGGGCCCAAAGAACTTGGGCGTTTTATGTGCTTCATAAACAGTGTGAGAGAGGGTTGCTTCGTAAACAGTGTGAGAGAGGGTTCGGGAACACCCAAATCCATAACTCAATTGGCAGGCTGAGTGGAGATACCTCGTTTCAACACTTGAGGTCTTGGTATAGATCCCTAGTGGGGGTGGCTAACATGGAGTGTGTGTACACACATGGGCGCGTGCTAACAAGCTAACCCAAAAAAAAGGGTTCGGAAACGGATTGGCTACTCCCCCCTACCAGCCAATGGCTGGTGGTCAGTGCTCTGTGAGCCCACTGTAATGTATGTGTTTCATCTATCCCGTTCATCTATTTTTATAGATCATTTTATGGTATGAGATCAAAAATTAGGTATATAAAAAAATCAAGTGGACCACATTACAGGAAACAGTGTTAAAAACTTTTTGGGTCCATAAAAGTTTTGGATGAAGATGATCTTTTTTTTTTCTACCTTCATCTGGGTCTGCATGACCTAATCAACAATTGTATGTCAAATAAAAAGTATAGTGGGCCTTAGGAGGATTTTAATGGTGGATATCCAATCACTATTGTTTTCCTGTATTGTGGTCCACCTGATATTTACATACCTCTCAATTTTTGGGATCAAGCCCTAAAATGATCTTTAAAAATGGATGAAACACATACATCATGGTGGGGCCCACAGAGCACCGACCACTAGCCACCGGGCTGGTGGCAGGGGAAGTGGCCAATCCGTTCCCGGGTTCCGGTGAAATGATCACGTAGGTACGGGCCCATGGTAACAAATTTACGCCAGACCTGTGTGGGGCTCACTTGATTATGAAAGTCGTCCAACCCATATGTTAGGTCAATATCCGAAAATCCATCTTGATAAATAACTCAGCTGGGCCACAGTAAGGAAGTGGGACCCACCGTAGAAGCTTCTAGTGGAATGTGCGGTCCACCAAGTTGTGTATATGACATCAGCCCATTCGTCCGGTGCGCCCTGCCTGGATAAAGGACACAACGAAGCTGAGGCCATGCGGCCATGCCCGTACTAATGTGGCGGCTCACGGCATGTGAATAAATATGTTTGGGCGTGACAGCACATTGCTTCCTGTGGCGTTTTCTATTTAGGTGTTGGATCATGATGATTCTTGGCATGTACGGTAAAAATGATGATTATCCACAGATGGACGGTATAGATTCTACGTACACATCTTGGGTGGTCCCACCTAGGTCGAAAGTATGGTAATTAGTACCGTACGCTCGAGAAGTGCTAGTCTTCGGCGGAAGCCGATTGCGTGCTCACTCGGTACGCTATGCGTACTGAGTAAACTCTGTGGGGCCCACTGTATTTCATGTATTTTATCGGCTCCGTTCATACAATTTAAAAGATAATTTTATGTTTTTTATTTTAAAATTGAAACATATCCAAACCTTAAGCGGACCACACCACTTGAAACTGTGCAAATTGAATGTCTACCGTTGAAAAAACCTCTGGGGCCAAAGGAGTTTTGGATCAAGCTGATATTGTTTTTTTTTTCCATTCACCCATGCCTTGCTATAATTGGAGAAGCTTAAGCTACGCCAGACCTCTCTTGAGAGAGGTCCTTCTCTTCGCTACGCTTCGTAGCTCAGTACCCACCTGTAGGCGGGGAGTCCCTAGTCGTTTGTAAAAGCCAGCATTGTATAAGTGATTGGCACTTGTTCAATGCTAGCGAACAAACACTTCGCTTCACTCGAGCTTCGTATCCAAGAAGGGTAGAAAACATTATTCCTCCTGTTTCCTACGGTATGGTCTACATGAACTTTGAACCATGTCTATGTTTCAATTTTGTACTCAACCACTACAATTACTAGGAAAAATGGATGGATGGCGTAGATAAACTACATACATTCCCGGGTGGCCTAACAAAATTTACTCAATATGATGAGAGCATACTGGGTAATTAAGATGCAATCCAATAATTTTTTACTATAAACGCAACTTTATATTCACCTAATTTTATTGGACCTGAACAAAACTTATCTTACCAATCAAAAACTCTATTTATACAGACGGACCAATAAAGACAAAAATACCTATATTTTTTTCAGCTGCCCTAAAAATCTACTTTCTTAAGATAAGTTTTTAGCCATTCATATAAAATAAAACTTAAAAAAACCCATAAAAGTTAAGCGGCGACGGTGCTAATTTTTTGAGATGCAATCCCATCCGATTTCGTCTCGGGCGTCTTTAAAACTGACAAAAAAGAGGAAATGATTACATACTTTCAGATGTATTGTAATTGCCATACGTTCTAGCTGTTTGTAGCCCACCATTAATGTATATATGGTATCCAAAACGTCTATTAGTTTTATTTTCATTTTATAAACCGTAAATAAAAATACTATAATGATATAAAGCGCATATGGGACACACTACATGGAGAAATGTACAGTCACACCTACAATCACGCCTAAAACCTACATAGAATCACTCGTTGTAGCCTACATAAGTTTTATAATGGCTTGACTTTCGGTGTCACAAGTTATCCAGGTGGGGCGCATCTGATTAATAAGTTGGAGACACGTACAAAAATGATAGACCCCACATTCCATCTAGAAATTTCTACGGTGGGCGTCCCTTCCTCAATGCCTCTCTGGTTCCCTTTGGTATGGATGAGGCTGGATTTCGGATCGAGTCATGACGTGGGACGGTACATCAAATGGCCTGTTTAGATGTCATTAAACATCAAGGTGGACCCATGCAGCCTAAACGTATGTGTTCATTTCTCAGGCCGTTCCTGATGAAAAACCGTACGTGCATGTACGGAAAGATCTTGATGGTTAATCCACTGGATCTCTCGGATTGTATGACCAAGATCATTGTGATCCAGACTGTTGGTTTGATGGGACCCTCTCGAGATCGACGATGCCTCAAAAATCTCCAAGGAAGGGAAACCCTAGTTACCAAAAATCTAAAACTTTCTGTATCTCTCGCTGCTGAATTCGCCATTTTAACCGTTTATTTATGGTCATGAAATCAAAAGGTGAGGATTGACCTACTGAAGAAATATTTTGACAATGGTCCTTCGATGCTGGTCCCCATCATACCAACGGTTAGGGTAAGGATCCTATAATCAGCCCTTTGGATGTCGCCCATCAATTCTATCTTTTAATATATCTGTGTAACACCCTGAAATTTGGAGGTCGTGCATATACTCGACTCCCAAGTTCTCAAGTATCACTTATAACTGATTTTTTTTATTATTATTAATTTACGTTTAATCAGATGTAAATGCGCAGTGTAGAATTACTTGGAACATGAAGTACAATCACAACTAATTTGCTGAAATGAAAAGAGATCAATATATACATGTCCAAAAGAATATAAATGGGTCGCATAAGGCGTTGCCTAACAAATCCCAAAAAGAATATCATGTCCAAAAGAATAGAGCTAAGTCCACTGCTCAGCGATCCAAATCTTGTCTACTGGGCTGATGAGGAGATGTCCATCAACTAGAAATAAGACAGCTCGTCCTCCTCCTCAAGGCTCACACCGTCAGGCTCCTCATACTCTGCATCACCTGCATTTACGAGAAAGTTTGGTTGGTGTTTTAAAACACCGTCCCAGAGTGAGAGTGAGTGATCAATTCAGTGCGTCGGTTATATTATGAATTTAATGAAAAACAATTATTCATAAACAACTAACTAATTTTATTAATGCGCATGCATGACGGATGATATGATGCATGCCCTCGCCACAACACTCCCTCGAAAGACTCCATCTAATGATCGCGTATGACCAACACTCTCTCAGAGCGACTTCGACTGCCGAGTCGCCACCCTAAGTAGTGCGATGCAATGTGATCGTTTTAGCCGAGTTCTTAGTTAAGTCCATTCATCCAGCAGGTTGGAAAATCTGATATACCTCACATATCAATACCTTAACTAGTTGCGATGCCAAGGCCCCTCAACCCGCGAGTCCAGGGCACCGCGATCCTTGATCCCGTTGGGTTTCCCTTCCCCGACTTCAAGCATATGGGGAGTGTTGAGAACTAGGATCGTTCGCGGTCACTACGGGAAGGTTCGTCACCCCAGCGTAAGCTGACAGTTCGGTCACAGTGTCCCATTCCACCATGTCCGGCTCACGAGTCGGTGGATTGGCTTCAATTGGTTATCAATGGGCTACCATGGTCGTAGGGTATTCCAAGTTCCATACATAGATGAGCAAACAGGGTTAACAAACAAGGTTGGACAGTAAATGGGTTAGACCGCATGAGCCTAGGCAAGCACATGACAGAGGATATCGGGTACGAGCGACCCATGTAGTCTAACTACTGTCGCCCATGCGCACTCGCCTAAATCCATGGGTTTAGCCTTAGGATAGTCCTACTAATAGGACAACCTTCACCCTCCTCATATTCCTGACCAACCCAAGGGCTTTGATGGTAATCCATAACATGCCAACAATCAGGGTTATCCTCTAGCATAAACATCATCACGTTCTCATACTTCTCAACATACAATTCAGATTCTCCTAGCAAGCGAAACTAACAATATCATGAACAAGGTGCATGTGTGTTGTATGGGTCAATGAGGAAGTTAAGCACTTCATACATCTCATAGAACCAACATACACAAGAATCAATAAAGCATACATGCTATAAGGTAATATCATATGAGAAATCAAGTAAGACATAAATATGTAATCATTCGTTTGTACCAAACCATGTGAGAGGCAAGAACAACATCATATGAGAAAAACCAAATAAGACATACAATTCCATGCAATTTCAACCAAACCAAACAATTCCTAGGTTTTCTCTAGATCCACTAAACGCATCATCCAAGCAATTAAAATCATTAGACTCATACTACAATTGGTGTTAGGCCACCTAAGGATAATAGTTTGCACCTATGGATCGTTGAGGTCTTGGGAAACGACCTAGAAGTGCCGAACTCGGTGTGGATCGGCTGGAATCCTAAGGCAAATACTCTTGCATGTTAGAATCTCATGCAAATCCTCACACACACACAAGGGTTTCAAGAAAAAGAGGTGAGGGATTTACCTATACAATCAATAAAAGCAGTTCTTGTGGTTGTGGTGGAGGGTTTCATTGGAGAAAAGGTAGGGAGTTGCAAGATTGGGCTCCCTTGGACCCCACTTCAACTATGACCCACTTTCTCTCCCTTCTTCACTCTCCCTTCCCCTCTTCTTCCTTTCTTCTTTCTCCCCTTTCTCTCTTCTCTCTTTCCTTTTTCTAGGGCAAAATCGTATGGGGAGAGGGGGTGCCTAAATGAGACTTTTATAATGCCAGATTTGGTGTAAATGGCCCCAAGGGCTATGTTTTACTATACTAGACCTATGAGAGGGTCTTTCTAAGCTCTAGGGCCCACTATGGGGTGTACATATTGATATACACTATAGGATAGTTAGTTCTAATGATGATCTACGTATGTATATAATCGGCCCGCCATTTGGATGCGCCGATCGACCGATATGATTAGAAGTCTGTTCAACGGTCACCGATAGTCGATCGGGGTCGCGACTATACGGATATAAGTAGAGAAATATTCTTATTCCACGGGTAAAGTTTGGTCGTAAACCGATGGTCCGAAATCCTCAGCTTTGCATAAAAGTAGATGACCCAATTCACTTAAGTTTCAGTTTATTCTTTTAGGGTATCTGCACTTCTCATGCACTCGTCCTTTAGCTCAAGTTGAGCGTTTCTGGACCGTACCCAAGTCGGACTCTCGCAATGGATGTCAAGCCCAGTAAAACGAATATTACTCTATAGTTTTGGAACTAGTGGCCCATTAACGAGCGGTCTAGAGCTTGTTCGGAAAATTGGAGCATTTCTGTAATGAATTTGGTAGTGAGATTTCTCGTGGGCAATGATTAAGTTTTGAATTAGCTATGTTCATAATGTGACCTATTTATAACTAGTGAAAGGAGATTTGGTCATGATTACTCTAAACTGTCGGTTTTATACTAAACGAGTAACGCGGTTAATCTAGTCTATTATTCAAGATTCGGGCCTTATCTGACTCGGCCCCGATTAGATTTCTAATTTAGTCATGATTGTCTTGATTAGTTAGCGATTGGTCAGTTAGATTTGGATCCTATGTGAGTAAATCATGGGGCTACACCTGCTGTTTAAGTGATCAGGCGAATTCGTTGGCTTCCTACGGCTAATTAATCGGACTTGTGCTGTTCTTTACTGATACCACCTCTGTATAAACTAGCATTGAGTGCCATTGGTCAGTAAGTGACATTATAAGTTAATTACACAAATTTTTTTAAAAAGATTTTTAAAAATCCAAAACAGTGAAAATCCAAGATGTTACATCTGAATCCAATGAAGGGTTAGTTTTAGCCTTAAAGCAATGAACTCTCTGGCTCTATAATAAATTGCACGGTTTAGATGTTCTTCAGGCATTCCATTGTACGATCCTGAGGAATGATAATTCCACTCATTATTTACAGATGCCTAATCAACGGGGGGAAGCAGAGCCAGAGGAGCCAGAAATATGCTACATTGCACGTGGTAGGTTCATCCATCAATCCGAACCGTCCATCTAGTGGGCCTCACTATGGATGGACGATTTTTCGAAAATCACACTTATGGGAAGACCGTAGGAGCGCTTTATGTTGACAATTAGCTGTAAATATCAAGGCTACTGTTTAGACGCCTGGGATCATCCGATCTATGCTTATACCCAATCAATTTCCATATATAGTGGGTCCCACTAAATAGACCATCCTGATTGAAAGATAACCTTACCACGTGCAAAGTAGCTCTAACACAACCCTGTTCTTGTGGCTCCATTGTATCATCTCGGGTTTTACACGTGCACACAAAAAAAAAACGAACGGATGGATCATTAGATGAGTTTATTTTGAGCCAGTCTATCTACACACCAATCCTGATGAACGGATCAGATATTTTACACGTGTGATCCATTTACACTTATGAGATGCGCGTGCAGGAGAGCAGGGCATATGAGTTTAGCCCCGCCGCGGAGTGCGTCCTACCCCCGCCCGTTTCAAGCACTGAACGGGCAGTTCTGTGAGCGGGCCCACTGTGACGTATCTGTGCATCCAAGCCGTCCATTCCTTTTCTCGTATCATTTTAAGTAATCATCACAAAAATTAGGCAGATCCAATGCTCAAATGGGCCATACCATATATGACTCTTGCATTTAATGTAACATGCATTTAATGCAAACAAGCTTATTATATGGTGTGGTCCACTTAAGCGTTGGATCTACCTCATTTTTGTGATTATACCTTAAAATGATCTTAAAATAGGGATGGACGGCTTGGATGTACAGATACATCATGGTGGCCCCGCCCACATAACCGCCCGTTCGGGGCTAGAGACGGGCGGGGGTAGGACGCAATCCCGTTCCACTTTAACCCCACCAGGACGGACGCCTTTTGCAGGAAGGTCTTACGCAAGGATGCTGGGTGGGGCCTACTGCAATGTATGTGAGAAATCCATTCCGTCCATCCGTTTTGAGAGATCATTTTAGTACGTTTGACTACAAATGATATGGATACAAAACTCAAGTGGGTCACGACCAGAGGGAAATTTGGGAAAAGAAATTCCTACCGTTGAAACCTTCATGGGCTCCACCTTAATGTTTATATGTTATCCAAACCATTTACAAGGTCATTCCTAATGGGATTTAGTGAAAACACTAAAAAGATAGACTGATAAATAAAACTTTTATGTTCATAAGAATGTTTCAATGGTGCTCAATGAATTCCCACTGTTTTCTCTCGTGTGGCCTATTTTAGTGTTTGACACCTCATTTTTTGTCGCACATCCTAAACTAAGGTCTCAAAACGGATGGACGGGGTGGATTTCTCACAAACATCTCTGTGGGCCCCACCCAACATCCTGCGTATCTGCGTCTACCTAGCTAGATACGGACGGCCCTGTCAGGGGATATGTGGGGCCCACCATAATAACATATGTGTTTTATCTAAACCGTACATCCATTTTGAAAGATCATTACAGTTAACGAGCCTAAAAATGAAACATATAGAATGCTTTAGTGGACCACACCACAGGAAGCCGTGGTGACAGTGATTCCCACCGTTGAGTCCACCTCTATGTTTATTTTCCATCCAACCTATTCATGAGGTCACATACATAACATAAATATGAGATTGATTCAAAACTTATGTGGCCCTCAAAAAGTTTGGGCAATAGGCATTTAATCTCCACCGTTTACACCCTGATCCATGATCAAGTGGTAGACTAAGTGAAAGATACCTCGTTTTGATCTTGGTATCGATTCCCTACGGGGTGGCTAACAGGGTAGGAAACGGATTGGCTACTCCCCTGCCAGGAGTCCCGTGGCTGATGGTCGGTGCTCTTTGGGCCCTACCATGATGTATGTGTTTCATCCGTCCCGTTCATCCATTTTTAAAGATCATTTTAGGGCTTGAACTCAAAAATTAGAGGTATGTAAATCTCATGTGGTCCACACCGCATGAAAACAAAAGTGATTGGATATCCATTATTAAAATCCTCCTAAGGCCCACTGTACTGTTTATTTGATATCCAATCTGTTGATTAGGTCATACAGGCCCAGATGAAGGGTAAAAACAAAAATCAGCTTTCATGGCCCCCAAAATGTTTTTAATGGTCAACACTCATTCAACACTATTTCATGTAATGTGGTCCACTTGAGATTGGGATATACCTCATTTTGGTTTCATACTGTAAAATGATATGTAAAAATAGATGTACAGCATGGATGAAACACATACATCATGGTGGGCCCACAGAGCACCGACCATCAGCCAGGGAGTACCCAATCCGTTTCCATTAGTGTGGTGTGAACTGACAGTGGGTGTACTAACAAGCTAACATAAAAAAAGAAAAGGAAAAATCTCCACTATTTCGTTTGGTGTGGTCCGTTTAGGCATTCGATCTTACTCTATTTTAATAATCATGAAAAATGATTTTTTTCAAAATGGATGGACGGCGTAGATAAAATAAACACATCACGGTGGGCCCCACAAAGTCCCTGAGAGGACCGTCCGTCTCTAGCTAGCTAGGTACCGGTGGGGTAGTACCCAATCCGCGCCCAGAGTTTCGGATATCCGTCGAAAACACGGAAAGCATTTCCAATAATTACAGTCATCATCATTATCTCTAATGACCAAGGTCAATTTCTGGTAATTTTCTGAAATCCCTAAGGGTATTTCCGGTATTCAAAGAATCAGAGGTGGGCCTCTGTGGCTACGATTCAACTATAAATCGACGGCCTGTATCAACCCTCATACCTCTCTCTCTCTCTCACACACACACACTCTCTCTCAAATTCCATTGCTAATATCAGACCCTGGAAAGAAAAGTAAATAAAAAGATCTCAGGAGAGCCGATTTCAGATCTCTCTCTTTCGCTCTCATCTGCAATCTCGGAAATTCGAACTGAAAGGTATATATACCGAATCACCGTGTATATCTGCGTTTGATATCCTTTCTCTTCTCTCTACATTTCTACCTATGTCTACTGATTCGATCCGTACTTTGAATCTCATTTGAAAATTTCATTTCTTGAACGATTAAATAGTAGATTAGACAGGATTTGATTTGGCGTCGAAAGATCGGTTTGCATTCACTACTGTTTTCATATCTAATGCATACATACATTCATACGTACATAAATACATAAATGTGCTGATAACTAGCTTTGGATGCTTTAGATCAGAGAATGGATCGGATTGTAATGGCATTGGTATTCAGATTGTAGGAATGTTCGAGCTTTAATGTGTGTTTTTTTTTTTTTTTTTGGGTGCATCGTTGAAGAGTCGATTCTGATTGAATTAGTTGATATGTGGTGTTTTGGTCACACGATCATGTTGATAAAATTATGTCATGTAGTGGTCTAGTGATCCAAGCTGTTCATTGGGTGGGTCCTATTGTTGATGGGTGATGCTTGGAATTGGATGGATTGAGTGGTTTTACCAGTTGGTGCTCTCCTTTTGCTTACAACAGTCCGATCGGCAATATATTTTCGCAGCGGGCCTTAATGGGGCCTACTGAATGAATTTGTGTTAATGAAATCATGTTAAATGTGGTGTTGAGTCACACGATCCTGTGGTGTTTCGTTAGATGTGGTGCTGAGTCACACGATCATGTTGATGAAATTATGTGACTTAATGGCCCAGCGATCCAAGCCGTTCTTTGGGTGGGTCCCATTGTTGATCGGTCATGCTTTGGAATTGGATGGAGAGCAGTTTTACCAATTGGTGTTCTCCTTTTGCCCACAACAGTCCAATCAGTGTTAAATTTTTTACAGTGGGCCTGAATCGGGCCTACTGAATGAATTCATGTTAAATGTGGTGTTGAGTCACACGATCATGTGACTTAATCGTCTAGCAATCCAAGATTTTCATTGGGTGGGTCCCATTGTCAATGGGCCCATGCTTTGAAATCAGATGGGGGCGGTTTTACCAGGTTGTGCTCTCCTTTTGCTCACAACAGGCCGATAGGTGATAGATTTTCATAGTGGACCTGAATGGGGTGTACTGGATGAATTGTTTGAAAGGAGTCCAATTTGTTTGCAGTGAACAGGATAAATAAATCTGTGCGCTGCATAATGATCACATTTCCTCTACATTCCATATATATGAACCATTATTCATATATTGGCATTGTAGTATCGAACATTTCATGGAGGAAGGTTTCATGTGTTTGTTTTGCTTTGAGGGCAATGGGAAAAAAAGAGAAAGAAAAGAAAATTGGTTTCCGTAAGTACTGAATGAAATCCTCACTTATTTGTTTCAAAGACCTCAAACCAGAACTGGCATCATCATTTGCGATTTCCCTTTTTATCCCCTCCATCTCCCCTTCCCAGAGCACTTATGTGTATAAATAGAGGTGTCTACACTCAGTATCTCGACATATTGGTTTTTTGCTAACCATCATGAGCATATCTTGTGACTTAAGATCTGCCTAGGCTTTAGTTTGTTAAGGGCTGATTTGCCCAAATTGTCCCTTGAAGTGATTTGCGTTCTTACTTGTAATTTGGTATGGATCCTTGATGGTCGGCTTCTGAGAAAAGTGGTCCTGCTTTTGGAAAAAAAATGGTAACTGAATAGTTTTCCATGGGGAACTTAAGCTGTTGGATTTGGGGCATATGATTGGCCTCACCATGTACGAGAGATAAGAAAATATCAGAATATTTCATCAATTTGCTCATTTAACTCATTTGCTTTGAATATGGACTACTCCTTTAACCTTGTTTGGAGGCCTTGTAATTGGTATGAATCATTGCAGCATGAACCGGATTAAATGACTCTAGTAGTCCCTATGTAAAAATAACATTAATGTAGCAAACATCCTTACTCGTTCATCTCATTTTTCTCTATCATGCATGTTGTACCAACACCTGAGCTTTGTGGCACCTTCCATGTTGTGCGGCATCCAATTTATACATCAGGCTGGTGAGCCTCTCAATGTTAGACCTCTGGTAAAAAAATCAGTCAGATCCACAATTTAGGTGGGCCACAATGGGGTAGATGCCTGGTGGCCCACCTGAGTCGTGGATCTAGCCGAGTCTTGGCCCTATGGCCTTAACATTGGAGTGCTCACCTGGTGTGGTGAATGGATGTCAAACATTGGAGTGCCCAAGTATTCATCTGAATAATAGTACCATTCAAATGCTCCTCTGCATATCATATGCTGAGATATCTTCTCCTTAAAGTCCTTGCAGGTGAGGTCCTAGCCATATGGGTTCTAAATCAGTTGAAGATTTGCTAGAGGCTTCGGCAGGATTTCATTTTTCAGGATTTCACTTGGATAACTTGGCGCTAGGAAATTCAGAGGTCGAGCAACCAACGACCTCAGCAGCTGAAAGTGTGCATAAGCAACCTTTTGTAATTGGTAAGTAATTGTCATATAATTTTAACTCATTTATGTGCATCCTATTCTCAACAAATATCCTTAATGGCAAGCAATGAACATCTTATTTGAACTACTTCTGTAATCTGTTATTTGTGTTGTGTAAGCTGAACTTTATCCATCTTATTTTAATGTCATGTTTTAGTGTTTAATGGTGATGGATGTTGTGAACTTTTATCCGCACTTCACTCGCTAGGGGGTGGGATTCATTCACTTGCATTTCTTATTTTAATGTCATCTTTTAATGTTTAATTGAAATTTTTGATGGCAAGCTCAACTTTTATTTGAAAAGAAGAAACAATGAAGAATACAACAAGGAACAGGGGCAGCACCCCTAACACATACTATCACGCTCTGTAAAGAGATTAAAATAAGGATATTCTCAAATCCTCAACAACATCAGGGGAGGAAATTCAAAAACTAAAAGAAATCGGCCCTCACAAAACAGAGAAAAAGTCATCTCAGATCTTCAATGAGGATATCATCCCAATATCTGTCCTCATCGGTTCAAATGATTGGAAGTTGAGTTGGACCCTTCTTTATTTGGGTCAGCGTTTGATCTGGTCGGACGGAGTTTGTACCATTTAGTACCATTGGACAGATACCACATAATGATTCTGTTTTTGATTTATTTTTGATGTTGTACTGCTCATTGTCAATTTTGCCTGATTGTTTACTTATCTTTTTGGCCAGATTTTGTTATGATGTAACTGAGTTGCATTTACCAATCCAAACTCATCCATCCATATCCATAGATAAAATTTCTTCAGTCTGGTTCTTGGATAGAGTGATTAAGAATGCTATGAACAAACATTCTGAAACTTTGTTTATTTACAAGCAGCGTTAGTTATCTGCGTGCTTGTTGCGTATACTACTGGGATTCTTCACAATGCTTGAACTCCGATAAGGGCCCCTTCCCCTATGGAGTTGAACTGTAGATTAATGTTTTAAATAGCTTATGGTAGGTAGTGTTGCCTAGCCTTCGCACTATGTAGCTCATGAAAATATCTTAAGTTGCATGTAGCATACGCTGCACACTACATAGCATATACATGCTACGTATCATACATTAATTGCCGCATAGCCTACGCTACACGCTATGTTGCATCCGCTATATGTTATTTATTATTATTATTTTTTTTCGAGAGGCAACAATAGAATATTTTATAAAGAAAAGCACCGAGATGGTGCAACAGCTACAAATGAAACCAAAGCAAATACAACCTTAAAAGGGCAAAGAACAATCTTTCAACCCATTCATACAAGAAGCCCATTCTGCTATGTTTAACAAGGCCCTACTAAGAGCCTTCTCCCTTGAGCTATTCTCATTTCGGAAGCATCTTCCATTCCATTCCCCGCAAATACTCCAAAGACCTGCCAACGGGCCTAGCCTCCAAAAACCCCTAGTTTGCTTCCACATGCCCACTCCATGCCATGCAATGAGAAACTCACCAACTGACCTTGGCATAACCCAAACCATGTTGAAACTTTTGAGGATACTGCATTACCGCTCCACAACCTGTGCGTGAATTGACAATGGATAAAGAGGTGATTAACCAACTCAGCATTTGCCATGCACATGATACATACATTGGGGATAACTACTGAGTGTTTTTGAAGATTATCCTCAGGACTTTTTCCTTGCCAACCAACCACCCAAAGATCATCCACAATTTGTGTCCGCTACATGTTATTTTTCACTAAACAGTAAAATCAATTAATTTTTTCAATGATTTGTTATATTTTGTTATTTTCACTAAAAATTAGTTAATGTTTTCAATGATTTAAGTGAATAATATGAGAAATATTATTAAATAAATTTTGTTGCTAGTTTTATCTTTATATTTACTAGTCCTATTTATCTATTATTTTAATTAAAAATTCAGTAGCAGCGTGTAGCTTCACGCTATGTAGCTTGTACCTCATGTTTCAGATAGGTGAACACTACGCTACATGCTATTTGATATTTAAACACTGCTGTAGATCTACCATGGTCTGAACTCTAGACCTAGATATAGGATTAAGTGACTAGTACCACTGGGCGACAGGTCTAATCTGTGAATATTGTTGAGGCAACAATTTAACATACTTGTGAGTTGTAATCAATCATTCCCCACCAGTATGCTGAGAACTTTTGGTGGTGCGGCATCAGGAAAATTCACACCATTTGGTGCGTTTTGTACAGGAGTTGCTGGTGGTGCAGCATCAGGGAAGACTACTGTCTGTGACATGATCATTGAGCAGCTTCATGACCAGCGTGTTGTCCTTGTCAACCAAGTAATTTTCTGCTCCCAAATGCCTGTTCATTTTAACCTTTTGATCATTAACAATTGATCCATTGAGGGAAAAAGGTAAAAAAGAAAAAAAAGAAAAAGCAAAAAAGAAAAAAGAAAAGAAAAAAGAGAGAGATGTTAATGTTGAAGTTCAACAAGCCCTTCTTCAGGTTAAATGGTTTACGTTTATTTGTGGTTGCCTTGATTCATGTTAATCTTGTAACAAATGGCTTCTATTTTGTGAAATAGTGCTTGCATTTAAGTCTATTGTGCTTATGATATTACAGGATTCCTTCTATCACAATTTGTCCGAGGAGGAACTGATGCGAGTTCATGAATATAATTTTGACCATCCTGGTAATGTCTACCCTTTCCTAAAGTTGGAGAAACAAATATTCATGTGGAATATCTAAAATATACATGTCATGTTGTTGTCATCCTCCTGCTCATTGGACTATTTTTCATATGCAATGTCCCCCCCTTTTTTTTTGTTTACAGATGCCTTTGACACTGAACACCTACTGTGTTGTATGGAGAAGTTGAAGCATGGGCAGGCAGTTGATATTTCATTCTATGACGTCAAGAATTATAAAAACTATATAGGGCGAACAAGAAGGGTATCATACTTGTGTCTGGAATGTATACAATATGTGTTTCTATATAATGTCATGCTTTATCTGGGTACTAGTGACTGAAGATGGTCCATAATGAAATTTTGGTGTTCTGCCTATTTCTCTGCAAGAGATGGCTTATCTTGTCTTTTAATGAACTTGTTAGGTACCACCTGGATTCTAAATTTGAAACTGTGGTTTTCCAAATAAAGATTTGGTCAGCCTTACACCAATTAGCAGTGTCGAGTTTATCCATGCAAAATGCTAAGATTCTAAAGGATTTTTCCGGAATAAAACCCTTGTATGACAAGGGCCCTGCTGATGTGTCCCTGTGGGGTCCGCCGAAGTAGTGGCTTGGAAAAAACTGTATTTTCAAAAATTTCTTGTCCAAACAGCAAATTGCTTGAAAACAACAAGAGCAGCTTTCAAAAAAAGTATCTTTATGGAGAGAATTATATCTTACTGAATTT
Source organism: Magnolia sinica (assembly GCF_029962835.1). NCBI lineage: Eukaryota > Viridiplantae > Streptophyta > Magnoliopsida > Magnoliales > Magnoliaceae > Magnolia > Magnolia sinica. The sequence continues at coordinate 85,680,745 of NC_080581.1, forward strand.
TAATCCCTTTAATGTTTTACTGTGCTGTCAGTATTTGACCCTTAATTCTTGATATCATCTGGAACATTTTTATTACTAGAAAACTATAAGTATGGAATGAATTTTGGGTTGAATAAAATTTTCTCACTTGTTAGATACATAGATTCTAATTGTTGGTGCATATTTTTGTACTATGCCAAACCAATGTTTTTATACTCCTGACCAATGTCATTTAGGGTTGAAGATCCTTTTGTTCCTTTAACAATTTGTTTACTGGTTAAAAAAAAATCTAAATGAGGAAATTGTAGTGGTATTTTGAGTCAAAGATCTGGCACCTGTTTGCTAATTATGCTGTGAATGAATCAGTGGGAGGATCCTTATAAATTGTTTGGCAGGTCAATCCTTCAGATGTGATAATTTTGGAAGGGATACTAATTTTCCATGATCCTCGGGTTCGAGATTTGATGAACATGAAGATCTTTGTTGATACAGGTTCATTCTTCTTGCTTCTTCTTTGGGTGTCTGAATGTCATTGGGCATCATAACTTTCCAAGGTTACCTTGTTGATACATAGTTCAAAGAACATTATGGGTTCCATTCTTATACTTCTGCCATTTAGACCCATTTCAACAATGTCAGGCTACAAGATATTGTACCTGAGATGGTGACTAAGGCCATGTGTGCTTGGAATTTGGATCCATATTTACATGCAAATGCACATGTATCTACTATGCAAGTATTTAATGAAGCATTCATTTGATTTTAATCACTATCATTTTCTATACATTAGAAATTTCTCGTAACTTCATGGCCCACTGTATTATCTTCCATATTCTTTTTTTGTTACAAACATTTTTCTTCATTACTACTATTAGTGAATGTGATGTGGGCTTAGATGGGTTATTTTGGTTGAAGACATGAGGGGATATTTGCTTTTGTTATTAACGGCATTTTTGTAATTATGGAACTGCCATAATATTCTTGGGGGGGGGACGGGGGTGGTGTGAGGTACTCGTCCCTTCCGTCTTTCTCTTCTTGTCTCTATTCCATCTCTCTTTCTACTAATTTACATCTTATCAAAGCTACGCCATTTCTAATCATTCTTCTCTTTATCTTCTTATTTCTTCTCTCTCTCTCTCTCTCTCTCTCTCTCTCTCTCTCTCTCTCTCTTAAATCTTTGGTATCCCTTATCTTGCTTGTACTGAAAATTTCTTAAGAAATCTAGGATTTCTTTTTTCTTTTGTGTGTCGGGCGTTTTGTAATGCTCTATGTGTGCATAGGGAAATGAAGACATCGGTTGCCGATGTTGGATTCCATGTTCTTGACTATATTTCTTCATAGCTGGTTTTAGTAGTGGACGTGTGGGCCGATTCTTCTGTTTGAGGTGAACAAGAGATCATTGCAAATGTTTGGGCTGTTTGCCCGTGTTGGATACCATGTTTGTGACTATATTTTTTCGTGGCTGGTTGGAAGTAGTGGACATGCAGGATGATTCTTCTGTTTGAGGTGACATGTACATCATGTGAAGTGTTTAAGTGTGGTGTTCATTGATTGTGCTAGCTCGGCCCGCATTTGTGCTTGTGAGGCGCTCTTCTTTTTATTTGTTATGGAGATAAAAAGAATTCAAATTCTGAATTTATAAACCCTTCTGATTTTTTAAGGGTCTAGATAACCTTTATCAAGTTTCTTGATATGATGATATGCTAGTTAGTGGAGTGAGGGTCAAATGAGGTTTAGCCATGCTAGTTGTCTTGTGGACAGTTTGGCGTAAGAGAAATAGCCGGTATTTTAGAAATTGTCCTGTTTCTATTGAGGCCATGATCTCCAACGTGTTTAGTGTTCTTTTTTATTTGGGAATGGGATCTTGATTAAAGGGTCTTGAGTTTGTTTTATTCTTTGTTTTTGTTTTCTACTCTCTGTATTCTTTGCCTCCAAGCTTACACACACACACACACTTTTTTTTTTTTTTTTAAAGAAAAAAATATAACCTCTATTAAGTTAAATTGGATAAAATTATTTACTCAATTCAAGTTTTTCTCATGACCAAGAAAAAAATTGAGATTGCTTATGACCAATGGATGCAAGAAAATACCCAAATTATGACCTGGTTATGGATAGTATGGAATCATTCTTAAGTGCAAATGTCATGTTTCTGGATACAGCCAAGTATGGGATCTTCTATGAAAGATGTATTTATCTGATAGAAATATCTCTTGTACTTATCAGTTTGATGCAGGACATGAAAATTAAATATGATATGTAAGATTTCAGACTTTAGATCATACTAATTTAGAAACAATTACAAAATTTTCACATCTCACATAAAGTCAGGCATTCAACAAGGGGGATCTACAAGGGTCCAAGCCTACACATGCTAGGGTTGGATCAATTAAAATTATAAACCAAACAATGACCAAAGTAGAGTAGATTCATCCACACATGCAAATGATTATTTCCCCAATCCAAGGGATTCACATGTTTCAATTCGAGAAACCCTAGGGTTGTAAAAGGGGAATAGAACTTGGAATTTAGGATAATCTAGGGTTAGGGTTAGGGAAGTAGGGTGAGAAAGGAGTGAAATAGAGAAAATAAACGAACCCGAGGTGATTCACATGTGTGGACAGTGGCTAGGCCCAGACGCACGTGCGTGAGATCTTGGCTACACGTGTGTGGGGCCCACAAATCTGAAATTGGCCAACTTGGGTTTGGTTGGCCAAGGGAGGTCCACCGTCACACCAAATTTCGAGACGATCAGATGTCCGGTTTGTGCACGGTGCTCCGCCGAAGTTTTAGCCCTCCTGCAGGACCTGATTCTGCAAATCTCCTTTAGAGGAAGGATTAGCTACAAAAAGGAATGGATTTGGAGATGGGATGGCTGTGGGAGATGATGAATATTGAGGATAGGAGGTGGGGGCGATTTGAGATGGATGTGGCTTAGCACTACGGTAGTTAACCCTTCGAAGAAGGGAGTGTTTCGCACCCAATTGGATTTCCACAACTCAGAGAATTAGAGAAGCAGGAAAACACAGAATTTTATTCATAATCTTCAATGAGAAAAAAACCTACAAGGGGTTGCCTATTTATAAGAAAACCCTATACCCCAAAAGTTGCGCCATGTGCGCACCCTATTACTCAGAGATGAAGTAATAAAAATAACAACTAATCAAAGCAATCTAAACCGTTCATGATATTCCTAATAACAATAATAAGCAAAACTCAAAGTACTACATCATCTAGAGTGGTGAGCCACGATCATAAGATCCAATGGTGGGATCCACATGGTGATCAAGTCCACTCTAAGGAACTAAAACATAGTCCTCTAACTAGGAGGCCCTCCTTGGACATCATCATCGATCCAGATCGATGATGGGGACCTCCTACTTGCATACGTGCGTAGGGGAGGCGTGCGTGTGCGCGAGATGTCCCCATCACAATTATATGAATAGATATTTAAGCTCTAACAAGGAGATAAATTTTTGGGTGAATACTATTCCAAACTCAAAGGAATGTGTGAAGAGCTAAATGTGTATCAATTCAACTACTGATTGAGAAAAACTATATTAACAATGTAAAGAGTTCCAAGTGGCCAACTTCTTATCTAGGTTGAACCGTACGTATGAACCAATTTGTGTACAAATTGTGGATAGCAAGGATGTGCCATCTCCAAATGAGGTGCATGCATGCCTTTAGCTTATATCTTCGGGCTTTACAAGTGGAGCCAATGATAGCTTGACCCTAGTATCGTTCTCTGGCTAGGGCTACGTTAGTGGCTGTGGTGATGTTGGAGGTGGCTGCGACAGAGGTCGTGGACTTAGGAAATGCATGCATTGTGGGCTCTCCAATCATTCTGTTGAAAAATGTTGAGACCTTCATGGGAAGCCTACATGGGCTATTCAAGCTTCCTACACTAGAGAGAGTAGCGGGCCTCCTCTGGTTAATTATATATCTACTGATCCACAGACATCTAAGAGTGGTGAAATGGTTATTCTGATTCAAGAAGAATATTTCAAGTTGTTGAACAATCTATGGAATCGGTTATTCCTACTACTTTTGCAGATACTTCCAGCCCTACAACTATATTCGTGACTTTAGGTATAGCTTGTTTAGGATCTCAGACTCATGCTCAATGAGTAATAGACTTTGGAGTGTTCGACCATATGATAGGCCAGTCTAGTTTATTTTCGTCTATTTGGCTCAATAATAGGCTCTTTGTCGCTCTGGCAAACAATACCCAAACCAAAGTATGTGGAATGGGTACCATTCATACATGTCCTTCTTAATAAGTCCCTTTATTTTATTACCCTCATCTTTTATTTATTTATTTATTAAATTCCAAAATTTTCTTTAAGCCTTTTGTCTATTAGCAAACTTACCAAATCCCTTAACTGTTACCTCACTTGTATGGCTGGTCTAAATTAGTTAAATGTGGTCTTTGGGCCAGAGGTCTTGTCTTAATGTTGACTCACAAACGATTTATGCTTTAGGAGATGTCTCCTTTCCTTGAACCCGATTTCCAATCAAACCCCTTAGAACCTAAAAAGGATGATCCTAGAAGGCCTAAGAGGTCTCAGACCTTGACTGACCCAACTCTTTGCTCATAGTCCTACACTCCTATTTTCAGCCCATAAATCCAATTTCTATGCCCAAGAGAGCTTAGGGTTTTAGTATAAAAATGTGGAAATCTAATTTCCTCCACTTTAAATGTGGAAATTCAATTTTCTTGAATCTGATACCCCTATTTCCTGAGTTTTCTGCCTTCAACTATGGTAAGAAATCAATTATGCAATGATACAATTTTCCTTTTCCACCACATAGGAAATGCCCCCTGAAAGCGACACGCTGTAATAACCTCTGGTTGCTGCAAGAAGTAGGCATGGGTTCCCATGCCATTCTGCATGTAGGTAAAGAAGCTAGTTTAGGAGAACGGGATTTCATCTTTCCACATGGAATATAATAATATTGACAGGTAAGAGAATGGTGTTAGTAGATAAGACGAAACGAAGGAGATTTGACATAGCTTTCCTTCAAGAGACCAAGTGGAAAGGGGGCAAAACTAGAGAATTTGATGGATATAAACTTTGGTATATAGGAAAGGATAATAATAAAAATGAGGTAGGGTTAGTGGTAGATAAAGATTTAAAGGATAAAGTTGTAGATGTTAGGAGAGCAAGTGATATGATTTGATTAATAAAACTTATGTTAGGAGAGAAGATAATCAATCTTATTGGTGCATATGCACAGCAAGTAGGGTTAGAAGGTAGAATCAAGAGACAATTTTAGGACAGTATTGACGGAATAATGCAAGAAATTCTGAGTTGGATTGGAGAATTGTTGAAATTTTCAAATCTTGAGTTGCTAAGTTGATCCCCTCAACCCTCTTGGGTTTTCAGCAATGGCTTCAGAGACCTTCTTGATGGGAGGATTTATTTGATCTCCTTTCCCATCCAAGGCTTTTAAAAGCTTTAACAAGATAACTCTCATGAACCTTCTAACTAGGTGTGACTCCTGCTTCAAATCACACTTTGGGCTCGTGCTTGCACTCCCACTCCTACTTGCTACATGTTTGCACTTGAAAATATTTCGGAAAAGACGTTAACTCACTCTTGCACCCGAATTTGTTGCTTTTTTCTTTTTATAAAGATGATGCATATTATTTAAGCTGCAAGGCTAGAAAACAAAAGGCAACATTGGAAACTATAAGAAAAAAAGAAAAATGCAAGAGCAGCCCACAGGATACCCAAACCCCAATAAACATAAAAACCCTACAGGTCACCCAATCCCTGATATACACAACAAGCCGGTTGAGGACCCCAACAGTAGAACCACTTTTATTGCAAAAGCAACAATTATTTCTTTCTCCTCAGATGGCTTAAAGAATAAGTAGAAAGACGACCCTCCAATCGAGCTTGGCATGAACTATGAAACATTTGAAGAGAGAAGAATACCGGACCAGACAACCCTAGAGAAGACAATCCCATTGAATAAATAAGTGATCCATTTACTCCGCATCATTAAGGCAAATGAGACAAATATTTGGCATCACCATAGATCTTTTATGAAGGTTGGCAACTGTAAGAATCCTATTCCTGCCAGCAAGCCACACAAAAGCTGCAATTTTTGGAGGAGCTTTGTAGGACAAGACAGGGCCAGTGTCATTGTTGCAACAGGAATTCTTGGAATGGGACAAGATCGAGTAGAATGATCGCACCAAGAAAATTCCCGATTTGGAATTACGCCAATACAAAGAATCCTTCACTCGTGGAGAAGGCCTACAAACGAGAAAGAAGACACATAATGTCATCAATCTCAGAGTCAGATAAATTCCATTGATGAGGAACCACACACTGCCAGTATCCTGGCCCAAAAAACAACTGGTGATGGTGATATCAACAACAGGACAGGCTGTCTAAGAAGGAAAAGACAATCAAAGTGAGGGCTCTACACCAACCGTTTTCCCAGAATTTGACCTAGTCCCATCCCTGACAGCGAAGCTGAAACCGGCAAAAACCTTGATTCTGACCCAAGCAAAAGCCTTCCAAAGGAAGGATGCACGATAATGGGACAGATCCTTAATTCACCAGCCCATGGAGGATCGACCATACTTAGCAATAGCAGCATTGATTGTCCTCCATAGACTGGTCTCCTTTGCCCCAAAATGCCAAACCCACTTAGCAGCAATGATTATCCTCCACAGACTGGTTTCCTTCATGCTTTGTGCAACTATAGACCCTCCGATGGATTGCAAAAGAACATTTGAAGACGGAGTTTCCAGTGGGAAGTTCGTGAGAATTGATTCAAACATTCTAAATCATTCCTCACTTCCATTCTCTTATTCATTTATGTTCCTCTTTGTTGTTATCTTGTTGAAATTCTATTTTCAAAAATTCCATTTGCTACCAAATAGAGATTGTGTTAGCATGGGTCAAGAAGGGTGCCTAACACCTTCCTTCCTCATCACGGAGGCCCTTGCTCGTAATCTCGAGTTTGGTACCATATAATTGGAGTCATTTGAGAAAATTCAAATCTTTTTGGGGAGTTTAAATCATTGGCATCTAGCAATTCTGTAATTTCTTGTCTACAACCTTCAGGTTGAGTTCACTGGTCAACCGATTGTAATAAGTACATTTTTATTATCCACATGAAGTTATTTGTTGCTATGCTTATTACTTCAGTGGGTACTATTAGACTGTTACTCTTATTGTCTTCACGTTGAACAATTCAGTGCAGATGCTGATGTGCGCTTGGCGAGGAGGATAAGGCGTGATACTGTTGAGAAGGGCAGAGAGATTGGAACAGTATTAGACCAGGTTAACAAATTGTTGTTTTTCTAATGACATAAGCTCTTTCAAATGAACTTGGTTTCACATTTTTTTTTTTTTTAAATAAAAATAAAATTAAAGGGGAATGCGTACTCTCATATTAGCTGTTGGAATATATTGGTCCAAGTGTTGTATAAATAATGCCAAGCTTGTGTGTAAAGTTGTAATTGATGTTGTTGCCTTTGGTTGATTGAGAGAGGATCAGCTAAGAATCAAACTGATACACTTATTATTGATGTTCTTTGAAATATCTTGCAATATAAATCAACTCAAAAGTGAAGACTGAAGAAAATTGAACTTCATCTTTCTTAGCACATCAGAGATGCTATTTACTAAGCTATGGGTACTTAGGATATCTAACATTGCTTTATTGTATCCAGAAGAGAGTCAAGTACAACAGGCTAAAGTGAAAAATTGTTAACTAAGCATTCACTGAATGAACGTAGAGTTTCTTCATTTACATAGGTTGATTACAGTTTTGATCAAGAGATGAGCTGTTGGTCCCTTAATTCTATGTGAAGAAATATAGGACGAGCTGAAAGTTGTAACTAAAACTTGGTTTCTTTATCTAGTCACTTTGTAACGATGAAAATGTTCATAGAAAAGGGGGGATGCTATCAGCACACACTCTGTCAGCTAAATACACACATCCTTCCTACTTTTAATACTGTAATGAGCTGTGCTAAGCCCACATGTGTGTATGAGTCAGCTAATGCATACACCACTGCATATGCAAGAATGACAAATAGGTGAAATATCCAAGCCATCCATCTGGTGGACCTCACTTTGTAAATGTTACTTCCCCATGATAAGGTGGTCCATTCAGTATGTGTGCCATGATGTTAGAGACAGGTTAGAAAACTTTGGTGGATTCCACCCCCCGCCCCCCCCAACCATGCATTCATTCAGTTAATTGTGGACCATCTGACTAGTGCACCAACCTGGTTCTTGCTTCAGGGAATCTACGTAGAGGTAGCCTTCTGATGGATGGCTTGGATATTGTACCTCCCTGCCACGCTGGCTCATGTGTTGGCATATGCATTAGCTGACCTGGACACACATGTGGGCTTAGCAAAGCTGTACTACAATACCCAATTCTACTACTTGTTGACCAAAAGTAGAATGAATGGATGTATTTAACAGTTGCAGTGGGTGTAAATAATGTGTCTCGCAAAATTTACAACAAATATATTGAATGTTTTAATAGATAGATGTAGAAACAGTTGCCATCCTTGTAAGGCGTCCAAGTGCCCACCTGTATGGGTCATGGTTCTGCAGTTGCCCAGGCACCATAGTGTTCCAATTAGTAGGTGTTATATTACATAATGTGTTTGGACGTGTTTAGTGAACGACATTTAATGCGGGTAGATGATACATATCTTGTTTGTAAATTCTTTTAATTGGATTCTCAGATTAATGCTTCTGTAAGTGGTTAGTAAATGCCTTTTATTCTGTGTAGATGATGCATTTCTTGTTTTGAAATGCTTTAAATTGGATACAAAGATTTTTATATCTTAACAATTTTATTTCTCTTCCTCATTATGTGCTGACCACTGTAAAAAGGATTGATTGGCAAAACAGAATTTGTAAAGCCAACCCCAGTTAGCTGGGATAAGCTAACTTTTACAATGATGACATTGTCTATTTCTTCCTTATTATGGCTAAACCCTATGAAGCATTCTTCTCATAAGATGGGAGTTTCTAGTTTTCAGATCCAAGTTTTAAGATTATATTTTGCACCACCATCTCAACTCGCTTTATTAAGGGTTATTTGGCACCTTGGATTTGAGATTTTAAGAGAACCCAAATCAAGGATTTTCAAGCTCTGAGATTTGCATTCTATCAGTTGTAGTTGGCAGCCCGGATTTTCAATTCTGTGGAATCCAGAAACTGGGTTTGGCAACCTGGATTTTCAAGAAGGCCACTTCATGGAGAAGGGAGAGAGCAGTTATAACAATTGGAGAGGAATGAAAGTCCTTGGATTTTGAACCCACCTTTTAGAGAATAATATGAAAGGGCCCCTTTCGATTTTCAATCCTATGTGGATTTGAAATCCACCAAAATATAAGGTGCCAAACACGACTTGGATTCAGAATCCAGGATTCAAAATCCAAACTGCCCAAAGTCCATGCTTTCTAACGACCCCTTAGTTTATCATGCCTGTGGGTTTTTAACCCCACAGACCCTGAAGAATTCTCGGACCTCATTCTGTCATCATTATTTCCTTGTCATGTAAGCCTTTTCATATTCCTTTAGATACTTATATGTTGAGAGATGACGAGTACCTTAGAGATAATGCTTGCAGTCATGCAGTAATTCTGTTGCACACATTTGAAGTTTGTTTTCTTTGTGCAATAAAATGTGTACTCATCAAACCTGCCGCTTACAAAATGCAGTACTCAAAGTTTGTGAAGCCTGCTTTTGATGACTTTATACTTCCCACAAAAAAGTATGCGGATATCATCATCCCTCGTGGAGGAGATAATCACGTAGCAATTGACTTGATTGTGCAACATATTCGTACAAAGCTTGGTCAACATGATCTTTGTAAAATATACCCAAATCTCTACGTCATTCAATCCACATTTCAGGTACAACCACTATTAATTTTCATGTATTTGTGTCTATTTAAGTGCATTATCTGCAAGAGTTCATCTCTGAATAGGATTGCTATGTCATATGTTTCTTGAATTCCATTAATTCCTGCCATTTTCCCCCAGATAAGAGGGATGCATACCCTAATACGTGATGCTCAAACAACAAAACATGACTTTGTATTTTATTCAGATCGATTGATTCGTTTGGTAAGAATATTTCCTTTGTGCTAATGAGATTGTTTGGTTCCATTCGTGGCATATGGAATGATCATACGCTGAATAATGAACAGGTTGTTGAACATGGTCTAGGCCATCTTCCATTCACAGAAAAACAGGTTACCACTCCAACTGGTAAGCATCTAATACTATACAAAACTATGTAGCTTTGAGTTTATGGCAAATAATGATACTGTTGTTACACATAAAATTACCAATAGTACTGGTAGTAGTTCTTACTTGTCAATTTCAAAACCACGTTTCTAACTTTGAAATCTCATCTAAATCAATTTTCTGAACCTTTTCTTTCATTCACAACTCTGTTTCGGTAAGAAATGATTAATGCCTATGTTTTTTTGCTTTAGTTAGGAAGAACTAAAACCTGCATGTCTGTGACTGAGTGCAACTTCAAAAATCTGCCTAGGGAATTTTTCTTTGGAGAAGTAAAATGTCAATAGCATTTCCATTTCAAAATCCAACAGTGTTCTACATTAAAGAAATATGTTTGGAGTTTTTGTTTTTTCCCCTCAAAGGATGTTTTTAATATGCCAAGTATGTCTTACTGAAAGTCAAATGGTAGTAGATATGTGTAGTGTTTGATTTACAGGGAGAACACTTTTGTAACATTATCATTATTATTTATTTTTCTTACTGAATGCAGGATCAGTATATACTGGGGTGGATTTTTGTAAAAGGCTATGTGGTGTCTCAGTTATTAGAAGGTAGACTGTCATAGTTTGTTGCGAGTTCTATTATCAGTATTATTTCCACCTTTAAGTACTGAATGTGAAGAACATCTTATTTATGCAATACCTCTTCCCATTTTTCTGAACCCCTCGCATCTTTGAATACGTGGATTTTGGTTGGATGAAGAGGTCACGATCCAATGAGTTTCTGGGTTACTTGGATGCCACATTCTTTTTAGTTTTTGGAATCTATGTGCTGGTAAGAATACCAATCAATGGAATCCTGGCATGTGCTTCAGGACTTTTGCATGATATGAAACAATTTTTTTTTTTTTTTCTTTTCTTTACACACACACACACACACACACACACTTCAAGGTATATAGTTAGAAATTGCATGCTTTTGTCAGAGAATTAACTGAGTGGGGTTGCTTTGAGTTAGTTTTTCTGTGGTGATGCGTGATATCAAATGTGAAAATAGCCATTGCAGCACTCAGGAAGTTGGGCTATCTTAGCCTTAAGAAATGCTAATATCTGGTAGAGGAATTTTACCTGAGGATATATGCTCAGACCTTCAGTTTGTTCCATTGGGTCCCACTTTTGATGATCCAGGCTGTTAATCTGATGGCCTAAAATGGATGGATCATTCTACAAAAACCTCTATGGTGGGACAACCCTAATCAGTTTACTCGGAACAATCAACAAGTAGCCGGTTGAGAAACAGAGAGAAAATGGATAACATGTTGTGAACTTATGATCAATAGATCAGTTACCAAAAGCACCGTAGCCCACTTTGTACATCTGATTTTATTTATTTATTTATTTTTTTTACTGATAATAACTGGAAACAGAACTCTCTCACTCTTTCTATACTGATAGTCGTTGAAATGGTATTTCAGTAACCGGGAACAGAAAAGGTGGATGCCCAAATACTGAATAAAAAATGTTCTTCTGCACATCCATCTATCATGTACAACGCTACAATGCGGTGGTTCTTAATGTTTTGCCACATGGGCTGTTGAGTGAACTCAATGGTCCTGGTTATCTCTGTGCAAACACTTTGCCTTAACAACAATTTCCCTCCTGATGCCAGCGGTGAAAGTATGGAGAATGCACTCCGAGCATGTTGTAAAGGAATCAAGATTGGGAAGATTCTTATTCATAGGGAAGGTGATAACGGTCAGCAGGTTTGTGTGGAGCTCTTGATGCCCCCCCTCCCCTGTGTTTCCTGGTGCTACTTCACTGACATTTTGAATGCTGTGCAGCTTATTTATGAAAAACTGCCAAAAGACATCTCAGATAGGCATGTGCTGCTTCTGGACCCTATCCTTGGCACAGGTTGGGTTTTTCTTCATCTAGAAAATGTTCTTTTCATGCTTTTATTTTTCACCATATTCCATAAGCATGTCACAATTTTTCCTAAGTATTCTGTAAATTTTTTTTTTTTTTTTTTCAAGTCACTTTTGTAGTTCACTTCTATTAGTATGCGGTATGATAATTAATTTGAAGTATGATAGATATGGTCACAAATTGGGAACTTATTAACTCAATCTTGCTTATAGCAAAACTAGTCCAAATGGTGCATCTCTTCACCAGAGCTATCATTTACTGTTATCACCTTTTTTTTTTCCAGGCAATTCAGCTGTGCAAGCTATTTCCTTGCTCATAAGGAAGGGTGTACCAGAGTCAAATATCATTTTTCTCAATCTCATTTCGGTAAGTGAAGGATACCTCTTACCGAGTTTCTTCACAGCTTCTGTTTTCCACAAGCATAAACATAAAACTTCAATTGAACCATGTAAACTGAGATATTTTCCACTAAATGCTCCTGAAAACTAAGGGATCGCCCTAGTTATTATTATTATTTGCTTTTTTTTTTGTGTGTGTGTGTGTGTGTGTTGGGATATAGGAGTTTTAAAACAGGGCATTTTGCGTGAAAAATGTTAAAGATCAGAACTGAGCCATATATAAGTTATCTTCAGTCTCAATGAAACTAAATCCTTCTTCAATCCCATCCTAGAAAACAAACTGTCTCTTCTATCACTTCCATATCTGACATAAAGATATGCAGCCAGGTTACTTGATTAGGACTCATGTTTGCCAGCAGCTGCCATTATAACTTACCTGTATATGGCGTGTGTCTTATGCGTGGATTTGAATATCCTGAATGTGTTGAGCATTTGCATTTGGGGCCACCATTTGGACGGGTTTGGATTGGGGGGCATCTATGACACATTTACAGTGGCATGCATGGGAGTATTATGCTCTGCCAGAGTTCCTTATGGTGACAGATTGTAATTGTCTACACTTTAGACAGAGAATCATTGTATGTATTGTGTACCTTTCAGTGATGGTTTAGCCTACTGTTTGTGGCGTTGTTTACCCAGCACAGTGCAATCTTCTCGCACCTACATTTTGGAAAGATCATATGTTTGCACCTTTCTGACTTGGACAAGGACATGTCTGTCAGGGTTGGGCCTGGATACAAGATGTCAAACCCAGTGCCTTTTATAAGTTAGGTTCTCTGACTTGTTTGTATCAATAACTATCATATTTTCAAAATGTAGTTAGATGCAAAAACAAGAACTAGTTTTTTATTTGCTTCATGTCTATGAGTGTTGGAGCATGAACACAACCAAGTCTTGCCGCGATGCAATTTCAAAAAAATGCAATGCCCTTCTTACTTAACGTTGGGTAAATCTTCTACTTACCTCGAGCTAGTTACCTCATGTAATTTTCTATTAGCAAGATTTCTTTTTGAAATATCTCATGTGTAGCTTTCTAGTGAAAAGGATTGACGAGATATTGTGCTTTGGATTTCATTTACAAAAGCTACTTTGAAGAGTGCTAATTTGCATAATTTTGTAGGGCACTATCCACAGTCCTTATGATTTTGTGACATAAATTTTATGTCATGATATGATGCTTTGATGTTTGAAAGTTATATGAAAAGAGTTATCCATTTCAACTAGGTTCTCTGAATAAACTATTTTCGAGGTCTTCTGTTTGTTTTTCCACCATCTTTACCATTTTTCTAAGCTCTCAAACTCATACCGTTTATGCGATCAGGCACCTCAAGGAGTCCACGTCGTCTGCAAAAGCTTCCCAAGAATTAAGATTGTGACATCTGAGATCGATACTGGACTAAATGAAGATTTCCGTGTCATCCCCGGCATGGGTGAATTTGGAGACCGGTATTTTGGGACAGATGATGATGAGCAGCAGCATGTAACGACTCCAGCATAGGTCGCACTAGTGGGGCACACCAGTTCAAGTAAGTCGCTGTTGTTGCAATTTCAACTATGCAGCATACCATTTGCAGAATACAGGGAAACCCCAATGAAATGTGGCAGTGGGTTGGGTCAAGATCAGCTCGAGCTCGGATCATCGATTAAACAGGCCCAGAATCCAGCCCAAGCCTGACCTGTAACCTGAGAGAGATGTCCAAGGCTCCAAGCTCGACCAATGAGCAGATTCCTATGCCCAGAACTGGTCCGGTCTGACCCAACCCACTTGTAAAAGAAATTATATTGGGGTGCTTGAATCCAAAACTGGCAAGGTTTCATACATTTCTGCCACTGAAGCAAGTGAATTGTTGATGATGCTTATTTATTTATATATTAGTAATATAGATGGGTCGGTCGGGTCAGGCCGAGGTCAACCCGAGCTAAACCCGTTTATTTAAGATGGCCCTGGTTTTACAAGCTGAGCCTGAACAAAACTACAGTAAACTTAACCCAGGTCCGTCTTTTAGCAGGTTGGGTTGGTGGTTTGGTGGGTGGACCCCACCAATTGCTGGCCCTAGTCATGTGCATATTGATAAGAAAATTGAGGAGAAATATATGAACAAGGAAAACAGTAGGATAATCAAGGTATTCAATAATGGTACCAATGGTAATGGTGGCCGTAATGGCCTGTCTTATGGCCATTATGATATGGGCCATTACGACCCAATAACATTCACAACTTTTTTAAAGGAGGAAAACGTATCGGCCCCCATAACAGAATTATGGGTCTGTATTGAACCGTTGCGGCCCTGTATCAGCATGTTACAGTCCCGTAACAGGCCTTTTTCTTCTTCAGAACAGGCATTATAGCCTGTATTTTGTACTGGGTCCATTACTATTACATAATTGCCATTTAGTAACCCTGATTACCTAGAACTTGGGTGCATGCTTCAAATTTTATGTTTTTATTTTTTCCCTTTGAAATATGATATATTCTCAAGGGCACAATACGTGTAAAATGGGTTGTGGGTTTGAATTAAATTACGGCCGGTTGTTGGTGATCGATCCTTGAACCCAAATACTGAACTAAATGCGTGGTTCATGCATCACGCATGCAAATACATGCATGCCTTGATCAGGAATGCATTGAGAAAGAAGACCAATCTGATGTTTTTAACATCGAAACATTTTAACAGGTGTCCTCCTGCAAATATATGATATTTTCAAGGGTAAATTTGAAAGCAGAAGAATAATGGTAGCATACAACCATTCTCTTTGAGAAAAAGCCATTTCATTATCTTATATTAGGACGCGTTTGGTTGCAACAAATACCATGAAATATCATTATATTTTGGACCAAATTTAGGCTAATTATTCATGAGATATAATGATATTTGGTGCAACCAAACATGGCATTAAGTGAAAACTCCCCTGTACTTGGAATGCTATTATATCATTTTTTTAGTTTGTTTTCTCTTGCAGCAAGTGATGCACCCGGCGGTTTTTTCTTGAGTAGATAGGTGAAGATGACCAGCATACGTCTGCAATTTTTATTTTTAAGATTTCAATTGAACTTTTTCCAGCTGTGGATTCTCTTCCTGAGGGGTTGCAAGTAAGCATTTGTCATGTTTATTAGCATTTTACTATGATGTTACGGCTTTATTTCTTTTATTATTATTATTATTATTATTTTTTATCAAATTTATATGAAAAGGAAACTGAACTTATGCAATTATGCTTAATCAGCTTCTAATATATAATGATTTTGGTCTACAGGCTCTTTTGGATTGTAAGTTAAACCAAAAAGTGGAAAAGTGCGCTTGGTTTCCAACATCACTTGAGAACTTATCCCTAGTTTTGTTTGGTCCACCCTTAATATCTGTCATCCATCATGTTGAGCCAACCTTTGATGTGGATCATTTTTTATGTCGGGCCCACTTTAGCTTTGTCTTCATTGTGAGCCGTCCACCATGTGGGGCCTACCTTCAATGTGGACCATCTACCTTATGAGACCCTCCTTTGATGTGGGCTATCCATCATGTAGGGCCCACCTTAGATGTGGGTCATCCATCATGCGGTGCCACCTTTAATGTGGACCATCCATCATGTTGGGCTCAACTTCGAAGTGGATCGTCCATTATGCAAGGCCCGCCTTGGATGTGGATCACTCGTCATTAGGGATGGACCTTGATGCGAACTGTCCTCATGTGGGGCCTAATTCGATATGGATTATCCATCATGTGGGGCCCACCGTCAGTGTTATTGTCCATCATGTGGTGCCACCTTCAATATCCAGTGCCCATCATGTGGGACCCACCTTTGATGAAGATCGGCCATTGTGTGGACTGAAGATGTTGGTGTCATCGAATAGGCAATCAACTTTATCAATGAGGGAACGAGCAGCTTATTTCAGTTGGATAGATGGAGGCCCACTATTATCAAGTGAAGGAATGGGCCCAATCAAAGAATATCGGAAAAAAGGAAAGAATTTTTTTAATGGCTCTAATAACATGAAAATAATATAATCGAGAATATATTATACATGATAAGATAAGTTACAACCAAAATTTGAAAATCAAAATCCAACATTTGAAAAAAGTGGAGGAGATAAAAGTTAGAGGTGGTTGAAATTGGCTTGGAATTCGTTATAATGTTATTGTTAACATGCAGTCCATCATGTGGGGCCACCTTTGATATGGAACGTTCGAATTTGATATCAACTATTCATTATGAGTAAAAAAGTTAAAAATAAAAAATAAAAAATAAAAAATAAATAAATAATTATTTTTGCAAATAGTTAATTAACTTTAATGCGTGAAGCTTTGTAATGGGGCTATCCAAATAATTAATTGAAGTTAAAAAATATTTGTTTTATGCTGCCATAAGTTGTAAAAAAAAGTTATTTATCGAAGTTGGTATTCAAATAATCCCTTCAAAGGCCAGCATTAGGATGCGCACATCTCTCTCTTTGGTGGGAAACCCAACGCCTTTTCCTAAGGGGAATTTTGAAAATCTCAATTTGGAATGGTATTTCAGGATTCCAGACCCCTTCTTGGGATGGTGCACCATGTGCACACGAAAACAATCTTTCCCTTAAACATCCAAGTGTGGCCCACCTGAGTTTAGTGTCAGTCTTATTTCCTATCTTCACCCTGATGTGTATACCATGGTGGCCTCTAACACAAACCAACGGTCAGCATCCTATCCTCTTTGTTCCATGTTTTTTTTTTTTTTTTTGGGTGCGTCTGAGCCGTGGATCTAGCTGATTTTTGGTCATATGAGCTAAAATCATGAATATGACCTGATAGACGGTGTGGATTTTACACATACAGCATGGTGGGCTCCACAGACTTGGGTGTTGTAGAGGATTCCGGTCCGATGCAATGTATCATGTGGTAAGCAATCTGGAGTACCGTTTGGATGGTTCTTCTCCTCTCTTGGTTCTCAAAAGCTTTATCCCTTCATTTTCTGAAGAGATGGTGACACATGGGCAGTCCAATCCATTAATCTGAACTGTCCATCAAGTCTAGAACATATTCCAAGAAATTCCAGGCAAAAATCACACCGATTAGAAGATCCAATCCACCCTTAATTTGATCTTTATTTTGTTATATCCATCTATTTTGCAACCAATGGCTGCGATGGTTAGGATTACTAACAAAAGTAATTCTTCAGAATCGTTGACCAATCCATGATGGGGTCCATCAATTTGACGAATCAAATTGTTATTGGTCCATTTTTTCTCAAGATCATCTTATAATCTTCCAGGGGCCATTAATCAGATGGTTAAGATTGTTGGATCGGCGTGGATTTTCATCAGTCCGTGAAATTTATGTTGGACGTAATGGACGGTCCAAATGTACTGATTGGCGTATCTAAGTGTCTGCAACTTTGGTGATGTGGGAATTTGCAAATTCTCCCCACTCACATGGGTGGTAGTGGTACATTACAAACCAGCGTATGGATTGCATCAGGTTTTTGTAGTTGCCTTATCATTCTCTCTGTTTCGGTGGGCCACATACAACGATCGTTCGGTCCACATTCCGTTGGCGCTATAATAAAGTTCAGATGTAGTCCAAATAAGATACTTCTAGCGTCTGCTCTATTATTCGAGTGGACCGTCCACTGATTGCTGTACAACATTGTACTCCGTTGGGTATTGGAAGTGCATGTGATTGTAACCGGTCGAGGGGTGGGCCCCACCATCGATGGGCGAGGTCCTAAGCTTAGTTTATTCAGACGATTCTAGCCGGATACGGATTCGGTGGTGACCCTTCCACTACAGACGTCCGTACTGGAAAAGCTCTGTGGGCCCCACCATAATGTATATGTTTTATCCACGCCGTCCATCCCCTTTTGCAGCTCATTTGAGGGCATTACTCCAAAAATGAGGAAGACCCAAATCTTAGGTGGACCACACCATAGGAAACATTTCCTGATGATTAAAGCATTCTTTCCCGCAGTGTAGTCCAACTGAGATTTTGATTGGCTCATTGTTGGGCTCATGCCCCAAAATGAGCTGGAAAAATGGATGGACGGTGTGGATAAAACACATACATCATGGTGAGGCCCAATGATTTTCTAGCACCGACGTCGGTACTGGAGGGTCCTACCGAAACCTAGTCAGTTCTAGCCAGTTGAAAAATGAAGATAACGAGAAAGTCCTTTTGAGTGAATGCTTCAACCGTTAGAAAATATAGGCATGTTTACTCTACACGGTCGGGCCCATTTTTTCACCAGTTTAATTTCATTGGACGTGTAGGACATATCCATGCCATAGAATAGGTGGGTCCCACAAAATATCACTCCTGGAGGATAGCTATGAGGGAAACGGATTGGCTACTCCCCCTGACACTAGCTCTGTGGCTGGTGGTCGGTGCTACAATAGTGAATGGATATCAACCATTAAAACCTTTTAAGGCCCAGTATACTGTTTATTTGACATCCAATATGTTGATTAGGTCGTACAGGCCCAGATGAAGAGAAAAAACAAATATCAGCTTCATCCAAAACTTTTATGGCCCCCAAAATGTTTTTAATGGTTGACCCTCATTCAACATTGATTGGTGGGCCACAACTGTACGTTGAATCAGATAATCAGCCATCCTTTGATTTCAACCGTCTGGCGTGTTAGTCTGATTTTTTATTTTTTATTTTTTCTTTTTTGCCTGGTGATCTCATGGCGTGGCCCACCATTTAAATGGATTGGACGTAGTGCACACATGATACTTTGGCGGGAATGATGGGGCTGCTTGCTAAGTTAGCGTAGAACCGGTTGTAGGTGGGAAATTTCTTTTTGGTTGGGGGCTTAGTTCGTACAAGTAGCTAGGGTCCATAGTTCAGTGATCATGTCCATCGTTATACTGGGACAGCAGTAGATCCAATTTCTAGCCAGTAGATAGATGGTCTAGAAAGAATAACAGCCGTCCATATTGAACTAAAAAAATGGCCCATGATTGACTGCTGAAGAATGATGCTTGAAATCTTTTTATTTGGAAGATACCTGAGTCATTGTTCAGCGTCGACGGTCGTGTTGGAAACAAAGCAAAGTACACATGGGAAGAATGAAAAAATATGAATAAAATTAAATTTGTGGGTTCAAATCTTAATTAGAATAATCAATATATATATAAAGGAGATTTTAGCAAGTGCAAAAAAAAAGGAAAATAAGATATTGTCTTTATGGTATGTTGAACTTACAACTATAAATTTCAATATGAAAATTTATGCATTTAAGTGTTGAATAGATATCGAATTGTGATACTCATATGTGACATAGCTCATAACAATCAAAATGGTCGGCCAGAATTGAAATTTCAGTAACTATAAGTTGTTCCTAAACTAGATGACTTGCCAATGAACTAGGAATTAATTACTCGACCAATTTGATTTGGATTCGCAATTAAAGATGATTCACTCAACTCTCTTTATATATATATAGGAACGGCAGAAGCACACAGATATGAATCAAGTATTACAATAGCACGATCAAGCACAATCGCAAAGAATTTGAATTTAATTTAACGTGGAAAAACTCTTTCGGAAAAAAATTCACAGCAGGGAGGGGGGACCGCAGAAGCACACAGATATAAATCAAGTATTACAATAGCACGATTAAGCACAATTGCAAAGAATTTGAATTTAATTTAACGTGGAAAAACCCTTTCGGAAAAAAAATCACAGCAGGGAGGGGGGACCGCAGAAGCACACAGATATGAATCAAGTAAAGTATTACAATAGCACGATCAAGCACAATCGCAAAGAATCTAAATTTAATTTAACGTGGAAAAATCCTTTCAAAAAAAAAAAATCACAGCAGGGAGGGGGGGACGACAGAAGCACATAGATATGAATTAAGTAAAGTATTACAATAGCATGATCAAACACAATCGCAAAGAATCTAAATTTAATTTAATGTGGAAAAACCCTTTCGGAAAAAAAAAAATCACAACACAAAGCCACATTGAGCACTATGAAATAAAAAATTACAAGAGATGAAGAATACCCAATTCAAACAAGCCTCGAATCTTCGATTACAAGCCCTTGAACCCTTTATAACAAATTAGAAAACCTTTTATAGTGAAGTGTGAACTAATAGTGGGGTGTATTAACAAGCTAAAAAATAAAATAAAATTAGAAAGCCTTTTATATGAATCCCTAATCCTAGTTACACTCATATTTATAGCCTTTGGGAGAATAACAATTGGAATAGGAAAGGAATCCCAAAATCCCACATAAAACTACACTTATGCAATTCTATGTATTTTCTGCACAATCGTTCGATGGCACCTTCGATGAGACTTCGATGGCATCGACAAACCGTTAATGTCATTGAACCCACTTTGATGACATCGAATTAATACTAAAAGGTTCCAGTGACGAAACATAAAAATTTCAAATTTTACTGATGGCATCGAGCAGCTTTCGATGGCATCGAACAGGACACTAAAAGTGTCCAGCGACCAAACATATAAATTATGAATTTTTTCGATGGCAACGAACTGTCATCGACAGATGTGTTGATTTACAGATTTAAGACATTAATCAACAATATCCACCATATTTTCAATCGCCTATCTTCATGACTCATTTTCCTCCATCTCTTATTCTTCCTTTCATTATAGTTCCATCATTCCTTCTCGTGCATCCTCCATCTTCCTTTAAGCCTTCGTCAAGCTTAGAGAAGTTGTACAAAACTTGAATTTCCTTGTGGAAACCACCTTAATGAGCATGTTTGTTGGATTCACACTTGTGTGAATCTTCTCCAGAGTCACGCTTCATTCTTCAAGTACCCGTCAGATAAAATGGTGATGGACATCAATGTGTTTAGTACGGGAATGATAAATAGTAATTTTATCCAAACTGATCGCGCTTTCGTTGTCACAATTTATCGACATGACATCTTGCTGAAGTCCCGACTGATTTATCATTCCTCTCAACCAAACACCTTTCTTGAGTGTTTGTGTTACTGCCATATATTCAACTTCGGTTTTGGAAAGAGATACCATAGATTGAAGTTTCGACATCTTACTGATTGCTCCACTTGCTAGTACAAATGAGTAATCTGAAGTTGACTTTATAGAATCCACATTGCCCGCGTAATTTGAATCCACATAGCCTACTAACTTGGCTCCTATTTTCTTAAAAGATAAGACATTGTCATGTGTACCTTGAATGTATCGAAGTATCCATTTCACCGTTCCTGTGTTGCTTTCCGGGGTTAGACATATATCTACTAACAACACCAACCGACTGTGAAATATCCGATCTTGTACAAACTATGATATACATTAAGCTGCCGACTGCATTCGAATAAGGCATTTGAGACATATCCTGCTTTTCTTCATCTGTTTTAGGACATTGTTATGGAGATAGCTTGAAGTGAGCCGTGTGGAGAATGCTGACTGACTTTGTCTTGTCCATCCCATACTTGATAAACACATTCTCAAGGTATTCTGCTTAAAATAACCAAAGCCTGCTCCTCTTCCTATCTTTATATATATTAATGCCAAGAACCCTCCTTGCAGCCCCTAAATCTTTAATTTTATCTCGAATGTCCCTGATAACTGAGTGTTTAGTAAAAAGATTTCAGACATGCCATGACTGGCGATCACCATGTCATCAACATACAACACGAGGGTGATGAATTTACCATCACTCAGTGTCTTGTAATAGACACAGTAATTGTACTCACTCTTGGTAAACTTTTGACTCAACATGAAAGAATCAAACTTTTTTACTATTGCCTAGGCAACTGTTTTAGGCAGTACAACGACCTTTTCAACCTGCAAAATTTATTCTCATTCATTTTTATTTTGTACCCTTCTAGTTGCTTCATGTGAATTTGCTCTTCCAATTCCCTGTTGTAAGAATCCAATCTTCACGTCCATCCGTTCCAGCTCGAGATCGTATTGGACAACTATACTAAACACAAATATGGTAGATACTTTCTTTACAACCAGCCTGAATATCTCAGTGAAGTCGATGCATTCCCTCTGAGCATATCCATTCACTACCAACCTTGTTTTGTACCTTTCTCGTTTATTCTTAAAAATTCACTAGCACCCAATCATTTTTCAGCTAACGGGAAGCTCCACAGCTCCCACGTCTCGTTCTTGTACAAGGAGTCCATCTCATCATCCATCGCAACTTTTCACTTTTTAGCATCTAGCTCATGAAGAGCTATTGACGAGTAAATAGATCCCCTTGATTTGTAATGAGAGCATATACGATATTAGATTCATCCCTGTATCTCGCCAATAACTTGTGATCCCATGACAAATTCTTTCTCACAGGTGGTTGCTTCATCTGCTCCTGTTCTTCTATCTGCATTTTTGTCTCAGCCTGAGTTTCATCTCTGTCCAACTAAATGTCCACCACCAACTTTTTCAGGTCCTCTTGCTCATCCTTATAGAATAAGGATCCTTCGTTGAATTTGATGTCACGATTAAGGATAATTTTTCGCGTGACCTAGTCATACAACCTGTATCGCTTCACACCACTACCATAACTTACAAATATGTCTTTCTTGGCTCTTTGGTCTAACTTATCTCTCTTAATTGATGGTACATGAGAGTAAGCTTTACAACCAAACACACGTAATCCTGAGTAATCTACTTGTTGACCACTTCATACTTCTTATCAAATTTTACAATCTATTGTCATAGAAGGGGACCGATTCACTAAGTAATAAGCCATGTAATAGCTTCTGTCCATAATTCATTACCCAACCCAGTATTACTAATCATGCATTGGGCCCTCTCTTACAGAGTACGATTCATCCGCTCAACTACACCGTTTTGTTTTAGTGTGTGACGCACTGTA
This sequence comes from Magnolia sinica, assembly GCF_029962835.1. Lineage (NCBI taxonomy): Eukaryota > Viridiplantae > Streptophyta > Magnoliopsida > Magnoliales > Magnoliaceae > Magnolia > Magnolia sinica. The sequence goes on from NC_080581.1 coordinate 85,704,093, forward strand.
TTGTATCTTACAATCCATCATCTTTACAGTATTGATTAAATTCACCCGAAGTAAATTAATTCACCACGCCATTATTTGTCTTTAGAACCTTCATCTTTCGCCCTGACTATTTTTTCACAATTATTTTTCGCTGTTTGAAATTGGTGAAAATATTGCATTTATTTTTCATAAAATAACTCCACACTTTCTTATAATAATGTCAATAAACGTGACGAACCATGACGACCCTTCAGTGTAAACCACGGGCGACGACCCCTATATATCAGAATGCACATAATCAAGAATACCATTATATACATGTTTTTCAGATTTAAAAGATAACCTTAAATGTTTATCATATGTACAATTCTTGCATATACTTAAATAAAAAATTTTTAAAAACTGGAATTAAACATTGGTCAGAAGTATGTTCATGCTACGCTCACTCATGAGGCCTAGATATGCATGTCACATGCGTGTAGATGTGGAATCCGCTATAGACGCTGCAACTCCACCCAATAAAGTGCTCCCGATCAACCTATAAAGGTTTCCGCTCCTCCATGCCTTGATATCCACGAGTGCCCCCCTTTGAAACTTTAAAGATACAATCAAAACCAGTGAACTTGCACCTAAGCACCTCGCGTGCTCCAAGGGATACTGGGCTCTTCCTCATGTTAGGAATGTGTCGCACCTCGGTCAAGGTATGCTTCATACCATCAAACAACTTGATGCACACCCATCCAATACTCACCACATTACAGGCATTGTCATTGCCATAAATACTTGGCCACCATCACACTCTCTATAACTGGTGAACCAACTTCGATGATGAGTCGTGTGATATGAAGCCCCAATGTCTAAAATTCACTTGTCTCTACAATCATCGTATAAGTGGTCGACTATAGACATGGACAACACATCACTACAACTTATACCTACACCAGACTTGGCAGTGTTGGCTTCATTGAAAGAAGTCTCTTCTCTTTCCTCACCTTAGGATTTGTACAATCCTTCTTCATGTGCCTAGACAACCCACAGTTCTAGCACTTCAACTTTCCCTTTCCCTTGCCCTTGGATTTGGATCTCGATCAAGAAGATCCCGTGTCCAATTCAGAATTCTGCCCCCTCGCAAACAATGCATCGATAGAGGCCCCACATGTTACTATTTTTCTTTCTTATCACCTTTCCTTGAAGAGCTGAGATAACAGTATTGACACTAAGGGATGATTTACTAGTACACAACGTGTCTTTGAATGACTTATACGAGGCCGATAGAAAATTCAAAATAATACATGTCTAATTTTCATCTTTAACCGTTTCCTCTCATTTTCATCAAAAGATATGCTTAGGCTATGGTTTTAAAGATCTTGAATTGATTTTTATATTGCTTTCCAAATAAAAAATCTTTTCATAAAATAAGAAAGCACAAAGATTTCACATGAATTTTCTTGATTCTTCCCATCATGAGGTCATCTACATGAAGTCACATCCACATAATGCAATAAGAAATGGAAGCATTTGAGATTTGCAACCTACTCCATATATTTTTCCTCCACTCACACTATCTGCAACAGTTTTATACTGCTATTACAGTTTGCAGCAACAATTATGTTTGCATTCTCTCTCCAGCAGATGCTTGAAATAAATTGTTCATTGTTATCATCCGTCTCTTTTCAAGTGATAGGATTAACGGAGTCGAACTTGTGAGGAGAGATCTATAATAAGCATAAACCTCATTTGTCTTCAACCTACATGTTATTTAACCATCGAAAATAGATAAGCCCACAAAATTCTTCACATTTGTATGATTATTTAAGGTTAAGCTGCAAGTATTAGTGGAATCATCACTAGGAGTGGTGTTGTTAAGATCCTATAGCTTAAGGGTGTTGTCAATGGATACAGAAACAAGTTTATTCGGTTCTAAAAATTTCATGTACCTAACAACTTTCCCATGCCCTACTAATGTACACCAAGGGATTCTTGTAGTCTGAAGATCATAATAGTAGATCTTGTAGTCAGCAGATCCAAAGGCCAACAAATGGGTGGAATAAGCGGAGAATTGTACACAATATACATTGACAACATTTCTAATCATACTGATGTAATTTTTCTCATTAATGCTCCAAAGTTTCACAGAACAGTCATCACTTCCACTTTATAGACTTGTTGGGTCTGCTCGAAAAATGTTAACAGACCAAACTATATTCTGATGCTCCTAATATTGTGAAAATCCTTAACCAGTGTTTGCATTCTATAACTGAACCATACTATCATAATCAGTTAAAGGTAGATAGTTCTTGATATACCTATTCCAACAAATATAACCGAGTTCCAATTTGCTCGACATCTCAATTATTGGATAGTTTGATTTACTTGACATCTCAATTACCAAATAATGAATATCGTCTATATTGTTTAAGAGAGAATGAAGTTCAAAGATCTTTATTTTCTTTGATACCCCAACAACAGCAAAATACTCTTTATCCTGGTCACAACTCAGTGAACAAATAACATTTGGAGAATTGAAAAGATCCTTATTCCTTAGAATATCACGTACTTGAAACTTACTATAATGGGCATACTTGCATGTACTATCAAAGAAGATTTCAAGATGGTTAGTAGGTTTCTTATTCATGCAAAACTCCTCATTGTCATTTTGTATTAGAAACCACCTATCTTAATTCTTTAATTAGGACATTTTTATATGAACATGTTGCACCGTCAGTCTTAGATAGCTCAAGTTCAGTTCTCATGGAAAAGTATGCATTTTCAAGCCAATTGATATTTCTCAACAACCTAGCCTCATTCGTCTGTGACATGGACAATCTAGAGACTAACGTTATGTGTAACAGTCCATTGTGAATTCATTTATCTGAGATATTATGGAAGCTTGTCAATGTGTTATTTGCGCAAGAGCCCTTATATGTCCTAGAAAGAAGCTCATTTCTAAGTGAATGCCTTTTCTCAACTTTCTCAATGTCTACTTTTAAACATCATATGTTTTAAACTAATTTGGCATCTTATTTATGCTTTTGTTATCTTAAGATTATAAGAAAATGTGGCAATAATTCTGATTTAACATCTTCTTCATCAACAAACAATGATGATTGATATCCGAATGACAAATTTTGAGCTTTGTATATTAAATCAAATTGAATTTCCCTTGCCTTCGGTTGGGAAGAAGGCTCTGGATGAATAAGCCAAACATAGAAGCCATCTTCATTAGAATTTTTTGATAGAAAATTTGGAGGAAGAATTTAATGGTATAGATCTGACATTACTATAACATATACCTTTCATAATTCAAAATAACATAATAGCTTAAATAGAAGAACCCCAAAACTGTAGATATTTGATGATAGTGTAAAGCTTCACTGTTGAGCTCTTTTAGACTAGCATACCATCTCTCCTCCAAATGTATGTTTTTAAAACCCAAGTGAGGTTGTGAAGAGTTTAATATACTTGGACTGCCATATATATTTTGAGGCTTATGCCCTTTGAAATCACAACCAGAATTTTGTGATTTAAAATTTTTATTATGATCATCCTTAAATATTTCACAAATCAAGCCACTTTTAGCGGAGGTTTTGGGAAGTTGGCTGACAAAATTCGTATAGTCACTGAGCTTTCGATGCTTCATTGATAACATGGTATGAGAATTCATACCCTGTTCGATGTATCTTTTCCTTTTCAAATGATACTCTGACCAATGAGCATCTTGATTAATTGCATTGTCTGACAACTCTATCTGGATTTGAGGGCCCCAAGAACCAACATATTTAACCTTGCCTAATGGCAACATCATGAAACAAGATGGCCGTATGTGTTATAAGGTGATACCTTGAGAGTGTGCAATATTTACCACATCCAAGATCTGCTTAAACATATGCAAACTCTTGTCCTTATTTATTTTCTCATACCTGGCTTTTAACTATTCTCTTAAGCTGACTCCGTCATGAATTAAATGTGATTTTGACCGTACTAGCCTTATATATGTACGATCAAAATTTCAAAAAGTAAGTGAAGTGTAAAATATTATGAGGGTAGTTATTTGATAGATTTTTTAAAATTTTTCAGATTAAATTGTCACTTTCATTGGATTTGCAATTGTATGGATTTTGAGTGAAAAAGAAATTGCGTAGTATTCAAATATGAGAAAGTAACGTGGATGGAATTTATTATTAGGCTTACTAGAACCTAGATTCAATCTATTCATTTTCTTTATACTCTTCTATTTATATGGGAAGAAGCTAATTTTTTAGTGACATGATCTCTATGTGGCCTACAATACCTGATAGTTTATAACAATGTTTGTTTGATATGAATTATTATTATTATTATTATTTTTTGTGATGTGGTCAATGTGACTGTCGAATGTTAATCATGCGTCTATCCATGACCTTCCATGAAATTCTAAGGTTAATGGATGGAGTTGATTCATATATATGCGATGGTGGACCTCACAGACGGTGTACAACACCATTAGAAAGGGCCAAATCTTGCCTTTTTACACTTTTATAGAGGTCATTCTTTCTTGAAAAACTGAAGATTGTGGGACCCAGTGCTACTTTTCCTTCGTCGCTTCTCTCTGGTATTTCTCTCATCCGGTCTGCATATAGCATTCTCCGACATCTGTCCAAAAATTCTCGTCTTTAAAGTCCTTTGTTTCTCTTCGCCATTTCTCTTTACCGCCATCTACATAACATTCTCCAGCATTCATTTTAAAACTTCTCTTCATTTAACCTTCCTCCACCACTCCCACCACCATGATCAGAGCACACTCTAGCGTCCTCCGACGTCTATCTAAGGTATCCCTATTATCATAGTAAATTACAATATTAGTTATTTTTTAAGGTAAATGAAACCTTAAATCTTGTCATTGCCGAAGTTATTTTTTTAAGAGACTAGGTTGTGATGTGTTTTAACATTGTGTTAAGGAGGGTCGAAGTGGAGAAGTGGTAAAAGCGTAGAATGTCACACAATAAAGGTCGTGGTTATCATCCATTAAGGGTCATGGTTATCATCTAGTAAGGGTCAAGCTTGACAGTCAAAATGTGATGGGTCGAGATTGGGCGACGTGAAGGGTTGAGGTTGACAACCATGATCACATCATTTTGACAACCTCGATTCCTAGTTGATGACAACCTAGACCCTTCACATTTGACAACCATGACTCAAACCCTTTACATTTGACAAGCATGCCCCTTAACAAATGACAATCTAGATCCTTAATATTTTGACAAATTTAACCCGAAACAAATGACAACGTAGACCCTTCACATTTGACAATCTCGACTCGTTGCATTTGATAATCTATACCTATTCATTTTTATTGCAGGTTAACCCATATTAAAAGATTATGACTCATTGGCCCATCATATGCTATTATGATGGGGAAAGATATATATGAAAATGAAACTTTCTCGTATGTGGGTGGGCACTCGAAATGGGTTATTGTGAGGGATAATATTACGTATGAGGACCTCATATATAAAATGCATCAGCTAGGAAGACAACATTAGATGAATTTGATTTGAGAATGAAGGTTGTGTATGATGAGGCAGTATGCAGATTACTCCCTGTACACTCTTATCTACTCAGATATCACTATATATAGAGAAAGTAAGATATACATATCTTTTGCAAGCAATGAGCACACACTCTATATTACATTTAAACATATGGTATCTGATATGCAGTCTTTAAGTAATGATTGACGACTTGTTGATTGTGAGATACCTGGGCCTTTGAGGAATAATACATGTCATGATTGACGACTCGACGATTGCGGTATATATGACTCTTCAATTAATGATAAATATCATGATTGATGACTCGATGATTATGATATACTTGATCCTTCAAAGAATGATACATGTCATGATCGACGACTCGACGATTGTGATATACCTGATTTTTTAAGGAATGATATATGTCATAAATGACGACTTGACAATTATGATATACAGTCGCTTTGATTGTTGGGTAGTGAGTACGATACATATATTTTTGACCCTTTGATCAATTATCAATGTTAAGATGAAAGAGTTGACAACTTTGATATCCCAATCCCTTCCGCCAATGCTACGTGTCTTGAGTCTTTGATTTAGTTCAATTCACAATGTATAAACTTAAATTTATGCTTACTGATCAATGAAAAATATCGAGATATTCATTGATCATTAACTTATCCGATACAATCTCCATTTGATACTTTCGTTGCTCCATTTGATATCATTTCACTTGATATATAGCTAATGCAGCTTTTGTTAATGTAAATCATTAATAATATCTGAAAATAGTAGATGAATCTAATGAAATATCCGTTGGACAAATGTTTAAAGGATAAATGTCGATTATAGAATCTTCTTTGCAAGTATATGATGTGCCACAAATTCTACCATAAAGTTTTGAATTCAAAAAAGAAGAGATAAAGGATTAGGTGCATTATAGAAAATTGTAGTTGGAGGATGCATGCATCGATAGCGAATGATATAGGGATGTTCAAAATAAAGAATTACAATTTTAAGCACATATGTAGCATGTCATTTGAGGTAATATGCCATTGCGAGATAATTATGAGGAGAGTGAACATGATATAATAACTTCAAAGAAAAGGAAAGATATCATCGCCTAGGCATCAATTTGATAAGTAGTGAATTCGGCGTTACTTGCATAAATTTGAGACTAACTTGCATACCAAAAGAAATTTAGCATCGAATGAATGAGACAACGTGGTTGAAATAAATTACAATAAAGTAGGAAAATGTAAGAAGAACGGAAAGGAAAAAGTCTTGGAATCTTAATAGGAGTATTATAATGAGCTTCCTGCATATTTTCATAAGTTGATAAAGAAAAATTTAAGAATTTTGATGGATTTATAGGTGAGTAAAGAAACAAACAGTTTTAAAAGATGCTTCATCGCAATTGGATAATGCATCCAAATCTTCTAGCTACATATTCAAACGGTTTTATGTGTATATGCAATACATTTGATAGAAAAGTATGAGGGTATTCTGTTCTTGGATATGACACTGGATGAAAGTAATCACATTATTCTATTAGCATACGGGATTGGAGAATCGAAGAACAATAATAATTGGAGGTAGTTCTTTCATAATTTATATAAAGCAATCAGAATCCTTTTCGGACTTGTTATTATGTCGGAACATCATAAAGGGTTGGTTAGTGAAGTCCCTACCATATTCACTTATGTAATCCATAGACATTATGTGCATCATACTTTGAGAAACATAAAGAAGATATGTTCGGATGATTCAAGGAAGGTGTACTTTTGGGGTACTATTAAGACATGCATGATATCTACTTTTTGGGATATGATGTGATACATTTAAATGAAGAACCCTACCGCATATCAGTTTCTTAATAGTGTAGATAAAGAAAGATTTTGTATTCTTTTCCATTAAAAGACGTAACATTGTAACCACTAACATCGTCAAGAGCATGAATGCACTATTCATATATGCATGAGAATACCCTATGTTTAAACTTCTTGAAGTAGTAAGGATTAAAATTCAATAGTTCTTTCTTTGTAAAAGAGATGAGGCATTGATATACAAGAAAAATTTGACTCATTGTGTAAAAAAGGAATTGATAAACTTTATCACTTGGAAGTTCGAAAGATACAATATACTGCAATTTTTATGAATGAGTTCCAAGTGACATCGAGGGGCATTACTGACATAGTGAAGTTAAGATATATGAAGTATATGTGTGGTAAATTCAGTTATATGTTGGTACCTTATGTGTATGTGATAATAACTTGTGATAATTATTAATTCAATATTTACGAATACCGTTCTCCCTTCTTCATGATAGAAATTTATTGAAGAATATACCAAGAGTTGGTTTATCCAGTGCTTGACGAGACACAATGGAACATTCCAAACAAATTTTTGTGATAATAGAAAACCTCTATAAATGAGACGATTTACATAAGACCAAAGAATATTCGAATTACATACTAAGGAGAAGATATGTTAATAGTTAAATGTTCGAGATGCAAGTGAATAGGTCGCAATCGACATTGATGCACTTTTAATATTTTTTTATACTTTCATATGTTTGAATTTTTTTTACCTCTATGTAATAACACATTCAAAATTTTAAGCCTTTTAATTATATTTATTGATTGATACTGTTTTTTAATATTATCTCATGACGTTTCATTGTTCAATGAATGTATTACTATTTTGTAATTATTAAGGGTTGAGATTATTATCCATTAAGGGTCTAAATTATCATCTATCAATGGTTGAAGTTAGCAAACTGTTCACTAAAGGTTAAGGTTATCATCCATTAAGGGTCGAAATTATTATCCACTAAGGGGTAAGATTAGCAAACTGTTCACTAAAGATTGATGTTGGTCGATGTTTCTACAAGTCCATATTAACAACCTATAGAGTAAGAGTTAAGATTATCATCCATTAAGGGTCGATGTTAGCAACATTTAAAGTAATGGTCGAGGTTATCATCCACTAAGGGTTAAGATTATCATTGACCACATGCATTAGGTGGGATTAGATGGGATTACATTTGTCATCCCATCTAATCCACCCTAGAAGTATGTTTGGAGCCCAATTTTTAAACCCGGGATAGGCGTCTTTAGGTATCCTACCCAAACCGTGGGTCGAGGGGAAGGATTTGGCAATCCTTCCTAGATTGGCAGAATCCCGCAGTTATTCACCCAAAAAAATGGGTGGTTTGCATCCTATGTTGGTTAGTGAAAAGGCCTGGCTCCTTGGTTCCTACCATGATTTAAATGGTGGAATCCATGCCGTCCAAAATTATGTTCGGGTCATTTTAGGGTATGAACTAGAAATTGAAGTCGATAAGGAATGTAATGGGCCACAACCGGGAATAAAGTAAAACCACTACATCCTCTGGTTTAGTCCAGTGGATCTGGGACTTGCCTCATTTTTTGGGATCATGCTGTAAAATAAACAAACTAGAAATGGATGAATGACGTGCATATTTTTTACATAAATCACAAGGGGCCGCACCGAGGTCAATGTACGTCCGTATTTATGTTCTCACATGAGTTTGACACAACCTGCTTCCACTTCGCCACAGGGTAAACTGCTTCCACTTCCACAATTATCATGATAGAATGCATGTGGATTAGATATACGTTTTAATTGTTAATGTAGATGTCGAAAGAAAAGTATTACGTTGTATATGTTGGTCGTCGACTTGGCATATATATTTAATGAGAGGAAACACAGCTGTAGGTCGAAAGATTTAGCAGTAATAATCATTGCTCGTTCACACGTTTGAAGGATGCGACGGAGGAATGAGAGATTTTTTTGAGCTCCCGTACATCAATTAGATCAGGCCAGAGACGAACGATGGAGACGTCTCCCCTTACCGACATAGAGTCCTACGTAAATATTCAGACTCCGAACTCAGACATCTTAACCCAACTTGAACGTCGGACGTCAACAACGGTTACACAAGGTACATCAACGGAAGACTTGAATATGACATTCGGGATGCCAACAACGGTTTCAGATGGTACATCCACAGATGTCTTAAATCTAACCGTTGAGACGACCTTTATTTTATTTTTTGTTTCGATCATAGATCTTTTTTTTTTCGCATTGTATGTTGTGATCAAACTATAGGAACTTCACTGACGCTGTCTGTATGAACATTGTTATCTATTGCAACTTTTAACTTAGATGACAATACTCTCTCTTATGTTTTATATTTGTGTTCAAGTTTAGTGTGTCTGTAATCCATGATCTATCATGTGATGGGGCACAATTTTTCTTCATTTCTCCCTCATTAATTGGATGTTAATATAAAGTAATTGCCGAGGTGAGGTGATGGTGTACCACATATGAACAACAGGTGTGGGTTATGCACAATCTCATCCAATCCCAGGTTTATTTGCAAACATGAATAGGGAGAAATGGGATGTAACTTTTGTAATCATAAGTCCACTTTCAAATATAAGTTTAGCAATCTCGAGGGTATTTGCAAAATGACTTTTGCAATCCCACGGTATCTTTCCCAAACATGAATTTACTCCAATCTCGTGCGATAAAAAGTACTCCCATATCTTCCAAATATGGCATTAAAAAGCATGGGATAAACCAAATTCATAAACAATACCTTACACATGCATTAATTGCTACCTTTTCAATTCCATCCACTTTAATTCTACCTAATGCGGATGGCGAAACGGGCCCTAAGAGTTGATGTTAACAACCTGTGGAGTTTGACAACTCAATCCTTACTACATGATAACCTCGACCCTCATTGGATGATAACCTCGGCCCGTACTAGATGAATTCAAACAAATTTGTTCATCCACATGAGCTTGACATACACATTCATTGAGGCTGTTCAAGGATATTCTTACAAATTCATCAATCCACATTTATAAAAATACATATTTATTGAGAATATCCATCCAGATTCATACAAATTTACCTTTAAATACATACAAATTCATACAAACTTATTCATCAACTAAAGTTATTTTTTGTTTCTTTGTCAGCCGATGTCTTATAGTGGGAGGTTTTTTACCAACGTCCTCCTCTCCTTCCGCGCTCCTTCTTTCTCCTCTACAGACTTATCAAAACGCTTAACATATCGCCAACAGAGACAATTATAGTATCTTCATGTTGAAGTATATAGATTATTTATATAATAATCAGACAATTGATGTTACTCTGATAGGTATAAATTTATGTAACCCTCACAATGAATGCAGTATTGAATTAATGGTTCAAATCTCTACAAGGATAGTGCTTAAGGATACTTTTATACATTATTAGGCACACATGTATGTGTGCATTGTTGTAAAGAACCAAAACAATATTTTCTTTTAAGCACATGGTTCAGACCTATATGAATCATGGTACAATTAGGAGTGATGAACTTAGGCAATGGAAGGGATGAGAGACTTAAACGGGGTAGAAGAGAATGCGATAGAGGCTCCACACCTTAAAAGGAAAAAGTATGATCATCTTCAACTAGAGAGTCATACTATATTAGAATTACTTGGGACATTTATTTCTCCAGACAATGATTGGCTTGAGCCTCATTCATCGTCAAGATTACCTGAAATATTCATGGAGACTTTAGAGGGTAAAATTCTGGTTGAATGAGCGAATTTCAAAAATGGATCTAAAACAACTGCAGACTAATCCTCACATTGTGGATGCTGCAAGTTTGACAGTCGAGGAGTTAACGCTGAAAAATTAAAAGGGCTTAAACTTGTCAATAATTGGTTGCTCGCTCAAACAATCGAGATAAAATGCATGGAAAGGCCAGTTGGAGCATGTATATCAACTGGCAGGTGGGATTGGGAACAGGAGCTCATAAGGAGATACAATGTCTAAGGAACAAGTATGCAATGGAGAGGATATGGCGCTCAAATCATAAGTTCAAAAGCCGCTACTTGTTAAACATTTAAATAAGATCATGCTGAAATCTTCGAGTATTTGATTAACAGTGACAATCATACTATCTTGAGTGATACATTTACAAGATTTTTAGGAGGGATCCGGACAAAGGTTTTTTTGGCATCTGGATTCTCTCAGTTTTTTGTCAAGAATACCTTGAAGGGGAGAGAGGTTAGATATAGATGTCGGGGAACTTGTGAAGAATTTGGTGTTACGATTTGAGGTTAGAATAATAAGAAGGTAGTGACTGAGGCAACTTCTGATATATTTTTAGGTTATACTACAAAAGCCGATGATTTATCTATATGCAATGGTGATGTGGTTGGTACTTGTGCATATTTAATTCAAAAAATTTGACCGTATTAGTATTGTGGTTTTTCTAAATATCTTAAAAATTAGTAGCCTTAAGCAAATTTCACAAGTGTCCCCTTATACCTTTTTAAAAAAATTCGGATGATTTTATTTCTGATTGCATCTTTGCAACCAGGAGCTAATGATGACATTGATGTTTTTCGAAGTATACTACATAATTCAATTTTATGTGAGCTTGTGGGGTCTACTGTGATTAAAGTCTTTTATTCACACTACCCATCTGTCTTATGAGATCATTTTAATGCAAGTCCCCCCAAATTATATCATATTTAAAAATCAAGTGGACCAATCCACAGGAAAATGTTGCTATCTCATGCTGTTATTGAAAATTCTTAATGGGCCACAGATATTTTGGATGTAATTGAATTTTGAGAATATACCCTAAAATAAGTTGTGAAGACCATTCTAAAAGTATTGAGAGGAGGAGAGGGAAATGAGATATTGAAAATTACTATAGCAAGAGAAGATATGGAGCTTCTGTAGACTTGTTCATATGACACTACCTAAAAGTTAATCATTCGTCTAAGAGACAATGTGATTATTTCTTTTGACTACTCTTGTGGCAAGCTGCGAAAAGTCATCCAAAACCCCTCCTAGAGGGTTGCAATGATGATATGAGAGGAGTTTTGATTGTTGATAATACTGTTTGGATTTCTGGGAGTTTTGGTTGTTGATAATACTGTTTGGATCTTTGGTTTGGTTGGGAGTTTTGTTTAGTTGATATTACATCTTTATCTTAAAAAAGGGTTGAATTTGAAAGAATTTATTTGGATAACATGTGGACCCTAATTTAATAACTGATCAATTAATCTAAAGTGGGATCCACCATATGAATTAATATAATTAATAAAATAATTTTCCTTATATGTTATATTTGGGATTGTTAACATATCCCATTTTCCAAAGTCGGCTTGACTCGAGACCTATACCCTTGCGACCGCACCGTCACCGCGGTTCCGGTGCCTCATCTTGCTCGCCAAGGTGATACCCGTTCCAAGATATGTGGGCCCGCATTCAGTTCGAGGAAAATGCTGCGCATTGTAATCCCGAGAATCCGTCACATCAATCCCATCATTCCCATCAATCAAATTACACATCACACTCCATCACTCACCCATCCCCAAGTACAACCACCCCTCCCCTAAAGTCAACTCCCTCTTACACAAGTACACATCACACCCATCACACCCATTTCTCTCTCTTACACCTCTCTCTCTCTCATCTCTCTCATTCTCCAAGCAAGCATCCCACGTCCATGGCTCCATGAGAGGAGCTAGTATGGCCCACCTTTCTATCTCTCATCTCCACCCTCTGAAACCAATCTCAACTGTCGAAATTCTTTCCTTGGAGCTCTAAGACCTATTGGAGGAAGGAGGAGTTCAAGATCAAAAGTGGGTGCTTCTTTCTCCTTCTCTCTCATTCCTTATTTCTTTGTGATGATGTGGCTATGTGGCCCACTCGAATAGACCCCCACCATGATGTATGTAACCTATCCACACCATCCATCTTCATGGGACCAACCTGATGCATGTGTTGGACCTACACTGTCCAGCCCATTAGCGGGCCTGGATGGAAGGAAAAACACACATATCAGGTTGATCCAACCAAGTGGGCCATGTCCATGTGGGACCCACCTTGATAGAATGTATATTCACGCCACCCGGACACTGGACGTGCTCCAGTGAAATGTGAACAGACCGTGGGTGTACTAATAGCAATAGAGAAAAAGAAAAAAAAAGGATAATAATGATAATAAATTATTTATTTAAGGTTTTTGGGTGGGCCCATCATGTAGGCCCTACCTTGATGTATGTTTTTAATCTAAGCCATCCATCCTCTTTCCTACCTCATTTTAGGCGTTGAACTAAAAAACGGAGCCAATCCGAGGTTCTGGCAGGCCATAGCATAGCAAATGGTGACTTTCACCGTTAAAACTCACCCTGATGTTTCGATACACCGAAACATGTTGCATATTGGGCTCATTTGTTAGTCTTGAGCCGTGGAGTGCAATGGATGGGCTGTTTATGCTGGCCCCACCTATGAAAAACCATAAAAATATTAAATTTTTTTTAAAAATAAAAATAAATAAACAAACTGCATTAGGCAGCAGGCGCTGCAATTCCCAGACGTCAGGACGTACGGCGTCCTACTGCCATGGACATTAGAGGCAGGGACCCACGGTCCCAGCCGTGGGCCCTACCATGATGTGTATTTTTCATCCATGCCGTTCAGTTAGTGGGCCCCTTCTTGAACTGGGCACTCTCTAAAAATTAGCTTGATGTGGGACCCAGGTGGCGCACATCACAGGAAACAACATTGAATTAAACGTCTATCATTGAAACTCTTCAAGCGTCCAGAAGTTTTGGATCAACATGAAATTTGTTTTCCCTCTTCATCTGGGTTTACGTGACCTTATCAACGGGTTGGCTGGCGTATAAACATTATGGTGGGCCTCACGTGGTACCCACGATGATGTACGTGTTTTATTCCTACCGTCCAGGCGGACGGTAGAACCCACATAGATGTGTTTTATTAATGCCGTCCAGCTGCTGCTGGACGGCTAGTGGACCCCACCAATGACGTATGTGTTTATTCACACCACCGTCCACACCTGGACGGTGGGACCACCCCACGTGTGGGGCTGATGTGTGTGCGTGCGTGTGTATATATATATATATTATATTATATATAGATTTTATATTATATTATATAATATGTACATGATTGTGGGCCTTCATGGGACCCACCATAATGCATGTGTTGCATCCAAGCTGTCCATCCATTTTGAAAGCTCATTTCATGGCGTGAGCTAAAGAATGAGTCAGATCCATAGCTCATGTGGACCCCGCCCTTGATGCGTGTGTTGCATCCAAACCGTCCAACCATTTGGCAAGCTTGTCTTAACAGGCTTGAGACTAAAAATAAGTCAGATCTAAAGTTCAAGTGGACCCCACCATTTAAGGTAGTGGACAATGACGTCCACCGTTCAAAATTTCTAAGGGCCATGGGAGTTTCCTATTAAGCTGATATTTGTTCCACTTCATCTATCATTACGTTAATTTATGAACATGTTGGATGGGAAACATATGTTATGGTGGGCCTTAGGAACTTAAATGGTGGAAATCATTATCACCACTTTTATTTGGGTGTGGCCCATTAGTGTGGCCCATTTGATGTACGTATGACCCATGTGAGGAGGCCCATCTTGATGTATTGTGGCCCGTCCAGTGGGGCCCACCTTAATATATAGGAGGCCCATGTTATGAGGCCCACTTGATGTGTTTTGTGGCCATATGTGAGGCCCATCTTGATGTATTTTGTGGCCCACTTGTCGGGCCCACTTGATGTATGCTGTGGCCCATTTGTCGGGCCCACTTTGATGTATTTTGTGGTCCATTCGAGGTGCCCACCTTGATGCATGCACTCTATATTCACATCGTCCAGCAGCTACTGGGCGGTGGGACCCTCCTTATTATATGCTATTATATGTGTTGAATAAGCATACCATCCATATGCAGTGTGGGCCAGCATGATGTATTTATTTATCCACACCACCCAATCTCTAGCTGTGGGATGCGGAACCCGTGTAACATATGTATTTCATTCCATGCAGTCCATTTGTGTGAGGCCCACCTTGATGTATCCGTTGTACACATGGATCCCACATGATATATATGTTTTTATATCCATACTGTCCAACTATTTGGATGGGATGCACCATGATGTATTTTTATCCTCACCATCCAGGGCAAGTACCCCATTATGATATATATCAGGGCTCGTGGGTTGAGGCCCATTGAGATGTATTCAAAGCCCATTTGGTAAGGCCCATTGTAATGTATTTGGAACCCATGAGCAGAGCCCACCTCATATGTTCCACCCTAACCGTCCAGGTCATGTAGGGCCAGCCTCGATGTATGTTTTATTCACACCGTTTGTGGGATGTGTGACCCACTAGATATATGCATTCTATATCTACACTAATCATCTGGTGGGGCCCATCTGCTGCATGTGCAAGGCCTACCTATTGTGCATTTGTGCGGCTCATTGTTGCAACCCACTTGATGTGTATGAGCCCTATTAGTGCGGCCCATTGATGCAAGGCCTGTTATGATATGTTAGAGGCCCATGGTTGAGGCCCATAGGATGTGTTTATAGCCCATTTGGTAAGGCCCACTGAGATGTATTTTTGGCCGATAACATCGTCGATAACCGGAAATGCAGGGAAAATAGTGGAAACATGGAGAAAATGGTGGAATTTTTCAGTGAAACTTCAGGACATGCCTGAATACACATATTTACATATTGAGTAATAAAAATATTACAAAAAGAATGCATTAAATAATAAATTTCCATTTAATAGGGGCCAAAAGGATGTCTAAAGCTCAAGTGGACCACATGATGGATGGATTGGATCTCATCTTAATTTGCCATGCTGGTACATATAGTGCCATTTGAGCTCCTTAATGTACACAAATTACAGATGGAAGTGCATAGATCCAGTTGATCTTAACTGTTTGATTTTGCCCGTTGAATTTGTACTTTTGACCAATTTTCAGATTTTATTTTATTTTTCTTTCAGTTTGTAATTGTATGGTGTCCCATGATTCGGTGATCCAAACTGTTTATATGATGGGCCTCAGCACCGATGCTTCATGCACCAAAAATCTCCCACATTAAAATTTATGTGAACCCCAAAAAGGTATCAATGGTAGGGCATTCAATCCTCCACTGCTTTTTGCAGTGTGGTCCACTTGATTTTCGGATCTGTCTTATTTTTCAGATCAAGACTTAGGAAGAGCTCACCAAGTGGAAGGATGGTTTGGATATAACTCATACCTCATGATGGGACCACAGAACTTGGTGACGTCAATGCCCTGGTTTGTGTTACACCAGCCAATCCACTTCGGAAGCGGATTGCGTACCGAGTAACTTAGTACGTTAGGCATACTGAATAAACTCTGTGGGGCCCACCGTCATTCATGCACGGTATCAACGCCGTCCATCTGTTTTATCATATAAATTTATATCTTTAAAACAAATATTAAGAATATCCAAATCTCAAGTGGAACACACCATCCGAAACAATGTGAATTGAATTCTATCGTTGAAAAGTTCTTCATGGCTACATAAGTTTTACATAAAGATGATATTTGTGTTTTCCTTTCATCCATATAATTTTGATGTTATTAACGGTTTGGATGAAAAATAAACATCATTGAGAGCCTCAAAAAGGTTTTAACAGTGGAAATCAATACTTCCACTATTTCCTGTGGCATGGTCCACTTGAGCTTTTGATATACTTCAATTTTGGCCTCAACCCCTAAAATGATATGTAAAAATGTATGGACGGTGTGGATAAACCACATGAATTCACAGTGGGCCCAACAGAGTTTACTCAGTACCATAAGAGGGTACTGAGTAACTCAATACGCAATCCGGTTTCATCCGAGTCCGGGATATCACCGTATCCGACGCGCGGAGGATCCGATGGCCACTGAAAGGCCACCATGATGTATGAAATTTATCCGCACCGTTCATTCATTTCTTCATATTATTTTAAAACATTATGCAACAAATATATAATATCTAAATCTCAAATGGGCCACACGGTGGTAATTAAATTAATACCGTTGAAAAATTCTTAGGGGCCACAGAAATTTTAGAACAAGATTATATTTGTTTTTTTCTCTCCATCCAGGTGTATATTATCATATCAAAGGGTTATGTAAAAAAAAAAAATACAGTGGGCCCTAGGAAGGTTTCAATGGTGGGCGTCCTTAGTATCATTGCTTCCTATGGTGTGGTCCACTTGAGCCTTTAATATGATTTATTTTTGGTCTAATATTCTAGAATGATATGAAAAGATGGACGGACGGTGTGGATAAGATTCATACATCACGGTGATCCCTCAGTGGCCCTTGGATCTTCCCCCTGCACCCAACTCCGAACGGACCGGGTGGTACCTGATCCGCGCGCCCATCCGCTGAAACTGGCGGATGGCTGGTGGTCGGTGCTCTGTGGGCCCCACCACGATTTATGTGTTTCATCCATACCGTCTATCTATTTTTATAGATCATTTTATGATATGAGAAAAAAAATGAGGTATATACTAATATCAATTGGACCACATTATAGGAAACAATGTTGAATGAACTTAGACCATTAAAAACTTTTTGGGGGCCATAAAAGTTTTGGATCAAGCTGATCTTTGTTTTTTCCCTTCATCTAGGTCTGTATGGCCTAATTAACAGATTGGATGTCAAATAAACAGTACAGTGGGCCTTAGGAGGATTTAAATGGTGGATATCCAATCACTATTATTTTCTTATGGTGTGGTCCACCTGAGATTCGTATCCCTCTAGATTTTGGGATAAAGCCCTAAAATGATCCATAAAAATGGAAGAACAGAATGGATAAAGTACATACATCATGGTGGGGCCTAGAAAGGTTTCAACGGTTGAAATCATTATACCCACCATTTCGTATGGTATGATCCACTTGATCTTTGGATTTGCTTCAATTTTGGGCTCAACCCCTTAAAGTGGATGGAAAAACAGATGGACGGTGTAGATAGACCACATACATCCAAGGTGGGCCCAACTGAGTTTAGTCGGTACGATAAGAGCGTACTCGGTAACCGATTTCCCATGAAAACTTAGAAAACGCCGGTGCGACTACGAAAGGGTTTTTCGCTGGAGGGAAAAACCAAAAAAAAAAAAACCCTAAAGAGGGTTTTGTGGGGAGACGATGAGATACGAAGGGTTTTGCGGGAGATTTCAAATCTCTAAATCTGTACCAACTCTGTCGATCGAGATTCGAGAAGATCCTCCTGTTTCGACTTCCGATTAACCAGGTACGTAAATCACTCTCATTTTTTCCCCAATTTTTACATATTCACACAATTTTAACCCCGATATTCTGATTTTTCTTCCGATTTATTCACGCAGCCCCGATAATATCGCCCGTATTTCGATAATATCGCCCATATAAAAAAATCACCGATATTTCGCCGACAACTAGGAGAGAAACGAAAAAAGGGGTTTTCGGTGTTTATGGCCCATTTGGTAAGGCCCACTGAGATGTATTTTCGGCCCATGGGTCAAGGCCATTGTGACGTATTCCCGGCCTGTATGTCGAGGCCCATTGTGACTTTTTCCCAGCCCGTATGTCGAGGCCCATTGTGATATGTTTCCAGCCTAGTTATCGAGGCCCAACTTGATGTGTATAAGACCCATTAGTGCGGCTCATTGATACGGCCCACTTGTTGGATATGAGGCCCATTGGTGCGACCCAATGATGCGACCCACCGTGATGTGTATATTAGGCCAATGGTGCGGCCCAATGTATCGACCCGTCGTGATGTGTAGGCCCACGTGTTGCATGTGTAAGGCCCACCTGTGATGACTATCTGAGGCCACTTGTTGGATATTTGGGCCCACCCTATGTTTGACTCTATGTGGACCACTGTTTGGGAGTAGTGTTGGTTGAATGTCCACATTTTGGGTAATGATGGTTAAACGCCCGCATGGTAACCTTCCCTTAGGCCTAGTTAGGCCCATTCTCTTCGTACATTGCTGAGGCCGAGTATCGAATCTGATTGTTAAGGCCGATTTCAATTGCCAAGGCCTATTGTTGAGATCTATATGATGTATATGCGACTTGTAGTTGAGGCCCATTGAGAAGTGTATTCAACCTGTATAATGTATGTACAGCCCGTGTTTAAGACCTAATGTGATGAGTAGGAGGTCTATGTGATTGGGCCCATTGTGATGTATTCGTGGCCTATGGGTGAGGTCCATTGTGATATGTAATAGGCCCATGAGGCATGGCCCATTTGATGTATTTGCCATGAGCAGGGCCCACCTGCTATGTATATGTGGCCTTGAGCAAGGCCCATTGTGTTGTATATTAGGTCCTTGTATGAGGTCATGGGTCCTTCCTTGGACGCAATGTTGGTTAAATGTCCACATTGTAGAGGTCGATGGTCGATGCCGGTTATTGATACCGATTATGAGTATGTGACAACATAACATCATGATACATGCCCATACGCATCATCCGCATGTTGGTTATGAGGTCATGGGTCCACTATATGTTAGGCTCTATGTGGGCCCTTCCTTGGAGGCAATGTTAGTTAAATGTCCACATTGTAGAGTCGATGGTTAATGCCGGTTATTGATACCGATTATAAGTCTGTGATAATATAACATCATGATACATGCCCATACGCATCATCTGCATGTTGGTTATGAGATGTGGTTGATCATTGCATATGTCATTGAGCATGTTGTTATGAGACTCCCTGATAGGCGGAGGTTATCTCACATGAGCGCACGGTATGCGCAGGATTGATACATGAATGGATTGTATGACTCATGCATCTTGCATTATGATTACTGTATGCCCTAGCGATATCAGGGTAGTAGCCTCCACAGGCATATCGTGGATGGCCGGATGGGACACCCGAAATGTTTGGTTCTAGCATACGGGCGCTATAGATGTCCCTAGGTGAAAATCTCTAAACCTCCATGGCCAGGAGACACCCCAACATCAAGACCGAGTGGATGTATATGAGCGCAAGAGGGCCATATACCAGTAGGCCGCGTCTCCCACTGTGTCGTGGTCAATTGGGATAGGGTGTGACCTTACCCGCCTGAGTGAGGGGGCAATATCTAGGTTGAGTTTGACCAGCTTGAGGAATGGGTCTGTTATCGACGAGCCGAGCCCGATATTGGTAGGCGGATAGTGAGGTCTCTTCCACTTACCAAGTTATGCGCTTGGATAGGGGCGACAAGCTGGTATAGAGTGTAATAGACCCCGGTGATGATCCTAGAGATGAACAATACTGATATGTGAACTTATTGAGAAGGAGTTGCATACTCATTTATTCATTCATTCACTATCCATTCGAGCTGGTGGTGAGCAACTATTTGTTACGTGTACCTTCGCAATGGCCAAGATTTCGGTTGGGGCGCGCGACTAACCTGAGATCAGGAGTTTACCACATTGAGTCCGACTATCTAAATTTAGGTATGAGACTGGTTTGGATAGAAGTCCCTTGTGATGGACCCCATAGCCTGCGATACTACGTACTATCATTCTGACTTCACACTCCAACATGGTCATTCCATTCGCACTACATATTACATTGCATTCGCGACATATGACATTGGGTTACTTGTGTTTACATTTATATGGTTTAGATACGGCATCTGATATTTGACTCTTTATGACTCCTCATTTATATAGTTGATTTGTATTGCGTATTCTGATATTGTTCCTCATTGTATAGTTGATTTGTATCACGTATTCGAATACTGTTCCTCATTTGTATAGTTGATTTGTATTGCGTATTCTGACATTGCTTGACTCATGGACTTGACAATATTTTCGCTTACTCTGATAACATATGATTCAGGACCTTGCGCCTATTTCGACATTATATGATTATGACATTGCGTTGAATACTTGACACTTACCTTGTGCACACACTTACACCACCCTCTAAGCTTTCTATAAGCTTATGCATGATAGATGCGTGCAGGTGATGTTAGGTTGCAACAGTGTTGAGCTTGAAGTGTGCAGCGGTCTTCTGGAGCTTGATTTTCAATTTTTGTATTTCCCTTTTAGCATTGTATTCAAATATTTATATTAGTGGATATGTGATGATAATGTTGCCTTTGTGATTTAGGTATGCTTGTGGTTATGCTTATTACGAGTTAAATGTACAAAAATCCTCCTTGTAGCAACCTAGGATTGGAATCTGGCGTATGAACGCTAAGAGCCGAGAATGGGGTACTACGGAGGCTGTCAGCATCGGATTTGCCGATCGAAAATTGTGGACCCTAATTTGATAACTGATTAATCTAAAGTGGGATTCACCATATGAATTAATATAATTAATAAAATAATTTCACTTATATGTTGTATTGGAGATTGTTAATTCATTGTGATTTCGTTAATATAATGGAATCAACATCACCGAGTTACAAGTGAGTGATCCCAACACGTTTCATCTCTATTAGATTAAGATAACTTTGATGTATCTATTATATCTAATTTAATATTTTCTTTAATGTTTGTTTATTTTGGCTAATTAAAAATTATCTAATTTAATGTTTATTGAATATATGATTCAATTCGTTTCATTTGAGAAGTATTTTGTTATTGATTTTATCAATTCACATATATATAATCTGTATTGCCTCTAAGTTGGGATATTAGTTCTATATATGTAAACAATTTGTTTACAACTATATCATTACAATCAAATATTAATATTTTACATGAATACTATGTGCCTAGTCTATCATGGGTGACTTTTTTATATGAGTTTATCTTGGTAAACTAACTTTCGGATACGAGTCATGCCCATGCCTATTAAATTGGTAGAAGTCTGCCTACGTAGCAAATGCGTGCCATACCCATGCCTACGAAACTGGTAGAAGCCTGCCCAAATAGTGGATATGGGTTGACAATATTTCAACTCAAGCAAATGTACGGATATCCCACTTGATGCATTCATATATTTTATGCATTTACACGATACTGATAGTTATTTTGTGCACCTTATGTTTATTGTACTTTTTAAATTTTAATGTAAATAAACTATAATTAGAATTCTCATTAGGCTTGGCCAGCTTTTGTTTTATTGATGAAAAATCGTACGGATGTAACTGAAGACGAACCATTCGCATAAGAGCCCGAGATTACAATTGAGCCGGAGAGTGGACTACGAGACATATGACCCTATTTGACCGAAGAAGAAATCGTTGCATTAGGCAGATTTTAAATTTTTTTATCTAATTTGTTTATTAGGATAATTTTGTCATTCATTAGGATTAGTTTATGTTTTAAGTTATTTGATTATTTTAGATTTTGGCATCGTTTACATTTTAAATGGATTATGTTAGATATGAATCTTTAGTGATTTTGAGTTGGTTATTGATATTTATTTTTGAATAAGGTCCCAAGTGGGTAGGCCATAGCCATATAAACGTTTGGTTAATGTAAGATATATAGTGAATAAAATTTGGGTGGTTTATGAATATTGAAATTGCATGAATGTTGGTTTTGATTTAATGTGTGTGAATGAATATGTATAGAACGTACGTAGTACATATTCCATCGAGACATAATTATCAACTATAAGAAAAATTGCAAACTTCTTGGTTGAGTACACTTCATGTATAAGTCACACCGCGGAACTCAGGTCTGGGATACGCGCTCAAGTCTCGAATTTCGGGTCATAATATGATCAACTCTAAGAGTTGTAATTTTTCTAATGACACTTATAAATAGTACTCTGTTGGTTATTTTAGAATGAGCATAAATATTACATTTTTTTTCCAACTCAATTTCATGCTTTGGTGTAAGTACTAAGTTCATTATTCTTGTCATTGAATAATAATTAATATGACCTAGCTTAGCATGCCATAATGATATAAAATTCATAATATAAAACATCACTATTATAATTGATATTCAGTTTAACAACATCGTTACAAGAATATCATTGCCTATAAATAGACTATTTTTATGGTAATTAATTTATCAAACTTATACATTATTTTGAATCTTTTCTTATTGAGAAGATGACCTGATTTTCTTCGGCTCATCTTTTTTCACTATATTTTCTTTGGAAATGATTTTTCAAAACATTTTCTCTCGTCTTAATTTCTGAAATCTTCTTTATACGAAGATGTTGTTAAGCTCTTTAAGAGTACTCATCATGTTTTAGCCTCTTTTTATAATAAAACTATGATGGCGGTGATTTTTAAATTATTACATCAACTTAACTTTTTTTTCAGCAAGATGACTTTGCCTAAGCTTTCTTTCCCTTTCTCTTGCCTTTAATATCTGTATTTTGTCATTTGTTTTATATATATATATATATATATATATATATATATATATATATATATATATATATATATATATATATATATAGTGTTGAGAATTTGTGCTACGGAATCACACAAATTTAGATGTAGGATAGCAATTCAATAGTAACAAGCAATCACAGAAGAAATTAGAGAGGGCGTTAAGGATATGACATTTGCATAGGAAATCGGTCTCCTTTCCTTTCTTCTACTTCTTGACTTATTCTAAATTATCATATTTTATTTTGAGTAGAGAAGGTAGATCATTGTATAGTATATAGGACAATTTAATAGTTATGAAAAAGAAAAACATATTATGCTACCATGTTGAGAAGAATTTATCATGGAAACAATCTAGTTGTACAAGTCTTTGAATAGAATGAATTGCCTCCATTGTGACTAAATAAAAAATATGTCTTGATTGTTGCAAACAAAGCGAAGTACACAATTGATGAAATGAATAAAATATGATTTGTGGTTTAAATTTTGTCTGGAATAGTAAATATTTCAAGATAGATTTGTTGTCCATTTTTCATTAACTATAAAAGAAGAAAAATGACATTGTTTTCAGGATACAATGAACTCACATATTTAAATTTTAATACTAAAATTTACACATCTAAGTATCGAATAGATCTCTGATTTTAACATTGATAATATGCTTCTTAAAAATGTTTAAAAAAGACATAATATGATTGTAGATTTAAGAGCACGAGAATATAAAAGGCCTGATATGAGAGATGGAGTATATCTACCTTGGGCTATAATGTTAAGGACATATAGAAACTGAAGGGATATAGTGTTCTACTAGGAGAGACTCATATGTCTCTTTAATATACCCGCACCCATTCAAAATCACTCTCAATCAATATTAAAGTTAAAATTTTAGATTAGAGGGTCAAACTTTAGATTAGACCCTGGCTAAATAGAACCTGGTTTACTCCCAATTATACTAAGCCTCAAATGGGTTTGAACCGCATGTTCTCTGGCTAGATCCTAATTCACAGCCGATTTTGCAATGACTTAGATAAGTCTGAATCATGTGCCCAAAAAATTACTCTTTTGGCTCCCCATGACTATACGCATCTAGTAAAACATAAAAAAAAAAATAATCTAAAAAGGCCTGCAGCCCACACTGCATGCAAAGACAATGTGAATTAAGCACCATCCTGGTAGAGATTATATATATATATTAAAAACACAACAGGTGGTGCTCAGCTGACCAAAATGCATCATTTGATAGTAATTAATTGGATATATGATCAGGATTACTTGATCAGTGCTAATTTAGTGATATTGCTCCATCCAGAATGGGACCCACGATTTTGGTTGCTCTGGATGGAAGCGGATTGGCTGGTGTACCACACACCAGCGATATAGTTGGTGTGGGTACGTGTCGTGCAAAGACGAGCGGTGACACTCCTCGTGCTCCGAGTTGTAGCAACGGTTCAAAGGAGATCAAAGTTACCCGGGCCCCTCAATGGTGTATTTATCATATCCACACCGTTCATTCATTTTAACAGATCATTTTAGAGCATGAACCAAAAGCTGAATAATATCCAAAGCTCAATTGGATCACACAACAAATAGCAGCGGAGATCGTGGTTTTCACCGTTAAAACGTTCGTAGGGTCCACTATAACGTTTATTTTCCATCCAATCTGTTCATAATGTCACAAAGATATGGATGAAGAGGGAAAAAAATATCATATTGATCCAAAATTTCTGTGACCCCCCAAAAGGGTTTCAATGGTAGACGTTCGATGCTTTTTGCAGTGTGATCCACTTGATATTTAGATCTATCTTATGTTTCTTCCCAAACCTTAAGACGAGCTAGCCAAATGGATGGACGGTTTGGATATAACACTTACCTCATGATGGGACCCACACAGCTTGCTGACGTCAATACATCAGCTATATCGCTGGTGTGTCGTACACCAGCCAATCCGCTTCCCCAGTTAAGGTGGGGGGTTTTGGATCCAACATTTCAAGCACCTTTTTTTGGTACACCCCCCTGAAACGTTCTACTGCTTCAAATACGTGCCAGATCCAAACCGTGCATCAGGTCGAAACTACTGTATAGATGATTGGATCTTTGGTGGGCCACCCGATTATCGGCCTAGATCTCTCCGTGCATGTTCCCTGTGTACAAACATCAGGACCTGCATCTTGTCATGCATTTCCCATGATAACATCATTGATGGAGATTATTTCACTGATGTCGAGCTACCATATAGAGGGGAAGCGATCGTCGAACCTGACCATCATCTGATCAGATTGATGGTGATAGTAAGTGGGGCCCACCAAGTTTGAATGGCTTTTAAAATACTCATGCAAAGTTACCCACGCGAACGTCCTAAAAACTACCTTTGCCGCATTACAGGTGCAATTCCCCACTGCGCGCGCATGCAGATGCCAATGAAAGAACGCAGGGGGCGGTTTGGCCACAGACGCTGCCATCAGCCAGGTGGCTCGTGGTCGGTGCTATGTGGACCCGAACAAGATGTATGTGTTTTATCCACGCCGTCCATCCATTTTTAAAGATAATTTTAGAGCTTTATCCCAAAATATTAGTTGGATATAAATCTCAGGTGGACCACACTATCGAAAAACAGTAGTGATTGAATATCCACCATTAAAAACCTCCTAGGGCCCCTGTAATGGTTATTTGACATCTAACCTGTTGATTAGGTGATACAGACTTGGATGAAGGGAAAAATATATATCATTTTGATCCAAAAGTTTTGTGGCCCCTAAGAAGTTTCTAATGGTGGGCGTTCAATCAACACCGTGCGGTCCACATGAGATTTGGATCAACCTCATTTTTGGGATCAAACCATAAAATGATCTGTAATAATGGGTGGACGGCATGGATGAAACACATACATCATGGTGGGGCACACAGAGCACCTACCACTAGCCATTGGCTGGTGGCTGGGTCAAGTAGCCAATCCGTTTCCAACGACACAGCAACAAATCGATGGGTTACAGACGTGATATGTCGGACCCTTATCAGGTGGGCCTCTTGATGAACGTATTTTATCCTGAATACAGCCATTTCACTGATCAGATTTGTTGCACAAGTACATCAGATGCGGACCATGCATTTTTTGCTGCCCGGCTGATGATCGAACCGTTAAAAATTTCAACCTAACAGACATCTGTAATGGGCCTGACCTTATGAATGGTCCAGATCATGCATATGTAATTCAGTTTGGTACTTGTGTTTGTAACGTGTAGCTGCGCGGATGCTAATGTTATTGTTCTGTCACTGAAACCTCTTCAGCAATCGAACGGACAATGTTGCGCTGAGAGGGATCACTCATTTCAGATAAGTCCACGTCAGTGCCACGTGGCAGCAACAGGGGTCACCCATTTCTTTATCCAACGACGATAACCCTCCTTGGGCTGATCTATGGACACGTGTCGACACTACAGTTGAGAGATCCTTTTGGAATATTCCATATCTGCTGAGGATAAAAAGGATTCTCGTAGGGTTTTTGTTTTTACATTTTCGTACGTCTTGGCAGTCTCGTCTTTCAAAAGGAAGAAAATGTCGGCCTTTGTAGGAAAATACGCAGGTATACGTTTACTATACGTCGTTCTCTCTCTCTCTCTCTCTCTCTCTCTCTCTCTGTTACACACACACACACTCTCTCTCACTCTCTCTCTCCTTCTGTTACACACACACTCTCTCTCATTCTCTCTCTCTCTCTCTCTCTCTCTCTCACACACACACACACACACCCTGCCTCCCTCCCTCCCTCTCTCTGTTACACACACACACACACACACTCACACTCTCTCTCTCTCTCTCTCTCTCTCTCTCTCTCTCAGTTTCATTTTATTTCATTTCCTGATGTACTTGTACGTAAAGATGTACGTGGGAAATGTTCACGTACACCGCTGCATGTATGCTTTCGCATGCAACGCATTATTTCTGGTCAATGTATCACTTGTATAGAACATCTGAGCCGTACAAAAGATGGGCTACACAATAAAGATCACCTGTAGTGAAAACCATGATGGCCCACTTACTGGGCGGGCTACGCATTTGAAATCAATGGACAGCTGATGGGCTAAGTCAAAGTAAGGGTGTTGGTCCACCTTTTTCACACCTCCGATGTTCTGTTAAGATGATACGTTGAGTTGTATCTGAAACTAAGAGAGGGATTATATGGTACGTAGCCCACGTATTTGAACAGTAATGCATGGGTTTCCAGTACGGACAAGTGGGGTCCAAGTTCCAGAATCCAGACCATTGGTCTGTAAATTGACTCTGTTGATGCACCATGCCAATAAAATATCTTAAGAGATCACAGCCATCAACGTGTGGACATTTTTAGCTGCATGTAGACCGTTGTTGTATTTCTCTTCTTAACCCTCTATCTGTAGGCGATAGATAGAGGGTTAAGATTATCCTGTGGTGGAGATTTTGATGTGTGGTCCATTCACGATTGGATACAGCAAAGCAATTGTACAGAACAATGGGCCCCATTTGTCAGTACCGGAAACCTGTGTAAACCTTACAAAGATCTGCGACAGTGTATCTATGATTCTTCAGAGTAAGATAACCTTATTATTATCTTGGCATATGGTGTACTTAGGGCACTGTTTTTGGACCACCAATGGCATCCGTGTGTCATCAGAATCGTTCATCTAGTGGGCTCTCCATTGTATGGGCCATGGCCCACGATTCTGACTTATTTAGATGATCCGAACCTTTTGATTAGTGGTATGCAGATGGCTAAATAAAAAGGTCCTTGGCTCGCATTCACTAAACAAGAAGGATCTATTGGTTGGATGGTCGTGGGTCCCACTTTGATGGCTGGATCATTGCACGCCGCTGCTTCAGTTTATCTCATATATTTCCTATAGGGTTGACTTGTAAGTTTTTTTTTTTTTTTTTTTTTTTTTGTCACCATTTTAAAATGGTAGTGACTCATCCTCCTCACACGTGGCAATGATTGTACAGCTATCCAGACCATCCAAGTTTTGGCCTATATGGTGGATGGAGATTACGTGGAAAATCATAATGTTCAAGATATCCTAACCATCCAATTGATAAATATCAATTAGATGAATAAAACAAAAATAGTTAGTTGTTCATGTTTCAAGGAAAAATCAGATTATTAATATTATCTTCTCTTACGGAACATGGACTGAGAAACACTCACAACTCACATCATAAGTAATCTCTCAACATGCAGCATATTTGCTACAATTATTCTAAAAGCTCGAGCTGCTATATGATAGTGATAGTGTATGAATGTACATGTATATGAAGAGACTTAAGACTTCAACATCTAAGCCCCTCCCCACATATGCTTAATAACCTTGGGCCATGAATCTGGATAAACGAAAGGTCATGATTCGATAATCAAGAACATTGAACTATCCTATCCCTTAGATCGATGGCTTAGAAATAAACGGCTAAGAAAAAAAATGTAGTAAAGATTCAAATTCAACACAAAAATCTGGAGATTGGGCTAGTGTACGATCATCCAATTTATCGGGATTTAAGTTCTTGGCCGAACTGCTACGAATACCAAAACAATGGTGATGACTCTTCATCCGTACACATGGCATAGTATTACAGAAATCCAGACGGTTCAAAACACTAATCCAACTGTGGATAATAGTAAACCTCTTATCTTCCTTTGAAATCTATACCATCCATTGTTCTAGTTCTAGATATTCATTCAATAGCCTCCAATTGGATCTTTATGATCTCTTGATCATAAAAATTATAAGTAAATACTCTATTCACAATGTGGCCCACCATTTGGATGGTTTGGATATCCTACATAAGTGCCACATGTCAGGGGATTGAATCACCACCATTCTTTAAATAGTGGCTAACAATCATATAAGTCTAACCGTTTTATATCCATACGAAATGGATAAGATTCCCCATAATCCTACGCTTTTCTGAAATGACCAACTGCTCCTTATCCTATCGTAAAAAATGACTACAATACCCCTACTGTGATTTCTTATTCCAGACGAGCTGATCAAGAATGCCAAGTACATAGCCACCCCTGGCAAGGGAATCCTAGCCGCTGATGAGAGCACTGGGACCATCGGCAAACGGCTGGCAAGCATCAACGTTGAGAACATCGAATCCAACCGTCAAGCCCTCCGTGAGCTCCTCTTCACCTCACCCAATGCCCTGGCCCACCTCTCTGGCGTCATCCTATTCGAAGAAACGCTCTATCAGAAGACATCCAACGGTAAGCCGTTCGTTGAGGTCCTCCAGGAGAATTCTGTCATCCCAGGCATCAAGGTCGATAAAGGGACGGTTGATATTGCTGGCACGAATGGGGAGACCACAACCCAGGGCTTTGATTCGCTCGGGTCTCGCTGTGCACAGTACTACAAGGCTGGGGCCCGTTTTGCTAAATGGAGGGCTGTGCTTAAGATCGGGCCCACCGAGCCATCTGAGCTGTCCATCCAGCAGAATGCACAGGGCCTGGCCCGTTATGCCATCATCTGCCAGGAGAATGGACTGGTGCCGATCGTCGAGCCGGAGGTGCTAACGGACGGTAGTCATGATATCAAGAAATGTGCGGCTGTGACGGAGGCCGTACTTGCAGCCGTGTACAAGGCCTTGAATGATCATCACGTGCTTCTGGAAGGGACACTCCTCAAGCCCAACATGGTTACCCCAGGATCGGATAGCCCAAAGGTAATCCTACCTAGATGAGGTCCGACACGTGTTGATGTAGTAGCATGTGCGAGATCCAAGCCGTTCTTCATGTGGGATCCACTGATTGAAAATCAGACTCGTCCAGTCATCAGGATGGGCTGAGGTGTTCGTAGAATTTGAACCGTTGGAAGTTCCTTATAGCGTACAGTTAGAATTTGAACCGTTGCAGCATTCAGGGTGGGGCCCACATGAAGAACGGCGTAGATGTTACATACATGCAGCAGATCCTAGTGGGCTCAGGGATTTATTCAAAGCGTATGGATTACGTGAGAGTAATGACCACTTGCGAAACATCCACACCAAACCGGACGCGGATTGTACCGAACTTTGCTACTGAAGTGACGTCACCAAGTTATGTGGGACCCACCATGATGTATGTGTTGTATCAACACCGTCCATCCATTTGAAGAGATCATTTTAGGTAATGAGCCAAAGAATGAGGTAGATCCAAAACTCAAGTGGACCCCACCAGAAAAAAGTGCGGATTGAACACCTACCATTAAAATTTTCTTCGGGGCTACAGAAGTTTTCGATCAAGCTGAAATTTGTGTTTTCCCTTCATCCGTGTCTGTGTTAACTTATGAACACGTTAGATCTCAAACAAACATCATGATAGGCCGTAGGAAGGTTTCAACGGTGGATGTCACTGTCCCCACTGTTTTCTGTGGTGGGGTCTACTTGTACTTTGGATCTACCTAATTCTTTGGCTCATGCCTTAAAATGACCTCTCCAAATGAATGGACGGTGTGGATACAACAAATACATCATTGTGGGCCCCACATAACCTGGTGACGTCACTTCACTAGCCAGCCAAACTCGCTACTCAACCCATCAGTAGGTAGTCCGCGTCTCACCAAACCACAGTCTCGGCCATTTTCTTGGTTATCTGATGATGGAATAGTCGTAATGTGTCGGTGGGGCCCACCAAATGCTAAATGATCACATGATGATTATTCAATCATTTCACTTGAACATGTTTACGTAACCAAGATTCTGTTCTTCAGGTGGCGCCTGAGGTGATCGCAGAGTACACGGTGACGGCGCTCCGCCGCACCGTCCCGCCGGCAGTGCCCGGCATTGTATTCCTCTCCGGCGGGCAGAGCGAGGAAGAGGCGACGTTGAACCTCGACGCCATGAACAAGCTGGAAGTGTTGAAGCCATGGACACTATCTTTCTCCTTCGGCCGCGCCCTCCAGCAGAGCACTCTCAAGACCTGGGCTGGGAAGAGGGAGAACGTCGCCGTTGCTCAGGCGGCATTCTTGGCAAGGTGCAAGGCGAACTCTGAGGCGACGCTCGGGAAGTACGTCGGCGGGAGTGGAAGTGGGTTGGCGACGGAGAGCTTGTATGTGAAGGGCTACAAGTACTAGAGATTCTACAAAGGGAGGGATGGATGCTACTGGAATGTATCATATGCATTTGCGTGCTACTATTTCTCTCTCTAGATACGAACCTGTTCAGATTCTAATCGACCCATATTACAATCCAATGTTTAGAATTTGATTTTGATATATTACAGTAAATGGCGCGTTTGGATGTCCAATTGAGCTGAATTACAATAAGAAATTATCAGAATGGTGGTGTGGTACATTTGGATTGGCCATGATCAACCGTGGTTTGAAAATCCAGAAACTTAACTCGATATTTGGTGGAGTTAGGTTGACTCGAAACTCGTTCATAGTCGACTCAGTACATATTAATTATATATATAAAAAAAGGAATTGGAAATTGATATTTAACATAGTCCAAATTGATATTTAAGCTCATCTCTCTCGTAGATGATGATTAAAAAAAAAATAATCTAGGATCATTGTGGAAAAATTTGAATTAAAAATTTTGAATAATTGCCTGCTTTCTTAGTTTGAGCATACCTATGCAGGAAGAATAGTATGATAAGGAAGATTACACCTAATCAATTCTCAAAAATATAAAAAAGAAAATTAATTAAAAAATCCTTCAGAGTATTAGGAAAGATTTTTTAATTAATTTTTGAGAATTCACTTGACTCAAAACGCTACTCGAGTTGGTGTGTGTAGATCCGTACCGTCTAACTTACTAATTAAGTAGAAGATGAAATTAGTTGTGTCCAGGAGCTTTGGTGAAGATGTTCTCAAGTTGATTATTGGTTTGCACGTAAGATCTGCAAAAAACTTCAGAAGTGATCCATTCATGGACAAGATGGTAATCAATATCGATCATGTGTTTGGTCTCGTTCATGAAAAGTGGGATTAGTGGCTATGTAAAGAGCTGCCTAATTGCCACAATAGATGTTCATGGGCTAAGGTTGTTGAACATCTAGATCTTAGAATAGCGTTTTGAGACAAGTGAAGTAGCATTGGTCATGGCGAGACACTCGACTTCGGCTGATGATCTGAAGACAATAGTCTTCCTTTTGATTTTCCAAGAGATAGGTTTGATTTTCCTAGTGATAGGATTGCTCCCCAGCATTGTAAATTAACTCGTAGTAGATGGATAGGTCTTAGGGCAATTGGCCTAGTCAGAATCATAATAAGATGATAATTAGAGGGAGCTAGTGGAGGGCAAAAGGATACCCTGCCAGGAGAAGACTTGAGGATCAAGCGACAACTAAAGTTTTAGTGTCGGTGGGTATGAGGGTTTATGCAATGCTGCGTTGCCAGAAACAATGGTAGATGATTCCAGTGAATATGGGTATGGGCCGATTCCAGTGGAGAAGGGGCAGTAACAGATGCTCGGATGCAGCTAAATGGGTGTGGATCCAAATATTATTTTGAGTTGGGCTGAGCATAGATATGCTCAATACCTATGTACAGACCTGCCTCAAATTTGATTATATTATATATTTGTATACATTTATATATATGCTCAATATTCTAATTAATTTATAATCGATTATTACTAAGTAGTAATCATAATGGATGTTTTTTTAATTAAAAACTATTAAAAAGGGGGGATAATTTCTTTATAACATTTTGTACAAGTTCATTCTATAGTTGCATATAGGCCATGGCCTATGTAGAGTGTATGCCATGTGACTTGTCCAATGGGGCCATCCGACCCTGAAAGTGTCACACTCAAAGTTCATGCCAATCCAACCATTATATGGGCCACGAAATGACTTAATTTAGAGGTTTTTGGGTGAATGTTCATTATTTTCTATGCTGTGGTTGTTAGATTTTCATGAAATACAGTAGAATTTAAACTTTTTAAAATTCAAATTTAATGTTATTAATCCTATAAATCCCTGTCTTTAATAATGACAGATTTCTAACTATAAAATCTATAGAAAGAAAGGTTTAAAGTTTCTAACTATAAAATTTATACAAAGAAAGGTTTAAAGTTTCTAACTATAAAATCTATACAAAGAAAGGTTTAAAGTTTATCTGGATGTAGACAAATGCAATGTAAATCTCAAACTTGTCGTTGTTGATATTCCAAGTTCGGAATTCTCCATCTGTCCCCAGTTGAAAGAGTCTATTCAAAACATCAACTCCGGTGTGGGGCCGAGCCTAATGCAACTGTCCACGCGAACATGTGGACCCCACATGTTTGACGTGTGATGAAAATGAGGAGATGAGATACTTGAAAATTTAATGTTATTGATCCTATAAATCCCTGTTTTTAATAATTTCATATTTTAGAATGTTATTGATCCTATAAATCCCTGTTTTTAATAATTTCATATTTCCAACTCTAAAATCTATATAATGAACGATTCCAAGTTTACCTGAATGTAGACAAATGCAAAATAAATTTCAAACTTGACATTGTTGATCTTTCAAGTTAGGAAATTTCTCCATTCCAGTTGAAGGAGTCATCAACTATAAAATTGGGAATTGGATTAGTGTTTTGGAATTAGGTAAGCTAGGATTTGGGAATTAGGGTTTTGAGATTTTAGGTTTTAAGACTTGGGAATCAGGGTTTTGGTATTTAAGGGGAAAGGATGAAGGATCAAAGAGGAAGAGAAAAGGGGGAATGGGCTAGCCGTACGGACGACCATATGGTCACGTCCGTATGGTCGTAAGATCAAGGATGGGGATCCATACAGTTTGTATGGTTAGGGTAGGTCTAGGTTTGGATGGTTTTGGGATGATGGGAATAGGTTTTGAAAGGGAACAAAATGAAAAGAAAGAAATAGAGATAAATAGAGAGAGATAGATAG
Organism: Magnolia sinica; assembly: GCF_029962835.1. NCBI lineage: Eukaryota > Viridiplantae > Streptophyta > Magnoliopsida > Magnoliales > Magnoliaceae > Magnolia > Magnolia sinica. Next base: position 85,738,610 of record NC_080581.1, read on the forward strand.
ATAGATGGAGAGAGAGAGAGAGAGAGGATAATGCCTTGATAGAAGAGAATGAAAGAAAGAAGTAAGATGGAATCAATTCATGGCTTCACACCACTTCAATTGCAGAAAGTTTTCTTTACTTGAAGGAGAAAAGAGAAATTTTATTTAATGTGTCATAATACTAGGGCATTCACACGCCCACCCTTTCTAGACTATTTGAATGTTTTTACAAATATGCCCTTATTGCAAAAAAAAAAAAGTTCAAAATACTCAAATTTCAACTAAAACATGTTCAAAATACCTATATTTCAATTAAAACATAAAACAACCCACAAAATAAATAAAATAACTAAACTAATATCCCATGATGTCCATAACCAAGATGGGCTAGTGATTTTAGATGATCCAAGGCACAAAATTCAATGGTCCAAAGAAAGCGTCCACTCAATCCAACGGTTTATATGTGTTTAATAAGCTCCTATATACAGCCCACATGTATCTTTCCATTTTGAAGTCTTTAAAGATACATAGACATGCCTATGGGGTCATCCAATGCGGCTATGTATTCAATCCGAGCCCCATATAATGATCATCCAAGCATAGTGATGTTAAAATTGGGGTCAAAGCTCTCCTCGTTTGGTATGTTCTGAATAGCTTGAATGTCGTCATTAGAGAACCAACATCTAATCATCAGGTAGAAGCCAAGGATAGCACAAACCATCCATACAAGGTGGACCAAATATGCACATTTGTGAAGGAGATGATGGAAGAAGGCACGGGGCTCTCTCTCCGATCTCTATACTCATTTACAATATGATCTTAAATAAGGAGGTATTTAAGTCTAGGGGAACACGTAGGTATGGTGCTCCACCACCTTATGAACTTTAGGTGAAAAATGTTTGTTATTTTATCTCGTATATGCACATACTTACAATTTAATCATTCCACCATCCACGACATCTACTATAAATTTACATATCTCATGTTGATCAAATAGGTGAATTATCAAATATGTGCCATTAGATCATCATCAAGTTCGATAAAACTAGTTTAAATAGTTAAAACGAAACTTTGATAGTTGAAAGCCTTTTTAAAGACAATTAAAACATTTGAAGTGTTGGGTCTAATAAAAAAAAAATCTCTTGATAAGTCATTGATCTAGTTAGATATAATTATAAATATGTTCACAATTAAACCAAGTGAATCCTAAATTAGCTCATGTAAGAACTAATGAATCCTGATAAACATACCCAACATCATCTACTTTCATTGGCCTTTGAGAAGCCTCATAAAGTGAGTCAAAGCTACCTAGTCAAGATTTAAGACACGTGCATATGTTAATGTCTAAAAATTGATCATTCATTGTCTACCATCAAATTCTTGATCATATAATCATATTTTAGATTAATGAGCTACCCAATTATTGACTTAGTATTGATCATCTATTGTAATTGTCCAGAGGTCCAATACCATAATCTTATAATTCATGACACATTCGTGTATGGTAAGGATCACTTGGAACAAAAAACAGCTAAAGACGTGGCCAACATCATTTTCAAAACGGACAATTGGTGACATATAAGTGTGGCCCACCTACTAAGCGGATCCGCCTGAATTTAAAGAAGAATGATTTTCATGGTGGGACCTATCGTGTCAATGCTTCTGATTCCTAAAAACTATGCGGAAAGATGGGCGGAGTGGATTTTATATAAAATAATATGGTGGACCACAAAGACTTGGTTTCACGTGCAGGTCCTTTTTCAGGGGTAAAATGATCAAAATACCGTCACATATTTTTCTCTTATAATAAGCATAAAAACGCCCCCATTTTTACGTTTGCTTTTTGACCAAGTGTATAAAATGGTTAGTGCTATGAATAGGCTGGGCTAGCCCATGAGCTTTCGGGTTAGAGCATCAGCCCAAGACCCGGGCTGGCCTTATACTTCAAATTCAGGCCTATTTTTCAATCGTGCTAGATATGGATGCTCAGACTCCATGTACTCATGTTACTACTCCAACCAGACCAGGCTCAGGGACATTTCTATCTGGGCTCAAGCTAAGCTGTTTTGGTTTATCATAGGCCTGGGCCGGGCTCCGGCTTATGTTGAACAATGGAAGCCGGGTTTGGACAGCTTGGTCCAGCCCCAACCCGGCCGATTGAGACCCCTGAAAATAGTTATCTTATAGCATTTTTGAAAAAAAAAAAAAAAAAAAACATTAGGATAATTAGATGGCATATATAAGTAGACAACTGTAATTATGCTATATTCACAGATGTTTCACTGTACTTTTCCTCCTATTAACTTGTATTTCTAGACTGTATTACTCACACACAGCTACAAATTAACTGATCTTGACATGAAACAAACACCCACAAAGAATCCATGCTACATACTAATACCCTAGTCAGCTATCAAGCACTCAATCTCCATACATGTGGCACACGTGTGCGATCCAGACCATCAGTACTCTATGGGAAATGGCCCGTACATTGAGAGTCTCACATACAGATGATCCTAGCCACACATCTGAGGATTTTTTTTTTTTTTTTTTCCCATTTAACTTTGTCTGGACACATTTCTCAACTGCCCATTTTCCCTCAGTGAGATATTCCAGATGTTAATTTGCGAATCCACATAGGGGCCAGTTAGATGAAAGGTTCAGATCTCATTGTTATTTACTCATAATCAACTTGCAGAAGCAGTCGTCTTCGCTCTCATCAAATTCAAGCCGTTTGATCTGCTCCTTCATGATAAGTAACGGATCGAGAGGCCACTCAAATACTTTGGGCCTTGGGTCTAACATAGGGTGACACTCCTAGTGGTCGGGTGGATTTCAGATAAATATCGTGGTGGAGCCCACCTAACGCATGAGCTCTTCACTCACTTGGCCAACCCGACTTCATGTTAAGAAATTTAATGGAATGTAAGTGTAGTGTATTGATAATTATTTAAATTAATGAGGTAGCTTATTGAAAACTTTTAACGGGAGGTACTCCGATGATAATTATTTAAATCGACGAGGTAGCTTATTGAAAACCTTTAACAAGAGGTACGGTGATAATTACTTAAAAAAGTATGGGAAAGTAAAATATGTAATAAATACCTAAATTTTATTAGGTTACATTCTTTTTAAGATAAAGAAAGGAAGGTGGTAAACCAGGAGAGAATAGTATTTCTACGGGTGGGACGACACCATTTAAATGCCCAGGATTAAAACTTTAGCCTATCTTTCATCAGCCAGGTCAGGCTTATACATTGACTGTAGACAACGTGTAACATTTTCTGAAACATCCATTAACATAAAACATGCATAGCTCACCACATGAATAACTACTCGTCCTGATTATATATACATCACAATATATTGAATGAAAATATACATAGAAAAATTCAAAATTCTATATTTGCTAATACTGGTAGATTACCCTACCTACTAATTAGTGGTCAGGACGGTCCAATTAACCTAATCGCATGGCTATCGAGGGTAGGCATAACCTATAAATGGGACATTTCGGATGAGGTAGATGAATGTTGGACGTTTGGGATCGAGGCGTATTTATGCCACTGGATCCTGGCATTCTCCCATATCAATTTCTTTTTGTTCTCTAATGCAGCTTGTGCCATCGTCATACTCTGCCTGAGTCAACATAATACTCGGATAGCCTCACCATTCTGTTGAGCTCCATTGTTCTGTATTCTTTCATGCTTTTGATCGTGTGATTGTGATTCCAGTGCACTATTTTTATAAAACACAAGAAACTGACAAGCATCCCTGTATATGTTTCTTTAATTATTGGAGGAAAGGGCCCCTTCATTGTGGTCGTGTGGTTTAGATTGCACTGCACTAACTAGAGGACAGAACTTTCAAGTCCATGGCAGCTAGTGGAAAGCGAGTGGAAAGAAAAGGTTCCTGTCTTTAATAATTAAAGGTGACGCTGGTGGGACCGGATTAGGTGAGACCCCGGAGTCACCCAAGACGGTGCAGTCCTTAACTACAAGGCACACCTTGATATATGTATTACGTATTCATGCAGTCCGTCCGTTTGTCCATATGATTTTAGGGCATGCATCATCCCAAAAATGAAGTAGATTCAATTATCTGGTGGACCATACCATAGGAAACAGTGATGATTGAGCACCCTACCATTAATAATTTCTCAGTGTGCACATTAATGTTTTGGTAGCATTTTTTTGGGGGCCATCTAACCTGTTCATGAGGTTACAAAGACCTAAATAAAGGAAAAGCACAAATATCTCCAAGACTTCTGTCGCCATGGGATTCAATTATCGGTTCAGGCATGCTCAACTTGGCATCAAGTCGAGTCGAGTTCGGGTCAGGCTTATTTCAAAACCGGATCAAGTCGAGTTAGCCTTGACTTGGTCCGACTCGACTCGATGCCCAGCTCTAGTTTTATCCCATTGTATTTTGTAGTGTAGTTCACTTAAGGTTTGGATCTACCTCATTTGCAGGCTCATGCTCTAAAATGATATCCCAAAATGGATGGATACTGTCGATATATCACATGCATCATTAACGGGTTGTAAAATAGATGAAAGGTATGTATATAACACATGCATCATTAATGGCCCCCACAGAAATTTGCCACATTAATACACACGCAATCTGATTACACAAAGAATGGCCTCTCATTCCATGCATCGATTTGCAAGTGATGGACCAATGTTCTTCGCCGATCAAGTTTTTTTAAAAAAATCAAATCTGATGGACGATCAGGATCGATGATTTTGAGCATTCAGCGCCTAAACCACTGGATGCATTATAATAGCGTCAATGTGCTCCAGACATACTGAATAATTTTGTATCCTATACTAATTTTTTAACTTTTTTTCTCTAAAACAAAAAATAAAAATAAAAATAAAAAAATAAAGAACTAGTCTAACCTTAAAGCCTACAGATAGATATCACTATGAAAGCAGAAATTTAAAAGAGTGAAAATCTATTCATTTGATTAATTGTAGTCTTTTCATTATTGCCATATAAATGTTGATCGATGTCTTAAATGTGTAAATTAACATGCTTGTCAATGATAGCTCAATGCCATTGAGCAAACTTCGATGTTATCGAAGGCTACTCGATGCCATTAGAAAAATCTAGAAAATACATTTTCAGTCCCTAGAACGTTTTGATATTTAGTTTTATGACATCGAAGATGTTCGATGCCATCGAACAATCAAGCAAAGTTACGTAGAGTTGCGTAAATGCGAGATTTGTTTCCTATTCCGATTGTAATTCTCATTAATTAGGATTTGGAAAGAATATAGAGGTTTTCTAGGTTTTTTAATTTGTTCCAAAGGCCTTCAAGGGCTTGTAAGGCAGATTCGAGGGTTGTTTGAATTAGTTAATCTCCATTTCTTATAATTTTTTCTTTCATAGTGTATTGTTGTCGTTTTGTGCCATCGTCTTTTCTTAAAAGGGTTTTTTCACGTTAAAATCAGATTATTTGTATTTGAACTTGATTGTGTTATTGGAATACTTTACTTGATCCATCTCCATGTTCTTCCGCGGTCCCCCAACAATAAATACACGGAGAAATGCATGCAGTCCAAATTCAATAGAGAAAAAGAAGAAGATTTAATGGTACGGATAAATCAACCATCATATCTATGGCTGGGATAAATGAACCATTGGCCTTACATGAAAAGATTAGGTGCCAAACAAGGAAGTTACATGTTCTCAGCGAACAGGAAACTCAGCCTCAGTGTAAAAGAAAAAATCAAAAGCATACCTAATATGTTGATCACCGGCCTAAATTGTGGTCTAAGACGTACAGGCATCAGGCCATGGCTGATGAATGGATCTGATCTTGTACACGTGTAACATAAAGCCACGGGAAATCTCATTCGATGCTATGCACCTGCCATCACTCTTAAATACTGTAGTCTATCTGCCTCTAGTCAACAAAGACTTTGTTCATATACTTGCACTGAATTGCTGCAGCAGCTCCTATATTTTCTGGTGCATTTTCTCCTTCCTCTGAACAGCGCAAAGCTAGACAAAAATCAGAGGTAAGCACTTTTTATTATTATCTTTTTATTCTATGGTTTTTATTTAGGATGGTGCTACCTAGCTAGCTTCACCTCCGTAGTCATACAGAAATTGTTTCTTATGCTAATTAAGAGCTAAGTAGGACAGATATACATCAGATCTGTGTTGTCCATCAGCTGAAACATCAATTTTCATCATAAATCCAAAAAATCAGTAGGCCATACCATAGGAAATGGTGTAAAATCATTCCTAAAATCTCTAAAATCACATGGTTTGGCCACATTAATTTTGGAATATTCTGATTTTCCAAAAATCCATTTATCCTGATATTATATTCACAATCACTGCATCATCATCCTTTGGAACATGACTTGCATTACTTTCTTCTTCTTCTTTTTTTTATTTTTTTATTTTTTTATTTTTTTGAATTTTTTTTTTTTTTTAAGTGTTAGCTGTTGAACACAAGTATCCAACCCTTAAGTCTGATGGTGACGAGCATGACCTTCTCGTCATCTCGTATGCTTTTGTAGTCAGTTGCCCATTGTTAGCCAATCTATAAATCCTTGGATTTCAAGCCTCCTTGGAATTCAGGTATCTCCTCTTCATTTTGGCCACATAAATTGCAAAAAAAGCTAAATTAAGCTGAACTGCTTAAGTAACCCATAGACACATGCACATATTCTTTACATAACATCCTCAGTTTGGCCCTCGACTGCATGATTATATTCTTTGCACCATAGACACGGCCTCACCCATGTCGGGCATGGTGATAGTTGCACAAGTTGAATGATGGCGAAGGGCCAGTTGAGATTGTTGAGGTGCACCTGTAGAGCACCAATGAGAGGAAACACGAAGATATGAGTTATTCTTTATCCTATCCTATGGACTAACCCAACCACTGTTCTCTTCTCCTTCCTCAGTTGGCCAGATCCAGTACAAATGATTATAGGATATCATTAACATAAACATAGCAAAAAGATAAATTAGGGAGCCATTGACATTTTAGTGACGTCCAATCCATCTCATGTGTGACTTTTGATTGAATTTTTCATAACCCATTAGAGTTAAGAGGTTTTAAAAATTGTAGATTTTAATTAATCTAAGGATCGTGTTTTATGATGGGGTTGATTTTTTGGGCCTTGGGTCTAACATAGGGTGGCACTCATGGTGGTGGGGGTGGATATTGCATAAATATCATGGTGGAGCCCACCCAACGCTTGAACCCTTCACTCATATGGCTGACCCAAATTCCTGTTAAGAAATTTAATGGGAAGTAATGCAATGATAATTATTTAAATTAATGAGATAGTTTATTGAAAATCTTTAACGGGAGGTCCCCTCCCTCGAGTGATAATTGCTTAAAAAAATGTATGGGAATGTAAGTTCTGTAATAGGTACCTAATTTTTATACAATTACATTCTTTTTAATATATAGAAAGGAAGGCCATAAACCAGGAGAGAATTGTATTTCTACGCATGGGACCACCCCATTTAAATGCCCAGGACCAAAACTTTAGTGGATCTTTCATCAGCCATGTCAGGCTTGTACATTGACTGTAGATAACTTGTAACAATTTCTGAAACATCCATTAACATAAAGCATGCATAGTTCACCAAATGAATGGCCTGTCCTGATTATATATACATCACAATATACTAGATGAGAATATACATAGAAAAATTCAAAATTCTCTATTTTCTAATATAGTAGATAACCCTACCTCCTTATTAGTAGCCAGGATGGTCCAATTAACCTAATCACAAGGCTATAGAGGGTAGGCAGGACCTAATAATCGGACATTTCAGATGAGGTAGATGTATGTTGGATGCTTGGGATCGAGGCGTATTTATGCCACTGGATCCTCGCTCTCTCCCGCTTCGATTTGCTCTTCATTCTCTGAAGCCGCTTGTGCCAACGTAATACTCTGCCTGAGTTAACATCATACTCGGACATGTTCAGTAACTGAATCGATACTGAAGTGACCTCACCAAGCTCTGTGGACCCCACCATGATGCATGTGTTGTATCCATACCATCCAACCATTTTTAGAGATCATTTTATGCCATTACAAAGAGAATGAGATAGATCTAAAGTTCAATGGACCCCACCATAGAAAATAGTGGGGACAATGACATCCACCGTTCAAAACTTCTTAGGGGCCACAGTAATTTCCGATAAAGCTGATATTTTTGTTTTCACTTCATCTATCTCTATGTTAACTTATGAATAGGATAGATCTAAAAAATCATCATCGTGGGCCCTATAAATGTTTCAATGGTGAGTGTGACAGCTCCCACGGTTTTCTGTGGTAGGTCCACTTGAAATTTAGATATATCTCATTCTTTTGTAATGCCATAAAACGATCTCTACAAATGGTTGGACGGTATGGACACAACACATGCATCATGGTGGGGTTCACAGAGCTTGGTGACGTCACTTCCGTCCGCCCCCTATGCCTGCCCGGACAGTAATCCGTCCGAGCATGGCTCTGTGGGGCCCACGGTAATGTAAGTGTTTTATTCACACCATTCATTGCTTTTCAAAGATTATTTTAAGGTATTATAATAAAAATGAAGTAGGTCCACATCTCTAGTGGACCAAACCAAAGGAAACTGCGGTCATAATGACACCCACCGTTGAAACCTTTCTAAGGGCCACCATGATGTTGATTTACCATCTAACCTATTTATAAGGTCATGAAGACGTGGATGAAGTGAAAAAAAAAATATCAGCTTGATCCGAAACTTCTCCAGCTCCCAAGAAGTTTTTAATGGTGGAAGTTCAATCCCCACATTGTGGTCTAATTAAGCCTTATACCTGCCTCACTTTTTGGTTTACATCTTAAAATGATCTGATAAAAATGATGAACGGCATAGATAAAACACTTACATCATGGTGGGCCCCACAGAACCCTCCTCGAATGGATGACTATTCGGGCGGGGGTAGGACGCAACCGCGTCCATGCAAGGAATGGCTTCTCGTTCCATACATGATGGATGGTCTCCGCTGATCCGATTAAAACTGAAAGCGGATTGGCTGGAGTGAAATCGGATTGCGATGGAGTCATTCCATAGGCTCTTATTGTACTTAGTAAACTCAGTCGGGCCTGCCTTCAATTTATGTAGTCTATCCACGCCGTCCATCCATTTTTCCATCTAATTTAAGGGGTTGACCCCAAAATTGAAACATATCCAATGACCAAGTGGATCATACTATATGCAAGAGTGGGGATAATGATTTCCATTGTTGAAACCTTTCCAAGGCCCCACAGTAATGCTTATTTGTCATCCAACCTATTCATAAGATCGTACAGACATGGATGAAGGGAAAACACCGATGTAGTATTTTGATCTAAAACTTCTGTAGCCCCCAATAAATTTTCAATGGTAGACATTCAATTCAACTGTTTCCTGTGGTGTGGTCCAGTTGAACATTGGATATGCCTCAATTTTGGGCTCAAGCCCTAAAATTATGGATGGATGGAGTAGATAAAATAAATATATCCAGGTGGATCTCATAGAGTTTACTCGGTATGCTAAGCATAGTGAGTTACCAATCCGCTTCCCGCTGGTGTACCACACACCACCAATGTGGTTGCTGCCTTGATGTCACCAAGTTATGTAAGTTCCATCATGAGGTATGAGTTAGATCCAAACGGTCTATGCACTTTTTGAGCTCGTCTTATGGGTTGGCTCAGAAAATAAGACAAATCTAAGAACCAAGTTGACCACACTGTAAAAAGCAGTGGAGGATTGAACACCTGCCATTGAAACACTTTTGCGATCACAAAATTTTTGGATCAATATGATTTTTGTTCTTTCTCTTCATCCAGTTATGTGTGACCTTATATATGGAAATTTTGGATCAATATGATTTTTGTTTTTTCTCTTCATCTAGTCATGTGTGACCTTATATATGGACAAATTGGATGGAAAGAAAATGCTACGGTGGGCCCGACGAATCCTTTAATAGTGAGAATCAGTTTCCCCACTTCTATATGTGGTGTGGTTCACTTGAGCTTTGGAAATTACTTATTTTTTAGATCAAGATCTAAAGCGATCTCTTTAAATGGATGAACGGTGTGGATAAGATAAATACATCATTGTGGGGCCATGTACCTTTGATCTCATTTGAACTGTTCGTACAACTCTCATCAGGCTCCAGTTGTACTAACGGTTCAAATGGGATCAAAGTTACATGACCCAAAAAGATGTATTTATCATATCCAGATCGTTCATCCATTTTTGATATCATTTAAGAGCATTATCCAAACAATGAATCATATTCAAACTTCAAATGAACCACACCAAAAATAGCAGCGGGATAATGATTTTCACCGTTAAAATATTCGTATGACCCACCATAACATTTATTATCCATCTAATTTGTTCATAAGGTCACAAATAATTAGATGAAGAGGAAAAACAAATTTCATATTGATCCGAAACTTTGGTGACCCCAAAAGGATTTCAATGGTAGACGTTCAATCCCCTGCTGCCTTTAGCATTGTGGTCCAATTGATCTTTAAATATGCCTTAATTTTCGGCTCAAGCATTATGACGAGCTCACAAAATGGAGGACGATTTTGATATTACACATATCTCATGATGTGACTCACTGAACTTGCTGACGTCAATACACTCGCTATATAGCTGGTGTATGGTACACCAGCGAATCCGCTTCCCACTTGCTGGCGTCGGGTACAGGATCGATGATTTTGGCCATTCAGCCCGTAAACTACTTTACAAGAGCATCCATCTACATTAGACAAACTTCAATAATTTTGCATGCTATACTAAATTTTGGATTGCAAGGAGTGGGGTGGTCACGTGTCATCAGTCGTTAGGTTGAAATCCCTTCTTTTCTTTTGGTTTGTCGGATGCGGATTTCCTGCGAAAGGCTTTCGCATGAAGTTCCTGCCTAAGGATTTTAGATGGGGTCCGCTGTAATGTTTGTGATAAATCCAACCCGTTCATCCGTTTTTCTATGCAATTTTAGTACATGTGAGAAAAAATAAGATGGATCCAAAACTCAAATGGGTCACAAGAGATGAAAAAGTGTGTATTTAGTTTTCACCGTTGAAATATTTATATGGGCACAAAAGTTTTGTATCGGTCTAAGTGTTCGTTATTTTCAGTTCATCCCAGTAAAAATGACCTTGTAAAAGGTTTGGGTGGCATATAAACATCAAGGTGGAGCCTAGAAAGGTTTCAACGGTAGGAATTTTTTTTTCCCCACTGTTTAATCTTGTATGGCCCAGTTGAGTTTTGGATCCTCCTAAATTTTGATCTCATGTTCTAAAATGAGCTTGAAAAATGAATGGACTGGTTGGATTTCTCATAAACATCATAGTGGACCCCACCTTGCATCCCAGCGCAGGAACTTCCTGTGAAAGGCTTTCGCCGGAAATCCGCGTCCTGGTTTGCCACGGTGGGCTCTGTATATGGTTGCTGGCCTTTTCAGTGAAGCTCGGCCGGAGTGTCTGTGTATTTTCTTTTATTTCTTTAATAAAATCTTTACTTTTTCCCTTTAAAAAAAAAACAAAAACCAAAACCGAAAACAAAAAACTAATAATTAAAGAACCTGTTTAACCTTAAGCTCTGTGTAGCCCCTGAATGCCATTACTCTGTCATATCCACTTTGTCCATCAGTTTTTCCAACTCCTTTTAAGACGTAAACCTAGACACACAGAAAATAGAATTGTCTAGTCGGCCACACTAAGGAAACAGTGGAGATGTAAAACCCTACTGGACAAACTTTGCTGAGGCCCACCATGATATCTATATGCCATCCAACCCTTTCACAAGGTGATTGAGTTGGGATGAAGAGAGAACAAAAATATGGGCTGATTTAAAACTTATGTGGCCCTCAAGAATTTCTCAACTTTAGGTGTTTCCATTCCTACTTTTTCTTGTGGTATACCTGCTTCAGTTTCGATATGCCTCACATTCGGGCCTGTGGTTGAAAATAATTTGATAAAATAGATGGACAGAGTTGATATAGCACTATAGTGGGCAGCACAGAGGTCAGAATTAAACGGGTTCATGGCACCCTAAGTTTCAAGCAAGTATATGAAGAGAAAATGAAGCATTTTATCTTTCAAATCATCCTCTCAACCAACTATTTGGTCATTCCTTCCCTTTTTATTTTTTCTGGTAGTTTGGGTGCTTTCAAATTATCATTTGATGAGCTGGAAGTTGAGAATTCTCTTGTGATATATATAGCCGAATGCTCAGCTGCGCATCCATTCGCACGGGTGAACTTTTTAAAAAACTCATCATACGGGATGTGACTCTATAATCTAAACGGTTCACATGAAGCCGAACCTCGTTAAACTCCCTGGGCCCAATTTTTACTTTGATCCAAAACTTTGGTGGGCCATGAAAAATGAAAAGAGTTTCCTTTCTTGATTTACATTTCTCTTTTCTATGGCCCACCAAAATTTTAGATAGGGTGAAAATTTGTCCCTTGGATTTCATGGGATTCCGCATCACATGGACTGTTCGGATTAGATGCCATGACACGTGTGCAAAGGTGTGCACGTGATAGCTGCGCAGGTGAGAATCTCTCTCTCTCTCTCTCTCTCTCTCTCTCTCTCTCTCTCTCTCTATATATATATATATATATATATATATATCTTTTTTTGGCAAATTTTAGTCTTTCTAATATTGTTTGATAGTATATATGGATAAATCAGCCATCATATCTATGGCCTGGATAAATGAACCATTGACCCCACATGAATAGATTAGGTGCCAAACAAGGAAGTTCCATGTTCACAGCAATTAGGAAACTCAGCCTCAGTATAGAAGTAAAAAAACCAAAATCGTACCTAATATGTTGATCTCTGGCTTAAATTATGGTCTAAGACGTACAGGCATCAGGCCATGGCTGATGAATGGATCTGATCTTGTACACGTGTACCATAAAGCCACGGGACATCTCATTCATTGCTGTGCACCTGCAATCACTCTCAAATAGTAGTTTATCTGCCTCTAGTCAACAAAGACTACTTGCACTGAATTGCTGCAGCAGCTGCTAATTTCTGGTGCATTTTCTCCTTCCTCTGAACAGCGCAAAGCTAGACAAAAATCAGAAGTAATCACTTATGATTATTATCTTTTATTAATTCTATGGTTTTTATTTAGGATGGTGCTAGCTAGCTTCACCTCCATAGTCATACAGAAATTGTTTCCTGTGCTAATTAAGCGCTAAAAAGGACATATATACATCAGATCCGCGTCGTCCATCAGCTGAAACATCAGTTTTCACTATAGATCCTAAATATCAGTTAAATCAAAGAATTTGGTAGGCCATACCATAGAGAATAGTGTAAAATTATTCCTAAAACCTCTAAAATCACATGGTTTGGCCACTTTAATTTGGAATGTTCTGATTTTCTGAAAATCCATTTCTCCTCATATTGTATCCACAATCGCTAGCTGCATCATCATCCTTTGCAACATGACTTGCATTTCTTTTTTCTTCTTCTTCTTCTTCCTCTTTTTTTTTTTTTTTTTTTTTTTTTTTTTTTTTTTAATTTTAATTTATTATTATTATTATTATTTTTAGTGCTAGCTGTTAAACACAAGTATCTAACCCTTACATCTGATGATGATGATGATGATGAGAATGGCTTTCTTGTCATCTCATATGCTTTTGTAGTCAGGTTCCCATTGTTAGCCGATCTATAAATCCTTGGATTTCAAGCTTCATTGGAATTTAGGTATCTCATCTTCATTTTGGCCATAGGAGTTGCTAAAAAAGCCAAATTAAGCTAAACTACTCGAATAACTCATAGACAATTGCACATGTTCTTCACACATCAAGCCTTCATGCTATGCCAATCCTCATCTTGTTGCCTGATGCACACAACGTCCTCAGTTTGACCCTAGACTACATGATTATGTTCTCGGCACCATAGACACGGCCTCACCCATGTCAGGCATGGTGATAGTTGCACAAGTTGAATGATGGTGAGTGGCCAATTGAGATTGTTAAGGTGCACCTGTAGAACACCAATGAGAGGAAACCAGAAGATATATATATGAGTTATTCTATCCCATACTATGGACTAACCCAACCACTGTTCCCTTCTTCTTTCTTCAGGGAGGTTGGATTCAATGCAAATGATTATAGGATATCATTAACATAAACATACATTTATTTTTAATTTTAATTTTATTTATTTATTTAACATGAACATTTTTGTGACTTCCAATCCGTCTCATGTGTGACTTTTGATTGAATTTTTCATAACATATTAGAATTAACATGTTTTAAAAATTGTAGATTTTAATTAATCTAAGGATGGCATTTTATGATGGGGCTGATTTTTCGGGCCTTGGGTTTAACATAGGATGACACTCCTAGCGGTGGGGTGGATTTCACATAAATATCATGGTGGAGCCCACCCAACGCATGAAACCTTCACTCACATGGCTGACCCAACTTCCTATTAAGAACTGATATTGCAAAAAGCATGCAATGTGCGGATATAACACATGCACATTAATAAGGCTCATAGAACTTTGCCACGTTAACGCACACAAGCCAATCTGCTTACACAAGGAATGGCCTCTCACTCCATACATCGGTTTGCAAGCCATGGACGGATGATCTCCGCCGGTCCAATTAAAACTTTTATCTAGTCTGATGGAGGATCAGGACCGATGATTTTGACCATGCAACGCCTAAGCCACTTTATAAGAGCATCGATGTTACCTTAGACAAGCTAAATAATTTTGTATGCTATTACCTTAGAGCATCGGGGACGTCAGCTTAGGCCACAAATTACTGTTTTCAACTCTTTTAAAATATCTGGTGGACGATCCTTGGTGGTTAAGTGGGAGAGACCCCCACGTGGCTGGTTTAAGATAAATTTCTGTCGAGGAGAAAAGGGTGAATTCATCTTCGCCTTCTCATATGGTTATGGGATAGGAACTAATACAATTGCAGAGCTTCGTGCGGTACATGATGGCTTATCCTGTGGTCTTTAAAGGGGCTTATTGCGAATCATAATCGAATCGGACTCCAGACAAGTGATAGATATGCTTAATGGAGTGACTGAGCCGGGCTGGAAGTGGAAAGCATGTTTTCAGGATAAATCAGATGAAGAGGTGGGGCCAAATTATGTTTGCGCATATTCTGAGAGAAGGGAATTCTCTGGCAAATTTGATGGCCCGGCAATGTAGCGGCGCCCAATTTTCTTCTTGCTTCGATAACCAATCCAAGGTTCCATTTTTCTTGATAAGGTTGGCTTAGGTTCAATTTAGAGGTGGGCATCGAGCCGATTCGAGTCGAGGTGGGCCAAGCTTGGCTTGGCTTGTCCATGATGTACTCGAGTTCGAGCTCGAGCTCGAGCTTGGCCTCGCTCGAGCTCAACATTGAAGCTTGGCTTGTTTGCCAAAGCTATCGAGTCGAGTTCGAGTCAAGCTAGTGGTTCGAGTCGAGTCGAGTTTACCTTGAGTCGAGCTCGAGCTTGTTGGGTGAGAGAGTAATGGATTCTGTTCTTGATCCTCCTCCATTGATGAAAAATTCAAAAATCTTAAGAGAATCAAAGCAAAACCCGATGAAAAAACCAAACAAAGCTTCGAATCAGATGAGGAAACCTGTAAGAATCAATCTGTTCTTGATCTTCTTCCACCAGTAGAAATCCAAGTACTAGAAAAGAAACAGAGCAGAACACAGATCAGAAATCCAAGTAAAGAGCTCTAGCCAATCAGATCATTGGATTTCCTTGAAGCTCTAACAAATCTGAGAAGAACCCATCTCGAATTTCTTGGGTTTTTCGCCTAAGAAGTAGATCTCAAGAGATTGAAATCATATTATTGTGGAGCTGAAATGAAAACTGGTGGTGGTGGTCGGGGTGGGCGTGCGGCTGGCAGTGGGCAGAGAAAGAGAAGAAAGGGAAAGGGAAGGGGGTGCGTACGGTTGGATAGAGACTCTAGAGTTTGTTTGTTTTTTTTTTTTTATAAAGTTTAAACTTAAAACTTATATATATATATATATATATATATATATATATATATATATATATATATATATAATATATATAATGTAATATATTTAATATATTTATTAATCGAGTCAAGTCGAGCTCGAGTTCAAGCTTCGAGTTCGAGTCAAGTCGAGTTGAAATGCCCCCTGGTCGAACTTGGCTTGAACTCAACTCGAGCTTCAAATAATTAGCTTGGCTCAGCTTGAATGGGCCATTCAAGCCGAGTCAATCCGAGCTAACTCAAGCCGAGTTGAGCGAGCTTTTCGAGCTAGCTTGACTCGTGAACAGCCCTAGTTCAATTAAGATGCTGTGATGGTTTATACTTTGCAGTTTTACTTGTTTTACGATAGGCCCCCTAATTTTATGTAAAGGGGTGCCTGAATGTACAGGGGTGGATTGATTAATGATATAGAAAGCATTTTCTGGAAAAAAAAAAAAGCATGCTATTACCTTAGACATACTAAATAATTTTGTATGATGTACTAAATTTTAGGTTGAAAGGAGTGGGGGTAGTCAGGAGTCAATAGTCGTTGGGTCGAAATCCCATCTCTTTTTCTTTTGGTTTGTCATGGTTGGGCTTTCTATATGGTTGCATTTGATAGACGGGGCTCTTGCCTTATTAGAAATGTCTGTGTATCCTCTTTTCTTTCTTTAATAAAATCTTTTCTTTTTTCCCTAAAATCCAAAAAAAAGAAAAAAGTAAAAAAGAAAAAATGAAAAATTAAAGAACCTGTTTAACCCTAGATTTCAAGCCTCTTTGGAATTGAGGCATCTCCTCTAGGATTTCAAGCCTCATTGGATTTCAGGTATCTTTTGGCCATAAAAGTTGCTAAATAAGCAAAATTAAGCCGATCTACTCAAAATAACTCGTAAAGACATGCACATATTCTTCACACAGCGAGCCTTCATATGTACCAATCTTGTCTTGTTGCCTGATGCACACAACATCCTCAGTTTGACCCTCAACTACATGATTTATGTTCTCGGCACCATAGCCACAGCCTCGCCCATGTCAGGCATGGTGAGAGTTGCACCTGTTGAATGATGGTGAAGGGCCGGTTGAGAGTGTGTTGAGGTGCACCTGTAATGTTTTACCTGTAGAGCACTAAAGAGAGGAAATAAGAAAACATGAGTTATTATTGGTCCTATGGACTAACCAAACCCCTGTTCTCTTCTCCTTTCCTCAAAGACGCCGGATCCAATACAAAACTTTTTTAGGATGAGATTAGCATACAAATTGATTTTTTAGGCCACTGTGACATTTTAGTGACATCCAATCCACCCGTGCCCTGATAGAATTTTACAAAACAATTAAAAGGTTTAAAAAATGCTTAAATTTTAATTGACCTGAGGATTGCAATTTATTATGGGGTGGATTTTTGGGCCTTTGGTCTACCATGGGGTGGCACTCTTAGTGCTAGGTGGATTTCACATAAACATCATGGTGCAGCCCACCCCACGCATGAACCCTTCCCAACTTCTGTTAAGAAATTTTACTTGACGGAATCCAGTGATAATTATTTAAATTAATGGGGCAGCTTATTGAAAACCGTTTAAAAAAGGTAATCCAATAATAATTACTTAAATTAATGGGGTAGCTTATTAAATACCTTTTAAAAAAGAATGAGAATATAAATTATATAATAAGTAATTTTTGTTAAATTACTGTTGTGCAAGATGCCTTGGATTCTGCCAATCTGATAGTGAAAAAAAGGCCACACTCGGTTCAATCGGATTTTCATTGGTCCAAACGAATTAGTGGGGGAATCTTAGAGTGCATACTGTAACAAATTACACATTTTTTGTTCGACCGAAAAGTGTGAGTCAGTTTGATTCGATCTAACTAACAGGTTACATAGATTAGCGGAAATCGGGATATTTAAGTTCGATCACGATTAGGGCTTGGCGAATACGAGCGTTTCTCTCTAAGGGCAATGGTTTGCAAAGTGAGAGGGTTCTAGACACTTGTAAGAGGTTGGAAATGAATTTTCTCAAGGGACTAGAGTTTTCCTAAGTTCGTATCACAATGGGAGATCGGTTGATCCTGTAATTGAAGAAGGTGAGTAATGTATACTATAAGGTTTTGATTATACTAGATCTTTGTCGCTTTGTGTTGTAATTCTTTCTTATAAGGGTTTTTCATGTAAAATATTAGAGTGTGTTGTAATTACTTGCTTGTTTTGTTATTCTACTTATTTCGATTATTCTATCTTCATTAAACGTGCTTCCTCAAAGAGCTCGGATTAACAGTGATATTAGATCCGGATTTCTAATACCTAGGGTTGATTCGGGTTTGTTGTGGCTCGTGATTGCATCGTAGTGCTGTGAGATAAGAGCCGGAACTCCAACAAAGTGGTATCAGAGAGTTATTTTTAAGAACGTTTGGAAATTCAGTGAAAATGTCAAAGCAAAAGCTTGATATGCAAAAATTCGATGGGAAGAACAATTTTAATTTGTGTCAATAGAATATTAAGCATATTCTAGCATCATAAGGGTTGAGCAAGGCATCATTAAAGACTAAACCGGATAAGATGTCAGATGATGACTGGAGCAAACTCGGGGAGAAAGCTATTAGCATCTTTCGTCTATGTCTACTGGATGAAGTCATATACAACGTTTAAGGCAAG
The DNA here is from genome assembly GCF_029962835.1 of Magnolia sinica. Lineage (NCBI taxonomy): Eukaryota > Viridiplantae > Streptophyta > Magnoliopsida > Magnoliales > Magnoliaceae > Magnolia > Magnolia sinica. Next base: position 85,757,226 of record NC_080581.1, read on the forward strand.
GAATCTTTCCTAGAGATGTGGAAGAAACTAAAAAACCCATTGTCATGCCTCAAAAATCAGCATCTGAGTATAGAAACCTTGGTCTCGAGTTCTTGAGTATGAATCAAATGAAACACACGTATGACCTCATTTAGATTCACATTCATTCCACACATGAATAATCAAAGTAGCGCAAATCAACTTAGTGGATTCAAAACAAGGTAGAGATAACAAAAATTTAGAAATATATAGCTAATAGTCAAAGTACCATCCCAATAGTGGTGTACGCTCAAATGGCATCTACACTAGTTACAGTAATCATTCTACAAAACAACTAACGGAGTCTACCCTGTTAGGGACTCCAAATATACATATTCTTAAAATGTACAAAAAGGAGAGAAGTGACGTACTCCGCCTACGCTTGTCCATCCGTCAACTGGAAGTATGAGGCGCCATCAACGAGGTCTACTATGTCTCATCTAATGTGGTCTCGGTGTTACCTGCATCAATAGTATTGTGTGATTGATGTTTTAAAACACCATCCCGGGTGAGAGCAAGTAGCTAACTTAGTGGTTCTATTTTCTAAGTCATACATGTTATCAACACAATTAATCATAGGTAGTGATAGCCTTATAAATAAAAAAATTTCTAAGTTAATTATTTAAATGCATGAATTGACATGATAATATGTGCAATGATATAACAATATAAGAAATTCACAATAATAGCCATTCAACACAATCATCCAGACATCAACTTAGCATGACAATACAAAAAACATATCAAACATAACGTATCCATCTTAATCGTAATATAGATGAGACATGGTAAGATTCACTCACTTGTACTTGGTAAAGAAAAATCCGTAATACAGTCAAACATTTTTGAATTTAAGAACCCTAACAAATCATTTAAACAAAAAATCATGAATTGGTCTAATTATTCCATCTAATGGGGTCCACCATTCATTAATTCTAGTTGATCCATATTTATTCATCAATTTGTAATTAGTCCAAGGTGAATTACATGTATATATTATAACTTATTAATCCAATTGTTACAATTCAGAATCTGATAGATCAACCTAGGGATCTGTCGATCGATCGAGTCAGATTGAAAGCCCGTGATCGAATCGATCTCCGATCGATTGAATCGAGAAAATTAGAATTAAAATGGTTTGGTCTTTGGACCATTTTTAATAACGCTTTTATTGATCGAGTCTGATCGATGCTCCATCGATCGAATCTAAAAATTAAGAATTTCACAATTTAAGTATCTGGATATATTTTGACCTATTTTGATTAATCGAATTAAAAGAGGTCTTGTTAGCTCTGTTACACGATCCGATTTTGCAATCTTTTAAGCGTTTCCTAGTTTATAGGATTATCATGGATCTATCATAAACATGGGTTAAATCCAAACCATCCATTGATTTATGCGCTGTCAAGTTAGGAAAATATCAAGGGATTGTTTAGATATAGAACATTTAAGATCCACAACCATCATATGACATGTTTTATCATTATTCCTATCCATTGATTGTTGTGGATCATCTAACGCTTAGATCCATCTAAGATTTTAGATAATATCCTAGATATATCCTAAAGCCAATATGAATGGTGTAGATCGATATGATACATCAGAAAATCAATTAAATCACCCAAAATACAAAGTAATGACCAAGATTTAATCTGATCGGCATGGCCCACCCAATGGTCAGATCATTCTATAATTTGAATGCTTAATGTATTTTGGACTTAAGGATCACATGATCCACATGGATTTAAGTTGACCCCACTAGATGGTCCCATGTCGATCTCTACGACATGAGATGTCACCTAAAACCTACATCTTATAATTGAATCTTCCCACGAATCAATGTGATGATTGTGAGGTCGATCTGGCCTATTATGGCATAGATCTGGTATTAATAAATTAAAAGTATAAAAAAATTAAAAGAAAAAAGGTTGGGTAACAAGAACTTATTTATGGTAAGTCATGTTACAAACTTACGCGATAGGGTAACCAGACTTATGTAGAGATGGATGGTCTTATTGGGCCCACTGTGATGTATATATTTTATTCATGCCATCCATTCATTTTGAAAGATCATTTTAAGGAATGAGCCCAAAAATGAGGCATATAAAAGGCTCATGTGGACCACACCATAGAAAGTAGTGAAATTGAAAACGTTTTGGGGGCCATAATTTTTTTGGATATAACTCATTTTTTGGTCCATGACGTTAAATTAAATTCTAAATCTAATGGACAGATTGGATTCGACACATAAATCACAACAAGACCCATGACCCTTATAAGATGATAACCTCTACCCTTATTATGTTACAACCATGAATTCCACATGTCACATGACAACCTCGACCCATATAACGTGATAACCACGACCCATATAATATGATAACTATGACCTATATAACATGACAACCATGACCCATGACATCCATGACTCATATCAACCACAGCCCATATAACATGACAATTACAACCCATGACAATCACGACCTATATAACATGACATCTTCGACCTATGATGACCACGACCCATATAATATAACAACCTCGACCCTTACCACATTACAACCATGACCCATATAACATGACAACCATGACTCATTCCCATATAATATGGTAATGGTTGTGGTTGTAATATGGTAAGGCTTGTGGTTGTAATGTAGTAAGGGTCATAAGGGTCGTGGTTGTCAGGTTAATGTAACTTGATTGTTTTTAAATAATAAGAGTCGAGGCCCACAATGGGGCGATCCATTTTGTTCACCTTGCCGGCCAGCCGCCATGGGACCAAAAACTCATGACTTGGACAATATCCACTTCTAACAAACATCACAATGAGCCTGGAAAGTTTCAACTGTGGGTACCATTGTCACCATTATTTTCTATTATGCGGCTCACACAAGCTCTAAATCAGGTTGATATTTGGGCCCTAGCCCTAAAATGACACGGCAAAAGGGATGGGCGACATGGATTATACATATACATTAGTGTGGGCCCCACGAGTTGGGCCTTGCCGATGCCCAAAAAGGCTTCCGTCCATGTCACTTTTTCTTCGTAATTAAATACTACGTAATTTCTTATTCACTCAAAAGCCATATAACTACTGAACCAAGAGCAAGGCTAATTTGGTCTAAAACACTTCTCGAGACCCGTAACAAGCTACCCTCGAAATATTTGGATGGTCGAATCTCTTTCGAGAATTTGACCGTGCCAGGATGGTCAAAATACCTTATTTAATTTTTGACATTGGTTGTCTTGTCTCTCATTTTTCAGAAATTCCTGATGGCAGAGAGTGTCGTTGAATTCTTGATAGAAAATCTAACAGCCCTTCTAACTCAAAAATTATCCCTACTAAGAGGAGTACGCAATGAAGTTGAAGAAATCAAGTTCGAACTTGATAGCATGCGAGCTTTGTTGAAGGATGCTGATAGAAGAAAAGATAGCAATGAAGGAATTAAAACTTGGGTGAGGCAAGTAAGAGATGTTGCATATGATGTAGAGGACATCATTGATGAGTTCGTGTATCGCATGGACAGGCCACGAAGAGGTGGACTCAAGAGTTTTCTCCTTGACATCGTTCACCTCCCCAAGCATATCTCCGACAGACGTTGGTTTGCCATTCGACTTCAAGAAACCAATCAGAAGGTGCATAAAACTTTTGAGAGAAGAGATCGATTTGGTCTCAATCAAATAGAAGAAGCAACAAGCTCTTATGATGCTAGCAAAATGTGGCAACGTGATGTAGAAACTTCTCTTTCCGAAGAGGAAGATGACATTGTGGGGATGAAAAAAGAAATAGAATCGATAGTCGGATGGTTAGTGGAGGAGGAACCACGGCGGATGGTGATTTCAGTGACGGGGATGGGTGGGTTGGGCAAGACCGTTCTTGTCACTAAAGCCTACAAGAACCAAAATGTAAAGAAGCTCTTCGACTGCTGCGCATGTGTTTCAATCTCACAGACTCTAAGAATTGATGATATACTACGAAGCATCCTAAAACAATTCTTTGAGGCTAAAAATGAGGTTGTTCCAAATGACCTAACCACCATGGATACTGGCGAGTTAAAGCGGAAGGTTAAAGGACATCTCCAATCGAAAAAGTATCTCATTGTCTTGGATGATGTCTGGAGTGTGCATGACTGGAATGAACTAACTTCCATATTTCCAGATTGTAGATGTGGAAGTAGATTAGTAGTTACGACGAGAAACACTGATGTGGCTTCTGCAAAGGGAAAGGGAACCCATCTCTGCCCACTTCGGCCTCTAAATCAAGAAGAGGCTTGGGAGCTCTTCTGTAAGAAGGCATTCCAGAATGAACCTTATCCTTCAGAGCTCGAGCAATTGGCTCAATCCATAGTAGAAAAATGTGAAGGATTGCCACTTGCAATTGTTGCCATTGGAAGTCTCCTATCACGTAGAGATAAGACCGAATGGGAATGGAACCGAGTCTACAATAATCTCAGTTGGCAGTGGAGAAACAATGAAATACTTGAACCAATAAAGCGCATATTGTTGCTTAGCTTCTACTATTTACCATACCGCCTTAAGCATTGTTTCATGTATTGTTGTATGTTTCCAGAGGATTACTTTATTTACCGCAAGAAGCTGATAAAGTTGTGGGTTGCAGAGGGTTTTGTGCAAGATACAGGTAAATTTACAATGGAGGAAGCGGCAGAAGACTCCTTGAAGGAACTCATCCATCGTAACTTACTTCAGCTTGCTGAGAAGAATGAATTTGGAAGGGTGAGAGCTTGTCGAATGCACGATATTGTACGTGAACTGGCCTTATCCTTATGTACTGAAGAAAATTTCTGCATGACATACAATGAGCAGCAAGCAAGGCAAGAAGGCAAAGTTCGTCGCATGTCAATCCACAATTCTGGAGAAACTGTTCAAAAGAGCATGAGTATGTCACAGCTTCGTTCTCTTGTAGTGTTTGGTGGAAGCTCATCTTTCTTATCTTCTCTAAATACCCTAGCATCAAGTTTTATGTTATTGAGGGTCCTAGATCTAGAGAGAGTTCCTATTGAAAGCATACCGAATGAATTCACGAATCTATTCAATTTACGGTATCTTAACTTGAGGAGTACTAATGTCAGCGAGCTTCCCAAATCTTTAGGAAGGCTACAGAACCTGCAAACACTGGATATTAGAGACACGAGGATAAAGAGGTTACCACGTGGGGTTGTGAAACTACAGAAACTACGCCACTTATTAAGCTACCGATTTCATACTGAAAAGAAATGGAGTTTGGACTACTTCAGTAGCATCCAAGTTCCTATAGAAATATGTAATATAACTAGTGTACAAAGTCTAGAAGATATCGATGCTAAAGAACGCGAGATTTTTAGACGACTTGGGAACTTAACCCAACTGAGAAGGCTTGGAATTTCCAATGTCAGATCAATAGATGGATCTGAGTTGTGCACTTCAATTGCAAAGATGAAATACCTTGTGCAGTTGAGTGTTAAAGCAATCAGTGAAGAAGAAGCAATTAAGTTGGAAGAGCTCTCTCCTAATCATCTGCCGCATTTTCAGAAGATTCACTTGTGGGGAAGTTTGGAGAAGGTTCCTCCATGGTTTAAGTACCTTGTTCACCTCACTGATTTGTCATTGAATTGGTCAAAGCTGAGAGAAGATCCACTTTCATCACTCCAAGCATTGCCAAATCTAGTGCGTCTTTCACTTTGGAAGGCCTATGAAGGACAGCAGTTGTGTTTTCAAGATGGATGGTTACCTAAGCTCAAGAGACTACGTTTAGAGTATCTGACACAACTAAATCGAGTAGTGATCGAGAAGGGAGCATTGCCAAGCATCCAATTTCTTACTCTGTCTACATGTGGAGAGTTGAAGACGCTCCCAGAAGGGATTGAATATCTCACCGGACTCCAACAGCTCACTTTAAACCAGATGCCAATGGAATTTACAGAGAGGTTGAAGCTAAAAGACGGAAGCGACGAGTACTATGGAAAGGTGAAGCACATTCCCTTAATCGACTGTGGACGCTGGACAGAAGAAGGGTGGGATTGGCACGAGTTGACTAATCATCCATCCATTCATAACCAACCATTAGGTAATCCTTCCTTTCCCTTCTCCATGAATGTGAAAATTTATTTCTTAAATCCATGTATTGGGGGATTTTTAGTGCATGATCCATTATAATTAGTAGGCCCCATTTGAACTGAGGCAACAGCATTCGACCTTGTATCTTATCAGATCAATGGTTGGGATTAATGAACATGACCCAGGCCGTACGGCTATATTTTCCCCAATAGCCGTTGGGAATTTTAAGGAGTTCGTAAATCTGTTTTAATATGGCTCCAGATTGAGCTGAGTCAGGGTTTTGTTGAAGTCTCTTGCCACGTTATTCTTAATAATCTATTAATTCGGGAGGTTCAGTGCATGGTCATCCTTAACATGGTCCATTGAACCAATAGTCCAGATCACTGATCCAAACTGATTAGTCCAACCATCTTTTTTTTTTTTTTGGCCTTCTTGCAATTTAACGTGGAATACATTTCCTTCTTTAACTGTCTGTGTTTTTTCTGCCACTAATCGAAGGGTCAGAATTACATGTCAACACCCATCTAAATAACCCAGATGTGAATCTCAGTTTTACAAATAAAAAGTGCACCCAAAGTTCAACGGTCTAAGTCTCAATTTCTACAACCAACCCATCCAACGCTAGGGTTCCCCTAATTAGTGCGAATTTAGATGTACAGTTGATCTAACGTAATTCAATAAGGAGCAATCAAATGAACGGTCAAAATCTCATTTGGCTGCCACATGTATAGATATTGCATTTTGGCATTAATTATCTCATTGTTCTCCTTTCTAATTTCAAATCACATATTTCACATTGAGGTTGTTAGTCAAACATCCAACTCTCTACCGTTTCATTTTATTGGTGCATGTGTCCCCTACCTGATATATTAACAATTTTAGCTCAATAACATATATGGTTTGGCTGTCCAACAAACATGTCATGGTATTGCTTAAGGATAAACATAGGAGTTTGCTACTGCATGTCAATTTGTAAATTTGGACTTTGTTCAGTAATCCAAACCGTTGATCACATGGTTCAACAAGTATGGATCTGTCATGGACCTTTTGGTGAATATATTATGGATCTGTTATTTTATATATGTTTTGGATTTATAGTTAGTTCAAAATGGACCTAAATATTGTATCTACTTTGGATATCTATTTTATGCGCTCATGCATGCTATAAATTTATTGTTGTGTTACTGATCATAGTCCCAGTTGCGAGGAGATTAGAAGGTTGATGAACATTACAGCAGCAAATTATCAAGGTGGTGCAACAACCTCACCCTCACGGAGGATGAGGAGCTTCTTAGCCATTGTCTCCAGTGAAAAGCTACAGCGGATATTGATGTTTACTTGGTGAATTTTAAGTCTATTTGGTTAAGCATGCTTTCTGTGATAGACACGAGTTGTATTTGTGATAAGTGTGGTTGTATGTGCGTAAATGTGACCATGTATGCTATCGACTCATTTTGCGTGTTCTATATGATTTGCTCAACTTGATTGTGATCCTGGTATGATTATGGACAGGCTTGGGACATCCACCATGTTGGATACGTTGGATTATCATTTTGATTTAATAAATTATATATATCCTTTAAATATAACGAAAGGTTGTGATTTGAAAGGATTTGTTGAGAGACTACATCAGAGTCTTTACATCTTTAGGGAATGAAGTAGAACAAATTTGATATGAAATTTAATTTTGAGTATAACTTTTTTTAAATGCATGTACTCACACCACAATGAGATTTCACCCACAAGCTTTATGTAAAATATAATTTTAGGTGTAACTATTTTTTTAATACTAATTAAACCATATTGTTGGGATTTATGCTGCGGAATCACACAGATCTAGATCTAGGATAGCAATACAATAACACCAAGCACACACAAGAGAACATAGATTTAACGTAGAAAACCTTTACGGAAAAAAACTACTGCACAAAGCGACAAAAATCCACTATGAAAATAGAAATTACAAGAGAAAGGACTTACCCGATTTGAACAACCTCGATCTCACCCTTGCTACACCCTTTGATTTCCCTAAAACCACTTTAGAAAGCCTTAGAATTATTTCTCATCACCTAAAAAAGTCCTAGGAACACCTATTTATAGTTTAGGCAACTTTCCTTTCGCATCCCAGTTGCGAAAGGACTCAGATTTAAGACATATCGCAACAATCTCCACCATGTCTTCAATCTTCAACCGTGTAGCTTCTTGACATCTTCTTTTATTTCTGTATCACATCATAGCTTCTCTTGCACACTTCATCTTCCTTTTACACCATCGCCAAGCCCAGAGAAGTTTTACAGACCTTGAACTTCTCTACAGGAACGATCTAGGAGAGCATGTCTATTGGATCAGAATTCATATGCCCAACCATCTTTGCTCCTGTCTTCTTAAGAGGAAAGACGTAGTCTTCTTACCATCTCACCGCTACCCAATATTGCTTGTTGGAGTACTTGCTCACAACACTGACAGCTTGTGAAATAACTGATCTAATCCAGACCATGGCACACTGCCAACAGCATTCGAATAAGGCTCATGAGATATCCTGCTTTTTCTCATCTGTTTTGGGATATGTCCTGAGGAAAACTTGAGGAGAGACGCATAGGGAACGCTCTCCGGCTTTACCTGACCCATCACATCCTTGATCAATACCTACACACAAGGTATTCCTCCTGTGATTACCAAAGCCTACTCCTCCTTCAGTCTCAATGCCGAGAACCATCTTTGCAGCCCCTCGATCCTTCATCCTTAATGTCCCACTTAACCGAGTATTTAGTACATTGATTTCAGATATGTCATAATTGGCGATCTACATGTCATTAATTCCTGACTCACCATGAAGGAATCAAACCACTGCCTAGGCGACAGGTCGAACCACGACCTCCTGCAAAGTTTTTTCTCAACCCCTTTAACTTCGAACTGCTCTAGTTGCTTCATGTAGATCTGCTCTTCACTTTCCCTTACAGAAGTGGAGACTCCACATCCATCCTTCCAGCTCAAGATCACATTAGCCAACCAGTGCCAATCACGGATTTAATAGACACATGTCATACCGTCAGCGCGAATATCTCTGAGAAGTTTATCCCTTCTCTCCAAGCATAACCCTTTGCTGCCAACCTCGCCCTGTATTTATGTTGTATCCTCCTGAAGATCCACCTGCATCCAACCACTCTCCGGCCCACTGGAAGCTCCACCCACTCCCATATGTCGGTTTGACATAACAAATCCATCACATCGCTCATTGTCATCTTTCACTTCTCTGCACCAGGCTCACCTAGAGCCATCTGAATAAAAGATAAATCCCCTGCGATATTAAAGTCATCCATGTATCTCGCCGATATCCTGCGATCATGCCATGTGATTCTTCTCACAGGTGGCTGCTTGACGCAGGGATGAACGTGATGAGGATAACTACTCCGAATCCACGGAGCTTCTCTGGACTCCTCACAGAGACTTCTCGAATCCACGAGGAAAAGAAAGCAGAAAATAGAAATAAATTCTAATAAATTCGAAATTGATTAATTGATGAATAAAAACGAGTTCACAACCCTTTAAATAGGGGTACCAAGCAATGGGAAAGAAATCAGAATCAAACTACAACTCAAACTCTTAGAATCCGCGACTTACTATAAATAGTAAACTTACTATTTATAGACGGTCGTGATGTCTACTAGTGCGCAAGGTTTTCGGCCAAAAATAGTAAGTGTCCTATTTGGCTTCACCAAACCGTTCTCCTAATTATTCTAAGCTCTTTTCACGTTGGGCGCAACTCCTAAAGCCCGACGGATGAAGAGTTATAATCAAACTAAAACTTACTATTTATAGTAAAAGCGAAATTAAAACGGGGAAACGACCATCGATCCAGGGGTTTTTCGCAATTCCGGGCTGCGCAACCCGGCATAGCTGGTTGGTTGGCTTCAGTAGCTCGTTCTACCCCAAAATCATATATTTTACGTCAGATAACTCATTCCGGATTGCAAGATACGCCCGATTTAAGGTTCGATGGTCCGGATCACTTCTGTCGACGACCGGGCCTTTTCTGATCCATCTTGGCCATGTAACTGTACGCGACCTGCTCTACATCAGTCTCCTCTACTTCAAAAGAACTCGTCCTCGAGTTCTCGTCATGCTCTGGTTCATGATACTCGGTTAGGTCCGTGACATTGAAAGTCCGTGAGATGGCCATGTCATCTGGGAGATCAACAACATAAGCGTTGTCATTGATCTTTCGGATGATTGGTACCGGTCCAATCTTCTTATTTTTCAACTTGTTGTACGTCCTGGTCGAAAATCTCTCTTTGCGCAAATGGACCATAATGCGGTCGCCTACCTCGAACACTTTTTGTCGCCGATGCTTGTCCGCTTGTTCCTTGTACTTCTTGTTCGAGGCATGTAGCTTGGTCTGCACTTCTGCATGGATGCCCATGATCTTGTCTGCCATATGTTCTGCTGCAATGCTCGTGCCTGGGTGCTTGGGCAGAGGAACTAAGTCAAGTGTGTGGCGAGGCACTCGTCCGTAAATAATCTGGAGCAGGGATTCTCCTGTCGAGCGGTTCACCATATTGTTGAATGCAAACTCTGCTTGAGATAAGGCCAAATCCCACTGCTTCGGTTTTTCTCCTGAAATACAGCGAAGGAGGTTTCCCAACGTGCGATTCACAACTTCGGTCTGCCCATCAGTCTATGGGTGGTAAGCACTACTAAATTGAAGTCGTGTATCGAATCGATTCCATAAAGTCCGCCAAAAGTGGCTAATGAACTTCGTATCACGATCAGAAGTAATGGTCTTGGGAACCCCGTGTAGCCGAACGACCTCCCTGAAAAATAAATTCGCCACGTGTGTTGCATCGAGGGTCTTCTTGCATGGGATAAAGTGCGCCATCTTTGAGAAACGATCTACCACCACGAACACCGAATCCATGCCGCGTTGTGTTCGTGGGAGACCAAGTACGAAGTCCATTGATAAATCCTCCCAAGGGCCATTAGGCACAGGTAACGGGGTGTACAGGCCCGTATTCTGAGATTGCCCCTTGGAGATCTGACAAACATGATAACGTTGTACGGCTTTTCCCACATCGCGTACTAACTGCGGCCAGTAATACCGCTCTTCCACAAGAGCTCGCGTCTTGTCTCGCCCCAGATGTCCACCAAGGCCACCTCCATGTAGCTCCTGAATAATCTGCTCCCTCAGAGAACTTTGGGGGATGCACAATCGATTCCCTTTGAAGAGAAAATCGTCCTGTATATGAAGGTCACTAAGGTGACCTTCTTGACACTTCATCCAAGAATCTTTGAAGTCCCCATCCTCGGCATACAGCTCCTTCAGACAGTCGAAGCCGACTACCTCGTTGCTCATTGTTACTAGTAGTGATGCACGACGGCTAAGTGCATCAGCTACCTTGTTCTGCTGCCTCGTGCATCAGCCACCTTGTTCTGCTGCCCTGACTTGTGCTTCAAAACGAACGTGAATTCCTGTAAAAACGCAACCCATCTAGCATGCACACGATTCACGTTAGTCTGACTATTAATAAACTTTAATGCTTGATGGTCAGTGTACAAAACAAACTCTCTTTGAATCAGATAATGTCGCCAATGTCGCAGGCCTGAACAACTGCGTACAACTCAAGCTCATAAGTCGACCACTTCTTTCGGGCTTCGCTGAGCTTCTCGCTGTAGAAGGCTACCGGCCTGCCTTCTTGTGATAATACTCCTCCAATTCCGACGTATGAAGCATCACACTCAACCTCAAACAATTTGTCGAAATTAGGAAGCCCCAAGACCGGTGTTGTAGACAAACGATGCTTGATCTCATGAAAGCTCTTATCAGCTTTATCGGTCCACTGGAACGGTCCTTTCTTCATGCAATCTGTTATAGGCGCGACTATGGTGCTAAAATCTCGCACAAATCGACGATAAAAAGTCGCCAACCCGTGAAAACTCCTCACCTCATGAATGTTTGTCGGGATCGGCCATTCCCTAATAGCTCGCACCTTTTCATCGTCCACACGAATGCCTGTGGACATTACAACAAATCCTAGAAACAATAGGCTGTCAGTTAAAAACTACACTTCTTCAAGTTGAGGTACAACTTGTTAATTTGTAGGACCTGCAACACCTGCCTGAGATGTTTCCTGTGCTCCGCCTCATCCTGGCTATATATCAATATGTCATCAAAATATACTACCACAAATCGGCCAGTAAACGGTTTTAGAACTTGATTCATTAAACGCATAAAAGTACTTGGTGCGTTCGATAGGCCGAAGGGCATGACCAGCCACTCATACAACCCTTCCTTGGTCTTGAATGCCGTTTTCCACTCATCACCGGGTCGAATACGAATCTGATGGTACCCGCTCCTTAGATCTAGTTTAGAGAACACCTTGGCCCCTTCTAACATATCGAGCATGTCGTCCAACCGTGGTATTGGGAACCGATATTTGATGGTAATTTTGTTGATTGCTCGGCTGTCGACACACATGCGCCAGCTTCCATCTTTTTTTGGCGTTAATAATGCTGGTACGGCACATGGGCTCATGCTCTCTCTCAAGAGACCCTTACGGATCAATTCCTCCACTTGCCCTTGAAGTATCTCACACTCCTTCGGATTCATCCGATAATGAGGGTGATTGGGCAGGCTAGCCCCAGGGACGAGGTCTATGTGATGTTGGATGTCCCTTATGGGGGGCAATCCATCAGGTAAATCCTTAGGCCAGACTTCTTTGAATTCGTTTAGCAACAGTCTTAAACTTGAAGGGATGTTTGAGGGTTCCTCTTCCTCGCCCTTCACCACTACAGCGTATACCTCGCCGGTTTCCTTGGATTCTTCCATAAAATCCCGAATGCTCAAGAGGGAACTCCCCTCCACTTTAGAGGCTTCAGGGTGGTTCTCTGGTGCCATAGGGGCAAGGATTATTTTTCGACTATCCTTGACAAATACGTAAACATGATCTCGTCCCCGATGGGTCGCATCACGATCCGACTGTCAGGGTCGACCGAGTAACATATGACAAGCTTCCATATCGACCACGTCACAAAGTATTTGATCTTTATAATTTTTGCCAATTGAAAACGAGATAGTGCATTGTTCAGTTACCTTGGTCTCATTCACCTTTTTTATCCAGCCAATTGAGTACGGGGAAGGATGTTTCATCGTTGGTAGCCGCAACTTGTCCACCATCACTCTTGAAACGATGTTCTCGCTACTACCACTGTCTATGATCACATCACAGACCTTTCCATTGACGGTGCACCGAGTACGAAATATATTGTGTCGTTGTGGATGTAATTCCTTTCGTGGGGCATACAGCAATCGCCTCACAACTAGAAATTCGCCAAGATACTCGCCCGTCATTTCATCGCCATCTGCTATTTCTTCAGTGATTTGTTCATGTTCATCAAAGCGATGGTCTTCCTCTACGGCCTCATCTTCAGTGCCCCCTTCGTTTATAGTCAAGTGTGCTGCGGGACGTTGAGGACAAGTGTTTGATAAGTGGCCTGGTTGGCCACAGCGGTAACAATTGTTCGACCTTGGCCGAGCATAAGGATTTGGAATCCTACTCGGACTCATAGTTGTGGGTGCTGCAGTTGAGGTCTGGATGAGTCGCTCCCGTATCACGGTTTGCGGTTGTAGGAAGTTGAGTTACTGGATCTTTTTCCCGTGGCAGCACTGAATCTGCGTGGGACCCATCATGGGGGTCGAGTTCAAGGATATGGACGAGCCGGGAGCTCTTGCAAGTTGTGTTTCGGCCCTACCCGCCAATTGAACTTCTTCATCCATTGGGTACATCTGAACTCGGTCTTGAATTGTCGGTCCGCAACCCACCTATAAATCGCGCCACCTTCTGTGACTGATTCTGCAGATCGTTTCGTGTAGCCAGTTGTGCTTCTTCAAGATAAATGCGGACCCACATCTCTTGTCGGTAATTTTGATATTGTTGGAATAATATCTGCTCATAATCACTGAGGAGAAATCGTGATCGAAGAAGACGTCTCATCCGTAGCCATGATGAGATGGGCGCCTTATTCTGACGGGCTCATGAGAGTTATAATTGTTCCCACCATGCAGAAGCACCAGATATTAATTCAAACATTACCAATTTTATCCTTTTATGATCTGGCACGTCCATATAATCAAAATGTCTCTCTACTTCGACTAGCCAATCTAGAAAATCTTATATACGTAATAAACCGTTAAAATTAAGAAGTTCAGCCTTACCTCGATAGTCTCTTTTAGTACGATCTAAATGATCGCCTCCATGGATTGGTCGTCGGGAAAAATCCTCATTAAGGTCCTCGTCGCTAGAACTTGAATCATCTGGTGTAGCCTTACGGTTTGCCACTAGTAGTGCTCTATGAAAATCGGGGTTGCGTCGTACAGCAACCACGAGTGGTGGAGCCACCATGGGTGGTGGAGCAACCATAAGTGGTGGAGCACCGCCTAGGGCTCGAGGCAGAAGTAGCGCATAGGCAAGATGGTCAAGGGTTACCTGCAGCCCTTCCATGGTCGACTGACTCTCCCGATGGAAAGCTTCCATTCTTTCCGAAAGATAACGAATCCCTGGATCACCATCCATAGGATTTTGATTGATACCTTCATTATTTGTCATCGGCCTGAGGGGATTCCTCACTTTGATACCAATTGATGCAGTGATGAACGTGATGAGGATAACTACTCCGAATCCACGGAGCTTCTCCGGACTCCTTACAGAGACTTCTCGAATCCACGAGGAAAGAAAGCAGAAAATAGAAATAAATTCTAATAAATTCGAAATTGATTAATTGATGAATAAAAACGAGTTCACAACCCTTTAAATAGGGGTACCAAGCAATGGGAAAGAAATTAGAATCAAACTACAACTCAAACTCTTCGAATCCGCGACTTACTATAAATAGTAAACTTACTATTTATAGACGGTCGTGATGTCTACTAGTGCGCAAGGTTTTCGGCCAAAAATAGTAAGTGTCCTATTTGGCTTCACCAAACCGTTCTCCTAATTATTCTAAGCTCTTTTCACGTTGGGCGCAACTCCTAAAGCCCGACGGATGAAGAGTTATAATCAAACTAAAACTTACTATTTATAGTAAAAGCGAAATTAAAACGGGGAAACGACCATCGATCTAAGGGTTTTTCCCAATTCCGGGCTGCGCAACCCGGCGTAGCGGGTTGGTTGGCTTCAGTAGCTCGTTCTACCCCAAAATCATATATTTTACGTCAGATAACTCATTCCGGATTGCAAGATACGCCCGATTTAAGGTTCGATGGTTCGGATCACTTCTGTCGTCGACCGGGCCTTTTCTGATCCATCTTGGCCATGTAACTGTACGCGACCTGCTCTACATCACTGCTCCACCTGCTCTGTATCTCTGTCCACGCGTCTCAGCCTTTCTGCCCTGCCCGCTCATGTGGCCATACCCAACATGCCACATACATGCAGAGGTGAAATCCGCTACATCCACTGCAGCTCCACCTTTTGAAGTACTCCCGATCAACCTATACATGTTACCGAGTCGTTGCGCTTTCATGATTACCTGTGCCCCCTTAGATACCTTAAGAGTATTATCAATACCTGTGTACTTGCATCCTTTTGTCTCAAGTACACCAAGAGAAATCAGATTCTATTTCAAATCAGGAACGTGCCTGACATTAGTCAAGGTATGCTTCACCTCATCAAACATCCTGATGCACACCGTACCAACAGCCACAACATTATAGGCAAAGCCATTGCCCATAAACACCTGTCCACCATCGCACTCCCTGTAATTAGCGAACCAACTCCGATGAGGAGTCATGTGAAAAGATGCCCCTGTGTCTAGCATCCACTCGTCCTTACGATCATCGTATGGCCGCCTGATAGTAGACATAGATAAAACATCACCATCACATCCACTCGATTCATCTGACGTGGCAACATTGGCCTCCCTGTATGAAGCCTCAGAATCTTCTTTCTTCGATTTTGGATTTTCACAATCCTTTTTCACATGTCCTTCCTTCCCACAATTCCAGCACTTTACCTTTCTTTTGCCCTTGCCCTTGGATTTGGATCTAGAACCTAAAGAATCTGTATATTGTTCAGAATTCTTACCCCCTATAAACAATGCATCAGAAGATATCCCCATGTCGACGTTGAGCTTTCTCATGACTTTCCCTTGAAGGGCCGAGATAACGGTATCGACACTAAGGGTTTTATTCGCTAAGCACATTGTGTCATTGAATGACTCATAAGACGCCGGAAGAGAATTCAACAACATATATGCTTATTCTTCATCTTTCATCACTTCCTCCATATCCAGTAATTTGCAAACCAATTTATTAAAGTTGCTGATGTGAGCCTCCAGATCTCCACCCTCTTCCATCTTGAAGTTATACCACTGCCGCTTCAAGTGCAGGCGATTTTCAGAGGATTTTTTCGCATAAACATCCTCTAACTTCGCCCATAACTTAGCCGCAGTTTTCTCCCTCATGACGTTGTAGAGAACCTCATCCGTGAGACATAAACGGATCGATGATAAAGCTTTGTTATCAAGAGTATTCCAATCATCATCAGTCATAGTAGACTTCCGCTCCTCAAGGGCACCATCTTCGCCTTACTTGATTAAAGAACTCATCATCTTGATTTTCCATAACTCAAAATTATTTTTCCTTGAGTACTTCTCAATCTCATACCTAGTGCTCGCTATTATTACTAATCCCTTATATTCAAATCTGTGCCCCGACGATAGCTCTGATACCACTTGGGATTTATGCTGCGGAATCACACAGATCTAGATCTAGGATAGCAATACAATGACACCAAGCATACACAAGAGAACACAGATTTAATGTAGAAAACCTTTACAGGAAAAAACCACGGCACAAAGCGACATAAATTCACTATGAAAATAGAAATTACAAGAGAATGGACTTACCCGATTCGAACAACCTTGAATCTCACCCTTTCTACACCCCTTGATTTCCCTAGAAACCCTTTAAAAAGCCTTAGAATTATTTCCCATCACCTAAAAAAACCTTAGGAACACCTATTTATAGTTTAGGCAAGTTCCCTTTCGCATCCCAGTTGCGAAGGGACCCTTTCGCATCCCAGTTACGAAAGGACTTAGATTTCTTTTCCATGTTAAGATATATCGCAACACATATTACTTTTAGTAAAATAGAGGTCGTGCATTCGTGTAGGCAAAGAAGTTGCCCAATGCCTTCCTTCTCCATCTATGAAGTCTCTTACTCCTAAATTCCATGTCAAAGTTATTATAAAGCAAAGAATCTCTAAATTCTTTAATTTCTAAAGATTATATAGGATCTAACCAAACTCTAAAAATTTAGAGCTTACTAGGTAGTGGCAACTCAAATCAAATATTCCAAAGACCTTAAGTTAAACCGCACAAATAAAAACCCTAAAAAAGTGCAGC
The DNA here is from genome assembly GCF_029962835.1 of Magnolia sinica. NCBI lineage: Eukaryota > Viridiplantae > Streptophyta > Magnoliopsida > Magnoliales > Magnoliaceae > Magnolia > Magnolia sinica. The sequence goes on from NC_080581.1 coordinate 85,774,695, forward strand.
CATGAGTACAATCCTAGTGATCCAAATTCACAATATTATAAAAGAGAGGAGCCAAAAGAAAAATCGTTAAATTCTCTAATAGGAGCCAAGGATAATGTGGGTCATACTCTTGCTCCGGCGGTAGACTCTCGGGAGTTTCAACACCCTGTCAAGTGTTCGGGTTCGAGTACCCATGGGTGGTGAAATCCCACTATGGTGTGAGTGTGTGGGGGTGTGTGTGTGCGTGTGTAAATTAAAAAAGAAAAAAGAAAAAAGAAAAAGCCAAGGATGATGTAGATCCATGCTTGCACATTTATGGCACGTACATGAGCTTCATTGCACGCGTGTAGGATAGAGAAACTTTTGCAATAAACCGCTTATGTAGGACACCAGTATCATGAAAACGACATATACTAACATGACCATCACTTGTAACAAAAAGCAGCTGGATCCATCGCTCATCACGTGGCCAAAATATTTTTCTAAACGGAGAATTGGTGACATATAAGTGTGGCCTACCTAGTAGGTGGATCCACCTGATTTTAAAGTATGATTTTCATGGTGGGACCTATCTTGTCAATGCTTCGAATTCGTAAGAACTACGAGGGAAGACGGTACTACACGGACACGGTTGCTTGTAGGTGACCAGTTCTCAAACTTCTACTACTACAGCATACCCACGTCTTCCTTAACGGGCGGGGTGGATTTTATATAAAATAACATGGTGGACCACAGAGAATTGGGTGTTTCTTTTCTCAAGGGTAAAATGACCAAAATACCCTTACGTATTTTTCTCTTATTCTAAGCGTAGAAACAATTTTTATTTTTTTTATTTTTTTATTTTTTATTTTATTAAAGTGTAGCCCATGGAACATCTGGTATAAGATGGGAGCCATCCATCAAAAGCATCATCCCCTTAACCTCACATTTGAGTCATCCCCTTCCTCATATTTGAGCACACTTACCATGAGGGTAACTCTGTGGCAGACGCTTTGGGTAGGGTGGCCATCGAAGGGTGCTCCAACAAATTCTAAGACGGCGAGCAGATCTTCCGAGAAGGATTAGAGGATCTCTAGTGTTAGACAATGCCGGATTAGGGACTATCAGGTCAACCTGATCTAGGACATAGTTTCCATGGCTCCCTATGTCATCTGCTGCTGAATGGCACTGCTATATCTATTCCACTGTGCTACCACTTTCTGGAGTTGAGCCAACGTGGGTGGATGATAGGTGTGCCGATGGGCTGCGCGATTCTCCACTTTCTGCACCAGTGCTACTGCTGCATCTCGTGGACATTCCTTTTGGTCCAACTTCTACGTAGCCTCGTTTATGATTTACGGGTATATGATGGGCGTGGTCTGAATTCTTTCTGTTGGGACCCGCCCGTATGGCTGTACAATCCATTTCATCTTAATAAAATGCAGGTGGAACGAGTCCACCTTTGTCTTCTTTTTTTTTTTTTCTTTTTTTTATAAAAAGTAAATAGTTAGTGCTATGAGTAGGCTGGGCTAGCCCATGACTTTCGGGCTAGAGCATCAGGCCCAAGACCCGGGCTGGCCTCATACTACAAATTCGGGCCTATTTTTAAATCGTGCCAGATTTTGATGCCCATACTCTTCAGTACTCTATGTTACTACTCCAACCGCACCAGGCTCAGGGACATTTCGGTAAGCTGTTTTGGTTTGTCATAGGCCTGGGCCAGACTCCGGTTTATGTTGAACAATGGAGGCCGGGCTTGGACAGCTTGGTCCACCCCCAACCTGGTCGATTGACACCCCTAAAAGCAGTGTTATAGCATTTTTGAAAAAATATTAGTGTAATAAGATGGCATATATAGGTGGACAACTGTAATTATGCTATATTTACAGGTGTTTCACTGTACTTTTCCTCCTATTGACTTGTATTTTTATACTGTATTACTCACACACAGCAGGCTTTGAACCCTACAAACTGATCTTGACATATAAAACAAACACCCACAAAGAATCCATGCTACATACTAATACCCTAGTCAGTTATCAAGCACTCAATCTCCATACATGTGGCACAGGTATGCGATCCAGACCATCAGTACTCAATGGGAAATGGCCCGTACATTGAGTCTCACATACAGATGATCCTAGCCATAGATCTGAGGATTTTTTTTTTCCCATTTAACTCCAACTGGACACATTTCTCAACTGCCCATTTTCCCTTAGTGAGATATTCCAGATGTTACTAATCCACATAGGGGCCAGTTAGATGAAAGGTCCGGATCTCATACATGCACCTCATGCCTGGATATTGAATACTGATCACCAACTTATATAGTATTGATAGCATTGGGTTCAATTGACTAATACCCAAGTAGCATGATTGGAGCTCCCATGTGACCAGACCAATCAGGTCTTAGACGATGTCACCACCATTGAATGGTTGTTCCGGTCGATCCGCACCGTTGGTTCCAGCCATCTCTTCGTCTGGCCCGTTTGGACTGTTGATCGATCTAATGGTATTTCCTTCAGACCTAGAGGCTGCCTCCACGTCATGTTTACTTCCACGGCCCACTGATCCACCCGTCATGCGTCTGTATTTAGAGCTCCCTCCATCAGAGCTTAAGGCCACACTTTCTATTGCCTCCAAATACAACACCTTCACCAGGTTCCTGAACCTTCGCCTAAACGTCGGCATTCGGGACATGGAACTGACAATCCCCTGTAACCTACAAAGGACAATCTTGCACATGAACATACATATGCATCCTTAAATGATGATGGAATGCATTCTGGGGAATACCAACATCCGAAACTTTAATATGATTCTTGAAGTATCAGGTTTTGAAAGTTCAAGGTTCTTGAAATGCCATGTTCTTAATATCGCTGTATTCTTGAAGATTGGATCAAAATGAAAAGATGCAATCAAGAAAATATGGGCAGTTCTGGTTTGTGGAAATCAACCAACAAACAAGTTTGCAGTATATCTCTCAACTGCATCTTCCCATGAGTATGAGATCCATGAATGGCCCACCTTGTTTGTTCTGTTTCCATCAAGTGATTTGGGTCTGGTCATCAAGAAGTGCTGCACAGACACACCCAACGCATACTGTTGGTCGCTTATAACCTTCCATTTTCTCATATTTGTGGCTTATGTGGTGCCATGACCACCAAGTGAGGTTGCATTCAGTTACCATTCACCATTTTATGACTGTCCATCTTTCTAATACTTGTGGCCCACTTGGTCACCAGACCAGCCTCATTCTTTGGTCAATGCACAAACAGTGGGCCCCATCTGATGAAGTGGAGCTGCATTGAGTTACATGACTCTCTAGTCAGCTGCGAGTTGAAGAATGATCACTGTATCTTATTTAGGAGCTGAACTTCTTTGCACTACCATCCTCTTGAATTTCATTTCATACTGTTCAACATACCTTCGAATTATGGCCTGCAATTGAGCTCGCCTGATGCTGTCATCAGATGCAAATCCACTGTCATTCCAGTCCTGTGGTTTCTCATTGTTGCTACTCATAATCAACTTGCACAAGAAGTCCTCTTCGCTCTCATCCAATTCGAGCCGTTTGATCTGCTCCTTCATGATAAGTAATGGATCGAGAAACCACTCAAACACTTTATCCCTGGGCCAGTTAGATTTCGTCAACTCCACATCATCAGCTGAAAATTTCAATTAGATCCATTGTTAGACAAAAGCAAGAGCTTCTCTGCATGTGTCAGCATAGCACATGTTCGGGACATTCAAGCAAGGTATTGAAAAATGGTTATATGAAGGTTGCAATGGCTGATGCGTAATGGTAACAGTTGGACTCGTTACATGATATAGGGCTGCAATGCCCGATCTGGAAAAAGTGGCCTATTACAGGCATGTAATGGGCATTATGGGCCAATAACTGACATGTATGGTATGAAGAATATGGACACAATAGAAAGTTCACCAACAGCCCACGTTCAACATACATGTGTGGCCATTACCGTAATCGAATACCTTCAGTTCAAGCTGAGCATCAGGTGTGAGCCCTGCTGTCCAGATGGCTCGAAAACCAGGGTAGCCAACTCCTTGGGTAAACCATGCATGTCTGAAGAATATGAACGCATTAGAAAGTTCACGGACAGTCCATGTTCAACTTATATGCGAGGCTCATGTGATGAGTGGACCTGTCTTTTTTTTAAAAAAACTTTTTTGGGCGAGGTCATCCATGTAATGGTGCCCACCTGATTCATGGCTCAGGTGAACCACAGGGCTCAGATTTTTATTTGGAGGAGGAATGTCCCTTCCTTGGCTGCAGTAATATCTCGTATGCATATTTAATGTACACGTGGGTGTGCCTCTCCTGATAAGCAGGCAGCCAGATTATTCAGCCTGGTCATCGACATAGTGGTGTCTTCCATTGCATGGTTCAGATAATGAACTGAAATGAACAATCCAAGTTGGAAGAAAGACATACCGATGAGCAATTCAGGCGATTCAGACCTTGCTGATCTAAGAAGACACTGAAGAATGCAATAGGCTGGAAGCTTGATGATCAGTTTCTTGCATTTTCCCTTGATAATGCAATCCTCTATGTCAGCCACATCTATGAGACCATCACGGAGTAGCTTCCGACCGTTCATCTCACAAGATTGAAAGAGCCAATCCCATATCTGAATGGCAATAGATTAACACTCAGAAAGCTTACATCCTTTAGGTGAAAAGAAATGCTAATACCATGTGTTCTTAACCAAAAACATGTATGGTGATCAGTACTGCATAGATGGGCCATTGCCAAAATTGCAGCAACTGTGCAACTCTGACCATCTGATTGTTGGTTAGACTGCTGAATTTAGGACTTCTTTTGTAGTTAACGTTTTTACTTTTTAGGACACTGACAAATGGCCATTATCGACATTGCCTTGGAGCTTTGGGCCATGGACCATCCACTTAGTAGCTGACTAACTCAATGATCTGGATCACTGTAAACAAGTGTCATGTGTACATGATTCATACACTTCATGGAAAATCATGCAACACATGCCATTGCAGCATTTCTCTAAAAAGAAAATTAGTAACACAGAGACTCCGTGTATGTGTTTCTTACTTGTATGGGTTTTAACCGTTGGATCGCTTTCCTCAGCATTTGGGATCGTTCTGTGACAAGTTTTGTGTTGATGGGACTTAATCTCCCATTCTTCTCTTCGGTCTTGTCGGCATCAATGGACTGATTTCTTTCAAGGAGCCCTGAAGGAGGGTTTGTTCTTTTACGGTATACAGGCCTGGCTGTCATAAGCATCATGACTCAGCATCCAAACACTTGGATGAAATAAGAGGGCTTGTATACTTTTTCATGCACAAGTATAGAAAATGTGAATTGGGTGCACACGTAAGATTGGAACTTGTGGGCACACGAGTGACCTTGAAGCTGATCATCAGGTGGACTCCGCACTGTGGATGCAATGGCCCAAAAGTAAGCAAGCACCAATGATCAGCTGGTCCATTGGTCAATATTTGAATTTTTAGGCCAGGGTGTCCACCTAGACTAATAGCCTGGATCTCGTACACATGTGCCCCATTGGCAAGAGTGCCCACAGACACCAATTACAGTCCCATCAATAAACAGCTGATCTCCCTCAAGTAGGTAGCAATAGAAACTATTAATCTTCACGCGTTGGGAAACTCTGCAAGAGGAAGATTTTTGCCCATGATAGAAATGAAACTCATGAGCATTGAAGCAACATCAAACAAGATAAAACCTCAGATAATTCCTCAGAAAACAGGACCTTTCCCTCAAACAGAGCAAATCATTTGTGTATTCGTCAAAGATTGAAATAATCGATATGATGTAGGCAAGTCCCATCCAAAGAGAGTTTTCCTGGAAAACAATGAATTTCAGTGAAAACATGAACATTCCTGAATGGCATAACATACCCAAGTTCATATTTGATATAAAGTGATGAGAAATGTGATTGACTAATCATCCCAAGGGTTGAAACTTGGTTGGAGTCAATCCAGACCTGACTAACCTAACCCAATTCCAGGTTAGGTTGGGTTAGGTTATCGAAGTCCTCGGGTAGGGTACGGGTTAAAAAACCCCAACCCAATTTGAATTTTGGTTGGGTTAGAGTCGAGCAAATTTGGGTGGGGTTGGGAATAATCGTACATATATTTTGGGGTGGGGTGGGGTGGATTGCATTGAGTGTAGGGGATTTCGGGTTGAATTTGGGTCAGGTTGTAGGTTGGGTCCTCTTGAGGTCAGGTTGGGTTCCGGTTGACCCTCAACGTGATCCAACCTGCCCAAAGTGGTGCCCTAATCCTACTCTCCCTCAAGACATCAGTCATTCAGTTGGGCCGGTGTATACAAGTATTTGGTTATCAAAGTTGACTGCCAAGCAGGCTATATGCATACTGATGGACGACAACTCCACCACAACAGCCCAGAAAGAAGCTGCATATGAAAGCACAGACCACCCCTCCAATCACTGCTAATGGCCATAAAATGATAGCAAGACCCGCAAAGGGTACACAAACTGTCTCCAAGAAAGGGCCTTCTCTTCCGATCAAGTCTTGAAATAGCCGTTGCCATCCTTTCAAAAGCATGTAAGGGCTTTTCCACAGTGCTATGGCAGTGATCATTGGCACTTCTACAGCCACGGCGAGTAGGCTGACTAGGAAACAACTTGGTAGCATCGATAACCTTCCAAAGAAGCACACACATGGAACCAAAAGATTTTCCTGAACAATACATTGGTTGTAGCAAGTCATTTGCTGAAGCTCAATACAGTGAATTGGCATTTACAATGATCGATGGGAAATCAGATAACTGTGTATTTCTTTAAGCAATATTCAAAATCCTAGAAAACCCAATTTGACTTGATATCCAACTGGGTTAGGTTAAATTGAAAACTCAGTTGGATCGAGTAAGTATTCAAATAACATCCTCAAGTAAATCAAAATATAGAAAAACTGAGAGAATGCTAACTAAGATTAAGTACTCCGTACAAAAATAATCAGAAGAATACCTTACACTGCTATTGGTTGAAAGAGCTCTGCTTTGCCCACAGGTGTGTGCAGTAGAGCTCATGTACATGCCACACAGGTGCCAGCATGGAGCATAGGTGAGAGATCCAATCCATCCATCAGGTTGGTCCAATCTTCTACATGCTTTCCCAATAGTACTAGATCTGGTCCACTAAACTTGTGGGCCCCGACACTAGAAACAGGTGAATTGGGTTAGAAAACTTCGGCCACATTTTCGGGAGCCGCACATTTGTTTCTGCAAACTGTTGACTACCTAACCAAATCAACCTGATCATTGGGCTATGACATCAATATAGTGGTGACATTCTGATGGATGTATTCGTCTCGGACCTATTGTGCCATGCTGGCACATTAGGTACATGAGCTTTATTGCACATGCATGTGGGCTTAGCAAAGCTCCAGTTAAAAACATATCTGGAAAAATAATCCCACACTTTTCTGTTAAAATGGACAAACAAATTATGAATGGTGATTCCACTCTTAAGTTTGAGTAAGTCTAGCAGACCCAGGACAAATACAAATTTTATAAATATGTTTTAACCGCATTCCTTACTTGACGTCCAAGGGCGCCTCATCTTCAGCCACTTTCTCACTCAGTTCATCCATATATGAGAAGTAGGAGTGGAAGCAAAAATCCGTAAAATCATGCACTACCGTACAACTTCCCAGTATCGTACTCCAGCAACCGTTCTGAAATCCGCATGAAATTATAGACCGTCAGGTTGAAATAATGAGATCGGATTATAAAGAAACCATGCAACTGTGAATGATGGGTAATCTTTGTAAACAGCTTGAAAGAGAGCTCACAACAAAACAATGGAAAAGCTTGTCTATGACGTGTTCGCCAACCGCCTCGAAAGTTGCAATCAATGGAGCAAAAATTCCATATCCTATTCCAACTAGATGGCTTCCGGCAATGCCAATAACTGGTCACAAAAGTAAGGGCAAGAATAGCAATACCAAGGTCTTCAATACTAGTCCAAGTCTCTTTGTTCTGCCATTAGGCATGGAAGGATCAAATAAGAATAACAGAATAGCAGTTAATGCTACAATGCTTAACCAAAACAAACCCTACACGCGGGGCTCACTTTCTAGTGGTCCAAATTGTCTATAGGGTGGACCCTATTTCGGATGGGAGATGCACCCAAAATCTCCCCATCAGAGATCTCCTGTACAGCCTACTTGGCCCCAACTAAAATTGGATCCTTAGGTACCCATTTCAATTGGATGGCTAAGATCAGTTAAGATTGGAAAAAATTGGGGTATGACCAAATACCTTGTGGGATTAATCAGACAGACCACTTAGTTAACTGAAAGATGGGCATGCCATGATCTTGCATCATACCATCATACAATCCCTCTCATCATGAACAGAAAAGATTACGAGCAAGTCAGCAATGTTATATGGAGTCCATGATCAAGTATTGAATATGATGGCATATCTCATAAAAAATCATTGACATGCATAGAAAACTTTCAATCATTCGTTCAATGTAAAGCTGAGGCCGAATTTCCTATTTGTTTTGCATAGGGAAGTTCCCTGTTGGAAACTCAGTTTGTAGATGTAGGGCCCATGGTTAGTCCATCGAAGCCATTGATCTTATGGAACTCATTATGGAGGGCCATCCTCCCAAATCGGAAGATCCTAGTAACCAAATCTTTGGTCTTCCTCCATTGAATGCAGCTTCTTCGTGCATTCCTTTTTAATCATGTATTTGCATGGCATTAATGGGAAGGTTATACTTGATTAATTCAGGGGATTGTTTGGAAAAGGTCAATGTGGGCTGTCAGATCAATGGCTTGGATAGACGAACCATGGGCTTAATTCTAGAAACTAAGTTCTGCACTGGGAATTTCCCCATGAGAAACGAATAGGAACTATCCGGCCTCGTAAAAGCTAATTTGTTCCATAGTAAAACAGCATACTTTGCTACACAGTAATAAGTCCAGATGAAGTAGGCGGGCCACAGTCCCAATATTACAGGAGTTTCCGACGACAATGATAACTATTGCAAATGGGCTGATAATCGCCGCTGCAAAAGACAAATATATTTAAAACAGAGCATTTACTATATGTAGATACCTACCAACATACATCCACAAATGCTTTCATCCATGCATGCTTGCAAATATATGTCCATAGCTATAACTACATAGATGGGCTCACACATGAATGCGTGCATCAACTGCTAACAATTAAATTCTGGAATTACAGTAAATAATCAATCTAAATGTTCATATTAACACACCATTCATGTTCAAATACAGTCTTCAATCTTCATTCGGTCATGGAATAGCAGTTGCTCCCATTGAAATGACAATCTAACAACAATTTTCACTAATCTGGAGATTGTCGAATTCTTAGGAAAGACTGGTTAATTGTTTACCACTAAATTGATGCAGGACAATTAACCACTTGCTCAAAAAGCTCAAACTGATAGAGCATGGCGAATCAATCACTTTATCTTATAGCCTAGGCTTCACATCCCATGGGTTAGGACCTCGGCCAGAACCCCCCTTGTGGGCCCCACTTCGCATAGGTTCCGATTCAAACAGGTGGGGCCCGCTTCACATGGGCCGCCTACCCTGAGTATGCCCCTTGCATCCCACAGGCCATCCCACCTGAGCCCAATGTGAAAATGCCCTTGCATTATAAATGGTGCATAAAAAGGATTAGATAAGATTTGGCCCACCTTGGGTTGAATGTAGAGGTCCACAGGTTAGGGGTGATCTGACTTCTTAGGGATGATAAGTAATCAGGGTGGTCCTGTTGGCCTGGCCTAACTTATGGAAGTGTTTCTGTTGGAGCTAACCCATGCCCAATTCCTTTGATGGAAGAATGGGATGGACATGGATTCAGTTCTTAGCTAATGGCATAGGGTTTTTTCACTTCTAACGATTTGCATCGACATTTGTATAATCCAGGCCATTGCTTTGTTGCATCTTACTATGAAAAGGGGGCCATTGCTCTATGTTTGCTGAGATCTTCTACCAATTTCTGGATCTGGTAGTAAGGTGGTTGGTCATACAAGGTATTTTCTGGCAGGCCGGAGAGGGTGCCCTCTACCCTTTAACTGAATACGGGTTAGAAAATGTAGATTCACTAGGGTTGGCAGGCCTGATATTTTTGAACAACTCGGGACTGGACGCAACCTGCTGGATCTACTCAAGCTTGGCATTTTGGACAACCCAGGCCCACCCGTTGCCAGCTCTATGCTTCATGATGAGCTTTGTTACATTGTAATTTGTTCTAACATTGTATCCATTCTGCCAAGTGTAGGTGGAAAACCATCTATCCATTCTGCCAAGGCCCAAGTGCCTCCTCAAGCGTAGACTATGCAAACTCGTAGTGTCGTTGTTGATGAGTCAGACTATTGCCAAGTTGCAAACACTAAGGCCCCGTTTGTTAAATCTGAAGTCTAAAGCCTAAATCTGAAATCTGAAGCTGAATCTAAAATCTAAAGCTTGAATCTGAAATCTAAAGTCAAAAAATTTGTTTGGTAATTATGGCTGAAGTCTGAAAATTAAGTACTGAATTTGAAACAACCCGTTTGTTAGCAAACATATGAATTGTCTAAAATATGTTGATTTGACACATTTGCCCCTTTCTCCTATTTGGAAATATTTTACATTATAAAGAAATTATTTTCTATTAAATGAAAATAAATTTATTCTATTTAATTCAAATAAACTATAAAATACTTAATAGAAAATTAAAATGATATGTAAAAAATGAATGAACTGAATGGATGAAACACATACATTATGGGGCCTCACAGCACTGACCATCACCCACTAGGCTAGTGACGGGGGAGTAGTCAATCCGTTGATACGTGGATATGTGTCGTGCGAAGAAGCTCCTCGAGGTCCGCCTTGTATGAAGGTTTCAAAGGGGATCAAAGTTACATGGGCCCTACAATAATGTATTTATTATATCCGCACCATTCATAAAATTTTCAAGATTATTTTAGAGCATTGTCCAAAAAATGAATCATATCCAAAACTCAAATGGACCACAACAAAAATAGCAGTGGGATGATGATTTCATCGTTAAAAAACTCGCAGGGCCCACTATAACATTTATTTCCATCTAATGTATTCATAAGGTCAAAAATATATGGATGAAGAGGAAAAACAAATTTCATATTGATCCGAAACTTTTATGACCCCAAAAGGGTTTCAACGGTACACGTTCAATCATTGTGGTCCAGTTTATCTTTATATATGTCTTATTTTTCAGTTCAAGTCTTACGACTAGTTCGCAAAATGGATGGGCAGTTTAAATATAACAAATACATCATGATGGGACCCACAGAACTTGCTTACGTCAATACACCAGCCAATCCACTTCCCAATCTCGTCCCTGGCTCGGACTGGGATTCCTCGCGGAAGGCTTTCGCATGATGTCCCTGCGCTGGGAACTTAGGTGAGGCCTAACGTGATGTTTGTGAGAAATCCACTCCATTTATCCGTTTGTGAGTTCATTTTAGAACATAAGGACAAAAATGAACCGTATCAGGTGGGACAAAAATGTGAGTATTAAATGTCAACGGTTGAAATATTTGTGTGGCCACAAAAGCTTTGAATCAGGATAATATTTTTGTTTTCATTTCATTCCAGTATGAATGACATTATAAACGGTATAGATGGCATATAAACATCACTGTCTACTCCAAGAACGTTTCAACGACAGGAATTTCCCTGTACACATTTTCCTTTATTGCGGCCCACTTGAGTCTTGTATCCTTCTTAATTTTTCTCTCAAGTCCTAAAATGATCTCAAAAAACAGATGGACGGGGTGGATTTCTCAAACATCACGGTAGGCCCCACCTAAGTTTCCAGCGCAGGAACTTCCCGCGAAAGCCTTTAGCTGGAAATCCGCGTCACCCTGACTCGAGACGGATTGGCTACTCCCTGGGCGGTGCTCTATTAGCTCCTCCATGATGTACGTGTTTCATCCATTCCGTTCATCCATTTTTACAGATCATTATAGAGCTTCTTCCCAAAAATTATAGGAATATAAATCTCAGGTGGACCACACCATAGGAAAACAATAATGATTGGATATGCATCATTAAAATCCTCCTAAGGCCCACTGTACTGTTTAATTGACATCCAATCTTTTAATTAGGTCATACAGGCCCAGATGAAGGGGAAAAACAAAGATCAGCTTGATCCAAAACTTTTATGGTCCCCAAAAGGTTTTTAATGGTCGACGTTATTCAACACTGTTTCCTGTAATGTGGCCCACTTAAGATTTTGATATATCTAGTTTTTTTGTCCCATACCATGAAATGATATTAAAAAATAGATGGATGGAATGGATGAAACACATACATCATGTGGGCCATACGAGATGAAACAGTGGGAAAGGAATGTCCACCGCTGAAACCTTCCTATGCTCCACCTTGATGTTTATATTCCATCCAAGCTGTTTATAAGGTCATTTTCACTGGGATGAAGTGAAAATATCAAAAATTAGACTGAGACAAAACATTCGTGGTCACATAAATGTTTCAACGGTGGTCACTAAATCTCCACTGTTTCCTCTCGTGTGGTCGATTCGAGTTTTGAATATACCTTATTTTTGGCTGCATATCCTAAAATGATCTCTAAAATCGGATGGACGGTGTGGCTTTCTCAAAAACATCTCCGTGGGCCCCATCCAGATTCCCTTAGCAGGAGCTTCCTGCAAACGCTTTCGCAGGAAATCCGCGTCCGTGTTTAACGAGGACGCGGATTGCGTACTAGTGTACTACCCCCGCCCGTACCTGGCTCCGAACGGGCAGTTCTGTGGGCGGGCCCACCTTGATGTATATGTACATCCAAACCATCTATCCCTTTTCTCACATTATTTTAAGGCATGAACACAAAAATGAGGTAGATCCAACCCTCACGTGGACCACACCAAATAATAATCTTGGTTGCATTAAAATGCACCAGTTGCATTAAATGCAAGAGTCATCTGTGATGTGGTCCATTTGATCATTGGATTTGACTCATTTTTGTTTTGATGCTTTTAAATAATATGAGAAAAGGGATAGAGGGTTTGGATGTACAGATACATCACGGTGGGCCCGCCCACAGAACTGCCCGTTCGAAGCTAGGGAGGGGCGGGGGTAGTACGCAATCTGCGTCCCAACGGTTCAAAGAGATCAAAGTTACATGGGCCACTGTGATGTTTTTTTACCATCTAACCTATTCATTAGGTCATGTAGACATGGATGAAGTGAAAACACAAATATCAGCTTGATATGAAACTTCTCCAACTCTCAAGAAGTTTTTAACGGTGGACATTCAATCCCCACCTTATGGTCCAATTAATCATTGAACCTGCTTCTTTTATTGGATTACATGTTATATTATTTGAAAAAGTTGATGGACAGTGTGGATCAAACACATAAATTATGGTGGGGCATAAAGAAGTTTCAGTTGATTTTGTATTGCGCAAACAATTGAAAAGAAAAACTTTACGTAGTAACTTGAAAAGGGGTACTTTTGGAAGGAAAAAAATTTTGTTTAATGAAAAATCACGGAGCGCATTCCGCGTTCACCATTAAGCCAGACTCCTATCACGGAAAGAATTCAGTGAAAAACCACTTAGCGCTTTCCGTCTTCCACGTTAACAACGCATTAACAAACACCACTAAACACGAAAAATTTCCCCATTCCGTGTTAAGTGCAAAAATTCAGCGTTAACAAACACGGCGTAAGTGTTGTGTGTCAAACCCCACTAGGTATGCAAGAGAGACACAAGCATGGTTTTAAGACCTAGACAAGCCTTCTATGACTCGTTTGAGTCAATTCAGAATTGGTCGGACCCAATCCGATTTGAGACCATGAGTCACCCCTAAATGTGCCAAGTCCGAATGCGACTTAAGACGGGGGCAAGTTGGTCAAAGTACCTCTTTTAACCGTGAAAACAAGAGTTGAATAGAATATTTTGTACTTTGCTAAGAACTCAAGAGCTTACACTTTTTGAGGATCTTGAGGTTTTGTGGTTACAAGTGATCGGGCATCTCTTCCTTATGTCGACCTAAGAACCTTCAACTACTTTACATGGATGGTTAGGATGATGTCATATGATGATCATCCAATGGCCAATGTTTCTAAACTATCTCCCTACAAAGACCCCCTAAAGAAATCTCAAGTATCCTAGAGAGCTCACATAACTCTACAACATGACTAGCCATCTTTAGAATCCTCTGCACAAATTAGCCTCTTTAGAATCCTCAACACAACACTATGCATGTTGCTTTAGTGTGCTAGTGCCGAAAATGGCTTCCCCTTGAAAAGCCTCTTATGAATGACCGATTTGTGAAAACCTCACCTACCTATTGCCTTAATGCCCTCACCAACATCTTGATGATGATCCCATGAGTTGGTTTCTTGAAATATCACAATGTGTTGTTTTGTCTTTCTTGTCACCCTTAATTAGTTGTAAGGCTAAGATCAACAAATCATTTGAACCACCTTTTCCTTGCTCAAGAAATCCATGCCCAAGATGACCTTAAAATCATCTAGTGGAATAGCAAAGAGACTCGTCTTGCCAACACACCCTTCATTGCGTATCTCCACATCCTTACCCATTCCTTGAACAGGTTAGGATTTTTTTTTTTTTTTTTGGAAACTAAGATTCCATTGAAGGTTTGGATTTTGAATTGACCACCTTTCTCTTGCTTGAGTCCTGCACCAACATCAAACCCAACAATCTTGGTAGTCATGTTTGCCTTCGTATCTGCGCTTCAACTTGATTTGTATAGTACACTAACTCCCATCCAAGTGGCTTGGCTTTCTTTGCTCGTCCTTGCAAAACATTTAAGAACCTAATTCTCAGTTCCTCTTCTTCCTCCTCGACTTGAACCCAGTTCAAGGGTTTGTTATGTTGGTAGCACTTTGCCCATTGATTGCCGTCACAAATGAAGCTACTCCAACTTTCCTCCTGGCTCACGGAGCTTGCCTTCCATAGCATTGAGGAATTGCATGGACTTAATCTTATTTCCTCAATCCTCTTCTTTAATTGTCTTCACTGCAAGAGCATTGAGAACTTGTCTTTTCGGAAATCCCTTGCCCAATGAGGCCAATTGCAGATAAAGAATTTAACCTCATGGCTTGGGTAAGTCTCATCTATCCTTGCTATATTTGACCCTTGCCTTAGTCACCTGTTGAAAATAATAGCTCTGATGAGTCACTCCTTGTGAACTCCATCAATCGCTCTGCCACTGCCATGACTATCACAAGGTCCAACATGTAGTTCTTGCCATGCCCAATGTGGCAATGATACCATATCCAAGAATAAAATAGAAACCTTCTGGATAATTGATCTACACTATTATCCTTTCAAAGATCAACAAGAGAACTCTAGAACATTCCAGAGATTTCACATTTCTATTTGACTCTAGCTTTCTTTAGAATCCTTTCAACAACATTACATACTATGTGCATTACCTCTACTATATAAGTAGTGTGAAAAATGATTAAAGCCCCTTGCTGCTGACCGGTCCGCAACAACGTGCTTCACCTCCCTTGTGCACATACCCATATGAACAGTGATCCAAACCATCCATCTTGTAGACCTCATCGTGGATGGGCCACTAAGGGCCTGTTTGGATACCACCAAATAAGTTACTTTTTCTACTACCAGTAGTAGATAAGTAACTCATATGAGATATGTTTGGTTTATGATCAATTATAAGTAAAAAAAAAAAAAAAATTATTTAAAGTTACTTAATTCCTTCAGTTTAATTAGTAAAAAATCAAGATAAGTTACTTGAGGCATAAGTAGCTTATTGTAAGTAACTTACGATCCAAATGCCTCCTAAAAGAAAATTGGATTGATTGGACAACCCTATCGGCCTAACCACTCAAGTGACGGACTATCTCCCATTAAGTGGGATTGGTGATTTTAACCTGTGGTTTTCATAACATAGTTTTGAATAAGTAACATAGTTTTGAATAAGATTGTTCAGTCAGTGAGCATATTCAATGCTCAAACCATGTTGGCCCCAATGTATGTATGATGCAGATTGCCGGACAGGTGACCATGTATACGAAATGATGGAGCATGCATCCATTTTCGAAGGCCCATTAGATTTCTGGGCCTACCCAACAATTGGCTGGGCTCGTCCTCAACTCTACACTGTGAGGCGCATCTAGGCCCACCTATTAAATGGGTAGGGCCAATGTTTATATGGAGGCCCATCACAGGACAGGTCCATGCCTATTTATGGATGGTAGAAACTATGATTGGGCTGACCTGGCATGTGTGGAACCTGTGTTTAGTCTCAGTGGTCCTTGAGCCTAACTGGCCAGCTCAGCTCAGTTCGGTTAGCAACTCGGCCCGCTTGAGCCAAGCTTGAGCTCGATCTTTTGAGCCAAGTTTTAAGTTCAAGTCTACGAGCTTTTTTTTTTTCCAAAAAACCAGGATTTCATTACTGAAAACGGGGGATGTATATGTAATTCAGGAGGGCTGCCCCCGACTAGCCACTCCTATCCTGAGCTAAACACATCCACAAACAGTCTATGAGTTGTGTTTGAGTTTAGGGTTTTTAATATATATAATATATAATGCATAATATAATTTATTTAAATATATAAATATTTACAAAATATTTATATTAAGTGAACCCAATCTGAGTAAAAACGATTCGAAACGAGTCGAGTTTGGAGCCGAGACGAGTTGAGCTCGGTCTAGCTCGGACTTGACACAGAATTTTTTCGAGCTCAAAAAATCAGTTCGACCGTCTCGAACCTAGTTTTGAGCTGAATTGAGTCGAACTTTTCCGAGTTGAGTTGAGCAAGTAAACGAGCTAACTCGGTTCGTGTGCAGTTCTACCTGCGTTGGTCAGTCTTGGACACATTTCTCACTCAAAAGGCTTCGCTAGGCGTACACACTGCTTGGGCTAATGCCTGGCACATGGATGGGACACATCAAAGCCGTGCATTAGGTGGGGTCCTCCATGTAGATGATCTGATCCAAAATCAGTCCAACCAAATCATCATTTGGGACACGTGTAACCGTTCAAAACCAAAAAGCCAAATGCCCACATCCCACGTACACGAGTGGCCTGCCTGAAATTTTGGCCGGTTCATCCACAAGCGGGGCCCACCCAATGCATGGTTAGATTTGCTGGGCCGGCCTGTGGCCTTAAGCTACATGTTTCTGGAGAGGTGGGTTTTGGCCCATTCATTGATCATGCCTTTAATCAGGGCCATTTGCTTGATTGGGCTGGCACCATGCATCAACTGCAAGTAAGAAGGTGGGCCCCACAACTGGTCCTTTTAATTTAAAAGGCTTGAAATGGTGATCCTTCTCATACCTGAAAGCTGGCATATGAAGTAGTGGATCTGGACCGTCCATTTGTTGATCCTTCTCATGAATGAGCCAAATTAGAGGGATCCAAAGATCAGATCCATATCGACGGTCAGATCCAAAGATCAGATCCATATACAGGAATAGCAAGGTCACCTGACGGCACTCTGAAAGGTGGTCCTCGGTGATCATGGGACGTACTCCAACTTGGGCCAAAACTAATTCTGTACTGTGTTTCATGCATAGTTTATACAAGTACCCATGTTTGGGCCATCACCATAAATTGTACTCACCCAACCAATGAGGCCCTCCTTATAATTTGTAAAGCCCATAAATAGAGCTACCAAGTGGATATTTTCGTTTACCATATGTAGGCCCCATGTGATCATGAATATGACTCTAAAATGACCCAAAACCAACCTTGTACCAAAAGTCTGTTTAATATAAAACTCCTGTGGACCACATTAATGGGGTCCCCCACCTTCCTAGTGCATTTAATGCAGCATCTAAACCATGGAAAAGAAATCGTTGGTGCTGGTGAGCCCATAATGTTAGGTGGGCCATCTAGTGTGGTTTGTCTTGTATGTGCCCTTCCCTTCATCTGATGACGCCCACTTAGCATGTTTTGTAAATATGTATTATTTAACTTGTAAAATATGCAGTGGACTGATTTTACTACCCAGTTGTTGTCTTAAGATATGAATGACCTTGAGCCCATATAAATGAGGCAATTCTGGGCCCAAGTGGGCTATCTTGTATGAGTTGCACCCTTGCCAAATAAGGCACACTTAGTATATCGTGTAAATTTATTCTTTTACCTTATGGAACATGTGGTGGAGCGGGCTCAAATTCTTGAGTCAAACTAAGTGGAGGTTTCGAGGGCCCAAATTCTTGAGTCAAACTAAGTGGAGGTTTCGAGGGCCCGGGACCAGGGGAGAGATAGGAAGGGCAAGAGGAAGATCCCTCCCTCATCCTCCTCTTCTTCCAAGCCCAGCAACCACCCACCACCATCACCCTCCTCCTCCTCCTCTCTCTCCCCTCCACTCCCTCCCTCTCTCCCTCATCTCTCAATCCAACTCGGTGCCAACGCGACCTGACTCGGTGACCTGACTCGGTACGGATCAGTCCAGGCCAGGCTGAACTCGAATCGAGTCAGGCATGCTGGGCTCAGTATCGAGTTGGATCGAGTTCGGGTCAGGCCTATTTCAAAACCGGTTCAAGTCGAGTCAACCCTAACTCGGTCGGACTCAACTCGATGCCCAGTTCTACGTGTAGATCTGACCAAAATACCCTCACATATTTTTCTCTTATACTAAGAGTAGAAACGCCCCATTTTTTACTTTTGCTCTTTGCCCAAGTGAATAAAGTGTATAAAATGGTTAGTGCTATGAGTAGGATGGGTTAGCCCACGACTTCAGGCTAGAGCATCAGGCCCAAGACCCGGGCCGGTCTCATACCACAAATTCAGGCCTATTTTTCAATCGTGCCAGATTTGGATGTCCAGACCCTTCATGTACTCTATGTTACTACTCCAACTGGAACAGGCTCAGGGACATTTCGGTAAGCTGCTTTGGTTTGTCATAGGCCTGGGCCAGGCTCCGGTTTATGTTGAACAATGGAGGCCGGGCTCGGACAGCTTGGTCCACCCCCAACCTGGTCGATTGACACCCCTAAAAATAGTGTAATAAGATCTCATATATGGGTGGACAACTGTAATTATGCCATATTTACAGGTGTTTCACTATACTTTTCCTCCTATTGACTTGTATTTGTGTACTGTATTACTCACACAGCAGGCTTTGAACCCTACAAACTGATCTTGACATGAAACAAACACCCACAAAGAATCTATGCTACATACTAATGCCCTAGTCAGTTATCAAGCACTCAATCTCCATACATGTGGCACATGTGTGCGATCCAGACCATCAGTACTATGGGAAATGGCCCGTACATTGAAAGTCTCACATACAGATGATCCTAGTCATACATCTGAGGATTTTTTCCCATTTAACTCCAACTGGACACATTTCTCAACTGCCCATTTTCCCTTAGTGAGATATTCCAGATGTTTGCTAATCCACATGGGGGCCAGTTAGATGAAAGGTCCGGATCTCATACATGCACCTCATGCCTGGATATTGAATGCTGATCACCAACTTATATAGTATTGATAACATTGGGTTCAATTGACTAATTCCCAAGTAGCATGATTGGAGCTCCCATGTGACCATACCAATCAGGTCTTAGACAATGTCACCGCCATTGAATGGTCGTTCCGGTCGATTTGCCCCGTTGGTTCCAGCCATCTCTTCGTCTGGACCGTTTGGACTGTTGATCGATCGAATGGTATTTCCTTCAGACCTAGAGCCTGCCTCCACGTCATGTTTACTTCCACGGCCCACTGATCCACCCATCTTGGGTCTGTATTTAGAGCTCCCTCCATCAAAGCTTAAGGCCCCACTTTCTATTGCCTCCAGATACAACACCTTCACCAGATTCCTGAACCGGCGCCTAAACGTCGGCATCCGGGACATGGAACTGACAATCCCCTGTAACCTACAAAGGAAAATCTTGCACATGAACATATGCATCCTTAAATGATGATAGCATGCACTCTAGGGAATACTAACATCCGAAACTATAATATGTTTCTTGGAAGTATCAGGTTTTGAAAGTTCAAGGTTCTTGAAATGCCATGTTCTTAATATTGCCGCATTCTTGAAGATTGGATCAAAATGAAAAGATGCATTTGAGAATATATGGGCAGTTCTGGTTTGTGGAAATCAACCAACAAACAAGTTTGCAGTAGATCTCTCAACCGCATCTTCCCATGAGTATGAGATCCATGCATGGCTCACCTTGTTTGTTCTGTTTCCATCAAGTGATTTGGGTCTGGTAATCAGGAAGTGCTGCACAGACACTCCCAATGCAGACTGTTGGTCGTTTATAACCCTCCATTTTCTCATATTTGTGGCCTATTTGGTGCCATGACCAGTGTCAGAGGTTGCATTCAGTTACCAGTCACCATTTTATAACTGTCCATCTTTCTAATACTTGTGGCCCACTTGGTCACCAGACCAGCCTCATTCTTTGGTCAATGCACAAACAGTGGACCCCATCTGATGAAATGGAGATGCATTGTGTTACCCGACTCTCTAGTCAGCGGCGAGTTGAAGAATGATCACTGTATCTTATTTAGGAGCTGAACTTCTTTGCATTACCATCCTCTTGAATTTCATTTCATACTGTTCAACATACCTTCGAATTATGGCCTGCAATTGAGCTTGCCTGATGCTGTCGTCAGATGGAAATCCACTGCCATTCCAGTCCTGTGATTTCTCATTGTTGCTAGTCGTAATCAACTTGCACAAGTATTCCTGTTCACTCTCATCCAATTCGAGCCGTTTGATCTGCTCCTTCATGATAAGTAATGGACCAAGAAACCACTCAAACACTTTATCCTTGGGCCAGTTAGATTTCGTCAACTCCACATCATCAGCTGAAATTTTCAATTAGATCCATTGTTAGACAAAAGCAAGAGCTTCTATGCACGTGTTGGCATAGCAGGCATAGCACATGTTCAGGACATTCAAGCAAGGTATTAAAAAATGGTTATATGAAGGTTGCAACGGCTGATACGTAATGGTAACAGTTGGACTCGTTACACGATATAGGGCTGCAATGACCGATCTGGAAAAACTGGCCTATAACAGGCATGTAATGGCCATTATGGGCTAATAACTGACATTATGAAGAATATGGACACAATAGAAAGTTCACCAACAGCCCACATTCAACATACTGTGTGGCAATTATCATAATCGAATACCTTTTGTTCAAGCTGAGCATCAGGTGTGAGCCCTGCCATCCAGATGGCTTGAAAACCAGGGTAGCCAACTCCTTAGGTGAGCCATGCATGTCTGAAGAATATGAACACATTAGAAAGTTCACTGACAGTCCATGTTCAACATATATGTGTGGCCCATGTGATGAATGGACCTGTCTTTTCTTTTTCTTTTTTTGGTGAGGTCATCTATGTAATGGTGCCCACCTGATGCATGGCTCAGTTGAACTACACAACTCGGGTCTTTCTTCTTTTCTTTTTTCTTTTTTTTTTTTTTTTTGTTCTTTTTTCTTTTTTTTGGAGGAGGTGGAATGTCCCTTCCTTGGCTGAAGTAACAGCTCGTATGCACATGTGGGTGTGCCTCTCCTGATGAGCAGGCAGCCAGAATTTTCAGCCAGTCATTGACATAGTGGTGTCTTCCATTGCATGGCTCAGATAATGAACTGAAATAAACAGTCCAAGTTGGAAGAAAGACATACCGATGAGCAATTCAGGCGATTCAGACCTTGCTGATCTAAGAAGACACTGAAGAATGCAAAAGGCCGGAAGCTTGACGATCAGTTGCTTGCATTTTCCCTTGATAATGCAATCCTCTATGTCAGCCACATCTATGAGACCATCACGGAGTAGCTTCCGACCGTTCATCTCACAAGATCGAAAGAGCCAATCCCATATCTGAATGGAAATAGATTAACACTCAGCAAGCTTACATTCTTTAGGTGAAGAGAAATGCTAATACCATGCATTCTTAACGAAAAGCATGTATGGTGATCAGTACTGCATAGATGGGCCATTGCCAAAATTGCAGCAACCGTGCAACTCTGACCATCTGATTGTTGTGTAGCCTGCTGAATTTAGGACTTCTTTTTTAGTTAACGTTTTAACTTTTTAGGACACTGACAAATGGCTATTATCGACATTGCCTTGGAGGTTTGGGCCATGGACCATCCACTTAGTAGCTGACTAACTCAATGATCTGGATCACTGTAAACAAGTGTCATGTGTACATGATTCATACGCTTCATGGAAAATCATGCAGCACATGCCATTGCAGCATTTCTATAAGAAGAAAATTAGCAACACAGATTCCATGTATGTGTTTCTTACTTGTATGGGTTTTAACTGTTGGATAGCTTTCCTCAGCGTTTGGGATCGTTCCGTGACAATTTTTGTGTTGATGGGACTTAATCTCCCGTTCTTCTCTTCGGTCTTGTCGGCATCAATGGACTGATTTCTTTCAAGGAGCCCTGAAGGAGGATTTGTTCTTTTACGGTATACAGGCCTGGCTGTCATAAGCATCATGAGTCAGCATCCAAAAACTTGGATGAAATAAGAGGGCTAGTATACTTTTTCATGCACAAGTATAGAAAAAGTGAATTGGGTGCACATGTAAGACTGGAACTTGTGGGCACACAGAGTGACATTGAGGCTGATCATCAGGCGGAATCCGCACCGTGGATGCACTGGCCCAAAAGTCAGCAAGCACCAACGATCAGCTGGTCCATCAGCCAATATTTGAATTTTTACGCCAGGGTGTCCACCTAGACTAATTGCCTGGATCTCGTGCACGTGCCCCATTGGCAAGCGTGCCCACAGACACCAATGACAGTCCCATCAATAAAACAGCTGATCTCCCTCGAGTAGGTAGCAATAGAAACTATTAATCTTCAGGTGTTGGGAAACTCTGCAAGAGGAAGATTTTTGCCCATGACAGAAATGAAACTCATGAGCATTGAAGCAACATTAAACAAGATAAAACCTCAGATAATACCTTGGAAAACAGGACCCTTCCCTCAAATAAAGCAAATCATTTGTGTATTCATCAAAGATTGAAATTATTGATATGATGTAGGCAAGTCCCATCCGAAGAGAGTTTTCCTGGAAAAAATGAATTTCAGTGAAAACATGAACATTCCTGAATGACATAACATACCCAACTTCATATTTGATATAAAGTGATGAGAAATGTGACTGACCAATCCTCCTAAGGACTGCAACTTGGTTAGAGTCAACCGGACCTGACTAAGGGTAACCCAATTTCAGTTTAGGTTGGGTTGGGTTGTTGAAGTCCACAGGTTGGGTACGGGTTAAAAAACGCCAACCCAATTTGAATTCTGGTTGAGTTAGAGTTGAGAAATTTTGGGTGCGGTTGGGAATAATCACACATATTTTGGGTTGGGCATCTTGGGTTGAATACTTGAATTTGGGTCAGGTTGTGGGTTGGGTCCTCTTGAGGTCAGGTTGGGTTCCGGTTGACCCTCAACGTGACCCAACCTCCCCAAGTTGTGCCCTAATCCCACTCTCCCTCAAGACATCAGTCATTCAGTTGGGCTGGTGTACACAAGTATTTGGTTATCAAAGTCGATTGCCAAGCAGGCTATATGCATACGAACCTGATGGACGATGACTCCACCATAACAGGCCAGAAAGAAGCTGCATATGAAAGTACAGACCACCCCTCCAATCACTGCTAAAGGCCATAAAATGATAGCAAGACCTGCAAACGGTACACAAACTGTCTCCAAGAAAGGGCCTTCTCTTCCGATCAAGTCTTGAAATAGCCGTTGCCATCCTTTCAAAAGCATGCAAGGGCTTTTCCACAGTGCTATGGCGGTGATCATTGGCACATCTACAGCCACGGCGAGTAGGCTGACTAGGAAACAACTCGGTAGCATCGATAACCTTCCAAAGAAGCACACACATGGAATCAACAGATTTTCCTGAACAATACATTGGTGGTAGCAAGTCATTTGCTGAAGCTCAATACAGTGAATTGGCATTTTCAATGATTGATGGGAAATCAGATAACTGTGTATTCCTTTAAGCAATATTCAAAATCCTAGAAAGCCCAACTTGACTCGATATCCAACTGGGGGTTAGGTTAAATTGAAAACTTAGTTGGATCGAGTAACTATTCGAATAACATCCTCAAGTAAATCAATAATATAGTAAAACTGAGAGAATGCTAAGTAAGATTAAGTACTCCATACAAAAATAATCAGAAGAATACCTTACACTGCTATTGGTTAAAAGAGCCATGCTTTGCCCACAGGTGTGTGCAGTAGAGCTCATGTACATGCCACACGTGTGCCAGCATGGAGCATAGGTGAGAGATCCAATCCATCCATCAGGCCAATCTTCCACATGTTTTCCCAATATTACTAGATCTGGTCGACTAAATATGTGGGCCCCGATACTGGAAACAGGTGAATGGGTTAGAAAACTTCAGCCACATTTTCGGGAGTTGTACATTTGTTTTTGCAAACTGTTGTCTACCTGACCAAATCAACCTGATCCTTCGGCTATGGCATCAATGTAGTGGTGCCATTCTGACGGATGTATTGGTCTCGAACCTATTGTGCCATGCTGGCACATTGTGGTGTGTACATGAGCTTTATTGCACCTGCATGTGGGCTTAGCAAAGCTCCAGTTAAAAACGTATCTGGAAACATAATCCCACACTTTTCTGTTAAAATGGACAAACAAATTATGGATGGTGATTCGACTCGAAGTTTGAGTAAGTCTAGCAGACTCAGGACAACTACAAATTTTGTAAATATGTTTTAACCGCATTCCTTACTTGATGTCGAAGGGCGCCTCGTCTTCAGCCACTTTCTCACTCAGTTCATCCATATATGAGAAGTAGGAGTGGAAGCAAAAATCCATAAAATCATGCACTACTGTACAACTTCCCAGTATTGTACTCCAGCAACCGTCCTGAAATACGAACGAAATTATAGACCGTCAGGTAGAAATAATGAGATCGGATTATAAATAAACCATACAACTGTGAATGATGGGTAATCTTTGTAAACGGATTCGAAGAGAGCTCACAACAAAACAATGGAAAAGCTTGTCTATGACGTGTTCGCCAACCGCCTCGAAAGTTGCAATCAATGGAGCAAAAATTCCATATCCTATTCCAACTAGAAGGCTTCCGGCAATGCCGATAACCGGCCACAAAAGTAATGGCACGGGCAAGAATAGCAATACCAAGGTCTTCAATACTAGCCCAAGCCTCTTTGTTCTGCCATAAGGCATGGAAGGATCAAATAAGAATAACAGAAGAGCAGTTAATGCTACAATGCTTAACCAAAACAAACCCTACACGTGGGGCTCACTTTCTAGTGGTCCAAATTGTCCATAGGGTGGACCCCATTTCGGATGGGAGATGCACCCAAAATCTCCCTGTCAGAGATCCTGAACAACCTATTTGGCCCCAACTAAAATTGGATCCTTAGGTACCCATTTCAATTGGATGGCTAAGTTCAGTTGAGATGGGAAAAAATTGGGGCATGACCAAATACCTTGTGGGATCAATCAGACCAAGCACTTAGTTAGCTGAAAGATGGGCATGCCATGATCTTGCATCATACCATCATACAATCCCTCTCATCATGAACAGAAAAGATTACGGGCAAGTCAAGCAATGTTATGTGGAGTCCATGATCAAGTATTGAATATGATGGCATATCTCATACTGAATCATTGACATGCAGAGAAAACATTCAATCATTCCTTCAATGTAAAGCTGAGGCTGAGTTTCCTATTTATTTCGCATAGGGAAGTTCCCTGTTGGAAACTCAGTTTGTAGATGTGGGGCCCATGGTTAGTCCATCAAAGCCATTGATCTCATGGAACTCATCTTGGAGGCCCCCCCCCCCAACCAAAAAAAAAAAAACTCCCAAATCGGAATATCCTGGTAATCAAATCTTTGGTCTTCCTCCATTGAATGCGGCTTCTTCATGCATTCCTTTTTAATCATGTATTTGCGTGGCATTAATGGGAAGGTTATACTTGATTAATTCAGGGGATTGTTTGGAAAAGGTCCATGTGGGCTGTCAGATCAATGGATTGGATAGATGAACCATGGGCTTAATTCTAGAAACTAAGTTCTGCACTGGGAATTTCCCCATGAGAAACTAATTTGTTCCATAGTAAAACAGCATACTTTGCTACACAGTAATAAGTCCAGATGAAGTGGGCAGGCCACAGTCCCAATATTACAGAAGAGTTTCCGACGACAATGATAACTGTTGCAAATGGGCTGATAATCGCGGCTGAAAAAGACAAAAATATTAGAAACAGAGCATTTACTATATGTAGATACCTACCAACATACATCCACAAATGCTTTCGTCCATGCATGCTTGCAAAGATATGTCCATAGGTATAACTACATAGATGGGCTCACACATGAATGCGTGCATCAAGTGCTAACAATAAAATTCTGGAATTTCAGTAAATAATCAATCTAGATGTTCATATTAACACACCATTCATGTTCAAATACAATCTTCAATCTTCATTTGGTCAAGGAATAGCAGTTGCTCCCATTGAAATGACAATCTAACAACAATTTTCACTAATCTGGAGACTGTCGATTGCTTAGGAAAGACTAGTGGTTAATTGTTTACCACTAAATTGATGTAGGACAATTAACCACTTGCTAAAAAAGCTCGAACTGATAGAGCATGGCGAATCAATCCCTTTATCTCATACCTCAGGTCCCACATCCCATGGAATTAGGACCTCGGCCGAACCCCCCTTGTGGGCCCCACTTCACATAGGTTCCGCTTCACACGGGTGAGGCCCGCCTCACATGGGCCGCCTACCCTGAGTATGCCCCTGTATCCCACAGGCCATCCCACCTGAGCCCAATGTGAAAATGCCCTTGCATTATAAATGGTGCATAAAAAGGATTAAATAAGCTTTGGCCCGCCTTGGGTTGAATGTAGAGGTCCACAGGTCAGGGGTGATCTGACTTCTTAGGAATGATAAGTAATCAAGGTGGTCTTGTTGGCCTTGCCTAACTCGTGGAAGTGTTTCAGTAGGAGCCAACCCACACCCAATTTCTTTGATGGCAGAATGGGATGGACATGGATTTGGTCCCTAGCTAATAGGCTGCCTGGAATTATAAGATATGTGGCTGGCATAGGGTTTTTTCACTTCTGACGATTTGCATCGACAGTTCTATAATCCAGGCCATTGCTCTGTTGCATCTTACTATGAACAGGTGGCCATTGCTTTGTGTTTGCTGAGATCTTCTACCAATTTCTGGATCCAGCAGTAAGGAGGTTGGTCATACATGGTATTTTCTGGCAGGCCCACGAGGGTGCCCTCTACCTTGTAACTGAATACAAGTCAGAAAATGTAGCTTCACTAGGGGTGGCAGGCTTGATATTTTTGAACTACTTGGGGCTAGACGCAACCTTTTGGATCTACTCCAGATTGGCATTTTGGACAACTCATGCCCACGCATTGCTAGCTCTATGCTTCATGATAAGCTTTGTTACATTATAATTTGTTCTAACATTGTATCCATTCTGCCAAGTGTAGGTGGAAAACCATCTATCCATTCTTTCAAGGCCCAAGTGCTTCCTCAAGTGTAGACTATGCAAACTCACGGTCCCGTCAAGGACGAGTCAACCTATTGCCAAAGTGCAAACCCCACTAGGAATGCAACAGAGACACAAGCATGGTTTTAAGACCTAGACAAGTCTTCTATGACTCATTTGAGTCAATTCAGAATTGGTTGGACCCAATCCGGTTTGAGACCATGAGTCACCCATAACTCGACAAGTCCGAATACGACTTAAGACAAGGCAAGTTGTTCAAAGTCACCTCTTTTAACCATGAAAACAAGAATTGAATAGAATATTTTTTACTTCACTAAGAACTCAAGAGCTTACACTTTTTGAGGATCCTGAGGTTTTGAGGTTACAAGTGAGGGCCACTGTTCCTTACATAGATCTAAGAGCCTTCAACTACTTTACATGCATCGTTAGGATGATGCCATATGATGATCATCCAATGGCCAATGTTTCTAAACTATCTCCCTACAAAGACCCCCTAAAGAAATCTCGAGTATCCTAGAGATCTCTACATAACTCTACAACATGACTCTAGCCATCTCTAGAATCCTCTGCACAAATTCACAAGACTCTGGCCTTCTTTATAATCCTCAACACGACACTATGCATGTTGCTTTAGTGTGCTAGTGCCGAAAATGGCTTTCCCTTGAAAAGTGTCTTATGAATGACCGATTTGTGAAAACCACACTTACCTATTGCCTTAATGCCCTCACCAACCTCTTGACGATGATCCCGTGAGTTGGTTTCTTGAACTATCACAATGTGTTATTTTGTCTTTCTTGTCACCCTTAATTAGTTGTAAGGCTAAGATCAACAAATCATCTGAACCTTGGGCTGCCTTTTTTCCAACATTGGTATCATGCACAGATGCCCTTCCATGATGCATATTATCCCAAGGAAGGACATTGGAACTACCTTTTCCTTGCTCAAGAAATCCATGCCCAAGATGACCTTAAAATCATCTAGTGGAATAGCAGAGAGACTTCAATGCGTAGCTCCATGTCCTTACCCATGCCTTGAACAAGTTTGGATTTTGAATTGACCACCTTTCTCTTGCTTGAGTCCTGCACCAACATCAAACCCAACCATCTTGGTAGTCATGTTTGCCCTCGTATCTACGCTTCAAGTTGATGTGTATAGTACACTCACTCCCATCCAAGTGGCTTCGCTTTCTTCGCTCTTCCTTGCAAAACATTTAAGAATCTAATTCTCAGTTCCTCTTCTTCCTCCTCGACTTGGACCGAGTTCTAGGGTTTGTTATGTTGGTAGCACTTTGCCCAATGATGCCGTCACAAATGAAGCTACTCCAACTTTCCTCCTGGCTCTTGGAGCTTGCCTTCCATAGCATTGAGGAGTTGCATGGACTAAATCTTATTTCCTCAATCCTCTTCTTTAATTGGCTTCACTGCAACAAAATTGAGAACTTGTCTTTTCAGAAATCCCTTGCCCAATGAGGCCAATTGCAGAGAAAGAATTTAACCTCATGGCTTGGGTAAGTCTCATCTATCCTTGCTATATTTGACCCTTGCCTTAGTCACCTGTTGAAAATAATAGCTCTGATGAGTCACTCCTTGTGAACTCCATCAATCGCTATGCCACTGCCATGGCTATCACAAGGTCCGCCATGTCCCATCACTGTAGTTCTTGTCATGCCCAATGTGGCAAGGATACCATAACCAAGAATACTCTAGAAACTTTTTGGATAATTCTACACTATTATCCTTTCAAAGATCAACTAGAGAACTCTAGAACATTCCAGAGATTTCACAATTCTATTTGACTCTAGCTTTCTTTAGAATCCTGTCAACAACATTACACACCATGTGCATCACCTCTACTACATAAGTAGTATGAAAAAAGGTTAAAGCCCCTTGCTACTGACCGGTCCACAACAATGTGCTCCACCTCCCTTGTGCACATGCCCATATGAACAGTGATCCAAACCATCCATCTTGTAGACCTCATCATGTATGGCCACTAAGGGCCCGTTTGGAATCCACCAAATAAGTTACTTTTTCTACTTCCAGTAGTAGATAAGTAACTTATTTGAGATAAGTAAGTTTGATTTATGATCAATTATAAGTAATTTTTATTATTATTTAAAGTTACTTAATTCATTTAGTTTAATAAGTAAACATCAAGATGAGTTACTTTAGGCATAAGTAGCTTTTTGTAAGTTCCAAATGCCCCCTAAAAGAAAATTAGATTGATTGGACAACCCTAACCACTCAGGCGATGGACCATATCCCATTAAGTGGGATTGATGCTTTTAACATGTGGTTTTCATAACATGTTTATGAATAAGATTGTTCGGTCATTGAGCATATTCAATGCTCAAACCATGTGTGCCCCAATGTATGCATGATGCGGATCGCCGGACAGGTGACCATGTATAGGAAATGATGGAATATACAACCATTTTTGAAGGCCCATTAGATTTTTGGGCCTACCCAACAATTGGCCGGGCTTGTCCTCATCTCTACACTGTGAGGTGGATATAGACCCACATATTAAATGGGTAGGGCCAATATTTCTATGGAGGTCCATCACAGGACAGGTCCATGCCTATTTATGGATGGTAGAAACCATGATTGGGCTGACCTGGCATGTGTGGGCCCCGTGTTTAGAGCTGTACACAAGCTGAACCGAGTCGAGCTTGGCCCAACTCGGCCAACAAGCTATCCCAGCTCGAACTCGGCTTGGCTCAGTCCTCAAGCCTAAATGGCCAGCTCGGCTTGGATCGGTTAGCAACTCGAGCCAGATTGAGCCAAGCTTGAGCTTGATCTTTCGAGTCGAGTTTGAGTTTGAGTCTACGAGCTGAGTTGGAGTTTAAGTTTTAGGGTTTTTAATATATATAAAATATATATTATAATATATAACGTATAGTATATAATATATAATATAATTTATTTAAATATATAAATATATTACAAAAAGTGAATCCAATATGAGTCGAATTGATTCGAACTAAGTCACGTTCCGAGCCGAGTCGAGTCTAGCTTGGACTTGGCTTGGAGATTTTTTGGAGCTCAAAAAATCAGCTCAACTCGGCTCGAGCCCAGTTTCAAGCTGAGTCGAGTTGAGCTTTTCCGAGTCGAGTCAAGCGAGTTAATCGAGTTCAGTTAACTCAGTTTGTGCACAGCTCTACCTGTGTTGGTCAGTGTTTGACACATTTCTCACTCAAAAGTTCGCTACGCGTACACACTTCTTGGCCTAATGCCCAGCACATGGGTGGGACACATCAAAGCCATGCATTAGGTGGGGTCCTCCATGTAGATGAGCTGGCCCAAAATCAGTCTAACCAAATCATCATTTGGGCTACGTGTAACAGTTCAAAACAAAAAGCCAAATGCCCACATACAAGACTGAGTGGAGATAACCTCGTTTCAACACTTGAGGTCTTGGTATCGATCCCTAGCGGGGGTGGCGAACGTGGAGTGCGTGTACTGACATGAGTGTGTACTAACAAGCTAACCCAAAAAAAATTTTAAAAAAATGCCCACATACACGAGTGGCCTGCCCGAAATTTTGGCCGGTTCATCTACAAGTGGGGCCCACCCAATGCATGGTTAGATTTGCTGGGCCAGCATGTGGCCTTAAGCTACATGTTTCTGGAGAGGTGGGTTTGGGCCCATTCATTGATCATGCCTTTAATCAGGGCCATTTGCTTGATTGGGCAGGCACCATGCATCAACTGTAAGTAAAAAGGTGGGTCCCACAACTGGTCCTTTTAATTTAAAAGGCTTGAAATGGTGATCCTTCTCATACCTGACAGCTGGCATATGAAGTAGTGGATCTGGACCGTCCATTTGGTGATCCTTCTCATGAATGACCCAAATCAGAGGGATCGAAAGATCAGATCCATATCGACGGTTGGATTCAAATGGGCGGTCGAGATGAAAATGGACTCAACAGGAGAAACTAACAGATCGAACCTATGGTCGGATGGTCCGGATCCACCTGCCACTCATCAAACATTGGGCGACGAACGTCACTTTCTGATCAGGCGCGATTGACCAAATTCAGACGAGCTTTCTTACTTACCTTTGAGAAGGCCGAGAATCAAGAGCAGAAAGAAGAAGGGCAGAAAAGAAAAAAAGCTCCATAGCGTTGCCAGAAACCCAACAGGAACCTCCATCAGATGCTGAGGGCAGAAAGGGAAATCAAAGACCCAAATTTAAAATGTAAATAGCGCGAAATAAAAGGGGTAATATTGGAAACAGAGCAGAAGTGTTATGAAGAGAGGGCAAAAGAAATTAAATTGAAAACAGAAGAAATTAGAGAAGAAGATAGAAGAAAAGGCGGTTACGCGGCATGAGATGGTGGTTGTATCTGCCACGTGTCCATCAGACAGCGACCTTTTCGTGAATATCATGCAAAGAGAGTCGAGAAGAAGACAGATCCCGTACTCGGCAGCTCGGTGAGGATGTGACTCGGATCCCTGACTGTGGGGCCCACCTCGATATGTTTGTTGTATATCTACGCCGTCCATCCGTTTTTCCATCTCATTTCAGAGAATATTTTATAAAATAAGACAGATCCAAATCTCAGTGGACCACACTGCAGGAAACGGTGGTGATTGATCACTCTAAACTTCTTTCGGGGCCATAGAACATTTCGATCAAGCTAATACTTATATTTTCTCTTCATCATCATCCTTACTTACGTAACCTTCCCAACAGATCCAAAGAAACTTTTAATGGTGGGCATTTAATCACCGTTGTTTCCTGTGGTGTGGTCCACTTGAGACTTGGAACTGTTTAGTTTTTGGAGCAGTCCCCTAAAATGAGCTTAAAAAACGGATGGACGGAATGGATATAAAAAAGGATACATTAATGGTGTCCCCATAGTCAGGGATCCACCGAATCCCTACCCGTTCGGTAACCGGGTTCTGAGGGACGCGAGATGCGTGTAACACCTGTTGCACGGATCCCATGTAACCCAAAACTCTGTGATGTAGAGATCCATGTGAAATCTACTCCGTCCATCGTTCTTTCTGTATCACTTTAAGATCAAAATCTTAAGTAGGCTACATCACTGAAACGTTGACCATTGAAACTTCTGTGGGCCCAAATAAGGTTTCAATGGTGAGAGATCGATCCTGACTATTTCTCGTAATGTGTGCTAATTTGAGTTTGATCCGCCTCATTTTTATTTTTAGACCGTACAGCTATCTTTAAAAAGGATGGACGGATAGGATGTTACTTGGATATCGAGGTGGCTACCTTGGGGATTTGAGTTGGATGCAGATTTCCTGCCAAAGCCTTTCACAAGTTGTTCCACCACCGAGATGGTGGTAATGTGTGTGAGAAATCGGTTGGGATGGTGGTAATGTTTTTTGAGAAATCCAATCCGCTACTTTATTTTAAGATACGTGACAAATAAATAACTAAAGCATCCAAAACTTAAGTGGGCCACACAAGAAGAGAAAATAGCGGGGTTTCAATGACCACCGGTGAAACATTCACGTATCCATACAAGTTTTGCAGCAGGCTAAGTTTTTCATTTGTTCACTTCGTCGTAGTAAGAATAAACACATTCTGGACAGAATGAACTTCATCCTTGATGTGTGTAGTGTATATCTATGCCATTCATCAGTTTTTGCAGCTCATTTTAGGTAATAATCTTAAAAATGAAGCACATCCCACGCCACATGAAACAGTTGTGTTTGAGGAAGCAGATTATGTACTAGAGTAACTCAGTATGCTTAGCGTATTGAGTAAACTTTGTGAGGTCCATCTTGATTTACATATTTTATCCACTTTATCCATCCATTTTAACAAAAAATTTGAGAGCTTGATCCCAAAAATGGAATATATATAAATCTCAAGTGAACCTCACCACGGAAATAGTGTGAATTGAAATTCAAGCTATTGTTTATGTTTTCCCTTTATTTATGTCTATGTGATCCTATAAACATGTTGGATGACAAATAAACATTATTGCAAGGCATGGCAAGGTTTCAACATGGAAGTCATTATTCCCATTGTTTATTGTAGTGTGGTCTACTTGGGCTTTGAAAATACTTTAATTTTGAGCTCAACTACTAAAATGAGCTATAAAAACAAATGGAAAATGTGATTAACCTACATACATTCATAGTAAGCCCAACTGAGTTTACTCGGTACAATAAAAGACAATCCCATTTCAGTGTTTTTTTACTGTGAAAAACTTTTTCATCAGCACAAAAGATTTCAATCAAGCTCATATATGCTTTTCTATTCATCCATGTCCCCGTGACCTTTTTTGTTTCACTCACTCACCCTACACTTGTGACACTCACACTACAGGGTTCTCAAACCCATGATATTGTATTGAAACTCTTGTAAGTCTGCTATTAAGCCATGAGGTGGAGCCATTTAAATTACCATGAACTCTTTATTACTAGAGATAATTTAGAAAGGTATCCATCATTACTTTGAGGAGTCTTCAAACTGAGAAATACATTGATGTGACAACTTGTCGAAGTGATGCATTTAAATTACTATGAACTCCACTAGAGATAATTAATTTAGGAAGGTGTCGGTCATTACTTTGAGGAGTCTTCAAATTGAAAAATACATTGATGTGACAATGCTTCTCCAAGCAACGCATTTAAATTACTATGAACTCCCTGTTACTAAAGATAATTTCGGAAGGTGTCTGTCATTGCTTTGAGGATTCTTCAAACTGAGAAATACGTTGATGCTCTGCAGATTTTAATTGATGATACACAAACAGTTAGAAATTATTCAAATAAACAATTTAAATTATGGGAAAAAGCTTAGATGTATCATGAATAAGTGTTCACAAATAAGATGTTATCATTGTTCAACCAACTTGACTTTTGACAAGATTGTTCAACTAACCTGATTTTTATATAAATTAATGAAATTGAATTCTACAATTTAATAAGTTTAATTTTGGTACACCAACTGTACTGTTTATAGATGCCTGTATATCAAGGGAGCCAATTAATTGTTACCTTACGCTCAGCATGGGGCCCACCTTAGCGATGTGTATGTCTGAGTTGTCCATTCATTTTTTCAGTCCATTTGAGGACAGGTAAAAAAAGAAAAAGAAAAAGAGAGAAGAAATCCAAATCTTAAGTAGACCATACCACACGGAACAACTATGATTGAACACCCACGATTAAAAACTTTCTAAGACCCGCTGTGAATGTTTATTTACCATCCAACTCATTGATAAAGTCAAACAGAATGGAAAATAAAAAGATTAGCTTTCAATGGTGTAGTCCACCTGAGATTTGGATCTGCATAAATTTTGGGATAATGCCCTAAGATAAGCTGAAAAAACAGATGAGTGTCATGGATATACAACACGTTTATCGATATGGGCCCCACAAGGTAAGGGTAACAGCCACTAAAGTGTTACCATGGTAACACCTAATCTGCTCGCTTGTATCAGGAGTCATGCGCAGCCGGTGTAGGCGAAGTTACTCTTCCGCCTTGTGGGAGTAACGTGTGTTGCATTTCCATTATTTTCATTGATTGTGGCCCATACGATGGGTGAAAAAGCTTGACCATTGTAAAATGTCTTTTGAGAAATCCACTATATTCAAGGTGTGGCCCACATTTTGGTTGGCTTGGATATCGTGTACTCTAGATATAAGAGCCTTACTAAAGGAAGAAACTTGAAACTTTAACAATGAGAGATTTTCTCTCAATCTGAGTTCAAGAGGCCCCCATGCATATAAGGTGCAGACAACCCTCTCATTTCCACACCAGAGAGAGAGAGAGAGAGAGAGAGAGATCAAATTATTTTTCCTTCAAAATTCTTTTAAAAAATTGTAAAAAAATAATTTTTTCATTTACCCCATATCACTAAGAGATGGAAACCATTTTAGTGTTATAAGCTATCTTTTCAATAGTTAACTTACTTGGAGAAAAGAGGGAGAGAGAGAGAGAGGTCGGGTGAACTAAAAACTAGTTAATGCCAATGATTTGGAATGGCTAGTCATTCGGTGATCTAAACAATCCAATCTCCGCTTTTGCAACGTTCTAAACTTTGATGGCCTCGGTTGAAATTGCCCACTCCCTCCATTTATAAAAATTGGACCCCTCCAAGTCTAGAGCATCAACATCACAATCCAGTTCTTGTGTATAGAAAAAAGTTCTATTTCTTTTATATAACACTAAGTTATCAAATTCATTGAGTTTTTGACTTCGGCCAATGCATGGTTTGATTTGCTGGGCTGCCAGCATGTGGCCTTAACCTATATGTTTCTGGAGTGTGGGTTTGGGCCCATTCATTGATCATGCCTTTAATCAACGCCATTTGCTTGATTGGGCTGGCACCATGCATCAACTGCAAGTAAAAAGGTGGGCCCCACAACTGGTCCTTTTAATTTAAAAGGCTTGAAATGTTGATCCTTCTCATACCTGACAGCTGGCATATGAAGTAGTGGATCTCGACCGTCCATTTGGTGATCCTTCTCATGAATGACCCAAATCAGAGGGATCGGAAGATCAGATCCATGTCGACGGTCGGATTCAAATGGGCGGTCGAGATGAAAATGGGCTCAACAGGAGAAACGAACAGATCGAACCTATGGTCGGATGGTCCGGATCCACCTGCCACTCATCAAACATTGGGCGACGAACACACTTCCTGATCAGGCGCGATTGACCAAATTCAAACGAGCTTGTCTGCTTACCTTTGAGAAAGCCGAGAATCAAGAGCAGAAGGAAGAAGGGCAGAAAAGACATAAAGCTCCATAGCAACCTCCATCAGATGCTAAGGGCAGAAAGGGAAAACAATGACCCAAATTTAAAATGTAAATAGCGCCAAATAAAAGGGGTAATACTGGAAACAGAGGAGAAGTGTTATGAAGAGAGGGCAAAAGAAATTAAATTGAAAACAAAAGAAATCAGAGAAGAAGAAAGAAGAGAAGGTGCTTTCGCCGCATGAGATGGTGGTTGTAGCTGCCACATGTCCACCAGATAGCGAGCTTTTCGTGAATCTCATGCAAAGAGAGTCAAGAAGAAGACAGATCCCGTACTCGACAGCTTAGTGAGGATGTGACTCAGATCCTTGACTGTGGGGCCCACCTCGATATGTTTGTTGTATATCTACGCTGTCCATCCCTTTTTCCAGCTCATTTCAGGGAATGTTTCCAACAAAAGAAAAAAGGCAGATCCAAATCTCAGGTGGACCACACTGCAGGAAACGGTGGTGATTAATCACTATAAACTTCTTTCGGGCCTCAATCTAATACTTGTATTTTCTCTTCATCCATATCTACGTAACCTTCATAACAGGTTAAATGGCAAATAAACAGTAGATCCTGAGAATCTTGTAACGGTGGAAGTTTAATCACCATTGTTTCCTGTGGTGTGGTCCACTTGAGATTTGGAACTGTTTATTTTTTGAAAAGGTGCGTAAAATGAGCTGAAAGAACAGATGGACGGTGTGGATACACAAGAAAGATACATCCATGTGCGCCCCACAGTCAGGGATCCATCGAATCTCTACCCGTTCGGTAATCGGGTTATGAGGGACCGAGATGCGTGTAACACCTGTTACACGGAGTCCATGTAACCCAAAGCTCTGTGATGCAGAGATGTCCATTTGAAATCTACTCCGTCCATCGTTCTTTCTGGATCACTTTAAGATGTGAGCCTAAAAATAAGGCAGATCCGAAGCTTAACTCGACCATTGAAACTTATGTGGGCTCAAATAAGGTTTCAATGGTGAGAGATCAATCCTGACTGTTTCTCGTATTGTGTGTTAATTTGAGTTTCAATTGCCTTGTTTTTATTTTTAAACCATACAGTTATCTTTAGAAAGGATAGACGAATAGGATGTTACTTGGATATGGAGGTGGCTACCAAGGGGCTTTGCGTTGGACGCAGATTTCCCGCCAATAGAGCTGTACGACTCGAAAAAGCTCGATTCGACTTAGTTTGAAATTGACCTGGAGGGGGGTTAGCTCGAAAAAATTTCAAACCGAGCTTGCCTGACCTCAACTCGACTCGGATTAGACCCAAGCTGAATCGAACCAGTTCGGTGGCTTGGTTACTTTGATATTGATGTTGTTCACCAAGTGTTTGACAAAATGACTCAACGAAATCTCAGTTGGTGGCAAGAAAGGTATGCATATGAAACAAATACCATTTTTTTTTCTTGATTTTGATGTTGCCTACAAGGTGTTTAATGAAATAGCTGTAAAACTACTGCTATTGTTTTACATACAGTGAGATTTTGAAGGTGCAGTCTATATGTTTGTGAAAATACTGCACAAGCAAACTCGGCTCGAACTGACCCGAGTTGCTGATTGAATCGAGCCAAGCTGGTCAGTCAAGCTTGAGGACCGAGCTAAGCCGAGTTCAAGCTGAGGTCAGCTGGTGGCTGAGTTGAGTCGAGCCGTGCTAAGCTCGACTCGGTTCGACTCGCGTACACCTCTACCTACCAAAGCCTTTCGCAGGTTGTTCAAGCGCTGAGATGGTGGTAATGTTTTTGAAAAATCCAAACCATTCATGGGTACTTTATTTTAAGATATATATCGTCAAATTGGTATGGTTGCGAATTTGGTTCAGAAACGGCTCTAAGCCGCTCCTGATTTGAAATGGTAATCCACCATGCTGTAGTTCGTGTTATTCGTTGTTCTTTCTGCTGTTTTGTTGGTGTGTCCCAATTGAGTGTTGGATCTTGTTATTTCTTATGAATTTGTTTTATTGTTTTGAGACAAATAGACGGAATGGATTCGATTAAAAACCTCTGAATGGACCCCACAAGGCTCAGGAGGCACATTACTCTATATCTGCCGCAGACTACCGATGGGTTTTAACCCTTTTCTCGCGCCAAAATCCCTAAATTCCCTCATTTCGCAACTCCGTCTCCGTCTCCCTCTCTCAATCTCCCTCTCTTTCAATCTTCCGATCTCAACCCTCTCTCTCGATCTCCCTCTCACTCTCCCAATCTCAACCCTCTCTCTCGATCTCCTCTCTTTCGATCTCCCTCTCCCGATCTCAACCCTCTCTCTCGATCTCCCTCTCCCGGTGCGCTTGGGCTCAGCTTCGTTCCAGTCAAAGGACGTATGGATCTGTGGTAGTATCAGTAGGGTATGATCATTCAGTGAGGCTATGATCAGATCAGATCAGATATGATTTCTGGGCCCCACATATCCAAACTTAAGGCGTTGGGGTTTCCTTTTTTTCCTACTCGAGATACTGATCAGATCACCACAGCTAGAGGTAAACATCTCAGTGAAAGAATCGTCACTTTATTAATTGTGTTGTTAATACAAGTTCCAAAATTTTAATGCATGCATTTATAACCTTACCATGCAGTAGCTGTCGGTTGAAGATGATTAAATATTTTGTTTTCTATCTTTGGTTGAGAATGTTTTTGCCCAAGAATCTCCTGCACTGTTTGATAGCTTACATTGTGGCATGCGATCTGATCTTAGAAAGTAGCTTTTCGTTGTTCTAATTGGTGCCATATAGTGTTTGCATTAACTTTATCTGTCATTTCACATAACTATGTCTCTTTTAATGAATGGACTTTCTCTAATTAGATTGTAAACCAATGTGATTATATGGCTTACTGTACTGACTAAAGGCTGTATTATTGTCATTTTCTGAGTTTATGTTTCCCATCTATACAAAAATGAGCAGCTCCTGGAAGCCATAGCTAGTGCAGTTCAACTTGTGCTTGATTGGGGAGAATCCAGCTCAGCTGCATTGTCCAGGATAATTTCGAGGTATGGTCCATGGACGGTGAGGCACAGCAGACCAATGGCTTGGATAACTGAACCATGAACCTCACTTGCCAGGAACTGAAAACCAGAGGGGAATGGCCATTGGATAGATCACATAGTAGTGTTC
Organism: Magnolia sinica; assembly: GCF_029962835.1. NCBI lineage: Eukaryota > Viridiplantae > Streptophyta > Magnoliopsida > Magnoliales > Magnoliaceae > Magnolia > Magnolia sinica. The sequence continues at coordinate 85,814,038 of NC_080581.1, forward strand.
ATACAGCCTCAGGTCGAGAATCCTATAATTCCTCCTCCGTAGTGTTTGTGATATTGGTATTGCTGATATTCAAATAAATAAATAAATAATTGCTGGACACTAAGGCACAGGGGACCCACCATACACATGGTCAACATGTTTCTGATGACCATTGATCTCATGGGCCACCATGTGGCTGGGTCAGAAGCCAAAAGGTGGGAATGACCATTGGATAGATCACATAGTAGTGTTGGTACAGCCTAGGGTCGAGAATCCTATAATTCCTCCTTGCTAGTGTATGTAATGTAATATTACTATTGCTGATATTTGAAAGAAAAAAAAAAACCACTGGTGTTGTAGGATTGGTGGCCTTCAAATTGATTGTAAGAAAACACAATTGGTGAACAAGCCACATTCAGTTGGGAGAAGTGCAGAAAAGTGATGGCTAGGATTGTCCAGTTTCTTTGGTTTCTGAACCAAGGTGTTGTAGGATCTAGTAGTTGGACTGTCCTGATTCACACCCCTGGTAATGTGCACAGTGGTAGGATCCAGATTTCGGTTTCTCAAAAAGAATGTTATGGAATCCTATCACGCTCAATTTCTACATTTCTTTACCCATGTATGTTTTCCTGATGTCGTGATTAATCACAGGAGAAATATAAAAAGTTGCACCCAAGGTTGCTACTAACGGTTGCTGAAACTCTTCTGCATACTGATCCCCAGATTGCATTGCCTCTTTGGCTAGTTCATATGTTCAATGTAATTTCTCTTGTTTGAATTGATTAGTAATTTAATAACAACTTCCAGAAACATGAGGGGAGGTTCCTTGGATATGAAAATTGGATAAAACCCATTGAAACGAAGAATATAGCTTTCATATAGGAAAATTTCATAGCTTTTTGCATGGGTAGTAGCATTTTAGTTTGCATCCGAGAGATTTTGGATTTAGGTGGTCTGTCATTTTTTTTTCTCCGTGTTCTGACTTGGTAACAATTTACATGCCACCTGGACTCAAAATTTTTTTGAAAAATATTTTCTTCAAAAATCATAAATTTGGACCAATAAAAAATAAAAATAAATGCAAATTTTGTCAGTCCCATGCTGACACAGCAGTAAGGCACTGCCCCTTTGTGGTTTTCCCTGAAAAAAAAAAAAAATGGCTAAAATGATATCTTTTCTGTTTGATATCTCTCCTTTTATTTTTGTTTCTATTCTGTAAATTGTGATACCACCTTTCTGACCTTTTTAATTTTTTTTCGCCTCACGTCATTGCCACTTTGAATATTCTGAAAGACGTGGCTTGTTTCTTTTCTGTAAATTGTGATACAGCCTTTCTGACCTTTTTTTTTCGCCTCATGTCATTGCCACTTTGAATATTCTGAAAGATGTGGCTTGTTTCTTTTCTGTAAATTGTGATACAGCCTTTCTGACGGTTTTTTTTTTTCTCGCCTTATTTATTTATTTATTTATTTATTTTATTTTTCATGCAAATTCTTTTCCAGCAATGTTTCAAGCATTGCAGCATTATGGTTTAACTTGCTGTAAAAGACGTTGGCATGTGCTGCATGTTCAAAATCACATCATTTTGTGACGATAAATTTTTGTTTTTTTGTTTTTTTGTTTTTAAATATTTTTCATTTCCCTTATTGTCTACATCTTATTCAATCATAATTGGTTCTAAATGATATATTTTTGTTTTTTTTTTTTTTTTAAAGTAATTTTTATTTTCCTTTTTGTCTACATCTCATTCAACCATAATTAGTTCTAAACTTTGAACTTGTCTTCGCAAGATTCTGGAACCACCTCATGGGGATTAGTTGTCATGCATGGAAATGGTGAAGGCATTTGATCTTTCTAAGACTCTTTGAAGTATTTAGAAACTTTCACTTTGCTTTTCTTTGGGCTCTCAACTCATGGGTTTTTCTTTCCTGCTCAGGCTGCTGATCTTATCGCTTTTGTAGCACCAGGAAGCTCTTTGTATGAGGGAGGTGAATCTGGTAACTTTATGGATTCTTTTGGAAGTCAATGTCTTTCTAACTTCAGGGCACTAGGTTTACCTAGTACAATCGTCCTGATTTGTGCGAGTACTCAATTATCTTCACTGTATATGCACAGGATATTTCATGGGATATGCTTTATGTGAAAGTGAAACTAATAATTTTCATTTTATGCCCTGATCTTCCAGCGGATTTGTACAAAAAGGAATGACATGAAGAAGTTGTGCTCCTATAGCCTTGCTTCTGAATTCCGGAGGATTGTAAGTTCTATCTGGTGGATACAAAGGAGGAGTTGCAAGGCAGTGTTTAACCTAGGAAGAATATTTGAAATTTCTAGGACTAAGGGATTGTCTTTATCTTTGTCTTGCAGCATCGACGCATGACCAGGAGTTTTTAGTTTCTTACCAAATGGATGACCATGTAATGACTTTCTTTTCATAGTTGTCATAACTCTAGTGTTTTGGCTGCTCAATACTGATGCTCTTGATGCACACTTAATGTAGGAGACCCGAAGTGTGGACATGGATCCTGGCCATTTAAGTCCACAAGAACAGGATACCATTAGTGCCATTGTCAAGGCTAGGTAGTTACTGGAAGCCATGCTATGGGATTCTTGCAGTTTGGATCTTCTGAACATTTCTGATTTTTGCAACAAGGAGATCATTGACATTGAGGATGGCTGGAAGGCCGCCAGTTCTTCCTTCGAGCAACCTTTCTTATTCAGAGAACTTTTTGTATATGCTGGACTCATTGTAAGTTTCGCTCGGATAGCTCTTCCTCTGATAATTATACTGTAAAATTCCATGTTTCTTCTACATTGGTATTTTGTAGGAAAACCATAAAGAATATGTTTATTTGGTGTGCATCCGTATGTCAATAGATTGAGTTGGGAACTTGGGAGCATTTCAGTAATACATGGTTGTCAGCAACTAATTGTGGAAGTCCTTGCCAGCTCCAAAGTTTGTGACCTTTTGTTGTGTGATGCTTGTGTTTGTGCAGAACTTCTATGTTGTTGCTGTTAGTTCATTATTATTTTGGGACAGGATTGGGTGGGGACTGTCTTTTATTTGGGCCCCACAAGGGCTAAAAACCAATGGTAGGATCGAGTCATCTAAATGCCGAGTCATCTGCCTATTCTAAAATGTGTCCCATTTAATCAAGGTGGGCCACACTTGTGACTCATGTTTGCAGGTAGTCACTAACATTTGTGTAATCATGCTATTCTCTATTCTCAGGGACTGCACAAAGCTCTGGGTAAACTTCCATTCTTCTGCAGCGGATAGTAAGCTGAAGGCGGTCCACCGGAAGTACTCTAATCCTCTACGTGGAGCTGTCATTTTCATATGGTCATTCCTCACAGCTTCCACACTTCATGAACTGAAGATCTTTCCACTATGTTGTTAAACAGTTCTACACTAGGCTTGAGGAAAAGATTCATGCAAAGGAAGTGGAGAAAACTACCATGCAGGCCAAATCTAAGGTGGTACCATTTTTATTCTAATCTACAAGCTGATCAGTGATTAACAATTTGGTTGTTTTTTCTTTATTGGATTGAATGATTTTGATTGTTTCAAGTCTGTATATGATGTCAAAGCTGGGAAGATTCTGAACTCGTTTCATGTATTTGAGGGTGTCCATGTGCATGGAATTTCTTGTATCTTTCTTGATTTAAGAAACTGTGGGCCATCTGCAACAGCTGCTATAAAGATCACTATGTTTGGAGAAAGGAGAGTTAAAACCATTTAGCTTACAAGTTGAAATGACATCTGATTATCAAAGTTCAGTGAAAGCATGTGTCAGCTTGATGCTAATCCATATTTTCTCTAAATTTAATCATTGGGTCATGGAAGTTTGCTTCTTGAAGGTACCAATAGTCGTTCTCTGTTCTTTTCTTCTTTTTTTTTTTTTTTATTCCCTTTTTTTTTAAAAAATCCTTTTGATAAATGTGTGATCTCTCTTTAACCAGTTTTGATGTTTTTTTTCTTAAAATTATTCGCTGGCCTGTTAGTAGCAGGCCTATATGCCTTGTGAGCATGAGGACAATAGTTATATTGCAGTAGGACTTAGCGACAACTCTGTCTGTCTATGGGACATTTCTAGATCCTATATGGTTGCTGAAGTAAAATGTCCAGGTTAGTTTTCTCAGAAGCAAAATGTTCAGAAATAAGTTGTTCCTTCTTTCTGATTGGATTTTGGAGGGATCAGGTTTTGGTAGTTTAAAGGCAAGAATGCAATTTCTATGAAATTTACATTTTAAAATGATGCTAGATTAGCTAGTCAGACCAATCTCATGCTTTTGAGTTAACTGCCATTCTGGAGTTGCATGATCAATGTAATCCCATTTTTTTATTTTTTATTTTCACTATTTTACATAGATAAGAATAAACATACATGAAATGTCTCATTTTGGATTGTGATTTTGTGTGTTTTTATTTTATTTTATTTTTTTTCAATACCTAGCAAGTATTTGATCCATAGTCATATCATGGTCATCTGCGTTGATTATCACATTTTGTCATGAATGCTGCCATTTCTTTACAATTAAGATCTATGTTGTAATTTCCCTATCTTTTTGTAGGGTCAGATTTCTTTGTAAAAGTTTCAGAGTGGAAACTGCAACAGAAGCAACAAAGAGAGCAACAAGAAATAGTTTATTTAAAAATGGGAAACAATGAGCTGGGCAAAGATTCAGAATCTGACTTGTGAGTCTATCCCTGTTTTCCACTGTCCCATTATTTTGTCTTTAATGTCTATCAAGCATTACCATAAGCTACTTCACCCTTGTTAATAATGCTGCCTATCTGCCTTTATGAACTGTTGCAGAGCCAATAATGGATGGTAGTGACTTGCAACTGGAGACTTTGGTATCAATTTGTATTAGATCCAATTTTTAACACTAATTCACAATTGTAGTCAAGTTGAATGCCTGAATTCCAGCTTATAATGGGGTGGTTGAATCATTTCTTTCATAAGCCATAAAAATTCCTTCTTTCCCTAAAAAGTGGAATAAAAAGTTATTGGCCCCACACTGATAATTCCATAAGAACTTGCGTAAACTTGAAATATTTTTTTTCTTGGAGAAAAGAACTCATATATGGGTCGGTCCATAAGAATCCAATATAAAATGGTGCATGTCTGACATATGGCCTCGAGCCATTGCTCAAACATCACTTCATGGTTCTCCAGTTACTCCTAATTGCCTTCATTGTCATTTCGCAAATTGTAAACACAATGGATCTTCTTGAAATGGATGTTGATCAACAATTATATAACATGGGATGGATCACCTGGCAGGTTGGCATATGCCTGCAAAAATCAGGAGAAAGCCGCATATGCCAAATTCTTTGTAAAGTGGTGGATCACCTGGCAGGTTGGCATATGCCTGCTGTAATGGTTCGTGGAGCAAGCATGCCTTTGTGGCTTGCAAAAATTTTCCTAGATCAAGGAAAGAGAACCTTTGCTTGCTATCAGAATGGACTTCCACAATTATTATTATTATTATTTATTTTGGTTTCTCCCTAACAATGACCATGATATTGCTGTTTTTGCTATTCAAAATATGTATGTTTGTTTTTTTTTTTTGGGCACAGTAATGATGACAATGTCCCTTTTGTCATTCAGAATTACTGATTGACCACCATGCATGCGATAGTGTGTTGGCTATGGTTCTTTTTATTTTGCAGAAAAAGCTTGTCTATTATTGCAGTGTCTTCAATTTCAGCTTTGCATATATCAGCTAACTCACTCATCCTGATAATCTCTGCACAGCTATACTGCAAGCGAGCTAGACATACGTTCGGATAAAACTCCTGAAGAGCGCGCTCTTCTTGTAGAATCTAGAAGGGAGTTCTGCTTTCCATATTCTATTTTACATCTTACGGAGAGCCTTAAGGTTTTTTTATCTCTAGTAAAAACCTTCGAAGGATGTATTCTGGTTAATTTGCTTAATTTGCTTTTGTGGAATTCTTTTGCTATGTTTTTATTATTTCGAAATTCAAATGCTCTCTCTCTCTCTCTCTCTCTCTCTCTCTCTCTCACACATTTGCGTTTATGGATATTAGCATGCATTGATGTTTTTCTAGATTTTTTGCTGTGCAGCAATCCTATCCAATTGTACAAGTAGCGGTGGGCATGGCATTGTTCTTCTTGATTTGTAGATGAGGGGTTATGGACATAAATCATCTTTTATTGAAAGTAATTCTCTTTCATGGTAAGGGACCTTTCTTGTTTCAAAGTTTGTCTAAGGATGTTCTTGATGTTTGCTTATTTCATGACTTTGTATAGATTAGCTTATGTTTTTCTTTGGATTAATCTTTATTTTGATGGAATGCAATAAACTTCTGTTAATTTATTTCCCTTGACCCTAAATTTCGTGTTTATCAGGGTTTGAAATTGTTCTTAAAATTCTGTCCTAAAATCTGACCATGGGCAACATTAATAAGCATTCAACACCGTTCGTAAATTTTTGCCCCACCACTGGCACTAGAACGGTTTAAAACCGTTCCTAAAATTCCGTTTCTAAAAATTGAAACGGTACCCAAAACGGTTCTGAACCGTTCCTGATTTTCTGCGACGCCTCATTTAGAAATGGTATTAAACCGTTCCTGAAGCATTTAGGAACGGTTTAAAACCGTTCCTAAATGACGATTGTGCTGTAGTACTATATGATAAAAAAAAAAAAAAAAAGGATCCAAAATTCAAGTTAGCCATATTAGAAGAGAAAATAGTGAGAATTTAATGACCACCATAGAAGCATTCACATAGCCATGAAAGTTTTGTAGTGGGCTAAGTTTTTTGTGTTCACTTCATTTCGGTGAGAATAAACACATCCTAGAGAGAATGAACTTCACCCTTGATGCGTGTAGTGTGTATCCATGCTGTTCATTCATTTTTTCAACTCATTTTAGGCAATGATCCTAAAAATGAAGTAGATCTAAATCTTAGGTGGACCACACCACATGAAATAGTGGTGTTTGAGGAAGTTGACTGTGTATTAGAGTAACTACCATACGCTTAGTGTATTGAGTAAACTTTGTGGGGTCCACCATGATTTACATATTTTATCCACTCTGTCCATCCATTTTAATAGATAATTTAAGGGCTTGAGCCCAAAAGTGAAATATATCTAAATCTCAAGTGGACATAACCACGGAAATAGTGTGAATTGAAATTCTAACGTTGAAAATTTCTTGGGGGCCACTGAAGTTTTGGATCAAGCTATTATTTATGTTTTCCCTTCATCCATGTCTATGTGATCCTATGAACATGTTGGATGAGAAATAAACATTACTGCAAGCCCTAGCAAGGTTTCAATGGTGGAAGTTATTATTCCCATTGTTTCTTGTGGTGTGGTCTATTGTGTTTTGGGAATACTTTAATTTTGAGCTCAACCACTAAAATGAGCTGTAAAAATGAATGGACGGTGTGAACCTACATACATTCACAGTAGGCCCAACTGAGTTTACTCATTACAATAAAAGACACAATCCCATTTCAGTGTTTTTTATCATAAAAAACTTTTTCATCGGCGCAAAAGTTTTGGATTAACCTCATATTTGCTTTTCCATTCATCCATGTCTCCATGACCTTTTTTAGTCTTGTTTTGTTTTTTCTTTTTTTTATTTTTTAAAAAAAAATTTCACTCATGCACACTCACGCTACAATAGGTTCTCGACCCCATGACCTCGTGTTGAAACTCTTGTGAGTCTACTATTAAGCCATAAGGTGGAGTCATTTAAATTACTATGAACTCTTTATTACTAGAGATAATTTAGAAAGGTATCCATCATTGCTTTGAGGAGTCTTCAAACTTAGAAATACATTGATGTGACAATGCTTATCCAAGCTATGTATTTAAATTACTATGAACTCCGCTGGAGATAATTTAGGAAAGTGTCGATTATTACTTTGAGGAGTCTTCAAATTGAGAAATACATTGATGTGACAATGCTTGTTCAAGCAACGCATTTAAATTACCATGAACTCCCTCTTACTAAAGATAATTTAGGAAGGTGTCTGTCATTGATGCTCTGCAGATTTTAATAGACGATACACAAGCAGTTAGAAATTACTCAAATAAACAGTTTAAATTATAGGAAATTAAAAGCTTAGATGTACCGTGAATAAGTGTTCACAAATAAGATGTTAGCATTGTTCAACCAACTTGACTTTTGACAGGATTGTTCAACTAACCTGATTTTTATATTAATTAATGAAATTGAATTCTACAGTTTAATAAGTTTAATTTATGTCCGCCAAACTGTACTGTTTATATGTGCTTGTATATCAAGGGAGCCGATTAGTTGTTATACCTTACGCTGAGCGTGGGGCCCACCTTAATGATGTGTTGTATGTCCGCTGTCTATTCATTTTTTCAGTATATTTGAGGTCGTGGTAAAAAAATATTAAGCAGATCCAAATCTTAGGTAGACCATACCACACGGAATTGTTGTGATTGATCACCCACCATTAAAAACTTTCTAAGACCCACTGGAAACAGAACCATAATATTTATTTACCATCCAACTCATTGATAAGGTCAGAGATGTTGATGAATGGAAAAAAAAAAAAAAAAAAAACCAAAAAAGATTAGCTTGATCCAAAACTTTTGTTGCCTATTAAAAGCTTTCAATGGTTATTCACTACTTTTACCAATGGTGTAGTCCACTTGAGATTTGGATCTGGGTAATTTTTGGGATAATGTCCTAAGATAAGCTGAAAAAACAGATGGCCTTATAGATATACAACACATTTATCAATATGGCCCCACAAGGTAAGGGTAACAGCCACTGACGTGTTACCATAGTAACGCCTAATCTGCTCGCTTGTATCAAGAGTCATGTGCAGCCGATGTAGGCGAAGAGTAACTTCGGCCTTGTGGGTTTGGTGCAATTTGGAGCTGCCCAAAGTACATTGAAGAGGAACGTGTGTTGCATTTCCATTATTTTCATGATCGTGGCCCATATGATGGGTGAAAAAGCTTGACCATTGTAAAATGTCTTTTGAGAAATCCACTATATTCAAGGTGTGGCCCACATTTTGGTTGTCTTGGATATCGTGTACTCTAGATATAAGAGCCTTGCCAAAGGAAGAAACTTTAAACTTTAAAAATGAGAGATTTTCTCTCAATTTGAGTTCAATAGGCCCCCTTTATTTAAGGTGCCGACAACCTCTCATTTCCACACCACATAGAGAGAGAGAGAGAGGCCGCACGTATTGAGAATTTCTCTCGTAAAGGTGAATTGAAAATGAATTTGAATTTTGAAATTCAAAATCAAATTGTTTTTCCTCTAAAATTCTTTTAAAAAATTGTGAAAAAAATATAATTTTTTATTTACCCCGTATCACTTAGAGATGGGAACTTTTTTTTTTTTTTTTTTTAGCGTTTTAAACTATCTTTTAAATAATTAACTTACTTGGAGAAAAGAGGGAGAGAGAGCTTGGGTTGCTTGGTAACAGCCGTCCGTTGCAGAGAACAACTAGAAATTGGCTACTGCAAATGATCTAAAATGGCTAGTCATTCAGTGATCTAAATGATCAGATCTCCACTTTTGAAATGTTTTGAACTTTGACGGCCTCGGGAGAAATTGTCCACTCCCTCCATCTACATAAATTGGAACCCTCCAAGTCCAGAGCATCAATATCACAATCCAATTCTTGTCTATAGAAAAAAGTTCTCATATTTCTTTTATATAACACCAAGTTTTCGAACTCATTGAGTTTTTGAGTTCGAATACTCGATGAGTTTGCTAGAGAAGACTAATTAGCCAAGTTCCTATGGTGGTCCCTTCATGATTTCTACATGCAGGACCAAATAAGGCTTGTCGTATCCTAAAAGCAATTCGCGAGCAACCTGGCAACAATCTCTAATCTCAACGGAGAGGGGGCGAATGCTTTAATGATAGCATATCTAATAGATGCTTTAGCCCGATTTTAGCTAATCTGTTTAAATTATTTTCAGTTTTCAAAATTTTAGTTTCATTTTTTTCAACAATCTTAAAGTGTGATTGATATAGATACCAAAAGTATTGCATCAATGAAGCTGACGAATCAAAATTTAATTAGGCTTGATCAATTCGACGGTAAAAACTTCACCAGGTAACAAGATAGGCTTTAGTTACTTCTTACTGCTCTAAAGATTTTCTACATCTTGGACACGAAGCTACAACCATTTTCAGAAGCAACTGACAACGATTCTTCTGATCATTTATATGACTTGTACACAAACAACCTCTGTTAAAGAAATTTGAAACGCATTGTAATACAAATACAAGTTTGAAAGAGAATGAATAAAGAAATTTATAATTGTTAGGTACTTCAAATTCACAATAGTAAATAATAAGCCTATGTTAATTGGTCAACATCATCCAAGAATTGCAAATGATTGTAAATAAAATAAAGCCTTAAAAATCGATCCATCTGAGTCCTTCTAAGTTGGAGCCATAATATTTAAGGTACTTCCAAATTGGAAAGATTATAGGAAGCAACTAATGTATAAGTCTGAAGAATTTACTTTGGAAAGATTCAAAAGCACCTCCAAATTATGAAAAAATCTCGTAATCAAGACAAAAAAATAAAATAAAATAAAAAATGATAACAATAGTGAATCCTCATCCAAGGTGAATGTAATAGAAAGGCCATTCTAGGACAAGAATAACCTTGAGAAGAACGAATGTCTAAACTCAATAAAGATAACAAGAAATTTAGAAAGTCCTAAAAGAAAAGAAAAAAAAATGGAAAATCCAAAAGCAATATACTACCATTGAAAACTTCTAAGAGTGCACCTTGATGTTTATTTGCCATCCAACCTTTTTATAGGGCCGTGTTTGGATTCACGTTTTGGTTATATTGTATTGCATCCCAGTACCATTCATGTATAATTTGGGCGATATTCAGAATACATTCGACAGAAACGCACAACTAACCAATATTTGGATAGAACGTATTATCATTCCATGTATACAATTTGCAGTACAGATAAATGTTTGGAAACGGCGTATGAGGGGCGCAAGTTATATATAAATATAAATATGGTAGTCGCTTCCACTAGAGTGTGAAGATTCATACGCATCAACTCATATGATTGTCACGTGGATTTCCTGTAACTCAAGTTAAACCGTCCAAACCATGGGGCCCACTTTAGATGAATCATAACCCAGAAGATGAATCGAGATGATCTTTCAACTGGTCTACTATTGGATATCTAATGGATGGTTGTTGAGAACGAGTCAGTGAGAATTCAACGGACAGATGTCCATTGATCATCAGCTATGATTGATACAGTATCTACATTGTTTACAACGATTTTGAATGGTTTAGTTTCAGTGATGAACATGATGAGTGGACAATCAACGAGTGCATGTGCATGGATGTAATACTTCGTCAGCGTATATTTAAAGCTACGCGGGTGGATTGCGAGATTTACACATGCACTCAGTCAAGGTACACGTGGCATAGGTAGAGGAAACACCAACTTCGACAAGGCTGTGACGGTGGGCCCGCCTTGATATATATATTGTATATCCATTCCGTCCATCCGTTTTTTCAGCTAATACTAGGGTATGTGCCGAAAAATTAAGTATATACAAATCTCAATGGACCACACCAGGGGAAACAGTGGTGATTGAACGCTCACCATTAAAACTTCCTATGGCCCACCATAATGTTTATTTTGCATCCAAGCTGTTGATGAAGTCAAAAATACCTGGATGAAGGGAAAAAACAAATATCAGCTTTATCCAAAACTTTTGTGCCCACAAGAAAGTTTTTAATGGTAGGCATTTAATGACCACTATTTCTTGTGGTGTGGTCCACCTGATATTTATATCTGCTTTATTTTTTGGCTCATGCGCTAAAATGATCTTAAAAAAATGATGGACGGCATGGATATACAACACATAAAATAAGGTGGGCCCCACAATCACAGCCTCACCAAATCCGCTCCACGTAACAAACTATGAAACTAGTAGGCCGAGTTTAGATGGGTCGGTAGGTGATGTACACTCGAATACAAAAATTGGTTCCACGCCGTATTCGCACGCGTGGAATGCGTTGCCCGGGCATTCCAAAACAAACACGGACTGTAAAAAGTCTAAGAAAGAGGCTAACAAACATTGGTTTCATAAGGTGTTTCAAGTAGAAGATAATGTGCTAGTTCATTTATGAAAGGAAAAGTTTCTGACTTTGGCATATAACAAGTTCTTGAATAAGAATATATGCTATGTTTTGATCCTTAAGAAAATTAATGATAACACATGTCTTCTTAATCTTTGAGAGAACATGGAGATCTTAAGGACATTCAATGTAGCAGACCACAATACGTATTGTGAATCAAGTCCGTTGAAGAACTTGAGGAAGTTGAACACATATCGTTTACCAAACTTGAGGATGAGTTTTTTCCAAGTGGAGAGGTCTGATGTAGGACGAGGATCAAGCACGTTGCTAACGCACATAAACCGGAAGGAGCCCAATGAGAAATCAACAAAAAATTAGCATAGTTCAAGCTGTCAACCTTTGTGGTTGACATGTCAAAATTCTACTAGAAATTTTAGATTGCTTGTTGGCTGATTTTTGCCAGTTTAGACAGGTCAAAATATTGCTCAACACGTCGATAAAATGGGTCAACAAGTCGAAAATCACATAATTTCTAGTTTAAATCTCTGGAGACTTTTTTGCTATTTTGACATGTCAATTCGATCTATCGATGATAGGTCGGCTGACAGTGGAAATCTACACGTTTTTCAAATTTTTGTTTTCTTATTTGATTAGAACTCTTTGGTTATGTTTTTAGAGTTTGTTTAGGGTTATTTAAGGAGGTTAAACTCATTTTTTAGCAATCAATTATCATTCAATCAGTAAAATTTTAGAAGTAATTCTATTTTCTCTTATGAATTCGAGAAATCTCGTATGGATTCAAGAGTGCCTTGTGGATTCAAGGTGTTTATCGATCGATGAAGATGATGCATGACCTCATCGCGACCTCTTTCCGTCACAAAACATACACGATTTTTACATGTAAGAGCCATTGTGGGAAAAAACCAAGGCACAAAGCAATATCAAATTACTATGAAAGCAAACAATACAAGAGATGGAATCACTTACAATGCTCAGATAACCCTTATTTTCTCCTCCCCAAACCATAAAAATGATGAGCCCTTCTTAAAATTAATCCTAATCCCATTTACACCCATATATAGTATATATATATATATATATATATATATATATATATATATATATATATATATATATATATATATATAGTATTGCACCAGGAATAGAAAATAATTCCCACAATTTCGTAAAATCGTGTGCTTCTGTCGATGTGATCGATAGCCATCGAAGGTCCTTCGATAGGATTGAAGCCTTTCTCGATGGCATCAAATAACACCTCAAAAATTGTCCAACAAGCAATTGGAATAAATCGGGAGTTTCTTGATGGGATCAACCATGTTGATTGGAATTTGAACTCCTGAGATCGAGATAATGCAATAGTTGTTGTGATGAAAGAGGTACAAGACACACTCCAAGCCAACACATGGATAAACCACTGGACTCGGGCAGAGGGACAAGTTCCAGATCTAATCACCACCCCTGCTTCAGACCATGTTCTTATTTTCTTAACCCTTTACCCTTTTATTGGCAATTCCTACTCTATCTAAGGTTTATGCACCTGCAAATAACTTAGCAGATCCTCTTTCATCCAAATTGCCTTGTTACCACCATTTCTTCTCCCCTTCCTTGCCATTCTTATTTAGAGAGGAGTTGCAATTTCGACACCATAATCCATAGTTTAACTTTATTTACAATGCACTCTACTAAGGTTAGGCTTTATTTGTTGCAGAAAAATATTGTGATATTTTGCATCATGAAATTTCATGGTATCAAAGCCAACTTGGACTCATTTACTACTAAATATCATGATATTTGGTGTAGCGAAATGCAACCTTATATAAATCATGGATTATTAATATTATTTTTGAATCTGTACTAAAATCTCTGATAAATAACTCACTATTAACTAAAATGAGACGTGCATCTTAGTTTTCTTCATGATTTGATGTAGAGTGGGTTGCAGGTACAATTACATGGCCAAGATGGATCAGAAAAGGCCCGGTGGATGACAGAAGTGATCCAGACCATTGGACCTTAAATCGGGCATATTTCGCAATCCGGAATGAGTTATCTGACGTAAAAAAAATATGATTTTGGGGTAGAACGATCTACTTTAGCCAACCAACCCAGCAATGCTGGGTTGCCCAAGCTGGATTTGTGAAATACCGCCAAATCGATGGTCGTTTCCCTGTTTTAATTTCATTTTTACTATAAATAGTAAGTTTTAGTTTGATTATAACTCTTCATCCGTTGGGCTTTACGAGTTGTGTCCAACATGAAAAGAGCTTAGAAAAATTAGGAGAACGGTTTGGTGAAGACAAATAGGACACTTACTATTTTTGGCCGAAAACCTTGCGCACTAGTAGACATCACGACCATCTTTACTATTTATAGTAAGTCGCGAATTCTAGGAGTTTTAGTTGTAGTTTGATTCTGATTTCTTTCTCATTGCTTGGTACCCATATTTAAAGGGTTATGAACTTGTTTTTATTCATTGATTAATCAATTTCAAATTTGTTAGAATTTATTTCTATTTTCTACTTTCTTTCCTTATGGATTTGAGAAGTCTCTGTGAGGAGTCCAGAGAAGTTCCGTGGATTCGGAATAGTTATCCTCTTAAGGAAGACGGTGCTCGACCTCACACCCTTCCCTGCATCATGATTCCAGGATTTTTGCATAATGGATTACTATGAATCAAAGCAATCAATCACATCCCTAATAGGACCTTAGGTTCTCCCAAATATAAAGATAAAAACAAGCATTAGAAAGTAGAAGTTAATATCAGACAGCTAAATTTAGCTTAGCTTCCCCAATTTATTCAATGCGTATGCATGCACACGCTTATCCATGTGTGGAAACACCATCCCATGGTACAGAATCACCATAAACACATCAACCACACACAATATATAATAGCCAATGAGATAAGCTATCTCATCTGGCAATGACAATATTTTAGATATATAAATAACTTAATAAGTCCTACCTCAAAATATATTTCACATTAGACTTGTCCTACTTCATTCCCTAAGAATATAAAAGTCTCAATGTATACAAATCCCTCCTAATTACATCCTTTAATGCATACACAATGATAATGAACAATAAACAAAACATTAATTGAAAAATATATATATGATTCATTGATCTAAAATGACATACATTCCAACATGTCCAATACAGTGGATGTCTAACACCCACTTTCCACCTATACTAGGGAAAAATCCACATTTATTAACACATAATCATGCCTAGATCATAACAATCATCTTGAGCAAGGCATATAGCCACAAATAAAATCCTTTCGGATGGTAACCATTATTCCATTTATGTACGTACAGCCACACTTATCACAAACACAACACATGTCCAATGTTCAGGACACAGAGCACCAAATGGATCTCAAATTCACCAGTAGACATCAACAACCTCTGTAGCTTCTCACTTGAGTCAATGGCTGAGAACATGTACTTAAGCTCAGCATCCTCCGTGATTGTAGCAACACCTCAGATATTTTGCTCCTGTAATGTTCATCATCCTTCTAATCTCCTCACAACTGGGACGGAGTTCCACAACAATAAATTTATAGCATGAACAGTATTAGATCAATTGTGGACAAATAATATAAATCCAAAATATATAAAATAACAGATCCATAATAGATTCACTAATAGATCCATAACAGAACTATAACAGATCCATAGATGTTGAACTATGTGATCAACGGTTTAGATTTTTCAAAAACAGAGTGAGAGGCTTCCACATAAAATCGAATAGTAAATAAAAATGCTCTGGTACTCTCTGTGCACTTGGACAGTCCAGTCGATTAATCTGAACCATTTATTAACTCCAAAAAAAAAACAAAAAAACAAAAAAACAAAAAAAAAAGAAAAAAGAAAAGGTGAGTAATACCAATTCAGCCCGGAGTCAGGTGAGTCAAGACTCCGACTTAGGGCACAACAAGTCGAGTTACCGGGCCTTTTAACCATGGGCCACCTTCAGGAATATAGCCGTTGGATCTTGGTCATGTTCAATGATCCAAACCGTTGATCATGCTCAAAAAGCCCCAATTGCATAGATTTAAGAAATAAATTTGCAAATTCGGAAATTCATGGAGAACCAAAATTTTGTACAGCTAGCCTTACCTCATCAGCAAAAGAAGGATTACCTGAATCGATGGATGATTAGTTGAGTCGATGCCAATACCACCCCTCTTCTGTCCAGCGTCCACTGTGGATTAAGGGAATGTGCCCCACCTTTCTACGGTCCTCCTCGTTTCCATCTTTTAGCTGCAACCTTTCTGTCAATTCTGTTGGCATTTCGCCTACGCGGAGACCTTCAAGTTTGGTGAGGTATTCAATCCCTTCTGGAAGCGTCTTCAACTCTCCACATCTGAACACAAATAGCTCTTGGATGCTTGGCAATGCTCCCATCTCTATCACTACCCGATTTAGTTGCATCAAATACCATAAATCTAGTCTCCTGAGTTTAGGGAACCATCCATCGTGAAAACACAACTGCTGCCCTTCATAGGCCTTCCAAAGTGAAAGGCGCACCAGATTGGGCAATGCTTGGAGTGATGAAAGCAGATCTTCTTCTCTCAGATTTGACCAACTCAACTCCAAATCGGTGAGATGCGAAAGGTACCTAAACCATCGAGGCACCTTCTCCAAACGTCCCCACAGGTAAAGCTTCTGAAAAAGTGGCAGATGATCAGGAGAGAGCTCTTCCAATTGAAGTGTTTCTTCCTCGTTGATTGCCTTAACACCCAAGGCAACAAGGTGTTTCATCTTTGCGATGGAGGTGCACAACTCAGCACTGTTGATTGCTCCGACCTTGCAAATGTAAAGTTTTCTCAGTTGGGTTAAGTTCCCAATTTGTCTCACAATTTCCCCTTCTTTTGCTTCGATAAAAGTTAGAGTTTGTAAACTTGTTATATTACATATTCCTATAGGAACTTGGATGCTACTGTAGCTCTCGAAAGTATATGGATCTGTCCTATTATTTCGATAACAGAGTAAGTGGCGTAGTTTCTGTAGCTTCACAACCCCACTCGGTAGCCTCTTGATCCTTGTTTGTCTAACATTCAATGTTTGCAGGTTCCGTAACCTTCCTAAAGATTTTGGAAGCTCGCTAACATTAGTATCCTTCAAGTTAAGATACCGTAAATTGAATAGATTCGTCAATTCATCCGGTAAGCTTTCAATAGGAACTCCCTCTAAATCTAGGACCCTCAATAACATAAAACTTGATGCTGTGTCATTAAGAGAAGATGAGAACGATGTGCTTCCTTCAAACACTAAAAGAGAACGAAGCTGTGACATACTCATGCCATGTTGAATAGTTTCTCTAGTATTGTAGATTGACATGCGACGTACTTTGTCCCCTTGCCTTGTTTGCTGCCCATCGTATGTGATGCAGAACTTTTCTTCGTCACATAAGGATAAGGCCAATTCACGTACAATATCATGCATTCGACAAGTTCTCACCCTTCCAGAGAGATTCATCTCGACAAGCTGAAGAATGTTACGATGGATGTGTTGCTTTAGGTATTCCTCTGCCACCTCTTCCATTGGAACTTTACCTGCATCTTCAACGAAACCCTCTGCCACCCATAACCTTATTAACTTCTTGCGGCGAATTAAATAATCTTCTGGAAACATACAACAATACAAGAAACATTGCTTAAGGCGGTAAGGCAGATAGTAGAAGCTAAGCAACAAGATGCGCTTTATTGGTTCAAGCGTTTCATTGTTATTCAAGTGCCAGCTTAGTTTATCATAGACTTGGCTCCATTCAAACACGTTCGCATTTGTCAATGACAGGAGTCTGCCCATCGCAATAATTGCAAGAGGCAAAGCTTGACATTTTTTTACTATGGATCGAGCCAATTTCTCGAGCTCTGAAGGGCAAGGTTTGCTCCGAAATACCTTCTTACAGAATAGCTGCCATGCCTCTTCTGGATGTAGAGGCTGAAGCCGGCAGACACGGCTTACCTCTCCCTCTCCCGAAGCCGAAGCCACATCACTGTGTCTTGTTGTAACTACTAACCTGCTTCCGCATCTGTTATCTGGAAATATGACACTTAGTTCATTCCAATGATTCATACTCCAGATATCATCCAAGACGATCAGATACCTTTTCGATTCGAGATGTCTTTTAATCATCTGCCTTAAGTCGCTAGCATCACGGGTGGCTAGGTCATTTGGAACAACGTCCTTTGCAGACTCAAGGAATTGTTTTATGATGCTTCGCAGTACTTCATCGATTCTAAGAGTCTGTGAGATTGAAACACATGCGGAGCAGTCGAAGTGCTTCTTTACTAGTTCGTTCTTGTAGGCTTTAGTGACAAGAATGGTCTTGCCCGCCCCACCCATACCCATCACTGAAATCACCGTGCGTCGCTGTTCTTCCTCCACCAACCATCTGACTATCAAATCTACTTCTTTCTTCATCCCCACAATGTCATCTTCCTCTGAGGAAAGAGAAGTTTGTACATCACGTTGCCACATTTTGCTAACATCATGAGAGCTCGTTCCTTCTCCTATTTGATTGAGACCGAAGCCAACTCCTCTATTGAAAAGGTTATGAACCTTAACCTTGGTTTCTTGGAGTCGGATGGCGAAGCAATGATTGTTGTAGACATTCTTCGGGAGGCAAACGATGTCTAGGAGAAAACCCCGCAGTCTACCTCGTCGTGGCCTGTCCATGTGATACATGAACTCGTCGATGATGTCTTCCACATCATATGTGGAATCTCTTACTTGACTCACCCAGGTTCTCACAACTTCATTGCTTTCTTTTCTTTTATCAGCATCCTTCAACAAAGCTTGCATACGTTCGAGTTCCAGCTTGATTTCTTCTACTTCATTGCGCACTCCTCTTATTAGTGATGCTTCTCGAGATAGAAGGGCACTTAGAGTTACTAACCCGAATTTGACGATACTGTCCGTCATCGGAATTTCTGTAAAATAAGATATGAAGACAACCAATGTCAAATATATGAGTGCGGATATTGTATGTTGAGAAAATTCCTGTGCTGCCTCCTTTTATTAGTCAGCTGAGAAAATTAAGAAATTAAAAAAAAAAACTGGAACCCACTTTATTCTTATACTTATTTTCGCATTCGGTTCCCCGCTTTTCTCTCCCTGGAATCGGATTGCCTATTACAGAACATAGCAACAGACGTACTGACGTGGCAAACTTATGTGAGCCTTACTATGAAACATGTGTTATATTCGTCCATGCATTTTACAGGATCATTTTAACGCATGAGCCCTAAACGAAGAAGATAATTTCACAGACAATGAAGCCCACCGTGTTTATTTACCATCCAACCCAAACATAAATATATCAATTTGATCCAAAACTTGCGTCGCCCTGAGCAGTTTTTAATGGTAAGCATTAAATCCCCATTATTTACTGTAAGTGTGGTCTTCTTGAGCTTCGAATGTCATTCAATTTATTCAATTTTGAGAGTATTACATAAAATGAATTGATAAAAACGGATGGACAGCGTGGATGAAATACATACACCACTGTGGGTCTCACAGAATCCTTACACCGGCGTGCCTTAGTCCCCATAGTCTGTTTACCAGGAATAGGGATTTCGTATTTCCCTGCACTGTGATTGGTCCACATCATCACTGATTGGGGCACTACTGCATTAAATGTGGCTTGTGATGATGTGGCCCAATCACAGGGCAACGAATAGAAAATTTCTGTTCGTAGCAAAGATTAGTCCCACAAAATCCTACAAAGAATCCTCACACCACCAAAACCAAAGATGCAATTGAAACACAAAGGCTTAGATTAGAGTTTTCAAAATTTGAAATCCGGGGTATCCGAATATAGCTATTCAAGGCCCAAATACCAAGCACGTGGTCTAAATTATTTGATTTTCATGACGTCACATATATTCATTTGAATTTAATTAAACATTCACACCCACCTTAACTGAAAATCATCACCAAATTTAAAATTTTAAAGAAATTAAATTATTATGCCATACTATCATTATGTCATTATGAAGTTATTACTTGAAATACTTGTTCAATTACTTTGGAAGTTTATCATCTCATAATACTCCAACTCAACATTTGTAACATTATTCAAAGTGAAGTGAGCATACACACATAGCTCAAGTGTGTCGACTTGACCAAGTCAGTGAGTCGAGTTGACAAGTCTGGTCAAGTGTCGACTGAGTCAAGCTCAAATTCTCCCCAAGTGAGTTAATTAACAGGGCCGAGTTTCAAGTCTAGTGAACTGAGTTTTAGCACTATGCAACATTCCTTCCCCTAAGTTTTATTGATGGACGAATTGTCTACCATACCGGATTTTATTAATTTATTTATTTATTATAACAAGGAGACTATATTCATTCCAAAAAAAAGCAAACTTTACAGGAACTAGACAGAATTTCACGCTCCCACCCAAAAAGCAGGGGAGCCTATCATATGACTAGGCACCTAACTAGCCCTCACTGTAACCCCCATGTTCTCTTCTTAATGGCCCCTATTCCAGTTTTATCTAACAAAATTAACCCTCTAATCTCAATTGGGAGATCAGTCATGGCAAAATAAACCGAGTTCCCTTGAGAACCGCTGCCTAAACGAAACAAGCCAATCTGCCGGGCCATTTTCCTCCCTTGGAATATGACGAAAGGAAAACGAGCCACTATTTTTAAGAGTATCAATCATCTTTAACCAATGATTCCAAACCCAACTCAGATGTGAGCCTCTATTCACGAGATCGATCACAAATCTCGAATCTGACTCCACCTCCACCCTGGAGAGCCCTAGACTCAGACATATAAAGAGCCCATTCCAAACTGTGCGCAATTCCGCTTTGTTGCTAGATCCAACTCCGAACCCCACCGAAAACATAAAAATGAGGTTCCTGGTTGAGTTCCTGCAAATTCCACCCGCACCCGATGGGCCCAGGTTACCTCGTGCCGACCCATCTAGATTCAACTTGGTCCAACTGCCCTGTGGCTAATCCACCTAACCACCTCATACCCTACTCTCTGGGTGCATTGGGTCCTTCCACAACAAAGAGAATCCAACCACCATTTCACCCTGGCGATGGTGGCTGCACTTGTGACAACCTCCTCCCCCCATCCTCATGGAATTTCTAGCCCTCCAAATTTCCCTACTAATCAGGTAGGGAGCCATCTTTCTAGAATCGACATTATTATTGCCTCTCATCTCTATCAACCACCACTGCTTTAACCTTGCTTCGATCGAGTGGGCCAGAAGGGCAGGGAGCCCAAATATGTCTCCAAAATGCTTCCAAACCTTGGAAGCTAGCACCCCATGGAGGAAAAAATGGTCCAGATCTTCCACGTTTGGGTAGCATCCAATCTCTTCTGCGCAGCAGACGCACCTTGACTCCAGCATCACGCATCTAGATTGAATTCTTTCATCAACAACTATTGCCCTATGTAGCAATCTCCACACGAACGTAGCCCCTAAACCACCTATGCAAGGTTCATGTTTATGTTGAGTCCATTTCGTTCACTAAGTGAGAATCATTATTTGGATGCTACGTATAGAAAATTAGGCCGATTAAAGAGTTGTGTCGAGTAAACCAATTCAGTGAGCTGAGTCGACAACTGTGGATCGAGTTTAGTTCACCAAAGAGTTTGCGCTCAAACTCTCCCCAAGTTGGGTTGGCTCGGCTGAGTTTCTGGTCTAGTCACCCAAGTTTTAGAATTATAGGGTATTCACATCCCAACTCTTCCCTTTGGTGGGGTCCACCTAAGTTGTATTAACAAGCCTCTAATTTGTTCCCTCCGCCCCTAAAATACCTAGCAGGAGTATTGTATATGTAAACTCTACTGCATTGACTAGGTCAGAATCATTATTTGGATCCCTAATGAATTTGATGAAAGATACAATGGTGGCCCCACACAAAAACTTACAGTAGGAATCCCATCCCATTGTTCCTTGATGTGTGGCCCATCTGAGTTGTGGATCTATCTAGTTTTTGGCCTTAGAGCCTAGCATCAATGATAAAACCTGATAGATAGAGTGGATTTTACATATACAACAAAGAGGTTTTCTAAAATATCTAAATCTTTCTATAAAGGGAGAGAGATTATTGATTCGTGCATATTTCTCCATGGAAACAGAACCAATGGACTAGTCCCATTTTTTAACCTTCCAGTAGATGCTCACCAATCCGATAATCTAAATATCCTACAACCCTCGCAATAGAAAGCTGATGGTCCACAATGAGATTTGTGTGACATCCACTCCATCCATCATTTGAGACAGATCAATTTATGATGTGATCTAAAAAAAAAGAAAAAAAAAGAGAGGATGATCTTAATGATCAGGTGGGCCCACACCACAGGGAATACTATAGATGGGAATGCTTGCAATTGAAGCTTTTTTTGAGACTACCGGAGTTAAATTGGGATTATAGCCATTTGACTTTGTGACATGTTTTAATGATGCAATTACAGCTTATTGAATCACTGACACAAGGGTAAAACTCTCATAACAGTGGATTGCAGCATGAGACGTGCGTGTGGACGGCCCGAATATTCATCACATGGAATCAGCATGGCACATGTCTAGATGAACTTCACTCTACACGTGTGCATTTCGAATAATTTTGTTTACTTTCAAACTTATTTTAAACTTTCATGAAAAATTAAGCTTTTCATTTGTCCCCCCATCGCTCACAGATGGAGTGTTTTTGTGGTTAATAAACCTTATTGCAGTATGTTTACTTGGAAAAATGAGAGAGAGCTTGGGTTTGCGTTTTCCAGTGATGTGCACGTGCTGGCAAGGGCATGGGAGGTGAGGAGCTAGTGGCACACTTCACACATGAGCATTGTGTCTTGAGTAGTCACTCCCTCGTCACCTTACGCAAACCATCGCCAACTGGTGCGATCGTGGTGCAAAATGAGAAATGCCAGCTTATATGGGTTTTTCGAAACGGTTAGATCTATCTGTTGTTGAGAGCAACTAGAAATTGAAGCCGGTCAATGTCAACAGTCTGAACAACTTGGCATTTAGTTTCCAAATGACTAGATTAAGGATTTAATGGTCTAAAACATTTGGATTAATAAGCCAATGGTCCAAAACATTTTTGCAACATTCTAACCATTGATGGCTTTAGGTATAACGGTACATTCCCTACATTTACATAAACCTTACCGTCTAGGTCCAAAGACACATCTATGCATTGGACAGTGTTCTATGGGCCCCAACATGATGTATATATGTTTTATAAACGCCATCTATTTATTTTTTAGGATAAGTTTAGAGAAGTTCCGTGGATTCGGAATAGTTATCCTCTTGAGGAAGACGGTGCTCGACCTCACGTCCTCCCCTGCGTCATTATCCAACCTGTTTACAATGTCACACAGACTGGGATGAAAGGTCAAAACAAATATAAGCTTGGTCCAAAATTTTAGTGGCCCCCAAAAAGCTCTCAACGGTAGGCATTCAATCCCCACTACTTTTTATGCTGTAGTCCACTTTAACTTTGGATCTACCTCATTTTTGGGCTAATGCCCCAAAATAATCTCTCCAAATGGGTGGACAGTGTGGATATAACACTAAAATCATGGTGGGCCCCACAGAACTTGGTGATGGCAACACAACCGGGGCAACGTGATGGCAACACAACCGGGGCAATGGGCACACGGATGGGATTTCCTTCTAGAGCCTTTAACAATAAGTTTTTTGTGTTGGGAGCATAGGTGGGATTCATCGTGATGTTTATGATAAATCCATTCTGTTCATCTGTTTTATGAGATCATTTTAGGACACATGACTAAAAACGAGCTGGATTCAAGACTCAAATGGGCCACACGAGAGGAAAAAAGGGGATTGAACAACC
Organism: Magnolia sinica; assembly: GCF_029962835.1. Taxonomy (NCBI): domain Eukaryota; kingdom Viridiplantae; phylum Streptophyta; class Magnoliopsida; order Magnoliales; family Magnoliaceae; genus Magnolia; species Magnolia sinica. The sequence goes on from NC_080581.1 coordinate 85,837,983, forward strand.
ACCGTTGAAACATTCCTATGGTCACAAAAAGTTTGTATCAGGTCAAGTTTTTTGTGTTTTTAGTTCATCGTAGTGGTTACATTGTAAACAGCTTGGATATCGTATAAACATCAAAATGGAGCTGATGAGGGTCTTAACTGTAGGCGTTTTTTTTTTTCCAGTGCATTGCTCTCAAAGATTTTCGTAGGAAATCCCCATACACCCGTGTCGGTAGCAAATTAGGTGTCGCCCCAACCAAGTCGGTGTAGCTTTACCATGGGCCCACCTTGATGTATATATTCTATATCCACATTGCCCACCTGTTTTTATATGTCATTTTAGGATATGAATCCGAAACTGAAGGAAATCCAATTCTCAGGTGGTCCATATCATTGGAAATTGTAGTGATTGACAATTAATGAATCACATAAGTTTTGATCAATCTAATATTTTTTTGTTCACTTCATCCAAGCTTATATGACCTTATTAACAGTTTGGATGAAAAATAAGCATTACGTAAACATTATTATGGGCCTAGAAAGTTTTTAATGGTAAAGCATTCAATCACCACTGTTTTCGATAATGTGGTCCACCTGAGCTTTAGATCTTCATCATTTTTGTGCTCATGTACTAAAATGATCTTCTAAAACAGATGGATGGCATGGATATAGAATACAAAGATCATGTTGAGCCTCACCAAATTTTCTTCTATTAGCTTTGGAAGTTGAATGGCTGGTGTGCCACAACCACTAACCATAGTAGTGTGTTACTGTTACCAAGTTGCATGGGCCATACCATGATGTAAGCGTTAAATCCATACCTTCCATTCATTTGGTGAGATCATTTTAGGCATTAGCCTTAAAATTGGATAGATTCAAATTTGAAGTGGACCACAACATAGAAAGCAGTAGGGATTGAATGCTTATCATTGAGAACTTTTTGGGGCCCACAAAAGTTTTGGATCAGGTTGATATTTGTTTTAACCCTTTTTAAAGATACATGTGACATTATGAGCAGGTTGGATGGGAAAAAAAAATCATTGTGGCCCGTTAGAATGTTTCAATAGTGGGCATCATTGTCCCACTACTTTCTCTGATGTGGTTCATTTAAGTGGTGGATCTACCTAAGGTTTTGGGCTCATGTCCTAAAATGATCTTTCCAATGGATAGACAACATAAATACAACACATACATCTTGGTGGAGCTCACGGAACTTGACTACGGCATCTTACATTTTGCCTTTTTCTAAAGGGCTCAGAACGGTGAAATATAAGACACGTCTCTGATGGGGTCTTTTTCCCCGTACTCGATATATATATATATATAGAGTCATGCTCCCCTGCGCACCTACGCACGTGCGCACCTTTGCACACGTGCCATGGGTGTCTAATCTGAACGGTCCATGTGATGCGGAATCCCATAAAACCCCATGTGGAAAATTTTCACCCCGATCTAATATTCTGGTGGGCCATAGCAAAGAGAAATGCAAATCAAGGGAGGAAACTGTTTTCATTTTTCATGGCCCACCAAAGTTTCATATCAAAGTAAAACTTGGGCTCGGGGGGTTTCAGGAGGTGCTGATTCACATGAACGGTTCAGATTTTGGATCCACATCACGTATGATGGGTTCTCAAAAAAGTTCGTACGTAGTACGTACGAACTGGTTCGCAGGTGAGCGTTTCCGTACATAAGTATAATCAAACGATTACTCAAATAACAATCAGAAATACGAGCATGTATAGTGGTTCGGTTTGTCGACCATCAACACCGTACATTTGATGGGTCCCCTCTAAATTATGGGATATCCCAAAAATCAAACGTACACAGAACTCAGGTGGGCCATACCATTTAAAATCATGTGAAGACACCATTAAAACATATAAAAGCACTTGGTGGGGCCCACCTGAGTTTTGAATGCTGCTGAAACTTGGTCTGAACCCTCATCCAAGTGGAACACACAAAATGGATAGGCTGAATTTGCAAACCACATCTCGGCAGGCCCAGAAACTGATTATGAATATTTTAATGGTGCACGGCCCCTCCCCACTTCTGTATGTGGTGTGGCCCAAGTCACGGATTGACTCGATTTTTGAGACCTAGGCCCACGATGGAATGGTGCATCCGACTGATGGGGTAGATGTTTGAAACGCATCACGGTGGGGCCCACACAGCTCGACCTCATGGGACGGACTCCTGACATCGAACGCATAGTACCTTTTCCCTATATATATATATATATATATATATATATATATATATATATAAAACCAAATACAACATAACATGGGGTGAGCACTGCAGGAGAACTCTTGGGCATCTCCGAGCTATACAATTCACGTGCTGAGTGGGTATCATGCATTAATTATTTATTATCTCATTTATTATCATACTAACATTAATTATTTACTACTTACCAAAGTAGTTGTACAATCCACGTGCTGAGTGGGTAACATGCATCCCCCTCTCAAAGATGCCCTATACAAGAATCAAAAGTGAGCATTTCCTCTCAATGTTCATGCTTGTGTGGCTCGCCTGAGTCATAGATTGGGTTGATGTTTGAGAAAATAGCAACTGTTTCTTTTTTAGTGAAACATGCGTTTATATAGACACACACACACCCCCACATAAAGTCATATGAGTCAGCTAATGCACATGCTACCATATCTGCTAGCATGGAAGATATGTGTGATATGCAACCCATGCATTGAAAAGGTGGATGGGTGTTATGGTATATAGTATTTTATATATATATATATATATATATATATATATATATATATATATATATATATATAAAATAAAATAAAATAAAATAAAATAAACAGCACGGTGGGCTCCCTGACCGTGTGAATGACAAATTCAACTTCACTAAAATGATCACCAATTGTTTACTTCAAGGCAACATGGTGGATATCTATATTATATTTCATTCATAATAATGTATTTATATAAGTAGGATACTGTCCTATAGCTATACCTACCCTTGTGGGCCGCATGGGAAGGCAAATGGTGGTGAGCCATAGTGCACGGTAAAAACGTACTCTATAGGTAGTACGGAGAGAACCATACAAAAAATTACTAACAGGCACTAATAGGGACTATATCATGCTTTTTTATTTTTATTTTTCTTTTTTAAATTTTTTGCAGGAGAATTCTCAACTTTCAGCTCATCAAATGATAATTTCACAGCCGTCAAATTCTGAGAAGGAAAATGAAAAGGAATGACAAAATAATTGGTTGAGAGGATGATTTGAAAGATAAAAATGCTTTACTTTTTCTCTTCATATACAGCTTGCTTGAAACTTGGGGCTATATCAACTCCATCCATCTGTTTTGTCGAATCATTTTAGGACATAAGCTTAAGTATGAGAATATAAAAAGTCAAGCAGAGGTACACCACAAGAAAAAAGTAGGAATGAAATCACCCACCTTTGAGAAGTTCTAGAGGGCCACATAAGTTTTAAATCAGGCTGATATTTGTGTTTTCCCTTCATCCCTACTCAGTCACCTTGTGAAAGAGTTGGATGCCAAATAGATATCATGGTGGGCCCCAGGAAGGTTTCTCTAGTGGGCTTTTACATTGCATGTTTAAGTTTACATCTTAAAACAAGTTGTAAAAACTGATGGACAAAGTGGACATGACATGGTAATGGAATTACAGGGGCTACACCGAGCTTACGGTTAAACAGAAAATTAAATTATTATTATTTTTTTTAAAGGAAAAAAAGCCAAGATTTTATTAAAGAAAGAAAAGAGGATTCACATACATTTAGGCGAAGCTCCGCTAAAAAGGCCGGAGCTCTGCCTATCGTATGCAACCATATACAATGCCCAAGCATGAAAGAAAAAGAGACGGGACTTCATCCCCACTCCTTGCAACCCAAAATTTAGTATAGCATATAAAATTATTCAGTATATCTACGGCACATCTATCCTAATCCTCCGTCAGATTTGATAAAAGTTTTAATTGGATCAGTGGAGACCATCCGTCCATGGCTTGCTAACCGATGTATGGAATGAGAGGCCATTCCGTAGCAGAATGCCGGGTGTGTGTTAACGTGGCAAAGTTATGTGGGCTGTATTAATGATGCATGTGTTACATAAACACCATCTATATGCATTCTGCGATATCATTTTAGAGATTGAGTTCGAAAATGAGGAAGATCCAACCCTCAAGTAGACCACAATACAGAAAACAATGGGATAGAACCATTGAAAACTTCTCAGGGGCCTCAGAAGTCTTGGATCAGGGTGATAATTGTGTTTTTTCTTGATCAAGGTCTGTGTGACCTCATGAACAAGTTAGATGCAAACGAATGCTCCCAAAATATTAATGTGCACCCTGAGAAATTATTATTGGTAGGGCGCTCAATCACCACAGTTTCCTATGATATGGTCTACCAGATAATTGGATCTGTTTCATTTTTGAAATGATGCCCTAAAATCACAAAGAAAAACGGACCATACATGTTGCATATCTATACAACATGAGTGCGGATCCTCTGTTTCCTGGAGGCAGGAACTCCCTGACTCCAGCGTTTTCATTGGTCAACGTCACTATAAGTGCCATGTCATCAGATTTTTTAAATATATTAAAAAAATTATATTTCAGAAAAAGTATAACGCCGTTAAATATATTAAAACGGTGCTTGGAAATCGGATTGCATACCGATTACGGCAAGCTCTTGCTCTCACCCTAGTTGGGCCCACCTTGTATGTATGTTGTCTATCCAGGCCGTCCATCCGTTTTTCCATCTAATTTAAGGGGTTGAGCCCAAAATTAAAGTATATCCAAATATCAAGTGGATCATACCGCTGTAAACAGTGGGGATAATGATTTCCACTGTTGAAACCTTGCTAGGCCCCACAGTGATGTTTATTTGTCATCCAACCAGTTCATAAGATCATAAAGGCATGGATGAAGAGAAAACACAAATATAAGCTTGATCCAAAAATTTTGTAGCCCCGAGAAATTTTCAATGGTAAACATTCAATTCAACTGTTTCCTATGGTGTGGTCCACTTGAACATTGTATATGCTTTATTTTTAGTCTCAAGCCTTAAAATTATCTGGTAAAATTTATGGACGGATCGGATAAAATACATAAAATCATAGTGGACTCCATGGAGTTTACTCGGTACACTGACATAGTAAGTTGCTCACCATGCAATCAGCGGAAACGGATTGGCTACTCCCCCTGCATTTATGAATGGAGCAGATAAAATACATAAAATCATGGTGGACTCCATGGAGTTTACTGAGTACGTTAACATAGTAAGTTACTCACCACGCAATCAGCGGAAACGAATTGGCTACTCCCCTTGCCACCAGCTAATGGCTGGTGGTCGGTGCTCCGTGGGCCCCAACATAATGTATGTGTTTCATCCATGCCGTTCATCTATTTTTCTAGATCATTTTATGGTCTGAGAAAAAGAATGAGGTATATCACAATCTCAAGTGGACCACATTACAGGAAATAGTGTTGAATGAGCATCGACCATTAAAAACCTTTTTGGGGCCATAAAAGTTTTAAATCAAGCTGATCTTTGTTTTTTTCCTTTCATCTAGGCCTGTATGACCTAATCAAAAGATTGGATGTCAAATAAACAGTACAGTGGGCCTTAGGAGGATTTTAATGGTGGATATCCAATCACTATTGTTTTCCTATGGTGTTGTTCATCTGAGATTTATATACCTCTAATTTTTTGGATAAAGCCCTAAAATTATATGTAAAAATGGATGACCACTAGCCATATTGGCCGGTGGCAGGGGGAGTAACCAATCCATTCCCACAATCAGCTACCTTCTATTTGAGGATTCAGCGCATGGGTTAAGTAGCGAGACTGCTACTAAAGTGATGTCACCTAGTTATGTGGGACACACCGTGATGTATATTTTGTATCCACACCATCCATCCATTTAGAGAGATCATTTTGGGGCATGATCCATAAAATGAATCGGATCCAAAACTCGAGTAGACCCCAACATAGAAACAGTGGAGAGAGTCATACCTGCCATTAAAAACTTAAAAGGGTCACAAAAGTTTTCCATCAAGCTGATATTTGTGTTTTCCCTTCTTCAATGTCTATGTTAACTTAAGGTCCACTATGATTTTTATTTAAGCTTTCATTTAGGGATTCAGTGGCGAGATTCGCTACTAAAGTGACATCACGTAGTTATGTCAGTCCCACCATGATGTATGTTTTGTATCCACACTATCCATTCATTTGGAGAGATCATTTTATGGCATGAGCCAACGAATGAATCAGATCCAAAACTCGAGTGGACCCCACCACAAAAAATAGTGAAGAGAGTACGCTCACCATTAAAAACTTCTAAGGGCCACAAAAGTTTTTGATCAAGTTGATATTAGTGTCTTCCCTTCTTTAATGTTTTTGTTAACTTATGAACAAGTTGGATCTTAAGTAAACATCACGGTGAACCTTAGGAAGGCTTCAACGGTGGACGTCACTCTCCTCACTATTTTTTATGGTGGGTCCACTCTAGCGTTGGATCTGCCTCATTCTTTTGATCATGCCCTAAAATGATCTTTCCAAATGGATGGACAATGTGGATACAACACATACATCATGGTGGGTCCCATAGAACTTGGTGGTGTCACTTTAGTAGCGAGTCTAGCTACTCAACGTGTTGTAGCTAATCCACCTCTAATTTCTTTCTTCTAAAATTTAATTAGGTCATGTCATCTCACAACAATTTTATAAGATAAAAAAATTATATTTACAAAATTTGCTTGATTAGGAAGGAATATTAGTTGCGGCCCAGGATGAGTGATGTCCGTAGGATCCTCACCGTGGTCCCACCTTGATCTATGTGTTGTATATCTACTCCATTCATCCATTTTCTCATATTATTTTAAGACTTGACCTGAATCGGTACTTGTGATCGGGTTAGATTCAGTCCGAATTAGTCTAAGATGGACCTGAACTTGGATTGGGTTAGGCATGTTAGACTCCGTACCGAGTTGGGTCAAGTTCGGGTCAGGCCTATTTCAAAACTGATTCAAGTCAGATCGGCCCTAACTCGGTTTGAATCGACTCGATGCCCACCTCTAACCTACATTATATAGGGTACAATTCAACGTGGGCCTTAAATCATGTGGGGCCACCGACAAAATGATGGGATTCATTGGACAAAGTAACGAGGTTATTAGACGAAGTGACGGAGTTATATTAAACAAAGTGACGAGGTTGCCCGACAAAGTAACATGATTCCACTAAATAAAGTAATAAGGTTAAACGAGACAAAGTAAATAGGGCGTTCCATTAGACAGTTATAAATTATCGGAAGAAGTGATGGGTTGCTGGACAAAGTGACCCGGTTCCAATAAACGAAGCTGGAAGACAGTGACTGGCTTCCACTAAACAAAGTGATGAGGTTACTAGACAAAGTGGCGAGGTTGTTGGGCGAAGTGACGAGGTTCACTAGACAAAGTGATTGGGTTGCTGGACAAAGTGATGAGGTTCTACTAGACAAAGAGACTATGTAGTATGACAAAGTGATAAAGTTCTACTATATCAAGTGACGAGGTTCTACTAGATAGATAGTGACGAAGTTGCTGGACAAAGTGATGGGATTTCACTAGATAAAGTGAAAGGGGTGATGGACAAAGTGACAAGGTTCTACTCGACAAAGTGACGTGATTATTAGATAAAATAACAGGGTTCCATTAGACAAAGTGACGATGTTTCACTAGATAAAGTGATGGGGTTGCCAGACAAATTGATAGGGTTTTACTTGATAAAATGACGAGTTTTCTAATAAAGTGACTTGGTTCCATTAGACAAAGTGACGATGCTACTGTACAAAGTGAGAATATTTCACTAGATAAAGTAGCGGCTTATCAAATAAAATGACGGGGTTTCAATAGACAAAGTGACAGGTACTGACGAGGTTGTAGCACAAAATGACGGGTTACTGATTGTTGAGGGTCAAATATTATATATCGGACCCCATTATTGCCCGATTTTACGTACATGATAATGCTTAATGTCATATTTTAACTGTGTTTTTATTGCAGGATGTAATCAGGAGCGTGGACTGAAAAATAGTACTAAAAGCGTGGATTTGACACTCCGAAGTCACCAGAGCAAGGGACGCACTCTAGAGAACAAGATTGAGGATTTACACACTAGAGATCAGAGAAATTTCAGTCACTCACTTCAAACAGGCCTGAAAGACATCCATAATGCAAGATCACGGGGTTCCCACTATCTGATTGGCTCCAAACTTTATATGAGGCCTGATGATCATGAATTAATCGTACACGTCGATTTTCATCCATTGGATCCTTGTGGAAGTGGCTCAACGGTTAGATCATCCCATAAACCATTGACTTTGGTCACACCTGAGATCTGGATATTCTTCAAACTGGACCTAGACAGCTTAAATAAGATGAGAAAAGGAATGGACAGATCGGATCTTCCACAAGCATCACACTGAGTCCCACCTTGAATGACATGTGCAAGTGCACATGTGCACTAGCAGTGCACTGAACCAATTCAAGTGGTCATATGACCTTTAACTGATTGAATCCAAGTAGAAAACGGAGATTTTCATTTTTCCTATTTTCACGCTCTGCGAAACGCTCGAACAGAGTATCGTGGTTGGAGTTTGTGGACCACGATCGTGATCTTCATGATCGATCTGGACCGTCCACTGGAATCGGACGAACGTGCTGCCTTAGACCATGAAAACTGTGGCAGGGATGAAACCGGAGATCGCGCTCACCATGTTGAACGTCTGATGATCACCGCATGATCAATCAAGGTGGACCGTAGCAAAGACGATCCAAAACCGACCATATTTGAATGATTTTTCGAGAGGAGTCTATTGGACGGAGTGGATTTCGTAGAAATCGTAAGGAGTGGGTCCCACCGAAAGTCCAGCGCCAACCCATGCGCAAGCCCTGTTTACGCACAGCGAAAAGTCGGCCGTTCCGGGCCGTTTTGCAGACGTGAAAAAGATTGGCCCGTCCATCTGGACCGTTCAAAACCTTTCCAGGGAAGGGACGAGCAGTCCTAAGGAGTTTGAATGGTTTGGATAATGAAGAGTCCGGGAGATATCCACTGCAAAATCAAATTGAATGCAAGAGGTTTCCAAATCTACTGCTGCGAACATCTTATGCATGCAACCAACTTCAGCCTCCATTCCACCGCCGCACGCAACTCTTTATGGATTGTTAACTCCCAGCCGACCGACCTCTTAACCCATATAAGCAAGAAAATAGAGAGAGGGAGGGGCTATCTTGGCTTGGCTTGGACGTGAGAGGGAGATAGTAATTTTGGGCAGAGATAGAAGTGGGCTGGCTTGGGTTGGGCCTGGTTCTTCTCTTTGTTTTCTTTTATTTTTTCTTATTTTAAGAATCAGCCTAATTATGTCTATCTTAGGCTAAACCTCTTAGCTAGGGCTAAGAGGTGAAGCTTGTAGTATGATGGGAGAGACTTTTTATGCTTTTAATGTAAATGCATGAACTGAATTTGTTGTTAGTTGATTATGAAAGGAATGTTTTTAGTCTTTAATGGTCTGTTGTGACTGAAATTACAATGGGTCTGCAATGGCTCTGAATATTTCCTTTTTTCCCATTTGATGTTATGACGTCAGGAAGCCCTGTTGTTCACCATCGTCTCCTGGGCATGGTATGGATGATGGTACCCTTCCTAACTTCCATGCGCTGTTGATTGGTTGGTAATTAGTATAATCTTGTTGTTTGCTTTGTCTTCTGGGCATGGTTAGATGATGGAATCCATTCTAATTCATATACCTTTCATCTCTTGAAAACCAGATCAAGTAAGTTCAGTTAAATGTCCATCATTCCTGATGCAGGCATAAGATCTCCCTGATCTATACAAGTGGATCCTCTGAATCCCTAGTTTCCTTCCTCTAAATTCCTTAAGTTCTACATTAATCTCTCACCATTATTCATCAATTTATATTTGATTTAAATTTCATCTTTTTCTAGTTCTAGTTCTAGTTCTAGTTATTTCCAGATCACGTACAGGTATCAGTCCCTTGGGATTCGACCTCGGTCTTACCGAGTTTATTACTACATCACAACCCTATACTTAGGGAGTGAACAAGTTTTTGGCACCGTTGCCGAGGACTGACAACTACGTTTTCTGAAATCAACTAGTTTTAGGATTAGTTTAAGATTAGAATTTTTTCTAACTTTAGGTTTAGTTTTTTCTGATTTCTAGAAACTAATCTGTTTCCTGTTTTGTAGGACCTTGACATTAACTTCTAATTTGGTAATTCTTTTCCAAATCCTCTACTCTTTCTATTTTTAGAATTTAGGTTTGAGTTTTAGAAGTTTTCTAATTCTAGTTCTCTTTTAATTATAGAATTTTCTATTTTCTATTTTTTTGATAGTTTTCACTTTTTGGAAACTAACACAACTCTTTTGTTTTGTAGGTTGGTAAATTCTTTCTTAATTTACTCCTTGATATTTATAGATTAGGATTCTTTTTTAGCAAGTTTCTAATTCTAAACTCTTTTAGACTCTAACTTTGTTTCTTATTTTATTTTTAGAAATTTTCTACTTGTAGACTTTTTGTTTAAAAACTAACTTTCCTATTTTGTAGGCCTTTAAAATAGAAATTTCTAATTCGGTAAGTTCTTTCTCAACTTTCTATTTTTCAGTTCTCTTTTATTAATTTAATTTCTAGTTAGACTTTTCTTCTTTTAGAAACTAATTTACCTCTATCATTCTTTTTAAGGATTTTCTAATTATAGAACTTCTCTTTAGAAACTAACTTGTTTGTTTTCTTTTGCAGGTTTTTAACTTAGGGCTTCAATTTGGTAATTTCTTTCCAACTCTCTCTCTCTCCTTCTTTCTAGATTTTCTTTTCCTTTCTTAGGATTAGGTTTTGAATTTAATTGAGGGCTGTGAGTGTTTCATGCCCAAGTGGGCCCGTGACAACACTCGACGTCTCTTGACTGAGGGAGGATTGGTTGAGGGGTTGACTATCCATCGCAGGACTATACACCACTCGAAATCCCCTGAGTTAATTGAAGTTATGGCTGAAGACCAACCTCCTCTACTTCCACCCAGGGTGGAGGATACCCAAGATGAGAATGAGGTACAACAGGCACCCTCGCCTCGTACTTTACGAGATTATCTACAACCGGCGGGAGTGAGTACGCCCTCATGCATGATTTTCCTTGAAAACACAGGACAAATGGACATCAAGCCAGGAGTTGAGTTATCCAACTCCTTCCCAAATTCCATAGAATTGAATCAGAAAGTCCATATTTACATTTGAAAGAGTTCGATGAGATTATAGCTACATTATATTTTCCTAATGTATTTGAGGATACAATCAGGCTGAAACTCTTTCCTTTTTCCTTAAAAGAGAAAACTAAGACGTGGTTGCATTCACTGTGTCCTAGATCCATTGGCACATGGAACGACATGTAGAGGGAATTCATAAAAAAATTCTTCCCACATCATAAAACGATTACCCTCAGAAAAGCAATCATGAACTTTGCCCAAAAGGAAGATAAAACATTCTTCCAATGTTGGAAAAGGTTCAAAGATTTGGTCAGTTCATGCCCACAACACGGATTTGAAACGTGGCGCATTACAAATTTTTTCTATGATGGACTAACATCTTCCAGGCGCCAAATGGTCGAGACAATGTGTAATGGAGAATTCATTAATAAAAATATTGACGAGGTATGGGATTACCTCAATAGTCTTGCTGAAAAAACACAATCATGGGACTATTACCCAAAGTCGAACACCACGTCTAGGCCGACTCAATTAAAGGAGAAAGGTGGATTATATCTCTTGAAAGAAGAGGATGATCTCAAGTGTAAAGTGACTACGCTCATAAGGAAAGTTGAGGCCATGGAAGGAAAGAAGGATAAGGTTAATGAAATTGTTTGCGGCATCTGTGATTGCAACATTCATACAACTGAAAATTGTCCTACAATACCCGCCTTTCGAGGAGTGTTGAATGAACAAGCTAATGCCGTAAACAACTATCAAAGACCTTTTACTGGACCTAACTCCAATACGTACAATCCTGGTTGGAAAAATCATCCAAACTTTAGTTGGAGGAATGGACAAACAGCTACTCCTCAAGGTTTCTTCAATCAAAATCCAAATCAAGTGAAACCTCAAGAGGAACCGGTTCAAAATTCCATACAAGAGCTAGCTCAGGCAATGCGGGGAATTACAGATTTTATGCAAAAGATAGATTCTCGTATGACGGTTATAGAAAAGGGGATGCTTCCTGCACAACCTCTCCCCAATCCTAAACCGCAGTACGAGATTAATGATCCCAGCTCTTCAAATCAGATGGGGCACGCTAAATCCATCACCACTCTTAGGAGTGGAAAGATCATTGATAAAACTCTTCCGGTTAGGCCCGAAAAGCCTCAAGAACCAGAAGAGGACAACAATGATGGATCTAGTGATGCCCCACAAAAATTAGAACCGGAACTTCTAAAGAAGCCAGTTGCTCCGTTCCCCCAACGGTTGGTTTCACCAAAACCTCTCTCTAACTCTCAGGATATCCTAGAGGTGTTGAAACAAGTGAAAGTCAACATTCCTCTACTTGATGTCGTAAAACAGATACCTTCATATGCCAAATTTCTGAAAGACTTATGCACGACCAAACGACGGCAGAGTATTCAAAAGAAGATCTTCTTGACCGAGAAAGTGAGTGTCATCCTAAAGCAAGACGTGCCACGAAAATTCAAAGATCCCGGTAGCCCAACCATATCATGTGTAATCAGGGACCATCGAATTGATCATGCACTTCTTGACTTAGGAGCGAGCGTCAATCTGATTCCCTACTCGGTATACAAACAGTTAGGTTTGGGTGAATTAAAACCCACCCTAACCACACTACAACTTGTTGATCGCTCTGTTCGTGTACCAAGAGGGATAATTGAGGATGTGTTGGTCCAAGTTGATAGATTTTACTACCCTGTAGATTTTATCATCCTGGACACCGAACCCATCAATAACATGAGCACTCAGATTCCCGTCATTCTTGGTCGCCCATTCCTTGCCACTTCAAATGCAATTATCAATTGCAGGAATGGTGTCATGACTATGTCTTTTGGGAATATGACATTGGAGTCAAACATCTTTTTCAATAACGGCAGAAACTTAGAGGAGGATGACGATTTCCACGACATTAACATGATTGACTCTTTAGTGGAAGATACGACACCTCTAACCTTATCCTCCGACCATCTAGAGACGTGCCTGGCCCACTCCCATGATTTTGATGATGACATGATTAGGGAGACGTGTGCCTTGCTTGATACTGCACCGGTACTTGAAGTTAACCGGTGGAGGCCACAATTTGAAGAATTGCCACAAACCGATGTAGTGCCTCTACCGTCTAACCTCAAGCCGCCGAAGCTTGACCTAAAACCTTTGCCCTCTGATTTGAAATATGCCTATTTAGGTCAAGATGAGACATACCCGGTGGTGATCTCTACCCACCTGGAGAAAGAACAGGAGAGTATGCTCATATCTACTCTCATTGAGCATAAAGGAGCCCTGGGATGGACGATAGCGGACCTCAAGGGAATCGATCCCTCGATTTGTACTCACCGCATATATCTTGAGGATAATGCAAAAATCGCTCGGCAACCACAACGTAGACTAAATCCAAACATGAAGGAAGTGGTTAAGGCCGAGGTTCTTAAACTATTGGACGTGGGTATCATATACCCTATATCTGATAGTCAATGGGTGAGTCCAACTCAAGTGGTCCCTAAGAAGTCCGGAATCACCATCGTAGCCAATGCTAATAATGAACTCGTGCCAACTAGAGTCACTACTGGTTGGAGAATGTGCATTGACTACAGGAAGTTGAATACCGTCACGAGGAAAGACCACTTTCCTTTACCATTCATTGATCAGATCCTGTAAAGGTTAGCTGGTCATTCCTATTACTGTTTCCTTGACGGGTATTCGGGCTACAACCAGATAGAGATAGCCCCTGAAGACCAGGAAAAGACCACATTTACATGTCCCTACGGCACCTTTGCCTACCGAAGGATGCCATTCGGACTATGTAATGCCCCTGCCACCTTTCAGCGATGTATGCTTAGTATCTTTTCTGATATGGTGGGGCAATATCTAGAGGTCTTCATGGACGATTTCTCTGTTTACGGTCCATCTTTCAGTAAGTGCTTGGAAAGTCTTAAATGTGTGCTGAAAAAGATGTGAAGAAAAGAACTTGGTACTTAATTGGGAGAAGTGTCATTTCATGGTTCAGAAGGGAATTGTCCTTGGGCATATCATCTCGTCCAAGGGAATCGAGGTAGATAAGGCAAAAATCGATCTTATCTCTAACCTACCTCCACCCAAGAACATCAGAGACGTGCGATCCTTCTTAGGACACGCAGGATTTTACAGGCGATTCATAAAGGACTTTAGTCTCCTCTCTCGTCCTTTATGTAATCTTCTTCAAAAGGATGCTCCGTACGAGTGGACTAGCAATGCCAGGAAGCTTTCACCAAGCTTAAGGGCACGTTAACCACTGCACCTATCATGCAGCCACCCGACTGGAGCCTTCCTTTTGAGCTTATGTGCGACGCTTCTGATTATGCTCTTGGAGCGGTTCTAGGCCAGAGAAAAGATAAGAGGCCCTACGTCATTCATTACGCAAGTAGAACTTTAAATTCTGCCCAAGTGAACTACTCGACTATGGAAAAGGAACTCCTAGCCGTAGTGTTCGCCTTGGACAAATTTAGGTCCTACCTGATCGGATCCAAGATCATTATCTATACAGATAATGCGGCACTGAAGTATCTTCTTTCTAAGAATGATTCTAAGCCCCGTATGATACGATGGATCCTTCTACTCCAAGAATTTGATTTGAAAATTAAAGATAAAAAGGGAGTAGAAAACGTTGTGGCCGATCACCTTTCTCGCCTTAATACCTCGATTCCCTTGAGACGACCTATATCAACGACATGTTCCTTGATGAACAACTGTTCAGAGACTCTCATTAACCTTGGTTTACTGACATTGCTAATTATCTTACCACAAGTTTCACGCCAACTCATTGGAATACGCAAGATAAGAAAAAAAATTCTTCACCGAGGTTCGTAAGTTCTTTTGGGGTGACACTTATTTATTCAAATATTGTCCAGACTAAATTCTAAGGAGATGTGTACCAGACAATGAACACCAAAGTGTCATCTCTTTCTATCATTCCCAGGCCTCTGGTGGTCACTTTTTTGCTAAAAAGACCACAACCAAAATTCTGCACCGCGGCTTTTACTGGCCCACTATGTTCAAGGACACTCATGAGTTTTGCAAAGCTTGCGCGCATTGTCAGAAATTGGAAGCATTGTCCCGTCGAAATATGATGCCTTTGAATCTCATCCTTATCATAGAAGCATTTGATTGCTGGGGCATCGATTTCATGGGACCATTCCCCCAATCGTTTGGAAATCTGTATATTTTGCTCACCGTGGATTATGTCACTAAATGGGTCGAAGCGATTCCGTGTCGAACTAATGACCATCACACGGTCATTAAATTCCTAAAAGAAAACATCCTTTCTCGATTCGGAACACCTCAAGCCATCATTAGTGATGGGGGTTCACACTTTTGTAATAAACTATTTGAGAGCTTAATGAAGAAATACGGTATCTCTCATAAGGTGAGCACCCCATACTACCCACAGACAAGTGGGCAAGCTGAGATTTCTAATAGAAAAATTAAACACATTTTGGAGAAAACGGTTAACCCTTATCGTAAGGATTGGTCAATCCGATTGACCGATGCCTTATGGGCATACCGTACTGCCTTTAAAACCCCTATTGGAATGTCTCCCTTTAGACTTGTCTATGGGAAAGCTTGTCACTTGCCTGTGGAGTTGGAACATAAAGCGTACTGGGCGATCAAAAATCTTAATTTCAATCTGGACAACGCTGGCTCGCTACGCAAACTTCAATTGAATGAACTTGAGGAAATCCGGAATGATGCGTACGATAATTCGAGAATTTACAAGGACAAGATGAAAGCATTTCATGACCAACACATTTTGTGAAAATCATTCACGCCTGGTCAGAAGGTCCTTTTGTACAATTCTCGATTACATCTCTTTCCGGGTAAGCTTCGATCTCGTTGGACCGGCCCTTACATTGTTGTTACTATTTTTCCTCATGGGGCCGTTGAGATAAGAGATCCCGACAATGGCAAGGAGTTTAAAGTCAATGGACATCGATTGAAACCATTTGTCGAGAAATTTGATTCAGAGGACATGTCCATGCCTCTGACTGATCCTGTTTACCAGGATTAATCTCCTAGTCTGATGGAGGTATAGGTATGTTTATCGCTTTTATAGGACTAGGGTAGTTGCTTTATTTGTCTGGCTGAAGACGGTAAACTTAGCGCTCCTGGGAGGCAACCCAGCTCTTCATTTCATTTTGTTTTTATCATTAGTTAGTTCAATGTTTGTGGGTAACATTACTGCAAACCCTCACGAGACTACAACTCGTCCACTAGGGGCAACCTAGGGGTTTAAAGGCTTGTTGCATACGCTAAATGCAATCGAGAGCACCTACGAAAGTGGTATAGGTAGGATTTTATTTTTGTTATTTTTGTGTTGCTTTCTCTCTCTTGCCGACCGACGCCCATGCTGGGATCTCTTGGAAAGTGTCTCTCGATTCATCATCCAGGTACTATCTTCCCATCACTTCATATTCACTTTTCGTTGTCCCAGGTGCATTGTGTGCTCATATCTTTTACAGTGAGGACAATGTAGATTTTAAGTTGGGGGTGAGAGATTAGGTGACCTAATTAGCATTTTCTTGGTCTCGAACAAAAATTGTGGAAATTTTAAAAAAAAATTTCTAGGATTTCTGATGAATTTGAAGTGATTTTGACGGCCATCTAGGGCACTTAAAATTTCAAGATGCGTGATGTTAGTACTTTATGACTCTTGGATTCAGTTATCTATTAGATTTCACAGTTAAATTTAAATTGTTAATCCATGGTTAGAGGTTTTAAACATTGATTGAGTCATGATTTCACATGTCACATTTCGCTTACACATTAAGATTTCAGTTTGATACTAAAGGGTTAATTTGGTGATCAGTAAGCATGGAAGGAACCATCTTAAAAAATTGCCTGTCATGATCATTTAAAAGGAAAAGATACCGTTGAAAGAGGTTAGACAAGGACTCTTCACTATAGGTTTGCTCCCTATACGTGTGGATTTCATTCCCTACGGATAATACGTAAAAAGGTTTGAGTACGCAGTCTTCACCATAGGTTTGCTCCCTATAGGTGAGGATTTGTTTTGGTATTACTTTTAATGAAAAAAAATAAAATAAAATCAAAAGCTGAAGGAATGAAAAGATGATCTTCGAGGCAAGTTTTGGTTATCATGGACTCTCTTGCTGGTTACCAATGATATCCTGAAACAGAGAGTTGCGTATTAATGTTGAAAGCCGAGATTACACTATACACCTGTGGAACTCAGTGTTTAGGATTGTTCTAATTGAGGGACTAATACTTTAAAATTGATTATGAAATTTACCGTGTGTTTGAGTCTAGGAGAGAGTAAGGCCCAACATTCATGCAACGTAACAGTCTCGTATCTGAATTATTTTGTAAAAGTCACTCAAGTTCATACGAATTGTCCTGGAATTCTCAACTTATTTTCGCATACTTTGCTTGGGACTAGCAAAATGCTGGTTGGGGGTTGTGTTGAGGGTCAAAATTACATTTCAGACCCCAATTATTGCCGAATTTTACGTACATGATAATGCTTAATGTCATATTTTAACTGTGTCTTTATTGCATGATGTAATCAGGAGTGTGGACTGAAAAATAGTACTAAAAGCGTGGATTTGACACTCCGAAGTCACCAGAGCAAGGGACGCACTCCAGAGAACCAAGAATAAAGAATTTACATAGCAGAGATCCGAGGAAATCAAGCCATTCACTTCAAACAGGCCTGAAAGACATCCATAATGCAAGATCACGGGGTTCCCACCATCTGATTGGCTCCAAACCTTATATGAGGCATGATGATCATGAATTAACCATACACGTCGATTTTCATCCATTGGATCCTTGTGGAAGTGGCTCAACGGTCAGATCATGCCATAAACCATTGATTTTGGTCACACCTGAGATCTGGATATTCTTCAAACTGGACCTAGACAGCTTAAATGAGATGAGAAAAGGAATGGACAGATCGGATCTTCCACAAGCATCACACTGAGTCCCACCTTGAATGACATGTGCAAGTGCACATGTGCACTAGCAGCGCACTGAACCAATTCAAGAGGTCATATGACCTTTGACCGACCGATTCCAAGTTAAAAACGGAAATCTCTGTTTTCCTATTTTCGCGCCCTGCGAAACGCTCGAACAGAGCCTCGCGGTTGGACTTTTGATGTTATGACGTCAGGAAGCCCTGTTGTTCACCATCGTCTCTTGGGCATGGTAGGATGATGGTACCCTTCCTAACCTTCATAGCATGTTGATTGGTTGGTGATTAGTTTAATTCTATTGTTAACTTTGTTTCTGGGCATGGTTTGGTGATGGAATCCATTCTAATTCATATACCTTTCATCTCTTGAAAACCGGATCAAGTAAGTTCAGCTTAAATTCCATAATTGAAGCAAGTATAAGATCTCCCCGATCTCTACAAGTGGATCCTCCTGAATCCCTAGTTTCCTTCCTCTGAATTTCTTAAGTTTTACATTAATCTCTCACCATTATTCATCAATTTATATTTGATTTAGATTGTATCTTAGGCTAGTTCTATTTCTACCTAGTTTCAGGAAACGTACAAGTTTCATCCCTTGGGATTCGACCTCGGTCTCACCGAGTTTATTACTACATCACAACCCTATACTTGGGGAGTGAGCAACAGAGACAAAGTGACGAAGTTGGAGTATAAAGTGACGGGGTTATAGACAAAGTGACGGGGTATAAAATAGACAAAGTGATGAAGTTGCATTACAAAGTGACGGGGTTCGAGAGACAAAGTGACGAGGTCATAGACAAAATGACGGGGTTCGATGAGACAAAGTGATGGAGTTGCATGACAAAGTGACGGGGTTCAGAGACAAAGTGACGAGGTTTCAGTACAAAGTATGGGGTTCAATAAACAAAGTGACGGGGTTGTAGTACAAAGTGACGGAGTTCGAGACAAAGTGACGAGGTTTGGATTGGATTCGATCGTAATAAATGGTGGGCGTGACTCTCTCTATTATTTTTGGGGTGGGGTCCACTCGAGTTTTGGATCGATTCATTCTTTAGCTCATGCCCTAAAATGATCTCTCCAAGTGAATGGACGGTGTGGATACAAAACATACATCATAGTGGGACCCATATAAATAGATAACATCACTTGATGAGTCTCACTACTAAATGTGATGTTGAATCCCGATGGAAACGAAAGCGAATTACTCCCCTACCACCAAATAGTGGTCTTTGCGGTGCTGGTCCCCACCATGATGTATGTGTTTCATCCATTCTATTAATCTATTTTTACATATAATTTTAGGGGATGATCCCAAAAATGAGAGGGATATAAATCTCATATGGACCACATCACAAGAAAACAATGGTGATTGGATATCCATCATTAAAGTCCTCCTAAGGCCCACCATACTGTTTATTTGACATCCAATCTGTTGGTTTGGTCATAAAGACCTAGATGAAGGGAAAAAACAAAGATTGGCTTGATCCAAAACTTTTATGGCCCCCAAAAAGTTTTTAATGGTCAACGTTCATTCAACACTGTTTCATGTAATGTGGTCCACTTGAGATTGGATTATACCTCATTTTTGGTCTCAGACCATAAAATGATCTAGAAAAATAAATGGACGACATGGTTGAAACACATACATCATGGTGGGCCTACATGACCGAGTGGCAGGGGAGTAGTCAATCCGTTTCCAATTCAATCGTGGACGCGAATTCACTAGGGATAGCCTTTTGCATGAAGTTCTAGCACTGGGATGTATGAAGGTCCACCATGATATTTATAAGAATTTCAATCCATTCATCCATTTTGGAGCTCATTTTAAGATATGTAACCAAAAATTAGATGATCAAAAACTCAACCGAGTCATACAAGATGAAATAGTGGAGAAAGAAATTCCTCTTGTTGAAACCCTTCTTTCCATCTTGATGTTTACATGCCATCCAAACTGTTTATAAGGCCATTTCCGCTAGGATGAAGTGAAAACACCAACATATTAGAGATGAAAAACTTTTGTGGCCATATAAATATTTCAATGGTGGTCACTAAATTCCCACTATTTCCTCTCGTGTGGCCCATTTAAGTTTTGAATCCATCTTTTGTTTTGATGAAGGTCAAATATTGCATATTAGACCTTGATTATTGCCAGATTTTACGTATATGATAATGCTTAATGGAGTATTTTAATTGTATTTTTGTTGAAGGATGAAATCAGGAGTGTTGATTGAAAAAAGGATATTAAAAGCATGGATTTGACACTTTAAAGTTATCAGAGCAGGGGACGGACTCCAGAGGACTAAGACTGAAGAATTTACATACCAGGGATCCGAGGAAATCAAGTCGTTCACGTTAAAGAGGCCCGAAACTGGCGTAGAATGCAAGATCACAGGGTTCCGGCCATCCGATTGGCTCGAAACTTCATATATGGCCTGAGGACCATAAATTAACCGTACACGTCAAAATTTAGCCCTTGGATCAGTGTGTAAGTGACCCGATGGATAAGATCAGACAATAACCATTAAGAAAGCATCTTGGACATCCTTGGGAGATCTGGACCCAAACTGAACTGATGGAAAGAGCACGAAAAACGGTAGATATTTGCCAAATTTCACTTCTTTTGGATGGTGTAGTAGGGGGGAACAAATGAAGGACATTTCTAGAAGGCAGAGTGACAATTCTTTAAATATAACCAAATCCATATGCATGCATGCACATAACTTAGAAGAGGCTTGCTTCAACAGTAGGTAGTGACTCATCACATGTGGATTGTGTGGCCCACCTACTGTTTAGATCTACTTCATACTTTGACTTATGGGCTTACATGTAACTAAGAAGAGGATGAACGGGGTAGATCTCCGAAAATGCCATCAGAAGTGGGCCCCACCTATTTTTTGTACAAAACGCCTAAATAGTGCCAAAAACGTCTAGTGACGGACGTGCTTTGGATTGGGTTTTGACAGTGGGCCCCATTCATCATCCTTTTTCACGATCCGGACCATCCATCAGAGTCCTACAGGCCCACTGAACAGGACCTAGGTGGACAATTTCCAAGAAGCAGCAAGCATCCAGTTTTCAGCCGTTCAAACATGGAACGAACGACAGCAAGAAAAGTTATGTGGGCCACACCGAAACGGATCTAAATCACCCATATCCAACTGGTTTTTCGAGGGGAATCCAGTGGATGAACTGGATTTTCTATGTGATACTGACCATGGGTCCCACCAAACGTAGCAGAGCGTGCTTACGCAAGCTCTGTTGCGTGAACCGTGTTTCACAGACCGGATCTGATGATCCAGGTGGGCCACCATCATGGTCCGTATGATAAATCTAAACCGTACATTGTGTGGACCGTCAAAAATGGGACTTCTTTATGTAGTGAAACGCAATTCAGACAACCCCTTTTCCCTTGCTTTCCTTCTAAAGAACAAACATCCCCTGGGACAGTTTTTGATGGCCCACACAATGTACGGTTTAGATTTATCATACGGACCGTGATGGTGGCCCACCTAGATTGTCAGATCCGGTCTGTGAAACAAGGCTCGCGCAATAGAGCTTGCACAAGCATGCTCTGCTACGTTTGGTGGGACCCATGGTTAGTGTCACATAGAAAATCCAGTTCGTCCACTGGATTCCCCTCGAAAAACCAGTTGGATAGGGGTGATTTAGATCCGTTTCGATGTGGGCCACATAACTTTTCTTCACGCTGCTCGCTCCATGTTCAACTAAAACCGATGCTCGCCGCTTCTGAAATTGTCCACCCAGTCTTGTTCATGGGCTAGGACTCGATGGACGGATCATGAAAAAGGATGATGAATGGGGCCCATTGTCAAAACCCAATCGAAAGCACGTCCGTCACGGGACGTTTTTGGCACTATTTGGGTGTTTTGTACAAAAATAGGTGGGGCCCACTGATGGATGGTATAGATCTACCCCGTTCATCCTCTTCTTAGTTATATGTAAGCCATGAGTCAAAGTATGAAGTAGATCCGAATACTAGGTGCCACACAATCCATATGTGATGAGTCACTACCCATCGTTGAAGCAAGCCTCTTCTAAGTTAGGTGCATGCATGCATATGGATTTCATTATATTTACAGAATTGCCACTCTGCCTTCTAAAACGTGTTCGTTTCTCCCTACCGCACCATCCAAAAGAAGTGAAATTTGGCAAATATCCACCATTTTTCGTGTTCTTTCCATCGGTTTGATATCTCAAGGATGCCCAAGATGCTTTCTTAATGGTAATTGTCTCGATCTTATCCATCGCTCACTTCCACACCGATCCAAGGGCTAAATTTTGACGTGTACTTAATTTATGGTCCTCGTGCCATATATGAAGTTTCGAGCCAATCGAATGGCGAACCCCGTGATCTTGCATTCTCGATGATTGTTTAGGCCTCTTTAACATGAATGACTTGATTTCCTCGCATACTTTCGTCGCTCTTGGTCTTCTGGAGTCTGTCCCCTGCTCCGATGACTTTAAAGTGTCAAATCCATGCTTTTAATATTCTTTTTCAATCAAACCCTGATTTCATCCTTCAACAAAAATACAATTAAAATACTCCATTAAGATTATCATATACGTAAAATCGGCTAAAACTAGGTCCGATATGCAATATTTGACCTTCATCAGTTTTGGTATTATGTCATAAAAATGATATCTAAAAATGGATTAACAGGTTCGATTTAAGACGAACTTCACAATGGGCCCATCCGAAATCCTTGTGCAGGATCTCACTGCAAAAGGCTTTGATAGGAAATCCGCGTCCCTGTTAGACACGTGAAATCGGATTGCGTACCGAGTCTCATCGTACTGAGTAAACTCTATTGGGCCCACTGTGAATTCATGTGTCCGCTTTTTCAGATCATTTTAGGGTTGAGCCCAAAACTGAAGTATATCAAAAGCTCAAGTAGACCATACCAAAGGAAACAGTGGAAGTATTGATTTTCACCATTGAAATGTTTCTAAGCCCCCAATGATGTTTATTTTTCATCCAAACTGTTCATAAGATCACAAAGACATGGATGAATGGAAAAAACAAATATCATCTTGATATAAAACTTCTATGGGCCCCCAACAACTTTTCAACAGTAGAATTCAATTCACACTGTTTCACATGGTGTGGTCCACTTGATCTTTGGATATGATTAATTTTTGTTGTAAAACCTTAAAATTAGATGATAAAAGAGATGGATGGAGTTGATACAATGCATGAATGATGGTGGCTCCATAGGCTTTACCCAATACGCTTACCATATTGAGTTACTCAGCACGCAGACCGCTTCCGTTTAACGTCTCTGTTATACTTCTTATTAAATATACCTTTTTAATAAAAAAAAAAAAAACCAACAAACAAACCACTGTGCAAAGCATCTATGAATTTTAAGGACGCGGATTGCGTACTACCGCCGCCCGTCCCTAGCTCCGAACGGGCAGTTCTGTGTGTGGGCCCACCGTGATGTATCTGTACATCCAAACCGTCTATCCCTTTTCTCAGATTATTTAAAGGCATTAAAACAAAAATGAGGCAGATCCAACAATCAAATGGCCCACTAACCTTTAATTATTAAAGACACTAACCTTTTCTTCCTGTATGCGGATTGCATCCTATCCCTCCGTCTGCTGGGAACGGGCAGGTGCTTTGAGTGGCCACCGTGATGTATGGGTCCTATCCACACGGTTTATCCAGTTTTTCATATTATTTTCGGATACAATACCAAAATTGAGGTAGATCCAAGAGATATGTGGACTATACAATGGGGATTAATCCTTTTCCGTTCAAAATTTCTTAGGGCCACAGAAGTTTTTGTAACTTTATAGGTAGGTTGCATGGAAAATGAACATCACGGTGGGCCCTGGAAAAGTTTCAACAGTGAGAATCATTGTTACCGCTGCTTCTTGTGGTGTGGTCCACTTGAGCTTTGGATCTGCCTATTTTTTGGAATTATTTATTAAAATGATAAGAAAAAATAGATGGACTGTATGGATGTATAAGACCCATACATCATGGTAGTCACTCAAAACTCCTGCCAGCGGGCGGGGGCATAGACTTCAAAGTTATGTCCTGTAGTTAGTGCAATGCAATCTTAACAATACGACGAAGATAACGGGTCCCTTTCCTTGGATAAGATGTTTGTCGGCTTCCTGTGTTCTAAAAAACTAGTGCGCTGGAATTACAACCACGCAACCAAGAGCACGGAAGGGCATAGGATAATGGAGATCAACCGAGTGGTGGGGATATACGATGTAGAGCAGGTGGCGTATAATTTCATGCCAACATGTATAAGAAAAGGTCCGATCGGATATATAGGGAGGTGATCTGGACCGTCAGAACTTAAAAACGAATATATATAGCAAACTAGAATAAGTTATTGACATCCGAATTGGCGAGATTCCATCATACTAACAGTCTAATTCTCAATTTATTTTCGTTTTTATTATTTTTAGTAAGTTTTAGCCTAACTATGACTCTTTGTATGTTGGGATTTAAGAGTTGTGTTGAACACAAAAAGTGCTTAGAAAAATTACGGTAATATCATGTTTTTGCTAATTAAGATACTTAACTATTTTTGGCCGAAAACTATGTGCACTAGTAGAAATCAGGTCCGTTTATAAATAGTAAGTTGTAAACTCGTTTATTCCGATCATCAATTAATTTAAAATTTTATAGAAATTATTTTATATTTTCTTCTTTTTATCGCGGATTCGAGGTATCTTTGTGAGGAGTCTAGAGAGAAGTTCCGCAGATTGGGAACAGTTGTCCCTTTGAGGAGGACGGTGCTCAACCCCAACATGTCCTCCCCTGCATCACTATCCGAGTATGATGTTGACTCAGGTAGAGTATAACGATGACACAAGCTGCTTCAGAGAATGAAGAGCAAATTGATACCGGAGAGAGTGAGGATCCAGTGGCATAAATGCACCTCGATCTCAAACATCCAGCAGACATCTACCTCATGTCCAATCTATAGGTCCTGCCTACCCTCTGTAGCCTTGTGATTAGGTTAATTGCACCAAATAAAATTGCATGTTTATGTTAATGATATCCTTTAATCATTTGTATTGGATCCGGCCTCCCTGAGGAAAGGAGAAGAGAACAATGGTTAGGTTAGTCTATAGGATAGGACAAGGAATAACTCATATTTTCCCATTTCCTCTCATTAGTGTTCTAGAGGTGCACCTCATCAATCTCAACCAGCCCTTCACCATCATTCAAACTTGTGCAACTATCACCATGCCTGACATGGGTGAGGCCGTGTCTATGGTGCCAAGAACATAATCACGTAGTCGAGGGTCAAACTGAGGATGTTGTGTGCATCAGGCAACAAGATGAGGACTGGCATTGCATGAAGGCATGATGTGTGAAGAATATGTGCATGTACCTATGAGTTATTTGAGTAGTTCAGCTTAATTTGGATTTTTAGCAACTTTTATGGCCAGAATGAAGAGGAGATACCTGAATTCCAAGGAGGCTAGAAATCTAAGGATTTATAGATTGGCTAACAATGGGCAGATGACGAGAAGGTCATGCTCGTCACCATCGGACATAATCAAGGGTTGGATATTTGTGTTCAACAGCACTAAAAAAAAAAAAAATAAAAAAAAAAAAAAAAAAAAAAAATTAGAAGTAATGCAATCCAAAGGATGATGATGCAGTGATTGTGAATATAATATCAGGATAAATGTATTTTCTGAAAATCAGAACATTCCAAAATTAATGTGGCCAAACCATGTGATTTTAGGGGTTTTAGGAATGATTTTACACCATTCCCTATGGTATGGCCTAACTAAGTCTTTGATTTAACTGATTTCTAGGATCTATGGTGAAAATTGATGTTTCAGCTGATGGACGACACAGATCTGATAGTTATTATCCTACTTAGCGATTAATTAGCTTATAAAACAATATATGTATTACCTTGGAGGTGAAGCTATCTAGCACCTTCCTATATAAAAAAACATAGAATAAAAAGACAATAATGATAGTGCTTACCTCTGAATTTTGTCTAGCTTTGCGCCGTTCAGAGGAAGGAGAAAATGCACCAGAAAGTAGGAGCTGCTGCAGCAATTCAGTGCAAGTATACGAACAAAGTCTTTGTTGACTAGAGGAGGATAGGCTATACTATTTAAGAGTGATGGCGGCTGCACAGTATCGAATGAGATTCTGTTGGGAAGCGCGGAAGGTGAGCCCTCAAGATCTGACGGTCTACACGATGTTTGGAACCTTTACAAAGCAGAAGATTGACGCTCCAACGGCTCGCCTATCTACTACTGGAGCAGATGGAACTATTCACATCTCTGATCCTACGGTATATTGATGTAGAGCGGGTCGCGGACAATTACATGGCCAAGTTGGATCAGAAAAGGCTCGATGACAAAAGTGATCCGCACCATCGAACCTTAAATCAGGCGTATTTGCAACCTGGAATGAGTTATCCGATGTAAAATATATGATTTTGGGGTAAAACGAGCAAGTTTAGCCACCCATACGCCGGGTTGCGCAGCCCTGAATTGCGAAAAACCCCTGGATTGACTGGTCGTTTCCGTGTTTTAATTTCGCTTTTACTATAAATAGTAAGTTTTAGTTTGATTATAACTCTCCATCCGTCGGGCTTTAGGAGTTGCGCCCAACGTGAAAAGAGCTTAGAATAATTAGGAGAATGGTTTGGTGAAGCCAAATAGAACACTTACTATTTTTGGCCGAAAACCTCACACTAGTAGACATCACGACCGTCTATAAATAGTAAGTTTACTATTTATAGTAAGTCATGATTCTAAGAGTTTGAGTTGTAGTTTGATTCTAATTTCTTTCCCATTGCTTGCTAGCCCTATTTAAAGGGTTGTAAACTCATTTTTATTCATCAATTAATCAATTTTGAATTTATTAGAATTTATTTCTATTTTTCGCTTTCTTTCCTCGTGAATTCTTTCCTCGTGAGGAGTCCAGAGAAGCTCCGTGGATTCGGAGTAGTTATCCTCATCACGTTCATCCTCGCGTCAATTGGTATTAAAGTCAGGTTCTCATCGGGCCGATGACAAATAATGAAGGTATGAATCAAAATCCTGTGGACGGTGATCTAGGGATTTTGTGAATTTCAAATTTGTAAGGATCTCTTGATTAATGCGGATCTTCCAGATGTGGCACATCCATGGTAGGGCCTACTACATATGGCCATTCACTGGAGGAGAAAGTAAGGACAGTGAATGGCTGTACATAAAACCCCAAGCCACACATCAGTATCAGTCAATGCGGCTGCAGCTGGGCACATCGAAACTGGCAACTGTGTTGAGCATCTGAGCCATACATCAGATGGGCTTGGCATTTCGATGACCCATCCCACAATTAGGCTGATCAACACATTAGTTGGGACAAATGTACTAAAACAATGAAGAAATTTTCCTGTTTGCTGGGAACTTGGAACTTCCTTGTTTGGCACCTAATCTTTTCACGCGGGGCCAATGCATGGTTCATTTATGTAAGCCATAGATCTGATGGTTGATTTATCCGTACCATCAAATCTTCTTCCTTTTCTCCATTGAATTTGGACTGCCCGGTGCATTTCTTCATGTATTTATTGTTGGGCGACTACGGAAGCATACAAAGATAAATCAAGCAAAGTATTCTGATCGCATATTCGAGTTCAAACACAAACAATCTGATTTTAATGTGGAAAAACACTTTCGGGAAAAAAAAACTACCGCACGAAGCGACAATAATGTACTATGAAAGAAGAAATTATAAGAGATGGAGATTACTTGATTTAATTAAGCCTCGAATCTCCCTTACAAGCCCTTGAACCCCTTTGGAATGAATTAGAAAACCTAGAACTCCTCTGTATTCTTTCCAAATCCCAATTACACACACATATATATAGCCTTTATCAGAATCGCAATTAGAATAAGAAATAATTCCACATTTATGCAACTCTGTGTAACTCTGCATGATCGTTCGATGACATTTCGATATCACTTCGATGGCATCGAATTAAACATTAAAACGTTCTAGCGACTAAACATGAATTTTTCAGATTTTTCCAATGGTATCGAGTAGCCTACAATGGCATCGAAGTCTGCTCGATGGCATCGAGCTGTCATCGACAAACATGTAGATTTATAGATTTAAGACACCAATCAACATTTATATAACAATAATGGAAAGACTAGAATTAACCATATATATATATATATATATATATATATATATATATATATATATATATATATATATATATATATATATATTCACATGGTGTTGCCCAGCTAAATTGATATTCTGGATAAACCAACCCTGGACCCACATATACACTGCGAAACTTCCTTGGACTCAGCCTCTTATTTTTCTCATACCATTATCCTCCAAGATGAGCAGACGCGTCTGATTCTTGGGCCTGATAAACTGTCCATATTTGATTACACGGCTATGCTATAATTCATAACAGATCTTCACTGATTAATGGTAGGGAATGGATAGCCGATGGTCTGTTGCCCAACTCACGAGTAGGATGGCCTAATGCTTGGGACACAAGTTGTCTGTGCCCTGCCTAAGGGAAGTTCCTATAGGGGGCCCACTGAGATGTCGGTAAGAAATCTTCTCCATTCATCAGTTTCCCCAGCTCAGGAACATTAGGCGGATCAAAAAATCAAGTTTACTACACTGCATAAGACAGTTGGGATGGAAATGCCCAACATTGAAACCATCCCAAGGTCCACAATGATATTCATATGCCATCCAATAGTTGTGATTTTACATGGTAGCTCATTGACCCAGGGATGGGTCGATCACCGTCTTCCTCAGGGATAACTACTACGAGTCCATGAAACTTCTCTGGACTCCTCACAGAGACTTCTCGAATCCACGAGGAAAAAATAAGAAAATAAAAATAATATTCATGAAAATTCGTAAATTGATTGATGATTGAAATAAATGTGTCTACAACCCTTTAAATAGGAACACTAAGCCTTGGAAGAAGTTTCGGAAATAAAAAACTACTAACACTTCCTAAAATTCGTAACTTACTATAAATAGTAAATTTACTATTTATAGTAAGTGTCCTATGTGGCTTAACCACGTTATTCTCCTAATTTTTCTAAACACTTTTCATGTTGAGTTATTATATCTCATGTTTAGACTTAAAAAGTTTGAATGGATGTTTATTAATTTACAACTGTTGTGCCCCAACGATTGCTCTGATACCACTTGTTGGGGATTTGTACTATGGAATCACACAGATCTAGATCTAGGATAGCAATTCAATAGTAACAAGCAATCACAGAAGAACACAAAGTTTTAACGTGGAAAACCCTTGCGGGAAAAAACCACGGCACAAAGCGACAGAAATCCACTATGAAAAGAAACTTACAAGAGAGAGGACTTACCCGATTCGAACAACCTCGAATCTCACCCTTGCTACACCCTTTGATTTCCCTAGAACCCCTTTAGAAAGCTTTAGAATTATTTCCCCATCCTCTAGAAAAGCCCCAGGGACCCCTATTTATAGTTTATGCAACTTCCTTTCACACCTTGCAAAAGACCGACTCAAATATCCGCAGTCCGCATCAGATTTGGAAACGAATCTGTGTAACTACGACTAGTCGAGCTGAGGCTACGACTGGTCGTAGGACCCCTACGACTCCTAAAGCTCAAAGGATGAAGAGTTATAATCAAACTAAAACTTACTATAAATAGTAAAAATGGAAAAAAAAATGGATTTTTGACCGTCGATCTAATGGAATCTTGTGAATTTGGCATGGGCAACCTAGCTTTGGCCGAGTTGGTTGGCTAAAGTATCTTCTCATACCCCAAAATCATATATGGTACGTCGAGTAACTCATTTCGGTTTGTGAGATATGCCTATTATAACGTTCTGATGGTTTGGATCACCTTTGCCTTTGATCGTGCCTTCTCTGGTCCATCTTGGACATGAAAGTGTCCACGACCCTCGCCACATCAGTCCTCTCCACTTCAAATGAAATCGTCCTCGAGTTCTCATCCTACTTCTATTCATGATACTTGATTAGGTGCACCCCGTAACGATACTCGGATCAAAATTTATGCCAAATTTATGGTTCACTTTCTTTTGGCCCATCTATGCTAGGAGTGTATCGGTGCCATGTCCTACATTAGACCTCTCCACTTGGAAAAAACTCAACCTCGAGTTATCCAATGGACTTCGCTCATGGTACTCAAATATTTTTTAGCATTGATGTTTATTAAACTCTTCATTATACTTTGCATTAGGCTCTTAAGTTGAAAGAATGCATGTACTCAAGATCTCCTTGACTTGACTCTTTCTCTCCTTGACTTGACTAGTATGGATCCGTTCCTTCACTTGTGCTTACAAGATTAGATATTCTTTCTGACTCACCCGATAGAGAGGTCGGTTGGGCAAGCTAGCCCCAACAACAAGGCCTATGTGATGTTGGATGTCCCTCATGGGGGCAATTCTTCGAGTAAATCATCAAGCCAGACTTCTTTAAATTCGTTCAGGAAAGGCCTTAAACTTGGAGGAATGTCTAAGGGTTTCGATTACTTGTCGACTTCCTTGGATTCCTCCACGAAATCTCGAATGGTTAAGAGGGAGTTCCCCTTCACTTTAGAAGCTTTGGGGTGTTTCTCTGGTGCCATAGGGGCAATGATTATCTTTCGACCATCCTTAACGAAGACGTAAACATTGTCTCGTCCTCGGTGGGTCGCATCACGATCTGATTGTCATGGTCGACCGAGTAACATATGTCATGCTTTCATGTCTACCACGTCACAAGGTATCTGATCTTTTTAAGTTTTACCAATTGAAAACGAGACAATGCATTGTTCAGTTACCCTGGTCTCGTTCACCCTTTTAATCCAATCAATTGAGTAAGGAGAATGATGTTTTGTCGCAGGTAGAAGCAACTTGTCCACCATCACTTTCGAGACAATGTTCTCGCTACCATCACTGTCTATGATCACATCACAGACCTTGCCATTGACGGTGCAACGCAACTGGTTATCCATTAAAAAATCTACACCTTTTCAAGTTGAGGTACAACTTATTAATTGTCAAAACTCGTAGCACCTGCCTGAGATATTCTATGTGCTTAATCTCGTTGTCTATATATCAGAATGTTATCAAAATATAGTACCACAAACCAGGTAATGAATGGCTTTAATACTTGATTCATAATTGGGTTGGATAAGAATTTGATGGTAGGTGTTTGATAAGTGGTCCGGTTAGCCACAATGGTAATAATTGTTCAGCCTTGGGTGACCATAAGGATTTGGAATCCTACAATCAGATTTGCTGTTGTGGGATGTCAACATTAAGGCTTAGATGGACCGCTCCTCGTGTCACGGTTTGCAGTTGTAGGAAGTTGATGACGTCCTCCTACTGGTTCCTTTCCTTTTACCAATGTTGAATCCTGCATGGGACCTATCATGGGGGCCGAGTCGAAGAATAAGGCCAAGTAGAGACTCTTACAAGCTACGTTTCTGCCATACCCGCCAGCTAAACCGCTTCATCTATGGTCCCAACCAAGTGCATCTGAACCCGGTCCTTTATTATCGATTGTAAACCGCCTATGAATCATGTTACCTTCTGCAATTCAATCTCTAACAAATCATTCTATGTTGTCAACCGCTGAAATTTTTTGGTATAATATGTGATGGTCCGATTCCCCTACTAGCAGTTTTGGTATTGCTGGAACAATACATGCTCGTAATCACTAGGGATGAATTGTGATCAAAGAAGGCGTCTTATCAGTGTCCATAATGAGATGTGATCCTTGTTCTATTTGGTACATGAGAGTTGAAATTTCTCCTACCATTTAGTAGCACCAGATTTTAATTTGAATGCTAGTAATTTCACCTTTTTATGCTCTGGCACATCCATGTAATCAAGGCCAAATACCAAATTTATCTCAGTGCAACTAATGGTACAAGCCTCTCCACCCACGCATGTCCCCTTTTGTAACGACCTGGATTTCGGGGGTCAAGTAGATAATAGACTACCGATATTCACTTATGCTTTGTAGAAGCGGGGTTCTATAGTTTATTTCACCTAGCATTTGAGAAATTCATAGAATTAAATTAGACTATGTGAAGTACTCTGGGATAAACGTAAATTTTAACGCAAGTAAATCGACCAACAAGTAAAATATGTTTATCAAGAGTACAAGACTACAATTGAACAATATATACAATTTCAAAATTGTAAAATATAGTTTTCAATTCGGTCCAATCCTCTAAAACACAACGTCGGTGGTGCAAGCCACTCTAAGCTTATTCATTTAAAATCTCGATAGTACCTACATCGATAATATTGCCTGGTTAGTGTTTTAAAATACTGTCCCAGAGTGGGATTGAGTGATCAACTCAGTAGTTTCCATCAGCAATAAGTTACACATATTATCAATTCCATAGGCGTAATTAATGAAAAACATCCAGTACACAGTTCTTAGCTACTCTTATTAATGTGTATGCATGTTATTGTGATATGATGCATGCCCTCGCCATCCAACACTCTCTTGAGTGACACAATCTTACGTTCGCAATGCCCAACACTCCCTCAATGCAACCTCGACTGCTGAGTTGCAATCTATGCTAATGCAATACCATGAATATTCATGTTAGCCGAGTATTTAATTATGTCCGTTCATCTAGTAAGATTGGGGAAGCTGAAACACCTCCATTTAATCAATGACCTTATTCAGATCACTTGACCCAAGGCGGACGTAGCGGATAAGCCTGTGATCCATGATCCGAATTTAGGTATCATCTATCTATCTCATAAATTAATAATTCCAAAGGTAAGGCATGATACTTACTCGCGGTCACTATAGGGAGGTTCGTCACCCCAGTGTAGGCCGACAACTCGAGCATAGTGTCCCATTCCACCATGCCGGCTCACGAGACAAGTTTGTACCCTAGATTTCTCACGGTCACTAAGGGGAGGCTCGTCACCCCAATGTAGGCCGACATCTCGAAAATAGTGTCTCATTCGACCACCATGTCCGGCTCCCGAGACTTATGGATCACATAACAACTGTTACCAGTGAGCACTATGTGGGCATATGGTGTCTTAGGTTCAAACAGGCGTGATCATACATGGTTAACAGACATGGTTGGTTAGTTAGTGGGCAACACCCGGTCAAGGGTTCGAGTATCCATAGGTGGTGAAATCCCACTGCGGTGTGAGTGTGTGGGGATGTGTGTGTGTGTATAGGAAAAAAAGTTTTAGTTTGATTATAATGCTCATTCGTTGGGCTATAGGAGTTGCGCCCAACATGAAAAGTGCTTAGAATAATTAGGAGAAGAGCGTAGTTCGGCCAAATAGGACACTTACTATTATTGGCCGGAAACCTTGCGCACTAGTAGACATCATGACTGTCTATAAATAATAAGTTTACTATTTATAGTAAGTTGCGAATTCTATGAGGTTAAGTTGTAGTTTGATTTTAAAACTTCTTTCATAGCTTGGTATCCCTATTTAAAGGGCTGTAAACTCATTTATTTCATTCATTAATCAAATTTTGAATTTTATAGTTTATTTCTATTTTCTTATTCTGTTTACACCAATGTAAGCTAGTCCATCCCAAGGATGATGTCAAATTGTCTGATGGGCATGAACATTAGGGCCACGGCAACCTCGCGGTTTGCGAGAGTGATGGGACATGCCCTACATGCTTTATCTGTTTCCACAAACTTTCTCATAGGGGATGCTACGACTAAGGGGACATGCATCCTAGTGGTGTTCAATGCTAGTCTAGATACAATAGCAGAATCAATAAAAGATAAAGTTGTACTAGAATCAAATAAAGTAAGTATAGGAGTACCGTTAATGTGGGCAGTACCATGGATAGTCTGCAAGGGGTCCTGCTTAACCTCGATAGCAGCAACAGCATATACTCGTGTCGGGGGAGCCCTCTGTTGGGCCGGGGGCCCCTATCTAGGCTGTTGAGGCCTATGCGCTGCTCTAGCTGCCGCCTGGTTCTGCTGGGGTCATTTTCCTTGGGGCGGAATACCCTGATCCCGCATCCTCTGAAAGTAATTCTGGATGTTGTGGTTTGCCTTTCCACAGCAACCGCAGCCCCCACCAGGAGGCAAAGGTGGCACTCGCGCAAATAGCGATCTAGATCTTCTTGCAGGGATGGGCAGAGCAGGAAGTGCCTGCCTCGCCCTGACCGGGGCGTCTCATGCTGGAAGGCGGGTGCGAATGGTGCGCTCAAAATCTCTCTCTACCCGCATCGCCTTGTCCACCACGAAGTCCTCAAAATCCTAGGCGTATAGCCGCAACTGGATCCCCAGCCTAAGTCCCTCTTTCAACTTCCGCAATTTGTATTCGACATCCTCCAAGGCTTTAGGCACATACCGAGAGAGTTCGTCGAACCGGGCCTCGTACATGGCAACTGTAAGGCTCCCCTGCTCCAACCGTAAAAATTGTGCAATCTTCTCATTGCGGCATGACCGCAGGAAATACTTTTCTAGGAATTTTATCTTGAATCCAGCCTATGTCCAGGAGTAGGTGGCTGGAACACTTCGCTGCACCTCTCCTTCTAACAAGTATGTGGCCAAGCTCACCATCCGCGAATCGGAACATTCCAGGGGTCACATTATTTTGAAAATCCTTGCCAACCAGTGCTCTGCTTGCACTGGGTCTGATGCCCCTTCAAATGTCAGTGGCCGAAGCTTTTGAAACCGCCCAAAGATATTTGCACCCCTGCTATAGCTTTCCCGAGACGCCTCCCCACGGTCCTTGCCCCTCAAGGATTCCATCATTAGCGTGTGCATGTCCTACTGTTGTCGCATGAACATGCCCTGTTATTGTTGCACAGTGGCAGCCATCTGCATAAATGCTGCAAAGGCTGCTGCTCCCGTTGGCGGATCTGCGTGTACATCCTCTGAGGGCTTGGCCGAAGGGGTTCGCTGCCCAAAGTACTGCAAGGGCATCCTA
Source organism: Magnolia sinica (assembly GCF_029962835.1). Lineage (NCBI taxonomy): Eukaryota > Viridiplantae > Streptophyta > Magnoliopsida > Magnoliales > Magnoliaceae > Magnolia > Magnolia sinica. Next base: position 85,873,116 of record NC_080581.1, read on the forward strand.
GAAGTGACTATCCGAGGGGAGGGAGAGTCTCCTACCACCTCAGACCACGTGTCCTCGTTTGCTACTCCAAGCAGAAGGCCTGGCGTGTAGACCAGGCTGCGTTCCCGCTGGCATTCCGTCGACAGGATGGGGTGGATGTCGACCATGTTGGTCTAACGTGATCGCGTTACTGGTGGCATAGCTTCTTCCAAGGTTAGATTTTTGTGGTTCAGGAATAGAAGGGAGAAGAACAGTTCCTAGCCAGCATGAAGCATTACAAGGGTCAGAGATTTTGCCAATGACGAGAGAGTTCATCCTTCGATTAGCATCTTTAGGTTGCATTTTCCAAGGGGGCCTAAGTATTTTTGTTTCTATGTTCATTCATCCTAGCTATTTTTCTAAGGGAAAGTTTCTAAGTTTTGCCTAAGTTAGTCTCTTAAGGTTCATATGTTTGTCCCACAACCAGGCTATCTCATACTCAACTTTGATACCAACTTGTAATGCCCCGGTTTTCAAAACTCAAGTACGCGACTCGCTTTCCAAAAACTTAGGAGTTAACTAATGATAATGATAACCAAGAAGTAAATTAAAGTGCAAATATCAAAAATAAAACATAAAATAGATGTGATCCAAAAATGGGAACAATATTTTGGCCCACTCAGCTGGGGGCCAATTACATAACCTCAAGCTTCTAAAGTTTTCAAATGTGTTGAAATAAAGTAAAGGACTAATCTACTAGTTCAGCCCAAAATAGGCGGTCGCCTTCTGCTGCGGTTCCTCATCATAGAGCTCCTCTTCGACCGCCACCACCTCCAAATCTGCTGCGTACTCATCGGCTCCTGTACCTACGTCCTCTATATGGTTGAACATTGATGAATGAGTGGCCAAATCAATGTGATTTCTCATCAAGATTACACACCGCCACCCTAGACAAGATATAGCATAAAACAATATAGCATACAAAATAACACATGATGCTGTCTTATTAAATGCATGGATGTATGAGTGCACATCAACTAGGGAGGGATGCTTATTCATCTGGCTTGTGGGTAAATCCCATGAAATATTGTCGGTCACTAGCAAAAGTACATAGTACATGCATAGTGCCAAACCACCAAAGGTGGGTCGATAGTCGATGGTTTGAGAGCTAGCAAAATGATACCCCAACTAAATCCTATTAGGCACGAGCTACAGCATCCAGAATTAGTCACCCGTCATCCCCCGAATGCGATGCATACATCATTAGTCCAATTACACTTAGCCAACTTAAATGAGCTCACAGTCACTACGAGGAGCACATTGCCCAGCGTAGGCCGATGGCTCGGGCATAGTGTCCCATGACCACCATCCCCAGCCCATGAGGCTACCGCCTTAGGGTGTGTGTAGTACTCACCAACATGGGGTCAATCAAATAACCTCCATGTTAGGGGTCTACTTACGTCACAACTAGTCGAGTTACACCCCAAGCACGGACTCTCCTTTTCTAGGACTTCCCATGGAGAGATTCCAACAATAGGTGTGTCACATCATCATAATAGCAAAATAGATCTTATCATGAATAGGAAATGAGGAAACAGTACATATGCTTCATTAAGTCACAATAATTGGGTTAATCATAAGATACATGGCATGAATGGTTAGATTATCCACCTAAGCAGTTCAATGTACATAACCAAGAGTCTAAACAATAGTAAGCATGTGAATCATTTTGTTAATTGAGACAAGTCAAGTAAATGTGGTCCATTTCCACACCGAATTTATCATGAGTCTAGCTAGCTGTTTAAAATTTATAAAACTACCATTCTTAGTCTAGTTAGGAAGGGAAAGCTTAAGGGGAGGAAATCATCACCAGATATGTTATAGGACATCCCTTGGTATGAGTTCTCTTGAGAAGCTAGCGCCACCATGTCACTTGAACAGATCCCTAGAGAAATCCCTTGCATTAGCTGATAAGTCCTAAAGTTCTAGAACACCAATGGTTGGTTGAATGGCCCAAATCATGATGGTCTGGCTCTCATTTGAGAGGAGTCTAAGCCCAACAACACTTGTCCCAATGAGTGGGCTCAACTCGGGCCTGACCTGACCTATCAAAGTGGGCCCAAAGGTGGCCTCCCGACGTTAATATATAGTTATCTAATTGGTGGGATCCACTGCACAGACCATGCAGATAAACATTTATATCATGGTGAGGTCCACATACGTGGTCCACCGCCATATGGATGAGCTCGTCACATAGTATATATGTATACATTATATACATTATATGTGTATCACATGGTATATATGTATACATTATATATATTACATAGTATATATCTATAAATCACATACATTATATATATACAAAGATGAGCACCTAGTGGGTCCCAGGTAGGATGTGAGGTACACCTGCCAAAGTTTCTAGCCAAGCTGCCTCCCGCAAATCATAACAGGTGGGCGGAGTGGATTAGAATAAACATGATAGGGTGGGCCACGTCTAGACCTTGGACGGTCTGGATCCAACACATGCCCATGGTAGGCTTCACCAGCACGTGGGTCCCACGTAGGGCCCATCCTACAAACATGACATGTGTGTGTGTGTGTGTGTGTGTATCAACTTCATCCAAAACTTGCCCACATAGATGTAATGTGTATTAACATTGAGTCCAGGGACTCTGCTGCCGTATGGAATGGCCCAAAACGTGCAGCCCACTTGATGTTTGAGGCCCACTGCTATTTTTCAGGGCCCACCTTCGCCAGGTGTGGCCCACCAGCTGCACAAGGTGTGGCCCAGCAACAGTTACACGGTGCAGCCCACTGAGCTACAAGCTCTGGTGCAGCCCACCTGAGGCTATCGTGGGGCCCACTGTCGCACGTGGTGTGGCCCATCAGTTGTGCTGCACCTGGCCCAACAGGGTCTGCTCCCAGTCCAGCTGACACAGCTCAACAGCGGCAGCAACAGCGTCCCAGGCTTCTGATCGTACCAGTCCTGCTTGGGGGTCCGATCCCGACCCTTGATCATGGCCCATCGGAGTTGGTTTCAGTTCATATCTTGGACCAACTCCCTGCTCACGAGCTATCCCAGTTTGAGACCGAATCCGACCCGTTTTTAGCTCAAAAACAGAACTCCTGTCAAACCCCACCTTCAGCTGCTATCAGGGACCATTCCCTGCCAGACTTCCAACCCAGGCTTCAGCCATTAATTGGCTTGGCTTAGGCCCGAAACGACATTGTAGACCATCGACTCCCAGCGCCTAACATGACTCGGTTGGGGTTGGCTTTCACAGCATTCCTGGTCGGGTTGCTGCTGTTCGAAATCTGGCCATCATTTGGTCTTTTGTTAATCTAAAACAGGGCCATTGCTTGACCTACTTCAGATGCCAACCACGGGCCATTAATGGCACTGGATTTAGTCCGAACTCTGGCCATTGTTTGGCCTAGTTCGAGCTTACAGCAGGGTTCCTGTTTTCACTAGTGTTTGGCTCGAAAACTAGCCATTGATTGGCATGGTTCCGACCTCTGTTTTGAACCGAAAACATAGCCATCAGTTGGCTTGACTCCGGTTCGCACAGCCAACTTCAGTCTGAAATACAGCCATTAGTTGGCTGCTTTCAACTTATCTCTGGCCATGATTTGGGTCCGCTCCCAGTCCGAAAGACGGCTAAAGTATAAACAGTTGGAAAAATAAATGGAAGGTGGTTCATTACCTGGTCCGGATGGCTACTACCGACTCGACTGGGTCGAGTTGCAACAGGGTAACCGGCACCAACCTACTTCCTCTCTCTCTTTCTCTCTCTCTCAGCGCGTATCCCTAGGTCCACAGGGTCCTTTATATAGAGGGGGAGAGGGAGAAGGGAACGGCTGAGAATGCCCCTACGGTCGGACGACTGAGATTTCACCAGCCTTGTCTTTCCCAGAGAGGAAAGCTTTCTCTCTGTTTTCCTCTTGCAGAGCTTTGCGTGGCCAATTCCGGAAAGAAAGGAGCACCGCCTTCCTTTGGTGATGGACGGTTGAGACTGTAGGCTTTGTGGGCCAGGGCGATCACGGGCAGATCATGTGGCCCCAGATGGGCCCCACCTGCTAACACATGCTACGTGAAACAATTCAAACAGTTGCACGCTATCTCCCTTGTCCATTTGCCAAAACCCAGGAGGCTATACGGTTTTGATCGTGTGAGCCCTATGAAGAGGTTGAATGGCCCGGATGGCTTGGAAAGTGGCCATGGTGGGCCACTTAGTGGCTTGAACACTGTCGGTTTAAACAAAGAGGAAGCGAGAGAATGTCGTTTTCTGATTTTTTTTGCAAAAGGTTCGGTCAATGCTCCTTTGACCGGGCTGGCAGTTTTAGTGCACTTCGTGTACAAGTGCATGGGATGCACATGCACATGAGTTCTACCGAGATGGTCCTGATAAATCTGATCCATTAAGATACCTTATAAGTAGTGATGGGGGTGTATTGGCCCTATTTTTGGCAGACTCAAGGCCCAGGTGGGCCGTACCACTTGCCCCAGACCCCATTTAGCCCCATGACTGCTGATTCGATGGTTGGATTGATTCGGCACCAATTCTCAATAGTTTAATGGGGTTTTAGAGCAAAATGGGCGCCTGGTTGGCTATTTACTAGCCCTCGAAGATTGATTCACTGCCTATCACTATAATTAATTGGGTTGGAACTATTTTGATTTGAGATGCCTAGGCAAGATTACCTTCTAAATTGTCATGGGGTGCGTTCCAGCTACTGGGGCCTCCGATGTGTGGCCCTTAGTGGTGCTTGGAAGTCCCGTACTGCATAAGTCATGTTCGAGTCAATTAATTATTCCAATCTGATTTAAGTTGATGTGGATTTAAAAGGTAACACCCGTGTACCAATGGTATGGGGTGTTATACACAATTTGGTCATTTAACCATCATTGCCCTTCAATGCAGACATTTAACCAACATTGCTCCCAAGGAGTGACCCACATATAACCTAAAATATAATGGGGCCCATGGACTCACTCATGGGCCACAAATGCATCACATTGGGCCTCACTCATGGGCCTCATATTCATCATATTGGGCCTCACCGAATAGGCCCCAATTACATCACAATGGGCCTCCTCACATATGACATATGTAAACATTACATTGGGCTTTACTGATGGGCCTCAAATACATCATAATGGGCCTCATATACATTAAGTGGGCCGCATCACATGGGCCTCAACAATGGGTCTCATATACATCAAGTCAAGAGAAAAGACGAAGCAATGAGATTTAGCCTTGTCTCAAGTAGAGTTTGCATTCAACAACATGGTGAACCGCTCGACTGGAAAGTCCCCGTTCCAAGTTATTTACGGCCAAGTGCCTCACCACATACTTGACTTTGTCCCTCTACCCAACCTCCCAGGCATGAGCATTGCAGTGGAACACATGACAGACCAGATCATAGGCATTCATGCGGAGGTCGAAGCCAAGTTACACGTCTCGAACGACAAGTACAAGGGACAAGCCTACAAGCATCGGTGACAAAAGGTGTTCGAGGTAAGAGATCAAGTTGTCTATCTACGCAATGAGAGATTTCCAACCGGGACTTACAACAAATTAAAGAACAAAAAGATTAGACCGGTACCGATCCTCTGAAAGATCAATGACAATGCTTATGTAGTTGATCTTCCGAACGACATGGAGATCTCATGGACTTTTAACGTCGCGGACCTAACCGAGTTCTTTTGAAGTGGAGGGGACTGATGTAGAGCGGGTCATGGATAATTTCATGGCTAGGATGGGTCAGAAGAGGCCTGATCGGAGATAAGATGATTCGGACTGTCAATACTTAATGTTTCTCACAAACAGGAATGAGTTATCAGATGTAAAATATATGATTTTGGGATAGAACGAGCTACTTTAGCCACCCAACCCCTCTATGTCGGGTTGTGTAAGCTGGATTTTTGAAATACCATCAAATCGACAATCATTTCCCTATTTTAATTCCGTTTTTACTATAAATAGTAAGTTTTAGTTTGAGTATGAATCTTCATCTATTGGGCTTTAGGAGTTGCACCCAGCATGAAAAGTGCTTAGAATACTTAGGAGAACATCATGGATTGGCCAAATAGAACACTTACTATTTTTGGCTGAAAACCATGTGCACTGGTAGACATCACGACCGTTTATAAATAGTAGTTTACTATTTATAGTAAGTTGCGATTTTTAGGAGTTTTAGTTGTAGTTTGATTCCGAAACTTCTCTCATAGCTTAGTATCCCTTAAAGCATTGTGAACTTGTTTTTTTTTACATTCATCAATCAAATTTTGAATTTTATAGAATTTATTTATATTTTCTTGTTTCTTTTCCTGTGGATTCGAGAAATCTTTGTGAAAAGTCCAGAGAAGTTCCGTAGATTTGAGATAGTTACCCCCCGAGGAAGACAGTGCTCAACCTCACCTTCTTCCCTACCTCCAATGTGCAAAGTGAGTCAATCGAATCAATCAGTGAGTCATCCACCCCAACCATCCTATCAATTTACTCACGCCAGCGTAAAAAGCTATGCAGATTGTGGCCATGAAAAGACCTTCATTTATCAAAATGGACGGTGACATGCACTACATCTTAAGTGGTTCTACAACCAAAAGCTTTGCAAGGTCCACTGCCATGTCTGTTTCACATCTACAGGGTCCACCAAATTTGCCTGATCATGTTAGTGCTTGATTTAATCCAACCTAAGAAAATTTTGTTGAAGGTAAATATTGTGTACGAATACAAATGAATGTATATGAATATGAATTCGGAACACTAAAAGGCAAAGTTTTAATGGGTCATCAGAAAATCCATGAGTCAAAGTTTGAATGATTTTAGTAATTGCTTTGAACGGTTTATCTCAACTCTAGATTTAATCCTATGGTTGCTATTTGGCCACTAAGGTCTGAGCATGATACAGTTACCGGAAACCGAATGTCTGGTGTGAACATAAGACTTAAAAGTCCTTCCCCCGACAGGCATGCCACATGAAAAGAGAAGCAAAGGAGTCAACAAGCGTGTTATGCACGTCCGACCATTCCGTCAATTTAGTCATCCGTACCAGCGTAAAAAGTCTTGCAGATGGTGACCATGGAAACACCTCCATCCATTAAAATATTGGACCCTCATTAATGTTGTTTGAATATATTGCCCAGCCTATTGCTATTGGATATACATAGGTTTTAGTCTTTCCGACCTGGCTTGATCTTTCAATGGTCGGATCAATGGGCCTCACCTTGGATGAAAATGTGAATGCTTTACAATGTATGAAAGAATGAAAGAAGTGAACGAGTGTTTATTAGCAGTAAAAATATGGCCAGGGGTATATTTTTGTGTCCACGGTAATAGTTGTGTATATCCAAACTGTGAATCTAATGAGGCCCATCATGAAGATGGGACACACTAAAATTCATACTGATAAAAAAACTCACATTGGCAACACCATATGAAGCAGTGTGAAAGCGTGCTCAACCTTCCAAATTCAAGCAATGTGGTCCACTTATATTTTGATTGGATTTATTTTTGAAGCATTCCATAGACCATAAGGCCCATCATATGAATGGTTTAGACCATTGAAAAGACCATGATCCAAGCTATAGCACCCCAACATATCTTATTGCTACACATGGTAATGTACTCTAGCAAACCATGGATGCAGATTCTTCCCGGCACTTTTTTTCTTCTCCCTCGTAGAAGAGCATGTATGATTTCAACTATGCATGTATGTGACCCTGGCCCTGCAAGTTTTTAAAGAGTCCACATTGAATTAAAGATGTAGGTCCCTAATTTGATAAATGGATGTTATATTTGTTGGGAGACCACATAAGCCACTCACAAATACGAATTTAACGTAGAAAAACTCCGAGGGGAAAAAATTACAACACAAAGCGACAATAATGCACCATGAAAGTAGAAAATTACAAAAGATTGGCAATTACCGATCTGAAAAAGCCTTGAATATCCTTCCTTAAGCCCAAGCTATGCCCTTGAAACCCTTAAGAATGAATTTAGAAAACCTAGAACACCTTTATCTTGTCCTCATATCCTAATTACACCCATATATATAGCCTCTATGAGAATCATAATCGAAAACAAATCCCGCACTTACGTAATTTTGTGCACGCGCTCGACGGCACCTTTGATGGGACTTCAATGGCATCAACAAGTTGTTGATGACATTTTATTCCTTTGATGGCATCAAAAAAACACCAAAATATTATAGCAAGAAAATAAAGAAAATATAGATTTTTTGAATTTTTCCGATGGCATCGAGCTGCCTATCGATGGCATTGACAGGCTTGTAGTTTTCAAATTTAAGACATCAACAACAATCTTTATATAATCATCATCTAAACAACTTTTCACGCTAGTGTGACTGTGCTGCTTAACTTGTTGATTATCAAGACTATATCATATATAATATACATATATTCGTAGGTCCATGGCAAGGTATTTTCTTTTCATATCAGTGCTTAATTTATTTCCCATACATCACTACGTGATCACACTTTCAAAGGTCCAATTAGATCACATGTTGCACCCTTACATCTAGGTCATCCATCCATTATAATAACTCACTCTAGGGCATAATAAAAAATTAATAATAATAAAGTAGATCCAAATCATATGATAGCTAACTTTAGGCATGATAAAAAAATAAAGTAGATCCAAATCTTAAGTGGACCACACCACATGAAACAATGATTGAATACCTACCATTAATGTAACGCTCCAATTATTTATGAAACTCAGGTTTCAAGAATCCATGAGAAATTTTTTGCTAACTCTGTTTTGTTTATTATTATTATTATTTTAGTGTCAGCTTGTAAGCCAATGTAACCTCCACATGCTAAAATTTGGGAACCCTGAAGAAGACAACTTTTTACGGCATCTCATTGCAATAATTCAACCATACATTATCAGTCTTAGGGACAGATCGTAAGATCCACCGTCCATCACCCACAACTAGCCCTAGGAATATTTGATGCTAATTCACATTGATCAGACCGTCAAATTTTGAAACTGACCGTCCAAATCCACTTAGACTCTCCTAAAAACACATTAGACAGTCAATGAAACAATCTGGATCAATCTGAGGGCATTCTGACCGTTAAAAGCATATAAATCACAATGAACAGATGAAAGTACACGACGTGTAGTACACAAGGAGTTTGACCCACTCCAGGTAATTCCACTGGACCAATACATGGCTGAGACACGCATTGGACGGCTTGGATCATCCATCTGGTCCCTTGTGGAACGCAAAAAAATTTAAAAAAAAAAAAAAAAAACAGTTTAAAAAAAAAAAAAAAAAACAGTTAATTTATACTGTAATTGGGTTTCGAATTGACGAATGACCGTTAGATAGGTCCAAGCCCACCAAAATGAACGGAAAGATGATCTAGAACGTCCACCATTTTCGGAGTTCAAATCCGATCAACCTATGTGATCTGTACACGTTTACACTCACGTGCGTGAACACGAGAACAATTACAAACCACTGTTTGACACGAATGGGAGATTCGAAATCGGAGCATCTTGGCTCCGTTAATCAGGAGGGGAATTCTCCACTAATCTGAACCGTTGGAGGCTATACATCTCAGCCCGTCAATTCCTTCTCGCTCGGATCGTTCAAGAAACCATGTTTTTCCTTTCCGCCAACGATTTCAAACTGTTAAAAGCAAGATGATTGGAGAAACCATGCTGGATGTCATGAGATTGTTACAAAACCAAACCTTTTATCTCCCACAAAGGCTATTTTAATTGCATCTTCCCATGTCTTCAAGTTATACAGATTGTGTACTTCTTAAGCTTTCAAACAGAATTCCATAAGTACTCTTTCCACCCAGGTCCGGCGAGCATACATAAATATCAGAAGATTGCTCAGAGATTATTGGAAATATCACCGCTGGCTGTAATCATCCATCAGCAAGCACCAATGGGAACCATTAGGCATGGCCCGCTAGATGTACAACTTAGAATTCTGAAAGTGGGACCCACATGTACTGCTGCTGAGTCAAGCAACGAGCTTTAATAGTTTTAATCAAGTATCATACATAGTAGCTTTTCCTAAAGTCACACCTAAATGTGGCAATGAGTCAGGCTAGGGCTGGGGTGGAATTCGCCCTAGCTAAGCCCATGCACTGGCCCTGGTCATGTAGGACCAAGCCAGGCCAAGGCCTATCCTGCAAGGAAATGATATATATATATATTGAGGGGTATGTGTGTCTACCACTCATAGATGTCTTTAAAACGTACATTTGTTTGGCCGGGCTATTCATTCTTGACCCATACCGCTATCCATTTCTTTGCCACCTGTAGTCGCTACTAGTGCAGCTCATCTACACACCACAAGTGAGCATGGCAGACGTGCAAGAGATCCTAACCATCCATTAGGTGGGGTTCCACCACGCAAGTCACTGCTCCAATAATCATGTTGGTCCACGATCGGAGTGTGCCACCATGTTAGCAACAGTTGGATAGCAATCAAAACAGGAAAGACATGCTAGAGCAGCAGGACCTGGATACGGTTGAGCCATCTATCCGCAGTACACGTGGCAGAATGATGCATCAACCAGAGCCGTCCATCTAGCAATACCAATCATGCACGGCCTATCATCCAAAAATGGAATATATCAGACAATCCTGTCCGTGTCTTTTCTTCACCTTTCCACAGTTAAACTTTACTATTTGAAGGCCACCGTTTATTCGGATAGGATCATTCAATGTGGTATCAACCCAACATACCAACGGTTCAGATCTAAAATGTGTATGCATACGTGGTGAGATCGGTCACCTTTGTACACACATGTGACAGTTCTACCATCCAACACTTTTTACATTTCTTCTTCATTTGCTTCCAACACAATTCCAGAATGCAGAACTCACATCTCTTTCAATGCTCATATAAAACATTCTCTGCTTGAAGACAGCAATGTCACTAAATTTCAAGTCACATATCATATCTAATGAGCTTCTTATATATCCCTAAAAAACCCGCAGCGAGGAATTGTGGGTAATTACTGTTACACCTAATACATACGATTGGGTGCCCAAACATCAGACAGCTCGCATGGAGTTGATAGGCCATCGACTGTCTTTGGGCCGGTTATCATATCACTTGCAGATGCTTCTGCATCGCGTCTCACATGCGCTGTTGATTTTCAGGCCGTTTAGCGAATTGGAGAGACCATTTCAGTCGCCTAGCATGTGGAACTGGGATTCAATGGTTTGAACTATCATAGATCCTTCAGGCTCTGGGTCAGGGACATCCACATGCAAGGAACCTTCTTTGATGATCTCCAAGAATTCCAGTCTCAACGATTGCTGCTTGATATAGTCGTAGAGTTGCTGGTGGAAAGCATGGTCGAAGGAAAAACAGTCATCTGGCCCACCCGACGAATGCCTGGATGACCCCGATCCTTCTCTTCTACAGAAATGAGGGAGGGAGGCATAGTACATAACCTACAGATGCCAAAACCGCAACAGAACATCGGCTCTATATTCATATAGTAGAACAGAAATGCAGATGATCTTTGGAAGAATGCATGTTGAAACTGGCAGCATGGTTTTATGAACTAGAAGAAAATATGAGTGATGCTTGTAGAGTATTGGCTTTGATGGCATGCAGCGCCTACCACCATGCATGCATACAAGAGGCATGGACCATGTCAGCTGCAACATGAACTTGTTCTGGCACAAAAATCAGACAGTTCAAACCATTTCTTCTTCTTCTTCTTCTTCTCTTCCCTATCCATTTTCTCATACATTTCGGTCTACCTGATGAATTGACCCACCTGATTTTTAGGCCAGATGTACGTTCATGATGGTACCACATCATGTAGGGGCCTCATCCTGTAACTGAAGATCAGAGCTTGCCCAAGGAATCTAGAAACTCAGATAATGAATTCTCATATAAATATGCACACTCCACATCATGTAGGGGCCACCATGGAAATATATAATGCAAAGAGCAGATCGGGATTGGGATTAGGTATGCCAATGGAATCAGCATGATAAACGGACTTCAAATGCCCTGCAAGCGCCTTAAGCAACTGGAATCCGAAAGGCCTTTTTTTTTTTTTTCCACACACACTCACACCCCACTCCCACACACTCTCATGCACTCACTCCACAAGTTATGCTTGAACTAGTGACGCGGCAAGACCCCACAATTTTCCTTCAGTGAATGCATTGTAACAGGGTGGTTTCCCCGAGCAGCGCCCCTGTCCAGTCCCTACCGCCTGTTTCTCCTGCTGATCCAGCGCTGCTGCCATAGTGATCCTCTGCTCGTTATTCTGGTAGCTGGAGCCTCCCTCATCTGGAATTCTTCTGGCTCAAGTTATCGCTGGTTGTGAGTCTGAATCACTGCAGGCAGCTTCTTCCCTTGTGCTGCCTTATTGCAGGGGATCAGGAGTAGTTTTGGTTGATTGGTGTGGATGCAGGGGCAGCTGGTGCGGTCTGGGCTCTCGTGTGGTCAGCTTTCTTCTTCTGCTTTCAGCTACCCGGGGTGGGGATGGCTGTTGGTGTTCCCCTGTTCTTCAACAGAGTGGTTTACTTCGGGCTGGCTGCAGTTGCTGAGTGCAGGGCTGCCTCCACCCTTCCTTCTCCTCGGCTTTCTGCAGCAAGTCCAAAAGTCGGGCGTTCCTGCTTCTTCTACATGTGTAGTTTTTTCTTGTGCCTTGGTATATGATAGGTGTGGTCCATCCCTTTTTGTTCGGACCCGCCCGAATGGCTGTAAATCTTGTCTTTTCAATGAAATCCTGGTGAAATATGCCCACTTCAAAATAATAATAATAATAATAATAATAATAATGAAGAAGAAGAAGAAGAAGAAGAAGAAGAAGAATGCATTGTAACACAGAGATCACTCAATGTGTATAAAAATTCAATTAATTAACTTCAAAAAATAAAAGTGAAAATTACAACGTAGGGGGTATCTATAGTAAAAGCCTGTCTCTAGTCAATCTACACAACTCAGTATCAAACCTACCCTTTAATCTCAACCATTCAAAACTTAAGCAAATAACTAAAGTGCAGCAATTGAAATGGAAGAGAGGACACATTGGGGGTGAACCCATTGCCATCCAATCAAGGCCTATTATCGACCATTGGGATCATATGCAATGATTTGTTTATAAATCCACATGAATATGGGCCATTTTATTTATTTATTTATTTATTTTAAAGAGAAGGGTGGACTCTTGTCACCGTCATCATCATATTGATGAAAACGATTGCACAACCATTCGGGCGGGGCCACGATGAACAAAAATAAATATCAGGCCCCATCTATCATATACCGAAAAACAGAAAATAATGTTGAAAAGAAAAGTTGCCTAAATGGGGTGCCAGCAGGGATGAGAATGGGCGATGGACTAGAACGTGGATGGCTGCCAGAGCTACCCGCAGGAACAGCGTCAGACGGAGGTGGATGGAGGGAGAGCGGAACGATCGAGGAGGGGGCGAGGTTACCCCATACTTTTCCTTGTCTTGCAATGTCTGATTTGGTTCATCCCTGCTTTGTCTAGAACAATAGCCCCTTTAACGAGATGGGGAAGGCCTGAGGAGTTGAGAAACAACCTGTCAGGGGCACTGCTGCTGGCCAAGTTGGCAAGGCCATCTACCATGAAGTTTCCCTCGTGGAGGATGTGAGTAAATCAAAGGTTGAGGGGCCAAGAAAGCTGGTGAATACTTCTAAGGTGGTACCATAGTTTCCAGCCACAGGTAAGTGACAGGCGGGAGGCCGCGTCGAAGAGAGCTCGAGAGTCCATCTCAACAATGATGGAGGATAACCCCATCTCTTTTTAAAGTTGGAGACCATCAACCATGGCCCGGGCTTCTACTATCATATTGGAAACCAGGCCGATTGTGGAAGGTAAAAATCATGTTTCCTAAGTGATCTTGACAAATGCCTCCCCCACCCCCAGCTCCTAGGTTGCCCCTTGCAGATCCGTCGACGTTCAGTTTCATCCAAGTTTCAGGAGGCCTTAACCATTTGACAACCATAGCCTTGTCGAGAGGAGAGGGGAAGTATGGGGCCGCGCCAAAACCCTGGAGGATCAGCTCTTTCCATACTAAGGAGTCAACGTCTGGGAGAAGAGTACCAATCTCAATGAGCCAATTGGAAACTCTGCTGATGGTGGGAGCAACCATGAACTTCTGATTCTCGAATCTAGTCCTGTTCCTTCCAATCCAGATTTCTCAAACTATGATGGAGGGGGTCAAGCCCCGTAAGAACTGCCACAGGGAGGATGTGGAGGCAACTGATATCCATTGTTGAATTCTGGCCTGGACAGATTGGTCCTAAATGAAAGGCATCTAGAATAGGCAGGCGAAGTGGCTCCAAACCATGGTGGCAATTCTGTCGTGACAGAAGAGATGCTCTAGATCTTCGACTTGAGGAACGGAGGAGAGATCTACATTGTTGACTGAGAGAGCGTGATAACGGCTGGGAGGGGGAGGGGAATTGGGCAGCGAGCAATGCTTGGAGATTTGGGTTTGGGGCTGGGTCGATTGGTCTCCATGAAGAGGGTTAAGAGAATTTATAGGCTGAGGGGAGTTGTTGCATAGAAGAGGGGGAAGGAGGTTGGCTGGTGAAGAGCTGGTAACTGCAGGAGGATTCAGGCCCTGCTGGAGAGGCTGGGGGAGACTGATTTTGGGGCCTTTTAAGCATTTGTTGCTGATGGAGATGATTTAAGAGGGCCTGCTAGGGGACTGTTGTTGGTGGCTGACCGACTGAATGATGATGAGGATTCAGGCCTAGTTTGAAGTTTGTTGCTGTTAGCTGATTGGCTAAATGATGAGGAGGATTTAAGCCCTACATGAAGAGGACGATGAAGGAGGGCTTGTTGTGGGTCTGTTGCTAATGGTTGTTCGACTGGATCAGTCGGCTGCAGGCAGGCGGTAGGGGGCTACGGATGGGTGACTCGAGGGGAGGGAGTAGCAGGAGTAGTGTTCGGGTGCTCATAGCTATTCACTACCCTAAGTATAGGGTTGCGATGTAGTAATAATCTCGATAAGACCGAGGTCGAATCCACAGGGACTGAACCTTGTATGTAATCTGAAAGTAACTAGAACTAGAACTAGAAGAAGATGTGATCTAAATCAGGAAATTTTAAGAGAATAATGGTGAACTAATTAACTAAAACTTGTAAAATTCAAAGATGGGAAACTAGGGTGCTAAGGATCTACTTGAAGCAATTGGAAAGCTACCTTGCACTGAATCAAGGACACAACTAGAATCAGAGTCCTATCCTATCCAATTAGTAAGAATAGATTTGTCAGATTTCTAAACTTCTCATGGATCTAATCATCAAAAGATAAGAGTGGTGAAGATTTGGAAGTGATTTCGTCACCGAACCATGCCTAGGAGACTGTGGCAAACAACAATAGTTTACCAAACCCACAACCAATCATAAGAGAATTGAGAAGATTAGGAAGATTATATCACCCAACCATGCCCATAAGATGATGGTGAACAACGAGACTACCTAATTTCACAATCTCTGTACTTGAAAAGAAAATATCTCAAGCCATCACAGATCTATTGTAATTTGAGTCACAACAAACCATTAAAAACTAAAAATATTCCTTCATAATCAAACTAGAATCCAAGAGAGTTCAATAAACATGAATCAAAGCAAAGCAATCATCCCAATCACGCTACAAGATTCACCTCTTAGCCCTAGCTAAGAGGTTTAGCCAACCATAAGCATGATCACGCTAAAACTCATAAAAGCATTAAAGGAAAACAAGAAGAAAGGAGATGGAAGAACTCTAGAAGCCAGCCGCTCCACGTTTATGCTTCCATCTGCCAGATGCTTCCCACCACGCCTCCATGGCTGCACTCGGACCCTCTCCACGTCCTCTCTCTCTTTTCTTTATAAGAGTGGTGAGGTCGGTGGAGAAGCTTTACGCAGAAGAAGCTGCGTGCGCAACAACTTAATAACACAAACCGAGTTGCGTTTGGTCGGAATTTCAGGCAGAAAACCATCCCACTATCCAATTTTTCTCCATGGTTAGGGTAAAGACCACCCTCTTCATCTTATGGACGGTCTGGATCACTGATCCGACCGTGTCCATGATCGTACAACGGCCCACGGGGGCCGGTTTTCTTAGACGCAGGGCCTGCGACGGACCTACGCTATGATGATCGGTGGGACACTGATCAGCTCTGGAAGATAAATCTACTCCGTTCATTGGACTCCCCTCGAAAACTCAATCGGGAAGGGACTGTTTTGGATAGGTTTTGGTGTGGCCCACAGAATCTTCCTTGCTGTCGTCCGTCCGGCGTTTGAACGGCTGAAAACCCATCCTCGCTGTTTCTTGGAATTTTGTCACCTAGGCCTTTGTAAGAGAGCCTGTGGGATTCTAATGGACGGTCCAGATCGGACTGTCGAATCACGAGGTGGCCCATAAGGGCCATACACAGCTCCCGTTTCCTTGGAAGGGCTGAAATTTCGAATTTTGAAAAGAAAAGTCGGGTCAGCGCACGCTGACCGACTTAGTGGATGTGGTGCACAGCGAGTGCACGTGTGTTTTTCTCATTTTTCACGTAATGTAGGTCCCACCTTAATGTCTTTAATAAATCCACACCGTCCGTCTGGTTTCCCATCTAATTTAAGGGGTTGATACCAAAATCAAGCATATTCAAAATGGTGGGCCTTAGGTTGATGATTTATGGGCTGATCTATCCGTTGAACCACTTCTACAAAGATCTAAGGGCTAAAATTTGACGTATACGGTTAATTTAGGGTCCTCAGTAAAAGACCGACACAAAAGGTTTTTACCGACGAAAACTTCAATCGTCGGCAATGGCAAGACTTTTACCGACGAAAATTTTCGTCGGTAAAAAATAAGTTAAAAACTTTTACCAACGGAAATTTTCGTAGGTAAAAATAATTACTAATTTTTTACCGACGAAAATTTTCATCGTTAAAAAATAACAAAAAAACTGTTACCGACGAAAATGTTCGTAGGTAAAAATCATTACAAACCTTTTACCGACGAAAATTTTCGTCGGTAAAAAATAAGCAAAAAACTTTTACCGATGTAAATTTTCATAGGTAAAACTAATTACAAAACTTTTACCAATGAAAATATTCGTCGGTAAAAAATAAGCCAAAAGCATTTACCGACGAAACTTTTCGTAGGTAAAAATAATTACAAAACTTTTACCGATGAAAAGTTTCTTCGGTAAAAAATACGTAAAAAACTTTTACCTACGAAAATTTTCGTAAGTAAAAATATTTACAAAACTTTTACCTACGAAAATTTTCGTAGGTAAAAGTTTGGTTTTTTTTTTCATTATCCACCGCAAAATTCTTAATATATACCTGTTACAATAAATTTCACAGATATTCTTCCTGATATAAACCTGTTAATATATTTCATCATATTCACATTCACATCCATCTAAACCCAAACTAGTAAATCCATCCAAACATAAACTACATTCATCCAAACACAAACAATCTTATCCACATCACATTCATTCACACATAAATACATATAAGTTTAACATCATAAATAAAAATACAAAAAATCACAAAGATTAAGGCAGAGGTTAAAGTTATAGGTTTAGGTTATATAGGTTTGGGTTCAAGTTTAGGTTTAGGTTTAAGTTTAGGTTATAGATTTAAGTTATAGGTTATAGGTTTAGGTTTAAGTTATAGGTTTAGGTTTAGGTTTAGGTTTTAGGTTTAGGTTTAGGTATAGGCTATAGGTTATAGGTTTACGTTTAGGTTAAGGTTACAGGTTTAGGTTATAGGTGTAGGTTATAGGTTCAGGTTTAGGTTAAGGTTTAGGGAATTGAGTTTATGTTATAGGTTTAGGTTATAGGTTAAGGTTATAGGTTTAGGTTTAGGTTTAAGGAATTGAGAATAGGTTATAGGTTTAGGTTTAAGGAATTGAGTTCAGGTTTAGGTTTGGGTTTTCAAGTTTTAGGTTTAGGTTAAGGAGTTGAGATTAGGATTAGGTGTAGGTTTAGGTTTATAACATTTGAGAATACATTTAGGTTTTAGGTTTAGGTTTAGGTTTTAGGTTAGGTTAAGGTTATAGGTTTAGGTTTTAGGTTTAGGTTTTGGGATTTGACAATACATTTACGTTTTAGGTTTAGGTTTAGGTTTTACATTTAAGTTAAGGTTATAGGTTTAGGTTATAAGTGTTGGTTATAGGTTTAGGTTTAGGTTAGGTTATGGGTTAAGGTTTAAGGAATTGAGTATAGGTTAAGGTTTAGGTTTAGGAAATCGGGTTCGGATTCGGGATTGGGTCTAGGTTTGGATTTTTAAGTTTAGGTTTAAGTTTAGATTTGGGAGTTGAGATTAGGATTAGGTGTAAGTTTAGGTTTAGGGATTTGAGAATACATTTAGGTTTTAGGTTTAGGTTTAAGGATTTGAGAATACATTTAGGTTTTATGTTTAGGTTTAGGTTTAGGTTATAGATTTAGGTTTAGGTTATAAGTGTAGGTTTAGGTTAGGTTATAGGTTAAGGTTTAGGGAATTGAGTTTAGGGTATAGGTTTAGGTTACAGGTTAAGGTTATAGGTTTAGGTTATAAGTATAGGTTTAGGAAATTGAGAATAGGTTAAGGTTTAGGTTTAGGAAATCGGGTTCGAGTTTGGGATTAGGTTTAGATTTAGGTTTTCAAGTTTTAGGTTTAGGTTATGGAGTTGAGATTAGGTTTAGGTGTAGGTTTAGGTTTAAGGATTTAAGAATACATTTAGGTTTTAGGTTTAGGTTTAGGTTATAGGTTATAGGTTTAGGTTTAGGTTTAGGTGTTACATTTAGGTTAAGGTTATAGGTTTAGGTTATAAGTGTTAGTTATAGGTTTAAGTTTAGGTTAGGTTATAGGTTAAGGTTTAGGGAATTAAGAATAGGTTAAGGTTTAGGATATTTTTAATTGAATTGTCCTTAAATATCTACCAATTAGCTATTTGGATGATCAAATCAATACAATGTTGGTTTGTAGTCCATCAAATTATGGATCACAATTTGAATAGTTTAGGTTATAGGTTATAGGTTATAGGTTATAGCTTTAGGGAATTGAGAATAGGTTAAGGTTTAGGTTTAGGAAATCGGGTTCGGGTTCAGGATTGGGTTTAGGTTTGGGTTTTCAAGTTTAGGTTTAGGTTTAGGTTAGGGAGTTGAGATTAGGTTTAGGTTTAGGGATTTGAGAATACATTTAGGTTTTTTGGTTTAGGTTTAAGTTAGATTATAGGTTAAGGTTTAGGGAATTGAGTTTAGGTTATAAGTTATAAGTTATACGTTATACGTTATAGGTTAAGGTTTAGGTTATAAGTTATAGGTTAAGGTTTAGGTTTAGGTTATAGGTTTTGAGATTTGAGAATAGGTTTAGGTTAATGTTGTAGGTTATAGGTTTAGGCTATAAGTTTATGTTAATGTTGTAGGTTATATGTTTAGGTTATAGGTTTAGGTTTAAGTTTAGGTTTAAGGATTTGAGAATACATTTACGTTTTAGGTTTAGGTTTAGGTTTTACTTTTAGGTTAAGGTTATAGGTTTAGGTTAAGGTTATAGGTTTAGGTTTAGGTTTAGGTTTAGGTTATAGGTTATAGGTTATAGGTTATAGCTTTAGGGAATTGAGAATAGGTTAAGGTTTGAGTTCGGGTTGGGGATCAGGTTTAGGTTTGGGTTTTCAAGTTTAGGTTTAAGTTATAGGTTTTAGGATTTGAGAATAGGTTTAGATTATAAGTATAGGTTTATGTTGATGTTGTAGGTTATAGGTTTAGGTTATAGGTTTACATTTAGGGATTTGAGAATACATTTAGGTTTTAGGTTTAGGTTTAGGTTTTACGTTTAGGTTAAGGTTTTTGGTTTAGGTTATAAGTGTAGGTTTAGGTTTAAGTTTAGGTTTAGGTTTAGGTTAAGGTTAAGGTTTAGGTTTAGGCTTAGGTTTAGGTTATAAGTATAGGTTTAGGAAATTGAGAATAGGTTAAGGTTTAGGTTTAGGAAATCGGGTTCAGGTTTGGGATCAGGTTTAGATTTAGGTTTTCAAGTTTTAGGTTTAGGTTATGGAGTTGAGATTAGGTTTAGGTGTAGGTTTAGGTTTAAGGATTTGAGAATACATTTAGGTTATAGGTTTAGGTTTAGGTTTAGGTTATAGGTTTAGGTTAAGGTTATAGGTTTAGTTTATAGGTTTAGGTTTACGTTATAGGTTTAGGTTTAGGTTATAGGTTTAGGTTTAGGGATTTAAGAATACATTTAGGTTTTAGGTTATAAGTTTAGGTTTAGGTTTTAGGTTATAGGTTTAGGTTTAGGTGTTACATTTAGGTTAAGGTTACAGGTTTAGGTTATAAGTGTTGGTTATAGGTTAAGGTTTAGGGAATTGAGAATAGGTTAAGGTTTAGGATATTTTTAATTGAATTGTCCTTAAATATCTACCAATCAGCTATTTGGATGATCAAATCAATACAATGTTGGTTTGTAGTCCATCAAATTATGGATCACAATTTAAATAGTTTAGGTTATAGGTTATAGCTTTAGGGAATTGAGAATAGGTTAAGGTTTAGGTTTAGGAAATCGGGTTCGGGATCGAGTTTAGGTTTGAGTTTTCAAGTTTAGGTTTAGGTTTAGGCTAAGGAGTTGAGATTAGGATTAGGTGTAGCTTTAGGTTTAGGGATTTGAGAATACATTTAGGTTGTAGGTTTAGGTTTAGGTTTTAGTTTATAGGTTTAGGTTATACGTTTAGGTTTAGGTTTTAGGTTTAGGTTAAGGTTAAGGTTAGGTTATAGGTTATAAGTTTAGGTTATAGGTTATAGGTTAACGTTTAGGTTATAGGTTTCGGTTTAGGTTAAGGTTATAGGTTTAGGTTTAGGTTATAGGTTATAGCTTTAGGGAATTGAGAATATGTTAAGGTTATAGGTTTTGGGATTTGAGAATAGGTTTAGGTTATAAGTATAGGTTTAGGTTATAAGTTTATGTTAATGTTGTAGGTTTAGGTTTCGGTTTAGGTTTAGGGATTTAGATTTAAGGATTTGAGATTACATTTAGATTTTAGGTTTAGGTTATAGGTTTAGGTTTAGGTTATAAGTATATGTTATAGGTTTAGGTTTAGGTTAGGTTATAGGTTAAGGTTTGGGGAATTGAGAATAGGTTAAGGTTTAGGTTTAGGAAATCGGGTTTGGGTTCGGGTTCGGGTTTAGGTTTGTGTTTTCAAGTTTAGGTTTAGGTTAAGGAGTTGATATTAGGATTAGGTGTAGGTTTAGGTTTAGGGATTTGAGAAAACATTTAGGTTTTAGGTTTAGGTTTAGGTTTTAGGTTTAGGTTATAGGTTTAAGTCATAGGTTTAGGTTTAGGTTTAGGTCATAGGTTTAGGTCATAGGTTTAGGTTGAGGTTATAGGTTTAGGTCATAGGTTTAGGTTTAGGTTTAGGTTATAGGTTTAGGTCATAGGTTTAGGTTTAGGTTATAGGTTTAGGTTATAGGTTTAGGTTTAGGTTTAGGTTATAGGTTTAAGTTTAGGTTTAGGGAATCAGGTTCGGTTTCGGGTTCGGATCGGGTTTAGGTATTCTCTAGTATTATCTACTATTGAACTCAGTATTATCTACTACATACTAGTAACATACAACCAATATTGGGGCACCATACCAGAAGCTACAAGAATTTCATGTCCCCCTAAACAAGGTATCCTCCATTGATAACATATATATATATATATATATATATATTATAAGTTCTTTATTTTCATTTACATTCGCAAATACATTCATCATCCATCCAAGAAAATTGAAACAAGTACTGTCACTCTATGACTAACAGTTGAAAAGGAAAATCATGCATCTTATCTTACCCGAACATAAACAGTGGTTCCCACCTTCCAGGGACCCCCGCTCAACATTCGGAAACTCTAGAAATCAGGGGAATGAAAAGTGAGCGTTCAACTGCAAGTAAGGAATTCATTCCACCAAGCTGTTGAAAAAAAAGGAAAGGAGGTTGTCAGCTAGACAAAGAGATCACACCTGAAAGTCCATAGGGAAGGGACATGATATTTCAGTGACAGCTCACCTTGACATTTATCTTCACAAGAACATTTTTCAGGCATTGGTCATTGACTCTTTAAGGCGCAATGCATTGAGTGACAATACCAAATTTCGGCAGGTTCTTTTTCTTCCATGGACCTTCAGAAATGGCACAAACTCATACATTAAACGTAAAGTTTAGGTTAGGTTTAGGAAATCAGGTTCCTGAATTTCTTCAACTATTTGTTTTGGTCTAGATGGTATTCTCACAATCCATCTCTAACACCAACTCCACCACCACCACCACATGATTCTTAGGGGGTAGGAGAATCCCACTACAGCTTCACCTCTTCAGAGCATGTTGGAGCTGAAATATACCTTAGAAAACATTATCTTGTCTTTTGATGATTTTTCCCCTCAACTTATCTTGACTACTTTGTAATTATAAAAGAAAAGATAGAAAGAAAGAAAAGTAAAGTAAAGAAAGAAAGAAATACCATGTTGGTCGTGTGGGGCCCACTTTAGTGGCAATGCCAAGTTTATATAACCTTTGTAGTTTCCTTTTTTTTGGGGTCCTTTCTTTAATAATTGACTATCTCAAGGTATGGTTTTTCAAAGGCTCATGAGGGTTTTGATTTGACTCTAAGGATCTTGATCGGTGTGTGTGTGTGTGTGTGTGTGTGTGTGTGTGTTGCAGAAGTCTAAGAGGATGTTGGGTCTAATTCCATCAACAAGATTAAATGCATTTCTTCCTTCATCTTATATATATATATATATATATATATATATATATATATATGTACCCATGTCATTGCCCTTGACCATAGGATTTGTATCATATTTTAGGTTGTCAATTTGAACAAGTGGGTCCCACGGTATGGCCATCCAGACTGTGTCTGATGAGCCCCACAATGGATGGGCTACTCCCCCAAAATCTCCCTAACAGAACAATCATATCCCTCGCCATGGGATCCCACAAATAGATGGCTAGGAAACCAAATTCAGTGCCTGGTCCCATTGAATAAGAGAAAAAGGACAAAGTTTAGATAGTTGGGATCTTCCAATCTTAAATATTTTAGAGGCATGGTCCATTCAAGGTAGGGCCTATAGAATCAATGGTCTGAATCACCCAAAAATGTTCCCACTTGTATCCTTGGATCAGGGATCGGATAATTCCTCCTCTCATAATGTGAAAGCACCTTTTCAAGTGATTAATACAAGCTTGTGTAGATTTAATCCATGATTCTTTGTGAAATGATTCCCAACTAAATAAGACATGCAATGTAATCTAAAATAAAAATGTAATCTAAAATCAGAAATTGAGAATTTCAATCCCCAAATCAAAAAATTAGGGATCTCCATCCCCAAATCAGGAATTGGGATTTTAATTCCCAAATTCAATGCTTAGGGATTTCAATCCCCAAATATTCGGTATTAGGGATTTTCTAAATGGGCATATCTAGAATTGGGAATCTAATTCCAATCGGGGATTTCGAATTCCGTCCAGAGAATTGAAATTTTAAAAATCGAATAAGCAATTTCAGTAATCAAATCAGATTGCATCATGGATTTCGGAATCCATTAAGAAGTAAGGGTTTCTTTTTCTTTTTTTTTTCTTTTTTCTTTTTTTATAAAAAAAAACCCTCTTTCGCACAATCCTGAGACTCATACCTTTACTATGAGTTGGTCGCTTATGACAACCATTAATTCTAGTCACTGAATATCGGAACCATGGAGGCAATAAAGATGATGGATCTAAGAAAGGGCTTACCCGTTCTTTGTATTCCAATCTGGAAGCCATTGAATCAGTTTCCTTTTCAGCCTCTTCATTGCCACCATCTACGAGGAAATTCAGTGTCGGTTCCAAACTATATGAGAGAGAGGGAGAAGGAGAGATGGAGGAGAAGCGTACCTCGATCGTAGAGGGAGAGGTGTAGAGAGAGAGGGAGAGGCACAGAGAGAGAGAAGGAGAGGGAGAAGGAGAGGGAAAGGCGTAGAGAGAGAGGGAGGGGCGCCACAGAAAACAGCCGGAGGATTGATGCCCACCGTTGAAACCTTCCGAATGCCTAACATGATGTTTTTTCGAAATCCAACCTGTTCAAAAGTTAATAAAGACATCGAAAACTTTTGTCGCCTTTAGATGTTTTTAACGGTGGCATCACTCTCCCCACTCTTTTCTGTGGTGGGGTCCACTGGAACTTTCGATGTGACTCATTCTTTGGATCTTACCCTAAAATGATATCTCCACATGAACGGACGGCGTGGATACAAAACATACATCATGGTGGGGCCCACAAAACTTAGTGACGTCACTTAAGTAACAGTCTCGCTACTCAACCTGTCAGAGTAGCCAATCAAAATGTTTGAGTGATGGGGTGGCTGATGTCAGCAAGTTCTGTGGGTCCCATCATGAGGTATGTGATATATATCCAAACCATCGATCCATCTCATGAGCTCGTCGTAAGGCTTGAGACAAAAAAATAAGATAGACCTAACTATCAAATGGACCACACTGAAAAAGCAGTGGGGTATTGAACTTCTACCATTGAAACCCTTTAGGGGGTCACAGAAGTTTTGGATCAATATGAGTTTTTTTTCCTCTTCATGCATGTCTTTGTGACCTTATGAATAGATTGGATGGAAAATAAACATTATGGTGGGCCCTACAAATTTTTTAACGGTGAAAATCATCACCCCTACTGGTATTTGTGGTGTGGTCCATTTAATCTTTGGATATGATTCATTTTTTGGATAATTCTCTAAAATGATCTCGAAAAATGGATGAACGGTGTGGGTTGATCTCAAATTTTTGGTAAATCTAAAGCTCAAGTAGACCATGCCACAAGAAACAGTTGAATAATGATTTCTATAGTTGATACCTTCCTTGCGCCCACAGTAATGTTTATTTGTCATCCAACCTGTTCATAATATCAAAAAGATGTGAATGAAGAGAAAACACAAACATCTGCTTAACCAAAAAGTTCTATGGCCTCCGAGAATTTTTCAATGGTAGAGGTTCAATCGCACTGTTTCCTGTGGTGTGGTCTACTTGAGCTTTGGATATGCTTCCTTTTTTGTTCTTTAGACCTCAAATTATCTGTTAACATAGATGAACAAAGTGGATAAAATAAATAAATAATGGTGGACCCCATAGAGTTTACTCAGTATGCTAAGGGTAATGAGTAACTCACCTAAATGGAGTGGAGAGGGGTTTCCTTAAAACATTCATAATCATATATTGGGCCTACCTAAATGTGATTCACATATCCAACCCACTCATTATGTGTGTCCCACTTGGATGAGGGGTCAGACCAAGTTTCAGCCACATCCAAAACTCATGTGGGCCCCACCAAGTGCTTTTTAATTTTTTAGGATATCTTCACATAGTTTTAGATGGTATGGCCCACTTGAGTTTCATATACGGATGATTTTTGAGATATCTCATAATCTAAAGGGGACACATCAAATGCACGGTGTTGATGTTCGACACACATCATGATGGGGCTCACAAAACTTACTAACATCAATTCTTAGGTTCTCACGAGGCCAGTAAGTTGGGTCACAATTTTGACCAGAATATTTGGTCCATTTTACATGTTTGGTCCATTCACTTGGACTGGTATTAAAGATGAACTGTTTGATCTGTCCCAAATTGAAGACAATAAATGGTTTGATTATGTTGAAATTGGAGATGAATTATCTAATTGGCCCCAGTTTGGTTTAAACAATAGTAATGAAGCATGGTCCAATTGGGTTGATATCAAAGATGAATGATCTGATTGAGCCAATAGTGAAGATCAATGGTCTGATTGGATTGATAATGAAGAAGAATAATTTGATTGTGCTGAATTGATCAATTAGATGATGATCGATCATTTGATTATGCTAGTATTGATGATAGACGATCTTATATTGAATATGAATGGACCTAATCATAATGTTAATCTTTAATACTAGACCATTGATAATCAACATCAATCCAATCGGGCCGTCGATTTCCAATATTATCCCAATCTAACCATTCATCTCCAATCCTAGCATAATCAGGTTGTTCATATTCAATATCCGTCCAATCAGACTGTTGATCTTCAATTTTGAACTGATCGCACTGTTCATCTTTGATATCCCACCAATTGAATCATTCAGCTTTAGTGTCGTCTAGACTGGACCATGCCTCTTCGATATCAATCTAACTAGGCCTTATTTTTAGAATTGGCCCAATTTGACCATTCACTACTAAATTTAGCACAATGGGACCATTGGCTTTCAATTTTGAACTGATTGGACAATTCATCTTCGATATCAGTCTAATCAGACTGTTCATCTTTAGAATCATCTAGATCGGCCCATTTGTCTTTGAGATCGGTCTAGTTGGACCATTGATTTTCAATATCGGCTCAATTGGACAAATCAGTGACAAACTAGATTTGATGTTAGCATTATCCTATCAAAGTAATTCTTCAAAGTTTAGACACATGCAGCCTATAATGGGACCCACACCAAACTGATGTATACAATTAACCTAAATCATTCATTTCCTAGCCATTTTTATGTATATTTTTTTACTCTTTTAACAAAGTATCATTATTATTATAAAATATTTCAAAAAAAAATTAAAATACAAATTCTGAATTTTTATGTTCAAAATCTCAAAAAATTTCTCATATTTTAATTTTTTCTTAAAAATTTCAAAATGCCGATTTTATTCTTCAAAAGCATTATTTTGTTCTCAACATTTTTCTCAAACATTGTTAAAATTTCTGAACTTCTCAATATTCTTTTTCATGTGATATCACAAATCATTTAAATAAAAATTATAACATTTTTACCTTTTCATGTGATATTACAAATCAATTAAATAAAATTTATAACCTTTTTACCGACGAATTTTTTCGTCGGCAAAAGTCAAAAGTTACCGCGAAATTTTTGAAAATGCTGTATCGTAAAAATTATAACATTTTTATCGATGAATTTTTTCGTCAGCAAAAGTCGGGAAAAATCTTTTACCGCGAAATTTTGGAAAATCTTGTTTCTTAAAAATTATAACATTTTTATTGACGAATTTTTTCGTCGGTAAAAGTCGGGAAAAATATTTTTACCGACGAAAATTTCCATTGGTAAAAGTTACTACCGAATTTTTCACAGTAGCATGAAAATTTTGTATCCTGAAAATTATAATATTTTTTCAAAATTTTAAAACATCCTTTACCGAAGAAAATTGTCAGCGATAAAAGTAAAATTTTTGAATTTTTTTCAAAAATTTAAAACATTCTTTGCCGACGAAAATTTTCGTTGGTAAAAGTAATCTTCTCGTATTTTTTTAAAAAAAATTTAAAACATTCTTTACCAACAAAAAGATTTTCGTCACTAATATTGTTTTTACTAACGAATTTTTTCATCGGCAAAACAATTATAAAATTTAAGATATAACATTTTCGAGCTACTTTGTTTGTCGGTAAAATTAGATCTTTTCTTTTTAGTGACGAAAACATTCGTCGGTAAAATGCTTTGTGCAAAATATTCTAAGTGAAAAATACAAAACTTTTGGCGACGAAAAGTTTCGTCACTAAAAATATTATTGCCAACCGTTTTGGTTCGTCGGAAAAAGTTAGGGCAAAAATTTTGTGAGTTAAATACACAACACTTTTAGTGACGAAAATTTTCATCGGTAAAAGTCGTTCTCTGCTTTTTACCGATAAATATATTCATCGGTAAAACTCTTAGCGGGAAAATTTTCAAAATAGCGGGAAAATTACTTTTACTGACAAAAATTTTCGTCGCTAAAAAATTTATTCCCGATTCGTCTGTAAAAGTGTTGCTTTACCGATGAAAAAAATTTCGGGGAGTGAACAGCTGATCGACTGAAGCAATCGACTGAAGGCTGGCGACAGTAGGCTGAGAATGGGTGAGTTGTGGGAGGGGAACAATGGGAGTGACGATCGGTTATTCACAGCAGATGCATTTGGAAGCCAGATTGATCCCTATGCGTTGGATAACACCATCCACCGAAACCACCTTGTGCATTACCTTCTAGAGGAAGACAACAACCTTGGGGGGAATGAACTTGTTCTAGGTCTAAGGTGTCCAGCGTTTCCTCGATGCCCACCTCTAACGCTCGAAGGTTGGTCTAGTTAACTTTCCCACACAATTAATCCCAAAACTTACCTTATTTGCTATCCTACCAAGTTCAAGAGCTTATAAGGGAATGTCATGTGGCATCACCCTTCTCTCAACTAATCACAAGCCACCACATCATCCTTTACCCTCTAAAGTCCTAATAATTACCAAAATGCCATTAATTATCATCAACAAACAACCAACAAAGGCCTTACAAAGAAGAAGAGTAAGAGAGAGTGAGCAAGTGAGGGAAAGAAGTGCCCTAGTTTCCAAGCTCCCATCATTTCAAGCCTTTTTTTTACCCTCTCATCACTACTCAAGCCAAACCTCCTCAACCATGGTTCATCCAAACATCTAAGCCATTTCAAGAACAGGTCGAAGATTGTGCAATCATTGTTAGCATTTAAACTTTTTCAATCGCATCATTGCTTCTTTTCTCAACCCCCTTGCTTCTCTAAGTTGCCATTGAATGTATGATCTGTAACTTGCCGGAACACCGGATCCTGTCACATCAGGAACTCATAGTAGCCTAGTCCTCTTTTTAATGATATTTAGCACCATCACATCTACCCAAAAATTCTTATAGACATTCTTTGGACGTATGCTCTGTGGCTTGCCAGAATTCTGGACCTTGCCATACTAGAAATCCAAATCTACCTAGTCCCATTTTAATCTTATCCCTTAAGACTATTTTACCACACCAAGTAGAGATCGTACATTCGTACGGGCAGAAAGAGTGCCTAACACCTTCTCTCTTTGTAATCGAGGTCACTTACTCATAAGCCAAATTGCAGATCAGGAGTCAACTTAAAGCAAGAGAGTCTCCAGATTCTCTAGCTTTACGTATTCTACAGGTCCTAGTTGACTGCAAGATTTTGAGCTAAGTGGCTAGTGGCAACTCCAAGTCTACATTGCATCATCAATCCAAATCAGGCCTAATCACCCCCTATCACTAACTTAAATCAACGTGGGCGCCGATTTCCAAGCGTTCACAGATATATGCATATGTTAATGTCTAAAAATTGATCATTTATTGTCTATCATCAAGTCCTTGATCATATAATCATAATTTACGCTAATGGGCTACCAATTATTGATTTTAACCTCAATAATCTAATGTAAGTGTAATTCATGACACATTCACACTCTCATATATGGTAATGATAAAGGTATAATCGAAACCAAGTTGGCTGCCACTGGCAGAGACTTTTCATCCCCCCCTCACATAGGATAACCGTACATCTCAAAACATAATGTCCATAGATCCCAAGCATCTGTGTCAGTGATAGCCCATTAGGGTATTGAGATTCATGAAAGATAACTCTTCCCAGTCAATGACCATTATGTCCGATCCTAAGTTTCTATGAACATAAGAAATCACTCCTCAAATAACCTCAATTATAAGTTTTAAGGAAGCATCGTATATCTAAGGCATATCACATCGTCCCATGGTCATCAAGATCAACAGTTGAGATCAACCTTAGCATATCAATTGAATACTTTGGGTATAAATGTAGTTAAAATTCATTATTTTCTCATATCCAACAATCAAGACCATTCTGCCTGTGATAAAATCATATTTCAACATAAAATCAAACTCATGAATTGTTTAAATCATACCTCGGTGCGATCACAATCAATAGACAATTATTTCCATAATGAAGATTCCAATGTTGCTCTTTTAAGTCATGAGGTGTCTCCATGATATATTTGTAGACACCCCATTAGGGATAACACAACCGATCTCTGCATGAATAAACCCCCATGAAGAACCCAAAATTAGGATCAATTAGACTTAAGCCTAGACCCTGGCCCACTTAGCCTCAGTCCCACAAAAACTCAAAGACAAGAAGCCCAAGGAGGTCCTTAGGTCCCATCAGAGCCCTCGGTGAAATTTAGGTGCAAACCAAAATATGAGCAGATAATAAGCAGCCTTCCATATGGATTTGTGAAACTCGAGGTTTGTTGCGACACTCGAGATTTGTTGAGGTGTAGGGGGAGAATTCTCCCCCCTATCTTGAGTGTTACGCGCAAGTCTAAATGACCCGTTTACCCTTTGGCTCTCACCGTTTTACACTTGGGCTCTCATAAAATAGTTGCCTAATGCCTTCCTTCTCCATCTATGAAGTCTCTTACTCCTAAATTCCATGTCAAAGTTATTATAAAGCAAAGAATCTCTAAATTCTTTAATTTCTAAAGATTATATAGGATTTAGCTAAACGCAGAAATCTGAGTTTACTAGCTAGTAGCAACTCCAAATCAAATATTCCAAACACTTTTTAGTTAAACCCTACAAATAAAAAACCTTAAAAAGCCCCACCATCAACGCAATCCGGGTTATCCAAATTCACAATATTACATAAGCCAAGGAAAAAAAATCGTTATATTCTCTAATAAGAGTCGAGGATGATGTAGATCCATGATTACACATTTATAGCGTACATGAGCTTCATTGCACACGCGTGTGGTAGAGAAACTTGGGTAATAAACCGCTTAAGTAGGAGACTGGTACCATGAAAATGACGTGTACCAACATGTACCAACATGACCATCACTTGGAACAAAAAGCAGCTGGATCCGTCGCTTCATCACGTGGCCAGCATCTTTTTCTAAACGAACAAATGGAGACATACAAGTGGTGGTGGCTGGTGCTATGTGGGCCCCACCATGATGTAGGTGTTTCATCCATTTTTACAGATCATTTTAGGCTTTATCCCAAAAAATTAGAGGGATATAAATCTCAAGTGGACCACACCACAGGAAAACAATAGTGATTGGATATCCACTATTAAAATCCTCCTAAGGCCCACTGTACTGTTTATTTGACATCCAATCTGTTGACTAGGTCATACAGACCCAGATGAAGGGAAAAAACAAAGATCATCTTGATCCAAAACTTTTAGGCCCCCGACAAATTTTTAATGGTCGACGTTCATTCAACACTGTTTCCTGTAATGTGGTCTACTTGAGATTGGGATATATCTCATTTTTGTTCATTTACCATAAAATAATCTAGAAAAATAGATGGACGGCATGGATAAGACACATACATAATGGTGGGGCCCACAGAGCACCTACCACCAGCCATTGGCTGGTGGCAGTGGGAGTAGCCAATCCGTTTCCTCCACCCAAACATGTTCTGACACGGTTGCCTGTAGGTGACCAGTTCTCAAACTTCCGCTACTACAGCATACCCACGTCTTCCTTGATAGGCGGAGTAGATTTTATATAAAATAATGTGGTCAAATAATATGGTGGACCACAAAGACATGGATGTTTCACGTGTAGGTCTTTTTCAGACGTAAAATGACCAAAATACCCTCACATATTTTTCTCTTATAGTAAGAGTAGAAACGAACCATTTTTTACTTTTAGTACTCTTTGACCAAGTGTATAAAATGGTTAATGCTATGAGTAGGCTGGGCTATCCCATGAGCTTTCAGGATAGAACATCATGATCAAGCGCAAGACCCGGTCTTGCCTCAATACTTCAAATTTAGGCCTCTTTTTCAATGGTGCCAGATTTGGATGCCCAGACTCGTCTTCATGTACTCATGTTACTACTCCAACCAGACCAGGCTCAGGACATTTCGGGTTGGGCTCAAGCTAAGCTGTTTTGGTTTGTCATAGGCCTGGGCCAGGCTCGGGTTTATATCGAACAATTGAGGCTGGGCTTGGACAGCTTGGTCCAGCCCCAACCCGGCCGATTGACACCCCTAAAAATAGTCTTATAGCATTTTTGAAAAGACATTAGTGTGTGTGTGTGTATAAGTGGACAACTGTAATTATGCTATATTTACAGGTGCTTCACTGTACTTTTCCACCTATTGACATGTATTTTTAGGCTGTATTACTCACGCAGCTACAAACTGTTCTTGACATGAAACAAAAACACCCACAAAGAATCTATGCTACATACTAATACCCTAGTCAGTTATCAAGCACTCAATCTGATCCATACATGTGGCACACGTGTGCGATCCAGACCATCAGTACTCTATGGGAAATGGCCCATATATTGAGAGTCTCACATACAGATGATCCTAGCTGAGGATTTTTTTTCCCATTTAACTCCAACTGGACACATTTCTCAACTGGCCATTTTCCTTTAGTAAGATATTCCAGATGTTACTAATCCACATAGGGGCCAGTTAGATGAAAGGTCCAGATCTCATGTACATGCACCTCATGCCTGGATTTTATTATTATTATTATTTAAAAAAAAAAAAATTTACGTAGGAGTATATTAATTTCCAAAAGGATTTACAGCAGCAAGGGTCTTCTGGGGACAAAAAGGAACCAGCAGAGCCTGAAATATCCCTGTACAGCCTCAACAAAAAACCAAGACCAACCATTAAGTCTCCCTAATTGAGCCTAGTCCCATCTTATCTAATCTATATAGGCCCCTAACACAAAACGGGAGGTCTGAAACTGAATGGAACCTCAATTGAAGCTGGTTCATCGCAGCTGCCTTTGCCAGCCCATCGGCAGGGCCGTTACCTTCTCTCGGAATTAGGGAAGCCAAAAACATGCCCCTATTCCTCAAATTGCTGATCCTAGCCCACCAATATCTCCATTTCCACACTGGAGTTGATTTCCCAATGAAAGCGTCCACCACACATTTGGAATCAGATTCCAGAATAATCTGATTATATCCCCGTCTCACACAAATAACCATAGCGTCATAAAGGGCCCGGAGTTCAGCTCTATTGTTCGTTCCTACCCCATACCCAAAGGAGAAAGCAAAAGGAAGGGAGCCGGAGGAGTGTGTCGTCAACATTCACCTTAATCCAACCTTCCCGCGATCTGGATCATGTAACAATCTGAAATGATTTCGCTATGGGGGGCCGGTGCTGGATATCCAGTCTCTGGAAAAGAGTGAAAACTGATCAGTTATTAGGCCTGGGACTAGGGAGATTGCTATTGAGCTTTGCTAACCACCATTTGATCTAGTCCACTACCTTGTTCACGTTGGGGTTGATCCCATCAAAACGAGCCGCGTTTCTCGCCTCCCACAACTCCCAAAGGATTAAACAAGGACTTACACGCTGAACTCGGGAGGGACTGCTACGCAAGGTCTAGACGTTCCACCAAGATCCTAGTCTCTCCCAAATAAATTCCTGGTGGGGAAGGTGGAAGCTGAAGATGCCATTGAATACCGTCCACACTCTGTCTGCAAGATGTCTACTGATGAATAGGTGGTTAATGGATTCTAAATGGGGGGTTGATGATGATTGATCAAAGCCACAACAACAACAACATTTAGAAGCGATACTGACACCTTGTCTCTGAATCCTGTCGTCTGTTGGAACCGCCCATTGAATCGATCGCCAAATCAACACTGAAATTTTAAGGGGGAGAATAGGATTCCAAATTCTGCTGGCCCATGCCATATCCTGATTTCTCGATCTACAAATGTGCCAACCAAACTTGACCGTGAAGGCCCCTGTGCGATCGTGTGGCCAGAAACGCTCATCCAGGTCCATCGAGATGCAAAATCCTCCTGCGTTGATGTGATGAATGACCTCATCCGGCAAAAGGCTAGTAACATGATTCAGATATTGAAGACTATCATGATTGAGGACACCCTTGACTCTAAGTAGAAGGATGTAAGGGGGAATCGTGTGGGGGATGTAGTTTGCCAGGGGGCCAAGGCTTGACCAGCTGCAGCTCCAAAAATTCATCTCCCCTTGACCGACATACCATTGAGAGTAGCTATCTATCAGATGGGACATTTTTACCACCTGCTTCCAAAGGGGTGAAGCACCATAACTTTGGATGTTCCCTGCTTCATTTGACCGAGGCAGGCCATATTTTGAGATCACAAACTCAGCCCAAAGGCTTGAGCCGTTGCTGCTCACCAGCGTCCAAGCCATCTAGAGCCTCAATGCTTTAAAAACATCCTTGAGCATTCTAATACCCAACCCACCCTCCTCTTTAGGCAAAGCAATCCTATTCCAAGTTCAACCAATGTAATTTCTTCTTACCATCCTGCCAGCCCCAGAAAAAATCTGTCATTCTAGCTACAATCTTGGCCAATACTTGTGCAGGAATAGTAGCTACCGCCATCATGTGAATCGGGATGCTGCAGAGGACATGATTGATGAGCGTACATCTGCCGGCCTAGGACAGGTAGCGAGCTGTCCAGAAAAGGATTTTAGACTCAATTTTTTCTATCATCGGCTGGAAAAAAAGAGCATCTGGTTCTACCTTCGATTAGGGGAACACCGAGGTAAATGAAGGAGGCTGCGAAGCCACAAATTCCAAGGATTCTTTCAATCTCTCTCATTCTGCAAGTAGGGAGAGAGGATGCATGGTAGAAACAGCTTTTTGAGAGGTTAATCTTTTGACCTGAAGCGGATTGGTAGGAGGAAAGGAATCTGGCCATAGCTGCGCTTCAAAGTTTGAGTCTTATTAAACTGATGTTTTGTATGGAACATCAGTTTAAGGGAGAGATTGTTGAATAAATTAGTAGCAGCACGTTAGAATGTGTTGATTTGGGTTGTCCTAGTCTTTAGGAGTTCATTAGTTTGTTTCTGTATGTTGCCTAGTTTGTAAGAGTTGTTTAGCATGATGTTAGTGGTGCTTATTTTTGTGTTTGTAACCGTTTGTTTTTTAGCCTATATAATGGCCATTTCCTTATCAATGAAGAAGTAGAGTTTCAATCCAACTTTGTTTCCCCTTGTTTTTAGTTTATCATTTTCTTCTTCCATTTTACATTAGTGGTATCAGAGCGTGGTTAGAGTTCCACAATGGCTTCTGAAACTTTTGTGCAGCCAGCTATTCCACGCTTTGATGGTCACTATGACCATTGGAGCATGCTCATGGAGAATTTTTTAAAGTCTAAAGAATATTCGACAGTTGTTGTTTCTGGAGTAGCAGAACCAGCAGCAAGTGTTGTGCTGATAGATGCACAGAAGGTGGAGCTTGAAGGGTAAAAGTTGAAGGATCACAAAGCAAAGAATTATCTCTTCCAGGCAATTGATCGTTCCATCCTGGAAACCATTCTTTGTAAAGAAACTTCCAAGCAGATCTGGGACTCTATGAAGAAGAAGCATGACGGGATAGCAAAGGCAAAGAGGGCACAGCTTCAAGCACTTCGAGGCGATTTCGAAACTTTACACATGAAGTCTGGAGAATCGGTGTCAGATTACTTCTCTAGGACGATGGCAATCGCAAATAAGATGAGAATCCATGGCAACAAAATGGTAGATGTCACTATCATTGAGAAGATCCTTTGTTCGATGACAACAAAATTCAACTATGTTGTTTGTTCGATTGAGAAATCTAAAGACACTGACAGTATGTCCATTGATGAATTGCAGAGTTCTTTATTTGTTCATGAGCAGAAAATGAATCGGCAAGACAAGGAGGAGCAAGCGTTACAAGCCTTGGCATCAAAAGGAGGAGGTCAAGGACAAGGAAGAGGCAGAGGCAAAGGCGACAATGATGGTAGACACTCAAATCAGAAATCTAAAGATTCTGATTCTCAGAGGAGAGGAAAAGGCCATGACAACAACAACAATCATTCAACACCTTCCAAGTTAAAGTCAGCAGACAAATCAAGAGTTGAATGCTTCAAGTGTCACAAGTTTGGCCACTACAAGTCAGAGTGTCGTTCTAATCTAAGGAGAGATGGTGGAAAGCAGTCCAATTTTGCTGAGAAGGAAGAAGAAGTGTCTTTGTTGATGGCTTGTCACATGAAGGAGGAAACTCACAAGAAATTCTTGTGGTACTTAGACATTGGCTGCAGTAACCATATGAGTGGAGAGAAGTCTGTATTCTCTGAATTGGATGAAGCTTTTCGTGATGTTGTGAAGTTCGGTGATGGCTCTACAGTCTCTGTTATGAGAAAGGGAAAGGTAGCAATTCAAACCAACAAAAATTCTATTCAAACTATTTCTAACGTTCTCTTTGTTCTAGATTTGAGAACAAATTTACTCAGTGTTGGTCAGCTACAAGAAAAGGGATATGGAATCTCTATCAAAAATGGAGTCTGCAGAATTGAAGATGAGAAGTTGGGCTTGATAGCTCAAGTCAACATGATAGCCAAAAGATGAATTTCTGTTGGACACTCTATGTATCTACTAATTACACTTACAGCATGCATTATATCAGGCCTTGTTGCAGTCAAATACATTAAGCACCCCACAATCTGCTTGTAAAGAGTACTGTTAACCTTCTTTCCTCCATCATCCTTGTTTAGCTTCAAACCAAACTCAGACAGTGTATTCACAGAATTACAATCCTTCATCTGACTTTTTTCCCTTTTTGAAGAACAGCCCAAACTCCTTAGTACCGTGCAAGTACCTAAGAATTCTTTTTGCAGCCAAAAGATGAATTTTTGTTGGACACTCCATGTATCTACTAATGACACTTACAGCATGCATTATATCAGGCCTTGTTGCAGTCAAATACAGTAAGCTCCCCACAATCTGCTTGTAAAGAGTACTGTTAACCTTCTTTCCTCCATCATCCTTGTTTAGCTTCAAACCAAACTCAGACGATGTATTCACAGGATTACAATCCTTCATCTGAAACCTGTCCAAGATTTCTCTCACATACCTTTTTTGAGAAATAAGAATGCCAGTAGAGGACTGCAACACTTCAGCTCCTTCAAATCTCCATGGAGGAACGCCGACTTCACGTCCAGCTGGAAGATAGGCCATGAGTTCTGAGTTGCTAATGCAATCACCAATCTAATTGTGTCATGCCTTGCAACTGGAGCAAAGACTTCTTTATAATCAACACTGAACTCTTGCTTATAGCCCTTGGCCACCAAACGTGCCTTGTACTTGTCAACTTCACCATTCTCCTTCAGCTTTGTCTTGTAAACCCACTTCACACCAATTGTTTTGTGCCCTTCTGGAAGATTAGATAACTCTCAAGTGTCATTCTTTTCCGATGGCTACAATTTCAGCATCCATAGCCTTTCGCCATTTTGATTCTTTAAAACACTTTCAAATACTATAGGATCACAATATGAAAATAGAGCAAAATGAGTGAGTGAGTCTTTAGATTGACATCCATGCTGGCCTCCTTCGAACACGATGAGAACATGATTCAGCTGCTGCTTCTGGTGCTATTAGAGTGACTTTAGAGGCTATAGGATTTTCATTTTGAGGATTCTCAAATGCATCAGTTGGTGGAGCAAGGTATTGCTGCGGCTAGTTTGCTTCATCACCATCTTCTCCATCAAAACTAGTTGGAATTGGCTCTCTAACTACAGTTTTGCTCCGTTCCTAGATTTGATCTTCATAAAAAACAACGTCTCGACTGATAAGTATTTTCTTAGTATTAGGATTGTAAAGCTTATAAGCTTTTGACTGATCACTAACACCAAGAAAAATACATTTTTCTCCCTTGTCATCCAGCTTCTTCCTCTTCTGATATAGAATATGGGCATATGCTACACACCCAAAAATTCTGAAGTGATCAACAGCTGGTTTCCGTCCACTCCATGCTTCATCTGGTGACATATTTTGAATAGCAAGTGTGGGACTTCTATTCAATATATGAATGCTTCAGTTAATTGCTTCAGGCCAGAAGCTCTTTGGAATACAACTCCTTATTAAAAGACTTCGCACCATATTTAGAATAGTGCGATTCTTCCTTTCACAAATGTCATTCTATTGGGGCGTATAAGCTGCCGTAAGCTGCCTCTTGATTCCATGAGTCTCACAGAAACTTGTAAATTCA
The DNA here is from genome assembly GCF_029962835.1 of Magnolia sinica. NCBI lineage: Eukaryota > Viridiplantae > Streptophyta > Magnoliopsida > Magnoliales > Magnoliaceae > Magnolia > Magnolia sinica. The sequence goes on from NC_080581.1 coordinate 85,910,864, forward strand.
TATGAGTTATATTCTCCACCACGATCTGTGCGAAGAATTTTTATGGGACTACCAACTTCTTTCTCAACCAGCGCTTTATAGCTTTTAAAGGCTAGAAAGGCTTCAGACTTCTCTTGCAAAAAATAAACCTAGCTTTTGTGACTAAAATCATCAATGAAGTTTAGTATAGATCTCTTACCTCCATTAGAGCATGGAGTTATTGGCCTGCAAATGTCGGAATGAACAAGCTCCAGTGCAGCCTTCACCCTCCATGATTTCCCTTATGAGAATTGATTACGGTGTTGTTTACTAACAACACATTCTTCACAAACTTCAGAAGGAGCTGTAATTTGAGGAAGACTAGTCACCATATTCTTCTGTTGCAAAGTCTTCAACCCGCCAAAGCTAAAATGCCCATAGTGAAAATCCCATAGCCATTCCTTCTCTCCCAATCTTGCAGAAAGACATGAGTAAGCGGTGTCATGGAGATACAATGGAAATATTCTGTTGAATGGAGATACAATAGAGATACCTTCCCCATTGATCAAGACTGTGAACCAAACATTGTTCCAACATTTTTCCACCATTTTGATCCAAGAAGTACCGAAGCTGAAACGTTCAAGCACCTGCTTGAGAAACGCCTATTCAATTCTGTCATATGCCTTCTCCATATCTAGCTTTCGGATAATATTACCCCCACAGACTTTTCGACCGACATCTCGGTATACTCTTGACCCAAAGCGATACTTTCTGCAATCGATATGCCTTTCACGAATGCCCCTTGTTCAAGCGAGATTAATTTAGGGAGCAGAAGGGTGAGCCTACTAGCAATGACCTTGGCAAAAATCTTATAAACACAGTTGCATAAGCTTATTAGCCTAAAATCTGAGATTCTCTTCGAGGCTGCCACCTTTGGGATCATACAAATCAAAGTAGTGGTGAATGCTCTCGGAAGATTGCCACCTGAAACAGGTGGGTGACAGCCCTGAGGATATCCAAACCAACAGTCTCCCAACTACACGCAAAAAAATGCGCCAGAGAGGCCATCCGAGCTAGGGGCCCCATCTTTTAGGATGGCCATGACCGCGTCCTTGACCTCTTCCATGGAGGGGAGTTGCATCAGGAGAGCATTATCAGCAGTAGACAGCAAACGCAGAATGTTGTCTAGAAGATGATCATCCTGAGCCTAATTTTCCGATAGGAAGAGCTTGGAGAAATACTCTACCACTGCTGTCTTGATCTGCGTAGGATCTGAAGTGCACGAACCTGATTCTAGCTGAATTTCACTGATGACAGCCCGCCTAGATCTCTCTGTGGCCTGTAAGTGGAAAATTTTGGTGTTTCGGTCCCCTTCTCTCAACCAGTTGTTGCGGGCTTTCTGCTTCCAAAAGACTTCCTCCGCTAGTTCCATATTCGCCAGATGAAGCTTAGCATCCGAGAGAGATGTTTGACTGATCTTGATCGAGTTGAGTTGCGCCTGAATTTCCAGAAACGCTAAGTTCTCTTCGGCAGCCTTGAGTTGCTGGAAAACATTCCTAAAAACAGTCCTATTCCAGTCCTTTAATCTATTCTTGAGCTTCTAGGTTTTAAGCAAGATGTTGATCATAGGCTGATCGAAGAGGTCATCCGACTAGGCTTCTTTTACCACCTAGTTGTAGCCCTGATGGAGCAGCCACATTCGTTGAAAGCGGAACGGTCTGGCAATGGATGGGGTGCTTCTGGGAGCCGCCAACAGCAAAGGAGAGTGGTCGGAGTTTACCCGGGGCAGGTGCTCAACCTGAAATTGAGGAAAACGTGAAACCCAGTCCCCATTGCAAAAGCATCCTGTCCAATCTAGCCCATCTTTGAGTTTTGCCCGCTCTATTGTTGCACCATGTAAATGGAGATCTAGAGAATCCGGTATCCATCAGCCCCGTGTCATTGATCGCATCTTGAAAGTCTGTGATCGTAGTTCCTGCTGCCTCTTCTTTCGATGATGGAGAGGACTGCATTGAAGTCACCACCAATGGCCCACGGGCCTGAGATACTGCTGGCCAATGTGGAGATATCTGTCCATAGATTTCTCCTCTGCAACTTAGAACATTTGGCATAAACAATGGAAAGAAAGTAATGCGATAGGGAGTTGTTAACATGGACAAAAAAAGAAATTATCTGAGAAGAGGATTGTAAAACTGAAACAGATAAGGAGGAGCTGAAGAAGAACCAAAATTTACCCCCAACCTTCGCGTTGGAGGAGTGAAAACCTAGCTTCAAACCAACGGTAACTCTCTTTTCCTCTCTCGCATTGGCTCCAGAATCGCTATCCACTAAGGGTTGTGGATTCGAATCAGTCTATGCGCAGATCTTAATGTTGCGGGGTTGGCCACACCTCTAGCGTTCCAAATGATAGCTTTATCCATCAGTCACATTGCCCGAGTTGAACACCCATCTTTGTAGTCTCCTGAGTCTCCCATTCCATTCCACTGCAACCCCAATGTTTCTGCCCTTTGATGTTCTTCTTCCTCCGGTTCTTTTTTTCCCCGTAATTGGGGCTCTCCATGATTCTGGAAGGATTCTGGTACGGGGGACCATAATCAACGAAATGACAGCTTGTTCGAGATGAGGGACTAGATCAGCCTCTGAAATCAAGTCATCACTATCTTCCTCTGCTTGGATGAGTCTTTGCTGCAGATGGTCAATACATGGAGTTGCTTCTGTAGCCGAAGGAAGATTGGTAATTGCACTCTGTACCCCTAATTGTAGGGAATTGTCATATCCTGCTACTTGATTACCCTGTATCTGGGGAAGGTCCACCACAATGTGCTGTGGGTGTATCTCTATTTCAAACACCTGAACGTTCTATCTTGCCTGAGAGAAAGTGGATGTAGGAAGATGATTCTGATTTACCTCTTTGAAAGGTTTCCTTCTCCAGAGGTTGATGGGTGAGTTTCCGACTGATCTTAACAGAAAAGGTAGGGGCTTGCTTACGCTATTTTCATCCAGAGTCTGAATGTGCCTAGTCTGGTGATCCGTAGAGTAGTCCGAACAGCGGGCTAAAACAGTCTCTGCTCTGGTCTCCTCACAGTTTGCAAGACCCTGGAGTTCCTCCAACGTCATTGCTGACAAGAGGGGCCCTGAAGAAGCTGGAATTTCCAGCCTATGAACAGTTATAACAGGAAAGATATCTTGAGAAAATACAGGGGGGGGGAAGAGGAAATGGGAGGATTTGTGTAGGATTGTCTGTTGTTTATGGGTTTATCTGCGCTGAGGGATTTGGACGGGTAGTAGGATGTTGGGTAGGGTCTGGTGCTGCTACAGGGGGTCGTGAGCATTGGATTGTGGGGGTGGGCAGAGAGGTTTGAGGAGATGCAGGATTAATAGGAGGATGGGTAGGGGGTTGGGCTGGCAATTGTAACTCGGCTGTGTCCTCAGGGGCAGGTTGGGGTTATGGGATGCATTGGTGGGAGGAACATTCAGGTGGGAATTAACACAAACAGGTCGAGGATTGTTGGAGACTCGAACCTCCTGGAAAGTTGCTTCAACCCACTCTCTGGTTCATCCAAAATCTCTGCAGTTATCCTTTGCTATGGGCCTCCTTCCTGCCATAACGCTGCAATCCTCAATGAAACCTAAGATAGGAAAGGATTTACCGTTAACAGTGAGATTTCTTACATTAGACACGTCCGACCCGGTGTGGAGCCTGACCTGAACTCTAGCAAATCCTTGAAACGTACCGTTAGTCACAGCACTATCGATCTCCACTACCTCGCCAAACGTCCTGGCTAATTGTTTAATGGCATCAGGGTACCATGAATGAGCCGGGATCCCCATCAGGCGAATCCAAACACCTTGAGAAAGAGCATTATCAGACGGGTTCCATACATCAACCCCTGATAGTTTCATCTGGCGGTAGAGATCAGACTCTCCCAAGAAAGTCGACATTTCCTCCCTCGATTGAAATTTAATAAGGAATCTATCTACTGCTATCCTGGTGAAGTCTGTTAGGGACGCTGAGAGCTTGGAGGAGCGAAAAGTATCGACGAGATGCAGTATGGAAATCGATACATCTGCAATGGTCGCCATCAGGGCAGAGGACAGGGTAGCATGAAACCTCACTATCTCTCTGGGATTAGCCGTCACTGAAAATCGGTCTACCATAGCTTGCCTTCTAACTTGCGGATTCTCATTGCTAAGAACAGGGGCCTGGGCAAGGGGCTGAGGACGTGGATTAGCAGTCTCTAGGTAAGTTCTCAACGAGAGGGCAGTGATCTCTCTCTACACCAATGGAGGGGGATTGGGGGTTGGAGATGCTGCAACCCCTTTCCTTGGGATTTTAGCATACGCAATGGAGACAATCCGGCCATCTATCCTCCTGCCATTAAGGCATCTAATTGCATTAAGGGCATCTTGCTCATAATGGAATCTGACGAAGCCAAAACCCCGGGATCGGTTGGAAATCCTATCCCTAGGGATGAAAGTTTTGGAGATCTCACCTCCCAAAAATCCGGTGAAGGTCTTCCGCCGAGGTATCGAAGGTTAGGTTGCCTGCGAAAATCGAGAGATTTGGGGGTGGAGAAGAACGAGGGGCAACGGTCTGCTAAGGTCGCTCGGTTTCCTCCAGTCTCTCGTTACAGTTCTGCTAGTGACTCTTTCATGCCTGGATATTGAATACCCATCACCAACTTATATAGTATTGATAGCATTGTGTTGAATTGAGCAATGCCCAAGTAGCATGATTGGAGCTCCCTTGTGACAAGACCAATCAGGTCTTAGACAATGTCACCACCATTGAATGGTCGTTCCAGTCAATCCGCACCGTTGGTTCCTGCCATCTCTTCGTCTGGACCGTTTGGACTGTTGATCGATCGAATGGTATTTCCTTCAGACCTAGAGCCTGCCTCCACGTCATGTTTACTTCCACGGCCCACTTATCCACCTGTCTTGCGTCTGTATTTAGAGCTCCCTCCATCAGAGCTTAAGGCCCCACTTTCTATTGCCTCCAGATACAACACCTTCACCAGGTTCCTGAACCGGCCTAAACGTCAGCATTCAGGACATGGAACTGACAATCCCCTGTAACCTACAAAGGAAAATCTTGCACATGAACACATGCATCCTTAAATGATGATAGCATGCACACTAGGGAATACCAACATCTGAAACTTTAATACGATTCTTGGATATCAGGTTTTGAAAGTCCAAGGTTCTTGAAATGCCATGTTCTTAATATCGCCGCATTCTTGAAGATTGGATCAAAATGAAAAGATGCATTTGAGAAAATATGGGCGGTTCTGGTTTGTGGAAATCAACCAACAAACAAGTTTGCAGTATATCTCTCAATCGCATCTTCGCATGTGTATGAGATCCATGCATGGCCCACCTTGTTTGTTCTGTTTCCATCAAGTGATCTGGGTCTGGTCATCAAGAAGTGCTGCACAGACACACCCAACGCATACTGTTGGTCGTTTATAACTGTTCATTTTCTCATATTTGTGGCCTATGTGGAGCCATGACCACCAAGTGAGGTCGCATTCAGTTACCATTCACCATTTTATGACTGTCCATCTTTCTAATACTTGTGGCCCACACCAGCCTCATTCTTTGGTTGATGCACAAACAGTGGGCCCCATCTGATGAAATGGAGCTGCGTTGTGTTACCCAATTCTCTAGTCAGCGGCGAGTTGAAGAATGATCACTGTATCTTATTTAGGAGCTGAACTTCTTTGCACTACCATCCTCTTGAATTTCACTTCATACTGTTCAACATACCTTCGAATTATGGCCTGCAATTGAGCTCGCCTGATGCTGTCATCAGATGCAAATCCACTGTCATTCCAGTCCTGTGGTTTCTCATTGTTGCTACTCATAATCAACTTGCACAAGTACTCCTCTTCGCTCTCATCCAATTCGAGCCGTTTGATCTGCTCCTTCATGATAAGTAATGGACCGAGAAACCACTCAAACACTTTATCCCTGGGCCAGTTAGATTTCGTCAACTCCACATCATCAGCTGAAAATTTCAATTAGATCCATTGTTAGACAAAAGCAAGAGCTTCTCTGCATGTGTCAGCATAGCACATGTTCGGGACATTCAAGCAAGGTATTGAAAAATGCTTATATGAAGGTTGCAATGGCTGATGCGTAATGGTAACAGTTGGACTTGTTACACGATATAGGGCTGCAATGACCGATCTGGAAAAACTGGTCTATAACAGACATGTAATTGCCATTATGGGCTAATAACTGACATGTATGAAGAATATGGACACAAAAAAAAAAAAAAAAGTTTAACAACCGCCCACATTCTACGTGCATGTATGGCTATTATCGTAATCGAATACCTTTTGTTCAAGCTGAGCATCAGGTTTGAGCCCTGCCATCCAGATGGCTTGAAAACCAGAGTAGCCAACTCCTTAGGTGAGCCATGCATGTCTGAAGAATATGAACGCATTAGAAAGTTCACGGACAGTCCATGTTCAACATATATGCGTGGCCCATGTGATGAGTGGACCTGCCTCTTTTCTTCTTCTTTTTTTAAACTTTTTTGGGCGAGGTCATTTATGTAATGGTGCCCACCTGATGCATGGCTCAGGTGAACCACACAGCTCTGATTGGAGGTGGAATGTCCCTTCCTTGGCTGAAGTAACATCTCGTATGCATATTTAATATACACATGTGGATGTGCCTCTCCTGATGAGCAAGCAGCCAGATTTTTCAGCCAGGTCATCGACATAGTGGTGCTTCCATTGCCTGGTTCAGATAATGAACTGAAATAAACAATCCAAGTTGGAAGAAAGACATACCAATGAGCAATCCAGGGGATTCAGACCTTGCTGATCTAAGAAGACACTGAAGAATGCAATAGGCCGGAAGCTTGACGATCAGTTTCTTGCATTTTCCCTTGATAATGCAATCCTCTATGTCGGCCACATCTATGAGACCATCACAGAGTAGCTTCCAACCATTCATCTCACAAGATCGAAAGAGCCAATCCCATAACTGAATGGCAATAGATTAACACTCAGCAAGCTTACATTCTTTAGGTGAAGAGAAATGCAAATACCATGCGTTCTTAACGAAAAGCATGTATGGTGTCAGTACTGCATAGATGGGCCCTTGCCAAAATTGCAGCAACAGTGCAACTCTGACCATCTGATTGTTGTGTAGCCTGCTGAATTTAGGACTTTTTTTTAGCTAACCATTAGCTTTTAGGACACTGATAAATGGCCATAATCAACATTTCCTTGAAGCTTTGGGCCATGGACCATCCACCCAGTAGCTGACTAACTCAATACTCTGGATCATTGTAAACAAGTGTCATGTGTACATGATTCATACACTCCATGGAAAATCATGGTTGGTTCCAAGTTGCAATGTAACATAGGCATTATGCTACAATGGTATGGTATATGGACATAATGGGCCAAGTCTCATACAGTTCTAGGAGTTGAATATATGTGACTTAATTACCAGAAATGAAAGAAAGCATGAATTGCAACGAAAGGTAGTGAGACCATGTGTGGTTGAAGTGGGCCAGCACCTTAAAAGTAGGGATTCATGCAGCTACTACAAATTTATGGCATTCCTTTTGAGTTGAAAGAAAGCAATCAATTGCAGTTTATTGGATTAACCAGGGGAGTCGCTATTAATGCCTGCTCCAATTGATTTAGCTGCACCATATTTTCAATTTTGGGTCTTGAAAGATTACCACAAATGTACTCTTTATAATAACCAAAATGGAAAATGGAGGGTGAGCAAATCAATCAGGTTGGGTTTTGACATCAATGCCTTTACTAATATTCCAACATCATCAAACAAAATAGTAGTCTGTTGTGAGTATCAAACAGCAATATACCAGTAAATATTTATAGAAAATCACTAGAGAATGATCCAGGCCACATCCCACATCTGAAGTTTGCGGCCATGCGGTTCTTGCACAAGAAAGGGCTCCTAACTGATTGGCATATTCTTCTCCTCCTCTATATCCTCCAGGATCATCTTCTCTGCAACCTCCAGCATTGAACTAGAGTCTCCAGCAGTTCTAGAGGTGTTTGAACTTGAAGATAATGTTTCCAAACATTCCCCAAGTTGTCCTAACCTTCCTTCCTATTCCACAATGTAAAATTTCTCAAAGAATATAATTAGAATTTAAAATTCCAAACATGCATACAACATCTCCCGGAAAAGCTCCAGAGCATCACTATCCCTGCCTGCTTGAGCAAACCCTGCAATCATAGACTTCCAAGAAACAATACTCTGTTCACTCATTTCCCGAAAGAAACAAATGCCACTTTCAACGCCCCCTGTCTTGCAAAACCCACGAATCATGAGATTCCCACCACCTCTCTTCTCGGCATTTCTTCAAACAAGCATTGTGCATCATCCATCTTCCCACAACTTGTGTATAGTTCAATGAGTCTGATTTGAACAAAGTTATGCATTTTAAACCCAGAAGTGAGGGTCTCAATGTGGACCCCACAGCTGAGACCAAGGTCAGAAAGATCTGAACAGGATTTAAGCAAGGGAGCGAAGGTAAATTGGTCAGGCCAGATGCCACGGTTCTTCATGAGAGAATATAGATGGACAGATTCTTTGGAAGGCCCACAGACAGAGTATCCCTTGATCATGGAATTGAAGAGGAGGATATTCGGGTTTTGGGTTTGGAGGAAGAGGAGGTAAGCATATGACATTTTGCAGAGGGAGGCGCAAACAGAGACGAAGTGGGAGAGGAGATCGGAGTCGCTGCTGTACATGTCAATGGGGTCCACGCCATGCTCGTCGCAGATCATCTCCAAGAAGGCCCCGATCTGATTGCCACATTGCCCGCCCTGGATGTGGAGGATCTCTCTTATCTTCTCGAGAAAACGGAGGCAGAAGGAAAACAGGGGCTACAGCCGAGAGAGAGAGAGAGAGAGAGAGAGAGAGAGAGAGTCGGGGGCAGGCAGAGGCATGGGTCGCAAATGAGATTTAGGTCTTCATAGTTTTGTTTATATAGGGACCCTTTGACGGTGGCCGGTTCCGGCAAAGGTTAGCCCCAAGCACCATCACAGCCCGATTTTGTTGTAGTGACATGCCATTGCAGCATTTCTCTAAGAAGAAAATTAGCAACACAGAGACTCCGTGTATGTGTTTCTTACTTGTATGGGTTTTAACTGTTCCGTGACAAGCTTCAGTTCTTTTACGGTATACAGGCCTGGCTGTCATAAGCATCATGAGTCAGCATCCAAACACTTGGATGAAATAAGAGGGCTTGTATACTTTTTCATGCACAAGTATAGAAAATGTGAATTGGGCGCACACGTAAGATTGGAACTTGTGGTCACACGAGTGACATTGAGGCTGATCATCAGGTGGACTCCACACCGTGGATGCAGCGGCCCACAAGTCAGCAAGCACCAACGATCAGCTGGTCCATTGGTCAATATTTGAATTTTTAGGCCAGGGTGTCCACCTAGACTATCAGCCTGGATCTCGTACACATGTGCCCCCATTGGCAAGTGTGCCCACAGACACCAATGACAGTCCCATCAATAAAACAGCTGATCTCCCTCGAGTAGGTAGCAATAGAAACTATTGATCTTCAAGTGTCGGGAAACTCTGCAAGAGGAAGATTTTTGCCCATGATAGAAATGAAACTGATCATGAGCATTGAAGCAACATTAAACAAGATAAAACCTCAGATAATACCTCAGAAAACAGGACCCTTCCCTCAAATAGAGCAAATCATTTGTGTATTCGTCAAAGATTGAAATAATCAATACGATGTAGGCGAGTCCCATCCTAAGAGAGTTTTCCTGGAAAACAATGAATTTCATGAAAACATGAGCATTCCTGAATGGCATAACATACCCAACTTCATATTTGATATAAAGTGATGAGAAATGTGATTGACTAATCATCCCAAGGGCTGCAACTTGGTTGGAGTCAATCCAGACCTGACTAACCTAAACCAATTTCAGGTTAGGTTGGGTTGGGTTATTGAAGTCCTCAGGTTGGGTACAGGTTAAAAAACACCAACCCAATTTGAATTCTGGTTGGGTTAGAGTTGAGAAATTTTGGGTGGGGTTGGGAATAATCACGTGTATTTTGGGTGGGGTGGGTTGGATTGCATCGAGTGTAGGGGATTTTGGGTTGGGCATCTCAGGGAATTTGGGTCAGGTTAAGGGCTGGGTCCTCTTGAGGTCAGGTTGGGCTCCGGTTGACCCTCAACGTGACCCAACCTGCCGAAGTTGTGCCCTAATCCTACTCTCCCTCAAGACATCAGACATTCAGTTGGGCCATTGTATACAAGTACTTGGTTATCAAAGTCAATTGCCAAGCAGGTTATATGCATACGAACCTGATGGACAACAACTCCACCATAACAGGCCAGAAAGAAGCTGCATATGAAAGCACAGACCACCCCTCAAATCACTGCTAATGGCCATAAAATGATAGCAAGACCCGCAAACGGTACACAAACTGTCTCCAAGAAAGGGCCTTCTCTTCCGATCAAGTCTTGAAATAGCCGTCGCCATCCTTTCAAAAGCATGTAAGAGCTTTTCCACAGTGCTATGGCAGTGATCATTGGCACATCTACAGCCACAGCGAGTAGGCTGACTAGGAAACAACTCAGTAGCATGGATAACCTTCCAAAGAAGCATACACATGTAATCAACAGATTTTCCTGAACAATACATTGGTGGTAGCAAGTCATTTGCTGAATCTCAATACAGTGAATTGGCATTTACAATGATTGATGGGAAACCAGATAACTGTGTATTTCTTTAAGCAATATTCAAAATCCTAGAATACCCAATTTGACTCGATTTCCTACTGGGTTAGGTTAAATTGAAAACTCAGTTGGATCGAGTAAGTATTCAAATAAAATCCGCAAGTAAATCAATAATATAGTAAAACTGAGAGAATGCTAAGTATGATTAAGTACTCCATACAAAAATAATCAGAAGAATACCTTACACCGCTATTGATTGAAAGAGCTCTGCTTTGCCCACAGGTGTGTGCAGTAGAGCTCGTGTACATGCCACACATGTGCCAGCATGGAGCATAGGTGAGAGATCCAATCCATCCATCAGGTTGGTCCAATCTTCTACATGCTTTCCCAATAGTACTAGATCTGGTCCACTAAACACGTGGGCCCCGATACTGGAAATAGGTGAATTGATTAGAAAACTCCAGCCACATTTTCAGGAGCCGTAAATTTGTTTTTGCAAACTGTTTTCCACCTGACCAAATCAACCTGATCCTTGGGCTATGGCATCAATATAGTGGTGCCATTCTGATGGATGTATTGGTCTCGGACCTATTGTGCCATGCTGGCACATTGTGGCGTGTACATGAGTTTTTTTGCACATGCATGTGGGCTTAGCAAAGCTCCAGTTAAAAACGTATCTGTACAAATAATCCCACACTTTTCTGTTAAAATGGACAAACAAATTATGGATGGTGATTCGACTCGTAGTTTTGAGTAAGTCTAGCAGACTCAGGATAACTACAAAATTTATAAATATGTTTTAACCGCATTCCTTACCTGATGTCGAAGGGCGCCTCGTCTTCAGCCACTTTCTCACTCAGTTCATCCATATATGAGAAGTAGGAGTGGAAGCAAAAATCCGTGAAAGCATGCACTACCGTACAACTTCCCAGTATTGTACTCCAGCAACCGTCCCAAAATCCACACGAAATTATAGACCACCAGGTTGAAATAATGGGATCGGATTTTAAAGAAACCATACAGCTGTGAATGATGGGTAATCTTTGTAAACGGATTTGAAGAGAGCTCACAACAAAACAATGGAAAAGCTTGTCTATGACATGTTCACCAACCGCCACGAAAGTTGCAATCAATGGAGCAAAAATTCCATATCCTATTCCAACTAGAAGGCTTCCAGCAATGCCGATAACTGGCCGCAAAAGTAATGGCACGGCAGGAATAGCAATACCAAGGTCTTCAATACTAGTCCAAGCCTCTCTGTTCTGCCATTAGGCATGGAAGGATCAAATAAGAATAACAGAATAGCAGTTAATGCTACAATGCTTAAACCAACTAAAATTCGATCCTTAGGTACCCATTTCAATTGGATGGCTAAGATCAGTTGAGATGGGAAAAATTCGGGCATGACCAAATACCTTGTGGGATTAATCAGACCGACCAATTAGTTAACTGAAAGATGGGCATGCCATGATCTTGCATCATACCATCATACAATCCCTCTCATCATGAACAAAAAAGATTACGAGCAAGTCGAGCAATGTTATGTGGAGTCCATGATCAAGTATTGAATATGATGGCATATCTCATACAGAATCATTAACATGCAGAGAAAACATTCAATCATTCCTTCAATGTAAAGCTGAGGCCGAGTTTCCTATTTGTTTTGCATAGGGAAGTTCCATGTTGGAAACTCAGTTTGTAGATGTGGGGCCCATGGTTAGTCCATCGAAGCCATTGATCTGATGGAACTCATCATGGAGGACCATTCCCCAACCCCCCCCCCCTGCAGCCATTGAATGCAGCTTCTTCATGCATTCCTTTTTAATCATGTATTTGCATGGCATTAATGGGAAGGTTATACTTGATTAATTCAGGAGAATGTTTGGAAAAGGTCCATGTGGGTTGTTAGATCAATGGCTTGGATAGATGAATGATGGGCTTAATTCTACAAACTAAGTTCTGCACCGGGAATTTCCCCAAGATAAACGAATAGGACTATCCAGCCTCGTAAAAGCTAATTTGTTCCATAGTAAAACAGCATACTTTGCTGCACAGTAATAAGTCCAGATGAAATGTGCGGGCCACAGTCCCAAGATTACAGAAGAGTTTCCGAAGACAATGATAACTATTGCAAATGGGCTGATAATCGCCGCTGCAAAAGAAATAAATATTAGAAACAGAGCATTTACTATATGTAGATACCTACCAACATACATCCATATATGCTTTCATCCAGGCTTGCTTGCAAAGATATGTCCATAGCTATAACTAAATAGATGGGCTCACACATGAATGCGTGCATCAACGGCTAACAATAAAATTCTGGAATTTCAGTAAATAATCAATCTAAATGTTCATATTAACAAACCATTCATGTTCAAATACAATCTTCAATCTTCATTTGGTCATGGAATAGCAGTTGCTCCCATTGAAATGACAATCTAACAACAATTCTCACTAATATGGAGATTGTCGATTGCTTAGGAAAGACTATTGGTTAATTGTTTACCACTAAATTGATGCAGGACAATTAACCACTTGCTCAAAAAGCTCGAACTGATAGAGCATGGCAAATCAATCCCTTTATCTCATAGCCCAGGCCCCACATCCCATGGGTTAGGACCTCGGCCAAACCCCCCTCATGGGCCCCACTTCACATATGTTCTGCTTCACATGAGCCACCCGCTTCACATAGGTCGGGCCGCTTCACATGGGCCGCCCACCCTGAGTATGCCCCTGCATCCCACAGGCCACCCCACCTGAGCTCGGTGTGAAAATGCCCCTGCATTATAAATGGTGCATAAAAAGGATTAAATAAGATTTGGCCCGCCTTGGGTTGAATGTAGAGGTCTACAGGTCAGGGGTGATCTGACTTCTTAGGGATGATAAGTAATCAGGGTGGTCCTGTTGGCCTGACCTAACTTGTGGAAGGAAGTGTTTTTGTAGGATACAACCCACGCCCAATTCCTTTGATGGCAGAATGGGATGGACATGGCTTGGGTCCTTAGCTAATAGGTTGCCCGTGTTCTAACTCGGAATTATAAGATATGTGTCTGGCATAGGGTTTTTTCACTCTTGATGATTGTCATGTACAGTTCTATAATCCAGGCCATTGCTCTGTTGCATCCTACTATGAACAAGGGGCCATTGCTTTGTGTTTGCTGAGATCTACTACCAACGGAACCGGCAATGAGGAGGTTGGTCATACAAGGTATTTTCTGGCAGGTCCATGAGAGTGCCCTCTACCCTGTAACTGAATACAGGTCAGAAAATGTAGCTTCACTAGGGGTGGCAGGCCTCATATTTTTGAACTACTCGGGGCTGGACGCAACCTGCTGGATCTACTCAAGCTTGGCATTTTTGGACAACCCAGGCCCACCCGTTGCCAGCTCTATGCTTCATGATGAGCTTTGTTACATTGTAATTTTTTCAAACATTGTATCCATTCTTCCAAGGCCCAAGTGCTTCCTCAAGTGTAGACTATGCAAACTCACGGTCCCGTCATGGATGAGTCAGCCTATTGCCAAAGTGCAAACACCAGCCTATTGCCAAAGTGCAAACACCAAGTGTTGTGTGTCAAACCCCACTAGGTATGCAAGAGAGACACAAGCATGGTTTTAAAACCTAGACAAGCCTTCTGTGACTCGTTTGAGTCAATTCAGAATTGGTCGGACCCAATCCGATTTGAGACCATGTGTCACCCCTAACTCGGCTAATTCCGAATACGACTTAAGATGGGACGAGTTGGTCAAAGTCACCTCTTTTAACCATCAAAACAAGAGTTGAATAGAATATTTTGTACTTCACTGAGAACTCAAGAGCTTACACTTTTTGAGGATCCTGAGGTTTTGAGGTTACAAGTGAGGTCATCTCTTCCTTATGTAGACCTAAGAACCTTCAACTACTTTACATGGATGGTTAGGCTGATGCCATATGATGATCATCCAATGGCCAATGTTTCTAAACTATCTCCCTACAAAGACCCCCTAAAGAAATCTCAAGTATTCTAGAGATCTCTAGAATCCTCTGCACAAATTCACAAGACTCTAGCCTTCTTTATAATCCTCAACACAACACTATGCATGTTGCATTAGTGTGCTAGTGCCGAAAATGGCTTTCCCTTGAAAAGCCTCTTATGAATGACCGATTTGTGAAAACCACACCTACCTATTGCCTTAATGCCCTCACCAACCTCTTGACAATGATCCTGTGAGTTGGTTTCTTGAACTATCACAATGTGTTGTTTTTTCTTTCTTGTCACCCTTAGTTGTAAGGCTAAGATCAACAAATCAGCTGAACCTTGGCCTCCTTCTTTGCACCATCGGTATCATTTACAGATGCCCTTCCACGATGCATATTATCCCAAGGAAGGACATTGGAACCACCTTTTCCTTGCTTAAGAAATCCGTGCCCCAAGACGACCTTAAAATCATCTAGTGAAATAGCAAAGAGACTCGTCTTGCCAACACACCCTTCAATGCGTAGCTCCACATCCTTACCCATGCCTTGAACAGGTTTGGATTTTGAATTGACCACCTTTCTCTTGCTTGAGTCCTACACCAACATCAAACCCAACCATCTTGGTAGTCATGTTTGCCCTCATGTCTACGCTTCAAGTTGATGTGTATAATACACTAACTCCCATCCAAGTGGCTTGGCTTTCTTCGCTCATCCTTGCAAAACATTTAAGAACCTAATTCGCAGTTCCTCTTCTTCCTCCTCGACTTGGACCGAGTTCAAGGGTTTGTTATGTTGGTAGCACTTTGCCCATTGATCGCCGTCACAAATGAAGCTACTCCAACTTTCCTCCTGGCTCTTGGATCTTGCCTTCCATGGCATTGAGGAGTTGCATACACTAAATCTTATTTTCTCGATCCTCTTCTTTAATTGGCTTCATTGCAAGAGCATTGAGAACTTGTCTTTTCAGAAATCCCTTGCCCAATGAGGCCAATTGTAGAGAAAGAATTTAACCTCATGGCTTGGGTAAGTCTCATCTATCCATGCTATATTTGACCCTTGCCTTAGTCACCTGTTGAAAATAATAGCTCTGATGAGTCACTACTTGTGAACTCCATCAATCGCTCTGCCACTTCCGTGGCTATCGCAAGGTCCTGCATGTCCCATCACTGTAGTTCTTGCCATGCCCAATGTGGCACTGATACCATAGCCAAGAATAATCTAGAAACCTTCTGGATAATTCTACACTATCATCCTTAGAAAGATCAACTAGAGGACTCGAGAACATTGCAGAGATCTCACAATTCTATTTGACTCTAGCTTTCTTTAGAATCCTTTCAACAACATTACACACTATGTACATCACCTCTACTATATAAGTAGTGTGAAAAATGGTTAAAGCCCCTTGCTACTGACCATATGAATAGTGATCCAAACTATCCATCTTGTAGACCTCATCATGGATGGGCCACTAAGGGCCCGTTTGGAATCCACCAAATAAGTTACTTTTTCTACTACCAGTAGTAGATAAGTAACTTATTTAAGATATGTAAGTTTGGTTTATGATCAATTATATGTAATTTTTATTATTATTTAAAGTTACTTAATTCCTTCAATTTAATAAGTAAAAATCAAGATAAGTTACTTAAGGCATAAGTAGCTTATCGTAAGTAACTTATGATCGAAATGCCCCCTAAAAGAAAATTAGATTGATTGAACAACCCTAACCACTCTGGTGATGGACCATCTCCCCATTAAGTGGGATTGATGCTTTTAACCTGTAGTTTTCATAACATATTTATGAATAAGATTGTTCAGTTAGTGAGCATATTCAATGCTCAAACCATGTGGGCCCCAATGTATGCATGATGCGGATTGTTAGACAGGTGACCAGGTATGCGAAATGATGGAGCATACAACCACTTTCGAAGGCCTATTAGATTTCCGGGCCTATACATCAATTGGCTAGGCTCCTCCTCATCTCTACACTATGAGATGGATCTAGGCCCACCTATTAAATGGGTAGGACCAATGTTTCTATGGAGGCCCATCATGGGACAGGTCCATGCCTATTTATGGACGGTACAAACCATGATTGGGCTGACCTGGCATGTGTGGGACCTGTGTTTAGAGCTGTAAACAAGCCAAACCGAGTTGAGCTTGGCCCAGCTCGGCCAACAAGCTATCCCAGCTCAAACTCAACTCAGTCCTCGAGTTTAAATGGCCAGCTCGGCTTGGATCGGTCAGCAAATCGAGCCAGCTTGAGCAAAGCTTGAGCTCGATCTTTCGAGTCGAGTTTGAGTTTGAGTCTGCGAGCTGAGTTGGAGTTTAGGTTTTAGGGTTTTATATATATAATATTATAATATAATTTATTTAAATATATAAATATTTACCAAATATTTATAATAAGTGAATCCAATTCGAGTCGAATTGATTCGAACCGAGTCAGAGTCAAGTCTAGCTTGGACTTGGCTCGGAAACTTTTTCGAGCTCAAAAAATTAGCTCAACTCGGCTCGAGCCCAGTTTCGAGCTGAGTCGAGTTGAGCTTTTCCAAGTCGAGTTGAGTGAGTTAACCGAGTTCAGTTAACTCGGTTCATGTATAGCTCTACTTGTGTTGGTTAGTCTTTGACACATTTCTCACTCAAAAGGTTTAGCTACGCGTACACACCTCTTGGCCTAATGCCTAGCACATGGGTGGGACACATTAAAGCCGTGCATTAGGTGGGGTCCTTCGTGTAGATGAGCTAGCCCAAAATCAGTCCAACCAAATCATCATTCGGGCCACGTGTAACAGTTCAAAACAAAAAGCCAAATGCCCACGTACACGAGTGGCCAGCCTGAAATTTTGGTTGGTTCATCTACAAGGGGGGGCCCACCCAATGCATGGTTAGATTTGCTGGGCCAGCCTGTGGCCTTAAGCTACATGTTTCTGGAGAGGTGAGTTTGGGCCCATTCATTGATCATGCCTTTAATCAGGGCCATTTGCTTGATTGGGCTGGCTCCATGCGTCAACTGCAAGTAAGAAGGTGGGCCCCACAACTAGTCCTTTAAATTTAAAAGGCTTGAAATGGTGATCCTTCTCATACCTGACAGCTGGCATATGAAGTAGTGGATCTGGACCGTCCATTTGGTGATCCTTCTCATGAATGACCCAAATCAGAGGGATCGGAAGATTAGATCCATATCGATTGTCGGATTCAAATGGGCAGTCGAGATGAAAATGGACTCGATAGGAGAAACTAACGGATCGACCCTATTGTCGGACGGTCCGGATCCACCTCCGCACCAGCTACTCATCGAACATTGGGCAACGAACGTCACTTCCTGACTAGACGCGATGGACCAAATTCAGACGAGCTTGCTTACTTACCTTTGAGAAGGCTGAGAATCAAGAGTAGAAAGAAGAAGGGCAGAAAAGACAAAAAGCTCCATAGCGTTGCCAGAAACCCAATAGGAACCTCCATCAGATGCTAAGGGCAGAAAGGAAAAACAAAGACCCAAATTTAAAATGTAAATAGCGTGAAATAAAAGGGGTAATACTGGATACAGAGGAGAAGTGTTATGAAGAGAGGGCAAAAGAAATTAAATTGAAAACAGAAGAAATCAGAGAAGAAAGAAGAAAAGGAGGTTACGCAGCATGAGATGGTGGATATATGATGGATGAGGCACAATTTTGTACTGCCCATCTGAACTCGACAGGAGAAACTAACGGATCGACCCTATTATCGGACGGTCCAGATCCACCTCCGCACCAGCTACTCATCGAACATTGGGAGACGAACGTCACTTCCTGATCACACGCAATGGACCAAATTCAGACGAGCTTGCCTGCTTACCTTTCAGAAGGCCGAGAATCAAGAGCAGAAAGAAGAAGGGCAGAAAAGACATAAAGCTCCGTAGAGTTGCCAGAAACCCAACAGGAAGCTCCATCAGATTGTGAGGGCAGAAAGGGAAATCAAAGGCGCAAATTTAAAATGTAAATAGCGCGAAATAAAAGGGGTAATATTGGAAACAGAGCAGAAGTGTTATGAAGAGAGGGCAAAAGAAATTAAATTGAAAACAGAAGAAATCAGAGAAGAAGATAGAAGAAAAGGCAGTTAAACGGTATGAGATGGTGGTTGTAAGTGCCACGTGTCGATCAGATAGCGAGCTTTTCGTGAATCTCATGCAAAGAGGTCGAGAAGAAGACATACTCGGTAGCTTGGTGAGGATGTGACTCGGATCCCTGACTGTGGGGCCCACCTCGATATGTTTGTTGTATATCTACGCTGTCCATCCGTTTTTACAGCTCATTTCATGGAATGTTTTGATCACTATAAACTTCTTTCGGGCCATAGAACATTTTGATCAAGCTAATACTTGTGTTTTCTCTTCATTCAGATCTACGTGACCTTCCCAGCAGATCCTAAGAAACTTTTAATGGTGGGAATTTAATCACCGTTGTTTCTTTTGGTGTGGCCCACTTGAGATTTGGATTTGTCTAGTTTTTGGACCAGTCTCCTAAAATGAGCTTAAAAAACGGATGGACGGAATGGATATAAAAAAGGATACATTAATGGTGGCCCCACAGTCAGGGATCCACCGAAGCCCTACCCGTTCGGTAATCGGGTTTTGAAGGACGCGAGATGCGTGTAACACCTATTACACGGAGCCCATGTAACCCAAAGCTTTGTGGTGCAGAGATGTCTACGTGAAATCTACTCCGTGTCCATCGTTCTTTTCGTATCACTTTAAGTTGTGAGCCTAAAAACAAATCAGATCCAAAGCTTAAGTAGGCAACATATCAGAAACGTCGACCATTGAAACTTTTGTGGGCCCAAATAAGGTTTCAATGGTGAGAGATCGATCCTGACTGTTTCTCGTAATGTGTGTCAATTTGAGTTTGATCCCCCTCATTTTTATTTTTAGACCGTACAGTTTTCTTTAAAAAGGATGGACGGATAGGATGTTACTTGGATATCAAGTGGCTACCATGGAACTTTGGGTTGGATGCAGATTTCCTGCCAAAGCCCTTCACAGGTTGTTCCACCGCTGAGACGGAGGTACGTTTGTGAGAAATCTGCTGAGATGGTGGTAATGTTTTTGAGAAATCCGGCCTTTATTTTAAGATATATGACAAAAACTAAGAGGATCCAAAACTCAAGTAAGCCACACGAGAAGAGAAAATAGCGAGGATTCAATGACTACCGTTGAAACATTCACATAGCCATGAAAGTTTTGTAGCTAAGTTTTTTGTGTTCACTTCATCACTAAACACATCCTAGAGAGAATGAACTTCATCCTAGATGCGTGTAGTGATATATCCGTGCTGTATTTTAGGCAATGATCCTATAAATGAAGCAGTTCCAAATCTTAAGTTGACCACACCACATGAAACCCTGGTGTTTGAGAAGCCGATTGTGTACTAGAGTAACTCAGTATGCTTAGCATATTGAGTAAAATTTGTGCGTTCCATCATGATTTACATATTTAACCCACTCTGTCCATCCATTTTAACAGATAATTTGAGGGCTTGAGCCCAAAAATGAAATATATCTAAATCTCAAGTGGACCTCACCACAGAAATAGTGTGAATTGATATTCTACTGTTGAAAATTTCTTGTTGGCCACATAAGTTTTGGATCAAGTTGTTATTTGTGTTTTCTCTTCATCCAACAAATAAACATCACTAGGGGCCCTACCAAGGTTTCAACGGTGGAAGACATTATTTGTTTTCTGTGGTGTGGTCTACTTGAGCTTTGGTAATACTTCAATTTTGAGCTCAAACACTAAAATGAACTGTAAAAATGGATGGACGGCATGGATAACCCACGTACATTCATGGTAGGCCCAAATGAGTTTACTCAATACGATAAAAGACGCAATCCTATTTCGATATTTTTGATCATTAAAATCTTTTTTATGAGCACAAAAGTTTTAGATGAAGCTCATATTTGTTTTTCCATTTATCCATGACTTGGTTACCCCTTTTTTTTTTTTTTCACTCACACACCCTAAACTCTCCTCTGCGCACTCACACCACAATGGGTGGGTGCTCAAACCCATGACCTCATACTGAAACTCTTGTGAGTCCACTATTAAGCCATAAGGTGGCATGCATTCAGGTCTTCTTGACCTTATTAACAGGCTGGATGGAAAATAAATATTACAGTTGTTAAGGTGTGCTTAATAAGTTTTTAATGGTGAAACATTTAATCACCACTATTTCTTACCATGGGATCCGCTTGTGATTTGGATATGCATAATTTTCAGCCTTATGCCCTAAAAATGAGCTGGAAAAAAAAGGTGAATGGTGTGAATATACTACACATATATTAGGGTGAGCTCCATTATCAGAGCGAACCCTGTTAGGTGGGCCACACCTATTCCACTGCTGTTGTGACAATGCTTGTCCAAGCGACCCATTTAATTACTATGAACTCTTTATTACTAGAGATAATTTAGAAAGGTATATCCATCATTGCTTTGAGGAGTGTTCAAACTGAGAAATAGATTGATGTGACAATGCTTGTCCAAGTGATGTATTTAAATTACTATGAACTCCGCTAGAGAGAATTAATTTAGGAAGGTGTCCGATCATTACTCTGAGGAGTCTTCAAATTGAGAAATACATTGATGTCACAATGCTTGTCCAAGCAACGCATTTAAATTACTATGAACTTCCTGTTACTAAAGATAATTTAGGAAGGTGTCTGTCATTGCTACGAGGATTCTTCAAACTGAGAAATACATTGATGCTCTGCAGATTTTAATAAATGATACACAAACAGTTAGAAATTACTCAAATAAACAGTTTAAATTATAGGAAAAAGCTTAGATATATCATGAATAAGTGTTCACAAATAAGATGTTGGCATTGTTCAACCAACTTGACTTTTGACAGTATTGTTAAACTAACCTAATTTTTATATAAATTAATGAAATTGAATTCTACAATTTAATAAGTTTAATTTTGGTACACCAACTGTACTGTTTATAGGTGCCTGTATATCAAGGGAGCTGATTAGTTGTTACCTTACGCTCAGTGTGGGGCCCACCTTAAGGATGTGTTGTTTGTCCGCGTTGTCCATTCATTTTTTCAGTCCATTTGAAGACAGGTAAAAAATAATAATAATAAAGCAGATCCAAATCTTAGGTAGACCATACCACACGGAACAGTCATAATTGAACACCCACCATTAAAAACTTTCTAAGACCCACCGCGAATGGTTATTTACCATCCAACTCATTGATAAGGTCAAACAACGTGGATGAATGGAAAATAACAAGATTAGCTTTGATCCAAAACTTTCGTTGCCTATAAAAAGCTTTCAATGGTTATTTACTACTTTTACCAATCGTGTAGTCCATCCGAGATTTGGATCTGCCTAATTTTTGGGATAATGCCTTAAGATAAGCTGAAAAAACAGATGGGCTTCATGGATATACAACATATTTATCAATATGGCCCCACAAGGTAAGGGTAACAGCCACTAAAGTGTAACCATGGTAACACCTAATCTGTTGGCTTGTATCAGGAGTCATGCACAGCCGGTGTAGGCGAAGTTACTCTTCCGCCTTGTGGGCTTGGTGCAATTTGGAGCTGCCCAAATTACATTGAAGAGTAACGTGTTGCATTTTGACGCAGGGAGGTGGAGCTTCTCTAGACTCCTCACAGAGACTTCTCATATCCACGAGGAAAGAAAGTAAGAAAATAAAAATAAATTCTAATAAATTCAAATTTTGATTGATTCATGAAATAAATGAGCTCACAACCCTTTAAATAGGGATACCAAGCAATAGGAGAGAAATCAGAAGCAAACTATAATTAAAACTCCTAGAAATTCATAACTTCCTATAAATAGTAAATTTACTTTTATAGTAAGTGTCCTATGTGGCTTAACCACGTTATTCTCCTAATTATTCTAAACACTTTTCATGTTAGACACAACTCCTAAAGCCCAACGGATAGAGAGTATAATCAAAATAAAACTTACTATTTATAGTAAAAACGACACTAAACATAGAATTCGGCCATCGATATGATGGAATCTCACAAATTCGGCATGGGTAACCTGGCATAGCTGAGTTGGTTGGGTAAAGTAGCTCGTCCTACCCCAAAATCATATATGGTATGTCAAGTAACTCATTCTGATTTTTGAGATATGCCTGTTTTAAGGTTCTGACGGTCTTGATGGCTTCTGCCTCTGATCGGGCCTTCTTTGGTCTATCTTGGACATGAAAGTGTACGCAACCAACTCTACATCAATCCCCTCCACTTCAAAAGAACTCGTCCTCGAGTTCTCGTGCTGCTTCGGTTCATGATACTCGGTCTGGTGCGCCGTAACAATGCTCAGATCAAAAATTATGATCAATTTATGGTCCACATTCTTTTGGTCCAACCATGCTAGGAATGTATCTATGACACATTCTACATCAAAACCCTCCGCTTGGAAAAAAACTCGTCCTCGAGTTACTCAAGGGACTTTGTTCATGATTCTGAGATAATTTTTTATGCCGATGTTTATTAGCCTTTTTTCTTGTACTTGGCATTAGGCTCTTGAGTTGTCACAATACATGTACTCATGCTTTCCTTGACTTAATTAGTACCGATTAGATCTTTCACTCCTGCCTTTAAGATCTGAAATTCTTTCTGACTCACCTGACAGTGAAGGTGGTTTGGCAAACTAGTCCAAGGGACAAGGCCTATGTGATGTTGGATATCCCTCATGGGGAGCAATCCATCGAGTAAATCTTCTATACATAATAATCCATTAAAACTATGAAGTTCGGCCTTACCTTGATAATATCTTTCAATATGATATACACGATTTCCTCCATGGACTGGTCATTGGGCAAAGCCATCATCGAGGTCCTCGTCGCTAGAACTCGCATTATCTGGTATAACCCTAGGATTCACCACTGGTAGTGCTAAACAAAAATCGAGATTGTGTCATATAGCAACCATGGGTGGTTGAGTATCATATAGGGCTCGTTGCGGACTTAGCGCATCCGCAATACGGTTGAGGGTTGCCTGCAGCCCTTGCATGGTCAACTGACTTTCCCGGTGGAAAGCTTCCATTCTTTCCGAAAGATAATGTATCTCTGGATCACCGTCCACAAGATTTTTGTTCATACCTTCATTATTTGTCATTGGCCCGAGGGGAGTCCTCGCACTGATACCAATTGACACAGCATGAATGTGATGAGGTCGATCACCATTTTCCTTAAGGATAACTTCTCTGAATCCACAGAGCTTCTCTGGACTTCTCACAGAGACTTCTCGAATCCATGATGAAAAAAAGCAAGAAAATAGAAATAAATTCTAATAAATTCAAATTTTGATTAATTCCTTTCAAATAAACTAGTTCACAACCCTTTAAATAAGGATACCAAGCAATAAGAGAGAAATCAGAAGCAAACTATAATTAAAACTCCCTAAAATTCGTAACTTACTATAAATAGTAAATTTACTTTTATAGTAAATGTCCTATATGGCTTAACCACGTTATTCTCCCAATTATTCCAAGAACTTTTCATATTGGACACAACTCCTAAAGCCCAACGACTGAAGAGTTATAATCAAACTAAAACTTACTATTTATAGTAAAAACAAAGCTAGACATGGAATTCGGCCGTCGATATAATGGAATCTCGCAAATTCGGCATGGGCAACCTCGCATAGCTGGGTTGGTCAGCTAAAGTAGCTCGTCCTACCTCAAAATCGTTATGGATATACAACACATTTATCAAGAGTCATGCACAGCCGGTGTAGGCGAAGTTACTCTTCCGCCTTGTGGGCTTGGTGCAATTTGGAGCTGCCCAAATTACATTGAAGAGTAACGTGTTGCATTTCCTTTATTTTCATGATTGTGGCCCATATGATGGGTGAAAAAGCTTGACCATTGTAAAATGTCTTTTGAGAAATCCACTATATTCAAGGTGTGGCCCACATTTTGGTTGGCTTGGATATCGTGTACTTAGATATAAGAGCCTTGCTAAAGGAAGAAACTTTAAACTTTAAAAATGAGAGATTCTCTCTCAATTTGAGTTCAATAGGCCCCCATGCATATAAGGTGTAGACAACCCTCTCATTTCCACACGAGAGAGAGAGAGAGAGAGAGAGAGAGAGAGAGAGAGAGAGAGAGAGAGAGAGAGAGAGAGGCCGCACCTATTGAGAATTTCTCTCATAAAGGTGATTAAATTGAAAATGCAATTGAATTTTGAAATTCAAAATCAAATCGTTTTTCCTCAAAAATTCTTTTAAAAAATTGTGAAAAAATTAATTTTTTCATTTACCCCATGTCACTTAGAAATGGAAACTTTTTTGGGTGTTATAAACTATCTTTTGAATAGTTAACTTGGAGAAAAGAGGGAGAGAGAGCTTGGGTTGCATGTAACACTAGAAAACACACTCACATGTGCGCCAACAGTCAGTGAGGCAGTGTGACTGTAGCGGCACTGGTGGCGTAGAACTAAAAACTGGTTAATGCTAATGATTTAAAATGACTAGTCATTCAGTGATCTAAATGGTCCGATCTTCGCTTTTGCAATGTTCTAAACTATGATGGCCTCAGGAGAAATTATCCACTCCCTCCATCTATAAAAATTGGACCCCTCCAAGTCCAGAGCATCAACATCACAATCCAGTTGTTGTCTATAGAAAAAAGATTTTATTCCTTTTATATAGCACTAAGTTTTCGAACTCATTGAGTTTTTGAGTTCGAATACTCAATGAGTCTGTTGGAGAAGACTAACTGCGTTAGCCAGTTCCTAAGGTGATTTCCTTTATTATTTCTGCATGTAGGACCAAACAAGGCTTGTCCTATCCTGAAAGCAATTCGTCACCAACCTGCAAGTGATCTCTAATCTCAAAGGAGAGGGGCCGAATGCTTTAAGGATAGCGTATCTAATACGTGCTCAAGCTCGATCCTAGCCAATCTATTAAAATTATTTTCATTTTTCAAAATTTTAGTTTTATTTTTTTCAACAATCTTAAAGCGTGATTGACATAGATACCAAAAGTATTGCATTAATCAAGTTGATGAACCAGGATTTAATAAGCTTGATGGATTCGACGGTAAAAACTTCACCAAGTGGCAAGATAATCTTAAGTTCCTTCTTACCACTCTAAAGTTTTCTTTACATCCTGTGTACTTGAACCTACAACCATTTTCAAAAGCAACTACAATTCTACAGAACTAATCACTACAAGAATCAAATAACAAGAAGACGGCTTGTTGTATCATGGTCACATCTTGAACACCCCGTCCGATCGTCTATATGACCTGTACACAAACGGCCTCTGTTAAAGAAATTTAAAATGCGTTGGAATACAAATACAAGTTTGGAAGAGAATGAATGAAGTGTCAGGTACATTAAATTCAAATAGTAGATAATGAGCCTCTGCTAGTCAAGATCTAAGAATTGCAAGTGATTATAAATGAAATAAAGTCTTAAAAATTGATCTATCTAAATCCTTCTAAGTTGGGGCCATAATCGCTAAGGTACTTCTAAGTTGGAAAGATTATAAGAAAAAACTAATGCATAAATCTGAAGAATTTACTTTGGAAAGATTCAAAAACATCTCTAAATTGAGAATTTTTTATTTTTTATTTTGTAATCAAGACAAAAAGATGATAACAATAGTGCATCCTTAGATGCCGACCATCAGTGGGACATCAGCCAGAGCCGGGCTGACCTTGAGAAGAACGAATCCCTAAACTCAATAAAGATAACGAGAAATTTCAAAAGTTGTAAAAGAAAAAAATGAACTGGCATTTTGCTTGAGATTATAAGGACTGTAAAAAGTCTAAAAAAGAGACTAACAAACATTGGTGCCATAAGGTATTTCAAGGGGAAGATAATGTGTTAGTTCACTTGCGAAAGGAAAAGTTTCTGACTTTGGCATATAACAAGTTCTTGAATAAGAGTTGTTATGGGTAAAATCAGGTTAACCTAACAACTGGGATGGGATAGAAAACAAAAGGCAGATAGTTCGAAAATGGAGATCGAGTAAGATCTTGGCTTCCAAATTGAAGCACATTGTTCACTCCCCAAGTATAAGGTTGTGATATAGTAATAAACTCGGTAAGACCGAGGTCGAATCCACAGGACTGAAACTTGTACGTTTCCTGAAACCAAGTAGAACTAAAACTAGTCTAAGATGTGTTCTAAACCAAATAGAGTTTAAGGAATAATTGTGGAATAATTATCTAAAACTTTAAGGAATTTAAAGGAAAGAAACTAGGGATTCAGAGGATCCACTTGTAGGGATCAGGGAGATCTTTTGCCTGCATCAAGAATCATGAAAATCAAACTGAACCTACTTGATCTAGTCTTCACAAGATGAAAGGTATATGAATTAGAATGGATTCCATCATCTAACCATGCCCAGGAGACAAAGCAAACAACATGATTAAACTAATTACCAACCAATCAATAATGTATGAAGATTAGGAAGGGTATCGCCATCCGACCATGCCCATGAGACGATGGTGAACAACAGGGCTTCCTGACGTCATAAACATTAAAAGGGGAAAAGAAATATTCAAAGCCATTGCAGACCCATTGTAATTTCAGTCACAACAGACCATTAAAGACTAAGAAAAATATTCCTTTAATAATCAACTAAAATCAACATCAGTTCAGTCTAAACAAAAGGCACAAGCAAAAAGGTCCCCCATCATGCTGCAAGCTTCACCTCTTAGCCCTAGCTAAGAGGTTCCAACATGAATAGGCTGGATCCAAAACAAATACAATAGAAAGAAAAGAATAGAAAAAAGAAAAAAAAATAAAAATTACTTTCCTAGCTCCCTGTCGAACATCCCACGTTGAAGCCTTCCAAAACGAGCCCTCCTGTTGCCTCTCTCTCTCTATCTGACGTCCCCTATTCAAGCATACCCTCTTCTCCACGTTTGGAACTCTTTTTATAACTTTTGGAGTGGTGGAAATCGGATTTGGGAAGCTATCGCACGCGCAGCGAAAGCCTTTTCGCAGCCAAGTTCGGGGCTTCATAACTCTCGCGTTCCTTGCATTATTTCTGTAAAATCAACGTCTCTTGGAAGTATTTTGGTTGGCCTACACAATTGATGGTTCAGATCTTCCATATGATCAAAGATGGTGGGCCACAACCGCTTGGAAACCCGGATTTCGCGGACGTGCGTAACCTTTCGCACGTCCAGTGCTGTCATGATCGGTGGGCCCCATAGAGGTATTTTCAGAGAAATCCACCCCGTCCATTAGATTCAGGACAAAATTTCGATTAAGAATAGGTGGTTTTGAGCGTCCATCGACGCGGCCCAGAGAAGAAATCACCTTAAAAACTGTTTTGAACGTCGCAGGACCGCCTGTTTGTGGCCTCTGTATCGCGCACGTGTGCTTGCATGGGTCCAAAAGTTCAGCAAGGTTTTGTAGTAGTCGAGGCCCTCTACACGATGGACGGTTTGGATTGTCCGTACGTATGCTCTGTGGGGCCCATTAGCGTCCGTAAAAACTGACAGCGTCTGTCCGTTTTAACGTGAAACGGCAGTTGCCGTATTTGAGAAGGAGACGCGGGTCAGCAGCGCTGACCCGCTTTACGTGGATTCGGTGCGGCTCGCGGCAGTTGTGTACCTTATGTACACGCTGTGTATACGGGGCCCACTGTAATGTATATGCAAGATCTGATCCATCCATTTGTTTCCTCATCTTATTTAAACCGCCGAGACCAAAGTTGAGACAGTTCCAGATATCAGGTGGGCCCAGAATCAATGGTTTATGGGCTGATCTGTCAGTTGGGGCACTTCCATAGTGATCCGAGGGCTGAAATTTGATATGTACGGTTAATTTATGGCCCTCAGGCCATGTATGAAGTTTTGAGCCAATCAGATGGCGAGAACTATGTGATCTTGCATTTTTCACCAATTTCGGGCCTCTTTAACGTGAATAACTTGATTTCCTCGGATCCCTGGTGTGTAATTCCATCGATCTTGGTCCCCTGGAGTCCGTCCCTTGCCTTGGGTGTCATCAGAGCGTCAAATCCATGGTTTAAGCACCCTTTTTCAGTTCATGCTTGTAAATACACTCTGCATCACAAACACGATTAAATCAGGCTATTAAACGGTATCAATGATTGTAAATCTATGCAATAACTGGGTCTGATATGCAATATTTGACTCTCAACACAACCCCCAACCAGCATTTTGCTAGTCCCGAGCAAAATATGCGAAAATTAAGTTGAGAATTACAGAACAATTTTTATAAACTCGAGTGATTTTTGTAGAATAATCTAGATATGAGAATTCTCAGATTCATGAATGTTGGATATTACTTTCTCATAGACTCAGGCACACGGTAAACTTCATAATCAAGTTCAAAGTATTATTCCATTAATTAGAAAAATTCTAATCATTGAGATCTATGAGCATACAGTGTAATCTCAGCTTATCATCATTAAAATTCACTTCTCTATTTCAGGATATCATTGGTAACCAATAAGAAGATTCATGATAACCAAAACTTGCCTCACAGATCATCTTTTCATTCCTTCAGCTTTTGATTTTTTCATTAAAAGTAACGCCAAGAAGGGGAATCAAATCCTCACCTACAGGGAGCAAACCTATGATGAAGACTGTACTCCTAAATTTTTTACATATCATTCATAGGGAATTAAATCTACACCTATAGGGAGCAAACCTATGGTGTAGACCATTTGCCCAATCCTTTCAATTTCTCAGGTTGGTTCCCTTCAAGCTTAGTGAGTACCAAGTAAATCCTTCAATATCAAACTGAAACCTTAATGTGAAAGCGAGATGTGACATGTGAGATCATAACTCAATCAATGTTTACAACTTC